>NC_072398.2:93086250-95530000 GCF_028858775.2 Pan troglodytes
TACAGGCGTGTGCCACCACGCCCGGCTAATTTTTGTATTTTGAGTAGAGACGAGGTTTCACCATGTTGGCCAGGTTGGTCTCGAACTCCTGACCTCAAGTGCCCCCTCACCTTAGCCTCCCAAAGTGTGAGATTACAGGCATGAGCCACTGCACCAGGCCTAGGCACTTTATCTTGAAGACCAATGACCTTGATTGGGTGGGGGGGCTCCTCTGTGTTCTTATAGCATCCTAGTGTTTCCTCTGTGACCCCCATTCCTGAAAGTGCTGTGAGGGACAGAAAGGACCAAGTCTTGGTCATCTGTCTCCCTAACACCTGGCACACAGCAGGCACTCGGTGTTTCTAATTTTTTTTGAGTTGGAGTCTCGCTCTGTTGCCCAGGCTGGAGTGCAGTGGCACAATCTCGGCTCACTGCAACCTCTGCCTTCCATGTTCAAGCGATTTGCCTGCCTCAGCCTCGAGGGTTGCTGGGATTATAGGCACCCACCACCACACCCGGCTAATTTTTATATTTTTAGTAGACACAGGGTTTCCCCATGTTGGCCAGGCTGGTCTCGAACTCCTGACCTCAGATGATCTGCCTGCCTTGGCCTCTCAAAGTGCTGGGATTACAGGCATGAGCCACTGCACCCAGCCTCTTTATTTTTTTAAGAGATGGGGGTCTCACTATGTTGCCTAGGTTGGTCTTGAACTCCTGGAGTCAAGTGATCCTCCCACCTCAGCCTCCCAAAGTGCTGGGATCACGGGTGCCAGCCACCATGCCCAGCCCTCTCAGGGTTTCTTGGGTAAACAAATGCATCTGGCCCTGCCACTTTTCAGGTCAGTGACTCTGGACAAGTTTTTCCAGCGTTAGTTTCATCATCTGTAAAATGGGGATGTGCAATAACTAAATAAGGTTACATACATTTGAAGGAGGGCTTCTTGGAGAAGGTAGATTTAGGGGCTTTACAGAACTGCCTTATACACAGAGAATTCATTCATTCAACAAATATTTATTGAACATCTACTATATACCAGGAACTATTCTAGACACCAGGGATGCAGCAGTGAATAAAACAGACAAAAATCCCTACCCTTATGGAGCTGACATTCTAGTGGAGGGAGACAGTCAATAAACCAAAGACAAAGTTATAGTTTGTTAGAACACGGTAGGAGCTATGGAAATAAAAATATAAAGCAGAGGCTGAGCATGGTGGCTCACACCCATAATCCCAATACTTGGGGAGTCCGAGACAGGCAGATTGCAGATTGCTCGAGCCCAGGAGTTCAAGACCAGCCTGGCCAACATAGTGAAACGCCATCTCTTAAAAAAAAAATTAGCTGGGGGTGGTGGCACATGCCTCTAGTCCCAGCTACCCAGGAGGCTAAGATGGGAGGATCACCTGAGCTTGGGAGGTCAAGGCTGCAGTGAGCTGTGATTGCACTACTGCACTCCAGCCTGAGCAAGAGAGAAACCCTGTCTCAAAAAAAAAAAAAATTACATATATGTGTGTATATATATATATACACACACACACATATACATACATGCATACATTTAGCAGAATAATGCTCACACAGTGAATAACTTACATTTTAACAATCTTTATAGTTGTTGCATGTTTTCATACATTCTCAACTGGGTCCATACAACAACCTCATGAGTTGGAAATTATTTCCCTGCTTTGCAGATGAGGCTGACTTTCCTAAAACTAGGCCGTAAGTAACAGGCCCAGTGCAGAACTGGGACCAGGCAGTCTGGTCCAAATCCTGGACATGCTTCTCTGTCTTCTGCCACTCTGGCTGGAGGAAGTCTGTGCAGAGGTGCTGAAGTGGGAAAGAGCTGAGTGTGCTCTGACCTGCCAAGGGGCATGGGGAGCCACTAGAGGTAAGGCTGGAAAGAGGGGGAAGAGAGACGGGAAGGGAGAAGTGGGAGGTGGAGGCAGGGGCCTGGTGCTGGGATGGGGCCTGAGGGAGAGGCTTCCAGCTGCTTGATAGGCCTTGAGGTCAAGGAGAGAAGGAAAGCATCAAGACCAGTGAAGAAAGAGTCAGGAGCACTGGCCTTGGCAAGAAATAAGCCAAACTAGGGTCCGGTGGGTTCAGCCCAGTGATGAAGCCAGGAGGGATTCCAGAGGCATGCTAAGAACCATTCGTGTAGGGAATATTTATGGACTACCTTTATTATTAGGCACTAGGTACTTGCATTATTTTGTTGGACCAATACAATAGCTCTACAAGGTAGATACTATTAATAGCCCTATTTTACAGATGAGGAAACTGAAGCCCAGAAAGGTTAAATTATTCATTTAAGGTCAGGTTTCTCAACCTTGGCACTACTGAATTTTGGGCCAGATAATTCTTTGTTGTCAGAGAAGGTTCTTTGTACTCTGAGATGGTTTGTAACATCCCTAGCCTCTCCCGACTTTAGGCCAGTAGCACTTCCACTCCCAGTTATGACAATCAAAAATATCTTCAGGCATTGCCTAACATCCCCTGGGGGATAAAATTACCCCCTATTGAGAATCACTTGTCTAAGGTCATATGGTTAGTAACAGAACTTGATTTTTTTTTTTTTTTTTTTTTTTTTTTTTTTTGAGATGGAGTTTCGCCCGTCGCCTGGGCTGGAGTGCAATGGCACGATCTCAGCTCACTGCAACCTGCACCTCCTGAATTCAAGCGATTCTCCTGCCTCAGCCTCCCGAGTAGCTGGGACTACAACCATGCGCCACTAAAAAATTAGCCCAGCTAATTTTTTTGTATTTTTAGTAGAGACGGGATTTCACCATGTAACTCCTGACCTCAGGTGATCTGGTCACCTCAGCCTCCGAAAGTGCTGGGATTACAGGCATGAGCCACCACGCCCAGCCAGAACTGAAATTTTAATACGAGTTTGCCTGAATCAGAAAGCCAAGATCTTACCATCAGGTGGCTAGAACCCTGAACAGGTAGGAGTCAGAGACAGGCGACTCTTTGGAGGAGGGTCTGAGGAGGTGGAGGTGACGTACAGATTCTGGAACATGGTTTGGGAATCTCTTTATAGTGAGTTCTTGAGGGAGGGTCTTATTCATCCTTTGACTACAGGGTATTAAACAATGATTGAAGTGCTGAGTCACTCGTGTGCAGGTGATAGTTATAACCTTGACAGTGGAAGACCGTGCCTACTCTTTAAGGGGCTGCCATGTGCCAGCAACCAGGCTAGGGGCTATATGGAGGTGATCCCATTTAATCTTCACCTCAATCTTATGAGGTAGGTATTATTATCTGCATTTTATGTGTCAAGAACCCAAATTCCGGCTGGGAGCAGTGGCTCACACCTGTAATCTCAGCATTTTGGGAGGCTGAGGTGAGTGGATTACTTGAGGTCAGGAGTTCAAGACCAGCCTGGCCAACATGGTAAAACTCCATCTCTACCAAAAATACAAAAAATCAGCTGGGCGTGGTGGCATGCACCTCTAATCCCAGCTACTCAGGGAGCTGAGGCAGGAGATCATGTTACTGCACTCCAGCCTGGGTGACAGAGTGAGACTCCATCTCAAAAAAAAAAGAAAAAGAAAAAGAAAAAAAAAACAACAACCCAAACTCCACGAGGTTGTAATTGACCTGAGGTAGCACAGCTGAGTAGATTTCTTCTCAGGCTCAGCAAGGGGGAATGAGGCAGGCTCATAGGTGGTGCCGGGTGAGAAGCGGGCCCTTAGATGGAGCAAGTGAATGACAGCTATTTGTAAAGTCAGAGATCCCCCTCACTCAAATGAAATCTCACCCAAAAAGCACAATCTACTAAATGACAGAGGCAGAGCTTCTCTACTTAGGGAGCTTGAGGCCCCTGCCTGGTTGATCCCCCCAGCCCACTTCCAGGAGGCCCCTGGGCTCTGAGGAATAAGCCCCTTTCTTTATAAGTGGAATTCTGAGGCCAGAGGAGGAAAGATTTGCCCAAAGTCACACAGCCAGGCAGGGTCAAAACCTCCAAGACAGCACTGCAGCTCAGTGCCACGCTGCCATGGGAGACAGGGCAGCCACACTGGACAGATGTCAAAGAGCTGGTCCACTTAGGGACGGACTGGCATGGGTTCCTACAAAGTCGGGAAGTGGCTGCTGGGCTCACTGAGCCAGCGGGGCTGGAGGGGCGACTGGATAAGTAGTAACCAAGCCCTCCCACCTGCCCCGGTCCCCCCCGGTGACAAGCTTTTCACAATCAAGGTTACTACCTTAGCCTTCTCAAATTTCTTTGAGGTGCACAGGCAAGCACCATTATCTGCATATTACAGCTGAGGAGACAGAGGCTTAGGCAGGCTAACTGATTGTCTCCAGGCCACACAGCTGACAAGTGACAGAAGCAGGCCCAAACCCCAGGTTTCTGCCTCCAGGTTAAATATACTCTTTCCCTCTTCGACCCAGATCCCAAGGAACCCAATCCAACAGCAAAATCCTACAGTCTCCCCAGGAGCTCCATTCCCGACATTCCAAACCACCTCCCCCACCCAACCAGGCCCAAATCGCCACCTCACTTGTGAGTCTCAGGCTCCCTGAACTGTCACAATACACACCAGACTATTGCCAGTCAAATAGAAATCGGGCAGCAGGCAGAAGGAAATTCAGCAGTGACATCTCCTTCCTTTCTCTTGTCCATCCCCCAGCTTTGGCCCCTCACCACCTGGGGGAAGGTGTTAAGGGGGGAACGCGGCCGGGGGCGGTGGGGGGGTGGGGACAGAGGCGTGGGTGGGGCCATGTGGGCCGGCGGCGTCCCAGGCAAATCAGTAGGGGCGGGTAGTCGGACTGGATTCAGGCGGGGCTATTCTCCCCACTCCACACCCCGCAGGCGGGCAGCGAGGGCCTGACGGCTGGTGCTGACGCAGGCGACTGCGTGTGGGCGGCCGCGTGTGAGTCTGTGTGTCTCTGTGTGTGTGTGGTTGCTGGGGCCTCCCCGGCCTCCTAAATGGGGGTTTCCTTTCCCTGTTGCCAAGGAAACAAACAGAAGCGCCACAACTCCAGGACTGGAGCTGGAGGAGAGGGCCCCCTCGCCCCATAGCTCACGCCCCTACACATTTCCAGGAAGTGAGGCAGAAAAGGATTCCCTTTCTCCCTCACCCTCATCCCAGTGTGGGCCAAATGTTTGTGGAGCCTGAAACTAGGGTGGGCAATTGCCCTGGGTTTGCCGGGGACTGAGGAGTCTCCTAGGATAAGGGAATTTTTTTTTTTTTTTTTTTGGAGACGGAGTCTCGCTGTGTCTCCCAGGCTGGAGTGCAGTGGCGCGATCTCGGCTCACTGCAAGCCCCGCCTCCCGGGTTCACGCCATTCTCCGGCCTCAGCCTCCCTAGTACCTGGGACTACAGGAGCCAGCCACCACGCCCCGCTTTTTTTTTTTTTTTTTTTTTTTAAGTAGAGACGGGGTTTCACCGTGTTAGCCAGGATGGTCTCGGTCTCCTGACCTCGTGATCCGCCTGCCTCGGCCTCCCAAAGTGCTGGGATTACAGGCGTGAGCCACCGTGCCTGGCCAGATAAGGGACTTTTAATGCTAAAATAGGGACAGTTGTTCATCCTACCTAAAGTGCACACAATTTTGTGGGGAGGCCCTCTTTAAGAAATACAAAATGATCTTTTTGCAAATGTTATGGACATGGGATCATGTGGAAAGTTTGGCAGGGCTCCTCTTCAGGTCTTGAAAGGGCCCGTGCAACTGAGAGGCCCTGAAACTTCACTTTCCTTTGCTCCCTGGTGAATCCACCCCAGTCCACAGCCCCTGCAGCCCTCACACTCCTCAAGGTCCCCGTTGAAAGCTCTCCTCTGGCCCTCAGGCCAGGAGGTCAACTAGGAAAGTGAACTCCCAGCCAGGAGGGTGGTGGTGAATCTGCAGGAGATTTCCTGGCCGCTGGGGTGGAGCAAGGGGCACTCTCAGGAGGAGTGGGGAGGGGGGCTGCCAAGTAGGGTAAGGGGATGGCTGGGGTCTCCGCCCTGTGGGATGGGGAAGGGACTGCACTTGGGCCAGCGTTTCATCATTCATTGCCTAGAAGTAGAACTTCAGAGCTGGGAGGAGTCTTAAGGCATCGTGCAGCCCAACCACCTCCCTTCTAGATCCACATTAGTCCAACTCCCCAGATTCCCCTGTCCACTATCCTTAAGCCAGCCCACAGGCCCGCCCCAGAGGAGCACCCCATTGGCCCTCTTTGCCGGGTGAGCTCAAAGCTTGCACAGCATGCCAAGAGCCCACCTCACTTTGGCCTTGACCTCTGAGGGGCTCTCCGTCAGTGACAGGTAATGAGAAAACCACTGGGGGAGGAGGGTGAGAGGGGTCTGGCTGGGAAGGACAGGAAGACAGGCTAAAACTGGCATGCTCTCAGGCCCTGGCCCGCTCAGGCTACCCAGGGAGGAGCTAAGGGGGCATCTGTTTCCTCTTGGCCATGGTCCCCTCAGTCCTACCCCAGAGGAGGTGAAAATGGTGCTGGCTTCCTGATGCAGAGCTTCCTGGCCTGGGAGTGCAGTATGGGGTCCAGCAAAACATTCCCATATGCCCTCTCTTCTCTCCCCTTGGAGCTTGGTGGAGCTAAGGTTTAGAGGTGGAAGGTGTGTTTCCTGTTGGAGGAAAGGAAAGAGATGTTGGGGCTAACTGAGCACCAACGACGTACTAGCCGTAGCCAGGCTGGGGTCCCAGTGAGATGTAGCGGGGGAGAAGCAGAGGACCTGTGTGGCTTAGGGGGTGGGACCTCACTCAGGCCCCTTGGTGAATGGATCCAGGAGTGGAGGATGGACGAGAGAGACCTGGGCACAGAGGATGAGTGGGGATGAAGGAGAGTAAAAGGGAGACAGGGAAGAGGTTGGGGAGGAAATCAACCATGAGGGAGGGGTGAGGACCACATTTAGAATCCAGTCCAGGGGGCTCTGGAATAGGGAACTGAACAGAGGGGAGACTCATAAATTGAGGAGGGGGCAACTACCTCGGCTGACGCCAGTGCTCCAGCCCCAGATCCTGTTGGGGCAAATATTTACCAGATGGCAACAGTTGCTAAGCAAGGAGGAAGGAGGAGGGAGGCCAGTAGCTGCAGGCCCTTCCAGGCTCCTCCCCAACAAAAGCCAGCCTACACAGGCCTGAGCCACCGCTCCCCACCCCAGCTGGGAGGCTGAGCTATACCCCTCCATACACGCACCTCTTGGGATCACCCCAACCCCTGCCCCCCAACACGCCCAAGCTGGCAATATGCCAGAGAGCTGGGCTAAGGGAAAATCCCTGGGCTGCCAGGCCTTCCCTCTACTCTGGGACATCTCTTGGGGCTCAGACCTTGCAAAATGTCCCCTTCCCAATCCCTCCTTCAGTGGGGGCTGTGAAGGGGGGAGCCAAGGAGTGTGGATATGATGAGGGAGGGTGTGCTGAAGAATGGAGCCAGGATGTCCCAGGAACTGAGGCCGGGTTCGGGGAAGGAAAGGAGTGACTCCACTAGAGGCTTCGAAAGGGCAGGGGAGCAGGGCTGG
The DNA here is from genome assembly GCF_028858775.2 of Pan troglodytes. Taxonomy (NCBI): domain Eukaryota; kingdom Metazoa; phylum Chordata; class Mammalia; order Primates; family Hominidae; genus Pan; species Pan troglodytes. The sequence goes on from NC_072398.2 coordinate 93,093,690, forward strand.
TGGAGCCAGAGAAGGGGGTCCAGAGGGCCACTCCCTACTCTGGTCCTTGGGCAGGGGAGGGCGTTGAGGGATAAAGAGCAGGGAGGGTGGGGTATGTTCAAATGGAGCCAGATGTGGCCCTGTGATGTGGGCTGTTGTTGGCACAGGCACAGCAGGGGCAGGACATGCCACTGCCGATGGAAAGGATTAGTCAGAAACTGGGAGGGGGCAGCCCCCGGAGAGGGGACACAGGAGAGCTAGTCCAGGACCCCTTCCTCCCCCCTGCCCGAATGAGGGCTTGCAAGGAGGGGTTGGCTAGGGGTATGCGCTGCCCTCCCATCTCCTCCTCAAGGGGGCCACCATCTGCCCACCATCCTTAAGGTTCCCACCCATTTTCCTGGCTGAGCCTCAGCTACTGTATGCAAAATGGGGATCCTGGCACCCTCCCCACAGCTGTTAGAGGAGTCCCAGACAGAGGAAGTGCGAGGGCCCAGCACACAAGAGGGGCATACTAGAGGCCCTCTTCCTTGGCGGCCTCATTGGGGTGAGGACCCTCCTCTGCAAGACTTCTCCCTGGGGGTCGATCGCTGGCTTCTCACCCTCAGCCACAGGCCCTCTGGAAATTGGGATGCAGAGATGGGCGGGAAGGACTGGTAGGCAGGACACAAAGAGGAAGCTGCGGGGGCAGGAAGGAGGTTCCTAGAGCCCAGGACTTCCTGGTGCCTACGGAGGTTCTCCAGGGTTGGAGGGTTGGCCAGAGCAGCTGCAGGGACAAAGTCCCCAGCTCAGCTGCAGCCCCCATGGGTCCACCTTGAGGCAAGGATAGATTAGGGCTTGGCTGTGAAATGAAACCAGGGGAGAGACGGAAGCTGCACCACGGGATGGACTTCTCAGTGCCTCTGCAACAGCACAAGTCCCCAGGGAGAAGTGGGAAGGGATCCCAGGAAATAAGGCAGACCCGAAGGGTGGGCCGGGACGCAGCAGTTACGGGAAGACCTATAGACACAGCATATGGGACCCTTGGAGAGCTGGGCCCAAGCTGGCAACCAAAAGACTGTTGTTTTCCAAACTCCCATCGGAAAGTTTGAAAAATACACATGGAAACGTGACTCACTGCCCCCTCCCCATGGCCCCCCTTTCCTGATTTCTGCGATTTTTCTCCCAAGAGTTAATTCAAGTCACATTCCCACAGAAACCAAAGCTTAATGAAGGAGCACAAAGAGCCGGCTGCAGGAGGCCAGAGGCGCCCAGGAGGGGCTGGAAATGGAGATGAGCACTGGGTGGGCCAGGGCAGACTGGGCTGCGGCGTTCTGCCCACTGTGGAACACCTCGGGTGGGGGAAAATTCAGCTCTCTCAAGGGTGGAGATGGAAGGGTTCATTCACACCACCTAAACCAAACCATCTTGAAGACCCAGTTTTAGGACAAGAATGAGCCCTTGGGTGCTCACAGCTCCTAACCAGAGGTGACAGAACCAGGACTGAAACCTGGGTGCCCTTGCCCTGCCTGGGTGTCTGTGGTATGTCAACTGTACCTTGCTGCCCTCTGTACCCCAGGCCCAGAGAACTTGCTTTCTGGCCTCTTACTCAGAATCCATTCCTGGGGCCACAACTGAGCCTAGAAGTCCAGGATGGGGGAAGTGAGGAACACCCCTGAATTCACTCACCTCCACTCCACTGTCCCGCCCCCGTGTATCACGGAGCAGGTGCACAGGCACATTCCTCCCTTTGGGCTGGGGAGCATCAAGGCCGGCCTGCCCCAACAGGGTATTTCTGAGCCAGGAATTCCCAGCCTGTCCCAGAGAGACTAGGGAAGGCGAGGGCCTGGCACTGGGCCAAGGGTGAGTGGCCTTCCACTCTTGAGAATTCTTAGAAGACGACCCCAAGTATTCCCAGACCAGGAGTGATTCCTAAGCATCCATAACTCATCATCACTCCTTGGATATCTCAGATGGAGTTCATGTCTCCCAACACACAGCTTCACTCTGCTCCTCCTTCCTCAGCCTCTCCTCCTTCATCTCCCTTGGCCAATGAGCCCCCAAGTCCTTGTGGTTCCTACCTCCAGAATTGTTATCTGTTCTATGTTCTACCTCCAGCTCTCTGGTCTGCTCACCACCAACCCCCACCTGGATAACTGCAGCAGCCTCACAACAAGTCTCTCTGCCTCCACCCTTGCCTCTGCTCCCATCCTTTCTCCTCTATAAACCATAGTGATTCCCTCGTTCCCTCCCTCCCTCCCTTCCTTCCGTCCTTCCTTCCTGGGTAACTGCAGCAGCCTCCCAACCAGTCTCTCTGCCTCCACCCTTGCCTCTGCTCCCATTGTTTCTCCTTCCCACAGTGATTCCCTCCCTCCCTTCCTTCCTTCCCTCTCTCCTTTTGAGACAGGATCTTGCTTTGTCATCCAGCAGGCTGGAGTGCATTGGTGCAATCATAGCTCACTGCAATCCAAAATTCATGGGCTCAAGTGATCCTCCTGCCTCAGCCTCCTGAGTAGCTGGGACCAGGTTCATGCAACCGCAACCAACTAATTATTTTTATTTTTATTTGTAGAGCTGGGGTCTCACTTTGTTGCCCAGGCTATTCTCGAACTGCAGGGCTCAAAGAGATCCTTCCACCTTGACCTCCTAAAAGTGTTGGGATTATAGGCGTGAGGTGCCACGCCCAGCCCACAGCGATCTTTTCAAAATGAAAGCCTCATTTTGTTTCCAGAAGACTTTAAACTAACAGTGGCTCCACATTGTATTTAGGATAAGTCCAAATTCCTTGACCTGACTTGTAACGCCCTCCGAGACCTAGGCTCTGCTTGCATCTCTAGCCTTATCTAAATTCCAGCAATCTCAACCTCTCTCATTGCTTCCTGACTAATTTTTCCAGACATGGCATTTACTTTACCCTCTGATCAACTCCTACTCATCATCCAGGCTCAGCTAAAAGTGCCACTAAGTCTGGATTAAATGTCCCCACTCACCACCAATATCCCTTGTCACACTGTCTGTGACATTGTCTGTGTATGTGTGTCTTCCCCCATTAGAGGGACTCCTCGAGGGTAGAGACTGGGTGGATCTGGTGCTCTGCCAGCACCTGGCACAGTGCCTGGTGCACAAAAGGTTCTCAATACATGTTTGAGTAGAGTATCCTCATCATAGCCCCCTCACCAACCAGCAACCTCAACGTGCTCTACTCCTTCCTCTACTCTTCCCACACACCTTACTCCTCAGCACCTCATTCTAAGCTCCCCTTCCTCCTGCAGGCCCCACCTTCACTGCCTCCCTTCATCTGAGCTCCCTGTGTGCACTGCAACCAGGCCTCCCTCCAACCTAGCCTGGGGCATGGTCATAATAACAATAGTAAGGAGAGCTACTGTTTAGAGAGCACTCACCATGTGTCAGGACCTGTTCTAGGCTCTTTCCATTCCTTGGCTCATTTCATAACCAGCAGGAGCTAAAAAAGGGGGTTGGCCCTATGACCTAACTTGTCTGATGGTTCAGGACAGGTCCCTCCAGGAGATTATTAACTCCATAGTCACCATGTGTAAAGGAGATGGGTGTGCACTAGACCTCAATAAAAGTTTATCAAGGGAAGGAACAATATAATTGCCTACCTTTATAGCAGGTCCTATCACTAGTAAAACATTATGTCTGGGCAGCCCTGGGAGGTGAGCATGGCAAGGTCATTATTCTCATTTTATAGAGGAGAACTCCCTCTAAGTGAGTGGAGAGGAACCTGCTTCCAGCCACACTGGTGGTAATGAGCTGTCTTCCAAAGTGCAGCACCTCCAGGGCTATGCAGAGGGGTCCTGAGTGGTATGTGACAGGGAGGTGCTGTGCCAGGCTGGATGGAGCCCTCCAGACCATTCATCCAGTGATCTCAACCCTCACTGGGCATCAACATTGCTTGGAGGAAGGGGGCTTTCAAAACTGCGAATGCCCAAAGTCTTGGATATTTTGATTCAGTAATTGATCTGGGGTGACACATGGGCATTTTTCTTTTTTTTTTTTCTTTTTTTTTTTGTCACCCAGGCTGGAGTGCAGTGGCACCATCTCGGCTCACTGCAGCCTCTGCCTCCTGAGCTCAAGCAATTCTTTTGCCTCAGCCTCCTGAGTAGCTGAGATTACAGGTGCACACCAGCATGCCCGGCTAATTTTTGTATTTTTAATAGACTCTGTAGGGTTTTCGCCATGTTGGCCAGGCTGGTCTTGAACTCCCAAGCTCAGATGATCCACCACCTCGGCCTCCTAAAGTGCTAGGATTACGGTGTGAGCCACTATGCCTGGCCTAAATTATTTTTTAGAGATGGTGTCTTACTCTGTTGTCCCTCACTGCAGCCTTAAAACTCCTGGGCTCAAGCAATCCTCCTGCCCCAGCCTCATGTGTAGCTAGGACAGAACTTTTATTATCAGTTCCATTTTACAGGTGAGAAAACAAAGCACAAAGGGTCCAATGTTGCACAATTAATAAACGGTGGAGCTGGGATTCAAACCCTAGAGACCTAGCTTCAAAGGCCACATTCTCAACCTTGACTCCATAGCTGTCAACCCCAAAGTTGCAAAGCAGCCAGTGGTGGAGCTAGGCCCAGAATGCAAGTCTCCTCTGGGCAGAAAAGTCAGAGCCAGTGAAGGTGGATAAACCAAGGCCAGAAAAGCCACAATCCAGGCCTAGAAGGCTAGTGGCTCCTAGGAGCTAAGGAACTAAGGCCTAATTGCTAAGGAGAGGGCTCCAGGGCCCTCTCCTTCAAAGGGAAGGAAGGGGCTGACAGTGGGGCAGCCTTTGCCTGCCTGCCTCCCTCCCTGCCAAAGGGGAGCCCTGACCAACCCCAGCTGAGTTGTCACCTCCCTGTGCTAATTGATGCAGCTTCCTAATTGCCCATCATGAGGAGGCAATTAAGCCCGATTAGAAAGCCAGAGCTAATTAGTGCTCAGCTTCCCACAGCCTCTGGGCACCCCAGGGGTCTACAGGAACCTGCTGCCCACCCCCAGGGAGAACTGTTGCTTGTATCAAGCATACTGGAAGTTTATGTTCCTCCCTTTCTCTCCCAAGGATGGGGGTGGGAGGGGTGAGCATCATGGCTTACCCCTTACCTTTGCACTGCAGGGTAGCTCTATCTCAGTCCCACTAGACATGACTTGCCTTCCCTGACAACTGACAACATTCATGTCACCCCACAGTTCACAAGTACTCTCCCGCCACCCCCTCCATCCTCTCCACAAGCCTGCAGGTAGGGTATCCTGAGTTACCACTGGGGCTCAGAAAAGGTAAGTGATTTGTCTGGGATCACACAGCCCATTTTGACCACAGATCTTGTACCCCTAACATACATATGTGAGAAGTCTTTCCCATGATCTCACCTCAGTTATTCCTGATGTAACATGGTAGACAGTCGGGCCATGAGTTGCGTACCTTCTTTTCACATGGCATTTTATGCTAGGTTATCCCATTTCATCTGTCTCACTCCATCTGTTCATCTACCTGACTCCCATCCTAAGAACTCAATGCCAAATTCAAGAAGTCCTTTCTGGGATTACAGAACCTGAAGTCTGTGGACAGGGAATCTAGTTCACTCTTCCATTAACTTGCTCTGTGACCTCAGAAAAATTGCTCCCCTTCTATGAGCCTCAGCTTTCACACCTTCAAAACAAGAGAACCAGACTGGAAGATTTCTAAGGTCTTTCCAACCTCCATCCCTTTTACTACAAGGGAATAGATGATGAGGTCCTGAACTATGCTCTTGCATGCTATCAAGGCCCAGGGTGAGATGGGCATACCCCTTTTGTACTGAAATTGTGTGGGCCCCAAAGCTGAACAAGAATGAAACTATCCTGACAGGGACTAAAAGGCTGGGAACTCCCAGGCTATAGCAGAAGCTGGAGGATAGGGGTGATGGTGGTGGGTGGTGTAGACATGATGATCACACACACACACACGCACGCACACACGTACACGCACCCCTGCCCCTAGGACCAGGGCAGAGAGAAAACGGTGGGGGAGCTGCCATCCAGTTGGATGGACTGGAACTGGGGCCTACTCTCTTGGGCTTGGAGGAGAGTGAGAGGTGGGCTGGCTGCCCAGGTTCTGGCCCACATTAGGCCATGCAGTTGGCCAGCTTTCCTCCGTATCAGTGTTGGGCTCACATAGGGCAGGGCAGGCAGGGAGGCTAGGGGCCTTGGGGTCCATCTCCTCTGGGGTCTGAACCATCCTCTAACTCTCATGCTCCTGCTCTTCCTTTTCTGCTTTCTGGGCCTTCCCAAGCATGGTAAAGAGTCAGGCTAGCCTGGGTTCCAATCCTGGCTCTGCCACTCATGTCCTGCCCATGGCACCATGGGCCAGGCTGAGAGTTTCCTCTTTGATAAAACAGGGATAACGGTAATTCCATAGGACTGTTGTGAGCAATAAGTGATATAAGTGATATGTGCATGTACGGCATGGAGCAAAGCGCCTGCCCCTTATTGGGGCTCAGTTCTGCCATCCCTCAGTTTCCCTGCCAGTAGCTGGCAGAGCAGAGATCCAAGGCCTGGGCTGGGGGAATGCATGCTCAGCAGTGAGAAGGAGCCACAAGGCATCCGGTCCCCAGCACCAGGTCACTCTGCAGCCTTCCCTTTCCTGTGGTGAATCACTGCTTGCGGGCCCTGGGGACCCAGGAGTCCCCAGCTTGCCACAAACACTACCGTTGTCATGGAAACCGGGCCTCCCCTTCCTCTCTCGCTGATTGATTTCACCGCAGCTTCTCCCACATTGTGTCTGGTTCCTAGATCTCAGCTTTTGACTCACTGACTGACTTCACCGCCTCTCATTTCATGTCCTCAAGAGAATAGCAGCCTCATCAGGACCCCCAACCTCTCAGGTTGGCCCCTTTCCCAGGTGACCACCACTTCCTTCCCTGCCGTGTTAGGCTGGACATCCCCTAGGAAAACATCTTTCTGGGAGGGGTGAGCGAGAGTCTGCCCCCGAGCCCCAGGGCTTGGAACTTCACCCAGGCCTCAGGACCCCATCTCTCCTGCCCCAGCTGAGAACCCTCAGCGCCTGGGCATGAGATGAGCAAGCGCAAGGGAGGTGGCCACGGGGAGAGACCGACAGGCCCTGGCGCCACCTGCTGGCCCAGCGGAGACCAGCCCCACCTTCTCCTTCCCTGTGGGTGCGTCCAGGCTAGTCCTGAGTGGCAGGAGGCCCTGACTGTGTCCTTCCAGAGGAGACATTCCACATCATTCATTCATTCACATATATTTACTCAGTACCATCTGGGTGCCAAAGACAGCTTTCATCTTCATGGATAAAGTAATTAATGTGTGATGAGTGCCTCCAAACGCTGGGGAGCAGAAAACCCGGCACCTAACCCGGTCTGTGGTTGTGTAGCAGGCCTGCCTGAGGAAGGGATGATTAAGCTGAGTCCTGGATAATAATCACCAACATTTATTAAGCACTTTCTGTGTACTAGACAGTATGTCAGTACTTTACATGCCTCTTCCCACTAATTGCACAACAATCCCATGAGGTAATTGCTACTATTAGCTTCACTTTATAGATGGGAAAACAGGTTCAGAGATGTGCGGTAATTTGCATAGGGCTCACAGGTAATACACAGTGCACTGCCACCCACCTACAGGATCCTGCTTGAATAGCCAGTCAGAAAGGGAGAAGCAAGTGTGTTCCAGGCAGAGGAAACGGAAGGGGGAGCCCCTGGCTGTGTAGACAGAGGAGGAGAGATGGGCAAAGAAGGCCAAAAAGGAACACCCAGAAGGTGGAGAAAAGCCAGGGAGAGAATCAAGACTTCGGAGGGAAAGGAGGCATGTGTTGGGTCAGAGGTCAAAAGCAAAGCAACATAAAAGCTGAGACTAGACTCAGCATCACTCTCAGGGAGCCCTGGGCAGTGTGGGAAGGTGGGGCACAGAAACACAGGAGGCCAGAGTAGATCACGCCTCTGCTCAGGTCTGAGTGTCAGAGCTGGAGCCAATCCATACCCCTGAGTAGTCTGTGAAGGCTGCCTGGGAGAGACATGTACAGTTACCCGCCTGGAAGGGCATGCAAGTGCCTCTAGGATATGGGCAATAAGCAGGACCAGGCAGCCTGAGTGTAACTCTCCAGGTTCTGGGACTGAACACAAGAATTAATTAGAAGTGTGGGGAGGTAACAGAATGGGGAGCAGCCTGACCTCTAACCCCCAGACTCCTGGGGGAGCTGGAAGAGGGCCTAGTACAAGGATGTTGGCGTTAGAAGTGTCTTGGACCCCGGGCGCAGTGGCTCACGCCTGTAATCCCAGCACTTTGAGAGGCCGAGGCGGGTGGATCACCTGAGGTCAGGAGTTCGAGACCAGCCTGCCCAACCTGGCGAAACCCCGTCTCTACTAAAAATACAAAAAAGAAAAAAAAAAAAAGCATTAGCTGGGTGTGGTGGCAGATGCCTGTAATCCTAGCTACTCAGGAGGCTGAGGCAGGAGAATCACTTGAGAAGAGGAAACTGAGATGGGGAGTGACTCATTCAGTATCACATGGTCATTTTATTCCTTTCATTCATTCAATCAATCATTTACTCAATAAGTTTTTATTGAATGCCTCCTATATGCTAGGTTTTGGAGAGACACATCCCTTATTCATGGAGAGCGATCAGTCTGAGTAACATGAACACACAAACTGGCTTTGAAAGCACTGGGAGTTGGCCGGGTGCAGTGGCTAACGCCTGTAATCCCATCACTTTGGGAGGCTGAGGAGGACAGATCACCTGAGGTCAGGAGTTCAAGACCAGCCTGGCCAACATGGTGCAACCACATCTCTAATAAAAATACAAAAATTAGCCGGTAGCCGGGCATGGTGGCGTGCGCCTATAGTCCCAGCTACTTGGGAGGCTGAGGCAGGAGAATCACTTGAACCAGCAAGGCGGAAGTTGCAGTGAGTGCACGCCACTGTACTCCAGCCTGGGTGACAGAGCAAGACTCCGTTCTCAAAAAAAAAAAAAAAAAAAAATTAGCTGGTTGTGGTGACAAATGCCTGTAATCTCAGCTACTTGGGAGGCTGAGGCAGGAGAATCACTTGAACCCAGGAGGCGGAGGTTGCAGTGAGCCGAGATCATGCCACTGCACTCCAGCCTGGGTGACAGCACAAGACCCCATCAAAAAAAAAGAAAGCACTAGGAGCTAAGTGCTAACAAATGGGTAAATACTGAGTGCCACAGCAGACTTGGGGGTATATGTAAGACCATCAGCATGGTCAGGAAGGCCTCTCAGAAGACACAACTCCTCCTTGGCCAGGTGCGGTGGCTCACGCCTGTAATCCCAGCACTTTGGGAGGCCAAGGTGGGCAGATCACGAGGTCAGGAGTTTGAGATAGCACAGGCCAAAGCCCTGGCCAATATGGTAAAACCCTGTCTCTACTAAAAATACAAAAATTAGCCAGGCATGGTGGCACGCCTCTGTAGTCCCAGCTACTCGGGAGGCTGAGGCAGAAGAATCACTTGAACCCGGGAGGCAGAGGTTGCAGTGAGCCAAGACTGCACCACTGCACTCCAGCCTGGGTGACACAGCAAGACTGTCTCAAAAAAAGAGAAGACATGACTCCTCCACTTCAGCTCAGGTCTGAAGGATGAGTGGGAGATAGCCAAAATGAGAGAGAGGGTTCGAGGCAGAGGGAACGGTGTGTGCAAAGCCCTAGAGGATAGAGAGGGCCTGGCCAGGAGCATGTGACCCATGTATACTTCTCGTGATAGACTCATTTTACTAGCGGTGACTGAGAGGAGGTGTATGCATGCTTAGGGATCCCTTCTGAGCCATCCACCCAGTCACGTCAGTGAGTTAGCAACACTATTGAGTTCCTGCTGTGTACGGCCCCAGACCAGGTGCTAGAGAGTGGAGGAACCCAGTGACAGGATATACTAAACCTCATGCAGACAGTAGCCCCTTGGAGATCAGATGAGGGCAGGCTGCGAGGGCCCAGGTGTGGGAGTGGGGATGGAAGGGGAGAGAAGAGATGGAGCTGGATGTGGGAGTGAAAGGTATGCCAGAAAAGCAGAGGGAGAAGTGGAATATTTGGCAATATATGGGTGAGAGGGTGTTCAAGAGGGAAGGATGGATGAGCATACACAATTTCCGAACAGCAAATATTTATTAAGCACCTACTTTGTGCTGGGTGCTGAGAATACAGGAGTAGACTAGATCCAGTCCCTGTTCTCAAAGAGCTTCCCGTGTACTGGGGAAACAGAAGTGTAAACATACAGTTACAATAGAGCATGATGAATTGTAAGGGATATCCAGAAGTGACCCGGGGAGATTTCTAGGAAAAAGTGACATGTAGTTGGACGCAGTGGCTCACACCAGTAATCCCAGCACTTTGGGAGGCCAAGGCGGGCAGATCACTTGAGTTCAGGAGTTTGAGATCAGCCTGGGCAATATGGTGAAACCCTGTCTCTAAAAAAATTACAAAAATTAGCTGAGCATGGTGGCGCACGCCTGTAATCCCAGCTACTTGGGAGGCTGAGGTGAGAGGATGGCTTGAGCCAGGAGGCAGAGGGTGCAGTAAGCCAAGATCGTGCCACTGCACTCTAGCCTGTGTGACAGAGCCAGAACCTATCTAAAAAAAAAAAAAAAACAATTGACATATAAATTGAGTCCTGCAAGATGAACAAACATTAGCCAGGTGAAGGGTCTGGGAATAGCAGATGATGATAGCACAGGCCAAAGCCCTGAAAGAAAGTCCATGTGGGCTGGGAGTGGTGGCTCACACCTGTAATCCCAGCACTTTGGGGGGCCAAGGTGGGCAGATCACCTGAAGTCAGGAGTTCGAACCAGCCTGGCCAACATGGTGAAACACTGTCTCTACAAAAAATACAAAAATTAGCTGAGTGTGGTGGCAGGCATCTGTAATCCTAGCTACTTGGGAGGCTGAGGCAGGAGAATTGCTTGAACTCAGGAGGCGGAAGTTGCAGTGAGCCGAGATCGCACCACTGCACTCCAGCATAAACACAGCAAGACTCCTCTGTCTCAAAAAAAAAAAAAAAAAGAAAAGAAAAGAAAAGAAAGAAAGGAGAAAGTCCATGTGGCTGGAGTAAGGGAAGGAGGAGCAGGATGGGCTGGAGAGGTGGGCAGGAGCTGGCCAGGACAAGAGGGACATCATCACCACACTAAGGAGTGTGAATCTGATGGCAATGGGGAACTAAGATGGTGCTTTTATCAGGGGCATTTCATGATCACATTTTTTTTTTTTTTTTTTTTTTGAGATGGAGTCTCGCTCTGTTGCCTAGAGCCGGAGTGCAGTGGTGCAATCACAGCTTACTGCAACCTCCACCTCTCAACTTCAAGCAATTCTCCTGCCTCAGCCTCCCAAGTAGCTGGGATTACAGGTACCCACCACCACGCCCAGCTAATTTTTGTATTTTTTGTAGAGACGGGGTTTTGCCATATTGCCCAGGCTGGTCTCAAACTCCCGACCTCAAGTGATCCACCTGCCTTGGCCTCCCAAAGTGCTTGGATTACAGACAGGAGCCACTGTGCCCAGCCTTTTTGTAAATTTTTGAATAGTGATGGGATCTCGCTCTGTCACCCAATCTGGAGTGCAGTGGCACGATCACAGCTCACTGTAACCTTGAACTCAAGTGCTCCTCCTATCTCAGCCTCCTAAGTAGCTAAGACTACAAGAGCAACTCACCACACCTGGCTAATTAAAAAAAATTTTTTTTGGCTGGGCACTGTGGCTCACGCCTGTAATCCCAGCACTTTGGGAGGCCAAGGTGAGTGGATTACCTGAGGTCAGGAGTTCGAGACCAGTCTGACCAAGATGGCGAAACCCCCCCTCTACTAAAAATACAAAAATTTGCCCGGTGTGGTGATGCATACCTGTAATCCCAGCTACTAGGGAGGCCGAGGCAGGAGAATGGCTTGAACCCAGGAGGCGGAGGTTGCAGTGAGCCAAAATCGTGCCACTGCACTCCAGCCTGGGCAACAAGAGCAAAACTCCATCTCAAAAAAAAAAAAATTTCTTTTTGTAGAGATGGGGTCTCACTATGTTGTCCTGGCCAGATAGCATGACCATCCTTTCTAAATTAGCCACCTCAAACCTTTCTGCCCCCATATCCTGGCTTATCTTTCTTTGCAGTGATGATCACTACCAGAAAGTACATTATCTACTTGACTACTGTCTGCCTTCCTCCCCAGTAGAGTATCAGCTCCGTGCAAGTAGGGACCTTGTCTATCTTGTTCTCTGATGTATTCAGGGCCTAGAATAGTTCCTGACACAGCATGTATTTGATAGATATTTATTGGATGAAAGGTTTGTTTGTTTGTTTGTTTGTTTTTGAGACGGAGTTTTGCTGTTATTGCCCAGGCTGGAGTGCAGTGGCGCGATCTTGGCTTACCGCAACCTCTGTCTCCCAGGTTCAAGAGATTCTCCTGCCTCAGCCTCCCGAGTAGCTGGGATTACAGGTATGCACCACCATGCCTGGCTAATTTTGTATTTTTAGTAGAGACGGGGTTTCTCCATGTTGGTCAGGCTGGTCTCGAACTCCCCACCTCAGGTGATCTGCCCGCCTCGGCCTCCCAAAGTGCTGGGATTACAGGGGTGAGCCACCGCACCTGGCCATAGATGAAATGTTTTAAATCCTTACAAGGTAGATATTATTATTTCCCTTCAGACCCAGGTCAGTTGGACTCAAATGCCTGTTTCCTCAGCCTGTCCCCTGAACAGTGTCTCCCAGAAACTCAGAAGGGCGCTGGACATGAAGCCAGGTTTAGGCGACTGGAGGGGTCTCCGGGTGACCTGGGGAGCTGCTCAGACCCACGGGGATTCCCAGGTCTCAGCTACCTGGGTGTTCGTCCCGAGTCAGGAAACGACTGGTAGCATCATTATCCCCCATGTGTTGGATGCCAGAAGCCGGGGGCAAGCGGAAGCTGGAGATGACACCTGAGGAAGCAAGCCGAGCATGGAGCCCTGGCTGAGCAGCGAAGTCATACCTGGGCCCTAGTGAGGGCGCTGAGGCTGGAGCCGCTTCTAGGAATTGGCCTGCGGCGCCACCTGGTGGCCAATGTTTAAAGACGTGTTTCTTTGAACCTGTCCCCTGCTCCCCAAGATCCATGCAAGCCAGCCACCTGCTCAACCAGCAAGTCTCCCTGGGCACCTCCAGCACCAACTTCCAGACATCCCTCCAATTCTCACCTTTCAAATGAACCTCACCCACCCTTCAGATCTACTTCATCCAGGAACCACTCCCTCCACCCTCTGTGGGCTCCAAGCACTCACTGAGTATCACTGTCTACCTCTGGGGTCCCAGGCTCTGGGGTCAGACTGCTCTGGTTTTGAACACTAAAGTCTCTACTTACCAGCTCTGTGACCTAGGAAAGTTACTTAGCCTCTCTGAACCTCAGGTCCCTTCATGTGAAGCAGAGACACCAAGTCCATCTTCACAGAATTGTGAAGACAATTACATCAAGTCTGAAAAGACCAGAACAGAGCCTGGCACCAAACATGCACTCAGGAAACGTCAAGTCCCTTCCCACCCCTCTCTCTGCCTTTTGCTTCCCTTTCCTGAAAAAGGAAGCATGACAGATCAGAAAGCAGAAGGGAGTCACAGGACTCGGGTTCTCTGGGCCTCAGTCTCCTCTGTAAAATGAGTGCATTAGGTAATTGATGAACTATTCATTCACTCATTCCCCTACTCATTCATTCATTCATTCAACTTCTAGTCCAGCTCTGACATTCTATACTGTATGCTGTCAATTCATCTGTGCCAGACTGCATCTTGCGTTGCAGAATCTCGTTAGTACCTTGCACAGTGCCTGGCACAGAGAGGGCAATTAGAAAATCCTCAACAACCTAGGAAGGACATGTTTACTGCCTCCCCCTCCCTGCCCCAAGACAGCATCCAGCCCCTGGCTGGCACCAGGTGCCCCTCCCCCTCCCTCACCGCAGCTCGAAACCAGAGCTGGCGCCACTGGGTGTGGAATCTGGGGACCAACTGTCACAGCTCCAGTATCACCCGCCTCCTGGACGCCTGGGTCCAGCCCTAAGTCCCAGAGGGGCCTCATCAACCAGCTGTCCTAAGAGGCCCAGACTCCACCCCAGCCCCTCTGAGCTACTCTCCCTGGGGAAATCAGACAATGCAGGGGACCTGGCAGAGGGAGTGCCAGGGTAGTCCCAGGGGAGAAGCAGAGACGTTTGTCCAGCTCCAAACCTAGGCTGAGCCTGCAAAGCCCTTGGAGATCAGATCCACAACAACAGAAGGACTCACAGTGACCTCTCTCCCCCAACCTCTGTAGCCCTCCGAGTCCCAAAGACCTTTTTTTCTTTCTTTTTTTTTTTTTTAGACGGAGTTTGGCTCTTGCTGCCCAGGCTGGAGTGCAATGGAGGCCAAGGCGGGCAGATCATGAAGTCAGGAGTTCGAGACCAGCCTGACCAACATGGTAAAACCCCGTCTCTACTAAAAATACAAAAATTAGCTGGGCGTGGGGGTGCGCGCCTGTAATCCGAGGTACTCAGGAGGCTGAGGCAGGAGAATCGCTTGAACCCGGGAGTCAGAGGTTGCAGTGAGCCAAGATCACACCACTGCATTCCAGCCTGAGCAACAGAGCAAGACTTCATCTCAAAAATAAATAAATAAATAAATAAATAAATAAATAAACAAGGGTTGGGTATGGTGGTACATGCCTGCAATCCCAGCACTTTGAGAGGCTGAGGTAGGCGGATCACTTGAGCTCAGGAGTTTGACACCAGCCTGGCCAACATGGCAAAACCCCATCTCTACAAAAAATACAAAAATTAGCCAGGCAGGGTGCGCATGCCTGTAGACCAAACAACTCAGGAAGCTGAGGTGGGAGGCTCACTTGAGCCTGGGAGTTCGAAGTTTCAGTGAGTCAAGATCATGCCGCAGTATTATAGCCTGGACGACAGAGCAAGACCCTGGCTCAAAATAAACAAACAAACAAACAAATAAATCAATCAATAAAATAAAATAGGCTGGGTGCGGTGGCTCACGCCTATAATATCAGCACTTTGGGAGACTGAGGCAGGTGGATCATGAGGTCAGGAGATTGAGACCATCCTGGCTAACACGGTGAAACCCCATCTCTACTAAAAATAACAAAAACAAGTAGCCAGTTGTGGTGGCACATGCCTGTAATCCCAGCTACTTGGGAGGCTGAGGCAGGAGAATTGCTTGAATCCAGGAGGCAGAGGCTCCAGTGAGCTAAGATTGTGCTACTGCACTCCAGCCTGGGCAACAGAGCGAGACTCCATCTCAAAAAAATATATAAAATAAAATAAAAATAAATTAGATGAGGTCTCACTTTGTTGCCCAAGCTGGTCTCAAACTCCTGGGCTCAAGCAATCCTTCCACCTTGGCCCCAAGGTGCTGGGGTTATAGGCAGCAGCCACCCTGCTCTACCCCAAAGACCATTTTGTCCTTACATTTAATCCTGCTTACCCATGTTCTCTGGGTCATGCAGGCCTTCTGTGTCTTACCGAGGGTGGGGATCAAGTCTCACATTTCTTTTGTGTGGCCTACAGAATTTTATTCCATATTCTCATTGATTAAAATTAATTAATGCTAGTGAGGTTTGGACTGCTGGTATAAGGTTAAAAAAAAGAAAACAAAAAAATTAAATTAAATTAATTAATGTGTTGAGTGCATTCTATCAAAGGAGAGAAAACTGTCTGGACCCTTAGCAGAAAGGACGGTGGTTAGATAGCAACACAGACTTCCCACAAGAAAGGGTTATTAAGGAAAAAAAGGCTGGGGCCGGGCTGGTGGCTCACACCTGTAATCCCAGCACTTTGGGAGGCCGAGGCGGGCGGATCACGAGGTCAAGAGATACAGACCATCCTGGCCAACATGTTGAAACCCTGTCTCTACTAAAAATACAAAAATTAGCTGGGTGTGGTGGTGCGCGCCTGTAGTCCCAGCTACTCAGGAGGCTGAGGCAGGAGAATCACTTGAACCCAGGAGGCGGAGGTTGCAGTGAGCTGAGATGGTGCCACTGCGCCCCAGCCTGGTGACCGAGCGAGACACCATCTCAAAAAAAAAAAAAGAAAGAAAGAAAAAAAAGGAAAGAAAGGCTGGGCATGGTGGCTCATTCCTATAATCACAGCACTTTGGGAGGCTGAAGTGGGAGGATCACCTGAGGCCAGGAGTTCAAGACCAGACTGGGCAACATAGCGAGATCTCATCTCTACAAAAAATTTAAAAATTGGCTGGGTATGGCAGCATGTGCCTGTGGTTCAGCTATTGGAGAGGCTGAGGTGGGAGGATCACTTTATCCTGGGAGATCAAGGCTTCAGTGAGCCATGATCAAGCCACTGCATTCCAGTCTGGGTGACAGAGCAAGACCTTGTCTCAAAAAAAGAAAAGAAAAGAAAATGGGAGCCGGGCGCGGTGGCTCACGACTATAATTCCAGCACTTTGGGAGGCTGAGGTGGGTGGATCACAAGGTCAGGAGCTCAAGATCAGCCTGGGCAACATGATGAAACCCTGTCTCTACTAAAAATACAAAAATTAGCCGGGCATGGTGGCAGGCACCTGTAATCCCAGCTACTCAGGAGGCTGAGGCAGAGAACTGCTTGAACCTGGGAGGCGGAGGTTGCAGTGAGCCGAGATGGCGCCACTGCACTCCAGCCTGGGTGACAGAGCAAGACTCTGTCCCCCCACAAAAAAGAAAGAAAAGAAAATGGGAAAATCTCATTATACATGGGAGAGAAGGCTCAGCTAACTAGGACAGATAGAGAAGGCATCCTGAGAGAAGTATGAAGATGGGGGAGATGACCTCTCTAAGGGCCAGTCTGCTTGGTAAGGCAGCCTTGGTGGCAGCCTCCTGTGTCTCCCTCCCTCAGGGTTCTGAGAATAGGGCTAAGGAGGGGCAAGTGTTAGGTGTGCACCCCCATCCCTTGGTACTGAGTGTTCAGACAGTGATAACAGGTGCCCAGAAGTGCTCAGAGGAAAGAAGGGATACAATTCCTGGCCGGGCGCGGTGGCTCACGCCTGTAATCCCAGTACTTTGGGAGGCCAAGGTGGGGGCGGATCACCTGAGGTCAGGAGTTTGAGACCAGCCTGGTCAAGATGGTGAAACCCCGTCTCTACTAAAAGTACAAGAATTAGCCAGGAGTGGTGGTGCATGCCTGTAATGCCAGCTACTCAGGAGGCTGAGGCAGGAGAATAGCTTGAACCCAGGAGGCGGAGGTTGCAGTGGGCCAAGATCGTGCCACTGCACTCCAGCCTGGCAACAGAGCGAGACTCTGTCTCAAAAGGAAAAAAAAGGAAGAAGAATGGATACAACTCCAGACACAGACAAGCACACAGTCTGGATCATCCACCCCACTCCTCCCCCAACCTCCACAAGAATCCTGGACTCTCCACTGTGTCACCTTTCCTGCCCTGCAGCCTGGCTTGTGTGTGTGTATGTACTAAACAACTCAACAGGGTCCTTTGTTCCCCAGGCATGAGGCCAGAAGCCTGGCTTGTGTAAGAAAGACAGAAGAGAGAGAGAGAGAGAGAGAGAGAGACAGAGACAGAGAGACAGAGAGACAGAGAGATAGAGAGAGAGAGAGAGTCAGAGGTCACCTGCATTCCAGGGCTTAACAGGAATTATTTTTAGAATTATTTGCTGTTTGTTTAGAATGACCTTATTTCAGCGAGTCTAGACCTAGAAGTGACTTCAAGTGACCTAAGATGGGTCAGAATAAATCTCCTCCAGTGCCTGGCACATCCCAGGAGCTCAATAGGAAGTGGCTGGCTGAATGAATGAACGAATGAATGAAAATTCATGAAGACCACAATCTGGCTAAAGTCAACCACAAGGGGAGAACAACCAGGGCCAGGAAACTAAAACTGATTGAACACCTAAGATAGCCAGGCACTGTGTTAGGACCTTGGCTTATTTTATTTTATTTTTTGAGACGGAGTCTCCCTCTGTCGCCCAGGCTGGAGTGCAATGGCACAATCTTGGCTGCAACCTCTGCTTCCTGGTTCAAGCAACTCTCATGCCTCAGCCTCCCAAGTAGCTGCGATTACAGGTGTGCATCACCATGCCCAGCTAATTTTTGTATTTTTAGTAGAGACAGGGTTTTGCCATGTTGCCCAGGCTGGTCTGGAACTCGTGGCCTCAAGTGATTCACCCACCTTGGCCTCCCAAAGTGCTGGGATTACAGGAACGAGCCACCATGCCCTGCCAGACCTTGGCTTATTATTTCCATTTGAGAGATAAGGAAACTGAGGCTTAGCAATAAATGACTCCCCAAAGTGGCAGAATAAGCAGCATGTTTACCTTTGGAGACCTGCTCTTTCCTCCTGACACCACGAAATTTTAAAAATGCAGTTACACTCAACATACCCCTATTGAGCCTCTGCTCTGGGCAGGGCTGCATGCTAGGTTCTGGGCAGCTAGGGTTGGGGACCATGATGAAGATGAGAGACATAGTGCTGTCCTCCAAAGTCCTGAAAGGGAGAAGTATGCCACCTCTACACCTTTCTGGTCATAAGGCAGAGAGTGGGGAGTATTGTTTAAGTAAGACCTTCTGCTCTCATTGCCATAATTCTGGATCAGGCAAGCGGGGAAAAGGAGAGCCTGTATACAGAAATCTACCTTCTCAGTTGAGGGAGGGGGTCTCCTGAACAAAGGAGGCCACCAGCCTCCGGGAGAGAGCGAAGGATTCGTAAAAAACACTCTGAGAATCCAGCTCCTCAAGGTGCCCACCCTGGGCCTCCTCTGCACCTGGGCACTCTCCTACATGATCTGCAGCACACACTCTCACATGTACACCATGCCACACACCTAACTGCATTCGCACACATATCCTTTGCCCTCCAGGTGCCAGGCTCACATCTGCTGTGAAGGAAATTTGTCTGGAGTCCCAGTGGGACCCTGAGGGTGGACATTAACTTACCCAGAGGGCTGATTCATTCTTGTTGGTGGGTCAGGGACGAAGTGGGTCCAGTAGGGACCCTGCCTCGCCCACCCCACCTTTCAAGCCAGCCCCTTCCCCATTCAGCAGCTGGACCCTCCCCACTGACACATACTTGTTTCTGCCCTTTGTTTTCCTCCCTGGCCAAATCCCCAAGGCTTCTTTGGTCATTAACCTCCTGCCTTAATTAGCTTAGTGAGGAGGAAAGCAGAGGCAGCGAAAGTTCAGGGTGGGAGTCTGGGGGGAATCTCATTTCAGTGGGGACAGGAAGGCTCAGCCAGCTGGTGGCCCCACAAAAATGCCTAGCACACAATAAGACCTATGCAACTGTTTGCTATTTCTATTTATGTGAAAGATAGTCACCTGGTCCACAAAGCAAAAACTTTCTCCCAAAGAGACCCCATGGTCCCCAGTACCACAGTCTCTGCAATCCAGGTTCCTGGGGCAGACGGAGGGGACAAGAGGCAGAAATAGCCCACTCTCCAGGGCCCTGTCTCTCTAATTCTTCCTCTTTCACTCTTGCTTGGTGGCAGTAGCATCAAATCCCACAATAAGGTTTACTGTTGATCTTATGTTAAATCCCCAGTCCAGGGGGCAAACTTCCCCAACTCCAGGACCCTCCCGGGTTCCTCAGTCAAGGTTCTCCTTCCCTGGATCTTCTGCCTAGCAAAGGAAAAAAATCCCTGCAGTTTGCCAACTGCCCCCCGACCTTCTGAGATCCTCAGCTCAGGTTCCAGCACTCCCATTAGTGTGCAAATTCACTCTTTCCAAGAAACAGTTTAGGGAACTGGACTAAACAGCTCAGCCCTCAAGGCCCCACATTGCTAAGTCTGTGAAGTCAATTCATCTGTTTCCTTGCCTCTCAGCAGGACTTTATCTTACAAACTAGTTCAGATTTTTGTTTTTCAAGTCACTCCAGAAAAGGACACCTTACCACTGTGGCTCACCCACCCACTATTATAAAACTCTTTATGGAAGTTCTTCTTCAAGTCTGACCTCGAGCCCTCAAGCTGCAGTGCCATCCCTTCTTCCCTTGGGAAAGATCCAGACATAAAAAGGGTGATATAAAATAAATGCAGAAAATATGGGGTAAAGGGAGAAGAAAAAATTGCATTACACTCCACCTTCCTGAAACTCTAAAACTGCCTAACTCTCCAAGCCTTAAAAACTTATTTTCATTCTCACCGAATTTCCGGAGTCAAACGGGACTGAATGGGTTTTTTTGTTTGTTTGTTTTGTTTTTGTTTTTTTGTGGGGGGGATGGAGTCTCACTCTGCCATCTAGACTCACTGCAACTTCCGCCTCCCGGGTTCAAGCAATTCTCCTGTCTCAGCCTCCTGAGTAGCTGGGACTACAGGCGTCTGCCACCATGCTCGGCTAATTTTTGTATTTTTAGTAGAGACGAGGTTTCACCTTGTTGGTCAGGCTGGTCTCGAACTCCTGACCTCAGGTGATCCACCCGCCTCGCCTCGGCCTCCCAAAGTGCTGGGATTACAGGCGTGAGCCACCGCGCCCGTCCCTGAATAGGTTTTCAATGGGAGAGGGGTGGAGGAAACAGAGTGGAAATTACGATGAGTGCTAAAGAACAGATCACCCCAAGCTGTATTCACAGCCCAGGCCTGAAGGAAGCCTGGGTTCCCAGTCCATCCTGGTCTCTCCTCCCTCCTGTCATATCCAAAGCTCAAGGCCCTCACCCCAAACGGTTAAGTCACCCCAGGCCTTTAAGACTTTTCCTGCCTGCCCACTCTCCGTCCGACCCCCAGTTCTGTCCCTGCACTCCTTCAACCTCTGCACTTCATCACTCCACCGCCCTCCCGACCCCCTCCACCGAGCAGAAGGACGTGAACTAACTCACCTCCCAGTCGGTGCCTCTGAGATCTCCGAGACTGGGGGGGCGGGGGGCGGGCGAGGGGAGATGGCTTGCTGTTTAGGGATGAGGGGACCCCATCCTTTGCCAGGGAGTTCCAGCCCCAGCCTGGCACCCTTTCCTGGCCCCCACAAGGCGCAGAGCCCAGCTCTCCCCCCATCGCTGCTGCGGGCTTTGTCTTCTCTGCCGAGAACCTCTCCCCGCGGCCGGGCTCCGGGATCGACTCTGGGAGAGCGGGAGGGGGAAGCGGAGAGTGAGCGCGGCAGGGAGGGGGGAGAGGGGAGCGAGAGAGAAAGCCGCAGTGAGCGAGCGGGGACGGCTCCCGGCTCCCCGCCCCCGCCCCCCCCCTCATTTCCATAAAAAAGCGGGCCCCCAGGACCGGCCGGCGCGGGGCAGGAGCGGGTCCTGGTAGGGGGCGCGCGGCGTTAGCCAGCTTCATACCCGCTCTGTTTCCGCATACTACCCCTTCTCCCCGCACCCTCCCCTTAAAAAATTAGGGACCTCGACTTCCATCCCACCCCTAGCTTGCCCCGGAGCTGCGAGGAAAGACCGAAGGCCACATCCCTATCCTCCTCGGGTCAAGGAATTTGTCCCCGCGCCCCCAAGGGCGGGAAACTACAACTCCCGGCATGCCCCGGGCGCCCCCGGCGCGCCCCCCTCCCGTCAGTTCCATGCTGCTCCATCCAGTTCATTTAAAACAAAAGAGTTTGAGCGCTGGAAGGGGCTGGGCTCTATTGGGGGCCACTGAGCGCCGCTCCCGGACTGGGGCTCGGTGCGGGAGCCTAACGGGGGCGCCTGGACAGCGGGGGCTAGAGACTCCCAGGTCAGAGGCGGGAGGGGTGGGGGCAGAGATCCTGCAGCCCCCCGCCCCCCGTCACCCCCGGAGAGGAGAGGAGATCTGCTTTCTTGGTTTTGCTTCTCTTTCCCCCCACCCCCACCCCGGGGGCTGGGGCGAGGGGAGTCGGGTTACAGGGTGTTTGGGGAGGGGGGCTTAGGGGGAGGGTCTATCTTTCTATCTCGCTTTCTTCCCCCCTCCCCAGTTCTTTGTTCCCCCCTCCCCACACACCCCCTCCTCTCCTCTCCCCTCCCCTCCTCTCTCCTCTTTTCCCTTCCACCACCTCTCTCTCTCTCTCTCCCTCTCTCTCTCCCCCAGCTTTTGTTTCGCCATGCCTAGTCTAGTGGTATCTGGAATAATGGAAAGAAATGGGGGCTTTGGAGAACTAGGATGTTTCGGGGGAAGCGCTAAGGACCGAGGGCTGCTGGAAGACGAGCGCGCCCTTCAGCTGGCTCTCGATCAACTCTGCCTCCTGGGTTTGGGGGAGCCCCCCGCCCCCACGGCGGGCGAGGACGGGGGAGGTGGGGGGGGCGGCGCCCCCGCGCAGCCGGCCGCCCCCCCGCAGCCGGCCCCGCCGCCGCCGCCCGCGGCGCCCCCGGCCGCCCCGACGGCGGCCCCCGCGGCGCAGACGCCCCAGCCCCCCACCGCCCCCAAAGGGGCGAGCGACGCCAAGCTCTGCGCTCTCTACAAAGAGGCCGAGCTGCGCCTGAAGGGCAGCAGCAACACCACGGAGTGTGTTCCCGTGCCCACCTCCGAGCACGTGGCCGAGATCGTGGGCAGGCAAGGTAAGCGGGGCGCCGGGACCACTGAGAGGGACTGTAGTGGGGGCACCCTCGTCCCTAGCGCGGAAAGTTCATTTCTTCCCTTCTTGCCCGCCTCCGGCTCTGTCCCTTCCCCACAAAGGGGGACCGCCCCCTACCCTGATTTCCAAGTGCCACAAAGTTCCCTGTTACCCCTAGTCGGGACGGTTCTCCAGATCCTTCCTCCCCCAGGACTCTGCCTTTAGACAAAGAAATATCCTCGCACTGGAAGAGGGAAAGGGGAGGGGATCGGTCTCCCAATCCAGGGAGGCTGTCCTGAGGGGGTGTCCACTCCTAACCAGAAAAACTGACGGAATGTGCAAAGAGTTACTCAGAAGCCTGTACTCTGGTATCTGCTCCTAGGCTGGGGAGGGGGCATCCCTGGGGCCGCCAGCCGCCTGGAGTTACAGACTTTGGGGGAGACCTGGCCCTCGAAGCCAGACTGAGTATCTGTCTCTTTGTTGGGCTGAGTGTAGGAATGGAAGGGGGTGTGGCCCAGGGGAGGGTCCCAGCCTGGGGAAGAGGCGGTGAGGGGGGCCGCTGAGAGGAGGGGGTCCTGTGGTCACCCACACCCCAAAGTTGGATTGTCTCTGGGGTTTTGGAAGGGGTGTCTCCAAGGAAGTGCTACGTCCTGGCTTGGACCTCTCCTCTTCCCTCTCTGGCTTTTGTTCTGGGCTGGCCACGGCCTTGGGCCAGAGGCCTAGAGAGGAGTCTCTGGTAGTGAAAGAGTAGGACAGGGTAGGAGGGGGAATGCTGGGGGGTAAGAAACCTTCACCTGGAAATTTGGTGGAGGGCGTGTGTCTGGGTGTGTTGGGAGGGGGTGCAGAATTAATCCAGCGTAGTATGTCTGGTACCACACCCTCTGCTGCTCCAGCATCCCTGGGTGGGTGAGTGGGGGTGTTGGTGAAGGTCCAAATTGAGCAGACGGGATCTTGGGGACCCTTCCCTCTCCTGGCTTCTCAAAGGAGAGTGTGGGGGGCAGAATTTGGAAATTGCAAAGAGGCTGGGCTGGGGAGGTGTGGGGTGGGGGAGGAGTAGGGGAGGAGCTGTCCCACAGTGGGGAACAATAGAGGAGCTGCATTCCGGCTGGGAGTGCGGGAGGAGGCCAGCTTCTGGCAGAGGAAAAGGGGAGGCGGGCCAGGGGGGCCCCTACTCCACATCCCACCTTATCCACTGGGAGTGCTGGGGGTTAGGGGGATTTCACGGAGAGATCCAGAATGGAGGAGGGGAAGATGCCACTCCCCTGCACAGCCCTCATCCCCCTGGGGCACTCCATCTCTTGAGATTTCTGATTTAGAAAGTTGGATTTCCTCTTGTCAGAAACTGGGGATCCAAAGCCCTGGAATTGGGTGGGGACGGACATTGCTATCTTTTCTTGGGTGTGGGGGTGGTCTTGGGAGGCCCCGGAATTTAATGGAGTCATTCTTTCCTCTTCTGCCTCCGCATCAGATGGGCTTGTCCCTCATAAAAGTAGGGGGATTTTTTATTCACAAAAGATAAGCCTGCCCCTCAGTCAAGTATATGGAAGTCCTCCCTCTTGTCTAACCTCCCTCCTTCTGCTGCAGTGTTAGTGCTCCTCTGTTTGACCTCTAGGAAGGTGAAGCCCAGTGGGTCTTCCCTTCAAGAGATGCTTCTTTGGGGTTGCAGAACCCAGGAAGAGACCCACCACCAGCTTTGCACCTCCAGGCCTCTAGCGTTTCTTCTTACTCGATGCCTTGGCCTGTCCTCCTCACCCCAACCCCAACCGCTAAAGATACCTAGCTCTCATTTAAGTTTTTGGACCCAAAACTTAGAGCCAGAACCCAGGTGCCCATCAAACGATATGTGAGTAGAAATGGTAGGAGAGGGGAGTTCACTGTTTTGTGACCCTCCATACCTCGAAAATAGAACAATCATTTACTGACATTAAAGCAGCAAGGATGTGAGCTGGACAACAGGTAGGACTTCATAACTGCTAAGAGGTCTGAAGACAAGAGGAAACAAGCAAATTTTCCTTCTTAAGGTCTTTTAAAAGTGAGGGGAGGGGGTAGGGTGTGGTGGCTTACACCTGTAATCCCAGCATTTTGGGAGGCCGAGGCGGGTGGATCACCTGAGGTCAGGAGTTCAAGACCAGCCTGGCCAACGTGGTGAAACCCCATCTCTACTAAAAAATACAAAAAATTAGCTGGGCGTGGTGGCAGGTGCCTGTGATCCCAGCTACTCGGGAGGCTGAGGCAGGAGAATCGCTTGAACCCAGGAGGCAGAGGTTGCAGTGAGCCGAGATCATGCCACTGCACTCCAGCCTGGGTGACAGAGCAAGACTCCATCTCAAAAAAAACCAACAAAAAAAGTGAGGGAGGGTCCCCCAACCTACTCTCTTCCCCTCACCCCCCAATCTGCCAGCGTTGAAGAAGCAGCCATCTGGAGTGGAGGAAGGAGGAAAAAATGAGCTCACCTCAGGTCTCAGGTTGGAGGGTTGGGGCAGAGGCAGAAAAGTAGGACCACTTGGTTTCGGTTGGAGAGAGAAGGGGAATAGTGAGTTGTGCTCAGAGAAGGGTGTGAGTGGGTCTATATGTGATTGGGGGTGAAAGTCATGGGTGCGGGTGTGTATAGGAATGTGCTGTTTGTGTGCTGGGGAGGATGGGGATGGACAGTGGGATGTATGAAAGGCCGAAACACAGGGACTTGATGTGTGTGTGAAAGAGGTGTATAAAAGTGTACATTAGATTGGCCCCATAAGTATTATTTAGATAAAGGCACACCTCTTAGGTACATGTGTGTGAACTCACACACGTGACGTGTGCTTCCCAAAAGGGTATGAGTCTTGGAAGCTCTGTGTGAAGCTAGGAGCAGGTAAGAGGAAGGTGGGTAAGGAGGAGAGGGACTTGTCCAGACCCCTAGGTCGGCAGCTTTTAGAAACAGAATAGCCCTTACTTTTCTCTCTAGCCTTCTCCCTCTTTGTCTCTCTTTGTCTAATTTTTCTTCTTTCTCTTCCTGCCTTTCCCTAACCTCCCAGCTTTAACTCACTTCTACTTCAAAGCAGGAGTGTGGGTCCAAAATACCTCTCCCTCACCGTACTCAGCCCCAGCCCAGCTCAGCTGTCTTGCCCCCAGGGGACAGGGGGACAAGAGTGACACGGGGTTGGGCACTGTTCCCTCACACAGAAGTTTAACTCCATACTCCTCCTTTCCTCCTTGAACTTATGATTGTCAGACCTTTCCCAGTCCCCTACACTCTACTCGTTGCTGCAAACTCGCTATGAATTTGAGGCCCACTGAGAGAAACTACTGAGTGGAAGGCATGTGGGGTGGTCATAGAGCAGATAGACTTCAGTGGTCCCTGGGTAGTTTGGAGGGCACTTTTAATGATCAAGGGTCAGATGAGTAGATTATGAGGTTACTGAGCACATTGGGGTTCTGTGGAAAGATCAGGGTCAGTGACAGATGTGGGGGGTGATTAAGTGATTTGGAAGTTTGTGAGTAGCCAGGAATCAGTAGAGAAATAGAAGGAAGAGCAAATGTTGGGAGAAAGGAGTGTAGTTTGTGAATGGATTTGAGTTACCAGCTTGTATGGGAGGGTCAGTGATTATTTGGGGGTTTTGAGGAGTGAATGAATTTGGAGGGCCCTGAATGGAACTCAGGGAAAGTTAGTACATTTTGAAATCTGTGGCTGAGAGAGACATTAGGTACATCTGAGATCTGATAAATGGTTTCTTCAAGTCAGGGTGGACTGTGTGTGCAGCAGTGGGCATTTCAAAGGGTAGACTGAAGTGTTCCTGGGAGGCTAGGTATTTGGGTAAGGATCAGGAATTTATTGGTCCCAGCACAAACCTTGCTGTGTGCGTTTCTTTGTCTCTCTCCTTCCCCGCCCTATCCCAGGCTGCAAGATTAAGGCCTTGAGGGCCAAGACCAACACCTACATCAAGACACCGGTGAGGGGCGAGGAACCAGTGTTCATGGTGACAGGGCGACGGGAGGACGTGGCCACAGCCCGGCGGGAAATCATCTCAGCAGCGGAGCACTTCTCCATGATCCGTGCCTCCCGCAACAAGTCAGGCGCCGCCTTTGGTGTGGCTCCTGCTCTGCCCGGCCAGGTGACCATCCGTGTGCGGGTGCCCTACCGCGTGGTGGGGCTGGTGGTGGGCCCCAAAGGGGCAACCATCAAGCGCATCCAGCAGCAAACCAACACATACATTATCACACCAAGCCGTGACCGCGACCCCGTGTTCGAGATCACGGGTGCCCCAGGCAACGTGGAGCGTGCACGCGAGGAGATCGAGACGCACATCGCGGTGCGCACTGGCAAGATCCTCGAGTACAACAATGAAAACGACTTCCTGGCGGGGAGCCCCGACGCAGCAATCGATAGCCGCTACTCCGACGCCTGGCGGGTGCACCAGCCCGGCTGCAAGCCCCTCTCCACCTTCCGGCAGAACAGCCTGGGCTGCATCGGCGAGTGCGGAGTGGACTCTGGCTTTGAGGCCCCACGCCTGGGTGAGCAGGGCGGGGACTTTGGCTACGGCGGGTACCTCTTTCCGGGCTATGGCGTGGGCAAGCAGGATGTGTACTACGGCGTGGCCGAGACTAGCCCCCCGCTGTGGGCGGGCCAGGAGAACGCCACGCCCACCTCCGTGCTCTTCTCCTCTGCCTCCTCCTCCTCCTCCTCTTCCGCCAAGGCCCGCGCTGGGCCCCCGGGCGCACACCGCTCCCCTGCCACTTCCGCGGGACCCGAGCTGGCCGGACTCCCGAGGCGCCCCCCGGGAGAGCCGCTCCAGGGCTTCTCTAAACTTGGTGGGGGCGGCCTGCGGAGCCCCGGCGGCGGGCGGGATTGCATGGTCTGCTTTGAGAGCGAAGTGACTGCCGCCCTTGTGCCCTGCGGACACAACCTGTTCTGCATGGAGTGTGCAGTACGCATCTGCGAGAGGACGGACCCAGAGTGTCCCGTCTGCCACATCACAGCCACGCAAGCCATCCGAATATTCTCCTAAGCCCCGTGCCCCATGCCTCCGGGGCCCACTCCACTGGGCCCACCCTGGACCTGTTTTCCACTAAAGCCTTTTGGAAAGCGGTGATTTGAGGGGCAAGGTGCTTAGAGATACTCGCTCGCTGGGGAAGGGGGGAGGGAGGCAGTGGTGGCTGGAGGGTGCGCCACTTTCAGAGCCTCTGGTCACCCTGTCCTGGAAAGATTGGGAGGGGGCCAGACTGAAAATTTTACTAGAGTTACAACTCTGATACCTCAACACACCCTTAAATCTGGAAGCAGCTAAGAGAAACTTTTGTTTTGCCAGAGGTGGCCACTAAGGCATTCTGACGCCCTCTGCCCACCTTCCCCGCTGTGTGTCACTCCACCCCTTCTTCCGAGGAGGGGGTGGGTAAAAGGGAGAGGGAGAATTACCACCTGTATCTAGAGGTGCTCTTTGCAATCCCTAAGCCCTCTGGTCCTGACCTCCGACCTCCTAACATGACCCTTTACCTCCCACCCCACCCCCATATCCTGTTTGGGAAACTGTCACCAGTTTCCAGCAGTGTAAGGGAGTTGGAGTCCTATCAGAAGTTGCATAGATCTTCTAGGGGTTGGGGAGAGAAGCATGTCAATCGTTTCTGTGGCTGAAAGACTCAGAAGCCATCTGTCCCCACAAAGCTGGGCTAGAGGAATCTGGAGAGGAGTCCTCCTCTCTGCCCCCGTCCCCCGCAATGTTTCCCTTCACTCTCTCCGCCCATCTTCCCTTCCTTTGGGATCTTCCCTTTCCTCAACTCTTTCCTTTCCCTCCAGCTCTTTGCTTTGCTTTCTTTTGGTGGCTGTCACTCCCAGCTCTGTCTTGTTCCTTGTCTTTGTCTTTCTTCCCTTCCCCCTGCCCCTGCCCCTACCAGCCCAGCTTTGGGGACACCATCCTTCTGGGGAGAAGTAGGGGGAGGAATATTTGGATGGTCCCTCCATTCCTCTTCAGGTATCTGGAGGCCCTCTCCCCCACTCCTCCAAAGAAACATCTCAAATTATTGATGGAATGTATCCCCATTCTCAGTGAAAATGTGAGGAGGGGACTAATACTGGGGTAAAGGGTCAAACCCCCACCTTCATCACTATGGGCATTATATTTAGGGAGTAGTTCTTGGGCTGGATTTTCTGGTTGTGGAAGTGGGGGCGCCAGAGTAGTGTGTCTGCTATTTAAAGGAGCAGGAAAGGGCGTGAGGCAGGAGGAGAGACTGGTGGAGGGAAGAGCTGCTCCTCCCATGCAGTGCCCGACTCCCTGCACCCCTCTCAACCTGACCTGAACCTTTATTGAATCCTTATTAGCTTGAATCCTTATTAGCTTGAATCCTCCATGCAAATCATGGAGTCTGTTTCCCACCTGATGTGGTTGAGGAGAAGCCAGGTCTTCAAAGAGGGGTCAGCCTGGGGCAAAGCAGGACTTGGGGGAGGTGGGCAGCAGGGCCTATTCTGAGAATCACATATTGTTACAGGCCTTGCACCCCCTTTGCTGCTTCCCTCCTGCTCATTTGGGGCTGCGACCAGCTCTCCACCCTCCTGGTTCCGCTGGCCGGGCCAAGAGAGGATGGAGGGATGGGAGTCCCAGGAGATCCTTGTAAATAGTGGGGTGGGACTGTTCTGAGTGATCACCCGAGCACTTAAAGCTCCAGAGTCCCATTCTTCCTGGATGGAGCAGGTGGAGGTGCAGAGGGGATTTCCTCCTCTCCTTCCTCCTGTCGAGAATTAACACCTCTCCACAGCCTTCCCCTCCAGAACACCAGCCAGGGAGGGGTGGGGAAGGAGGTCACAGCCAAGAAAACTGCCCTGTGACGACTTCCCTCCTTCCCGCCTATGTGAGCCATCCTGAGATGTCTGTACAATAGAAACCAAACCAAATGGGCACCCTCGGTTGCCGGGGGGCAGGTGGGGAGGGGGGTGGGAAGAAGGGATGTCTGTCTGTCGATCCCCCTCCCCCTCTCCACTCTTTACCCACAAAGGCAGAAGACTGTTACACTAGGGGGCTCAGCAAATTCAATCCCACCCTTACCAATTGAGCCAAACCTAGAAACAAACAAAAAACACGAATAGTGAGAGACAAAATAGAGGAGAGAAAGAGAGCATGAGAGGGAGCGAGACAGGCGACCAACACAGAGGAGAGAAAACAAAAATAGCAAAAAAAAAAAAAAGCAGTTCTTTATAATTTAATATTCTATTTTAATAAAGGCGTTTATTACCATATAAATGTAGCAAAGAACCTGGGCTAATATGAAAAAAAAGACTTTTTATTAGGTAATTTATTATATGAAAAGGATATTTTATTTTATGATAAAGTGATCCTTAAAAAAATAAAAAAACTTTAGAAGGTTTAGAATATATGTAGGGAGAGAAGAAGAAAAAAATACATTTGTATTCAGAGTTAAATCTTAAAAAAAAAAAGTGTTTTTAATATATGTTTGGGTTTACGTTGCTTTTTTCCCCCACTTTTTTTTGGGGAGGAATGTCATTTGCTTTTCTTGGGGGAGCATCCCGGGGGTGAATGGTGGAGAGAGGAGCTGGGGGAACCCGGTCCCTCCTGGGACCCTTCCAGTAGATTGGATTTCACTCCATGGACTCCTCCTCCCCTCTCCCCCTCCCCCTCAGGGGAGCCGGCAGAGCCAAACAAAGAAAGGGATTAACAAGAAAGGAAGAAGCTGTAGGACTAAGGACTGAGGATCCTGGGGTGTCCCCCACCACTTTCCCCTGCCCTGTCCCAGGGGCAAGTGAGGAGGGGGAATCCAGAATTAAGGCCTAGCAGGCCTATAGGAACCCTCAGAGATGTGTGAGATTTAAGAGATCTAGATTTTTTTTTAACCAAAAACAAGAGAGAAAGAGAAGAAAAAGAGAAACCGAGGGGTTTAAAAGAAAAGAATACTACAAAATAATAATTATTAATAATAATAATTCAAATTTATTTCATATAATCCTAGAGAGAGAAAGAAACAATTACTAGTTACTTAGTAGACAATATTAAGATAGCTTAAAGTTTAGTAGCATTGAGGGCCCCTGGGTCCAGTAGAATGTATAAAAGTTGTAAGGAAAAGATAAATAGAGGAGGGAAGTGGCTGAGTCCACCCTGAGTTGCCCAATCTTCAGATACCAGGGTTGGAGCAGGTTGCTAGTTTAAGATTGGGAGCTTCCAGTCTGCTGGGGTTGATTCTGAGAATCCTTGGATTTTTAAATTGTAGGACAAAGAAATGAGGGGTTCATTTCCCAGGGTCTTGGAAAGGATGCACACTGATCATCTCAATAAGACAGGGGCTGGGTTGGGGGCAGCAGAGGAGGCCAAGCACATTCACCTGCACCCCTAGTACCTGGGCAGCCCATACTCCAATGTGGTATGTCCCCTCCTGGGGCTCCCAGCTCAAACCCTCCCATGCCTGCTTCCCCCAGGCCTAACTGAGGAAGTCCTTCTTGAAGTGTGACCTCGGTCCACTTCTCTACAGATTGATTTAAGAGCCTGGGAAGTCATTCCACAAACAGACACACATGCACACACACTTCTCACCTTCAGAGCTTCAAGAGCACTGAGGCGATCAGTCCCCTACCCCTGTTCCCATCCAGCTTTCCACTTAGCTTTGACCTCCATGGCAGCAGTAGCAGTAACAATCTCAGTAATTGTTCTTTAAAGCTGACTCGTTCTTCACCTACTTGCAAAGTGCTTTCTTGTCTCATAAAAGTTAGATTCCAAGAAGGACTTCCCACGCAGTGGAGTAGAAACACTGTCCTTGAAGGCCTGGGAGAAAGGCATCCCCATGGGCACAGAGGCAGGGGAAAGGCACAGGGACTTTGGGTGACCCTAACCCTGACCCTCTGCTCCAGTTCACCTCCATCTATATGTGTTCAGGTAGGGGTCATCTACTGTACCCTGGCCTGGGAACACATTGCCCTCCCCACACAAAACTGGAGGGCTTGGCTTCTGCATGTGAGAAATCAACATTTTTAAAGCACTTGCCTTCTACCAACCCCAGCTTGCAATCACTGGGCCTTCCCCTCCTATCCAAGGGGGTGGAGGGGCCCCTTGGCTCTCCTTTTGGCAGGAGGAGCCTGCTTCATTACACCAATGACTCTGCCATGCCCCTCCCTGGCCCTAGACCCCAAACACATCTCCCTCTACCCAATTTACTCTTCTCCCCCACCTAGGGACAGATTCCCCCTGCTCTTTTTGTCCTAGAAACCCCGCTAGTTTGGGATGGTAGCGTCTGGGGTGGGGAGGGCTTCCCCTTCCCCACTCGAGGGTGCGGGTGGGGAAGGGGGGGTGGGTGGAGACAGCCCTGGGGCAGGGAGGATGGTCTCTCCACTGTAGAAAGTAGAGTAGGATTGTGGTCAGACTTAATTTGAGGCATCTAGTGAAGACACGTACAAATCCACCACGGAAAAAGATTTCAAAAGCAAAATAAAAGCGGGAAATAAAACAGACCCAAGAATAATCAAGTCAAAGTGATGTTGCACAAAATGCAGAGAAACCAAGAAGGGGGAGGGTTAATGTATTAAATGTGCTATTAAGAACTTAATTTTATTAAAAGTACTATTACTTAAGGCTCTGTCTTCGTTCACTGCATGTGAGTCTGTGCCATCTTGGGGTGAGTGGGAGGATCTGGGTGGGGATTGCAGCTTGGGGTTTCCTCTAGTGTAGCTTTGGGCTCCCTACACACCTGTGAGTAGTGGATGTCTCTGGAGTTCCTTGCCACCCTTAAGCTCCCCCTTTCAGCTCTCCATAGCTCTGCTTGAGTCTCCAAGCTCTAATCCCCTGCCTTTTCTCTCCATTTACTCCCTTCTCTTCTTTGGAGGTGCAGTCAGGCCTTGTTCCACCCTGACCTGAAGAACAGGGGAAGGTGACTGGGCGCAGTGGCTCATGCCTGTAATCCCAGAACTCTGGGAAGCCGAGGTGAATGGACCGCTTAAGGCCAGGAGTTCAGGACCAGCCTGGGCAACATAGTGAGACCCTGTCTCTACCAAAAATACAGAAAATTAGCCAGGCATGGTAACACATGCCTATAGTCCCAGCTACTCAGGAGGCTGAGGCAGGAAAATCACTTGAACCCAGGAGGCGGAAGTTGCAGTGAGCTGAGATCACGCCACTGCACTCCAGCCTGGGCAACAGAGTGAGACTCCATCTCAGAAAAAAAAAGAACGGGAAGGTGAGGCAGGGTGACAGAGATGCTACCTGGACAGCCATCTCCTACGCTCCATGGAAAGGGGGCAGAGAGCTAAGAGACAGGGACCCTCCCCATTTACCCCACCAGATTCAATCCATCCCTCTTCTTTGGGATCAGGAAGAAGACTGGAAGGGCTCAAGTTTGTAATCCTAGCACTTTAGGAGGCTGAGGCAGGCGGATCACCTGAGATCAGGAGTTTGAGAGCAGCCTGGCCAACATGGCAAAACCCCGTCTCTACTAAAAATACAAAAATTAGCCAAGTGTGGTGGCAGGCACCTGTAATCCCAGCTGAGGCTGAGGAAGGGAGAATTGCTTGAACCCGAGAGGTGGAGGTTTCAGTGAGCCGAGATCACACCACTGTACCCCAGCCTGGGCAACAGAGTGAGACTCCATCTCAAAAAAAAAAAAGACTGGATGGAGGACTTGGACCTTCCACCTCTCAGGCTTAAAAACCCCTTCCCCAGTACACACCTACAGGACTGGCCCCCACTCCCTCTTCTCCCCTTGTATCTCCCGCTGCCTCCTCCCCTTGCCCCTGGCATTGGAGTGACCTCAGTTGTTGGCACCAGGGCCCTCAGCACCAGATGGTGCCCGCCGATGGTTTCCTTTGTCTCGCCTTCCAGATACCCCCTCCCCTCCATGCTCTCCTCCCTCCCCCACCTGCCCTGGGGGTTGGCAGAGGGAAGGGCAGGCACCTCCCATCCCCTTGGCACTGTCCCCAGACCACAGAACTCCAGAGGCAGCTGGCCCTGAGGGGCAGTAGGTATGGTGGGGAGGACAGAGGAAGGGGATTAGGGACTCAGAGGAGGGGCCAAAGTTGAAGGGGAGGCACAGACAAGGAGAAGAGGGAGGAACAGACGGGAGGCAGCAGAATGACCAGGCATTGATATAAAACAGCTTTATTTGAGGGTCCTAGTCTGTGAGGGGTGGACAGATAAAAGAGGTATTTGTGATAGGGCATGAAGACCTTAAGACCCTGAGGGTGCTGTGAACAGGGAACAGTCTGATATCTGGAACCAAAGGGCAAGGAAAGGTCCTGGGGCTGAAGTGGGGACAAGGGGCACCAAAAAGCCAGTGGGGGCAGGTGGTGCTGGCCAAGGTCAGAGGCTGATGCAACAGGCCCTCTTCTCCCCAGGGCCAGGCTCCTGCCCAGCCTGGGCACTGCCCAGAGTGATGGCATTGGTCCGGATGCTGTTCTGTCTCTGCTTGGACACCTTCGCAAAGATTTCTGGGAGGGCAGAGGGCAGTGATCAGGCCAGAAGATTTAGAGCCCATGCTCCCTTCTCCCCAACCCCCCCATACATACTGCATGCCCCTTCTGAGCATGGGGGGTGGCCACACTTGCAGGAGGTTTTGCAGGAAGGAAATGAAGTGTGGACATAGGGGTCCCTTCTACTTACTTGGGTGGAGAAGGAACCAAGAGTCAGCCCCATGGGGAGTGTGGCCTGTTCCCTCCCTGAGCTCCAGACTGAGTGGGAGGCACTGGGGAGGGACTGAGGGGGACAGGCAGTGGTGCCAGGACCCACAGAGGAGCTGAGAAATTAGCTGGGGTGAGGGCTGAGTGTCTGCATTCCTACTGCTGCCTGTAGAAGCCACGGGGATGGAATAGGGGTGCAGAATAAAGGTAGGCTCTAACCTTTCAGGACAGTCTCAAAGGCTAGCTCAACATTGGTAGAGTCCAGGGCTGAGGTCTCCAGGAAGAGCAGTCCATTGTTTTCTGCCAGGAAGGGAAACACACCATTAATTGTGGGAGTCAAAAGCAATAATAATAATAATATTAATGTTTGCTATATACATTTGCCATGTGCTAAACTCTTGGCATGTAGCAGATCATTTAATCCTTAAAACAACTTACAAGGTAGGTTCATTTAGAAAACTGAATCCAGAAACACAAAGAAAACAAGGGGCTGGGTGCGGTGGCTCACGCCTGTAATCCCAGCACTTTGGGAGGCTGAGGTGGGTGGATCATGAGGTCAGGAGTTCAAGACCGGCCTGGCCAACATGGTGAAACCCCGTCTCCACTAAAAATACAAAAATTAGCCAGGCATGGTGGCGGGCGCCTGTAATCCCAGCTACTCGGGAGGCTGAGGCAGAGAATTGCTTGAACCCAGGAGGCGGAGGTTGCAGTGAGCCAAGATCGTGCCACTGCACCCCAGCCTGGGTGATGGAGTGAGACTCCTCTCAAAAAAAGAAAAAGAAAAAGAATAAGGAAATTGCTCCATGTCCCACATTTAGTAACTGGCCAAGAGCAGATGGGAGACTGGGCCATGGGACTCCAGAACACCCTTAACCACCATATTGTGCTGCCTCTAAACTCAGAAAACTCCTGGGAAGCCTATCCTCTCCATAGGATCTTTGAGCATTACAGGGTGGGGCTGCCTTAAAATTAACTACGGGCCCGGCACAGTGGCTCACACCTGTAATCCCAGAACTTTGGGAGGCCGAGGCAGCTGGATCACCTGAGGTCAGGGGTTCGAGACCAGCCTGGTCAACACGATGAAACCCCATCTCTACTAAAAATACAAAAATTAGCCAGGCATGGTGGCGCACACCTGTAGTCTTAGCTACTCAGGAGGCTGAGGCATGAGAATTGCTTGCTTGAACCCAAGAGGTGGAAGTTGCAGCGAGCCGAGATCGCACCACTGCACTCTAGCCTAGGCAACAGATTGAGACCCGGTCTCAAAAAAAAAAAAAAAAAAATCAATAAAGACAATCTCAGGGCAAGTGGTGGGACATCATGGGAGACACAGGGTCCCAAAGGGGAAGTGCTGGGAAATCCTGAGGAAGAGGGGATGGGGTAGAGGACTGTATGGAGGAAGGCCAGGCTAGGGGCTCTATGGGTGGGGGCAGGGCCTGGGAGGCTGCAAGGGGAAGGTGGGGTAAGCTTGGAGGAGTCAGCCTGGGTAGTGGCAGGCTCTCACCAGCGAACATTCGGGCCTCCTCAGTGGGCACTTCCCGGGCCTGGCTGAGGTCACTTTTGTTACCCACGAGCATGACGACGATCGTGGCTTCAGCATGGTCATAGAGCTCCTTCAGCCATCGCTCCACCACAGCATAGGTCTGGTGCTTGGTTAGGTCAAACACCAGGAGGGCCCCCACTGCACCACGATAGTACCTGGGTGAGAATGAGAAGGATGGACAGAGATACGATCAGAGGCATTGGACCCAGCATCAGAGCAGAGCCATCAAGCTGGAACACCCGGGATCAGAGTACTAGAGATCAGGAAATACAGAAACTTGCGGCCAGGGGCCCAGAACCCAACAGAGCAGCCCAAGGCTCCTCTGCCTTCCAGGGACACTAGTCTTGGAGCCTGTAAAGTTTCACCTCCCTCGGCCAGGCACGGTGGCTCACGCCTGTAATCCCAGCACTTTGGGAGGCCAAGGCGGGTGGATCACCTGAGGTGAGGAGTTCAAGACTAGCCTAACCAATATGGAGAAACCCCATCTCTACTAAAAATACAAAAATTAGCCGGGCATGATGGCGCATGCTTGTAATCCCAGCTACTCGGAAGGCTGAGGCAGGAGAATTGCTTGAACTCGGGAAGCGGAGGTTGCAGTGAGCTGAGATCGCTCCATTGCACTCCAGCCTCGGCAACAAGAGTGAAAATTTGTCTCAACTAACTAACTAAATAAATAAAGTTTCACCTCCCTGCTCTAAAATCTCTATTGGCTTCCTCACAGCCAGCCCCTCTACTTTCTCAGGTTCTCGTCCTGATTTTAGCCCCTACTCTCCACCAGTGCACATCTGGGCTTTAGCCAACTCTGCCACCTTCAAGATCTTCCTCACATGGCTCCTTAACAGTGGCCTGTTCTCTCCCGTGGCCATCTTTCTAGGATTAGCTGAATGCCTACCTCTTGCAGCAGTCCCTGGCCTGACCATTCAAGGCATCACTGAAAGCATCCAGTCTCCCTCTTGGAGTTGGATGGGATGTCTTCAGACTAGTGATGTCTAACTCCCAATTCATTGATGAGTCAACTGAGGCTCATAAGAGATCAGGTAACGAGGAGCATGTGTAACCAAAGCCCCTGACTCTTGCTTCCTGCCCCCTGGCAAGTGCTATCCACCCCATATACCCACAAACAGACTCCATTTCACATGCTTAGGCCTCACACTGACTAGAAGACACTTTCTTTTTTTTTTTTTTTTTTTTTTTTGAGACAGAGTCTTGCTCTGTCGCTAGGCTGGAGTGCAGTGGCACGATCTTGGCTCACTGCAACCTCCACCTCCCAGGTTCGAGTGATTCTCCTGTCTCAGCCTCCCGAGTAGTTGGGATTACAGGCACCCACCACCACGCCTGGCTAATTTTTGTATTTTTAGTAGAGACGGGGGTTTCACTGTTGGCCAGGCTGGTCTCGAACTCCTGACCTTGTGATCTGCCCGCCTCGGCCTCCCAAAGTGCTGGGATTACAGGTGTGAGCTACCGCGCCCAGCTGACACTTTTTTCTTGAGACACAGTATCGATTTGTCACCCAGGCTGGAGTGCAGTGGGGCGATTTCGGCTCACTGCAACTTCCGCCTCCCGGGTTCAAGCCATCCTCCCACCTTAGCTTCTCAAGTATCTGGGACTACAGGTACGCACCACCAAGCCCGGCTAATTTTTTATATTTTTGGTAGAGACAGGATTTTGCCATGTTGCCCAGGCTGGTCTCGAATTCATGAGCTCAAGCGATCCACCCACCTTGGCCTCCCAAAGTGCTGGGATTACAGGTGTGAGCCAACACACCCGGCCTAAGAGACACTTCGGATGTGGTGTCAGGAGGCCTAACCTCCTGTGTGTCCTCTGAGTCTTCATAAAATGCAGATGCCGGGTTCAGCTTTTGGCCCTCTGTGGTTAGATGAAAGTTGCCAAGTGCAGAGCATTGTGCGGAAGTGAGGGGGCGCTCTCGATCCGTGCAGCTCGCCCCCATCCTAGCTCCACCCTGATTTCACCTTGTTTGTATTTATACAGAAATTAACTAATTATAGCACTTTACTCCTGTGGTACTTTAAGGGTTACATAAAATGCCAAATGTAAAGTGCCTTGTCCCTTCCTGGGCACATAGCAAAGGCTTAGTAAGTGGCAATGATTCCTGCTTTTAGTAGTACTAGTCAGTGTTACTATATCCTGGCTTGTGCTGTTTCTGTTTACAGTACCTTTTATCTTCTGTGATCTCCATCCCCACCCCCCAGAGCCCACTGCTGAGCCCCCTTGCCTCCTCCTCCCCCACTTCTCCTCCAGAAGTGTTCCTCGACTTCCCCAGAACTCCCACCACCCAGCAGCCCCCCAGACCCGGGCTCACGCCGAGGTGATGGCTCGGTACCGCTCCAGGCCAGCTGTGTCCCAGATCTGAGCCTTGACAGCAGCGGTGCCCAACATCACAGTGCGGGTGGAGAACTCAACCCCGATGGTGGTGCGGCTGTCGTGGCTGAACTCATTGCGCGTGAATCGGGAGAGTAGATTGGTCTTCCCCACACCTGATTCGCCGATCAGCACCACTGAAGGAGTGGAGAGATAAGGGCTGAGCATGGGGTAGAGCAGCTCCAAACCCACCTGAGCTTGGAGGGTCTGCCCAGCAGAAAAAGGGAACTGAGCTCAGAAAAAAGATTAGGGAACGGAGTCTCCTGTGAGACTGGAGTCTGCAACTCTGCATAATGCATCTGTCCTGGTGGGCAGGAAAGCCAAGAGTTTAAAACAAACAAAGGGGCTTGACGGGTTATAGCCTGGTCTGTTGATACATGGTTGCAGAGTCAGCCTGCATCTCTGGTGAGGGAGTGACATCTGTGGGCTCTTTATGAGTGTCATGCGGAGACATTACTGTTGTGTGTGAATATGGACAGGGATGGTGGGAGGTCAGGGGGTGCACAGTTCTGGACTAGGACTTGGAGTATGAGAACATTGCACTTGTCTCTATATATATGAGCTGGGGGGACAAGTGGGAGGTTTGGTGTGTGTGTGTTTGCATAAGGAACAGAGGTGTGAATCAAAGTGTGGGTAAGGAGAAAGTTTGGCAGTTGACACATCTGTGGGTGAGAGGAAGGCATGTGTGCTCATGTGTGTGTAAGAAGTTAGGTTCCAGTTGTCCCTAAGGAGGGACAGTCCCGCATGGTTAAGAGCATGGGCCTGGGTGTTAGACCAGCTATGTGTCCTTCGGCAAGTTATTTAACCAATCTGAGCTGTTCTTTTCATATGAAAAATGGGGAAGACATTAGTATCTACCTTAAGGGTTATTGTAGGAAGTAAGTGAGACATTGCCCAGGATATAGTAAGTGTAAAAATCATGACTGGTATGATTGTTGTTAGCAGGCCAGAGTTTTTGCCTTTGGGTTTTCAGAGACAAGGATCCACCTGAGGGGCCATGAAGACCCTTTAGACTGGTGGGCAGCATCCAGGGCCCAGTCTTACCCATGTGGATGAGCTGGGGGCTGGGGTAGAGTGTAGGGGGCTGATGTGAGTAGAGCCCACAAATTGCACTGGCACTGAACTAAGCACACAGAATTAGAGGAGGCCACCCAGAGTGGTTCTAGAAAGGCAGGCTGGCACCCAAGGACTGGGAGCCACATATTGTGGGCTCTGGTCCCTGCTCAGCTTCTAACTAACTGTGTGAACTTGAACAAGTGACTCACCTTTTCTCAGTCTCAGTTTCCTTGCTTATACAACTTATAAAGGCCTCCTCCAACTTTAAAAGTTCCTTGGCTGGGTGTGGAGGTTCACGCCTGTAATCCCAGAACTTTGGGAGGCCAAGGCGGGAGGATCTCTTGAGCCCACAAGTTTGAGACCAGCCTGGGTAACACGGTGAAACCCCATCTCTACAAAAAATGCAAAAATTAGCCAGGCATGGTAGCATGTGTCTGTAGTCTCAGCTACTTGGGAGGCTGAGGTGGGAGGATTGCTTGAGCCCTGGGGGTGCTGCAGTGAGCCGAGTTTGTGTTACTGCACTCCAGCCTGGGTGACAGAGTGAAACTCCGACTCAAAAAAAAGAAAAAGAAAAAGAAAAAAAAATTAGCCAAGTGTGGTGGCACATGCATGTAGTCCCAGCTACTCAAGAGGCTGAGGTGGAAGGATTGTTTGAGCCCCGTAGGTTGTGGCTGCAATGAACTGTGATGGCATCACTGCACTCCAGCCTGGGTGACAGTGAAATTGTGTCTCAAAAAATAAAAATAAAAAATACATATTTAAACATTCCTTATTTGCATAGGACAGTATGGAAAAGCTGGAAATAATATGGATATGTGTGGGTAAGAGGATGTGTGTGCATGCGTGTGTGTGTGTGTGTGTATGTGTGTGTGTGTGTTCCTGCCTCTCCCCTACTGGGCACATCTCCCTCATCCCTCTCAGTGGGTGGGCTCTCAGCCCTAGCGTCATACCACAAAGGTGCTTAGGGCAAGGGAATTGAAGTCAGACTTTGTGGCCTTTTGTAAACTACTTTGCCTCTAAGCCTCAGTTGTAAAGTGGAGATACTAATGGTTCATGTTTACAGTGTACTGAATGCTTACTATGTGCCAGGCAGTGTCCTTAAAAGCTTTACACATATTACCTCATTTAATCCTCAAAAGAATGCCATGAATCCCATTACTATTTTCCCTGTTTTTACAGACAAGGCGCTTTGGAGGTCAAATGACTTGCCCAAGATAACAGGGCTAGTGTTGTAAACACAGAGATGTGCTGGCCAGATCAGCCTTCAAGGAAGGACTTGCCCCAAGCTGCAGGGAGTGCAGGCTGCAGACAGGCTCCAGCTGTCAGCTCCTTCAGCGTCTGCCTCTGGTGCAGACAGCGGCCTCACTGGAAGTCATGTCTTTTCTGGGCAGCCTACACCCAGTGCTCAAGCAAGGTGAGGCAATCACAGAGCTCCCCGCCCTTGACCCAGGTTTGTCCAGCCTGCGTTGCTGTTTGACTTCTCCCTCTGCCCAATTATGTTTCCTCTCCCTTCCTTTCACAGGTGCTGATTTGTAAAAAAACATTGAGCTGGGCGCGGTGGCTCACGCCTGTAATACCAGCACTTTGGGAGGCCTAGGAGGGCGGATCACAAGGTCAAGAGATCGAGACCATCCTAGCCAACATGATGAAACCCTGTCTCTACTAAAAATACAAAAATTAGCTGGGTGTGGTGGTGCACACCTGTAGTCCCAGCTACTCAGGAGGCTAAGGCAGGAGAATCGCTTGAACCCAGGAGGCGGAGGTTGTAGGAAGGCGGAGATTGCAGTGAGCCAAGATCGCGCCACTGCACTCCAGCCTGGGCAACAGAGCGAGACTCCGTCTCAAAAAACAAACAAACATTGAACACCCCAACTTCTTCTCAGCGTCTGCTTCTAGGGACCCCAACCCAACCCTCAATACATTTTTTTTTTTTTTTTTTTTTTTTTAGACAGAGTCTTGCTCTGTTGCCCAGGCTGGAGTGCAGTGGCACAGTCTCGGCTTACTGCAACCTCTGCTTCCTGGGTTCAAGTGATTCTCCTGTCTCAGCCTCCCGAGTAGCTGGGATTACAGGCACGTGCCACCACACCCAGATAATTTTTGAATTTTTAGTAGAGACAGGGTTTCCCCATGTTGGCCAGGCTGGTCTGGAACTCCAGACCTTAAGTGATCCGGCCGCCTCGGCCTCCCAAAGTGCTAGGATTACAGGCGTGAGCCACTGTGCCCGGCTGACCAACCCGCAATACTTGTAAGTGGCAGGGCTGAGATCTGAACCCAGTCTGGCTCCTGACCACAATGTTACACTGCCCCTCAAAATAAAATATGACTTTCGGGGATTGTCATGGTATTAATGAGGTAGTGGCAGGTACATAGTAAGTGCTCAATAAATGGTAGTTCCTCATATTATTGCCCCAGACTATTGCTAACCCTTTCCTTCCTGGAAAAGATGCCAGTAGTACAGGTTCCCCAGCTCAAGGGCGGGTTCTGGAGTGAGAGTCCCAGCTCAAGGGAGGGGCCGGGCTGAGGTTGGGAGAGGCATTGGGGTAGGGTGGCTGGAGAGTCCACCCTGCCCTAAAGGAAGTATGAAGGTGGGGTTGGGAAACAGCAAAGGGACCAAACACAGGGGCTAGAAAGATACATGCATGCTTCCAGGGACAGCAAAGTTGAGCCCAGTGCCTGGTATGCAGGTCCAGTGAGTCAGCCAAGGGCCAGGCAGACGAGGCTACAACCCTAGGAGTCCTCTGGATTCTATCAGACTCTGCAGCAAATTCATGATATTTTCTGTCTTCCCTATGTATTTATTGCCCCACCCTATAATGGGATATGTCTCTCCTTTCTCTCGTTCCCTGTACACCTGCCCAGAAAAGATGACTTTCTTCCTCTTGTTTGCTGGTTTCCCTTTCTTCTCAAGAGAGAAGTCCTGGCCGGGTGTGGTGGCTCATGCCTGTAATCCCAGCACTTTGGGAGGCCGAGGTGGGCGGATCATGAGGTCAGTTCCAGACCATCCTGGCCAATATGGTGAAACCCCGTCTCTATTAAAAATACAAAAATAAGCCGGGCGTGGTGGCAGGTGCTTGTAGTCCCAGCTACTCGGGTGGCCGAGGCAGAAGAATCGCTTGAACCCAGGAGGTGGAGGTTGCAGTGAGCTGAGATCGTACCACTGCATTCCAGCCTGGGCGACAGAGCAAGACTCCGTCTCAGAAAAAAAAAAAAGAGGGAAGTCCTTTCTGAAGTCTGACCTCCATCTCTTGTGCTGCACTGGCTGACACCAGGGATTTGGGTTTCTATTAGGAACGGGGCAGAGGAGCCTAACTCAGCACTCTTAAGGAGGAATCAACATCATTATTTACCACAGTAGAGCATATTCAGAAGCTCCCTGACTTTTGCCCCTGCAACCAGACCCTCCCCCACTCCCTGCAGCTTTCTTTC
The DNA here is from genome assembly GCF_028858775.2 of Pan troglodytes. NCBI lineage: Eukaryota > Metazoa > Chordata > Mammalia > Primates > Hominidae > Pan > Pan troglodytes. The sequence goes on from NC_072398.2 coordinate 93,135,992, forward strand.
TGAAGGAATGAGGAGCCCCAGGAGGTCTTGGTAAGAGATAAAAAAACAGGAGGGGGCCCTCTCTGGCTCTATTCAATCTCTTTCTGGGTCTCTCAGGCTTCCTCTTGCTTCAGGGAACCCAACTCACCCTTGAAGACAAAGTTATAATCTTCCTCAGTTCCATTCCCCATCTTGGCTCCGCATGGAGGGTGCAGGTGTCTTCGGGGACAGAGGCGACAAGTCTGTGTGTTGGCTCAATGCCCTCAACCCTCAGCTCTCAAAAGATCTGCTCCTGCCCCTCCTCTCATTGGGGGTAAGGGAACTTCTGCAGCCAGAGGGATTGGGGGCCAACTCAAGGTTAGGCAGGGCCTAGGGAGGATCAGCTCTGGCAGGTGGGGGTGCTGTAAGGAAGCAGAGAGGACGGAAGCTGAGAACAGGAAGAGCGGGGTGGCTGGAGACCTGGGGCCCAGGTGGGTGGAGAGATGATGACGTCAGACAGGTTCGACAGGTTGGGTGTCTGCTCTCAGCCTGGGCTCCCGCAAGCGGGAGAAGCAGCTCCAGCGGGGGGGAAGCGAAAAAGGGACAGGACCTTCAGAGACAGGACCTTCAGAGACAGCCCACTGAGGGCTGAGTGTGCATTGCTGGGCTTCTGGAATCTGTGGTGAGGGCCGGTCCCCCAACTAATGAGCAAGAAATAGCCCCTCAGAAACCCACTTGAGGCCAGGCGCGGTGGCTCACGCCTGTAATCCCAGCACTTTGGGAGGCTGAGGTGGGCGGATCACCTGAGGTCGGGAGTTCGAGACCAGCCTGACCAACATGGAGAAACCCCGTTTCTACTAAAAAAATACAAAATTAGCTGGGCGTGGTGGCACATGGCTGTAATCCCAGCTACTTGGGAGGCTGAGACAGGAGAATCGCTTGAACCCAGGAGGCGGAGGTTGTGGTGAGTCGAGATCGCGCCCTTGCACTCCAGCCTGGGTAACAAGAGCGAAACTCCGTCTAAAAAAAAAAAAAAAATTAGCTGGGCATGGTGGTGGGCGCCTGCAATCCCAGCTACTTGGGCGGCCAAGGTAGGAGAATTGCTTGAACCCGGGAGGCAGAGGTTCCAGTGGGCTGAGATCGTGCCACTGCACTCCAGTCTGGGCAACAGAGACTGCTTCTCAAAAAAAAAAAAAAAAAAAAAAGGCCGGGTAAGGTGGCTCATACCTGTAATTCCAGCACTTTGGGAGGCCGAGGCGGGCGGATCACAAGGTCAGGAGATAGAGACCATCCTGAAGGAATGAGGAGCCCCAGGAGGTCTTGGTAAGAGATAAAAAAACAGGAGGGGGCCCTCTCTGGCTCTATGGTAGAAACGGTGAAACCGTGTCTCTACTAAAAATATAAAAAATTAGCCAGGCGTAGTGGCAGGTGCCTGTAGTCCCAGCTACTCGGGAGGCTGAGGCAGGAGAATGGCATGAACCCAGGAGGCAGAGCTTGCAGTGAGCCGAGATCGCGCCACTGCACTCCAGCCTGGGCGACAGAGCAAGACTCCGTCTCAAAAAAAAAAAAAAAAAAAAAAAGAGGCCTGGTGCGGTGGCTCCCACCTGTAATCCCAGCACTTTAGGAGGCCGAGGCCAGCGGATCACGAGGTCAGGAGTTCAAGACCAGCCTGACCAACATGGTGAAACCCTGTCTCTACTAAAAATATACAAAAATTAGCTAGGCATGGTGTCACGCGCCTGTAATCCCAGCTACTCAGGAGACTGAGGCAGGAGAATTGCTTGAACTCGGGAGGCGGAGATTGCAGTGAGCCAAAATTGTGCCATTGCACTCCAGCCTGGGTGACAGAGCAAGAGATTCTGTCTCAAAAAAAAAAAAAAGAAAGAAAGAAAGAAAGAAACCCACTTGGCCTGCTTTTCCTTCAGAGCTGGTAGGGGGGTACACTGGGGGAACCAGAGTAAGGGATATTAGACCAGGGGCTGATAGAACACCAGTCACCCTGCTGCAATGCAGAGCTGTGGGAGTATCATGGCCACAGTAACTTCTGCCCTTCCTTGACAGCCCAGGGCCTGGGGTGGGCAGTGTTTCTCATCTTGGGTGGAGCTGGGACTCGAAATCTACCCACTTCTCTGGGATGGGTTCCTTTATATGGCACTGGGGAAGGGGGCTGGTAGCTCCCTATACAGACCTGCTTTAAGGATATTGGGTAGGCAGAGACCTGGGGCAGAAACAGACAGCTGGGGTGAGTGGTCTGAGTGTAGGAGCAGGGTCTGGAGATGAAGGCCTTTGGGAGGTCTGGGTTACTTCTACTCCCTGTACAGGACCTGAGGCCTCACAGCAAAGGCCTCTTGTCTACAAAGGGCTTCAAGATCTGGGGAGGGTCTGTGTAAGCACATGAACACCTGGAAGAAGAAGAAAGGGATAGCTTGTTCTAGGCTGTTAGGGGCACCCTCCCAACCCCAAGAATAGAAAAGGCACTCACTGGCCAGTCGAAGTGGTTCATATCTGTAATCCCAGCACTTTGGGAGGCAGGAGGATGGCTTGAGCCCAGAAGTTGGAGAACAGCCTGAGCAACATATTGAGACCTCATCTCTACCAAAAACAACAACAACAACAAAACCCCTAAAAAACACAAAAAACAAAAACCCAAAAATTAGCCAGGCATGATGGTGTGTGCCTATAGTCCAGGCAACTCGGGAGGCTGAGGTGGAATCACTTGAGCCTGCAGTGAGCTGAGATTGTGTCACTGCATTACAGCCTGGGCAACAGAGGGAGACCCTCTCAAAAAAATAAAAGGCACGCACGCCCCCAAACCTGAAGTGATAGACACTAACCTCTCAGGGCCTTTATATTCTCTGTGCAACACAACCCCCACCAGACCCTTGCACCTCTGAGCTCACTCCCACAGTTTTGCCTATGAGGTGGGTAAGACTCTGTTCTGAGCAGCAGGGTCTAGGTGAGGTCATGCCATTGGGGAGGACAAGGACTATTTGGCGTAACTGCCAAGAACCATTGTTCGCAGAAGGTCATGGTGAAGGGGTGGGTAGAAGTCCATCCTTGCAGAACATGAGGAATCCTAGAAGCGATGCCTGCTTCTTCCTATCTTCTCTGATTCCTCCCATCCAAGAAAGTAGCCAAGACACATGACAGGAGTTGAAGTTTATTCTTGGAAAAAACAAAGTCCCATCCTCCCCCCATTGTCTAAGAAGGTTCTTCTAGGAGGCCCCGCCCCTCCAAATGGTCATTTCTCTTTTCTGACCCCAGCTTCCACCAATGCCGTTAAGATGCCGCCACTTGGGTGAGGGGCTCCTCCAGGTACTGCACCAAAGCCTGGGCCTGCAGAGGGAGAACAGAGATCAGTCCCGCACACAGCCTGGCATTAGGGACCCCAAATCCAGGTCTGCTCCCAGTGCCATAGGAAGCAACCAGCCCCCAACCTCCACCTGCTCTTGGGAGCTGGCCCACACCAGAAATGGACTGAGTAGACATGAGAACTCTAGAAACAGGGTCCTGGTGGGAGTGAACACAGTGTAGAAGCACGAAGGCTGGGCCCAGGGCTATGGAGGGATGGGCACATACACACCTTGGCCTTGAGCATTCCAAAGCCCACGGTCTCCTTGGCATACATACACAGCAGAAGGTTGGCCACTCGGGTGATGGCTACACGGCCCTCCTGGTGGGGGTGATATGATGGGATGTGATGTTCTGCTTGGCACCCTTAGCACCCTCCTTCCCCAAAGGCTTCTCTGGCCCCAGAGAAACTATATCTTCCTCCCATGCCCTGGGCACAGCAGGAAGTTCAGCGTAAAAGCTTTTGGCCACAGCCCTGAACATGGGGTTCTGAGCCCAGGTTCCAGCCTCAGCACAGCCACCTACTAACCATGTTACTCTGGGAAACTTAGTCTCTCAGAAATTCAGTTTTTCTTTCTGTAATCCCTACCTCATCCCAGTTGGTGAGGGTGCTAATACCATGAAATTTCACATCTGCCAACAGTTGTCCAAATGAGTGATGTTATTACTGTGAGCTCACCCCACAGACACTGAGAGGGGCATGGGAGTGGTAACCCAACTGGTATTTCTCCTCTTTTCCCATGGTAATGTTTTTCAAATTGCAGATTTGACCCCACAGTTAAGAGATAAATTAAGAAGGTTGATCAGCATTAAAAACCAAAAAAGAAAAAATGAAGTATATTACACGTAGTAGGAAAAGTATTGTTTCATGACTTTTGTTTTAGTGGGTCTATGTGTGTGTTGAGCTCTGACTTAAAATGTCTTTCTTAAAAAATTTTTTCCTATTTATTTATTTATTAAAATTTTTTTTGTAGAGATGGGGTCTTATTAGGTCACCAAGGCTGGTCTTGAACTCCTGGCCTCAGATAATCCTCCAGCCTCAGCCTCCCAAAGTGTTGGGATTACAGGAGTGAGGCACTGTGCTCAGCCTTAAAATGTATTTCTTTTTTTTTTTTTTTTTGAGATGGAGTCTTGCTCTGTTGCCCAGGCTGGAGTGCAGTGGCGTGATCTCGGCTCACTGCAACCACCGCCTCCTGGGTTCAAGTGATTCTCCTGCCTCAGCCTCCTGAGTGGCTGGGATTACAGGCACGCACCACCATGCCCAGCTAATTTTTGTATTTTTAGTAGAGATGGGGTTTCACCATGTTGGCCAGGCTGGTCTTGAACACCTGACTTCGTGATCCGCCCGCCTCGGCCTCCCAAAGTGCTGGGATTACAGGCATGAGCCACCATGCCCAGCCCCTTAAAATGTATTTCTTATGGCTGGGTTGTGGTCAAAACGTTTGAAAGCTATTGCCCTATAGCACCAGCTGTAGGCATCCAGTAGGAGTCATATGTTGAACTAAAAATGGCATTGGTTGTGCAGGGGGTGGGGAGAGCAGGCAGTTGAGTTACAATGAAGATCCTTCCTGGAGAGTTCACCTTCTGGCCAATTTGAAAAAAACAAAAGTAAGTTCAGCAAACTTTTACTAGGTATTTATTGTATGCCAGGAACCAAGCACTGCACTCCCTGCCTCTCTGACCTCATCTCCTACTACCCTCCTCCATCTCACGTAACTCCAGCCATACCAACCAACCCTATTGATCCTTGAGCAGGCATAATTCTGCCTCAGGGCCTTGGTACTTGCTGTTCTGTCCAAAATATTCTTCCCTCAGATAGCCACATGGCTTGTCCCCCACCTTTCTTCAGATCATTGATCAAATGTCACCTTTTCAGTGAGACTGTCCCTGACACATACGCCCAACAAACTCATACTCTTTCACTTCCCTGCTTTCTCTCCATTGCATTTTCAATACCTAATATATACTATATATTTTACTTATTTTAAAAAATGTGGCCAGGCACAGTGACTCACACCTGTAATCCCAGCACTTTGGGAGGCCAAGGTGGGTAGATCGCTTGAGCCAGGAGTTTGAGACCAGCCTGGGCAACATGGCAAAACCCAGTCTCTGGAAAAATGCAAAAATTAGCGAGGTGTGGTGGTGCATGTCTGTAGTCCCGGCTACTCAGGAGGCTGGGGCAGGAGGATCACCTGAGCCCAGGGAGGTCGAGGCTGCAGTGAGCCGTGATTGTATCACTGTGTAAGATTTATTAGGGCTGGGGGTTTTGTCTTTCTGTTTGCTATTTTTTCCCTAGTCCTGAGAATACTGCAAGGACCTAAATACTTGTCGACCGAACAGATACTAAGAAGTTCACAATCTAATGGTGACTTCCCCTTTCTGGACTTCATTTTCCTTTCTTTGAAAGCTTAAGGGGTTGGACTAGGGTCTGGAGACTGCCATGGTTCTGTGAGTCGGTGAAACTGGGATGACAACACTTTGTGTTTGCACGTCATTCTACTGTTTATACCCATTATTTCATCTGACCTTCACAACAACCCATGAGGGGAGCGGGGAGAGGGAAATTATTGTCTTCTCCTTAAACATGAGGTAAGGAAGCTGAGAGAGGTTAAGCGACTTACCCAAGGTTCCACAACTGATAAGTGGATGGCTGAGACCAGAACCCAAGTCAGACCTCTCAGGTCCAGGGATCCTTCCTCACCACCACTTGATGAATAGGGTCCTGCCTATTACAAATGCTGCTGCAGACCAACTCTTAGTAATCTTCCGGAGATCCTGTCCCTGCCCCTCCAACCATCCAGGATGGGGTCCAGGTCGCCCCCTTGGGATCCCCTTTGGGGGACAGGGGAAGTCTGGCTCCCCTCTCCATACCATGCAGTCCATGAGGATGAATTTGAGATTGTCTTCATTAAACGCTTGGTTCCCGTTCCGGTCGTAGGCGGCCCAGATGTTACTGGCTATGGCAGCGGTGACCCGGGCGTCAGTGTCCCCGTAACCAGAGTAGGCCAGCAGTGATCCCTCGTTATTCAGCAGCCTGGTGAGGGGCGGGGAGGGATAACGATGTGCTCAGAGCGGGGAGTAAAACGTCTGGGTTTCCATCCCAAGTCCCACCAAGGGCACATCCAGCAAGGCTCTGGCCTGAGCGTGTCCCGGGACATGCCCTAAGCACCCAGCACACCGGCTTCCCTTTTCGACAGGGGACCTCCCGGCCGGTATCCCCAGCCGCTGCCCCCTCTGCCGCTTCCTCCCTTCCTGGTGATCCTTCCCCACCCCTCCCTCAGGGAGCCGCGCGCCGCCCCACTGCAGCGCTCGCCGCTCGGGTCCGTGGTCCGCACTCACAGGGTGCTCTGGACGCCTCCAGTGTTGGCTTGGCTTAGCACCTGGGTCAAAGCCTTGGGGCGCAGCATGCCTACGGTTCCTAACCCTGGGCTTTTGCACCCAGATCTCCGAGGTGCCTCCCGCGGGCCGCTGCCCGCTGCTTCCCGTAGTCCCGTTGGCCTGCTCCGGGACGCCCTGGGAGTTGTAGTTTCTTCGCCTGGCTATTGTGGTTCCGACTCAACCCCGCCCCACCGCGGGGGGCTCTGGGAATCGTAGTTCCTTGTGGCCTCGCGAGGCACCCTGGGAACTATAGTTCGCCTTTCCAGGCCGACCACGCGATTGTTGGGGGGCGGAAAAGAGCGGGAGTGAAAGGACAGCAGCAGCGCTGGAAGGACATTTAACCCCTTCGGGGAGAAAGGAATCAACGTGTCCGCTTGGCAGTCCACGATTCAATAATTATACTACATCCTCATATTTGTCAGGCACGCCTTTGGTTACTTTCAAAACAGTTTTCTCCGTTATGCACAATTCTGTGCGATGAGGCGAGAGGTACTATTATTATTATCTTGAGGAAACCAAGGCTCTGAAAGGCCACGCAGCCAAAACCCAGCTCCCTGGAACCGTTCTTAATAGACCATTCAGGCCGCGACCCTCGGGGCTATAGGGTCAGTCCCAGAGCTGAGAACCTAAGTGGACGTGCTTGGTGGGAAAACCCAACCTCCAAGTCGGGAAAGTCCCCTGACCTGGAAGGGACTTGGGCTTCCAAGAAAGACCAAGTTATCACAGGGAACGGAGATAAAGCGGCGACACACAAAGTCCTTTGTCCCGGAGCCGAGTTAGCCGTGGAGGGGGCGGGGAGGCTTTGGGCTGGAGGGGACCGCGGCACGGCTCGGGCGGGCAGCGTTGGGTCGCGGTCTCCCGGGGCAGTCCGCCCTCGCCCCCGCAATGAAGGGCACGCCCCTTCCCCCTCCCAGAGGCCCCCCAGGGGCCCCCGCCTGGCGAGACCCTGGCCGGGCTCCGGACCTGGGGCTTGGCCCTGGGCGGACCCCGCTGCAGTGGCCCCCCCGGTCCGCCCGGGGCGCTGTGGCTGCGGCTGGTCCGGAGGGGGCGGTGAAGCCTCGGGGAGGGGAGGGGAGGAGAGAGGAGGGGAGGAGAGGGGAGGGGAGAGGTGGAGAGAGGGGAGTGTTGGAGGCGCAGAAGCCGAGCCGGGCCGGCCGGGCGGGCGGGGAGGAGGAGGAGCCGGGCGGGCTGGCGGGCGGCCGGGTGGCGGCGGCGGCATGGCGGAGCCGAGCGGGGCCGAGACGAGGCCCCCCATTCGGGTCACCGTCAAGACCCCCAAGGACAAGGAGGAAATTGTGATCTGCGATCGAGCCTCGGTCAAGGAGGTAGTACAGCAGGCGGGGGACGGGGGGAGCGCGGAGGAGGGGTCTGCGAAGAGATGGGGGGCCTCTCTGACGGTCCGGCGTCCCGGAGGGCCCCGGAGAGGAGGGCGGGGGCCAGCTGGGACTCCGAGGAGCTGAAGGCAAGGAGAGGCGGGTAGGGGGCGCCCTGCGAGGGGAGATCTGGGGGAGCGTGGCGCGTGTTGAGGGGCGGGTTTTGCCTTGTGGCCTGGGGGCGTGGTGGAGAGTGAGGAGGGGACACCTTGCACCGGGAAGGGGGAAGGACCCTGGGTTTGAGGGGAGTGTGCCGGAGTGGGGGCCCGGGCTAGGTGCTAACTGAGAGAACGGGCCGGGGGCAGGCGGAGAGCGCCGGCGCCTACTCTGTGCCTCAGAGAACGCCCAGTGTTCTCTGAGCGACGGGGCTGTCGGGGGAGGATTTCCCTGTGCCCAGATCCTTCCCACTCTTTCAAATCGACGTGGTTACATTTGATTCTCAGCTCTTCTGAGATTTACACGGTGTGCAGTAGGTGCTCAATAAAATCTTGTTGAATGACGGACTGTTGCCTGTGTTCGCCACCCCCTGTGGCCGCTCCATAATTTCACATAGGCGGGGCTTAAGATAGGCCATCTGGTTGGAAGAGAGGGATCTGGAAGCAGCCTCTGCTTAACAAGTGCACTGTTTTTACTTAAAGTGTGTGTTGTGTTTTGTTTTGTGTTGTGTTTTGGAGGGGCTGGTAGAATTTGGGAAGTCTAACTCCATTCTTGCTGCCTCCCTAACCACATAGAATTACTAAATTTCAGAATTTAAATACTGTATGTTCCCTACAAAGCTGAATTTGAAAACGGCTCTCATTGAGAGGCAGTGTGTTTAGTTAAGAGCCTGGACTTTGGTGTCAAGACCTGAGTTCTGGTCTGCCTGGGGCAAGTTACCTTACCTCGCTGATCCTCAGTTTTCTCATCTTTAAAATGGAGATACGGCTGGACGTGGTGGCTCACACCTGTAATCCCAGCACTTTGGGAGTCTGAGTCTGGTGGATCACCTGAGGTCACAAGTTCAAGACCAGCCTGGCCAACATGGTGAAACCCCGTCTCTACTAAAAATACAATTAGCCAGGCATGGTAGTGCGTGCCTGTAGTCCCAGACACTCGGGAGGCTGAAGCAGGAGAATCACTTGAACCCGGAAGATGGAGGTTACAGTGAGCCAAGATCGCACCTCTGCACTCCAGCCTGGGCTACAGAGCGAGACTCCATCTCAAGATAAAAATAATAATAAAATGAAAATAACAATATACTATATCTTTAACTGGTGAATAGGTAGTGCTCAATAACTGGCATCTATTTGTTGTAGTTGTTAAGAGAATACTGGGAATAGAGAGGAGAGAAAATTGGGTCTCAGAAGGCTGAAGGTCCAAAGCTGTTGAAGGAGTTGGGATGGGAGGAGGCTGCTCTGCCTTACAGAGAACTAGGTGGAGGGACTGAAGCTGGGAGGCAGATAGCAGCAAGGGCTTTCTAGGGTGGGAGACTCTGGGATGGAGCTGAGAGAAGAGCCTCTCACTGGTTCATCTCCTTTGTTAAGAAAGGAGATGCTTATTGCAGCTGGAGGAATGGCATCGAGACTACAGAAAGGACTTCCCATGACTACAGATGAGAGCAAGAGAGTGCAGAAGGTGTTGAAAAAGAGTCAGGGTCCCTGGTAGGGGGAGTCCAGGCAGCCTCCACAGTGACCTCTGCCTCTTGATCACAGTTCAAAGAGGAAATCTCCCGGAGGTTTAAGGCTCAGCAGGATCAGCTGGTCCTGATCTTCGCAGGCAAGATCCTCAAGGATGGGGACACACTGAACCAGCACGGAATCAAGGACGGGCTCACTGTCCATCTGGTCATCAAGACCCCTCAGAAGTAAGTTCAGGAGCAGAGCAGATCCAGCTTCTGATTGGGCCTCCCCATCTGATACTTTCTCACTCATTGCTTAACTGTACCCAGAGGGCCTAAGCTGAGGCCCAGGCAGGTAGCTCCTGGATGAATATGATCTCATCTCTAGGGGAAGGGAACCTGATTTACCATTCCCAGAATGCCCTGAAGACAGATAATGCTAGCTCCTTTCTCCCTCTGCTGGTTTACTGACTGCCCTCCCGCCATCACCCCACTCCAGCCTCAGGACTGCTCAGGAGGGGTCTTGGGTTAAAATAGTTGTCCCATAGCAAGCACAGAGATTGTCACGGTACCTTCCCTCTTCTAGTGCTCACTCCAACAGGATTCTCCTTTCTCTGTCCTCAGGGCTCAAGATCCAGCTGCTGCCACTGCTTCTTCCCCCTCCACACCTGACCCTGCCTCAGCACCCTCCACCACGCCTGCTTCTCCCGCCACCCCTGCCCAGCCCTCCACCTCTGGCAGTGCCTCTTCGGATGCTGGCAGTGGAAGCCGGAGGAGCAGTGGTGGGGGGCCCTCTCCAGGGGCTGGGGAGGGATCCCCCAGTGCTACTGCGTCCATACTCTGTAAGCCCTCAGAAAGGAGAGCACAATCTTGTTTGGGGTTGGGGAGTTGGGGAAAGCCAAGAGGAGGGAGAAACAGGAGTTCCTGCTCCTGGTCTGATGGGGATAGTGGACCCCATGACATAGAGTTCCAGACATTGATACTTGAGTCAAGCTGGGGAAGAAACTAGTCTGAGGAGTTCTCAGAGGTGGGGACCATGGCTAAGGGTTAGGAGTGAGGGGAGAAATGGGGTTGGGGATGTGGGGAACCCTAGGTAAAGGGAATGGAAGACCCTGTGAGTCTGGGGAAAAGTTGGATCCAGCAGTAGCCACATGGGCCACTCATTCAACAGACCATTGCTGGTTGCCTTCTCTCTGCTCAGTTCTATGTTTGGCACAGCCTCAGCCTTCAGAGAGGCCTCAGTCTAGTAGGCTCACATTTTTTTGCCAGCAGTGGATCAGGGCCGGGCTGTGGGAATGACAGGAAGAGGGACATGTGAGAAGCATTTGGGGCGTGTCCTGGAGATCTGAATTCAGTGGCTCTGGCTAAGTGAGGACACTGTTCTTGTGGCAGACTGTGACCCTGCCCCCTTCCCACAGCTGGCTTTGGGGGCATCCTGGGGCTGGGCAGCCTGGGCCTGGGCTCTGCCAACTTCATGGAGCTGCAGCAGCAGATGCAGCGGCAGCTGATGTCCAATCCTGAGATGCTGTCACAGATCATGGAGAACCCCCTGGTCCAGGATATGATGTCTAACCCTGATCTGATGCGTCACATGATTATGGCCAACCCCCAGATGCAGCAGTTGATGGAGCGGAACCCTGAGATCAGCCACATGCTCAATAACCCTGAACTCATGAGGCAGGTGAGTATGAGAAGGCTGGAGAGCTGGAGGACACTGGTGCCCAGCCGTGCCCTGCCCAGCCTTTCCTACTTTGTCCTACATTGATTTGTTCATTCGTGTATTCAGCAGTTTTGAACACTGGAGGTACAGGGATGAAAAGACAGGCCTAGCTTTTCAGGAATTCCAGGTGTCAAAGGGAAGTAGGACAAGTAAACCGGCAATTAGAATACAATGTGGCCATTGCTATCAGAAGGATAATCACGGGATCCTCTAGGAGCATAGAGAAGAGCTCCTGACCCTACCCTAAGGCTTAGAGGAGGCCTTAAGAAATGTCACCAAGCTGAGACCCAAAGGAGGAAGACGAACCAGGGGGAAAGAAAGAAGAACATTCAGGCCCGAGGGACAGCAAATATAAAGGCCTGGGAGTGAAAGATAGTAGGTTGTTTGGGGAGCACTCTGGCTGGGCAGGGCCCAGTTGGGAATGGAGAACCAGGGGAGACTGTTGTGATGTTGCTCTTTGGGAGTTCCAGCTCATGGTCCGCTCCACCAGAAGACCAAGGTAGATGATCTTCCCAGCAGGGCTGTGGACACCAGTGCTGGACTCACCAGAAGATAATTTATGTAAGGTCAAGGACTTGTGAGTGTTTTGTTCACTGTCTAGAACAGTGCCTGGTGCGTGGTAGTCATGCAGTAAATATTTATTGAATGAATGAATTACAGGACAAGAGATCAGAGTTCTGGGAAGCTGGGCATATCAGTTATAAAGGAGTCTTAGAAAAGGCAAGTGTGGAGCACATTTGGGAAGGAGAGGGAAGGTATTCCAAGTTGAATGGGAACAAGTAGTTACACTTATTTTTCTGTGATGAACTCCCCCGGGGTTGACATAGCCACCCCTTATTGAGATTGTGCCATTGGCTCCATAGAAGAAAGCCCCCATCTTCAGTGTTTCTCAAGGTTCAGGCAGAGCAAAGACTTGGGGGTGGGAATTACAGGGTGTCAGTAGCTTTATTCCAGCTTGAACGCTTTCCTTCCCCAACTTGCAGTCATTTACCAGGAATCACAGTATGGTCTTGGACAGACCAACCAACCTGGCTTTGAACACTGTCTTCACCACTCAGTGACTGTGTGTCCCAGGGCAGCAAGTCAATTAACATCTCTGAGCCTATTTGCTCATCTGCAAAATAGGGACAGAAATAAACACCTGAGATGGTTATTGTGGAGATTACATGACTTGAATTCTGTAAGCTACTTGGCCCTGTGCCCATATACAGTAGGTTCTCAGTAGATGTTAATTTTCTCTTCTGCCTCCTCCCCTTTCTTTCTGTGTCTCTTCTGACTCAGTTTCCTTGTGCACCCTGACACTTCTTTGGACACTCTGAGCCTAAGGGAGGGAAGCTGCTGCCCTCACTTCAGCTGGGATCATTGTCCTCCACTAGAAAAAGCCAACCAAAATACCCACAGGGAGGCAGGCTTGGAGCCAAGATTACAGTAGAGGAAGGAAGTCCAGTTTACTCTACTCCCTGTCACTGTGGGGCAGTTCCTGGGCCCTGGTCCTGATCCTGATACAGACCCCCTTCCTCAAGGCCCACCCTTTTCCTAGGTTGGTGCTCCCCTGGTTCCGGGGCCCATTTTGTCTCTCTCCCTTGATCAGACAATGGAGCTTGCTCGGAATCCAGCCATGATGCAAGAGATGATGCGGAACCAGGACCGGGCCCTGAGCAACCTTGAGAGCATCCCTGGAGGGTATAATGCCCTCCGCCGCATGTACACGGACATCCAGGAGCCCATGTTCAGTGCTGCCCGGGAACAGGTGGGATCAAGGGCCAGGGTAGTGGGTTGGGCTGTCTGGGCTCGAGATTCCCTACCCCCACCCCAGGCAAACCTGGGTCTGCTCTTCTTTCTTTCCCCAGTCCCCTGAGGGGTGGGCCTTGGCTTGAAGGCAGTTCTCAACAGTACATATCCGGGGATGGTCCATTTTGGCATGGACAAATATAAGCAGAGGTCCTTGTGGAAGTGGTTGAGGCATAGCATCCAAGGAACTTGACATCCTGACAAACTTCTTGTACCAGGGGCTCAAAGGTCACGTGGCAGGCCTGAGGTCAGACGCCAGCCCTGATACAGCATGTCTCAAGTATGGTCCATGGATCACCTGCATCAGAATCACCTGGGGACCTTGTTGATAATGAGAATCCTGGTCCCCACCTTTGAGCTACTTATTGAATCCATTTCTGGGGTTGGGCCCCAGGATTATACACTTTTAAAAATGCTTTATGAATCCTATTCAAGTACACACAAAAAAATAGATAAAAATGTAACATTCTTTTTTTTTGTTTTTAATCAATGTTGCCCTAACATGTTGCCATACATAATTTCAGTGCCCTTTTGGTTCTTTCTTTCTTTCTTTTTTTTTTTTTGAGATGGAGTCTCGCTCTATCGCCCAGGCTGGAATGCAGTGGCGCAATCTCGGCTCACTGTAACCTCCGCCTCCCGGGTTCAAGCAATTCTCCTGCCTTCTCCCTGGTGGCTAAGACTACAGGTACATGCCACCACGCCCGGCTAACTTTTTATATTTTTAGTAGAGATGGGGTTTCACCATGTTAGCCAGGATGATCTTGATCTCCTGACCTCGTGATCCGCCCACCTTGGCCTCCAAAAGTGCTGAGATTACAGGAGTGAGCCACCGCGCCTGGCCATGGTTCTTTTTAAAAATTTAATTTTACATTAAACACATTCTATGTTTGTATGTTTGAAAATGCAAAAGTTGGCCAGGCGCAGTGGCTGACACCTGTAATCCCAGCACTTTGGGAGGCTGAGGTGGGCGGATCACGAGGTCAGGAGATCGAGACCATCCTGGCTAAAATGGTGAAACCCCATCTGTACTAAAAATACAAAAAATTAGCCGGGCATGATGGCACATGCCTGTAGTCCCAGCTATTTGGGAGGCTGAGGCAGGAGAATCGCTTGAAGCCGGGAGGCAGAGGTTGCAGTGAGCCAAGATCGTGCCACTACACTCTAGCCTGGGTGACAGAGTGAGACTCCATCTCAAAAAAAAAAAAAAAATTCACAAGTTACACAAAGTAAACAAAAGGGTATTCCAAAAAAGTATGAAAAAGTATACAGGCTAAAAAAAGGTTTACAGAAGGGATCCCTCTGTTTCCATCTCCCAGCCAGCTCTTTTCTACCTCAGTGGTAACTAATGTTGTTAGTATTTTGTTTATTTTCCTAGACATATTTAATATTTGCAAATAAGACATAGGTAGAGTTGTAGCCTTTACAAACCCCTCCCCTCTCCTATTCTTTTTCTCTCCAGAGGTAACTAGTATGCTGAAGTTGAAGTTGGGGTTTATCATTCTGATTCTTTTATTACCTATGTATATGTCTATAAACGTCTATATATTATCATATTTTTAAATATGAGGTGGTACCATGCTGGTCTTATTATTTTAACTTGCTTTTTTTTGAGACAGTCTCACTGTTTCGCCCAGGCTGGAGTGCAATGGCGCGATCTCAGCTCACTGCAACCTCCACCTCCTGGGTTCAAGCGAGTCTCCTGCCTCAGCTTTCTGAGTAGCCGGGACTGCAGGCTTGCACCACCACGCCTGGCTAAGTTTTGTATTTTTTAGCAGACACAGGGTTTCACCATATTGGCCAGGCTGGTCTCGAACTCCTGACCTTGTCATCTGCCTGCCTCGGCCTCCCAAAGTGCTGGGATTACAGGTGTGAGCCACTGCACTTGGCTGCCTTTTTTTTTTTTTTAATACAACCTTTAAAAATGTTTTGTGTTTTTGGTTTGTTTTGTTTTTTTGAGACGAAGTTTCACTCGTTGCCCAGGCTGGAGTGCAATGGCGTGATCTCAGCTCACTGCAACCTCCACCTCCCGGGTTCAAGTGATTCTCCTGCCTCAGCCTCCCAAGTAGCTGGGACCACAGGCGCCCGCCACCACGCCCAGCTATTTTTTTTTTTGTATTATTAGTAGAGACGGGGTTTCACCATGTTGGCCAGGCTGGTCTCGAACTCCTGACCTCAGGTGATCCACCCACCTCGGCCTCCCAAAGTGCTGGGATTATAGGCGTGAGCCACCGTGCCCGGCCTAAAACTGAGAAACTTTTAAAATATTTATTTCATTTAAAAATGACAATTTATTACAAGTTGGCGGAGCGTAGTGGCGCATGCCTGTAATCTCAGCATTTTGGGAGGCTGAGGCAGGTGGATCACCTGAGGTCAGGAGTTTGAGACCAGCCTGGCCAACATGGCAAAACCCCATCTCTACTAAAAATACAAAACTTAGCCAGGCGTGGTGGTGGGTGCTTGTAATCCCAGCTTCTCAGGAGGCTGAGGCAAGAGAATTGCTTGAACCCTGGAGGCGGAGGTTGCAGTGAGCCGAGATTGTGCCATTGCACTCCAACCTGGGCAGCAAAACGAGACTCCATCTCAAAAAAAAAAAAAAAATTATTACAAGTTAACATAAATAACATTATTTTGAAAAATAACTTTATTTTCCAAAACAAACAAAACTGTAGAGGAAAGTGTGGACTTGTTTTACATTTTTGTAGTTCTCTTTGATGTCTAGCTTACTACAAGACACCTGGTTCTCAGATCTGCATTCAGTTTGCAATGTCACATGTCATGTAGACTTTGGAAAACTCCACTGTATCCTCATGAGAGAATAAGAGTGAAAAAGACAAATTCATGTCTTAGAATTATGAAAACAGTTTTAATGCTTGCAGGGGTCCCAGGACCACACTTTGAGAACTGTTGTATTAGAGGAGTATTATAAGCATTAGAATAAATGTGTCAGGCACATAGTAGGTGCTCAATAAATGATGGTTGTTATCACTGTGGGTAGTTCAGGAAAAGAGATTTCGTCCTTAGAGTGTACCAGGAAGAATAAAGCGAGCCCAGAACAAGGTGGGGTGAGGTGCTAGGCAAGTATCAGAACAAGAAATCTGAAACAGGCACAGAGGCTGAAACCATGGTGCATGAACCCTGGCCTGTGAGCTCTGTTATCTGAACAGGATCTGGTGAGGTGAAGGAAACAACTCAGAGTAGGAGAATCCTTGGTTAGCCCCGGTCCCTATGACCCACTTTCAATGAACAGGAAAAGCAGCTCAATATGAAACCCTATGGTGGGGAGGGGCTGAGGTAGGACCACCTGGGAACTCAGGAAAGGGAGCTGCTGAGCTCTTAGACCACAAGAAAGGCTGAGTAGGGAAAACTGAGTCTGGGACTCCCTCAGCCAGAGCTCTGTGCTAGGTGCTGGAGGGGAGGAGGTTCCGGTGTTGCCTTTGGGAAGCACACCATCCCATGGGGTATGGACCTGAGATATCCTGGGGAGCACAGTGAGGAGCATGGTAGGGCAAGGGGGACCAGAAGTAAACTGAGGCCTGTCCATCTGAAGTAGCCAGTGTGTAGAGGTAGGGTTTGGAGCAGGAGGGGAAAACCTAGAGAGGGCATATTCTGCCGGAGGTGTGTTCTGCTAGGGGCCGCCACTGTGGTGTGCCTGGATGGACAGAGAATGCCAGGTAGGGGACCTGGGGAGTGAGGGAAAGGTTCTGGGGAGTTAGGATTAGTCCAAGGAGGCTGGGGAAAGGGAAGATCGGGGTTCAAGTAGAGAGCCAGGTTTGACAGCCCACTCCCATTAAGCCAGTAGTTAGTTATTGAGCACCTACTAGTGTCGGGGCTGGGGGTGCACAGGCAAATCTGACATTGTCTCTGCCCCTTGAGGTACAGGAACACAAATATTTGGCTACACAATGGGAAAACTGTGTGTAAAGTGCGGTGGGTTACATAGGAGATGATTAGAGACCAAATATTGAAAGCCACCGGGGGGATGGGAAGTTTTCAATTATCTGAGAGGTTCAGTTATCCAGTCACTAGCATCAGCTAGCTCCCACCCTATGGAGCAAGGAAGGAGCTATCCATTGTGGGGCAAAGAACTGAACTGAGGACCTCCAAGGTCTTAGATCTCTCTCCCTTTTCTGGGGAAGGGGAGGCTATTAAGTGAGAGGAGAGAATGGGCCTAGCCCTTGTCCCTGATTTGTTTCAGTCCTTAACCCAAAACCTTTCCCTCCTCCCAGTTTGGCAACAATCCCTTCTCTTCCCTGGCCGGGAACTCCGACAGCTCATCCTCCCAGCCTCTGCGGACTGAGAATCGAGAGCCCCTCCCTAACCCCTGGAGCCCCTCGCCCCCCACCTCCCAGGCCCCCGGGTCCGGTGGGGAGGGCACCGGAGGATCGGGGACCAGCCAGGTGCACCCGACAGTCTCGAACCCCTTTGGGATCAATGCGGCTAGCCTGGGGTCAGGTATGTCCTAGGATGGAAGGAGCTTAGTGGGGTCACCAGGGCAGCCCCTCTGTCCCAGGACTGAATGGGGTTCATACTGCTCCAGGATTTTGAAGACAGAGGTGAGACTATCGAGGCCACAGAGGGGGCTCTGCCGTCTGGGATAGTGGCCGGGTGAGGGCTGGTTCTGGCCATGTCCTGATATCCCCAGGAGTGACCTAAGTAATAGCTCATGAGTAAACCAGGCTCCACTTCCTAAGCTCCATGAGCACCTCTGGTATTATCCAGTGTAAAAGGTTCAGACTGCTGTGGGGAGAGGGGGCTGGAGAGGAATCAAGGCAGACCTGGGGAGAGGCAGATGTGAGGCTGGGGGAAAGGGATGTGCAGGGCTTGCCATGTACAGAAGAACAGGTTATGCACTGCACAACCCTAGAGGATGCTCCATTTATCTGGACTATGACTGTACACATGGCCTGGGGGATGTCTTCAGCAGATGCTCTAATTTCTCTGCACTCTGGGGGATATCTTGATTGGGAAAGTTCCTTCCCTCTGTGTGTTTTAGTTTCCTTATTTGTAAAGTAAGGACTGGAACTTGATCCATGATTTTAAAATTGTGCTCCTGCATCCTGGAAAGGTCTTCATCTCCAGGATGAGGAAGGACCCAATGGGAGAGGCTGCAGCCCTCCTGCCCCTGCTCCAGCCAGACCATTAACACACTTGGTTTCTGAGTGAGATTTAGCATGAGGAAAGGGTCTCTGCTGCTAAGACAAGTTTGATCTAGATGATATTTAATCATTTCTTTCCAAATTGGACATAATTTGAGCTTATGGCAGGAACAGTCCAGAGGGGCATAAATCAGACCCAGTTCCTAGCTGGCTTGTCCTTATCAAGTAAATGGAAAAGGGGCCAGGCCAAAGCAGGGCAAGATGACCTTGGACTTGGGAGAGACTTGGACTCATGCCACAATCCTAGGGTGCCCACTGGACCATTGCTTTTCTGAGTTTTGTAGTCATTCGGTGTCTGAAGTAAGGTAGATTGAAGTGAGGCCTTCGGTTTCCATCTGGACCCTTTCTCTCCTGTTTTCTTTTTTTCCGCCTTGTCCTAGGGATGTTCAATAGCCCAGAAATGCAAGCCCTCCTCCAGCAGATCTCTGAGAACCCCCAGCTGATGCAGAATGTGATCTCAGCACCCTACATGCGCAGCATGATGCAGACGCTTGCCCAGAACCCCGACTTTGCTGCTCAGGTATCAAACCAGCATGAGGAGAGTATTGTTGGGGAGAGAGTTCCTCTTGGTTGGGGGCAGTTTCTTGTGGTCAAAACACTGTGGAGCCAGACTGCCTGGGTTTGCATCCCAAGCTCTGCTGCTTCCCAGCTGTGTGAGTTAAGCAAGTTATTTAGCCTCCCAGTTTCTTTATCTGTAAGATGATAATAACAATAGTTCCTACCTCCTATAGTTGTGAGGATTAAATGAGTTAATACACGTTAAGTGCTTAGAACATGGCGTGTGACAGAGTAAGTTCTGTATACCTGGAAATGTTAGCTGTCCTCATCATCATCAGACCCAGGGCTGAGCAGGCTGACTCCTCATACTCTTCATTACCCAGAGCATAGTTCCATTTCCTCTCACTGTCCCACTTAGGCCTTCAGGATACTTTGAGATCCCCGGAGAAGCTGGCCAGATTTCCTGCAGTGGTAGGGGGTGCCCAGGGAGTCTGAGGCTGTGGGGGAATTCTTAGGGTGAAAAGGCCCAGGTCTCCCCCTGCTACCTTCACCCTGGCAGATGATGGTGAATGTGCCGCTCTTCGCGGGGAACCCCCAACTGCAGGAGCAGCTCCGCCTGCAGCTCCCAGTCTTCCTGCAGCAGGTGAGTGAGGAGCCTAGATGGGTGGAGGTTGAGGGCAAGGGGTAGTCCCTGAAGCCCAATGGGTGGAAATGAAATTGGGGCAGAGCTTGACTCTGGACTCCTAGTTGAAGTTGTCTCCTCTTTTCTGCCACCTCTTGATGCCTTTCTCTGCTTATTTCCCACCAGATGCAGAACCCAGAGTCACTCTCCATCCTTACCAATCCCCGAGCCATGCAGGCATTGCTGCAGATCCAGCAGGGACTACAGACCTTGCAGACCGAGGCCCCTGGGCTGGTACCCAGGTGAGGGTAGGGGGGCAGGAGGGCAGCAAGGTTCTAGCAACTTCTCCCCTTCAACTCTTCTCTCTGCCACTCTCTCAGCATCCTTTGTGTCTCTGAGGGTCTGTTTTCCTGTTTCTTCCAACTGCTTTTCCTTCTGGATCTCACATTCTCATCCCTTTCTTGGATGCCATCTCCTACCTCTTGGTCTCTCTTGCCTACAGCCTTGGCTCCTTTGGGATGTCCCGGACCCCAGCACCCTCAGCAGGCAGCAACGCAGGGTCTACGCCCGAGGCCCCCACTTCCTCACCAGCCACGCCAGCCACATCTTCTCCAACAGGGGCTTCCAGCGCCCAGCAGCAACTCATGCAGCAGATGATCCAGCTTTTGGCTGGAAGTGGAAACTCACAGGTACATGAGGCAGTGGGGGCAGGTGCTGGGAGCACCACTTTGATCCTGGGAGGTTTCAAGGGAAGCAATAGAATAGAGGCAGCAGGGCAAGCTTGGGAGTCAGGTCCTGTTCTGCCACTTGCTAGCCTTGGGCAGGTTACTGATCCTCCCTGAGTTCAGTTTGTGCAGATGTGAAATAGAGATGAGAAGAGTAATGGTACTTACCCGTGCACTACATACTGTTCTAAATGCTTTAGATTTTGGAGCTCATTTACGACTCATTTACCACATTCCTCACAATAGCCTCATGAGAAAGCTATTATTATTATTTCTGTGTTAAAGATGGGGAAAACTGAGGCCCGGAAAGGTTAAGTGGCTTACTCACTTACATAGCTAGTAGATAATGAAGCCAAGACTCAAACCCAGGCATTCCACCTCCAGAATTTACACTATACCATTTCTGCTTATATCAAAGGATCCTTTTGATAATTAAAGCAGCCCCCATCTCTGAGACTCTGGGGAGGGGGATTCTGCGAGGTAACCAAGGCCCTGGGAAAGTCAAGGCCAGGGGCTGGCAGGAGGGGCAGGGATGACCTACCTCGAGTGAGCCTCTTAACCTTTCTCTGACCTCTGTGACTCATCTGGAAAAGCCATTCAACCAAAATGTATGTTTACCCAGCTTTGTGCAAGGCACGAGAGAGCTAAACTAGGTGGTGTCCAGTCCAGGTGCAACCCAAGTTAAATTCTGTGGACTGGCCGGGCGCGGTGGCTCACGCCTGTAATCCCAGCACTTTGGGAGGCTGAGGCAGGCGGATCACGAGGTCAGAAGATCGAGACCATCCTGGCTAACACGGTGAAACCCCATCTCTACTAAAAAATACAAAAAAAAAAATTAGCCAGGCGTGGTGGCAGGTGCCTGCAGTCCCAGCTACTCAGGAGGCTGACGCAGGAGAATGGGGTGAACTCGGGAGGTGGAGCTTGCAGTGAGCCAAGATGGCGCCACTGCACTCCAGCCTGGGCGACAGAGCGAGACTCCATCTCAAAAAAAAAAAAAAAAAAAATGTGTGGACTGTGATAAGAAGCAACAAGGAGCACTGGAAAGGGCTTGCTTTTTTTTTTTTTGAGACAGAGTTTTGCTCTTCTTGCCCAGGCTGGAGTGCAATGGCGCAACCTCTGCCTCCCAGGTTCAAGCCATTCTCCTGCCTCAACCTCCCGAGTAGCTGGGATTACAGGCACGCGCCACCACACCCGGCTAATTTTTTTGTATTGTTAGTAGAGATGGGGTTTCACCATGTTGTCCAGGTTGGTCTCGAACTCCTGACCTTAGGTGATCTGCCTGCCTCGGGCTCCCAAAGTGCTGGGATTATAGGTGTGAGCCACCACACCCGTCCAGAAAGGGCTTTTATACTGCAAGTCAGGGGGCCTTAGTGACTGACTTTCTCTGTGACCCCAGGCAAGTCCTGTCTTTTCTCTGGATCGAACATTGTTCCTTTCAACACCAGGTGGACGGTGCTTGCTGGGCTCTTTCTAGCTATAAGAGTCTTTTTTTTTTTTTTTTTTTTTTTTTTTTTTTTTTTGAGACGGAGTCTCGCTCTGTCGCCCAGGCTGGAGTGCAGTGGCCGGATCTCAGCTCACTGCAAGCTCCGCCTCCTGGGTTTAGGCCATTCTCCTGCCTCAGCCTCCCGAGTAGCTGGGACTAAAGGCGCCCACCACCACGCCCAGCTAATTTTTTGTATTTTTAGTAGAGACGGGGTTTCACCATGTTAGCCAGGATGGTCTCAATCTCCTGACCTCGTGATCCGCCTGCCTCGGTCTCCCAAAGTGCTGGGATTACTGGCGTGAGCCACCGCGCCCGGCCACTATAAGAGTCTTTTGTTCATAATCAAGGCTTGTGCTTTCCAAATACCCCTTGGGCAAACATTTACAGGAGATAATTAGAGGAATGACAAGAATGAAAAGCCAAGCTAGCCAGGCGGTGGCTCACTTCTGTAATCCCAGCAATTTGGGAGGCCGAGGCAGGCAGATCACCTGAGGTCAAGAGTTCAAGACCAGCCTGACCAACATGGAGAAACCCCATCTCTACTAAAAATACAAAATTAGCTGGGTGTCGTGGCGCATGCCTATCATCCCAGCTACTCGAGAGGTTGAGGCAGGAGAGTCACTTGAACCTGGGAGGCAGAGGTTGTAGTGAGCTGAGATCGTGCCATTTTACTCCAGCCTGGGCAACAAGAGCGAAACTCCATCTCAAAAAAAAAAAAAAAAAAAAAAAGCCAGGCCAGGAGTGTGGCTCATGCCTGTAATCCCAGTGCTTTGGGAGGCCAAGGCAGGGGACTGCTTGAGGCCAGGAGTTCGAGACCAGCCTCGGCAACACAGGGAGACCCAGTCTGTAAAAATTTTTTTCTTTTAAAAAAAAGGCTTAGTGCAAGCTGGGCATGGTGGCTCATGCCTGTAATCCCAACATTTTGGGAGGCCAAGGCGGGTGTATCACTTGAGGCCAGGAGTTCAAAACCCACCTGGCCAACATGGTGAAACCACATCTCTACTAAAAATACAAAAATTAGCCGGGCTTGGTGGCATGCACCTGTAATCCCAGCTATTCAGGAGGCTGAGGCAGGAGAATCGCTTCAACCCGGGAGGCAGATCATGCCACTGCATCCAGGCTGGGTGACAGAGCGAGACTCCGTCTCAAAAAAAAAAAAAAAAAAAAGACCTAGTGCAGTGGCTCATGCCTGTAATCCCAGCAGTTAGAGAGGCCAAGGCAGGAGGATCACTTGAGACCAGCCTGGGCAACATAGCAAGACCCTTTCTCTGCTAAAAAAATTTTTTTCTTTATTTTTTATTTTATTTTTATTTTTTTGAGATGGAGTCTCACTCTGTCCCCCATGCTAGAGTGTTATGGCACAGTCTCGGCTCACTGCAACCTCCGCCTCCCGGGTTCAAGCGATTCTCCTGCCTCAGCCTCCTGAGTAGCTGAGACTACAGGCTCCTGTCACCACGCCCAACTAATTTTTGTATCTTTAGTCTCGGGGTATCGCCATGTTGGCCAGTCTGGTCTCGAACTCCTGACCTCAAGTGATCCACCTGCCTCAGCCTCCCAAAGTGCTGGGATTACAGGCATGAGCCACCACGCACTTTTGTTTTTTTAAGATGTACTCTGTCTTCCAGGCTGGAGTGCAGTGGCGCAATTTCAGCTCACTGCACCTCCGCCTCCCGGATTCAAGTGATTCTTCTGCCTCAGCCTCCCAAGTAGCTGGGACTACAGGCATGCGCCACCACACCTGGGTAATTTTTTGTGTTTTTAGTAGACTTGGGGTTTCGCCATGTTGGCCAGGCTGGTCTTGAACTCCTGACCTCAGGCAAACTGCCCATCTTGGCCTCCCAAAGTGCTGGGATTATAGGCATGAGCCACTATGCCCAGCCAAAAAAAAATTTTTTTTTAATTAGCTGGGCAAGGTGGTACACACCTGTAGCCCCAGCTACTCAGGAGGCTCAGATAGAAGGATCACCTGAGCCCAGGAGATAGAGGCTGCAGTGAGCTATGATTCTGCCACTATATTCCAGCCTGGGTGCAAAACCCTGTCTCAAAAAAAAAGGAAATACTTCTCTTTTATAAATAACTGTTGATCAGTGAAACAAAATTAAATAGCTTCTTAACTGGGACCCTTCTCTAGCCTTTCATATGGCTGTACGTGTGATGACTATTAGGAGGGGCCTTGGAGGTCATGCTTAGTATGCATCTTATTTGACCACAGAGCATTTGGCTTTTGGAGTGCCTGTTAACATCTCCAGTGTTTATGGAAAGTAATGAGGAATATATGCTGATCTAGGCCTATCAGTTATCTTGAAAATCTAAAAAAGATATCCGCCTGCCATATTATTACACAGTTTTGTTTGTTTTTTTGTTTTTGTTTTTGTTTTTTGAGACAGAGTATCGCTCTGTTGCCCAGGCTGGAGTGCAGTGGCGCGATCTCGCCTCACTGCAAGCTCCGCCTCCCGGATTCACGCCATTCTCCTGCCTCAGCCTCCTGAGTAGCTGGGACTACAGGGCGCCCACCACCACACCCAGCGAATTTTTTGTATTTTTAGTAGAGATGGGGTTTCGCCGTGTTAGCCAAGATGGTCTCGATCTCCTGACCTCGTGATCCGCCCACCTCAGCCTCCCAAAGTGCTGGGATTACAGGCGTGAGCCACCGTACCCGGCCATTACACAGTTATTTAGGACTTGGGACCTAGGCTCCTGGGCCCCCATTTGCAACTCATCTTCCCTGCCCTCCTGATTGACTCTGAGGATATTAGAGAAGACCTGCTGGTCTTAGAAACCCTTAATTCAAATAGGGCCCCCAAGATTGGTCCTGTGCCCACTTCACAAGGCCTGTCCCCTCCAGGTGCAGACGCCAGAAGTGAGATTTCAGCAGCAGCTGGAGCAGCTCAACTCCATGGGCTTCATCAATCGTGAGGCCAACCTGCAGGCCCTGATTGCCACAGGAGGGGACATCAACGCAGCTATCGAGAGACTGCTGGGCTCCCAGCTCTCCTAATCCCTTGGCCCATGCCTCCTGCCTCTCCCCTCCCTCGATGTCAGCATTCAGTTCTTCTGTCAATCCTTACCCTCTGCAGCTTGTCATCCCTTCCGTCTTCTCCCTCATCCTTTCCAAACAGCAGGGTGACTTTAGAGGCATGGGCTCCAACCCCTTAGCTCTGTCTGAGAATTATGGTTTTACTGCTACGTCTCTAACAGAATCTTCTCTCCTGGTCTCCTTGAGCAGTGCTACTTAAACAGTTTTCACAGTTTCATTGATTGACTCTACCTCCTTGCCCCACACCACTTTTGCAATCTTTAAACTTTCAGTGGCTGTGCAGAGTCGAGGGAGGAACCAGCTCTCTGGTTTACTGGAACATAGTCTTCCATCTATACCACTAGGGTTTTGTCTTATGTTTACTTTTGGTAACTCTCTTCCTTCTTTTTCTCCCTATCCCCCAACCCCTAGCCCAACCAATGCTAGAATTTCTTGCTCTGAAGGAGGAGCAGGTGAAACAGGTGGTAATTTTCCTTCTCGGCCCCTATTCTGGTTCATTCAGCACTTTTTGGTGGGAACTGTTGGAAATTCCAGGGTAAGGAGGAAGACGCCTGTTCTCCCTGTCTGAAGAGGGAGATGAGACAGCTCTCTGGACAGGAATTAACAAACCCTGGAGCAGCCCAGAGGAAATTCGTGTGAAAGAGGAGGGAATGAGATTATTCGGAGGAAGGGAATGGGGGAGACAGCCTAAGTAAAAGGCTTGGAAGTTGGAATTAACAGTGGGGAGCAGAAGCACTCATAGCTCTTTTAGGCAGAAGAATCCAGGCCCAAGCTGGCAGAAGAGACTTAGAGATGCTAATGGAATTTAAACTGAAAAAAGGAGCCCAGTGAAGCTAAGCGCCACGCCCCACAAGGGGTCATATTGGCTTTAGTTCCTCAAGCACATGTGCTTATATGCACACACACACACATTTCCATGGACCCAGGTCTTGTGTCCCCAGGCACCAGTAGTTTGAGCCCCCCTCAAAAGACATGAAGGGGGTTGGGGTCTGTGTGAGTAGTGGGGAGGTGCATGTGTATCCACATGTGTGCATACACTCTTAAGTTGGGTGGGAAGTGGATTCCTTGTTGGTTTCTGGTTCAGAGTGCTCTCCCACCACCAGAGACAAGTGGGTAAAAAGGTCAGTCCATTGCAGGAATATATATCCGGGAGAGCTAGGTCCCTTGGGGCTCTGGATGCTGGGTAACCCAGAGGTAATGTGGGTACCCTTTCTGAAGCTGTCAGAGCTGTGACTAGCACCCTTATCACCCCTCACTGCCTTGTGGGAATAGTAGAGGGTTTTTTTCCTCCAGAGCCCCTGGCCTTTCAGTTCTTAACTATTTCCCTCCAGGCCAGAAAGTTTTCTTTGAGGAAGGAGAGGAGAGGGTGGCAATGATGCCTTTGATCTGGAATTGGACATTTCTCTGTCAGAGCACAGAGGAGGCTCATATCACCTCTTCCCTCTCCTACTTGGCCCAGCTGCTTGGAGGACCGACCCCATGGCTGAGAATATGACGGCAAGAGGAACAGAGTTTGCTCCAAGTGGGAAAGGGTCCCAAGCAGTCCAGAGAAGATGTCTGTGTGGCTTTCCCTCCCTGCCTCCCCCAGCTCCCACACTGGCCTTTGTAAATAAATGGCGTGGTCTTTGTTGTGAGAGTGTGTTGGCGTTTGTTTTTTTGAGGAAGAAGCTGGCTGAAAACAACTTCTTGGTTTTCCAGGGCAAGAGTTGTGATCTAGAGGAATTTGAAGTTTGGTTCAGTTACTACAGATGTTAAGAAATATTAAAAGTGGCTGAGATCATGCCATTGCACTACAGCCTGGGCAACAAGAGCAAAACTGCATCTCAAAAAAACAAGAAATATTAAAAGGTTTTAGCCTGGCAACATAGGGAGACCTTGTCTCTACGAAAAATTTAAAAATTAGCCAGGCATGGTGGTGTGGGCCTGTAGTCCCAGCTACATGGGAGGCTGAGGCAGGAGGATCACTTGAGCCCAAGAAGTCAAGGCTCCAGTGAGCTGTGATTGCGCCGCTGCACTCCAGCCTGGGAGACAAAGTGAAACCCTGTCTCAAAAGAAAAAAAAATTTATATATATATATATATGGTTAAGGGATAACTGATGATGGAAGTATCAATAATATATGACTTGGGAATGGGGAGGACTGCATTCTTCCATTCCCCATCAGACCATTGGGTATCTGAGATCTCTTCCCCCACTTCCCCATAGGTCAGGTGTGGTAGAGGAAACTATGAATTGTAAGATTATTGCCTCCATCCTCTGATCTTTTGGCAAGATTGCCCTCCCCTTACCTTAGGTTAAAAAGTAAAACAAGGCTGGGCACAGTGGCTCACGCCTATAATCCCAGCACTTTGGGAGGCTGAGGTGGGTGGATCACGAGGTCAGGAGTTAGAGACCAGCCTGGCCAAGATGGTGAAACCCTGTCTCTACTAAAAATACAAAAATTAGCCAGGCACGGTGGCAGGTGCCTGTAATCCCAGCTACTCAGGAGGCTGAGGCAGGAGAATCGCTGGTACCAGGGTGGCAGAGGTTGCAGTGAGCCGAGATTGTGCCACGCACTCTAGCCTGGGGGCGACAGAGCAAGACTCCGTCTCAAAAAAAAAAAAAAAAAAAGTAAAAAACTCTTGCAGTCAGGTTTTATGCCAGTGAAGTTTGGTAGTTATTAATCTTGAGCTCAGACTAAACCTGGCATTACCACTAATCATGTAAGTTTGAGGAAGTCTTTTCACACCTATGGGGTTTTATCTTTTGTACAGTGAAGTTATGGACTACGGTTCTGTGGAACATGAATAAGCCAAGAGTGGGAGGTTCCACTTTGATAATGGTATACTAGATGCCTGAGACCGATACTCTCACTAGAAATTTTAAAATCTGGGAAAAATACATAAAAAATCGAAAAAGCATCAAAGAGTGAATAAGACTGACTGGAACCCAGAGGGGAAAGAAACTCTAAAGACTGGCTGCCTTTGACTTGGAGGCCAATTAGGAAAAGGTTGCTGAGAGGCTGAGCTGTGGTTTTTTTTGTTTTGTTTTTGGTTTTTTTTTTTTTTGGTTTTTTTTTTCAAGATGGAGTTTCACTCTTGTCACCCAGGCTAGAGTGCAGTGGTGCAATCTCGGCTCACTGCAACCTCCCCATCCCAGGTTCAAGTGATTCTTCTGCCTCAGCCTCCTGAGTAGCTGGGATTACAGGTGCCCGCCATGACACCCAGCTAATTTTTTGTGTTTTTAGTAGAGATGGGGTTTCACCATGTTGGCCAGGCTGGTCTCGAACTTCTGACCTCAGGTGATCTGACAGCCTCGGCCTCCCAAAGTGCTGGGATCACAGGCGTGAGCCGTCGCGCCCAGCCCATGCCCAGCTAATTTTTATATTTTTTTGTAGAGATGGGATTTCACCATGTTGCCCAGACTGGTCTCAAACTCCTGGGGTCAAGCAAGGAAGGAAGGAGCAAGCAAACAGGATGTTCAGAGAGATAAAGTGGGGCAGGGATTGAATACATCTAGCAAAAAAACAAAACAAAACAAAACAAAAAAAACCTGGAATCATCAGGCTCACACATGCCATTCACAAAAATAAAATATGCTTTATTTCTAAGCGGAAGGATTACACTCTGCTCTTCTGGCTTCTGCCCAGAGCTTTCCTTGGAGCCCCGTGGAGATCTGGACCATCACCCATTAGTGAAGCTCACAGCTGAGTCAGTCTCACCCGGGCTCCTCCTTGCTCCAGAGTCGGATGCCTTGTTTTCCTCCACTGACTTCTGCTTCCTGTGGCAGCAGCTACATAAGTATTGGCAAAAACATGGACAGACAACTTGGTTTCATTGGTGGATAAGCTCAAGCTACTTTCCAAGATGCTCAGGTGCTCCTTGTGCCTCACTTGGCGGATTCTTGAGTACGGGCATTGCCTCTGTCCTGTCCTAGGTGATTGCAAAGAGGTAGGGGGCCCCTCTCTCTGGTCCTCCTCCTCTTCCTCATCCTCCTTGTCCTCCTTGTCTTCCTCTTTCACCTCATTTTTCCTCATCTGGAGAATGCACACCTTGTTCTGCTTCCGCCTCTTCGTCTGAACAAGGCTGGGATCTTCTTCCTTGGGGGAATCCAAGAGCAAGGAATGAAGCATGCTCTCCACCGACCCATCCTGTTACATATGGGACTTTGCCTCTGTCGTTGGCGGGGAGGCGAAGTGCCGCAGAGAAGCATGGAGATCACAGAGCAAACCTAAACCAAGCGCCCATCTGTCTCTGAGAACTGAGCAGACAGCAGAGGTTAAAAATCACTGTCCTGGCCCGGAAGACACGTTCACTTAAAATACTAAAGACAAGCTACAAAGCAGTATCTGCAAAGGATACACAGGCATATCCTGAATGCATTAAACGTTCATTCTTTTTTTTTTTTTTTTTTTTTTTTTTTTTTTTCTGAGACGGAGTTTCACTCTTGTTGCCCAGGCTGGAGTGCGGTGGTGTGATCTCTGCTTACTGCAACCTCCACCTCCTGGGTTCAAGTGATTCTCCTGCCTCGCCCTCCCAAGTAGCTGGGATTACAGGCGTGAGCCATCGCGCCCGGCCAAATGCTCATTCTTTTCAAAGGGTTGTAATGCAAATATTTAGGTTAAATAAAGACTCATTTTGGCCGGGCGCGGTGGCTCACGCCTGTAATCCCAGCACTTTGGGAGGCCAAGGCAGGGAGATCACGAGGTCAGGAGTTCAAGACCAGCCTGCCCAATATGGTGAAATCCCCATCTCTACTAAAAATACAAAAACTAGCCAGGCGTGGTGGCATGTGCCTGTAATCCCAGCTATTCAGGAGACTGAGGCAGGAGAGTCGCTGGGCGGCAGAGCAAGACTCCATCTCAAAAAAAAGAAAGACTCATTTTGGAAGGCAAATAATCACCCATTAATTTATCTGCTCTAGAAATCCTGCTTGTTCATATTTGAACAATCCTGCTTGTTCATATTTGATGGATACGTTTATTATCTTCATTGTGATGATTTCATGAGTATATATATATGTCAAAACTTATCAAATTGTACACTTTAAATATGTACAGTATATTGTGTGTCAGAGCTCAATAGCAAAAAACAGCTAGCATTTAAACCCTCCCTCAAACAGACAATTAAGAAGTTCCTCCATCCTGGCTAACACTGCGAAACCCCGTCTCTACTAAAAATACAAAACAAAAAAATTAGCCAGGCGTGGTGGCATGCGCCGGTAGTCCCAGCTACTTGGGAGGCTGAGGCAGGAGAATTGCTTGAACCCGGGAGGCAGAGGTTGCAGTGAGCTGAGATCGTGCCACTGCACTCCAACCTGGGTGACAGAGCGAGACTCCATCTCAAAAAAAAAAAAAAAAAAGAAGTTCCTATACCAAGTGCGTTTAAGAGCATATGAGTATTGAAAGAATATTAGGAAGGACTAATAAGAATCGAGTGGCTAACTGGGAGGTGGTTCTTTTGTGTGTGAACTCTTGAGCCAAACTGAGCTCAAACTCTAGCATCTTTGCTTTCTACTTATGCGGTCTTGGGAGAGTTATTCAACCTGCCTGTGCCTGAGTTTGTTCATCTGAAAAATGGGGAAAATAGTAGTACCTGCCTTATAGGATTGTTATGATAGTTAAATGAGATGTAAATTCTTACAAAATACCATGTGGTAAGTACTCAATAAATGTTAGCTATGATTACTATTATTGTTGATATTACTATTATTATTGGTGGTGGAATTTTTTTTTCTGAAAGTGGTAATTCTGTTTTGTTTTGAGGCAGGATCTCCCTCTGTCACCCAGGTTGGAGTGCAGTGGGGCATTCACAGCTCACTGAAGCCTCAACCTCCCAGGCTCAAGCAATCCATCCAACTCAGCCTCCAAAAGTGCTGGGATTACAGGCGTGAGCCACCGAGTCCAGCCTCAAAGCAAATTTGAGCCATGTTTTAGTAAAGATACGAATCAAAAGCATGTAGAGAATGCACGGGAGGTTGCCACAGTATTTCTTAGTGAGCTAAAGTGCTCAAATGATGGTAGAACAGGGGTGCAAGACCTGAGGGGTGGGAGGGATGCAGGGTGGGGCACTTACACTGGTCAGCTCCTGACTCCCTTGGTAGCCCAAGTCATCAATGAAGCTGTTGATGGATGTCAAGGATACAGCAAATTTGTTAAAGGAGGGATTTTCTTCCCCTGAAGCCCCCCAAGCTTCTTTGATCTCCTAAGGGAGAGGTGGAGAGTCCAATTAAGAGTGGAACAGCCCATAGCTGGGTGTGGTGGTATGCGCCTGTAATCTTAGCTACTCAGGAGGAGTTAGAATCAATCAAACTCAGGAGGTGGAAGTTGCAGTGAACCAAGATCACGCCACTGCACTCCAGCCTGGGTGACAGCATGAGACTCTGTCTCAAAAAAAAAAAAAAAAAAGAATGGAGCAGCCCATATCCTGAGAGTGACACTGTAAAATAAATAAACACCAAGCAGAACTTCAGGAATCACCCTGCCTTTGCTCCTGGCTGTGTCCCATACCCTGCCGGCTTTGAGAGTCGATAAAGTCCCATTCTCTTTCTTTTTTTTTTTTTTTTTCTTTTTTTGAGACGGAGTCTTGCTCTCGCCCAGGCTAGAGTGCAGTGGCACTATCTCGGCTCTCTGCAAGCTCCGCCTCCCAGGTTCACGCCATTCTCCTGCCTCAGCCTCCTGAGTAGCTGGGACTATAGGCACCCGCCACCACGCCCGGCTAATTTTTTGTATTTTTAGTAGAGAGGAGGTTTCACTGTATTAGCCAGGATGGTCTCAATCTCGTGACCTCGTGATCTGCCCGCCTCGGCCTCCCAAAGTGCTGGGATTACAGGCGTGAGCCACCGCGCCCGGCCTGGACCCATTCTCTTTCTTCTTCATTATCATAGAGCTCTATGATCACTAATGACATGAGACTGGCATGTCCCCCTCCCTCCCTCACCACACATTCACAATTCTTTACTCCCGGAGTCCTCACAGAAGTGGTTGTCATAGCAACAGGAGGGTAGGGTCCTGGGCCTATGGGTTCAAGGAGGGCTCCTCTGAAGGATGTGAGAGGCCACATGTGCACATGCATGCACACACACATGCATGCACACACACAGATGCACACGCACACGCACTTGCACACACACACACTCCGTCACTCTTCAGCAAGAGGAGGCTGGGCCTGCTCAACCCCTCCCCCAGCTCCCACCCGGGCTAATAGAAAGGGAGAAGAGGAGACGGTGGTCAAATTCTGAAAATGGGATGAAACCTCAAAAGACATCAAGACAGCAGGTATAGATTCCAGAATCCACCTTGGAATTTGCATGTGTTGGGGAGAAATTTGGCAAGAAGCAGAAAATAGTCCTCCATCCACTTTCAACTTGGGGTGGCCAGGTCTGTCCAAGATTTTCAAGTGATCCCAGGACTTAGAAAGGACCCTTCAGAGTCTGTTTCAGGAGCTTGAGCTCTTTCTGAGCCTTCTCTGCTCCTCTTTCTACTCATCCTCTCAGTAGCCAAAGTTCTTCTATCTACCATGCATTTCTCCTTTTTCTCCATGCTCTCTCTAGGGGAGAAGCTCATTTGGTTTAGTCTAAACTTTATTGGTCAAATACAATGCTGTAATATGCGATTCTTGGTTGGATTCTAGTTTTCTTTTGAAAGTCATAAAGAAGCTAGGCATGGTGGCTCATGCCTGTCATCTCAGCACTTTGGGAGGCTTAGGTGGGCAGATAACCTGAGGTCAGGAGTTCCAGACCAGCCTGGTCAACATGGTGAAACCCCCGTCTCTACAAAAAAATACAAAAATTGGCCGGGGGTGGTGGTAGGCACCTGTAATCCCAGCTACTCAGGAGGCTGAGGCAGAAGAATCCCTTGAACCCGGGAGGTGGAGGTTGCAGTGAGCCAAGATGGCGCCATTGCACTGCAGCCTGGGCAACAAGAGCAAAACTCTATCTAAAAAAAAAAAGGCCATGTGCGGTGGCTCATGCCTGTAATCCCCCCACTTTGGGAGGCCGAGGCTGGCGGATCATGAGGTCAGGAGATCGAGACCATCCTGGCTAACACAGTGAAATCCCGTCTCTACTAAAAATACAAAAAAAATTAGCCGGGTGTGGTGGCGGGCACCTGTAGTCCCAGCTACTCGGGAGGCTGAGGTAGGAGAATGGCGTGAACCCGGGAGGCAGAGGTTGCAGTGAGGCGAGATCGTGCCACTGCACTCCAGCCTGGGGGACAGAGAGTGAGACTCTGTCTCAAAAAAAAAAAAAAAGTATATATGAATGTGTATACAACCAGCCCTCTGTATTTGTGAGTTCCACATCCATAGATTAAACTAACTTCAGATTGGAGGTTATTATTATTATTTTTGAGATGAAGTCCTGCTCCATTGTCCAGGCTGGAGCACAGTGGCAAGATCTTGGCTTGCTGCAACCTCTGCCTCCCAGGTTCAAGCCATTCTCTTGCCTCAGCCTCCCAAGTAGCTGGGATTACATGTTCACACCACCATGCCCGGCTACTTTTTTTGTATTTTTAGTTGAGATGGGATTTTGCCATATTGGCCAGGCTGGTCATGAACTCCTGACCTCAGGTGATCTGCCCACCTTGGCCTCCCAAAGTGATGGGATTACAGGCATGAGCCACCTCACCTGGCCGGAAAATTGTTTTTTTAATTAAAAAAAAAAATAGAGACAGAGTCTCACTATGTTGCCCAGGCTGGTCTTAAACTCCTTGTCTCAAACAATCCTCCTGCCTCTGCCTCCCAAACAGCTGGGATTATAGGCATGAGCCACTGCACCTGGCCCAGAGATTATGTAAAGTGTACGGTAGGCCCAGCGCAGTGGCTCATGCCTGTAATCCCAGCACTTGGGGAGGCCAAGGTGGGTGAATCACTTGAGGTCAGGAGTTTGAGACCAGCCTGGCCAACATGATGAAACCCTGTCTCTACTAAAAATACAAAAATTAGCTGGGCGTGGTGGCGCACGCCTGTAATCCCAGCTACTTGGGAGGCTGAGGCAGGAGAATCGCCTGAACTTGAGAGGCAGAGGTTGTGGTGAGCCCCAGATTACACCACTGCACTCCAGCCTGGGCATCAGAGTGAGACTGCATCTCAAAAAAATAAATAAATAAGTTGGGCGTGGTGGCTCACGCCTGTAATCACAGCACTTTGGGAGGCTGAGATTGGCAGATCACAAGGTCAGGAGATCAAGACCATCCTGGCTAACACGGTGAAACCCTGTCTTTACTTAAAAAAATACAAAAAAAATCAGCTGGGTGTGGTGGCGGGCGCCTTTAGTCCCAGCTACTCGGGAGGCTGAGGCAGGAGAATGGCATGAACCCGGGAGGCGGAGCTTGCAGTGAGCCGAGATCACGCCACTGCACTCCAGCCTGGGCGACAGAGTGAGACTCTGTCTCAGATAAATAAATAAATAAATAAATAAATAAATAAATAAATAGTATATGGTAGGGGCCAGGTGCAATGCTTCATGCCTGTAATCCCAGCACTCTGGAAGGCCAAGGCAGGAGAATCGCTTGAAGAGTTTGAGACTGACCTGGGGCAACATAGTAAGATTCTGCTCTACTTTATTTAGTTATTTATTTATTTTTGAGAGGGAGTTTTGCTTTTGTTGCCCAGGCTGGAGTACAATGGCGTGATCTCAGCTCACTGCAACCTCCACCTCCTGGGTTCAAGCGATTCTCCTGCCTCAGCTTCAAGTAGCTGTAATCCCAGCTACTGTATCCCAGTAGCTGGGAATACAGGTGTGCCCGGCTAATTTCGTATTTTTAGTAGAGACAGGGATTCTCCATGTTGGTCAGGCTGGTCTCAAACTCCCAACCTCAGGTGATCCACCTGCCTCGGCCTCCCAAAGTGCTGGGATTACAGGCATGAGCCACCATGCCCGGCTGCTCTACTTTATTAAACAAAATTATTTAAAAAATTAACAAAAAGAATAAAGTATATGGGAGGATATGCATAGGCTATATGCAAATATTCTGTCATTTTATATAAAGATAATGAGCATCTACAGATTTTGGTATTTGCAATGGTCCTGCAACGAATCCCCTAAGGTTGCCAAAGGACGACTGTACATATACAGTTATGCATCACTTAACCACGGGATACATTCTGAGAAATATGGTGTTAGGTGATGTCGTTGTGTGAACATCATAGAGTGTACTTACAAACCTAGATGGCATGGCCTATTATACACCTTGGCAGTAGTATGGTACAGCCTATTGTTCCTAGGGCACAAACCTATACAGCACATTACTATACTGAATACTGTAGGCAATTGTAACATATGATATTTGTGTATCTAAACATAGAAAAGGTACAGTGAAAATACGGTATCATAATCTGTGTGACCACCACTATATATACAGTCCATTGTTGACCAAAACATCATTATGTGGCACAAGACAGTGTATACATATATTAATTTACATATAGAGTGACAGCAAATGGGCAAAATGTTAGTGACTGATAAATCCAGATGAAAGGCATACAGGTGTTAATTCAACCATTTTTTCAAGTTTCTATAGGTTTGAAGTGTTTCAAAATAAATAATTGTGCGTGGGGCACTGTTCTTGGCTCTGGAATCTGGTGTCCTTTTCCAGCCAAGCCTGACCATTGCAGGGTCAGCAGCAGTGATTTTCTTCTCCCTGCGTGGCTCAGTTATGCTCAGTGACTACTTATGGGGAAGCCATTCCACAAACACGAGGTGTGTCCCTGCCCTGTAGGTACTCACAGTCCAGGGAGGGGAAAGAGCTGGGACAAGTTGTCTGACTACAGCGTGGTGGATGCAGTGGCAGAGCAGGACCACAGCGCAGAGGCTCGCCAACACTGCCAGCGTCCCCTAGTGTCTGGCAGGAGACTGAGTGCACACAGCTCATTGTGGGAAAGAAAAGAGACCCCTTGGTAGCTGGTTGGTAACACACATAGACTCCTGGTCCGGGAGGTAGGATGTGCATGCATGCCTTTTCTCCCAAAGTTGTCTTCCAGAGCCAGCCTAGAGCAGATACCCGGAAGTCCCTTTTCACAAAGGACCCTTGCCTTGTTCTTATCTACTTTGCCACTTTTTTTTTTTTTTTTTAAGATACAGTCTCCCTCTGTCGCCCAGGCTGGAGTGCAGTGGTGCCATCTCGACTCACTGCAACCTCCACCTCCTGGGTTCAAGTGATTCTCCTACCTCAGCCTCCCAAGTAGCTGTGATTACAGGTGCCCGCCACCATGCCCAGCTAATTTTTGTATTTTTATTAAAGACGGAGTTTCACCATGTTAGCCAGGCTGGTCTCGAACTCCTGACCTCAGGGGATCCACCCACCTCAGCCTCTCAATGTGCTGAGATTACAGGTGTGAGCCACCGTGCCCGGCTACTTTCCCGCTTTCAGCTGGAGCCCTACTTCTTCCTGCTGCTGCCTCTTGGGTGAGGTCGAGGAGACCCCTGTTTCTGGCCTCCTCACTGACGTCGCCATTCCATCTTCAGAGTATGATATCTACAACCAAACCAACAAGTCATGCTGTCGCTCTCATCCTGAGAGACTGCCTCTCAGGATGATATGCCCTTATGCTAAAATGGCTCCTCATTACTGGCTGTGAGGCTGAGAGGGAACAAGAGGATGAAGGGGCTGAGACGACACGGACATCCTTCATGTGTGTAGGGGGAAGGGGGAAACCGTGTGCTTTGCATACCTAGAAGCATCTACCTCAGGAAGGTGTCTTCCCTGGGTTCAGACATTCAATGGGGTCAGTCAAGATTTGGAGGTTTTTTGGGGACTCACTGGGAGCTGTCCCACATCCCGTGCCTCAGACCCGAGCTTTCCCAATGATGGAGGAAGAATTGTTTCAGAGAAAAAGCAGAGAAAATGCTTTCTGAGTAGCAAAATGCTGGGCTTTTGCATTTCAAAAGCCAAAGTCCAGACATGTGTCAGAGTACACTAGAGCTGTGCTGTTCCATATACTAGTCACATGTAGCTATTCAAACTTAAACTGAAATGAGTTAAAAAATGAGGCGGGGCATAGTGGCTCATGCCTGCAATCCCAACACTTTGGGAGGCCGAGGTAGGTGGATCGCTTGAGGTCAGGAGTTGGAGACCAGTCTGGCCAACATGGCCAAACCCCGTATCCACCAAAAATACAAAAATTAGCCAGCTGTGGTGACACTGTCTGTAGTCCCAGCTACTCGGGAGGCTGAGGCATGAGAATCACTTGAATCCGGGAGGCGGAGGTTACAGTGAGCCAAGATCGCACCACTGCACTCTGACCTGTGTGACAGAGTGAGACTCTGTCTCAAAAAAATTAAAAATCAATAAAAACAAACAAAAAAGAAATGAGTTAAAATGAAATAAAATTAAAAATTCACTTCCTCAGTCTACCCAGTCACATTTCAAGTGCTCAATAGCCACATGTAGTTGGTGGCTACCATGTTGGACAGTGGAGATATTATAGAATATTTTCATTACCACTGGAAGTTCTACTGGACAGTGTTGCATTAGAAAGTCATGGGATTTTGTCTGTTTTCAGAGAAAGGTAAGGAGATTTGTCTGTTTTGTCCACTGCTATTGCCCTAGGGCCTAGAACAGTGTTTAGCACGTAGGAGGGTAATCAGCAAATCTGTGTTGAATTAATAATAGAGAAGTTAGAGCCAGTTTTCCATCACATCTGCCTCTTTAACCAAGATGGGTACAGTTTGTCCAAATTGGTGAGGCAGGAAAATCACTTGAGCCTAGGAGGTCAAGGCTGCAGTGAGTGATGATTACGCTGCTGCACTCCAGCCTGGGTGACAGAGTGAGAACCTGTCTAAAAAAACAAAAAAAGGTTAAAATGATCAATGTTGTGTTATGGTGTTATGTATATTTAATCACAATAAGAAATTGGCCAGGGCCGGGCACAGTGGCTCACACCCGTAATTCCAGCACTTTGGGAGGCCGAGGTGGGTGGATCACTTGAGGTCAGGAATTAGAGACCAGCCTGGCCAACATGGTGAAATCCCGTCTCTACTAAAAATACAAAACTTAGCCAGGCATGGTGGCATGTGCCTGTTGCCTGTAATCCCAGCTACTGGGGAGGCTGAGGCAGGAGAATCTCATGAACCCGGGAGGCAAAGTTTGCAGTGAGCAGAGATGGCGCATTGCACTTCAGCTTGAGTGAGACTCAGTCTCAAAAAAAAAAAAAAAAAAAAAAAATTGGCCAGGCACAGTGGTTCATGCCTGTAATCCCAGCACTTTGGGAGGCCGAGGCAGGAGAACAGCTTGAGCCGAGGAGTTCAAGATCAAGATCAGCCTGGGCAACAGATGAGACCTCGTCTCTACAAAAAATTTAAAAATTAGTTGGGCGTGGTGGCAAGCACCTGTGGTCCCAGCTACTCAGGAGGCTGAAGTAGGAAGGTTGCTTTAGCCCAGGAGTTCAGGGCTGGAGTGAGCTGTGATCATGCCACTGCTTTCCAGCCTTGGCCACAGAAGGAGACCTTATCTTAAAAACAAAAACATAAAAACAAAACAAAAAAAAAACACAATAAAAAAATCAATGTAGGCTGGGCACGGTGGCTCACACCTGTAATCCCAGCACTTTGGGAGGCCAAGGAGGGAGTATTGCTTGAGTTCAGGAGTTCAAGACCAGCCTGGCCAACATAACAAGACACCATCTCTACAAAAAACAAAAAAATTAGGCATGATGGGGCATGCCTTTACTCCCAGCTACTAGGGAGAAAGGATTGCTTGAGCCCTGGATGTCGAGCCTTATTGAGTCACTGCACTCCAGCCTGGGTGACACAGTGAGACCCTGTCTAAAAAAAAAAAAAAAGAAAAAAAAAAAGGCATGAAACCTGTTATACCATCCTAGGGGCACAACTGACACCACAGGTGGCCTCACACTGGCTCTGTAAACCTCCAATCCTGACACACAATTCCTGCTCATCTAACAAAGTCCTACTCAATCTCTTGGTTTGGAGTCCCCTTGAGGATGGCAGGAAGCATTGGTATTCTTTTGGAGCTCTTTCAACAGAAACACTTCCTTTAGCAATTGACTCAAAATCTGTCTACTCTAGTCAGAATGAATTCCAGTAGGGAGATTGAACAGAGATGATGTGTCCTCACCAGCCCATTCCTTGTCTGAGACTTTCTGATCCACAGTAAGATATGTGAAAGTTCCAGGGGTGAAATGGTCTGTTATCACAGCGTTTTCCCAGGTTCTCTCTAGTTCTAGAGAAAAAAAGAAAAAAATCAATCTATACTAAATCCAAGAGATTTTCTTGACAGACTCACTTTGACATAAGTCACTTTGGTGGATGTTTCCCATCGACTATATCAGGGATGTGCCACCCCACCCAGCTAATTTTGTATTTTCAGTAGAGACAGGTTTTCTCCATGTTGGTCAGGCTGGTGTCAAACTCCTGATCTCAGGTGATCTGCCTGCCTCAGCCTCCCAAAGTGCTGGGATCACAGGCGTGAGCCACCGCACCCGGCCCATGTGTTTTGTTTCCAGACAGGTTGTTGCTCTGTCACCAGGCTGGAGAGTAGTGGTGCAATCATAGCTCCCTGCAGCCTCGAACTCCTGGGCTCAAGCGATGCTTTCACCTCAGCCTCCTGAGTAAGCTGGGGTTACAGGAACATGGCACCATACCTGGCTGCTTAATTTTTTTTGTAGAGACAGGTCTCGCTTTGTTGCCAAGGTTGGTCTCGAACTCCTGGCTTTAAGCAATCCTTCCTTCCAAGGTGCTGGGATTGCAGGTGTGAACCACCTTGCCTGACTGTTTTTGTTTTTTTGAGGAGTGCTTGACACCTCATTTGTCTTTTCATTATGGTTAGGACTATAGGTCATCCTCCTTGAGGGCAGGCACCATATCCTATTTTGTATCTCTCTTTTTTTTGAGATGGAGTCTCACTCTGTCACCCAGGCTGGAGTGAAGTGGCACGATCTCGGCTCACTGCAAACTCCACCTCCCAGGTTCAAGCGATTCTCCTGCCTCAGCCTCCCTAGTAGCTGGGATTACAAGGGTGTGCCACCATGCCCGGCTAATTTTTGTATTTTTCGTAGAGACCGGGTTTCACCATGTTGGTCAGGCTGGTCTCGAACTCCTGACTTCATGATCCACCCACCTCGGCTTTCCAAAGTGCTGGGATTACAGGCATGAGCCACCGTGCCTGGCCCTATTTTGTATCTCTTATAGTCACTATCACAGTGCTTGACACATAACAGGTGCTCAAAAAATGAATGCTAAATGTACTAATGAAGGAACAAGTGACTTGGATGGGATAGAGGCAGGAAAAGGGTCAGTGTATAAGTGGGCAACCCAAAGATGAAGACATTTCTCTTCTGGACCTAGAAGTGGCTACATAGTAAGGTGTCTAAAGAGTGTGTGCTAAAGATACATTGCTTTCAGGTGCAGCAGAGTCTGAGAAACAAGAACACCCACACTGTCCATTTCCGGTCCTGAAGAAATGGCTATAGAAAGCAATATTTGAGCAAACAAGGTGGGTCATAACTATAATCCCAACACTTTGGGAGGCAGAGACGGGTGGATCACTTGAGCCCAGGAGTTAGAGACCAGCCTGAGCAACATGGCAAAACTCCGTCCCTAAAGTAAAAAAAAAAAAAAAAATTACCCAGGCATGGTAGGGCACACCTGTGGTCCCAGCTAATCGGGAGGCTGAAGTAAGAGGATCAGCTGGCCCAGGAGGTTAAGGATGCAGTGAGCCATGTTTGTGCCACTGCACTCAGCCTGGGCAAAGGGTGAGACTCTGTCTAAAAAGAAAAAAAAAGGAAAGAAAGAAAAAGGAAGGAAGGAAGGAATAAAAATTTCTCCAATTGGCTGGGTGTGGTGGCTCACATCTGTAATCCCAGCACTTTGGGAGGCTGAGACGGGCGGACCACAAGGTCAGGAGATCAAGACCATCCTGCCAACATGGTGAAACCCCGTCTCTACTGAAAACACAAATAAATTAACTGGGCATGCTGGCATGTGCCTGTAGTCCCAGCTACTTGGGAGGCTGAGGCAGGAGAATTGCTTGAACCTGGGAGGCGGAGGTTGTAGTGAGCTGAGATAGCACCACTGCACTCCAGCCTGGGCAACACAGTGAGACTCTGTCTCAAAAAACAAAAATTTCTCCAATCAGCAGACGTTTCTTGAGCACTTTCTTTGCCCTTGAAAAAGTGTACACTACAGAAATAGGACCTAATCATTAAGGTACATTTTTCTTTTTCTTTTTTAAGACGGAGTCTTGCTCTGGCACCAGGCTGGAGTGCAGTGGTACGATCTCGGTTCACTGCAACCCCTGCCTCCTGGGTTCAAGTGATTCTCCAACCTCAGCCTCCTGAGTAGCTGGGATTACAGGCATGCGCCACCATACCCAGCTAATTTTTGTATTTTTAGTAGAGACGGGGTTTCACCATGTTGGCCAGGATGGTCTCGATCTCCTAACCTCGTGATCCACCCGCCTCGGCCTCCCAAAGTGCTGGGATTACAGGCATGAGCCACTGTGCCCGGCCTAAGGTACATTTTTCAAGCCAGAAACAATTAGAGGAAAACAAATAAACTGTTGTGCTGTAAAAGAGCAATCAAAGCCAAGGAGGGCTTCCCAGAGAGGACAAGACCAGAACAGGGTCCTGAAGGATTGGCTGGATTTGGATAGGAAAGAGGGGCAGTAGGACATTTCAGGGAAGCCACACACCAAGGCCTGAAGTCAGAGCAGATTGGAGGTTGTATGTAGAGAAGTCATTATTAATTCCTGGACTACTTCCTGTGTGCTCAGGCAAGACACTAAGCAACGGGAAATGGACAACCTTTTCTCAAGAAGCTGCAATCTTGGAGGTGGAGAATGGAAGGACAGATACTAAGGCAGATACAGGCAATGTGTATTATTCTACAAGAATGTAACCCCCAGAAAGTAGAAACCATATCTGTCCTATTTATCACTGTATCTCCAGAACCTACAGCAGCACCAGGAACAAAGTAGGTGCTCAGTAAACGCATATTGAATGCAGGAATGCTACAAGGGAGGTATAGAATAACAGCAATACTGATAATTACCATTTACTGAGCACATACATGTGCCAGGCACTGTACTAAGAGTTTTACATACATCATCTTATTTGATACTCTAACCTTTTGTGAGTGCTATAATTATCTTGTTTTACAGATGTGGGAACCAAGGTGTTATATAAGTAATGCTTGTTCAAGGTTACCTAACCAGTAAGTGACAGAACTGGGATTGAATTCATGACTGCCTAACTTCACAGTTCATCCTCTGAACCTAAGATCTACTGTTCAAAATGCTGTTTTGGGAAGTTTGGCAGCTGATTAAAAAGTGCAGGGAGGCCGGGCGTGGTGGCTCAAGCCTGTAATTCCAGCACTTTGGGAGGCCGAGGTGGGCAGATCACTTGAGGACAGGAGTTTGAGACCAGTCTGGCCAACATGGTGAAACACCGTCTCTACTAAAAGGACAAAAAATTAGCCGGGCAGGTGGCACACTCCTGTAATCCCAGCTACTGGGGAGGCTGAGGCAGGAGAATCGCTTGAACCTGGGAGGCGGAGGTTGCAGTGAGCTGAGATCGCGCCACTGCATTCCACCCTGGGGTACAGAGCAAGACCCTGTCTCAAAAATAAAATAAAATAAATAAAAATAAAAAGTGCAGGAAAGACCTAAGATAGAAAGACTACTAGAGTAAAACCCACATCCAGTAACCAGCAAGAACTGAAGCAGTTATAGTAGGAATGGAGAAAAAAAGATCTACTTTTTTGGCACTTCAAAGGGCTTCTAAATAAAGCTCAGGGCTCGGTGACCTGCTGGATGTAGGGAATGTCTACGTGTCTTGTCTGAGAAAAGAAAAAATACTGGTTGGAATAGCTTTTCTCTAATTCTCTGTTCGACAGTACTAGTTGACATTTTAGATAGATGATCCAAATTTCTAGGTTTGCTAGTTTCCCAAAGCACCTAAGCAGGTGCGGGTCACATACAGTAGTGAAAAATCAGCTTGAAAAGCCCCCCAAAGAGGGCCGAATAAGAAGCCTGGAGAACGCACAAACCTCTTAGGAGCGCTCACAGCCTCAGGCAGGCGGGCACTACAAAGGGAAAGGTGGGGCTTCTCCAAGAACTACAACTCCCACAAGGCATTGGGCGGAACACCACGGTTTCCGGCCAGAGCTTATTTCCGGTCTTTCGGATGCTGACGCTCTCTTCCTGTCTTTGTGGCTCCGGAAAGGCGTTTGGGATGCCAACGGTGAGTCCGGAGGCTTAGGGCGTCCGAACGGGAGAGGCGAGAGCCTCGTGTCCGCGCATCACCCCGTGGCTGGGGGTTAGCTAGGGGAGGGCGGGAAGGGCAGAGGACGCGGTGGCTGGAGGACGTGTAACCTTGCAAGAGGCGGGAGGCGGGGGGCAGAGGTGATTGACCCCCGCCCCCCGCCCGTGGGACCAAGAAAGGGATGTGACAGGCGAGGACGAATGGGACCTCAGGGGCTGGACTGGAGAGTGGGGTACAGGGATGTGAGGAGGACCCCGCGAGTCCGCGGTGGGATCCCAATAGAGCTGTGGCCAAGGAGGAGGGGAGCAGCGGGAAGGCTGTGGGCACTCCTGTGTGAGGGAAAGCTACAGGCTCCTGCAGGTCCGAGATCGGCCGAAATCAGGCACCCCAAGGAAAGCCCTGCTCTGGCCACATGGTGTCCCCTCAGAAGACTCCACCAGCCGGTGGGCATCCCGGGGCTTCTGACAGGAAGAGGGCAGTAGATATATTGGTGCTTGTACCGGTTTTTCGAGGGCTGCAGGGTGAAGATGGTAGGAGAGTCTGGAGAACGGGTCTGCTCTGGTGGCTTATGGACTACTCTGTGGAAGGGCTGCTGCTCTGGTAGCATCGAAGGAGCTTTCTACGGGAGCGCTGTCAAGAGGATTTTGGTGAATTTGACGTACTTGGTTTGATAACTCACTTTGCTTTTTTCTCTAAAGATGAGGCTGCTGTCATTTGTGGTGTTGGCTCTATTTGCTGTCACTCAAGCAGAGGAAGGAGCCAGGCTTTTGGCTTCCAAATCACTGCTGAACAGATACGCCGTGGAGGGACGAGACCTGACCTTGCAGTACAACATCTACAATGTTGGCTCAAGGTAACTCGAGGCCCTGGAGTTACAGATTAAGCCTATTTCTGGATTCTTAGTTTTCAGATGGGAATAGGGAGCATATTGGTGGGTAGTGGTTTCTCTTTGGGACACTTCCAGCATCAGATATATTGAGTGAATGAATACACTTCGGGATCTACTTTTGGAAAGGAGGACATTCTTACCTAAGCTACAAGAAACCATCTTTCACGTTTCGGGTTGGAAGAATTTTAGAGTAGGGAAGTGGCAAGAATTGTGGAAAAACAAGGAGGGAAAGATAAAGACACAGAAAATACACAATCCCTTGTTACCTCAGGGGTTTAAAGTGTCGTATTCCAGCCTGGCATGGTAGCTCACGCCTGTAATCTCAGCACTTTGGGAGGCTGAGGCGGGCGGATTGCTGGAGGTCAGG
This sequence comes from Pan troglodytes, assembly GCF_028858775.2. Taxonomy (NCBI): domain Eukaryota; kingdom Metazoa; phylum Chordata; class Mammalia; order Primates; family Hominidae; genus Pan; species Pan troglodytes. Next base: position 93,180,131 of record NC_072398.2, read on the forward strand.
AGATCGAGACCAGCCTGGCCAACATGGCAAAACCCTGTCACTACTAAAAATACAAAAATTAGCCAGGCGTGGTGGCGGACGCCTGTAGTCCCAGCTACTCGGAAGGCTGAGGCAAAAGAATCGCTTGAACCCGGGAGGCGGAAGTTGCAGTGAGCCGGAGATTGCGCCACTGCACTCCAGCCTGAGCCACAAGACCGAGTCTCCATCTCAAAAAAAAAAAAGTGTAATTTTCCTTCTTTCATTAGCCTAGAGCATTCTTGTTGCCTTTCTTTCATTTTATTCCCTTATAACTTTCTCCTCTGTATTCACTGTGTTCCTCTTCTCCCTCCCTCCACACACATAGGCATGTACATGAAGAAAAATTGAGGCAAGGATGAACTGGGACCTATTGCCTCCTGGATACTTGATTATTTTGGTGCTTCTGAGCAATAGAATCCAGTCCTTGACCTGGATTCTTCAGTGCAACAGAACCAAGTTGCTATATTACTCATATCTTTTGCAATTCTGATTTTTTTGGAGAAGCAGGCAGGTTTGATTGTTTATTGCTTTAATTTAATTTTTTTATTATTATTTTTTTAGATGGAGTATCACTCTGTCACCCAGGCGGGAGTGCAGTGGTGCAGTCTCTGCTCACTGCAACCTCTGCTTCCCAGCTGCAAGTGATCCTCCTGCCTCAGCCTCCCGAGTAGCTGGGATTACAGGCGCATACCACCACGCCTGGCTAATTTTTGTATTTTTAGAGACAGGATTTTTTGTATTTTAGAGACGGAGTTTCACCATGTTGGCCAGGCTGGTCTTGAACTCCTGACCTCAAGAGATCAGCCAGCCTCGGCCTCCCAAAGTGCTAGGATTATAGGTGTGAACCACTGCGCCCGGACTATTGCTTTAATTTTTTTGTTTGTTTGAGACGGAGTCTCGCTCTGTCCCAGGCTGGAGTACAGTGGTGCGATCTTGGCTCACTGCAACCTCCGCCTCCCAGGGTTCAAGCAGTTCTCCTGCCTCAGCCTCCCGAGTAGCTGGGGTTACAGGCGCTCACCACCGCGCCCAGCTAATTTTTGTATTTTTAGTAGAGACAGGGTTTCACCATGTTGGCCAGGCTGGTCTCGAACTCCTGACCTCAGGTGATCTGCCCACCTCGGCCTCCCAAAAGTGCTGGGATTACAGGCGTGAGCCACGGCGCCCGGCCTGCTTTAATTGTATATCCATTACTTACTAACCCTTTTTGTTTCATCCATTTTCTAGTGCTGCATTAGACGTGGAACTATCTGATGATTCCTTCCCTCCAGAAGACTTTGGCATTGTGTCTGGAATGCTCAATGTCAAATGGGACCGGATTGCCCCGTATCCTCTTGGCACTTGGTGATGAAGGGTCGGGGGGCAGGGAGAGCCTTGCCTGCAAAGCAGCAGGGGTACTTCAAATAGGCTGGATATGTGTGGCTGTCCTCCTGTCATCTCTCTGGATAAGATGGAGCAAGAGAGGTTGGTGTAAATTGTGTGAGCATGATTTAGAGTAGACATGAAGAAGGAGGATACTGAAGTTCAGATTATAAGACCCTGAAACAAGCTGGGCACGGTGGCTCATGCCTGTAATCCCAGCATTTTTGGGAGGCCGAGGTGGGTGGATCATGAGGTCAAGAGATTAAGACCATCCTGGCCAACATGGTGAAACCCTGTCTCTATTAAAAATACAAAAATTAGCTGGGCATGATGACGCGCACCTATAGTCTAGCTACTTGGGAGGCTGAGGCAGGAGAATCGCTTGAACCCGGGAGGCGGAGGTTGCAGTGAGCCGAGATCCTGCCACTGCACTGTAGCCTAGGCAACAGAGTGAGACTCTGTGTCAAAAAAAAAAAAAACACCCTGAAACATACTATACTGGGAGGATATAGACACTTAATAAAGATGTTTGTGGCTGGACAAAGGTATTTAAGGTGCTTTTAAAAGAAATTCAGGCCAGGCACAGTGGCTCATGCCTGTAATCCCAGCACTTTGGGAGGCCAAGGTGGGTGGATCACGAGGTCAGGAGTTCGAGACCAGCCTGGCCAAGATAGTGAAACCCCGTCTCTACTAAAAATACAAAAATTAGCCAGGCGCAGTGGTGGGAGCCTGTAATCCCAGCTACTCGGGAGGCTGAGGTAGGAGAATCGCTTGAACCCGGGAGGTGCAGGTTGCAGTGAGCTGAGATCGCGCCACTGCACTCTAGCCTGGGCGACAGCAAGACTCTGTCTCAAAAATAAAAAAAAGAAATTCACTGGGATGCTAGCATGAAGGATCTGGGTGACCTTTTAAAGTCTCTTATTCAGTGAGTCTCTTATTCTAATCTACCAGTTATCTCCTGAGTATTGAATTAGATGGTATTTTTCTTACTGTGAATTAAAGTATATTTAAGCCAGGTGCGGTGGCACATGCCTATAGTCCCAGCTACTTGGGAGATGGAGGTGAGAGGATTGCTAGGACTTGGAAGTTCAAGCCTGCAATGAGCTATGATAGTGCTGCTGTACTCCAGCCTTGGTGACAAAGTGAGACCTAGTCTCTTAAATAATAATTAATTGTATTTTATTAATCTGTTCTTAAGTTGCTATGAAGAATAAGCTGAGACTGGGTAATTTTTAAAAAAAGAGGTTTAATTTGTTCACGGTTCTGCAGGCTGTACAGCAAGCATGGCTGGGGATGCCTCAGGGAACTTATAATGGTAGAAGGCAAAGGGAAAATAGGCACGTCTTACATGTCTGGAGCAGGAGGAAGAGAGTAAGAGGGGAGGTGCTACACACTTTTAAACAACCAGATCTTGTGAGAACTCATATCATTAGAATGGCAAGGGAGAAATCTGCCCCCATGATCCAATCCCCTCCCACCAGGCCCTTCCTCCAACATTGGGGATTACAATTCCACATGAGATTTGGGCAGGGACACAGATCCAAATCATATCAATAATAATTATGTATACATTTTGGTTTATTGGTGAGGGTAAATGTGGTCTTTGTATTTGTTTTTGTTTTGTCTTTTTTTTTTTTTGTATTTTCAATAATTTCCTTCAATTATAGTTAACAAAAGATTTTCTATGAGCTTGGCCAGGCGCGGTGGCTTACGCCTGTAATCCCAGCACTTTGGGAGGCCAAGGCGGGTGGATCACGAGGTCAGGAGATCGAGACCATCCTGGCTAACACACAGTGAAACCCTGTCTCTACTAAAAATACAAAAAAATTAGCCAGGCGTGGTGGCGGGCACCTGTAGTTCCAGCTACTCTGGAGGCTGAGGCAGGAGAATGGTGTGAACCCAGGAGGCAGAGCTTGCAGTGAGCTGAGATCATGCCACTGCACTTCAGCCTGGGCGACAGAGCGAGACTGTCAAAAAAAAAACAAAAAAAAGATTTTCTGTGAGCTTAAGTGACTATAATTTCTTTTAATCATCCAAGAAGAAGCACTGATTGAATGACTGTAATTTTGTTTTTGAGATGGAGTTTCGCTCTTGTCGCTCTTGTCTTGAGTGCAATGGTACAATCTCGGCTCACTGCAACCTCCGGCTCCCGAGTTCAAGCGATTCTCCAGCCTCAGCCTCCAGAGTAGCTGGGATTACAGGCACTCGCCACCATGCCTAGCTAATTTTTGTATTTTTAGTAGAGACGGGGTTTTGCCATGTTGGCCAGGCTGGTCTCGAACTTCTGACCTCAGGTGATCCAACCACTTCAGCCTCCCAAAGTGCTGGGATTACAGGCATGAGCTCCCATGCCTGGCCAAGTGACTATAATTTTTTTATCCGTAACATATATTGCTTTGGAAGTTTACTTCAAAAACCATGACACTGAGTATAACATGGGCCCCTTAAAATTTAGCTGGAAAAAAATACCATACACTTTAGATTTTAAAAAGATGCCTAGGCCCCATATGGTGGCTCATGCCTGTAATCCCAGGACTTTGGGAGGCCAAGGCGGGAGGATCACTTGAACCCAAGATTTTGAGACCAGCCTGGGCAACAAAGTGAGACCCCATCTCTCTCTCTTTTTTTTTAATATTTAAAAAAATCAGTAAATTTTAAAAAGAAGCCTATATATATATATATATATATATTTTTTTTTTTTTTTTTTTTTTTTTTTTTTTTTTGAGGCGGAGTCTTGCTCTGTTACCCAGGCTGGAGTACAGTGGCACAATCTCGGCTCACTCAACCTCCACCTCCCGGGTTCAAGCAGTTCTCCTGCCTCAGCCTCCCGAGTAGCTGGGACTGCAGGTGCACGCTGCCATGCCCAGCTAATTTTTTCGTATTTTATTAGAGACGGGGTTTCACCGTGTTGCCCAGGCTGTTCTCGAACTCCTGAACTCAGCCAATCCGCCCGCCTCGGCCTCCCAAAGTGCTAGGATTACAGGCGTGAGCCACCGCGCCCGACAAAGAAGCCTATATTTTTTCATTCCTGCAGAATATTGCCGGCATGAGATCAGCACGTATTGGCAAATGTTTTGTAAGTGGTGCATTTAGTCCACAGGTTGAAAGGCTGCTACAACTTTAGCTTCATCTCTTTCCGTTCCTTAACTCTTGAGCCAGTGCTAGCAATGTCTCCCACACTGTGGTCCTGCGCCCTCTCAAGGCTGGTTATTTCAACTTCACCTCGGCAACAATTACTTACCTGGCCCAGGAGGATGGGCCCGTTGTGGTGAGTTGCCCAAACCCTTAGCTGGATGGAATTTGGATCTGCCTTCCCTTAAAATCTCTTGTGGTGGGGGTAAGAGGGGGATGAAGAGAGGTTGATTAATAGATACCAAAATACAGTTAGGGCTGGGCGCAGTGGCTCACACCTGTAATCTAGCATTTTTGGAGGCCGAGATGGGCAGATCACCTAAGGTCAGGAGTTCAAGACCAGCCTGGCCAACATGCAGAAGCCCCATCTCTACTACAAATAAAAAAATTAGCTGGGCGTGGTGGCAGGCGCCTCTAATCCCAGCTACTTGGGAGGCTGGAGCAAGAGAATCACTTGAACCCAGGAGGCAGAGGTTGCAGTGAGCCGAGATCACACTACTGCACTTCAGCCTGGGCGACAGAGTGAGACTCCGTCTCAAAAAATATATATATATAGTTAGAAAGAATAAGACCTAGTGTTCGATAGTTTAGTAGGGTGACTATAGTTAACAGTAATCTAATGTATATTTCAAAATAGCCAGATGAGAAGCATTTGAACATTTCCATCATAAAGAAAAGATAAATGCGGCCAGACGTGGTGGCTCACGCCTGTAATCCCAGTACTTTGGGAGGCCAAGGCAGGTGGATTGCTTGAGCCCAGGAGTTGGAGACCAGCCTGGGCAACATGGTGAGACCCCCATTTCAAATAATTAGCCAGGCATGGTGCACGCGCCTGTGATCCCAGGTACTCAGGAGGCTGAGGTGGGAGGATTGCTTGAGCCCCAGAGGTTGAGGCTGCAGTGAGCCATTTTATTGCCACTGCATTCCAGCCTGGGCAACAGAGTGAGACCCTGTCTCAAAAAAAAGATAAATGTTTAAGGTGATGGATATCCATCTAAAAAGTATAGATTGTAAAAACAAAAACCTCTTACAGAAAATTTACACAGTAGCTACTAAATTCTGAGGGAGATAACATTAACCAGACACTTGGTATTGTCCTAAGGAAGTGTGTTTCAAATTAAAGTTCTGGACTAGAGTGATTGAAATGGATGGGAGAGGTGTACCATGGCCTTCCCCTCCTCTTCATTCCTTCTGCCTTCCTTTTCATCTGGAGTGTGTCATTTGCTGCCTACTGATGTCCTTGTCTTTCTGATCTGTCTTCTCTGCCACTGTCAGATTCTTCCCAGTCTCCACTGTTACTCTCTCCTTCCCTTGCTTAGATTGCTCCTGCTTACGGCATCAGGGCTGAGCTTTTCTGCCTCTCACTGCACCCCCCTCCAGTAGTCTAGCTATTTTCTGCCTCCAGCCTTCTCTCCCACTCTGCCCATACAGACCCTACATCCTAATTAGGCCAAGCTACTTCCCATACCTTCTCCCCCAACTCAGTCCTTATTCTTTCCTTTGTGCCTTTGTTCTGTTTGAAGTACCCTTTTCCCTCCACTCCATTATATCTGAAGCCTTCTCAAGACCCAGCTTTGAGCTATGTCTCCTTGTTTTCTGCCTTCAGTTCATATTGCTGTTTGCTATTCATTCTTTTCTTTTTTTCTTTTTTTTTTTTTTGAGACAGAGTCTCACTCTGTCACCGAGGCTGCAGTGCAGTAGCACAATCTTGGCTCACTGCAACCTCCACTTCCCGGGTTCAAGCGATTATCTGCCTCAGCCTCCCGAGTAACTAGGACAACAGGTGTGTGCCACCGTGCCCGGCTACTTTTTTATATTTTTAGTAGAAATGGGGTTTCACCATATTGGCCAAGCTGGTCTCCAACTCCTGACCTGTGATCCGCCCGCCTCGGCCTCCCAAAGTACTGGGATTACAGGCGTGAGCCACCGTGCCCGGCCACTATTCATTCTTTCATAAACATATATTGATTGCATCTAAACTTCAGTAGCACTTATAGTCTATGGCACTTGAACATTTAATCACTGTCTTCAGTAGTTTGTTTCTTATTTATAGATCTTCCTTCTCCCCCCCCCCACCTCCCAATTTAATTATAAACTCCCTGAGGCCAGTAACTCTTAGATTTCTGTTTCCCCATATATGATAGAAACTCAGTAGTAAACAGTCTTTTGATTGATTGATGTAAAGGTCAATAGACATTTATGAAGCCCCTGAAATGTGCCAGACTCTGGGGAATACCAAGAGGATTAATATACTGTCCAAGTCCTCAAAAAGCTTAAGTCATAAATGTATAAAGCCAAATAAATGTATAAATTTATGAAGCCAAAATGTGTGATCCTCCATACCAGTAGGGCTGTAGGCTAATTAGTACACAGTAGGGAAGGGACTTAACACAGTCAACCATAGAATGAAAAGAACTAACATTCATTGCACCTTCTGCATTTTCGTTTTTCATAAACTACATGGAACCATATTCTTCTAAACCTAGCGGTGTTTTCACATCCGGTATCATTTCTGCTTTCAGAACCAACCTCAGGACTCTTTGGTTCTACCTGGTAGTTGATGGGTTAATAGACATAAAATCAAAGGCTTAGCTGCCACTTTGGAATAAAGTTGTTTGCAGTGTGCTCCAAACTCTTGGCTTCCTCTCCAAGACAAAGGAATGTGGACCAGACTCAACCCCTCCTCTAATAATGTACATTTGGGTAGAGCTTTATACTTCATTATATATTTTTGCTATTTCATTTGAGCCTCACATTAACCCTGTGAAGTAGTGGATTTTTGCTGGAGGATTAAGTAAATGATTACCAAGGGTAAGTCATTCCACGCACACCTTGCGCTGTAGAGGGGCCAGTGGTGGTGAGCAACTTCACTCTTTGCAGAGTCTGAGGCTCAGACAGAAGAATTTGGCTTTAATTTCAGTTGCATGCCTGGCCTACCTTGTTTAATATATGTTCTCCATGGGGTATTTCTCAGGTCTTCTGGCTCCTAGGTACTCCTCTTTATAACACACTAAGAGAGAATCATCCAACTCTCTCTAGCCAAAAGCTTTCCCTCATCTTCTTGAAGTTCTCCTGAGCCTTTGGGAACTAAGACTCTAATGCATAGAGTGGGGTTGGTTGGGACTGCCCTTTCTCAGAGTAGATGAGGTAGAACTTCATGAGGTGGACTTGCCTTAATGTCGTTCTTTTCTTCTTTTCAGATTGGCTCTACCAGTGCACCTGGACAGGGAGGAATCCTGGCTCAGCGGGAGTTTGACAGGCGATTCTCCCCTCATTTTGTAAGCTTTCTAGTGTTCTCTCTCATCAGTCCCTTGGTATGAGAATGCCCTTTTGGTTCTGGACCCTCTTGGCTTCCACAGACTTGTTTTGTTGGTTGGTTCTTGCCCTGTCTGTTTTTTGGTGTCTGATATAGATACTCATCAAATAGATTGATTTAGCCACGTCCAGAGATTTTTGGCAATGAGATCACAATTGCCAAAACCATAAAACTGACTTAAGTAGAGTCCCATCTTTGAGTAGATACCCATCTTAAACTCCTGGGTCTATTTTGAGGTTTAAAAAAAAAATCTGATTAGATTCAGAGGGTCATAGATCATTGGGTAGGGTAAGTGGGAACTTTACTGTGGTCTAGTCTAGGAAATAATTTTTTGAAGATGAGCCTGAAGTACTGAATGCTGGAATTCATTCAGTGAATAAGTATGATGTTCCAGATTATGTGCTCATTCTGTGCTCTGCTTTGGGGACACAGTGATGAATAAGACACAGTCCCTTCCATTAAAGATCTTACAGGCTGGCGAGGCACCATGGCTCATGCCTGTAATCCCAGTGCTTTGGGAGGCAGAGGCGAGAGGACCACTTGCGGCCAAGAGTTTGAGGCTGCAGTGAGCCATGATCACACCACTGCACTCTAGCCTGGGTGACACAGCAAAACCCTGCCTCTGAAAATAACAAGATCTTACGAGCTCATAGAGGACTCAAAATAGGTAAATGGGGAGGCTGAGGCAGGGGAATTGCTTGAGCCCGGGATGCGGAGGTTGCAGTGAGCCAAGATCGAGCCACTGCACTCTAGCTGCCTGGACAACAAGAGCGAAACGCTGTCAAAAAAAAAAATGGTAAATGGGGAAAATGCCATGATAGAGGTTATATGCCAGGTGCTGGAGGAGCCTGCAGCAGGAACATCTAATGAGGGGACTTTCTGGAGGAGGTAAGGAAGGGCAGGCACTTGAGGAGAGAGAGCAGCCGAGATTGAGAAAAGCATGGTGTGATTCAGGAATGGCAAGTAGTTTATCAAGGCTGAAGGGCAGAATGTGAGGTGGAGGAATGGAAAAGAGGGGGCCTGAAGTGTAAACAAGGGTTAGATCATAGGTGGCTTGACTGTCGGGCAAGACCAGGGCATCTCCATTCTCAAAAATTGTCTGGAACAGAAGCTTCTCTTCCAGTCTGGTTTGGGTCAGGTGAGTCCTTTGGTTTCACAGCTTGAAAGATTGGTCTTTAGAGAGCCATTCTATATCAGGATTGGTCAGAGAGGAACCTTCTTGCCTAAAGTTCTGCTTAAAATTTGTGCTGAGTTAGGCCTGGTGGTGTGTACCTATAATCTCTGCTGGAGGATCGCTTGAACCCAGGAGTTTGAGGCTGCAGTGAGCTATGATTGCGCCACTGCACTCCAACCTGAGCAACAGAGTGAGACTCTATCTCTAAAAAAATAAAATAAAAATTAAGAAAATTTAGGCAGGGTGTTGTGGCTCACACCTGTAATTCCAGCACTTTGGGAGGTCAAGGCAGGAGAATCACTTGAGCCCAGGAGTTTGAGACCAGCTTGGGCAACATAGTGATATTTTGCCTCTACAAAAAATAAAAAAAAAAAATTAGCCAGGTGTGGTGGTACGCCCCTGTGATCCTAGCTACTCAGGAGGCTGAAGTGGGAGGATCACTTAAGCCCAGGAGATCAAGGCTGCGGTGAGCCGTGACCGTGCCACTCCACTCCAGCCTGGGCAACAGAGCAAGACCTTGTATCGGCCGGGCGCGGTGGCTCATGCCTGTAATCCCAGCACTTTGGGAGGCCGAGGTGGGCAGATCATAAGGTCAGGAGTTCAAGACCAGCCTGACCAACATGGTGAAACCCAGTCTCTACTAAAGATACAAAAATTAGCCAGGTGTGGTGGCATGCGCCTGTAATCCCAGCTACCGGGGAGGCTGAGGCAGGAAAATCATTTGAACCCTGGAGGCGGAGGTTGCAGTGAGCTGAGAATGCGCCACTGCATACCAGCCTAGGTGACAGGGCGAGACTCCGTCTCAAAAAAAAAAACTAAGACTTTGTATCAAAAATAAATAAATTTGGGCTAGACTGCTCCCTTTCTCATTGGACTCATATTTTCCCTGGCTTCTCCTGTGCCCTAATCCAGACTTCTAAGCAAGGTCTTTGTTTTCCTTTACAGCTGGACTGGGCAGCCTTTGGGGTCATGACCCTTCCCTCCATCGGCATCCCCCTGCTATTGTGGTACTCCAGCAAGAGGAAATATGACACTCCCAAAACGAAGAAGAACTGATTGGGGCTTCCACAGCCCTCCTCTCCCAAGAAATCCAGGCTCCTCTCCCAAGAAATCCAGGTGCTTTCCAGACTCCAAAGAGTATCTTAAATGCAATCTCTTCTCTCTTAGCCCTTGGCCACTTTCTCCTGGATCCTGCCCTGCTCTCAGCCATAGTGAAGGACCAGGCCTAGGAGTCTGCGAGAGCCTCCTTGGTTCCATCGTGAAGCCATAAACAGGAATGCCTTTGGCAATAGCCTTGAGCCTAGAGGGCCCTCTGATGCCCCACTGAGGTGCTGTTGGTTTATTGCTGGCAATGTGAATTCTCTCAGGGGTCTAGGAGGGGCATTTTGGAGACTGCCTGACACCACCCCTATCCCCTGCCTCCCCCTCTCAGAAGAGGGTGGAAGATGAAATGAAAGCTATGGGACTCTTGGAGGATACCCAGTGTCTATTCTGGGTTAGAGAAGTGCTTACTAAGGGGTTTTCTAATAAAAACAAATGCCACATTGACTTGTTTGTTTTCTTAGCCCCCGGGTGAACACAGGTGATTATTGGAACTCAGTCTTTGCCCAGACCCCTGGGCAAGCGAGCTGGGTTCTGGCCTTGCTGCAGGGGTTGTGGGTGGGTCCTGTTCCCATGGAGATATCTGCCCTTTTGAATCTTGTGCTTCCATCCCTTATTTTCCTCTGATTGTTGTTCTCATCAGTCACCACCTATTGCCGTACACCTTCCTTGCCAGGCAGCTCCTCTTCACAGCTGGAGAATGTAGGATGGGGAAAGATGGTCTGCAGAGGAACAGCTATTCTCATCCCCTTAGATCTCATCTGATTTATTGACTCAGTATTTGTTTTTTTTGTGGTTTTTTTTTTTTTTTTTTTTTTTTTTTTGAGATGGAATCTCGCTCTGTCACCTAGTGGTGAACACCCGTGCCTGGCAACTGAGTGTTCTTGAAAAGCTATCTCTCATGCCTGACTTCTAGCCCTTTCTCGTTAAGAACTAGCTTTTTGGCCAGGTGCGGTGGCTCATGCCTGTAATCCCAGCACTTTGGGAGGCCGAGGTGGGCGGATCACAAGGTCAGGAGATCGAGACCATCCTGGCCAACGTGGTGAAACCCTGTCTTTACTAAAAGTACAAAAAATTAGCTGGGCGCAGTGGCATGGGCCTGTAGTCCCAGCAGATTGTGCCACTGCACTCCAGCCTGGTGACAGAGCGAGACTCTGTTTCAAAAGAAAAAAAAAAAAAAAGAACTAACTTTTCTTTTTTTTTTTTTTTTTTTTTTTTTTTTGAGATGGAGTCTTGCTCTGTCACCCATGCTGGAGTGCAGTGGCATGATCTCGGCTCACTGCAAGCTCCACCTCCCGGGTTCACGCCATTCTCCTGCCTCAGCCTTCCGAGTAGCTGGGACTACAGGCGCCCGCCACCATGCCCGGCTAATTTCTTTTTTGTATTTTTGGCAGAGATGGGGTTTCACCATGTTAGCCAGGATGGTCTCGATCTCCTGACCTTGTGATCCGCCTGCCTCGGCCTCCCAAAGTGCTGGGATTACAGGCATGAGCCACCGCACCCGGCCAAAACTAGCTTTTCTTGAGCTTTAATTTTATTTTCTTTTTTTGAGATGGAGTCTCGCTCTGTTGCCCAGCCTACAATGCAGTGTTGTGATCTTGGCTCACTGCAACCTCCACCTCCTGGGTTCAAGTGATTCTCCTGCCTCGGCCTCCCAAGTAGCTGGGATTACAGGCACCTGCCACCATGCCTGGCTAATTTTTGTATTTTAGTAGAGACGGGGTTTTACTATGTAGGTCAAGCTGGTCTCGAACTCCTGATCTCAAATGATCTGCCCACCTCAGCCTCCCAAAGTGCCAGGATTACAGGTGTGAGCCAGCCACCGCTCCTGGCCCTTTTTTTTTTTTTTTTTTTTTGAGATGGAGTCTTGCTCTGTTGCCCAGGATGGAGTGCAGTGGTGTAATCCCAGCTCACTGCAACCTCTGCCTCCCAAGTTCAAGCAGTTCTCCTGCCTCAGCTTCTCAAGTAGCTGGGATTAGAGGTGCACACCACCACACCTGGCTGATTTTTGTGTTTTTAGTAGAGACAGGGTTTCACCATGTTGGTCAGGCTGGTCTCGAACTCCTGACCTCAAGTGATCTGTCTGCCTCAGCCTCCTAAAGTGCTGGGATTACAGGCGTGAGCCACCACGCCTGGCCTGAATTTACTTGTAATGCCTCTGTTCTTTGAGCTCTGGCAGGGAAGAAGTACCTGGATCCCTTGAGTTGGGCTCTAAGCGTGACCTGTGGAAAGGCAGTGACTTTTGCTGCTGCAGCAGTGGGGAGAAGCCACTCTGAGCTGACTCTGTCCAACCCAGGAATGCCGTGGTCTGAGAACAGCCTCCCAGGCAAGAGGGAAGCCCAACAAACACCGGCTTTGTTTCTGCTACCGAGTTTCCCAGTTTAGATTCTGCTCCCCCGGCTCCCCTGCCCAGCTGGTTTAACCTTTCCTTAGCCCAGCAATCAGAGCCTCCAGGCCTAGGAGGATGAAAAGAACATGGAGACGAGAGGCTCCAAATGGAGTAGCCCTCTGCCAGCTCACATCCCTCTTTTCAGGGGCTGCAGCTTGGACATCCCAAGACTGGCCAGGTTAGAGGCAAGGAGGATATATTTGCTTTTGTTCATTGTGTTCCTGGTGGAAACCTGGGACTTGCTCAGGAGAATGGGGAGGATAGGCCAATGAGTTAGAGGCTTGGGGTTGAGAACAGGTGTGGGGAAGGGAAAGGGAACTAGTCTGATATGCATCATTTTGCACTCCAGGACTATGGAGTGTTAGCCTCTGAAGGAGGAAATGGTATTTTCCATCTGTGTAGTCTCCAAGGAAAATGTAATGAGTTAACCTATGGGTGGGGGGAGTGGGGGGTGGTGGCGGGGTTCTGGCTTACAGAATAGGGTAAACTTCATAACTCTGGAACATAATACAGGTGCTCCTTGACTTCCAATAGGGTTATGTCCGATAGGTTTATATGATATGCATATCAGGACGTAACCCTGTTGTAAATTGAAAATGTTTTAAGTTGAAAATGCATTTAATACACTTAACATATCAAACATCAACTTTGCCCAGCCTACCTTAAACATGCTCAGAACACTTACATTAGCCTACAGTTGGGCAAAATCACCTAACACAAAGCCTATTTTATTATTTTTATTTATTTTTTGAGATGGAGTCTCACTCTGTCACCCAGGCTGGAGTGCAGTGGTGCAATCTCAGCTCACTGCAACCTTCACCTCCCGGGTTCAAGCAATTCTCATGCCTCAGCCTCCCTAGTAGCTGGGATTACAGGTGCCCGCCACCATGCCTGGCTAATTTTTGTATTTTATTATTATTTTTTTTTTCTGAGACAGAATCTCACTCTTTCCCCCAGGCTGGAGTGCAGTGGCCCAATCTCAACTCACTGCAACCTCCGCTTCCCAGGTTCAAACAATTCTGCTTCAGCCTCCCGAGTAGCTGGGACTACAGGCATGCGCCACCACGCCCAGCTAATTTTTGTATTTTTTAGTAGCGACGGGGTTTCACCATGTTGGCCAGGCTGGTCTCAAACTCCTGATCTCATGATCTTCCCGCCTCGGTCTCCCAAAGTGCTGGGATTACAGGCATGAGCCACCGTACCTGGCCTAATTTTTATGTTCTTAGTAGAGATGGGGGTTCACCATGTTGGCCAGGCTGGTCTCAAACTCCTGAGCTCAAGTGATCCACCCACCTCAGCCTCCCAAAGTGCTGGGATTACAGGCATGAGCCACTGTTCCTGGCCCAGAAAGCCTATTTTATAATAAAGTGTTGAATATCTCATGTAGTTTATTGACTACTGTACTGAAAGTGAAAAACAGAATGGTTTTATGGTACTCGGAAGAGGATTTCTACTGAATGTGTATGGCTCTCACACTCTTGTGAAGTCGAAAATCTTAAGTCAAACCATCATAAGTCGGGGACCATCTGTATAAGATTCCTTCCTTAATCTGAACTCTGAGAGGTGCTCCTTTCCCAAAAGCTGGGGGTGTCTTTATTGTACCTTTCCCTTACAAAACTCAGCACTTTGTGTCCTGGCCCTTGTCATGAAGAAGGCAACTAGGAGGGAAACCCAGGCCTGACACAGATGACAAGAGAAGCATTGTGAAGACAGTTGGTGTCACAGGCACCTTGAAACAAGGCCAAAGCTAGATACCTCATCTCCTAAGAGATCAACTTTCTTGGAGTCAGAATGGAATGTGAACCTCCCTTAAGTAGTGGTGTTGGAGAATATAAGAGCCTCTAAAATCTATAGACAGAAAGTCTTAGCTGGAATAGTTGGCTTTAGGATTGAGCCCTCTTAACTTCTTGAGGTAATTTAATAGGAGGCTGAGTGGCAGACAACACTCCTCCGCTCTAACTGAAAACCACCCTAGGGAGGTGTGAACCTTGATCTCAGGATTGTGTGCAGATCTGTGAGGGAGGAGGAAAGTAAGCACTGATCCCACATCCTTCCTGGAGGCTGGGTACCCAAACTGAGGCTCCTCCCTAAAAGGCAATACAGACAGTAGGTCAGCCACCAGCATGTTCCAGGTGTCCCCACTCCTGGAGACTAGCCCTCCAGCCCTCCCTCATTGTGCAGACTTTCAGCTGGCATCGGCTCACCCACACACCCCACCCTGGTACCAGGAGGAGCCAGGTGCCTTGATTTCCACCCCTTCCTGTACTCGGCTTTGGCACTCGAAGAAAGTGAGTGGGAAACGGGTCTAAGAATTTCTACAGGCTGGGTGTGGTGGCACACGCCTGTAATCTCAGCACTTTGGGAGGCTGAGGTGGGCGGATCACCTGAGGTCAGGAGTTCAAGACCAGCCTGGCCAAAATGGCAAAATCCCGTCTCTACTAAAAATACAAAAAGTAGCCAGGCATGGCGGACACCTATAATCTCAGCTACTCGGGAGGCTGAGGCAGGAGAATCACTTGAACCTGGTGGGCGGAGGTTGCAGTGAGCCAAGATCATGCCGTTGCACTCCAGCCTGGATAAAAAAGTGAAACTCCATCTCAAAAAAAAAAAAAAGAATTTCTACAAAGCTGGAAGTAATGGAGCAATTCAGTGAAAGGATGAGAAGTTACCAAGGCTTAGTCCCTTGAGAGAGCAGCTAAGAGTGGGGGAAGCAGCGTATGCCAGAGGCAGGAGTACTGGGTCCCGCCCCAACTCCACCACTCACTGGCTGTATGACCTTGGGTAAATCATGCTCCCTTCTACTCAGGAGGCTGAGGCAGGAGGACTGCTTGAGCCCAGGAGTTCAAGTCTTCAGTGAGCCATGATCATGCCACAGCACTCCAGCCTGGGTGACAGAGTGAGACCCTATCTTAACGGAAAAGAAAAATTATATATATATAATATATATAATATATATCTGCCCGCCTCGGGCAGATTATATATATTTATTTATATATAATATATATATTATTTATTTATATATTATATATTATATATATTATTTATTTATATATTATATAATATATATATTATTTATTTATATATTATATATTATATATATTATTTATTTATATATTATATATTATATATATTATTTATTTATATATTATATATTATATATATTATTTATTTATATATTATATATTATATATATTATTTATTTATATATAATATATATTATATATATTATTTATTTATATATAATATATATTATATATATTATTTATTTATATATAATATATATTATATAAAAATATAAAAATATATAAAATATATATTATATATAAATATATATTTTATATGTATAAAATATATATTATATATAATATATATTTTATATATAAAATAGCTCTCCCTCTTGGAGCCTGTTTCCTCATCTGCACAATCATGAAATTGTTTAATTAGAGGATTTTTGAGGACCCCTCACCAGTACGATAGGGCTGGTATTACCCCTTTGTTCTTATGCAGTGAGGAACATGAGGAACAACCACTGTCACTTTCTCATCTTGTGGGTGAGGTCCAGCCAGGTGGGGAAGGGCACACACAGTTCTACATCCAGCAGCAGCTGCTGTCTTCCACTCACTGACAGAGAGAATTTTTGAGCAAGGATAGACCATAGATTACCTAATTTGATCCTCTCATTTAATAGATCAGGAAAGATACGGGGTGAAGCGGCTTGTCCAAGGTTGCCCAGCCAGTGGCAGCTAGCATATTTATTTATTATGGACCCAGCATTTATGTTCCACTGTTTGCACATGTTTCATTTAACATCTGCATTTTACAGATGAGGGGATGAGGCTAAATAGGTGGCACAAGGTCCTGTAACTAGTGACTTGGCAGAGGCAGCCAAGATCTTCCAGCTCTAATATGCCCTTTCTACTAGCCCACAGGAGGCGAGGAGTGCTCCCCTTTACCTCAGGAAGTCCGATGTCCGCCCCAGCTATCTTCTGCCCCAGGGAAAGCAGTGAAGGTGAGTCAGCCCCCGCCCCACCCCAGAAGCTGTTATCTGGGAAGAGAGTTGGGGAGCTGGTCAAATATCCTGCCGCCTGGTATCCACAACAAGCCGTGAGCCCCGGATATGCTGAGTTGCTTGGTCACCCCTGTTCCTGGTGCTGACGCTAGGGCCCTTCTCAGTGCAGCTGCCCTTGTAACTGCTCCACCCTGTACTTTCATCACAAAAAAATACAATCTTTCCTCCTCCATTGCTGTAACCTGCCTCTTAAAGGGACCGACAATCAGGTTTTTTTGTTTGTTTTTTTGTTTTTTTTGAGATGGAGTCTTGCTCTGTTGCCCAGGCTGGATTGCAGTGGTGTGATTTTGGCTGGCTGTAACCTCTGCATGCCGGGTTCAAGTGATTCTCCTGCCTCAGCCTCCCCAGTAGCTAGGATTACAGGTGCGCACCACCACGCCTGGCTAATTTTTGTATTTTTAGTAGAGACGGGGTTTCACCACGTTGGCCAGGCTGGTCTCTAACTCCTGACCTCAAGTGATCCGCCCGCCTCGGCCTCCCAAAGTGCTGGGATTATAGGCATGAGCCACCATGCCCGGCTGACAATCAGTTTTGTAGCTGAATTTGAGAGGGCAAAGGACACCGCTGACCTGAGGACCCTGCTGTGAAGTAGGTTTCCAGCTGCAGCTGTTTCTTTCCCAGAGATGTCTGCTTTCTCCCCTCCTCAGTTTCTCCCTGACCCTGTTGGAGGAAGGGTAAACGTTCCCTGGGGTGTCAGGTTCCCACATACTCTCTCCTCAGGGGGACCCCAGCATGGCTTCTTGTACCTGTTTCTACACAAGTCTGAATTTTGTAGCCACCCTGTGTTCAAGGAATGCTGAAGACAGAGGGACCCAGGAGTCCCTGGGATCAGTAATGGCACTGAAAGAGTTAAGGTCCTGGGCACAGCACTGTTTAGGGTGTTTGAAGTAGGGCGGGGAAAGGAAGGGCTACAGTGGATGAAGAGGCAGCTGATCTGGACTGGAATGAGTCCCCCCTTTCTCTTATGCAAACTTCTGGACCATGAACAGCTCCCTTAAAAGGACCAAGAGAGAGGGGACCCCCACCAAAGTGCTGGACTGGGTTCTTAAAGGGGCCACCTGAAGCAGGACTTTTTCCCACACTGAAGTCACCAACTGACAGCAGAAACAGGTCCCCCATCTTTGGGATATCTCCCAGTTCTGGTGAGTTTCCCTCTTCCCTTTCCTGGGTCCTTACCCTCAGACCCTCTCTTGCCACACCCATCTGGCATAGCACCCAGAACACATGCCCAGGAAACTGGCAGGAGGTAGAAGAAGACTGGTTGGTCTTGACCCTTTTCTTCTCTATCCGCCATAAATAAAGGGCTAGTCTGGGTCCCAAGCCCCTGATAGAATAAGCATATAGCTACAGGTCCAGCAGAAAGGAAGAGGGCAGGGTCCCTAAGTTCAGTTTACTAACCAATTAAAAAAAAAAAAAGGTGGTCACACCTGGAAGCCAAGAGCAGCAAAATACCTGACTGACTTACGAACCTCGTACATCAAGGACATGGGGATGATTTAGGGAGAGTGTCTGAGATGCCTGTGGCTGACTTAGTAGAGGGGTGTGTGGTTAGATTAGGGGGCTGGGGATGCCTTGAAATTCAGGAACTAAGTACAGATGATAATGCCTCTCAGGAGACAACCCGGAAGCTGATAGGACACATGGCTTTTGCCCATACTGGCCTCTGCCCCACTAAGGGATGGTAGCCAGGTCCCACCATTATATTTGTGCATAGACCCTTGTGGGTCCTCTTCTCTGTGCCTGACACTTACAAAGTGCTAAAATAATCTTTGCTGAATGAATGGATCCTCTATATCTTTTACTTTCCTTTCATTTTTGGAATTGTGGCACCACTCTCTGGCAGTGGACAGGAAGATCAGAGAAAGAGAATGAGTTCCAGGACACCAGCGTTCAGCCAAGTCAGGCGGATGGGTGAAGCAGGAGGGTGTCAGAGACTTGGGTGCTCCTGTCTTGGAACGGGGTATCTAGGGAGCAGGTGGGAAGGAATTGTAGCTCCTGGCTTCTTTATCTGAGGCGAAGAGAAGCTCTGCTTTAGCCCTCTTTGCAGGGCACTGCTGGATTAATGGTTCACTTTCTACAGGAGAAGAAATGTTAGGTTAAATTTTGAACCATCGAAGAGTTTTTGTGACCCTGTGTCCCACCCCCAGGGCCAGGAGATTTGGAGGAGAGCCAGTACAACATGTCATTTGGCCTCTCCCTTCCACCTCAGTCTTTATTATCCTGTTCTCTTGGGTCTTCTTCAATATTGGCCACCTCGGTAGATTTAGGATCCCAGAGCCAGACTCAGAAAGCTTCTCAGTCTGCGAAAGGGCCAGCCAGCATTGCCTCCAGGCCACAACGCCTGGCTGTTTGGTTACCGTCAGCAGTTCCCTATGTTCAGTGTTTGCTGGCAGCAAACATAACCAGAGACCTGCCTGCGCCCCATCACCTCATTCAGAGGTCTAAGCTAACAGAGGGAGCAGAAAGGATACATTGAACTTCTTTGGGACCCCTATCTCATTTCTTTTGGAAGCTGCTGCTTTTCTTTGGCTGGGGTCAGGGAGGTAGGAATGAGGTGGGTAAAAATAATGTTGCCGGATTTCTTTCAAAGCTAGCCACTTGGCCTGGTGTGGTGGCCTGTAATCCCACACTTTGGGAGGCTGAAGTGGGTGGATCACCTGAGGTCAGGAGTTCAAGACCAGCCTGGGCAACATGGTGAAACCCCCTCTCTACAAAAATACAAAAATTAGCCAGGCATGATGGAAGGTGCCTGTAATGTCAGCTACTTGGGAGGCTGAGGCAGGAGAATTGCTTGAACCTAGGAGGTGGAGGTTGCAGTGAGCCGAGATCGCACCATTGCACTCCAGCCTGGGCGACAGAGCAAGACTAGCTCAAAAAAAAAAAAAAAAAGCTAGCCACTTGATAGGCTGGGCGCAGTGGCTCAGGTCTGTAGTCTCAGCACTTTGGGAGGCCAAGATGGGTGGATCACTTGAGGTCAGGAGTTCAAGACCAGCCTGGCCAACATGGCGAAACACCATCTCTACTAAAATTACAAAAATTAGCCGGGCGTGGTGGTGCACGCCTGTAATCCCAGCTACTCTGGAGGCTGAGGCAGGAGAATCACTTGAATCTGGGGGGCAGAGTTTGCAGTGAGCCAAGATCATGCCACTGCACTCCAGCCTGGGCAACAGAGTGAGACCGTGTCTCAAAAAAAAAAAAAAGCTAGCCACTTGCTTTCTTTGAGAGCTTGCTTTCTGGTTTCAGAAAAGAATTCAGGCTCCATAATGTGATGGATCAGCTTTGAAAACTCATCTCCACCTCCTATCAGCTCTGTGACCCCCAGCCAGTTACTTAAGCTGTCTATGCAGCCTGTTTCTTCATATGTAAAATAGGGATAATAATGTCTATTTCCAGAAATATTTGTGAGGATGGCACAAAATTGATGTTGGCACTCATTATCTCTCTATAGGCCTCAGATGACATTTAGGAAGTAGGTATGTTGGCTGGGTGCAGTGGCTCATGCCTGTAATCCCAGCACTTTGGGAGGCCGAGGCAGGAGGATCACCTGAAGTCAGAAGTTTGAGACCAGCCTGACCAACATGGTGAAACTCCCTCTCTACTAAAAATGCAAAAATTAGCTGGGCATGGTGGCGGGTGCCTGTAATCCCAGCTACTTGGGAGGCTGAGGCAGGAGAATCGCTTGAACCCAGGAGGCAGAGGTTTCAGTGAGCCGAGATCACGCCATTGCACTCCAGCCTGGGCCACAGAGCAAGACTCTGTCTCAAAAAAAAAAAAAAAAAAAAAAGGAAGTAGGTATATTGGGGTCTCAGTGTCTCAATGTCCCTTCTTCCCCAAAGCTTGTAGCAGAATGCCTGGTGTTCAGTGAGCCTTCATGTACCTCTTTTATCTCTTTTCTCCTTTCTCCTCCTTCCTGAGATTTTGAGACCCAGTTGCTCTAGATCAGGAGTTGGCAAACTTTTTCTGTAAGGATCCAGTTAACAAATATTTTAGGCCAGGCATGGTAGCACATGCCTGTAATCCCAGCACTTTGGGAGGCCAAGGTGGGCATATTGCTTGAGCTCAGGAGTTCAAGACCAGCCTGGGCAACAAAGCGAGACCTTGTTTCTACAAAAATTACAAATATTATCCCAGTGTGGTGTTGTGTGCCTGTAGTCCTAGCTCCTTGGGAGTCTGAGGTGGGAAGATTGCTTGAGCTTGGGAGGTCAAGGCTGCAGTGAGCAGAGGTCGTGCTACTGTACTCCAGCCTGGGCGACCGAGTGAGACCCTGTCTAAAAAAAAAAAAAAAAACCAAACATATGGCCGGGCACGGTGGCTCATGCCTGTAATCCCAGCACTTTGGGAGGCCGAGGCAGATGGATCACCTGAAGCCAGGAGTTCAAGACCAGCCTGGCCAACATGGTGAAACCCCATCTCTACTAAAAAATACAAAAATTAGCCAGAAGTGGTGGCAGGCACCTGTAATCCCAGCTACTCGGGAAGCTGAGGCAGGAGAATCGCTTGAACCCGGGAGGTGGAGGTTGCAGTGAGCCAAGATTGCATCATTGCACTCTAGCCTGGGTGACAAGAACAAAACTCCATCTCAAAAAAAAAAACATATATATATACATATATATATATACACACGCACATATATACACACACACACATATATACACACACACACACACATATATATACACACACACATACACACACACACACACATATATATACACACACACATACACACACACACACACACATATATATATTAGGATCCCAGACTCAGGATATATCTATATATCAGGCTTTGTGGGCTCTCTGTTGCAACTACCAACTTTGCTGTCATAATGCAAAAACAGCCATAGACAATATGTAAATGACTGAGCATGGCTGCGTTCCAAAAATACTTTATTTACAAGCACTGAAATTTGAATTTCATATAATATTATGTCTCAAAGTATTCTTTTATTTTTTTTCAACTATTAAAAAAAGATAGCAGGACAGATTTGTCCCAGAGGCTATAGTTTGCTAACCCTTGCTTTAAATTTCCAGAGGCCATTCTATCCCTTTCTTCTCCTTGAAGAGGACAACTTTATCAGGGCTCATCAGGGTCTCAAAGGACAGAAAAGCACTCATTTCTTCTTGCTCTTCTTGCTCTGGTTGCATACACTTTTCCATCAGAAGTGGTGTGTAACTGTTGCCATTATAGTTATGTTAGTGTCAGCCCATATTTATTGTCTTTCTCTAAGAGAAAACAGTAGGTGACCATCATATGATGCCTATTTCTGCTTCTATCTTGGGCCTCCTTCTTTCTTTTTCTTTCTTTCTTTCTTTTTTCTTTTTTTTTTTTTTTTTGAGATGGAGTCTCGCTCTGTCGCCAGGCTGGAGTGCAGTGGTGCGATCTCAGCTCACTGCAACCTCTACCTCCTGGGTTCAAGTGATTGTCCCACCTCAGCCTCCCTAGCAGCTGGAACTACAGGTGCACACCACCATGCCCAGCTAATTTTTTTTGTTTGTTTTTTGAGACAGAGTCTCACTCTGTTGCCCAGGCTGGAGTGCAGTGGTGCAATCTCGGCTCACTGCAACCCCCGCCTCCCAGGTTCAAGCGATTCTCCTGCCTTAGCCTCCTGAGTAGCTGGGATTACAGGCACGCACCACCACACCTGGCTAATTTTTTTTTGTATTTTTAGTAGAGACAGGGTTTCTCCATGTTGGTCAGGCTGGTCTCGAACTCCTGACCTCAGATGATCCACCCGCCTTGGCCTCCCAAAATGCTGGGATTACAGGTGTGAGCCACCATGCCAGGCCAATTTTTGTAGTTTTAGTACACATGTGGTTTCACCATGTTGGCCAGGATGGTCTTGATTTCTTGACCTCATGATCTTCCCGCCTCGCCTCCCAAAGTGCTGGGATTACAGGCGTGAGCCACCACACCAGGCCAAGCATTATTCTTTCTAGCTCTCTGTTTCAATATACCCTGCCGTCTCTATGCCTCTAAATAATAATAACAACAATAATAATAGTATTTATTGAGCACCTAATATGTACCAAAAACAGATGGAAGGGGGACTAGGTGCATTGCATACATTATCATCAAGTCTCTCAACATCCTTACAAAATAAGTACAGGCCCAGTGGCTTACGCCTGTAATCCTGGCACTTTGGGAGGCCGAGGCAGGCAAATCAGTTGAGCCCAGGAGTTTGAGACCAGACTGGGCAACATGGTGAAACCCTGTCTCTACTAAAAAATACCAAAAAAAAAAATCAGCCAGGCATGGTGGTGTGCACTTATAGTCGCAGCTACTTGGGAGGCTGAGGTGGAAGGGTCACCTGAGCCTGAGAAATCAAGGATGCAGTTAGCCATCATCGTGCCACTGCACTCAGCGTGGGTGACAGAGAGAAAGCCTATCTCAAAAAACAAAACAAACAGGCCGGGCATGGTGGCTCATGCCTGTAATCCCAGCACTTTAGGAGGCCGAGGCAGGTGGATCACCTGAGGTCAGGAGTTCGAGACCAGCCTGACCAACATGGAGAAACCCGTCTCTACAGAAAATACAAAAATTAGCCCGGCGTGGTGGTGGGTGCCTGTAGTCCCAGCTACTCAGGAGGCTGAGGCAGGAGAATCGCTTGAACCCGGGAGGCAGAGGTTGCAGTAAACCGAGATCGCACCACTGCACTCCAGCCTGGGTGACAGAGCGAGACTCCATCTCAAAACAAACAAACAAACAAAACCCCCAAAACAAAGTAGGTCTTATCATTCCTTTTTTTTTTTTTTTTTTTTGAGACAGAGTTTTGCTCTTATTGCCGAGGCTGGAATGCAATGGCACAATCTCGGCTCACACAACCTCTGCCTCCCAGGTTCAAGTGATTCTCCTGCCTCAGCCTCCCGAGTAGCTGGGATTACAGGCATGTGCCACCACGCTGGCTAATTTTGTATTTTTAGTAGAGATGGGGTTTCACCATGTTGGTCAGGCTGGTCTCGAACTCCTGACCTCAGATGATCCACCCGCCTCGGCCTCTCAAAGAGCTGGGATTACAGGCATGAGCCACCTCACCCGGCTTCTCATTCCCATTTTACATGAGTCTGAAGCTCAAAAAAGCTGGCTGGGCAGGCTGGGTGCCCAGGCTGGGCGTGGTGGTGCACACCTGTAATCCCAGCTACTCGGGAGGCTGAGGCAGGAGAATAGCTTGAACCCAGGAGGTGGAGGTTGCAGTGAGCCGAGATCACGCCATTGCACTCTAAAAAAAATTTTTTTTTAGAGATGGAGTCTCACTCTGTTGCCCAGGCTGGTCTTGAATGCCTGGCCTCAAGTGATCCTCCTGCCTTAGTCTCCCTAAGTGTTGGGATTACAGATATGAGCCCCTGAGCCCAGACCAGCCAGCCTTTTTTTTTTTTTTTTTAGCCAGAGTTTCACTCTTGTTGCCCAGGCTGGAATGTGCAATGGCGCAATCTCGGCTCACCGCAACCTCCGCCTCCCGGGTTCAAGTGATTCTCCTGTCTCAGCCTCCCTAGTAGCTGAGATTACAGGTGTGCGCCACCACACCTGGCTAATTTTTGTATTTTTTGTAGAGATGGGGTTTCACCATATTGGCCAGGCTGGTCTCAAACCCCTGACCTTGTGATTCGCCCCCCTCAGCCTCCCAAAGTGTTGGGATTACAGGCGTGAGCCACTGCACTGGGCCCAAAAATTTTTTTTTTACTTAGAGCATGGTGGTGCATACCTGTAGTCCCAGCTACTGGATGCTAAAGCAGGAGGATCGCCTGACCCAGGAGTTTGAGGCTGCAGTGAGCTCTGATCAAAGCTGCACTCCAGCCTTAGCAACAGAGCCAGACCCTGTGTCAAAAAAAAAAAAAAAAAGTTAAGTTCCCAAGGTTAGGTGGCTTATGAAAGTGGCATAGCTAGGCCGGGTGCGTTGGCTCATGCCTGTAATCCCAGCACTTTGGGAGGCTGAGGCAGGCAGATCACCTGAGTTCAGGAGTTCGAGACCAGCCCTGCCAACATGGCTAAACCTGTCTCTAGTAAAAATACAAAAATTAGCCGGGCGTGGTGGCAGGCACTTGTAATCCCAGCTACTTGGGAGGCTGAGGCAGAAGAATCGCTTGAACCCAGGAGGTGGACGTTACAGTGAGCCAGGATTGTGCCACTGCATTCCAGCCTGGGCGACAGAGCGAGACTCCATCTCAAAAAAAAAAAAAAAAAAGAAAGAGAAAGAAAAAAAGAAAGTGGCAGAGCTAGCAAATTTGACAGACTTAAAAGCTGTAACACCCTAAAGAAATTATGGTCTCAGAGTTTTGAATAACAGATGTCTCTCTCTATTAAAATATTATATATTCCCATTCCAGCTCCCAGTAGAATGTCTAAGAAATCTTTGATGACCAGTGCAATCTGTGGAGGTTATACACTTGGAGGAAGGGACAGCACACGCTGATGGTTTGCAGTGGTGGGAAGACCATCTGATCCAGAGGCAGGAAGATAAGTAAAATGACTTCTTAGAGCCCCTTCCTGCTTTCCCAGCTCCCCTCCCCCGTCTCAAGCATCTGATCCCAGACCTATTTCAGAATCTCCTATCTCTTTGCTCAGTGGAAGCAGTGATATGACATGATGTGATCTCATTTGAGAGCTAAATAAAGCCATTGTGTGAGACCCAGCCCTGGCCTCTCCCATGCACCATTTCCTGAGCTCAAGAGGCTAAGGGGAAAATGGGAGGGGGGCTAGGAGAGTTCATCTAATGGAAAAAGAAGCAACATGATGATGGGAGCCCCAGTTTGAATTTCAGACAGTGGAGGAGGGAATATTGCTAGGAGGGAGTTGAGGAAGCCTTGTTAAACCTCATCTCTTTGAGGGACAGAATAAAAAGTATTGGCATCATAGCATAGGCAGGGTTAGTGGGTGGGGATGAGGATGTGAGGGGGAAACTGCCAGACAGTTTCCATTTTCACAGAGGGCAGAGACCATGAATGAAATGACAGAGATGCTGGAAAAAGGGTAGATCTTTGAGAAGAGGTCAGACTCCAGTTGGTCTGAGCTGGAGGAAGAAGGGTGAACAGTTACACAAAGATCTTAAGATCTGAGGTACCTGTCAATGGGGCCAGGGTGACAGGACACCATCTCTAGCAGGAACATCCACACAGACAGAAGAAAAGCAAAGGTCTCCAGTTCACTGCACTTCCTTCATCTTGCCAAATTCAACCCTGCAGCCTGGGCGCAGTGGCTCACATCTGTAATCCCAGCACTTTGGGAAGCTGAGGCAGGAGGATCGCCTGGGCCCAGGAGTTTGAGACCAGGCTAGGCAACATAGTGAGACCCCATCTCTATAAAAAATTTAAGACCGGGTGCAGTGGCTCACACCTGTAATCCCAGCACTTTGGGAGGCCAAGGTGGGCGGATCACCTGAAGTCAGGAGTCTGAGACCAGCCTGGCCAACATGGTGAAACCCCATCTCTACTAAAAATACAAAAATTAGCTGGGTGTGGTGGTGCATGCCTGTAATCCCAGCTACTCGGGAGGCTGAGGCAGGAGAATCTCTTGAACCCAGGAGGAGGAGGTTGCAGTGAGCTGAGATTGCGCTACTGCACTCCAGCCTGGCAACAAAAGCAAAACTCCATCTAAAACAAAACAAAACAAAACAAAAATTTTAAAGTTAGCAGGATGTGGTGGCATGCACCTATAGTCCTAGCTACTCAGGAGGCTAATGTGGGAGGATTGCTTGAGCCTGGGAGGCGGAGGCTGCAGTGAGGCTTGAGGGTAACAGAGGGAGAGAGATCCTCTCTCCAAAAAAAAAAAAAAAACAAGAAGAAGAATTCAACCGGGTGGGCACAGCTGAGACAAGGCTAGGAGGTAGAGGTTGAATACAGGGTGTAAAGTTCAAACCAACTTTCTTCTTCTGGGAGGTCCCTGAATTCCAGAGCTCACAGTATCCACCCAGTGTCCCTGCCTCCCCCTCACGGCCTCTCAGTTTCTGTCCTATTTCCAGCCCCCGTTCCCCTTTTCCTAGTATATTTCCAGTTCCTACTCTTCTCTCCACCCCAGCTTTTCACAGTATTTTTGCCTCCCTCTGCCTCCAAATCTCAGCTTTGGAGGCCACTGGTTGGGAGGGACCCTGCCATGGCCCTTAGGCTCTGACCTGCTTCCTGTAGATCTGCTCATCCTGTTTGTACCCAACATACCTGATGGCACAGGGCCCATTTGTAGGCAGGGAGGGAGAGGATCTCTCCTGGTGGCTGGCTAAGGGGTTCCCTGTCCATTGCTCCCAGACGCGATGAGCACAGATGGGCACAGGGCCATGGCCACTCTCCTAGGCTTCTCCTTTTCTCTCCTTAGACACCCACCCAATGGGGGAATAGCATTGCCATCTGTAGAGGCCTGAGCACCTGCCTCCCTCCCTTCCCTGTGGTAAACAGGCACACAGCCACCCCAGGCA
Organism: Pan troglodytes; assembly: GCF_028858775.2. Lineage (NCBI taxonomy): Eukaryota > Metazoa > Chordata > Mammalia > Primates > Hominidae > Pan > Pan troglodytes. The sequence goes on from NC_072398.2 coordinate 93,207,092, forward strand.
CAGCACTTTCTTTCTTTTTTTTTTTTTGAGACGGAGTCTTGCTCTATTGCCCAGGCTGGAGTGTAATGGCGCGATCTCGGCTCACTGCAACCTCTGCCTCCTGGGTTCAAGCGATTCTCCTGCCTCAGCCTCCCAAGTAGCTGGGACTACAGGCACGTGCCACCATGCCTGGCTAATTTTTGCATTTTTAGTAGAGACAGGGTTTCACCATATTGGCCAGGCTGGTCTCGGACTCCTGACCTCGTGATCTGCCCGCCTTGGCCTCCCAAAGTGCTGGGATTACGGGCGTGAGCGACTGCGCCCAGCCTGTGGCACAGCACTTTCTTCTCAGCTGCTCTGGGTGGGGTGAGGGCAGTGGACAGATTGCAGTGACGGAGGAAAGTAGATTGAAGGGACAGTAACTGATAACCTGGACTTCCCTGGGGTGGTTAAGACAACCTGGAGAAGGTCTGACAGCCCCACAGAAAGCCTTGAAAGAGGGAAGGTTCTGGGTCCCGGCTTCCTGATCCTTCTGGGCACTCCTGATGTCTAAGTAGCTAGAAGTGGTCCCAGGAGAAAGGGAGCCTGGGAGACTCATTAGAGCAGAAGGTCGAGAGAGACATGGCCTAAGAGTGAAGTGTACAGAGGTATGCAGTAAATGCTATTTCCCTTCCTGCCCTTCCTGCCCCTGGTACTCTGGGACTTGGCACTTCTTTCTGGAGTGGGGCTTATCATTTTCAACTTTAAGAGCACCTGAGGGTTCTTAATTCTGAGACACACTGAGGCAAGCCCTGATGCCAACCGGGAGTGTTGGGCAGTGAGAACAACGCCCATTTGGGAGAGAGTGGAGGAAATGTGTGCTCTGTGGCTGATGCTTGGAGCCCTTCTCTTTGAACCATGGAGAGAGGTCAGACTGGCTTTCACTCTGCATATGACCAGACTCTTAGAAGAAGAAATCATGCCGGGCATGGTGGCTCACACCTGTAATCCCAGCACTTTGGGAGGCAGAGGTGGGCAGATCACCTGAGGTCAGGAGTTTGATACCAGCCTGATCAACATGGAGAAACCCCATCTCTACTAAAAAAAAAATACAAAATTAGCTGGGCCTGGAGGCGCATGCCTGTAATCCCAGCTACTCAGGAGGCTGAGGCAGGGGAATCACTTGAACCCAGGAGGCAGAGATTGCAGTGAGGTGAGATCACGCCATAGCACTCCAGCCTGGGCGACAAGAGTGAAGCTCCATCAGAAGAAGGAGAAGAAGAGGAAGGGGGAGGAGAGGGAGAGGGAGAAAGAGAAATCACAACACTTTATCACTCATGAACCTTTTCTCCCTGCTACTTTTTTCTACCTTTTTTTTTTTTTTTTTTTGAGATGGAATCTTGCTGTTGTCATGCAGGCTGGAGTGCAATGGCACAATCTTGGCTCACTGCGACCTCCGCCTCCCAGGTTCAAGTGATTCTCCTGCCTCAGCCTCCCAAGTAGTTGGGATTATAGGCGCCCGCTACCACGCCCGGCTAATTTTTTTTCTTTTTTTTTTTGAGACAAAGTCTCGCTCTATCGCCCAGGCTGGAGTCCGACCTCAGCTCACTGCAAGCTCCGCCTCCCGGGTTCATGCCATTCTCCTGCCTCAGTCTCCCGAGTAGCTGGGACTACAGGCACCCGCCACCACACCCAGCTAATTTTTTTGTATTTTTAATAGAGACGGGGTTTCACCGTGTTAGCCAGGATGATCTTGAACGCCTGACCTCGTGATCCGCCCACCTCAGCCTCCCAAAGTGTTGGGATTACCGGAGTGAGCCACCGTACCCGGCCTCCCCCTGCTACTTTATCTGCCTAAAATCCTCTCCCTCTACCCTGGCCAAATCCTAACCACTTTACCCTTCCAAGCACATCTCAAAGGCCATCTGCTTATTTCTGTTTCCTCCTCCCCTTTAAAAACAAAAACAGGCCCAGCGCAGTGGCTCATGCCTGTAATCCCAGCACTTTGGGAGGCCAAGGCGGGCAGATCATGAGGTCAAGAGATCGAGACCATCCTGGCTAACACGGTGAAACCCCCTCTCTACTAAAAATACAAAAAATTAGCTGGCCATGGTGGCAGGCACCTGTAGGCCTAGCTACTCGGGAGGCTGAGGCAAGAGAATGGCAGAATGGCATGAACCCGGGAGGCGGAGCTTGCAGTGAGCTGAGATTGCGCCACTGCACTATGGCCTGGGCGACAGAGCAAGACTCTGTCTCAAAAAAAAAACAAAAAAACAACCAAACAAAAAAAACAAGGCCGAGCACGGTGGCTCACGCTTGTAATCCCAGCACTTTGGGAGGCTGAGGCGGATGGATCACCTGAGGTTGGGTGTTTGAGACCAGCCTGGCTAACATGGTGAAACCCCATTTCTTCTAAAAATACAAATTATCCAGGCATGGTGGGGTGTGCCTGTAATCCCAGCTACTCAGGAGGCTGAGGCAGGAGAATCGCTTGAACCCAGGAGGCAGAGGTTGCAGTGAGCCGAGATCGCACCATTGCACTCCAGCTTGGGCAACAGGAGCGAAACTCTGTCTCAAAAAACAAAACAAAACAAAAGCAAACAGCGTCTTACTCTGTCACCCAGGCTGGAGTGCAGTGGCATGATCATAGCTCACTGCAGCCTTGAACTCCTGGGCTCAAGTGATCCTCCCACCTCAGCCTCCCAAGTAGCTGGGACTATAAGCACGTGCCACCACGCCCGGCTAACATTTTGTTTTTTTTGTGGAGATAGTGTCTCGCTATGTTGCCCAGGCTGGTCTAGAACAGCTGGGCTCAAGCAATCCACCCACCTCAGCCTCCCAAAGTGCTGGTTGAGCCACCGCACCTGGCCTTTTTTGAGTCTCCCAACTGGTCATGTGCCCTCACTCCTTTAACAGCCCAAAGCCTTTTGTTGAAACTTCTCTTGTGGCATTTGGCATATGTGAGCCAGTTATGGAGTCATCTGTGATTTGTTCTTTTGCTTGTGCACACACACACACACACTCACCCACTCACTAGACTCTGATTCCTTGAGAATAGGAACAATATCTATTTCTCTTTGCTTGGCTTTCTGCTATATAAATCCTCAGTAAATGGAATAAGAAGGAGACAATGAGGATCTCTTTATGTACTAGAAAGGACACTGAACTGGGATCCAGAAAACCTAAGTTCTAGCCTTGAGTCTGCAGCTAATTCACAATGTGACCCTGAGCCACACATTATCCAGTTATGTGTCACAGTAAAGTGAGGGGTAGCTAGGCACTCCTAAGTCCAGCTGACTGTGACACACTTCTAGTTCCGAGGTTTCAGAGTTCTAGAACCCTGCTCACTCTTATTTCTTGCTGACGCAGACTGGTCTGTGTGTGTCTCCCATGAACAGAGCCGTCCCAGACGTGTTCTGAGCAGGTGGAGACAAGGTGCCCGTGAGGCCACACTGGCCTCTGCCTTTCTGCAATTGAATCCAGAGAACAACTGGAGGAAGAAGAGATGGGGGAAATAAAGGAGGGGAATGGCTCGCATGCTGTACCCCTCCAAAGGTCGGGGGCTTTCCGGGCCCACGGCCGCAACAATGACGTCTTCAGAAGACATAGTTGGGGGCCTGGCAGGGAGCTCGAGGGCCCACTGAATACGTAAGCCCCCAGGGGACCTCCTGTACCTCCTTCCTTCCAGGCCTAGACCTTGGAGAAAATGGGAAAGTGGGAAGGAACTAGATAACTCTCTAGTCATCTCCCTCAAGAGACAACCATCCGAAGAACAACAAGAATCAAGGAGACCTGGGCCCTCAGTCCTTTCCCTGGAGAACCAGAGCTCAATCCCATTTGTGGGCCTTTGGGGGAGGATGGATGCTGCCTTCCAAAATATGCCTCTCCACAGTGGCTCTTATCTCCTTCTCTCAGGGCAGACTGAGGGTGGGAGTGGGAGGGAGGTGTGGAGTCAGGGGGAGTATCAGGACACTGGATCTTCTTGCTTCCGCCTCCCACGGTGGGTTTCATAGAACCACGTAATGGTGTCATAGAACCACAAAGGAACTCAGAGAGCATATGGCACAATCTCCTCATTTTACAGATAAGGAAACCGAGGCCCAAAGAACTTTCAGAGATTTCTTGAGAGAGGTGGTCTCAGGGTTGGGACATTTGGCCTGCCCCATTGCCAGGCCTTTGCCAGGCTTTTGGTTGCAGGCTGAGGACAATCCAGGATGTCTTGGATTAACTCATGGTCCCGCATTGCCACATGAGATCAGTTGTTCTTGCTCAGACTTCTGCATAGGCTTGGTGGACTGGAGCAGAGAGATCATCTCTTCCCCCTCCCTTGGAAAACCCCTGACCACTTCCCCAAAGTCAGAGGAAGTCAGAAAGAGAAGGTCTGGGGGTCAGCATGAAGAGTTCAGTGTGCGTGAACATTGTAGGGGCTGCTGGCCATGGAAGGGCACTGTCTCTCTGCTTTGACAATGGTCCCCTTGAACAAGTTCCTTTAGCTCTGGTGAGTGAACCAACCTTCCCTAGCTCCCGGGCAGGGCTGGCTGGTTTCAGTGAGGGGAGAGGACCCTGGGCCTTGTCCCTGAACTGGCTTGGGTGGGAACTCAGATGAGAAGCAATGCCTGCAGGGCTCATGGCACCTTCCTAAGGGTAGCTGGCTGAAAGCAGAGATGCCCAAATGCCTGGGCCCCCCTTATGTAGCACCAACTGTATCTCAGGGTCTTTCAAGTGTCACCCACCTTTCACAGTCAGGCATTAATTCTGCCCCTTGGTTAGAGAGGGAAGGGAGTCCTGAGTGCACTATTTGGCTGAGCAGGGGCAAAGGTTGGCATCAGCAACCAGGTAAGGAGGGAGAATTCAGCTTGCTCTTGCTGTTCGCCTTCCCCTGAACCCTGGCTTTCTTCTGGAGGCAGTACTGCCCTTTGACCAGCAGGGGCCACTCTTGCCCACAGCCAACTCTGCAGCCCTGGCAAAGCAGAGCCCCAAAGTGGGACCAGTTTGGGTCTGGGCTGTGCTTATGCCAACAGGAAGGGCTGGGCTGGGGGCAAGCAACAGGGCTGGGCTGAGGCGAGGCAGTGTTCCTCCCTGGTGCCCGTCACTGGCCACTGGATACAGACGGTAGTGGTGGCGATGTGTGTTTCAGGAGGAGACTGCAAGCATCGGGATGCCCAGGCCCCAAGGAGGCCCTCTTCCTGCAGATCCGAGAAGGACAGGACACCTTTCTGGGACTGCAGCACCAGGGTGGCTACGCCTCCCGGCTGGTACGGACAGAGAGATCCCCATGAAGGCCCCTGCCTTGCTCCTCCTCTCCTGCCCCTCGCCTGTCTAGCCACCATTCTATCCTACGTCTCCTCTGTTCTGCCAGCTGCTGGGTCTCTCTGTGCCCGGGCATTGCTCTGGCTCCATCTGAGCGAATGGGAATCTATCGTCTATGCACCTCTGTCTGCTCCCCTGGGTCTGTGTGCTCTGTCCCTGACTCCGGGTACCCTGCCTCTGTCTCTTTCTCCAAGACTCTGTTTCTTCCTTTCTGTGTCGGTGCCTCTGTGTTGATGAGGGTGTATGTGTTCCTCTCTCAGTAAAAGGGCCCTGTTCCCCTAGTAATTATAACCACTTCTTTCTGTGGACCCCACATTTCCCCAATTTGCTGAACTTATTTATTTATTTATTTACTTATGTATTTTGAGACAGGGTCTCCCTCTGTTGCCCAGGCTGGAGTGCAGTGGCGCGATCTTGGCTCACTGCAACCTCTGCCTCCTGGGATCAAGTTATTTTCCTGCCTCAGCCTCCCAAGCAGCTTGGATTACAGGCGCCTGCCACCACACTATTGGGGAACCTGCCCCGATAGTCATGTGGGTTCTTTTCTATTTTCCCTAAGCGTCGGCCAGTTTGAGAAATAAAGGGACAGAGTACAAAAGAGAGAAATTTTAAAGCTGGGCATCCGGGGGAGACATCACATGTCAGTAGGTTCCTTGATGCCCCACAAGCCGCAAAACCAGCAAGGTTTTATTAGGGACTTTCAAAAGGGGAGGGAGTGTACGAATAGGGTGTGGGTCACAAAGATCACGTACTTCACAAGGTAATAGAATATCACAAGGCAAATGGAGGCAGGGCGAGATCACAGGACCAGAGGACCAGGGCGAAATTAAAATTGCTAATGAAGTTTCGGGCACCATTGTTATGGTAACATCTTATCAGGAGACAGGGTTTTGAGAGCAACCTGTCTGACCAAAATTTATTAGGCGGGAATTTTCTCTTCCTAATAAGCCTGGGAGCACTATGGGAGACTAGGGTTTATTTCATCCCTACAGTCTGGACCATAGAAGACGGCCACACCCAAGGGGGCCATTTATAGACCCACCCTCAGGGGTGCATTCTCTTTCTCAGGGATGTTCCTTGCTGAGAAAAAGAATTCAGCGATATTTCTCCCATTTGCTTTTGAAAGAAGAGAAATATGGCTCTGTTCCACCCGGCTCACCGGTGGTCAGAGTTTAAGGTTATCTCTCTTATTCCCTGAACAATTGCTGTTATCCTGTTCTTTTTTCAAGGTGCCCACATTTCATATTGTTCAAACACACATGCTGTACAATTTGTGCAGTTAACGCAATTATCACAGAGTCCTGAGGCGACATACATCCTCCTCAGCTGACAGGATTAAGAAAGTAAAGTAAAGACAGGCATAGGAAATCACAAGGGTATTGATTGGGGAAGTGGTAAGTGTCCATGAAATCTTCACAATTTTATGTTCCAAGATTGCAGTAAAGACAGGTATAGGAAATTATAAAAGTATTAATTTGGGGAACTAATAAATGTCCATAAAGTCTTCACAATCCACGTTCTTCTGCCATGGCTTCAGCCGGTCCCTCCGTTTGGGGTCCCTGACTTCCCGCAACACCACACCCTGCAAAGTTTTGTATTTTTAGTAGAGATGGGTTTTCACCATGTTGGCCAGGCTGGTCTCAAGCTCCTGGCCTCAAGTGATCCACTCACCTTGGCCTCTCAAAGTGCTGGGATTACAGGTGTGAGCCACCATGCCCAGCCTGGAGCCGAACTTATTATCTGTGGAATGAAACTAAGATCTGGTACCCTGAACAATAATAATTCTCTAACAAAATAATCATAGGATGATCGATGGAGAAAGGATATAGAGATTGCCCAGCCTTCTGGCTTAAGTAAACACAACTGGGGGGATCTTCAACCAGGGTTTAAGGACCATTAAGGATACAGAAGGGCTTTGGAGACCCCACTGGGCCTGCTAGCCAGCAGACCCTGAGTACACTGAGATGTCTCAAGTCTGCTGGCTAAAGGTTGCCTCCCCTTCAGCTCATCGTCTAGCTGGCCAGGGGTTCCAACCCTGGCCTCATTGTTTGGGCGCCTGTGGTTTGGGGGAGAGGCTGAAGGGAGCAGTATATAGCCTATCAGGGAAGCAGCAAAAAACAAAACAAAACAAAACAAAGCAAAACAAAAACTACATGTCATCCCATCACCTGCTTTTTTTATTTTTATTTTTTGAGATGGAGTCTTGGTTTGTTGCCTAGGCTGGAGTGCAGTGGCACGATCTCAGCTCACTGCAAACTCCGCCTCCCGGATACAAACAATTCTCCTGCCTCAGCCTCCTGAGTAGCTGGCATTACAAGGGCCTGCCACCATGCCTGGCTAATTTTTCTATTTTTAGTAGACACAGAGTTTCACCGTGTTGACCATGCTGGTCTCAAACTCCTGACCTCAAGTGATCCCATCAACCGCTTTTCTCCATCAGCATCTTTGCATGTCTCCCCTGATCCCCATTTCAATGTACTACAGTAGAAAGAACAGGATTTCGGAGTCGAACTGACTGCTAGATCCTTCATTTATTTACCCGCTGAGCAATTTATTTTATCTTTCTGAAAATCAGAATAATAAATTGTCTTTTAAAATTGTGATTATTAAATGAACAAAAGGTGTCAAAGTATTCAGCACAGAGGCTGGCACATAAGATGAGCTCAATAAATGTTTTTTCCTTTTCTCTCCTTCATTCCTTTGTAACTTTCCCTCTCTTCCACTTTTCTCTTCCCCACTTCTTGGTATTATGTTTTCTTCCTTCCCCCTTTTCCGTAGTGTTTTCTTCCCTCTTATGCCTTCCTTCTCTAATGCCTCAGCTCTCTTCACCTAATCCTTACGTGCTCTCCTTAATATACTCTTCGTCTATATGTTTGGGGGTTTTGCTTTACTTTCTTCCTGCGGTAGCCAGCGTGAATAAGTACTATACTAATGTCCACAAACCAAAAGCTTGAGACTCATTAAGCTAGACAAGGGGTTGCAGACTGACAGTCCATGAGCCAAGTCTAGCTCCAATATTCATTTTGTTTGGCCAGTAGGGTGCTTACACTTTTAAAACTTTAGATGTTCCTTTCATTTTTCTTTCAGTCTTGTCACCCAGGCTGGAGTGCAGTGGAGCGATCATGACTCACTGCAACCTCCACCTCTCGGGCTCAAGTAATCCTCACTCCTCAGCCAACTGAGTAGCTGGGACTACAGATACGCACCACCACGACTGGCCAAATTTTTGTATTTTTGTAGAGATAGGGTCTCCCTATGTTGCCTAGGCTGGTCTCAAACTCCTGGTACCAAGTGATCCACCCACCTTGGCCTCCCAAAGTGCTGGGATTACAGGTGTGAGCCACTGTGTCTGGCCAAGATTTTTTGTTTTTTTTGTTTTTATTTTCCCATATGAATACCGAGTTGCTCCAGTATCACTTTTTTTTTTGAGACGGAGTCTTGCTCTGTTGCCCAGGCTGGAGTGCAGTGGTGCAATCTTGGCTCACTGCAAGCTCTGCCTCCTGGGTTTACGCCATTCTCCTGCCTCAGCCTCCCCAGCAGCTGGGACAACAGGCGCATGCTGCCACGCCCGGCTAATTTTTTTGCATTTTTAGTAGAGACGGGGTTTCACTGTGTTAGCCAGGATGGTCTCGATCTCCTGACCTCGTGATCCAGCCGCCTGGGCCTCCTAAAGTGCTGGGATTACAGGTGTGAGCCACCGTGCCCAGCCAGTATCACTTATTTTTAAAACTTACTTTCTCTATCAAATTGCCATGGTGCCTTTGTTGACAATCAAGTAAGTGCACTCATATGGGCCCTCTTTTCCATTCCCCTGGTCTATTTGTCTATCTTTATGCCAATATCACATTGTCTTCATTAACATAGTCTTATTGTAAGTCTTTAAAATCTAGTGGTGTAAGTCTTCTAACGTTATTATTCTCTTTAGGAATATTTTTATTTTATTTTTTATTTATGTTTTAGAGACAGTTTGCTCTGTTGCCTAGGCTGGAGTGCAGTGGCAGGCGATTCTAGGTCCTTTGCATTTCTGTGTGACATTTAGAATCACCTTATCAATTTCTAAAAAACAAAAATTCCTGCTGGATTTTGACTGAGATCATACTCAATTCAAAGATTAATGTAGGATGGGCCGGGTGTGGTGGCTTACGCCTGTAATCCCAGCACTTTGGGAAGCTAAGGTGGGTGAATCACCTGAGGTCAGGAATTTGAGACCAGCCTGAACAACATGGTGAAACCCCATCTCTACTAAAAATACAAAATTAACCAGGCATGGTGGTGGGCACCTGCAATCCCAGCTACTTGGGAGGCTGAGGCAGGAGAATAGCTTGAACCCGGGAGGCAGAGGTTGCAGTAAGCCAAGATCGCACCATTGCACTCCAGCCTGGGCAACAAGAGCGAGACTCCATCTCAAAACAAAACAAAGATTAATGTAGGATGAATTGACCTATTTCCAATATTGAGTTTATCTATCCATGAAAAATAATGTAACTATTTATTTACTTAGGCTGTCTAAAAAAAAGTCTTCAAAAAAATATTTCTCTACCCTTACTTAGTGAAAAAAATCTATATATCTATATATATATATTTTTTTTTTTTTTTTTTTTTGAGACGGAGTCTCACTCTGTTGCCCAGGCTGGAGTGCATTGGTGTGATCTTGGCTCACTGCAACCTCCGCCTCCCAGGTTCAAGCGATTCTCCTGCCTCAGCCTCCCAAGTAGCTGGGACTACAGGCGTGTGCCACCAACCCGGGCTAATTTTTTGTGTTTTTATTAGAGACGGGGTTTCACCGTGTTAGCCAGGATGGTCTCAATCTCCTGACCTTGTGATCCACCTGCCTCGGCCTCCCAAAGTGCTGGGATTACAGGTGTGAGCCACCGCGCCAGGCCTGCCTGTTTTTTTCATTACCTGGCTGGCCTCTATAGGTTGAGTTTGCCATCTCTGAAAACCATTCAGGGTAAATCTCTCTTCTTAGATACTTTTATATACTAAGAAAGCCTGGGCTTGAACTGCAACAGAGTAATGACTGCAAAACAGCAGAGTAACTTCCTAACTATTTAAAGTGCAATATCCCAATATGGGTTTTGGAAAGGGGTGGGAGGCCTGGATTTGAAGAGAGGCCAAGCTGTGGGGAAGTAAAGAGCATGAGGGGAGGACAGATGAAGCCTGCCGTTGGTGTGAGGACTCTTGACATGATTCCAGGATCAGGATTCCTGTCATCCATCTGCTGGCCCTTTGGACCACTCGGCCACTGGTATGCTTTCCAAGTCTGTACCCGTGAGTGGCATCAACTGTCTCTTGGACCGTTCGAATCCAGATGGTGAGCAAAAGTAGGGAGCAAAGCAGGGGTGGCCCCTTCCCCTATACATCTTGTTGCCACTCCTCATAGCTAGCTGTTCAGGGTCCAGATGTCCTGTATTATGTTTAGCCACATACCCTTGGAACTCCTAGAATGGCTTTATTATTTTTTTTTCTTTTTTTCTTTTTTTTTTTTTGAGACCGAGTCTCACTGTGTTGCCCAGGCTGGAGTGCAGTGGCGCAATCTCACCTCACTGCAACCTCTGCCTCCGGGTTTAAGTGATTCTAGTACCTCAGCATCCTGAGTAGCTGGGACTACAGAAGCGTGCCACCACACCCGGCTAATTTTTGTATTTTTAGTAGAGAAAGGGTTTCACCATGTTGGCCAGGCTGGTCTCAAACTCCTGAGCTCAAGTGATTCGCCTGCCTTGGCCTCCCAAAGTGCTGGGATTACAGGCGTGAGCCACCATGCCTGGCCTCAGAATGGCTTTATTCAAATAAGCAATCTGAATTCTGGACTTTGGAATTCTGAAACTCCTACCATTGAAAGCAGACATAGGACATAGTGAGGTTCTCCAGCCTCCCCTGTCACCAGAGATGCAAGACAGTTACCTGCAATATACCTTGTCCTCAAGATGGAGTATTGGGAGCTCTGGGTGAAACCTCTGAAACATCAGTCTCCCAGCCACTGTCTCCACATAACCCGGTGCTCTGTTCCGATGGCTCCTAAATTCTTCAGCTCTGCCCTGCTTAGACCCCGCCCTCTCTCCCTGCTGCCCACTGCCCGCCCTCAGGAATAGCGTCACATGCACTTGCAGCTTGGGAACCTGATCCAGGTGAAGCGGGTGGGGGAGGAAGCCCTGGGCGCCTTTGTCTGGCTTTAGCTAGACACTTCTCATCTCCTTTTGTGTTGGCAGGGAATGTATCCCAGTCCTCTGCCATTGACCTCAGGAAACGGTGAGTGTGGGGGACTCAGAATCCTTCAAAAGCCTCTATAGGGGAACAGCAATAGGGTCTAGGCTATGGTTTTGTAGCCCCAGGGGGTTCCCTGCTTCCTGAATCATTCCTCCCCTTAACATTTCTAATCTAAGACCTCCAAATATCCTTCCCTGAGCTGCATAGAATTCACCCTCTCTTCTTTGGTTTGGGTGGGCTCACCAGGTTCCCGGTAGCTGCATGAGATGGAGGGAGAAATTAGGAGAAAAGGAGTATCCAGGGCACAGGGTGTCCATTGAATAATAGAGCATGGGAGTTGCTTGCTGTTGTCAGTGGTATAGGGTGAAAGGGCAGATAGACTGTTGAACAGTCTTAGTGAGGGACAATGACCAAGGACCATGGATCAGCTTAGGATGGCTCAGATAATAGACCAATGGGGATTGGCCCTAAGGAGAGCTGGGCAAGGGCTGTGGAGCTCCCAGCAGAGGGCAGGGCCTGAAGGCAGAGTTCAGGTCTGGAGGTGGAGGCTGGGAGATTTGAATAACTATGTAAATAAGCATGCAAAATCAGCACCTGCTTATTTGGCTCCTATGGCTGAAGCCTGATTAGAGTGGGTCAGCCCTCTAAGACAGTGTGGATGTGTAAGCAAGTAATGGTCCCTTTAAGATATCAGGCTCTGCTTTGTGGTCCTGAAAATCTCTAGCTGACACATCCTCCTGGCTCTGGGTTTGGGATTAGCTCATGGGATGGGGCTGATGAAATCCCAGGAAATTCAGTCCTTATTGGCTTTAGGCCCAGAGGCCTTCTCCAAACAGCAGAGAGGGTCGTACACAGGGCTCTTGTTCTGAGAGGAGAAAATGCCCCCCGGGAGAGCCTCTGCCCCATACCACTTCCGTTGGGGAGCAGCATGAGGAGGCTGGGCCTCCCATCCTGAGCCTGGATTAGGTAGGAAGGAGGAGTCTGTATTTATCTGGGTGGAGCCTGGAGTTTTCTTCCTAAATAGAGGGGCCTGGGAAACTGAAATGCCCACATCCAGGAAGTCCTAGGAGGTCAGGATGGGGGCTTATCTTTCTCTCCCAATCCTTCCTCTTTCTTCCTTCCCATTCTGGCTCTGCTGGTCATGGCACCTTCATCCACCATCTCTCAGGAAGTTATCTTTTTCTTCATTTCCAGCATTACCTCCATCTCCTCATGTCTTCTTTTTCTCTGTGCAGCTGCAGCCAGCTGGAAGGACATTCAGGTACCTGGGTAGGCTCCTCCCTGCGACAGACCTTCAGCTTCCTCTCGGGCATGACCAGAAAGGCCAAGGTAGGAGTCAGCTGGGGAAGCAGGAGGCTTGGGACCCACTGCCCTCTCCAGTTCCCTTTCTCCCATCCCACCATCGCCACCTCCCACCACTCCCCCTATTAGAAACTCAGAGCAATGGTTCCATTTTTTATTTTTTTATTTTTTTAAGAGAGGGGGTTTCTGTCTCCCAGGCTGGAGTACAATGGCACAATCATAGCTCACTGCAGCCTCTAACTCTTGGGCCCAGGCAATCCTCTTGCCTTGGCCTCCCAAAGTGCAGGGATTACAGGTGTGAGCCACTGTGCCCAGCCAAATGCTTCAAATTTTAAGGAAACACATGCTATCTCTTCCAGCCTGTGTCTCTGTGTCCCAGTAAATCACCTTTTCTCTGCTTTCCCCTACGCCTCCAGCTTAGCAGTCAGCTATGGACAGATGGAAGGGGAAAAGGGCCAGGAACCTCAGAAGCTGAGGAATGGCCTAGCCCTCCCTCTCTTTAGGCCTCACATAGCTGACAGGTGGGCAGCAGAAACCTCAACCATTGGACATAATAATGATAATAATTACAGCACTACTTTTTACTTCTTCATAGAGTATCAGGGTTTGCAAAGTGCTTTTACACTCATAATTTTATGGGTGGGTACAGCAGCTGAAGGAGTTGAAATTAGACCACAGGCAGAGTAGAAGCTGGGAAAGTATATGATTATGGAAGCACATGCATACCCGTACATGTGCGGCCATGTGCTGTTCTGATCCCAGGAAGTGAAGGCACATTGTTCTCATCCTTATTACCAACCGTTGGGCTCTGGTGAAACCGGGAGCTCTGCCTTCTCCTTGAATTTGTTTCCACTTTCTTCATTTACTGTCAGAGTGAGCCGCCCCCCTTTTCCTCCCCTGGCCTCCCCAAGTATGCATGTGCTTTCCAACTCGGGGCGGCTTCTGAGTATTGAAAGAAACCCCAGGGAAATCATCATCATATTCACCTTGAAGAGCCATGAGATTCTCACCAGTAAGGTTGCCTGGGCTCCTCCCAGCCCCACCCACAGTGCCAGGGTTCTCCCCTCTTCCAGCCTTTTTTTAGCCAAGATTCCCTTTTCTCTGGGTGGGCTGGGAAGGTCAAGATGAAAGCAGGTCATGTTGTTAGCACCTCTCACCACAGGCCATGGGTCGGGAGTTGAGGCTAATGGAGGCATGAGACTGGGTGAGTCTCAGAAGAGGAGCAGCTGGAGAATCTGAAAGCTGATGGGAGGGGAGGGCAGGTGGGACAGTGAGGTTTCTCTCCCATGGGGGAACGGAGATCTCGAAGGAACAAAGCAAAAGCAGAAACCTTGGGGTCTGAGTCTCACCTTCCTACAGGCTGTCTCACTGCAGGGTAGGGGAGTCTGCTAGTGGAATCACTCCCTTTTCTTGCCGTGGGAATGGTAGGGGAAGTCAGTACTGCCCAGGGGCCATCCAGATCCCGGTTGGTCTGTTTGTCCACCCTTGACCTAACAGTCTGATGGAGGGTTGAGCAACCTGGTGAAGGGGAATGAGGGCAGAGACTCTGAAGCCCAGATGGGAAAGAGGGAAGCGCCAGAGTGAGTCAGGACATTGCCTCGCTCAGCCTTTCCTCCCCACGTCTGTCATCCTGTCTTCCTCTGTTTCCCTCTCCACCATCTCCTGCTACATCTTCCTTCCACCTTCATGAATGTGTGGGCCTGCTTCACTTAATCTCTTTCTCCATAAGCAGTAAACATCAGGGGGTGGGGCTGGAGAGAAGCTCAGTCAAGCAGTGAGAGAAGGAAGTAGCTTAGTCCCTCCTACTTGAGTAGCATTGCACACTTGATGAAACACTTTCAACTCATTTAATTCTTATAACAATTCTGGCAAAGATAAGTATTTCAATCTCAAGTCTACAGACAAATACTTAAAGGTTAGTTACTTTGCCCAAGATCTCACAGCTCATAAGAGGTGGCGCCGTATTAGAAACTCAGGGCTTTGGCTGTGTATTGCCACTGTTTCTCTCAATAGCCCTAACACAACAGTTCATTCCCTCTCATCCTTCCCTTCTTTCAGCTTCTGGCTGGATGGCCACTTAAGGCAATTTGGCCTTAATCACCTCCTCCCAGAATATACAAGGTCCAGACCAATAGAAGAAAGAAGAAAAACAAACCACCTTGGGACAGCGTAGAGCTTGGGCTTGGGTATCCTCGGGAGACCCATCTCTTCTCCAACTGGCCAAGACTTTGGCAACCAGGTTCTTCCCTGGGACCTCCTCCCTACCCCTGAAATGGGAGGGACACATTTCGTCAAGTTAAATGGGCTAAAGAAGGTGGTGGCTATTTTTAGATCCTGGTAGAAATGTTTGTTTCTGTGTATCTAAAAAAATTATTTCTGAAAATCTGGAAGATATCACTGGATAGAAGTAGAGGGGGCGCTGGAATGAAGAAGGGTCTTGGAAAAGGGGGGCAGGTGACACCAAGGAGAAGGGAAAAGTGTTCATTGTTCAAGAGGATATAGAAAACGGAAACTGAGTCAAGCTGCAGGCCAAGCTCACTAAACACAGGTGTTTTTAAAGGCAGAACACTTTTCTTTTCCCTGTCCCTAGTCCCTTTCCTTGTTATTCATCTCCTAAGGGGAAGAAGAGGGCATAGGGTGAGGGGTAGAGTAACAGCAGGTGGGATGGAAAGTAGACTGAAGGTTGGGGTGGGAGACAGAAAAGAGTTGGAGGGTCGGGTCCTCTTCTTTCATAGAGACCTTCTTAGTTGAGTTGAGGGACCATGAGGTCGCTTGAAAAACCCCAGGGTTCAAATTCTATGTTTCCTGGGTACCCAGGCTGGAGTGTGGCCCTTTAAGATTCTATCCATAGCTTGCAGCACCCTCCTGCCCCAGGCCTGGGAGAGAAGCTGAGGTCCCACCCCAGATCTTGTCTCTGGGCCTCCAGTGGGTGGAACCTTGAGGCCAAGATTCTAGCCTCTGGCTGTCTGTTTTTAAATTTAGTACATTCCTGAGTCTTGGCTGCCCACCTCAGGGGAGGTGAGTCTGGAGTTCTGGGGCCAGGAGCCTCAGGCCTCTTGGTTTGGGGGAGTTCCTACACCCTCCCCGTAGGTATCCTTGGCAGATGCAAGCCAGGAAGAACAAGCTGTGGCCCTGGGGAAGTCCTTCTTGCTTTCTAATGTCCATCCAGCCTGAACTGGGCACGGTTTATTTCCTCTCCCTTTTTCCTGGTCTTTGCTATTTAAGGATTCTAAACAGGGGAATGGGTGAAGAAGGAGGTGAAGGAGTTGCTAGGAAGGAGGGGAAGCCGGAGGGGCAGTGTGGGGGTAGTGCTGGGGGTGAGGAGCCCAACCAGCTCAGCCAGTGGTGAGGTAGTGGAGCCCAAAAATAGTGGCAGAGGCTAAAATTGGCACCTACAAGAGTGCTGAGTTGGGCTTGAAACCTGCAGCCTGGCCCCACTGCTGAGCCAGGGCAGAGAACTGCTGGATCTGGGTTGGGTCTCCCCTCCCTCCCTTCTTCTCCCATGCCCTTTGGGGCCAGAATCAGGCAGGACCCTGCTAACCGAAGGCTCTGTCCCAGGCCTCTCTGTGCTTCTGGTTTCTCCAGAGAAATGGGAGACCCTGAGAGGCAGAAATGAACTTCACTGTAAGTGATCATAGTTAGACTGGAGGAGGAATTTTCCCAATAGCAGGAAACTCACCCAAAGGCTGGCTCAGGCTGGGGAAAAGGGTCCAGAGAGATGAATGCCCCACCTTACCCCGCTTCTTGGGGAGAGGCTGGTTGGGCCCTAACTTTCTTTGACTAGGGCAGGCTGGTTTCTGGTCTTACACTTCCGGCTTAACTTGCAACAGAGAGAACTGGAGTTAGACACATGGAAGGCCTTCGGTAAAAGTGGAGAATCCCAACCTAGTCCCCCAAAGTAGCTGGCAGAGGCGGAGCTAGGAGGAGGGCAGAGTGGGGTCAGGAAGGCCCCAGAAGGGTGGGGCATGTGGGAGAATTCTCTCCTCTCTGTTCTTCGACCTCTGGGAGTGAATCCTACCCTTCCCGTGTACTGAAGACCCAGCGTTTAGTTCTCCTTTGATTTCCTCTCCCTCTGGCCACCTCTGCCCCCAATCAGGCCTGCTTTGATGGGACCCCGAAGGCCAGGAAGGAACTGGTCCTGGGTTTTCTAAGAGCTGGGGGCGGATGGAATTCTCCTGCCTGCGGGTCTTTAAAGACTGAGGTAACGCAGTAGGGGAGGGAAAAAGGGAGGGCGAGGGGAGAAGGGAAGAAGGGGAGGGGAGAGGGGAAAGGGCCAACCTGGGTCCGGCGAGGGCTGCGGGGCTGGGTTTTAGGAAAAGAAGAGCTAAGAGGCGGGTCTCTGGGGCTAGAGGGCGCCCCCAGGCGCTGGAGGGGAAATAGGCAGAGGGGCCCCTCAAACCTGTCCTAGGACCCTCGTACCTCTCCGAGCTGCCCCCACACAAACCCTGGCGTCCCGTCCTGCGCGCCGGCACCCCGCCCTCCCTCCGCTCCGCCTCCCCCCTTCCTGAGCTTGGGCGGGGGAGGAGACTCGGGTTTGAGGAACTGGTGCTGGGTGCCGGGCGAGGGGAGTCAGACTTCCTGTCCCCGAGACCAACGCGTGCGGGCCGAACCCCTCCCCCCGCCTTCCCCCAACAATACAGGACGCCGGGGTCCGCGCCGCGTCCTCCCTGGTCCCCCCGTCCGATTATGTCTCGGATCGAATCCCTCACGCGGGCGCGGATCGACCGGAGCAGAGAGCTGGCGAGCAAGGTGGGCTCGGAAACCCCTCTCCTTTCGCCGCGGTCCTCGGGTGCTCCCCGAACCCCGGCACCCGCGGTGCATCTCCTGTCTCCCCGCCTGCTTTCTGGGCGCCAAAATCGGGCGGAGCGGTGGATCGGCGAGCGGCGGGACGGGGTGGGTGGGGACTGCGAGCGAGTGGGTAGGGGTGGGGGGAGCGGCAGACGCGACGGTGCTGGGATCCCGGGAGGGAGCGGAGCGGACCTGGGCTTGGTCGCCTCCAAGCCGGCGGGACCGAGTGCTTTAGGCCGCTCGAAAGAAAGTTGCTCCGGTAAGGGACGGAGCGGGAAGAGGGAGGTGTGTGTCTCGCGGGTGGGGGCGGTGGAAGCTCCGGCACCTCCTCTCCCCCCGGGCCCCACCGGCTTGGGCTTGGCGTGGCGACCCCCCATCACTCCCCAATCGCTGGCTTGGTCGTTCCCCCTTTGTCCCCGCCATCCGGCGGAGGGGACGGGAGGGGGTGGTTTCCCGGCTTCCTCCCACCACCACCACCACCCCTCCAAGACAAAAGTCAGCTCCTCCTCTCCTCGCAAATGGACTTTCCAGCTGTGATTCAGTTCTCCCCTCTGGGTGGGCGGGTGGCTGGGGTCGGGACGGCCGAGGGACGGCTTACTTCCCCCAAGCCATCACCTCTAGGTGAAGGGAGCAGAGGTCTTTGTGTAGCTGGGCTCCTTTCCTCCATCCTGAGCCCTTCTGCCTGGAACATAGGGCCTCCATCCCTATCTGCCCCGCCAGCCTCCTAGCTCCTCCTTCTCCCAACCTGAAACCCTTAGGCTGACACACCTGGCACTATGCATTGTGTTCCCTGCCCTTCCTCCTCCTCCCCCAGCGCTCTCATTCTCTTATCTGCTCGTCTTGGGGTCCCTTCACCTAGCATTTCATGAGTCTGGGTGTATAATTATCCACACGCCTCCCCCATCATGACCTCTTGGCCACTCCTCTCCAAGTACCCTTTATCCCTGCCTTTGTACCCAGCCCCATTCCCAAGTGCCCTGACCTTTCCACACCCAGACCCCAGGAAATGATGAAGCTGACTTGCAGGTGAATAAGTCAGAGCTGAAAGGAAGGTGGTGCCTGCAGACAGCACCTCCCAGCTCCTTTGGGGCCCCCGCACTGTACCCATTATCAGAAAAGACAGGTCCCAGCCCAGAGCTGGTTTAATCTCTGGCTTCTCTCCGACCTGAGTGCCCTACTACCCTGGTGCCAGCCTATGCTGATCACCAACTTCAGCCAAGGGAGCAGTACCCCTTAGGAGTCCTTAAGGGTGATGGAAAGCCCTCCCCTCCACCTCCCTGGTAGTTCCTAGCCAGGCTACCTGTCTTGATGCTAAACTGGGAGAGACAGAGGTTCCATCCTGGGTTGGGGGTGGAGGGCCAGGGAAAGCAGCTTTAAAAGGACTTTCCTTAGGGGGTTGGGATTAGATTTTGCTATCCGGAAAGCAACTGGGGATTCGAGTAGGGCCTAAGACAAACAGAGGGCCGGGGTGAGGTGGCTGAAGTGTGGTGGAACAGTGGGGTGGCAGACAGGCTCTTCACAGCCTGCGCCAGGCCAGGCCCCAGCTCCAAAAGTCTGTTTATTTTTTCAACCGTTTGAGCTGAGACCCTGGAGTAGAGCCAAGGGGGGCGGGAGAGGTTTTTTGAAACCGCAGAAATTTGGTTCCACCCTAAAAAGGAAAGCCATGGGGGAGCTGGTTGGGGGAAGACCTGGCTAGGGGGTATAGAGAGCGGTTCTCGGGGAGCAGGTAGCTACTGGGATCCCTTTTCCATTATTGTGGGGAGCTGGGACGTCAGACATCTGGGTGTTCATGCTCTGTTTTTGTTTTTGTTTTTGGTGGTGGGGGGACTGGCTCTTCTTTCTACTATGGGGGCTGGCTGTGTGGGGCAGGTAATTTGGGAATCTGGCTGGCAGCAGGGAGTCGGGGGCTGAGTGGGTGGATCTGAGAGGGCAAAGAGGCCACCGGAGAAGGGTGGTTGTCAGTTTGGGCCGGTCGGAAGGGGAGGGCCACCTCCGGAAAACTGTGGTTACAGAAGGGGGAGTTGGTTCTTAGCCAACAAACCCTGGATCCCCTCTCCCCCTCCCCCCAGCACACCAGCTGTCTCCTTTCTTTTTATACTGTGGTGGGAAGTAGAGGGGCACCCGCTGATTATTTGAAGAAGATGGTCTCCCCTGCTACCTCCTTGGGGGGATGGGTCACAGCTAAGCCCCGACACCTCAGCCCCTCCCCATTCCTTGCCTCATTCCCTGGGAGCTCCTCCTAGGAGGAGGAATGTAAGTTTAACCTGCCCCTTTCTCTGTCCCATCCTCACAGGATCTCTCTGTGTAGCCCCCTCCATGCTTCCTTTTTCTTTTCACTCCATTTCTGTTCTCCCAGGCTGTCTTCAGTCCTCCACCTCCTCTGTTCTCTCTGCTCTACTTCCTACCTCCACAAGCCCCAAACCTCACAGGTCCCCTTTCTCTCTTTAGTCCCCTGTTCTTCCCTTTCTCCTTTCCCAAACCCCAACCATCATATCCCTTAGAACAAAGGGTCCTTTTCTGCCAAGCAGGGACCAGAGGTCCAGGGATGGCTGTGGAGGCTGGGGGTCCCCTTGGAATCTCTGTGGTGGGCAGGTGGAGTGGGGAGTGTGCAGAGCCACTATTTCTTTGTTCTGAGGAATGGAGAGGTGGCCGGCTTTGTGTGCAGGACTAGGAGTGCAGTGGAGAGGAGAGCTGGGGGAGCCCAGGAGGGAGCTGAGAGGGCTGACGGTGTTGGAGGAGAGTGGAAGAATGGGGGGTCCTCCTGGTGGCTGAGGCTTCTGGGGACATAGACAAAAATTCTAGGGGTCGTGGAGGTTAGGGAGAGAGTTGAGGGGGAGGGGAGAAGTGAGGATAGGGGAAGGGAGTCTAAAGCTTAGGGAAGTCACTGAGTGACTTGCAGGAGGTTAGATGGGGCCTAGAGAAGGACCTGCTGAGGCCGACCAGAGGAGTTACAGTGGGGTCTGATCTTAGCCACTCTGGCTGTGGAATTTGACCTTGGAATCAAGGAGGGGACAGATGTGAATGTGTGCATCCCCTGTGTGCATGTTACTGGTGTGCTGGTGTGTCAGTGTGTCTGTCTGCCTGCCTGCCCTCCTATTCTGTACCCAGATGCTCTGGGCTACTGTTTTGAACAGTGGTCAGCAAAGTAGGGGGTTCGTGCTCTCTGGCCACGAGGAAGTAGCTTCATCCTTAGCTTCAGTTTCTGGTTGGAAATATCATCTAGGAGCTGAGTGAGCGGATTGGTCAGGATTTCTGAAGCTGGTAAGAGAAAAGGCTGAGAGGAGCTGGCTGGACCCTTCCGGGTTTGTTTATGTCTCTTTGGGAGAGGGTGGGGGTGGGGTTGCAGGCAGCAGCTGCCCCCCTCCCAACCCAGCCGGCCTGCCTTGTGCCAGGAGGGCAGGGAGTCCTGGCACAGCTATTGTTCACTTGCACAAATGCCTGTCTGTTTGCATCGCTTACCCCCCTCTCTCTTTCTGCTTGTCTCTCTCTCCTGGCCTGACAGGTGTGGCCGGGTAGGGGGCAGGCTGGGTTCCAGGATGCTTGGGTCTCAGGGTCCCTAACCTGATTTATTCCTTGTGGCCCTTAGCAATCGTCTTCCGTTTCACCCGTACCCACTCCCATTGCCAGTGTCTCATCTTCATTCACTAAGCAAGCATTTATTAAGTGCCTTTGTGTGTGCAGTGATGTCTTTCTGTGTTGTTTCTGGCTTTGGCATTAGTGTTTCCACTTGGCTGCCTTCCCCTCTGCCTCCTGTCTTCATCTTGTCCCTGGAAGCTCATAAAGGAGCAGGGCCCGGCTGAGACCACCCCAAGCCCTCTTCTCAGTCCCACCCCCAGCAATCCCTCACCTCTTCATTTCCCAGCCCTATAGCTCCTCCTCCAGGACTCAGTGCCCTTCATAGCCAACGGCGCCTCTGCTGTCCAGGGGCTGAGCCACAGGTGACTCGAATCCCGGTGGAATGCTCCACAGGCTCTCCGGTCACTATTACAGAGGGTGTGGACAGAGGTGTCACCATCTTGGGGAAGGGGCTGCTGCCAGGTACAGCTGGAGGAGAGGTGATTCTGAGTGCTCTGTGACTCTCCCAGAAGTCTTGATTTGGACATACCTGAGAGAGAAGCAAAGGCAGCTGAAAGAGCTTGGCACAGTGGCTCGCACCTGTAATCCTAGCATTTTGGAAGACCAAGGCAGCTGGATCGCATGAGCTCAGCAATTTGAGACAAGCCTGGGCAACATAGTGAGACCTCATCTCTACAAAAACATTAAGTTTTTAAAATCTATTATTAAAAAAAAAAAGTCAGATGAGAGCTTAGGGCTTGCTTGGAGAAGCTCTACCTCGCCTGGGTGGATCTGCCTGGCCTTGCTGCCTGCTGGGAGCCCAGGAAGCCAAAGTCCTAGCCTTGGCATTGCCTTCCCCTCCATGTACGTCACTGTTTCCTCATCCCTTATTCTGGGAGACAAAGTGGAGAGAAGAGGGGAGACTGTGTTTGCCTTTGAGCTTTTCAGTAGAGATCCACAATGCCCTCTGCCATTGCTCCCATCTTTCTTTCTTTTTTCTTTTCTTTTTTTTTTTTTGAGACAGAGTCTCGCTCTGTCACCCAGGCTGGAGTGCAGTGGCATGATCTTGGCTCACTGCAACCTCCACCTCCTGCGTTCAAGCAATTCTCCTGCCTCAGCCTCCTGAGTAGTTGGGATTACAGGTGCCCACCACCATACCTGGCCAATTTTTGTATTTTTAGTAGAGATGGGGTTTTGCCATGTTGGCCAGGCTGGTCTCAAACTCCTGATCTCAAGTGATCTGCCCGCCTCGGCCTCTCAAAGTGTTAGGATTACAGGCATGAGCCACTGCGCTCGGCCTGGCCCTGTCTTTCTTTCCCAAAAGTGACTGAGATCTGGGATGACAGTGGAAGGAAGTTTGGGGTTGGTCTTCTGACTTCCAGAGGAAGCCCTCAGGGTCTAAACTCAAAGGAAATAGGAGAGAATGGCTTAGAGCCCTTCAGGAGGAGGGAGAAAAGAGAAACAAGAAGAGACAGAAGGTTCTAAAGCTCTGATAAGGAAGGAAGAGGGTTTCCAGAATAGGGGCCAGGGTGCTACTGAGACCCCATGTCTTGGTGTCCATACCTCCTTCCTTGCTTCTTTGCTTCCTTCCTTTTCTTTCATTTTGAGACATGTATTGGGTGCCTATTGTATACCAGGTATTGTGCTAAGGGCTTTCATATTCTTTATTTATCCTTGATGTAGCAGTAGTGTGGATGAAGGTGTGTAGCAAGAAGAACTTCCCATGGGATTTGTGAGAAAGAGACAGAATGACTCTAGGGCTGAGCGTGGTGGCTCACACCTATAATTCTAGCACTTTGGGGAGGCCGGGGCAGGAGGATCACTTGATCCTAGGAGTTCGAGACCAGCCTGGGCAACATAGCAAGACGCTGTCTCTACAAAAAAAATTTAAAAATTAGGTGAGCATCATGATGCATGCCTGTGGTCCCAGCTATTTGGAGGGCTGAGGTGGAAGGATCACTTGAGCCCGGGAGGTCAAGGCTGCGGTGAGCCATGATCATGCCAATGTACTCCAGTCCAGGCAACAGAGTGAGACCCTGTCTCAAAAAAAAAAAGAAAAAAAAAAGTCTCTAGATGCTGGAGAGCAAAGGACTGAGCCAAGCAGGAAGGGCCTCTGAGCACTGGGGTGGGTGTTATGGATTGTGGAGTAATGGGCCCTTTTTCTTGGTGCATAGGTTGGGTCTTGGAGGTAAAGGGCTGTCCTACTTGGGCGTGGGTAAATGGGAGACCAATGTTATTATCTTAAGAATACCTGGAAAAGAGTAGGACAAAGAACCAAACAAGCCCACTCACTCCACCTCTGGAGCAGGCACCCCTGGTAAGCAGGCCCTATGTCCTTCCATCCTCAGAAGCCTGAGCCCTGGGGCGGGCACAGGCAACCTCCGGGACAATAGCACTAGGCAGTGCCAGGGTCGCTTGCTGCTGGGCAGTGCCCGTGCTGGGATGTGCTGCTGCTGTGGCTGCTGCCCGCTGCTGGCCCACCTAGAGCAGGGGTCACTTCAAGAGAGGGTGAGTGTTGGGAGGTGGAGGAGGCAGGGCCCAGAGTACCAGGGCTGTCTGTGGAGCATTGATGCCAGAGAGAGGAAGGGCCACTAGAGACCCTGTTCTCTGGCTGCCCCAGTCTTCTCCCTCCCTTTGCCACTCCATCTGAGCTGGTCAGACAGATGAGTGTTTGTGGATGCCACAGGGGGAGGGTGGAGGGCAAAGGACAGAGGTCAGGTGTGGAAGAGAGTACTCGTAGCAGCACTGGGGCAGAGCTGCAGCACTGCCCATTCTGGAGTGACCCTGGTCCAGCCATGTTGTTTTTTTTAATACTATTTTCAGCTTGCTTGCTTTTATTTATGTGTATATATGTGTGTATATATATATATTTATATATATATATTATTTTTTTTTTAATAGAGATGGGTCTCGCTGTGTTGCTCAGGCTGTTCTCAAACTCCTGGCCTCAAGCGATCCTCCCACCTCAGCCCCGCAAAGTGCTGGGATTACAGATGTGAGCCACCTCACTGGCCTCTTGCTTTTAATTCAAATGTAATACATGCTCAAACTTTTGGTTTGTGTTATATAGAAGGCTGGGAGGGCAGGAGAGGAGGAGAAAAGGGAGAGTATATGGCAGTGGGAAGAGATTTTTGGACTTGGTGTTTGAGGTCCTGTGAGGTTATTATTCAAAGGTGAATTTGAACTTCTTCTTTTTTTTTTTTTTTTTTGAGACATAGTCTCAATCTGTGGCCCAGGCTGGAGTGCAGTGGCCCAATCTCAACCCACCACAACCTCCAACCTCCCCGGTTCAAGCAATTCTCCTGCCTCAGCCTCCCAAGTAGCTGGGATTACAGGTGCCTGCCACTACGCCCAGCTAATTTTTTGTATTTTTAGTAGAGATGGGGTTTCACCATGTTGGTCAGGCTGGTCTCGAACTCCTGACCTCAGGTAATCCACCCGCCTCGACCTCCCAAAGTGCTGGGATTGCAGGTGTGAGCCACTGCACCCAGCCTGAATTTGAACTTCTAAAGAGGTATAATTTGGTGCAAGATAGGTGGAGGTTAGACCAAAGGGAGCATTTTCTAGTGGTCCGGGTAGGTAGGTGCCAGAATAGAAAAAAGGAGGCCAGAACATTTTAGAGGTTTGAGTTCGAGGCTAGAGGCAGCTCAGCTTCCTGAATAAGCCTAGGTAGAGGAGCAGTTGGCCTGCGTGAGGAGGAGGGGAGGAGAGGCTGTGGGCGGGAGAGGAGAACAGTGGCGGAGAAGCAAGGCTGAGAAAGGGAAGGCAGAGCGGGAGGAGCCTAGGAGGGAGACCCTGAGAAGAGAAGGGAGGACATAGAGAGAGCAGGAGACAGGAGGAGGATGCGAACAATGGATGATTGGGGATGGGGAGGATGCATGAGGGGAGAAGGGATTGACCCCAAGACCTCTGGGCTCTGGACATCATCAGGCAAACCTGGAGCTTGGGAAGAGAGGCAGGAAAGAGAAGGATCTTGGGCCCAGGCACTGCAGCCCCATGCCCTCTGTCCCTGCACTGTTGACTCAGCCCCTCCACACTTCCCCTTTCTTTCTACCATTTTCTGCCCCAAGCACCAGGCCCGTGCATCTCTTCCCCTCCTCCACCTCTCAGCTGCTGGCGTGGCCTCGTGGCCTCGGCTGAGTCAGTACTGGTCTCCTAGAGTCCGGGCTGAGTGCTTCCCGCTGAACTGTAATCCTCTGTCCCCAGTCCAGGTCCTCTGACTTGGGGCTTCTACCCTCAGCCATCTGGATCCTGATTTTTGATTTCTGAGAGCCTGGGAAACCTTGGAGGGAGTGGTCTTCTCAGCTTCTAGTCCTGCTCCAAGAGCGGAGGGAAAATCCAGAGATCAGAGTCACAACTAAGGAAGGTCCTAGAATAGTGGGAAGAGTGATATCCCCCTCTTCTCACCTTCTCAGGCTTTTTGGGAATCACAGGGGCTTGAAGAGGGACAGATTGGAGGTCAGGGAGAATGACTTGACTTGCAGAGGCAGGGGCACTGGGGGAAATGGGAGACAGCAGAGATGGAAAATGCGGCTCAGAGGCTCCGAGGAAGGTGTGCGCCATCTGCGGAGATCAACACTGAAGGATGGTGGGTAGATGTCAGAAAGGACTTCTAGGATGGGAGAGACCAGTTGGGTAAGGAGCAATAGAGGAAACTCTCCTAGGTTTTAACTCTGGAAAGTAGTATGAGAGGGATAAAAGTTAGACTGCAGGAGAGATTTTCCGCTGGAAGCAACCAAGATGGCTGGCTGAGCTTCCTTACTTAAAGATCCCAGAGTGGAAGAGTGACCCAAAGGCAGCTAGCTGCCTTTGCCTCAAGGTTAGTAGGGGACATGCTGCCTCCCAGACAGGCCCTGTGTGCCGTGGCTGAGGGTTGGTGAAAAGAGTTAGAGGTCTGGGATCCTGACCCCTGGGTTGGGGGTGGCAGGGGAGGCATTCTGCCCCCTTCAGCCAATCTAATAAGGGGATCTCCTGCCCCCCCCCCCCCCAATGTGACTGCCACAGAGACAGCAGATCCAACACTGGTTGTCATGGTTATAAGAGGAGCTAACTCCCATAGATTGGAAAGCGCTGGTGAGCTGGCACCCTCCGCTTCGCCTGCTCTCCCCTCCTCTCTGCGCATCTTCCCCCTAGCACAGAGAAGAGAGTACAGCAGCTCGGGGGCGAGCAGAGCTAGGGCTGGGAAGGTGGAGTGAGGACGCAGAGACCTAGAGCCAGGGAGATGAGTGGCAACAGGAGGCAGCCCAGCCGTAGGGGCCAGGTAGGTCAGGGACCCAGAACCCATCCGGGCTGGCTGCCCCAGAGCCTGGCCTGGTCACTCCCGGACAGCTGCCTCTGACACCCAGCTGCAGGCTCTGCTTTAGGAACTGGTGTCTTTCCAGCATCCTCAGGCTGGCATTTTTTCCTTGCCTCTGCCCCCAGCCTGTCTCTCTGGACTCCAGGCACCCTGGCATTTTCCAGCCTCACTTCCTCTCCCTCTCATCCCTTCCACAGACCCGGGAAAAGGAGAAGATGAAGGAAGCCAAGGATGCCCGCTATACCAATGGGCACCTCTTCACCACCATTTCAGTTTCAGGCATGACCATGTGCTATGCCTGTAACAAGAGCATCACAGCCAAGGAAGCCCTCATCTGCCCAAGTAAGTTGTTTGGACCCTGAGAGTCACCCAGACTCGGTGCCCACTGACCCTGATCTTTTCATCTGTTTTTTCTGCCTGGATCCATGAGGGTCACTCTTCTCTCTGATCCCCAGCTGGGCCCAAATGCCAGGGCCAGTTGCTTGATCCCTTGCTCCCTGTCCTCACTCTGAGGGGTGGTGGCTGTTGGAATATGGCATAAGCCGGACTATCTGGGAATGTGGGGGAGGGGAGGCTGTGCTGGCTCCTCTTGCAGCTGTCATCCACCAGGCACCCCCCTTGCTCCCCGAACAGCTGCTAAGGGTTAGGGGAACTGATTGGAGAAGGAGCAGGAATGTTGTATGTGTGGAGGGGGTGGGGTGGGGGGTGATAGAGGAACTGGGTGGAAAGCTGCCAGCCTTGCAGCTGGCTCTGCCTGTCTTCCTGGGCAGAGCTGGGCATTCAGGACTTCACAGTCCCCTTGCCCCTTTCTTTCTATTGACTATGGGTGGAGCCTGAAATCTCTGCTGTTTCAAGCAGAAGATGTGATTAGGACCCTTCATCTCAAATTTCTAGTGAGAAAGAGGGAATGTAGCAGGGATGTGTGTGTTGAGGGGCAGGGGTTAGAATTCCTGCCCTTCATCCACATCTGAGTGTAGTCCTGTCTTTAGGGAGTACAAGCCAGGAATTCTTTCCTTCCCCAGTACACAGAGGGCTCCTGCTGCCCCCTCTCCCTCAATTCCTCCTGAAGTTATGGCAGAGATGCCTCTGATTAGAGCAGGATTGAAGGTATTGTGACCTGCTACTGAATAGCGGACAAAAGCTCTAGCCTGTAAATCCCTATGAAACTTGGGGAAGGAACCCCCAGAAAGGACCAGTGATGGGCAACCCGCTCGGGTCCCCTTCTACGCTGTGGGAGCTTTGTCATTTTGCTCTTCACAATAAAGCTTGCTACCGCTCAAAAAAAAAAAAAAAAAGAAAGAAAAGAAAACCAGTGAAGCCTCCCTACTTTCCTCACTGTTCAATTTAGAGTTGTGAGGATGAGGAGGGAACCCCAATCTAGATCCCTATAGAGACCTGACAAAATTCCCAATCCGGAAGCTTGTTGCCAGGGGAACAGGGGAGGCGGGCAGCACTATTTTGAGAGCAGGTGGAAAGCGGAGGTTCAATCCAGAGACACTGAGTGTTGGGGGTAGGAGAAGGGAGCTCCAGGGGGGTGGGGGCAGCTGCAACCCCCACTTCTGTCTGCCCCCTCTGCTCCACCCTGTTTGCCTTGTATTTGTGGAAGTGAGCGTGGTGCTGGGTATTGTCTGAAAGAGTTAGCAGAGTTTCCGGTGTTGTTGGATGGGGGAGGGGAAGCTGGAGAGGGCCGGGAGCTGAGGGCATGTCTGGGAAGGGCACGGCCAGGGTCCCAGTGCCTAGGCTCAGCGAATCCTCCTTTCTTCTTCTCTCCTACCCCATGGCAAGGTGGGGTGGAGGATGGCGGAGAAGCAGATGGAGTGTGGGAGCTGTGGATTTGCCTGAGTTGGGGGAACAGGACTCCCTGGGCCTGGAAGAGAGAAGGCCAGGCTTGGTGGGGAGTTGCCTGTCCCTTCTTTACCACTGGAGCCATCAGCCTTGGAGCTGCTGAGGCCCAGCCGGAGTCCAGGGCATGTGGTGCGAGGGAAGGAGCACGGCCTTTGGATTCAGGCCCACTGGAGTGTAAACCCCACCTCTCCCACTGGCCATGTGACCTCTGATGGACGATTTAGCCACTCCAGGACAGGTTCCTCATACATGAAATGAGGATAACTGAACCTCCCTCCACGGGTGGTTAGGATTAAGTAAATGTGGAACATTTACTATTATAAAAGCTCAGGGAATGTAAATTTCCCCTCTGCCCCTAGCCCCCATTCTGGCTGCCTCTGTGCCATCTTCTGTTCTGTGGGAGTCCTCTCTTCCATCTGCCATTCGCAACCACCTTCGTGCTTCTTGAGCTCATCTCTGGCAGCCAGTGACCCCTGCTCCCCTCTGGTCCGCCCTTCAGGCCACCTTGGGGTCAGGATTGCCCATCCCACTTGATTGTTTAATTTCATTCAGCACCTATACCCCCCTCACTTCATTTCCTGCTTGAAGGAAGAGGGAGGTGGGAGGAGAGGGACTGGGGTGTGGTAATGGCCCAGAAGTCGGGGAAGGGGGGAGAGTCCCCGAGGACTGTGTGGCCAGGAGGAGATGGGTGTCTGCATGTGGGTGTGTCCCCTCCTGTACCACCCGGCCCTCCCTTCACCCTCTCTACCCCACCCTCCCAGCCTGCAATGTGACTATCCACAACCGCTGTAAAGACACCCTCGCCAACTGTACCAAGGTCAAGCAGAAGGTGAGACGGCAGGGAGGGCAGAGGGCTGGGGGAGAGGGTAGTGAGTGTGCGGTACCCTCATGCCTTTTCCATTCATTCCCTACCCTGTGTTTCTCACCACCCACCTCCTCACCAAGGGGCAGCCCAGACCCTCAACCCCAGGCCTCGGGCCCCAAGTAGGCCAGGCCTGTTGCTGCAGACATGTCCCCACAGCACTGGGCTCAATCACCCTGATCCCCTTAACCATAGTGCCAGCTTTCTCCTAAGGGGGCCGGCCACCTAGCTCCTGTCCCATGCCTCTGGGGGTGATCCTTGGGTGACAGCCATTCTTGGTATCTCTCTCCTGCTCTCTGTCTCACAGCAACAGAAAGCGGCCCTGCTGAAGAACAACACCGCCTTGCAGTCCGTTTCTCTTCGAAGTAAGAGTGAGTAGTTGGGGAGTGGAGGAGGTCCCCTAAGACCCTGGACCCCAGGCTGCTCAACCCATGGGCTCTGCTGCCCCACTAAGGTTGTTCCCAGGCATAGCACCTTCCTCTTCTCGATTGGAAGCAGATAGTGGGGGCCTAAGGGAGGGTTCGGACTCTTGGACTTAGAGGCAGAAGGGGAGAGTCCGAATGGGGATGAGGGCTGGGGATGGGTGGTCGCCTGAGCCTGGCCACAGCCTGCATTTTTATCAGTTATTTACACTGCATTTCGGGAGTGTTGGTAGCAGCTGTCAAGTGTCAATTCAGACAGCTTTGGTGTAACAGAAAGAGCATGGCCCTTAGGTATAAAGAGCAGAGCCTCAGTCCCTGCCTAGCCATTACCCAAGTCACCCTGGACAAGTCTTTTTGTCTTTCTGAGCTCCTGTTTGTTTATAGGCTTATGTCAGGGAGGAGATAAGTAAGAAAAAGCTCTTTGTGAACATTAGAGTATGGCACAAATGTAAGGTGGCATTCTCATTATCATCTTTCTTGACTGGAGGGGCTGAGGTGGAGTGAGAGGAGGCCTCATTCCTCATTGAGGAGCCTGGGAGGCCTCAATCCTGGGAAGCACCAGAGTCTGATGTTTGCCTGCTGGGCATCTCTCCCCCACAGCAACCATCCGGGAGCGGCCAAGCTCGGCCATCTACCCCTCCGACAGCTTCCGGCAGTCCCTCCTGGGCTCCCGCCGTGGCCGCTCCTCCTTGTCTTTAGCCAAGAGTGTTTCTACCACCAACATTGCTGGGTGAGCCTCTGTTTGGGGAAAGGGGCAGCCAGAGAGTGTGGCAGTGGAGGCCAAGGGGGTGCTGAGAGGTCCCTTTCCATCCCTGAGTTCAGAACTGTAGACAGACAAATAAGGAGAACTTAGGGGGACCGCCTCTTGGATCCTGGCTTTGGTTCCCTACCTGGGAAGGGATCTTTTGCCCGACTGGGGGTGATGCAGACAGCCTCCACTTTCTTCAGACATTTCAATGATGAGTCTCCCCTGGGGCTGCGCCGGATCCTCTCACAGTCCACAGACTCCCTCAACATGCGGAACCGAACCCTATCCGTGGAATCCCTCATTGACGAAGGTGAGCAGGCCTGGGCCCAGGGGAGCCCTGAGGAACATGAAGAGGGGCTGGGGGATGAGAGGCTGGTGGGAGTAGCCTGGAAGGACAAGGAGGGAAGGGATCTAGAGAAGGGCCAGGGACCCAGGGAAGGGAACTCAAGACCTCTGAGTTGCTTGCCCTGCAAATGTCCAGCAGAGGTAATCTACAATGAGCTGATGAGTGACTTTGAGATGGATGAGAAGGACTTTGCAGCTGACTCTTGGAGCCTTGCTGTGGACAGCAGCTTCCTGCAGCAGCATAAAAAGGAGGTGATGAAGCAGCAAGATGTCATCTATGGTAAGCCAAGACCACCCTAGTCTTCCTCTTCCTTCACCAGGTCCTGTTTATCTACTTCCTTCTTTATTTTTCTTTTTTCTTTTTTATTTTTATTTTTTTTTTTTTGAGATGGAGTCTCACTCTCTCAACCAGGCTGAAGTGCAGTGGCATGATCTCGGCTCACTGCAGCCTCCACCTCCCAGGTTCAAGCGATTCTCATTACAGGCGCCTGCCACCATGCTGGCTAAGTTTTGCATTTTTAGTAGAGACGGGGTTTCACCATGTTAGCCAGGCTGGTTTCAAACTCCTGACCTCAGGTGATCTGCCCGCCTCAGCCTCCCAAAGTGCTGGGATTACAGGCGTGAGCCACCATACCCGGCTGTGTCCTTCTTTCTACCAGCCCCTACCTCTCAAAACCCTTTCCCTCTTGGCCTACAAGACCCTGCCTGGTATCCCACAGGTTGCCCACTAGGTCCCCACCTCTTGATGCTGTTGGTCTCCAACACCCTCTCTTTATCCCTTCTTTATCTCTGTCTTCAGTCTTTACTCTGTGCTTGTTCCATGCTTAACACCGTGCTGGAGACTGTGGGAAGCCTCGACATGTAGAAGACATATGGTTCTTACCCTAAAATAGCTCACAGCTTGAGATGATAAGGTGTAAAGATAAAAAATGGAACTGGGCGTGGTGGCTCATGCCTATAATCTCAGCGATTTGGGAGGCCGAGGTGGGAGGATCACTTGACGCCAGGATTTTGAGACCAACCTAGGCAACAAAGCAAGACCTCTGTCTCTAAAAAAAAAAAAAAAAATATATATATATATATATATATATATATATATATTTATTTATTTTTTTTTTTTTTTATTTTTTTTTTTTTGAAGCGGAGTCTTGCTCTGTCGCCCATGCTGGAGTGCACTGGCGCTATCTCGGCTCACTGCAACCTCCGCCTCCCAGGTTCAAGCAATTCTCCTGCCTCAGCCTCCCAAGTAGCTGGGATTACAGGCGCCTACAACTACACCCGGCTAATTTTTGCATTTTTAGTAGAGACAGGGTTTCATCATGTTGGCCAAGCTGGTCTCGAACACCTGACCTCGTGATCTCCCCACCTCGGCCTCCCAAAGTGCTGGGATTATAGGCGTGAGCCACCATGCCCAGCCGTCTTTTAAAAATATTTTAAAAAACTAGTCAGGTGTGGTGGCATGTGCCTATAGTCCCAGCTACTTGGGAGGCTGAGACAGGAGGATCGCTTGAGCCCAGAAGTTCGAGGCTGCAGTGAGTTATCATTGTGCCACTACACTCCAGCCTGGGCACCAGAGTAAGACCTCATTTCTGGAAAAAAATAATAATAATAAAATTTTTGAAAGATAAAAATGAGGGCCGGGTGTGGTGGCTCATGCCTGTAATCCCAGCACTTTGGGAGGCCGAGGTGGGGAGATCACGAGGTCAGGATTTCGAGACCAGCCTGACCAATATGAAGAAACCCCATCTCTACTAAAAATACAAAAATTAGCCGGGCCTGGTGGTGCGTGCCTGTAATCCCAGCTACTCAGGAGGCTGAGGCAGGACAACTGCTTGAACCTAGGAGGCGGAGGTTGCAGTGAGCTGAGATCGCGCCATTGCACTCCAGCCTGGGCAATACAGTGAGACTCTGTCTCAAAAAAAAAAAAAAAAAAAAGATAAAAATGATTAGAAAAGTATCTAAGATCATAATAATGCAGAATATTAACCTGGAAGGGACCTTGAAAACCTCACGTGAACTGTGAGGTCCTTATCCTAGGGCCCCACGAGTTTTAGCCAAGCCAGGGTAGAGGCCAAATGTCCCATTGTCCCCCACAGAGCTAATCCAGACAGAGCTGCGCCACGTGAGAACACTGAAGATCATGACCCGCCTCTTCCGCACGGGGATGCTGGAAGAGCTACACTTGGAGCCGGGAGTGGTCCAAGGCCTGTTCCCCTGCGTGGACGAGCTCAGTGACATCCATACACGCTTCCTCAGCCAGCTATTAGAACGCCGACGCCAGGCCCTGTGCCCTGGCAGCACCCGGAACTTTGTCATCCATCGCTTGGGTGATCTGCTCATCAGCCAGGTGGGAAAAGGCAGGACCCCTGGGTGACATTCATGGAAGGAGGTGTGACTGGGTTGGGCATTTCTTGGGTCCAAATTCTAGGGGTTGGAGGGGAGCCAGGGAGAGCTGGAGAAACAGGAAGCCAGCCTGTTTGGCAGGAGGCCAGAGGTGTGTCCAGTGGGTAAAGTGTGGCTTTAGGGGAATGCTGACCTAACCTTACTCGACCAACTTCTAGTTCTCAGGTCCTAGTGCGGAGCAGATGTGTAAGACCTACTCGGAGTTCTGCAGCCGCCACACCAAGGCCTTAAAGCTCTATAAGGAGCTGTACGCCCGAGACAAACGCTTCCAGCAATTCATCCGGGTGAGCGGACCTCTCCAGATCCCATGCTTATGGCCCAAACCCACCCTCCCCAACTCATGGGGGTAGTGCCTGTGAGCTGCACCCACATGGAGGTCAGGCATTCGCCACCCGTGCGGACCATCCATACACAGATCCTGTCAGCAGTAACCCCTCAGAATGCTAGAGCACGTTGTGGTAGTTTCCCAAGTACTTTTTGCTCCTTCAGTTGGTCCTCACAACAAACCTGTGGCGTTGTTATCCCCATTTTCCAGATATGTCACCTAGGCAAGCATGAGGTAAATGGCCACGCCAGGGCAAGCACCAGAGCTCAGGCCCCAGGCCTTTCTGTTGCCCTCCCCTCTGGCCCTGAGCCCTGCCTCCTCCCTTGTAGAAAGTGACCCGCCCCGCCGTGCTCAAGCGGCACGGGGTACAGGAGTGCATCATGCTGGTGACTCAGCGCATCACCAAGTACCCGTTGCTCATCAGCCGCATCCTGCAGCATTCCCACGGTGAGTAGGCAGGCCCAGGAGAGGGCCACTGGGAGACGGCCACCTGGGGTGAGGAAAGGCTCGGTATGACCACAGGAAGGGTGGGGTCGGGTGTGAAACCCTGGGCAGCCTCTAAAGGTGGAATCGAGACACGATGGGAACTGGGGTGTGAGTGAAACTGGTTGAGCCGTTCCCCATGCCAACCCCCGGTGCCAGGGATCGAGGAGGAGCGCCAGGACCTGACCACAGCACTGGGGCTAGTGAAGGAGCTGCTGTCCAATGTGGACGAGGGTATTTATCAGCTGGAGAAAGGGGCCCGTCTGCAGGAGATCTACAACCGCATGGACCCTCGGGCCCAAACCCCAGTGCCTGGCAAGGGCCCCTTTGGCCGAGAGGAACTTCTGAGGCGCAAACTCATCCACGATGGCTGCCTGCTCTGGAAGACAGCGACGGGGCGCTTCAAAGGTCAGACCTGCTCGGCAGACTAGGCAGGAATTCAAAGTCAGATGGAGAGTGGGAGATGCCTGCAGGTCTTAGAATCAACCTCTCTTGGCCGGGTGCAGTGGCTCACGCCTGTAATCCCAGCACTTTGGGAGGCCGAGGCGGGCGGATCACGAGGTCAGGAGATTGAGACCATCCTGGCTAACACGGTGAAACCCCGTCTCTACTGAAAATACAAAAAATTCGCCGGGCGTGGTGGTGGGCGCCTGTAGTCCCAGCTACTCAGGAGGCTGAGGCAGGAGAATGGCGTGAACCCAGGAGGCGGAGCTTGCAGTGAGCCCAGATTGCACCACTGCACTCTAGCCTGGGTGACACAGCAAGACTCCATCTCAAAAAAAAAAAAAAAAAAGAATCAACCTCCCTTTATGCAGCCCATACAACAGTGAGACTCAGTGGGAGAGAAAAATAGGATCTCTGTGGCAGAAAAGCCTGAATTCTGCAGTTAACTTTATGGACCATACAGGGCCTTCCCTATCAGTATTTTATAATTTCTTTGGTCCTTGCATGCCTAGAGAGCTACTAGTTTTACTGAGGAAGACAAAGAAGCTCTCAGACTGGAGGACAGGATCAGTTGATTCCCCCAGCTGGAATCCCAGCTACCAGGGATGGGAGTAAGCAAGAGCTTTGGGGAGCGCAGCCAGAGGAGGCCCAGAGGAGGGGACTGAGCCGGTGAAGAACAGGCAGGGAGGAGAAGAGACAGCAGGGCAGAGGGAGCAGATCAGGGGCCAGGGCACACTTTCCCGGGCTCTCTTTCCAGAATTTGTCTGCACTGGCAAAGTCTTTCTCACCTAAATCAAAGGAAGAGAATAGCAGGCCTTGGCTTTGGGGATGAGATGTGAGGGACAATAAGAAACTGTGATACCTGAGGCCAAAGTCTGCCTGAGCCTCTGTACCTGTGTCATGAAATCCCTGCTCCCTGGGTTTGGATATTGTCAGTCTTCACCAGCCTCTTTCCTTTATCCCTTTCTCTCCTTCCCATCCCTCCCACGCAGCAGCTAAGAATATAAACCATGGGGGATTAAAAATAGCAAGGCTGGAGAGTGTTATTTCTGAAGCATTTAGCAAAAGCCCTCCCCTTCTGTGTGCCCACAGTTTAGTAAAATCCCCAAGGGCAAAGGAGGAGTGTATGTTTTCTCTCTCTATTTTTTTTTTTTTAGAAACAGGGTCTCGCTTTGCTGCTCAGGCTGGGGTGCAGTGGTGCAGTCATAGCTCACTGTAACTCAAACTCCTGGGCTCAAGTGATCCTTCTGCCTTAGACTCCTGAGTAACTGGGACTACAGACCTGCACCACCACACCCAGCACATTTTTAAATTTTTTGTAGAGATAAGATCTTGCTATGTTGCCTAGGCTAGTCTTGCTCAGACTCCTGGCCTCAAGTGATTCTCCTGCCTCAGCCTCCCAAAGTGCTGGGATTGTAAATGTGAGCCACTATGCCTCGCCCTCTGTGTTTTCTTGATTGTGACATCCAAGTTTTATGGAATTGATCTTTGTTTCCTCCCTCAGTCTTGGAGTGCTGACCCCATAGGATCTGAGAGCTTGGAGTGTGAAGCAGAGAAGGAAATTGAAGCAGGGGCCTGCTGGGGTTGAAGGAGATGGGTGGGTGAGGGATGGTCTTTCAGTCCTCTGCGAGAGGAAGGAAACTTTCTCCCTCCCTACCAAGCTCAAAATTAGAAGTGGGAATATGCCAGGACAGGGAGAATTTAGGTCAGATAGCCGTAAAGGTCTTCCTTAGTTAGATATTAGAAATGGAATTTAAAGGCTAAAAAATGTGGTCCAGGCTGGGCACGGTGGCTCATCCCTATAATCTCAGCACTTTGGGAGGCTGAATCAGGCAGGCAGATCACCTGAGGTCCGGAATTCGAGACCAGCCTGGCCAAGATGGTGAAAACCCATCTCTACTAAAAATACAAAAATTAGCCGGGCGTGGCAGCATTCGCCTGTAGTCACAGCTACTTGGGAGGCTGAGGCATGAGAATCGCTTGAACTCAGGAGGCAGAGGTCACAGTGAGTAGAGATCACACCACTGTCCTCCAGCCAGGGCGACAGAGCGATACTTGGTCCCAAAAAATAAAAAATAGGCCAGGCGCAGTGGCTGATGCCTGTAATCCCAGTACTTCGGCAGGCCAAGGCAGGCAGATTACTTGAGGTCAGGAGTTAGAGACCAGCCTGGCCAACGTGGTGAAACCCCGTCTCTACAAAAATGCAAAAAATTAGCCAGGTGTTGTGGCGTGCTCCTTAATCCCAGCTGCTCAGGAGGCTGAGGCAGGAGAATCGCTTTTTCCTGGGAGACAGAAGTTGCAGTGAGCCAAGATGGCACCACTGCACTCCAGCCTAGGCGACAGAGTGAGACTCCGTCTCAAAAAAAAAATAATAAAATCAAATTAAATTAAAAATAAATAAAAAATAAAAGTATGGTCCCTCTTGCTCTGGGGAACCTTATGAATCTCACAAAAATCTTGGACCCTGTCACCCAAAAAAATACACGAGTTATGTTAATATGTAAAACTATTTACACACCTTCAGAAGGTTTACAGAGCCACTGAAGCCTGACATCCCAGGGGGTCTGTAGGCCCTAGGTTAAGAAACCTGAATCAGTCAGGTAGAAAGGGTTTTCTGTAGACACTGAGTGATCCCTATGGTTCCTGCTAGCCCACGACGCTGTTTTGTCTGATAGCACATGAATCTTTCTGCACCCTGCCCGCCCCCCACCCCCCACCCACACTGTTTTTAAGCTGTAAGAATGTGTGACCAGGCGCGGTGGCTCACATCTGTAATCCCAGCACTTTGGGAGGCCGAAACTGGTGGATAAACCTGAGGTCAGGAGTTTGAGACCAGCCTGACCAACATGGTGAAACCCCGTCTCTACTAAAAATACAAAATTAGCCGGGCATGGTGGCACACGCCTGTAGTAGTTCCAGCTCCTTGGGAGGCTGAGGTAGGAGAATCGCTTGAACCCGGGAGGCGGAGGTTGCAGTGAGCCAAGATTGCACCATTGCACTCCAGCCTGAACAACAAGAGGAAAACTCTGTATCAAAAAAAAAAAAAAAAAAATAGAATGGGTGAGGTGTGAGAGGTCTGAAAAAGTGCAAGCAGCCAGAGGGAAGAGAGGCCAGGAAGAGGGAAACTGGGAGCTCTAACCTGATGGGATAAGCCTGGTCCTTGGGAAAGAGGGAAACAGCTGCTCAGACCGTCTAGTGCTGACTGTTCTCCCACCTTCATCCCCTTCCAGATGTGCTAGTGCTGCTGATGACAGATGTACTGGTGTTTCTCCAGGAAAAGGACCAGAAGTACATCTTTCCTACCCTGGTGAGACATTCATTCTTCACCTTTCTCAGCACAGACAAGTGTTTTAGGCTCTTCTTGCTTTCCTGCCCAAGTCCACGAGAGCTCTGGAGTCCCCAGAGTCAAACAGCTATAATTGTTACTATTACCGTAATAATAAAAAATAAGAGCAGCTCACAGGTACTGTTACTGTGCACAGGCACTTTTACACCTGTGGGAAAAGATTATTTTCGTCCTCATTTTATAGATGATGAAAGTAAAGCTTCAAGTCAGTTAAATAATTTGTCAAGGGTTGCACACATTTCTAAGTCCCTTCTGGCTGGCACCAGTGCCTGGCTCTTAACTGGTATTGTAAGATGACTCTTCAGTCCTTTCAGTCCTCGTCCAGAAGGATTGAAGGCCTAAATATGCCAAGGGACAGGATTCCCAGGCTTAATCCTTCCTTTCCCCTGACTGGCAGGACAAGCCTTCAGTGGTATCGCTGCAGAATCTAATCGTACGAGACATTGCCAACCAGGAGAAAGGGATGTTTCTGATCAGCGCAGCCCCACCTGAGATGTACGAGGTGCACACAGCATCCCGGGATGACCGGAGCACCTGGATCCGGGTCATTCAGCACAGCGTGCGCACGTGAGTGTCTGCCTGCCGCCTGCATGTGCTTATGACCTCAGGGTACCTGCAGCATTAGATCCCAACCATAGAACTCCCTGGGAACAGAATCCAGCATTCAGAGGTGGGGGAAGAGGTTGAGGGAGAGACAAAATGGCCCAAGACTGGAAAGGTCACCTATGTTCTTATGTCCTGTAAAGCCACATTTTATACATTGCCAACCTCAACTCCCTTTCAAATTCAGCATGAGCTGACAAGCAAGGGAATACTTTGAGCTGTCACATGGTGGCATACCTGCCAGCCAACAGTACAATTTCAGCTGCATTCACATCTTCATCTGTAGGCAGAGGGCTGTTATTTGGATTGTATTGTATTTTACATTTATTTTTCTAAAAATGAATGAAAAAGAGGATAATGAAAGCATCGATACTAGAGAGGAACAAGTCTCATAAACAAACTCAACACAATAGAAGCAAGAAGGAAATCAGTGTGTCAAAGCAGCAAATCTTTAGCTTCTATTGGACACACATTAGATTTGAGGCAGTCAACTATGTGTCTAATTGTGATGGGAAAAAACATCAAATAAAGCACAGGTAAGATGTTTAAAATGGATTCTGGAAGATTATGCCTAAAGAATGAAGTGTAAGTGTAATTCTAATTCAGATTTTTACAGGTTTTCTTTCTTTCTTTTTTTTTATTTTTTTTGAGACAGAGTCTCGCTCTCAGCTCACTGCAACCTCCACCTCCTAGATTCAAGCGATTCTTCTGCCTCAGCCTCCCAAATAGCTGGGACTACAGGTGCCCACCACGACCCCAGGCAAATTTTTTTTTTTTTTTTTTTTTTTTTGGAGACAGAGTCTCTGTTGCCGGGCTGCCTCAGCCTCCTGAGTAGCTGGGACTACAGGCTCACGCCACCATGCCCAGCTAATTTTTGTATTTTTAGTAGAAACGGGGTTTTACCATGTTGGCCAGGATGGTCTTGATATCTTGACCTCGTGATCGACCCGCCTTAGCCTCCCAAAGTCCTGGGATTACAGGCGTGAGCCACCGCACCCAGCCAAATTTTTGTATTTTTAGTAGAGACGGGGTTTTGCCATGTTGACCAGGCTGGTCTCGAACTCCTGACCTCAGATTATCCGCCCACCTCAGCCTCCAAAAGAGCTGAGATTACAGGCATTAGCCACCATGCCCAGCCAAGATTTTTATAATTTTTCTTTAGCTTTCAGGGAATCAGTTCTCAACTTTATAATTCGTAAACCTTTTTTTTTTTTTTAAACTTCTGCACCATGGAATTTTGAAAAGGTTTTTAGAAATGCATATAAAAGTATGAAATTGCAGGCCAGGCACAGTGGCTCACGCCTGTAATCCCGGCACTTTGAGAGGCTGAGGCGGGTAGATCACTTGAGGTCAGGAGTTCAAGACCAGCCCGGCCAATATGGTGAAACCTCGTCTCTACTAAAAATACAAAAATTAGCCGGGCGTGGTGGCATAAGCTTGTAATCCCAGTTACTCGGGAAGCTGAGGCAGGAGAATCGCTTGAACCCGGGGGTGGAAGTTGCAGTGAGTCAGGATTGTGCCACTGCACTCCAGCCTAGGTGACAGAGTGAGACTCCATCTCCAAAAAAAAATTATGAAATTGCCTATTCCAAGAAAGCAGTTCAAAATAACCTGTCCTGTTGACAGATCTGTAGTGGCTTCTTTATTAATAGTATTAATATTTATAATTGTGGCCAGGCGCTGTGGCTCACACCTGGAATCCCAGCACTTTGGGAGGCTGAGACAGGCGGACCACTGGAGTTCGAGACCAGCCTGGCCAACATGGCGAAACCCTGTCTCTACTAAAAATATAAAACTTAGCCAGGCATGGTGGTGCGTGCCTGTAGTCCCAGCTGCTTGGGAGACTGAGGCAGGAGAATCACCTAAACCTGGGAGGCAGAGGTTGCAGTGAGCCAAGATCCTGTCACTGGACTCCAGCCTGGGCAAAAGTGCAAGACTCTCTCTCAAAAAAAAAATTATAATTGTGGAAATTAATAATATTAATTGTAATTGATTTGTTGAGCTTCTGTTATGTTCAAAGCACTTTAACATTTCATTTAATCCTAATGAAAAACCTATGAGGAAGATATTACCTTCATTTTTCACATGAGGAAATAGAGAGGTTACCACCTGGTAAACAGTGGAGCCAGGATTTGCATCCTGTTTGCTTGATGCCAAAGCCTGTACTTGACCCTCTGCACTGTGCTGCCTTTCCAAGCGACCTTTGGAGAGATACATCTCAGTAAACGCAGATAATCAG
This sequence comes from Pan troglodytes, assembly GCF_028858775.2. NCBI lineage: Eukaryota > Metazoa > Chordata > Mammalia > Primates > Hominidae > Pan > Pan troglodytes. Next base: position 93,247,573 of record NC_072398.2, read on the forward strand.
TGCTAAGAAATGGAAGAAGGTCGGCCGGGCGCGGTGGCTCATGCCTGTAATCCCAGCACTTTGGGAGGCCGAGGATCACCTGAGGTCAGGAGTTTGAGACCAGCCTGGCCAACGTGACGAAACCCCATGTCTACTAAAAATACAAAAATTAGCCAGGCATGGTGGTGCGTGCCTGTAATCCCAGCTACTCAGGAGGCTGAGACAAGTGAATCACTTGAACCCAGGAGGAGGTTGTAGTGAGCTGAGATAGCGCCCTTGCACTCCAGCCTGGGTGACAGAGTAAGACTCCGTCTCAAAAAAAAAAGAAAGAAAAGGGAGAAGGTCAGGACTAAATTAAAGCTAGGGTGTGAGGCTGAGGAGTCTTATCAGAAGATGGAAGCATAAGGCATGTTTGGGAAGGAGGGAAGGCTGATTCTGGTCTATAACCTAGCTTCTGTCTCTCAATGGCATGCGACCTGTTACCCCTCCAGATGCCCATCCAGGGAGGACTTCCCCCTGATTGAGACAGAGGATGAGGCTTACCTGCGGCGAATTAAGAGTAAGTCCACCCACAAGGAGCTCCTTAGTAATTTATAATACATTCACACAATGGAATATTATGCAACTGTTAAAAAGATGAGATGGCTCTATGACGGCTGGTGTAGATCCACAACTGAAACATATTAAGTGAAAAAAGCAAGGTTTAAAACAATGTAAAGTGTATACTACCATGTGTGTAAAAATAATATGGAAGACGAAGGTTGGGTGAGTAAGTTACTTTTTCACTGTAAGGCCTTATATTAGTTAGGGTATGATTTAACTGCTATACAAAAAGACCACAAAAATCTTCTTCCTTAAAAAAGGAAGTAGATTGGCCGGGCGCGGTGGCTTACGCCTGTAATCCCAGCACTTTGGGAGGCCGAGGTGGGCGGATCACGAAGTCAGGAGATTGAGACCGTCCTGGCTAACACAGTGAAACCCCATCTCTACTAAAAAATACAAAAAAAAAATTAGCCGGGGGTGGTGGCAGGTGCCTGTAGTCCCAGCTACTCAGGAGGGTGAGGTAGGAGAATGGCATGAACCTGGGAGGCGGAGCTTGCAGTGAGCTGAGATCACGCCACTGCACTCCAGCCTGGGCAACAGAGCGAGACTCCATCTCAAAAAAAAAAAAAAAAAAAAAGAAGTAGATTGGCTGGATGCAGTGGCTCACGCCTTTAATCCCAGCAGGATTTGGGAGACAGGAGGATCTCTTGAGGTCAGGAGTTCGAGACCAGTCTGGGCAACAAAACATACATAGCAAGACCCTGTCTCTACAAAAAATTAAAAAAAAAAAAAAAAGCTAGGCATGATGGTACACACCTGTAGTCCTGGCTACTCGGGAGGCTGAGGTGGGCGGATTGTTTGAGCCCAGGAGTTCAAGGCTGTAATACACTATAATTGCACCACTGCACTCCAGTCTGGGTAACAACAACAACAAAAAAACCCAACAAGGTAGAATATTATTGCTGTCAACATAACAGTTCAAAGTGGGAAGTGCAGAGTAGTGGTGCAGCTCTGCCATCTTTAACATGAAGTTTTCATCTCTATGTCATATCTGAAGTGGCTACTCCAGCTCCCACTGTCACACCTGTATCACACCTAGCAAGGAGGAGTAAAGGAACAGAGTTTATACCCTTTTTTTCTTTTTCTTTCTTTCTTTCTTTTTTTTTTTTTTTTGAGACAGGGTCTTGCTCTGTCGCCCAGGGTGGAATGCAGTGGCGTGGCATGATCTCGACTCACTGCAACCTCCATCTCCCAGGTTCAAGTGATTCTCCTGCCTCAGCCTCCCAAGGAGCTGGGATTACAGGCATCCACCACCACTCCTGGCTAATTTTTGTATTTTTAGTAGAGATAGGGTTTCACCATGTTGGCCAGGCTGGTCTCGAACTCCTGGCCTCAAGTGATCCACCTGCCATGCCCAGCCTATACCCATTTCTTTTAAGAGCAGATCTGGAAGATGCTCATATCCATTGGCCAGAATGTAGTCATGTAGCAATATAGTCACGTGTAAGTCAGGCTGGAAAACATAGTTGTTAACTGGGCAGCCATGTGTGCCCAGATAAAACTTCTATGCATTTTCTCATTAAAGGAAGATGGAAAGAATGAACACTGTTGGACAACCTGCAACCCCTTCCACAAATCTTTTTTTTTTTTTTTTTGAGACAGAGTCTTGCTGTGTCGCCCAGGCTGGAGTGCAGTGGTGTGATCTCGGCCTCACTGCAACCTCTGCCTCCTGGGTTCAAGCGATTCTTGTGCCTCAGCCTCCTGAGTAGCTGGGACTACAGGCGCGTGCCACCACACCTGGCTAATTTTTGTATTTTAAGTAGAGACAGGGTTTTGCCATGTTAGCCAGGCTGGTCTTGAACTCCTGGCCTCAAGCGATCCACCTGCCTTGGCCTCCCAAAGTGCTGGGATTACAGGTGTGAGCCACTACACCTGACCAACAGAAAGCTTTTTCTTTTTTATAAATGCCAAAATAACAAAATTAAGTCTTGCCACACTGCCCCACCCTACCCCTCTCCCCTAGGGCTGTCCTCTACTGGTGCTCCTGCATACCCCTACGTCCTCTCATGTGCTCACTTGTTCCTTATCTGCAGTGGAGTTGCAGCAGAAGGACCGGGCACTGGTGGAGCTGCTGCGAGAGAAGGTCGGGCTGTTTGCTGAGATGACCCATTTCCAGGCCGAAGAGGATGGTGGCAGTGGGATGGCCCTGCCCACCCTGCCCAGGGGCCTTTTCCGCTCTGAGTCCCTTGAGTCCCCTCGTGGCGAGCGGCTGCTGCAGGATGCCATCCGTGAGGGTGAGGGAGCTCCCAGGGAAGAGTCCAGGCTCAAGCACTCACCGTCACAGAATGTGGACATGTGACTAGACATGGACAAACACAGACAAGTGGGATGCCAACCCTATAAACCATAAACGGCCCTGAGTGCCTCTTCTGGGCCAGTTCCTGGGAAAGGCAGGGGAGGAGGTGTGGTCCTTGCTGCTGCTCCATATCGTCCATGCTGCATGGACTCTGCTGCCTCGTAGGCATTTACTGCCCTTTACCTCATCAGTGGTTGTGTGAGTGAAACCCCACTGCCAGTGCAGGGGGCATTCCCCCAGATGCCCAAGTGTCCCACATGTGGGGGTGAATGGCATTCCCCTCAGGGTCCTGTGTCATTCCTGTTCTCACCTCTTCCTGTTTCCCCACAGTGGAGGGTCTGAAAGACCTGCTGGTGGGGCCAGGAGTGGAACTGCTCTTGACACCCCGAGAGCCAGCCCTGCCCTTGGAACCAGACAGCGGTGGTAACACGAGTCCTGGGGTCACTGCCAGTGAGTACCAGGGCAGGGGACCAAGGTAGTAGGTGGGAGGGGCCAAAGTGAGTGGAGTGGTACCAGGGATCAAGTGGTATCAGGGCCCCAGGGAAGTGAGCTCAGCCATCCTTTTCTCCTTCTCAACAGATGGTGAGGCCAGAACCTTCAATGGCTCCATTGAACTCTGCAGAGCTGACTCAGACTCTAGCCAGAGGGTAGGTCCTCAAGAGGTTCTGGGACTTGGCAAGAGGGTGGGAGAGGGACAGCCAGCCTCTGGATCCTCAACACAAAGCTGTCAGGGGCAGGCACCCAGGATTTGTGTGCCTGCTGACTCCCCATTCTTGCCCATTTCTGCAGGATCGAAATGGAAATCAGCTGAGATCACCGCAAGAGGTGAGATGGGAATTGATGGTATAGGAGACTGAAGGGAGGATGTTCTTAGTCTGAGTAGTTAGAGCCCAGTTTGGAGTGGGGTGGGGAAAGCGTCTACATTCAAGTATGTCTCCGGATCCTACTGTCCCCACACCCACCCTTGTTCAACTTTTGGGCAGTTCTCCCATCCTAAAGCTGGGGCCCTGTTCCCACCCTGTCTGTCCTCAGGAGGCGTTACAGCGATTGGTCAATCTCTATGGACTTCTACATGGCCTACAGGTCAGTAGGACAAGGGCTTGAATGGGGAAGGGGAGGAGCCAGGCTAGAGATGCCTGTTTAGGTGGGGCATGGTCATCCCAACAGGCCTTTCTAAATACCCTCCCAATCCAAGCTCTCCAGGAGCGATGACCTGGGCCTTGGAGGGTGAAGGCGAGGGGTAGAAGAGCACAGGGGTTCTGATAAACCCTTCTGCCTGCATTCTACTCCCAGGCAGCTGTGGCCCAGCAGGACACTCTGATGGAAGCCCGGTTCCCTGAGGGCCCTGAGCGGCGGGAGAAGCTGTGCCGAGCCAACTCTCGGGATGGGGAGGCTGGCAGGGCTGGGGCTGCCCCTGTGGCCCCTGAAAAGCAGGCCACGGAACTGGCATTACTGCAGCGGCAACATGCGCTGCTACAGGAGGAGCTACGGCGCTGCCGGCGGCTAGGTGAAGAACGGGCAACCGAAGCTGGCAGCCTGGAGGCCCGGCTCCGGGAGAGTGAGCAGGCCCGGGCACTGCTGGAGCGCGAGGCCGAAGAGGCTCGAAGGCAGCTGGCCGCCCTGGGCCAGACCGAGCCACTCCCATCTGAGGCCCCCTGGGCCCGCAGACCTGTGGATCCTCGGCGGCGCAGCCTCCCCGCAGGCGATGCCCTGTACTTGAGTTTCAACCCCCCACAGGTAAGGTGGCCTGCAGTGGTGAATGGACCTGGGGTGGACATAAGGGTCCATGGAGCCCGAAAGAAATTGGGCCATTGGGGATTTGAGCCCAAATGCAATCAGTCAACCGACTTGAAGGATATTGAGATACTGGTTGGAGAACTGAAAAGAAATGTAGATGGGTGCAGGGGTGGAGGAAATTAACTCGGGTCGTGGTGCTGAAAGAAGCCAGTTGGTGGTGGATCTCCTGAAGGGGACTCATGGGTGAGCCCCAGCGGGGAGAGCTGCTGCCTTCAGCCAAGCAGAACCTCCAATCTTCACACTACTCAGTCCCTGACCTGCTGTTCTTCCTGCCCACTGTCCACAGCCCAGCCGAGGCACTGACCGCCTGGATCTACCTGTCACTACTCGCTCTGTCCATCGACACTTTGAGGACCGAGAGAGGCAGGAACTGGGGAGCCCCGAAGAGCGGCTGCAAGACAGCAGTGACCCTGACACTGGCAGCGAGGAGGAAGGTAGCAGCCGTCTGTCTCCGCCCCACAGTCCACGAGGTGAGACCCTGGCGGAGACATGGACCAGAGGTAGAGTGCAGCCTGGGTACAGGCCGTTGGGCTGTGGCTTCCAAATGGGCCCTAACTGACCTGTGAGGCTTTTAGTAACTCTAGGGAGGGACTTCCTGTTTTGTCTGATGATGAATGGGTGGTGGAACTCTAGGAAGCAGGAGGGGCCTCTCTCCTCCAACTGGTTGGTGATTCCCAACCTTTAGAAGTAAAAACAGATTCTTTTTTAAAAAGGCATGGTGGCTCATGCCTGTAATCCTAACACTTTGGGAGGCCAAGGCAGGAGGATCGCTTGAGCTCAGAATTTTGAGGCCAGCCTGGGCAACATAGTGAGACCCACCTTCTCTACAAAAAAAAATTCATTTATTTATTTTTTTATTTTATTTAATTAATTTATTTCATTATTATTTTTTGCGATGGAGTCTTGCACTGTTGCCTGGGCTGGAGTGCTGTGGCGTGATCTTGGCTCACTGCAACCTCTGCCTTCCAGGTTCAAGCGATTCTCCTGCCTCAGCCTCCCAAGTAGCTAGGATTACAGGCGCCCACCACCATGCCCAGCTAATTTTTGTATTTTTAGTAGAAATGGGGTTTCACTATGTTGGCCAGGTTGGTCTTGAACGGCTGACCTCGCGATCCACCTGTCTTGGCCTCCCAGAGTGTTGGGATTACAGGCATGAGCCACCACGACCGGCTAAATTTTTTTTTTTTTTTTTTGAGATGGAATTCTCACTCTGTCGCCAGGCTGGAGTACAGTAGTGAGATCTCCGCTTACTGCAACCTCCGCCTCCCAGGTCCAAGTGATTCTCCTGCCTCAGACTCCTGAGTAGCTGGGACTACAGGCACATGCCTCCACGCCCAGCTAATTTTTGTATTTTTAGAAGAGATAGGGTTTCACCATGTTGCCCAGGCTGGTCTCAATCTCTTGACCTCATGATCCGCCTGCCTTGGCCTCCCAAAGTGCTGGGATTATAGATGTGAGCCACTGCACCCGGTCTATTTTATTTAATTTAATTAATTTATTTATTTATTTAAGATGGAGTCTCACTCTGTCACCCAGGCTGGAGTGCAGTGGCACAATCTCAGCTCACTGCAACCTCCACCTCCTGAGTTCAAGTGGTTCTCCTGCCTCAGCCTCTCGAGTAGCTGGGATTTACAGGCATGCACTACCACACCTGGCTAATTTTTTTTGTATTTTTTAGTAGAGATGGGGTTTCACCATGTTGGCCAGGCTGGTCTCGAACTCCTGGCCTCAGGTGATTCACCCACGTTGGCCTCCCAAAGTGCTGGGATTACAGGTGTGAGCCACCATGCCTTGTCCCCCAAAATTTTTTTAATTAGCCAGGTGTGGTGGAGTGAGCCTGTAGTCCTAGCTACGGAGAGTGAGAGTGAGGTGAGAGGATCACTTGAGCCCAGCAGGTTGAGTTGACAGTACTCTGTGATTGCTCCAGCCTGGGCGACAGAAAGAGACCCGGAGACCCAGACACAGGATCTCGCTCTACAATTTTTTATGTTAGAGAGAGGGTCTTGTGCTGTTGCCGAGGCTGGACTCAAACTCCTGGGCTTAAGTGATCCTCCCAAGTAGCTGGGGCTACAGGTACATACCACTGTGCCTGGGAAGGTATAGTTTTTTGTTTTGTTTTGTTTTGTTTTTTTTGAGACAGTTTTGCTCTGTCACCCAGGCTGGAGTGTAGTGGCACAATCTCAGCTCACTGCAACTTCCACCTCCCAAGTTCAAGCAATTCTTGTTCCTCAGCCTCCCGAGTAGCTGGGATTACAGGCGCATGCCACCACATATAGCTAATTTTTGGCATTTTTAGTAGAGATGGGGTTTCACCATGTTGGCCAGGCTGGTCTCCAACTCCTGGCCTTAAGTGATTCTCCCACCTTAGCCTCCCAAAGTGTTAGGATTATAAGCACGAGCCACAGGGCCAGTTTTTAAAGTAAAAAAAGTTTCAAAGAACTTCAAGTTTTTTAGTTGGTTCACGAAATAAAAAATTACCAAAAGCTTTAACCTTAAAGTATTTTGTATTTTCCTAATCAAATTGTATCTTTGGATACTGTAAAAGTGTATCCGGTACCTAGGTATGGATACCTTGCTTACTTTGTTGCCAAAGGTTTTCCTCTCACCCAAGAATTTACAGAACCCTGTCATCCCTTCACAGCCCCAGATCCCCCTGAGCCTGCAGATGGGGAGGCATTAGTCTAGGGGTACAGTTCCTCATGGGAGTCTCTGCTAACTCACTGGCTTTGTCCTGTCCCCCTTCAGACTTTACCAGAATGCAGGACATCCCGGAGGAGACGGAGAGCCGCGACGGGGAGGCTGTAGCCTCCGAGAGCTAAGGGGGCCCCTCCCCCCTGCCCCGTGCCCCACTGAAGAACATTACTGAGGGGGCTAACCTTGGGGACTCCAATTTGCCAATGATGAGGGAACATTTGAAAGAACTGCAAATTGTCCTTGCCAGCTCTTGGGATCCTTGGATACCTGGGGCCATTTAAGAAGCTAGGGGAATTAGGCCACAACACCCCCTGGGACATCTGAAAGCTACACCACAGATGCCAGTGGTTCATGCCTTCTTCCCGCAACTTTAGGAAAATTTATTTATTTATTGTTTATTAGTTATGGGGGGAGAGGGGAGATTTAAAAGACCAGGGACATGGGAACCAAGCCATAGGGATCAGAGGGCCTTGTCCTTGAACACTACTGGGGTATATTCAGGCTCATCCACGCAGCTGCTGGGTTCTTGCCCTAACGGCCCTCCCCTGCAACATCCATCTTGGAGGAGAGGCTGCAGCCACAGCACCCTACTGCCCTTTAAATAAAGGAGGGCTGTGGGCAGGGCCATGTCCCTTTCTCCTCTCCCCTCAACCTCTTATTGCTGTTCTCCCTTTCTCCGGCCTTCATGGAAGCCCTGGGAGATAACCTGGCTTCCTGGAGTTGATGGAATAAAGGTTGGGGTGGCCATAATGGTTTGTTGGGGGTGAGGGAAAAAACCCACAGGGACCAGAATGTTTTGTTGTTCTTTCGTTTTCTTTTTTGTACCAAAGTCAACTGCACGTGTTTTATATTTTTAAGAGATCGTAGGCAATTAGAGATCGAAGCCTCCTATCTCCACATCTCTGAAGAAGTTGAGGGGTGGGGGAGAGAATGACTTCTGCCTTCATCTGCAGTAACGGGGGGACCTATACTGACCTCTTCCCCAGCCATTTAGAAACAAGTTCTAGGGTGGGTTGGAAAATCTCCAAGAGCCCTGACCTCATCTTCCACCTCAGCAACCATGACCTGAAACCTCAGCGTGAATTTGGGGGATTTTTCAGTGGAACCCCTGCCCCCAAATGTCGACCAGCCCCCAAATGTCGAAGAATTTTCTTCTTGCCAATTTTGTTGTTTAAAAAAAAAATTCAGGGAAAATTAAAAACCTGGAACTCCATAAGGTACTGTCTTCCATAATGTCTGCCAATTCTGAGGAGGATAGTAGTAGAGAGCCGGGCAGTGACCTAAGTTCCTCTGAAAGGGGCCTTTTCCTCTCACCGCAAGGACAGCCTCTGCCTCACTGAAGAGAGGGGGCACTAACAAAAGTAACCACTGCAAATCTTTTTTTTGTTTTTTTAATTCACAAATACAAGGATAAAAACAAAGGGGCACACAGGTTCCAATGTTGGGAATTCCGGTATCAGGAAAAGTGTGTTCATCGTATTTGTATGCCATGCTCAGCAATCACCTCCACCTATTGCCCCCATCCCCAGTGTCATTCATTGTCAGATCCATCCCCCACTAGGCCCTTGTTGATCTCCATGATGCCGGGCCCTGGGGTTACCCGTCACAGGAGCTGCTCATTTACTGTCCCTCTTTGAGAGGCAGTGAGAGATGAGCTGGTTTCAGTTCTTGGTTTTAGTTGGTTTTACTTCCTGTTCCCAGTTGGTACTTACTTTGGGGCTGTGGGGGAGGGGAGGAGGTGAGAGTCTAGGGTTGTATAAATGCTGGTATGAATTCACATCCCTGTTGGAGCCTGTGGGGTCAGATCAGGAGAAGGGGGCTCAGGCCCTCAGCTAGAAAGAGGAATTGAAGTCACGTGGGGAGCAGGCTGGGGGAGCAGCCAGCACCCTCCCCTTCTGTAACTCTCATCCACCAGCATCAAGCCTTTACAAGGTGCTTTCTCAGCCATTACGGGGATCCTGAGAATGGGGAATTGTTCTCATTTTATGGGCCGGGAAACCTAGGTGCACGAAGCTTGCCAGGCCAGGAGGGGGCCGGCCTTCTTAGTCCCAGTCCACCACTTTTCTCTCTTGGCTACTCTGCCTAAAAATACCAGGGCTGGCTGGGTGCAGTGGCTCACGCCTATAATCCCAGCACTTTGGGAAGCTGAGTTGGGTGGATCACTTGAGGCCAGGAGTTCGAGACCAGCCTGGCCAACATGGTGAAACCCCATCTCTACTAAAAATACAAAAATTAGCCGGGCGTGATGGTGGGCACCTGTATTCCCAGCTACCTGGGAGGCTGAGGTGGGAGAATTGCTTGAACCCGGGAGGCAGAGGTTGCAGTGAGCCGAGATTGTGCCACTGCACTCCAGCACTCCAGCCTGGGCGACAGAGCAAGACCCTGCCTGGAGAAAAGAAAAAACCACCAGGGCTTCACATTTCACACGCAGGGACACAGGGCTCAGCAGCTGTCTTCCAGGTCAGCTGGAAGTATCTCCGACCCAGAGCTGTGAGGGTGGCACCTTTAGGTGGGGAAGGAAGGTAGGTGGGGGTAGGGTGAGGATATTAGACAGCATGCAGAGACCACCAAGAAAGGGGAATGCAGGCTCTCCCAGAATGCCCCACAGATCCAGTGAGAGATGCTGGTCAGCAGAGAACATGGAAACCTGGAGACACAGCCCAGAGTGGGTGTGAAGTCCCCCGCTGCTTTCTTTGAAGCAGTGCTGTCCCTTCTGCCACCCCGTACCAACCCCCTCCACACACACACACACACACACACACACACACATCTTCAGCCCCAGAACATGGGGCACAAGCATTTGTCTGATGTGTCTACTCCTGAGAGCTAGGCCTCTTCCTCACATCTTTGACCGTTGTGTCCCCTGTCCCCTCCCTAACCCACTTTTGGGAACCCACAGCCTTAACCTCTGTCCCTCCTGCTGAAGTTTCAAAGCCATTTGGCTTGGTGTTCCAGGGAGCCAGGGCCCAGGTTCTCACCAAAACATTGCCTTCCCTCCGTTCCAAGGGGAGCTCCAGGCCGCCTGCTCTGCCCAGCCCTCCCTTCTCCATCCTCCACTGCACCCTCCTCGTTCCACTTCCCCACAAGAGTAGGTCTTTGTGCATGCAATTCATCTCTAACTTGGACCTGTGTGCACTTTGTCAATATTTACCTCTGGGGCCCATAAAGCAGAAATGCCCCCAGAGGAGCCAATATCCGGAGCCCAGCAAAGCCATCAGAGGGAGCTGCTGGGGTGGGAAGATGGGTGCTTAGGTGGGGAGGGATTTTCCATTGCCTGCATGGGCTAGGAATAGACCTGGAGTTTTGGAACTAGTTTAAACATCATCAAAAAGAGGAAATTAAACAAGAGGCTAATTAAGTTCCTTTCACATTGCTTAATCTGTTGTGAATTGGGTGCCTCTTTGGAGCCTCCTCTGCCCAGCAATTAAAGGAACTGGGACGGGGGGCACCTGGAGGCACTGTGGCCTCCCCCTTCACAGGGCGCTCTGCACTTAATAAGGTGGCACTGCTCCCAGCTGCTGCCCCAGGAGCCTGAGCAGCCTGTGTCCTCATAGGTTACAAGTCATGCCAGAGAGCTTGGGGCGGGGGGAGGGGGGCGGTGGGGGGGCAGTGGAAGTGGGAGCTCTACCTCATCTTCCCTCTGCCTCCCTCCTTTCTAGGGGCTGCCTCCTAGAAAATCCTTCTGATGGCTAACCTTTATCATTGATGCATCTCAATACAGGAACCAAAGAGGAACCCCTGTCCTGGAGAACACACCTTCAAGAGGGGCTTAGGGGCCAACCTCTGAGTTGTTTATGTGAGACTTTCATTATACCCCACTTCAGAGCATATACAACCATTCCAGCTGAGACATGGTTCCCCATCCCCATCTCCCAGCTGCACGCTTATTTCCTCCCATCTCTCTGTCTCCATTTTACACAGGGTGTAAGAATAATAGCTCGACCGGGTGCGGTGGCTCACGCCTGTAATTCCGGCACTTTGGGAGGCCGAGGTGGGCAGATCACTAGAGGTCAGGAGTTTGAGACCAGCCTGGCCAATATGGTGAAATTCTGTCTCTATTAAAAATTACAAAAAATTGGCCAGGCGTGGTAGCGGGAGCCTGTAGTCCCAGCTACTCGGGAGGCTGAGGCAGGAGAATCGCTTGAACCCGGGAAGCAGAGGTTGCAGTGAGCTGAGATCACACCACTGCACTCCAGCCTGGGCGACAGAACGAGACTCTGTCTCAAAAAAACAAACAAACAAACAAACAAAAAAGAATAATAGCTAACAGTATATTTCACTGTTAAATCTTTAGTAGCCCATTTTACAGTTGAGAACAGTGAGGTACAAAGAGGTAAAGTAATTTGCTGGAGGTAAAGCTGTGAATCCAGGTGCTCTGACACTCAAACTGATACTCTGGGCTTTGCATTTGGGGCAGGGAGGACTAGCACCACTTTCTGAGGTCTCTGCTTTTCTGGCTCTACCTGCAGCCTGTTCTCCCAGCCCCCTCCCCTCTTTAATCGCTCACCTCCCTTCACCCCACCCATGTCTTTGCCTTGTCATTATCTTCACTTCTTTCAAATCCTGATTTAAAGGGAGACACACAGGCACTCCCGTCAGCACCAGGGTTTTACACCCAGGGCCTGGCAGGTGCTGGAAATTCCAGCAATACCCCACACCTGGCATCCCTTCAGGGGAACTACAACTTTTGCAGCTGAGGCCTCTGCAGGCAGCAAGTTTCAGTGGTCACCACTGAGATGGTAAGGTGAGGACAGGGGAAGCCGGCATTTTTGGCCTTGATACTGGAGAAAGACAAGGGATACCCTGTTTTGAGGTGGGGGGTGGGTACAGAGAGAGATGGGCACTGACCTCTGATTCATTAGCCTAGAACCCTTAGGGAAGTTTTCCTAGGTATTCTTGCAGAAGGCAGAAATGGAGCAACGAATCCTTTTGTTCCATACTGAACTGGAGGTGGAACTGGGATAAAAGGTCAAGACAATTTGTGGATAATCCAGAGGTTTATTCTCAGATCCTCTTCTTTCCCATCTCCAAATAAAGACTTAAGCTTTGTCACATCCAGCTCTGATCTGAGCCCCCGCCTCCCCCATTCACCACACCCAGAGTTGGGGATCAAAGATCAGACTTTTCCCTGAGGGCACTGCAGCCTGGCAGAGAGGGCAGCTTCTCCCCAGGACTCGAGGATCCTACACTTGGTGGATCTCAGAAAGAGGAGTGTGTTCAGCTTGCGCCCTTCACCCGGGTGTCCCTCTGTCCAGGTTGGTGAGCAGGGTAGAAGGGCGGCTCTCCCGGGGGTTGCTTGCGACCCACCGCCTGCCTACCTGCTTTAGGGCCACCTGTTGCACCCAGCCTCCGCCCTGGGGCCACAGCCTCGACCGCAGATCCCTGAAGGTGTCTGCCAGAGCCTGCCGGGGCTCCCGCCTCAGGAGACAGTACAGCACAGGGTTGAGGCAGCTATTGCTGTGTGCCAAGCAAGTAGTGACAGGGAAGACATACGTCTGGATAGTATAGAAAGTACTGTTCCAGGGCACCAGGTCAAACTTCACCAGGACACCCCAGAGAGTGACCACATGGTTGGGAAACCAGCAGAGGAAGAAGGAAGCCACCAGGATGCGGACAGAGCGGGCCACGACCCTGCTGTCCTGCCGCCGCCGTTGCCGCCGCTGCAGGAAGGCCAGCAGCAGCAGGTAGCTGGTGGTGATGACGCCCAAGGGCACCATGAAAGCCAGCACCACCCTCTGCAGCTGGTAGGCCCCCAGCCAGTACCTGCTGGGGAAACGCAGCAGGCAAAGGCGCACACCGCACACCTCACCCTCCACCCCGAAGACAGCTGTGGGCACCGTCACCAGGGCAGCCGCCACCCACACTGCCAGGGTGGCTATTCGGGCCCAGAAGAGTGAGAGGTGGGTGCCTGGCCCCGCAGCCATGGCCACCACCCAGTAGCGAGCAACGCTCAGCGCTGTGATGAGGAAGATGCTGGCATAGACGTTGAGGACAGTGGCCGTCAGAACCATCTTGCAGAGGGCACCTCCGAAGGGCCAGTGAAAGTCCAGTGCCGACTCGGCTGCCCAAAAGGGGAGAGTGAGTGCCAGTCCCAGGTCCGCCAGAGCCAGGTTGAAGACGAAGGTGTCTGAAGGTGGGCCAGGGGCTCTCCGGGCACAGTTACTCAGTACCCACAGCACCGCCAAATTTCCCAGCAAGCCAATGGCCCCCACAAGCCCATAGGCCAGGGCAACCATGAGCCTCAGGGCTAGGAATTTGACAGGCATCGGAGCATCATCAGCACTCAGCACACTGCCTCCGGAGGCATTGGCCCAGAAGAATGTGGGTGGAGAGGCAGAAGTATTGAGTGTGGGCATCGCAGGGCATCAGAGATTGGTGGTGCTGAGAAGAGAGGTCTGCAAGTGTCTGCCAGACTGGCAGAGGCCACTGAAAGCTCTAGGAAGGAGGCTGTAGAATTAAGTGCTTCTCTGGGGCCTCTGGTGAGCCCTGGCCCACACCCACACCTCAGAGGGAGGGGTGTGGAAAGGACAACCCACCACCTTCCTGTTGGTCAAGATTGGTGGTAGGTGGGGCAGGGCGAGGCACAGCCTGAATGCCAGGGTATATGTGCATGCGCCCGCCTGTAAGAGGGGCTCTAAATGGCAGAGAGGGAGGGGAGAAGGGAGAGTTACCCCGCTATGGAGGGCAGCCCCAAGCCTCCACCCCAGGGAGAGAGCTGGAGGTTCCCTGTCCCAGAGATGACAGGAACCAAACTAGAGCTGCCTCTGTTCCTAACAGTGCAGAGGCCTCCCTCCTCTGCAGAAAGTGTTCCCTTGGGGCCCAAAGGAAGGGGCCTGGGAGGTGGCATAGAGGCAGGGAATCAGCATGGGTGTCCAAGAGAGGAAAGAGCGGAGGCTGCGGAGTCCCAGACCTGCTGCTCACTAGCCGTGTGACTGGGAGAGTTACTTTACTCCCCTAAGCCTGTTTTCTTGCTTAAAATTTTCAGGTAAGTCTGCTTCACAGGAGTGGCATGATGCAATGAGAGAATACATGTGAAATAGCAATTTGTATGAATATTATTTCAAAGGAGAAGTTTGGGGTGTTTGTGGCAGAAGGGTACTGAGAGGCTATTACCATGCCCAGGGAACAGTGCCAACTAAAACAGGTTGGAATTCATCTCAGCAGCAGTGACCTTGAGGCTAAGAGCAGGGAGGGGAAAGAGAGAGGAAGTCACAGCTTCCTGTTTCCTCCCCACTGGGAACACTGGGCCTATGAGGGCCTGTGTGGACCTGGGCATGCCCTCAGTTCTGTTCCTGCTCCTGATAATTAAACATTCCTGCTAACCTCTATCGCCGCCTTTCCCCCCTTTCCTGCTCTAGTCTGTGGACAGAGCTCAGCGGTCCCCCTACTCTCTCCTGCAAACCCCATGTCAGAGCTAAGGATCCTGAGATACGCCCTCACCACACCTCATCCTGTCTCCCCATGATCTCAATCATAACTGGAAAAAAAAAATGCTTCATTGGGCCCTCCCCTTTCATTGCCTACATCTCTACCTACTGCAGAAGGAGCTGAGATGGGGACAAAGAGAAGGCAGGAGGTGGGTAGGTAAAAGAGTAAGGCTTTCTCAAGGATTCCAATATATTCAGCCCCTTCTTGCCCTCTGCCAGCTAATTAAGATAACGTTCGATGTTCAGTTCCTTTGGAGTGCTGGGGGAAGAGAGGGGCCCTTTGCGACAATAAATCAGCAGTGGGCTTGTGAACACATAGGAGAAACCCAGAGGTGATAGTGATACAGGCTGGGTGCCAACATGTTGGGGCTTTCGAACCAGGGATGAGTATAAAGGGGGTGGCAGAAGGGGAGTGCCCAGCCCAAGGTCAGGTGAGCCCCACAGGCTACCTTCTGGCCTCATGGCTGCTCCTGTGTGACTGTGTCATCACTGTCTCTCAGGGCCATGTCTACTCCTCTGCCCACCCAGAATCACCCTGCTAATCTGGCAATTAAGATAACTGCTTGGCCGGACGAGGTGGCTCATGCCTGTAATCCCAGCACTTTGGGAGGCCGAGGTGAGCGAATCACCTGAGGTCGGGAGTTCAACACCAGCCTGACCAACATGGGGAAAGCCCGTCTCTACTAAAAATACAAAATTAGTGGGGCGTGGTGGCGAGTGCCTGTAATCACAGCTACTTGGGAGGCTGAGGCAGGAGAATCACTTGAACCCGGGAGGCAGAGATTTTGGTGAGCTGAGATCACACCACTGCACTCCAGCCTGGGCGGCAGAGTGAGACTCCGTCTCCCCCCAAAAAATAAATAAACAACAACAACAACAACAACAAAAACTGCTTAATGCTTTGGACTTATTTTCTTTATTGGCTTAGAGAAAAAGTGGGCCAGAATTCCAGGGTTCTGCTATTCATTTCAAACATCTGGTCCTCCAATCATTTCTTTACCTTTTTATCGTTTCTAGTCCTAAGCCTTTCCCTTAGTCTGAGACTAGCAACACTCCCTTGTGGTTATGTAGAGAGGTGATGCCACCAGCTGGCCTTGTCTAAGAACTTCGTCTAGCATTTCGTTCATTCATTCATTCACTAATCACAGCATTCCCTGAACCTTTACTGTGTGCCAGGCACTGTGCTTAATGCTGGGAGACGAAAACAAAAAATATAGTCACACTCTTCATAGAAAATAATAAACTTTTTAGATGGAAGGGATCTTTCAGACCATCTCGTTCAACTTCTTATTTTATGTAGAATGAGAGTGATTTGCCCAAGACCACCAGGGAGGTGATGGTAGAGTCAGGGTTTGAGATAAAAGTCTCTTGACTCCTGGAATAGGACTCTTTTCCACTACATCGCGAACCCTGAGGGAAGCAGTGCCAGGATGTGGACGGAGGGACAGTGACAGGATGTGGACGGAGGGACAGTGACAACACCTTTTGAGATGATTCTTCACTCACAACTGCTGGGAGATGAGGAGGAACTAGATTCAGCAAAAATGCTTGTGCTGTCCCCTACCTTCAAATTACCCTGTAGAGCCAGACTTTGCCAGTGCCATTTTCTTGTCTGGTTGTTTTTACTAACTCATAGGCAGTGCACTCAGTCGGCCACCAGTGCTGTCTTCCATCTCAGAGTCCAAGGACCTGTAGTGGTAGATTATGGTGTCTGCCTTCGATAAAAAGGACTTCTAGGGGCCAAGCCCTCCCCTCAGTCACCTGAATAGCCACACCTCCCTCAGCCCACATCTCTCTCCAGCCCCACATCCCTGTCCCTGCCCTTCACAGCCCAGGCTATGGCATCTCCGAAAAGGAATTGGAGAGGAGGCAGAAGGGACTGAGTTATCACTCTACAGAGCACAGAGAGGAGGGAGTTTGCATTTGCATTTGTAGTAGAGGGGACAGAGACTAAACCCTTGGGGATACTATAAATGGTGGGAATAGGAAACCTACCCCTAATCCAAATCCCTAAGCTCACATCAACCCAAGCAGCCACCATCTCTACTCTGTCATATGTCTGCCAAGGTTCACTGGGGAAAAATCTCCAGTATTGGTAAGGGGTATGGGCAGCTCCAATGCTCAGGGGCAGGTTCTAAATCAGTCTCTCTCTCCCCCCACCACCTTCTAACTTTATGTTTTGGAGTAGTTTTAGGTTTACAGAGAAATGGCAAAGGTAGTGAGAATTATATGTCTCATTTATTTTCCAAAGTAAAACTGGCAGAGCATTAAAAAAAAAAAAAAAAAGAAAAATACAACAAAGATGTGCAATCCCAGTAAACTAAATGACAAAGCATTACAGAGGGAAATTAAAGAAGGCCCGAATAAATGGCATACTGTGTTCATGGGTTGGAAGACTTTAAAAACATTTTTTTTTTGGCCAGGCGCGGTGGCTCACGCCTGTAATCCCAGCACTTTGGGAGGCCAAGGCAGGCGGATCACGAGGTCAGGAGATAGAGACCATCCTGGCTAACACGGTGAAACCCCATCTCTACTAAAAATACAAAAAATTAGCCGTGCGTGGTGGTGGGTGCCTGTAGTCCCAGCTACTAGGGAGGCTGAGGCAGGAGAATGGCATGAACCCAGGAGGCGGAGCTTGCATAGAGCTGAGATGGCACCACTGCACTCCAGCCTGGGCGACAGAGCGAGACTCCATCTCAAAAAAAAAAAAATTTTTTTTCTTTTTTTCTTTTTTTTTTGGTTGAGAAGAGGTCTCACTCTGTCACCCAGGCTGGAGTGCAGTGGCACAATCTTGGCTCAGTGCCTCGACCTCCCCAGGCTCAGGTGATCCTCCTACCTCAGCCACAGGAATGTGCTACCACACAGGCTAATTTTTGTATTTTTAGGAGAGATGGGGTATCCCTATGTTGCCCAGGATTGTCTTGAACTCCTGGGCTCAAGCAACCCTCTCACCTCACCCTCCCAAAGTGCTGGGATTACAGCCATAAGCCACCACGCCTAGCATCAAAAATATTCTTGAAATGACCTCAGGTGATCCTCCTGCCTTGGCCTCCCAAAGTGCTGGGATTACAGGCATGTCAGGAGATCGAGACCATCCTGGCTAACATGGTGAAACCCCATCTCTAAAAAAAAAAAATACAAAAATTAGCCGGGTGTGGTGGCGGGTGCCTGTAGTCCCAGCTACTCGGGAGGCTGAGGCAGGAGAATGGTATGAACCCGGGAGGTGGAGCTTGCAGTGAGCCGAGATCATGCCACTGCACTCCAGCCTGGGCGACAGAGTGAGACTCCGTCTCAAAAAAAAAAAAAAAAAAAAAAAAAATCAGCTGGTCATGGTGACACTTTGGTAGGCTGAGGCGAATGGATTGCTTGAGCCCAGTAGTTCAAGACCAGTCTGGGCAACATGGCAAAACCCCATCTCTACAAAAGATAACAAAAAATTAGCGAGGCATGGTGGTTCATGCCTGTGGTTCCAGCTACTTGGTTCCAGCTACTCTACTAAAAATACAAAACAACAACAACAAAAAATTAGCTGGGCGTGGTGGCGGGCACCTGTGATGTGGGAGGATCACCTGAGACTGGGAGGTCAAAGCTGGAGTGAGCTGTGATCATGCCACCGCACTCCAGCCTGGGTGACAGAGTGAGACCCCCGTCTCAAAAAAAAAAAAAAAAAACCCCACAAAAAACAAAAAAACACTGGGTAACCTCATGGCAATCCAAGCACATGGCACAAAGTATAGCCAGGCCTCATAGGGGCTAGAAATGGGGCTATATACTCTAATTCTTTTTAAATAGCTGCTCCATTATTCTTTTTGAATAGCTGCTCCATTATTCTTTTTGATAGATTTCCCCTTGTAAGAAAGTGGAAAAATATTTCTAAAACTATTTTTAGAGGTGACATCAGAATCCCTCACAGGAAATCTCCTTGTTTGGAAAAATTATTCAATAAATGCTTGAGGTAGTACCCCTGGGGTGATGTGGTGAATACTGGAGACATTGAGAAAGCCCACCCTCCATCTTTTCTTTTTTTCCCATCACAACTCCTACTGCTGTGGGAAAGAATATTAGGCCAAAAGAGCATGACCCAGTTTGGCATTTTCCAAGGTTGGGCTGATCTAAATGAGTTTGAGGGAGATACTCTGGAGACAGGTATGGGAATGTAGCACCACCATCTGGAGAAAAGGGGACTGAATCTTAGCTAGAAAGTGCCACTGAAACACAGGGGGAGTAGCAAGGAGAGGAGACTGACAGAGAGGTTATAGGACCTAGCTCTATGGATTTTATGTGCTCTCCAAGGTGTCACTGCTTTAGAGTTGGTAGTAAATGACCTAATAATACCTAAATGACCACTAGGAAAGAATAATTGATTCATATGTCAATTTTTTGACCATGCACCCAACAGAAAGGAAAAATGACCTCAGCCTAACGTATCTCACTTTAGAGAGAGTTTTTCAATTAACAGTAGAACAAAGTGCTATTGAATTGAGTTTAGAAAATCAGATTCCGTTGTATCAATAGAGAAATGTTTTATTATTTTATGTTTCTTTGCTCTGTCACCCAGGCTGGAGTGCAGTGGTGTGATCATGTCTCACTGTAGCCTCAACCTTCTCGATTCAAGTGATTCTCCCACCTCTGCCTCCTGAGTAGCTGAGACTACAGAAGTGCCACCACACTGGCTAATTTTTATTTTTTGTGGAGATGGGGTCTCACTCTGTTGCCCTGGCCTCAAGTGATCCACCAGCCTCGGAATCCCAAAGTGCTGGGATTATAGGCATGAGTCACCTCACTTGGCCATCAAAAGAGAAATGTTATTGGTGAAATTAAGACTTTTATGAGAATTATAAGGCTGGGCACGGGGCTCACACCTGGAATCCCAACACTTTGGGAGGCCGAAGCAGGAGGATCACTTGAGGTCAGAAATTCACGACCACCTTGGTCAACATGGTGAAATTCCGTCTCTATTAACAATACAGAAATTAGCCAGGCATGGTGGCAGACACCTGTAATCCCAGCTACTCAGGAAGCTGAGGCAGGAGAATCACTTGAACCTGGGAGGTGAAGGTTGCAGAGAGCTGAGATAGCACCATTGCACTCGAGCCTGGGCAACAAGAGTGAAACTCCATCTCAAAAAAAAAAAAAAAAGAATTATAAATAAGTGAACTAAACATTTAACTTAAGAAAATAAGGGGGGCCGGGCGCAGTAGCTCATGCCTGTATTCCCAGCACTTTGGGAGGCTGAGGCAGGCGGATCATGAAGTCAGGAGATCGAGACCATCCTGGCTAACACAGTGAAACCCTGTCTCTACTAAAAATACAGAAAATTAGCCGGGCGTGGTGGCAGGCACCTGTAGTCCCAGCTACTTGGGAGGCTGAGGCAGGAGAATGGCGTGAACCCAGGAGGCGGAGCTTGCAGTGTGCCGAGATCGCGCCACTGCACTCCAGCCTGGGTAACAGTGAGACTCAAAAAAAAAAAAAAAAAAAGTAAGGGAGGAAAACAATATAAATTTTCCCAAAAGGAAGGCTGGGTGTGGTGGCTCATGCCTGTAATCCCAGCACTTTGGGAGGCCAAGGCCGACAAATCATCTGAAGTCAGGAGTTCGAGACCAGCCTGGTCAACATGGTGAAACCCCATCTCTACTAAAAATACAAATAATTAGTTGGGTGTGGTGGCGCGCACCTGTAATCCCAGCTACTCAGGAGGCTGAGGCAGGAGAATCACTTGAACCCGGGAGGTGGAGGTTGCAGTGAGACAAGATCACGCCACTGCACTCCAGCCTGGGCAACAAGAGTGAAACTTCATCTCAAAAAAAAAATTAATATGGAATTGATGAATAAAACTAAAAGCTAGGTTCTTTAACAAGGCAAAAAAAAAGATACGACACAGGCAAGACTAAGGAAAGTAAAAAGAAAAAAGATTTTTTAAAAATTGAAAATATCAAGGGTCGGGGATGATGTGGAGTAATAGGAACCCTGGTACATTGCTGGTGGGCATGTAAAATAGTGTAGCCAGTTGGTTTGGCAGTTCCACAAAAGTTAAACAAGATGTCCATATGACCTAGCAATTCTGCTTCTACATGTAAACCCTAAAGAATTAAAAACAGATACTTAAATACTTGTGAATGTTCACAGAGCACTACTTACAATAGCCAAGAGGTGGAAACAACTCAAATGTTAATCAATGGATGAATGGATAAATTGTGGTCTATACATCCAATGGAAAAGAAATTCAGTGATAAAAAAGAATGAAGTTTATTCAGTGATTAAAAAATGAAGTTCTGACATATGCTACAACATGAATAAACTTTGAAAACACTGTAAGTGAAAGAAGCCAGATACAAAAGGTCACACATTGTATAATTCCATTTATATAAAATGTGTAAAATAGGTAAATCCAGAGAAACAGTAGATTAGTGGTAGCCCATGTCTTGCGGGGCAAGAGAAATGTGAAGTGACTGTTAACAGGTGAGGGGTTTCTTTCTGGGGTGATGAAAATAATCTGGAATTAGATAATGATGATTGTGGCACAATCTTGTGGACACACTAAAAAACACTGAATTGTGCACTTAAATTTACTCTTTAAAAAGGGTAAATTTATGGCATAGGAGTTACATCACAAATTTTTTAAAATGACAAATATAATAAATAATGTAATTTCAATCAGAATCCTAACAGCATTGTGTTTTGGGGAGAAGAGGAAAAGGGGCACTTTGGGGAGGCCGAGGTGGTAGGATCGGTTGAGCCCAGGAGTTTGAGACCAGCCTAGGCAAAATAGTAAGACACCCCCCACCCCCGCACCCCCTACCACCCCGGTCTCTTAAAAAAAAAAAAAAAAGCCAGGTGTGGTGGCCCGTGCTTGTAGTCCCAGCTACTTCAGAGGCTGAGGTGGGAGGATCAGGAGACTCATTGAAGCTCCAAGACATCCTAAAGGTTAGAAACCTTTAGCCTCGGTAGGGCGCGGTGGCTCACGCCTGTAATCCTACCACTTCGGGAGGCCGAGGCGGGTGGATCACCTGAGGTCAGGAGTTTGAGACCAGGCTGGCCAACATGGCCAAACTGTGTCTCTACTAAAAATACAAAACAACAACAAAAAATTAGCTGGGCGTGGTGGCGGGCACCTGTGATCCCAGCTACTTGGGAGGCTAAGGCAGGAGAATCGTTTGAACCCGGGAGGCGGAGAGTGCAGTTAGCCGAGATCGCGTCATTGCACTTCAGCCTGGGTGACGGAGCGAAACTGTCTCAAAAAAAAAAAAGAAACCTTTAGCCTACAGAATCAACTCAAACTCCTCAGCATAGCATTCAAGGCCTTTCATCTTCTGGTCTCCCACTCCAGCCAGCTCAACCGTTAAGTACACAGATGCCAGAACAGGGTGCTCCATAACCTACGCTTGATCGCCTCTCCAGCACTCAACCGGCTTTTTAGGGTCCCATTCTTAAACGCTCCAGCAAGATGAGCAGCTTATCTTCTTCGACCTTTGCTTAATATACAACTCTATCATACATATTTGCCTGCGTACCTGCCTTGCCACATTGAGTGTACCAGAATGGCAGGGCCTGCGGCTTATTCATCTTTTTATTTTTATATTCCCTGCTTGGTGCACAGAAATGAAGCAAACAAACAGAGAAATTCTCCAAATGATCTTTGCAACGAATCCTTTTCCTTTTCTTAAGTAACAGAAACGTGAAACGGGCAAAAGCCGCGGGAAGGCTGTCTCCCCAGACAGAAACTAGGACTCAACACAAACGTAGCGGAATTTGAGGAGAAACCTGTTTAATCTCCTGACTCATGCATATTGTCTTCTAGTCTAACAACATGCCCACGATAAAGATGGATTCAGCTAGCCCCGATTCCGCATTTATAGTAGGCATAGCAGCCATCTTTCTTAAGGTTAAGGCGCAACCCGGAAGATCACACCCTACCTGCCTCAGAAACGCCAGATGCCTTTAAATCATCGAGAGTCCAATCGGAATCGACATTTTCACCGGAACCGCTCGGCCCCACGACCGGAAGAGGCTGTGCGTAAGAACGTTGGGGGCGGAAGTGACGAGAAGGTGGTAGTCGGATAGTTGGCGGGTGGTTGAGTAGAACCGGTCGCCATGTCCGCGGGGAGCGCGACGCATCCTGGAGCTGGCGGGTACGGCTTCAGGGGCGAGGGCATCGGAGCGAGCACTGGGGCGCAGGAGAGGCGGAGGGACCCTGAGAAACTGCGTATAGGGTGGAAGGGCCCTTAAATGGGAAGTAAAGGGCTGGACGTTTGGGGAGAAGGATCTTGAGCAGGCCTGGGGCCCTTAAAGGGCCGGCGGGGATCCGAGGGAGGAGGCAAACGGGGACTTTTGGAAGGGCGAGCCAAGGGGAAGGCGTAAACTAGAGCGTGTAGGATAGAGTGGAGTCTTTCGATATAGGTGACAGTAGAAACGAAAGATTTTGGGGAAGGGTTGAAAGTGGGGGTTTGTTAAATAAGCAATAATTGTTTAAGGAGAGGGGAGTTTTAGATTTGGAAGGTGATTCGGAGGTGTAAATGGAATATAATAGAGGGAAAATGGGGTGCTAAGGCGTAGTAAGGAAAGAATAACATACATGAAAGCTTTGGGGCCTAATGTTTTCCTTTTTCTCCATGTAGGCGCCGCAGCAAATGGGACCAACCAGCTCCAGCCCCACTTCTCTTCCTCCCGCCAGCGGCCCCAGGTGGGGAGGTCACCAGCAGTGGGGGAAGTCCTGGGGGCACCACAGCTGCTCCTTCAGGAGCCTTGGATGCTGCTGCTGCTGTGGCTGCCAAGATCAATGCCATGCTCATGGCAAAAGGGAAGCTGAAACCAACTCAGAATGCTTCTGAGAAGGTATTTGAAGTTGAAGGGTCTCCACTAATTGCGAATTTAATAGTTGTTTTGCCGGGCGCGGTGGCTTACGCCTGTAATCCCAGCACTTTGGGAGGCCGAGGCGGGTGGATCACGAGGTCAGGAGTTTGAGACCAGCCTGACCAACATGGTGAAACCCCGTCTCTACTGAAAATACAAAAATTAGTCGGGCATGGTGGCACGCGCCTGTAATCAGCTACTCAGGAGGCTGAGGCAGAACTGCTTGAACCCGGGAGGCGGAGGTTGCAGTGAGCCGAGATTGTGCCAGTGCACTCTAGCCTGGGCGACCCAATGAGACTCCGTCTCAAAAAAAAAAAAAAAAAAAGTTGTTTGTAATCCTGTAATCGCATAATAATTTGTGTTAGTAAAGGATAAATGGATATAGTAGTTGAGAGATCATTTAGTTTTGGAATGTTCCAGAACACATTTTGTTACAAATACATATTTACGAGGCGTTTTTGATTGGGCTGATTACATTTATGGACCAAATACCTTGTCTTGTCCTTGTTCACTTAGTTCAGCTTAAGCTGTATTTCCATAGTCATTTAAAGCAACATAACATGTTTTTAATATATGTGCTTTTTCCCTGAAGTCAGAGGAGTTCAGGTAAATCAAGTGAGCCCCATAGTGTCATCTCTAATTAGAACCTGTAGGGTTTTATTTATTTATTTATTTATTTTGACAGAGTCTCACTCTGTCACCAGCCTGAAGTGCAGTAGTGGGGTGATTTCGGCTCACTACAACCTCTTGTCTCCTGGGTTCAAGTGATTCTGCTGCCCCAGCCTCCCGAGTAGCTGGGATTACAGGTGCATGCCACCATGCCCGGCTAATTTTTTTGTGTGTTTTTAGTAGACAGGGTTTCACCATGTTGACCAAGCTCATCTCTGCCTCCCAAAGTGCTGGGATTACAAGTATGAGCCACCAGGCGCAGCCTATTGTTTGCAAAGATTGTGTGAGTCAATCATCCATTTATAAGGTTTATGAGGAAAAATTAAAAGCATCTTGACAAAGATGTAATGCTCCTTGTATATTAAGATTTTTAATACTGATGTTAATCGTTTAAGCTCTTTTTTTTTCCTTAAAACAATAATCTTTAGGTAGTTGACCTCAGCAGGATACATAAACACTGGATTTAGAATCATAAAACCTAAAAACCCAGAATCCACAGTTTGAAACCCAGAATCCACAGTTACTGGTTACATGGCTTTGGCATAACGAAACTCAGCTTTCTCGTTGGTAATATATACCTGCATTGTGTAGTGCAGTAGTCACTAGCTTCATGTGGCAATTTAAATTAAAATTAAGGGGCTGGGTGTGGTGACTCACACCTGTAGTCCCAGCTCCTCTGTAATTCTTCTTGGATTCTTGGAAGGCTGAGGTGGAAAGATGACCTGAGCCTAGGAGCTTGAGGTTGCATTGAGCTGTCATTTTGCCATTGCACTCCAGCCTGAGCAGCAGAGTGACACCTTGTCTAAATAATACAAATAATTAAATACTCTCAGGCTCCATAACTGTGAGAAATAAATTCCTGTTGTTTAAGCAAAAAGCAAAGCAAAACCAAAATACAATTTAAAATTTAGACCTTTAGTCACATTAGCCACCTGCCAAGTGCTCAAGAGACACATGTGGCTAATGGCTACCATATTCGACTGATAGACTAGAACCCTTGTCACCAAAAGTTCTCTTAGACAACATTGATAAGTACTATTAAAGGCGGCCATAAGGATTCATTGAGATGATAATGTAAATGAATACTATAAGGGGTTAAATAAAGGTAAGGTGATATTGCTGAGTTTGTATTTAGTTTTGCCTCCACATTTAAAAAATGTATTTAATGCACAAAGTAAACAACAGTATGTTACCTTCTTGAGCAGATTTTCTAGACATAGGTTGGGGAGATAGGCCCCTGTAGTCCCAGCTACTCAGGAGGTTAAAGCAGGTGGGTGGATCACTTGAGGCCAGGAGTTCAAGAACAGCCTGGGCAACATGGTGAAACCCTGTCTCTACAGAAAATACAAAAACAATTAGCTAGGTGTGGTGCATGCCTGTGGTTCCAGGGTCTGGCTTGATTGCCCAGGCAGTGACTGTGCAGTGGCGCAGTCTCTTCCTCCCAGGCTCAGCCTCCCAAGTAGCTGCGACTACAGACGCATGCCACCATGCCCGGCTAATTTTTTTTATTTTTTGAAGAGATGGGTTTGCCATGTTGCCCACCCTGCTTCAGCCACCCAAAGTGCTGGGATTACAGGCATGAGCCTGTTTGGTTCCTTCGTTCATTCGTTCTTTCTTTCTTTCTGTCTTTCTATCTGTCTTTTTTTTTTTTTTTTTTTTTTTTGGTGATAGAGTCTTGCTTTGTTGCCCAGGCTGGAGTTCAGTGGCACAATGACTGCTTACTGCTGCCTCAGCCTGCTGAGTAGCTGAGACTACAGTCTCATGCCACCGTGCCCAGCTAATGTTTTGTATTTTTTGTAGAGATGTGGTTTTGCCATGTTACCCAGGCTGGTCTGAAACTCTTGGGCTCAAGCGATCCACCCTCCTCAGCCTCCTAAAGTGCTAGGATTACAGATGTGAGCCACCGGTCCCAGCCTTTTTTTGTAATTTATATATTTATTTTTGAGACAGAGTTTTGCTCTTGTTGCCCAGGCTGGAGTGCGATGGCGTGATCTCGGCTCATTGCAACCTCTGCCTCCCGGCTTCAAGCAATTCTGCCTGAGCCTCCGGAGTAGCTGGGATTACAGGCACGAACCACCACACCTGGCTAATTTTGTATGTTTACTAGAGACGGGGTTTCACCATGTTGACCAGGCTGATCACAAACTCCATGTAGTTTAAATTGAAAGAAACCGGATCAGGTTTTACCTTCTTACTGGTTTTTCATTCTTCTTTGTTCTTCTGTAATAGAGTGAGGAATTATTAGTTAGATACAATTTAAGGGTTTTTGAGAGCTTTACAAGGATGGAGTTAGTTGGATTTTATGTTAGGATTATAGGAGTGGCATAAAGACAACTTCCTATTGTATGCATGAGGTATATGTGTTGTAGGCATTGTTCCTCTACCTTCTATTGTGTTTTACTCCATGTACAGCCAACTAACTGAGCTATAGAGTATCATAACTTGGCCCTTTAATTTTCTTTTTGAAAGTTGTAGCTTCTAGTCCCTAGAGCTTCTGTAATTAGGTGGTCATAAAAATGCACATAGGGCCAAGGTCACAGAGAAATCTTGATTGTGGCCTTCAAGCAGATTGACTTTATTATTGACTTTATTTAGTGTCATTTTAGTGAGGTTTTTGTTTGCTTGTTAATTCGTTTATGAAGAATGACCAACTGTGTTTACAGGCAGATGAAGGGAAGGGTAGGGAGGTGTGGGACTTGGGAAAGGATAGTTGTACATTGGATGACTAAAAGGCTTTATCTCAGCTGGGCACAGTGGCTCACGCCTGTAATCCCAGCACTTTGGGAGGCCGAGGTGGGTGGATCACCTGAGGTCAGGAGTTCGAGACCAGCCTGGCGAACACGGTGAAACCCCGTCTCTACTAAAAATCCGAAAATTAGCTGGGCATGGTGCTGCACACCTGTAATCCCAGCTACTCAGGAGGCTGAGGCAGGAGAATTGCTTGAACCCAGGAGGCGGAGGTTGCAGTGAGCTGAGATCACGCCACTGCACTCCATCCTGGGCGACAGACTCCATCTCAAAAAAATGAAAAAATAAATAAGTAAATAAATAAAATAAAAAAATAGACTTTATCTCATCATAAAAACTTTTTAATCTAATTTCTCTTTTTTCTAGCTTCAGGCTCCTGGCAAAGGCCTAACTAGCAATAAGAGCAAGGATGACCTGGTGGTAGCTGAAGTAGAAATTAATGATGTGCCTCTCACATGTAGGAACTTGCTGACTCGAGGACAGACTCAAGACGAGGTGAGGAGGCATTGAGACTCTTTGGGGAGGGCGGTGAGTGGATTCAGATAAAGAAGACCTCTAAATAGACAGGCGTCAGATATTTATTAGTGGGTTTGGGTCATAGTCTCTAAAGTCAGGATTGGGTTTAATTTAACTTCAGAGGAAGATAATGAAATGGATATAAATGAATTCTCTGGGTTGGTTTGAGTAAGAAACCATGGAATCAAAATTTCAGATGCAAGAGAGAATTCTTTCCTTCTTTACTTGGTTGAATGAATGAATGGGAAGAAAATCTGTCTGCCATTGAAATCAACCAATTGCCACATTTTTTTAATTGAACATTTCCTTTTTTAGATCAGCCGACTTAGTGGGGCTGCAGTATCAACTCGAGGGAGGTTCATGACAACTGAGGAAAAAGCCAAAGTGGGACCAGGGTGCGTATTCTCGTATCTTGTTTATGGAAGGGTTGGGTGTATGACTCACGTTAGCCTCATGTTTTTTATCCTTAGGTAATACGTGTACACAGTATTTGATTCAAGGTTTGAGGGGTATGTGTGTGCACACTATAGCAGAATTCTGGATATCAAACAGATACAAGATGTTGGGACCTGTTTTTGGACTTTTATTTCACATTTAATGTTTTTATTGGAGGAAACAAATTATAGGAAAGTGTAAAAGAAGATACTAACCACTAACATTTAATGTATATACTCTTCTTCTTTCTGTTCCATATGATCTGCAGAAATAATGTATATACTTTTTTTTTTTTTTTTTTGAGATGGAGTCTTGCTCTGTCGCCCAGGCTATAGTGCAGTGGTGTGATCTCGGCTCACTTCAAACTCTGCCTCCCGGGTTCATGCCATTCTCCTACCTCAGCCTCCTGAGTAGCTGGGACTACAGGCACCTGCCACCACGCCTGGCTAATTTTTTGTATTTTTAGTAGAGACAGGGCTTCACCGTGTTAGCCAGGATGGTCTTGATCTCCTGACCTTGTGATCCGCCCCCCTCGGCCTCCCAAAGTGCTGGGATTACAGGCGTGAGCCACCACGCCCGGCATTGTATATACTTCTTAACTTTTTTCTGTGGAAATAGTTCCCCTCACAAATGGGCTCTTTTTTTTTTTTTTTTTTTTTTGTCTTTATGATGGTTATAGGTTGTGATTATTCAGGTAAAGACTTAATCTGTTTCATTTCATTCCTTCCATCATTCAGTGTTTGAGTTTCTCTTCACTGTCAGTTGATAGGTACTTAGGGAATGCAACATTTTTAACATTAGCTTAAACTACACAAAATAAGGTGGCAAAATTTAATTCCTACCCCAAGCCAGGAATTTATTTATTTATTTATTATTTATTTATTAGAGAAGGAGTTTTTGCTCTTGTTGCCCAGGCTGGAGTGCAATGGCGCCATCTCGGCTCACTGCAACCTCTGCCTCCTGGGTTCAAGCAATTCTCTGGCCTCACCCTCCCGAGTAGCTGGGATTACAAGCATGCGCCACCACACCCGGCTAAATTTTGTATTTTTAGTAGAGATGGGGTTTCACGATGTTGGACAGGCTGGTCTCAAAAGTCCTGACCTCGGGTGGTTCCCCTGCCTCGGCCTCCCAAAGTGCTGGGATTACAGGCATGAGCCACCGTGCCCAGCCCCAAGAATGTATTTAAACTTTCTATATGTGTTGATTGCTGTTTTGAACTTTGTCTTTAAAAAGTTATTTTTACCTGCTACTTTTTATTAACTGTATATGGTTATTGATCACTTTATTATAATTTAAGTCCTCTTCACATTTAGAATCTAAATTATCAGTTGATGTGGACCTTAAGAGGTTTCTCTATATGCATGATCAATCTTTCCCCATTAATTTTGTGTGTGTGTGTGGTTTTTTTTTTTTTTTTTTTTTTTTTTTGGAGACAAAGTCTCGCTCTGTTGCCCCGGCTGGAGTTCAATGGCATGATCTTGGGTCATTGCAACCTCCACCTCCTGGGTTCAAGTAATTATTGTGCCTCAGCCTCCTGAGTAGCTGGGACTACAGGCGTGCCACCATGCCTGGCTAATTTTTGTAATTTCAGTAGAGATGGGGTTTTGCCATGTTGGCCAGGCTGGTCTCAAACTCTTGGCCTCATGTCATCCACCCACCTCAGCCTCCCAAAGTGCTGGGATTACAGACATGAGCCACAGCACCCAGCTTGCCCCATTGATTTTGATAGACGAGACCACATTTGTTTATAACCTATTAGACAACCAGCAAAAAGGAATTCTGTTCTTAAATATTGGGTTATCTCAATAGACTGGACAATAATGGTAGTGAATCCATAAGAACAGATTTGATCTGAACTCTGTGGGCCAGTTGACTTTTAAGATCAAGAAGTTTATTTGTTCCCCAGCTGTTAAAGCATGTTCTGAGACATTAGCTAGCAAAAACCCTTCTAATGTATATAGTCCCTTTTGGTTATTTGGAAACTTGAAACATTACAAATTAGATCTGGTGACCCATTTGACTCCTTTTTTGGTTTTGACCACATTGAGATCATCCTTTTTTGTTTCTCTTTATAGGGATCGTCCATTATATCTTCATGTTCAGGGCCAGACACGGGAATTAGTGGACAGTAAGTAATGTTTTTGGCTCACGTAGCACTTTTTGTGAAGAGCAAAGTACAGGGCTCTGTATAGCAAGTTGGCAAAGTGTCCCTGATGGCTGTTCTAACCCTTGTTCATGAACTATACACGAATTTGTATGGGAGTTTAGAGGGATTGAGAGCCACATATTTGGGTAACGTATAAAGCAGATTTACGTGTGAATAATTGAACACTGGCCTGCCTGGGCACTAGTCAGTTCATTCCATTCAGTTTTACTGTCTGTGTTTTTCTAAGGAGCTGTAAACCGGATCAAAGAAATTATCACCAATGGAGTGGTAAAAGCTGCCACAGGAACAAGTCCAACTTTTAATGGTGCAACAGTAACTGTCTATCACCAGCCAGCACCCATCGCTCAGTTGTCTCCAGCTGTTAGCCAGAAGCCTCCCTTCCAGTCAGGGGTATGTTTTGGGGAGGGATCATTAATAGCATTATCATTTCTATAAAAATGATATGTGCTGGCCAGGCACAGTGGCTCATTCCTGTAATCCCAGCACTTTGGGAGGCCAAGGTGGGTGGATCATTTGAGGTCAGGAATTTGGACCAGCCTGACCAACGTGGTGAAACCCCGTCACGAACATTACCCGGACCTGGTGGCAGGCACCTGTAACCCCAGCTACTTGGGAGGCTGAGGCAGGAGAATTGCTTGAACCCGGGAGGTGGAGGTTGCAGGGAGCTGAGACCATGCCACTGCACTCCAGCCTGGGCCACAGAGCAAGACTCCATCTCAAAAAAAAAAAAAAAAAAAAAAAGTGCCAAGTAATACATATAAAGAAAAAAAAATTGTGAAATTCCAAATTCCAATCCCGAAAGTTACCTGCCATAAGTATTCTGTTAGTGTGTTATCCAGCTCTCCACGGTATAATGAACACCTGATCACACATTTCTTCATATTGATATATTCTAGAAAGGAGATTGATAGAGCAGAAGGTATACATGTTGTACATTTTGAAGTTAGTGGTTTTAATTTGTATTTGTAAACTTGATGACAACTGGAGGACTAAGAAGGCTGAGTCTGATGAAGTAAGACTTTGCTGATACATTCCTCCTAGAAAAAAGGGTTGGAGAGAGCAGCCTTCACTGAAGAGTATCACAGGGCTGACTGTACTACCCAACACTCTACCCCAGTTTTACAGGAGACTGTCTTTGCTATAATTTCTTATTGACTTATTTCAAAGATTGAGGATTTAATTATATATTGTTTAATCTGAACTATTCTGTTCTTCCTACAGATGCATTATGTTCAAGATAAATTATTTGTGGGTCTAGAACATGCTGTACCCACTTTTAATGTCAAGGAGAAGGTGGAAGGTCCAGGCTGCTCCTATTTGCAGCACATTCAGATTGAAACAGGTGCCAAAGTCTTCCTGCGGGGCAAAGGTTCAGGCTGCATTGAGCCAGCATCTGGCCGAGAAGCTTTTGAACCTATGTATATTTACATCAGGTATGGATGGATAGGGCAGGGGACATGTGAATTCTTGTCAACTTGTTGGTACAGTCAGGAGTGATTCAGAAGGAGCAAGAGAAAACTGGGTGTAATTAATAGTAATGAGGGATTTAGATAAATGCTAGGAGTAATTACTTTATAATAGTTAAAGAAATTGTAGAATTGGGGCACGGTGGCTCATGCCTGTAATCCCAACACTTCTGGAGGCCAAGGCGTAGGACCACTTGAGCCCAGGAGTTTGAGGCCAGCCTGGGCAACATAGCGAAACCCCATCTCTCCAAAAAAATTTAAAAAATTAGGCGGGCATGGTGGCTCACACCTGTAATCCCAGCACTTTGGGAGGCCGAGGCGGGTGGATCACGAGGTCAGGAGATCGAGACCATCCTGGCTAACAAGGTGAAACCCCGTCTCTACTAAAAATAAAACAAAAAAAATTAGCCGGGTGTGGTGGCAGGCGCCTGTAGTCCCAGCTACTCAGGAGGCTGAGGCAGGAGAATGGCGTGAACCCAGGAGGTGGAGCTTGCAGTGAGCCGAGATTGCGCCACTGCACTCCAGCCTGGGTGACAGAGCGAGACTCCATCTCAAAAAAAAAAAAAAAAAAATTAGCCAGGTGTTATGGTGTACACCTTAATCCCAGCTGCTCAGTAGGCCGAGGCAGGAGGATGGCTTGAGCCCAGGAGATTAAGGCTGCAGGTAGCTGTGTTTGCACCACTGCACTCCAGACTGGGTGACTGAGTGAGACCCTGTCTTAAAAAAAAAACCAGGTGCGGTGGCTCACACCTGTAATCCCAGCACTTTGGGAGGCCGAGGCAGGCGGATCACTTGAGGTCAGGAGTTCGAGACTACCCTGGCCAACATGGTGAAACCCTGTCTCTACTAAAAGTATAAAAATTAGCCAGGTGTGGTGGCAGGCACCTATAATCCCAGCTATTCAGCAGGCTGAGGTAGGAGAATTGCTTGAACCCTGGAGGCGGAGGTTGCAGTGAGCTGAGACTGCTCCATTGCACTCCAGCCTGGGCAACAGAGCAAGACTCCATCTCAAAAAAAAAAAAAAAGAGAGAAATTATTGAATTAGGAGACGGAATTCTCTCTTTAGTATTCAAGTCCTTTGGTTTTGTACAAGTCTGTACAAAAGTGAATCTTGCCCTGTAATCCCAGCACTTTCAGGGCCGAGGCGGATGAATCAGAAGGTCAGGAGATTGAGACCATCCTGGCTAATATGGTGAAATCCCGTTTCTACTAAAAATAAAACGAAAAAATTAGCCAGGCATGGTGGCAGGCGCCTGTAGTGCCAGCAACTCGGGGGCTGAGGCAGGAGAATGACGTGAACCCAGGAGGTGGAGCTTGCAGTGAGCTGAGATCGCGCCACTGCACTCCAGCCTGGGCAACAGAGCAAGATTCTGTCGCCTCCTGCCTCAGCGTCCCGAGTAGCTGGGACTATAGGCACCCGCCAACATGCCCGGCTAATTTTTTGTATTTTTAGTAGAGACGGGGTTTCACCGTGTTAGCCAGGATGGTCTCGATCTCCTGACCTCGTGATCCGCCTGTCTCGGTCTCCCAAAGTGCTGGGATTACAGGCGTGAACCACCACGCCCGGCCAAAAAAAAGCAAATCTTAAAGTGAGCTGTGATAAGTCTGAAATAATTTTCATTTAAACCTATGTCAATATTAATACATTTTATAGTAATTTTATGAACTTTAAACATTTTTATATCAAGAAGTACCATTACTCAGAGAAAGACTAATATTTGTGGTAATGATAGTGGTTATATCTTAAAAGACTTATGTTTTGTGTTTCTGTTTTGTGATTTTCAGAGGCCTAGATTTGAGCTACAGTGAATGTATTAGTGTAGATTTGTAAAATAGCATGGAAAATGAAAGCAGAATTCTGCATCTTTTATTTATTTTTCTCTCCTTTGAATTCCTGGTTATTTCTTTGCAGTCACCCCAAACCAGAAGGCCTGGCTGCCGCCAAGAAGCTTTGTGAGAATCTTTTGCAAACAGTGAGTTGTATTTGTCTGATACTCATTCAGAAGAACAATTGCCATTTTGGAGTATGTCTTAGCTGTTTCTTTCACCTGTTTAGTTTCCTAGTACTGCTATAACAAGTTATGGCAGTTGGGTGGCTTAAAATAACACAAATTTATTCTATCACAGTCCAGGAAGCAGAGTCTGAAATCAAGGTGCAGGCAGAATTGGTTCCTTCTGGAGTCTTTGAGAGAGAAATCATCCCATGCCTTTCCTCTCTCCTAGCACCTGGTCATTGTGTTGGTTTTCTTTGGCTTGTATTAGCATAACTCCAGTCTGAAGTAAGGGTAGAACTATAGTAATTTAAAACCAGTTAGACATGTTTGGGGGATGATTGCTCATTTGATTATGCATTCTTTTTATTCTATAAACAACCAAAAGTTAAACCTTAGGACTGTCTTTATAGCACTTAGAGGAAATCAGGTTTTGCACTGAATATGTTCAACCTTGTGTTCTCTGGTGCCTTATTGGGTAGCTCATGGTTGGTTTTTTTGTTTGTTTGTTTTTTTACTTTTGTACATATCACCTGATTTACCAACCCTTGTACCGGATAATTTTCTTGACTATTTCCCATCTTTGTTGGTACTTGAGGTTATGGACTTAATAATATATAGGAAGGAAGTATGAGGAAAATACGAAACCCTTACTAAATGTGAGCTCCTTGAGGAAAAGTCACCCAGTAAATGTGAATGAATTGAGGTCTCACCAGTTATACTAACAACTTGGAAATTTCCTAGTTACTTAATTTCTGTGGCTTTCTAAATGATTCTGTACCCCAGAATTGAGTATGGTTTAGGGGATTCAGGATTATTCTCCTAATTCTCAAAATTGGCTTAATAATTTATAGATTTGCCTTATTAAAATGTTGAGGTGGGTTGGACATGGTGGCTCATGCCTGTAATCCCAGCCCTTTGGGAGGCCAAGGCGGGCGGATAATGAGGTCAGGAGTTCGAGACCAGCCTGGCCAACATAGTGAAACCCCCGTCTCTACTAAAAATAAAAAACTAGCTGGGTGCGGTGGCACGCGCCTGTAGTCCCAGCTACTTGGGAGGCTGAAGCAGGAGAATCGCTTAAACCTTGAAGGTGGAGGTTGCAGTGAGCTGAGACCACGCCATTGCATTGTAGCCTGGGTGACAGAGTGAGACTGTCTCAAAAAAAAAAAAAAAAAAAAGGTTGCAGTGATACAAGATCGCGCCACTGCACTCCAGCCTGGGTGACAGAGCAAGACTCTGTCTCAAAAAAAAAAAAAAATGTGGGTTAAACAAGTTTAAATTTGATTGGAACATTGGTAGATATATTTTAATTCCTAATGGCTTTGGTCCTAGAATTATGTAATCAGACCCTTGTAAATGCACAGCTTCGGCTGTCCCATGTTAATTTGTTTCCCCCTCTCTTTCAGGTTCATGCTGAATACTCTAGATTTGTGAATCAGATTAATACTGCTGTACCTTTACCAGGTGTGTACATCTTGAAGTGTTTAAAAAATATTTTGCTAGTGATAGTTATGTGTAACTATGATACTTGAGGCTAGACTGTGCCAGGGCACTATTAATGTTCCCTTTAATTTAGGGTAATTTGGAAAGCCATTCATGCCTCAGTATTTTTCTTCCCTAGATATTAAGTTTAATATTCAGCTAAATTGTCTCATTCTGCTGCAGCTGATTAAACACTTTTTTTCTTCCCCCTCAGGCTATACACAACCCTCTGCTATAAGTAGTGTCCCTCCTCAACCACCATATTATCCATCCAATGGCTATCAGTCTGGTTACCCTGTTGTTCCCCCTCCTCAGCAGCCAGTTCAACCTCCCTACGGAGTACCAAGCATAGTGCCACCAGCTGTTTCATTAGCACCTGGAGTCTTGCCGGCATTACCTACTGGAGTCCCACCTGTGCCAACACAATACCCGATAACACAAGTGCAGCCTCCAGCTAGCACTGGACAGGTAGGATGTCAGGATATGCAACAACATATTACTGAATTTAGGAAAAACTGGGGAAAGAGGGGAGGTAGTGGTATTCCAGAAATAAATCATGTGATATGGAATGTCTTTTTCCTGCTGTCTTCTGTGTTCCTACCACCAACCTACCTGAATATTTTGGATTAGTGTGTATGTGTGTATGTCATCCTGAAGTTTATATTTTCACAAGTCTTGCACACCAAATAGCTGTTTAAAGTGGGGATGGTGGGCACACTTGCTATAAAGGGTCAGATGGCAAATATTTTAGGCTTTAAGGGCCATACATTCTCTGTCACAACTATCACACTCGGTGGTTGTAGTGCAGAAGCAGCCCGTGGATAATACCTCAATGAATAAGCATAGCTGTTGTACTCCAGTAGAACTTTATTTACAAAACAGGTGGCAGGCCACAGTCATAGTTTGCCATACCCTTGGCCATTGTTTGCCTAACCTTACCTTTGCAGTGTTAACAAAGTCCTCAAGGAGAATGGGGCTACCTTCACCACACCTCTCAGTAATTGGAACTGAGTTAGCATTTCAAATCTTAGAAGGAAACATAATCTCAGCATTTGGGGAGGCTGAGGCAGGATTGCTTTAGCACAGTTTGAGACCAGCCTAGGCAACATAGTGAGACTCCATCTCTACAAAAAAAATTAGCTGGACATGGTGGCACATACCTGTATTTCAGCTACTTAAGAGGCTGAGATGGAAGGGTCTCTTGAGCCTAGGAGGTCATGGATGCAGTGAACCAAGATAGTGCCAGTGCACTCCAGCCTCAGTGACAGAGTGAGACTGTCTCAAAAAAAATTTTAAAAAGCAACATTATGTAAGAGATATATAAACTTTTCAAATGTAAGGATTATAAATGCTGGTATGTTTCTTTTATAACTTAAGAAATGTATACTTAAAAAAAATTTTTTTTTGAGACAGAGTCTTGCTCTGTTGCCCAGGCTGGAGTGCAGTGGCGCATCTCGGCTCACTGCAAGCTCTGCCTCCCAGGTTCACGCCATTCACCTGCCTCAGCCTCCCAAGTAGCTGGGACTACAGGCACCCACCACCACGCCTGGCTAATTTTTTTGTATTTTTAGTAGAGACGGGGTTTCACTGTGTTAGCCAGGATGATCTCGATCTCCTGACCTCATGATCCAACTGCCTCTGCCTCCCCAAGTCATGGGATTACAGGTGTGAGCCACCGCACCTGGCCACAATTTCTTAAATCATGAAAGTAGAATTTTAGGAAAAGAGTAGATGTCTGGATAATAATCTGGATGGATTATATATACTGGTCTTGGAGGCAGGGGAGAGACTTAATGAGAGCATGGTAATGGATTTATGGTGGGTCCTTCTCTCTGGGCCTCTCATAGTGTACCCATGCCAGAGTAAATGGCAGCCTCGAACCATTGCCCAGTCCCCTTACCTGTGGGCTGTGAGCACTGAAGGGGGTTGCACAGTGTGTAACAAAAAAGCTATGAACTAAATTTCATTTGTGGTCTCTAGTCAAATTTATTTTATTTTATTTATTTATTTTATTTTTATTTATTATTATTTTTTGAGACAGAATCTCGTTCTGTCGCCCAGGCTAGAGTGCAGTGGCACCATCTTGGCTCACTGCAAGCTCCGCCTCCCAGGTTCACGCGATTCTCCTGCCTCAGCCTCCCGAGTAGCTGGGACTACAAGCGCCTGCCACCACGCCTGGCTAATTGTTTTGTATTTTTAGTGGAGATGGGGTTTCACCTTCTTAGCCAGGATGATCTCGATCTTCTGACCTCGTGATCCGCCCACCTCAGACTCCCAAAGTACTGGGATTACAGGCGTGAGCCACCACGCCTGGCCTTATTTATTTATTTATTTATTTATTTAATTTTTTTTGAGACGGAGTCTCGCCCAGGCTGGAGTGCAGTGGCGCGATCTCGGCTCACTGCAAGCTCCGCCTCCCGGGTTCAGGTCATTCTCCTGCCTCAGCCTCCTGAGTAGCTGGGACTACAGGTGCCCGCCACCACACCTGGCTAATTTTTTTGTATTTTTAGTAGAGATGGTGTTTCACCTTGTTAGCCAGGATGGCCTTGATCTCCTGACCTCATGATCCGCCCGCCTCGGCCTCCCAAAGTGCTGGGATTACAGGTGTAAGCCACCGCACCCAATTTATTTTATTTTGAGACAGAATCTCACTCTGACGCCTAGGCTGGAGTGCAGTGGTGTGATCTTGGCTCACTGCAACCTCTACCTCCTGGATTCAAGTGATTATCCTGCCTCAGCCTCCCGAGTAGCTAGAATTACAGGCACATGCCACCACGCCCAGCTAATGTTTGTATTTTTAGTAGAGATGGGGTTTCACCATTTTGGCCAGGCTGGTCACGAACTCTTGACCTCAGGTGATCCGAGGCCTCGGACTTCCAAAATGCTAGGATTATGGTGCAAGGATTACAGGCATAAGCCACCGTGCCCGGCCAAAATTATTTTAATTTTTATATTTAGCTCTGTAGGTCTCTACTTTTGAGGGTCAGTCCTTTGTAATTGGGAAGCAATACAGCAGAGTGGTTAAAAGCAGGGAGTTAAGGCGGCCGCAGTGGCTCATGTAGCTGTAATCCCAGCACTTTGGGAGGTTGGGGCGGGTGGATCACTTGAGGTCAGGAGTTCAAGACCAGCCTGGTCAACATGGTGAAACCCTGTCTCTGCTAAAAACACAAAAATTAGCTGGGCGCGGTGGCAGGCATCTGTAATCCCAGCTACTTGGGAGGCTGAGGCAGGAGAATTGCTTGAACCCAGGAGTCAGAGGTTGCAGTGAGCCGAGATCGCATCGCTGCACTCCAGCCTGAGTGACAAGCAAAACTCAAAAAAAAAACAAAAAAAAACTGGGAGTTAGAATTAGATTGACAGGGTTGATCTTGCTTTCCCATTTTTGAGCTGTGTGATAATTGGGATGTAACTTGCCCTGTCTAGGGTTTGGTTTTCCTTAGATGTAAAATGGGCACAGTGATAAAAATCTCAGAGGTTTGCAAGGATTAAGTAAGATGATCCAATCTGTCAGTAAATGTTAGCTGTGTTATTAATACAGTCAGCCACCTTACAACGTTTTAGTCAGTGATAGACTGCACATATGATGCTTGTCCTGTAAAATTATAGTAGCATATTTTTACTGTACCTTTTCTACATTTAGATACACAAATACTTACCATTGTGTTACAGCATTCAGTACAGTAACATGCTATACAGGATTGTAGCCTAGAAGAATAGGCCATATCGTATAGCCTAGGTGTGTAGTAGGCTATTTTCATCTAAGTTTGTATAAGTACACATTTGTTAAATGACAAAATTGCCTTGCAGTGCATTTCTCAAAACATATTCCCACTCAGCGTAGTGGCTCACACCTGTAATCCCAGCACTTTGGGAAGCTGAGACAGATGGATCACAAGTACAAAAAAAAAATTAGTTGTGCATGGTGGCACGTGCCTGTAGTCCCTCGGCAGGCTGAGGCAAGAGAATAGCTTGAACCTGGTAGGCAGAGGTTGTAGTGAGCCGAGTTGGCACCATTGCACTCCAGCCTGGGAGACAGAGCAAGACTGAGACTCTGTCTCAAAAACAAGACAAAACAAAACACGTATTACCATTGCTAAGCAACGCATGGCTGTATAGAGTTTTCTCTTCAGACCTGCCTATTCCTGTGTAATATATACTGTCTTCTGATACCCCTTATTCCTTTTTGGAACAACATCTTCAAACATTAGACTTAATCTTGACATAGTAGCTTAGTAATAACTAAGGGAGTGGAAGATGAAATTGCTTCTTCCACAAGCATTAGCAGCATTTATAAATAACAGAAAGCTTATTACAGAAAGCTAATCACGTTGACTGTCAGTGGTTGGAGTTCTGTTTGTTAATGGTCATGTTTACTCCTAGTAGCCCAAATGCATAACAGAGTTTTCTTAAAAGTTCAAAGCACTGTATATAGGTTGTCAATTTCATGTTTCCCTAGGATGAAGGTGAGAAGGCTTAGGTGATAATGTTACCAAATTATACATGAAGGAAACTAAGGACCTGAAGATGCAAAATTCATATGATACTTAATGATCCTTAAAGTATATTATAATCATTGTTTACTTATTCCTTGGGCATTCTCACACTTTTTTTCTTCCTTGGTTTGTTTTGGTCCCAGAGTCCGATGGGTGGTCCTTTTATTCCTGCTGCTCCTGTCAAAACTGCCTTGCCTGCTGGCCCCCAGCCCCAGCCCCAGCCCCAGCCCCCACTCCCAAGTCAGCCCCAGGCACAGAAGAGACGATTCACAGAGGAGCTACCAGATGAACGGGAATCTGGACTGCTTGGATACCAGGTTAAATAAAATACCCTGTTTTCCTATCTTCACCTTATTCTTCTACTGTATTCTCCCTTTAAAAAAGATAAATTCACATCATTCTCCCAGTACTAGGATTTCTGCTTTCTGGAATTCATTTTGGTTAGGTTTTTTATCCTATTCAACAGACTCTTGAAAGCCTCTGAGAGTTCTTACTTTCTTATACATCTCACTCAAAGCTCTTGATCTACCAGTATGTGGTTTGTATTTAAAACCTTGGCTTTCAATGGTGCTCTCTCTTTTACCCTCCACCTAAAAAAGAGAGTGATATCTCCCTCCAGTCTCCCCACCCCTCAAGACTGCTAGAAAAGGAGTGATTCTGTACATGTAATTGTAAAGTTAGCCACTAAAGTTAAAAAGATTCTTAATTTGTAGTTTTGGTGCAATTTTATCAGAAGTACCTTTCCATTTTGCCAGAATCCTTGAATCATTCTTTAAACCAAAGCATTTTTTTATAGTTTCTAGCTAAGTTTATAGAAACTAGTGGAGCTATGGGCAGTCAGTTAAAAACAGGCCATAGATAGCATAATGAATTATAACACCCCTGTCCAAGTCCTATAGAGAAAAAAAAATCCCTACTTTTGACTACAGTTACACAGCAAATCCCAAAGAGCTTTGTAGTAGTTTAACGTACTACAACTTATCAGAAAGATGAGGCACTTGACAGTTACATTAAGGAGCTAAAGTCAATACGGCAGTTGTAGATTTGCTAATGCCACTGTATTTTTCTGCTCATAGCATGGACCCATTCATATGACTAATTTAGGTACAGGCTTCTCCAGTCAGAATGAGATTGAAGGTGCAGGATCGAAGCCAGCAAGTTCCTCAGGCAAAGAGAGAGAGAGGGACAGGTAAGTTGGAATAATTATGCAAATGTATTCAGATGTTATTTGTTTGCACCATTAGTGAGAGTAATGATCATTGCTATGAGCTTAAGTATTCTGAAACTGAAATGAAATCTTTGAATCAAATATGCTTCTGTTTGTTGTAATTGATGCAATGAAGTAAAATATGATAGGCCTTTTACAGATTTAGAAGCAGTTATATTCGGCTTTGAATAATTTATTACTTGTTCAGACATCTTTCTTGACTTCCATTGTCTGCATCTTGGCCATTTTCCTAAGGGTAGACAGTAACAGAAATGTTACATAATTCAGCTATTTTTGCTACTTTAGAGTCATTAGAATATCATGGATGGAAGTACATGAATGTGGGAGTTCAGCCTGCCACACAGTGCTTGAATTTTCCTTTCTTATATTAGTATATTAACCTTCATAAGAAAGGAGCTGATATCTTTCTATAACAGTTCATTCGATTTTTGTCATGGCAATTGCTGTGTAGACAGGCCTTATACTTTTATAAAGGGACTGGGGGAAGGTGGAAGGGGTTGAAATTAATGGTTAAAATGAATTTGAAGGATTGTCTGCAGACATAATTGCACTTCTAATCCACTGGATAAGTTAAGAAAATTTAAATTGTCTGAAAGAAAGTTTCATTTTGTTTTTCAATAGGCAGTTGATGCCTCCACCAGCCTTTCCAGTGACTGGAATAAAAACAGAGTCCGATGAAAGGAATGGGTCTGGGACCTTAACAGGGAGCCATGGTGAGTGTGATATAGCTGGGGGAACAGGGGAGTGGCTAACTAAGACTGGTCTAAAGCTATTAGTTTTCTCAGCTGGGCGCGGTGGCTCACGCCTGTAATCCCAGCACTTTGGGAGGCCGAGGTGGGCGGATCACCTAAGGTCAGGAGTTCAAGACCAGCTTGGCCAACATAGTGAAATCCCATCTCTACTAAAAATACAAAAACTAGCGGGCATGGTGGTGGGCGCCTGTAATCCCAGCTACTCAGGGGGTTGAGGCAGGAGAATCGCTTCAACCTGGGAGGCAGAGGTTGCAGTGAGCCAAGATCAGACCACTGCCCTCCAGCCTGGGCAATAGAGCAAGACTCCATCTCACAAATAAATAAATACATAAATAAAGCTATTAGTTTTCTAACCTGATGTTCATTCAGGTGTTTAATCCAACCTCTATAATCTGTTGGCCAGTGAAAATACTTTTGGGCCGGGCACGGTGGCTCACGCCTGTAATCCCAGCACTTCGGGAGGCCAAGGTGGGCGGATAACCTGAGGTCAGGAGTTTGAGACCAGCGTGGCTAACACGGTGAAACCCCGTCTCTACTAAAAATAGAAAAATTAAGCTGGGCATGGTGGTGCATGCCTGTAATTCCAGCGACTTGGAAGGCTGAG
Source organism: Pan troglodytes (assembly GCF_028858775.2). Lineage (NCBI taxonomy): Eukaryota > Metazoa > Chordata > Mammalia > Primates > Hominidae > Pan > Pan troglodytes. The sequence goes on from NC_072398.2 coordinate 93,289,770, forward strand.
GCAGGAGAATCGCTTGAACTTGGGAGGTGGAGGTTGCAGTGAGCCAAGATCACACCACTGCATTCCAGCCTGGGCACTAGAGTGAGACTCTGTCTCAAAAAAAAGAAAGAGAAAATAGTTTCTAAAAAATTGTATACAGACAACCTTTTATTTCCAACAAACGTGTGTCGAGAGAGAGAGAGAGAGAAAATAGTTTTAAAAAATTGTATACAGACAACCTTTCCTTTCCAACCAACGTGTGTCGAGAGAAAATAGTTTTAAAAAAATTGTATACAGACAACCTTTCATTTCCAACCAACGTGTGTCGAGACAGAGAGAAAAAATAGTTTTAAAAAAATTGTATACAGACAACCTTTTGTTTCCAACCAACGTGTATCTAGAAAAGAGTTAGTCGACTTATTTTATACATAGCATCAGTGAATACTAATGAGTGGTAGGTCATTTCAAAATCCTGTTGCCTATATTATGTGAATACCAGGAGGTCATCTGATACGGACTTAATAAAGGTTGATTTTGCTTTATATTGGGAGCTGAGCCACACCTCCCCTTATAACTCTTGGTCAGTAATGGTCAGTTTGTGGCTGTTAGGAAAATGTTGCTTTTTAGCATTCCAGAACTCTAAATCCTGTAGAGGTACATGGGATATTTTATTCTTTGCCTATACTTATAAAAATGAACAGAAGAAAATACGTTTTTTTCTTTTCTTAACTTCTTTTCTTTTAACTCTTTAAAAGGTGAAATATCAGCCCTCAAGAGACTCACTTGCTAACTTTCCTTTTTTTCTTTTTTTTTCTTTTTTTGTGTTTCTTTTTTCTTTCTCTGTTTTCTTACATGGTTCTGGTGGATTCACATTTGCTGATGCTGGTGCTGTTTTTCGTGTGATCTTCAACGTTTTTGGGTGACCATTGACCCTGTGACCTCAAAATGGTGTCCAACTAACCACTTAAAATTAACATCTTTTTTTTTAATTAACGAATTTATGGTATTTTTTTTTTTCCCTTGGCGGGGATGGGGTTGGGGTTGTTTTTTCTCTATTCTAGATTATCCAGCCAAGAAGATGAAAACTACAGAGAAGGGATTTGGCTTGGTGGCTTATGCCGCAGATTCATCTGATGAAGAGGAGGAACATGGAGGTCATAAAAATGCAAGTAGTTTTCCACAGGGCTGGAGTTTGGGATACCAATATCCTTCATCACAACCACGAGCGAAACAACAGATGCCATTCTGGATGGCTCCCTAGGAAACAGTGGAACAGAGTTTTGACTCTCAGTGACTCTTCTTAGCAATAATGCATGCATTTGATTTAACAAGACTCTGGGGCCTGTGCTGGGAACCATCTTGGACCTTTGCAGAAGTTAGAGATTCAGTGCCCCCCTTTCTTAAAGGGGTTCCTTAACAACAACAAAAATCCTTATTTCTGCAGTGGCATAGAATCTGTTAAAATTTAATTAGAATCACAAATTTATCTCAGAAGCTTTTTAACAGTTGGTGAAATGTGCTTGTCCAACAAAGCATCCTAACAGGGTCGTTCCCATACACATTTGACCTGGTCAGCCTTTTCCAAGTGAATAGCCCCAATTCTGACATAAAGAAAGTTTTATTTGTATTTTACTACTGTTCGGTCAATTTTGATATATAACTGGTTACAAACAGAGCCTTACTGTTTATTAGTGGGGAAATGATTTTAAGACCGTCCTTTTCAGTATTTAATTCTGACAGATCTGCATCCCTGTTTCGTTTTGGATTATTTCTGTTTTGGAAAATGCTGTCTCATTTAAAACTGTTGGATATAGCTGGATCCTGGATAGGAAAATGAAATTATTTTTTCATTGTGTTTTTTAATTGGGGTGATCCAAAGCTGGCACCTTCAGGCACATTGGTCTCATAGCCATTACTGTTTTTATTGCCCTTCTAAGATCCTGTCTTCAGCTGGGTCAGAGAAAACTTCTTGACTAAAACTGGTCAGAACTCATCACAGAAATGAAATACAGTGGTCTCTCTCTCCCAGAACTGGTTGCAGCTAAAATAGAGAGATCTGACTGCTGGCTATAGGATTTTGGACTTAATGACTGAAATTGCAAATTGTCCTTTTTCTTGGCATTACAGATTTTGCCAAAATAACTTTTTGTATCAAATATTGATGTGTGAAAGTGAAGGAGCTAGTCTGCTGAACCAGGAATAGTTTGAGATATTGAACTGTCATTTTTGCACATTTGAATACTTTGCAGGCTGGCTTTGTATAAACTTATCCTCTGGTTTCCTATATGTTGTAAATATTTAGACCATAATTTCATTATAAATAAATCTATAAATATTCTGCTTGTGGTTTCTCTGTTTTCTTCCACAACCCATCCATACACTGAAATTCATAAACTTTTTTACTTATAGCACAATGCAACTATAACATTACCAGAAAAATACATATACAGACCCCAAGGTTTGCATATAGTTCCCAGAGTTATGTAACTGCAAAATGTACCCTTAAAGTTCAAATGAAAAGGTTAAGGATTATTATGCTGGATATTTTCCATTTTCATATTTTAGCCCTCCTTTATTTAACAGCGTATTAAAAGGACTTCATGAATGAAGCAGGTTTTAAAGGAAATATGTTATTCTTGGAAAGACATTTTATTTTTTTTTTAGATGGAGTCTCGCTCTGTCACCCAGGCTGGAGTGGAATGGTGCAATCCTGGCTCACCGCAACCTCCTGGGTTCAAGTGGTTCTCCAGCCTCAGCCTCCTGAGTAGCTGGGATTACAGGCACCTACCACCATGCCCAACTAATTTTTATATTTTTAGTAGAGACAGGGATTCACCATTTTGGCCAGGCTGGTCTTGAACTCCTGATCCTCAAGTGATCAGCCCACTTCAGCCTCCCAAAGTCCTGGGATTACAGGCGTGAGCCAGCATGCCTGGCCAGAAAGACTTTTAAATTTTGAGACGGAGTTTTGCTCTGTTGCCAGGCTGGGGTGCAGTGGCACCCTCTCAGCCAGGTAACTGCAACCTCCACCTCCCAGGTTCAAGTGATTCTCCTGCCTCAGCCTCCCGAGTAGCTGGGACTTATAGGCGCATGCCACCACACCCAGCTAATTCTTTTGTATTTTTAGTAGAGACGGTTTTACATGTTGGCCAGGATGGTCTCTTATTTCTTGACCTCATGACTCACCTGCCTCGGCCTCCCAGAGTGCTGGGATTACAGGCGTGAGCCACCGCGCCCGCCCGGCCCAGAAAGACATTTAAAAAGAACAGTGGTAGGCAGAGCTGCATGAGAACAATTTTCGTGTCAGTTTCTTCTAGCACCTGTGCTACGTAGAGGGGAATATGGTTATAGTGGCTGCGCTTCAGTTCTGTATTTAACTTAAGGCCGCTGTTAACTCAGAGCTCTCTTTCCTGCCAGAGTGTGGTACATTTATTTAAAACAAGTTTTTGTGTGTCTTATACGTGTTTAAAATACATACAGAACTCTGATTAGGGAGTGTTGTGAACATCTGGTTTCTGAGAATGAATCTAGGTTTCAATAGCTAAAGTCATTGTGGCAGCTCCTTTAGGAAAGTCATTTTTCTCCTATGAGTAGTCATCCCCGGTAGACTTGACTGAAATCCTGTGTTTTAGGAGGATTTGGGGGGTGCCCCTGTCCTCCCTTCCTCTCATTACATTGGGTCAAATTAGTTTTGGGTTGTTTTTTTTTTCCCACAAGCAGCAAACAACCCTCGGTAAGTTGTTAATTTAAGTGTCCCTGCATGTCTCTTATCACGTACTCCCTTCCCTTTTGTGTAAATAATTTACTTTCTACTCGTGATTAAATACCCTTGTCTGTGAGTGCATACACCCTACGTTGGGTAGGTGACCAGAGGACCTTCAGCGGTGGGTCCCGGAACTGGGTTTTAGGGACCTGGGAGGGGCGGGAAGAGGGCGGGGCAGGCTGTGGGCGTCACTGAGTGGCCCCGCCCCTCCTTCCGCGACTCGGGTGCCGGTGGCGCCATCTTACCCGGTTGCGGGAGGGGTCACAGGTCAGTGCCGGAGCCTCCGCGAGTGAAGGAAGACGAAGTGCGTGAGCCGACCTGCTGTGGTGTTCCAGTCCCCACTGACCAGTAGGAGCAGCAGGGCGTCGGCTTGTGAGGCAGAGGGGTGGGGAGTCTGGCGGCGGAGCAGCAGCTGGGGGTGGGGAGGGGGTTCGGAGGAGAATGGGGAGGGGGCGGAACCTCTGGGTACCGCAGACGCGAGAGAACCCCTGCGGCCTAAGGGGCCGCATCCCTTTCTTCCCAAAACTTTCTCCTTGTCCCTATTGTGCCGAGACCTAAATTTATTTGTATCTTTTTATTTTTCTCTTTGGAAAAAGTAAAACCTGTGATGTGTCATGTGACTGAACTGTCTAGGAGGGAGGGTGAAGATGTGGGGGTTTCTTAGGGCCACCCGAAAGGGTGCAGTGGTGAGCAAGAGGGACAGGCCAGAGTAAGAGGGACAGGCCAGAAGATGTATGGAAAGGTAAGGCACTGGCTTGAGGGCTGTCGCCGTGGTGTCTCCATCCTGGATTAAGCATTTCCTCCTCCTTTTCTAGGTGGCTTTTCCTCGGGGCAGCCCAGGAAGGCCCCAAGAGGACAATGGATTCTGGAACTCGCCCAGTTGGTAGCTGCTGTAGCAGCCCCGCTGGGCTCTCACGGGAGTACAAACTAGTGATGCTGGGTGCTGGTGGTGTAGGGAAGAGTGGTAGGTAATATTTTCCATTTGACAGGAAGCATGGATGAAAAGTACTTAAATGACCAGATGGGATACTTGCTATCTTGCAATGTTAATACTTAAAATTCTCTCTGTGGGTCGCCTTTGTGAGGATTTGACTTTTATTTCTTCTTTTGAAGCCATGACCATGCAGTTCATCAGCCACCGATTCCCAGAAGATCATGATCCCACCATTGGTAAGCCAGATCATCACTTATGTTTCCAAATATACCCCATAAAAATATCATAATGAATATCAGTAGTTTCTAACTATTTATATTTTGAGGCTTTTTTGGAGTCTAATTCAGATTTATTTAGAAACAAGGGTATCAGCAGTTGGTAAGCAACTGAATATTTCTTTTTTTTTCAGACTTTATGTCATAAGCCATCTTTAGTCTTTGTCTCTTACTGAACATTAATGGGACAACTCTCTTTGTTGTATTTTTTTATGGTTGTATACAGGCCACTTAACGAAGCCTTTTCTTGCTGTCACTTCTCTAAGGGTATGACTTGAGACTCGCTCTGTAACTGTGAGTCAGCTGGTTTGAACTTCCACAAAAGGAAGCAGAGAAACAAGTAGAGCCAGGCTGCTGAACTCTTACAACCCAGACATGCCAAGCCTGGACATCTTGCACTTGGAGCTCTTCGTTTACTTCCTTATACCTTAAGTTCATTACGTAGTAATGTCTTCTCCCATGTCTGTCTGTTTTTTTTTGTTTTTTTTTTTTTTTGAGATGGAGTCTCGCACTGTCTCCCAGGCTGGAGGGCAATGGCGCGATCTCCGGTCACTGTAACCTCCGCCTCCCGGGTTCAAGCAATTCTGCCTCAGCCTCCTGAGTAGCTGGGATTACAGGCGTCTGCCACCACACCAGGCTAATTTTTGTATTTTTAGTAGAGATGGGATTTCACTATGTTGGCCAGGCTGGTCTCAAACTCCTGACCTCAAGTAATCCATCCACCTCAGCCTCGCAAAGTACTGGGATTACAGGCGTGAGCCACCGTGCCTAGCCCTCCGATGTCTTTCATGGTCCTTAACTCTTGTTGCAGAACGCTAGTAGAGTAAAAAAGTCATTTTGTTTGCTTTGACTTTTTTATTTTTTAATTGCTAGTCTCTACAAAGACTAAGAACATTACTGTCATTCCTAAACCATAAGGAAGCAGGTTTGATTCTAAGGGTTTGTATCCTAATATGAAAGAAAAATGGATGTGGGAATGGGAGAGGGCACCGAAAGTCAGCTGTACTGTTATTTTCTTTTTTTGTTTTTTTTGGAGACGGTGTCTCACCCTGTTGCCCGGGCTGGAGTGCAGTGGCACAATCTCGGCTCACTACAAGCTCCACCTCCCAGGTTCATGCCATTCTCCTGCCTCAGCCTCCCGAGTATCTGGGACTACAGGCGCCCGCCACCACGCCCGGCTAATTTTTTTTTGTATTTTTAGTAGAGATGGGATTTCACCGTGTTAGCCAGGATGGTCTCAATCTCCTGACCTCGTGATCTGCCCACCTCGGACTCCCAAAGTGCTGGGATTACAGGCGTGACCACTGTGCCAGGCCTTATTATTTTCAGTATGTGACACTCTTTGCCATGATCCTAGTTCTCTAGGAAGGATTTCCATTGGGTCAGGCCTCTGCTGCTCTGTTTCCCGCAAAGCCAATAATGTTTTGTGGTGGCCCAGCTTTGGTATGGTCATTTCATACAGCACATGATTCCAGGGATGGGAAAAATAGAAAAAGTCTTGACTTTTTCATGTACTATATCAAATTTAGAACATTGTTCAGAGATTCAGGCCAGGCGCGGTGGCTCATGCCTATAATCCCAGCACTTTGAGAGGTCGAGGCGGGTGGAGCACCTGAGGTCAGGAGTTCGAGACCAGCCTGGCCAACATGGTGAAACCCCATCTCTACTAAAAATACCAAAACTAGCCGGGCGTGGTGCTGGGTGCCTGTAATCCCAGCTACTGCGGGGGCTGAGGCAGGAGAATTGCTTGAACCTGGGAGGCGGAGGTTGCAGTGAGCCGAGATAGTGCCATCACACTCCAGCCTGGGGGATAAGAGCAAGCTTTTGTCTCAAAAAAAAAAAAAAAAAAATTGTTCAGAGATTCAAATTATGGCGGGAGTTCTAGGAATAAAATGAATTTAGGGCTTACGCATATGTACTTGAGAACTCCAAAAGCATCTTTTCCTTTCTTTTTTTTTGAGACGGAGTCTGACTCTGTCATCCAGGCTGGAGTGCAGTGGCGCCGTCTTGGCTCACTGCAAGCTCCGCCTCCCGGGTTCACGCCATTCTCCTGCCTCAGCCTCCTGAGTAGCTGGGACTACAGGGGCCCGCCACCACGCCCGGCTAATTTTTTGTACCTTTAGTAGAGACAGGGTTTCACTGTGTTAGCCAGGATGGTCTCGATCTCCTGACCTCGTGATCTGTCTGCCTTGGCCTCCCAAAGTGCCGGGATTACAGGCGTGAGCCACTGTGCCCGGCCGCGTCTTTCCCTTTCTTTAAAGTAAAACTCAAGTACTCATCTCCTGTAAGAGTTATCTGTTTTTTTTTTTTTTTTTTTTTTTTTTTTGAGATGGAGTCTCACTGTCGCCCAGGCTAGAGTGCAGTGGCATGATCTCGGCTCACTGCAGGCTCCGCCCCCCGGGGTTCATGCCATTCTCCTGCCTCAGGCTCCAGCGTAGCTGGGACTACAGGCACCCGCCACCTCGCTTGGCTAATTTTTTGTATTTTTAGTAGAGACGGGGTTTCACCGTGTTAGCCAGGATGGTCTCCATCTCCTGACCTTGTGATCCGTCCGCCTCGGCCTCCCAAAGTGCTGGGATTACAGGCGTGAGCCACCGCGTCCGGCCAAGTTATCTGTTTTAATCAATTTTCCTCCAGTTAACTACTCTCCTGGCAATATTATCTGATTCAACAGCAAATACTCATGTCTTCTGAGTTTCTATTATGTGCCAAGCACTGCTTACCCTCAGGGTACAGTGGTGATCAAAAAGATGAGGTTTCTGTCCTTGAGTTTCTAATTTAGTGCATTTGATTTCAAGCTCTGGCTGTAAACTCAGAAAAACTTTACATTGTAACTGGTAGAGATATAAAAGCATACAAGGCCGGGTGCGGAGGCTTACGCCTGTAATCCTGAGCCTGCAATCCTGTAATCGAAGCACTTTAGGAGGCCAAGGCACCTGAGGTCAGGAGTTCAAGACCAGCCTGGCCAACATGGTAAAACCCCATCTCTACTGAAAATACAAAAATTAGCTGGGCGTGTTACTGCTGCATGCCTGTAATCCCAGCTACTCAGGAAGCTGAGGTGGGAGAATTCCTTGAACCCAGAAGGCAGAGGTTGCAGTGAGCTGAGATTGCACCACTGCACTCCGGCCTGAGTGACAGAGTGAGACTTTGCCTCAAAAAAAAAAAAAAAAAGCATATGAATGTGTGCATATGTATATATAAATTATATACACAAGCGCATGTGTATGTGTAGCTAAAATATTATGAAACTTTACCTCACTACATCTGGTGCACTCTGATATTTTCTTTTCTTTTCTTTTCTTTTTGAGACAGGGTCTCACTCTGTTGCCCATGCTGGAGTGCAGTGTTGTGATCTTGGCTCACTGCAGCCTGGACCTCCTGGGTTCAGGTGATCCTCCCGCCTCACCCTACCAAATACCTGGGACTGCAGGCGTAGGCCACTAAGCCCAGCTAATATTTTTGGATTTTTAGTAGAGATGAGGTCTCGCTCTATTGCCCAGGCTGGTCTCAAACTCCTGAGCGCAAGTGATCCTCCCACCTGGACCTCCCAAAGCACTGAGATGACAGGCGTGAGAGCCACTGTACCTCACCCACTCTGGTATTTTCTCTCTTTCTTTTTTTTTTTTTTTTGGAGACGGAGAATTTCACTCCTGTTGCCCAGGCTAGAGTCCAGTGGCACAATCTTGGCTCACTGCAACCTCCGCCTCCCAGTTCAAGCGATTCTCCTGCCTCAGCCTCCCAAGTAGCTGGGATTACAGGCGCCTGTGACCACATCCAGATAATTTTTGTATTTTTAGTAGAGATGGGGTTTCACCACATTAGCCAGGCTGGTCTTGAACTCCTGACCTCAGGTGATCCACCCGCCTCAGCCTCCCAAAGTGCTGGGATTACAGGCATGAACCACTGCGCCTGGCCTGGTATTTTCTATTTTTATTTAGGTTTCTGCTTGTTTATTTTAATGCTGGTCCCGGCCCATTAAGTAGATTTCACAACTCACTAATCCTAATGAATAATTGAGAAGCATTGATTTAATGAGCTCTTCATCTTTGAGGAAGAGACAGAAGCAGGAATTCAAGAAAAAATGTTAAAAGGAAATACATTGAGATGTAAGCAGCAGTTGTTAAGTGAATGAAATATTGCGTGGCTTTTTTTTTCTTTTTAGTTTTCTATATTTTCCAAGGTTACTATAGTAATATGCATAAAGAAATTTGCTTTCAGAAAAGAGAAATTACGAAACTGTGGATTATTTAGAAAATAATTAGACTGGGTGCAGTGGCTCACGCCTGTAATCCCAACACTTTGGGAGGCTGAGGCAGGTGGATCATTTGAGGTCAGGCATTCAAGACCAGCCTGGCCAACATGGTGAAACCCTGTCTATACTAAAAATACAAAAACTAGCCGGGCAATAGTGGCATGTGCCTGTAATCCCAGCTACTCAGGAGGCTGAGGCAGGAGAATCCCTTGAGCCTGGGAGGCAGAAGTTGTGGTGAGCCGAGATCATGCCACTGCACTCCAGTCTGGGTGATAGAGTGAGACCCTGTCTCAAAAAAAAAAAAAAATAGTGAATTATATATTTTTTTCCTTTTTTGTAGTATTGAGGAGGAAGTATAACACATGGTTAATAATGCTTTTCAGTTCAGCAGTCTTGGATTTTAATCCTCATTCTGTCACTAATTAACTGTAATTTAGAGAAGACATTAATATTTTCAAGTTGAATTTTCTTTAGCTGTAAAATGGAGGTAATAATGCCTACTTCATTGGATTATTGTGATTATTGAAGAATTAATATATATAAGTTACTTAGTATAATGTCTGGTAGATAATAACAATTTAATAAATGGTAAAGTTACTTTTCAGGCCTAATTTTTTTTTTCCCCTAAGAGATGAGGTCTCGGCTGAGTGCAGTGGCCCACACCTGTAATACCAGCACTTTGGGAGGCCAAGGCAGGAGGATTGTTTCAACCCAGGAGTTCGAGACTAGCCTGGACAACATTGCAAAACCCTATGTCTACCAAAAATACAAAAAAATTAGCCAGACATGGTGGTAGCACGCCTGTAGTTCCAGCTACTTGGGAGGCCGAGGTGGGAGAATCACTGGAGCCTGGGAAGTCAAGGCTACAGTGAACCGAAATTGCACCACTGCACTCCAGCCTGGGTGACAGTGAGACCCTGTCTCAAGAAAAAAAAAAAAAAAAAGATGAGCTGTTGCTGTGTTGTCCAGGCTGGTCTTGAACTCCTGGGCTCAAACAATACTCCTGTCTCAGTCTCCCAAGTAGCTGGGATTATAGGCAGTTACCACTGTGCCCAGATAGCCTAATTTTTTTAAGAAAGACATCTTCTCAGAATCCTTTTTTAGCTTAGAATTGTAGGTGAAATCTTCAGCTGTGAATAAACTACATCATCACCTATGTGGAAAAAAAAACTTCAGTTGAAGACTCAGTTTATGTATTTCAGTGGATTTAGCATGCTTCCTGAGAAAATGTGGGCATTTAATGAATTTGGATACAATGTACTACTCTGTAAGATGAGTTTTAAATAGGCATTTCTTCCGGCATTTATGACTTTATAGTACACCTTTCTTCCCTCCTGTAGAAGATGCTTATAAGATCAGGATCCGTATTGATGATGAGCCTGCCAATCTGGACATTTTGGATACAGCTGGACAGGTATTAAATCCCAGAATGTTATGAGTAAAGGCTTTTTTACTCTAGCAAAGGGGAGGGGAAGGCCTACACAGAGAAGATCAATAGTTTATCTCTCTTAATTTTTCATGCACTCTGACTCAGGATAGCAGGTAATCGACATGCGTTTTCTTTAATCTGAAAGAAATAGCTAATTGTGTGTGTAGTTGGGCTAGATTGCGTCAATACATAATGACCCTTGTTTCCCTCTAGGCAGAGTTTACAGCCATGCGGGACCAGTATATGAGGGCAGGAGAAGGGTTTATCATCTGTTACTCTATCACGGATCGTCGAAGTTTCCATGAAGTTCGTGAGTTTAAACAGCTTATTTATCGAGTCCGACGTACTGACGATACACCTGTGGTTCTTGTGGGAAACAAGTCAGACCTCAAACAGCTAAGACAGGTGAGGATAGAGAAGAAAATACTGTCTATAATCTTATACAATTAGTCATTTTTGTTTCTTGGCTTACAGATTCTTGGCTTGGCTTACAGATTTTTTTGCCTTAAAATAGAAAATCAGGCTGGGTGAGGTGGCTCACACCAGCACTTTGCGGGGCCAAGGTGGGCAGGTTGCTTAAGGTCAGGAGTTTGAGACCAGCCTGAGCAACATGGCAAAACCCCATCTCTACAAAAAATACAAAAAAACATAGCTGGGCATAGTGGTGCATGCACATGTGGTCCCAGCTAGTTGGGAGGCTGAGGTGGGAGGATCCCTTGACCTGGGGAGGTGGAGGTTGCAGTGAGGTTGGGGCTATAGCTTACTGCAGCCTCTACCTCCCCAGCTCAAGCAATCATCCCAGTTCAGCTTTGAGGGTAGCTGGGACCACAGGCATGTGCCACCACTCCCAGCTAATTGTTTTTACTTTTTGTGGAGACAGGATCTCACTATGTTGCCCAGGCTGATCTTGAACACCTGGACTCAAGTGATCCTCCTGCCTTGGCCTCCCAAAGTGTTGGGATTACAAGTGTGAGCCACAGCACCTGGCTGGAAGTAGTTTGATAGTAGTCAAATTCATAATGCTTCTCTGTTAATCTCCATTGGAAAAAATTTTTAGGGATTTATATATAACATGTTCATTGCAAGACTATTTATGGTAGCAGAAAATGAGAAACAGTCTAGCTGTCCAAAAGTAGAAATTATGGCATATCCATAATTAGATGTATCAATTATGGGCTCCTAATAGTTTTCAATATTTTAGTGTAAGCATATATCTCTTTCCCTTCCTTTGTGTTTCTTTTTCTTTTTTTTTTTTTGAGACGGAGTCTCACTCTGTTGCCTTGGCTGGAGTGCAGTGGCACAATCTCGGCCCACTGCAACCTCCTCCTCCTGGGTTCAAGCGAGTCTCCTGCCTTAGCCTCCTGAGTAGCTGGGATTACAGGCGCATGCCACCACGCCCGGCTAATTTTTTTTTTGAGACGGAGTCTTGCTCTGTCGCCCAGGCTGGAGTGCAGTGGCACGATCTCTGCTCACTGCAAGCTCCGCCTCCCAGGTTCATGCCATTCTCCTGCCTCAGCCTGCCGAGTAGCTGGGACTACAGGTGTCCGCCACCATGCCCGGCTAATTTTTTGTATTTTTAGTGAGATGGGGTTTCACCGTGTTAGCCAGGATGGTCTCGATCTCCTGACCTCGTGATCCGCCTGCCTCGGCCTCCCAAAGTGCTGGGATTACAGGCATGAGCCACCGCGCCCGGCCTAATTTTTGTATTTTTAAGTAGAGACGGGGTTTCACCATGTTGGTCAGGCTGGTCTCAAACTCCTGACCTCATGATCTTCCCACCTCGGCCTCCCAAAGTGCTGGGATTACAGGCGTGAGCCACCGCGCCCAGCTTTCTTTTTTTTTTAATTTTTATTTTAATTTTGTTGTTTTGAGACAGAGTCTCACTCTGTTGCCCAGGCTGGAGTGCAGTGGCGCAATCTAGGCTCACTGCAACCTCTCTGACTCCTGAGTTCAAGCGATTCTCCTGCCTCAGCCTCCTGAGTAGCTAGGATTACATGTGCCTGCCACCACATCCAGCTAATTTTTGTGTTTTAGTAGAGACGGGGTTTCACCATGTTGGCCGGGCTGGTCTTGAAGTCCTGACATCAGGTGATCCACCTACCTTGGCCTCCCAAAGTGCTGGGATTATAGATGTGAGCCACCACACCCAGCGTTTTTTTGTTTTGTGTTGTTTTTTAGACAGAGTTTCACTCTTATCACCCAGGCTGGAGTGCAGTGGCATGATGTTGGCTCACTGCAACCTCTGCCTCCTGGGTTCAAGCAATTCTCCTGCCTCAGCCTCCCAAGTAGCTGGGATTACAGGCGCCTGCCACCATGCCCAGCTAATTTTTCTTTTCTTTTTTTTTTTTTTTTGATATAAAAGCATTTTTAAACTTTATTATTAATACTCAGGACATTAGGAATTTCCAGATTTTTTTCAGTAGCATTTGTAGAACCGCTTTTGGTAACAAATACAGTAGTTAGGAATATGCATCCAATTCAGAATGCATAATAATGTTACTCCTGAATCCTTTCCCGCTAAAAACAGGGCTGGCACTGTGATGAGATACAGAACGAGAATCTACAAAAAACACTGTAACATGTTTGTTTTTTCCCAGAGGCTACATCCTCTTTTGCTGGAATACTTTATAAATACATATTAAAAAGTAAGGCAACAACTCCAAACAGTCCAAGCTGTTTGCTCAACTCTTTTCCCAATTAGATTTGCAATCCCGGCGATCAGTTTCATGGTTGTATTGTTTAGTGTTTCTTTCTTATTTTAGTAGAGATGGGGTTTCACCGTGTTGGCCATGCTGGTCTTGAACTCCTGACCTCAGGTGATCTGCCTGCCTGCTTCAGCTTCCCAAAGTGCTGGGATTACAGGCGTGAGCCACCGCACCCAACTTTTTTTTTTCTTGAGACAGGGTCTTGCTCTGTCACTGAGGCTGGAGTGCAGTGGCGCAAACATGGCTTACTGCAGCCTTGACCTCCTGGGCTCAAGTGATCCTCTTACCTTAGCCTCTTGAGTAGCTGGGACCACAGGTGTATACCACCACATCCAACTAATTTTTTTTTTTTTTTTGAGACGGAGTCTGGCTCTGTCACCCAGGCTGGAGTGTGACACCTGGAGTGCGGTGCCGCGATCTCGGCTCACTGTAACCTCTGCCTCCCAGGTTTAAGCGATTCTCCTGCCTCAGCCTCACGAGTAACTGGGATTACAGGTGCCCAACACCATGCCCAGCTAGTTTTTTTTTAGTGGAGACAGGGTTTTGCCATGTTGACCAGGTTGGTCTCGAACCCCAGACCTCAAGTGATCCACCTGCCTCAGCCTCCCAAAGTGTTGGGATTACAGGCGTGAGCCCCCGTTCCCGGCCCCAGCTAAATTTTTAAAAATTTTGTAAAAGTAGGGTCTCACCATATTGCCCAGGTTGGTCTCAAGTTCCTGGGCTCAAGCAATCCTCCCACCTTAGCCTCCCAAAGTTCTGGAATTACAGGTGTGAGCCACCAAGCCCAGCCTATTTATCTTTCTTAAAATAAAAAGTATGGGGAAAATTAAGATTGTGTATTTGATATCTAAAACTATTCCCTGTTCCAAAAAGTATCTTAAAAATAGACTAGAGACCGGGCACGGTGGCCCACGCCTGTAATCCCAGTACTTTGGGAGGCCGAGGTGGGCAGATCACCTGAGGTCAGGAGTTCACAACCAGCCTGACCAACATGGAGAAACCCCGTCTCTACTAAAAATACAAAATTAGCCAGGTGTGGTGGCGCATGCCTGTAATCTCAGCTACTCAGGAGGCTGAGGCAGGAGAATCACTTGAACCCGGGAGGCCGAGGTTGTGAGCCACAATCATGCCATTGCACTCCAATCTGGGCAACAAGAACGAAACTCTGTCTCAAAAAAAAAAAGTAGACTAGAAATAGAATCATATCATTTGAAGGCAGAATAAGAAACCTTAGAAGTAATCTAGCCTCCTAAAATTACAAAAATTAGTGCTGTATGCTTGAACACCTCCAGAGTTGAGAAGCTTTCTTTGTGTTAAGGTGGTGGTGCATTCAGGTTTTTGGACAATTTAATTGTTTTTCACCGTTATCTTTTCTCACATTTTGCCTTTAAAGGTCACCAAGGAAGAAGGATTGGCCTTGGCCCGAGAATTCAGCTGTCCCTTTTTTGAGACATCTGCTGCATACCGCTACTATATTGATGATGTTTTCCATGCCCTTGTACGGGAGATACGTAGGAAAGAAAAGGAGGCAGTACTGGCCATGGAGAAAAAATCTAAGCCCAAAAACAGTGTATGGAAGAGGCTAAAATCACCATTCCGGAAGAAGAAAGATTCAGTAACTTGAAGAGAAGATGTGAAGTGTTTATCTGTGAACTGCAGTGCTGTATCAAAGCAGTCCAGTAACCTGCAGTACTGAGTATGGTGCTTGCTCTTTCACTTAACTGATAAGAGGGACATGCCTACTAGGAGTTTTTAATGATGTGGTATTTAAAGTATTGTCTCTTAGTTAAGTATGACTTATTAACCCAGTGGAGCACTGTCTGCTTTTAAATTGTCACATTAGAATTTGTTCTACCAATGTTTTGGGTTCTGTTGCGCTATTAATTAATGTAAATTTGTTTATACCCAGGAGAATATGTATACCATGTGTGTTTGACTAAGTTCACAAGGGAAGTTTTTGGCTCTGCACTCCACATTATCCTTCAATTTCAATATCCTGGGACTATCCCAGAGAAAGACCTCAGTCTCTTCTATTCACACTATGCTTCCTAGAGACAGAACAAAAATCATGTAGGGAAATTGGGGCTAATGAGATCAGTGCCAAATTTCAGCAGATACCTGTGAGGCTGACACCTGTTGCAGACTATGGAGTGGTGAGATTTGGGAAAGTTGGGCTATGTGTTTGCAGGGACTTAAAAAGGTAGGTTCAGAACAGTATTCTCAGTACAAGCTTCGCTTTTCTAAGAAGTACACATTTGGCCCAAATTCACCGGGATAAGTGAGAACAGCCAGAAGCATATAAAATGTGATGAAGGTTTCTCCTGGGAACCTTATTTTGCTCTTCATTTCAGGGTTTTCTTTTTTGTTTTACCTTCAAAGGTAGACATTTTGGGAATCATAACTGTATTACTAAACGTGTTTAATCAAAATTCATAGTTGGATCAGCCATTGCCTTGTACAGGTTTATTTTTTCCCCACAGATGCACACACCAACACATTTATATTAATTGCTTCCTCCCACTTTGTGCTCTGTAAAAGAGCTACAGCTGGCAAGATGTTTTTTCGGCCCTTCATCACTGATTGCATTTTCCATACAGAAGAGACGTCAGGGGTGTGGGTAAAATTGTGTGTGTGCCTCCTTGACATGGACAATCACTAGACTCAGTGCTCTGAGAAAATCTGCTATTTCTGTTTAATGGGTCAGTCTTAAAGCTTTAAAATTCACATAGGTGGAGTTTCCCATCTGAAGATTTCTTTACAAGGACTTTGCTAAGTTCATCTCAGGGTTATCTGAGCCTTGACCAAGTTTATCCTAAGGGAATACCACTTTGCTCCCTGTGCATAGTTTAGGAACTGTAGTCCTAGGAGGAAACAGCTTTAAATATTGGTAGTGAGTTGTCTAAGATCAGGACTGTTTTGATATCTGACCTTGTTATATGCGGAGAGTAAATGCAAAAATGCTAAGAGTAATGCATCATGTATTGAATATTAAGTGTCACTGAAGCAATGTTTGTGTCGACTAGAAACGTAAGATGACTTGTGTAGCACCTCTTTATAAGCACACAGCTCATCTTAATATTTTCCATTTTTATTAGAGGAAGTAGGACAGAGTTGTGTTTTTCTTTATAAACAAATGATAAACTAGCTTTTTAAAAAAGTGACTGTTAGAACTTTTTTAGCTCTGAGTAGTGGTCCCTTTTTAAACTCCTGGAAACATTTTTGTTACCAAATAAATCATGTTTTATGGTACTCAGCCATCCAAAAGTGAAAGACCTAGCATTTGATTCTGTGCAGGACACAAATCTCACAGGAACTATAGCACTTTGGAAAAGCATCAAAGTAGAAAAGAAATACAGTGCAATTCTATTATGAGAATGTTTTACATTTAAACTGGTTTAGCACCTTTTAAGTTTAAAGCCCATAGCTTCTTATTACTAGTGACCTAGGGAATTGTTATTAACATTAAGAGATATATATATATATATATATATATATATATATATATATTTTTTTTTTTTTTTTTTTTTTTTTTTTTTTTAAATAGAGATGAGGTTTCACTATGTTGCCCAGGCTGATCTCGAACTCCTAGGCTCAAGCAATCCTCCCAATATGCTGGGATTACAGGCATGAGCCACCACCTGGCCCAAGCAAGAAATTGACACTATATAATTATTTAAGGTAGTCAGGCAGTAGAAACATTGCCAGAAGGATAGAAAGGAATTTGGATTATATATAAGGAAAATAACAAATCGGTGTTTTTAAGACTATCACTGTCATATATTAGATCCTTGTATTAGTCCATCCATTAATATTAGTTCTATTCGTGGTGCTAGGTAGTTTGACAGGTATGATATGCATAAGTCATAGCTCTATTCTTAGTGTCATAAAGTGTAGCTAATTTATAAGCTCTGAGTAATCAGCTTTATCTAATTTGAGGGCATTAAAATTACTGCCTAGAACTTTGAGAAGAGAAAAATTCAGGGATAAGTTGAAAGGCACTGGAACTGTTCATGTCCATACCAGACCGGTAAATTATAAGATCCAGATGTTAGTGTCTAGAATTAGCTGTTTAGAATTCAGAGGGGACATATGTTTTAACTTTGTCATATATTAGCAAGAATTGGTCTACTGTGATGTTTGGGGAGGAGGAGGCGGGGAAAATTTTTTTAATGCACTTGTATGTGAAGACAGTTTGTATGACATAATACAAAACTTTTAAACAACTTGGGCTTTCCTTTGCTTCCCTATCAGTGGGTAGAGTTTTTGGAATCATTGCAAAAGAGTTGTTTTCAGAAAAACATAACCATGAGATGTGATATTCTGGAAAATATGAATTCAAAAAATTTGAGTGCCCACCATGAACAAGACACCCATGTCAAATGCTAGGGAGCATGCCATGGAATGCCCCTTCATTTGAAGAGATTACCTCTTGGGAGGAGACAGGAAAAACACATATGGAAAATGACAGCACATTTGCTACCTGATCAAGGGTTACTTAAAGTTGTTATAAGTAAATAAACTAAATGAAAAGTGAAAGAATGATTTTTTTTTTTTTTTTTTTTGAGACAGAATCTCGCTCTGTCGCCCAGGCTGGAGTACAGTGGCACGATTTCGGCTCACGGCAAGCTCCGCCTCCTGGGTTCATGCCATTCTCCTGCCTCAGCCTCCCAAGTAGCTGGGACTACAGGCGCCCGCCACCACACCTGGCTAATTTTTTGTATTTTTTAGTAGAGATGGGGTTTCACCATGTTAGCCAGGATGGTGTTGATCTCCTGACCTTGTGATCCGCCCGCCTCAGCCTCCCAAAGTGCTGGGATTACAGGCGTGAGCCACCGCACCCAGCCAAGAATGATAACTTTTTACCTGAAGGTCATTTAATCTCCATTACTGTAAATGGCCACCAGTGTTGGTAGAGAGGACCTAATTTGAACGTTAAACAAATGGATTTTTTTGTTTTGAGACAGAGTCTTACACTATCACTCAGGCTGGAGTGCAGTGGTGTGATCTGGGCTCACTGCAGCCCCTGCCCCCCAGGTTCAAGTGATTCTCCCATCTCAGCCTCCTGAGTAGCTGGGATTACAGGTGCGCACTACCACGACCAGGTAATTTTTGTATTTTTATTAGAGATGGTTTTGCCATGTTGGCCAGGCTGGTCTCAAACTCCTGACCTCAAGTGATCCACCCACCTCGGCCTCCCAAAGTGCTGGGATTATAGGTGTGAGTCACTGTATCTCGCCTGTCTTTGGTTTAAAAAAGACAGTCTCCATCTGCTAGGCTGGAGTGCGGTGGTGTGATCATGGCTCACTGTAACCTTGAACTCCTGGGTTTAAGTGAAAGATGCTCCTGCCTCAGCCTCTTCAGTAGCTGGGACTACGGGCACATGCCACCATGCCGTGCCAAATTTTTACATATTTTGTAGAGGCAGGTCTCAAACTCCTGGCCTCAAGCAATCCTCCTGCCTCAGCCTTCCAAAGTGCTGGGATTACAGGCTTGAGCCACCTCACCTGGCCCAGGAGTGGATTTTTATGTCCTCATTATTATTTAAGTTTTTTTTTTTTTTGAAACAGTCTCACTCTGTCGCCCAGGCTGGAGTGCAGGGACACCATCTCAGCTCAGTGCAGCCTCCACCTCCCGGGTTCAAGTGATCTTTGTGCCTCAGCCTCCCAAGTAGCTGGGATTACAAGCATGTGCTACCACGCCTGGCTAATTTTTTGTATATTTAGTACAGACAGGGTTTCACCATGTTGGCCAGGCTGGTCTCAAACTCCTGGCCTCAAGTGATCTGCTCGCCTTGGCCTCCAAAGTGCTGGGATTGCAGGTGTGAGCACTGCACCCTGCCTATTTAACATTTTTGAATGGTCAGTAACTGTCAGTGTCCACTAGAAACAGGTACTGGAGGAGTGGCATTCCATTTTTCTTTCCGTCTCTCTCTTTTTTTTTCTTCACTTGATTTAAAAAATCATTCCCCTGGTCGGGCACAGTGGCTCATGCCTGTAATCCCAGCACTTTGAGAGGCCAAGACAGGTGGATCACGAGGTCAGGAGTTCAAGACCAGCCTGGCCAAGATGGTGAAACCCTGTCTGTACTAAAGATACAAAAATTAGCCGGGCGTGGTGGTGGGCGCCTGTAATCCCAGCTACTCGGGAGGCTGAGGCAGAGAATTGGAATTGCTTGAACCCGGGAGGCAGAGGTTGTGGTGAGCTGAGATTGCGCCATTGCACTCCAGCCTGGGCAACACAGCAAGACTCCATCTCAAAAAAAAAAAAATTGTTCCCCTCTGATTAAATTACTCATACTTAATGGCATTCCATTTTCTAATGTAACCTCTGTTAGAATAAGTAATGGAATTTCAGGTGAAGTATTTATAAGCCTCTTCCATGTATTAAGCACTGTTTTAAAGAGCTGTGAAGGATTCAGAGGAATATAGAATACGGGCTGGCATAGTGGCTCATGCCTGTAATCCTAGCACTTTGGGAGGTGGAGGTAGGCAGTTTGCCTGAGCTTAGGAATTCGAGACCAGGCTGAGAAACATGGTGAGACCCCATCTCTACTGAAATACAAAAAAAAAAAAAAAAATTAGCTGGGCGTGGTGGCCCACACCTGTAATCCCAGCTACTCTGGAGGCTGAGGCACAAGAATCACTTGAACCCAGGGGGCGGAGGTTACAGTGAGCCAGGATCGTGTCACTGCACTCCAGCCTGGGCAACAGTGAGACTCTGTATTTAAAAAAAAAAAAAAAAGTATATATATATATTTTTTGTACATGTATATTGTATATATATATATACACCAAAAATATATATATATTATCCCTGCTCTGGAGCTTAGATAAAATTTATATATGTAGCCAGGTGCGGTGGCTCACACCTGTAATCCCAGCACTTTGGGAGGCCGAGGTAGGTGGATCACGAGGTCAGGAGATCGAGACCATCCTGACTAACATGGTGAAACCCATCTCTACTAAAAATACAAAAAAATTAGCCAGGCGCGGTGGCAGGCGCCTGTACTATCCCAGCTACTCGGGAGGCTGAGGCAGGAGAATGGCGTGAACCTGGGAGGCAGAGCTTGCTGTGAGCTGAGATCATGCCACTGCACTCCAGCCTGGGCAACAGAGCAAGACTCTGTCTCAAAAAAATAAATAAAATAAAATTTGTATATATAAAACAGCTAGAGGTCAGTCTTAAAGTAATAAGTCATATGCTTCAAACTGGAAATGTTATAGGAATTCAAAAAGGAAGGAATTAGTAAATTTAGTAGACTCCTAATAAGTCATTGGTAGTGTTATGCCTTTTCCAAACTCGTACAGAAATTTGAAATCTTGCCAGGCATGGTGGCTCATGCCTGTAATCCCATCACTTTGGGAGGCTGAGGCAGATGGATCACTTATGGTCAGGAGTTCAAGACCAGCCTGGCCAACATGGCGAAACCCTGTCTCTACTAAAAATACAAAATTAGCTGGGTGTGGTGGCATGCACCTGTAATCCCAGTTACTTGGGAGGCTGAGGCAGGAGAATCACTTGAACCCGGGAGGCAGAGGTTGCGGTGAGCCAAGATCGTGCCACTGCCCTCCAGCCTGGGCGACAGCAAGACTCCATCTCAAAAAAAAAAAAAAAATTTTTTTTTTTCAATCAACTTTTGTTTTTTAAGTTCAGTCTCCATAGAGATTGTCAAAAATTGCCAATGCCAGGGTATTGGGAAAAGTTTTCAATTAGCAATAATCATGCCTCATTGGCTATAATCCTGTCACTGTACAAAGCTGTCCAATCAACTTTTAAACATATGCCAGGCACAGGGCTCATGCCTGTAATCCCAGCAATTTGGAAGGCCGAGGTGGACAGATCACAAGGTCAGGGATTCAAGACCAGCCTGACCAACAAGGTGAAACCCCATCTCTACCAAAAAGTACAACAAAAATGAGCCAGGCATGGTGGTACGCGCCTGTAATCCCAGTTACTCGGGAGGCTGAGGCAGGAGAATCACTTGAACCCGGGAGGTGGAGGTTGCAGCGAGCCAAGATTGCGCCACAGCACTCCAGCTTGTACGACAGAGCGAGACTCCATCTCAAAAACAAACAAACAAAAAACCATGAGTTGGCCTTGAGACAAAATTACTGAAATGTTTTAGCTTTACCTAATAATGTTTGCTTAAAAAAAAAACTCATGATGAGCAGCTTTTGGTTCAGTGCATACATTCCACAGCACACGTGATCATATCATGAAGTCACTCAGTTTTTTGAACAAAAACTGCTGCAGTGGGGACATGTGTCATTTCCTGCCCTTCCTGGAGCTAGTTATTGCCAGAGTTTATTGCAGTTTGCTCTGAGCCAGAAGAAAAACTTTAGCTCCAAAACATCTCCCACAAAATGCTTTCCCTAGTTTCCTGGCAGAGGAGTGTGCAGGTGAGGGGGCAGAGGCAGAGAAATGTATGGCTTTTATGAGGATGGGTCCAAGTGCTCAATACACTGCAATCCAACATAAAATCTCTGCTGCCCAGGAAGGCATGTACATCAATCTAGTCAGCCAGAGAATTAAATTGTGCATTCCCACCCAAAACATTCTGGACACTCTTATTTTCATGTCCTTAGACTCCCGAAGAGAAATACATGGGTCTAGTTGCAACTAACACACACCTACCACCATCATCAAAAAAGACAAAACCAAAACCGATCATTATACCAAACTTCTTTTGAAACTCCAACTCAGAATAAGTAGGAAGAAGAGACAGCCTTTTCATGTTTGCTTTAAGTCTGCTTCCCAGACAATATTTTGTTCCCTGCCTGCCTGCCTTTCTTGGGTACCCGCTGCACACCAAGCAATGTGTTGGCATTGGGAATTCAACAGTGAATTTAAAAAAAAGCTCACAGTTCTTAGAGTCTCAGTTCTTTTCAGTGGGCACCTCTAATTCTAACGTGCAAAATCTGACACAGATTTGGATTGAATGGTGGGAGAATGAGAAGGAGTAAGGGACACATAGCAATTTCAACTGCTTGGTAAACGATAACTAAATGTTAACTTGGAAAAAAGCCTGAGAAGAAGCTGATTTGATGTGAGTGAATGTAAATCATGAAAATATCCAGTTTCATCCGGGTGTGGTGGCTCATGCCTGTAAACTCAGCACTTTGGAATGCTGAAGTGGTACGGTCACTTGAAGCCAGAAGTTCAAGACTAGCATAGGCAACATAGCAAGACCCCCATCTCTACAAAAATTTAAAAACTAGCTGGGTGTGCTGGTGTGTGCCTGTAGTCCCAGCTACTTGAGAGGCTGAGGTGGAAGGATTGCTTGAGCCCAGAAGGTGGATGCTGCAATGAGCTATGATTGTGCCGCTGCACACCTGCCTGGGTGACAGTGTGAGACCCTGTCTCAATAGATAGATGATTGATTGATAAATAGATAGATAGATAGATAGATAGACAGACAGACAGACAGACAGATAGCTACATAGGCTGGGCGTGGTGGCTCACGCCTGTAATCCCAGCACTTTGGGAGGCCGAGGCAAGAGGATTGCTTGAGCACAGGAGTTCCAACCAGCCTGTCTCCACAGAAAATTTTTTTAAGTTAGCCAGGTGTGGTAGCACGTGTGTCGTGGTGGTGCATGCCTGTGATGCCAGCTACTCAGCTACTTGGGAGGGTGAGGTGTGAGGATTAACCAAGCCCAGGAGGCGAAGGCTGCAGTGAGCCATGTCACTGCACTCCGGACTGGGCAACAGAGCAAGACCCTGTCTCAAAATGTAAATAAGAAGAAAGAAAATGAGTTTTTCTCCTTATGGCCCTGTCAGAGGCTTTCAATTAGATTGAGATTTAATGTACTGTCTGGGCATGGTGGCTCATGCCTGTAATCCCAACACTTTGGGAGGCTGAGGTGGGCGGATCACCTGAGGTCAGGAGTTCGAGACTAGCCTGGCCAACACGGTGGAACCCCGCCTCTACTAAAAATACAAAAATTAGCCGGGTGTGGTGGCACATGCCTGTAATCCCAGCTACTCGGGAGGCTGAGACAGGAGAATTGCTTGAACCTGGAAGGCAGCAGTTGCAGTGAGCTGAGATCAGGCCATTGCAATCCAGCCTGGGTGGCAGAGCAGGACTCTGTCTCAAAAAAAAAAGTAGTATTTGAGGTGAACTACCAGCTCCCCAGGCTTAGACACAAGACTTGCTCATGAATTCCCATACTTTTATTCAAAATTTTCTGTTAGCGCATCTAATCCTGGGCCTGTTGAGCCTTAGGACTTCCTTTAGGACTTTGTTTTCCTGAAGGCCAAACAGAGTTTTGAGCATTTCTTAGAGGTGTCCAGAAGGTGGTATTGACCCTAGTATAGACAGTGTTAGGCAATTGGGATGTTCACCAGTTTACCGTCTCGTAAAAGTTATACTAGTTAAGAATCGATATTTTCTCAGCTTTCTGAAAAATGATGCCCTATGTGTAAACTTACATTGCTCTTGAAGTATTCAAAGAAAAGCCCAGGCTGTTTGCCTTTTCAGACCACAAGGTATGGGGGATGGATGAGAGCAGTACTGGAGGCCCTTACTAGGTGGGCACTAGTCCTTTTTTTTTTTTTTGAGACGGAGTCTCACTCTGTCGCCCAGGCTGGAATGCAATGCTGTGATCTTGGCTCACTGCAACCTCCGCCTCCTGGGTTCAAGCGATTCTCCTGCCTCAGCCTCCTGAGTAGTTGGGATTACAGGGTGTGCCACCACGCCCGGCTAATTTTTGTATTTTTAGTAGAGACGGGGTTTCACCATGTTGGTCAGGCTGGTCTCGAACTCCTGACCTCATGATCCACCTGCCTCGGCCTTCCAAAGTGCTGGGATTACAGGCATGAGCCACCGTGCCCAGCTGATAGTGGGCAACTCTTTTCTGGGAGTTTGTTATAAGGAGATCACATGAAAAAGCACCTTGGAGTGAGAGGTCTATAGAAAACAAAGTACAGTGGCTGGGGGCAGTGGCTCACGCTTGTAATCCCAGCACTTTGGGAGGCCGAGGTGGGTGGATCACGAGGTCAGGAGTTCGAGACCAGCCTGACTCTGGTGAAACCCCTTCTCTACCAAAAATACAAAATTAGCTGGGCGTGGTGGTACAATGCCTGTATTCCCAGCTACTCGGGAGGCTGAGGCAGGAGAATTGCTTAAACCTGGGAGTGAGCTGAGATCACGCCATTGCACACCCGCCTGGGCAGCAAGAGCAAAACTCCATCTCAAAAACAAAAACAAAAACAAAAAAACAAACAAACATACAAGGCACAGTAGCTCCCGGTTATCCACAAGGGATACATTCATAGATCCCCAGAGGATGCCTGAAATCATGGATAGTATCGAACCCTATGTATACTTTTTCCTATACACATGTATCTATAATAACGTTAAATTTATAAATTAGATTCAGTAAGAGATTATCAACAATCTAATAAAATAGAACAATTATAAAAATACACTGTAATAAAAGTTATATGACTGTGGTCTCTCTCAAAATAGAGTATTTTATTGTGTTGTACTGTGGGTAAGTGAAACTGCAGAAAACAAAACCCAGGATTAGGGTAGGGTGGACTACTGCAGTGCTCTTGGTTGGCTGCCCGCCCAGCATCTATTCCTCCTTCCAGAAAAACTGACATTTCATTCAAGAATTCACCTTTTTCCCGTGCCCAGCTCCAGGACAGTCCTAAGTGATCTAAAGAAAATTCCATCCTCCTTGTCAATGTTTGGTTCAGAAATGACCATGTTACATTTTGGATCAGGAAAAACAGACGAGAGGATTGCTAGAGGCTTTTCAGAATTTATTCTGGGAATAAGGCTCTCTTATTTTTCTGGGAAAGGTCCTGAGCCATCTCCTCTTTCCACCTGGAGGTGAATGAGGAAGCAAGAAACCTTGGGAGTGGTTCATCAGATGAAAGCCACAGGATGAAGCTGACATTGAATGTCAGGGGGGACCCACGGAAAGAATCTGAGTCCTTGACAGTATTAGTGACCTTTTGCAGAAGTCAACTTGGAAGGCTACCCCACCTTTGGACTTCCAGTTAGTTTAGCTGATGCATTTTCTTAATGTTTAAGCCAACTTGAAATGGGTTTCCTGTTAATTGTAGCCAAAAGTATGCTGAGTGCCAAGATAATCTTACCATCATTGTGATATGATGATGTTGTTATTTTTAAGACAGTCATCTAGAAAAAAGTAATATACAAAATGATATACATACCATGATTGCAATCATAAGTTAAAACAAATTGGAAGATGTGCCAAAATTAGCAGTGCTTGCCTCTGAGTGGATTTCCCTCTATTTCTATGACTTGAACTTTATTTTACATATTTTCTACATTGATTCTGAGTGATGTATCAAGAAAAATATGCACAGGAGATAAGCTCAGAAGACAAAATGGGCCCAGGCATGGTGGCTCATGCCTGTAATCCCAGTATTTTGGGAGGCTGAGGCAGGAGGATAGCTTGAGGCCAGGAGTTCGAGACCATGGTCAATAGAGCAACACCCTGTCTCTATTTATAAAAATAAGTAAATAAATATAAAAAATAAAAAAATAAAGAGACAAAGTAATTATTAAGATTTTGGAATCTTGACTATTTGTTTCTTTTCTCTATTTTCCAATTTTCTTTTTCTTTTTTCTTGAGACAAGGTCTTACTCTGTCACCCAGGCTGGAGTGCAGTGGCACTATGATGGCTTACAGAAGGCTTGAACTCTTGGGCTCAAGGGATGTCCCACCTCAGCCTCCCAAGTAGCCAGAACTTCAGGTACACGCCACCATGCCTAGCTAAGTTTTTGACTTTTTGTAGAGACAAGGTCTCCCTGTTGCCCAGGCTGGTCTTGAACTCCTGGGCTCAAGCAATCCTCCTGCCCCAGCCTCCCAAGGTGCTGGGATGACAGCTGTGAGCTACTGCGTCTGGTTCCAGTTTTCTTTTTTTTTTTTTTAAATGGAGTCTCGCTCTGTTGCCCAGGCTGGAGTGCGGTGGCACAATCTCAGTTCACTGCAACCTCCACCTCCCGGGTTCAAGTGATTCTCCTGCCTCAGCCTCCCAAGTAGCTGGAACTACAGGTGCGTGCCACCATGCCTGGCTAATTTTTTTGTATTTTTAGTAGAGACAGTGTTTCACCATGTTAGCCATGATAGTCTCGATCTCCTGACCTTGTGATCCGCCTGCCTCGGACTCCCGAAGTGCTGGGATTACAGGCGTGAGCCACTGCGCCCTGCTCCAGTTTTCTTATAATGTGCTTATATTAGTTTATAATTTGAAAATATTTTGTAGTTCCTTCACTGAAACTTTTAAAGAGCAGGAATTGATTCTCCTTCCATTCTCTCTTCCTCTCACAGGGAGGATAAATTACACAGAACAGAAAATATGAAAAGTGAATCACTCCAGACTTTAAGGCATGTAGAGAAATCCACAAAGAGCAGTTGCAAGGGTCATATTACCCCCAGTATATTACCCTAGAGTGTTGCATTTTCCTGTGTTTCTTTTCTTTCTTTCTTTCTTTCTTTCTTTTGAGATGGAGTTTTGATCTTGTTGCCCAGGCTGGAGTGCAATGGCGCAATCTCGGCTCACCGCAACCTTTGCCTCCCAGGTACAAGCGATTCTCCTGCCTCAGCCTCCCAAGTAGCTGGGATTACAGGCATGCGCCACCACGCCCAGCTAATTTTGTATTTCTAGTAGAGACAGGGTTTCTCCATGTTGGTCAGGCTGGTCTCGAACTCCCAACCTCAGGTGATCTGCCCGCCTCGGCCTCCCAAAGTCCTGGGATTACAGGAATGAGCCGCCGCACCCGGCCTGTGTTTCTTTTCTTTTAGAGCATTTCCTAATTTGTAATCATATATTTATTAGTGTAATTATTTGATTAATATTGTCCTCTGCTACACTCTACAAGAACAGCACTCTTGTTCACCAATGTATTGTATCTGTAGTGCCTGGCACATAGTAGACACTCAATAAATAAATATTTGTTGACTAATAAATGAATGAGAGGCCATTATCCTAAGCACAGGAACAGAAAACCAAGTACTGCATGTTCTTACTAGTAAGAGGGAGCTAAACATTGAGTACTTATGGACACAGAAACGGCAACAATAGAGACTGGGGACTACCAGAAGGGGGAGGGTTTAAAAACTATCGGCCTATACTTTGGGAGGCCAAGGTGGGTGGATCACCTGAGGTCAGAAGTTCAAGACCAGCCTGGCCAACATGGAGAAACCTCGTCTCTACTAAAAATACAAAAATTAGCCGGGCGTAGTGGTGCAGGCTTGTAATCCCAGCTACTTGGGAGGCTGAGGCAGGGAGAATTGCTTGAACCTGGAGGCAGAGGTTGCGGTGAGCCGAGATTGTGCCATTGCGCTCCAGCCTGGGAAACAATTGTGAAACTCCATCTCAAAAAAAAAAAAAAAAATTAGCGGGGTGTGGTGATGCATGCCTGCAATCCCAGCTACTCAGGAGGCTGAGGCACAAGAATCACTTGAACCCAGGAGGCGGAGGTTGCTGTGAGCCAAGATCATGCCACTGCACTCCAGCCTGGGCAACAGAGCAAAACTCTGTCTCCTGGAAAAAAAAAAAAAAAAAAAGACCAGCCTTCCCAAGATAGTGAGGGCCACATCTCTACAAAACAAAATTTAAAAATTAGCCAGGTGGCCGGGCACAGTGGCTCAAGCCTGTAATCTCAGCACTTTGGGAGGCCGAGGCAGGTGTGTCACCTGAGGTCAGGAGTTCAAGACCATCCTGGCCAATATGGTGAGACCCTCATCTCTACTAAAAATACAAAAATTAGCCGGGCAAGGTGGTGCGTGCCTGTAATCCAAGCTACTCAGGAGGTTGAGGCACAAGAATTGCTTGAACCTGGGAGGCAGAGTTTATAGTGAGCCGAGATCGTGCCACTGCACTCCAGCCTGGGCGATAGAGTGAGACTCTGTCTCAAGAAAAAAAAAAAAAAATTAGCCAGGTATGGTGGCGTGCGCCAGTCTCAGTTATGTGGGAGGCTGAGGTAGGAGGATCAATTTAACTCAGGAGGTCGAGACTGTAGTGAGCCATGATTGCACCACTCTATTCCAGCCTGGGCAATAGAGTGACTGTTTTAAAACAAACAAACGAACAACTGGGTACTATGCTAAGTATCTAGGTGACAGGATCATTAGGATCCCAAATCCCAGCATCACTCAATAAAGCCAGATAACAAAAACCTGCACATGTGTCCCCCCTGAATCTAAAATGAAAGTTGAAAAAAAAATTATGGCTGGGTGTGGTGGCTCACACCTATAATCCCAACACTTTGGGAGGCTGAGGTGGGTGGATCACGAAGTCAGGAGTTTGAGACCAGCCTGACCAACATGTTGAAATCCTGTCTCTACTAAAAATACAAAAATTAGCCGGGCATAGTGGCGCCCTCCTGTAGTCCCAGCTACTCAGGAGGCTGATGCAGGAGAATCGCTTGAACCTGGAAGGTGGAGTTTGTGGTGAGCCGAGATCACGCCACTGCACTCCAGCCTGGGCAACAGAGCAAGACTCTGTCTCAAAAAAAAGAAAGAAAGAAAGAAAGAAAATTATTCAAGCCAAACATCAAACATTAACTTTTGCCATTTAATGTTTCACTCAGAAATTAAACTTTCATAACCCAGTGCAAGCTGCATAAAGAAAAAGATAATTTGGCTGGGCGCAGTGGCTCACGCCTATAATCCCAGCACTTTGGGAGGCCGAGGTGGGTGGATCACAAGGTCAGGAGATCAAGACCATCTTGGCTAACACAGTGAAACCCCGTCTCTACTAAAAATACAAAACATTAGCCGGGCGTAGTGGTGGGCGCCTGTAGTCCCAGCTACTCAGGAGGCTGAGGCAGGAGAATGGGGTGAACCCGGGAGGCAGAGCTTGCAGTGAGCCAAGATTGCGCCACTGCACTCCAGCCTCGGCGACAAAGCCAGACTCCGTCTCAAAAAAAAAAAAAGAAAAGAAAAAGGTAATTTATTAAGCCTTGGAACTGAGAAGGCTCAGATCTGTCTGAAGACACGGCTTCATCTGAGGTCAAAGATGTCATGGAGTCTGATTTCTCTCTCCCCCTGTTTTAGCTGTACTTCTGTGCAGGCTCCATTCTCAGGCTCTCTCCTCTCTGGGGCACAGTGACTACAGAAGCCTCAGCCCCACATCCTCCCATGTTCAGGTCTAGGGAGATCCTTCATAGCTCCTGACAGGCCTTGAGGCTGGGTGCAGTGGCTCACGCCTGTAATCCCAGCACTTTGGGAGGCTAAGGCAGAAGGATAACTTGAGGCCGGGAGTTTCAGGCCAGCCTGGCCAATATGGTGAGACCCCCATCTCTACTAAAAATACAAATATTAGCCAAACTTGGTGGCACGCACCTGTAGTCCCAGCTGCTTGAGATCGCTGGAACCCAGGAGGCGGATGTTACAGTGAGCTGAGATTGAGCCACTGCACTCCAGCCTGGGCAACAGAGTGAGACTGTCTAAAAAAAAAAAAAAAAAAAAAAAAAAAGTAAATGAATGAATGAGGGAACAGAATTGGCCTGTCTCAGGATTGCTTTTTGGGATAAATATTTCCAATTAAAGGGGCAGATTGATTCTCAGCACTACGAACCATCTTCTCTCCCTCTGGTGGTGATGGTCTCAGAAATTACATTTCAAGAGGAAAACAGAGACCAGAAGTCCTAACTACAGCAAGCAGCAAACCAACTCACTTGTCAAATGAGAGTATCTAGGATGGGAGCCTGGAATCTGCATTTTTAAACAAGTGCCTCAGATGATTCTGAATCAAGTGGTCTGGGGACCACAGTTTGGAAAACACACCCTAGAACATCCTTTTGGAGTCTGAGTGTTAACCTCACTGAGAGTCCTCCAGCTTTCCAGAGAATCAGGCTGACATCACTGTGCCTATTTAATGTGAATCAGTCTTTATTTTGCACTTGTGTGGTGCATTAACAAATTCAACATACAAGATAACATTACATATTGTAGATTAGCATTACAGCATTATGCAATTTCACACAATTCATGTTAGCTTTTTCAGTTTTTCTTTTTTTTTCAAAATTTGACACATTTATTTTATTTTTGAGTTTCATTTTTACAAGAGAAGACATAAGGTAAAGAAAGACAACCACTTTGGAGAGGGATCATGGTGAGGGCAATGTCACTGTCATGGCCATAGTACAAGCCTTCCAAGAAAAGGGACCTGCGTTATTCCCTCTCCTGAGCAAGCTGCCCCTGTCCCACAAACCAGTTCTATCTGTTTTCACATCTAGAGCACTGTCCATAAACATGTCCATCTTGGCTGTGCTCCAGTGAGATGAACTGAAAGAAGGAATAACTCATAAAGGGACCTTTGTTATTAAGAAAAATTCTTGTCTTCCCAAAGGAATCAAGATCTCTTCAGAGAAGGAGCAACTGTTGGAAAATCAGAAGTGACCATTCCCTAACCTATTTCTGACCACGAATGCCTTGTGCAAAAGCTAAGATGTGACTCTCTTGTCTTTCTTTCAACTGACTCTTAGGAGAAGGCATTCCTCCTCCACTCTTATCAGTTAGCTCTGGAAAGAACAAATGTGAAAGCCAAAGTCAGCTAAGAAACTTTGAGACGGCAAAGTCAAGGGCACGATGGATCAGGCCTGAGGTAGGAGGGAGGAGCCCTGCACTGTCCGCCTCTTTGCCTTTTTCTGGCAAAGACACTGAGGCAGTTCCTAGGCTACAGAACAACTGGTTCCTCCCCTGTCACCTCAGCACCCACTGCTCAGTAGACCCAAAGAATGCAAGGAATAAAGCTACAAGGAAATGGGGAAGAGAGAGGAGAGTGGGGTGAGGCTGTTTTCCCAGACGTTTGTCAGGAGGAGCTACAGAGGCACACACAGCAGGGCAAAGACCAGACTATCTCCACCTGTTGTTTTGCATTGTTTCTGGGAAGGAAACAAAAGCGGGTTTGCTCAGCGATTTCTGATCTTTAGACATTAAGGCGATGAAGAGGAACCATTTAAATTTTTTCCTAATGGGGCTTCAGAATGCTCCTGTCAGATTTACATTAAACTATCTCAAAATGCATTTTTAGAAAACAAAAATTATTTTCTTCTACTTATGATACAGTATTTACATTTCATGGGGTATAGGACAGAGACTAGTGGTATGACCCCAACTGATGGTGAAGTTGTGAGTCAGATTATGGGGGGTGGGGGTTGGCAGGGACAAGAACAGAGAGTAGGCTTTGTGACTGCTCAGAATTGCTCTGCATTGTCAAGAACATGGGCTGAAATCAAACAAAAGGTTTGGGGGGAGCAGAATGGTTTTAAATCCACAAAAGCTGAGGGAACACTGAAAGCAAGATCACCCCCCCCCGCCGTCCATAGAGACTCAGCTTTCCGACTCCCTTCGCCAAAGCAAGGTTAAAAGTGATGTTCTTGTGTGGAAGTGAACACTTCAGTCTCAACTAACCTTTCACGCCCTGGATCAAGCTGTTAAGCAACAGCTTGACTGAGTTCCTCCTCAGGTGGGCAAAAATATCTACTGCCTATCCAAGTTTACCTAGTTTATTTTAATTAATTAATTAATTAATTTTTGAGACAGGATCTCACTCTGTACCCAGCCCAGAGTGCAGTGGCATGATCATGGCTCACTGCAGCCTCTACCTCTGGGCTCAAATGATCCTCCCACCTCAGCCTCCTGAATAGCTGGGACCACAGGCGTGCAGCACCACACCTAGTTAATTTTTTGTATTTTTGATAGAGATGGGGTTTCGTCATGTAGCCCAGGCTGGTCTTGAACTCCTGGGCTCAAGTGATATTTCCACCTCGGCCTCCCAAAATACTGGGATTACAGGTGTGAGCCACTGCGCCCGGCCCCAAGTTTACCTATTATCCATGGAGTCTGTGCCATCTGCAAAGTCTCAACGTTGGAGACACAGCTGCTGTAGGAGTAAAGAGACTTGAATTCTAATCCCAGAAAGATGGTGAATCTCTCTCAACCTCTATTGCCCATCGGTAGAAGAAGAATTGCATCCTGTAATTCCTCCATCCCTCCACCATGTGGTAAGACATAAATTCCAAGAACTATGCAGCTCGTTTTGAGGAAAAGAATGCTCTGAAAGAATCCAACTTATCTTCATTCACTCAGTCACACTGTTATTTTTTTAAGAGCTAAATTTTTATTGAAAAATTTAAGGAGAACTTCTGAGGGCCCCTGTTTTATGAAGCAAAGCTAACCTCATTACAACATCTAAGCTATTTGAGAAGACTCTAAAGCATCTCCATGGTCGGCATTTCCAGAAAAACAAAGGCCAGTGTAATTCTTCAAACCTCTGATGACTTCCAACCCATCAACCAAGAAATGGCTGTCACTACAGTAGATAGCTGCAAAGGGGAATGGCTGTCATCACTTGTCTCCTCTCCTTGTCCTTATACCTGAAAACAGCTTTTGGGATCAGCTGGATGTGTTCATTGGTACTATCCTATAGCTGAATTTGAAGTTTCCAAAGCTCCTTTTAGAGAAGTCATCAAGTTTGATAAAATCCAAGTTCTGATGTCTTGGATGCATAAGTCTGATGTATTCTCTGTGCTTCAGTTAGGTCTGTCAGTTAATTATAGACTGCCCTTTACTACTTCATAGCAGAAGAGCTGATAGCAAAAATACTCCATTTCTCAATTCCTCTTTCTCCTGCAAACCTTGCCTCATCCACCCCACCTTTGTTTCTTGGCTTACTGTAGACCTCTAGACCTTGAGGTCAAAGAGCAGAGATATAAGAGGCAATAAAAAGAAAAGATGGGAATGATGAAAACATGAGGTTTTATAAGAGCAAAATTTTCTTCTGCAGAGGTGGGGAGTGGGAGAAATTCTCCAGAGAAGCCCAATAAAAAGAAGCCAATTTCAGGTAATCAGCAAATACGATTCAGCACAAAACACAATTTCCATGGATTAAAATCTGCAACTTGATATTGGCAGTTAGGCTAATTTCTTCAGTTTGTATTAGACATGCAAGTATATGGTTACATTGTTATATATAGATTTATAGGGGTCTTTCCCTCTCTTTTGTCCCCCATTAAAAAAAAAAAAAAAAACCAGAGGCCAGGCACGGTGGCTCGCACCTGTAATCCCAGCACTTTGGGAGGCCGAGGCGGGTGGATCACCTGAGGTCTGGAATTCGAGACCAGCCTGGCCAACATGGTGAAACCCATCTCTACTGAAAATACAAAAAATTAGCCGGGCATGGTGGTGGGTGCCTGTAATCCCAGCTACTTGGGAGGCTGAGGGAGGAGAATCGCTTGAACCTGGAGGGCAGAGGTTGCAGTGAGTTGAGATCTCACCATTGCACTCCAGCCCGGGCAACAAGAGCGAAACTCCGCCTCAAAAAAAATAAAGTAAAATAAAAGATTCTAGCGCCTTGCAAAGCAGAAAAAAAAAATCATTGCTAAGAACTGATCTGCAGCTGTGGTCATATAGGGTGTTCTTTGTGGAATTTGTTTTGTAAGAAATTTTCTTCTACAACTAAAATGAGGTTTTGAGTCCACTTCTCTGTCATCTTTTTCCCCTCCACATCCCTCCCCAGCTTGGCCCCCGGGGATTAGAGGAGAGAAGAACAGGATTAGTACTCGCTCAGACTGTGCCACTTGGCCACAGGCTTGCGGGGGCTCTCGCAGACCTCTCTCCAGTGTTCAGCACCACTGGCTGTGACACTGTGTGCCCCCAGGATCAGCCTCCCCACCACCTCATTCTTGGTGGTGCGATCGAAGTCGATAACGAGGAACTCGATGCTGATATCAGGCAGGAGGTCAGTGGGGATGTCGTAGATGAAAGATTCGTTGAAGATGGGGTTCAAAGTGCACTTCTTCACATGGGTTTTCTTCTTGGCAATGCGCTTTCTGCCGTAGTAGACGTTCACCTTGACATAAGGATCTGAGGCCCCCAAAGAGATAAGAAAAAGGGAGACAGACCTATGACACAGTCCTCTCCTATGTAATGGTAATTTCATGTTGGGAAAGGGGGGGCTCTGTTGTTCGTATCTTTGATGGCCATCCCATGTGTTCTTTAGTGATTGCACAATAAACACACACTGACTATATGTGAGTCTGCCTGCCTGGATGAGGGGCCAAGGAAACCAAGCAGGAATAGAACAGAACAACTTTCTCAGGTTAGGTCTGAAGAAATCCCATGATACCAAGAAGTATATTAAAGGGCACAGAGACAAATGCCTGCAGCCTTTTTGAGAAGTCTCTCTTAGCACCTGGCATGAATATTATTTAGGATACCTTGCCAAATGTAGAGACCCCATTTGTTCAACTGAAGAATCTTCCTAGCCAGGGAAATCTATTGGACGTAGATACTCATCGGGAAGAGAATGTCTACAGAAAGAGGAGCAGATTAAAAGTGAGAGAGGCAAGGATCTTGAAGTGCGGAGGTCTATCTGGGCCACAGGCAAGGAGTCGGGGGTGGTTCAGACAGTAAGAAATAGGTTGAAGTAAATAGCTGCTACCTGAGAGACCGGTGATATCCATCTTCGGCAAGTGTCTGGCTTTGAGGACCACCACTGTCATTCTCTGTGCCACAGGCTGATATGACAGAGACACCTGGAGCTCCCCTCTGCTGATGCACTTCTGTGAGGAAAAAATGGCAGGTGAGAATCCTGGCAGAGGGTGCAGGGCAGAGCACAAAAAGTGTGCAGAGCAGTGGGAAGAGTCTGGGGGAGGACAAGTGCAGGGATGATAAGTTTTTTGGAAAGATGCTCATCCCCTGGAAAGGTGTTATGATTTTATTTAACAAGGAGGGAGAAAGGAAACATTATAACCATAATTCTGATATTAAATAATTTGCATGGAGAGCCCACATAGCCTTGGATTTATGAGCATGACCTCTGGAGCCAGATTAGCCTGGACTCAAATCCTGACTATTTCTCTTTTTTTTTTTGAGACAAGGTCTCACTCTGTTGCCCAGATTGGAATTCAGTGACGTGATCTTGGCTCACTGCAGCCTCCATCTCCTGGACTCTAGCAATCCTCCCACCTCAGCCTCCTGAGTAGCTAGGACTACAGGTGTGTGCCACCACATCTGGCTAATTTTTCTTTTTTCTATACACAGAGTCTCACTGTGTAGCCCAGGCTGGTCTTGAATTCCTGGTCTCAAGTGATCCTCCCGCCCCAGCCTCCCAAAATGCTGGGATTACAGGCATGAGCCACCATGCCCAGTTGCTATTTCTTATCTGTGACCTTGGACAAGTTACTCAACATCTCTGTACTTCAGTTTCCTCACCTATAAAATGTGGGTGAAAGGTTGTACCTACCACATAGCATTATCAGAAGGATTAAATAAGTTAAAATTTGTAAACTGCAGTGGTGCCCAGCACATAGTGTGCACTATAGAAGTGCATCCTCTCATTTGGTTCTTATCCTTTAAAAAGTTCTGAAGACTGTACGGTGGGAGGTAGGAGAACTGGGTTTGAATCTTAACCTTGCCACTTACTCACCACATGACCTTGGGCAAGTCCCTGAACCTGTCCCTGCATTTCACAGGGTGAATATCCACACCTGCTCTGCCCACCCCAATGTGCACTCCAGTGTATCTTCTCCAGCCAAGTCAGCTTCCTCCCCAGCACCCTGATCTTTGTTTCTCCATCTTTAAATGTGATGCTAGGCTCCATTTTGAGCTTGAAAAAACCTTTAGTCCTCCAATAACTTTTTTTTTTTTTTTTTTTTTTTTTTTGAGACAGAGGCTCGCTCTTGTCGCCCAGGCTGGAGTGCAGTGGCGTGATCTCGGCTCACTGCAACCTCTGCCTCCCGGGTTCAAGTGATTCTCCTGTCTCAGCCTCCAGAGTAACTGGGATTACAGGTGCCCGCCACCATGCCCGGCTAATTTTTGTATTCTTAGTAAAGACAGGATTTCACCATGTTGGCCAGGCTGGGCTCGAACTCCTGACCTCAAGTGATCTATCTACCTCGGCCTCCCAAGTGCTGGGATTACAAGCGTGAGCCACCGTGCCTGGCCCCTCCAAGAACATTTTAAAGAACATTTGCATAGGCACTGCATGCCAGGTTTTGAGGATCCAGAGCTGATGGGACTCAGTTGTTGCTCCCAAGGAGCTTACCACTCAGTAGAAGAGTCAGAGAAGTAAATAAACCTGAACGGGACTTGTCAGAGAAATGAGAAGCCTGTCTAAGTGCTCTGGGCACCTAGAGCTGGGAGATTCAGGGGAGGCTTTTTTAATTAATTAATTAATTTATTTTTTAATTTTATTTTTTGAGACAGAGTCTCTCGCTCTGTCACCCAGGCTGGAGTGTAGTGGCGAGACCTCGGCTCACTGCAACCTCCGCCTCCCAGGTTCATACCATTCTCCTGCCTCATCCTCCGGAGTAGCTGGGACTACAGGCGCCCGCCACCACGCCCGGCTAATTTTTTTTGTATTTTTAGTAGAGACGGGGCTTCACCATGTTAGCCAGGATGGTCTTGATCTCCTGACCTCGTGATCCGCCGGTCTCGACCTCCCAAAGTGCTGGGATTACAGGCGTGAGCCACCGCACCTGGCCATGGAGATTCAGGGAAGGCTTTACAAGCTGATGCCTGGACTGAGTTGATGGGGGTACAAAACCATGAAGCAATGGGCAGAGGGATGATCATATCAGGCAGATTGACAGAAATGGCTGGTACAAAGGAGTTGGGCCTGAAAAGGTAAGCTGTGTTCAGAGAATGGTTGAGAGGTGAATATGCCTGAAGTGGGGGTGGCTGTTAGGAGGGGTAGGTCAGGAACCTGGAAAGGTGGGCAAGGCTAGAGTAAAGGGCTGTTGGGACACTACCAAAGAGCAGAGTCAGCAGCCCCCATACAAGAGGAGGTTGGTGAGTATAGGAGTGGCAAAGCTGTCATTTTTTTGAGTCAGGGTCTCACTCTGTTGCCCAGGCTGAAGGACAGTGGTGAGATCTCGGCTTTCTGCAACCTCCACCTCCTGGGCTCAGGAGATCCTCCCACCTCAGCATCCCAGGTAGCTGGGACTACAGGTGTGCACCAACATGCCAGGCTACATTTTGTATTTTTTGTAAAGACAGGGTCTCACTATGTTGCCCAGGCCGATCTCGAATTCCTGGGGTCAAGCAATCCGCCCACCTTGGCCTCCCAAACTGCTGGGATTGCAGGTGTAAGCCACCATGCCTGGCCAGTTGTCATCATTTTATTAAAATGATTATTATTTCAGAGAAAGGTGGAAAATGAGCTAAAGTCGAGGAAGACCAACATCAGAAAGCTCAGTTAAGAGGTCGCTATAGCCAGGAGCAGTGGCTCATGCCTGTAATCCTAGCACTTTGGGAGGCCGAGGCAGGCGGATCATGAGATCAGGAGATCGAGACCATCCTGGCTAACACGGTGAAACCTGGTATCTACTAAAAAAATACAAAAAAATTAGCCGGGCGTGGTGACTGGCGCCTGTAGTCCCAGCAACTGGGGAGGCTGAGGCAGGAGAATGGCGTGAACCCGGGAGGCGGAGCTTGCAGTGAGCTGAGATTGCGCCACTGCACTCCGGCCTGGGCAACAGAGCGAGACTCTGTCTCAAAAAAAAAAAAAAAAAAAAAAATTAGCTGGGCGCAGTGGCGTGTGCCTATAGAGCCAGCTACTTGGGAGGACTGATTGAGCCCGGGAGATCGAAGCTGCAGTGAGCTGTGATTGAGCCACTGCACTTCAGCCTTGGTGACAGAGTGAGACCCTGTCAAAAAGAGGCTGCTGTGGCTGGGCGCAGTGGCTCACGACTATATTCCCAGCACTTTGAGAGGTCAAGGCAGGTGGATCACCTGAGGTCAGGAGTTCGAGACCAGCCTGGCCAACATGGTGAAACCTCATCTCTACTAGAAATAGAAAAATTAGCCAGGCATGGTGGCGGGTGCCTGTAGTCCCAGCTACTTGGGAGGCTGAGGCAGGAGAATGGCGTGAACCCAGGAGGCAGAGCTTGCAGTGAGCTGAGATCGCAGTCACTGCACTCCAGCTTGGGCAACAGAGCAAGACTCCGTCTCAGGAAAAAAAAAAAAAGAAATAGAAAAATTAGCCGGGTGTGGTGGCGGGTGCCTGTAACCCCAGCTACTCAGGAGGCTGAGGCAGGAGAATCGCTTGAACCAAGGAGGTGGAGGTTGAGGTGAACCTTGATCACGCCACTGCACTCCAGCCTGGGCGACAGAGTGAGACTCCATCTCAAAAAAGCAGACTCTGTTGTTCTGTAGCAACGTGCTACAGAAGAAATGATTGGGACTGGAACTAGGGCTGTGGCAGAGGAGATGGACATGGAGGTAAAATATGTCTCAGGAAGAATTGTCAGGGGTTTTTAGGCTTGGGCAGTTAATTGGCTGTGAAGCGTAGGGAAGAGGGAGGAAAGGGTGGACTATTTCTTGTGTTTTTAGCTTTAGAAAGTGGGGATGAGGCTGGGATAAAGAAAACAAAAGGAGGTGAGTTTTGGCCGGGTGCAGTGGCTCACGCCTGTAATCACAGCACTTTGGGAGGCCGAGGCGGACGGATCACGAGGTCAGGAGATCGGGACCATCCTGGCTAACACGGTGAAAACCCGTCTCTACTAAAAATACAAAAAAATTAGCCGGGCGTGGTGGCGGGCGCCTGTGGTCCCAGCTACTAGGGAGGCTGAGGCAGGAGAATGGCGTGAACCTGGAAAGCGGAGCTTGCACTGAGCCGAGATCGCGCCACTGCACTCCAGCCTGGGCGACGGAGCGAGACTCCGTCTCAAAAGAAAAAAAAAAAAAAAAAAAAAGGGAGGTGAGTTTTGAGGAATGTAGAACATAATAAGTTAAATTTGGGACAAAATCATACCCCCACGATCACCCTTATTCCTTGTATTCTTCAAAGCCCCAAAGAAATGTCATCTACTCCAGGAATTCTTAAATTGAGCAAAAATAGACTATGCTCATCACCAACCTTATATACACCACACACCCACAAAAATGACTTGTTAGGCACTTATTAAGTGCCAGGCACTCTCTGCTAGAAGCTAGGGCTGAAAAGATGGATACTGAGGAATCCTACCCTTAAGAAGTTCCCAGGCTAGTTCACTATCTACTCAGGTATGTCTGGTGCAGGAAAGAACAGCGGCAGCAAATATGCCAATTAACTCATCAATAAAAAACAAGAAATAAGCCTAATAGTTTGTGCTTTGATTGTAGGCCCTAAGTCATCTCCAGGAATGAAACTGTGATATTTCACATGATTTTAAAAATTTATTGAGTCTATGTTTCGTCCTAGGAGCATATGGAAATGTCTCTCACAGGGCATAAAAAATAACTGACTAGGCTGGGTATGGTGGCTCACGCCTGTAATGCTAACACTTTGGAGGCCGAGGAGGGCAGATCACTTGAGGTCAGGAGTTCAAAACCAGCCTGGCCAACATGGTGAAACCCCGTCTACTAAAAATACAAAAAATTAGTGGGGCATGATGGTGCACACCTGTAATCCCAGCTACTCAGGAGGCTGAGGCAGGAGAATCGCTTGAACCCAGGAGGTGGAGTTTGCAGTGAGCTGAAATCGTGCCACTGCACTCCAGCCTGGGTGACAGAGTGAGACTGTCTCAGAAAAAAAAAAAATCTAACCAAGGTTTAAACCCACTCCTTAGTTTTTGAAATTGAAATACAAAAGGGGATCAACTTTAAAAATATTTTCATGTTTTTTCTCTGCTAGAGAGAAGCCCCACATTTTGTCCTTACCCATAACATATGTATTGTCAGCTCTTTTTTTTTTTTTTTGAGATGAAGTCTCGCTCTGTCACACAGGCTGGAGTGCAGTGGTGCGATGGCTTACTGCAACCTCCACCTCCTGGGTTCAAGCAATTCTCCTGCCTCAGCCTCCCGAGTAGCTGGGACTACAGGCACATGTCACCATGCCCGGGTAATTTTTGTATTTTTAGTAAAGACGGGGTTTCGCTACATTGGCCAGGCTGGTCTCGAACTCCTGACCTCATGATCTGCCTGCCTCAGCCTCCCAAAGTGCTGGGATTACAGGCGTGAGTCACCATGCCCGGCCTATTGTCAGCTCTTAATCGTATCCATGGAAAGTATCCTCAGCCAGTTTTATTTTATTTTTATTATTTTTATTTTTATTTTTTTGAGACGGAGTCTTGCTCTGTCACCCAGGCTGGAGTGCAGTGGCGCAATCTCGGCTCACTGCAACCTCCGCCTCCCGGGTTCAGGCCATTCTCCTGGCTCAGCCTCCTGAGTAGCTGGGACTACAGGCACCTGCCACCATGCCCGGCTAATTTTTTGTATTTTTAGTAGAGACGGGGTTTCACCGTGTTAGCCAGGATGGTCTCTATCTCCTGACCTCGTGATCCGCCTGCCTCGGCCTCCCAAAGTGCTGGGATTACAGGCGTAAGCCACTGCGCCCGGCCTTATTTTTATTTTTGAGATAGGGTCTCACTCTCTTGCCCAGGCTGGAGTGCAGTGGTGTGCACTCACTGCAGCCTTGACATCCAGGGCTCAAGTGATCCTCCCAACTCAGCATCCTGAGTAGATGGGACTACAGGCATGTGCTACCAGGCTCAGCTAATTTTTGTATTTTTGGTAAAGATGGGGTTTTGCTATGTTGCCCAGGCTGGTCTCAAACTCCTGGGCTCAAGTGATCTATCCGTCTCAGCCTCCCAAAGTGCTGGGAATACAGGTGTGAGCCACCATGCTTGGTCCCTCAGCCAATGTGTTTTTGTTTGTTTTGTTTGTTTTTCCCCTCGAGACAGGGTCTTGCTCTGTCACCTAGGTTGGAGTGCAGTGGCACGATCTCAGCTCACGGTAACCCCCGCCTCTTGGGTTCAAGCGATTCTGGTGTCTCAGCCTCCTGAGTAGCTGGGATTACTGGCGTGAATCACCACCTCTGGGGTTTCCACCACGTTGGCCAGGCTGGTCTTGATCTCCTGAGTGGAAGCCATCCGCCCACCTTAGCCTCCTTAAGTGCTGGAATTATAGGCGTGAGCCACCATGCCTGGCCCTCAGCCAGTTTTGAATTACAGTCTGGTTGCCCTTGCCAACCAGTATACTTCTGGGCTTTTTCCTTTTGCCAGAAATCAGAATGTAATCAGTGAATATAAACTCATTTTTACTATTAGCCACATCAAATGAAAAGTAATCCCATATGGAAAAGAAAATTGAATGGATTCCAAAACATTCAGAACTGAGCTATCCAATACAGTAGCCACTAGCTACACGTGCCTATTTACATTTTAATTTAAATTAAATGAAATTAAAATTATAGTTCCTCAGTTACACTAGCCACATTTCAAGTGCTCAATAGCGACATGTAGCTAGTAGCTACCACACTGCATGGTGCAAATATAGAACATTTCTATCATCATTAGACGGCACTGATCTAGAAAGGACTTTTGCATTGTTTTGGCTACTGCTCCCCTCTGTTTCCATGAATAATAATAAAATGTTAGCTAGGTTTGATATATCCATTTCTGGGGCCATCCTTCAATACTGAGTATCTAAATACTAAATATGCAGTCTTTAAATATGATTCTAACTTTATATACAGAGGAAGGATAGGTGAGGGGAAAAGCAACGTTTGATTTCTTTTTTTTTGAGACGCAGTCTTGCTCTGTCGCCAGGCTGGAGTGCAGTGGCGTGATCTTGGCTCACTGCAACCTCTGTCTCCCGGGTTCAAGCAATTCTCCTGCCTCAGCCTCCTGAGTAGCTGGGACTACAGGCACGTGCCACCACGCCCAGCTAATTTTTGTATTTTTAGTAGAAACGGGGTTTCACCATGTTGGCCAGGATGGTCTCAATCTTTTGACCTTGTGATCCGCCTGCCTCGGCCTCCCAAAGTGCTGGGATTACAGGCCTGAGACACCGCGCCTAGCCGACATTTGATTTTAAAAGCACAGTTT
Organism: Pan troglodytes; assembly: GCF_028858775.2. Taxonomy (NCBI): domain Eukaryota; kingdom Metazoa; phylum Chordata; class Mammalia; order Primates; family Hominidae; genus Pan; species Pan troglodytes. The sequence goes on from NC_072398.2 coordinate 93,331,907, forward strand.
TATTTGCAAGAATAACACGAATGACAAGATTATAGCTTAGGTTTCCCGATTACTTATTTAAAATTCTGTATCCTAAATCATCCATTCTAGGATAATCTTCCTAATCAAAATCCCCATGCCTCTTTCCTAGTTTTTTGGGAAAGTTGACAACTTCTGGTTACCCTTTTCATTTTTTTCTCCCTTAAAATCACTCCTCAGGCAACTGTCCTCCATCTGATCCCTCCTTCACCTTGGGCCATCTCACATGGGCAGCATGCCCATCCCCACTCAGCGCCGCTTTGTGATGCCCAAGTCTGTAGCCACAACACCACCTGAATGCCACTCCATTCTGCATTGAAGGCAGTTTAATGTCATTCCCTCAAGCCCCCTCCCTTTCTCTTTCTACCCAATTCCCATTCCAAGTAGCTACGTCAATGGCTCTTTCTTTTGAAAGAGCCATTGAAGGCTGTGAGCAAGCTCTGTTTCCCAGCCCCTTGGCCTAGTGAGGCAAAGGCCCTGTTGGGGGGCAGGCAAGCAGAAGGACAAGGGGGAGAAAGGATTTTCTCATGCCTGACAGAGCTGCGGGGCTCGGCTCTCTGAGGTCAATCTCCTTGCTCCTTCAGTGGAACAGAGGAACAGGAACAGTGGTCCTAAAGAATACACTCAGAAGAAATAATACTTAGGCAAGGGATAGTCTGTTTTCCTATAATTAGCAGAACCTCTTTCAGAGTGATTTTCTAGCCAAGGAGCCCTTGTATTAGGTGGACCATCATAAGCTCAATAAACCCTTCTTGGGGCCAGATGTCCTGAGGGCCACCTCTAGCCTAAATCACAACCATGGGAAAACAAAACCTTAACATTCAATCCCATCCCCCTTTTCCTCCCTGCAATACACATACATGATCTGTTGCCCAGTCTGGAGTGCAGTTTGTGGTAATAGCTCACTGCAACCTCAAACTCCCGGGTTCAAGCAATCTTCCCGCCTTGGCCTTCCAAAGTGCTAGTATTAACAGGGGTGAGCCACTGTGCCTGGCCATATTTTCTTTTCTTTTCTTTTCTTTTATTTTTTATTTTGAGACAGGGTCTCATTCTGTCATCCAGGCTAGAGTGCAGTAGCTTTTTCCTGGTCTATGTAATCCAGACCAGGAAAACGCCCTTTACAGCCAGTGTGGCATGGTCCAGGGCAGCTCTAGCTCACGTTCACCAAGGGGAGATCCTACTTTGCTATGGTAGGGAGGATTTGGGATAGACATTTGCAGCCTGCACTTCTAGGGAACCTAGTGGATGAGTGACTAGGGAGATGACAGCCATGGCTCAGATGGAACATAGTCCTGCCTACAGGCGCTGGTTGGGAAAATGGGTTTAGGAAGCCTGGGAGGCTGGAAGGCTCTAGGGTGGGGCTGCACAGGCTCTGGGTATCCTATCTCGGGCCTCCTCCAGGGCATGTGTTGCTCAGGATCCTAGCCCTGGCTTATCCCTCCTCAAGGGAGTTAATAAAGTGGAAAGAAATGTGACTCTTGCCAAGAGCCCCTGGCAGCTTAGCAAATGCCATTGTCTGTGCTGTGTGCAGGGCCCTTGATTTGAGGCTGTTTTGTTCCCAGCCCAAATCAGTCCCTTTCATTGCCAGTCTCTTCCCAGCTGCAGCTTGGCACAGAGCCATGTTCTACTCCCAGCCTTGGGCTGCAAGTGTATAGCTGTCTGGAGGAGTCCAGCTGGTTGGTGACTTTACCAAGGTTGGAGTCACAGGGAAGGGTGTATTGGAAAGGCTCCTCCTTCAAGGAGAGGTAGACAAGGGAAGGAGTGGAGGATGGGAGCTGCTGTGAAGGGAATACGGAAACAGCAGAATGGGTCGGCAGAGCCCTGAGGAAAAAAGATGGGACAGGGGAGGGGAGAGAAGGGGATGAAACAGGCCACTGCTTCCATTTCTGTTCACACCTTCTGATTCCAGTCTCAGAGGATGCGAAAACCCCTTCAGGGCTGGACTCTGGGATGTCTCATTGTATCCTGGCATTGAGAACCACAAGATGTTGTGGCAGTGTCTTGTTTATGCTCTGACGTTCACCAAGTTTTCCTATAATTAACAGAACCTCTTTCAGAGTGATTTTCTAGCCAAGGAGCCCTTGTATTAGGTGGACGAACATAACCTCAATAAACCCTTCTTGGGGCCAGATGTCCTGAGGGCCACCTCTACCCTAAATCACAATCACAAGTGTGTCTAATATTCTTCAAGATTCTTGGACTTCCCTGGCCCCTGTGACATGGATCTGAGTGTGCCAGGTGGCAGTAGCAGTTCCTTCAGGCAATGAAAGGCAGGACCGGGCTGGCTGCAGGGGGACAGGTGCCTACTACAGAGCAGAGAAGGCAAGAATACACACACACAAAGTGTGCTCCCTGCTGTCCCCCACCCAGACTTGGCACAGTACCCTTCTTCAGCAGGCAAACCTTGTTCCTGGGTACTCACTGCACACTCTGCACCTGCTAACTTAGGAGCCTCTTCTATCCAGTCCTGAGCCTCCTGTCTACCCACTGAGTCCAGTGAGGACTTGTAGGTAAAAAAGGTATCAAGAAATAAGTATGATCTGCCCACAGGCAGAGCTTTTTCTGGGAGATGTGCGGTTGTTTCTAGTGGCCTCGAAATTCTTTCCTAACCTCCTTCACCGATTCCTCCCTTGTCTTCCTTCACTGTGTCAAAACAAAATATAAATATTTACAAACCACATGCATCACCCAGGTATCAAACTTGACTAATAATAGGAATAACAATAATAGTAACGGTCACAATTTATTGAAGGCTCACTGTGTCCTAGTAGCTATATAAAATCATCATCCTACTCTATTCCCATAAGAAACTGAGACTTAGCGAAAGTGAAGCAGCTTGCCCAAGGTCATTTAGCTGGTGGAATTTGGATTTAAACTCAGGTCTGACTTCAAAGTCCTTGCTATTTTAACCACTTATGTTATACCCTGAAAAAGACATGAAACTCTAAGTTTAAAATTTCAACAACTTCTTTCATAGCACCTACCATACTCACTATACAGTAATTACAAAAAATATTTGTCTTTCTCCTTCAATAAAGTGAAACTTCTTCAAGGGCAATCATATGCCAGGCATATTATCTCATTTGATTCTCTGTAAGGAAGACAATATTATCAGCTCCATTTTACAAATGAGAAAATAGAGGCTTAGAGGGGTCGAGTAACTCACCCATGTCACACGGCTGGCAAGTGGTAAGCTGGAGAGTAAAGTCGTGCAGTCCAATTCTGGAGCCCAAGTGTTTAACTGCAGCATTTCACTGCCTCCCCAGTTGTGGAAGAAATAAATGAACTAATGGGATTGGGTGGGGCTACACTTACTGTGCTCCTGAAATTACAACTCAAGAGCCAATGTCGGTCCAGTGGGAAGAGGGAGAGTGAAGGCAGGATGGAGGGCCCTCGTCCCTCTTCTAATACAAAGAGGGAGGACAGGAGAAATGGAGAGAGGGGAAGTGTCTATGGCAAAGGTTTGGGCCTAGAAGGGTGAAGCAATTCATTGAATTGCATTGTAAAATGGTCATAAGAAGACATGTGCATGACGGCTGGGTGCAGTGGCTCATGCCTGTAATCCCAGTACTTTTGGAGTCCGAGGCAGGTGGATCACCTGAGGATAGAAGTTCAAGACTAGCCATGCTAACATGGTGAATCCCCGTTTCTACTAAAAATACAAAAAATTAGCCAGGCGTGGTGATGGGTGCTTGCAATCCCAGCTACTCGGGAGGCTGAGGCAGGAGAATAGCTTGAACCCTGGCGGTGGGGGTTGCAATGAGCTGAGATTGCGCCATTGCACTCCAGCCTGGGCGACAAGAGTGAAACTCTGTCTCAAAAAAAAAAAAAAAAAAAAAAAGACATGTACATGGTATCATTTACACCCCTAGGTTAGGGTTGGGAAAGGGAAGCTGAGGGAAAAATTACTGAATTATTGTCACAGCTTCTCAGCTGTGAAAAATAAATTCACTGGAGGAAGATCACATCATTTTGGAGAGGAAATTAGCCCCCATATCCCTGATATAATGAAGGATCTACAAATGGTAGGCCAGCCTGTTCCAAGTAAGCTGGACAGCATCAGGATGCCAACCACTAAGTGAAATGGTGAAAGCTATTGGACCTTCTCTCCTCAGGAAGTTGCTTCTTAGAGGAGACCTAATCTGCCAGGCCCTCTGTCTTACTCTGACCACTGCTTATCCTTGACAGCCAAGAGCTTCCTCTCTATAGCCCTTCTTTGCCACCCAACCCACTCCCCTCCCCCTCCCATTTATCCCCTGAGATATTTTCTCCCCCAACCTACCATTGCTCCCCAACACACACTTCCTACTCACCTGGATATTCCTTTTGATGATGTCCCTGGTCAGTTGTACCTTGCCTGTGCTGGGGTCCACCCCTGCCAGTGGCACCATGACCTCGCCAATGACATCATCCCGAGAGAAGCGGTCAAAGCTGAGGACGAGGAAGTGCAGCACCAGGTCCTGCAGCTGGCTGTAGGGGATGCCATAGAAGGTGAAGGTCTCATCAAACACAGGGTCCAGGGTCTTCCGCAGCACTCTGGTCTTCACCCGATGCCGTTTGTCAGGAAGGATGGTCATTTTGATGTAGGGGTCAGATCCCTGGGTCTGGTCATCCATCACTGGCAGCCCATGGGCCTCCTGGATTGTCACCACCAGGGCTTTTTTCGGGAAGTTATAGTCCACTGAGAAGGTGAGGGATCCTAGCATGACATCCTCCTCTGGAGATGATGGAGAGGTGGTTTTGCTCTCCCCAGGGGTCAGGCTTGTAATAGGGCTCCTTAGTTCTTCCCCATAGTCCATTTTGATGGGTAATTGGTCTATACAAGATCCAGAGCTAGGCCCCCTGGGATCTTTGTCTCGGCTTAGCAGGCCAGCCTCTGCTGCGTCCACCAACAGGTTCCTACGTCCACCTTCCCTCCCAGGACCATCTTTGTCTCTCCGCACTTTGATGATTTTCTTCTTGTTGCTGAGGGTCTCTGGGTATATGCTGATGCCTTTGAGCATGTGAATAAACTTGTATGGTGGGTTCTTGTGCTTCTTCTCTGCCTGCTGGTGGCAGCATGACCAGACAAAGACGGTCACCGAGACACACACCACCAGCACGGAGGCCCCGATGAGGCCGGCCACCACCGGTGACACATCTGAAGGCAGAGATCAGAGATGTGTCAGGGCGGGTGGACTTTACCTCCTGTCTAGATCTCCCCTGCTCATTGCCACTGCTGGAGCCAAGCTAATCTTCAATCTAGCCTCTAAAGCGAAATGTGCTCATCTGGGCTTCAGAATTTTTCCCTTCTATTAGAGGCACCCTCTCCCAACCTCTCCAACCACTCCACGGCTTTTCCTCCCAGCCTTCTCTAGAAAGCCTTCTCTGAAGCACCCCACTTGACTCTATGTTCTTTTCTAGACCTTCTCTCAGCACTTATAGACTTGGTTTGCTCATACTGATTTGTGCTTCACATAAAGCTGCTCTGTACGTGTTCTAAGATCACCTTTTTACATGAGCACCTGTTCACTTCAACTGTTACACAAGATGTTTGGTTTCAGGATATTCCATAGCATCCAGAACAGGGCCTGCACTGACTGACTCGCTGTCAGGCTAGGGTGGAAGGGTGTGGAGCTGAGTTTAGATGGTCTTGGTAGGGTGTTCAGGGTAGTAAAAATGGATGGGTGCCAAAAGGAAGAATTCTGGGTTTATGTACTTTTAAAATATGTTCCAAAATTTTAGCTCCCAGGTATATAAAATACAAGGCTGGGTGCAGTGGCTCACACTTGTAATCCCGGCACTTTGGGAGGCTGAGGCGGGTGGATCATTTGAGGTCAGGAGTTCAAGACCAGACTGACCAACATGGTGAAACCCCGTCTCTACTAAAAATATAAAAAATTAGCTGGGCATGGTGGCATGTGCCTATAATCCCAGCTACTTGGGAGGCTGATGCAGGAGAATCGCTTGAACCTGGGAGGCAGAGGTTGCAGTGAGCTGAGATCGTGCCACTGCATTCCAGCCTGGGTGATGGAGCGAGACTTCGTCTCAAAAAAAAAAAAGGTATTCCTCCAGGATGAATATATCCATTGTAGGCAAAAAAATAGGTGTGTGTATGTATGTATATATATGTGTGTGTGTGTATATATGTGTATATATGTATATGTGTGTGTATATATGTATATATGTGTGTGTGTATGTATTTATGTATACATATATTATTCTAAATAGGAAGAAATAGGGACTTTCTCTTTTCATTATTATTACCTTAATAAATCCTTCACTGGAAGAAATAGGGGTTTTCTTCCCTATTAGTGGAAAATGTCAGATCTCTGCTCAAATGTCACCTTCTTAGGCCTTTCCTGACTCACCTATTTAAAAGTGCAATCTTCTCCATCCTCACCACCCACTCTTCCTAGCCTTGCTTAATTTTTTTCAACATGCCCTGTCATTCTCGCTCTCTGATACACACACCCCTACACATGTAAGAAAAAAATATATAAAATACATACACAAATATGTAAGAATAAACGCCCACACGCATATTATTTTACAATTTATTATTTATCTTCACTAGAATATAAGTCTCATGAGGACAAAAATTTATGTCTGTTTTGTTCACGGCTGTACCCTCAGCACTTAAAACACATAGCAGGCACTATGTGTTGGATGAACAAATAACTAAACAGAAATAGGCCGGGTGTGGCGGCTCACGCCTGTTATCCCGGCACTTTGGGAGGCCGAGGCAGGCAGATTACCTGAGGTCAGGAGTTCAAAACCAGCCTGGCCAACATGGCGAAACCCTGTCTCTGCTAAAATAAAATACAAAAATTAGCCAGGTGTGGTGACACACACCTGTAATCCCAGCTACTCAGGAGGCTGAGGCAGGAGAATCACTTGAAGCCGGGAGGCGGAGGTTATAGTGAGCAGAGATCGTGCCACTGCACTCCAGCCTGGGCAAAAGACCGAGACCCCATCTCAAAAAAAAAAAAAGAAAAAAAAAAAAGAGAAAGAGAAATAGATTTTTTTGTTTCCCTTACCCTAGTCTTATCTTTTCCCACAAAAATTGGACCCTCAAGTTTCTTCGCTCCCTCAAGTTCATTGAGGCTAAATTGGGTTTAGGCTTTAAAGGTCCAGATTAGGCCTATAGTTTTTTCCACTTTACTTTTTAGGGGACCACTTGGAAGGGAGGGAGAACTAAGGAAATAAATGTAGCCTGGGCAACATGGCAAAACCCCATCTCTACACAAAAAAATTACAAAAATTAGCAGGGCATGGTGGCACATGCCTGTAGTCCCAGCTATTTGGGAGGCCAAGGTAAGAGGATCACTTGAGCCCAGGAGGTGGAGGTTGCAGTGAGTTAAAATCGTGCCACTGCACTCCAGCCTGGGCAACAGAGCGAGGAAAAAAAAGAAAAGGAAATAGACATAATTCCAGCATTTCCCCGATTCTTTCTGGAACATTCTTTTTTTTTTTTTTTTTGAGACGGAGTTTTGCACTTGTTGCCCAGGCTGAAGTACAATGGCGCGATCACGGCTCACCACAACCTCCGCCTCCAGAGTTCAAGCAATTCTCCTGCCTCAGCCTCCCGAGTAGCTGGGATTACAGGCATGCGCCACCATGTCCGGCTAATTTTTGTATTTTTAGTAGAGACAGGGTTTCTCCACGTTGGTCAGGCTGGTCTCGAACTCCCAACCACAAGTGATCCAATCGCCTCGGCCTCCCAAAGTGCTGGGATTACAGGCATGAGCCACCGCGCCCGGCCTGAAGCATTCTTGTATCAGGCATCTGTGCAGCTCACTGCTTCACTTATCGTGAGCCTCGAACCTCACTGGATGAGGGAAATATTTCCTGTCTGCCCCAAGTAAGATAATGTCCCCATCACCCTTCCTTAATTTTCTTCATGGAGCTTATTATCCTGACATATATTTATTATCTGTCTTTGATCACTAGACAAGCTTAATAAAACAGCAACTTTGTCTGTTTTGTTCACTGCTATAGTCCCACGTCCTAGAACTATGCGGCATGTAGTAAGCGTTCAGTGAACAAAAGAGTCAGTGAGTTCAAAACAGCCTCCGCAGATTAGAAAGAGAGGATTGAGGCCTGGTGCGGTGGCTCATGCCTGTAATCCCAGCACTTTGGGAGGCTGAGGTAGGCAGATCACCTGAGGTCAGGAGTTCGAGACCAGCCTGGCCAACATGGGGAAACCCTGTCTCTACTAAAAATTCAAAAATTAGCCTGGCATGGTGGCAGGTGCCTGTAATCCCAGCTACCTGGGAGGCTGAGGCAGGAGAATAGCTTGAACCTCGGAGGCGGAGGCTGCAGTGAGCTGAGATTGTGCTACTGCACTCCATTCTGGGTGACAGAGTGAGACTCCATCTCAAAAAAAAAAAAAAAAAAAGGATTGAGTCAAGATGATTACATACATCAGGGATAAATGTAAATTTCTATTTGGACTCAAAAACCTATTTATAGTCAATAACCTCACCTGATGAGTCAAAAATGACTTAGGAATTTAGGCAACCACAATCTTGGACTATAATTAGTATAATGCCTACTGTTTTCCCTTCTATTAGAGGTATCCTCTCCTATCCTCTCCAACCAATCCATGGCTTTTTCTTCCTTCCAAACCTAGATGAAGGGTTTATCTTCTCTAGAAAGCCTATGAGCATCATGAGCACAATACTATGAGCATAATGTCCAGATTACATGAGAGGCAGGTATAATTTCATCTGCACTGGTCATAATATACATGTAATATTGTGTATAGCAGTGACAATAATAAAATTGCTATTTTTTGTGTAAATTTATATGTCCCTGCCAGGCATTGTGGTAGAGCTTACTTTTTTTATTTCTTTTGAGACAGCGTCTCATTTTATTGCCTAGGCTGAAGTGCAGTGGCACAAGCTTGGCCCACTGCAACCTCCACCACCTGGGCTCAAGTGATCCTCCTGCCTCAGCCTCCTGAGTAGCTGGGACTACAGGCACATGCCATCACACCTGGCTAATTTTCGTATTTTTTGCAGAGATGGAATTTCACCATGTCACTCAGGCTGGAGTGCAGTGGCATGCATGATCGCAGCTTACTGAAGCTTTGACCTCCCCAGTTCAAATGATCTTCTTGCCTCAGCCTCCTGAGGAACTGGGACTACAGGCATGTGCCATCATGCCTGGTTAATTTTTTTTTTTTTTTGAGACGGAGTCTTGCTTTGCCCAGACTTGAGTGCAATGGCGCGATCTCGGCTCACTGCAACCTCTGCCTCCCTGGTTCAAGTGATTCTCCTGCCTCAGCTTCCTGAGTAGCTGGGATTACCAGCACGTGCCACTACACCTGGCCAGTTTTTGTATTTTTAGTAGAGACGGGGTTCCACCATATTGGCCATGCTGGTCTCGAACTCCTGACCTCAAGTGATCTGCCAGCCTTGGCCCCCCAAAGTGCTAGGATTACAGGCATGAGCCACCATGCCCAGCTAATTTTTAAATTTTTTTTAGAGATGAGTCTTCACTATATTGCCCAGGTGGTCTTGAACTCCTGGGCTCAAGCAATTCTGCTTTAGTCTCCACCAAATTGCTGGGATTACAGGTGTAAGCCACCATGCCTAACCAAGGAAGAGTTACATTTTATTTAAAATATATATTTATTGTTATTTTTTTTTAGAGACGTGGTCTCACTCTGTGGCCCAGGCTGCAGTGCAGTGGTGCAATCACAGCTCACTGCAGCCTTGAACTCCTGGGCTCAAGCAATCTTACTACCCTAGACTCCTGAATAGCTGGGACTACAGGACCATGCCACTATGCCTGGCTAATTAAAAAAAATTTTTTTTAGAGACAAGGTGCTATGTTGCCCAGTCTGGTTTTGAATTCCTGGCCTCAAGATCCTCTTGCCTCAGTCTCTTGAGTCGCTGGAATTATAAGCATGACCCACTGTACCCGGGTTCATTTTAAAATAATATAGATAAGGAGCAAAACATTATTAACAAAATAAATCAAGGTGACCATGTCTATATCCATACCGAATAATAATAGTGTTTAGTCTCAAAGTATTAAATGAAATAGCTTTTAGGGAAAGTTTCCACAAAATGGAGACAGCCTTGGTAGTAAGCTACTTGAAGGCAGGCAGGAACAATATCCTATGGATCTTTGAATCCCTCAAGAGTCTCTTGCTACTAATAGGAGTTCAGTAAATATTTGGTTGAACAACTAATTGGATTCAGTTGCCATTAAGAATGGGCACAGCCTAAGGAAGTGGCTCTCCATTCATCAATCAGGTGCTTTCCTGCAAATTGTTTGCTACTCATTAGTGAAACTGAACACTGTCTCTATGAGAAGAGGAACACAGGAAACTACCAAGACAGGCATATTTTTTGGAATGATCATAAAGAGAGATCTGAAGGCTTAGATTAGGAGACACCTGGGCAATTCTTCTGGCTCTATCATAGATTTATTCCCTGCAGCAGTGCGGCGGCGGGGGGGTGGGGGGGGGTGGGGGGCAACCCACTGCTGCTTACATATTTACAATGCATCAACTTTTATTGTTAGAAAATGGAGATAGGGTAGAAAAGAGAGAAGATGAAGAATTCTCATATTCCAGGAGGATAGAGAAGGAAAAGAAGAGAAACAGATGAACGCATCTTTGAATTATCTAGTTGTTCCCCCTGGCCTTGTTTCCTATTTTTGCTGTTCTTTCTTCATTTTAGTATTTGTTAACTCTTGCCTCTCTCCCTGAAACCAAGACAATGAGCTAGAATCATCAAAGATATTAAAACCTAGAGCTCTCTGTCTTGCTTTAGTCCAAAGCTTGGTGGGAAATGGAAGTTGAAACTAATGGCTGAAGTGAGTGTTTTAAAGTAGCTATAAATTGCAGTGACCTGTGCTTCTCGCTCCTTTTGTCCTCCATGGTCATGGATAATTGAGTGTTGGCTTGGTGTATCACCCAAGTGCTGTGGCATTTGACATGAAGTACTCTATGAGATGTGAAAAAGTTGGAAGTGGTAGTTCTCTATGTAGGAGATCCTCTGTAATGGTTTAAAGACCTGCAAGACACATCTGGGCTATTGGCCAGCTCCTTCAGCTTCTGACCAGAACTGCTTTTATTGACACCCCCTTTCCTAAACATAGCCTTTCGCAGTCAAGTAGACAAATATAATACAATGGAATGAGAAGAAATTTTGGCTTCAGCCAGACATTGGTTTAAATCCTAGCACTGGCCAGGTGCAGTGGCTCACACCTGTAATCCCAGGACTTTGGGAGGCCAAGGTGGGCAGATCACCTGGGGTCGGGAGTTCAAGACCAGCCTGACCAACATGGAGAAACCCCATCTCTACTAAAAATACAAAATTAGCCGGGTGTGGTGGCACTTGTCTGTAATCCCAGCTACTTGGGAGGCTGAGGCAGGATAATCGCTTGAACCCAGGAGGCAGAGGTTGTGGTGGGCCAAGATCATGCCATTGCACTCCAACCTGGGCAACAAGATCGAAACTCCGTCTCAAAAACAAAAACAAACTAGTGTTACCGTTAGTCATTTGTTTGGCTTTAGCCAAGTTATTTTATTTCTGAGCCTTGGTTTCCTTGTCTGGCAAGTATATATAATAATACATACACTCGAGGGTATTTGTTAGGATTAAATAAAATGTAGTATGTAACAGGCTGATATAATTTATTTTCCCTTTCCCAATAATAGTCCCTCTAAGAGAAATCACTATATTATGTTCCACACCATCTCCTTTTTTCAAGGATTCTGGAACTGCAGTTAGAGAAAGGAATCTGTTGGAAGGGAATAAGAAGAAAAAGAACAGGAAGAAATCATGGATTGCTCATGTGATCATGAAAGGGACTTTTGTTTTGGAAACTTAGAACTCAAAGAATAAAGATGCGGAAGGTGAAGTGGAAGAAAAAATACAATCAAGATTTAGCCTTGGGGAATAAGTGAGAACAAGTAGTTAATGAGTGTGAAGATCAGTTATCTGAACACATCTGATTTGATTTCTTCTTCCTTATTCTGAGGGGATAGAGCACACTGGATTCTGCTCATTTCACTGTACCTCTTATTCAGGAATGAGAAAAGCCATTTCCTAGCTGGATTGTGTCTCCACCCTAAAAACTGGAGTCCCAATGCTCAAACCTACTGGATTGTCTGAGGGATAGAATCCCTGAAGGAATAAGAAGGTTCTTTGGCAGCAACTCTCACTGGCTTCCCCCATCTAAACTGAATCAAGGAGAAGCAGGGCAATTATATTTTATTTATTTGATCAGGAAAGCATAACACAGGAAGTTTGCTCCTTTAGCATATACTGCGGGAGTCCCCAAAGAGGAAAAAACTTCCTTCTCAAGCTTGTCTTTGCCACCTTCTTCCCTATTTTCCACTCCACTTTCTGCTCCAGGGAGTGTAAAACTAATCTTGGAGCCCACAGGGCTGGGTCGGGGACCAGCCGCTCTGAAATGACGTAATGCTTTCTGCGGTACACAAAGCGGCCTCCCCCGGGCTGGGCCTCTTTCGCCCCTCCCCCTCCGGCCTGGATCGCGCCCCCGCCAGCATCAACGCTGGTCAGTCCCCCTTTTTGAAAAGGCGGCCCAGGGAAACAGGGAACAAAGGCCCCGGAAGGAGAGCCTCGGCGCTGCCAGGAGGCCCAGAAATAGACATCACGTCATCCCCCAGCCCAGCAGCGCCAAGCGCCATTTGGTAGCATCGGATGGACCCCACCATTACGATGCGGAATGGAGCTTGCAGGGCTCACGTTTCCTCCTAGCCCCAGCATCCAGCTGACCGGCTTAAGGAGTGGCTTCCTTTTTGCTCCCCACCCCCGCACCCCTCTTTCCCCAGAGGCCGCCGCCTCCCCTGGCTGCCAGCCACACGGCCCACAGTCTCCAAGCTGCCATCTTGATGCCCCATCCCCCTTGTCACTTCCCTCCCCCGCAGCCCTTAGGAATGGGAGGGGGAGGAAGGGGCACCGCCCTGTGTGCCCCAAGGGGGAGGGCTTGGCCTACCCCACCTCTCCTCCCCCAGAAGGAGGGGTTCACATCCTCCGCACGCTTGCTGTTTCTCACCTCCAGCAGTGCTGACAGTGCACCATACAAGGTTTTAGCATCCTGGACTTCCCCACCCTCGGTGTGGCTCAGGCCCTGCCAGTCCCTGCAGCCCATAGCTCAAGTTCATGCACTGTCAACTGCCCACTACCCACTACCCACCACCACAGGCCCGATTTTAGTGGGGCTGGCATTTTGAAGGCTCTGGTCTGGGCTGCATTCTCTGCCCTGCCGCTGGGCCCCCTTGGCCTTGCAACCATTCTGACCACCTCAAGCTTAGTTTTCCCGAGTCTACTTACCAAAGCTAGGTCGGATATTGGTGATCTCAGCCATGTCGTAATCAGAGGCTGTTGCTATAACGTTTTTGCAATGGTGAGACAGCTCTGGGAACCCTCGGTCAGTACCGAGGCAGCAGCTGTAGAGCTCTAGGTCAGGGAAGGGGGAAGGTATCCAGCGGACGCCTCCTGCGACGGTCCGGCCCCTAGTTGTCAGCTGCGCTCAGCTCTTAAGATGCTACGGGGATGCTCTGAGCTAAGGATGCAGGTGCAGTCAGACTGGTCCTGATGCGAGGTAGGCTCCGCCTTCTTCCGAATGGTCCTCGGAAGAAGACTCCGCCTCTTCCGAATGGTCCTCGGAAGAAGACTCCGCCTCTTCCGAAAGATTACGGAAGTCAGGCCTCGCCCCCTTCAGGAAGCTCTCCCGGAGGGGACTCCTCCCACCGCCGAGTTTTCCCGAGAATGAGGCCCCGCCCACTGACGCGCTGTGGTTCCAAAACGAGAAAGTACTGAAGGGTAAGAAGCATAGGTAGATTATTATATGAAATCCTCTGATTTCAGTTTTCTGGGCTTTAATACAGCAGCAAAATGTTCTCGGTCCTGAGTTCCAGAATTTTGGGAAAATAAAATTCTGTGCTGCCTGGATTTCAGTATCGACTGCCATCATTATGCATTTCTGAGACCGCTAAAGGTTATTACGGAACTTTTTTTTTAGGCTTATATTTCACAGTGGATGGAAACTGTCTTAAACCTCAGAAACTCTGATGAAAGACCAAACCTGGGGATGGTTGCACAACTCTGAACATTTACTAATTTTAAAAAAACAGCCGGGCACGGTGGCTCATGCCTGTAATCCCAAACCTTTGGGAGGCCAAGGCGGGCAGATTACTTGAGGTCAGGAGTTCGAGACCAGCCTGGCCAGCATGGTGAAACCCCCGTCTCTACTAAAAATACAAAGATTAGCCGGGCGTGGTGGCACACGCTACTTGGGAGGCTGAGACACGAGGATCGCTTGAGCCCAGGAGGTGGAGGTTGCAGTGAACCGAGATCGCGCCACTGCACTCCAGCCTGGGCAACAGAATAAGACTCCGTCTCAAAAAAAAAAAAAAAAAAAAATTTGGTTGTACACGTAAAACAGATGGATATTGTGGTATGTAAAGCTGTTTAAAAAAAAAAAAAAAAAACTAATGAAAAGTGCCAAAGTTAATCAGAGTTGAATTTTTTTCATGAACCTCAAGTGCTTAGGGTTTCGTATGAGAGAGGCCAAACCGAAAGATCTGTGTATTCTGTAGGTAAAAGAACAACACACATGAAACTCCGAGCTTCTGGAGTCTTCCTTGGTATTTGGGAGAGTTGGTGTGATTCAGGTTAGAGTCAGACTACTGCCATGTTTGCATAAATTTCAACCTTCATTTTGGCTGTGGATAATTTCATCCGTTGGATTCTGTTTACAGATAGGATTAGTTCAAATGTATAAATTTGTGTTGGTGGTTTACCTGTAAAATGAGGGGGTTGAAAGTATTTTTCCACCTTTTGACATTCTGTTTTTATTTTATTATTTTTTAATCTCCGTGGATTCCAGACATTCTGTTTTTCTAGAAAAGTGGAAATAACATCATTTTAGAAGTCATTCATTCATTCGCTCATTCAAAAAGCACGTATTGAATTATTGAACATCTGTTACACCCCAGGCAGCCTCCTGGACACTGGGTCAATGCATTATTAGCTAGAGTTAGGAGACTTAATACCTGATTCTCCTTGATAGCTGTCTGTGTACCGTTGTGAAATCACCTACTCAGCTGAGCCAGAACTTTGTCCTGTGCAAACTGGAATATGATATAATAATCTTACAGTCTATTGTGGAGACCAAGTCACCTAAGAAAATATGAGAGCATTTTGTAAAATGCAGAATATTGTACATATATGAATAATTACTATAGCCTGAGTCCAAGAGTGCCTTAGTTTTAATCAGGAGCCTGCACTATTTGTAATTTAGAGACTTCTTTTTCTGGCATTTTATGACTTCTTCAGTCCCTTAGTCCTGTGTTCCAGGTGACTCGTAGTGAGAAAAATTAGTTGTTAATCTTTTTTTTTTTTTTTTTTTTGATACAGAGTCTCACTGTCGCTCAGGTTGGAGTGCAGTGGCACGATGCCGGCTCACTGCAACCTCCGTCTCCCGGGTTCAAGCGATTCTCCTGCCTCAGCCTCCAGAGTAGCTGGGATTACGCGTGCGCCACCACGCCCAGCTAATTTTGTATATTTAGTAGAGACGGGGTTTCACCATGTTAGCCAGGCTGATCTTGAAGTCCCGACCTCAGGTAATCCGCCCGCCTCCGTCTCCCAAGGTGCCGGGATTACAGGCGTGAGCCACCGCGCCTGGCCCCCAAATTAGCTGTTAATCTAAACCACTGAATCTTAACCTCAGTTTTGAGTAGGATAACTCCATGGGCAGAGAAAGCCAAGTAGTGCCTTTAAATTTTTTTGCCAATAACTGACGCACTAACGTTGTGGCTTCACTCTGCCCTAAAATGGGATGGCGCATAGTGTTAGGCGCATGCTCCTTGATGCCCTGCGGCGCGGCGCTCCGAGGCTCGGGGACGCGCACGCAATTCGCTGTTGTTGGCTGACTTCCGGTGGTGCCAAAGCCGTTTCCGTGGAATCAGGCCGGCTGGTGAGGGTACAGGTTTGTGTGTGGTGGGGTGGGAAGAGGCAGGTGGGAGCTGGGACACCTGGACGAACGATGTCCAGGTTGAGAAGGTCGGGTCTGAGGGTGGGCGCTGGGTGCGTGGCGGAAGTTAAGGGCGTGAAGTCCAGTGTCTAGTTGGGAATGGGGACTGGAGCCAGCCCTGGGCACCGAGGTGGAAGCGCGGTTAGGACCCCTTTTGAAAATGTTTTCCTAGGAGAGGGCCGTGCCGGGGCTGCCTCCACATTGGCATTCATTCACCCTGCTGGGCCGACTTGGGTTCCCAAAAAAGTGGACTCTGTCGAGCTACTGCTGTGTTTGAGGTGCCTGGAGCTGAAGTAGCTGTCTTTCTTTCCTTCTTTTTCTTTCTTTCTTTTTCTTTTTTTCCCCTTTTTTTGATCTCAGTAATTATCTGTGAAATAAAAGAGCTGCCCTGGCTACTCCCATTCTATTTCTTATAAGGTCACCACCATCTCTCACAGGAATCAACGAAATCTTCATGTTTTATTGAGCTTTAATTACTGAGTTTTAATTACATCAGTTGATTGAGGGGATGGAGAATCTCCCCTAATGTCTTGGAGAAACAGAAGGGAGGTTTAAAACTAACTGTAGGTCGGGCGCGGTGGCTCACGCCTCTAATCCTAGCACTTTGGGAGGCTGGGGCGGGAGGATCGCTTGAGGCCAGGAGTGTGAGACCAGCCTGGGTAACAAATCGAGACCCCGTCTCTACAAAAAAAAAAAAAAAAGAAAAAAAGTCGTTGAGGGTGGTGGCAAGTGCCTTGTAGTCCCAGCTACTCGGGAGGCCGAGGCCAGAGGGTCATTGGAGCCCAGGAGTCTGAGGCTGCAGTGAACTAGGATCTTGCCACTGCACTCTGGTCTGGGCAACAGAGCGAGACCTTGTCTCTGGAAAGAAAGAGAGAGAGAGAGAGAAAGAAAGAAAAGAAAGAAAGAGAAATCTAACCTTAGACGCTTAGAGTTACAAAGAACTTTTATTTTTCAGTTCTCTCGTTCAGGCTTTCATCTAGTACTCTGATAAGTGGACATTCAGGCTTCGCTTGAACATTGCCAGTGATCTAACACAAGGCGGCTTATTCTATTATTGGATCTATTTCTGACAGTAAAGTTTTCCTGGGTAATAAGATCCCTTTTTTTTTTTTTTTTTTGACAGAGTCTCCCTCTGTTGCCCAGGGTGGAGTGCAGTGGCATGATCTTGGCCCACTGCAACCTCCACCTCCCGGGTTCAAGCGATTCTCCTGCCTCAGCCTCCCAAGAAGCTGGGACTACAGGTGCCCACCACCATGCCTGGCTAATTTTTGTATTTTTTAGTAGAGACAGCGTTTCACCGTATTGACCAGGCTGGTCTCGAACTCCTGACCTTGTTATCCGCTCGCCTTGGCCTCCCAGAGTGTTGGGATTACAGGCGTGAGCCACTGCACCAAGCCACTATCAGTTTTTATATAATGCTTAACATTTGGCCCAAATGCTGCACAGAATAAGTTGTTTAACCTCTGTTTCATTTATTATTCAGGGAGCATTCATTGAGTATCTACAATATTCAGTGACACATTGAGTATCAATACTCAGTGATACATTGAGTATCTACAATACCCAAATACTGAACTGGTGCAGTGGCTTGGATGGGACCGTAATCCCAATGACTTGGGAGGCTGAGGTGGGAGCATCGCTTGAGCCCAGGAGGTAGAGGCTGCAGCGAACTATGTTCGTGCCACTGCAGTGCAGCCTGGGTGACAGAGCAAGACCTTGTTTCAAAAAAAAAAACCCAGGCTGGGCGCGGTGGCTCACGCCTGTAATCCCAGCACTTTGGGAGGCCGAGGCGGGCGGATCACGAGGTCAGGAGATCGAGACCATCCTGGCTAACATGGTGAAACCCCGTCTCTACTAAAAATACAAAAAATTAGCTGGGCGCGGTGGCGGGCGCCTGTGGTCCCAGCTACTCGGGAGGCTGAGGCAGGAGTATGGCGTGAACCTGGGAGGCGGAGCTTGCAGTGAGCCGAGATCGCGCCACTGCACTCCAGCCTGGGCTACAGAGCAAGACTCTGTCTCAAAAAAAAAAAAAAAAAAAAAAAAAAAAAACCCAGATACTGCTGGATATTAGGGATATGAGTTGAAATAATCCTGTTTCTCGAAAAGCTGATAGTTTTGGAGGAAGGAGATGAGACAGAGAAAGATGAGAGACCATTACAAAACTGATAAGTACTGTAAAAGAGGTTTGCAAACAGATACTAAAAGAACATAGAGGATACCCTCTGGTTTAGGTCAGTAATGCCCTTAAAATGTGATAACTAGAATTGAAGCAAAAAGCCAAGAAGTAACATAGCGCAGAGGATAGTAGGACTCTTATGTTCCTTGTTTCAACACAAAGTTTGTTGTTAATATAGCCTAACCTTTTTTTTTTTTTTTTGAGATGGAGTTTCGCTCTTGTTGCCCAGGCTGGAGTGCAATGGCGAGCGATCTCGGCTCACTGCAACCTCTGTCTCCGGGTTCAAGTGATTGTCCTGCCTCAGCCTCTGGAGTAGCTGGGATCACAGGCGTGTGCCACCACGCCTGGCTAATTTTGTATTTTTAGTAGAGACAGGGTTTCTCCATGTTGATCAGGCTGGTCTTGAACTCCTGACCTCAGGTAATCTGCCCACCTCGGCCTCCCAAAGTGTTGGGATTACAGACGTGAGCCATCTCGTGCCCAGCCAACATAGCCTAACCTTTTAAACAATCACACTTTGCTTTTGATTTGTTTCTATTAATGGAAATACCTGTTTATGAAAACAGCAATAGCAAACATGTATTGATCATTTACCATCTAATGAAGTAGATGCTACTATATTCCATTTTATAGCTGAAGACACTGAGATTCAGGTTGAGTAACTTCCACAAGGTCATAAAGCTGGAGAGAAGGTGACTTGGGAAACATCCAGACAGTCTGATTCCACAGTTTACTCTCAGCATCATGCTAGTCTACCACCCTGATGGTAATAATAACAATGTTTGCTGGACGCGGTGGCTCACGCCTGTAATCCCAGCACTTTGGGAGGCTGAGGCGGGTGGATCTCAAGGTCAGGAGTTCGAGACCATCCTGGCTAACACGGTGAAACCCCATCTCTACTAAAAATACAAAAAAAATTAGCCAGGTGTAGGTGGTGCACGCCTGTAGTCCCAGCTATTCAGGAGGCTGAGGCAGGAGAATGGCGTAAAACGCGAGAGGCAGAGGTTGCAGTGAACCGAGATCGGGCCACTGCACTCCAGCCTGGGAGACAGAGTGAGACTCTGTCTCAAAAACAAAAACAAAAACAAAAAAACACAAAAATAAACCCACAGTGTTTATTAATCACTTACTCTTTAATTGTAACAATTCTATGAAGTAAGAGCAATTCTTTTTTACTGTTGAGGGTACTGAAGACTTGCGAGGTTAAATCACTTGGCCTAGGTAACAGTAGTCCATCAGTAGTAATCAGTAGAGTTGAGATTTGAGCTCAGTCACTTAACCACTGTCTCTCAACTTCCACCTAAAGGGAAATTGTGCATTTGGTGTGAAGTATTGTGTTCATGATCGAACATGAATAAATGAAAAGATAATTTAGTAAATGTTATTACTTTTAATTAATATGAAGGCACTAAGAACTTTTTATTCTTTCAGAATGGAACAAAAGTGGGACTTTTAAAATGTTGCCCTGTAAGAAGAGAAGAACTACAGTGACAGAGTCCCTACAGCATAAAGGCAATCAAGAGGAAAACAACGTAGACCTAGAATCAGCCGTTAAACCAGAATCTGACCAGGTTAAGGACTTGAGTTCGGTGTCACTATCCTGGGATCCAAGTCATGGCAGAGTAGCTGGCTTCGAAGTACAACCTTTGCAGGATGCAGGAAATCAGCTTGGTATGGAGGATACATCTCTGAGCTCTGGAATGCTCACCCAGAACACAAATGTACCAATTCTAGAAGGTGTTGATGTGGCCATCTCTCAGGGAATCACCCTACCTTCCTTGGAGTCTTTTCACCCCCTTAATATACACATTGGTAAAGGAAAACTCCACGCTACTGGCTCAAAGAGAGGGAAAAAAATGACACTCAGGCCTGGGCCAGTTACCCAAGAAGACAGATGTGATCATCTTACCCTAAAGGAGCCTTTTTCAGGAGAGCCTAGTGAAGAAGTCAAGGAAGAAGGAGGTAAGGTATACAAGGTCTCTAGGTTACATTCTTGTCAATACCACTTTGCCATTGCTATTTCTGGGTACCTTTACAGAGTAGTATTTCTGAAAGGGGATATTGATTTGGTACGGAATTGGAACTGCTGTGTTGCTAAGGGTCAACAGTGAACTTTTTTTTTTTTCTTGAGACGGAGTCTTGCCATGTCACCAGACTAGAGTGCAATGGTGGGATCTTGACTCACTGCAGCCTCCACCTCCTGGGTTCAAGCGATTCTCCTGCCTCAGTCTCCCAAGTATCTAGGATTACAGGCATGCGCCACCACGCCTGGCTAATTTTGTGTTTTTACCAGAGACGGGGTTTCACCATGTTGGTCAAGCTGGTCTCGAACTCCTGACCTCAGGTGATCCGTTTGCCTTGGCCTCCCAAAGTGCTGGGATTACAGGTGTGAGTCACCGTGCCTGGCCAGCAGTGAACTTTATGAATGGATATAGACTTTCTTTTCCCCTCCCATTCCCTATATCCACTTCTGTACCCCTTTCTTCTTTCTTTTTTGAGACGGAGTCTCGCTCTGTTGCCCAGGCCGGAGTGCAGTGGCGTGGTCTCGGCTCACTGCAAGCTCCGCCTCCCAGGTTCACGCCATTCTCCTGCCTCAGCCTCCCGAGTAGCTGGGACTACAGGCACCCACCACTGTGCCCGGCCAGTTTTTTTTGTATTTTTAGTAGAGGCAGGGTTTCACTGTGTTAGCCAGGATGGTCTCAATCTCCTGACCTCGTGATCCGCCCGCCTTGGCCTCCCAAAGTGCTGGATTACAGGCATGAGCCACTGCACCCAGCCATTGTATCCCTTTCATTCCATTCTCTCATCCTTTATTTGGTGTGTCTGGAGATGTGTATGGTCTTTTGTGATTGGGCAGCAGCTTAAAGGGGGAGACTACTGCCTGGGACACTGGGAAAGGCTCTACTGAGATGAATGACCCTTCCAATTTGAAAGATGAATTGCGGTTTAACAGAAAGTGGTATGGGCACATAGGCCGAGAACAGTGCACAGAGATAGACTGGCAGAAAAGGATGGTGACATGGTTGCTTGGAAGAGGTGGTGGGAGATGACTTCTTTTTTTTTTTTTTTTTTTTTTTGTGACAGAGTCTCGCTCTGTTGCCCAGGCTGGAGTGCAGTGGTGTGATCTTGGCTCACTGCAACCTCCACCTCCCATGTTCAAGTGATTCCCCTGCTTC
The DNA here is from genome assembly GCF_028858775.2 of Pan troglodytes. Taxonomy (NCBI): domain Eukaryota; kingdom Metazoa; phylum Chordata; class Mammalia; order Primates; family Hominidae; genus Pan; species Pan troglodytes. The sequence continues at coordinate 93,353,282 of NC_072398.2, forward strand.
AGCCTCGCGAGTAGCTGGGTTACAGGTGCCTGCCACCACATCCAGCTAATTTTTTAATTTTTATTAGAGACGACGTTTCCCCATGTTGGCCAGGCTGGTCTCAAACTCCTGACCTCAGGTGATCCACGTACCTTGGCCTCCCAAGGGCGTGAGCCACCACGCCCTGCCAAGATGACTTTAGAGTAGTAGATTGTACTAAGGTTGTGAAGGGTTTTGTTTTTCATACCAAGGCATTTGAGCTTTTCCTGTAGGTAGGTGATAGTCATTTAAACGTCTAAGTAGAACACATTTATGCTTTAGAAAAGATACCAACTTCTCTTATTCATTTTTTTTTTGATACGGAGTCTCGCTTTGTCGCCCAGGCTGGAGTACAGTGGCGTGATCTTGGCTCACTGCAACCTCCACCTCCCCTGTTCAAGTGATTCTCCTGCCTCAGCCTCCTGAGTAGCTGGTATTACAGGCGCCCGCCACCAGGCTCAGCTAATTTTTGTATTTTTAGTGGAGATGGGGTTTCACCAGGTTAGCCAGCCTGGTCCTGAACTCCTGACCTCAGGTGATCCACCTGCCTCAGCCTCCCAAAGTGCTGAGATTACAGGCGTGAGCCACTGCGCCCAGCCTAGATTGTGAAGGTTTTTGTTTTTCATACTAAGGCATTTGAGCTTTTCCTGTAGGTAGGTGATAGTCTTTTTTTTTTTTTTTGAGACGGAGTCTGGCTCTGTTGCCCAGGCTGGAGTGCAGTGGTGCAGTCTTGGCTCACTGCAAGCTCCGCCTCCTGGGTTCATGCCATTTTCCTGCCTCAGCCTCCCGAGTAGCTGGGACTACAGGCGCCTGCCACCATGCCCAGCTAATTTTTTGTATTTTTAGTAGAGATGGGGTTTTACCGTGTTAGCCAGGATGGTCTCAATTTCATGACCTCGTGATCGGCCTGCCTCGTCCTCCCGAAGTGCTGGGATTACAGGCGTGTGCCACCGCGCCCGGCCCTTTTTTTTTTTTTTTTTGAGGTGGAGTCTTGCTCTGTTGCCAGGCTGGAGTGCAGTGGCACGATCTCATCTCACTGCAACCTCCGCCTCCCAGGTTCAAGCAATTCTTCTGCCTCAGCCTCCCAAGTAGCTGGGACTACAGGCACACGCTGCCACGCTCAGCTAATTTTTTTTTTTTTTTGTATTTTAGTTGAGACAGGGTTTCACCATGCTGGCCACGCTGGTCTCGAACTCCTGACCTCGTGATCCACCGACCTCGGCCTCCCAAAGTGCTAGGATTACAGGCGTGAACCACCGCACCCGACCTATTCATTCATTTTGACTGTTAAGATGTTTTCTTTTTTGCCGCATTTTAAGTCCACTTGTTCTTATTTTGTCCTACTGGTACATTCTCAGTATGTGGTTTTTTACTGTGTCTTGTGTGTGTTTATATTGAAGAATTTCATGTTTCTGACTCTGCTGTATTTGAAAACTGATGGAGTGCCCAAGATGAGGGAGTTTAGCAATAATCTTGATGGTATACTGTGTTGGTCACGCCCTCTCTGGCATGAGCTGCCTGAAGCACATTGTCAAAGATGAAAGCTCTTTTGGGGAAAAGTGCTCTCCCGTGGAATCATCCCTTGTAAATTTTCAACCTCATTCACAGTAGCTTGCATTGTTGTATTGCTTTTGGGACACCTGTGTTTTATCTGGAAATGTAGACAGGAATAGCAGTTTTTTTTGTATGTGTATTATATATTGTTTCACTGCTAATCTTCTACACAATTTTTTAGAATAAAAAAGGGTAAATAGCTTGTGCCATTTTGCTAATTACATAGATTTGACTTTTGATCACATAAATAAAAAATAAAACAAGGCAGGACATTGTCCTGCACATAGTTGATGTGGACAAATACTTTTTATTACTTTGAAATTCTTATTTTGATAGTTTTCCACTTAATGAGGCAAGTGCTTAAGCCTCAGTCTTTTTGAGTTCTCATTATTTAGACATAAGGAAAGGAGAAATGAAGGTTTTTCTTTATTTTCCCCATGCCTTTCCTTTTTTTCTCTTTTATTCTTTTTTTTTTTTTTTTTTTTTTAAGAGCAGAATATACTAGATCAGGACAAATTAAGGTGATACTGGAATTTAGGTGTTTTTACTGGAAAAAAGGCATTTCCTTTGAGATAGTTTAAAGAAAATAGTAAGGAGATAAGAATCAGTTCAACTACTAATTCAGGAAGCCGGGAGAGATGTACATACAAAGCGTAGGACAGAATCAAGTTTTCTTTCTTTTTTTTTTTTTTTTTTTTTTTGAGACGGAGTCTCGTTCTGTTGCCCAGGCTGGAGGGCAGTGGTGCGATCTTGACTCACTGCAACCTCCGCCTCATGGGTTCAAGCAATTTTCCTGCCTTAGCCTCCCGAGTAGCTGGGATTACAGGCACCCACCACCACACCCGGCTAATTTTTGTATTTTTAGTAGAGACGGGGTTTCACCATGTTGGTCAGGCTGGTTTTGAACTACTTTTTTTTTTTTTTTTTTTTTTTTTTTGAGACAGAGTCTTTCTCTGTCACCCAGGTTGGAGTGCAGTGGCACAATCTCGGCTCATTGCAAGCTTCACCTCCTGGGTTCACGCCATTCTCCTGCCTCAGCCTCCCGAGTAGCTGGGACTACAGGCGCCCGCCACCACGCTTGGCTAATTTTTTGTATTTTTAGTAGAGACAGGGTTTCACCATGTTAGCCAGGATGGTCTCGATCTCCTAACGTCGTGATCTGCCTGCCTCGGCCTCCCAAGTGCTGGGATTACAGGTGTGAGCCACCGTGCCCAGCCCTGCTGGTTTTGAATTTCTGATCTCAAATGACCACCCGCCTCAGCCTCCCAAAGTGCTGGGATTACAGGCGTGAGCCACCGCACCGGGCCTCAAAGCTTTTCAAGAGCCATGAAGGATCTCCCCAGACCTGAACATGGGAGGATGTGGGGCTGAGGCTTCTGTAGTTACTGTGCCTTCCAGTAAGCTGGTGGTAGACTTTTAGTAGGTGCTCAATAAATCCTTTTGAGTGACTGAGACCAACTTTGGGGTGTGGATTTTGTTTTTTTTCTTTTGAGACAGAGTGTTACTCTGTTGCCCAGGCTGGAGGACAGTGGTGTGATCTCGGCTCATTCTAACCTCTGCCTCCCAGGTTCAAGTGATTCTCTTGCTTCAGCCTCCCGAGAGCTAGGATTACAGGTGACCACCACCACATCCGGCTAATTTTTGTATTTTTAGTAGAGACAGGGTTTTACCATGTTGGCCAGGCTGGTCTCGAACTTCTGACCTCAGGTGATCTGCCTGCCTCGGCTTCCCAAAGTGCTGGGATTGCAGGCATGAGCCACCGCACCCAGCCCAGAAATACTATTAGTAATAGTATTATACAACTTCCTTGTATGATAAAAGACTCCACAAAAAGTATTCAATGTGACTTAATGATAATTCTGTAAGTTTTTTGTTTTGTTTTGTTTTGTTTTTTGAGACAGAGTCTCGCTTTGTCGCCCAGGCTGGAGTGCAGTGGCACGATCTCAGCTCACTGCAACCTCTGCCTCCTGGGTTCAAGTGATTCTTCTGTCTCAGCCTCCCAAGTAGCTGGGACTACAGGCAAGCGCCACCACACGTGGCTAATTTTTGTGTTTTTAGTAGAGACGGGGTTTCACCATATTGGCCAGGCTGGTCTCGAACTCCTAACCTCATGATCCGCCCACCTCAGCCTCCCAAAGTGCTGGGATTACAGGCGTGAGCCACAGTGCCCAGCTCTTTTTTTTTTTTTTTTGAGATGGAGTCTCTGTTGTTCAGGCTGGAGGGCAGTGGCATGATTTTGGCTCACTGCAACCTCTGCTTCCCGGGTTCAAGCGATTCTCCTGCCTCAGCCTCCCGAGTAGCTGGGATTACAGGTGTGCATCACCAGGCCTAGCTAATTTTTTGTATCTTAGTAGAGATGGGATCTCATCAGGTTGGCCAGCCTGGTCTCGAACTCCTGACTTCAGGTGATCCACCTGCCTCGGCCTCCCAAAGTGCTGGGATTACAGGCGTGAGCCACCGCGCCCGACCTACAATTCCGTAGTTTTAGTAAACCATTGCCGTAACCTACAAAACACATTTTGATGTTTAACTTTTATCTCTCAGATTTTTTTTTGTCTGAAAATGACAAAGAAATCCTTTGTTCTGAGTTTTGGTTTAAAACATAATCTCTATCTGTGTGACATTTAAAAGAAGCAGAAGACATAGTTCTAACCTCAGGAAGTTTAGAATCTTAATTGGGAAAACAACCATAAACATATACTTTTTGGAATTGGAGCTTGAAGGATTCACAGGATTTGATAGATTGTGAGGGAAGAAGTGGAAGTAGAATAGCATATTCTGCAAACATGTAGAAATGCTGTGTTTGTGTGGGAAAGTACTAAGGCTTCAGGTAGAAAGAGTAGATCCAGATTATGGAGAGCCTTGAAGCTTTCCCCTTAAGACCTTAAGATTTAGAATAGGATGCTGGCAGTAAGGGTAGAGAAGAATGGGTACACCATAGACACATTACAAAGAAATGATTAACACTGCTCAGAGACTGACATGTAAGATATCTGGGGTAGGGGATGGTGATGCATGCCTTCATAGGGAAGGTATTTGAGAGTTTGAATATGAGTTCAGATTTGGGTATGAGTTATGCAGGTGAACCCCAAAATTGGGGCTCAGCCCAGGGGGGTTCTTGGCTTTGTGCAAGATTCATTTGCAAGCCAATAGAGAAAAAGGAAAGCAAGTTTATTAGAGCAGCAGAGTACAGGAAATGGCTGCCCCATAGACACAGCAATAGCAGCAGCCCTTGTGAATAGATAGCTATTCCTTGATTATATACTAAATAAGGGCAGGTTATTCATCAGTTTTCTAGAAAAGGGGCAGGGAGTTCCCAGAACCAAGAGATCCTCCCGTTTTAAACCATATAAGGTAACTTCTAGGGGTTGCCCTGGCATTTGTAAACTGTCATGGCAGTGGTGGGACTTTTCTTCTTTGTATGTATGTATGTATATATTTATTTATTGTTTATTTATTTTGAGACAGAGTCTCACTCTGTTGCCCAGGCTGGAGTGTAGTGGCACGATCTTGGCTCACCGCAACCCCCGCCTCCTGGGTTCAAGGGATTCTCCTACCCCAGCCTTTCGAGTACCTGGGACTACAGGCATGCACCACCACACTCAGCTAATTTTTTTTGTTTTTTGTTTTTTGTTTTTTGTTTTTGAGATGGAGTCTCGCTCTGTTGCCCAGGCTGGAGTGCAGTGGCGCCATCTCAGTTCACTGCAACCACCACCTCCTGGGTTCAAGCGATTCTCCTGCCTCAGCTTCCTGAGTAGCTGGGGTTATAGGTACCCGCTACCGTGCCCGGCTAATTTTTGTATTTTTAGTAGAGACGGGGTTTCACCATGTTGGTCAGGCTGGTGTCAAACTCCTGACCTCATGATCTGCCCTCCTCGGCCTCTTAAAGTGCTGGAATTACAGGCTTGAGTCACTGCACCTGGCTTTTTTTGTATTTTTAATTGAGATGCGTTTTTGCCATGTTGGCCAGGCTGGTCTTGAACTCCTGACCTCAGGTGATCATCTGCCCGCCTCAGCCTCCCAAAGTGCTGGGATTACAGGCATGAGCCACCACGCCCAGCCTGTTTTTATTTTTTAAAACCAATCCATTTAATTGTGTCTTTCAAGGTAAGCAATTTATGAAGCCTGGATCCCAAGCCTGAGAGTGCTAGAGCTATGGGTCCAAAACTTGTGGTATTCTGAGTTCAGAAGGGTTCGAACTCACGGTGTTATGAGTCAGAGAACATGCAGAGTTTGTGTATTCCATTTAGCAATTTTGTAAATTACCAGAAACAGACTGAAAGAGTCTTTCAAGATGGGGAAAATTCAACTCCTGTGTTTTTTTTGTTTTTTTTTTTTTTGAGACAGAGTTTCACTCTTGTTTCCCAGGCCGTAGTGCAATGGCGCAATCTCAATGGCCCCTGCTCGGTTGAAGCAATTCTTCTGCCTCAGCCTCCTGAGTAGCTGGGACTACAGCCGTGTGCCACCATGCCAAGCTAATTTTTGTATTTTTAGTAGAGATGGGGTTTCACCATGTTGGCCAGGCTGTCTCGAACTCCTGACCTCAAGTCATCCACCCACCTCGGCCTCCCAAAGTACTGGGATTACAGGCGTGAGCTACCGTGCCTGGCCCAGGACAGCTTTTTAACAAGCAGTTAAAGTGGAAAAGAACCCCCTAGTAGCACGCTGGTTTCGTTTATAAGATTTTAGTTTACAAATTAAAAAATCTATATGTTTTACATTTTCTCTTTATATCACTTTTTTCCTTTATCTTTCTCTTTGTCGTCTTTTCTATCCTTTTTTGCTTTCTTCTTTTTCCTATCTTTTTTTTTTTTTTTTTTTTTTGGTGACAGAGTCTTGCTCTGTCACCCAGGCTGGAGTGCAGTGGCGCGATCTCGGCTCCCTGCAAGCTCCGCCTCCCGGGTTCACGCCATTCTCCTGCCTCAGTCTCCCGAGTAGCTAGGACTACAGGTGCCCGCCACCACACCCGGCTAATTTTTTTGTATTTTTAGTAGAGACGGGGTTTCACTGTGTTAGACAGGCTGGTCTCGATCTCCTGACCTTGTGATCCGCCCGCCTCGGCCTCCCAAAGTGCTGAGATTACAGGCGTGAACCACCGCGCCTGGCCAGTTTCTTTTTCCTGTCTTTCTTCTCTGCATCCCAGTTGGCAGTCTTGTTGATGAGGTTGTGTAGGGTGATCACAGAATGGATCGGCGAGGCCAAGTACACTGCTACCATTTGGTTATTGGTCTTCAGGTAAAAGGCCTTGACAAACTCCTATAGGCTAATGACTGGCAGCAGCTTGAAGACCTGCAGCTGATAGATGAATCGGTGGTTGGTGGACAGTTTGCCTGTGGCAACTTTTTCCAGGTAGCTTCTGGTACCCAGAAGCTTGGAGTTCAGTCCCTTCAAATCCAGGACCTGGTTTGTGATACACTGGGAAAGAGTGCCCACTGTAGTGTCTTTGATGTCTTGTAACAAGTGTTTAACTCCAATTTCCTTAGCTTCCTCTGCTCCAGTTTCACTGGTCACATGCTCAAATGTTTTCAAGGCTGAAGTTCCATCTTCATAGACTTCTACTGAAATATATGCTTCTGTGGGCAGCCCTAAGTCCTTTGGCTTCATGTCACTAGTGACCAATACTGAGTTACGGCAGTATCTTTTCATGATTTCATCGAAGGCAGTGTCATTCTTGTGTAGTTTAGGGCCTATGTGGTACCACTCAACTATTCTTTCCCTGGCATTCACCCTCTTAAACATTCTGTATGTGTTTTTCAAATAATCGTGGGCTAAAAAACAATTATCTTTGTCATCTTCATTAAAAGGGACTGTAAAACTGCTGGATACATCAAGTACTTTCATTTGCCATGACCGCAAAAGCACATGAAGAGTGCATTTCTGGTTTCCAACCTTGCTGATTCTGTTGAAATGATCCACCACATTGAGCAGTACCTGGGGGTGGACCACCACCTTCTGCACCACCAGGTCCAGCCTCATGATACACTCTGGCCACCAGGCCTGGCTCCCTGTGACCCACTGGAGTTTCTTTTAGCATGCAAATTCATTATAATTAGTGTATAATAAGCAGTGAGAGCAACCGAATGTCACTTTTGTTGCCATCTTGGTTGTAACTGGTTTTGGCTGCTTTCTTTGCTGCATCCTGTTTTGATCAGGGTTTTGTTCTTGTTTTGTTCAGCAGGCTCTCTGGCCAGTGCTTGGAAAACAAATCCTGCTTCTCTCCTACCTCACTCCCCCCACAGAGATTATATACTCCCCTTCAATCTTACAGGGTTTTAGAAGGGTGGAAGTCCGTCTTCTGTGACTGCTTCCTGTTGATTTTATGGGCATTGGCCCTGCCTAGCACTGGAGGAGTAAAAATCTCTTGATGCCTCATCTAAGGGGTCAGAACAAGGATGTGTTGGAAGCCATGTGCTAGCATTATCTTCACATGGAAATTGTTGCAATCTAGAAGACACACACTACAAGGAGGCTAAAAGAGGCAGGGCCAAAGATTCATAGTTACAAGATAGCCGCTAGAGGTCCTAAAAAGAGTAGAAACCAGGTGAGACTTGGGAGGGTGTTTTTTTGTTGTTATTTTTTGGGTTTTTTGAGACAGGATCTCGCTCTGTCACCCAGGCTGGAGTGCAGTGGTGTGATCATGGCCCACTGCAGCTTCAACCTCCCAGGCTCAAGTGATCCTCCTGCCTTACCTCCTGAGTAGCTGGGACCACATGTGTTTGCCAGCAACACCCAGCTGATTTTTAAATGTTTTTATAGAGACACAGTCTCACTATGTTGCCCGGGCTGGTCTTGACTCCTGAGCTCAAGTGATCCTCCCACTTTAGCCTCCCAAAGTACTGGTATTACAGGCGTGAGCCACTGTGCCTGGCCAGGAGGGTGTTTTTTATGGTCAACCAGATATAGTTGGGGTCAGTTCCCTGGTTATATATATGTAACCAGGTGGCTTGCTCTTAGAACTTTTGAATGTTAACCTCAGCCTGTCCAGAGTTGTTAATATATGTGCAGCCGGTCTTATTGATAACAGTGCAGACTCTACCTTTTTCAGTCAGTAAACAATCCAAGACTAGTCTGTTGTCAGGGCTACAATTGCCAAAGAGTCCAGAGATTCCTGAATTTTTCTTAATGTCTGACTAGTGTTGGTGGCCAGAGATTCTAGGGCCTGAGTTATGTTTCTTAGCATTGACTTGTGGTATGCAACGTCCCTGCCAAGGGGCCACCACCCCTATTGCTGCCCCAATTCCTGTAAAAATTAATCCTATTGCTCTTTTACTTCTTGTTTTTCTAGGTTTTATGGGGTTATGAATGGATACCCCCTGAAGGGATAATGGTGGCCAAAATACATTCACTGGTGTTTCAAGTTTTTGATAAGCAAAATGGAAAGCTATTCCTAGAAGAATAAATGGTTCCCTACAGGGTTGGGAGTGGGTATGGGGTAGGATTTCTTCCCCTAAAGGTGAGCCCAGATGGGTCACAAATTGAATCCTTGCAAGTTATGCCGTCCATTTTTTATTGCCAAACTGGGTCTATAGAGATACCTTTTCCAGGTTCCAATGGGGGTGATTGAGTAGCCCTCGTTTTCCACCAGAGGGTGGTACCTCCATCTTCCCAAATTAAGCAGTCGTTTCTCCCTTGCATATATTGGTCCTGGAGGAGGCACCATGTATAGTCTCCTTGTTTACCAGTGGGATCCCATTTGCCCTCCCATGGCCTTGGGAATTTGGCTACTAGGGTTGGGTCAGAGCATTGTGGGGAATTTCTGTCTCTGTGTCATTGTCACAACAATTTGTGCAAAAGATAGTATCATTAGTACACTGGAGCTGTAGATACCCAACATCCTAGGTCCAGGTAATAGTAGGGGGTAGGAGGGTGGTTGGAGAGGAGTCAGGTCAATCTGTTAAGTGTGGGAGAGAGCTGTTTTATAAGTAGGGGCCTAGGTACCAAAGGAACACTATGGCCAATTAGGAGGTTTGGGGAGATGGCTGTGAGGTTTGCAGGGTGCACCAGAAGGTGATGCTCTCTATCCTGAGGGTGCTGATGACAGATTCTGCAATCATGCAGGCTATTTCCTGATGCTATAATTCTAGAAATGTTTACTATGGAGTTTTGTTCCCATTCCACAGCGAGTTAGATTGATTAGGAGCAGGGAGCAAGAAGAACAGGGACAACTGAGTATCACACTGGGCTTTAGGGTGGTCCCTATACTCAATAAGGACAAGTAAGGTGTTTCTCAGGAGGAGGTGGTTGCTACTTATCTGTCTTGTGAAATAGCAACTTTAAGTCTTCCAGAGGTTTGCAGGTGTAGGTCATGGTGTCCTCCTCTTGTGCCTGTAGGGATTCACCAAAAACAGGTTTGTTTAATCCGGGACAGGTGTACCTAGCTAGTGATTCCCCGAAGTTTAACAGCAGTGGGAGTGCTTAACAATACCTAATGGGGAGTGGGTGCCCTTCCATATTGGTTATATTATAATTGATCTTCAAGGAATCCTTCTTTCCAAGTTTTTTTTTTTTTTTTTGAGATGAAGTCTTGCTCTGTTGCCTAGGCTGGAGTGCAGTGGTGCTATCTCGGCTCACTGCAACCTCCGCCTCCCGGGTTCAAGTGATTCCCCTGCCTCAGCCTTCCGAATAGCTGGGACTACAGGCATGTGCCACTATGCCCAGCTAAATTTTTTGTATTTTACTAGACACAGGGTTTCACCATGTTGGCCAGGATGGTCTTGATCCCCTGACCTCGTGATCCACCCACCTCGGCCTCCCAAAGTGCTGGGATTACGGGTATGAGCCACTGGCCCGGCCCTTTCCAAGTTTTTTTTTTTTTTTTTTTGAGATGGAGTCTTGCTCTGTCGCCCAGGCTGGAGTGCAGTGGCATGATCTCGGCTCACTGCAACCTCCACCTCCCGGGTTCACACCATTCTCCTGCCTCAGCCTCCTGAGTAGCTGGGACTACAGGTGCCTGCCACCATGCCCGGCTAATTTTTTGTATTTTTAGTACAGACGGGGTTTCACCATGTTAGCCAGTAAGGTCTCCATCTCCTGATCTCGTAATCCACTCGCCTTGGCCTCCCAAAGTGCTGGGATTACAGGCGTGAGCCACCACCCCTGCCCCAAGTTTTTAATAGGACTAGGTCTCCTGGTTAAACAGGGAACAATCTTTTCCTTTGTGGGAAAGGGCAATACTTTATTTTCATAGAGTGCCTTTTGAACCTGGTCTCTTAAGTTCCAAAGGGGAGGAGGGGGAAGGTATAGTGAGGCTTGTCCAACCCCTTGTTTCTTGTCATGGCCTGAATTAGTTTTTCCAGTTTCTTTTTTTTTTTTTTTTGAGACGGAGTCTTGCTCTGTCACTCAGGCTGTAGTGCAGTGGCACGATCTCAGCTCACTGCAACAGCCGCCTCCCAGGTTCAAGTGATTCTCCTGCCTCAGGCTCCCAGGTAGTTGAGATTACAGGCGTTTGCCACCACGCCCAGCTAATTTTTGTATTTTTAGTAGAGATGGGGTTTCACCATGTTGGACAGGTTAGTCTGCAACTCCTAACCTCAGGTGATCTGTCTGCCTTGGCTTCCCAAAGTGCTGGGATTACAGGTGTGAGCCACTGCATCCAGCTGCCAGAGGCAATATTGCTGGCCAAGCTTTTATTTTGTTCCATACCAATGCTGAGGTGGTGTGCTACCTGCCCCAGGTCCATCATGTCCCTTGGTGGGACCCTGATGGCCAAGGGACTTAGATTCAAGTGACTTATAGCCAATTAAACATTGTAGGCCAGATGGAAGTGGAGGTAGGCAGGCACTCATTATTATCTCTTAAAACCCCTTTTAAGCAATATAAGAGCCAAAACCAGAAGCCAAAAAATAAGGTTATAAAACTGACTTATCTATAAATTCTGTGCATTGAGCTATTGTAATCTTGGCTTGCAGCAATTAGGTTTACAAAACACAAACATTTTGTTCAGCTATTTAGGTATCTGTGTGCCTGTCCCTGATTTGGAAGGTCTGAATTAATTATATCCCTCAAAACCCAGCCCCTATAATCTCTCATGCCCACCTCTTCAGTAGTCCTTGGGCCTGGAGGAATTGAATAGTTTTAAATTCTGTAGATAAAACAACACATAAAGAATTAGCAATGTTTCAAACAAAAAAGTCATAAGCCCTGCCCTAGTTTTGAGAATGACAGGAAAGGAATCTTACAGGTACCTAAACATTTAAATTATTTAGTATCAAGGCATAGAATAAGTTATATTAATTCATATAGAGGCAAAATTATTAAATGAATACAAGCTTGTCCCTGTGTCTCATTAAAGCAGTTTACTTTTTTTTTTTTTTTTTTTTTGAGACTGAGTTTCACTCTTGTTGCCCAGGCCAGAGTGCCATGGCATGATCTTGGCTCACCGCAACCTCCGCCTCCCGGGTTCAAGCGATTCCCCTGCCTCAGCCTCCCGAGTAGCTGGGATTACAGGCATGTACTACCACGCCCAGCTAATTTTTGTGTATTTTTGATAGGGACGGGGTTTCTCCATGTTGGTCAGGCTGGTCTTGAACTCCCGACCTCAGGTGATCCACCCACCTCAGCCTCCCAGAGTGCTGGGATTACAGGTGTGATCCACTACGCCCGTCCTAAAGCAGTTTACTTTGCCCCTTTTGCCCAGGTCTAAAGACAAGGCTTTGGTTAACTTGAGTTTGGTGTTAGATACTGGCAAGAGTTGGTGCCTTCTCTAGATGAGCTGTCTGTACCCAGGAGTCAAAGCCCTGTAACTCAAAAGCACATTGATTAGTTAATAGCACCCTATAAGGAACTTTTTAAAGGGCTGGCAGTGGTGATGCTGGAGTCCACAACCTGTCAGGAGGCTGTAAAAATATATCACAACCTTGCAGTGATTAGTTTTTATAGCTTTGATAAAGCCCAGCAACAAGCCAGACAATCAAGCTAGGATTCGATTCTGGGGGCATTTGTAAAAGATGTCAAAAAGCCCAAAATACTGTATTGACACAGAACCACAGGTTACTGTAAGTAATAGTTACTTATTTACCCAAAGTGGTAATCCCTCTGCAGTGTAATTGTCTCTCCTTATGGGAAGCCCACTTAACTAATCTTGAAGTTAAATTTGATGAAGAGAAAAATAATACTTGAATTTAATCAGACAAAGTATGTTCAAGGTTTTGAATATAGCAGGTGAACATGAAAAGTTTTCTGGTTACTCTGAAAATTTAGACACATCAAGAAAAACCAAGAGTATAGAATCAAGTTATACTGGAGGAAAACATTGCTTTTATAGACCTCTAAGCTAAAATATTTCAGCATCTGACTGTAAAAACAGAACTGGAAGAGAAAAAGTTACAGCAACTGATGAAAAGGTTGAAGGAGAGACTAATGTCTCAGGCTTTCTCAAGGGGAGAAAAAGCTGAAAGCAGTGAGATAGAACAATTGAACTTATGAGATATGAATCTGAGAAATTTTCAAAAGAAACAAGTTATAGAATTGAAAAGCAAATTTTCTTGTGATTTCATTAAGAGCAAATCAATACCTTGAAACCCTTACTTTAACATAGGAGACCATTCTTTAGAAAGATTCCACTTTTAATTATAGCTAACTTAATCACATAAACAATTCTTTTTATAAATTCTCCTTTATAAATCTTATGACCTGCACAGACCATGTATGATATGGTTGAATGAACTTTCTGACTTGTCCAATACTACCTTTTTTTTTTTTTTTTTTTTTTGAGACAGAGTCTCATTCTGTTGCCCAGACTGGTGTGCAGTGGTGCAATCTTGGCTCACTGCAACCTCCGCCTCCCGGGTTCAAGCAATTCTCCTGCCTCAGCCTCAAAAGTAGCTGGAATTACAGGCGTGTGCCACCACACCCAGCTAATTTTTGTATTTTTTAGTAGAGACAAGGTTTCACCATCTTGGCCAGGCTGGTCTCGAACTCCTAACCTCAAGTGATCCACCCACCTTGGCCTCCCAAAGTGCTGGGATTACAGGCATAAGCCACTGTGCCTGGCCTATACTACTTTTCCTAAATAACTAGTCATTCTACTACTCTAGAACAATACCATATAAGATCCTCTTTTTTTTCCCACTGAGATCTGCAGGATTCTTTCTTATAGAATTATTCTCTTTTATTTATAACCTTTCTTACCAAAAATACCTCTGAACATCCATAACTTTCTTTACCTATCTCTCCCCTACTTACTGGTTCCTTTCTACCTGGTTATATAAATAACCTTTTCAAGTCCATAATTTGAATCAACCTTTAGATAACTTTTGAATTAGACACAATTATTCTTTTTCTCAATAAAAACACATCTTCTTTGGTAAGTTTTATATAAACCTAGGAAGGAAGAAATCCTGAACTATCAGATATTAGCATTTTATAGATAAGAACCATTCCACAGTTTTTAAAATTTTTTATTTTATTGTAAAATGTTTCCCTATATAATATTCCTTTCTTAATTGGAAATGACCCAGGCATCCAATAAGCATCCAAACGATTTTAAGATTTTAAATTATACAAAAAGTTCACTTATAAGCATTTATCTCATTATATTTACCTAATTTATTATTACTTATAATTTTTTTTTCTTTTTCTTTTTTTTTTTGAGACAGAGTCTCACTCTGTCACCCAGGTTGGAGTGCAATGGCATAACCTTAGCTTACTGTAACCTCTGCCTGCCGGATTCAAGAGCTTCTTGGGCCTCAGCCTCCCAAGTAGCTGGGATGCATGCACCACCACGCCTGGCTAATTTTTGTATTTTTAGTAGCCATGGGGTTTTGCCATGTTGGCCAGGCTGGTCTCAAACTCCTGACCTCAAGTGATCCACCTGCCTTGGCCACCCAAAGTGCTGGGATTACAGGTGAGAGCCCCTGTGCCTAGCTGGAACTATATTAGACAAAATTGGTCATTATTCAAAGTTATTTCCTGGTTAACCATTTTTAAACTCTGAACATTAGGTGAACCCCTAAGTAAGAATCTTAAACACGTGGGCATTTTGCCAGTAACTGAGAAGATTCAGCTATTTTCATTGAGCCAACAATCTTAAATTCGTCTTATTTATACAATTCTGAAGACATTTCTATTTCCATCAATTATTTAATTTAATTAATTAATTTTTTGAGACAAGGTTTCTGGTGCCCAGGCTGGAGTGCAGTGGCATGATCACAGCTCACTGCAGCTTCCGCCTCTTGGGGTCAAGTGATCTTCCACCTCAGCCTCCTGAGTAGCTGGGAGTATAAGTGTGTGCTGTCACACCTGGCTAATTTTTTTTGTTTTGTTTTAGAGATGGAGTCTCACTATGTTGCCCAGGCTGGTCCTGAACTCCTGGGCTCAAGCAGTCCTCCCACCTTAGCCTCCCAAAATGTTGGGAGGTGTGAGCGACAGCACCCAGTCTTTATTAATAATTTGAAAACAAGTTTTATTTACCAAAGGATTCATGTGAACTTGAAAAGCCTTTGGACTTTATTAAAGATAGCTGGATTTAAATATTTCTGACAATTTTGAAACCTGTTCACATGGCTAAACTTTTTTTTTTCTAATAGGTAATCCAAGGAAACTGTAGACTAGAATTTGGGTAAGGTAGTTTTCATAACAGATTTTAAAACCCTCTTTTATCCTTTTTTCCCCCCTTCAGCTTCAGAGGAGGAGGAGATGATTTAAAAGGGCAGGAAAGAAAAAGAGGGAAAGGAGGGAGAGTAGGGGGATGGGGGGTACCTTTCCCTTTGTTTCTCTGGTGGGGGAGAGAGAGAGAGAGAGATACAGCAAGCCAGAACACTCATTGATGGATGAAGGGTCACCTTACCATGACAGCTTCAAGATCAGAGATCTTGGACCCAAGACCTTGGGACTGTCCCAGGGACCCACAATCCTAGAGAGACATGAACCAGTAGAAGTATAATAAAAGAAGACTGAAAAGGCAGAAAGGGAAAGGAAGCTAGGAAAAACAGGCTCCCGTAGCAGCAAATGTGAATTGGGGAAGAGAGGGGTTGTTGTTCAGGGCGTGTCCTTGGAGTTCCTGAGACAGTGGAGAACTCACCCATCAGTGGAGACACCAAAAAAAGTGTTCAGGCGGCTGCTTTTCTGCCATTGCAGGGAGTCGTCATTAGGTCAGGGGTTCAGGGCCTCCAGAAAAATGGGCTTGAACAAGGCAGCTCATTTGGGACCCTCATTTTGAGCAGAAAGAAAGACAGGAAGAGACCTGTTGCAGAAAAGAAAATTTATGATTTTAGGAGGGACTAGAAGAAGTTGCTGAAGTGGACGGAATGACAGAGTAAGGAAAAAAATGAAACGGCACCAAATGCTGAAAAACCTGGAGTATCTAGACATTGGCCAGTGAGGGTCCCCATACCAAATGCTGAAAACCTGGGGGTGGCCAACAGTGAGGCCCAAAGGCATGAGACCTAACACAGTTGGGGCCATAGAATAATGTGACTCTGACATCCCAGAGTCAGCACAAAGGAATACCTCTCAAAATAACAAAAGCCTGCCTTACATGGAATAGAAACAACTGCCCAAATTGCCAAAACAGGGACTACAAACATGACAACTGGATAAACATAAGTGTGCATTTAGGCACTAAGAGCAGAAAAGTAAAATGACTGGTCATTAGACGCTAAAGAGAGAAGGTCTGAGAGAGAAGGTGACAAAGTAAATTGCAAAGGACGTGGATGTCCAGGTGTGCTTCTGTCTGGGGCACCCAGATGATGGGGGACAACGAACTGACTAACAGCCCAGAGACACTATTCCCCATTTCCTGATTGATTTGAAAAGGTAAAGGGAGAGAGGAGAGTGAAAGAGAAAGTAAATGAGTTAAAGAACACCACATCGGCCAGGTGTGGTGGCTCACGCCTATAATCCCAGCAGTCTGGGAGGCCGAGGCGGGGGGATCACGAGGTCAGGAGTTCAAGACCAACCTGGCCAATGTGGTGAAACCCTGTCTCTACTAAAAATACAAAAATTAGCTGGGTGTGGTGGCAGGCACCTGTCATCCCAGCTACTCGGGAGGCTGAAAGCAGGAGAATCGCTTGAACCCGGGAGGCGAGGTTGCAGTGAGCCGAGATTGTGCCACTGCACTCCACCCTGGGTGACAGAGCAAGATGTCGTCTCAAAAAAAAAAAAAAAACGAAAACAAAACACACATTGAGGGGGAACAAAGAGGACACTCATCTTTTCGTGGAGGCCAAATGGTGCCAGTCAGTCTTTGGGTTCAAGCAATTCTCATGCCTCAGCCTCCCAAGTACCTGGGACTACAGGCGTGCACCACCATGGCTGGCTAATTTTTTGTATTTTTAGTAGAGCCGGGGTTTTGCTCTGTTGCCCAGGCTAGTATCGAACTCCTGAGCTCAGGCAATCCACCTGCCTTGGCCTCCCAAAGTGCTAGGATTACAGGCGTGAGCCACGGTGCTCAACCCAATCAGTCTTAATTTAGGGTCTGGCTAAAGGTCTCCCTCAGTTCCTTTTGGCTTATTATTGGTCTCTTCATGGTCACCAAGGAATGACGCAGGTGAACCCCAAATTGGGGCTCAGCCCAGGAGCATTCTTGGCTTTGCACTGGAAGGAATCATGAATGGGCCAACAGTGAATTGAAAGTAAGTTTATTAGAGCAACAGAGGAAGGGAAATGGCTGCTCTGTAAGAGAAGCAGCAGCAGCAGCAGACCTGTGGATTGCTGGCTAGCTGTATGTATACAAAGACAACATGGAAAAAAAATGAAACGGTGCCAAATGCCAAAATACCCAGAGTATCCAGGCATCAGCCCATGAGGGTCCCCATACCAAATGACGAAAATCCCAGAGCACCTAGGGGGTGGCCAACAGTGACCCTCAAAAGCATGAGACCTGTATAGCCATATATATATGGCTATACTTTGATTATATGCTAAAATAAGGGGCGGCTTTTTAATGGATTTTCTGGAAAAGGGGCGAGGACTTCCCGGAACTGAGAGTCCCTCCCCTTTTAAACCACATAAGGTAACATCTGGGGGTTGCCATGGCATTTGTAAACTGTCATGGTGCTGATAGGAGGTTCTTTTAGCATGCAGTTAAAAGGAGGGCAACAGGAGGTGGCTTTCATCACCATCTTGCTTTTAGCTGGTTTTGGCCAGTTTCTTTGATCAGCTCCTGTTTTGTTCAGCGGGGTCTTTCGAACAGTGCTTGGAAAACAAGTCCTGCTGATCTCCTACCTCAAATGGAATGTGAGGTGACAATAGGGCCAGCAAGCAAAAATAGAAATCTGAGATTGAAGTTTAGTAAGAAGCAAGGACTAGAAATGTTCAGTGTTAGTCATGGTTCTTCTCCATGGAAACAGACATGGAGGGGGAAGAGCAGTGGATTGAAGACAACCTTGCCTTGAGGAAGAAGATAACAGAGAAGGAACAACTGGAGAAGTAATAGTAAAATTGAAAAGAGGAAGGAGAGCTTTAAGAACAAGGTACTTTAAAATGTAAATTTAAAATTTAGTAGCAAAGGAGGGATAAGGATAATACCTGAGAAAAAGGTTACATTTGAAGATTGATGATCTTGGAGAGTAGATTCAGGAGTTTGTTGGGGAAAGGACATTATATGAAGCAGTTAAAGAGGAAGGAATGGGGCTGGGAACAGTGGCTCACACCTGTAATCCCAACACTTTGGAAGGCCAAGGTGTGAGGATCTTGTGGCCAGGAGTTCAAGAACAGCCTGGGCAAGATAGCTAGGTTCCATCTCTACAGAAAACTTTTAAAAGTTAGCCAAGTGTGGTAGTGCATCCCTGTAGTCCTAGCTACTCAGGAGTAGCTAGGGGGATAGCTTGAGCCCAGGAGTTCAAGGTTGCAGTGAGCTCTGATCGCACCACTGCATTGCAACCTGGGTGACAGAGCAAGACCTTGTCTGTAAAAAAAAGAAAAAGGAGGAGGAATGAAACCCCAGAGATTTTTCTTTCTTTCCTCTCCCCCATCCCCCTCCTCCCCTCCTCCCTTCCTCCCCTCCTCCTCTCCTCCCCTCTCCTCCCCACTCTCCTCTTCCCTCTTATCCCCTTCCCTCACCTCCCCTCCCCTTCCTTCCCTTTTTTTTTTTTTTTTTTTTTTTTTTGGAGACAGAGTCTCGCTTTGTTGGCCAGGCTGGAGTGCAGTGGCGTGATCTCAGCTCACTGCAAGCTCCACCTCCCGGGTTCACGCCATTCTTCTGCCTCAGCCTCCCGAGTAGCTGGGACTACAGGCACCCGCCATCATGCCTGGCTAATTTTTTGTATTTTTAGTAGAGATGGGGTTTCCCCGTAGCCAGGATGGTCTCGATCTCCTGACCTTGTGATCTGCCTGCCTTGGCCTCCCAAAATGCTGGGATTACAGGTGTGAGCCACCATGCCTGGCCTTCCTTCCTTTTTTTGCAGTGGGAGAATGGGTGAGAAATAGCTAGAGAAGGCAGCGAGATTATTGCATATTTTTTCAAGATAAGTTGTCAGAAGGAACTGGAGGAAATTATAAGATTAAAATGCTAGAGAAGGAATGGATAAATAACTATGGGTTCATAGTCACTCAGTTATTGATAAGTGTAATTAAGAGATTTTAAAAATCAGTTTACAGATATCCGGATTTAAATAAACATTTATTGTTTAGTATTATCTGTGATATCACTCCCCTTCATTAATCTGGAGAATTGAAAATTGATTATACTACTTTGCACTTTAATTAGTTGTATATACAAGTAATAGCAATAAAAGTACACTATGAGTGTCTCTCCAGAATTTTTCTTCAAGTAACTTTTTTTTTTGCCAATCAGATAATGTAACACAAAACAGAGGAAGAAAGAAAGATTGACAATTCACATATATCTACTTTGGAAAATATTGAAAACTTTAAAGGAGAAAATAAAAATCACCCGTAGCCCTGCTGTTTAGTACGTGTTTTTGTTGTTTTACTTTCTTTTAAGTAACATTTTAGTTTTCTGATTATGAAAGCAGCAGCATCATATACACTGTAGAAAAAATGAAAATACATAGAAAGATAGTTGGATTATTTTCAAGTATTGACATTTTGTTACAATTGATACCTTTTTGTTGTTGTTATTGTTTGTTTGTTTGTTTGTTTTTGAGACAGAGTCTCGCTCTGTCACCCAGGCTGGAGTGCAGTGGCATGATCTCGGCTCACCGCAACCTCCACTTCCTGGGTTCAAGCAATTCTCCTGCCTCAGCCAACCGAGTAGCTGGGATTACAGGCGCCTGCCACCACACCTGGCTAATTTTTGTATTTTCAGTAGAGGTGGGGTTTCCCCATGTTGGTCAGGCTGGTCTTGAACTCCTGACCTTGTGATCCACCTGCCTCAGCCTCCCAAAGTGCTGGGATTACGGTGTGAGCCACTGCGCCAGGCGCACCTTGCCGGGCAATACATTGTTAAATCATGTTTCTTTTTTCTTTTTTTTTCTTTCTTTCTTTTTTCTTTTTTTTTTTTGAGACGGAGTCTCGCTTTGTTGCCCAGGTTGGAGTGTAGTGGCGTGATCTTAGCTCACTGCAACCTCCACCTCCCGGGCTCAGGTGATTCTCTTGCCTCAGCCTCCCGAGTAGCTGGGATTACAGGCATGTGCCACTGCGCCTGGCTAATTTTTGTATTTTTAGTAGAGATAGGGTTTCGCCATGTTGGCCAGGCTGGTCTTGAACTCCTGATCTCAAGTGATCCACCCACCTCGGCCTTCCAAAGTGTTGGGATTATAGGCTGGAGTGCAGTGGTGTGATTTCGGCTCACTGCAAGCTCCGCCTCCTGGGTTTGCATTGTCCAGCCTAAATCATGTTTCTTGACTGCAGGTGTTAGTGTTTAAACCTTTTATTTATTTATTTATTTTTAAGAGATGAGGTCTCACCCTGTCATCCAGGCGATAGTCCAGTGGTACGATCATAGCTCACTGCAGCTTCTAACTCCTGGGCTGAACTGATCCTACCAAGTAACTGGCACTATAGGCAGGAGCCACATCATCCAGCTAAAAAAAGCTGGGACTACAGACCTGCACCACCACACCCAGCTTTTTTTTTTTTTTTTTTTTGACTTTTTGCAGACACAAGGTCTCTATAAGTTGCCCAGCATAGAAATGTTTTTTGTTTGTTTGTTTGTTTAACAGGTGAGGTCTCATAATTCACTGCAACCTACAATTCCTGGCCTTAAATGATCCTGCTGCCTCAGCCTTCTAAAGTGCTGGGCTTACAGGTATGAGCCACTGGGCTCAACTAGAAATAACTTTTTATTTATTTATTTATTTATTTATTTTTAAAGAGACAGAGTCTTACTCTGTAGCCCAGGCTAGAGTGCAGTAGCACAATAATGGCTCACTACAACCTCTAACTCTTGGCTTCAAGTAATCCTTCTGCCTTGGCCTCCCAAAACGCTGGAATTACAGGCATGAAGCCACACATAACTTTTTTTTAGACAGGGTCCCACCGTGTTACCTAGGCTGGAGTACAGCAGTGCAATTACGGCTCACTGCTGCCTTGACCTCCTAGGCTCAGGTGATTCTCCCACCTTAGCCTCCCAAGTAGCTGGTACTACAGGTGTGCACCACCATGCCTGGCTAATTTTTGTATTTTTTGTTGAGATAGTGTTTCACCACATTAACCAGGCTGGTATCAAACTCCTGAGCTCAAGTGACCTGTCCACCTCAGCCTCCCAAAGTGCTGGGATTACAGCCATGAGCCACCATGCCCAGCCCACAAATTACTTTTTAAACAAGCATACCAGAACTTTTAAATCTAAGCAAGTATTGCCCTTCAAAACACAGAGATTCACTTTCGTAGGCAGAGCCTCTTCCACTGACATTTTTACTACTTAAAAAATATTTGGGGTCAGGCATGGTGGTTCACACCTATCCCTGTACATTGGGAGGCTGAGGTGAGAGGATTGCTTAAGGCCAGGAGTTCAAGACCAGACTTGGCAACATAGTGAGACCCCATCTCTACAAAAATAAAATAAAATTAGCTGGGCATGGTGGCAGGAACCTGTAGTCTCAGCTACTTGGGATGCTGAGGTGGAAGGATCACTCGAGCCCAGGAGGTTGAGGCCGCAGTGAGCTGAGATGGTACCACTGCACTTCAGCCTAGGGGACAGAGCGAGACCCTGTCTCAGCAACAACAAAAAAATTGGAACTACTTGGCCAAGTGCAGTGGCTCGTGCCTGTAATCCCAGCACTTTGGGAGGCGGAGGTGGGCGGATCACCTGAGGTCAGGAGTTCGAGACCAGCCTGACCAACATGGAGAAACCCCATCTCTACTAAAAATACAAAATTAGCTGGGCGTGGTGGTGCATGCCTATAATCCCAGCCACTCGGGAGGCTGAGCCAGGAGAATCTCTTGAACCCGGGAGGCGGAGGTTGTGGTGAGCTGAGATCGTGCCATTGCACTCCAGCTTAGGCAACAAGAATGGAACTCCGTCTCAAGAAAAAAAAAAAAATTGGAACTACTTTTTAAAACTGTCCCTGCAGGGCTGGGTGCGGTGGCTCATGCCTGTAATTCCAGCACTTTGGGAGGCCTAGAGGGACAGATTACCTGAGGTCAGGAGTTAGAGACCAGCCTGGCCAACATAGTAAAACCCCATCTCTACTAAAAATAAAAAATTAGCTGGGCGTGGTGACACACGCCTGTAATCCCAGCTACTCGGAAGGCTGAGGCAGGAGAATTGCTTGAGCCTAGGATACGGAGGTTGCAGTGAGCTGAGATCATGCCACCGTACTCCAGCCTGGCCCACAGAGCGAGACTCTGTCTGGAAAACAAAAAAACAAAAAAACTGTCCCTGCAAGCACATTATCAGCTGCACCACAAAATCATTTTTCATACTCTAGAGGAAATGTTCCTTTTTTCTACAACCTTTTTTTCCCTCTGACTCCACAATGCTTTTCAATTTATTTCCCCTTCCTAGAGCCCTTTAGGACCCCACCTTCCTTTATAGATATGCTGGATGCTAAAAGACCTCAGAAAGAGAAGCTGAGCAGAATAAGAGAAATAGAGAAAGCAAAACCTTATTCAGAGCATATCTGTAACTTATGTACTGCCAGCCTGAGAACTGTATGTTGATAACATCAAAATTATTATTTTTTAATTTATATTGTTTATTTTTTGGAGACAGTGCCTCGCTCTGTCACCCAGGCTGGAATGCAGTGGTGCAACCTTGGCTCACTGCAACCTTGGCTCACTGCAACCTCTGCCTCCCCGGTTCAGGTGATTCTCGTGCCTGTTGAATAGCTGGGATTACAGGCACCTGCCACCACGCCTGGCTAATTTTTTGGATTTTAGTAGAGACGAGGTTTTACCATGTTACCCAGCATGGTCTCGAACTCCTGAGCTCAGGCAGTCCGCCCACCTTGGCCTCCCAAAGTGCTAGGACTACAGGTGTGAACCACCATGCCTGGCTGATCATAACATCAAAATTAGCTGAGAACAGTACAAATCAACTAATTATAAGCTAAAATCATGCTACTCACTTTTAGGAGGCAAAGAAAGAAGAAGCATAAGTGGAAATTAGGGTATGTAAGTCAAATTCAGAAGAACAAGTAAAATTCTATTAGAATAAACACCATTAAAGCAGAAGATTTAGCTGGATGGTGTGATGGAAGTAAGCTATAACAATGCTACTGCACTCCAGGCTAGGCGACAGAGTGAGACCCAAGTATAAAGACTGGCCATGTGTTTTGAAAGAAAATGTTCAACTAAGTAATACACAAACTAGGGGAAAAATTCAGAAATATAAAAAGTACACAGTGAAAATTTAGGCATCCTTTCACTTTGTACTCTTGCTCCCCAAGTCCTCTTCCCAGGTAACTGTTAAATAATTTTTTGTGTGTAGTCCAGGGAATTTCTGTATATATGCAAGCTATTTCCTTGATAGCCTGATTTCTGATGTTTACCCTTTTTTTTTTTTTTTTTTTTTTGAGACAGAGTCTCTCTCTGTCGCCCAGGCTGGAGTTCAGTGGCGCGATCTCGGCACACTGCAACCTCCGCCTCCTGGGTTCAAGCAGTTCTCCTACCTCAGCATCCTAAGTAGCTGAGATTACAGGTGCCCGCCACCATGCCTGGCTAATTTTTTGTATTTTTAGTAGAGACGGGGTTTTGCCGTGTTGGCCAAGCTGGTCTCAAACTCCTGACCTCAAGTGATCCACCCATCTCAGCCTCCCAAAGTGCTGAGATTACAGGCGTGAGCCACTGTGCCCAGCATTCTTTTTTGGTTTGTTTGTTTGTTTTGTTTGAGATGGAGTTTCGCTCTGTTGCCCTGGCTGGAGTGAAGTGGCACTACTATCTTGGCTCACTGCAACCTCTGCCTCCCAGGTTCAAGCGATTCTCCTGCCTCAGCCTCCCAAGTAACTGGGATTACAGGTGCCTGCCACCATGCCTGGCTTATTTTTGTTTTTTTTTTTTTACAGCCGAGGTTTCATCATGTTGGCCAGGCTGGTCTCCAACTCCTGACCTCAAGTGATCTGCCTGCCTCAGCCTTCCATAGTGCTGAGATTACAGATGTGAGCCACTGCGCCCAGCCTACTTTTAATACTACATGAATATTTCTTTGCGTGTGTGTGTGTGTGTGTGACAGTGTCTTGCTCTGACACCCAGGCTGGAGTGCAATGGCATGATCACAGCTCACTGCAGCCTTGAACTCCAGGGTTCAAGTGATTCTCCCACCACACCCTCCTAAGTAGCTGGGACCACAGGTGTGTACCAACACACCCAGCTAATTTTAGAGCTCTATATTTTTGTAGAGACAAGGTATCTCCAAATGTTGCTCAGACTGGTCCCGAACTCCTGGATCCTGGCTCAAGCGATCTTCCTGCCCTGGCCTCCCAAAGTAATGGGATTACAGGTGTGAGCCACCTGGCCTAGCCTAATTTTTTATTTTTATTTTTAGTAGAGACAAAGCCTCGATATGTTGCTCAGACTGGTCTCAAACTCCTGGGTTCAAGTGATCCTCCTGCCTCAGCCTCCCAAAGTGCTGGGATTATAGTCATGAGCCACCTCATGACTATAAGCACCTGGCTTTTTTTTTTTTTTTTTTTTTTTTGCGTGACGGGGTCTTGCTGCGTTGTCCAGTCTGAAGTGCAGTGGTGAAATCGTATCTCCCTGTAACCTCAAAATCCTGGCCTCAAGCCATCCTCCCAGCTCAGCCCCCCCAAGTAACTAGGACTACAAGCATGCACCATCACCCCTTTTTTCTCTGTCTTTTTAATGCTAGCCTCACCTACTCCCCTCACAAAGGGAGTGTTTATGAAGTGTTGAGGTGAGAAAGTTGTCTAATGAACTGTAGAACCATATATTTACAATTTTATGGTGACAGTTACTCTTCTGCTCTGCCAAATTGATTTACAAAGTCAGGGCATTTTATGATTATATTTATAGTTGATGAAATATGGTGTTAATGGTCATCTATATAAAATGTCATCAGGAATTTCCTTTACAAGTCTGATTTTTCATAGGAAAAAATGCAAAACTGAAAGCATATTAGAAATAAAAAGACCTCAGCAATTACCTCGTTTAACTCTCTGAGTTTACAGATGAGTAAATTGGATCTGAGCTTTGATTTAAGAGAGGAAAATTCCTATATAGTATATGCTTAATTCATGAAGTTGTCTACCTAAAAACACTATAATAAGATGCTGAATTCTACAACAGAGTATGATTGAGAATGGTCAAAGTGTGGAGCAATATTTGTGATTCTTCCAGGGAAACCTCAAATGAATTCTGAAGGGGAAATACCTTCACTGCCATCAGGCAGCCAATCTGCAAAACCAGTAAGCCAGCCCAGGAAATCAACCCAGCCAGATGTTTGTGCCTCTCCTCAAGAAAAGCCACTCAGGACTCTGTTTCACCAACCTGAGGAAGAGATAGAAGATGGTGGACTCTTCATTCCAATGGGTAGGCTTTCTTTTTCTTTTTAATTAAATGAAACCTGTTTATTGAAGTATAATATGTAGAAAACTGCACATGTCCTAAGATATCCTGAATTCACTATATTTTTACAAATTTAATACACCCTTGTAAGCAGGACCCAGATCAAGATAGAGAATGTTATCAATACCCAGAAGTCCATCTTGTCTTCCCTTTCAATTACCCTCTACCCATAGGTTAACCACTATCCTGATGTCTAGCATCATATATTGGTTCAATTTTTTTTTTTTTTTTTTTTTTTTTGAGACGGAGTTTTGTTCTTGTCGCCCAGGCTGAAGTACAGGGGCGTGATCTCAGCTCACGGCAACCGCTGCCTCCTGGGTTCAAGCGATTCTTCTGCCTCAGCCTCCGGAGTAGCTGGGATTACAGGTGCCTGCCACCACACCCGGCTTAATTTTTGTATTTTTAGTAGAGACAGGGTTTTGCTATGTTGGCCAGGCTGGTCTCGAACTCCTGACTTCAGGTGATCCACCCACCTTGGCTTCACAAAGTGCTGGGATTACAGGTGTGAGCCACTGCGCCTAGCCAGTTGTTCTGTTTTTTTGTCTTTTATTTGAATGGAATCATGTGTGTACATTTTATAACTGCCTTTTTTTTTTTTTTAAAGACAGGGTCTCACTCTGTCACTCAGACTGGAGTGTAGTGGTGCCATCACGGCTCACTGTGGCCTTGACCTCCTGGGTTAAAGTGATCTTTTTGTCTCAGCCCTAAGTAGCTGGGACTATAAGCGCGTGCCGTCACAGCCAGCTAATTTTTTTTTCTTTTTTTTTTGAGACACAGTCTTGCTTTGTTGCCCAGGCTGCTGGAATGCAATGGCTTGATCTCAGGTCACTGCAACCTCTGCCTCCCAGGTTCAAGCGATTCTCCCGCCTCAGCATCCCTAGTAGCTGGGATTACAGGCACCTGCCATCATGCCCAGCTAATTTTTGTATTTTTTGTAGAGACGGGGTTTCACCGTGTTGGCCAGGCTGGTCTTGAACTCCTGACCTCAGGTGATCTGCCTGCCTTGGCTTTCCAAAGTGCTGGGATTACAGGCATGAGCCACCGCACCCGGCCCAGCCAGCTAATTTTTAAATTTTTTTTGTAGAGACGGAGCCCCACTATATTGCCCAGGCTGGTCTCAAACTGCTGTGCTCAATTGATCCTCTTGCCTCAGCCTCCCAAAGTGTTGGGATGACAGGTGTGAGCCACCGTGCCTGGCATTGTGACTGCGTTTATTCTCTCAAATTTTTTTTTTTTTGAGACAGAGTCTTGCTCTGTCACCCAGACTGGAGTGCAGCAGCGCTATCTCGGCTCACTGCAGTGTCCGCCTTCCGGGTTCCAGCGATTCTTCTGCCTCAGCCTCCTGGGTAGCTGGGATTACTGGCACGGCCACCATGCAGGGCTAGTTTTTTTATTTTTAGTAGAGACGGGCTTTCACCATGTTGGCCAGGCTGGTCTCGATCTCCTGACCTCAGGTGATCTGCCCGCCTCGGCCTCCCAACGTGCTAGGATTACAGGCATGAGCCACCGTGCCTGGCCTCAACATTGTTTTATGAAATTCATCCATATTCTTGGATGTACTTGTAGATTGTTCATTTTTATTGCTGTATATCATTCTGTTGTTTGAATAGTTTATGTATGTTTTCTTTTCTTTAATTTTTTTTTTTAGAGATAGGTACTGCTCTGTCACCCAGGCTGGAAGTTCAGTGCCATGATCATAGCTCACTGCAACTTGAACTCCTAGGTTCAAGTGATCTTCCCACTTCAGCCTCCCCAGCAACTCGGACTCTAGGTGCACGCCACAATGCCTGGCTAATTTTCATTTTTATTTTATTATTATTATTTTTTAGAGACAGTTTTCACTATGTTGCCCAGGCTGGTTTTGTATTTCTGGGCTCGAGCAGTCCCTCCTTGATCTCTCAAAGTGCTGGGATTACAGGCATGAGCCTCCTCACCTGGTTTGCTTTACGTTTTCTTTATCCATTCAACTCTTTGTTTTTTCTTTTTGCTTCCTTGTGCCCATTGTTACCCATTCAATTCTTCTTCTTCTTTTTTTTTTTTTTTTTTTTTTTTTTTTGCGACAGAGTCTATTTTTTGAACCAGAGTCTCACTCTGTCGCCCAGGCTGGAGTGCAATGGTGTGATCTCGGCTCACTGCAACCTCCGCTTCCCAGGTTCAGGTGATTCTCCTGCCTCAGCCTCCTGAGTAGCTGGGATTACAGGTGCGCTCCACCACTCCTCTGCTAATTTTTGTATTTTTGGTAGAGATGGGGTTTCATCATGTTGGTCTGGCTGGTCTCGAAGTCCTGACCTCATGATCCGCCTGCCTCAGCCTCCCAAAGTGCTGGGATTACAGGCATGAGCCACCGTGCCTAGCGTTTTTTTTTTTTTTTTTTTTTTGATGTGGAGTTTTGCTCTCGTCACCCAGGCTGGAGTGCAATGGTGCAATCTCGGCTCACTGCAACCGCTTCCTCCTGGGTTCAAGCTATTCTCCTGCCTCAGCTTCCCAAGTAGCTGGGACTACAGGCACATGCCACCATGGCCGGCTAATTTTTGTTTTTTTTGTTTTTTTTTTTTTTAGTAGAGACAGGGTTTCACCATGTTGGTCAGGCTGGTCTTGAACTCCTGACCTCAAATGATCTGCCCGCCTTGGCTTCCCAAAGTGCTGGGTCACAGGTGCAAACCACTGCACCTGGCCCCATTCAATTCTTGATGAGCATTTGGATACTTTTCAGTTGTGGGCTACTATGAGTGGTGCTGCTGTAAACATTCTATAGATTTTTTGCTGAACATGTGTACTTCTTTTTCGTTGGGTGGAAATGCTAGCTTATAAGTTTGGGCATCCTTAAAATTCTTTTGAAATACTAAATTTTTTATTGTGAAACATAACACAGACACATGACTAAAGACTTCTTTATTTGATTTAGCAAATGGTTTTTTTGTGTGTGTGTGTGAATCTTGCTCCGTCGCCCAGGCTTGAGTGCAGTGGTGTGATCTCGGCTCACTGCAACCTCCGTCTTCTGGGTTCAAGTGATTCTCCAGTCTCAGCCTCGTGAGTAATTGGGATTACAGGGACACACCACCATGCCCGGCTAATTTGCATTTTCAGTAGAGACGAGGTTTCACCATGTTGGCCAGGCTGGTCTTGAACTCGTGACCTCAGGTGATCCACCTGCCTTGGGCTCCCAAGGGGCTGAAATTATAGGTGTGAGCCACTGCGTCCAGCCTCACTTTGGCAAATGCTTTTAAAATGGACATGTAATTTTTCTTATTGCATATTCTAGACCTTCATTGCTATGTAGGTTGTAAGTAGTAGTGGTAGTCGACATCTGTGTCTTATTTCTGAACAAAACAGGAAAATGTTCAGTATTCCTTCATTATATATGAGGATAGTTATAGGCTTTTCATAGAAATATTTTTTAGGTTAAGGAAATAATTTTCCTAAGTTTTCTGAGTTTTTTCATACATTGAATTTCATCAAATGCTTTTTCCTATCTCTATTAAGATCATGTTTTTTTCTCTTTCATTTTGTTAATGTAGTAAGTTTCATTAGGTTTATTGAGATATAAAATAAAATGTATCTGATGAGTTTTGAAAAATATGTACAGTTGGGCCAGGTGCGGTGGCTCACACCTGTAATCCCAGCGCTTTGGGAGGCTGAGGCGAGTGGATCACCTGAGGTCAGGAGTTCGAGACCAGCGTGAGCAACATGGAGAAACCCCGTCTCTACTAAAAATACAAAATTAGCCGGGCGTGGTGGCACATGCCTGTAATCCCAGCACTTTGGGAGGCTGAGGCAGGTGGATCACCTGAGGTCGGGAGTTCAATACCAGCCTGACCAACATGGAGAAACCCTATCTCTACTAAAAATACAAAATTAGCTGGGCATGGTGGCACATGCCTGTAATCCCAGCTACTCGGGAGGCTGAGGCAGGAGAATCACTTGAACCCAGGAGGCGGAGGTTGCGCTGAGCCGAGATTGCACCATTGCACTCCAGCCTGGGCAACAAAGAGCGAAAACTCCGTCTCAAAAAAACAAAAGAAAGAAAAATATATACAGTTGTGTTAACTGCTACCACAACCAACGTGGAACATTTCTGTCACCCCAAAAGTTGCCTAATTCCCCTTTGCTATCCCCCTTTCTCAAACATTGGCAAGCACTGATTTCTATTTCCATAGTTTTGCATCTTCTATGCAAATGTTCTATACTTGTTATACCGTCATATAATATGTGTCCTTTTACATCTGGTTTCTTTCACAGCATAATGCTTTTGAGATTTATCCACTTTACTGTTGGCTTTCTGGGCTAAGTTCCTGGAGCAGCTATTTTGGAATTCTGATGATGTTCTTGGTTTATTTGCAGAAGAACAAGACAATGAAGAAAGTGAGAAAAGGAGAAAAAAGAAAAAGGGTACCAAGAGGAAACGAGATGGAAGGGGTCAAGAAGGGACCTTGGCATATGACCTGAAACTGGATGACATGCTTGACCGTACCTTGGAGGATGGTGCCAAGCAGCACAATCTAACAGCAGTCAATGTCCGAAACATCCTTCATGTGAGTAAGACTGGGGCAGCTATGTAAATGGAAGGGAACTTTTTCATGGAAAGCATATAAAAATGTTCAGCAAATTCTTGACTCTTGATACGTGAATTACCGATTTTGTGGGTTACCCGTGACAGAACATTTTACGTTTTTACATATTTAAGATAGCTTTCTCCTTGCACTCAGTACAAGTTTGAAATATGAACACATGTTAAAGAAGAATTTAATTGGAAAGATAAACTGTTCCCGTTTCCTTCCACTGATTTTCATATTTACTGTATTGTTTAGTAGATTCAATGTTGATAATGTTCATAGTGGGTTTACTCTTGTGGGTCGATATGTCTAAAAAGATGCCTGGTTAATAGTTTATTGCACTTTGTATGTATGTAAATACTTTTCTTGATATGTAGCAACACAGCTATTTGCAGAGCCTTTGCTCTTGTTACTCTTTCTCTTAAGCATATAGTTATTTACCTCAGGATCTCCTTTTATGTGAGCCATTCCTGTTCCTAGTAGCAGCTAATGAGATTGGTTCATTTGCTGCTACATTGTTTGAAACTGTGTGGTTCTGGCCAAAATTTACTTCTGCCTTCTTTGCTTTCAGTTGCCTTGCTTTACCCCAGTCTGATGCTATTCGAGTATATGGTTCTCATTTGTCCTGTACATAGGTCTGACAGTTACGTGGAGAGATGAGTATTGTCTAGGTGACAAACCCTTGTTGCATAAAGTGAAATTTCATCTTTCTCCAGGAAGTAATCACAAATGAACACGTGGTAGCTATGATGAAAGCAGCCATCAGTGAGACGGAAGATATGCCAATGTTTGTGAGTAGTTGATTATCACTCTTTTAATGTCTTGGAACAGAGTTATCTGTAAACTGGCTAAGGATAGGAGGTCACTTAGGAGTTTGTAAACAGTTTGGCAGCTGGGGTTAAAGTTAGCATTTCAAAACATAAGAATTACATGGTAATTTTTACTTATTTTGTTATTTTATTATTATTATTATTTTATTTTTTATTTTTATTTTTGAGACGGAGTCTTACTCCGTCGCCCAGGCTGGAGCGCAGTGGCGCGATCTTGGCTCATTGCAAGCTCCGCCTCCCGGGTTCAGGCCATTGTCCTGCCTCAGCCTCCTGAGTAGCTGGGACTACAGGGGCCTGCAACCACGCCCGGCTAATTTTTTGTATTTTTAGTAGAGACGGGGTTTCACCACGTTAGCCAGGACCGTCTCGATCTCCTGACCTTGTGATCCGCCCGCCTCGGCCTCCCAAAGTGCTGGGATTACAGGCGTGAGCCACCGCGCCCGGCTTTGTTATTTTATTATTATTATTTTTTTAGAGACAGGGTCTTGCTCTGTCACCAAGGCTGGACTCAAACTCCTAAGCTGGACTCAGCGATCCTCCCAGTTCAGCCTCTTGAGTAGCTGGGACTACAGGAACATGCGACTATGCCCAGCTAATTTAAAACAATTTTTTTGTAGGGGGGGTGTCTCACTATGTTGCTCAGGCTGGTCTCAAACTCCTTGCCTCAAGCCATCCTCCCACCTTGGCCCCTAAAGTGCTAGGATTATAGGCATGAGCCACCTCACTGAGCTGTGATTTTTGAGTATTTCCTTTCTGTTTTTTCTCCTTAGGAGCCTAAAATGACACGCTCTAAACTGAAGGAAGTAGTGGAAAAAGGAGTGGTAAGTATTCTGTTTTTTTGTTGTTGGTTTTTTTTTAGCTTGGTAAATAGGATCTAATTCACCCATAGGGAAAAATATAGGAAAGATTGTGGTCTGAATTTGCCTCTTTAAAGAAATATTTATAAAAGACAGTAGAATTGTTTCTACATGATCATAAGCTATGATAATCATAGTTTATTTTAGTAGATATGAAGCATTGCTTTTTGGAATTGCTAGATAGATAACCATTTGGAATGGTTGAAATCAATGGGTGAGACCAGTTTTTCTATTTATGTTACAACACATGTTGCAAAGTGTTTAGTATTTTTCATAGTGTGTTCCAGGGGCCAGTTGCATAAAAATCACTTACGGTGTGGGATCCCTCAGGCATGCTTATTAAAAATGCATACTTTTGGCTGGGTGTAGTGGCTCATGCCTGTAATCCCAGCACTTTGGGAGGCCGAGGCAGATGGATCACTTGAAGTCAGGAGTTCGAGACCAGCCTGGCCAACATAGTGAAACTCTGTCTCTACTAAAAATACAAAAATTAGCTGGGTGTGGTGGTGCGCCTATAATCCCAGCTGCTTGGGAGGCTGAGGCACAAGAATCACTTGAACCCGGGGGCGGAGGTTGCAGTGAGTGGAGATTGCACCACTGCACTACAGCCTGGGCAACGGAGTGAAACTGTCTCAAAAAAACAAAAACAAACAAAAAAATCTCCATACTTTTGAGCCCACCCCAGACCTGAGAATCAGGACCCATGGGCAGGGCCTTGGAATATGCATTGGCAAAAACACAACAGTTCATTCTTTTGAATACTAAAGTGTTGAGAACCACTTGAAGACATCTGAAGTATTCTGGTGCAGCAAGCTCTTTGGTGCTTGGAGCTGTGCTATATCCTTCTTAATAAGCACTTGACTAGTTTGTGCTTACAAGGCAGGTAATAGTCATGAGGGAGTTCATTATATTTCTGATAGTAAGGAAGATTTGCCTTACAGACCGAAAATATGTATCATAGGTTTTATCTGTCCTGGTTTTATTCCTTGGAGACTGATAGAAGAAACAGGTCTAAGCTGGGCTTGGTGGCTCATGCCTGTAATCCCAGCACTTTGGGAGGTGGAGGTAGGAAGATTGCTTGAAGCCAGGAGTTCAAGACCAGCCTGGGCAACGTAATGAGACTGAGACCTTGTCTAGAAAAAAAAGCAAGAAAAGAAATTGGTGTATTCTTCCACATTACTTTTCCTACAGTTGAAGAAAACTAGTATGTTATTTCATAACATTCTTTTCTTGGCTATACATCCTCCAATTTCTCCCCCCCTTTTTTTTTTGGGAGTCTTGCTTCATCGTCCAGGCTGGAGTGCAGTGGCACAATTCTGGCTCACTGCAACCTCTGCCTCCCAAGCTCAAGTGATTCTCCTGCCTCAGCCTCCTGAGTAGCTGGGATTACAGGTGCGTGCCACCATGCCCGGCTAATTTTTTTGTATTTTTTAAAATTTTTATTAGAGATGGGGTTGCACCATGTTTGGCCAGCCTGGTTTCAAACTCCTGACCTCAAATTATCTGCCCGCCTTGGCCTCCCAAAGTACTGGGATTACAGGCATGAGCCACTGTGCCTGGCCTTTTTGTTTTGAGATGGAGTCTCACTCTGTCACCTAGGCTGGAGTGCAGTGGTGCGATCTCAGCTCACTGCAACCTCTGGCTCCCAGGTTCAAGCGATTCTCATGCCTCAGCCTGCTGAGTAGCTGGGATTATAGGCATGCACCACCACACCCATCTAATTTTTGTAGTTTTAGTAGAGATGGGGTTTCACCATGTTGGCCAGGCTGGTTTCCAATTGACCCATGTGATCGCCCGCCTTGTCCTCCCAATGTGCTAGGATTACAGGCGTGAGCCACTGTGCCCATCCCATATCCTTTTAAAAGTATGCCAAAAGAAGACTCTACTGAACCAGATGTGGTTTGACTAGTAGTTAGATTATCTCCACAGTGTTCCAGATTACATATTTCTCCTAATGTAGCCTAAGGTCAAATTGACCTTTGTTTTTGGCAATCACATCACTTTTTTTGGTCTGGTTGACTAACTCTTGTTGCATAAATTGAAATTTCATCTTTCTCTAGGATGTGTTCACAAATGAATAGGTAGTAGCTATGATGAAAGCAGCCATCAGTGAGGAAGTTCTATGAAGTCTACTTGACATATAGAATATAATTAACATGGCTGGGCACGGTGGCTCATGCCTGTAATCCCAGCACTTTGGGAGGCCGAGGCAGCTGGATCACCTGAGGTCAGGAGTTTGAGACCAGCCTGGCCAACATGGTGAAACCCCGTCTCTACTAAAAATACAACAATTAGCCGGGCGTGTGGTGGGCGCCTGTAATCCCAGCTACAGAGACGAGAGGATCGCTTGAACTCAGGAGGGAGAGGTTGCAGTGACCGGAGACCATGCCACTGCACTCCAGCCTGGGTGATAGAGCAAGACTCTGTCTTAAAAAAAAAAAAAATATATATATAATTAACATTAATTCTTTATTTGATTTGGGGAAAAAAAATCCAAGGAGATCAAATTAGGCTCTGAATTATGTTTATTGGCCATGAATATAGATGTGGAGAAGTTGGGCCATCCAAGACGGTATAGTTTACGTAGGAGAGCAAGTATTAAAATGTAGGTCTCTTGCTTCTTAATTCTTTCTTTCTTTTTTTTTTTTTTTTTTTCAGTGACTTGCTCTGTTGCTCAGGCTAGAGTACAGTGGCCTAATCATAGCTCACTGCAGCCTTGAACTCCTTCCTGTGCTCAAGGGATCCTCCTGCCTTAGCCTTGCAGACAGCTAGGCCTATAGGCATGTGCCACCATGTCCAGCTAATTGGTTTTTTTGAAACATTCTTTTGTAGAAATAGGGTCTTGATGTGTTGCCCAGGCTGAACTCAAACTCCTGGGCTCAAGTGATCCTTCTGCCTTGATCTCCCAACATGCGGGGATTACAGGCATGAGCCGCTATACTTGGCCTTCGTAATTCTTACTAGACTGACTCCAGCACACTTCTGAATGCTGGCTTACCTTTCTAATGGATTTGGCAGTAGGTAGGAAAGGGAAATGGGCCTGAATCACATCATTCCCTTTACCCTATGTTGGTCCCACCTACACAGCACTAGATAAATGGTCAGAACATAGCAGGGCTGATTTGATTTGAGAAGCTAAGACTCCTTTTAGAGAGAGAACCTAATGGCCAGTTGGCTTTTGTTCATAAGGTGCTTTTGGTTGGGTTACAATTAAATGGTCAAGAAATTATACATCCTCAATGGCATTTTATCAGCAGTATATAAGAACTTTAAAAAAGTTCTTTAGGCTAGATGTGGTGGCTCACACCTATAATCCCAGTGCTTTGAGAGGCTAAGGTGGGAGGATTGTTTGAGCCCAGGATTTTGAGACCAGCCTGGGAAACCTAATGAGACTCCATCTCTACAAAAAATTTAAAAAATTAGTGAGGCCTGGTGAGGAGGCATGCCTGTAGTCCTAGCTAATTAGTAGGCTGAGGCAGGAGGATCGCTTGAGCTCAGGAATTTGAGGCTGCAGTGAGCTCTGATTGTGCTGCTGCTCTAGCCTAGGCAACAGGGCAAGATCCTGTCTCAAAACAAAAACAAAAACAAGAAAAACTTTCCCCCTAGCTCTTATAAAAATTTTCAAACATTCAAAAAGTTGAAAGATTGTTACAATGAATCTAAATTCCAAGAGTAATATTTTGCCATATTTGCTTTATATCTCTCTGTTGTTTTTTCCTGTACTATTGGAAAAATAAATGTGGACAACATGAAACTTTCCCTAAATGCCCTGGTAAAAGCTTTTTTTTTTTTTTTTTTTTTTTAAAGAAACAAAAAAGCCCATAGGCAGAGCAGGGCTACCCCATAGGCAGAATAGTCCATAAAAGCTTTTCATGGCTGGCTTTTTGGAGTTGTACTTATGGTGGATTCATGTAACTGATTACAAAAATATATTGCTGTTAAAAGACTACTGTAACCAAAATATCTTAGGTTTGTGTAGTTTAATAGTTTATAAATAGTTTTCACATCTGTTGTTCCATGTAAACCGCAGCTGTGATATGAACAAAGTAGACATTGTTTTCTTCATTTATAGAAAGAAGTGAGGCTTACCAAGTGTAAGGCAGAAATGCTAATGACAGTAATAGATTCTTTCCTGGTTTCTTCTTTCTAACTCTGACAAATAATTGAGAGTATACCCTCAGGGATAATCAACACCTCTAGATCACTGCAGTTACTTGTTAAGTATATGGCTGTTAGTGATGGTACAGAGGAAGTAAACATGAAAAACAATTATTTCAGTTAAGATAACTTAATTATTTATATTCTTTGTTGGTAGGTAATTCCAACATGGAATATTTCACCAATTAAGAAGGCCAATGAAATTAAGGTAAACTTGGAAGAAATAATTGTTATTCTTTTCCAGAAAGACTTCATCGGTTTTGAAACTTAAGTACTTCCTCTTTAACTTTTCTTGATCAATCTTTGTTTTAATTCCAGCTTTGTTTTTTTCCATTCTATTACTCTTAGGTTTGTATCTCATGGAATTCACTTTAACCTCTGCCTCGTGTTATTTGCTTTAGCTGTACATTATGCTCTTAGGATTTTTTTTTTCTGCCCTGCTTCTTCCCCTTATTTTCCAAATACGTATGATTTGTGTTTCCCATTACTTCATTTCTTTCTAATTGTACTAATGTAGCCTCCTCAGTTTGTGGATATCCACCTTGAAGAAGATGATTCCTCAGATGAAGAATACCAGCCGGATGATGAAGAAGAAGATGAAACTGCTGAAGAGGTCAGTGAATGTTAGTTGGTAATATTTGTCTTAATAGAGCAGGGTATACTTTGCTTCCTTAGTAATGTCACTTGTAGAGAGGATTGAGACATGGTTATTTTTTCAGCTCATTTCTGTGCTTTAAGCTGTTTTTCTGCCCTTTATACTCCCTTAATTTTAGAATTTGTTGTATTATGAAATACAGCATAGAAACGTGCATAGAAAAAAATGTATAGCTTTGGTTATTATAATGCAAATCCTCATGAAACTCATAGCAAAGTCAAGAAATATAACATTACTAGGACAACCCCTGTATACCCTCCCCAGTCACAATCACCTCCCTCCCCCTAAAAATAACCACTGCCCTGCCTTTTAGTAATTATTTCTTTGCTTTTCTTTATAGTTGTATCACCTCAATATGTATCTCTACACACTGTAGTTCAATTGTTACTGTTTTGAACTTTATATAAATGGACCCATGTTTATATGTTTTGTTCCTAGCTTTTTAAAATTCAACATTACGCTTTTGAGATTCATTTATACTATTGGTTTTAGCTATACTTCGTTCCCTTTCATTGCTGTGTTAATATGTTCTTTGACTTGTTTCTTAATGTGTTCTTTGAATTGTTTTGTAAAAGGATTTTAGACCAAGGCCTTACACTTTGTAATGCAGATTAGGATAGTGATCTGATCCCTGTCCCCACCTTTAGGATTTTTTTTTTGAGTCTCCTCTGTTGCCCATGGAGTGCAGTGTGCGATGTTGGCTCACTGCCATCTCCATCTCCCGGGTTCAGGCAAGTCTCCTGCCTCAGCCTCCTGAGTAGCTGGAATTAACAGGCGTGCGCTACCATGCCTGGCTAATTTTTGTATTTTTAGTAGAGATGGGGTTTCGCCATGTTGGCCAGGCTGGTCTCGGACTTCTGACCTCAAGTGATCCACCCGCCACGGCCTTCCAAAGTGCTGGGATTACAGGCATAAGACACTGCACCTGGCCTTTAAGTTTCTATTTAAATTTTATTTTCTGTTACTGTAACTAGTTGAGTGATGGATTTTATTTATTTATTTATTTATTTTTGAGACAGAGTCTCGCTCTGCCACCCAGGCTGGAGTGCAGTGGCGTGATCTCGGCTCACTGCAACCTCCATCTCCTGGATTCAAGTGATACTCCTGCCTCAGCCTCCCGAGTAGCTGGGATTACAGGTGCACGCCACCGCGCCTGGCTTATTTTTGTATTTTTAGTAGAGACGGGTGTTCACCATGTTGGCCAGGCTGAGTGATTGATATTTTATGATTCCTTCTCTTGAGATACTTCAGACTTTGTGGAATGAGGTAGGGGCATAAATATTAAGGCGAACTGGATTTATTTTGTAGAGCTTATTGGAAAGTGATGTTGAAAGCACTGCTTCATCTCCACGTGGGGCAAAGAAATCCAGATTGAGGCAGTCTTCTGAGATGACTGAAACAGATGAGGAGAGTGGCATATTATCAGAGGTAAATTTGGCATCATACAAAAGAGATGTTAGACATAACTGTCTAAGTAGATTTTTTAACTGTATAAGTAGATTATTTATCCATGGTGATTCTGGGCTGTCACCCTTTTTCAAAGTTTCTTAAGTTAGTAAACAGTTCAGAGAAGGCTAGAACTCAGTGATAGCCAAAGAACTTTTCTGAGTTCTCATTAAGGGGCCAAAAATGTGCAACTAGCAGAGTTTCTTTTCTCCTACCCTTCTCTTCTTTCATATCTGTGCTTTTTAATATTGTCCTAAAGCCATTGTTATTAATTTCCCACATTTTGGTAAACTAAGTAGCATTCTGTTGACTTCTCTAGAAATAGGATGAAAACTAATTAGATCAATACACTTGGTGTCTTTGTTTTTATGTACCTCTAACTAGAGAAGAGAAAGGACAATAGTGTATGGAAAGTCTGCCTCTTTTTCCCTCTCTTTTTTTCCTTTTTTTGCTTTCTCTTTCTTTCTTACCTCCTTCCTTTTTTGATGCAGTCACCTCTTTTAATCAGGCTGAGAAAGTCAGCACACCAGCCATCAGGCACATCAGTGCTGAGGTAGTGCCCATGGGGCCCCCGCCCCCTCCAAAGCCGAAACAGACCAGAGATAGTACTTTCATGGAGAAGTTACATGCGGTAGATGAGGAGCTGGCTTCCAGTCCAGTCTGCATGGATTCTTTCCAGGTAAATATTAAAACTGTACTTCACTGAGAAAGTCAAGTGGAGTAATGTAGTTGTTGCTCAGGCTGGGAAGGGAGAGGAAAAGATAACTACAATTTTATATAAGTAAGAGTTAGTCTTTGATACTTTGTGTTTGGCTAGTGCTATTTTCTGCTCAAAGTGACAATGGCAGTTTGGGTTTTTGTTTGTTTGTTTGTTTGTTTTTGAGACAGGGTATCACCCTGTCACCCAGGCTTGAGTGCAGTGGTGTGATCTTGGCCCACTGCAACCTCCGCCTCCCAGACTCAAGTGATCTTCCCACCTCAGCCTCCCGAGTAGGTGGGACAGGTATATGCCACCACACCTGGCTAATTTTTTAGTTTTTTGTAGAGATGAGGTCTCCCTATATTTTTGCTCAGGCTGGTATTGAACTCCTGGGCTCAAGTGATCCTCCCACCTTAGCCTCTCAAAGTGCTGGGACTACTGGTGTGAACCACCATGCCTGGCTGAGAATGGCAGTTTCTAAGGAAGAAATGAACTATGTAGCAGAGAGCATTTTAAAATGTAGAACATAGGAAAAAGCTTCACCCAAATTCCCCCAAATTAACCTTTTACCACAATTGCTTGATGGTTCTCTTCCTCTTTCTCTGTATATACACATAGTGTTTTCTAAATCATTTTAGAGTGTGATGCAGGCATGATGCCATTTTACCTCTACATGCTTTTGTGTATATTTTCTAAAAATGAGTTTATTATCTTGTATTAACACAGTATAATAGTGTTAATCAAAATCAGGATACAGGCTGTGCGCGGTGGCTCATGCCTGTAATCCTAGCACTTTGAGAGGCCAAGGTTGGTGGATCACTTGAGGTCAGGAGTTCGAGACCAGCCTGGCCAACATGGTGAAACCCCCATCTCGACTGAAAATACAAAAATTTGCCAGGTGTCGTGGCGCATGCCTGTAATCCCAGCTACTTGGGAAGCTGAGGCAGGAGAATCGCTTGAACCCGGGAGGCAGAGGTTGCAGTGAGCTGAGATTGTGCCACTGCACTCCAGCCTGGGCAATGGAGAGAGACTCTGTCTCAAAAAAAAAAAAAAAAAAATCAGGATACAGTAATATTACATAATATATTAAAGTGCTTATTCTGGTTTTATCTGTTGTCCCAATAATGCCCTTTATGTTGGAGGAAAAAATTTTTTTTTTCCCTATTCAGCATTCAACCCTGGATTAAATATCTATTTAATTGTCTTGTTCTTTAGTCTCCTTTAATCTGGAACAGTTTCTCAGTCTTTGTCTTTTATAACCTTGACAGTTTTGAGGAGTATGCACCATTTATTTTGTAGAATGTTCTTCAATTTTTATTTTTCTAATATTTCCTCTTAGATTCAGGTTTTGCACTTTTGTTACAAATACTGGAAGAGTGATGTGTGTTTCTCATTGCATCATATCAGAAGGCACGTGATGCCTGTCATGTTAACTTTCATCACTTGGTTAAGGTGGTGTGTGCTTGGTTTTCCCATTGTAAAGTTATTATTTTCCATTTTTAATTAGTATATATCATGTGGGGATATACTTCAAAGCCGAATTCCTTTCTTTCTTTTTTTTTTTCCTAGATGGAGTCTCACTCTCTTGCCCAGGCTGGAGTGCAGTGGCGCGACCTCAGCTCACTGCACCTCTGCTTCCTGGGTTCAAGTGATTCTCCTGCGTTAGCCTCCTGAGTAGCTGGGATTACAGGTGCCCACCACCACGCCTGGCTAATTTTTGTATTTTTTAGTAGAAATGGAGTTTCACTGTGTTAGCCAGGATGATCTTGATCTCCTGACCTCGTGATCCACCCGCCTCAGCCTCCCAAAGTGCTGAGATTACATGCGTCAGCCACCGCGCCCAGACTTCTTTTTTTTTTTTTTTTTTTTTTTTGAGACAGAGTCTTGCCTGTCTCCCAGGCTGGAGTGCAGTGGTGCCATCTTGGGTCACTGCAACCTCCACTTCGGGGTTCAAGCGATTCTCCTGCCTCAGCCTCCTGAGTAGCTGGGATTACAGGTGCCTGACACCACACCCAGCTAATTTTTTGTATTTTTGGTAGAGATGGGGTTTCACCACATTGGCCAGGCTGGTCTCGAACTCCTGACCTCAAGTGATCTGCCCACCTTAGCCTCCCAGAGTGCTGGGATTACAGACGTGAGCCAATGCACCCAGCCCAATCAATCAAATTATTTTTCTCACACTAATATTAGCATCCATTGATGATTCTTTCTTTCTTTTTTTTTTTTTTTTTTGAGACGGAGTCTTGCTCTGTCCTCTAGGCTGGAGTGCAGTGGTGCGATCTCGGCTCACTGCAAGCTCTGCCTCCCAGGTTCACATCATTCTACTGCCTCAGCCTCCCGAGTAGCTGGGACTACAGGCGCCCGCACCATGCGCGGCTAATTTTTTGTATTTTTAGTAGAGATGGGGGTTTCACCGTGTTAGCCAGGATGGTCTTGATCTCCTGACCTTGTGATCCACCTGCCTCGGCCTCCCAAAATGCTGGGATTACGGGCGTGAACCACCACGCTTGGCCTGATTTTCTTTCTTGAAACAGTCATTACTATGGTCGTTGTCAAATGATGACTTTGTAATTCTAACATTTAGTGAGTAATTTTTTTTTTTTTTGGATATGGAGTCACAGTCTGTCACGCAGGCTGGAGTTCGGTGGTGTGATCTCAGCTGACTGCAACATCTGCCTCCCGGGTTCAAGCAGTTCTCGTGCCTCAGCCTCCTGAGTAGCTGGGACCAGAGGCACGCACCACTACGCCAGCTAATTTTTTGTATTTTTTAGTAGAGACAGGGTTTTATTGTTGGCCAGGCTGGTTTTGAACTGGCCTTAGGTGATCCACCCTTGTCAACCTCCTAAGTGCTGGGATTCTAGGCATGAGCCACTGCGCCTGGCCTTAGCCAGTAAATTTTTTTTTTTTTTTTTGAGACGGAGTCTCACTCTGTCGCCCAGGCTGGAGTGTGATGGCGTGATCTCGGCTCACTGCAAGCTCTGCCTCCCAGGTTCATGTCATTCTACTGCCTCAGCCTCCCGAGTAGCTGGGACTACAGGCGTGCACACCATGCCCGGCTAATTTTTTGTATTTTTTGGTAGAGACGGGGTTTCACTGTGTTAGCCAGGATGGTCTCGATCTCCTGACCTCATGATCCGCCTGCCTTGGCCTCCCAAAGTGCTAGGATTACAGGCGTGAGCCACCATGCCTGGCCTTAGCCAGTAAATTTTAATGTTCCAAGTTTCCCCTATCATTCTTGCAGGTCAATGAAAAATGTCTGTCCTAAAATTTTAAAGTATGATATAATAATTTAAAAAGAAATCCTAAAATTAAAAAATATAATTAAGGCTGGGTGCGGTGGCTCACACCTGTAATCCCAGCACTTTGAGAGGCCCAGGCGGGTGGATCACCCGAGGTCAGGTTTGAGACCAGCCTGGTCAACATGGTGAAACCCCGTCTCCACTAAAAATACAAAAATTAGCTGGGCATTGTGGCAAGTGCCTGTAATCCCAGCTACTCGGGAGGCTGCGGCACGAAAATCGCTTTAACCCGGGAAGTGGAGGTTGCAGTGAGCCGAGATGGCGCCAGTGCACTCCAGCCTGGGTGACAGAGCAAGACTCCATTTCAAAAAAATATATGTATATAATTTATAATTATATATGTATATAATTTATAATTATATATGTATATAATTTATAATTATATATGTATATAATTTATAATTATATATGTATATAATTTATAATTATATATGTATATAATTTATAATTATATACGTATATAATTTATAATTATATATGTATATAATTTATAATTATATACGTATATAATTTATAATTATATACGTATATAATTTATAATTATATACGTATATAATTTATAATTATATACGTATATAATTTATAATTATATACGTATATAATTTATAATTATATACGTATATAATTTATAATTATATACGTATATAATTTATAATTATATACGTATATAATTTATAATTATATACGTATATAATTTATAATTATATACGTATATAATTTATAATTATATACGTATATAATTTATAATTATATACGTATATAATTTATAATTATATACGTATATAATTTATAATTATATACGTATATAATTTATAATTATATACGTATATAATTTATAATTATATACGTATATAATTTATAATTATATACGTATATAATTTATAATTATATACGTATATAATTTATAATTATATACGTATATAATTTATAATTATATACGTATATAATTTATAATTATATACGTATATAATTTATAATTATATACGTATATAATTTATAATTATATACGTATATAATTTATAATTATATACGTATATAATTAAAAATAGAATATTGAATGGAATAGCTCTGAGTCATTTAATCACCATGCTTTTGAGTATGTA
Source organism: Pan troglodytes (assembly GCF_028858775.2). Lineage (NCBI taxonomy): Eukaryota > Metazoa > Chordata > Mammalia > Primates > Hominidae > Pan > Pan troglodytes. The sequence continues at coordinate 93,396,323 of NC_072398.2, forward strand.
GTAGTAGGAGCAGTAATAGTTTTTTATGTAACCATTTATTTACCAAACACATACCGAATGGTTGAAGTTGAGAAACAACAGTGTAGAAGACAGAAAAAAATTGTTCTTCATGGAACTTAGTCTGTTGAGGAGAGATAGACTATAAACATATAAACAAGTAAATTCGGATGTGGTTAAGTGCTATGAACTAAATTAAAATGAGGAAATATGAAACTTCCTGTCAGAGAACTTTAGATAGACTGATCAAAAAAGACCTCCTTGGCTGTAATTCCATCACTTTGGGAGTCCTAGGCTAGAAGATTGCTTGAGGCTAGGAGTTTGAGATCAGCCTAGGCAATATAGTGAGACTCCATCTCTCCAAAAACTCAGAAAAATTATATAGGTGTGGTGGCGCATGCCTGTATTCTTAGCTGCTTGGTGGCTGAGGCAGGAGGATTGATTAAGCCTGGGAGCTTGAGACTACAGTGAGCCATGACTGCACCCCTATACTCCAGCATGGGTAATAGTATGAGAACTTTTTTAAAAAAAATTTTAAAAAACAGGGTCCGGTTTGGTGGCTTATGTCCATAATCCCAACACTTTAGGAGGCCAAGGAGAGTGGATCACTTGAGCCCAGGAGGTCAAGACAAGCCTGGGTAACCTAGTGAGACCTTGTCCCTACCAAAAAAACCACAAAACTTAGCTGGGCATCCTGTTACACACCTGTAGCCGCAGCTACTTGGGAGGCTGAGCCTAGGAGATCGAGGCTGCAGTGAGCTGTGATCACGCTACAGCACTCTAGCCTGGGCCACAGAGCAAGACAAAAAAAAACAAAAAAAAAACAAAACAAAAAACAAAAAGAAAAAAGGCGTCTTTGAGGAGATGGCATTTAAACTGAGATCTGAATGAGAGGAAACCAGGCATGTAAAAGATCTGGGGAGAAAAAGTGCTCCATATGGAAGAAACAGCACATTCTAAGTCGCTAAGATAGAAACAACCTTGGCATGGTTAAGGAACAGAAACTACATGAAGGGTGGGATCGTGAAAAAGGGTAGAAATGAGGTCAGAGAGCAAGGCAAGAGCTAGATCATGAAGGTCTTAGGAAACCATGATAAGGGGTGTAGATTTTATTTTAAACATTAGAACAGATGCCCGGTGTGGTGGCTCATGCCTGTAATCCCAGCACTTTGGGAGGCCGAGGCGGGTGGATCACCTGAGGTCAGGAGTTCTAGACCAGCCTGGCCAACATGGTAAAACCCCATCTCTAACAAAAAATACAAAAAATGTCCTGGGTGTGGTGGCGCACACCTGTAATCCCAGTTACTTAGGAGGCTGAGGCAGGAGAATCGCTTGAATGTGGGGAGTGGAGGTTGCAGTGAGCTGAGATCATGCCCCTGCACTCCAGCCTAGGAAAGAGTGAGACTCCATCTCAAAAAAATAAATAAATAAATAAATAAGAAAAGATTTTTGTGATATTTTTGGATTAATGTTAAAAATTCCTTTTGGTTAACGTGTGGGAAATGGACTAGAGTAAAGCAAGAGGGTAAACAGAAACCCATTAGGAGGTTGATGCAGTGTAGTCTAGGGAGAGCTTCCCAAATTGATCTACAGATTCAATGCAGACCCTATCCAAATCCCAGCTACCATTTTTGTGGAAATTAACAGTCTCATCCTAAAATTCATGTGGAATTGCACAGGCCCAGAATAGCCAAAACAGTCTTTAAAAAGTACAAAGATGGAGGTCTCACACTTTCTGATTTTCTTTTTTTTTTTTTTTTTTTTTTTGAGATGGAGTCTGGCTCTGTCACCCAGACTGGAGTGCAGTGGTGCGATCTCGGCTCACTGCAAGCTCTGCCTCCTGGGTTCATGCCATTGTCCTGCCTCAGCCTCCTGAGTAGCTGGGACTTCAGGCGCCCGCCACCATGCCCAGCTAATTTTTTGTATTTTTTATAGAGACGGGGTTTCACTGTTAGCCAGGAAGGTCTTGATCTTCTGACCTCGTGTTCCACCCACCTTGTCCTCCCAAAGTCTGGGATTACAGGTGTGAGCCACTGCACCCAGCCTCATTTTTTTAAAATAAATATTTTAAATAAGAGTCTTGCTCTGTTGCCCAAGCTGGAGTGCAGTGGTATGATCTCAGCTTGCTGCAGCCTCAACCTCCTCCTGTGTTCAAGTGATCCTCCCACGTTGGCCCTTGCATAGCTGGAACTACAGGCATATGCCACCACTCCCAGCTAACTTTTTATTTTTTGTAGAGATGAGGGCCTTGCTGTGTTGCCCAGCTGGTCTTGAACTCCTAGACTCAAGCGATCTTATCACCACAGCCTATCAAGGTGCTGGGTTTACAGATGTACAAATGTGAGCCTCTGTGCCTGGCCCTGTTTTTTTTTTTGTTTTTTTTTTTTTTGGAGATGTCTCTGTTGCTTAGGTTGGAGTACAATGGTGCAATTATGGCTCACTACAGCCTTGATCTCCTAGTCTCAAGAGATCCTTCTCTTTCAGCCTCCTAAGTAGCTGGGACTACAATTGGTGCCACCACACGCAACTAATTTGTTTGTTTGTTTGTGGCAGAGATGAGGTCTCACTATGTTACCCAGGTTGGTCTCAAACTCCTAGCTTCAAGCAGTTCTTCCTCGGCCTCCCACAGTGTTGGGATTGCAGGTGTGAGCCAATGCATTCAGCCAGTGGTATTATACTTAATTGCCCCACAGTGGAAACAATCTGAATTCCATCAACAGATAATTGGATAAACAAAAGTGGTATATCTATACAATGGGATATTATTGGGTGAAAAAAGGAATTCGGGGCCAGGCATGGTGACTGGAGTGCAGTGGTACATGTCTCACTTGTCACCTTGAACTCCTAAACCCAAGCAATTCTCCTGACTCAGCCTCTTGAGTAGCTGGTACCACAGGCACATACCACCATGCCTTTAATCCCAGCAGTTAGGAAGGCCAAGGCAGGAGGATTACTTGAGCCCAGTCCAGGAGTTCGAAACTTGCCTGGGCAACATAGGGAGTCCCCCCACCCCCATCTCTACAAAAAATGAAAAAAATTAGCTGAGTATGGATCCAGTGGCTCACACCTGTAATCCCAACACTTTGGGAGGCTGAGCAGGTAGGTCACCTGAGGTCAGGAATTCAAGACAAGCCTGGCCAACCCCATTTCTACTAAAAATACAAAAATTTGCCAGGTGTGGTGGCACACGCCTGTAGTCCCAACTATTTGGGAGGCTGAGGCAGGAGAATCACCCGAACCCGGGAGACGGAGGTTGCAGTGATCCGAGATTGTACCACTGCACTCCAGAATGGGTGACAGAGCAAGACTCCATCTAAAAAAAAAAAAAAAAAATTAGCCGAGCATGGTAGAGCATGCCGATAGTCCCAGCTACTTGGGAGGCTGAGGCAGGAGAATTGCTTGAGCCCAGGAGTTCGAAGCTGCAGTCAGCTCTGATTGTGCCAGTGCTGTAGCCTGGGTGAGAGATTGAGACCCTGTCTCTCAAAAAAAAAAAAAAAAAAAAAAAACACCAGGCATGGTGGCTCACAACTGTAATCCGAACACTTTGGGAGGCTGAGGTGGGCAGATACCTGAGGTCAGGACTTCGAGACCAGCGTGCCCAACATGGTGATGCTCCGTTTCTAGTAAAAATACAAAAATTAGTCAGATGTCGTGGCTGGTGCCTGTAATCCCAGCTCCTTGGGAGGCTGAGGCAGGAGAATCACTTGAACCGAAGAGGCAGAGGTTGCAGTGAGCCGAGATGGCACCACTGCATTCTAGCCGGGGCAACAAAGCAAGACTATGTCTCAAAAAAAAAAAAAAAAGTATTGATAGATATTACAACAGGGTGGGATTTAAATGCATTATGCTAACTGAAAGCGGCCAGAGACAGGCCACACATTTTATGATTCCATCTAAGTGAAATGTCCAGCAGAAGCAAATCCATAGAGACAGAAAATAGATTAATGCTTAACAGGGGCTGGGAGGAGGGGGAAAGGGAAGCGACTACTAATGGGTATGGGATTTCTTTTTGGGGTAATGAAATGTTCTGAAATTAGATAATGGTGATGGTTGTATAACTCTGTGAATATATGAAAATCCTTTCAATTATACACTTTAAAAGGGTAAATTTTATGGTATGTGAATTGTATATCAATAAAGCTGTTATAAATTTTCCTAAAATGTTGGTTTCAAACTGATGTCATTTATTTTATTTCTTTTTTATGTCGTGTTTCTTAAAGTTTCTCAAACAATAATAAATCCAAATTGTTTAGAGGAAGGATCCTGTTACTTAAGCTAAGATGAGAAGAAAAGGAGTGATGATGAGGTTTGGAAACATCACTCACTCAGTGACTTTTCTTTCTCCATTGTCCAGCCCATGGATGACAGTCTCATTGCATTTCGAACGCGTTCTAAGATGCCCCTGAAAGATGTTCCCCTGGGCCAATTAGAGGCAGAGCTCCAAGCTCCAGACATCACTCCAGATATGTATGACCCCAATACAGCAGATGATGAGGACTGGAAGATGTGGCTAGGGGGACTTATGAATGATGATGTGGGGAATGAAGGTAAGTTTTGGTTTGTGATTTATTATGTATACTGTCCATTATCTGTTGTAAAATTTTTAGTATTTGGAAGGGTATAGAATGGAATGGTTTGGGTTAATTGATTTAATTTGTATTTAACTGATAATTTATCTTAAATCGGTAGTTAATTTTTCTTTTTTTTTTTTCCTGAGACAGGGTCTCATTCTGTCACCCAGGCTGAGTGCAGTGTTGCAGTCACGGTTCATTGCAGCCTTGACCTCCTGGGCTCAAGCAATCCTACCCCTTATCCCACTGAGTAGCTGGGACTACAGGCACATGCCACTGTGCCTGACTAATTTTTTATTTTTTGTAGAAACGAGATCTCACTATGTTGCCCAGGCTGTTCCCAAACTCCTGGCCTCAAACAATCCTCCTACCTTGGCCTCCTGAATGCTAGAATTATAGGCATGAGCCACCGTGCCTGGGCCAATTCTTAACATTTCTTTTTCTGGGTAAGGAATCTTTTGAATCCTAAGATTGTTGAATGCTAAGATTTGAATCCCTTGAAACATACATGCACATGTAGTTTTGTTGTTGTCTTTTGTTTTTGAGACACTGTCCCAAAACAGGGTGTTGCCCAGGGTGGATCACAGTGGGGTGATCATAGCTCACTGTAGCCTTAAACTCCTGGGCTCAAGAGATCCTCCTCAGGTCTCAGCCTCCCAAATAGCTGAGATTATAGGCACGCACCACCTTGCCTGGCTAATTTTTAAAAAATTTCTGTAGAGAAATGTTGCTCAGGCTGGTCTTAAACTCCTGCCTCAAGTGATCCTCCCACCTTGGCCTCCCAAAGAGCTAGGATTACAGGCATGAGCCACTGTGCCTGGCCCACTCAAAATTTTATGTATGATTTCATTAGGGTTCAATGATTTACCAAAAGAACACTGTGTTAGTTAAGGGTCTTCATGATGCAAGTGAAAGAATCCTAACTCTATCTTGCTGGGGTGAAATGAAACCAGACTTTGGGAAGTGTAGTAAATCAGCAGTGGAACTGAGGCACTGTTAGGATCCCCCTTTCCTCTCTATTTTACTTCCTTTTGTCACTCAGCTCCATTCTCACATTTATTTTTCTACAAGGTTAGAGCTCTGTTCATAAATACTCCGTGATTACTTTTTGCTTTGTCTACACTTCAGGACTCTCCCCTGCAAGCTCCAGTTATAAAATCCAGGGGAACAAGTCAGATCGACTTGGTTTGATCTCATGCCCAGTCTCTTGGTACTGCATGGGATTGATAGGGAGACTGTTCAGCATGGAGTCTGGTGATTGATAGCACCTCATAGAACAGTGTGGTTGAAGTATGTGGTGACCCTAAAGAAGTAATGGTATTATCAGAAATGGGGAAGAAATATTGATCAGATAAAAGTTTGGATGGAAACAGACTAAGTAGGCCGGGCGTGGTGGCTCACACCTATTATCCCAGCTCTTTGGGAGGCCGAGGCGGGCGGATCACAAGGTCAAGAGATTGAGACCATCCTGGCCAACAGGGTGAAACCCTGTCTCTACTAAAAATACAAAAATTGGCTGGGCGTGGTGGTGCATGCCTGCAGTCCCAGCTACTCAGGAGGCTGAGGCAGGAGAATCACTTGAACCTGGCAGGCGAAGGTTGTAGCGAGCCGAGATCGCGCCACTGTGCTCCAGCCTGGCAACAGAGCGAGACTCCATCTCAAAAAAAAAAAAAAAAAAAAGAAATAGACTGAGTAAATGGCTGGGTAGGTAATGCTAGGAGTAAGTCAGGATAAGTGAATGAAAGAAAATAACAGGTCCTTGAATGTACCTTGTGATACTATTAATAGTTATATAGTATATCATTTGGCAAATGTTTGAGTACTTTCTTTATACAAGGCATTGTGCTAGAATCTGTGAGGGATAAAGGAGCATAATCATTTGGTCATGGAATAAAAGCTTTATGAATGACAGGGTGCCTGGCCCATTGTTAGGTTCACAATACATTGTACTTTTTTGTGTGTGTGTGAGACAGGGTCTCACTCTGTCACCCAGACTGGAGTGCAGTGGTGAGATCTTAGCTCACTGCAGCCTTGACCTCCTTGGCGCAAGCAATTCTCCCACCTCAGCCTCCTAAATAGCTGGGAATACAGGTTTGTGCCATCATGCCTGGCCAATTTTTGTATTTTTTGTAGAGTTGGGGTTTTGCCATGTTGCCCAGGCTGGTCTCGAACTCCTGCGCTCAAGCGATCCTCCTGCCTCTGTTTCCCAAAGTGCTGAGATTACAGGAGTGAGCCATCGCGCTCAGCCAGTATATTGTAAATGAATGAAGTTGTTGAATAAACTCAGATATGCCATCAAAGTGGCATAAATGCTGTTGTAAGATTTTAGAAGAGGACAGGGTAACTTTTGTTTAGGATGATCAGAGACAGCTACATGAAAGAGCTGGTAATTGAAATGGACCTTGGAAAGATTTTTGAAAACAGTGACAGGGAAGAGAGAAGGCGTCTGAGTAGAAGTGACATGATATACTCTATATGCTGGGTTCTGTAGGATATATTCTTTCCAGAGTTTTCTCTTTTTTCACTGTAAAACTGTAAGAGTAATATATGCTTGGTATAAAGAAATCAAATATTACAGAAATAAAACAATTAAAGCCTTCCCCCCCCCCAAGGAAAATGTACATATCTACATACATGAAATTTTTAATATGATTTTTTTGGGGTTTATGTATCTCTTAGAGTTTATTTATTGGCACTTCATTTTCCTACCAGTCATTTCCAAAGCCTTTGACACCAAGGTTCAAGTTTGGTTCCCCAGAGGGACTACTGATAATACTTTGGTATGCATCTGTGAGAGTTTTCAATGTGTAGTTACTTTTTAGTTTTCCACATTAATGTGGGGATAAAAATAATTAAATTTTAGTCCTAAATTTAAATTTAAGACTTTTCTCAAACATTTAGAAAAGATAGTCCAGGCGTGGTGGCTCATGCCTGTAATCCCAGTACTATGGGAAGCCAAGGCATGAGGATTGCTTGAGGCCAGGAAGTCAAGACCAGCCTGGGAAACACAGTGAGACCTCATTTCTATTTTTTTTTTCTTCGACAGAGTCTCGCTCTGTCGCCCAGACTGGAGTGCAGTGGTGTGATCTCGGCTCACTGCAACCTCTGCCTACTGGGTTCAAGCGATTCTCCTGTCTCAGCCTCCCCAGTAGTTGGGATTACATGCGCCTGCCACCTTGCCTGGCTAATTTTTGTATTTTTAGTAGAGACAGGGTTTCACCATATTGGTCAGACTGGTCTCGAACTCCTGACCTCAGGTGATCCACCCTCCTTGGCCTCCCAAAATGCTGGGATTACAGGCATGAGCCACCGCACCTGGCATTTCTATTTTTAAAATAAAATAAAATATTAAAAAAGAGAGAGAAAATAACAAGAAGCAAATTGTTTTAAATCTTATCATATTTCTTTTTTTTACCCACCCTCTGTAGTAGAGGGGCTAACAAGCCACAAAATGAAAAAAATTGTGTAAGGAGAAAAAGATGGAGTTTGAAGCTGAGTCATTAACATGCAAAGTGTAGAATCAGTTCCTTCATAATTAGCAACTGATATATTATCCCATTAGTCATTCTGATAGGAGTCTAAGCTTCTGAGTTTTCCATTACTCACCCCTTTGACAATCTGATGAAAACTATGCAGCCTTCCCCCAGAAAAAAATGTACATATCCAAATACATGAAATTTTTATATGATTTTTGGGAGATACATATCTTTTAAAGTTTATTGACACTTCCTGTTTCTACCAGGTTCAGAAATCTCCACAAAAAGGAATAGACAGGACAGAGAGTTCTTTTTTTTTTTTTTTTTTTGAGCAGCAGCAAGATTTATTGTGAAGAGTTAAAGAACAAAGTTTCCACAACGTGGTAGGGGACCCGAGTGGGTTGCCCAAGGACAGATAGTTCTAACCACTTTGTAGGCAGTGAAATCTCAGAGAAATTCATTGTCTTGCTCAAAGTTACAGAATCAATTTGTTATACTCCTAGGAGTAGAACCCAATTTAATATTCTAGGAACATGTCTCAATCAGACAGGTTTCACGGTAAGTTAAACCTTTTTTTTTTTTTTTTTTTGAGACAGAGTCTGGCTCTGTTGCCCAAGCTAGAGTGCAGTGGCACAATCCCTGCTCACTGCAACCTCCGCTCGGGTTCAAGTGACTCTTCTGCCTCAGCCTCCAGAGTAGCTGGGACTACAGGTACGCGCTACCATGCCCGGCTAATTTTTGTGTTTTTAGTAGAGATGGGGTTTCACCATATTGGCCAGGCTTGTCTCGAACTCCTGACCTTCTGTTCCACTCGCCTCAGCCTCCCAAAGTGCTGGGATGACAGGCTTGAGCCACCGCACCTGGCCTAAACCATTTTTTTTTTTTTTGAGACAGAGTTTCACTCTTGTCCCCCAGGCTGGAGTGCAGTGGCACGATCTCGGCTCACCGCAACCTCTGCCTCTCAGGTTCAAGCGATTCTCCTGTCTCAGCCTCCCAAGTAGCTGGGTTTACAGGCATGTGCCACCATGCCTGGCTAATTTTGTATTTTTAGTAGAGTCAGGGTTTCACCATGTTGGTCAGGCTGTTCTTGAACTCCTGATCTCAAGTGGTCCACCCACCTTGGCCTCCCAAAGTGCTGGGATTACAGGTGTGAGCCACCACGCCCGGCCTAAACCATTTTTTAAAAGTATATGACTTTTCATAATGAGCTGTGTTTTTTGTTTTGTTTTGTTTTGTTTTGTTTTTGAGACGGAGTTTTGCTCTTGTTGCCCAGGCTGGAGTGCAATGGCACGATCTCAGCTCACTGCAACCTCTGCCTCCCAGGTTCAAGCGATTTTCCTGCCTCAGCCTCCCAAGTAACTGGATTACAGGCATGTGCCACCACGCCTGGCTAATTTTGTATTTTTAGTAGAGATGGGGTTTCTCCATGTTGGTCATGCTGGTCTCGAACTCCCAACCTCAGGTGATCCGCCCGCCTCGGCCTCCCAAAGTTCTGGGACTACAGGCATGAGCCACTGCTCCTGGCCTTCATAATAAGTTGTGCTTTTTATCTTTGGCACAGGCTAATACAAAATAATTACAGTAAGAAAGTCAGGTTCTCCTAGCGTTATTGGTAGCAGCAGCTTTGGTGCTCATTTTCATCACTTTGGTTCAAAGGCCTAAGATGGTAGCTATTGGGAAGGAAAGGCCAGGCAGAACTGACTTTCAGGATTTTGTTTCTCATAATTTGGTTCCGAGAACTTGAATCAGAATTGAAGAGTGTATGGATATGTAGGGTGATGTTTATTAAAGATACAGATTTCAGGGCTTCACCCCTTACCTACTGAATCAGAATCTAATGAGTATGGTCTAGGGATCTAATTCTGATATATCTAGAGGATTGGAAACTACTGGTCTGGGAAAGGTAAGAGTGCATGATAAAGGTTGATTGGGGAATTGGACTAATGGTTAGGGGGAGGGTGAAAATCCTCTTTTCTTAAAATAAAACTTCAGTTTGTTTTGTTTTGTTTTGAGACAGGGTCTCACTCTTGTCACCCAGGCTGGAGTACAATGGTGCGATCTTGGCTCACTGCCACCTCCACCTCTCAGGTTCAAGTACTTCTTCTGCCTCCACCTCCCTAGTAGCTAGGATTACAGGCACATGCCACCATACCCAGCTAATTTTGTATTTTTAGTAGAGACGGGGTTTCACCATATTGGTCAGGCTGGTCTTGAACTCCTAACCTCAGGTGATCCGCCCACCTTGGCCTCCTAAAGTGCTGGGATTACAGGCGTGAGCCACCATGCCCAGCAACTTCAGTATTTTTGTATGTGCCTATTCGGACAGATTTTTAAAAGAGCACACAAAGCCAATGATTAGGATGGGTGTGGCCTCCAGATCTACCAGTTGAGTTAAAAGACAATACAGGCGGGGTATATCAGCTGGGTAAATACTGACATTGTTAATAAGTCAAAAAAGTGATTAAGCTCCGAGGACATATTCCACAATCAGGGTACTAAAAGCTAAGCAGAACTCAGAAGAATCCCCCTAAATGATTTTTCAGCATCTTTGTTAAATGAGTGCTCTGAGAATAATATTCGCTGACCCATTTGTGTGGTGTGGGCAGAACTATCTATTGCAGTTCTTGCATCCAAACAGATGGAGTCCAAACCTGTGCACACTACTCATTATTATGGGCTCTTCCAGAACTTTCATTATTCAGCAATGTTTGTTAAGAACTTTTTGACCAGGCGCAGTGTCTCTCACACTTCTAATCCCAGCGCTTTGGGAGGCTGAGGCAGGCAGATCATGAGGTCAGGAGATCGAGACCATCCTGGCTAACACAGTGAAACTCCGTCTCTACTAAAAATAAAAATAAAAATAAAAATTAGCCTGACGTGGTGGTGGGTGCCTGTAGTCCCACCTACTTGGGAGGCTGAGGCAGGAGAATGGCGTGAACCCGGGAGGCAGAGCTTGCAGCGAGCCGAGATCGCCCCTCTGTGCTCCAGCCTGGGCGACAGAGTGAGACTCCGTCTCAAAAAAAAAAAAAAAAAAAAGAACTTGCTGTGAAGAGACTTATATAGAAAGTACTATAGAGATTATGAATTATGAAGACAGTATTCTATTCCTAAAGAAATAAAGAATCTGTACTGATAAGTTAAACCCACAAATAGATGAAAAAGATTTGATAATTAAATAGTTATGTGTAAAGAATGCAAATTAATATATTATAAGCTGAGTATAAATGTTGAGTAAAGAATTATCAAGTTAGATTAGGGTTTAATCAGCACAGATTTTTCAGTGATTGTGAATTTTAAATGTGTGTCTGTATAAGTATATATATATTTATATATATTTATATTTATATAAAAAATATATATTTGTTTTTGAGGCAGGGTCTCACTCTGTCACCCTCGCTGGAGTGCAGTGGCGTGATCATGACTCACTGCAGCCTCAAACTCCTGGGCTCAAGCAGTCCTTCCAGCTCAGCCTTCTGAGTAGCTGGGACTATAGGCACACACCACGACACTTGGCTAATTTTTAAAAAGTCATTTGTAGAGATTGGTTCCCACTGTGTTGCCCAGGACATATATATATATATGTGTGTGTGTGTGTGTGTGTTTTGTATTTTTTTTTTCTTGTTAGATAGAGTCTCACTCTCGCCCAGGCTGGAGTGCAGTGGCATGATCCCAGCTCACTGCAACCTCTGTCTCCTGGGTTCAAGTGATTCTCCTGCCTCAGCCTCCCAAGTAGCTGGAATTACAGGCACGCACCATTACTCTTGGCTAATTTTTGTATTTTTGGTAGAGATGGGGGGGGGGGGGGCTCTCACCATGTTGGCCAGGCTGGTCTCGAACCCCTGACCTCAAGTGATCTTCCCACCTCAGCCTCCCAAAGTTCTGGGATTACAGGCGTGAGCCACCATGCTTGGCCCCAGGCTGTATATGTCTGTTTATAACAAAAGATGTTTGTTTATGGCCAGGCACGGTATCCAGTCTGGGCAACAAGAGCGAAACTCCCTCTCGAAAAAAAAAAAAAGATGCTCATTTGTTATGAAAAGTTAAAACATTATGGAAGGGGCGCCAGACTCTGTGGCTCACGCCTGTAATCCCAGCACTTTTTAGGGGCCGAGGCAGGTGGATCACCTGAGGTTAGGAGTTTGAGACCAGCCTGACCAACATGGTGAAACGCCATCTCTACTAGAAATATAAAAATTAGCTGGGCATGGTGGTGCACATCTGTAGTCCCAGCTACTCGGGATGCTGAGGCAGAAGAATCGCTTGAACCCAGCAGGTGGAGGTTGCAGTGAGCCGAGATCGAGCCACTGCACTCCAGCCTGGGCGACAGAGCGAGACTCCACCTTAAAAAAAGAAAAAAAATATATATTGTGGGAGGGTACACAGAGAAATCTTTGTTAATAGTTTTATGTGTTTCTTTCTAGATACTCTGTGGGTGTTCAGTCAAGCATGTATTTATCTCAAACAAGAATTTTTTTCCACAAAAAGAATCATACTATACATATTGGTCTTCATCTGCAACTTGCTTCTTTCACTTAGCAGTATAACATATATTTTTCCATTATAATACATAGATATCACCTCTTCTGTTTAATGGATACATGATAGTAAGAAATTTAGGTATTCTCTTTTTGGTCTTTTTTTTTTTAAATCAGTTCCTCAGTCACACTAGCTGCATTTCTCAAGTCACATGTGGCTAATGGCTACTGTATGATACAATACAATACATGTATAGATCATTTCCATCATCACAGAAAGTTCTGTTAGACAACACTGATCTAAAATTATCTGGAGAAAAATATTACCTTAATATATAATAATTCCATAATTTAATGACTCCTTCATAATTTTTATTTAGTAATTGAAAAGACAGTTTAGCATTAACATTAAAGAAAATTAGGCTGGGCCCTGTGGTTCACTCCTGTAATCCTAGCACTTTCGGAGGCCAATGCAGGCGGAACACCTGAGGTCAGGAGTTCGAGACCAGCTTGGCCAACATGGTGAAACCTTGTCTCTACTAAAAATAGAAAAATTAGCCAGGCGTGGTGGTGGGCATCTGTAATCTCAGTTACTTGGTAGGCTGAGGCAGGAGAATTGCTTGAAGCTGGGAGGCAGAGTTTGCAGTGAGCCAAGATCATGCCACTGCACTCCAACCTGGGTGACAAAGTGAGACTCCATGTCAAAAAAAAAAAAAAGAAAAAAGAAAATTAAAAGGGAGGAAAACATCCATATTTCTATTATTCTAACCTAACAAATGCTTATTATTTTTGTATATTTTTAGCTATTTATGATTCTTATTGTAAGGATATAATTTTTCATGCTTATGATTATTATGTATATATTGTACTTTTGTCATACATGTATTGAACTTTTATAGAATGGTTACATATTCACATTTTATATGTGTACATGTTGAGTATCCCCTTCATCCAAAATGCTCAGGACTGGAAGTATTTTGGATTTCAGATTTTTTCAGATATTAGAATATATGTATTATTATACTTAACAGATAAGCATACTAAATTTGAAAATTTGAAATCTGGGCAGGGTGCAATGGCTCACACTGTAATCTCAGCACTTTGGGAGGCCGAGGCATTCAGATCGCTTGAGCCCAGGAGTTCGAGACCAGTCTGGGCAACATACCAAAACCCTGTCTCTACTAAAAATACAAAAATTAGTTGGGCATGGTGGCATGTGCCTAATCCCAGCTACTTGGGAGGCTGAGGTGTGACAATCGCCTGATCCTGGGCAGTCAAGGCTGCAGTGAGCCATGATCGTGCCACTGCACTTCAGCCTGGGTGACAGAGTGAGACCCTGTCTCAAAAAAAAGGAAAAAGAAAATTTGAAATCTGAAATGCTCCAATGGCTATTCCCCTTGAGAGTCATGTTTGCACTCACAAAGTTTCAGATTTTGGAGTTTTGGATTTGGAATGCTCAACCTGTACTATTTTATACTAAGAAATTATAATTATATAGTCATTCTCTAATTGTTGGGAATTTGGGCCACTCCTTTTTTCACTGTCAGCTTCACTGTACAAGTAGCTTTTACAGAAAGTATTATTTTCATGGAATATACTACACAAAATTAGCTGGGTGTGGTGGCGTATGCCTGTGGTCCCAGCTACTCAGGAGGCTAAGGTGGGAGGATCACTTGAGCCCGGGAGGCGGAGGTTGCAGTGAGCTGAGGCTGTACCACTGCACTCCAGCCTGGGCGACAGAGTGAGACCCTGTCTCAAAAAAATAAAGAATAAATGTGCTTTATTGGAACAGATTCTTAGAAGTTTGAGAACAGAGTTAATGAGCATCTGAAACACTTTTTTTTCCTAGATGAAGCAGATGATGATGATGATCCAGAATATAATTTCCTGGAAGACCTCGATGAACCAGACACAGAGGATTTCCGGACTGACCGGGCAGTGAGAATCACCAGTGAGTCTGTGTTTATTCTAAGTCCTGCTCTTGACTGCTTTGCAGCTGTCTTTGTTTACTTTGTAGATTTTTAGGGGTGAAGTTTGCAGCTCATCCATGTTAAGACATTTAGGTTTCCTTTACCCATTTATTGATCTGATTCTTTAAATTTAGGTATATATTCAGAAAGCCCATCAGTTATTCATTTGTATATCCCACAGTCGTGTATTCAGTCCTTACTGTTTGGCAGGGATTGTGCAAGATGAATAAGACATGGCATCTGTGCTGTAGGAGTTCAGCCTAGTAGGGTGATAGAAACAGAAAAAGTTACAATACAAAGTGATAAATGCTGTAACAGGTTTTACATAAGGTATAATAATGACCTAAAAGAGAGTGTCATCTCCTAGTGTATGATATGGACTAGGATAGGAGAACTTAGGAAAGAATTTGCAGAATGAAATGGCTTTTTATCTTAGTTTTGAAGGAGGAATAAGAAATTTGGTGAATAGGGACAGAGAGGAATATTGCAAATAGAAGAGCATCTGCAAACCACAGAATTGTAAAACATCAAAAAAGTATGTTTGGAAAATAGTAAGTACTTTGGTGGTGGTGTATGAGTGAAAAGACAGAGAAGTGGTAGATAAGATTAGGTAGTGTTTACATCATGGAGGATTTTTAAGCTCTCAAAATGAGGTTTAAGGGCGGGCATGGTGGCTCACGCCTGTAATCCCAGCACTTTGGGAGGTGGAGGCAGGCAGATCACCTGAGGTCAGGAGTTCAAGACCAGCCTGGCCAACATGGCGAAACCCTGTCTCTACTAAAAATACAAAAATTAGCCAGGCGTGGTAGTAGGCACCTGTAATCCCAGCTACTCCGGAGGCTGAGGCAGAAAAATTGCTTGAACTCAGGCGGGAGAGGTTGCAGTGAGCCAAGGTCACGCCAATGCACTCCAGCCTGGGCGACAGAGCAAGACTCCGCCTGAAAAAAAAACGAGGTTTAAGCAGTAAATCAGTAGGAACTGATTTGGATTTTAGAAAGATCACTTTGATTTAATACCAGTTTAATGTATTAATTTGTTAGGTAAAGTGAACAAGACTGGAGGTATGGAAAACAATTATGATAACTTAGCTTGAGTTATTTCTATAAAAAATTATATCATTGAGCTAGGAGTGGTGGCTTACACCTGTAATCCCAGCACTTTGGGAGGCTGGGGCAGGAAGATTGCTTGAGCTTAGGAGTTCGAGACCGGCATAGGCAACATAGAGAAACTTTGTCTGTACTAAAAATTTAAGAAATTAGCCTAATATATTGGCACGTACCTGTAGTCCTAGCTACTCAGGAGGCTGAGGCAGGAGGATTGCTTCAGCCCAGGAGGTCAAGGATTCAGCAAACTATGATAGTGCCACTGCACTCCAGCCTTGGTGGCAGAGGGAGATCCTGACTCAAAAAAAAATTATATCATTGGCTAGTGTGTCAAGCATAGAAAACATACATTTCATCCTGAAGAAATTCTACCTATGGGGAGAAAGAAAAATAAAAAATATATTTCATAAGCCATTGATTTTTATTGTATGTATGCATGACCCTGTACTGGAATAATATACACGACATGGAGAAGGTAAGATGCTGGCTCTTGACCAGGTTATGCAGAGAGCTTTATAAACATCCAAGATATACCTAATTAATGCAGTTCTTTGTGTAAAGAGAATTATGTAAATACAATCCTTTAGAACTTACATTTTATTTTATTGCTTTATTGTGCCTTTCACCTTGCTTTTAAGATTAGAATACCATTTCCTTTGTGAAGCTCTTTCATTTATTTTGATATATTATGACAGGGATAGTGGAAGCATTGAAAGGAAAGCACCAGGAATTAGAGAAAATGTAGAATGAAAAGGTTTGAGGATTTAGGCTTTGAGAAAACTGAAAGGAGAATCTAGGAAGGTACAAGAAAAACCTAGAAAATCTAGTGTCGTAGAAACCAAAGGAAGAGTCTTTTGGCTGGGGCACAGTGGCTCATGGCTATAATCCCGGCACTTGGGAGGCTGAGGCGGAAGGATCGCATGAGCCCAGGAGTTCAAGACCAGCCTGGGCAAGATAGTGAGACATTGTCTCTACAAAAACATTTTAAAAATAAAATGAAAATTAGTTGTTGTGGTGCATGCCCGTAGTCCCAGCTACTTGGGAAGCTGAGGTGGGAGGATCACTTGAGCCCAGGAGGTGGAGGCTGTAGCGAGCAGAGATCCCAACACTGTACTCCAGCCTGGGTCAGAGCAAGACCCTGTTTCAAAAAAAGAGTCTTTCAAGAAGGACAGAATGGTCAACAGTGTTAAATGCAAGTAAAGAAACATCTGCTTAAAGCACAAAAGCAGATCTTAAGTTCAGCTATCATCCTGGAATATATTTGCCTTCCCTTTTTGATTGTTACTTTCTTCAGTTTACGTATAATTTCTCAGGGAGATCCTCCTTCGTTAGGATTGATCTTCTTGCTTTGCATTCCCGTACCACTCTTTTTGTCCTTTTATATACTGATCACCTCATAATTGCTTATTTAATATCTGTCTTCTCCCCTAGACTGTGAACTTCTCAAGAGCTTTGTTTTGTTTATTGCTGTAAAGCTGGTGGCAATATTTGCCAGTCAAATAGAGATGGGTAAATGAAGGGCAGTCTTTCTAGTCATACAGTTCTGTGATGATAGTGAAAGCTGGAGTAGAATTTTTAATTTTTTTTTCTGCCTCCTGTCCTCTTGTGTCTCATTGTCATATTTGATTATAATCTCTTTAAAAGGACTTATCCTTATATGGATAACTAAAATAAAAAAATTAAAAAGCATAGAATCACAGAGTTTGAAAAGCTCCATGTGGTCACATGTTTTTTGCCCGCTTGAGAATTTGTTTACACCTCCTCTGAGGTGGCCTTTTTAGTCTCTGTTTGTATACCTTCAGTGACAGGGAGCTCAACAATTCTGCAGATAGTGTATTGTAAACTTGAACACCTCCTCAATTAATACTTTCCTTATTGAACCCAAATCTGAATGCAAATTCAGATACTTTCCTTATTGAACCCAAATTTGAATGCAAAGCAGGAAGATCAATCCTTTTATATTCCTATTTGTCTTTATGTTATGTTATGTTATGTTATGTTATGTTATGTTATGTTATGTTATGTTATGTTATGTTATTTTTGAGATGGAGTTTCGCTGTTGTCGCCCAGGCTGGAGTGCAATGGTGCGATCTCAGCTCACTGCAAACTCTGCCTCCTGGGTTCAAGCGATTCTCCTGCCTCAGCCTCCAGAATAGCTGGGATTACAGGTGCCCGCCACCACGCCCAGCTAATTTTTGTATTTTTAGTAGAGACGGGGTTTCACCAGGTTGGCCAGGCTGGTCTTGAACTCCTGACCTCAGGTGATCCACCTGCCTCGGCTTCCCAAAGTGTTGGGATTACAGTCATGAGCCGCACTGTGCCCGGCCTCTTATTTGTCTTTTGTTGTTAAAAAAAAAAAAAGTAATTTATTCCCAAGTGTACATATTAAAAGATGTTTCTTAAGTTTTTTTTTTTTTTTTTCCCTATGCAAAACATAGGAAAGTTTCAAGTTTCTTCTGCCAGGTTTCTTCTTCTCCAAAGCCTTGGTGTCCAGACCTCTCACCATGCACATTACTCTTCTCTGGATTCTAGCATTTATTTTCTTTAAACTTTTCCCCTGTTACATCTTATTATGAAATTTAAAAATATATATAGAAAAGTTGAAAAATTATACAGCTAACATTCATATACTCACCACCTACTTTTTTTTGAGATGAAGTCTCACTCTTGTTCCCCAGGCTAGAGTGCAATGGTGTGATCTCGGCTCACTGCAGCCTCCGCCTCCCTGCAGCCTCCGCCTCCCAGGTTCAAGCGGTTTTCCTGCCTCAGCCTCCTGAGTAGCTGGGATTACAGGCGCCTGCCACCATGCCTGGCTACTTTTTGTATTTTTAGTAGAGAAGGGGTTTCACCATGTTGGCCAGGCTCATCTCGAACTCCTGACCTCAGGTGATCTGCCCGCCTCAGCCTCCCAAAGTGCTGGGATTACAAGCGCGAGCCACTGCGCCCAGCCTCACCACCTACTTTCTATAGTTTGTTGTTTTTTTTTTTGAGAAGGAGTCTCGCTCTGTCTCCAGGCTGGAGTGCCGTGGCGCCATCTCAGCTCACTGCAACCTCCAACTCCCTGGTTCAAGTGAATCTCCTGCCTCAGCCTCCCGAGTAGCTGGGATTATAGTCACGCGCCACCATGCCCAGCTAATTTTTGTATTTTTAGTAGAGACAGGGTTTCACCATGTTGGCCAGGATGGTCTCGATCTCCTGACCTTGTGATCCGCCCACCTCGGCCTCCCAAAGTGCTGGGATTACAGGCGTGAGCCACTGTGCCTGGCCAAACTTTCAGTAGTGTTAATATAAACTGTGTGCCTTTCATATGTGCGGGTTTCACAGCTGCAGATTCAACCAACCTTGAAAATATTCTGAGAAAAAAAAATACAACAGCAAAAAATAATACTAACTGGGCGTAGTGGCTAACATCTGTAATCCCAGCACTTTGGGAGGCTGAGGCAGGAGGATCGCTTGAGCACAGGAGTTTGAGATCAGCTGGGCGACATACTGAGATCCCATCTCTACAAAAAACTTTAAAATTATCTGGGTGCAGCCGGGCATGGTGGCTCACGCCTGTAATCCCAGCACTTTGGGAGGCCAGGGTGGGCAGATCACGAGGTCAGGAGTTCGAGACCAGCCTGGCCAATATGGTGAAACCCCATCTCTACTATAAATACAAAAATTAGCCGGGTGTGGTGGCTCACGCCTGTAGTCCCAGCTACTAAGGAGGCTGAGGCAGGAGAATCGCTTGAACCTGGGAGGCGGAGGTTGCAGTGAGCCGAGATCGCGCCACTGCACTCTAGCCAGGGCAACAGAGTGAGACGCTGTCTCAAAAAAAAAAATTATCTGGGTGCATTGGTGTGTGCTTGTAGTCCCAGCTACTCTGGAGACAGAGTCAGGAGGATCCCTTGAGCCCAGAAGTTCAAGGTTGCAGTGAGCTGTGATCATACCACTACCACTGCACTCCAGCCTGGGTGACAGAGCGAGAGCTTGTCTCAAATAAATAAATAAAAAATAATAAGGTATAACAAGCATTTACATTGTATTAGGTGATAAGTAATCTAGAGATAAGGTATACAGGAGGATGTGTGTAGATTATATGCAAATACTACATCATTTTTATATAAGGGACTTGAGCATCCTCAGATTTTGGTATCCATGGATATGAAATGGTTCCAGGAGATTGGCTCCTGGAACCAATCTCCACAGATACTGAGGGATGACTTTATTTGCCTTATCATGCAGCTGTCCATCTCCCTCTCCGTCTGTGGATGCATCTTAGTTTTCAAATGCATTTCAGAGTAAATTATACTTCACTTTTTTTTCTTTTTTTTAAATTCAGACAAGGTCTATGTTGCATGGGTTGGTCTTGAACTCTTGCAGTCAAGCGATCTTCCCACCTCAGCCTCCTGACCAGCTGAGATTACAAGCGTGCACAATGGCACCTGGCTATACGTCACTTTTTTTTTTGTATTTTTAGTAGAGACGGGGTTTCACCATCTTGGCCAGGCTGGTCTCGAATTCCTGACCTCGTGATCCTCCCACCTCTGCCTCCCAAAGTGGTGGGTTTACAGGCATGAGCCTATACTTCACTTTTAACCACTTCAGCATGCATATAATGAACTAGAGCTCTATATTTGTTTATGATTTCTTTTTATAGGTAATTTTACACACAGTATATCACACACATCTCAAGTGTACCATTTAATGAATTTTGACATGTGTGTACCTATGTGACCCAAATCCCTATCAGGATATAGAATCCTCACCCCAGGAAGTTTCCTCATGCCCCTTCCAAGTCAATCCCCACACCATCCCTTCAGAGGCAACCACTGTTCTGATTTTTTTTTTTTTTTTTTCCGAGACAGAGTCTCGCTCTGTCACCCAGGCTGGAGTGCAGTGGTGCGGCTCACTGCAAGCTCCGCCTACCGGGTTCACGCCATTCTCCTGCCTCAGCCTCCCAAGTAGCTGGGACTACAGGTGCCTGCCACCATGCCCGGCTAATTTTTTGTATTTTTAGTAGAGACGGGGTTTCACCGTGTTAGCCAGGGTGATCTCGATCTCCTGACCTTGTGATCCACCTGCCCTGGACTCCCAAAGTGCTGGGATTACAGGCGTGAGCCACTGTGCCCGGCTTTTTTTTTCTTAATCACAGGTTATGTTTGCCAGTTTTAGAACCTCACATAAATGGAATCATATAGGATGTGCTTTGTGTGTAAGGCTTCTTTCACTCAGCATAATATTTTTGAGATTCATTTGTGTTGCATGTGTCATTAGTTTGTTCCCTTTTATTGTTGAGTAGAATTTCGTTGTGTATATATACTACAGATTATCTATTTTTGTGTTGATCACCTGGGCTATTTTTAATTTTGGGTAACGAATAAAGCTGCGCTGAACTTTTTTGTGCAAGTCTTTGTGGAAATGCTTCATTTCTGTCTCTCTTTCATTTGTTCCCACCTATGAGTTAGAAAAGCCGTATTTCATTTATCTTGGGTCAGCTGTATAGGAGACAAATCACTGGGTCACAGGGTATGTTTAGTTTTATAAGAAATTGCCAGACCATTTTCCAAAGTGGCTTTCCATTTTACATTCTTATCAGAGTTCTGGTTGCTCTACATCCTCAGCAACATTTGGATTTTAATTTTTTTTGTTGGCTGGGCATGGTGGCGCACACCTGTAATCCCAGCACTTTGGGATACTGAGGCAGGCAGATCACTTGAGGTCAGGAGTTCAAGACCAGCCTGGGCAACATGGTGAAACACCGTCGCTACTAAAACTACAAAAAATTAGCCAGGCGTGGTGGCGCATGCCTGTAGTCCCAGCTACTTATGAGGCTGAGGCATGAGAATTGCTTGAAGCCGGAAGGTGGAGGTTGCAGTGAGCTGAGATCGCGCCACCGCGCTCCAGCCTGGGCAACAGAGTGAGACTCAGTCTCAAAAAAATAAAATAAAAAATAATTAAATTACTTAAGTGATTTTGTTTTTGTTTTTGTTTTGTGTTTGAGACAGAGTCTCACTCTGTCTCCCAGGCTGGAGTGCAGTGGTACTATCTCTGGTCAGCGTAGCCTCTGCCTCCCGGGTTTAAGAGATTCTTGTGCCTCAGCCTCCCAAGTAGCTGGGATTACAGGCATGTGCTACCATGACTGGCTAATTTATTTATTTATTTATTTTTGAGATGGAGTCCTCGCCCTGTTGCCCAGGCTGGAGTGCATTGGTGCTGTATTGGCTCAGTGCAACCTCCACCTCCTGGGTTCAAGTGATTCTCCTGCTTCAGCCTCCCGAGTAGCTGGGATTCCAGGTGCATGCCACCATGCCTGGCTAATTTTCGTATTTTTAGTAGAGACGGGGTTTCACCATGTTGGTCAGACTGGTCTCGAACTCCTGACCGCAGATGATCTGCCTGCCTCGGCCTCCTAAAGTGCTGGAATTACAGGCGTAAGCCACTGCCCGTGGCCTGGATCTTAATTTTTTTAATGTCCTCTTAAGAAGGGCCTTTATAGAATTGTTCACAGTCCTCCAGACATAGTGTTAGACTCTGCTCTAGTTCAGTGATATGTTTGCCTTGTTGGTTATGAGCCCCGTTTTGGAGCAACTGTGTCTTATTGAACTTGATATCAACCAAAACTTTTTTTTTTCCTCAGATTCTTGTAACAACCAAAACTTTCAGGTCTTTTTCACATTATTTTTAAGCCACGTCACCTTTTCATGCAGTTAATAAACTGATCTTTAAAACTCTTGCTGGGCACGGTGGCTCACGCCTGTAATCCCAGCACTTTGGGAGGCTGAGGCGGGTGGATCACAAGGTCAGGAGATCGAGACCATGGTGAAACCCCGTCTCTACTAAAAAATACAAAAAATTAGCCAGGCACGGTGGCAGGCGCCTGTAGTCCCAGCTACTCAGGAGGCTGAGGCAGGAGAATGGCGTGAACCTGGGAGGTGGAGCTTGCAGTGAGCCAAGATCGCGCCACTGCACTCCAGCCTGGGCAACAGAGCGAGACTCCGTCTCAAAAAAAAAAAACGAAAAAACTCTTAACTGTAGGACTGGGCACCGTGGCTCACACCTGTAATCCCAACACTTAGGGAGGCCAAGGTGGGAGGATCGCTGGAGCCCAGGAGTTTGAGACCAGCCTGGGCAACATAGCAACATGCTGTCTCTATTAAAAAAAAAATTCTTAAACATAGAACTTTCAATTTTTCCGTGTATGTTGCATCCAGTTGATTTGAGAAAATATAATTTTGAATTTTCCGTCTGTTGGATTGGCAGTCCCTTTCAGCTTTACATCATCTACATATTTGTTAGGTATGTTCTCTGGGTCTTCTAAGTCACCGATGGAGTTCTTGAATAGTTCAGATCTAAAGACAGCGTCCTATAAAACCCTGCTGGAAACTTGTCTCTCTCTCTCTTTTTTTTTTTTAAGACAGTATCTTGCTCTGTCGCCCAGGCTGGAATGCAGTGGCATGATCTTGGCACACTGCAGCCTCTGCCTCCTGGACTCAAGAGATTTCTCTCACCTCAGCCTCTTGAGTAGCTGGGACTGCAGGTGTGCGTCACCAAGCCCAGCTAAATTTTTTTGTAGAGATATGGTTTCAACATTTTGCCCAGGCTAGGAGACTCATCTCTTGATTCCATTCAGTACTGTGTGGATTTGGATAGGTCATCTAATTATAAAATCATCTAGCTCACATTTTCTCCTGTCTTCCTTTTAGAATTTAAGCTTCATGAGAATAGAACTCTCTCTCTCTGTCTCTCTCTCATTCTCTCATATATCCCAAGCATCTAAAACATGGATTGAAGCATAGTGCTCAATAAATGTGTTTTGTTGTTGTTGTTGTTGTTGTTGTTTTTTTTTGAGACAGAGTCTCGCTGTGTTGCCCAGGCTGGAGTGCCGTGGCGCAGTCTTGGCTCACTGCAAGCCCCGCCTCCCGGGTTCACGCCATTCTCCTGCCTCAGCCTCCCGAGTAGCTGGGACTACAGGCGCCCATCACCACGGCCGGCTAATTTTTTGTATTTTTAATAGAGACGGGGTTTCACCATGTTAGCTAGGATGGTCTCAATCTCCTGACTTCGTGATCCATCCGCCTTGGCCTCCCAAAGTGCTGAGATTACAGGCGTGAGCCACCGCTCCCGGCCTCAATAAATGTTTTTGAATAAATGAATGAAGGATAGCCAGTCATGGTGGCTCACACCTGTAATCCCACCATTTTGGGAGGCCGAGTTGGGCTGATCACTTGAGCTCAGGAGTTCGAGACCAGCCTGGTGGAAACCTCATCTCTACAAAATATACAAAAATTAGCCAGGCATGGTGGCATGCGTCTGTGGTCCCAGCTACTTGGGGAACTGAGGTGGGAGGAGCGATTGGACCAGGGAGGGGATGCGGAGGTTGCAGTGAGCTGAGATCGTGCCACTGCGCTCCAGCCTGAGTGACATAGTGAGACCCATCTCAAAAAAAGAAGGATAGATATGAAGAATTTGTCATGCCTTGTTGAAAACATTATACATTGTCTTCATGGAATTCCTCCTTATTGTAAAATCTTATTTATACCAACAACATACTGTCTGGCTTTCTTGCAGAAAAGGAAGTAAATGAGCTGATGGAAGAGCTGTTTGAAACTGTGAGTAATGAACCTCGAGTGAGAACATGGGATTTTAAGTCAGTTCTCCAGCAAGATGTGTCATTTGGTCTCTGTGATGCTCCCTCTAGGAGAGGGGGTCTGACTGAACCAATTCTCCTTTTAGTCTACCTGGGAAAGAATATAATGACAAGGGAATTTTGCTAACTACTAGACTCTTGATTATATACATGTATGTTGTTCTTATTAACATTTTCCTTGAAACTTCTTTTTGTTTGAGGGGGGTCTTGCTCCATCACCCAAGCCAGAGTGCAGTGGTGAAATTACAGCTCACAGCAGCCTTGACCTTCTAGGCTCAAGCAGTCCTTCGTCTAAGCCTCCTGAGTAGCTGGGGGACACCAACACACCCAGCTAATTATTTTATTTGTAGAGACAGGGTCTTACCACATTGCCCAGGTTGTTCTGGAACTTCTGGGCTCAAGCAATTTTCCTGCCTTGGGCCTCCCAGTGCTGGAATTATAGGTGTGAGCCAGTATGCCTGGCCCCTGGAAAACTTTTGATGACTTCCCCTACTGTCATTTGGTGTGTCCTTAAAGATTGTCAACTAGTTTTAAACTACTTTGTGTACAAATAATCACCTTTTTCATAAATTTGTTTCAAAAGATTTTTCGTTTTAAGAGATTGATCATTTTGAGGCTGGGTGCAGTGGCTCACGCTTGTAATCCCAGCACTTTGGGAGGCCACGGCAGGTGGATCATCTGAGGTCAGGAGTTTGAGACCAGCCTGGCCAACATGATGAAACCCTGTCTCTATTAAAAATACAAAAATTAGGCATGGTGGCGGGCACCTGTAGTCACGGTTACTGCAGAGGCTGAGGCAGGAAAATTGCTTGAACCTGGGAGGCAGAGGTTGCAGTAAGCCCAGATTGTGCCACTGCACTCCAGCCTGGGCAATAGAGCAAGACTGCAAGACTCTGTCTCAAAAAAAAAAAAAAAAAAAAAAGGAGAGAGAGATTGATAATTTTGAGTTATCCACGCTCTGTCCTTACTGTTACAAGTTGACTGGTTGAATGACTTCTTTCTTGGCATAATAGCCATCCCAAGTGTGGGTTTGTGGGAATCCTGAAGTGAGAAAGTTCTGACATTGGCTCTTTCTGGGTGCCAGCATTATTAAAGTCTTGTAATCTATAGTTTTCACTCTTCCTTCCCAATACTGGAGCAACATTCAGAGGCCCATTCCCCAGGAAAACCCTCCCTTTCCTTTGCCCACAGTTCCAAGATGAGATGGGATTCTCCAACATGGAAGATGATGGCCCAGAAGAGGAGGAGCGTGTAGCTGAGCCTCGTCCTAACTTTAACACCCCTCAAGCTCTACGGTAGGCTAGTTGAAGACCTTGAGATTTGGAATAGAGGAAAAGTTTATTTCTGAAAAGGTTTTCAGAAGTTGCAATTGATAATTTTTCATCCCAAACCAGCTTCTGTTACTGATGTAAGGATGCAGAGCCCTGTCAGGAGTTAGGTGTCAAGTGAAGTCTTCTTGTTATGGGGCAGTGCAGCTGTAGGCCAAGCTATATCCGTTTGGGAAGGGAGAAAAAACAGTAGCTGGCATCCATATCCACTTCTCCGGGTGAGTGGTGCTGGAGAGGTATGTAGGACTCAATGTGGCCAGCCACACAAACTACCCCATATTGTAATATCCTGTCTGTCCCTTTTGTTCTTTTTATGTGCCATTAATATCTGCTAAATGTGACTGAAAATTTGTTATTCACCTAGGCATTAGTGGAGCAAACCCTGAAGCACCTGCAGTAAGGAGTCTGAAACATATGTGCTGACCTTTTTGCCTAAAGTTGGCACTTGTGTTACAGCATCCAGAAAGTAGAGGCTTTAATTTTTTCCTCATTTTGTGGTGGATTTGCATCTGCACTTTATTCTATTGTTATCCATTGCGAGTAGCAGCATGTAGTCATTAGATGGATGGCTAGATGTCAGGATTCAGTTTGTGCCATAAGTGGAACAAAGCAAAGAGAATAGTCCCTGTAATTAGGCCTGGGTTTGAACCTAACAGCATTACTAAGCAGAGAGCTTGGGATCCATCTGAAAGCTAGACCTTTAGGGATTTTTCAATTTAGTGAAAAAAGATAAGATATGCCAACCAATGTCTAAAAACTAGAAATACCAGTAATTCTCCATTACAACAAATATCACAATACAACTACATCAAAAACCTCAAGATTGCTAAGTCAGTATTTGACCCATTATTTTAAGTTACAGCTCATAAAACAAAATTCTGTTATAGCAGAATGGAACCATTCATCCTGGGAACATATAATGGGATTTGATCTATAAATGTGTTTTGGTTCTGCTGATTGACTCTTTGTAACTTCTTAAAATTTGGGAAGTGTAGGCTGGGCGCAGTGGCTCATGCCTGTAATCCCTGCACTTTGGGAGGCTGAGGCAGGGGGATCACCTCAGGTTAGGAGTCGAGAGCAGCCTGGCCAACATGGTGAAACCCCATCTCTACTAAAAATACAAAAATTAGCCAGGCATGGTGGCAGGTGTGTGTAATCCCAGCTACTCAGGAGGCTGAGGCAGGATACTCACTTGAACCCGGAAAGCGGAGGTTGCAGTGAGCCGAGATGACAGCCTGCTTGACAGAGAGAGACTCTGTCTCAAAAAAATAAAATAAAATAAAATAAATAAAATTTGTAAAGTATAGAAATAATTTAAAACTCTTGTTAGAATTCAGTTACCTTCTGGTATTTAGTAGAATACAGTCATATATCATCTCATGGTGATACATTCTGTGAAATGTTATCATTAAACGATTTCATCATTGTGTAGAAAGCACTTGGATAAACCTAGATGGTTTAGCCTACTGCATACCTAGGCTATACAGTATAACATATTGCTCCCAGGCCACAAACCTGTATAGCATGTTATTCTGCTGAATATTGTAGGCAATTGTAACACAATGGTAAGTACATATGTATGTAAACATAGAAAAGGTACAGTAATCTTATGGAGCCATCTCTGAATATGTGGTTCATTATTGACTGAAACATTATGTGGCACATGACTGTACTTGGGCAGCTGCTGCTTCTCTTTCAGTTGCAAATGCAAACCTGTTATAATCTTTGACTAAATAAAGCATCCTGGATTCTGTAAGTCCATAGATAGTAAAAACATCTTAAAACACAATAAAGAAGAGAGAGGAAAAAAAAGAACAAAACAAAAACCCTGGGAAAGTGAGTTATCTGTGCTTCCCTTGTCAGTTATCCAAGTAATACTTATTAAAACTAGGTGCAAGGCCACGTGTGGTGACTCACACCTGTAATCTCAGCACTTTGGGAGGCTAAGGCAGGCAGATCACCTTAGGTCAGGAGTTCAGACCAGCCTGGTCAACATGGTGAAACCCCATCTCTACTAAAAATACAAAAATTAGCTGGGTGTGGTGGCACATGCCTGTAATCCCAGCTACTTGGGAGGCTGAGGCAGGAGAAACACTTGAACCCGGGAGGCGGAGGTTGCACTGAGCTGAGATTGTGCCACTGTACTCCAGCCTGGGCGACAGAGTGAAACTGTCTCTCAAAAAATAATAATGGGCCGGGTGCGGTGGCTCACGCCAGTAATCCCAGCATTTTGGGAGGCCAAGGCAGGCGGATCACAAGGTCAGGAGTTTGAGACCAGCCTGACCAACATGGTGAAACCCCGTCTCTACTAAAAATAAAAAAATTAGCCAGGCATGGTAGCACTCGCCTGTAATCCCAGCTACTCAGGAGGCTGAGGCAGGAGAATCGCTTGAACCCAGGACGCAGAAGTTGCAGTGAGCCAAGATCATGCCACTGCACTCCATCCTGAGAGAGAGAAAAAGACTCCATCTCAAAAAATAATAATAATAATAATAATTATAGATCAGGCGTGGTGGCTGGCACCTGTAATCCCAGCACTTTGGGATGCCGAAGCAGGCATATCACCTGAGGTCAGGAGTTCGAGACCAGCTTGGCCAACATGGCGAAACCTGTCTCTACTAAAAATGCAAAAAAAATTAGTCGGACGTGTTGGCAGGTGCCTGTAATCCCTGCTACTTGGGAGGCTGAGGAAGGAGAATTGCTTGAACCTGGGAGGCAGAGGTTGCAGTGAGCCGAGACCACCCCATTGCACTCCAGCCTGGGCAATAGGAACGAAACTCCATCTCAAAAAAAAATAATAATAATAATAGTAATAATAATAATAAATACAACTACGTGCAGGCTATGTTTCCATTACCTACTTTTTTATGCTTCTGGTCTTCTGTTCCTTCAGTGGTAGTAGTGCAGGTGATCAGGTTTTCAGTTCTCAGAAGATTGTATAAGACAGTCCCACAGGCTTTAGGTTTTTACCCTGTGCTGCCCAAACCCACAGTAAATACTATAAAAGAAAGAATGATTTTTATCCCCAATAGATAAATGATAACTTTTTAAAATTAACTATTGAAAACACTTATTTATCTATTGCTTTAATATTGGAGATTACTTGAAATATGATAACCTGCTTGTTGTAGCTACATCAGCAGGTCTTATCCTGATTGCATAGGGTATCAGCACATGCTTAATCACTTAAGTATCTTTTTCTCCTTTTACTTCAGAACTGTCATGCTGGGTTTTTCAGTTTTTGCTTCAGCCCTGGAAACAGTCTCTCAGGAGGGTAGGGGTGGGAAGTTAGGGTTAGGAACCTTAGAAGAGGAATTTATTTTATTTATTTATTTATTTTATTTTATTTTTTTGAAATGGAGTCTTGCTCTGTTGCCCAGGCTGGACTGCAGTGGCGCGATCTCGGCTCACTGCAACCTCTGCCTCCCGGGTTCAAGTGATTCTCCTGCCTCAGCCTCCCAAGTAGCTGGGATTACAGGCACGCATCACCATGGCCAGCTAATTTTTGTATTTTTTCATAGAGACAGGGTTTCGCCACATTAGCCAGGCTAGTCTCGAACCACTGACCTAAAGTGATCCACCTGCCTTGGCCTCCCAAATTGCTGGCATTACTGGCGTGAGCCACCGCGCCCGACTGTTTCTTGACCTTTTAATAATTGTCATTCTGACTGGCAAGGCTTGCTTTCTTAACAAGTCAAAAATCTTCTAGCATGAAGCAGGAAAAGGATATACTAAAATAACTAAAGTAATGATAGTTTACCTGAACAGAACTGAGTGGTTGGTTCAAATCTTACCCTACTGCTCTCCATGAAGGTATTTTCTTTTAGCCCTTTAAATTCCTCTTCCTGGCTGGGTGCAGTGGCTCACGCCTGTAATCACAGCAATTTGGGAGGCCAAGGCAGGTGGATCACTTTAGGTCAGTGGTTCGAGACTAGCCTGGCTAACGTGGCGAAACCCTGTCTTTACAAAAAAATACAAAAAGTAGCTGGCCGTGGTGATGCGTGCCTGTAATCCCAGCTACTCTGGAGGCTGAGGCAGGAGAATCACTTGAACCCGGGAGACAGAGGTTGCAGTGAGCTGAGATCATGCCACTGCAGTCCAGCCTGGGCGACAGAGCAAGACTCCATTTCAATAAATAAATAAATAAATAAATTCCTCTTCTAAGGTTCCCAACCCTAACTTCCCACCCCTGCCCTCCTGGGAGACTTTTTCCAGGGCTGAAGCAAAAATTCAAAAACCCAGCATATCAGTTCTGAAGTAAAAGGAGAATAAGATAGGTAAGTGATTAAGCACGTGCTGATACCCTATGCAGTCAGGGTAAGATCTGTTGGCCAGGCGCAGTGGCTTACGCCTGATTCCAGCACTTTGGGAGGCCAGGTGGATCATGAGGTCAAGAGATCGAGACCATCCTGGCCAACATGATGAAACCCAGTCTCTACTAAAAATACAAAAATTAGCTGGGTGTGATGGTGCGTGTCTGTAGTCCCAGCTACTCAGGAGGCTGAGGCAGGAGAATCACTTGAACCTGGGAGGCGGAGGTTGCAGTGAGCCGAGATCATGCCGCTGCATTCCAGCTTGGCGTCAGAGCGAGACTCCATCTCAAAAGAAAAAAAAATCTGTTTATGTAGCTACAACAAGCAGGTTATCTTTCTTTCTTTTTTCTTTTTTCTTTTTTTTCTTTTTTGAGACGGAGTCTCGCTCTGTCGCCCAGGCTGGAGTGCAGTGGCGGGATCTCGGCTCACTGCAAGCTCCGCCTTCCGGGTTCACGCCATTCTCCTGCCTCAGCCTCCCGAGTAGCTGGGACTACAGGCCCCCGCCACTGCGCCCAGCTAATTTTTTGTATTTTTAGTAGAGACGGGGTTTCACCGTGGTCTTGATCTCCTGACCTCGTGATCCGCCCGCCTCTGCCTCCCAAAGTGCTGGGATTACAGGTGTGAGCCACCGCGTCCGGCCAACAAGCAGGTTATCATATTTCAAGGAATCCCTGATATTACAGCAGTAGATAAATAAGAAAATGTAGTATCCCACCAGGGAATACTATACAGCCATAAAAAGGTATGATATCATGTCCGTTTCAGGGACATGGATGGAGGTGAAGCCATCAGCAAGCTAACGTAAGAACAGAAAAACAACACCGCATGTTCTCACTTATAAGTAGGAGCTGAACAATGAGAACACATGGGCACAGGGTGGGGAACAACACACACTGGGGCCTGTTGGGGGAGCGGGGGAAGGGAGAAGATCAGGATAAACTGCTAATGCAGCTGCACTTAATACCAAGGTGATGGGTTGATAGGTGCAGCAAACCACCAAGGTGCACGTTTACCTGTGTAACAAACCTCCATGTCCTGCACATGTATTCTGAAACTTAAAATTAAAATTTTGAGGGCTAGGCATGGTGGCTTACGCCTGTAATCCCAGCACTTTGGGAAGCCGAGATGGGTCATGAGGTCAGGAGATGGAGACCGTCCTGGCTAACACAGTGAAATCCCATCTCTACTAAAAATACAAAAAATTAGCTGGGCGTGGTGGCACGTGCCTATAGTCCCAGCTACTTGGGAGGGTGAGGCAGGAGAATTGCTTGAACCCGGGAGGCGGAGGTTGCAGTGAGCTGAGATCGTGCCACTGCACTCCAGCCTGGGCAACAGAGCGAGACTGTGTCTCAAAAAATATTTAAATTTTGAAAAAAAAATGCAAGGCAGTGCAGCCTGAGTGGATAGGGAAATGGGACAAGCTGAACCTGGGATGGGAGTAACAAGTAAATGAGAGAAGAAATGAGAATGATGAGTTCCCATCAGCTCCTTGGCTGCTTTCTTATCCAGATATTTCTCTGTTCCTAGCATTTTAATTTTTTCTTTATTTGTATATTATTTAGAAGAGGAATTGTAGAGGAATGGGATGGAGTGTAATATAGAATCATCATATTTGATGCATGCTAACTACTTTGGCAAAAGATTTGTAAAAGGCTAAGAGTTTGACTGTTGGCTAAAGTGAGATGGGGGATTAGTAGGGAATGAAAATTGTTCAGGCTCTTTGCTCATCATTGGAACGAATTGGATGTGTTGTGGACCTACGGAAACACTCAAATTCAGTCATCTCCCTGTTGTGAATAGGTTTGAGGAACCACTGGCCAACCTGTTAAATGAACAACATCGGACAGTGAAGGAGCTATTTGAACAGCTGAAGATGAAGAAATCTTCAGCCAAACAGCTGCAGGAAGTAGAGAAGGTTAAACCCCAGAGTGAGAAAGTTCATCAGACTCTGATTCTGGACCCAGCACAGAGGAAGAGACTCCAGCAGCAGATGCAGCAGGTAGGACTTTTCTTGATCATGTTAACATTGGATTTTATTTTTTATTTATTTATTTTTATTTATTTATTTTTTTGAGACAGAGTCTGGCTCTGTCTCCCAGCCTGGAGTGCAGTGGCCCGATATCGGCTCACTTCAACCTCTGCTTCCTGGACTCAAGCATTTCTCCTGCCTCAGCCTCCCGAGTAGCTGGGACTACAGGCGTCCACCACCACACCCAGCTAATTTTTGTATTTTTAGTAGAGACGGGGTTTCACCATATTGGCCAGGCTGGTCTCGAACTCCTGACCTTGTGATCCGCCCGCCTCGGCCTCCCAAAGTGCTGGGATTACAGGCGTGAGCCACTGCGCCCGGCCGTTAATACTGGATTATACCAAGGCCTAACTCTGAGGCCAGAAATTAACAGCTTTGTAAAAGTCAGAGATAGTTACCTTACCACCTCCTAAAACCATAGTATCTTCACATCATTAGGAGCTCGAGAAGTCATCATGTTCATTCATGCCTTATGGCTCAAGGAAGAGAGCACACAAGGACACTAATGGTATTCAGAAATATAGATTTCAAAGAGTCCTATTCTGAAATTTAACAACCTTCACTGTGAGAAGTAGGTTTGTTTTTCCTTTTTCTAACCTCAGTCCCTCTGGATTGAGCTTCCTCTGGTTCTGTCATTTTGTTCAAGGGAACATGTCTGAGAGATTTATGCCAAGATCCTATGTTGTTTTCATACTCCTTTCAGAAAGCAAAATATATGTGATAAAGTTGCAAACATCTTGGTTATTGTCTCTCTGGGGGCTGGGTTACGGTGGCTCACACCTGTAATCCCAGCACTTTGGGAGGCTGAGGTGGGAGGATTGCTTGAGCCAGGGAGTTCGAGAGCAACCTGAGCAACATAGTGAGACCCTGTCTCTACAAAAAATAAAAATAAATTAGCCAGGCATGGTGCCATGCATCTGTGGTCCCAGCTACTCAGGAGGCTGAGGTGGGAGGATTGCTTGAGCACAGGAAGTTGAGAGGGCATGGAGCCATGATTGCATCACTGCACATCAGCCTGAGTGACAGAGAGAGATCCTTTCTCCAAGAAGAAAAAAAAAAAAAGATCTCTCTGGATTCCTGAAATGACAATGTGGTAACATGTCACTTCATCATTTTCTTTCCATCCGCAGCACGTTCAGCTCTTGACCCAAATCCACCTTCTTGCCACCTGCAACCCCAATCTCAATCCGGAGGCCACTACCACCAGGATATTTCTTGTAAGTTTCCAAATATCCGTAACTCTAAAGACTAGAGTATGAAATTAGCTTGGCAGGTTATTTCTTAGTTATTCACTGATCATAATCTATATTTATTCTTCTCTCGGGTATTTTTGATTGCTTTGCCTGCTTTCTGTTAAGGCTTCCTGTGTTTGCTGAGAGAACGTAAGCCACTGATTCCCATGAAAGGACAAGGAGTGTATTCAATTTTCTTAATACTGTCTTTCTGATATTTTTATTGAATCCTCCTCATCTTTAGATCCAACCTAACTTCTTAGGTTTTTGGTACCACTGTTCGTTTTATAGATGTTGAGACTGGGCACGGTGGCTATGCCTGTAATCCCAGCACTTTGAGAAGCCAAAGCAGGCAGATTGCATGACCCCAGTAGTTCGAGACTAGCTGGGGCAACATGCCGAAAGCCCGTCTCTACAAAATACAAAAATTAACCAGATGTGGTGGTGCGTACCTGTATTCTCAGCTACTTGGGAGGCAGAGGTGGAAGGATAGCTTGAGCCTAGGAGGTGAGGGTTACAGTGAGCTGAGATCGCGCCACTGCACTCAAGCCTGGGCGGCAGAGTGAGACCCGGTCTCAAAATAAATAAATAAAATAAAAGTAATAGTCCTAATTCTTGGCTGGGTGCGGTGACTTGTGCCTGTAATCTCAGCACTTTGGTAGGCTGAGGTGGCTGGATCATTTGAGGTCAGGAGTTCGAGAACAGCTTGACCAACATGGTGAAATCCAGTCTCTACTTAAAATACAAAAAATAGCCGGGCATGGTAGCGGGCGCCTGTAATTAATCCCAGCTACTCGGGAGGTAGATGGAGAAGAATCGCTTGAGCCCGGGAAGTGGAGACTTCAGTGAGTCAAGATCGCACCACTACGCTCCAGCCTGGGCGACAGAGCGAAACTCCGTCTCAAAAAAAAAAAAAAAAAAAAAATGAGTCCTCATTCTTCATAATCTTACTTCTAGTTCAGGAGCTAGACCATATATTCCTTAGTGTTTCTCACTAAGTCTAAAAGTAAAACAAGAATACAATCCCTGAATATCTGGGAACTCAGGCATAATCTTAACAGAGTAGTTTATTGTGAAAGACTTTATGATGATTTTTACCTGTTTTTATCCTGTAGTAGGAAGGTCAGCTTCTCATTTAGATTCTGAAGGCTACTGGTATTAATTGTCTGGAATTGTCTTAAATCTTCCTTGTGTCCTGTTTTCCCAGAAAGAGCTGGGAACCTTTGCTCAAAGCTCCATCGCCCTTCACCATCAGTACAACCCCAAGTTTCAGACCCTGTTCCAACCCTGTAACTTGATGGGAGCTATGCAGCTGATTGAAGACTTCAGCACACATGTCAGCATTGACTGCAGCCCTCATAAAACTGTCAAGAAGACTGGTAGGAGACAGATGTGTCAGCTTTAAGTTTTTACTTGCGGTGAGAGGTGGTGGGAATCTTATCCCATAGGTAACTTCCTAGGATACTTGCCTAGGAATGGAGGACACAGGACATTTGTAATTTCTTCCTTCTCTTTTATCCTCCCTTTGTACTCATTATCCAAGTTCTAGAATTACGTGATAATCTCTGGGCCTGGGTAAAGTGTGGAGGCAGTGGACAGTATAGGAATATGGGAAGTAGAGATCTGAGGCTCAGTGCTAAGAATTGGACTACAGCAATATGAGGGGTAAGTATTAGGAGTCAGATAGAGATAAACTGGGGCCTGGTAAAGATGAAAGTCAGGTGGTAAAGTTTGGTCATGTTTAGCTTTTTACTGTCTTCATTAAGATCAACTAAGGCCAGGCACGGTGGCTCACACCTGTAATCCCAGTACTTTGGGAGGCTGAGGCAGGGGGAACACAGTGTCAGGAGATGGAGACCATCCTGGCGAACACAGTGAAACCCCGTCTCTACTAAAAATACAGAAATTAGCCAGGCATGGGGGCACGCGCCTGTAGTCCCAGCTACTCGGGAGGCTGAGGCAGGAGAATCGCTTGAACCCAGGAGGCAGAGTTTGCAGTGAGCCAAGATAGCATCATTGCACTCCAGCCTGGGCGACAGAGCGAGACTCAGTCTCAAAAAACAAAACAAAAAAAAAATCAACTAACTTTATTTACCATACTGACTGCAGCATAAGTGATATCTCCATTCTGAATGAAATGTTGACCTGCAAGTTAGGCATAAGTTAGAGATTATACATTTGCCATGTTCAGTATTTTAAAGAAATTTGCAAGTTTAGATTCTACCTTGCATTAGTTTAGTATTTTTTAGAAAATACTTGCTATTTACTTAAGCCAAATATTTGCTTCTCATTTGTTTCTTGATTTAGCAAGTTAGTTGTGGTTTGTTCTGGATTTGGGTTTGTCTTTGGATTCTATTTTAAGTCCCTGAGTCTTATCGTTAAGTTGAAAATAGTTGTATTTAAGTGTATTATATCATAGACACGGATCCCGAACTGCTTTAATAGCTATATTAAATGATATGAAATGGTAATGAAAACTTGATTTAACACCAAATTATAATAATATCTTACACATCTATTGACCTGTTGCTTTCTTCTGGGGATATAAAAATAACACTTATGGAAGGAGAAATATGGATATAGTAGTTTTGTCTCTAGAAATGCAGAGGTGCCTGAAAGTGAGAGGCTGAGAGAGGGAGAGAGAAATGAATGAGACTGAATTGTCTCCTTCCTTTTATGGTTCTTTTGTTCCCAGCCTCAGGAGGAATCTGGGAGAACTTGAGTAAGAATCAAATAAAAGTAAAATTTGGAATACCAGATTTGTGAGGGAGATTAAAGAAGTTGGAATCTTATTCTGGAAGAAAGACAGCATTGTTGAAGGTCTCTTATCCTTCAAGTATTTAAGGGGGGAAGGAGGTAAAACATTTTTGAGCATACGCTATTGTTAGCACCTTATTTTACTAGGTGCTTTTTAAGTGTTTGTTTTACTTAGTGAATAAAGTGTTCCACGTAAGAAAGAATGAGTCAACTTTTATTGCCATTGAATGGGACTCCCTTTAGATATAATGTTAGCTCAAGAAAGACTGTGGAAACTTTTGGGGGGATGGTGGGCAGTTGGGAGGGAATCAAGTTAGATAAGGATAGCTCCTACCTAAATGCAAAAATGCATTCACAGGCTTTTATGAAGCCCTCTTTTGTCCTAGAAGTTGATTTATCCGAGATTTATTTTCTTATAGCGAATGAATTTCCCTGTTTGCCAAAGCAAGTGGCTTGGATTCTGGCCACAAGCAAGGTTTTCATGTATCCAGAGTTACTTCCAGTGTGTTCCCTGAAGGCAAAGAATCCCCAGGATAAGATCGTCTTCACCAAGGCTGAGGACAAGTAAGTGTTTACTCTGGGGGATCAAAACAGCAGAATATCCCAAGGAGAAGACGTAGTTCCTTTGAGGAGTTTAGGGGAAGTAAGACTTGTATAATAAGACACGGACACAAAAGACAAAAGGAAAAGCAGTATAGATGAGCAGAGCCCTCTAGGACGTGCTTGTTCTAGCAGTGCCAAATACTGCTTTTTGGGAGATGTCACACACATTTTTAAAGCATTTTAGACTGGACATGGTGGCTCACACCTGTAATCCCAGCACTTTGAAAGGCCAAGGCAGGAGGTTCGCTTTTATTTTATTTTATGTTATTTATTTATTTATTTAGAGGCAGAATCTTACTGTGTCACCCAGGCAGTCACAGCTCACTGCAGCCTTGAACTCCTGACATCAAGCGATCCTTGCACCTCAGCCTCCACGGAGCAGCTGAGACCACAGGCGTGTGCCACCGTACATGGCTAAATTTTTTTTTTTTTTTTTTTTTGTACAGATGAGGGTCTCTCTGTGTTATCCAGGCATCTCTCAAACTCCTGGACTCAAGGCATCCTCCCACCTTGGCCTCCCAAAGTGCTGGGATTACAGGCATGAGCCACCACACCCACCAGATTATGAACATTTTTATGGCCCTTTGTGTGTATTGCCACACTGTTATCAGCACATATGTGTATATGTAACTACGATTATATATGTTGTTAGAGGGTAGTATTGGTGCCGGTTTAAGTTGTCTGACAGGGTACCTATTCATTTTGTATTAGTTTTATTAGAATTATTCTCCTTCCTTTCTATTCTCTTTGAACTTCCTTTGTATTGTTAGTATACAGCTCATCATGATACAGCTCATCATGATCTCACGTTTATTAATGATTTATGCCTAGTTTCTTATGTTCCCACATAATTGTGAAGTATTTGATTTTTTTTTTTAAAACAGAGTTTCACTTTTGTCACCCAGGCTGGAGTGCAATGGTGCGATCTCGGCTCACTGCAACCTTCGCCCCCTGGGTTCAAGTGATTCTCCTGACCAAGTAGCTGGGATTACAGGCACCTACCACTACACCTGGCTATTTTTTGTATTTTTAGTAGAGACGAGGTTTCACCATGTTGGCCAGGCTGGTCTCGAACTCCTGACTCAGGTGATCTGCCTGCTTCGGCATCCCAAAATGCTGGGATTACAGGCGTGAGCCATTGCGCCTGGCCTTATTCTTATTCATAATATTTAATCAGTACTCACTAAGTATCTGAAATTTTCTGTTGAGTAGTCACCAACTTGTACAAGAATTAGATTTACAAAAAGTAGATTGACCAGGCATGGTGGGCTTACAACTGTAATACCAGCACTTTGAGAGGCTGAGGCAGGGGGATCGCTTGAGGCCAGGAGTTTAAGATTAGCACAGGCAACATAGTGAGAACTGGTCTCTACAAATAATGGAAGAAAAAAATTAGCCCGGCATGGTGGTGAACGTCTGTGGTCACAGATACTTGGGAGGATGAAGTACGGGAATCGCTTGAGCCCAGGCATTCAAGGCTGCAGTGCGCTGTAATCATGCCACCCGCTCTCCAACCCGGGCAACAGAGCAAGACCCTGTCTGAAAAAAAATGAAAAGGTAGATTGGGCCACACACCATGGCTCATGCCTGTAATCCCAGCACTTTGGGAGGCTGAGACTGGAGAATTGCTTCAGCCTAGGAAGTAGAGGCTGCAGTGAGCTGCGATGGTGCCACTGCACTCCAGCCTGGGTGACAGCGTGAGACCTTGTCTCAAGAAAAAAATGAAAGAGTAGATTGTAAAATGTGTTAGTCTGGGGAGGCCCTTTAGAAGGAAGGACTGTGAAGTGAGATTTAGTGTCATTCTCCTTTCTCAGTTTGTTAGCTTTAGGACTGAAGCATTTTGAAGGAACTGAGTTTCCTAATCCTCTAATCAGCAAGTACCTTCTAACCTGCAAAACTGCGCACCAACTGACAGTGAGAATCAAGAACCTCAACATGAACAGAGCTCCTGACAACATCATTAAAGTGAGTGTTTCCTGCATGCGCCATCCGGGCACCTCACCAATATGTACCCATTCTTTTATCTTGTTATTCTCAAAGAAAAGAGGAACCTTCTTTTATCTAAAGCTAATTTCTCCCACTTTACACTAGATTAATTCCCCTATTGCCTTTTGGGCAATATTCCGCTGGCAGTATTCCACTTATTTGCTTTTTTTTGTTGTTGTTGTTAGACAGACTCTTGCTCTGTCACTCAGGCTTGAGTAGAGTGGCGCAATCTTGGCTCACTGCAGTCTTTACCTCCCAGGTTCAAGCGATTCTCCTGCCTCGGTGTCTCCTGCCTCAGCGTCCCAAGTAGCTTGGATTACAGGCATGCACCACCACACCTGGCTAATTTTTGTATTTTCAGTAGAGACGAGGTTTCACCATGTTGGCCAGGCTGGTCTTGAACCTCTGACCTCAAGTGATCCACCCGCCTTGGCCTCCCAAGGTGCTGGGATTACAGGCATGAGCCACCGCACCTGGTTTCTTCTTTTTTATTTAGATATTTATGTTGTGTTTTTAGAGACGGGTTCTTGCTCTATCATCCTGTTTGGAGTGCATTGGCACAGTCATAGGTCACTGTAGCCTCAAACTCCTGGGTTCAAGTGATCCTTCCACTTTAGCCTTCCAAGTATCCTGGACTACAGGCGTGTTAGCCTTCCAAGTATCCTGGACTACAGGCGTGTTCCACCAAGGCTAGCTCATTATTTTATTTTGTGTGGAGATGCTGTGTCACTTTGTTGCCCAGACTGGTCTTGAAGTTTTGACATGTGTCAGTCCGCCTGCCTCAGCTTGGCCTCCCAAAGTGTTGGGATTACAGGCGTGAGCCATTATGCCCAGCCTTTTGTTTTGTTTTGTTTTTGTTTTTTTCTTGAGAAAGGGTCTTACTCTGCTACCCAGGCTGGAGTACAGTGGTACAGTCATAGCTCACTGTAACCTCGAGCTACTGGGCTCAAGCATTCCTCCCACCTCAGCCTCCCAAGGAGCTGGGATTATATGCATGAGCCACCATGCTTGCCTATTAATTTTTTTTTTTTTTTTTTTTTTTTTTTAAGAAATGGAGTGTCCCTATATTGCCCAGGCTGGTCTCGAATTTTTGGCCTTAGGCATTCTCCTGTCTCAGCCTCTAATTGCTACTTCCTGGTATATTGGATTTAGGCCTTATTTATTAACCATTAACCATAAGCCAAGGAAGCTGAGGATTTACCTGTCTCCTCACTCCCTTACTCCCACCACAAACATGCACATTTTCTGCTCTCCAATCTCCTCGCTAGTAATTATGTCACAATTTTGGTTAGGTTGTATTCAGGGTTTACACTATAAGATTTTAAGGACTGCATAAATACTCTTCACAGCTATGTTATTGTGATACCTTGCCTTTCCTGCTGAACATTTTGTTTTTCTTGGAGTAAATAATTGCATTTTTAGGGGGATGGGGCTAGACTTGATTTTATTATGTAATTATTCCCAGGTCAACAGTAAAGGTTACTTAAATTTTCTTAATCTCCTTTCAGCGTGTCTGGCCTTCTAGATATTCCGTCACTTTCATCTTGAAGGAATTGCTCCTTGAGCCCTCTGACACTATTCCACTCTAAGCGTGTTGCTCTCTGGGCTTGCTGCACTGATGTCTTGGGCTTTTTCCTCCCCATCATCCTGGGAATTCTTTTTGCCTCTTACTGTGTTGGATCTTCTTATTTCCTGAATTCTACATCTGTGTTTTTGTTTTACTTCCTTCCTTTAGTGAAACACATTCTAATAGCATTTTTTATTTTAATTTTTTTCTAAATTTTTAAAAATTGAGGCTGTACACGGTGGCTCAGGCCTGTAATCTCAGGTCTTTGGGAGGCTGAGGCAGGCAGATGACTTGAGGCCAGGAGTTCAAGACCAGCCTGGGCAATATGGTGAAACCCCGTCTCTACTAAAAATACAAAAATTGACAAAGTATGGTGCCACTCACCTGTAATCCCAGCCACTCGGGAGGCTGAGGCACAAAACTCACTTGAACTAGGGAGACAGAGGTTCAGTAAGCGTGGATCACTCCCCTGCACTCCAGCCTGGGCGACAGAGGAGTCTCTGTCTCAAAGACCAAGAAGCAGAGAAACAAACAAAAAGTACAAAGATGTGCACAGAAAATGACACACAACTCAAACGTGAAGGAAAAAGATTTTTCTGCAGCAGAATACGGTTTATCAAGTGCCTTAGCACCATGGATGAAACTAGACAAATTCTAAGCCATATTATCATGAATTTTCAAAACATTGGAGCCAAAGGAAAAATCTTACATGCTATCAGAGGTTGGGAGAAACAGGTGTTACATGAATATTCAAGAGTTAAATGGGTCCGTGGCTCATGCCTATGATCCCAGCACTTTGGGAGGCCAAGGTGGGAGAATTACTTGAGCCCAGGAGTTCAAGACCAGCCTGGGCAAAAAAGTGAGACGTGTCTCAATTTTTTTTTTTTTTTTTTTTTTTTTGAGATGGAGTCTTGCTGTGTCATTCAGGCTGGAGTGCAGTGGTGTGATCTCGGCTCACTGCAAGCTCCGCCTCCCAGGTTCATGCCATTCTCCTGCCTGAGCCTCCTGAGTAGCTGGGACTACAGGCACCAGCCACCACGCCTGGCTAATTTTTTGTATTTTTTAGTAGAGACGGGGTTTCACCATGTTAGCCAGGATGGTCTCAATCTCCTGACCTCGTGATCTGCCCACCTCAACCTCCCAAAGTGCTGGGATTACAAGGTGAGCCACCGCGCCTGGCCTATTCTTTTTTTTTTTTTTTTTTGAGACGGAGTCTCACTGTGTCACCCAGGCTGGAGTGCAGTGGCACTGTCTCTGATCTCAGCTCACCTCAACCTCCACCTCCCAGGTTCAAGCAATTCTCCTGCCTCAGCCCCCTGAGTAGCTGGGATTACAGGTGCGTGCCACCATGCCTGGCTAATTTTTGTATTTTTGTAGGGATAGGGGTTTTGCCATGTTGGCCAGTCTGGTCTTGAACTCCTGACCTTAGGTAATCTGCCCACCTCCGAAAGTGCTGGGATTACAGGCATGAACCACCACGCCCAGCCTTCATTTACTCTTAAAATTGAACTTTCTCAGGCTCTTTTTTTTCCCCCTTCTCTTCTAATGCCTTTCACACCATCATTTGCTTAAAAGGAAGCTTTCATGTGTCCAAGGTATAGATTACGATGTTGTCTTTGCAGCTGTTGATCAAGAACAAATCTTACATAAGATTGCTCTGAGCATCTGCTTCCTTTTCTCTCTGTGACCTAAACTCTCCCCTTCCTGGCAACCAGAATAGAGATCATCAGTTAGAAAATATTGAATAATCGTGAAATATTTAAATAGAGATTAGTTTAATTTGAAATGTACAAGTATTCAGCATATGCTATTTATATATGTGCATTCATGGATGTTTGTGTATGTGGTCTTTTGTGTGTGTGTGTGTGTGTGTGTTTCTCTTGATCCACCACCACCCCATTCACCAGCCTGACAGAGGACAGTGTTTCCAGAAGGAATGTAATTCATGCGCATTTTTTTCATGTTAAGTTTTATAAGAAGACCAAACAGCTGCCAGTCCTAGTAAAATGCTGTGAAGAGATCCAGCCACATCAGTGGAAGCCACCTATAGAGAGAGAAGAACACCGGCTCCCATTCTGGTTAAAGGTACAGCCCTCTTCCTTGAAGTCTGTAGGAGGCAGAAGGTCACTGAAAGTTCTGAGAGAATATCAAGGGCTTCCTTAATCGTCTAATGCTTTAGTTGTAGAACTAGGACTTTAGAAATCTTCCTGATTCACCTTTCTTCCCTTACTTTTCTGCCCTTCTCTGGGTGATTCTACAGCATTTTCAAAATAATAGGTAAAATAATAATTTGCTAAAGGAAATTCACAGAAGTTTCTAAAGTGTATAATTAGAATGTGGTCTTTGTAGATTTGATATGCAGAGAGACCCTTCTTGGAAAGATGCCTTGAGACTGTCTAAGGTCTCTAAAACCTAGAAAGCCCTATTGTTTTTCCCAAATTCTTTTTTTGTTGTTGTTTTGTTTTGTTTTTGAGACAGAGTCTTGCTCTGTCCACCCAGGCTAAGGTGCGATCTCGGCTTCTCGCAACCTCTGCCTCCCAGGTTCAAGTGATTCTCCTGCCTCTGCCTCCTGAGTAGCTGGGATTACAGGCACATGCCACCACACCCAGCTAATTTTTGTATTTTTAGTAGAGATGGGGTT
Source organism: Pan troglodytes (assembly GCF_028858775.2). NCBI lineage: Eukaryota > Metazoa > Chordata > Mammalia > Primates > Hominidae > Pan > Pan troglodytes. The sequence goes on from NC_072398.2 coordinate 93,439,003, forward strand.
TCACCGTGTTGGTCAGGCTCATCCTGAACTCCTGACCTCAAATGATCTGCCCACTTCAGCCTCCCAAAGTGCTGGGATTACAGGCGTGAGCCATTGTGCCAAGCCTCTTTTTCCCAAATTCTGACATATGCTGGATCAGAGTGTTCTTGTTTCCAATAGGCCAGTCTGCCATCCATCCAGGAAGAACTGCGGCACATGGCTGATGGTGCTAGAGAGGTAGGAAATGTGACTGGAACCACTGAGATCAACTCAGATCGAAGCCTAGAAAAAGACAATTTGGAGTTGGGGAGTGAAACTCGGTACCCGCTGCTATTGCCTAAGGGTGTAGTCCTGAAACTGAAGCCAGTTGCCACCCGTTTCCCCAGGAAGGCTTGGAGACAGAAGCGTTCATCAGTCCTGAAGCCCCTCCTTATCCAACCCAGCCCCTCTCTCCAGCCCAGCTTCAACCCTGGGAAAACACCAGCCCGATCAACTCATTCAGAAGCCCCTCCGAGCAAAATGATGCTCCGGATTCCTCACCCAATACAGCCAGCCACTGTTTTACAGACAGTTCCAGGTGTCCCTCCACTGGGGGTCAGTGGAGGTGAGAGTTTTGAGTCTCCTGCAGCACTGCCTGCTATGCCCCCTGAGGCCAGGACAAGCTTCCCTCTGTCTGAGTCCCAGACTTTGCTCTCTTCTGCCCCTGTGCCCAAGGTAATGCTGCCCTCCCTTGCCCCTTCTAAGTTTCGAAAGCCATATGTGAGACGCAGACCCTCAAAGAGAAGAGGAGTCAAGGCCTCTCCCTGTATGAAACCTGCCCCTGTTATCCACCACCCTGCATCTGTTATCTTCACTGTTCCTGCTACCACTGTGAAGATTGTGAGCCTTGGCGGTGGCTGTAACATGATCCAGCCTGTCAATGCAGCTGTGGCCCAGAGTCCCCAGACTATTCCCATCACCACCCTCTTGGTTAACCCTACTTCCTTCCCCTGTCCATTGAACCAGTCCCTTGTGGCCTCCTCTGTCTCACCCTTAATTGTTTCTGGCAATTCTGTGAATCTTCCTATACCATCCACCCCTGAAGATAAGGCCCACGTGAATGTGGACATTGCTTGTGCTGTGGCTGATGGGGAAAATGCCTTTCAGGGCCTAGAACCCAAATTAGAGCCCCAGGAACTATCTCCTCTCTCTGCTACTGTTTTCCCGAAAGTGGAACATAGCCCAGGGCCTCCACTAGCAGATGCAGAGTGCCAAGAAGGATTGTCAGAGAATAGTGCCTGTCGCTGGACCGTTGTGAAAACAGAGGAGGGAAGGCAAGCTCTGGAGCCGCTCCCTCAGGGCATCCAGGAGTCTCTAAACAACCCTACCCCTGGGGATTTAGAGGAAATTGTCAAGATGGAACCTGAAGAAGCTAGAGAGGAAATCAGTGGATCCCCTGAGCGAGATATTTGTGATGACATCAAAGTGGAACATGCTGTGGAATTGGACACTGGTGCCCCAAGCGAGGAGTTGAGCAGTGCTGGAGAAGTAACAAAACAGACAGTCTTACAGAAGGAAGAGGAGAGGAGTCAGCCAACTAAAACCCCTTCATCTTCTCAAGAGCCCCCTGATGAAGGAACCTCAGGGACAGATGTGAACAAAGGATCATCAAAGAATGCTTTGTCCTCAATGGATCCTGAAGTGAGGCTTAGTAGCCCCCCAGGGAAGCCAGAAGATTCATCCAGTGTTGATGGTCAGTCAGTGGGGACTCCAGTTGGGCCAGAAACTGGAGGAGAGAAGAATGGGCCAGAAGAAGAGGAAGAAGAGGACTTTGATGACCTCACCCAAGATGAGGAAGATGAAATGTCATCAGCTTCTGAGGAATCTGTGCTTTCTGTCCCAGAACTCCAGGTGAGAGCTGGAGAATATTCTCAAGTATTTCGTGGACTCAGTAATATGTTTCACATATTGATATGCCACCTGCTTGCTTGCTGCACTATGGATAGTCCTAAAATCATTTGTATTTGATTTGTGAATGCATTATGGGACATGATTGTGGTGTTGAGGTGAAATGAGATGGAAAGGATGAAATTTTACTTATTATATTAAACTCGTTTACACATTAAATTGAATCACCTGACCATACTTTAAATGCCTTAAAAAATAGTAATAGGCTGGGCTTGGTGGCTCACTCCTGTAGTCCCAGCACTTTGGGAGGCTGAGGTGGGTGGATCACAAGGCCAGGAGTTTCAGACTGGCCTGGCCGACGTGGTAAAACCCCATCTATATTAAAAATCACAAAAATTAGCCAGGCATGGTGGCGGACACCTGTAATCCCTGCTGCTTGGGAGGCAGAGGCAGGAGAATCGCTTGAGCCCGAGAGACAGAGGTTGCAGTGAGCCGAGATCACGTCATTGCTCTCCAGCCTGGGCAACAGAGCAAGGCTCTGTCTCAAAAAAAAAAAAAAAAAAAAAAAAAAAAGTAAATAGCTGGGCACGGTGGCTCACGCCTATAAATCCCAGCACTTTGGGAGGCCAAGGCGGGCAGATCACCTGAGGTCGGGAGTTCAAAACCAGCCTGACCAACATGAAGAAACTCCATCCCTACTAAAAATACAAAATTAGCTGGGCGTAGTGGCACATGCCTGTAATCCCAGCTACTCAGGAAGTTGAGGCAGGAGAATTGCTTGAACCGGGGAGGCAGAGGTTGCGGTGAGCCAAGATTGCACCATCGCACTCCAGCCTGAAAACTATCTTCAGGTTACAGAAGTTTGTAAAAGGGAACTTCTTCCCCTCTCCTGCTGTCAGGCCGAATGTCAGCTATCACTGGGATTTCTTTTTTTTGTCTTGTTTTGTGTGTGGTTTTTTTGTTTGTTTGTTTTTGTTTTTGTTTTGAGATGGAGTCTTACTCTGTCTCCCAGATTGGAGTGCAGTGGCATAATTTCAGCTCACTGCAACCTCCACCTCCCGGGTTCAAGCAATTCTCATGCCTCAACCTCCCAAGTAGCTGGGATTACAGGCATGTACCACCATGCCTGACTAATTTCTGTATTTTTAGTAGAGATGTGGTTTCATCATGTTGGCAAGGCTGGTCCTGAACTCCTGGCCTCAAGTGATCCACCCACCTCGGCCTCCCAAAGTGTCAGGATTACAGGCGTGAGCCACTGTACCTGGCCCATTGCTGGGATTTCATAACTCAAGGAATTCCCCTCAAGACAGCTGTAGTGGGCTCCCCATTGTTTAACTTCAGATTATCCTGATATAGCTTTGTGTTGTTTGCAATTCATGAGCCACTAAGAGCCATTATAAGTACTCTTCGGAGGGTTTTACAGGAAACAATGGAGAAACTGACTTGGCTGGCATCTGAAAGGCGCATGAGTCAGGAGGGTGAGTCTGAAGAAGAGAATTCTCAGGAGGAGAACTCTGAGCCAGAAGAAGAGGAGGAAGAAGAAGCAGAAGGAATGGAAAGCCTGCAGAAAGAGGATGAAATGACGGATGAAGCAGTTGGAGACTCTGCTGAGAAGCCTCCTTCTACTTTTGCCTCACCTGAGACTGCTCCAGAAGTGGAGACCAGCAGAACTCCACCAGGTGAGCTAGGCAAACCTATACTGAAGGACCATTCTCACTTAACCTCATTGTCTAGAGGACAGTGTGCAGGGTGGGTAGCTTATAAACCAGGTGGAGGATTTCCAGAGGAAACCCTCTGGATCTCTTCTGCAACCCCACTCCCCCAAAACATGTTTAATGTGGTATCTTTGTGGAGAACAGATACTCAGAAATTTTTAATTCGATTCTCATCCGTTGCTAGATTTATATTAGCTTCGTTCACTTTCTTTCTTTTTTTTAATTTTTTTATTTTCTTTTGAGACGGAGTCTTGCTCTGTCGCCCAGGCTGGAGTGCAGTGGTGCGATCTCGGCTCACTGCAACCCCTGCCTCCCAGGTTCAAGCGATTCTCCTGCCTCACCCTCCTGAGTAGCTGGGATTACAGGCATCTGCCCCCACACCCAGCTAATTTTTGTATTTTTAGTAGAGGTGGGGTTTTACCATGTTGGTCAGGCTGGTATCGAACTCCTAACCTTATGATCCACCCGCCTCGGCCTCCCAGAGTGCTGGGATTACAGGCGTGAGCCACTGTGCCTGGCAGTTCACTTTGTTAAACTGATTGTTACCTTATCTGTCATGTGTGGGGCTAAGACCCATGTTTATTTCAGAAAACACTGCTTGTTCCTCATCAAGACATAGTCTCTCAAAAGCACTACAGAAGCCACACTTGCTCTTTAGACTTCCTTTCTCAATATGAAGTAGCTGATTATCTTGTTGTCATCCCAATTAAGGCAGTTACACTGCAGACTCTGCGTAAAGCTGACTTGATGGACTTAGTTCTCATACCATTTTCCCAAAAACCTTTTCCTTGAATTGCTCCATAATATTGAATAGGATTTGGCTGGGGTGGTGCATGTGGTGGAATGGGAAGAGCACGGGTTGCAGGGACAGGGAAACAATCCTTTTCATGTGTGCTACAAGGAGAGAGCATCAAAGCTGCTGGAAAAGGCCGGAACAATCATCGAGCTCGCAACAAGCGGGGAAGTCGGGCTCGGGCCAGCAAGGACACCTCCAAGCTGCTGTTGCTGTATGATGAGGACATTCTCGAGCGAGATCCACTCAGGGAGCAGAAGGACTTGGCCTTTGCCCAAGCTTATCTGACCAGGGTAGGCAAATGCTGCTTCCTGTTATTGCCAGTCTCTATGAATGTGGCTGCTTCTTCAAGGGAGATGTTTTTCAAAATAAAGTCTGTTTTTCAGGCTATGCAACAGGCTTCATATTCCTCTATCTTGGCTTTTCTGGCAAAAGATCTCTGTGACAGAACCACAAGGAGACATAGAATTCAATCATAAGTGTGTTTATTGTTAGTACCCTGCCATCATCCTTCTGTTGACCAGAGATTGGCAGAAAGATGATACCACCATCATCAGTGGGAGGTTGTGACTTTACTGGGTGCGCTGATAAGGACCTTTATAGAACCTTTGGCTTGAGAAGAAAGATAGTGGGTACACTGGCCAGCAAGTGGATTTCAGGGAAATACATTGCTCTTAAGACATGAACCAGCTGGGCGTGGTGGCTGACACCTATAATCCCAGCACTTTGGGAGGCCGAGGTGGGTGGATCACCTGAGGTCAGGAGTTAGAGACCAGCCTGACCAACATGGTGAAACCCTGTCTCTACTAAAATACAAAAATTAGCCGGGTGTGGTGGTGGGCGCCTGTAATCCTAGCTATGGGGGAGGCTGAGGCACAAGAATCACTTGAACCTGGGAGACGGAGTTTGCAGTGAGCCGAGATCGCACCACTGCACTCCAGCCTTGGTGACAGGGCGAGACTCTGTCTCAAAAAAAAAAAAAAAAAAATGAACCAGGCTGGGCGTTGTGGCCCTTGCATATAATGCCAGCACTTTGGGAGGCTGGGGTAGGAGGATCCTTGAGTCCAGGAGTTCAAGACAAGACAAGCCTGGGCAACATAGGAGACCTCCATCTCTACAAAAATAAAAAAAAAAAAAGTGAGCTAAGCATGGTGGTGCATGCCTGTGGTCCTAGGTACTTTGGGAGTCTGAGGTGGGAGGATCACTTGGGCCCAGGTGGTTGAGACTGCAGTGAGCCATGATTGCATCAGTGCACTCCAGCCTGGGCAACAGAATGAGACCCTGTCTCAAAAAAAAAAAAACAAAAAAAAAAAACCACACGTAAGCTAACCACTTCTTGGTAGTGTCCTGGAGAACTATGTCCTTCTCTTGGTAACCACCTGATTCCTTTATCCCCCTGGAAAGCAGAATACTGGCAATGATAATCATAGCTTTTTCTTATCCCCTAATGTTTTACTGACATTCCTAACTTATGTATTATTTACTCTCAAATTACGCCCATGCTGAAATACATGTACAAACACATGTTACCTATTTCATTATGGGGCTGTAATCAGTAAGGAAAGGTTAGGGCTGTGACCTAGAGAAAAGCATTGCTTGGTTTTGTGGGTAGAACTGTAGAACTTGGAAGATGATTTTTCACTTGCTCACTCTCAGAAAAAGATCTTTACCTTGCCTATTGCTCTGTGTCTTCCATTAACAGTCAGATGTTAAGATCTGTTGGAGGCACAGCCTCTGATGGATAATTCTTGGAGCTCTCTAACCATAACCCTGCCTTCTCCCTTGTACCCTTATTGCTTGTTGTGGCCCAAATAAAGGGTGTTGATGATTGAAAGTCTTCCCGTGTAGGTGCGAGAAGCCCTACAACATATCCCTGGCAAGTATGAAGACTTCCTTCAAGTCATCTATGAATTTGAGTCAAGTACCCAGAGACAGACAGCTGTAGATCTCTACAAAAGCCTGCAAATTCTGCTCCAAGACTGGCCTCAGCTGTTGAAAGACTTTGCTGCTTTCCTGTTACCTGAGCAAGCTCTGGCCTGTGGATTAGTAAGTGAATGGGGAAAAGAAGTACACTGGGACTTCTGGGTCAGAGTGAGACTGGGATTGAATGGGGTTGAATAAGACTGTTTCAGTCTCCCAGCTCCTTCCAGACACACAGCCATCCCCTAGCCCAGAGTGATAAAAGCCTCTGTCTTTTCAGGGTATTATCTTTCCAATCCCATTCTCCCATTTTCTTTACATGATAAATGAGAGGGTTTTACCTATAGTTGCCAAAGGACACCTTAGGTGAGTCATATGCTCTCTGCTTCTCACTGGTATCAAGCCAGACATTCATTTAACAAATATTTGTTAGGTGCCTCCTAACTGTCAGGAATTCCTAGCAATTCCTGACCTCGATTGCTAGGAATATAGTAATTACAAAAGACTAAAATTCCTGCCCTCGTGGAGCTTACGTTATCATGAGGAAATTCAGATGATACTCCAGAAAACATATATATATATATAGCATATATAAAATATAAATTATAAAAATAAATATAAACAGCAAAATATATAGTATACAATGTTTTATAGTGATCATGTTTTACAGAAAAATAAAGCAGGAAAGGAAACTAGAGGGGTGGTTTTATACACAGCGGTCTGGGAAGGCCACTGTGGTATGGTAACGTGTGAAATGTTGCAGAATAGGAGGCTAAACATGAGGGATATCCCAGTAGTCCTGGACTTATTGTCATAAAAATAGGAACAAAGGGAGGAACGGGATTATTCTAAGAGTTTTATTGGGGTTAAATGACAGTGGGGTAGTTCTGCATATAATGTGTGATGCCCATTTTCTCTTCTGGTATTATTATGAGGTTCCAATCAGTGTATATGTGAACAAAAAAAAAAAATTTTTTTTTTTTGAGATGGAGTTTCACTCTTGTTGCCCAGGCTGGAGTGCAGTGGCGTGATCTCGGCTCACTGCAACCTCCGCCTCCTGGGTTCAAGCGATTTTCCTGCCTCAGCCTCCCGAGTAGCTGGGATTACAGGCATGCGCCACCACGCCTGGCTAATTTTGTATTTTTAGTAAAGACGGGGTTTCTCCATGTTGGTCAGGCTGGTCTCGAACTCCAGACCTCAGGTGATCTGCCCACCTCAGCCTCCCAAATTGCTGGGATTACAGGTGTGAGCCACCACACTTGGCCAAAAAAATTTTTTAAAGAGATAATGTCAGCCAGGTATGGTGGCTCACACCTGTTATCCCAGCACTTTGGGAGGCCAGCCTGGACAACATAGCAAGACCCCATCTTTACATAAAATAAAAAAATTAACTAACTGGGTGTGGTGGTGCACACCTTTGGTCCCAGCTATTTGGGTGGCTGAGGTGGGAGGACCACTTGAGCCTGAGAGGTTGAGGCTTCACTCAGCCATGATTGCTCCACTACACTCCAGTTTGGGTGACAAGAGCAAGACCTTGTCTCAAAAACAGAAAAGAGAGAGACAATGGCCAGGCACAGTGGCTGGCATCTGTAATCCCAGCACTTTGGGAGGCTAAGGTGGGAGGATCCCTTGTAGCCAGGAGTTTTGTTGTTGTTATTTTATTGTTGTTGTTTTTTGAGGCAAAGTCTCACTCTGTCACCCAGGCTGGAGTGCAGTGGTGCGATCTCTACTTACTGCAACCTCTGCCTCCCAGGTTCAAGTGATTCTCCTGCCTCAGCCTTCCGGGTAGCAGGGATTACAGGCATGCACGACCGCACCTATCTAATTTATGTATTTTTAGTAGAGATGAGGTTTCACCATGTTGGTCAGGCTGGTCTCGAACTCTTGACCTCAGGTGATTTGCCTACCTCGGCTTCCCGAAGTGCTGGGATTACAGGCATCAGCCACCACAGCTGGCCTGTAGACAGGAGTTTGAGATGAGCCTGGACAACACAGGCCCCTGGGATCCTCCTGCCTTAGCCTCCCAAGTAGCTCGAGCTACAGGTGTACACCACGACCCCTGCCTAATTTTTAAATTTTTTTGTAGAGACGTAGTCTCAGTATGTTGCTGTTCTTGAACTCCTGGCCTTAAGCGATCCTCCTGCCTTGGCCTCCCAACATGGGATTACAGCTATGAGCCACCTTGTGCAGCCTGAAAATTCTTTGTAATATAAACTCTAAAGTATCATATGAATTTTGGTGTCTGATTTCACAATCCATAAAACAGCAAACAACTTGAAATATATACATCTCTTGAAGCTGTTGCTCACATCTTAATTGCTTTGGGTGGCTACCCACCAGTGGCCCAAGGTGGATGGAGGTTAGGGTTTTTAATTAGATCTCATAGTTGTAAACTAGAATTTTAAACCAGGGTTCTGTCATCTCTTGTGTCCTAGTCCACTAGTTCTTATCCTTAGAACCCTCAAGTCCTGCTCTAGCTGTATCATGACTCCTCTTTTGCCCACTTTCCACTCTGGTAGTTTGAGGAGCAGCAGGCTTTTGAGAAGAGCCGCAAGTTCCTTCGGCAGCTGGAGATTTGCTTTGCAGAGAACCCCTCACACCACCAGAAGATTATCAAGGTCCTCCAAGGCTGTGCAGACTGCCTTCCCCAGGAGATCACCGAGGTATTCTTTCCTGTCCTGCTTTCTTCCTGTTGTCTTCCGGGCCTTAGGCCTTTCCCTTGTCTCTTTCCCCAACCTACTCCATACCTTTTTGCCTCTGGAGGCTCATGGGCTTCCTGGAGGAGATGAAAAAGGCAAGGACTTTTCAGGCTCACCCAAAGCATAAAGCACTGGGATAGGGAGGGATTGCTACCTGAAACCGGAGCCTGTCTGATCTTCACAGGCTCAGGGATGCCATGGATGTCCTGGAAGGGATGTTCAGCGAAGGAGGTTCTGGGACCTGGGAGGGGCCCTACCTCCTTGCTCTGCTTGGAATAGTGCCCTAGCTGGAGATCAGTAGGGTGGAGTGGAGAGTGGAATCATTAGAAATCAAATCTAGTATTAGTACCCTTCCCCTATAGGCAGCTAAGGAGGAAGAGAAGGTTTTAGTATTCTTTGTTACCAGGCAGAGTCTCTGTGTGTTTCCCAGTTGACTGGGAAAGCAGAACATGGAAGTATGTGGGATTGATTGGGAAGGGCAGCCTAGAGAGGCTCTGGAGACTTCCTTTTTCCCTCTGTGACTCTCCTCAGCTCAAGACACAGATGTGGCAGCTCCTCAAGGGCCACGACCACCTGCAGGATGAGTTTTCTATCTTCTTCGACCACTTGCGCCCAGCAGCTAGCCGGATGGGTGACTTTGAAGAGATCAATTGGACTGAGGAAAAGGAGTATGAGGTATAGGACCTAAGGCTGCTGTAGCCTTATGAAGGGGGAAGGCCACACGTGGGAGGGATATTGGCCTGGTGTCTGTGCTCAGCAGCACCAACTCCTTCTCAGTTTGATGGCTTTGAAGAAGTGGCCCTGCCTGATGTGGAAGAAGAGGAGGAGCCTCCCAAGATACCCACAGCCTCAAAGAACAAGAGGAAAAAAGAGATCGGGGTCCAGAATCATGATAAGGTATTTTCTTTGTTTGTTTGTTTTTGAGACAGAATCTCGCTCTGTCACCCAAACTAGAGTGCAGTGGCGTAATCTTGGCTCACTGCAACCTCCACCTCCCAGATTCAAGCGATTCTCCCACCTCAGCCTCTCAAGTAGCTGGAATTACAGACAGGCGCCAGCCACCATGCCCAGCAAATTTTTATATTTTTAGTAGAGATGGATTTTCACTATGTTGGCCAGGCTGGTCTCGAACTCCTTACCTCAAGTGATCCACCTGCCTCGGCCTCCCAAAGTGCTGGGATTACAAGTGTGAGCCACTACGCCTGGCCTAAAATCATGATAAGGTATGCCAAGTTATTGAAAATTATCTGTGTTTCATGAATCAAGCCTTGCGTTTTCTCAGTAAACATTTCTGTGGCTTACTATGGCCCAAGGTTTCTAGTTCAAAGGCTCTAGGATCTGAGACGATCACGGAGAACAAACCAAAGGTCAGGCTGATACAGACATGCAGAGCCTTTGGGAAAACTGCAGTTGTTGCATGGGCCCCAGGATTCCCTAGTTAGAAGGATTTGTTTCTTCCCCTTTTCTGTCTAGCTCAGAGTTATTACCCTTAATTCAACTTTTTTCATTTTTGCTCATGTGAGAAAATAGAGCCAATTGAGGATGAGCTTGTTATTAAAAAAAGAAAGTAGAACCAAGATTCCCCATATTAATAATAATGATAGCAGCTAATACTTAGTTGTATTACAAAGTGTCAGGCATTCTGGGAAGTATTTTAATGGATTATTGACACATTTAATTCTCACAGTAATCCTATGGAGAGATTCCTCTTGTTTGCATTTTACAGAAGACATAACTGAAGTGCAGAGAGGCTGTTGTCAGGGTCTCATATTTAGTAAGTGGTGGTGCTAGGATATGAACTCCTCAGGTAAGCCATCTGTGGAGTCTACTGGTTGTCACTGCTCTTCAAGCAGTATTTTTTTTTTTTTTTTTAATTCATGTTTCCTGACCAAGCGTTTTTTCTCTTTTCTGGGGAGAAACTGCTTCTTAGTAGCTGTATGACCTTGGGAAACGTATTTAACCTCTCTTTGTTTCAGTTTCTTCATCATAAATTGGGATGATAATGGTACTTACTTACGTCTTGGGTTTATTAAGCAGTGTCATTGAGTAGGCTTTCCATGGGTACAAAGTTCTCTCTGAAGGGGATTGGAAGAGATGGGAGAGCTGAAGGCACAGAGAGACAGAAACAAAGACATTATATCTCATGATGGAGCTCTCCAGTGATTTTGCCTCAGATTATGTCTGACTTAAATATTTCTTGAAACATCTGGGGCAATTGGGATATGTCAGTCTTTAGGTCATTTAGGGATTGTTTCAGGGATTCATAATAGGCCTTAATCTAGTTTGGGCTATTGATTTCCCCAAGCGATGTGAGGAGTTGATACATAAAAGAGGAAGGGGTCCGGGCGTGGTGGCTCATGCCTGTAATCCCAGCATTTTGGGAGGTCGACGTGGGTGGATCACTTGAGGACAGGAGTTCAAGACCAGCCAGAGTAACATTGCGAATTCCTATCTCTACTAAAAATACAAAAATTAGCTATAGGCTAGGTGCTGTGGCTTACACCTCTAATGCCAGCACTTTGCAAGGCCAAGGCGGGCGGATTACTTCAGGTCAGGAGTTCGAAACCAGCCTGGTCAACATGGCGAAATCCCATCTCACTGAAAATACAAAAAAAATTAGGCTTAGTGGCATGCGCCTGTAATCCCAGCTACTTGGGAGGCTGAGACATGGGAATCGCTTGATCCCGGGGAGTGGAAGTTGCGCTAAGCTGAGATCACGCCACTGCACTCCAGCCTGGGAGAGAGAGCGAGACTCCATCTCAAAAAAAAAAAAAAATTAGGCGTGGTGGTGCGCAGTCCCAGCTACTTGGGAGGCTGAGGTGGGAAAATCACTTGAGCCCAGGAGGCAGAGGTTGCAGTGAGCCATGAATGTGACACTGCACTGCAGCCTGGGTGACAGAGCCAGACCTTATCTCAAAAAAAAAAAAAAAAAGCATGGGGAGAGGGTGGGCTGTGTTGTGTTCATATGGCTCACAACTTTAGCTTCCTCTCTTGGTACCAAAAATATGGCCAGGCACAGTGGCTCATGCCTGTAATCCTAGCACTTTGGGACGCTGAGGGAGGGCAGATCAAGAGGTCAGGAGTTCGAGACCAGCCTGACCAACGTGGTGAAACCCTGTCTCTACTAAAAATACAAAAATTAGCTGGGTGTGGTGGCGCATACCTGTAATCCCAGTTACTCAGGAGCCTGAGGCAGGAGAATCCCTTGAACCCAGGAGGCAGAGGTTGCGGTGAGCTGACATTGTGCCACTGCAACCCAGCCTGGGCCACAGAGCGAGACTCTGTCTCAAAAAAAAAAAAAAAAAAAAACTTGGCAGCTAATCAAGCCCAAGTATCTCCTAGGAGACTGAATGGCCAGATGGGGCCAAGGACTGTGCCTGCTCCTGCCATGAAGGAGGTCCAGATTCCAAGCTGAAGAAGAGCAAAAGGCGGAGCTGTAGCCACTGTAGCAGCAAGGTGAGGAAAGTATCAAGGGTCCCGAGGGTATCAGAGCTGCTGGGGGATTGTTTGCTACCAAGAATTGTACCTTACTGAATTCCTAAAAAGGCACATATATAAATAACATTCAGTATACACATATGTGTACATATGCAAAATAAATGGAATCTGCTAGAAATACGTGATAGATTTTGTTTTTTAAAGAGAATTCTGTGAGTAAAGCTTTTGGAATTGGACAAACAAAATACCAGTTAAAATATTTCCCTCAGATATTAGAAAATGAAATAAACCTCTGTCGTGAAAATAGTCTCTACAGGTAATCCTGGTTCTCTAGAATGGAGTTGGTTGGCAGGAAAAACACAGTTCTTGGTGAGAGAAGGAGTTGTGGAATCCAATACTCTATTCGGGGCCATTTAAAATCCTTGGAGCAGGGAGGCAGAGGTTGCAGTGAGCCATGATGATACCACTGAGCTCCAGCCTGGGTGACAGAGTGAGACCGTGTTTAAAAAAAAAAAAAAAAAAAATCAAATCCTTGGAGGAGTAGCTGGGCAACAGGGCACTCAGGAGGCTCAGGTGGGAGGATCACTTGAGCCGAGGAGTCTGAGGCTATAGTGTACCACCATGGTCATGCCTGTGTAAACAGCCACTGCACTCCAGCCTGGGCAAGATAATCTGTGTCATCTGAGACCCTGTCTCTGTCTATCTTTTCTTTTTGTTTGTCATTAGAGACAGAGTCTTACTATGTTACCCAGGCTGATCTTGAACCCTTGGGCTCAAGTGATCCTCACACCTTAGCCTCCCAAGTAACTAGGTTTATAGGCATGTACCACTGCACCCAGTTGAAACTCTGTCAACAAAATTGTTGGAGCAGACATGCATGTGGGTTGACTTGGTGAGCATCAGGCAGGGCTTCTTCCTTTGGTGGGCCCCAACCAAAGACATAGGCAGTCAGAACACCTTTGACCTGGAAGACCATCCCTGCAGGTCTGTGACAGCAAATCCTACAAGAGCAAGGAGCCCCATGAGTTGGTGGGCAGCAGCCCCCACCGAGAGGCTAGTCCTATGCCTGGTGCTAAGGAAGCTGGGCAGGGCAAGGATATGATGGAAGAGGAAGCCCCAGAGGAGCGGGAGAGCACTGAGGCCACCCAGAGCAGGACTGTCAGGACCACCAGAAAGGGAGAGATGCCTGTTTCAGGTGAGTGATTTGCCAACGCAGCCCTTCTGTTCCTCAGTCTCGTTATCCTGTACTCCAGACAGGAACCTCCATGAGCCTGGATAAATAGCCTTTTCAGGGATGGATATACCACCTCTTTCACTGATGGACCCATAGGAAGCCCTTCTGTTGTTCAGGCTTTTTCTATCATATGGCCTCACTCCTCTTGCAGAATTAAGAATGCCACAAATTTCATGCAATTCAACATTGTCTTGTGTTTTATTCCAAAAACCCTTCCCCCTATCTCCAAATCTAGTGTAATCTACATCCTAAAGACTGGGCCGTTCTCAGCTTTGGCAGTAGGACTTTATATCTTTGCATAAGTGACATTATGCCCCCCACCTCCACCCAACTCTTTTATTATTTATATTTTCTTGTAGAGATGGGGTCTCACCATATTGCCCAGGCTAGTCTCAAACTCCTGGCAGTCCCACCACTTTGGCTTCCCAAAGTGCAGACATTATAGGTGTGAGCCACCATGCCCAGCCCTCTTTTTTATTAGAATTTTTGCACAGTACCTGGCCACAGGTAATTTCTCGTGCTTAGGTGCATCTTGATCCTGACAGTACCCTGAGATCCTTATTTTCCTCCTAAGCAGGATTGGCAGTGGGGGGCACTTTGTCATCCCCTCGAGAAGTGACTCTTACAGAACGGCTCCTCCTGGATGGCCCACCACCTCATTCACCAGAGACTCCTCAATTTCCCCCCACAACTGGAGCTGTACTGTACACTGTTAAGAGAAACCAGGTTGGGCCTGAGGTTCGCTCCTGCCCCAAGGCATCCCCCAGACTTCAGAAAGAGAGGGAGGGCCAAAAGGCAGTGAGTGAGTCAGAGGCTTTGATGCTGGTCTGGGATGCATCAGAAACTGAGAAATTGCCTGGTACCGTGGAACCCCCTGCTTCCTTCCTGAGTCCTGTTTCCTCAAAGACCAGAGATGCAGGGAGAAGACATGTATCCGGGAAACCAGACACTCAAGAGAGATGGCTGCCCTCAAGCAGAGCTAGGGTGAAGACAAGAGACAGGACGTGCCCCGTCCATGAATCTCCATCAGGAATTGACACCTCAGAGACTTCTCCCAAAGCCCCTAGAGGGGGTTTGGCTAAAGACAGTGGAACACAGGCCAAGGGTCCAGAGGGGGAACAGCAGCCAAAGGCCACAGAAGCTACGGTGTGTGCCAACAACAGCAAGGTCAGCTCCACTGGGGAAAAGGTTGTCCTGTGGACAAGGTAGGTAAGGGTGGATGACGTGTGTTTGGAAAAGAGCATAGACCACATCCATGTGGCTCCCTAGGGTTAATCATGATACCTGGGTTACAGGGAAGCTGACCGTGTGATCCTCACCATGTGCCAGGAGCAAGGGGCACAGCCACAGACCTTCAGCATCATCTCCCAGCAGCTGGGAAATAAGACCCCTGCTGAGGTAGGTGCGGGTTGGGGTGAAGACCTGGCAAAAAGAGGTGGCCAACTAAGAGACAGAAAGGCCAAAGAAGGAGTTTTCATATCCAAGATAATAAGTGGTTTTTGTAAAGGTTTGATCTAAGGAAAGGCTTGACTCATCAGGGTGGTAGTAGTTCTAGAAGAGAAAGGACACTAGATTTTGAGGATTTTTAAATTTTTATTCATTTATTTATTTTAGACGCAGTTTCACTCGTCGCCTAGGCTGGAGTGCAGTGGCACAATCTCAGCTCACTACAACCTCCACCTCCCAGGTTCAAGTGATTGTCCTGCCTCAGCCTCTCCCAAAGTAGCTGGGATTACAGGCACCCACCACGCCAGGCTAATTTATTTATTTTTAGTAGACACGGGGTTTCACCATGTTGGCAAGGCTAGTCTTGAACTCCTGACCTCAGGTTATCCACCTGCCTCAGCCTCCCAAAGTGCTGGGAATAGGTGAGATACTGCGCCCGGCCAGGATTTTAAAGTGGAAGCCCCAGTTTCCATTCTAGTTTTGTTTTTAGGAGGCGTGTGACTTTGGGCAAAACATTTAGCCTCTTGAGTTTCCTTATCTATAATGACATAGCTCTCCCAACCTTGCTATGAGGAATAAACAAGAGATTTTTCAAATCAGTATATAGTGCTTCATAAATGTTAACATTGTTACAAAGCATCAGTGAGGCTGGGCGCAGTGGTTCATTCTTGTAATCCCAACACTTTGGGAGGCCGAGGTGGGTGGATCACCTGAGGTCAGGAGTTTGAGACCAGCCTGGCCAACATGGTGAAACCCCATCTCTACTAAAAATATAAAAACTAGTCAGGCGTGGTGGTGGGCGCCTGTAATCCCAGCTACTCTGAAGGCTAAGGCAGGAGAATTGCTTGAACCCAGGAGACGGAGGTTGCAGTAAGCCGACACAGTGCCACTGCACTCCAGTCTCAGCAACAGAGAGAGACTCCGTCTCAAAAACAAAAAAAAAAAGACCAGTGAATACAGCCCTCCTCCTTTCTTAGGTTTCCCACCGTTTTCGAGAACTCATGCAGCTCTTCCACACTGCCTGTGAAGCCAGCTCTGAGGATGAGGATGATGCAACCAGTACCAGCAATGCAGACCAGCTGTCTGACCATGGGGACCTTCTGTCTGAAGAGGAGCTGGATGAATGAGACTCTGGGAATCATCTACACAGGACCAAACCCAACAGGCGCCCTGGCACCGGGGAGGCGGGTAGTTGTACTCTGCCTGTACAGTCCTTGAGCCCAGTTTACAGATCTGGAGAGCAGGAGGCCAGGACAAGGACAAAGGCTGGAGGATGGAGTAGGACCCAGGGGCTCTGCCATCCTAGGCATCATTCAAGGTCTTTTATGAAGACTTTACAGATGTCCTCTGTAAATAGCATCGAGAGTGGAGTTCAGCTCCTTTCTCTACTTTTTTTTGGTCTGATGGCACATATTTATTGTTCTGTGGTCTAATCACAGTGTTTCTAAATGTAAAAAGTGCATATGTTGGTGTAGCTAGTCCCGCGACATTGAGCTCCTCTGCATGAAGACACTGGGCTCCTGCATCCAGCTGTTTTTATTGCAAACTAGCTCCTTTCTCCCACACTGGGAACTTTAGTCCACGAGGCTGTCACCATCCTGGTAGCACTGGGCCAGGCTTTGTAGCTCCTGCAGCAGCTCTGCTACGTCATCGTGCTCCACTCCAGCATCCATGAAGCTGGCCCAGCGCCGCAAGTCGAGTTTGGTGAGGTCTCTGGCCAAGGCTTCCAGGGTCTGGTGCAGGGACGAAGAGGAACACAGTGCCCCAAACACTGGGATGCTCTCCACTGCTGTGGAGGGAGAGGAAACAGAGACCTGTAGATGGATGATTATTCTGCCCTGGGACTCTGCCAAACTGATAAGGAAGTCCAACCTTAGTAGACTTGATTGTAAACTCAACAAATTTGGTGTATTGTCCCCTTAGTACACCAGTACTCCAGAGGAAGAATGCTTTTCTTGGGAGCCATAGGGTGAATAAAGGAATGTTTAACTGTGGACTTTTTCAGCACTTTTAATCCAGGAATGGAGATAGTAAAAACTCTCCCATACTTGAAATCTCAGTTTTCTTCACCTCCTACATACCTGCTCCCTTGGGGGAACCATCCAGAACCATACCCGGTGGACTGCAGCTTGAGAAGAGGTGGGGGTAAGGAGGAGCCACCCTGCAGGGAGTCAGCAGCAGATGGGAAGAACTGTGGGGGCAGAGAACAGCCATTAAGTGCGTAAGAAGTCAAGGGAGGGTTGCGGTTGGCAAGAAGGGCAGGAGCAACCGTTACACTGACCTCATGACTCCAGGCTGCTGCTGTTGTAAATACTGAGCCAAGATTTCTTCCCCAGTGGTACATGCATGAAGGGCAGAGGGTGGAGGTGTCCCTGGGGTGAGCTGGCTGCCAGAACAAAGCCAAAACCACCATTAGTCTGTGGCAGCATGAATAACAAACTAAGAATTCTTTTTCTTTTTGAGAGAGAGTTTTGCTCTTGTTGCCCAGACTGGAGTGCAATGGTGTGATCTCGGCTCACTGCAACCTCCACCTCCCAGGTTCAAACAATTCTTCTGCCTCATCCTCCCAAGTAGCTGGGATTACAGGCATGTGCCACCATGCCTGGCTAATTTTATGTTTTTAGTAGAGATGGGGTTCACCATGTAGGTCAGGCTGGTCTCAAATTCCTGGCCTCAGGTGATCTGCCCACCTCAGCCTCCCAAAGTGCTGGGATTACAGGCGTCAGCCACCATGCCTAGCCCAAGAAACTTAAGAATTTTTATGTTATCAGGCCATCAGCTGGATCAAGATATTCAAAGCCCTTTTTTTTTTTTTATCCTTTTTAAGGGGTGGGGAGGGAACAACATCATTAGAATGCCCGAGAAATTAGGGGGAAAAGGACATGAAACAAAAATCTGACAAGGACTCCTAAGGACCAACAGCTCTCACCTTGTGTGGCATGCTCTGTCTGTACCCCTCAGCACCACTGACTGGGCAAAGCAACGTGTTCCAGAAGGCTCCCCACATGCAGACAGTGGGGTCCATGGGGTGGCTCCTCCAAACTGCATCAGGGAATCAGGAAGGGACTGGCCTGGAGCCAAGGGGAAAGGGATGATTGCTCCTGCTGTCACCACCTAAACAGATGGAAGAGAACACGTTATAGGACATTTTCTCAGCACTGACCCAACCCCTCACAAAGCTTCATACCTTTTTCCCACAGAAGCTCAGCATGTCAGCCAGATGAACCATGGAAACTGGAGAGGAACACAGGCGATAAGGAACAGTGACTGTGTCCAGGGCTGTAGCCAGGATGGCACTGCAGTGGAAGGGCAGAATGGCCTGTAAGAAGACACCAAGACGGGCACTTGGCCTCGGGCCTGGAAAAGAATGTGTGGAGGCAGAATGTTAACACCAGAGAGACCCAGGGGACGAATCAGGGGTATGTTTGACCCCAGGCTGGACAAGCATAGGACAGTGTGATCTGAGAGGCCACATCACAGCTGAGTTCAAGCTCGGGCCTCAGGAACAGAGCCAGTAACAGACAGCGGCTGACTGGGAGCATGAGGAGGCCCTGTAGCCTGCTGCAGTCAGAACAAGAGCACCGAGACTTACATCATAATGCAGGTAAGGGAAGTTGACAGGTGGCTCAGGTCGCAGGCCCAGGCTCCCACCCAAGGACAAGGGGCAGACGAGAGCTGTGAGCAGTCAGGTGCACGAGACCAAAAGCTGTGTTTAATAGACGATAGATGTTTCTCTGGGTCTCCTGGTGAAGAAAAAGAGCAGTTTGCATTAAGCAACTCTCCCACTGGGATTCGAATGTTTACTCCTCCAAGTTCCACTCACTCCACGATGGTAGGGACCAGGTAGCAGGCCCCAAGTTATTATTCCCCATCCCGAATATTCATCTTGTAGCAGCTCTGCCGCCTTCGCGCCTACCCCAGAGAAGCCATCGTGCAGGTCACACAGGATCTGGAAGCCCTGGGCGGGGGTGAGTGACGAAAGATAGTTAGCAGGATGAGAAGAGCTTCCACCCTGGAGTGCACATTGCCACGCCACTACCTGCAGGTAGTCACATTCCTCCACGTAGAAGTGCAGCCTGTCCTCCAGCTCTTCCTGGTACTTGGATTCCTTTAGGACACTTTCCCCTTGGCCAAAAGCCTCCAGCCGACCTGCTTCCCTGCCACAAGTAAACACGATCCAAGACTTACATCTCTTCCCTCAACTCCTCAGCCTCTTGTCCTGGGGAAGGGCAGGGAAGATGGCCTCAAGAGCCTCATCCTGCATTGGTGGGGACCCATGTTTCTTGCCTCAAAGCCTCTGGGGTCCCCATACCCATCGTGGTTGTACTTCTGAATCATACAGATGCTCCGGGGATGGAGATGGACTCTGAGGAAGTCTGACCAGACCCTGATGCTGGCCTCTGTAGGGATAAGTGGTTTTGGAGTTGTAGCGGTGGTGAGTGGTGAGGAACCTGAAGACAAGCAGAGGAAATGTACCTTTCTCCACGTTTCTGCTCTACCCAAACCCCCATCCATCAGTATCTGGAGAAGTCTCACCTTTGCCATTGGGAATGGATTTGACCCTCCAAACACCATCACTACTCAGCACTCCCTGGGAGGGGTCAGAAAAATCGACATTTAGTTCCAGGCAGTTTAGAGGCAAAGGTTGCTTCATCCTCCTTGAGTTGGCTGGCCACAGCGCATAGCTTCCTTTCTGTTCACCGAGTCGCAGTCCTTAGGAAAAGGAGTGCTTTTTCCAAAAATACCATTCTAAGACATTTAAAATGATTAAAATCCCCGTTTACCTGCCCCTATGGAGACCCTTGGGTTGTAGCACTGGGTTAAAAAGTTCAGGACAGAGGCCCTCACCTCTGCACTCAGAAAGTCTTGGAGATAAGGGTTCTTGGGATAGAGTTCCTCTTTGTGTGTGGTGAGCTTCCCCTGCCTGAAAGAGTTTGGAGATTGATCAAAGAAACTGCACTCTGATCAGAGTTATCCAGCGTTCTGCGTACATACACGATCCCCCACCCTTATCCATACATCAGTTACACACCATGCTATTGCAGCATCCAACTGTTTGTCCCTGTAGAGTCCACCTTCCTCTTTTAGGGAGCTCAAACTACCTGTACAGAAATAACAGAGACAATGTTAGGTCAAAGCCTGGGCACCCTTCCCCTCTAGCTAACCTTCCTCTGATCACCTGACAACCTGCTGTCACCATCTCTCCAGCACTTGGCTCTTCCAAGCTTTCTGGGATATACACTAGTTGGGGGAAAAACCTTGGCTTAGGAGAATCTAGATTCCATCTTTCGGTTCCCAGCTTAGTCATTAGCTGTGGGACGCGGGGGGAACCACATCCAGGGGTCTGACAGGAGTGCTGCAGTTCAAGTCCTCACTGTCTCCAGGGCTTAGCAGCCTATTCCCGAAATGGCTCTTGAGCAACTGTCGTGGGCCCCTCGAGTGTTGGCATGTTGTGCTCAGCTCCTCATCTCCGGTCCTGGAGCTCGGTAAGGTGGGAGGGTCTTGAAGATAACGGCAGCGCAAGGACTAGGCACGCGGAAGGGAAATAAGGGGCATCGGCTAACTCTGCCACCACCTCACCCTTCAGATCCATGAGGATGAGTCGCGGCGTGTAGGTCTCCTGGCCGTGCAGCGTCCGGCCCGTACGATACAGGACGTCGGGGCACAGCTCTCCCGGGGGCTCCTTGGCATCGGTCGCTCAGCCCAGCGCAGCATCCTGGGGAAGCAGAGAGGACGAGGCAGGCCGGCTGATCGTCGGGAGTGTAGATCCCGAAGGGCCCCTCGGGGGCAGTTGCCCGCCGACCTCACCTGCTGGTTCCACCAGTGCGCGCCCACGAAACCGGCAAAACGTCCCAACTGCAGTGTGAGCACCTCCTGGGCCCCGCCCGCCATACTGCGCTGGTCCACGGGGCCGCAGCGCCCTAGCCTCGCTGCTCCTAGCCGATTGGCTAGGCAGGCGCGTGGGCGGGTGTTATTCTCGGCGACTTATTGGTCCGCAAACACATCCTTTCCCGTTGGAGAAATGATGCGCCGATCCTTTCCTACCTCTTCCTAGACGTGGCCCAGTCCGGCTTCTCTGTGGTTGCCTGCGAGAGGCGGGGCTCCACGGGCCACGCCGTTGCTACTGCTCCACGCTGGAGCGGGGTGGTCGCTGTCTCCGCCGCTGACTTGGGTCCGCCAGGGCGCGGGCCGCGGAAGGCTCTGCCTCGTACTTCCCTTAGGGTCTTATCTCTTCTTACAGATCTCTCCGCTGGCTGATAGCTCCCCGGGCAAAAATGAAACCTTGCCAGAATAGCGGAAGCTCCGCTAAAGCCTCCCATGCCCCCTCATCTCTTCAGAAGTCACACGGATCACGACTCTTCAGAAGTCCACAGATCCCTGTGGACTGACCTAGCTATCATATCTGTATCATTTACATGTATTAATCTATCTCTGTGTATGTAACACCTTATGTAAATAGAGTATTGGCGTCTGTCTTTTGCTCAATATGGTTTATGCAATTTATGTTTTTGCATATATATTTTTCATCTCTGTGGAATAGTCCATTGTATGAATACACCACCACCGATCTATTCTAAAGAATGAATATATTCTGCTGATAATAGCTTTTGGGATTGTTTCCATTGTTTCCAATTTTGGCCTGTTAGGTGCTATGATTAACATCCTTGTGTATATTTAGAAAGATAAAGCAAATATTGGCCAGGCGCTAAGCCTCATGCCTGCATTCCCAGGTTTTGGGAGGCTGAGGCAGGAGGATCGCTTGAGTCCAGAAATTCCAAACTGGGCAACCTAGTGAGACACCAGCCCCCAACTCCCTATAAAATAATATTTCAAAAAGTTAGCCAGGCGACTCACATCTGTAGTCCCAACTGGAGGCTGAGATGGGAGGATTGCTTGGGCCCAAGAATTCGAGGCTACAGTGACCTGTGATCGCACCACTGCACTCCTGTCTGGGCGACAGAGCGAGACCCTGTCTCAAAAAAATACAGATAAAACAAAACAAAACAAAAAAAAGTGGCCAGGCACGGTGGCTCAAGCCTGTAATCCCAGCAGTCTGGGAGACCGAGGTCGGCGGACCACTGAGGTCAAGAGTTGTAGACCAACTTGGCCAACATAGTGAAACCCGTCTCTACTAAAAATACAAAAATTAGCTGGGCATGGTGTTGGGCGCTTGTAATCCCAGCTACTCCGGAGGCTGAGGTAGGAGAATCACTTGAACCCCGGAGGTGGAGATTGCAGTGAGCTGAGATAGCACCACTGCACTCCAAACTGGGCGACAGATCAAGACTCCGTCTGAAAATAAAAAATAAAATCTTAGCCTCTCTTGTCTATTCTGAGCTCCTTGTAATTCCATATTTATTTAGTCTTATTTATTTATTTTGAGACAGGGTCTCACTCTCTTGCCCAGGCTGGTGTGCAGTGGTGCAATCTCGGCTGACCGCAGCCTCAACCTCTTGGGCTGAAGCGATCCTCCCACCTCAGCCTCCTGCATAGCTGCAATTACAGGCATGGACCACCACCACCTGGCTAATTTTTTTTATTTTTTGTACATATGGGGTTTCACCGTCTTGCCCAGGCTGATCTCAAACTCCTGAGCTCCTGAGCTCAAGTGATCTGCCCACCTCGGCCTCCGAAAGTGTTGGGATTACAGGTGTGAGGCACTGTGCGCAGCTACCATTTCACTTCTAAGTATGATGTGGGCTGAAAAGTTTCTGTAGGTACTCTGACAGCTTAAGGAAGTTCTGTATTCCTGTTTTGCTAAGAATTTTGGTCATGAATAGATTTGAATGTTTTTTACAGCTTTCTCCGCACTAAGATAATTACATTATTTTATCATTCCTTTGTTGCACTAATGAATACATCTGATTTTTATGTAATACTATCTTGCATTCCTAAAATTATCCCAAACTCATTTATGTTGATTATCCTTTTAAAATATTGGATCTGGGTTTGGCGTAGTAGCTCATGCCTGTAATCCCAGCACTTTGGGAGGCTGACGCGGGTGGATCACCTGAGGTCAGGGGTTCGAGACCAGCCTGGCCAACATGACAAAACCCCCTCTCTACTAAGAGTACAAAAATTAGCCGGAGTCTCGTCCTGTCGCCCAGGCTGGAGTGCAGTGGCACGATCTCAGCTCACTGCAACCTCCACTTCCCGGGTTCAAGCGATTCTCCTGCCTCAGACTCCTGAGTAGCTGGGATTACAGGTATGCGCCACCACACCCGGCTAATTTTTGTATTTTTAGTAAGGGTTTCACTATGTTGGCGAGGCTGGTCTCAAATTCCTGACCGCGTGATCTGCCAGCCTCAGCCTCCCAAAGTGCTGGGATTACAGGTGTGAGCCACCGCACCTGGCCAATTTTAATATTTTAAAATATTTAATTTTTAATTTAATTTTTTATATTTTTTTGAGATAGGATCTCACTTTGTTACTCAAGCTGGAGCGCAGTGGTACAAACAGCTCACTGCAACTTCAACCTCTTGGGCTCAAGCCATCCTCCCACCTCAGCTCCCGCAAGTAGCTGGGACTACAGGCATGCGCCATCACGAATCCAGCTAATTTTGTTTTTTTTTTTTTTTTTTTGAGACTGAGTCTCATTCTGTCACCCAGGCTGGAGTGCAGTGGCGTGATCTCAGCTCACTGTAACCTCTGCCTCCTGGGTTCAAGCAATTTCCCTGCCTCAGCCTCCCGAGTAGCTGGGATTACAGGCGCCTGCCACCACGCCCAACTAATTTTTGTATTTTTTTAGCAGAGACAGGAGTTTGCCATGTTGGTCAGGCTGGTCTTGAACTCCTGACCTCAGGTGATCTCCCCGCTTTGGCCTCCCAAAGTGCTGAGATTACAGACGTGAGCCACTGCGCCTGGTCAATTTTTGCATTTTTGGTAGAGATGAGGTTTCACCATGGTGCCCAGGCTGGTCTTGAAGTCCTGGGCTCAAGCAATCCTCCCGCCTCGGCCTCCCAAAGTGCTGGAATTACAGGCCTGAGTCACTATGCCCTGCCAGCCAGTATTTTCAACGTACAAAATTTTTAAGTTTTGTGTTTAGTAATTTCACAATCATTTAATTTGAATTGCTTTCTCATTTCCATTCTGATCTTTTTTCCTGACCAATGGGCACATCAGAAAAGTATGTTTTAATTTCCAGACACGTGAGGAGTTTCTACTTCTCTTTTTGTTACTGGTTTCTAGTTTAAATTGCATTAGAATCAGAGTACGCGGCTGTATGATTTAAATTCTTTGAAATATATTGAGCTGGTTTATGGTCCATTGTCAGTCAATTTTGAACAGGTTCTTTATGTGCTTCAAAAGAAAGTACATTCAGAAGTTTTGGGATTTGATAGGGGGAAGGTGAGGCCAGAAAGGCAGGTCCACTCCGTATAACTTCTATTGAAAAAGATCTGCGAGGCCGGGCTCGGTGGCTCACACCTGTAATCCCAGCACTTTGGAAGGCCGAAGTGAGCGGATCACCTGAGGTCAGGAGTTTGAGAACAGCCTGGCCAGTATGGTGACACCCCGTCTCTGCTATAAATACAAAACTTAGCCGGGCGTGGTGGTGTGCACCTGTAAGCCCAGCTACTAGGGAGGCTGAGTCAGGAGGATAGCTTGAACCAAGGTTGCAGAGGTTACAGTGAGCCGAGATCATGCCACTGTACTCCCGCCTGGGCAACAGAGCAAGACCCTTTAAAATATATATATATGTGAATAAGTGGACCCATGCAGTCCAAAAACGTTACTGTTTAAGGGTCAACAATAATGACCTGATGTATTTTCTACTTTTTAGAACAACAGATGCTTATTAAATTAATAATATGTTTATTAAAGCATTATTTCATAATCTGCCTTTCTAGAAGTTTGGTGATGTCCAAGTTCAGCTTTAGGCAACTTAATTTGCTCTCTTTTCTCTCTGCCTTCCTGGGTTAAAGAAAAGGATAACTGTAGTTAGGCTATTAAAAATAAAGTATATTATGTGAATGTAAAAGAGCTTCTACCAAAAAAAAGTTGTTTGGGGATTCAATTTTTAAAAATACTTCCATTAGGACAAGTGTTAATCATGCTACTCAATCTTTTATATCCTTACTTTTTTTTTTTGAGACAGAGTCTCACACTGTCACCGGGCTGGACTGCAGTGGCGCGATCTCGGCTCACTGCAGCCTCCGCCTCCCAGGTTCAAGCAATTCTCCTGCCTCAGCCTCCCAAGTAGCTGGGATTACAGGTGCCCGCCACTATGCCCGGTTGATGTTTTTGTATTTAGTAGAGACGGGGTTTCACTGTATTACTCAGGCTGGTCTCAAACTCCTGACCTCAGGTGATCCACCCGCCTCGGCCTCCCAAAGTGCTGGGATTATAGGCGTGCACCACCACACCCGGCCCTCTTTTGAATTTTTACTTGCAATTTTAGATTTGTCTCTTGAAGGGTAGCATTGCGTTTGGGTGCATTAGGTCTTCCCAGAAACAGACGATGGGGTTATAGCCTGGCCAAAGTCATTCAAGCCTATATGCCCAGCAATTTGGGAGGCTGAGACAGGTGGATCACTTGAGTCCAGAAGCTTGAGACCAGCCTGGGCAATATAGTGAGATCCCATCTTTATAAAAAAAAAAAATCAAAATTAGCCACGTGTGGTGGTGTGTGCCTGTAGTCCTAACCACTCGTGGAGCTGAGGTAGGAGGATTGAGTCCAGAAGGTCGAGGCTGTAGTGTGGCCTTACACTCCAGCCTGGGTAACAGAGAGTGAGACCCTGTCTCAAAATAATATTAATAAAAACATAAACTTTAGGTCAGTTTCCCTTTTTTATTTCCTTTTTGTTTTTTGAGACAGGGTCTTACTCTGCAGCTGAGGATGAGCAGTGGCATGATCACGGCTCACTGAAACCTCAACCTCTGGGGTTCAAGTGATCCTCCTGCCTCAGCCTCCCAAGTAGCTGGAACTACAGGCGCATGCCACCATACCTGGCTAATTTTTTTATTTGTTGTAGAGCCTAGGCTTCTCCATGTTGCCCAGGCTGGTCTCAAACTCCTAGGCTCAAGTGATCTGCCCACCTCGGCCTCCCAGCGTGCTGAGATTACAGGCATGGACCACCGTGCTTGGTCAGTTTTCCAGTTTTGCAAAAAACCTTCTGAAATTTTGATAATGATTGCATTGAATCTATAGGTCAATATGGGAATAACTGCCATCTTATTACTGAGTACTCCAATCAATGAACATGGAGAATCTTTCCATTTAGTAAGATCTTTTAAATTATCATCAGGAATATGGTTTCTAGGCTGGGCGTGGTGGCTCACACCTGTAATCCCAGCACTTTGGGAGGCCGAGGTGGCTGGATCACAAGGTCAGGAGATCGAGACCATCCTGGCTAACACGGTGAAACCCTGTCTCTACTAAAATTTCAAAAAATTAGCCGGGCATGGTGGCGGGTGCCTGTAGTCCCAACTACTCGGGAGGCTGCGGCAGGAGAATGGTGTGAACCCAGGAGGCGGAGCTTGCAGTGAGCCGAGATCGCACCACTGCACTCCAGCCTGGGTGACAGACCAAGACTCCGTCTCAAAAAAAAAAAAGAAAAAGGAATATGGTTTCTAGTGTACATTTAGCAGTTATTTTGTTCAAGTTATTTATTAGAGATTGGGTCTCACTCTGAGGTTTTGCCATATTGCCTAGCCTGGGAAACCAAGCTACATTCTGTCTCTACCAAACACTAAAAAATTAGCCAGGTGTGGTAGCACACACCTGTGGTCCCAAGTTACTAGGGAGGCTCAGGCAAAAGGACTGATTGAACCCAGGAGTTGGGGCTGCAGTGAGCTGTGATCATGCCACTGCACTCCAGCCTGGGAGACAGGGCAAGACTGTCTCTTAAAAATATATAAATATAAATTAAAAATATATTATATATATAACATATATATAAAATATATACAAATATATATAACATATATAATACATATACATAATATATAGGACCCAATATTATGAGTAATATACTATATATTGTCATATACAATATATAATATACAACCTATTAGTATACTACTTTGATAGTTATATATTACTATCAAAGTAAACATTTTTAATATGTATCTAACAACATATTAATAGTAATACTAATATAAACATAACATATATATACATATAACAGACATATATATACATATGATATGCATATCGTGTGTGTGTATATACATATATATATGTATATACACACACACATATATATATATATATATTTTTGTGAGACAGAGTCTCTATCAATCACCCAGGCTGGAGTGCAATGGCATGATCTCGGCTCACTGCAACCTCTACCTCCTGGGTTCAAGCAATTCTCCTGCCTCACCCTCCCGAGTAGATGGGATTAGAGGCATGTGCCACCACCCCCCGGCTACTTTTTGTATTTTTAGTAGAGACGGGGTTTCACCATGTTGGCCAGGCTGGTCTTAAACTCCTGACCTCAAGTGATCTGCCCGCCTCGGCCTCCCAAAGTGCTGGGATTACATGCATGAGCCACCACGCCCGGCCATATATATATTTGTGTAGAATTGTATCATCTCTAGGATTTGGTAACAGAAATTCCTTTTAGAAAAGCACTGGGAGAAAGGGAAGATACCTGATTTTCCATTATTGTTATTCCTCATACCTATGTGGGATTCGTTCCAGGATCCCACTTCCCCCAGGTAGCAACATCCTTAGATGCTGAAGTCGGTCATGTAAAACAGTACAGTATACATTTATTTATTTATTTATTTATTTATTTTGAGACGGAGTCTTGCTCTGTTGCCCAGGCTGGAGTGCAGTGGTGCAATTCGGCTCACTGCAACATCCGCCTCCCAAGTAGCTTGGATTACAGGCGCATGCCACCGTGCCCGGCTAATTTTTGTATTTTTAGTAGAGACAGGTTTTCACCATGTTGCCCAGGCTGGTTGCAAACTCCTGAACTCAAGCAGTCTTCCCTGCCCGCCTTGGGCTTCCAAAGTGCTGGGATTACAGGCATGAGCCACTGTGCCCAGCCAGCTGTGAATTTTGACATGCTGAATTCCATAAAGCCTCAACAGAACCACTGGAAATTTCTGTAGAATTGATCTCTTCTGACCTGCAACAAGAGGAATATCAGAGAAATGCAATTTGGCCAATCTAAAGACTCCTTCCATATTATTAATCTAACACAACACTTTAGAAAGATATTTTATTTTTTAGGAAAAGAGCCATAATTATCTTAAATGTGAAAAACCACATCCAATAATCTGATATAAAGTTTTAGGAACAAGGGAATATCTTATTGTCACGCATTCACAGTGAAACCCATTTTAATGCAGGTCCAGAGCCAACTGCAGTCCTGTCCAATCCCATAGGTACAAGGGCCTGGCTCCTCTTCCTGTGTACTGCCCGACTTCCTCATCTTACTGGGTCCAGCATAAAGCAGATGTCCACTGTCTTCCTCACATGCTGTGATCTTGGCTTAGAGGTAGGCACAGTGCCGCTCCAGCAGCGAGGGGTTCGCGTTACTTAGGAACAGCAGCTCTTTTTTCCCTTCTTCTGTAGGAGCTAAAATGGAGACAAACACAGGTAAGTGGCAGTTTCCTCCTGCTGCACTGTGTTCCCCAGAATATCGTGTAGTCAGAGGCTACCATATCCAAATTACGTTCTGAGGTAATTATCATCTCCCAAGAGATCTTACTTCTAGACCCTCACCCCAACAAGCTACTCTTCTTTTGTATGCATTACTTCCTTTTCTGTGTCTACTCCTCCAACCCAGCATGGAGCTCTCCCTCCACTCCAAGAGTGTCTTCTGGACTTCAGGATTTTGTGACATCTCCCAACTCTTAGAAATCTGTCTATTGTGCATCCCAACTTAACATGCTACAGTTAGTCTTACACTCTTCACTGTACTCCTTTAATAAGCTATTCTAAATAGTATTTTTTTTTTTTTTTTTTTTTGCTTTTTTCGATAGAGATGGGGTCTCACTATATTGCCTAGCCTGGTCTCAAACTCCCGACATCAAGTGGTCTTCCCACCTTGCCCTCCCAAAGTGCAGATTACAGGTGTGAGTCACTGCACCAGGCCTCTGATTACTATTAACTCTATTATCTAGTGATAGAGCAGCCTTAGCTTTTCTTCTATATCCCCTCTCATACTCAAAGGTGAGGTCAAGGGCAAATAAATGAACAGTTGGAATGCTTTCAGTCAGAGTAGATGAAATATAGTGCTGAAAGTTAATGTCTGTACATATACTAGGACAGGTGTGGCAAAGATTTACTTAGGTGCTGGAGTAGCCCTTGCACAGTATGAATTTTTCTGTGGGTGTCCCAGCATGAGTCTCTCCAGTGAAGTCTATTGAATAAATAAATTCAATAAGGAGAATGTGGCAGGAACCCAATTACCTGGAAATTCTGCCCAGTGGATGGAGTTGCCTTTGTTCCCTTCTTTATCATGGAAAATTTAGGGATAAAATCTCTTTTGTAAATTAAACCTTAACTGCCTCCCACCCACTTTTCTGTACCATTTATCAGCCAGAAAGAAGTCAAGATAAAGGATGAAGTACAAATTAGAGGCTGTTGTTAAGGGAAGAAGAGATCAAGGCTCTGACTGAGTGGGATTCTACTGTGATCACAAAGCCCTGATAGGAAAAAACTAAATGATGGACCTTTCTCATGTTGAAGCCAATTGTTTTCCAAATAATACTGAATACAACTTTCAAATTCCTTTGGGTTATAGTTGGAAACCAGGATGGGAATAAAGGGATCCAGGGCATCAAATCCTTCCTGGGGAAGAAAAAGGATCAGGAAACATGTTAGTTAAGGGACAAAGCACCAGACAGACAGACTCTACTTAAGCACTTTGAAGGTAAGGTCTTTGTTTTTCTTCTATGTAACTCTACTTCTCATTCTCTGGCAACATTGCCTGATACAGGACTCCACATATGGACTCCACATATGGTGGCTGGCTACTCTTGCTCTACATGGCCACGAATACTATATATTAAAAAGAGGTGGCTGGGCACAGTGACTCACACCTGTAATCCCAGCACCTTGGGAGGCTGAGATGGGCATATTGCTTGAGCCCAGGAGTTCCAGACGAGCCTGGGCCATGTGGTAAAACCCTGTCTCGACAGAAAATACAAAAATTAGCCAGGAGTGGTGCTGCGTGCCTCTAGCCCCAGGTACTCGGGAGGCTGAGGATTGCTTGAGACCAGGAGGTTGAGATTGCAGTGAGCTGCGATTGCTCCACTACACATACTGTCACAGTATGGGTGACAGAGTAAGACCATGTCTGCACACACACAAAAAAAGGCAATGCTTGAGGAGGCAGATGCTACTTGTGTGAATACACACACATACACGCACACACACACATATTGTGTGTATGTATTTTGGACAGTTTTGGCTTTTGAAACAAAGTTAATGTTTCATATTTTCAAAGGAATATGGTGGCTCATGCTGGTAATCCCAGCACTTTGGGTGGCCAAGGAGGGCAGATCGCCTGAGGTCAGGAGTTCGAGACCAGCCTGGCCAACATGGTGAAAATACTAAAAATACAAAATTACTGTCTCTACTAAAAATACAAAAATTAGCCGGGCACGGTGGCTCATGCCTGTAATCCCAGCACTTTGGGAGGCTGAGGCGGGCAGATCACAAGGTCAGGAGTTCAAGACCTGCCTGGCCAATATGGTGAAACCCCATCTCTACTAAATTACAAAAATTAGCTGGGCGTGGTGGCATGCACCTGTCGTCCCAGCTACTTGGGAGACTGAGGCAGAAGAATTGCTTAAACTCGGGAGGTGGATGTTGCAGTGAGCCGAGATTAAGCCACTGCACTCCAGCCTGGTGACAGAGCAAGACTCCATCTCAAAAAAAAAAAAAAAAAGAAAAAAAAATTAGCCAGGCGTGGTGATGCGTGCCTGTAATCCCAGCTACTTGGGAGGCTGAGGCAGGAGAATCACTTGAACCTGGGAGGTGGCGGTTGCAGTGAGCTGAGATTGCACCACTGCACTCCAGCGTGGGTGACAGAGCAAGACTTCATCTCAAATAAAATAATATAAAAAATAAAAATAATGGGAAAAAATACGCTAGATGGAAAACAAATGGAAACAAATGAAGCAATCAAACTGTATTTCTTTTTTTTTTCATTTTCTTGAGACTGAGTTTTGCTCCTGTTGCCCAGGCTAGAGTGCAATGGCACGATCTTGGCTCACTGCAACCTCTGCCTCCTGGGTTCAAGCGATTCTCCTGTCTCAGCCTCACGAGTAGCTGGCATTACATGCCTGCACCACCATGCCCAGCTAATTTTTTGTATTTTTAGTAGAGACAGGATTTCATCATGTTGGCCAGGCTGGTCTTGAACTCCTGACCTCAGGTGATCCGCCCGCCCTGGCCTCCCAAAGTGCAGGGATTATAGGCGTGAGCCACTGCGCCCGGCCCAAGGAACTTATTTTTTTCTTTCTTTTTCACTGTCTCCCAGGCTGGAGTGCATTGGCACATCTTAGCTCACTGCAACCTCTGCCTCCCAGGGTCAAGCGATTCTCCCACCTCAGCCTTCGGAGTATCTGGGACTATAGGCGCCCCACCATGCCCGGCTAATTTTTTTTTTTTTTTTTTCATTTTTTGGTAGAGACGGGGTTTCACCATGTTGGCCAGGCCGGTCTAGATCTCCTGACCTCGTGATCTGCCCGCCTCGGCCTCCCAAAGTGCTGGGATTATAGGCATGAGCCACCGCGCCCAGCCTGAGAGCTATCAAATCTGAAACTACTTTTCATATATTCTAGTATTGAGCTAATAAGTAAATATACTATGGCTACTGGCAGCAGATTTCTCATTATTTTAGATTAGAGTTACAGATATGGAAAGGGTATAATGACTGCTGTGATGGTAGCATGGAATTGGCTACTAGTAGGAACTCATAGTTTTTTAATATGATTAGAGAAACAAACGCAGATGTGTGTGGATGTGTATAAACATGTATATGCATATGGTTCACACATATACATACATACATGTATGTATGTACATCTATTTACGAACTTTGCTGTGAGGGCCTAGGAGAAAGGACACCTCAGTAGCAGTGAGTATACCTAGGACTCAGGCCTTGGTTGCTAAATACCAGTCTCCTCTAAAATAAGCCAATGCTCTTTGGAGAAATGGAGATTCCAGGGCTGGGCATGGGAAGTATAAGAGGGGTCTGGAACATATTCTCATGACAGAAAATAAAGAAGTGGTCAAAGAATGATAGGAGCTGGATATGGTGGCTCACGCCAGTAATCCCAGCACTTTAGGAGGCCGAGGTGGGAGGATTGCCTGAGGCTAGCAGTTCAAGACCACCCTAGGCAACAACATAGTTAAGACCATGCCTCTAAAAAAAAAAAAGGAAAGAAAAGAAAAAGACAACATTCAGTGCTGGGTGTGGTGGCATGTGCTCAAGGCTACAGTGAGCTATGATGGTGCTACTGCACTACAACCTGGGTGACAGAGTGAGACCCTATCTCCAAAAAAATAATGATGGGGACATTTTAAAAGGATATAGAAGTTAGCTTGAAGGAGCTTTTTTTTCCTGTTGAGATAGGGCCGCACTCTATTGCCCAGGCTGGAGTACACTGGCAAAATCAGGGCCCACTACAGCCTTGACCTCCCGGGCTCAAGCGATCCTCCCACCTCAGTCTCCAGAGTAGCTGTGACTACAGGTGAATGCCACCATGCCCAGCTAGTTTTAAAATTTTTTTTTGTAGAGATGGGGTCTCACTTTGTTGCCCAGGCTGGTCTCAAACTCCTGAGCTCAAGGGATCCTTCTGCCTTGGCCTCCCAAAGTGCTGTGATTACAGCTGTGAGCTACCAAGCCTGGCCATGAAGGAATTGTTTTTTTGTCTTTTGTTTTTCTTGAGACGGAGTCTTGCTTTGTGGCTCAGGCTGGAGTGTAATGGCACAATCTTGGTTCACTGCAACCTCCGCCTCCTGGGTTCAACCGATTCTTCTGCCTCAGCCTCCAGAGTAACTGGGACTATAGGCGCGCACCACCACACCTGGCTAATTTTTACATTTTTAGTAGAGACAGGATTTCACCATATTGGCCAGGCTGGTCTTGAACTCCTGACCTCGTGATCCGCCCGCCTCGGCCTCCCAAAGTGCTGGGATTACAGACGTGAGCCATCACACCCGGCCAATGAAGGAATTTTTAATGGCCAAATCTAAGATGATTTGAGCACCAAAATAAAAAGTGACAGTAATGATTCAGATTCTATTAAATAAAAATCCACAAGACCATACCAACTGTGGAGGCTCCATGCCAGGTATAACTAAAGTAATGGATACTAAAACCAGTAGGTGGAAGTTTGAGAAGTAACAGGATCTTTACCTAGTCTCAAAGTATATCTCTACAACATACATATTAATTCCAAAGCAAAATAATAACTTTATTGAAGAGAAACCAGATGGACAACACCTCAGCTAACAGTTCCAAAATCATTACCAGTAATGGGAGAAATGTGCCTCCTGATAGGATGCACTCACTCAGACATGTCATCACTTCTAACATCACTTCTATTCAGGAGGAAACCTCAGACAACCCCAAAAAGTGACCTACAAAATAGCTGGCATGCACATGCCAAAAACATAAAGATTTCAAATGACAAAGACTGACAGACTGTCACAGATTAAAGGAGACCAAAGAGACATGACAACTTTTTCTTTTTTTTGAGACGGAGTCTCGCTCTGTCACCCACGCTGTAGTGCAGTGGCGCAATCTCGACTCACTGCAACCTCCACCTCCCGGGTTCAAGCGATTCTCCTACCTCGGCCTCCTGAGTAGCTGGGATTACAGCCACGCGCCACGATGCCGGGCTAATTTTTTGTATTTTTAGTAGAGACGGGGTTTCACCATGTTAGCCAGGATGGTGTCGATCTCCTGACCTCATGATCCGCCTGCCTCGGCCTCCCAAAGTGCTGGGATTACAGGCATGAGCCACCGCACCCGGCCAGAGACATGACAACTTAATGTAACACATTATCTGGGATTTATTTTTCTATAAAAGATACTGGGATAACTGGCTACATCAGAATAAATTCCACCAATTAGGTAAAAGTATGATATCAATGTCAATTTTCTGACTTTGATAATTATGCTCAGGGTATATTAGAGTATCTTTGTTTTTAGGAATGAGACATTATTTGGAGACAAAGAAGCATCAAGGCCAGGCGCCGTGGCTCACGCCTATAATCCTAGCACTTTGGGAGGCTGAGGTAGGCAGATCACTTGAGGTCAGGAGCTTGAAACCAGCCTGGCCAACATGGTGAAACCTCGTCTCTACTAAAAATACAAAAAATTAGCTGGGCGTGGTAGTGGACACCTGTAATCCCAGCTACTTAGGAGGCCGAGACAGGAGAATCACTTGAACCCGGGAGGCGGAGGTTGCAGTGAGCCGAAATCGCGCCATTGCACTCAAGCCTGGGTGACAGAGCAAGACTCCGTCTCAAAAAAAAAAAAAAGAAAAGAAACTCTGGAGAAAGACGGAGACGGATAAAGCAATGATGATCAAGTTAATATTTTAGGAATCCAGGGGAAGGGCATACAGGAATATGATTTTTCTCTAAGTCTGAAATTATGTCAGAATACATAGATTAATAAAAATATTTTTCTTTAAACAGGATAACAATCTAAGTAGAAACAAATTTTCCTTTGACTTGACCTTTCCCAGCAACTCCTGGGGCAGATAGGCTTTCCGGGGCTTAAAGAGAGACCCAGTCTGGCTCAAAGCCGACACAATGGCGCCTCCATGCTGAAAGAAAAGAGAAAAGGCTGAACTGGAAAAAGTTAAAAAGGATGGAAAACTGCATTAATCATCTGTAGATTTTTTCTTTCTTTCTTGGGCATACAGTGTTACAAAAGTGTGGTCTAGCACAGTTAAATGGCAACTAAATTGGTTATTCCAGATTTGGCTCTGACAATAAACTGCTACCTGATTTTAAATCTACCATGACATATTTGTGGGTCTCAAA
Source organism: Pan troglodytes (assembly GCF_028858775.2). NCBI lineage: Eukaryota > Metazoa > Chordata > Mammalia > Primates > Hominidae > Pan > Pan troglodytes. The sequence goes on from NC_072398.2 coordinate 93,474,080, forward strand.
CTCTTTTCCAAAGACGGTAAGGAGATACAAAAACACTTTAAATGTCTGCAAGCAAAATAAAATTAGGCCAATATTTAAATAAAATGGTTTTGAATAAACTTACTTTGGAAAGATTATAAACCACATATATATAGATTTTAATTCAGACTTTATTTCTAACTTGGTACAGATACAGGAATTAAATAAGACATAATAACTTACTGTCCATAAAATTAGAGACTGTAAAGTATTAGCAATGAAAGAGTAGAACATGTTTAAAATGATAATACATTTCTTTCTGAAATGTGTGAGGTATCATATGCACTTACCCAATCATTTTTCATCATTTTCCTCAAGTTGTGAACAAGTGCTAATTCCTCTGGGGCAATCTGCATATTGGACAGAAAGAGAGAAGAGATCATCACGTGCCTTTCCTAGATGTTCTCCCGAAACAATTGACAACAATTTTTTTGTTTTTTTTTTGACAGAGTCTCGCTCTGTCGCCCAGGCTGGAGTGCAGTGGCGCGATTTGGGCTCACTGCAACCTCCACCTCCTGGGTTCAAGCGATTCTCCTGCCTCAGCCTCCTGAATAGCTGGGACTATAGGCACGCGCCACCAGAGCCTAATTTTTTGTATTTTTAGTAGAGACAGGGTTTCCCTGTGTTAGCCAGGACGGTCTCAAACTCCTGACCTTGTGATCCGCCCACCTCGGCCTACCAAAGTGCTGGGATTACAAGCATGAGCCACTGCGCCTGGCGACAACAATTTTTTTAAAACCCTCAACTAAGACATAATTGTATACCTGAAGGTACTCCCTCTAGGATAAGCCACATAGCCTCTGGCCCTAGAACTGCCATGCTTCTGGAGATTAACAGTCACTGAGAAAAACACCCACCGCCCCAAACCAGCCCCATTTTGATGCTTCTGATCTCCTCTGCTTAGACCATCTAGACTCATTTTGAAAAAAGAATCAAAAGACAGAAAAAAATTAAGAAAGAAAACATAGCTTCTGCTGTCATTCTCTTTCCACAACATACTCCCTTAGTTTTCAATGAATAGTGGAACTCTTGGCATTACCTCCTCCTCTGATTCCATTTTACTGTTTATCTTTTCTTTTTTTTTATTTTTTTGAGACAGAGTCTCATTCTGTCGCCCAGCCTGGAATGCAGTGGCACGATCTCCACTCATTGCGGGCTCTGCCTCTTGGGCTCAAGCCATCCTCCCATCTCAGCCTTCCAAGTAGCTGGAGCTACATACAGGTGCAAACCACCATGCCCAGCTAGTTTTTTATATTTTTTGTAGAGACAGGGTTTCACTGTGCTGCCCAGGCTGACCTCAAACTCCAAACTCCTGGACTCAAGCAAATCACCTATCTTGGCCTCCTAAAAGTGCTGGGATTTATCAGCCATCACACCAGGCCTTGCTGTTTATCTTCACATATATATACGAATATGTATGTGTGCATATACATATACGAATATGTATGTGTGCATATATACATATATACATATATGAATATTATATATACATATATGAACATATAGGTATATTCATATATTATGAATACATATATGAATATATGTATATATAAATATATATGAATATATGTGTGTATATATACATATATGAATATATATGTGTGTATATATACATATATATGAATATATATATATGGCGATCTCGGCTCACTGCAACCTCCGCCTCCTGGGTTCAAGCGATTCTCCTGCCTCAGCCTCCCGAGTAACTGGGATTAGTCATGCACCACCATGCCCGGCTAATTTTGTATTTTTAGTAGAGATGGGTTTCTCCATGTTGGTCAGGCTGGTCTCGAACTCCAAGCTCAGGTGATCCGCCCGCCTCAGCCTCCCCAAGTGCTAGGATTACAGGCATGAGCCACTGCGCCCAGCCATATATATATTTTTTAAGAGACAGGATTTCACTCTGTCACCCAGGTTGGTGTGCAGTGTTGCAATCATGCCACACTACAACCTTGAACTCCAGGGCTCAAGTGATCCTCTGGCCTCAGCCTTCCAGTAGCGGTGACTACAGGTGTGTGCCACCATGCCGGCTAGCGGCTAATTTCTTATTTTTTTAGAGGCAGGGGCCTTGCTATAGTGCCCATCCTAGTGTTGAACTCCTGGCCTCAAGCGATCCTCCCACCTCAGCCTCGTGAGCCACTGGGATTACAGGCGTGAGCCACTGCACCCAGCTCTTTACTGTTTATCTTCAAATATTCCTAGGGCAAGAAAACATATTGCATGGTCTACAAGGCTAAGACCCAGCCTCCATACTGATGGAATCAGAAATCAGAGAAACAAGATAGAGACACCCAGTTTTCCTACCGGGCTTTTATCTTCTCTTTTCAGAGTGGTTCTTCCCCAAAGAGCATTGATTCCATCCACGGCCACTAGGAGGTGAAACATACCCAAAGAACTTTGCCTCTTTAGCTCTTTCAGCACAATTCCAACTGCATCTGTGGCGTTCCTCACCCGTGTTATGCCCTATTGGGAGAGACAGTGGATTGTAGTGCTACCAGAGGCCTTCTCTTGTTATCGCATGTTACACATTCAGTGTTTTTTCTTATACCTGTTCAACCACTTCTCCCAGAGGACTCCCTTTCTCAGTGCTTTCTCTCTTATTCCAGACATACTTCTCTTGAACTTTTATCTAAAAGCAAGCAAAGAAAATAAAAACCAAAAAAAAGGCTACTTGGCCTAAGGGTGAAACCATCCCTTGAAAAGGTTGGAGGCTAAGGTTAACAGGAGTTCATTTTAATCTATTGTTCAGGTTCTGTAAGAGACCTCAATGTAGAAGTGAATGCTTTCTTTTCTTTCTTTTTTTTTTGAGACAGCTTCTTTCTCTGTAACCCAGGCTGAAGTGCAGTGGCATGATCTCAGCTCGCTGCAACATCCACCTCCCAGGTTCAAGGGATTCTCTTGCCTCAGCCTCCCAAGTAGCTGGGATTTCAGGCGTGTGTCACCACGCCTGGCTAATTTTTGTATTTTTAGTAGAGATGGGGTTTCGCCATGTTGGCCAGGCTGGTCTAGAATTCCTGACCTCAGGTGATCTGCCCACCTCGGCCTCCCAAAATGCTGGAATTACATGTCTGAGCCACATGCCTGACCTCTTTTATCTTTTTTTTGAGACCATATCTCGCTCTGTTACCCAGGCTGGAGTACAATGGCGCTATCTCGGCTCACTGCAACCTCTGATTCCCAGGTTCAAGAGATTCCCCTGCCTCAGCCTCCTGAATAGATGGGCCTACAGGCGTGCACCACCACACCTGGCTAATATTTGTATTTTTAGTAGAGATGGGGTTTCACCATGTTGGCCAGGCTCATCTTGAACTCCTGACCTCAGGTGATCTGCCTGCCTTGGCCTCCCAAAGTGCTGACATTACAGGTGTGAGCCCCTGTGCCTGACCAAAGTGAATGCTTTCTAATCCATTTCTGCTTGGAGCCTTGAAGAAACATACATAAGGGATTCTGATGAAAATGTCCAGAATGAGACTCTGGCATCTGCATTTTTAACAAGCTCTTAGGTGACTCTGCTTTATATCCAGAGTTGAAGGCCCCTGGTCTAGACAGGGTATCCAAGAATCACCAGGGTAAAGAAGAATTTTTCCAATACATTTCTGGTTCCCTAAAAAGATATTGTCTGGAGAAAATCATGTAGTTGGAAATGTGCTTGCAAGGGACTGGAGGCTGTACCTTGAAAAGTCAATGAATCAACTGGATTTCACTTTGCTACCCACAAAATGGGAACAACTTACTGTTGCCTATTTATTTCACATGGATAAATGAGTTTCAAGTTATGAGTCCACTGTGAGCAAAACATATGAAAGAAATTAAAAATGATACAGTTATTCCAACTCCAGTATCAGTTCTCCATAGTCTATTGGTACTCAGGGCACAAAGAATCCATGTAAGGACTACCTAGCACTCAACTTCTGGGAGTCTAGTCACCTGGTTCAGGAAGCGCTCATTTGTAGTTTTGAAATTCTTCAGCCAGGTTGAAGCCTCTAAAGGTTGATCAAAGCGCTGTTTGTTGTAGCTGGACTGCAGAAGATCCTGACAATTTTTCACCCAAAGATGAGCTTTAAAAAAAAGAGGCAGAAGAAAACAAGCCAGGCAGAAACTGTATTCAACTTGAAATATTCTATGCCTCTTTTAAGTTATGGGAAATGACTTTAGTTTCTCATATATATGTCTTTTCTTTTTTTTTTTTTTTTTGAGACAGGGTCTTGCTCTGTCACCCAGGCTAGAAGGCAGGATGTGATCACAGTTCACTGTAACCTTGAACTCCTAGGCTCAGGCAATCATCCTGCCTCAGCCTCTCAAAGTGCTGTTGAACCACTATGCCTGGCCTTGTCAGGTCCATCTTAGACTAAACATTATCATTAGAATCAATATATAAAACATACCAAGTGTATTAAATATCACTTCTGCTTTCTGGCAGGTTTGAAAGGTAAGTCAGAAAATGTGGATGTTACATAAGCAGGGTTGTTTAAAAAAGAAAGAAAATGTGGATGCACACAACACTGAACAAAAAAGAGACAAATGCAAGTTTTGACAATCCATACTGATGACTCTAGAATGCTGATAAATAGTAAAAGGCTCTGTGGGTACTCAGGACTGTTAACAGATGGCAAAAACAAAACAAAACAAAACAAAACTCCATGGCGACCTCTAAGGCAGAAGTTTATGTCCATGGGTATTAAATATCAAAAGAAGGACTGCTTAGCATCAAAAGGCTTCAGGAAGCTTTTAGCCGAATTTCCTTTTGTCACATTGACTTCACCTTATAATCTGCTTGGCAGTAATATCACGAAGAAATCATGATGGATGAGCTCAGACTGCTCTACATCTGGAGTAAAGGCTTTTCTTCTTCTTCTTTTTTTTTTTTTTTGAGACAGGGTCTTGCTTTGTTGCCCACGCTAGAGTGTAGTGGTGCGATCACAGCTCACTGCAGCCTCCTCCTGGGCTCTAAGCAATATTCCAGCCTCAGCCTCCCAAAGTGCTGGGATTATAGGTTTGAGCCATCGTGACTGGCAAAGGCTTTTCCTTTAGCTATCAGATCCCTGTTAGGAAAGTAAAGCTGAGGCCGGGTGCAATGGCTCATGCCTGTAATCCCAGCACTTTGGGAGGCCGAGGCAGGTGGATCACCTGAAGTCAGGAGTTCGAGACCAGCCTGGCCAACATGGTGAAACCCTGTCTCTACTAAAAATACAAAAAAAATTAGCCGGGCATGGTGGCGGGCGCCTGTAGTCCCAGCTACTCAGGAGGCTGAGGCAGAAGAATGGTGTGAACCCGGGAGGCGGAGCTTGCAGTGAGCTGAGATCGTGCCACTGCACTCCAGCCTGGGCGACAGAGCAAGACTCTGTCTCAAAAAAAAAAAAAAAAAAAAAAAAATTAGCTGGGTGTGGTGGTGTGGTGGGTGCCTGTAATCCCAGCTACTTGGGAGGCTGAGGGCAGGAGAATCTCTTGAGCCTGGGAGGCGGAGGTTGCAGTGACCTGAGATTGCGCCTCTGCGCTCCAGACTGGCCGACAAGAGCGAAACTCCATCTCAAAAAAAAAAAAAAAAAGAAAAGAAAAGAAAATTAAAGCTGCAAGGCTACCACAGTAACAGGATAACTAAACCTAACAGACAGAAGAAACAACAGGAAGTTCTTACCATCTGGAATATGTAGTATCAGCCAGTCCTGTTTTGCACAGAAATGAATAACATGGCAAAGACTTAGGGTTTTTCCTGTTCCCTTCTCTCCATCTAAAGTATGTGTTGTTAAAGAAAACATGACTGGAAGGATCACTTGTACTGTGAACAGTAGTTATGCTTTGTTTTGTTTTTTTGAGATGGGGTTGGAGTGCAGTGGCTTGATATCAGCTCACAGCAACCTCCGCTTCCCGGGTTCAAGCGATTCTCCTGCCTCAGCTTCCCAAGTAGCTGGGATTACAGGTGCACGCTACCACACCCGGCTAATATATTGCATTTTTAGTAAATGCGGGGTTTCGCCATGTTGGCCAGGCAGGTCTTGAACTCCTGACTTCAGGCGATACGCCTGCCTCGGCTTCCCAAACTCCTGGGATTATAGGTGTGAGCTACCGTGCCCGGCCTCAACAGTACTTTTTTTCATTTCTTCTGTTGCCTTATTTGAGGGGAGAAAGCATTGGCTCATGAGGGTCCACGCAGGCAGGAAAGGATACACAGAAGATATCGTATAGCCGGATAAGCAAAACTGGTGTTTTTCAGGTAATGCAGAAGTTCTAGGGCTGGTTTCCTTACCATCAGGCAAGCTTCACTGAATGTCTTCACCTGATAAAGTAGGAAAGAAGGAAAGAGTGGGTGGGGTGTGGAAGGAGTGGGTGGGGGGGTGGTATATATACTCTGCCTAAAGTGGCAACCAAGACCATCAGATTGCATGCCTCTAATTTATTCAGTTAGGAGAAGCTGGGTTGGTACTGAGTTTGAAAATCTATCCATATAACTTAGCTAAAAACTGAAATACATTATTCCACACTAAGTAACATGATAGTCAGCTTTTGATTATTCCTGTTACTGAAGCATATAGTCTATCTCAGCTGAAATCTATAAATAATTGATATATCTCATAACAAAATTATGTATACCACTTAGGGCCACTGTAAATATGGAAAGCATATAGAAAAATGCTTAAAATTTCTGACACAAGTTAATAATTCAATAAACATTAACTCTTTACATTTTTTTTCTTTTTTTTTTTTTGAGACGGAGTTTCACTCTTGTTGCCCAGGCTGGAGTGCAATGGCACGATCTCGGCTCACCACAACCTCTGCCTCCCAGTTCAAGTGATTCTCCTGCCTCAGCCTCCCGAGTAGCTGGGATTACAGGCACCCACCACCATGCCCGGCTATTTTGTATTTTTAGTACAGAAGGAGTTTCTCCATGTTGGTCAGGCTGGTCTCAAACTCCCGACCTCAGGTGACACCCCCGCCTCGGCCTCCCAAAGTGCAGGGATTACAGGCGTGAGCCACTGCACCTGGCCTAAAATTTATTTTTAGTTAATTTTTTTTTTTTTTTTTTTTTGAGACAGAGTGTCACTCTGTCACCCAGGCTAGAGTGCAGTGGTGCGATCTCGGCTCACTGCAACCTCCGCCTCCGGGGTTCAAGCAATTCTTCTGCCTCAGCCTCCTCAGTAGCTGGGATTACAGGTGCCACCACCATGCCAGGCTGATTTTTGTAACTTTAGTAGAGACAGGCTTTCACCATGTTGGTCAGGCTGGTCTCGAACTCCTGACCTCATGATCCACCCGCCTCAGCCTCCCAAGGTGCTGGGATTATAGGCGTGAGCCACCGCACCTGGCCTAAAATTTATTTTTATTACTTTAACCATTTAGACTTTTTTCTCTAGAACTAAATACATGGCGGCTCAGGAGCAGGTGTGACCAGCTGCCTCACAACTCTAAGGCCATCCATACCTCATACCTCCAGCATACTAACCTTTCAGAGTTTAATTCCCCTTTTGCTACCAGAATACTTTGGTGGGAAATTTGGGAAGCACTAATGTGTGTGAAACTGATTTGCAAAGAAAATATTAAAATATGTCTACTAATAAGAATATCTAACAAATACTGTTTGTAAGTATAACTAAAATAGTGTTAATTTTTTTTTTTTTTTTTTTGAGACAGAGTCTCGCTCTGTCGCACAGGCTGGAGTGCAGTGACACGATCTCAGCTCACTGCAACCTCCGCCTCCCGGGTTCAAGCGATTCTCCTGCTTCAGCCTCACAAGTAGCTGTGACTACAGGCGTGTGCCACCACGCCCAGCTAATTTTTGTATTTTTAGTAGAGATGGAGTTTCACCATGTTGGCCAGGCTCATCTTGAACTCCTGGCCTTAAGTAATCTGCCCACCTCAGCTTCCCAAAGTGCTGGAATTACAGGCGTGAGCCATTGTACCCAGCCAGTGTTGATATTTTTAAAAGAAATCCTAACAAAACAATTGAATTGGTGTAGGATTTGACAGGCAATTCCAAACTTAATAGAAGGCTCAATGTTCAAAAAAACATGATAAAGGTATTAAAACAAATGTTGGCTGGGCGTGGTGGCTCATGCCTGTAATCCCAGCACTTTGGGAGGCCAAGGCAGGTGGATCACCTGAGGTTAGGAGTTGGAGAGCAGCCTGGCCAATATGGCAAATCCCCATGTCTACTAAAAATATAAAAATTAGCCAGGTGTGGTGGTGAGCACCTGTAATCCCAGCTCCTTGGGAGGCTGAGGCAGGAGAATCACTTGAACCCAGGAGGCGTAGGTTGCAGTGAGCTGAGATCGCATCACTGCATTCCAGCCTGGGCGACAAAAGTGAAACTCCATTTCAAAAAAAAGTCACATCAGGGCTGGGAGCTGTGGCTCACACCTGTAATCCCAGCACTTCGAGATGCCAATACAGGAGGATCGCTTGAGCCCAGGAGGTCAGAGATGTAGAGTGTGCTGTGGGCTGTGGTCACGCCACTGTACTCCAGCCTGGTTGTCAGAGTGAGACCCTGTCTCTATAATTAAAATAATAGTAATAAAATAAAGTCAGCTACTCTGAGCACACTGTCCGTGAGTTAGGTCTGCTCCAAAAGGAGCAGTATTTAAAAAAAAAAAAAAGTCATATTAGGCAGTATGACAATGCTAATATCCACAAACAATGGTGAGGAAGTAGGCCTTCATGTAAATGAAAATTATGAAAAGAACCTGTAAGTTCTTCCAGAGTATTGTTGGTTAAGCCAGTCTGAAAACAACTTCAAATAGTTAATTAATGATAGAACCTCACAACTCTGAAGCTGAATAAACATTGTACTGTGTATGTCTTGGAACAGTTTAAAGTGCCACTGCAGATGATTTCTTCAACAAAATTTTTTTTAATTAAAATTGTTTTTTGGAGACAGGGTCTCACTCTGTTGTCCGAGTTGGGGTGCCGTGGCACTATCGTAGCTCACTGCAGCCTGAACTCCTGGGCTCAAGCCATCCTCCTGCCTCAGCCTCCTAAGCAGCTACCACACATGACTAAATGTTTTTCTTTTATTTTAAGTGAGCAGCAGCAAGATTTATTGAGAAGAGCAAAAGAACAAAGCTTCCACAGTGTGGAAGGGGACCCGAGAGGGTTGCCCATGTTTTTCTTTTCTAAATAAAGATACAGTCTCATTATATGGCCCAGCTGGTCTTGAACTCCTGCGCTCAAACAATCCTCCCACCTTCACCTCCCAAAGTGCTGAGACTACAGGCATAAACTACCTTGCCTGGCCTGTTATACCTTATTTTATTTTATGCTTGAGATAAGGTCTTGCTCTGTTGCCCAGGCTGGGGTACAGTGGTGCAATCATGGCTCACTGAAGCCCTCACCTCCTGAGCTCAAGCGATCCTCCAACCTCAGCCACCTGAGTAGCTGTGACTACAGGTGTGCATCATGCCCGGCTAATTTTTAATTTTTAATTTTTGTAGAGACAGGTCTCCCTATGTTGCCTAGACTGGTCTCGAACTCCTGGGCCCAAGTGATCCTTCCACCTTGGCCTCCCAAAGTGCAGCTGGTATTACAGGCGTGAGCCATAGCGCCCAGCCTGTTATGCCCTTATTATTCATCTAATTTCCCGAAATAAACCACACTAAAGAAATGAGATCCTCTGGCTCGCATGCTAAAACTCACCTGCACAGGCAAGTTTGATAACATTTTCACAAAATCCACAAGAGAATAAAAACCAATGCATCTAATCAAAATATTGCTTCTATTTAGCTCAGGAGTGTACTATGATTTTGCTTTTGTGCAGCATATTAACTATTTTCATGATATTTTGCCAAGGCAAATTTTAAGTTCATTTAAAACAATTATTTGATGCTGAAATTACTGGAATCTTCTTGGGCTATACAAGGAGGAAAACATCAATATTGTTTAAACATGAGCTTAAAGTAATTGTACTAGTCACAAAAGGTAATCAACACATGAATTTCTGTTTTTCAGATTAAATTTCATCTTTTTAAATTTTCTTCTCATTTAGCCCCACTCCTTTGCTAGCAGCAGCTTGTGTTCTGGGCTCCCTCCAATTCCATTCCCTGTCTTGAGCACCTGCATCACAAAGCGAGGAGGAAGGCCATGGGGAAATACAGTCTTCAAATCCTGGGGGGAGATGTTGTAGTGCTGACCCTCGTGCTGATCCCCATGCTTGGCCTAGGAAATAAGAGTGCAAACAGGTATAATGGTGACAAAGTGACCAAGACTTTCTTTTTTGTCTTATCTATGTGTGTGTATATATGTATGTCTATGTGTATATATATATATACATACATACATACATATATATACACATACATACATATATATATACACATACATATATATATATATTATTTTTAAAATGGAGTTTTACTTTTGTCACCCAGGCAGGAGTGCAATGGTGCGATCTTAGCTCACTGCAACCTCCGCCTCCTGGGTACAAGCAATTCTCCTACCTCAGCCTCCCAGTAGCTGGCATTACAATCTGCCACCGCACCCGGCTAATTTTTGTATTTTTAGTAGAGACGGGGTTTCACCATGTTGGTCAGGCTGGTCTTAAACTCCTGACCTCAGGTGATCTGCCTGCCTCAGCCTCCCAAAATGCTGCGATTACAGGGTGAGCCATCTTGCCCAGCCTTGTCTTCTTCTTTTTTTGAGACGGAGTCTCGCTCTGTCACCCAGGCTGGAGTGCAATGGTGTAATCTCGGCTCACTGCAACCCCCGCCTCCCGGGTTCAAGAGATTCTCCTGCCTCAGCCTCCCGAGCATCTGGGACTACAGGCACGCGCCACCACGCCCAGCTAATTTTTGTATTTTTAGTAGAGACGGGATTTCACCATGTTGACCAGGATGGTCTTGATCTCTTGACCTTGTGATCCGCTCACCTCGACCTCCCAAAGTGCTGGGATTACAGGCGTGAGCCACAGCGCCTAGCCCAGCCTTGTCTTTTTATCTGTGACCAAGACTTTGAAAATTGGATAAGGCCTGCTATTCACTCATGTCTTTATGTGTTTTTTTTTGGTTTGTTTGTTTTGTTTTTTTTTTTTGAGATGGAGTTTCACTCTTGTTGCCCAGGCCGAAGTGTAATGGCACGATCTTGGCTCACCACAACCTCCGCCTCCCGGGTTCAACCAATTCTCCTGCCTCACCCTCCCACGTAGCTAGGATCACAGGCATGTGCCACCACGCCTGGCTAATTTTGTATTTTTAGTAGAGACAGGGTTTCTCCATGTTTAGTAGAGACAGGCTGGTCTTGAACTCCCGACCTCAAGTGATCCACCTGCCTCAGCTTCCCAAAGTGCTGGGATTACAGGCGTGAGCCACTGCACCCGGCCTTTATGTCTTTTTTTTTTTTTTTTTTTTTTTTGAAACAAGATCTTGCTCGGTTTACCAGGCTGGAATGCAGTGGTACAATCACGGCTCACTGAGGCCTCCAATTCCCAGGCTCAAGAGATCCTCCCGCCTCAGCCTCACAAGTAGCTGGGACCACAGGTGTGCACCACTACACCTGGCTCATTTTTTTACTTTTTTGGTAGAGATGAGGTCTTGCTATGTTGCCCAGGTTGGTCTTGAACTCCTGAGCTCAAGTGATCCTCCCACTTTGGCCTCTTAGTGTTGGGATTACAGGCGTGAGCCACTGTGCCTGGACCACTCATCTCTTAAAGCTGGAAAAGATATCTCCCATTGTTTTGAGAAAGCCTGTTGCCCAGACTGGAGTGCAGTGGCCTGATCTCAGCTGACTATAGCCTTGACCTCCTGGGCTCAAGTGATCCTTGTACCTAAACCTCTCAAGTAGCTGGGACTACAGGCACATGCCACTATGCACTGCTAATTGAAAAACTTTTGGCCGAGTGCAGTGGCTCATGCCTGTCATCCCAGCACTATGGGAGGCCAAGGCAGGTGGATTATGAGGTCAGGAGTTCAAGACCAGCCTGGCCAAGAGGGTGAAAGCCTGTCTCTACAAAAAATACAAAAAATTAGCCAGGCACGGTGGCAGGCGCCTGTAATCCCAGCTATTCGGGAGGCTGAGGCAGAGAACTGCTTGAACCCGGGAGGTGGAGGATCCAGGGAGCCAAGATCACGCCACTGCACTCCAGCCTGGGTGACAGAGCAAGGCTCCGTCTAAAAAAAAGAAAAAGAAAAAGAAAATTTTTTTTGGCTGGGCACAGTGGCTCATGCCTGTAATCCCAGCACTTTAGGAGGCCAAGGTGAGCGGATTGCCTGAGGTCAGGAATTCAAGACCAGCCTGGCCAACATGGTAAAACCCCATCTGTACTAAAAATACAAAACTTAGCCAGGCATGGTGGTGGATGCCTGTAATCACAGCTACTTGGGAGGCTGAGACAGGAAAATCATTTAAACCTAGGAGGTGGAGGTTGCAGTGAGACGAGACTGCGCCATTGCACTCCAGCCTGGGCAAGAAGAGTGAAACTCTGTCTCAAAAAAAAAAAAAAAAAAAAAAAAAAAAATTGTTGTAGAGTTAGGGTCTTGCTATGTTGCCTAGGCTAGTCTAGAACTCCTATGCTCAAGTGATCCTCCCACCTAGGCCTCCCAAAGTCCTGGGATTACAGGCATAAGCTACTGTGCCCAGCCTCATTTATCTTAGCCAAGAATGCTGGTTGCTGCCCTCAAACCCAGTATGTATATAAAAGTGGTGGCCCAAATAATGAAGCCAATTGCTCATCAAAGTAAACCGTAGATGTAGGGGTAGCAAAGACAATTCTTGCCATCTGGATTCTTCTGTGCTGTGTATAGAGATGCTCCAGTCATGTGACAAGATCATCTGCATGCTGCTGTTTCCATAGAAACCCCAGAGGAATTGGCAGATAAAAGGACTGCAATTACAGAGAAAGCTGAAAAGACACTTCAGTGGCTTGATTCATTTATTCTACTTCATTTTGTGTTTGTGAAAATAGGTGAATGGTATATATATATCTCTGCATCTATCTATCTATCTATCTATCTATCTATCTATCTATCTTTCTTTTTTTTTTTTTTTTAGACAGAGTCTTGCACTGTCGCCCAGGCTGGAGTGCAGTAGCACGATCTCAGCTCACTGCAAGCTCCACCTCCAGGTTCATACCATTCTCCTGCCTCAGTCTCCCGAGTAGCTAGGATTACAGGCGCCCGCCACCATGCTCAACTAATTTTTTTTGTATTTTTAGTAGAGATGGGGTTTCACTGTGTTAGCCAGGATGGTCTCAGTCTCCTGACCTCATGATCCGCCTGCCTTGGCCTCCCAAAATGCTGGGATTACAGGCGTGAGCCACCTCACTCAGCCATATATATATACTTTTTAAGACAGAGTCTTGCTCTCTTGCCCAGCCTGGAGTGCAGTGGCGCGATCTTGGCTCACTGCAACTTCTGCCTCCTGGGTTCAAGCAATTCTCCTGCCTCAGCCTCCTGAGTAGCTGGGATTACAGGTGCCCGCCACCACACCCAGCTAATTTTAGTATTTTTAGTAGACAGGCTTTTGCCATGTTGGCTAGGCTGGTCTAGAACTCCTGACCTCAAGTGATCCTCCTGCCTCGGCCTCCCAAAGTGCTAGGATGACAGTCGTGAGCCACCCCGCATGGCCAAAGGCTAGAGATATATTTAAAACACACCCTGCTGAGATCATGTTTTGGGTAATGGGTGTTTACTTTTTCTTTCCACACAGACTATATTAAGATGGGAAGACTCAGAGGGTAGGGGCAGGGAAAGAAAGCTATTGGTTCCTAACATTACAGCACACACCACAAATTAATTTCATTTATGAGAGGCAGCAACAAAAAGAAATCAATATCCAGTCTAATGGGGAACTGGACTAGAAAATGCAACACTAGATACTGCTGGAATCCTGGCTTCTGCAGACAAAATTCACTTTAAATGCTGCTCTTCTCACAACAAATCAAGTTAGTTCCCTCTCCAGACCCTAGGAAATCCACTTACAAAACTGCAAAATAGCACCAGATTGGTTATTAGAAAAATTGGCTTCTGAACCTGCCCTGGTAGAAAATTGTGGGCAAGTAGTTTAATTTCTTTAGTACTCTCCATACCAGAGTTTGTTAAGTTATGGCTGGGCACCTGTTTTGTAAATAGAGTTTTACTGGAACATGTTCACACCCATTTGTTTATGGCAGAGTTGAGTACTTGTGACAGATCATCTCAGTCCATCGGCCTGAAATATTCACTACATGGTCCTTTAAGAAAAAGTCTGTCACCCAACACATAATATAAGCAATAATAATTGGTAAACTTACCCTGTAAGAAATTAAACTTAGTAAGTATTGAGTATTCGACAACTCTATGCTCAGCAAAATCCGTGGAACTAGGTGAATTCACTAGTAGAGATTACATGGGAACTGATAGAGACCGAGCTGGCCAGTGTATGTTACCACAGTATCAGACAGGGACAGGGAGAATCTGGGTTCCAGAGTGCTATCTCAGGTGCACTATCTGAGTAAATGCAAATCTACTAAGCTTCTTTCAGTTTCAGTTTTCCTATGCAAAATGAGGACAGGAACACAAATCATAAGCCCTGAGAAACCCCATATACATATTAGTAACTCACCGGGTCATTCTCATTGGTGCGGGAAATAGCTCTCGGACTCTCAACTGGAACCTGGTTATCTAGGTGAGCAGCAATGCTTTGGCGAGCCTGGGTCCCCATGTGTAAAAAACGCCCAGGGTCCAACTATAAGAGAAACCATTTCAGTGTTACGGGGTTATCAAACTTTTTTTTTTTTTTTTTTTTGAGATGTAGTTTCTCTCTTGTTGCCCAAGCTGGAGTGCAATGGCGTGATCTCAGGCTCACTACAACCTCCGCCTTCCAGGTTCAAGTGATTCTCCTGCCTCAGCCTCCTGAGTAACTGGGATTACAGGCGTGCGCCACCACACCCGTCTGATTTTTTATATTTTTAGTAGAAACAAGATTTCACCATATGGGCCAGGCTGGTCTTGAACTCCTGAACTCAGGTGATCTGCCCGCCTCTGCCTCCCAAAATGCTGGGATTACAGGCTTGAGCCACCACACCTGGCCAATCAAACTTTTTATGCTTGCCAAAACACTGAGAAGGTGAGCCATGTCTGCAACAGGGATGTCACTAACATACATTTTTCTTTTTTTTTTTGAGATGGAGTCTCGCTCTGTCGCCCAGGCTGGAGTGCAGTGGCACGATCTCGGCTCACTGCAAGCTCCGCCTCCCGGGTTCACGCCATTCTCCTGCCTCAGCCTCCCGAGTAGCTGGGACTACAGGCGCCCGCCACCACGCCTGGCTAATTTTTTGTATTTTTAGTAGAGGTGTATTTTTAGTAGGGGTTTCACTGTGTTAGCCAGGATGGTCTCGATCTCCTGACCTCATGATCCGCCCGCCTCTGCCTCCCAAAGTGTTGGGATTACAGGCGTGAGCCACCGCGCCCGGCAACATTTTTCTTCTATGTAAAAAGGATCCCTGTTATTATTTAAAATTCACTAAGTCCAATGACATTATTCATATTCTGTATCTGTTCCAGTCTGTGTATTGCCTTATCAGGGGTCTGTCCTATACGGAAACAAACAATTCTGTCAGAGATTATTCAGGAGCATACATAGCATAGCCATTAGCAAACTTGAAGCAGGAAAGCTCTTTTAATGCGCTTGCACAGCGATGAATGGTTGTCAAAACTGTGTAATTCTCATTCTCTGTCAGTCACCTCAGTTATCAGGGGATCAGTGCAATGCTCCTCACTATGTGACAGCTATAATTACATGCCCTGTAACAATTTTCCTGCTAATTGTGCCCTGGAATAAAGGATCTTTCATTAGAGACATGTAATAAGGGAGTATGTCAAATACACAGCTAAGTGAAAGCAAACTGCTCTATAGGTAACTCAGTGAACTGTACACCGAAACCTCTGAACCAACAGGGAGGGGAAGGGGGCGGATTTCGGTAGACAAATCTAACAAAATGGTAAGTGAAAAACCCCAAAACTGAGCTTAAGGATAACAAACCTTATGTAGAAAGTGAAAAGATGTGTTATGAGGAAAAGATTAGGGAATGCAGCCAGGAGAAGCAAGAGAACAGAAATATAATGGATAGTGTAATAAGGGAGTTGCTTAATAAATAGGTTATCATATGAAAGCTACCAGTATTTTATAGTCTCACCAAGCAGCTTCTCACTCTCTCTCTTTTTTTTAAGACAGGGTCTTGCTCTGTCACCCAGGCTGGAGTGCAGTGGCACGATCACGGCACACTGTAGTCTCAAACTCCCAGGCCCAAGCCATGCTCCCATCTCAGGCTCCCAAGTAGCTGGGACTACAGGTGCATGCCACTATGCCTAGCTAATTTTTTTAATTTTTTGTAGACAGGGTCTTGCTATGTTACCCAGGCTGCTCTCCAACTTCCTGCGCTCACGCGATCCTCCTGCCTCAGCCTCCCAAAGTGCTGGGATGATAGGTTTGAGCCACTGTACCTGGCTCACCAAGCAGCTTTTTGTGGGTTTTTTTTTTTTTTTTGAGATGGAGTCTTGCTCTGTTGCCCAGGCTGGGGTGCAGTGGCACAATCTTGGCTCTCTGCAACCTCCGCCTCCTGGGTTCAAGTGATTCTCCTGACACAGCCTCCTGAGCAGCTGGGATTATAGGAGTGTGCCACCACCCCCAGCTAATTTTTCTATTTTTAGTAGAGACAGGATTTTGCCATGTTGGCCAGGCTGGTCTCAAACTCCTGACCTCAGGTGGTCCTCCCACCCCAGGCTCCCAAAGTGCTGGGATTACAGGCGTGAGCCACCGTGCCCAGCCTACCAAGCAGCTTTTTGAGTGCAGAAAATATATGTTATCTCTGTACCATCCCTCCTCACACTTACACCCATTTTATGACATGATCCTAAATTATGTGTCTAACATTCCCACTACACAGGTTGAGAGACAGTATTGTACCCATCACATTTGTTTTTCTTTTTTTTTGAGATGGAGTCTCACTCTTGTCGCCCAGGCTGGGATGCAATGGCATGATCTCAGCTCACTACAACCTCTGCCCCCGGGTTCAAGTGGTTCTCCTGCCTCAGTAGCTGGGATTACAGGCGCCCGCCACCACGCCTGACTAATTTTTGTATTTTTAGTGGAGACTGGGTTTCACCATGTTGGTCACGCTGGTCTGGAACTCCTGACCTCAGGTGATCTGCCCGCCTTAGCCTCCCAAAGTGCTGGGATTATGGGTGTGAGCCACTATGCCCAGCCAACACATAACATTTTAACTTGTATCTTTATCTCTAAATCTTTGATTTTTTCATCGTTCATAGTCCTTAACCTTCCCGAAAATAGGTTTAACCTTCGACTAATCTAAAAGCTTGGATGGAGCCAGGTGTGGTGGTCCACTCCTGTAGTCCCAGCTACTTGGGAACTAAAGTGGAAGGACTGCTTGAGGGCAGGAGTTCCACATCAGCCAGGGAAGCACAGTGAGACCCCGACAATAAAAAAATTTTAAAAAGCTTAGAAGGTTCCAGAACGATGTCAAAATAAGTCTCAAATTCCTTAGCATAACAATCTAGACCACTGTGATGACTTCAGCCTACCTTTGTAATTTCATTTATAACCACATGACCATGCTAAAACATGTCACTTTTATGCCTCTATACTTCTGCTCATTCTACTTCAACTTCCCTCTCTCCCCATTTAAATCTTTCCCATTCATCAAGCCTCAACTCGAATGTCACATCCTCAGTGAAAATTTGCCAGACACCTCCAGTCAAAAGTAATTCTCTTTCCTTTCTGCTAATAGCACTCTTTGTATTGCACAGCAATTTTATTACACTGCCTTGAGTTGTACTCATGCCTACTGTTAACTGAGTATCTATTAGATGTTAGGCAATACAGTATTGTACATGTACTAGTTTTAAACCTAGAAATCCTAGAAGATAGGCAGAATATTATCAACCGTGTGTTATGATGGGGAAGATAAGGTTCAGGGAAGCTGAGTAATTTTGATTAAGGTCACAGAGTTTTAGGTGGTGAACTAGAATTGACATCCAAGTTTGTCTCTATTTTAAAAAAAACTGTATCATGTTATCTTACACATGCTTGTCTCCTAGGCTACATGCTCGGAAGAAAAGGGGTCAGATTTTATTCATTTTCATATCTCCCTCTCTGAGTACTTAACACACTACAGGTATTTAGTTTGCCCTGGAATAAAGAATCTGAAACTGAAAACATGCAATGAGAGAGTACGTAAAGCATCCACGAAGGAAAGTAAATGCTCTATAGGAAACTTTGTGAAGTATACACAGAAACTTCTGAACCATTACTTGTAGATTTTAATATAAAGTAACTGTCAAGTACTAGAGTTGCTCCAGCTTTGTCTGAGAATGTATGACTGTAAATTACAGCTGAAGCAGCAATGCTTGGGAAATATCCAAATATCCAAATCGTTCTCTACACTTCTCAGCCTCCCTTGCAGAAACAGCAGAGGTCATGTGATTCCTTTGGCTAAAGACCTATGAATGGAAATAACTTGTGTCATTGTGTCCTTTCTAATCAGAGCCAATTAAGTGTGAGGTATAAATTATCTCTCCCTCCCCACCTTAAAAGCTATATGTTGCGATGTATCCCAAGAAGGTAAACTTTTGTCCCTCCATCCAGACGTCAATCTTGCTTGCAAAGCCTTTTTGAAAGACAGGAACAGCAAAAACAAAGCACAACACATGCACACAACACAAACAATATCCTTTGTGTTAGGCCACTGAGAATACAAGGCTTGTTACTTCAGGGTAGCAATCTGAATAACACACCCTAGTACTACTTAAACGCTACTCAATTTTATCTACCGGAGAGAAAGCACCATGCCTCTTTAGCTGGAGAGAAAGCCGAGTGGAAAACAAACTATTCAAGGGCCACAAGGTGGTGCTATTTCTACAGTAATGTGATGACATTTTTGTTACACTTTTTTTTTTTTGACATAGGGTAGGGTCTTGCTATATTGCCCTGGACAGTCTCAAATTCCTGGGCCCACATGATCCTCCTGCCTCAGCCTCCCAAGTAGCTGAAACTACAGGTACTTTTTGAAGCAAATTAAAAGCTAGCAAAATGGAATCTTTTTTTTTTTTTTTTTTTTTTGAGACGGAGTTTCACTCTTGTTGCCCAGGCTGGAGTGCAATGGTGTGATCTTGGCTCACTGCAACCTCTGCCTCCCAGGTTCAAGTGATTCTGCTGCCTCAGCCTCCTGAGTAGCTGGGATTACAGGCATGCGCCACCGCGCCTGGCTAATTTTGTATTTTTAGTAGTGACGGAGTTTCTCCATGTTGGTCAGGCTGGTCTCGAACTCCCGACCTCAGGTGATCTGCCTGCCTCGGCCTCCCAAAGTGCTGGGATTACAGGTGTGAGCCACCATGCCTGGCCTACAGCAAAATGGAATCTTTAGTTCTTAAAGTTTTATATATGTTATCACTCAAGTAGACTGTTGTTTCCAGAGAAAACAACCATCTGTACAATTGCCTCTGTACAGTTCCAGAATGAACATCCTGCAGTTTCTGAAAGAGCATTTGTGAGCCAATCTAGAAGATCACCGTGATGGTTAATATTAAGCGTCAACTTGATTGGATTAAAGGCTGTAAAGTATTGTTCCTGGGTGTGTCTGTGAGGGTGTTGCCAAAGGAGATTAACATTTGAGTCAGTGGACTGGGAGAGGCAGACCCACCCTCAGTGTGGGTGGACACCATCTAATCACCTGCCAGGGCAGCTAGAATAAAGCAGGCAGAAGAAGGTAGGATGAGCCGACTTGCTGAGTCTTCCAGCCTTCATCTTTCTCCTGAGCTAGATGCTTCCCGCCCTCGAACACTGGACTCCAAGTTCTTCAGCTTTTGGACTCTTGGACTTACAACAGTGATTTGCCAGGGGCTCTCAGGCCTTTAGCCACTGACTGAAGGCTGCACTGTCAGCTTCCCTACTTTTGAAGTTTTGGGACTTGGACTGGCTTACTTGCTCCTCAGCTTGCTCATGGCCTACTGTGGGACTTCGCCAGATGGTGTGACTCAATACTCCTTAACAAACTCTCCTTCATATATACTTCTATCCTATTAGTGCTGTCCCTGTAGAGAACCCTGACTAATACAGTCACCCTGAACCAAACTAGTAAAAAAAAAAAACCAAAACTTTCTCTCACCAACAGCACTCTACAGTCTAGCCTCAGGTCTTTCTTGTCTGTTATTAAGAAAGAGGAAATTTTTTTTTTCTTTTGAGATGGAGTCTTACTGTTGCCCAGGCTAGAGTGCAGTGGCGTGATCTCGGCTCACTGCAACCTCCACCTCTTGGGTTCAAGCGATTCTCTTACCTCAGCCTCCCAAGTAGCTGGGATTACAGGCGTGTGCCACCACATGCAGCTAATTTTTGTATTTTTAGTAGAGACGGGGTTTCACTATGTTGGCCAGGCTGGTCTCAAACTGCTGACCTCAGGTGATCTGCCCGCCTCGGCCTCCCAAAATGCTGGGATTACAGGCATGAGCTACTGTGCCCGGCCGAGAGGAAATTTATTTTAGCCTTGTAATATGATCAGTTGAGTCCAGAATCCATCCCTCTGCTGATCCTTGCTTTCGTTTCATTTTATAATAATGGGTTATTTTATGTATTAATATATAGGCCTGAGGGAAGGGGGCACATGCAGGGAGAGCCATATAGGAGGAAGGGCTCCTTTTCTAGGAAATCTAATCTGTAATTAAATAATCAGCTGAAAATGACCAAGTCTTTCTGGCTCAGTTCTGAGCCTTTCAGGATCTCCTGCTGACTCGACTAATCCAGCTCAGGTGCTCCTCTTTGGTGCTGTAAGAGCACCATATTGAAATAGTCATTTTTTCATGATTCTACTGGACTGTAAGCTTCTGGAGAACATGGACCATAAAATGCAATAGAGCACAGTGGTTAGGCCACAGGCTTTGAAGTCAGACAGACCTGGCATCTCGTGTGGGCTTTGCAACCTCACAGGCTATTTCCTCAGGTAAGTTACCTAGCCAGTCTCATCTTTAGTTTCTCCATCTGTGAAACAAGGATATTATCTCGTTCATGGGTTGATCATGAGGATTAAAAAAATAAATCACTTAGTGTAGTACCTGGCACATAATAATACCCAACAAATAATAACTATTATTAGTGAAATGAGGCATCTTAGAATTCTGAGTACCTGCCATATAGAAGGTACTGAAGGCCGGGCACAGTGGCTCACGCCTGTAATCCCAGCACTTTGGGAGGCCTAGGTGGGCAGATCACGAAGTCAGGAGTTCGAGACCAGCCTAGCTAATATGATGAAACACCGTTTCTACTAAAAATACAAAAATTAGCCGGGCATGGTGGCAAGCGCCTGTAGTCCCAGCTATTCGGGAGGCTGAGGCAGAAGAATAGCTTGAACCCAGGAGGCAGAGGTTGCAGTGAGCCGAGATTGCGCCACTGCACACTCCAGCCTGGGCAACAGAGCGAGACTCCGTCTCAAAAAAAAAAAAAAAAAAAAAAAGAAAGTACTGAAAAACTATTTGGTAAATATGTGAAAAAATGAAGTAAACCAGCAGAATGGTCTTTTTCATGTACAATTTTATTTTTTATTCTATTTTAGATGCTAAAGCTGTAAATTGGCAACTTGTTTTTCTTTTAAATACTTCATTAAGGGATGATAACCATTCTCTAGTTGGCTAGAGAAATAAAGTTAATAAAGATAATTACAGTCAAACTTACTTATGTTTTCTGGAAAAATATTAATTCTCCTATTCCATGTTAAATTCTCAAGCACAATTATTCTACTGAAACCTGTTACATATGAAGTTTTCCAGAGCATTTCACTCTAGATACAATGAATCCATCTAAAAACAAGAATCTGGGAACCTAAAGGCAGTATGCACAGAGTGTTCAGGTCAGTCAGGACTCACCTTATGGATCCTAGAGATAAGCCTTGTTATTCCTTTCAGCATCATCCTTGCACTGTTACAAAAAAAAAAAGTGAAAAGGTAAACCACAAATGGGAAAAGATGTGTGCAACATGGAAAATTGACAATAGATTAATAGGGATTAATAATCTATATTGATATCTAGAATATATAAAGAATGCCTACAGCTTCATTAAAAAATGAGCAAAAGGCATGAACAGGCATTTCACAGAAAACAAAACACAAAAGGCTAGTGAACCCATGAAAAGATTTTTGAACCTCATTACAAATCAGGGAAATGCTAATTAAAATGATGAAAACCAGATACCATTCACAATCATCATACTGGGAAAATAAAAAAGTCAGGCGGGACACAGTGGCTCACATGTACAATCCCAACACTTTGGGAGGAACACTTCTCGGGGCTGAGGTGGGTGGATTGCTTGAGCCCAGGAGTTCAAGACTGGCCTCAGCAACAAAGTGAGACCCTGTCTTTACAAAAAATATAAAAATTAGCAGGGCATGGTGGTGCATGCCTGTAGTCCCAGCTCCTTGGAAGGCCAAGGCAGGAGGATCACTTGAGCTTGGGAGGAGGTGGAGGTCACAGTGAGCTGAGATGCACTACATTCCAGCATGGATGACAGAGTGAGACCACCTCAAAAAAAAAAAAAAGAAAATAGGCCAGGTGTAATGGCTCATACCTGTAATCCCAGCACTTTGGGAGGTCAAGGTGGGCAGATCACTTGAGGTCAGGAGTTCGAGACCAGCCTGGCCAACATGGTAAAACTTCGTCTCTACCAAAAAATATTTTAAAAAATTAGTCGGAGGCCACGCGCAGTGGCTCACGCCTGTAATCCCAGCACTTTGGGAGGCCGAGGCGGGCAGATCACGAGGTCAGGAGATCGAGACGGTCCTGGCTAACACGGTGAAAACCCATCTCTACTAAAAATGCAAAAAATTAGCTAGGTGTGGTGGTGGGCGCCTGTAGTCCCAGCTACTTGGGAGGCTGAGGCAGGAGAATGGCATGAAACTGGGAGGCTGAGCTTACAGTGAGCTGAGATCATGCCACTGCACTCCAGCCTGGGCGACAGAGCAAGACTGTGTCTCAAAAAAAAAAAAAAAAAATTAGTCAGGAGTGGTGATACGCACCTGTAGTCCCAGCTACTCTGGAGGCTAAGGCAGGAGGATTGCTTGCATCCAGAGGTTGCAGTGAGCTGATATCACACCACTGTACGCTAGCCCAGGTGACAGAGTGAGACTCTGTCTCAAAAAAAAAAAAAAAACAGAAAAAGAAAATTAAAAAGTCAGACAATAGCAAATGTTAAATAGGCTGCGAAACATTACATTGTATTCAACTTTCATACATGTCAATGAAAGTATAAATACACTATCTTTGCAAAGTTGAAAATGCACAAAACAAAGTTGAAAATACACTATCGTTGCAAAGTTGAAAATGCACAAACAAAAAGTTGAAGTGGTGGCTCAAGCCTGTAATCCCAGTACTTTGGGAGGCCAAGGCAGGTGGATCACCTGAGGTCAGGAGTTCAAGACCAGCTGGCCAACATGGTGAAACCCAATCTCTACTAAAAATACAAAAAATTAGCTGGGCGTGGTGGTACACACCAGTAATCCCAGCTACTCGGGAGGCAGAGGCAGGAGGATTCCTTGAACCTGGGAGGCAGAGGTTGCAGTGAGCCGAGATCGTGCCATTATATTCCAGACTGGGCAACAAGAGTGAAACTCTGACTCAAAACCAAAACCGAAACCAAAACTTCTACATGTACACTGGGAAATATATATAAGGAGGTTCATACTAGCAGAGTATGAATTATAAAAAAACTGTAGAAAAAACTAATGTCCCTTAGTAGAACAGTAGATAGAGACAGTCATAAAATGGAATATTAGAAAGCAATTAAATGAAAAAATTACCATTGCATGCATCAACATGGATCTCAAAAATGAATACTGAGTGAACGCTATTACATCTGGCATGACATAACATATAAAATTCAAAACCAAAAAGCTTCATTAATTATTTGGGGGATATAAATAGGAAAACTGAAACAAAAAAGCAAGAGAATGATGAAAACAACATTTAGAATAATGGTTACTTCTGGGGAGAAGAAAAGGGAAGAAGATTGGGGCAGGGCACACAAGGAAACTGATAATAAACTAACACTGGATAATGGATACATGAGAATTTATTATTTTCATATCATGTGTATTATATTCATTTTTTTGTATACAGGAAATATCTAATTTAAAAGCCCGAATCTTTTGGAGCTAAGAGGTTTAAAATACTTAAATGTAACTCTCAATATCCAGTAGTTATGGAATAACTGAATTAAATGTCTATGTAATTAATTAGTTCATTTTGGCTATAAATTTTTTTTTTTTTTTTTTTTGAGACGGAGTCTTGCTCTGTCACCCAGGCTGGAGTGCAGTGGCGCGATCTTGGCTCACTGCAAGCTCCACCTCCCGGGTTCACGCCATTCTCCTGCCTCAGCCTCCCGAGTAGCTGGGACTACAGGCGCCCACCACCACATCCGGCTAATTTTTTGTATTTTTAGTAATGACGGGGTTTCACCATGTTAGCCAGGATGGTCTCGATCTCCTGACCTTGTGATCCTCCCGCCTCAGCCTCCCAAAGTGCTGGGATTACAGGCGTGAGCCACCGCGCCTGGCCTATTATAAATTTTTTTTGTTTGTTTTGTTTTGGTTTTTTTGAGATGGAGTTTCGCTCTTGTTGCCCAGGCTGGAGTGCAATGGCATGATCCCGGCTCACTGCAACCTCCACCTCCCGGGTTAAAGCGATTCTCCTGTCTCAGCCTCCTGAGTAACTGAAGTTAGAGATGCCAGCTACCACGCCCAGCTAATTTTTGTATTTTTAGTAGAGACAGGGTTTCACCATGTTGGCCAGGCTGGTCTCGAACTCCTGACCTCAGGTGATCCACCTGCCTCGGCCTCTCAAAGCGCTGGGATTACAGGTGTGAATTACCACACCCGGCACCCTTGGCTATCATTTTCACCTTTCTTTATTTTATTTTATTTATTTATTTATTTTGCGATGAAGTCTTGCTCTGTCACCCAAGCTGGAGTTCACTGGAACCTTGCCTCCCCGGGCTCAAGCGATTCTCCTGCCTCAGCTGCCTAAATGGCTGGGACTACAGGCATACACCACCACGTCCAGCTAATTTTTGTACTTGTAGTAGAAACGGGGTTTCACCATGTTGGCCAGGCTGGTCTTGAACTCCTGACCTCAGGTGATCCTCCCACCTCAGCCTCCCAAAGGGATTACAGGCGTGAGCCACCGCACCCAGAGACACCTTTCACAACCCAAATCTTTAAAGCAACAATAATAACAACCATAGAGTTGCAACCAATTAACCCAACAGTTACTGAGCACCTACTGTGTGTCAGGCTCTGTGAATGGAATGGTGAACAAACTATTATAGTCCCTGATCTTATAGTCAAGGAATTTATAGTACAGTCAAGAGAATCACATAGGCTGGGCATGGTGACTCATGCCTGTAATATCGGCCCTTTGGGAGGCGGGGATGAGAAGACTGCTTGAGCCCAGGAGTTTGAGACCAGCTTGGGTACATAGTAAGACCGCCAATTCCACAAACAAAAGAAAAAAATTAATTAGTTTGCCAGGGTGGTGCAGGACTGTAGTCGTAGCTACTTAGGAGGCTGAGGCAAAAGGCTCACTTGAGGCCAGGTGTTAAAGAGCTATGATCATGCCACTGTACTCCAGCCTGCATGATGCACTCAGATCTGGTCTAAATAAATAGATAAATAAATGAAAAGAGGCCAGGTGCAGTGGTTCATACCTGTGATCCTAGTACTTTGGGAGGCCGAGATGGATGGACTGCCTGAGCTCAGGAGTTCAAGACCAGCCTGGACAATATGGTGAAACCCCATCTCTACTAAAATATAAAAAATAAGCCTGGCATGGTGGTGCATGCCTGTTTTCCCAGCTACTCAGGAGGCTGAGGTGGGAGAATCGCTTGAACCCAGGAGGCAGAGGTTGCAGTGAGCTGAGATTGTGCCATTGCATTCCAGCCTGGGTGACAGAGCAAGACTCCATCTCAAAAAATAAATAAATAAATAAATAACATTTAAAAATAAATAGAGAGAGAGAGAATAACATAAATTCCTTTCATTTTATTTCCTTTCTGTTTTTTTTTCTTTCTTTTTTTTTTTTGAGACAGGGTCTCGCTCCATTGCCCAGGATGGAGTGCAATGGCAAGATCACAGCACACTGTAGCCTCAAACTCTTGGGTTCAAGTGATCCGCCTGCCTCAGCCTTTCAAGTAGCTGGGAATATAGGTGCCATTGCCTGGCATATTAAAAAAAAAAATTTTTTTTTTTTTTGGGTAGACATAACCCTTGCTATGGTGCCCAGGATGATCTTGAACTCCTGGGCTCAAGTGATCCTCCTGCCTCAGCCTCCCAAAGTGCTGGGATTACAGGTGTGAGCCACCATGCTCTGCTTCAACTTTGTCACATTTGTTATTTTTCTTGAGACAGGGTCTTGCTCTGTCATCCAAGCTGGAGTACAGTGGCACAATCACAGCTCACTGCAGCCTCGAACTCCCCTGCTTAAGCGATCTTCCCACCTCAGCCTCCCAAGTAGCTGGAATTACAGGCACGTGCCACTGTGCCTGGCTTTTTTATTTTGTAGAGACAGAGTCTCACTATGTTGCCAGCGATGGTCTTGAATTCCTGGACTCAAGTGATCCTCCCACCTCAGCCTCTCGAAGTGCTGGGATTACAGGTATGAGCCATCGCACTTGGCCTTAAATATACTGGATTCGTTTGTTTATTTCTGAGATGGAATATTGCTCTGTCGCCCAGGCTGGAGCGCAGTGGCATGATCTCGGCTCACTGCAACATCCACTTCCCGAGTTCAAACAGTTCTCCTGCCTCAGCCTCCCAAGTACCTGGGACTACAGGCGCCCACCACCACGCCAGCTTATTTTTGTATTTTTAGTAGATACAGGGTTTCGCCATGTTGGCTAGGCTGTTCTCAAAATTTTGACCTTAAGTGATCCTCCCGCCTCAGCCCCCCAAAGTATTGGGATTACAAGCGTAAGCCACCTGCCCAGCCATACTATTTAATGAAGACTCCAAAGCACTCCTAAACTCAGTCATTCAAGAAGCATATGACATGCTTCCACACGCCCACACTACACAGAGTCTATAGTGGTGAATAAGACTGGGATGGTCTCTACTGGCCTGCCTGCCTTTTCACTTGTGGGATTTCAGGGCTCCTTTTCTAGAGTGCAATGTCACTCCAATAGTATTTGACCTGCCCAACTGTGCTCCCCAGATCTTCTCAATGCTCCCCGGCACAACCACTACTGGAAGAGCTGTGGACGAGGAAGCAGGCTGGGTACTGGAGAGGAAGGAGTGTGTGACATGGTCCAGATGCACTTCTTTCCATAGGCGTGCCTGTGGACACTGGAGCTATTATTTTGCCTATGTTATAGACACTATGAGAAATGACGGTCAGAACGTGTAATCAGCTTCCGTTCTAGGACACTATCATCTTGAACCCAAATTAAAATAAATGATCTACCAGCATCCAGACTTAAACATTTTCTCCACTGAAGCCTTGCTTAAAATTCTTCAGTATTTCCTCACTACTTTATTATTTTGTGAGATCGAGTCTCAGTCTGTTGCCCAGGCTGGAGTGCAGTGGCACAATCTAGGCTCACTGCAGCCCCTAACTCCTAGGATCAAGTAATCCTCCTTCCTCAGCCTCCTAAGTAACTGGGACTACAGGCACGTGCAACCACCTGGTGGCTAATTTTTTATTTTTACAGAGATGGGGTCTGGCTATGTTGCCTGGGCTGATCTCTAACTCCTGGCCTCAAGTGATCTTCCTGCCCTAGCCTCGCAAAGTGCTGAGATTGCAGGCGCGAGCCACTATGCCTGGCCCTCACTAGTTTTCAAGTTTAAAAAGTCTAGGTCAGGCGCAGTGGCTCACGCCTGTAATCCCAGCACTCTGGGATGCCAACACGGGTGGATCATGAGGTCAGAAGATCGAGACCATCCTGGCTAACATGGTGAAACCCCATCTCTACTAAAAATACAAAAAACTAGCTGGGCGTGGTGGCGGGCGCCTGTAGTCCCAGATACTCAGGAGGCTGAGGCAGGAGAATTGCTTGAGCCCGGGAGGCAGAGGTTGCCGTGAGCCAAGATCATGCCACTGCACTCCAGTCTGGGCGACAGAGCAAGACCCTGTCTTAAGAAAAAACTTGTCAAGCTGATTTGGTTTGGCTGTGTCCTCACCCAAATCTCATCTTGAATTTCAGCTCCCATAATTCCCATGTGTTGTAGGAGGGACCCCACGGTAGATAATTGAATCATGGGGGCGGTTTCCCCATACCGTTCATGTGACAGTGAATACATCTCACAAGATCTAATGATTTAATAAGGTGTTTCCCCTTTCGCTTGGCTCTCATGCTCTCTTGCCTGCCACCATGTAAGATATGACTTGCTCCTTGTTGCCTTCTACCATGATTGAAAGACCTCCCCAGCCACGTGGAATTGTGAGTCCATTAAACCTCTTTTTCTTAATAAATTACGCAGTCTTGGGTGTGTCTTTATCAGCAGCGTGAAAATGGACTAATATACAGGCTAATCTCAACATTCATATGGAAATGCAATAGACCTAGAATAGCCCAAGTATTCTTGAAAAGGAACAAATTTGGAGGCCTCATACATCCTGATTCCAACACTTACTACAAAACTACAGTAATCAAGATAGTGTGGTATTGGCATACATTTACATCATGGTCAACTGATTTTTCTTTTTCTTTTTCTTTTTTTTTTGAAACGGAGTCTCACTCTGTCACCCAGGCTGGAATGCAGTGGCACCATCTCAGCTCACTGCAACCTCCGCCTCCCAGGTTCAAGCAATTCTCTGCCTCAGCCTCCTGAGTAGCTGGGATTACAGGTGCCCACCACTACGCCTGGCTAATTTTTTGTATTTTTAGTAAAGACGGAGTTTCACCATCTTGGCCAGGCTGGTCTTCACCTCCTGACCTCATGATCCACCAGCCTCAGCCTCCCAAAATGCTGGGATTACAGGCGTGAGCCATCGTGCCCGGCCTGGTCAACTGATTTTCAACATGGATGCCAAGACAATTCAATGAGGAAAGAATAGTGTCTTCAACAAATGCTGTTGGGACAACCTGAAATTCACCCACAAAAGAATGAAAATGGACCCCTACCTCACATCATACTCAAAATAGATCATAGACGTACTCATAAGAGCTCCAAGAATAAAACTTGCAGGGGCAAGTTTTCTAATTTTCTTTTCTTTTTTTTTTTTTTGAGCCAGAGTCTCGCTCTGTCCCCCAAGCTGGAGTGCACTGGTGTGATCTCAGCTCATTGGCTCACAGCAACCTCTGCCTCCCGGGTTCACGCCACTCTCCTGCCTCAGCCTCCCGAGTAGCTGGGACTACAGGCACCCGCCACCATGCCCAGCTAATTTTTTGTATTTTTTTTAGTAGAGACGGGGTTTCCCTGTGTTAGCCAGGATGATCTCGATCTCCTGACCTCATGATCCACCTGCCTCGGCCTCCCAAAGTGCTGGGATTACAGGTGTGAGCCACGGGGCCTGGCCCAAGTTTTCTAATTTTCTACAGAAGAAGGTAAATCTTCATTATCATGTGTTATGCAATGGTTTCTTAACTATAACATCAAAAGCACAAGCAAAAAAACTAAAAATGGAGAATTGAATTTTATCCAAATCAGACACTTGTACTTCAAAGGATACCATCAAGTAAGTGAAAGACAGCCCACAGAATGGGAGAAAATATTTGCAAATCACATAGAACTTAACTTATATCCATAATATATAAAGAACTCTTACAACTTAACAATAAAGTCAACTCAAGGCTGGGTGCAGTGGCTCAGGCCTGTAATCCCAGCACTTTGGGAGGCCAAGGCGGGCAGATCATGAAGTCAAGAGATTGAGACCATCCTGGCCAACATGGTGAAACCCTGTCTCTACCAAAAATACCAAAATTAACTGGGCGTGGTGGTGCACGCCTATAGTCCCAGCTAGAGGGGAGGCTGAGGCAGGAGAATCACTTGAACCCAGGAGGTGGAGGCTGCAGTGAGCCAAGATCATGCCACTGCACTCCAGCCTGGCGACAGAGCGAGACTCCGTCTCAAAAAAAAGAAAGGCAACTCAATTTAAAAACAGGCAAAAGGGTCAGGTGCAGTGGCTCACACCTGTAATTCTCACACTTCGGGAGGCTGAGAAGGGAGGACTGCTTAATTCCAGGAGTTTGAGACCAGCCTGGGCAACATAATGAGACCTTGTCCTCTACCAAAAATTTAAAAAATTAGCCAGGTGTGGTGGTGTGAGCCTGTGGTCCTAGCTACTTGGGAGGCTAAAGTGGGAGGATCACCTGGGCCTGGGAGCTTGAGGCTGCAGTGAGCTATGATCACACCACTGCACTCCAGCCCAGGTAACAGAGTAAGACCCTGCCTCAAATTAAAAAAATGAAAAGGAAAAATATTTGAGTAGGCATTTCTCCAGAGTAGTTATACAAATGGCCCATAAGCACCTGAAAAGATGTTTAACATTACTAGTCATTAAGTGTTGGGAAAAAGGCTCATGGGGTGCCTGCATAAACTGGCCATAAAAATATGGGACAATAAGTTGTGGAAAGCCACAAGAGGACTCTGAGGAGGAAAGTCTTCTGATCACCATTATGTTCCCATGCTCTGAGCACAACCTGCTCTCTTATGTATAAACACTGTGCTCAAGAAGAAAGACGCTCCTCTGAAGCATTGGAATGTGGCTAGATATGCAGGCTCCTAGTTAAGCCCACTCCCACCAGCTAACTAAAGATATGCTGTTTGAGCACAAAGGAGATTCACTTAAACCGCCACTGCTACACATTACGTGTATGACGTACTGCCTCCCTTTCACAGTTTTGCCCTGAACATCTGCTTCTTACATCTAAGTGATTATACTCAATAAATAGTGTAGAGACCAGAACTCTGGGCCTTTTGCAGCCTCCATTTTGCAACTGGCCCCCTGGCTCCCACCTTTATGAACTCTTAACCAGTCTCTTCTCATTCCTTTGTCGCCACCGGACTTCAGGTACCCTACGGATGGTGTTGAGGCTGGTCCCCTACATTCTGGTGCCCAACATGAGGCCCGAAAGAATCCAGTGAAGGCACGCTCAAGCGTGTGAAATGGAGGACCGACAGACAAAGGACTCCCAAGGACGAAAAAGTTTTAAGCTCTGCAGGTGAGCGGGGCACTTGGAGAAAGCTAGGGACACAAATGGGACAAACTGAAAGTAAGTACGCCATGTATTTGAGCTTGCTATGGCAGCTCTTGAAGCGTAGTGGTGTAAAAGTTGATACGAAAAATCTTATGGATTTGTTTTATGCTGTGGAACAATTTTGCCCTTGGTTCCCGGAACAGAGAACTTTGGAATTGAAAGATTGGGAAAGAATTGGAAAGGACCTTAAAAGAGCACAAAGAAAGGGAAAGGAAATTCCTTTGCCTGTTTGGTCAGTTTGGTCATTGGTGCGTACAGCACTGGAGCCTTTTCAGATCGATGATGAGGCTGAGTCAGAGGAGGAGAGAGAGGAGTTTAATGATCAGGACTCTGAACCACCCCTACCAAGTACTAATAAAAAGGGAGAGTCCAGAGTGTTGCAGGAAGTCAGGGACCCCAAACAGAGGGACCGGCTGAAGCCATGGCAGAAGAACATAAATTGTGAAGATTTCATGGACATTTGTTAGTTCCCTAAATTAATACTTTTATAATTTCTTACACCTGTCTTTAATGTAATCTCTGAACATAAATTGTGAAGATTTCATGGACATTTATCACTTCCCCAATCAATACTCTTATAATTTCCTATGCCTGTCTTTACTTTAATCTCTTAATCCCATCATCTTCATAAGCTGGGGATGTATATCGCCTGAGGACCCTGTGATGATTGCATTACCTGCACAAATTGTTTGTAAAGCATTTGTGTTTGAATAATATGAAATCTGGGCACCTTGAAAAGAACAGGATAACAATGATTTTCGGGGAACAAGGGAGATAACCATAAAGTCTGACTGCCTGTGGGGCCAGGCAGAACAGAGTCATATTTCTCTTCTTTCAGAAAGCGAATAGGAGAAATATCGCTGAATTCTTTTCTCAGCAAGGAATAACCCTGGGAAAACGAATGCATTCCCAGGGAGACATCTGTAAAATCGCCGCTCTGGGAGTGTCTGTCTTATGCAGTTGTAGATAAGGGATGAAATATGCCCTGGTCTCCTGCAGCACCCTCAGGCTTGCTAGGATTAGGAAATTCCAGCCTAGCGAATTCTAGTCAGATCGGTTGTCTGCTCTCGAACCCTGTTTCCTGTTAAGATGTTTATCAATATCAATGTCCAATGTGCCCAGCGGGACATGGACCTTCATCAGTAATTCTAGTTTCGCCCTGGCCTTGTGATCTCGCTCTGCCTCTCTGCCTTTGTGATATTTTACTGCCTCTGAAGCATGTGATCTCTGTGACCCACTCCCTATTCGTACACCCCTCCCCTTTTGAAATCCATAATAAAAACTTGCTGGTTTTGCGGCTCAGGGGCATCATGGAACCTGCTGAAATGTGATGTCACCCCCGGAGACCCAGCTGTAGAATTTCTCTTTTGCACTCTTTCTCTTTATTTCTCAGACTGGCACACTTACGGAAAATAGAACCTATGTTGAAATATTGGGGGCTGGTTCCCCCGATACCGGAGGTGATTTCTACCAATCCCCCCGGTCTCCCTAAACCTACACAGAAAATTGTTCAGCCCGCAGCTTCTTCAGAGAAATGTCCGGAATGGCCACCTCCTCCTCAGCCGAGTGAGTGCAGGGGGAGGGAGCCTGAAACTCAGCTTGCCGCACCCATTACTGCCCAACCTGCAGTTCACTATGGTGAAGAAGCAATTCAGGCTCGCCCTGCAGCATCCTGTCTGGGTCGAACAGTGGCCGCTCCCTCAGAAAAACTTGGGGGCGTTCCATGAAATAGTTAAAAAACTACTAGAAAAAGGATATATTTCACCCACTTTCTCTCCTTGGAATTCCCCAGTATTTGTAATTTAAAAAAAAGTACGGTAGATGGTGCATGCTGACCAACTTGCAAGAGGTCAACGCTGTAATGCAACCAATGGGAGCTTTACAACCAGGGCTCCCATCCCCCACCATGCTCCCTAAAGACTGGCTGCTTGTTATTATAGATTTAAAAGACTGCTTCTTTACAATTCCTTTGGCAGAGACAGATTTTGAAAAATTTGCCTTTACTATCCCTGCCATTAATAACAAAGAACCTGCAGCCAGATATCATTGGAAGGTTTTACCTCAAGGTATGTTAAACAGTTCCACAGTTTGTCAAACTTTTGTAGGCAAAGCTATCCAGCTTGTTAGAGATCAATTTCCAGATTGTTACATCATTCATTATATGGATGACATACTATGTGCAACAAAAAATAGAGACCAACTTATTCAATGTTATTCATCTTTGCAAAAGGCAATTACAAATGCTGGATTGCTTATAACACCTGACAAAATTCAAACAACTCTTCCTTTTCAATATTTGGGGATACAAGTACAAGATAGAGCCATTAAGCCTCAAAAGGTTCAAATCAGAAAAGATTCTTTAAAAACCTTAAATGATTTTCAAAAATTGTTAGGAGACATTAATTGGATTCAGCCCACCTTAGGAATTTCTACTTATGCTATGTCTAATATTTTCTAAATATTGAGGGGAGATTGCAACTTACACCATAAAAGAGAATTAACACCCAAGGCCATGAATGAGTTAAGAGTAATTGAAAAAAAAAAAAATTCAGCAAGCCCAGGTTAGTAGGATTGACTCAGTCTTGCCTTTTCAATTCATTGTGTTCCCTACTTCACACTCCTCAATGAGGGTTATTGTTCAAAATAATGATTTGGTTGAATGGTCTTTTTTGCCATATAATACCATGAAAACACTTACAGTCTATGTAGATCAGATCACAATTTTAATTGGACAGGCTCATATGCAAATTGTTAAACTTTATGGCACTGAGCCCAATAAGATTATAGTTCCAATAAATAAAAGTCACATTAAGCAGGCATTTATTAACTCAGTTACATGGCAAGTTAATTTAGCAGAATTTATTGAATGTATTGATAATCATCATCCTAAAAATAAAATTTTCCAGTTCTTAAAATTAACTACATAGGTTCTTCCGAAAATTACTCGTGATGCCCCTTTGGAAGGAGCCATGATTGTTTTTACTGATGGCTCCAGTACTGGGAAAGCGGCATATGTGGGACCTTGTGGTAAAGTTATCCACACTAACTCTTCCTCAGTCCAAAGAGCTAAATTACAGGCAATGATTGCAGTATTAGAAGATTTTAATCAGCCAGTTACTACTGTTTCAGATTCAGCTTATGTTGTATAAGCTACTCAGCATACTGAAACTGCCTTAATTAAATATATTATTGATAAACAGCTTTATCAATTGTTCAACTCTTTACAAACAGCTGTGTGTGCTCGGGATTTTCCTTTCTATATAACTCATATCCGAGCACATACCAATCTTCCAGGACCCTTGACTGAGGCTAATGAGCAAGCTGACTTGTTGGTTTCCCCCATACTTACTGATGCCCAGACTTTCCACTCATTAACACACCTTAATGTAACAGGACTTACAAACAACTATCAAATTATGTGGAAACAGGCCAAGGACATTGTACAACATCGTCCTCAGTGCCAGGTACTGCAACTACCGTATCAAGGAACTGGTGTTAACCCTCGAGGGTTGGCACCTAACATGATCTGGCAAATGGACGTCACCCACATTCCTGCATTTGGCAAACTTTCTTATGTCCATGTGACCATAGATACATAGTCTCATTTATATGGTCTACTTGCCAAACCAGCCAGACTGCAACACATATAAAAAGACACTTGCTTTCCTGTTTTACTGTCATGGGAATTCCACAAAAATTAAAAACAGACAACAGACCAGGCTACTGTAGTAGATCTTTCCAAACATTTTTAAAACAACAGAGCATTGAACACAGTACGGTTATCCCCTATAATTCTCAAAGGCAAGCGATTGTTGAGCGAGCCAATTGAACCTTAAAAATGCAATTACATAAAAAGAAAATAGGGGGAAATAGGGAATATTCCACCCCTCATATGCAGTTACAATTGGCTCTTGTTACCTTAAATTTTTTGAACATCTTCCGCAATCAGGTTACTATAGCAGCTGAAGAGCATTTAACAGGACAGAAGGTAAATGTTCATGAAGGAAAACCTGTGTGGTGGAAGGACTTTAAAACAAAGACCTGGGAAAAAGAGAGTTATAACATGGGGAAGAGGGTTTGTTTGTATTTCCCCAGAAGAAAACCAGCTTCCAGTTTGGGTACCTACAAGACATCTTAAATTCTACCATGAGCAAATTTCCAAAGAAGAGAAAAGGATTTTGGAACCAAGATCTCCACCCCCAGCACGCCTGATGGCTCAAATGAACATTTCAGCGGACCAGATGAAGACCAACAAAACCCATCAAGCGAGCCCACCAACTTGGGGACAGATCAAGAGGCTGACCCACCTTGCAGAAGAAAACCTGAAAACACAACAAAAACCACTAACCTCGAGTAACCTGATGGTAGCTATGATTGCGGTAATTACCATGGTGGTAAGTCTCCCTGTGGCTACAGCAGACCAAAATTATACCTATTGGGCATACGTCCCATTTCCATCTTTAATTAGGCCTGTCACATGGTTGGAACCCCCGGTTGAGGCTTATGTTAATAATAGTGTTTGGATGCCTGAGCCTACAGATACTCAAGGGCCCTCTCACCCAGAGGAGGAAGGAATGTTAATAAATGTGTCCATGGGTTATCAGTTCCCCTCCTCTTTGCATAGGGCCAGCTGTCGGTTGCCTAAAAGGCTACGGACAACATTGGCTAGTTAAAATTTCAGGTCATAATCAAAGACCGGTATCCTATCATTTATTTTCTGGATGGAGCCCGGATCATTCACAGAGTTCAGTTCAACTGTAACAGTTTAAGCCCAGAAAAGAGAGGTGTCAACAACCTCAACAACAGTCAAAGGATTTAGAAATATTGATTTGAAAGGATTGTATCTCTTTTTTTTTCTTTCTTTCTTTTTTGAGAGGGAGTTTTGCTCTTGTTGCACAGGCTGGAGTGCAATGGCGCAATCTCAGCTCACTGCAACCTCCGCCCCCCAAGTTCAAGGGATTCTCCTGCCTCAGCCTCCCAAGTAGCTGCGATTACAGGCATGTGCCACCACACCCTGCTAATTTGTATTTTTAGTAGAGAGGGGGTTTCTCCATGTTGGCCAGACTGGTCTTGAACTCCCGACCTCAGGTGATCTGCCGGCCTCGGCCTCCCAAAGTGCTGGGATTACAAGCGTGAGCCACCACTCCCAGCCAGGATTGCATCTCTGATCATGCTGTGGTACTTCAAAATAATTCCTATGGAATTGTCACTGATTGGTCCCCTAAGGGGACCTTTGCAGTTAATTGTACCAATCAGAATGATAGATACAAGACAGGACTAAAACAGGAACTATACTATCAAAGAGATGACACTATTTACACTGAAAAACATGCCCAGTTTCCCATAATTTCAACCAATTTTGGTATAGCCGGCCCACATCCAAAAATGATTAATCCAATAATAGGCCCTGAACATCCCAAATTATGGAAGGTAATGATGGCCCAATCTCATATTCAGGTTTGGGAAGAAAAATATTATCTTGAGGGAAAACGTGAGAGACTTCAATTTGTGTATCAGTTTTCTTCCAACCGAATGGCACCCATTCAGAGCTGTGTCAAGCCTCCTTTTATGTTGATGGTCGGAAATATTGATATTCGACCTAATTCTCAAACTATTACTTGTCAAAACTGTCACCTTTTCACCTGTATTGATTCCACGTTTGGTGTGAAAACATCTGTGTTGCTGGTGAGGGCTAGAGGAGTTTAGATACCGGTTTCCCTCAATAGACCTTGGAAAGCCTCTTCTTCCATTCATATCCTCACAGAAATGTTAAAGGGAGTGTTTACCAGAACAAAAAGATTTATTTTTACCCTTATAGCAGTCATTATGGGCCTTATTGCAGTCACAGCTACTGTTGTGGCTGCTGGAATTGCTTTACACTCCTCTGTTCAAACTGCAGAATATGTAAATAATTGGCAAAATAATTCCTCAAAATTGTGGAATTATCAGACCCGGATAGACCAACAATTGGCAAATCAAATAAATGATCTTAGACAGACTGTTATTTGGATGAGAGATCGTATAATAAGCTTAGAGCATCGATTGCAAATGCAATGTGATTGGAATACTTCTGATTTCTGCATAACTCCCCATTCATACAATGCTACTGAACATCACTGTAAAAAAGTTAGACATCATCTGGAAGAAAGGGATGGAAATTTTACACTGAATATAGCCAAATTAAAGGAACAGGTTTTTAAAGCATCTCAGGCTCATTTAACTCTCCTGCCTGGGACTGACATTCTCACTGGAGCTGCTGATGGACTTTCAAACATAAATCCTCTCAAGTGGATTAAGACCGTTGGAGAATCAACTATCGCAAATTTTGCTTTAATGTGTATCTGTTTTTGCTGTTTGCTTTTAGTCTGCAGATGCGGAAGATGCCTCTGGAGAGAGACCAGACACCAGGAACAAGTCTTAATAGCAATGGCGGTTTTAAAAAAGAAAAAAGGGGGGGCATGTTGGGAAAAAGGCTTACAGGGTGCCTGCATAAACTGGCCATAAAAACATGGGACAGTAAGTTGTGGAAAGCCACAAGAGGACTCTGAGGAGGAAAGTCTTCTTATCGCCATTATGTTCCCATGCTCTGAGCACAACCTGCTCTCTTATCTATAAACACTGTGCTCAAGAAGAAAGACGCTCCTCTGAAGCATTGGAATGTGGCTAGATATGCAGGCTCCTAGTTAAGCCCACTCCCACCAGCTAACTAAAGATACGTTGTTTAAGCACAAAGGAGATTCACTTAAACCGCCACTGCTACAGATTATGTGTATGACGTACTGCTTCCCTTTGACTGTTTCGCCCTGAACATCTGCTTCTTAGATCTAAGTGACTGTACTCAATAAACAGTGTGGAGATCAGAACTCTGGGCCTTTTGCAGCCTCCATTTTGCAACTGGCCCCCTGGCTCCCACCTTTATGAACACTTAACCTGTCTCTTCTCATTCCTTTGTCGCCACCGGACTTCGGATACCCTACGGGTGGTGCTGAGACTGGTCCCCCAAAATTAAGAAAATGCAAATAAAAACCACAATGAGATACACTTCACACCCACTAGAATGATGAAATTCAAAAGAACTGATAATAACATGTGTTGGATAGAATCTGGAAAAACTAGGATTCTTATATGTTGCTGTTAGGATTTTTTAAGCAGTGAGGCCACTTTGGAAAAGTTTGGCAGTTCCTCAAAAGGTAAAACATGGAGTTACCATATGAACCTGCAATTCCACTCTCAGGTATAAAAGAGAAATAAAAACAAGTGTATGCAAAAGTTGTACACAAATGTTCGTAGCAGTATTATGCAAAAGAGCCAAAAAGTGGAAATACCTCACATGTCCATCAATTGATGAATAAACATAACGTGGTATAGCCATATAATGGAATATTATTTGGCAATACAAAACAAAGTTCTGATGCAT
Source organism: Pan troglodytes (assembly GCF_028858775.2). Taxonomy (NCBI): domain Eukaryota; kingdom Metazoa; phylum Chordata; class Mammalia; order Primates; family Hominidae; genus Pan; species Pan troglodytes. The sequence continues at coordinate 93,512,659 of NC_072398.2, forward strand.
TACACAACTGGATGAACCTTCAAAACAAAGTAAAAGAAGACAGTTGCATATAGTATGATTTCAATTACATGAAATATCCATAATTTGCTTATTAATTACATAAACTGATTTAGTGGTTGCGAGAGGCAATGGGAGGGAGGAATGGAAAGCAACTTACTGATAAGATTCTTTTGGGGGTGATAAAAAATGTTCTAAAGTTCGATAGTGGAGGCTGGGCATGGTGGCTCACGCCTGTAATCCCAGCACTTTGGGAGGCTGAGGCAGGTGGATCATGAGGTCAGGAGATCGAGACCAGCCTGGCTAACACGGTGAAACCCCATCTCTACTAAAAATACAAAAAATTAGCTGGACGTGGTGGCGGGTGCCTGTAGTCCCAGCTACTCAGGAGGCTGAGGTAGGAGAATGGCGCGAACCCGGGAGGCGGAGCTTGCAGTGAGCCGAGATCGCGCCACTGCACTCCAGCCTGGGTGACAGAGCGAGACTCCGTCTCAAAAAAAAATAAAATAAAATAAATTAGCTGGATGTGGTGGCACGTGCCTGTAGTCCTAGTTGCTCAGATGGCTGAGGTGGGAGGATCCCTTGAGCCAAGGAGCTTGAGGTTGCAGTGAGCCAGGACTGCACTACTGCCTTCCAGCCTTGGCGACATAGATCCTATCTCAAAGCAAACAAACAAAAAAAAGTGTAAATTTACAGAAGAGTTGCAAAGGTAGTACAAAGTGCTTTCTTACAATTTTCATTAGACTTTCCTTAATGTTACATACATATGACCATGGTACAATTTTCAAAATTAAGAAATTAAAGCTGGTACAATACTATTTAAAAATTGCAGACTTTATTTGCATTTCCTCAGCTTTTCTGCTAATGTCTTCTTTCTTTTTTTGAGACAGGGTCTCGCTCTGTCACCTAGGCTGCAGTGTGATGGCGTGATCTCGGCTAACTTTGCAACCTCTTCCTCAATCCTCCTGCTTCAGCCTCCCAAGTAGCTCAGACTACAAGCGTGTGCCACACCTGTCTAATTTTTGTGTCTTTTTGTAGAGATGGGGTTTCACCGTGTTGCCTAAGCTGGTCTCGAACTCCTAGGCTCAAGCAATGCGCCCTCCTCCGCCTCCCAAAGTGCTGAGATTACAGGTGTGAGCCACTGCGCCCAGCCTAATGTCTTCTTTCTGTTACAGGATCCAGTAGAAGATTCCACATCTGGAGATCTTTTCCTTTCTTTATATCTATCACCGACATTACCTACTCTTTAAAAATTTTGTAAAAGGCATAAATTTGAAAAATATATCCTCATTAATCTAATTCAAGTCATTGATACAACTATTTAACAAGACGCCCGGCCTGCTTTGTTTTATTAACGACTTGGAGGGACAGAACACTACCCATTACACCCACAAACGTTATCGACATCAACAGAACTGTAAATGACAACACGGCAATACTCTGCACCTTCCCTATGCCTAGGAGCTAATTCCACTTTACATATATTATTATTTCGTGTGTGTGTGTGTGTGTGTGTGTGTGTGTGTGTGTGTGTGACGGAGTCTCGCTTTGTCGCCAGGCTGGAGTGCAGTGGCGCGATCTCGGCTCACTGCAACTTCCGCCGCCCGGGTTCAAGCAATTCTCCTGCCTCAGCCTCCCGAGTAGCTGGGGCTACAGGCGCCCGCCACCACGGCCGGCTAATATTTGTATTTTTAGTAGAGACGGGGTTTCACCATGTTGGCCAGGATTGTCTCGATCTCTTCACCTTGTGATCCACGTGCCTCGGCCTCCCAAAGTGCTGGGATTACAGGCGTGAGCCACGGCGCCCAGCCCTATCTTATTATTTCACACACCAACCCTGGAGGCATGTTTGGAGTTGCCTAATTTTTATGTACACTTTTTGATAAGGAACTAACAAAAATAACTTGCTGAAGACAAGGGAAACTGAGTCCAGAACTGAATGAGAAGCACATGGTTTCTTCATCCTCCATCACCAGGCTGTCTAACGAGGCTGAAGTACCATCCATGAGTAAGTGCGTCAAGGGCAAACAAACATCATCGCATATGGACAGTGGTGTGAAATTCGAGAAATCCGAGGAGGGTTAACAACAACAAAAAGCACACCACCACGCCGATCTTCCTCGGGTCCCAGGTTGGCAACTCAACGCCCGGGAGGAATCCCCCCCGGAGGCGCGCCGGTCTACCGGCCTCACTCCCTACCTCCTGGAGGTCCGGAGTCCCGCTCCTTTCCCTCAGCGATACAACCCCCGTGCCGGTCCATTCCCTCACCGTGAGTCGAGGACTAGTTCTCCAGACTAGGCGACCGACACACACTGCCTGGGGCCGGCTCCAAAGCGCCCGTCCTGAGACTGCAAAAAAGGGTCGGGTCATCCGGCAGGAAACGACTCAACGCGCAGCCGCCGCGGCCTCCAACCACCGGCCGGCAGAGGGGCGCTAGGCCGCCCTCGATCCTCTCGCCGCGGTCCCATGGAGGAGGAGGCGAGCCGCAGCGCCGCGGCGACGAACCCAGGGAGGTAGGTTGTCATGGGACTCGGCCCGCCACCCTGGCAATTCCAGTCAAACGACAAGCCAGACTCGCTTTGCCGGTCCCTTCCTCTCCTGCCCCTGCAGCCGCCAGGAATGGAACAGTCCCGCGGTGGGGACTGTGGGAGGCGCACGCGTGAGGAGTGTAGGGTGGGGGGGCTGGCGGCGGCTGCTTTGGCGGCGGTTGGTGGCCGTGCGGGCGGGGAAGGAGGGGGAGGAGAGAAGAGGAGGTGGAGAAGGCTTGGACTCGCGCCGCTGAAGGTACGCGTGAGGGCCTGCGTTGGAGCCGGCTTGACAGGGTCTGAGGGGGAGTGGGGAACTGGGCGAGGAGGTTCCCGTGGGTGAGCGCGTACGGGCTGGCTGGCTCGCGGGACGGCCGAAGGTGGTGGTTGGTGGGAGCAGCCAGCGACGAGCCCGTAGACACTCGTACGCGTGCGGGCTGACGTGCGCGCTACATGGCCCGAGTCGGGCGAAGCGGGGGACCGTGGGGAAGAACGCGAGGAGGGAGGAGTGGGAGGTTGGGGGGGTCGCTAGGCGCCCTTAGCTCCCTCCCTCTGGAGGAGCTGCCGCGGCCACTCTGCTGCCGCCGCTGCCGCCGCCATTTTGGGTTCGCTTTGCGGAGGGGAGACGATCCCAGTCTCGGTTGCGGGACCCGCCTCCCCTCAGTTTGCCCCCTTTAGCCCTCCACCTTTCCCTTCTCCTCTCTCGCATTTCCGCCAGTCAGCTTACCCGCTGGCCGCCTCCTGACAAGCGGGAGGGATCCGCGGTGGACCCAGGGAAGCGGAGGAGCCTGGCGGCCACCCCCTCTTCCCCACTTCCCTGCACTCTCATCGCTCTCGGCCTCGGCCTCGGCCTCCGACACGGTGAGTAGAACGATTCGGGCCGGCATTCGGGCCGAAGCACTCTCTCAGCGATTGAATCCTGGGCTTTCTGGGAGCCACTGTCATCTCCCGGACCTGGACCTCTGGGAGAGCAGTGGTGAAGATGGGGGAGGGGAGAGCAGGGAGGGGGATCCTGAGCCTACCGGGAAGTCCCGCCAGGCGGGGTGAAGGGGTGTCCCTGACAGGCAGACTCCCGGAGGGGGCTGGGAAGTAAGCGAGTGGAGGCGGAGTCGGCTGTGCCCCTGACAGGTTAGTTTGTGTTTGTAGGCATGATCGGAGCCTCCCCCATAGTCCAGTTTGTGTGTGTTTAATTAAGGGATAAGAGGGGTCGAGGACACGATCTTGAGAGGGGATTTTACCTGTGTGACAAGGTCTGTGGTGTCCCTGCCGCGTTGAACGGTATGTGGGAACGACAGGATGATCTCAGTGTTGTAAGTTTAATAAATGTCACTGGTTAGTTTGTACATGGAAAGAGATGTTTTTGGTTTAGAAGACAGATGGTCTGTTGGTGTGTAGCGGCTGTGTTGGTGTGTGTATGTGAGGATGGCAAGTGTTTCCGGAAGAGTTTGCCTTTATTTGTGTAAGTGTAATGGAGTTCCCCTTATAAGTTAGCTTATTTCTTGAATAAATGTTGGGAGGTTCCTTGCAGGTTGATATGTGTGTGTATTTTAGGGATTGGGAGCCCCTAGTTACTTGTTGGGAAAGAGCGGCAATGGTAGTGTTCTGTACAGCATGTGTCTGTGAGGTCAGGGAGGGGAGAAACTTGGCATAGCCAGTTGTGGTCTTAAGAATAGTTTGTGCCTTTGGTTAGAGTGAGTTGTGTAAATGTGAAGGGCCAAAATATGTTTAACAGAATCATTGCTACAAAGCTGTAAAGCATGGGTGGCCTTATTTGTTGTCGCGGGTTTATAGTAATAGTTTACAATACAATAAGAAAGCTCTTTCAGTTTCTTTGTGATACTGAATCTCTGTGAAAATGGTAGGATGCTTTCTTCCATTTTACAAAATAGGAAATTTAGGCATAAGGAGAGAACTTCTCCAAGGCCACATGTTAAATTGGTGACAAAGTTGGAACTGTAACTCCCATATTTTCACTACTACTGCAGCAGTATATTCAGCATACCATGGTGCCTCAGGAAGTCTTTGTCGGCAAATCTGAGTATGCTGGAAAGATAGGAGCACATAAGACTGGTTGGATTGTATTTGGTGGAGACCGATTGTGTCAGATATGTATGTGGAACGTAGCTGTCCTTGCCGAGTCTGACCTGTATGAAATGCATATCCATGACTGTATTATTTTGGATTTATGGAGGAAGCAGAGCATTTCTGACACTTAAGGTTGTATGCGTGAGGGAGAAGGCTTTCACAGCTTAACTTGTACCAGAGCAGCTGCATGGGTGCTGACAGCTTAACTTGAAATCTGTGGGAGGAAGGATCCTTTTTCACTCATTCAACAAATATAACCATTCAATGAATGGTCCATGCCTTGAGGTGAGGATCATCAAGGTGTCTCTGTAAATAGCCTGTATGCAATCTGAGGGGAGTTGTTTTGACGGTGGTAGGTATTAAGTTGAGGGAGGCAGTGTGGAATTAAAACCAGAGAACTGTTTTTGGGTTCTGGTAATTGTTAATATATGTGCCTGTGGATGTTGGAACTTCTTGGCTGGGCTGAAGGAATCCTTTGAAAGACTGATTTCGGCAGGGCGCGGTGGCTCACACCTGTAATCCCAGCACTTTGGGAGGCTGAGGTGGGCGGATCACGAGGTCAGGAGATCGAGACTATCCTGGCTAACAGGATGAAACCCCGTCTCTACTAAGAATACAAAAAAATTAGCTGGGCGTGGTGGCGGGCGCCTGTAGTCCCAGCTACTCGGGGAGGCTGAGGCAGGAGAATGGCGTGAACCCGGGAGGCAGAGCTTGCAGTGAGCTGAGATTGCGCCACTGCACTCCAGCCTGGGCGACAGAGGGAGACTCCATCTCCAAAAAAAAAAAAAAAAAAAAGACTGATTTCATGTAGTAAGGATCCCCTCTATGAACTCTCTATGAATATGAGGTAAGAATGCATGAACTAAGCCAACTTAGCTGTATTCTTCTGGAAAATGGGATGTTTCTTGATAGGCTAGATTAGTGGTTCTTAAAAGTTTTTTGGGGTCACTTATCCTTCAGAGAATCGGATGAAAGACACTGGGCCCTCAAGTTAGAAGATGAGCATAAGCGCAATCACATGATTTATATATATGATTTTAGGAACTTAAACTGTAATGAAATAGAGCCAATTTATATTTAGATCTCATTTGAAAACCTTTCATTTTCATTGTTCGGGTGTGTGGATGTTAGTATGAGTTTAAGGTGAAGGAGTCTATGTTAGTATTTGAACATGTTGACAGGATCCATGTTTTTAATTTATTATTTTTATCGTCTGCAAACTTATTTCTGCAGTATTAGTAAATGACTCTGTATTTGGTAAAAAGGGAAGCTAATGTCGCACAAGTATCTATGGCTTTGTTCTTTGTCAGTATCTTTTTGTTCTCAAACTCTGAGAAGTGTCTTTTTTTTCAGTTTTGGATTGGGCCTGAGGTGATTTGAAGCTCCTGTCTTGGAGTTTAACTTAGTTATAACAAACACTGAGTTAATCCTATGCAGGAGACACAAAGATAATTAATATATGGTCTCTGTGCTTGAAGAGACGCTAATTTTCTGTGGTTGAAGAGATGTTGTGAATTGTGTGATGGTGGCAGCTCTCAAAAGGACAAGGAAGAGGGAAACATATTCCTAGAAGCTGAAATTTTATTACCCAATTGCAAAGACTTTTTGTCACTACTTATTCTTAGGAATAACCATAAAGTGTTTATTTTATTCTGTATGGAACTTTGTACTTAAAAAAAATATGTTTTGTATCATCTGGTGTTTTTGTATAAAGGAACTGTTGGTTTGAAAAGAAGGTAAACATCATTTATATTCCTTACCTTGTTTTGGGATATATCTCTACAGTGAGTTTATGTAAAAAGGTCTTAATGTCATTTTTGGGTATACATACATGTAGAAAGCCCTCCTGATATAAAATCCAGTAGCTATTTGACAGACTACCCATTAATTTAGTACTGGAACTTAAAAATAATTACTGTACTTTTAAAAGAACAAGAAATTGGTCAGGTGGGGTGACTCACGCCTGTAATCCTAGCACTTTGGGAGGACGAGGCGGACGGATTGTCAGAGCTCAGAAGATCGAGACCAGCCTGGGCAACACGGTGAAACCCCGTCTCTACTAAAATACAAAAAATTAGCTGCTTGTGTTGGAGTGCACCTGTAGTCCCAGCTACTCGGGAAGCTGAGGCACGAGAATTGCTTGAACCAAGAATTGCTTGAACTGGGAGGGGGAAGTTGCAGTGAGCTGAAATCATGCCACTGCACTCCAGCCTCGGCATCAGAGCAACACGCTGTCTCACAAAAAAAAAAAAAAAAAAAGCAAGAAATTTAAAAAGGTGTTTTAATAGGACAGATTATAGGATTCAGTGAGATAATGGAGAAGTTTTAGGAAAAATTGTCTGATAGTCCTTTCTTTCTATTGACATGGCCCCTGTATAAGAATGCTATGTAAATTTGTGAAAAGTTTAATATTTTCTCTAATTTTTAACGGGTAGTAGGTTCATGGTGTTATTTTTCTCAAAACGTACATGTGATATGTGTGTGTAGTGTGCATATATGTGCATGTATGTGTATACAATTTCTTTATTTTTTTAATTGAGATTAGGTCTCGCTATGGTTTTTTGTTTTTTTGTTGTTGTTGTTTTTGAGAGAGAGTTTCGCTCTTGTCGCCCAGGCTGGAGTACAATGGCACAATCTTGCCTCACTGCAACCTCTGCCTCCCAGGTTCAAGTGATTCTCTTTCCTCAGCTTCCCAAATAGCTGGGATTACAGGCGCGTGCCAACACGCCCTGCTGATTTTTGTATTTTTAGTTGAGACAGGGTTTCCCCACGTTGGCCAGGCTGGTCACGAACTCCTAACCTCAAGTTCTCCAGCCGTCTCGGCCTTCCAAAGTGCTGGGATTATAGGAGTGAGCCACTGCACCCGGCCCAGGTCTTGCTATGTAGATCAGTCTGGTCTCGAACTCCTGGCCTCAAGCCATCCTCCTGTCTTGGCCTCCCACTTTGCTGGGATTACAGATGTGAGCCAGCATGCCCAGCTCTTTTTACCTGCTTACCAAATCCAAGATTTTCTCCAAAATGAACTGGAATAGCCTTCTTACTGTGTTAATTTTGCCTTGGTGGGGAAGCCTAAGTCTTGGAACTAAATTGGGGTGGTTATGACAGTTCTCTTTTTACAGCTGATCAGTATTTCAGTATTTCACTTGTTGTTGTTGTTGTTGTTTTTTGTTTTGTTTTTTTTCAGACGGAGTCTTGCTCTGTAGCCCAGTTTGGAATGCAGTGGCAGGATTTCGACTCACTGTAGCCTCTGCTACCCGGATTCAAGTGATTCTCCTGCCTCAGTCTCCTGAGCAGCTAGGTTTACAGGCACGCACCACTACACCTGGCTAATTTTTGTATTGTTAGTAGAGACAGGGTTTCACCATGTTAGCCAGTAGCCAGGCTGTTCTCGTACTCCTGACCTCAAGTGATCCACCTGCCTCAGCCTCCCAAAGTGCTGGGATTACAGGTGTGAGCCACCACGCCTAGCCAAACCCATCTCTTTCATTAAACCACCTCATTTTGATTCAGAAACAAGACTGCCATGTATGTATTTAATGCTTATTATGTGCCAAGCACTATTCCAGGTACTAAGATACAGTGATGGACAAAACAAGATCCCTTCTCCTCTATCTCAGGACTTATTAATTTGGGCATTTTCATTTTCCAATATAGGATCTTTCAGTACTGGTATAGGATTCCTGAAGGAATTCCTGAAATATAATTATTTTTCTGCTAGAGCAAATCAATTTTGTTTTTTTTTTGTTTTGTTTTGTTTTTGAGATGGAGTTTCGCTCTTGTCGCCCAGGCTGGAGTGCAGTGGCGCAATCTCGGCTCACTGCAACCTCCGACTCCCGGGTTCAAGCGATTCTCCTGCCTCAGCCTCCCAAGTAGCTGGGATTACAGGCATTAGCCACCACGCTAGGCTAATTTTTGTATTTTTAGTAGAGACGGGGTTTCACCAGGTTGGCCAGGCTGGTCTCGAACTCCTGACCTCAGGTGATCCTCCAGGCTCAGCCTCCCAAAGTGCTAGGATTACAGGCAGGAGCCACCACGCCCAGAAGAGCAAAATTCTTCTGTTGACAAAAATTTCTTTCCTCTGAGGAAGAGACACTGTGTGCCTGTGTTTTATCCAGGAATTCCATTGGATAGTTTGTCCTTTGGGATGTCAGTGGATTAAATCCTCCATTAAGAATCAAAGTACTTGGCTGGGTGCAGTGGCTCATGCCTGTAATCCCTGCACTTTGGGAGGCTGAGGCGGGTGGATCACCTGAGGTCAGGAGTTGGAGACCAACCTGGCCAACATGATGAAACCCCATCTCTACTAAAAATACAAAAAATTATCCAGGTGTGGCAGGTGCCTGTAATCCCAGCTACTCTCGAAGAAACAGAAACAAAAACTCTGACATGTAGAGTATGTAGATGTAGAGAAAAAAGTAAAATGATTGTTGAAAAAAATGTCTATTTTTTATCTTCTAAATAGCTTTGTGTGTCAGAGATCAGAACACTCATTTTACATGATATCAAGAACCAGAATGCTAGATAGCTAGAATGGTCGTTAACTTCCTAGATATCCACTGTAGAGGAACACATAAGGTAAAACAAATGAATAAAAATTAAAAAAAAATAAGATAGCCAAAGATTTGAAGCTCTTTACCCATTAACATGATAATCATTTCGACTTTGAATATTTGTAGAACAAGAGTCAGAACTCAGAACAAAGATCTCTGAGGAAATAAAAAAAAATCAAGCTGCCTCCTAATTTCTCATTTAGTCTGTCATTGGGTGTTGTCAAACTGTCAAACTATATTTAGAGATTCTGGTTTTCATCTGGAGACTTAGTGAGTTGTGTAATATCTTGAATACACATATAAGATCTTGCCAGGTGGGGTGGCTCATGTCTGTAATCCCAGCACTTTGGGAGGATGAGGTGGGAGGATCGCTGGAGCCCAGGAGTTCAAGACCAGCCTGGGCAACATAGCAAGTCCCTGGCTCTATTTAAAAAAAAAAAAAAATCCTCAATGTAGAACTTCAAATTTATCCTTACGTGTTACATCCAGTTGATTTGAGAAAATATGATTCTGAATTTTCCATCAATTGGATTGGCAGTCCCTTTCAGCTTTACAGCTTTACATCATCTACAGATTTGTTAAGTATGTTCTCTTGGTCTTCTAATTCACTGATGGAGTTTTTGAATAGGTCGGGTCCAAAGATAGAGTCCTATGAAACACTGTTGGAAACTTGTCTCTGTCTGTCTCTTTTTTTTTTTTGGAGACAGTGTCTTGCTCTGTCGTTCAGGCTGGAATGCAGTGGGACGGTCTCAGCTCACTACAACCTCTGCTTCTTGGACTCAAAGAGATTCTCTCACCTCAGCCTCTGAAGTATATGGGACTATAGGCATGCGCGACCAAGCCCAGATAAATTTTTTTCTAGAGATATGTTGACATTTTGCCCAGGTTGGGAGACTTGTCTCTTGATTCCATTCAGTATTGTGTGGGTTTGGATAGGCCATCTAATTATAAAATCATTGGGCTGGTCATGGTGGCTCATGCCTGTAATCCCAGCACTTTGGGAGGCCGAGGTGGGCGGATCACCTGAGGTCAGGAGTTTGAGACCAGCCTGACCAACATGGAGAAACCCCATCTCTACTAAAAACACAAAATTAGCTGGGCGTGGTGGTGCATGCCTATAATCCCAGCTACTTGGGAGGCTGAGGCAAGAGAATAGCTTGAACCTGGGAGGCGGAGGTTGCAGTGAGCCAAAATCGTGTCATCGCACTCCAGCCTGGGCAACAAGAGTGAAACTCCGTCTCAAAAAAAAAAAAAAAAAAAAAATCATCTAGCTCACATTTTCTCCTTGTCTTCTTCCTATTAGAATTTAAGTTCAATGAGATTAGAACTCTCTCTCTCTCTCTCTCATTCTCTCATATATCCCAAGCATCTAAAACAGGGATTGAAACATAGTAAGTACTCAATAAATGTTTTTGAATAAATGAATGAAGGATAGCTGGGCGTGGTGGCTCATGCCTGTAACCCCAGCACTTTGGGAAGCCAAGGTGGGTGGATCACTGGAGCTCAGGAGTTCAAGACCAGCTTGGGCAACATGGGGAAAACCCATCTCTACAAAATATGGAAGAATTAGCCGGGCATGACAGCACACTCCTGTTGCCCCAGCTACTTGGAGGGCTGAAGTGGGAGGATCGCTTGAGCCTGGGAAGCAGAGATTGCAGTGAGCCGAGATCAAGCCACTGCCCTCCGGCCCGGGTGACAGAGTGAGACCCTGTCTCAGGAATAAGGATAGATATGAAGAATTCGTCAGATGCCTTGTTGAAAACATCATACATTGTCTACATGGAATTCCTCCTTATTGTAAAATGAATCTAATTTATACCAACAACGTTTGGCTTTTTTGCAGAAAAGGAAGCAAATGAGCTGATGGAAGATCTGTTTGAAACTGTGAGTAATGATCCTCAAGTGAGAACATGGGATTGTAAGTTGGTTCTCCAACAAAATGTGTCCTTTGGTCTCTGTGATGCTCCTTCTAGAAGAGGGACTGAACCAATTCTCCTTTTAGTCTACCTGGGAAAGAATATAATGACAAGGGAAATTTGCTAACTGCTAGACTCTTGATTATCCACATGTAGGTTATTCTTACTAAAATTTTCCTTGAAGCTTTTTTTTTTTTTTTTTTTTTGAGGCGAAGTCTTGCTCTGTCACCCAGGCTCTGGAGAATACAGTGGTGAAATCTCAGCTCACAGCAGCCTCGACCTCCAGGGCTCAAAACACTTCTCTCATCTAAGCCTCCTGAGTAGCTGGGACTACAGGCACACACCTACAGGCCCGGCTAATTATTTTATTTTTTTGTAGAGACAGGGTCTTGCCATGTTCTGGAACTCATAGGCTCAAGTAATCTTCCTGCCTCAACCTCCCAAAGTGCTGGAATTATAGGTGTGAGCCAGCACATCTTGCCCCTTGAAAACTTTTGATGGCTTCCCCTACTGTCATTTGGTGTGTCCTTAAAGATTGCCAACTAGTTTTAAAGTATTTTGCACACAAATAATTACCTTTTCCATAAATTTGTCTAAAAAGATATTTCTGTTTAAGAAATTGATCATTTTGAGTTATCCTAGCTCTGTGCTTACTGATACAAGTTGACTGGTTGAGCGACTTCTTTCCTGGCATAATAGTCATTCCAAATGTGGGTTTGTGGGAGTCCTGAAGTGAGAAAGGTTCTGATGTAGGCTCTTTCTGGGTGCCAGCATTATTAAAGTATTGTTTATAGTTTTCACTTTTCCTTCCCAACACTGGAGCAACATTCAAAAGCCCATTCCCCAGGAAAACCCTCCCTTTCCTTTGCCCACAGTTCCAAGATGAGATGGGATTCTCCAACATGGAAGATGATGGCCCAGAAGAGGAGGAGCGTGTGGCTGAGCCTCAACCTAACTTTAACACCCCTCAAGTTCTACGGTAGGCTAGTTGAAGACCTTGAGATTTGGAATAGAGGAAAAGTTTATTTCTGAAAATGTTTTCAGAAGTTGCAGTTAACAATTTTTCATCCCCAGCCAGCTTCTGTTACTGATGTAAGGATGCAGAGCCCTATCAGGAGTTAGGTGTCAAGTGAAGTCTCCTTGTTATGGGGCAGTGCAGCTGTAGGCCAAGCTGTATCTGTTTGGGAAGGGAGAAAAAACAGTAGCTGGCATCCATATCCACTTCTCCGGGTGAGTGGTGCTGGAGAGGTATGTAGGACTCAATGTGGCCAGCCACACAAACTACCCCATATTGTAATATCCAGTCTGTCCCTTTTGTTCTTTTTATGTGCCATTAATATCTGCTAAATGTGACTGAAAATTTGTTATTCACCTAGGCATTAGTGGAGCAAACCCTGAAGCACCTGCAGTAAGGAGTCTGAAACATACGTGCTGACCTTTTTGCCTAAAGTTGGCACTTGTGTTACAGCATCCAGAAAGTAGAGGCTTTAATTTTTTCCTCATTTTGTGGTGAATTTGCATCTGCACTTTATTCTGTTGTAGCAGCATATAATCATTAGGTCGATGGCGAAAGGTCAGGATGCAGTTTGTGCCATAAGTGGAACAAAGCAAAGAGAATAGTCCCTGTCATTAGTCCTGTGTTTGAACTTAACAGCACTACTAAGCAGAGAGCTTGGGTTCCATCTGAAAGCTAGACCTTTAGGGATTTTCCAATTTAGTGAAAAAAGATAAGATAGGCCAACCAATGTCTTAAAAACTAGAACTACTAGTCATTCTCCATTACAACAAATATCACAATACAACTACATCAAAAATCTCAAGATTGCTAAGTCAGTATTTGACCCATTATTTTAATTTATAGTTCATAGAACAAAATTCTGGTATAGCAGAAGGGAACCATTCATCGTGGGAACGTATAATAGGATCTGATTAATAAACATTTTGGTTTTGCTGATCAACTCTTTATGACTTCTTAAAATTTGGAAAATATAGAACTAATTTAAAATTCCTGTTAGAATCCAATTACCTTCTGGTATTCGATGGAATATAGTCATATATCATCTCATGGTCATACCCTCTGTGAAATCTATCATTAAACGATTCATCATTGTGTAAACATCGTAGAATGTACTTACATAAACCTAAATGGTTTAGCCTACTGCATACCTATTGCTCCCAGGCTACAAAACCTGTACAGTGTGTTACTGTACTGTACTGAATACTGTAGGCAGTTGTAACACAATGGTAAGTACATATGTATGTAAACATAGAAAAGGTACAGTAATCTTATGGAGCCACCTCTGACTATGTGGTTCGTTATTGACTGAAACATTATGTGGCACATGACTGTACTTGGGCAGCTTCTGCTTCTCTTTCGATTGCAAATACAAACCTGTTTTAATCTTTGACTAAATAAAAATCCCTCTGTAAGTCCATAGAGAGTAAAAACATCTTAAAACACAATAAGGAAGAGAGAGGAGAAAAAGACAGTCAAAACAAAAACTCTGGGGCTTCCCTTATCAATTACCTAAATAATCCTTGTTAAAACTAAGTGCAGGCTATGTTTCCATTTTCTACTTTTTTATGCTTCTTCTCTTCTGTTCCTTCAGTGGTGGTAGCGCGGATGTTCAAATTTTCAGTTCTCAGTAAAGATTGTATAGACAGTCCCACGGTCTTCAGGTTTTTACTCTGTGCTACCCAAACCCACAGTAAATACTATAAAAGAAAACTTATTCAAACGTAATCTTTATCTGCAAAAACTATTGAAAAACGTTACCATTTAACTATTGCTGTAATATAGGGGGTTCCTTGAAATATGATAACCTGCTTGTTATAGCTACTTCAGCAGATCTTATCCTGTTGCATAGGGTATCAGCATATGCTTAATCATTTAGGTATATTATTCTCCCTTTATTTCTTTCTATGTAAACATAGAAAAGGTATAGTAATCATACATAGAACTGACATGCTAGGTATTGGAATTTTTGCTTCAGCCCTGCAAACAATCTTTCAGGAGGGTATGGGTGGGAAGTTAGGGTTAGGAACCTTGGAAGAGGAATTTAAAGGGCTAAAAGAAGATAGCCTTCATGGATAATATTTTAACTAACTTCTCCGTTCTGTTCATTTGAACTACCGTGTACTTCAGTTATTTTGGTATATCCTTTTCCTGCTTCATGCTAGAAAGTCTTTGACTTGTTAAGAAAGCAGGGCAGTGCAGCCTGAGTAGATAGGATAATGGGACAAGCTGGACCTGGGATGGGAGTAACATCCCAGGGAGTAACAAGTAATGAGAGAAGAAATGAAAATGATGAGTTCCCACCAGCTCCTTGGCTGCTTTCTTACCCATATATTTCTCTGTCCCTAGTTTTTTGTTTAATTTTTTCTTCATTTGTATATTATTTGGAAGAGGAATTGTAGAGGAATGGGATGGGGTGTAATACAGAATCATTGGATGCATGCTAACTACTTTGGGAAAAGATTTGTGTAAGGCTGGGAGTTTGACTGTTGGCTAAAGTGAAAAGGGGGGATTAGTAGGGAATGAAAATTGTTCAGGCTCTTTGCTCATCATTGGAAAGAATTGGATGTGTTGTGGACCTAGGAAAACACTCAAATTCAGTCATCCCCGTTTGGGATAGGTTTGAGGAACTACTGGCCAACCTACTAAATGAACAACATCAGATAGCGAAGGAACTATTTGAACAGCTGAAGATGAAGAAACCTTCAGCCAAACAGCAGAAGGAGGTAGAGAAGGTTAAACCCCAGTGTAAAGAAGTTCATCAGACCCTGATTCTGGACCCAGCACAAAGGAAGAGACTCCAGCAGCAGATGCAGCAGGTAACACTTTCCTTGGTCATATTAGTATTGAATTATACCAAGGCCTAACTCTGAGGCTTTGGTATAATCTAAAATTAGCAGCTTTGTAAATGTCAGAGATAGTTACCTTACTACGTATTAAAACCGTAGTATCTTCACATCAGTTAGGAGCTTGAGAAGTCATCATGTTCATGTCCTGTGGCTCAGGGAAGACAGCACATAAGGACCCTAATGGTATTTGGAATTACAGATTTCAAAGAGTCCTCAGTAATCTATTCTGAAATTTAACCTTCACTGTGACAAGTAGTTTTTTTTCCCTTTTCCCTTTTCTTTTTTCTTTTTTTTTGAGACGGAGTCTCGCTCTGTCACCCAGGCTGGAGTGCAGTGGCTCAATCTCAGCTCACTGCAAGCTCTGCCTCCCGGGTTCACGCCATTCTCCTGCCTCAGCCTCCCGAGTAGCTGTGACTACAGGGACTCGCCACCACACTCAGCTAATTTTTTGTATTTTTAGTAGAGACAGGGTTTCACTGTGTTAGCCAGGATGGTCTCAATCTCCTAACCTCGTGATCCACCCGCCTCGGCCTCCCAGAGTGCTGGGATTACACGCGTGAGTCACTGCGCCCGGCCTTTTCCTTTTCTAATCTCAGTTCCTCCTCTGTTTAGAGGTTAAACTTCCTCTGGTTCTGTCATTTTGTTCAAGGGAACATGTCTGAGAAATTTATGCCAAGATCCTACGTTGTTCTCACACTCTTTGCAGAAAGCAAAATTTGTGTCATAAAGTTGCAAACATCTTAGTTAATGACTCTCTGGTGGCTGGGTGCAGTGGCTCACACATGTAATCCCAGCACTTTGGGAGGCTGAGGTGGGAGGATTGCTTGAGCAGGGGAGTTCAAAAGCAGCCTGGACAACATAGTGAGACTCTGTCTCTACAAAAAATAAAAAATAAGGCTGGGCACAGTGGCTCACACCTGTAATCCCAGCACTTTGGGAGGCCAAGGCAGGTGAATCATGAGGTCAGGAGTTCGAGGCAAGCCTGGCCAACATGGTGAAACCCCGTCTCTACGAAAACAAAAAATTAGCTGGGTGTGGCGTCGGGCACCTGTAATCCCAGCTACTCGGGAGGTTGAGGCAAGAGAATCACTTGAACCTGGGAGGCAGAGGTTACAGTGAGCCGAGATCACGCCATTGCACTCCAGCCCAAAAGTCAGTGCGAGACTCTGTCTAAAAATAATAATAATAATAATAATAATAAAATAAATTAGCCAGGCATTGTGGTCACAGCTACTTGGGAGGCTGAGGTGGGAAGATTGCTTGAGCACAGGTGGTTGAGAGGGCATTGAGTCATGGTTGCACCACTGCACTCCAAGCTGTGTGACAGAGCAAGACCCTGTCTCCAGGGGGAAAAAAAAATATCTCTGGGCTCCTGAAATGGCAGTGTCATGACATATCACTGCATTATTTTCTTTCTCTCCCCAGCATGTTCAGCTCTTGACACAAATCCACCTTCTTGCCACCTGCAACCCCAATCTCAATCCGGAGGCCAGTAGCACCAGGATATGTCTTGTAAGTTTCCAAATTGCCGTAATTCTATAGACTAGAATATAAAATTAGCTTGGCAGGTTATTTCTCACAGTTATTCTCTCGGGTATTTTTGATTGCTGTGGCTTCCTATGTTTGCTGAGTGAACATAAGCCACTGATTCACATGAAAGGACAAAGAGTGTATTCAATTTTTTATTTTCTTTTTTGAGACAGGGTCTTGCTCTCTCACCCAGGATGGAGTGCGGTGGAACAATTTCAGTTCACTGCAACCCCTGCCTCCCGGGTTCAAGTGATTGTCCTGCCTCAGCCTCCCAAGTAGCTGGGACTACAGGCGGGCACCACCACGGGTAATTTTTTTTGTATTTTTAGTAGAGACAGGGTTTTGCCATGTTGGCCAGGCTGGTCTCGAATTCCTGACTTCAAGTGATCTGCCCACCTCTACCTCCCAAAGTACTGGGATTACAGCCATGAGCCACTGCGCCTGGCCTGTCCTTCTGATATTTTTATTGGGTCCTCCTCCTCATCTTTAGATTCACCCTGACTTCTTAGGTTTTTGGTACCGCTATTCATTTCATAGATGTTGAGGCTGGGCATAGTGGCTCACACCTGTAATTCCAACACTTTGGGAGGCTGAGGTGATAGGATCACTTGAGCCCAGTGGTCAAGAACAGCCTGGGCAACATAGTAAGACCCGGTCTGTGTTTTTTTTGTTTTGTTTTGTTTTGTTTTAATTTAAATAATAAAGTAAATATACATGTAGATGTTGAATTCATTATCCATTCATGAAGCTCAATATTAGTGTTTTATGTGTAGAGCTAGTTTTGCTCATGACATTTTGAGGTATTTTGAGCTTTTAAATTTGAAATTTGGCCAGGTATGGTGGCTCATGCCTGTAGTCCCAACACTTTGGTAGGTCAAGGTGGGAGGATTGCTTGAGCCCAGGAGTTTGAGACCAGCCTGGGCAACATAGTAAGACCCCATCCCTACCAAAAAAAAATTAAAAATAAAAAAATTAGCTGGGGATGGTGCCGAGTGCCTGTAGTCCCAGCAACTTGGGAGACTGAGGTAGGAGGATCACTTGAGCCTGGGACGTTGAGACTGTAGGGAGCCATGCTTATATATCACTCCAGCCTGGGTGACAGAGTGAGAACCTGTCTCACAAAAACAAAACCATATTTTACCTCATAAAAATTGCCTCAAACTTTTGGACAGGTAAGGATAATACTCTCAGCTTCTTCAGTAAGTCTTCTTTGGATTTTGAAGAGTACATTTGCTAGTATTCTAAAACTTCCTTGGTGATCAACAGGATGTCTTCATCTCTTACTGTATTCAGAGGAGGATGAGGAGTACTTGGTTGTAGGCATTATTCTGAGACCAAAAGACAAAGCAATTTTAAAAGTAATGGTCCTGGTCGGGTGAGGTGACTCATGCCTGTAATCCCAGCACTATGAGAGGCCGAGGCAGGCGGATTGTGAGCCCAGGAGTTCAAGATCAGCCTGGCCAAGATGGGAAAATGCTGTCTCTGCAAAAAATACAAAAATCAGCTAGGTTTGGAGGTGTGTGCCTATAGTCCCAGCTTCACAGGAGGCAGTGGTGGGAGGATGGCTTGAGCCTGGGAGGGGGAGTTTGCAGTGAGCTGAGATCATGCCACTGCAGTCCAGCCTGAGCGGCAGAGTGAGACCATGTCTCAAAATAAATTAATTAATTAAATTAAAGTAATAGTCCCCATTCTTGAGACTCTTAATTCTAGCTCGGGAACTAGACCATGTATTCCTTAGTGAGAAACAGTTTAAAAATAAAACAAGAATATAATCCCTGAATATCTGAGAACTCAGGCATAATCTTAACAGTAGTTTATTGTGAAAGACTTTATGATTATTTTTACCTGTTTTTATCCTGTAGTAGGAAGGTCAGCTTCTCATTTAGATTCTGAAGGCTATTGGTATTAATTGTCTGGAATTGTCTTAGATCTTCCTTGTGTCCTGTTTTCCCAGAAAGAGCTGGGAACCTTTGCTCAAAGCTCCATCGCCCTTCACCATCAGTACAACCCCAAGTTTCAGACCCTGTTCCAACCCTGTAACTTGATGGGAGCTATGCAGCTGATTGAAGACTTCAGCACACATGTCAGCATTGACTGCAGCCCTCATAAAACTGTCAAGAAGACTGGTAGGAGACAGATGTGTCAGCTTTAAGTTTTTACTTGCGGTGAGAGGTGGTGGGAATCTTATCCCATAGATAACTTCCTAGGATACTTGCCTAGGAATGGAGGACACAGGACATTTGTAATTTCTTCCTTCTCTCTTTTATCCTCCCTTTGTACTCATCCAAG
Source organism: Pan troglodytes (assembly GCF_028858775.2). NCBI lineage: Eukaryota > Metazoa > Chordata > Mammalia > Primates > Hominidae > Pan > Pan troglodytes. The sequence goes on from NC_072398.2 coordinate 93,531,415, forward strand.
TTTTAGAATTACATGATAATCTCCGGGCCTGGGTAAGGCGTGGAGGCAGTGGACAGTATAGGAATATGGGAGGTAGAGATCTGAGGCTCAGTGCTAAGAATTGGACTACAGCACTATGAGGGGTAAGTATTAGGAGTCAGATCAAGATAAACTGGGGCCTGGTAAAGATGAAAGTCAGGTGGTAAAGTTCAGTCATGTTTAGCTTTTTACTCTCTTCATTAAGATCAACTAACTTTATTTACCATAATGATTGTAGCATAGGTGATATCTCCATTCTGAATGAAATGTTGACTTGCAAGTTAGGCGTAAATTAGAGATTGTACATTTGCCGTGTTCAGTATTTTAAAGAAATTTGCCAGTTTAGATTCTACCTTGCATTGGTTTAGTATTTTTTGAGAAAATATTTGCTATTTACTTAAGCCAAATATTTACTTCTGATTTGTTTGCTGACTTAGCAAATTAGTTGTGGTTTGTTCTGGATTTGGGTTTGTCTTTGGATTCTATTTTAAATCCCTGAGTCTTATCATTACATTGAATGTAGTTGAATTTAAGTGTACTATATCATAGACACAGATCCCAAACTACTTTAATAGCTATATTATATGAAATGGTAATGAAAACGTGATTTAATACCAAATTATAGTATTATCTTACACATCTAGTGTCCTGTGTTTTTCTTCTGGAGATATAAAAATGACACTTATGGAAGGAGAAATATGGATATAGTAGTTTTGTCTCTAGAAATGCAGAGGTGCCTAAAATTGAGAGGCTGAGAGAGGGAGACAGAAATGAATGAGACTGAATTGCCTCATTCCTTTTATGGTTCTTTTGTTCCCAACCTCAGGAGGAATCTGGGAGAACTTAATGAAAGTTAAGAAAGAATGAAATAGAAGTAAAATTTGGAATACCAGATTTGTGAGGGAGATTAAAGAAGTTGGAATCTTTTTTCTTTTTTTTTTTTTTTTAAGATGGAGTCTCGCTCTGTCACCTAGGCTGGAGTGCAGTGGGGTGATCTCGGCTCACTGCAACCTCCGCCTCCCAGGTTCAAACAATTCTCCTGCCTCAGCCTCCCAAGTAGCTGGAATTACAGGTGCGTGCCACCATGCCTGGCTAATTTTTGCATTTTTGGTAGAGACAGGGTTTCACTATGTTGGCCAGGCTGGTCTTGAACTCCTGACCTCAGGTGATCCACCTGCCTCGGCCTCCCAAAGTGCTGGGATTACAGGCGTGAGCCAGCACGCCTGGCCTGGAATCTTATCCTGGAAGAAAAAAGCATTGTTGAAGGTCTGTTATCCTTCAGAGATTTAAAGGGGAAAGGAGGTAAAACATTTTTGAGCATACACTATGTGACAGGTATTACTAGGTACTTTTTAAGTGTTTGTTTTACTTTGTGAATAAAGTGTTACACGTAAGAAAGAGTAAGAGAGGCCGGGCGCCGTGGCTTACACCTGTAATCCAACACTTTAGGAGGCCGAGGCTGTCGGATCACAAGGTCAGGAGATCAAGACCATCCTGTCTACAGTGAAACCCCATCTCTACTAAAAATACAAAAAATCAGCCAGGCGTGGTGGCAGGCGCCTGTAGTCCCAGCTACTCAGGAGGCTGAGGTAGGAGAATGGCCTGAACCCGGGAGGCGGAGCTTGCAGTGAGCCAAGATTGCGCCACGCACTCCAGTCTGGGCGACAGAGCCAGACTCCGTCTAAAAAAAAAAAAAAATTACGTCCCTTTAGACATAATGTTAGTTGAGGAAAGACTGTGGAAACTCTTTGGGGAGTGGTAGGCAGATGGGAGGGAATCAAGTTAGATAAGGACAGCTCTACCTAAATGCAAAAATGCATTCACAGGCTTTTTGAAGCCCTCTTTTTTCCTAGAAGTTGATTTATCAGAGATTTATTTTCTTATAGCCAATGAATTTCCCTGTTTGCCAAAGCAAGTGGCTTGGATCCTGGCCACAAGCAAGGTTTTCATGTATCCAGAGTTACTTCCAGTGTGTTCCCTGAAGGCAAAGAATCCCCAGGATAAGATCCTCTTCACCAAGGCTGAGGACAAGTAAGTGTTTACTCTGGGGGATCAAATATCCCAAGGAGAAGATGTAGTTCCTTTGAGGAGTTTAGAGGAAGTAAGACTTGTATAATAAGACATGGACACAAAAGGAAAAGCAGTATAGATGAGCAGAGTCCTCTAGAACGTGCTTGTTCTAGCAGTGCCAAATACTGCTTTTTGGGGGGATGTTACACACATTTTTAAAATGTTTTAGACTGGACATGGCGGCTCCCACCTGTAATCCCAGCACTTTGAAAGGCCAAGGCCGGAGGTTGGCTTTTCTAATGTTATTATTTATTTAGAAACAGGATCTTACTCTGTCACCCAGGCTGGAGTACAGTGTTGCAATCACAGCTCACTGCAGCCTTGAACTCCTGGGATCAAGTGATCCTCCTGCCTCAGCCTCCATGGAGTAGCTGGGACCACAGGCGTGTGCCACCATACATGGCTGATTTTTTTTGTACAGGTGAGGGTATCTCTGTGTTGCCCAGGCTGCTCTTGAATTCCTGACCTCAAATGATCCTCCCACTCCTGGCCTCCCAAAGTGCTGGGACTATAGGCATGAGCCACCACACCCAGCTAGATTATGAACATTTTTATGGCCCTTTGTGTGTATTGCCACACTGTTATCAGCAAATATGTATATATGTAACCATGATTATATATGTTATGTTAGAGGGTAGTATTGGTGCCAGTTTAATTTGTCTGACAGGGTACCTATTATTCATTTTATATTTGTTTTATTAGAATCATTCTCCTTCCCATGTATTCTCTTTGAACTTCCTTTGTGTTGTTAATATACAGCTTATCATGATCTGACATTTATTGATGATTTATGACTAGTTTCTCTTGCTCCTACTTAATTGTGAACTATTTGATTCTTATTCATAGTACTCAATCACTACTCACTAAATACCTGAAATTTTCTACTGAGTAGTCACCAACTTGTAGTAGTCACTACAAGAATTAGTTGTAGAAAAAGTAGATTGGCCAGCCATGGTGGCTCACACCTGTAATGACGACACTTTGGGAGGCCGAGGCAGGAGGATCACTTGAGGCCAGAAGTTCAAGATCAGCCTAGGCAACAAAGTGAGAACTGGTCTCTACAAATAATGAAATAAAACATTAGCTAGGCATGGTAGCAAACGTTTATAGCCACAGATACTCAGGAGGCTGAAGTGCGGGAATCGATTGAACCCAGGCATTCAAGGCTGCAGTGCACTGTAATCATGCCACTGCTCTCCAGCCTGGACAACAGAGCAAGACCCTGTCTGAAAAAAATGAAAAAGTAGATTGGGCCACACGCCATGGGCTCATGCCTTTAATCTCAGCACTTTGGGAGGCTGAGACTGGAGAATCGCTTCAGCTTAGGAAGTAGCTGCAGTGGGCTGCGGTCACGCCACTGCACTCCAGCCCAGGTGACAGAGTGAGACCTTGTTTTAAGAACAAGTAAGAAAAAGTAGATTGTAAAATGTGTTAGTCTGGGGAGGCCCTTTAGAAGGAAGGACTGTGAAGTGAGATTTAGTGTTATTGCTCCTTTCTCAGTTTGTTAGCTTTAGGACTGAAGCATTTTGAAGGGACTGAGTTTCTTAACCCTCTAATCAGCAAGTACCTTCTAACCTGCAAGACTGCCCGCCAACTGACAGTGAGAATCAAGAACCTCAACATGAACAGAGCTCCTGACAACATCATTAAAGTGAGTGTTTCCTGCATGCACTATCCAGGCACCTCACCAACACATATCTGTTCTTTTCTCTTGTTATTCTCAAAGAAAAGAAGAACCTTCTTTTATCTAAAGCTAATTTCTCCTACTTATATACTAGATTAATTCTCCTGTTGCCTTTTCAGGGACATTGATTCATTCATTACATTCCTCTGGCGTATCTTCATCCTCTTAAAAGATTCCACAAATCCAAGTTTCCCTGTAATAATTCTCTTTCTTGAACTTTCTAGAAATGATGTGCAGTATTCCACTTACATGCTTTGGGTTTTTGTTTTGTTTTGTTTTTTTGGTCAGACATAATCTTGCACTGTCACCCAGGCTGGAGTGCAGGAGTATAGTGGCATGATCTTGGCTCACTGCAGCTTCCGCCTCCCGGGTTCAAGTGATTCTCCTGCCTCAGCCTCCCAAATAGCTGAGATTACAGGCGTGCCCACCACGCTCAGCTAATTTTTTGTATTTTTAGTAGATACGGGTTTCACCATGTTGGCCAGGCTGGTCTTGAACTTCTGACCTCTAGTGATCCACCAGTTTTGGCTTCCCAGAGGCTAGGATTACAGGCATAAGCCACCGTGCCCAGCCTATATACTTTTTCTCAATTTTGTGTTTGTATGTATGCGTGTGTGTGTGTGTGTGTGTGTGTGTGTGTGTGTATGTATGTATGTATGTATGTATGTATGGAGATGGAGTTTCGCTCTTGTCGCCCAGGCCCGGCCTATATACTTTTTCTCAACTCTTTTTACTTATTGATTGATTGATTGAGATGGAGTCTCGCTCTTGACCCCCAGGCTGGAGTGCAATGGTGCGATCTTGGCTGACTGCAACCTCTGCCTCCTGGGTTCGAGTGATTCTCCTGCCTCAGCCTCCCTTGTAGCTGGGATTACAGGCCCCTGCCACCATGCCCAGCTGATTTTTGTATTTAGTAGAGTCGGGGTTTCACCATGTTGGCCAGGCTGGTCTCGAACTCCTGACCTCAGGTGATCCATCTGCCTCGGCCTCCCTAAGTGCTGGGATTACAAATGTGAGCCATTGCCCCCAGCCTTCTTTTTTATTTAGATATTTATTTATGTTTTTTTTTTTTTAGAGACAGGTTCTTACTCTGTCATCCTGGCTGGAGTGCATGGGCACAATCATAGGTCACTGCAACCTCAAATTCCTGGGTGATCCTTCCACTTCAGCCTTCCAAGTAGCTTGGACTACAGGTGCATGCCACCAAGGCTAGCTGATTATTTTATTTTGTGTGAAGACAGGGTGTCATTTTGTTGCCCAGGCTGGTCTTGAAGTCCTGACCTCAAGCAGTCCTCTTGCCTCAGCTCGGCCTCCCAGAGTGTTGGGATTACAGGCGTGAGATGCCCAGCCTTTGGTTTCATTGTGTTTTTGTATTTTTCTTGAGACAAGGTCTTACTCTCCTGCCTAGGCTGGAGTACAGTGGTATAGTCATAGCTCACTGCAGCCTTGAACTCCTAGGCTCAAGCATTCTTCCAACGTCAGCCTCCCAAGGAGCTGGAATTATATGCATTAGCCACTGTGCTTGGCCATTAAATTTATTTATTTATTTATTTATTTTATTTTTTTGAGACAGAATCTGTCTCTGTCACCCAGGCTGGAGTGCAGTGGCACAATTTTAGCTCACTGCAACCTCCGCCTACTGGGTTCAAGCAATTTTCATGCCTTAGCCTCCTAAGTAGCTGGGACTACAGTCATGTGCCACCACACCTGGCTAATTTTTATATTTTTAGTAGAAACATAATTTCACCATGTTGGTCAGTCTGATCTTGAACTCCTGATCTCAGGTGATCTGCCCACCTCGGCCTCCCAAAGTGCTGGAATTATAGGCGTGAGCCTCTGTGCCTGGCAAAAAACTTTTTTTTTTTAGGGATGGGGTGTCCCTATATTGCCCAGGCTGGTCTTCAATTTTTGGCCTTAGGCAATTCTCCTGTCTCAGCCTCTAATTGGTACTGCCTGGTGTATTGGATTTAGGCCTTACTTATTAACCATAAACCACGGAAGCCGAAGATTTACCTCTCTCCTCACTCCCTTACTCCCACCACAAACATGCACATTTTCTGCTCTCCAAACTCCTCACTAGTAGTTATGGTAGAATTTTGGTTAGATTGTATTCAGGGTTTACATTGTAAGATTTTAAGGACTGTCGGCTGGGCGCGGTGGCTCACGCCTGTAATCCCAGCACTTTGGGAGGCTGAGGCAGGTGGATAACGAGGTCAGGAAATCGAGACCATCCTGGCTAACATGGTGAAACCCCAGCTCTACTAAAAATACAAAAAACTGACTGGGCGTGGTGGCGGGCGCCTGTAGTCCCAGCTACTCAGGAGGCTGAGGCAGGAGAATGGTGTGAACCCGGGAGGTGGAGCTTGCAGTGAGCCGAGATCGCGCCACTGCACTCCAGTCTTGCCAGAGCAAGACTGCGTCTCAAAAAAAAAAAAATAGATTTTAAGGACTGTATAAATGCTCTTCACAGCTCAGCTATGTTACTGTGTTACCTTGCCTTTCCTGCTGAACATTTTGTTTCCCAGATCATCTTCTTTCAGTGTGTTCAGGCATTCTAGATATTCTGTCACTTTCATCTTGAAGAAATTGCTCCCTGAGCCCTCTGACATTATTCCACTCTAAGCGTGTTGCTCTCCATGTTGCTGCACTGATGTCTTCTTGGGCTTTTTCTTCACCATCATCCCAGGAATTCCTTTTGCCTCGTACTGTGTTAGATCCTCTTATTTCCTGAATTCCACATCTTTGCTTTTGCATTACTTTTTTTTTTTTTTTTTTTTTTTGAGACACAGAGTCTTGCTCTGTCCCCCAGGCTGGATCTTGGCTCACTGAAACCTTGGTCTTGGTCTTGAACTCCTGACCTCAGGGGATCCACCCACCTCAGCCTCCCAGAGTGCGGGGATTACAGGCGTGAGACACCACGCCTGGCCTTGTTTTTTGTTTTGTTTTGCTTTTTTTTGAGACCGAGTCTCGCTTTGTTGCCCAGGCTGGAGTCCAAAGGCGCGATGATCTTGACTCACTGCAACGTCCGCCTCCCGGGTTCAAGCAATTCTCCTGCCTCAGCCTCCCGAGTAGCTGGGATTATAGGCACATGCCACCACGCCTGGCTAATTTTTTGTATTTTTAGTAGAGACGGGGTTTCACCATGTTAGCCAGGATGGTTTTGATCTCCTGACCTCTTGATCCACCCGTTTTGGTCTCCCAAAGTGCTGGGATTACAGGCGTGAGTATTACTTCTTTACTTTAGTGGAACACATTCTAGTAGCTTTTTTTAAAAAAAATTTTTTTCTGAATTTTAAAAAATTGAGGTGGGGGGGGTCTCAGTTTTTTGCCCAGGCTGGTCTCAGACTCCTGGGTTCAAGTGATCCTCCTGCTTCAGCATCCCAAAGTGCTGGGATTATAGGCATGAGCCACCCTGCATGGCCCCATTCCAGTAGCATCTTGAGGGAGAGTGCTTGGGAAGGGAATTTTCACATTTAAACCATCTCCGGGGCCGGGCGCAGTGGCTCACACCTGTAATCCCAGCACTTTGGGAGGCTGAGGCGGGTGGATCACGAGGTTGGGAAATCGAGACCATCCTGGCTAATGTGGTGAAACCCTGTCTCTACTAAAAGTACAAAAAAATTAGCCGGGCGTGGTGGCGGGCATCTGTAGTCCCAGGTACTCTGGAGGCTGAGGCAGGAGAATGGCGTGAACCTGGGAGGTGGAGCTTGCAGTGAGCCGAGATCTCGCCACTACACTCCAGCCTGGGTGACAGAGCGAGACTCCGTATTAAAAAAAAAAAAAAAAAAAATCTCCATTCATGGTCTTTTGATTGTATTGATGTCAGTTTCCTCGTTTTTGTTTTTGTTTTATTTTTTTTCTTTTTTTGAGACAGAGTCTCACTGTTGCTCACTGCAGCCTCTGCCTCCTGGGTTCAAGCGATTCTCCTGCCTCAGCCTCCTGAGTAGCTGGGATTAGCCACCACACCCAGCTAATTTTTCTATTTTTTAGTAGAGATGGGGTTTTGCCATGTTGGCCAGGTGATCTCGAACCCCTGACCTCAAGTGATCTGCCCACCTTGGCCTCCCATAGTGCTGGGATTACAGGCATGAGCCACCACATCCTCCATGTCTGGCCAGTTTCCTGGTAGTAATATTGTACTGTGTACCTTGTTTATATGTATAACTCTTGTTACTATGTAACATAAAAACATTATATTGGGAGAAACTGGTTGAAGAGTACATGGGACCTCTTGGTACTATTTTTTGCAATTTCCTATGAATATAATTATTTCAAAATAAAAGGAAAAAAATAATACTCTCCTCTGTCACTGTATCTAGAATTCTAGATAGGAAATAATTTCTTTAAGAAGGTTTTAAGGGCCTCACTTCATTTTCTTCTAACTCCTAGTGTGGTGTTAAGAAATTTCATGCCATTTAACTTTTTTTTTTTTTTTTTCCGAGACAGGGTCCCACCCTGTTGCCCAGTTTGGAGCGTGGCTAAATCATGGCTCACTGGTGTCTCCAACCCGGTGTGCACCACTATGCCCAGCTAATTTTTTTTTTTTTTTTTTTAAGACATGGTCTCGTTATGTTGGCCAGGCTGGTCTCAAACTCCTGGCCTCAAGTGCTCGTCCTGTCTTGGCCTCCCAAAGTAATGGGATTATAGGCATGAGCCATGGCCCCATTTAACTCTTGAGTCTTTGTGTAACACCTGTTTTTCTCAACCTCTGACAACATGCAGGATTTTTCCTTTGGCTTCAATATTTTGAAAATGCATGATAATATGCCTTAGTATTTGTCTATTTTTATCCATGGTTTTTTAAAAAGTACTTTCTTTTTGTTTTTGTTTGTTTGTTTGTTTTGAGACAGAGTCTCGCTCCATCGTCCAGGCTGGAGTGCAATGGCGTGATCTTGGCTCACTAGAACCTCTGCCTCCCGGGTTCAAGCAATTGTCCTGTTTCAGCGTCCCGAGGAGCTGGGACTACAGGCGCTCGCCACCACACCCTGCTAATTTTTGTATTTTTAGTAGAGACGGGGTTTCACCTTGTTGGTCAGGCTGGTCTCGAACTCCTGACCTCGTGACCCACCCACCTCAGCCTCCCAGAGTGCTGGGATTACAGGTGTGGGCCACCATGCCTGGCGTATCCATGGTTTTAAGGCACACGTGATAAACCTTATTCTTCTGCAGAAATAATTTTTTTTTTTTTTTTTTTGAGATGGAGTCTCACTCTGTTGCCAGGCTGGAGTGCAGTGGCGTGATGTCGGCCCACTGCAATCTCCACCTCCTGGGTTCAAGTGATTCTCGTGCCTCAGCCTCCCGAGTAGCTGAGATTACAGGCACGCGCCACCACACTTAGCTAATTTTTGTATTTTTAGTCGAGATGGGGTTTCACCATGTTGGCCAGGATGGTCTTGATCTCCTGACCTTGTGATCTGCCTGCCTCGGCCTCCCAAAGTGCTGGGATTACAGGCATAAGCCACCACGCCTGGCCAGAAGTAATTTGTGTTTAAGTTTTAGTTTTGTGTCATTTTTCATGCACATCTTTGTACTTTTGTTGGGGGATGGGGCGGGGTGTCGGGGTTGGAGTCTTGCTCTGTTGCCCAGGCTGGAGTGCAGTGGTGCAGTCTTGGCTCACTGCAACCTCTTAATTCCTCAGTTCAAGTGATTCTCCTGCCTCAGCCTGCCAAGTAGCTAGGATCACAGGCGTGCACCACCACACCCAGCTAATTTTTTTTTGTACTTTATTAGAGATAGGGTTTCGCCATGTTGGCCAGGCTGGTCATGAACTCCTGACCTCCAGTGATCCACCCTCCTCGTTCTCCCAAAGTGCTGGCATTACAGGCATGAGCCACCATGCCCAGCCCTTTGTACATTTTTTAATGTAGGATGCCATTTGTCCACTTGACTCTCCCACTAGTCTGTAAGCTCCATGAGAGCAGGAATTGCTTCCCTTATGTGTGTGCTTAGCTTTTAGCACAGTGCCTAGGATATAGAAAACATCTTATGTTCATCATGTTGGATGAACAGATGCTTATTGTCAGTGGTTTAAGTTCAGTTCTTACCTTCTTTTTTTTTTTTTTGAGATGGAGTCTCACCCTGTTACCAAGGCTGGAGTGCAGTGGCATGATCTTGGCTCACTGCAATCTCCACCCTACCACCCCCACTGCCAGGTTCAAGCGATTCTTTTGCCCCAGCCTCCCAAGTAACTGGGATTACAGGCACCCACCACCATACCCAGCTAATTTTTGTATTTTTAATAGAGATGGAGTTTCACCATGTTGGCCAGGCTGGTCTCAAACTCTCAATCTCAAGTGATCTGCCCGCCTCAGCCTCACAAAGTGCTGGGTTTACAGATGTGAGCCACCATGGCCAGCCTATTTACTCTTAAAACTGAACTGCCTCAGTCTTTTTTTTTTTCCTTCCCTTCTGATGCCCTTCACACCATCATTTGCTTAAAGTCTTTGATGTCTCCATTTTATAGATTACGATGCTGTCTTTGCAGCTGTTGAGCAGGAACAAATCTTACATAAGATTGCTCTTAGCATCTGCTTCCTTTTCTCTCTGTGACCTAAACTCTCCCCTTCCTGGCAACCAGAATGGAGATCATCAGTTAGAAAATATTGAATAGGGCTGGGCGCGGTGGCTCACGCCTGTAATCCTAGCACTTTGGGAGGCCGAGGCGGGTGGATCACGAGGTCAGGAGATCGAGACCATCCTGGCTAACACAGTGAAACCCTGTCTCTACTAAAAATACAAAAAAATCAGCCGGGTGTGGTGGCGGGCACCTGTAGTCCCAGCTACTCTGGAGGCTGAGGCAGGAGAATGGTGTGAACCTGGGAGGTGGAGCTTGCAGTGAGCGGAGATCGTGCCATTGCACTCCAGCCTGGGCGACAGAGCAAGACTCCGTCTCAAAAAGAAAATACTGAATAACTATAAAATCTTTAAATAGAGATTAGTTTAATTTGAAATGTACAAGTATTCAGCATATGCTATTCGTATATGTGTGTTCATGGATGTTTGTGTATGTGGTCTTGTGTGTCTGTGTGTTTCTCTTGATCCACCACCCACCCCATTCACCAGCCTGACAGAGGACAGTGTTTCCAGAAGGAATGTAATTCATGCGCATTTTTTTCATGTTAAGTTTTATAAGAAGACCAAACAGCTGCCAGTCCTAGGAAAATGCTGTGAAGAGATCCAGCCACATCAGTGGAAGCCACCTATAGAGAGAGAAGAACACCGGCTCCCATTCTGGTTAAAGGTACAGCCCTCTTCCTCGAAGTCTGTAGGAGGCAGAAGGTCACTGAAAGTTCTGAGAGAATATCAAGGACTTCCTTAATCGTCTAATGCTTTAGTTGTAGAACTAGGACTTCAGAAATCTTCCTGATTCACCTTTCTTCCCTTACTTTTCTGCCCTTCTCCGGGTGATTCTACAACATTTTCAAAATAATGGGTAAAATGGTAATTTGCTAAAGGAAATTCAGAGAAGAGTTTCTAAAATGTATAATTGGACTGTAGTCTTTGTAGAAATTTGATATGCAGAGTCCCTTGGAAAGATGCCTTGAGCTTGTCTCAGGTCCCTAAACTTAGAAAGTCCTATTCTTTTTCCCAAATTCTGACATGTGCTGGATCAGAGTGTTCTCATTTCCAATAGGCCAGTCTGCCATCCATCCAGGAAGAACTGCGGCACATGGCTGATGGTGCTAGAGAGGTAGGAAATATGACTGGAACCACTGAGATCAACTCAGATCAAGGCCTAGAAAAAGACAACTCAGAGTTGGGGAGTGAAACTCGGTACCCACTGCTATTGCCTAAGGGTGTAGTCCTGAAACTGAAGCCAGTTGCCGACCGTTTCCCCAAGAAGGCTTGGAGACAGAAGCGTTCATCAGTCCTGAAACCCCTCCTTATCCAACCCAGCCCCTCTCTCCAGCCCAGCTTCAACCCTGGGAAAACACCAGCCCAATCAATTCATTCAGAAGCCCCTCCGAGCAAAATGGTGCTCCGGATTCCTCACCCAATACAGCCAGCCACTGTTTTACAGACAGTTCCAGGTGTCCCTCCACTGGGGGTCAGTGGAGGTGAGAGTTTTGAGTCTCCTGCAGCACTGCCTGCTATGCCCCCTGAGGCCAGGACAAGCTTCCCTCTGTCTGAGTCCCAGACTTTGCTCTCTTCTGCCCCTGTGCCCAAGGTAATGATGCCCTCCCCTGCCTCTTCCATGTTTCGAAAGCCATATGTGAGACGGAGACCCTCAAAAAGAAGGGGAGCCAGGGCCTTTCGCTGTATCAAACCTGCCCCTGTTATCCACCCTGCATCTGTTATCTTCACTGTTCCTGCTACCACTGTGAAGATTGTGAGCCTTGGCGGTGGCTGTAACATGATCCAGCCTGTCAATGCGGCTGTGGCCCAGAGTCCCCAGACTATTCCCATCGCCACCCTCTTGGTTAACCCTACTTCCTTCCCCTGTCCATTGAACCAGCCCCTTGTGGCCTCCTCTGTCTCACCCTTAATTGTTTCTGGCAATTCTGTGAATCTTCCTATACCATCCACCCCTGAAGATAAGGCCCACGTGAATGTGGACATTGCTTGTGCTGTGGCTGATGGGGAAAATGCCTTTCAGGGCCTAGAACCCAAATTAGAGCCCCAGGAACTATCTCCTCTCTCTGCTACTGTTTTCCCGAAAGTGGAACATAGCCCAGGGCCTCCACCAGTCGATAAACAGTGCCAAGAAGGATTGTCAGAGAACAGTGCCTATCACTGGACCGTTGTGAAAACAGAGGAGGGAAGGCAAGCTCTGGAGCCGCTCCCTCAGGGCATCCAGGAGTCTCTAAACAACCCTACCCCTGGGGATTTAGAGGAAGTTGTCAAGATGGAACCTGAAGATGCTACAGAGGAAATCAGTGGATTTCCTTGAGCTAGGAGAATAAGAGTCTGGAGACTGGGAGCCTTCACTTCGGCCTCCGATTGGTGGCGCATAGGGTGTAACCAATAGGAAACCCCTAAAGGGTACTTAAACCCCAGATTTTGCAACTGGGGCTCTTGAGCAGCTTCCTTTAGCCTGCTCCCACTCTGTGGAATATACTTTTGCTTCAATAAATCTGTGCTTTTATTGCTTCATTGTTTCATTGATTTGTGCAATTTGTTCAGTTCTTCATTCAACATTCCAAGAACCTGGACAAATTGTAGTCAAGACCCTCCGACAGTAACATATTTTGGCAAGCCAGCCTGGAGGTAAGTCCAAATTGCGGTGCAGGGGAAGGGGGCGGTTATTTTTCTTTTCTTCTTTCCTTTTTCTTTCCCTGTCAAGCCTTCATTTTTCGGCATGGGCTGGAGCTATATCTCTGTGCAGGGCTCCACTCCATACAGGGGAACCTTTTCCTCTCTCTCTTTCCCTTTTCCAACTTGAGACTCAGCAGATAGCATGTGAACATGGAGGCAACTGCAGGTCTCTGGCCAGGGCCACTTTCCAGTGAGACTGAAGGGTATCCATGTGGAAGCACCTGATCACCATCACCCAGTTTGGGTGACGGACCTGAGTTCTCTTTTTTGAGTCTTTCAGCTGCTGTTTTCTAACAGCTCTTTGGTAATTGAGGGCAACTGGACAGGGCCACTCTCCAGTGTTACCTGAAGGCCAAGGAATGAATCGGGATAGCTTCCCTTCCTGGAAGGGAGAAAGACTCTTTTATCTTTCCTGGTTATAGTCTCTGAGTTCTACACGTGACACCATTGGCAGTGGTAGCTCATTCAGGGCGAATTCACACTCAGGCCTCTTAAACCCTCCTTTCTTAGGCCAAATTCTCTTACAGAGTTAGCCAGTGAGGGCAAAAGATAGTATCTCCTAGATATTTTGACCCTTCTACTGGATCCATTTGGCTGGCTGATGACCTTTGGGACCCACAAGCTTTAGAATACATTCTACATCTTGGACCTCCACTGAGGGGACCTTGTTTCCTTTGTCTTCACCATATTATTTCAATAGAATGGCCTGCCCTTACACAGGATCCATTGCCATGGTGGTGGATTTTTAAACATTCCCTGTCTTGCCCAGGGCCAGAATGGAATAGCCAGCCCTATTTTATCTTTCATGCCTAAAATCAACCTTTTTCCCTGAAATTACCCATAATCCACATGACAAAAGAAACCTACCAGCCTCCTGTTCCTCTCATTAGGGTTCACAGCTATCACTCTAGTGGAACAGGAAGTGTGGGAAACCATGGCCTTACCAAATTATAAGGATGCTAGAGGCCAGGTGCTGTGGCTCACACCTGTAATCCCAGCACTTTGGGAGGCTGAGGCGGATGAATCACCTGAGGTCAGGAGTTCGAGACCTGCCTGGCCAACATGAAACCCCGTCTCTACTAAAAATACAAAATGAGCCTGGCATGGTGATGCACACCTGCAACCCTAGCTATTTGGGAGGCTGAAATAGGAGAATTACTTGAACCCAGGAGGTGGAGGTTTCAGTGAGCCAAGATCATGTCCATTGCTCTCCAGCCTGGGCAACAAGAGTGAAACTCCATCTCCAAAAAAAAAAAAAAAAAAGATGCTAGAAGTCAAGGCCTTCATCTAGGAATAAAAGGAGTTAATAGTGGGTCACCAGTGGTGGAGAGAACCTTGCCAAAGTAGTGCTGGCACCCATCAAAGGTCACATGTCACACTAAGATGGGACCCTAAAGGGGTACACTCTTAGGGACCCCAGACAAGCAGCCAGGAACAATGGGCAGTCAATGGAATTCTTAATTATTAACACCATCTGCAATTATACCTATTTTGCAAAATGCAGGGTAAATTGCCAGAAATCCCATATGTGCAGGTCTTCATGGGTGTATATCAAAACCCAACCATGTGCAAAACTCCAGGACCTGTCCCATAATCAAAGGTCCTAAGGCAGAACCAGATATTGTAGATGATCCTATTTTGACAAGGGTCACCTGTCTCGGGAAATGGCAGCCTCTCCCGTATAGCCTGTTGCCAAGTGTTCCTGAGGCTCAAACCCAAGAGGAAAAACCAGGAACCCTGCCAAGTTCCCCTCACAGTGGAACACCTTATTCAACTCCCTTTCAGCTCTACCACTCCTGAGGGAAGTAGCAGGAGCCAAGGGGCCAGTTAGAGTGCAGGCCTGCTTCTCCATAACACAATGTAAAGAAAAGCTTGGAAGCTATTCTGAGAACCCCAGGAAATTTGCAAATGGGTTCCAAACTTTGACTTTAGCCTTTGGTCTCTCATGGAGGGATGTTCAATTAATTCTAGCAACGCGTTGTACCCCCTGGGAACGAATCTTTGAGGCCGCCTGCCAGGAAGTCCACGATTTATTTGCCTGAAGCCCTTAGGGCAATCACCAGGGCCCAGCCCCTGCCCCTACTACTGATCCTAATTGACACCCCTGCGGGAATGAACAACTGGGCCAAATTTCTTGAGGCTCTCCTTGGAGGAATGAAAAAGACAATATCTTAAGGTAGCAAATTATGATCAGGGAGGTTATACAAGGCAAGGAGGAAAATCCAGCCATGTTTTATGGTAGGCTGGGGAAAGGAAATATACCAATCTGGACACTTCCTCTCCAGAAGGCAAAATATTAATGCAAGGAGGAAAATCCAGCCATGTTTTATGGTAGGCTGGGGAAAGGAAATATACCAATCTGGACACTTCCTCTCCAGAAGGCAAAATATTAATGCAAGGAGGAAAATCCAGCCATCTTTTATGGTAGGCTGGGGAAAGGAAATATACCAATCTGGACGCTTCCTCTCCAGAGGCAAAATATTAATGGCACAGCATTTCATTAGCCAATCCGCTCCAGCCATTAGGCTCCAAAAGCTATAGATGATGCCACAGACTAATCAAAATCAACTTCTTGATACTGCCTTATGGTGTATAACAATCATGACCTGGAGGAAGGAAAAGGAATAAAGAAGAAGCAAGCCAAAATTACGATAGCCATCATTGGAGATGCCCTGAATGCCCAAAGAGTGCCCAAGGGAATCCCAATGGGCCATAAGGATAATGCTAGCAAAGGCTCTTGCTTCAAATGCAAGAAAAATGGGAATTGGGCAAAGGACTGTAGTAAGCCCCCACTGGGACCCTGTTGGCAGTACAAAGGCACCAGTCACAACCCCTGGTGCTGGAGAATTAACTGCCCCCTGTTACACAGAGGAGGCCAGTCAAAACTCTTAACAGTGCAAAAGGAGAAACTGATGAAAACTGATGGGGCCCAGGGCCTTCCTCACCACCCCTGCCCAGGAACATCATTCATTACTATTGAGGAGCCCTGGGTAACTCTGGACGTGTTGGGCACCCAAATTTGGTTTCTTTTTGATACAGGGACAAATTACTTTGCCCTTACTACTTACGTAGGAAAAGCTTCCTCCCCATCCACAAGCGTTATGGGAATGGAAGGAGAGCCACAAAAAAGATTCTTTATTCCTCTTTTGACTTGCCAATTTGAGAAACAAATCTTCCAACAAGAATTTCTAGTAGTAACAAGCTGCCCAGTCCCCTTGTTGGGAGGGGATATTATAGTTAAAATAGGGACACTGCTACGATTTAGGCACCACCCAGCAAAATTGTTAATAGTAATGCAGACAATGTCCCAGACCACATTAATAAATAGGTCAACACACTAGCATGGTATACTGGGAAACTGGGTAGGGCTAAAACAGAAATACACTTGGACAGTGCCCCTCCCTCAGGGCTTTCAGGATAACCATGTTTGTTTGTTTTACGCACAAGCCTTGGGGATCTAAGGGATCTAAAATTGGAAAATGGAGTGTACTCTAGTATGTACATGACCTTCTTGTGTGTAGCCCAACCCAGGGGGTGACTAAAATACTATAAGAACCTTAAATTTCTCTGCAGATGGGATATAAAGTGTCCAAAAGGAAGGCTCAGATTGCCCACCAACGGGTTCAATATTTAAGGTGTATCTTAACACCCAGAGCCCAGCAAATATCCCCAGAATGAGTGCAAGCCATATGTGGTTTGGAGCTCCTCCCACACCAAGCAACAGCTTCGTCGTTTTCTGGAGATGGCTGGGTTTTGCAGAAGATGGGTACCAAATTTTGGGCTCATAGCAAAACCCCTTTATGAAAGCAACAAGGGAGCCAGAAAATGAGCCAATTGAATGGACTTTGGAAATGAGAGAAGGCTTTATCAAGTTAAAACAGGCTCTCAGCCAGCCTCCTGCTCTTGGCATCCTAGACCTCACTAAGCCCTTGTATGTAGCAGAAAGGAAAGGCATAGCCATGGGAGTGCCAACCGCCTACTTCTCAAAGAAATTGGACACGGTGGCCAAGCTGCTTGCCGTCGATGGCAGACACTGCTATTTTAGTGGAAAAAGCCACTAAAATCACCCTGGGTCAGCCACTGGAAGTATTAACCCCACATCAAGTCAATCCTAGAAATAAAAGGACACAACTGTATGATGGGGGAAAGGTTAACCAAATACCAGGCTATGCTCTTGGAAAATCTAGATGTGACCCTTAAAACCTGTAACACTGTGAATCCAGCTTGATTGCTGCCCACAGGCCCAATAATTAATCATTCCTGCGAGCAAGTTATTGCACATACATATGTTAGCCAGCCTGATTTAAAAGGTTGACCTCTCCCAGATTCAGAGGATGACTGGTTCACAGACCTCAGCAGCTTTATATCAAACGGGAACACTGGGCCAGATATACAACAGTAAATTACAATACAATTATTGAGGTCCAACCCCTGCCCCCAGGTATGTCAGCACAAAAAGCTGAGATCATTGCTCTTACTCGAGTTCTGACATTAGGAAAAGGGAAAAAGCTTAACATCTATACAGATTCCAAACATGCATTTCTCGTGTTTCATGCTCATGCTGCAATTTGAAAAGAAAGAGAAAGAGGACTACTAACTAGTAAATCTTCCACCATAAAGCATGGGTCTGAAATTCTTCAACTGTTGGAAGCAATACACTTGCCAAAAGCATAGCCATAATTCATTGTAGGGGGCATCAAAAGAACCTAACCCCTATAACACAAGGGCACAGAAAGACTGATAAGCCAAAGCCGCACTGCTCAGGGTGTAATCCCGACAAATTCTAGCACTGCTTCCTTTCTATGATTCCCCAATAGAACCTGAATATCCCTGTGATGTATTCAGGGATATTCGAAGTAAAGGAGGAAGATGGACACAAACAAGGATCCTGGTGGTATATGGTGTCAAAAGTGTATCTCCCTCAAACAGCCCAATGGAGAATTATAAAAATCCTGCATGACTCTTTCCATATATGAGGAGATGCCACTCTTGCCATGATAAACAGGCTCTTCATTGGGCCTGACTTAACTTCCGTGGTTAAGCAGGTCTGTCAAACCTGTTCACTGTGAGCATTCAACAACCCCAGGAACAAAATGCCTCCTCTAATAGAACCAGTCCGGAGAAGGGGCACTTCCCCAGGGGAAGACTGGCAATTGGATTTTACCCATATGTCAGCTTGTAGGGGATACAAGTTTTTGCTAGTACTAATAGACACATTTACTGGCTTACCCTAGCAGAACAAAGAAGGCTAATGAAGTTATAAAAGTTCTCCTAAGATAAATAATCCCCAGTTTGGGTTACCCCAAAGCCTCCAAGGTGAGAACAGTATGTCTTTCGTCTCCCAAATAACTAAAGGGGTTGCTAAGGCTCTCGGAATCTAATACTATTTACATTCAGCATGGAGACCTCAATCCTCTGGGAAAGTAGAAAGGGCTAATCAACCTCTAAAATCGGCATTAGCTAAGCTATGTCAGGAAACTTCAGAAACTTGGGTCAGCTTGCTGCCCATAGTCCTTTTAAGGATCCATAATTCCCCTAGAGCAAAAATTAATATGAGCCCATTTAAAATGTTATACAGAAGTCTTTTGTTTTTTTTTTTTGAGACAGAGTCTCACTCTGTTGTCCAGACTGGAGTGCAGTGGCACAGTCTTGGCTCACTGCAACCTCCACCTCCCAGGTTCAACTAATTCTCCTGCCTCAGCCTCCCAAGTAGCTGGCATTACAGGTGTGAGCCACCACACCCCGCTAATTTTTGTATTTTTAGTACAGATGGGGTTTCACTATGTTGGCCAGGCTGGTCTTGAACTCGTGACCTCAAGTGATCCACCCACCTTGGCCTCCCAAAGTGCTGGGATTATAAGAATGAGCCACTGCACCTGGCTGGGAAGGCCATTTTTAATGGATGATCTAATTACTGATCCAGAAATAGCCAGTTTAGTAAAATACATAATTAACCGGAGACAATTTCAGCAGGCATTTCAAAAGTTTGGAACTCAAAGGTTCTCTGCATTGGGAACTAACCAGCAACCCAAGATCAGGCCAGGAGAGAAAAGTATTGTTAAAACACAGAAAGAGGGGTCACCTGCTCAACAACTCCAACCCAAATGGAAGGGACTTTTTCAGTGGTGTTGGCCACGCCTTCTGTAGTCAAAGTACCAGGATTAGAAGTTGGATACGTCTTTCTAGGGTCAAGCCTGCAATACCTGAAGCCCCAGACCTGTAACTTGAAGCTTCCATCAGCCACTATACCTGTGAACCTGTGGAAGACCTGAAGTACCTGTTTTAAAGACAGTCAAAAGATAAGTGAATGCCTACCAACTCTCCTTGGTGTCTATGCTGCATAGTTACTGTAGGTTTGATAATAGTAGCAGTTTTTATATTTTTATAATTTATTGCATTCTTCCAAATGGATGGAATCATTTCCTTTGTAATAATTAAGCAAAATGTTTTACTTCATTTTTGTAACATTATTCCTGAGAGGATAGGTATACACCCCCTGAGGTTCCCATTCAAAAGAACAAAATAACAGATAAGTATTTTTAGTCCCATAATGGTTAGCCCTGGCCTGTGTATACTGGGACCAGGCATACTGGGAATCAGCTTAATTTTACAGCAGGGTTTTATTTTACTTCTCTGGCAATTAATGGATTCTGGGTATTTATTAAGACTTTAAAATTTAACCCAAAGACTGTTAAATACCACCAGTCCAGCTCTGGCAAAGGACTGTTGGCTTTGTTTATCTCCAACATCACCAAAACACACTGCCATCGCAATCCCAGGCTTATCTTGGGCCCTTGAAAAAATGTCCTACCACCTCAACTACAAGGGAGGGACTCCCTTCAAATTAATGGATCTGCATGACTTCTATGACTTCAAAATTACATAAACAACAAAAGTTACAATGTCAGGATGAGCAGTAAACCTTCTCCAGTCCTACCAAAGTAATATTTCTGGGGTTGCATCTCCTCAAAAACCTATTTGGGGCCCAAGAACGCACAAAGAACTAAAATCCCAGGTGCCACTTTGTATTAAAAAATTCTAGTCAAACCCTGGGAACCTTGAGTCATCAGAGTAACTACACCCTAGGGATTAACCTCTCACATGATATGTAAGCTATGCAGTTACCTAGGCTGCATCATTTAGAAAACCTGTATGGTTTGCATGAAACTATTCCTAATTAAGGGCACTTTAAAGGACACACAGTCTAAATACTGTCAAGGTAGGACCACTAGCTGTGCTCACATTTTCACTTGGGAAGACTGTAGTAATCCTAAAACAGCTAGTTGCCTTTTGGTTCTCCAGTATGAAAATACCTCTGGGTGGTTGCTGGTGGACACTAAGCATAACTACCTTCACCAGGAAAACTTAACTGCTAGGACAACTGAGGATACTTCCCAAGGTCATTTCCAGCCTTTAACTGGAGCCACTTTAGCAGGGACCTTAACCACTGGGGAAAGAAAAACAAAAAGCTAACCCATATGTTCACCATAGAGAATGATTTTTATCTTGAAAAACACGGAGTCTTTTTCCTGTGTGGAACTAGTTCCTAGTTATGTTCACCAATCAAATGGACTGAAACCTCTACACTTCTTTATTTAGCCCCTGAAATCTGTATAGCTCTCAATAACCAGTCTCTCATACCTTTAACTGCACCCGCCAGGCACAAATGAGCCATCAAACTCATACTCCTTTTGGTAGGACTAGGAATAACCGCAGAAGTAGGAACAGGAGTTAGCAGGCTTGCAACATCCCTATCCTATTACCAACGTTTGTCCAAGGATCTTTCAGAGAGCTTGGAAGACATTGCCCAAAGTACTGTCACCTTACAAAATCAGATAGACTCCTTGGCAACGGTCGTTTTACAAAATAATAGGAGACTGGATTTCCTAGCTGCTGAAAAAGGTGGCATATGTCTTTTCCTAAAAGAAGAATGCTGGGGTTTTTTGTTGTTGTTGTTTTGTTTTGTTTTGAGATGGAGTCTCACTCTGTCATCCAGGCTGGAGTGCAGTGGCGCGATCTCGGCTCACTGCAAGCTCCGCCTCCCGGATTTATGCCATTCTCCCGCCTCAGCCTCCCAAGTAGCTGGGACTACAGACGCCTGCCACCACGCCCGGCTAATTTTTTTTTTTTTTTTTTTTCAGTAGAGACAGGGTTTCACCGTGTTAGCCAGGATGGTCTCCAGCTCCTGACCCCTTGATCCGCCCGCCTCAGCCTCCCAAAGTGCTGGGATTACAGGCGTGAGCCACCGCGCCCCACCGAAGAATGCTGTTTTTATGTCAACCAATCAGGATTAGCAAGAGATGCCGCCTGAAAATTAGCTGATGGGGCCTCTAAAATATAACAACAGTTGTCCGAGTCATGGGGCTTCTGGTCAAGGGCACTAAGTTGGGCTTCATGTCTACTTCCCTTAGCTGGCACATTATTAACAATTATGCTCGCATTGACCATGTTGGACCATGTTTGTTAAATCTTTTAACCAAATGTATTTTTTCTCACCTAGAGGCCATTAAGCTTCAAATGATCATGCAGCAGGGCTTCTATCCAGGGAATGATGCCAGCCCCGGCCATCAAGAAGTCATCCTGTCTCCACTAGACAGAGCAGGGTGAGAGTTCCATGGTCCCCAAGTAGATAGGGACAGTGCCCCAAACAGCATGAAGCAGTTACAGAAGAAAGACTGTCAGTCCCTCTACCTCCTGTAAATATTTGATATTAAGTCTCTCAAGGGGGAAATGAGGCAGGAGAATAGGATCTGGAGACAGGGAGCCTTCACTTTAGCCTCTGATTGGTCTCAGGCGAAATCTTCATTTGCATAGGGTGTAATTTCACTTCAGCCGCCAATTGGTCATGGGCTACGTCTTCATTTACAGAGGGTGTAACCAATAGGAAACCTCTAAAGGGTACTCAAACCCAAGAAGATTTTGCAACTGGGGTGCTTGAGCCTCTTGCCCAAGCCTGCTTCTGCTCTGTGGAATGTACTCTCACTTCAATAAATCTGTGCTTTCGTTGCTTCATTCATTTGTTGCTTTGCTTGTGCATTTTGTTCCATTCTCTGTTCAATACGCCAAGAACCTGGACAACTTGTAGTCAAGACTCTCCACTGGTAACACCCTGAGCACGGTATTTGTGATGACATCAAGGAAGAACACACTGTGGAATTAGACACTGGCTCCCCAAGTGAGGAGTTGAGCAGTGCTAGAGAGGTAAAGAAACAGACAATCTTACAGAAGGAAGAAGAGAGGATTCAGCCAACTAAAACCCCTTCATCTTCTCAAGAACCCCCAATGAAGGAAACTTGGGAGGAGATGAGGGCAAAGGATCACCAAATAATGCTTCATCCTCCATGAATCCTGAAGTGAGGCTTAGTAGCCCCCAGGGAAGCCCAAAGACTCATCCAGTGTTGATGGTCAGTCAGTGGGGACCCCAGTTGGGCCAGAAACTGGAGGAGAGAAAGATAGGCCAGAAAAAGAGGAAGAAGACGACTTTGATGACCTCACCCAAGATGAGGAAGATGAAATGTCATCAGCTTCTGAGGAATCTGTGCTTTCTGTCCCAGAACTCCAGGTGAGAGCTAGAGAATACTCTCAAGTATTTTGTGGACTCAGTAATATGTTTAACTTATTGATATGCCACCTGCTTGCTTGCTGCACTATGGATAGTCCTAAAATCATTTGTATTTGATTTGTGAATGCATTATGGGACATGATTGTGGAGTTGAGGTGAAATGAGATGGAAAGGATGAAATTTTACTTATTATATTAAACTCGTTTACACATTAAATTGAATCACCTGACCATACTTTAAATGCCTTAAAAAATAGTATATAGGGCCAGGTGCGGTGGCTCATGCCTGTAATCTCAGGCATGGGAGGCCGAGGCAGGCAGATCACCTGAGGTTGGGAGTTCGAGACCAGCCTGACCAACAAGGAGAAATCCTGTCTCTACCAAAAATACAAAATTAGCCCAGCATAGTGGTGCATGCCTGTAATCCCAGCTACTCGGGAGGCTGAGGCAGGAGAATTGCTTGAACCTGGGAGGTGGAGGTTGCAGTGAGCCAAGATCACGCCATTGCACTCCAGCCTGGGCAACAAGAGCAAAACTCCGTCTCAAAAAAAAAAAAAAAAAAAGTAAATAGTCCAGGCTTGGTCGCTCACACCTGTAGTTCCAGCACTTTAGAAGGCCGAGGTGGGCGGATCACAAAACGAGGTCAGGAGTTTGAGACCAGCCTGGCCAACATGGTGAAACCCTGACTCTACTAAAAATACAAAAATTAGCCCGGCGTGGTAGCGTGCCCCTATAATTTCAGCCATTCAGGGGGCTGAGGCATGAAAATCCCTCGAACCCAGGAGGTGGAGTTTGCAGTGAGCCAAGATTGTGCCGCTGCACTCCAGCTTGGGTGATGGAGTGAGACGCTGTTGCAAGACAAAAAAAAAAAAAAAAGGAAGAGGCACATAAATATGGGCTAACGCAAAGGAAAACTAATTTCAGGGTAAAGAAGAAGTTTTCAAAAGGCATCTTTTCCACTTTCCTGCTGTCAGGCCCAATGTCAGCTATCGCTGGGATTTCATAACTCAGGGGATTCCGCTCTGACAGCTGTAGTGGGTTCCCCACTGTTTAACTTCAGATTATCCTGATACAGCTTTGTGCTGTTCTGCAATTCATGAGCCACTAGGAGCCGTAAGTACTCTTTGGAGGGTTTTACAGGAAACAATGGAGAAACTGACTTGGCTGGCATCTGAAAGGCGCATGAGTCAGGAGGGTGAGTCTGAAGAAGAGAATTCTCAGTAGGAGAACTCTGAGCCGGAAGAAGAGGAGGAAGAAGAAGCAGAAGGAATGGAAAGCCTGGAGAAAGAGGATGAAATGACGGATGAAGCAGTTGGAGACTCTGCTGAGAAGCCTCCTTCTACTTTTGCCTCACCTGAGACTGCTCCAGAAGTGGAGACCAGCAGAACTCCACCAGGTGAGCTAGGCAAACCTATACTGAAGGACCATTCTCACTTAACCTCATTGTCTAGAGGACAGTGTGCAGGGTGGGTAGCTTATAAACCAGGTGGAGGATTTCCAGAGGAAAACTTCTGGATCTCTTCTGCAACCCCACTCCCCCAAAACACATTTAATGTGGTATCTTTGTGGAGAACAGATACTCAGATATTTTGAAATGGAGTTTTTGCTCTTTTTTTTTTTTTTTTTTTGAGACGGAGTCTCGCTCTGTCGCCCAGGCTGGAGTGCAGTGGTGTGATCTCGGCTCACTGCAAGCTCCGCCTCCCGGGTTCACGTCATTCTCCTGCCTCAGCCTCTCCGAGTAGCTGGGACTACAGGCGCCCACCACCATGCCCGGCTAATTTTTTTGTATTTTTAGTAAAGACGGGGTTTCACCGTGGTCTCAATCTCCTGACCTCATGATCCGCCCGCCTCGGCCTCCCAAAGTGCTGGGATTACAAGCGTGAGCCACCGCGCCTGGCCGGAGTTTTTGCTCTTGTTGCCCAGACTAGTGTGCAGTGTCATCGCAATCTCACCTCAATGCAACCTCCACCTCCAGGGTTCAAGCAATTCTCCTGCGTCAGCCTCCTGAGAAGCTGGGATTACAGGCACATGTCACCACGCCCGGCTAAATTTTTTTTTGTATTTTTAGTAGAGACGAGGTTTCATCATGTTGGCTAGGCTGGTCTCGAACTCCTGACATCAGGTGATCCAACCATCTCGGCCTCCCAAAGTGCTGGGATTACAGGTGTGAACCACAGCTGCTGGCCTACTCAAAAAATTTTTAAATTGATTCTCATCCATTGCTAGATTTGTATTAGCTTCGTTCACTTTTATTTATTTATTTATTTATTTATTTTATTTATTTATTTTTTGAGACGGAGTCTTGCTCTGTCACCCAGGCTGGAGTGCAAGGGCACGATCTCGGCTCACTGCAACCTCCATCTCCCGGACTTAAGCAATTCTCCTGCCTCAGCCTCCCGAGTAGCTGGGATTACAGGAGCCCGCCACCACGCTCAGTTAATTTTTGTTTTGTTTTGTTTTGAGACGGAGTTTCACTCTCGTTGCCCAGGCTGGAGTGCAGTGGCGCAATCTTGGCTCTCTGCAACCTCCACCTCCCAGCTTCAATAGATTCTCCTGCCTCAGCCTCCTGAGTAGCTGGGATTACAGGTGAGAGCCACCACGCCCGGCTAATTTTTGTATTTCTTTAGTAGAGACGGGATTCCACCATGTTGGCCAGGCTGGTCTCAAACTACTGACCTCAGATAATCTGTCCCCCTCGGCCTCCCAAAGTGCTGGGATTACAGGCGTGAGCCACTGCACCCAGCCTCATTCACTTTCTTGTACTGGTTCTTAGCTCACCTGTCATGTGTGGGGCTAAGACCTATGTTTATTTCAGAAAACACTGCTTGTTCCTCATCAAGACATAGTATCTCAAAAGCGCTACAGAAGCCACACTTGCTCTTTAGACTTCCTTTCTCAATGTGAAGTAGCTGATTATCTTGTTGTCATCCCAATTAAGGCAGTTACACTGCAGACTCTGCGTAGAGCTGACTTGACGGATTTAGTTTTCATACCATTTTCCCAACAACTTTTTCCTTGAATTGCTCCATAATATTGAATAGGATTTGGCTGGGGTGGTGCATGTGGTGGAATGGGAAGAGCACGGGTTGCAGGGACAGAGAAACAATCCTTTTCATGTGTGCTACAAGGAGAGAGCATCAAAGCTGCTGGAAAAGGCCGAAACAATCATAGAGCTTGCAACAAGTGGGGAAGTTGGGGTCTGGCCAGCAAGGACACCTCCAAGCTGCTGTTGCTGTATGATGAGGACATTCTTGAGCAAGACCCCCTCAGGGAGCAGAAGGACTTGGCTTTTGCCCAAGTTTATCTGACCGGGATAGGCAAATGTTGCTTCCTGTTACTGCCAGTTTCTATGAATGTGGCTGCTTCTCCTTCAAGGGACATGTTTTAAAAAATAAAGTCTGTTTTTCAGGCTACACAAACAGCCTTTGTACGCCTCTGCTTTAATTTTTCTGGCAAAAGATCTCTGTGAGAGAACCACAGGAGAATTAGAGTTCAATCATAAGTATGTTTATTGTTAGTACCCACCACTGAGAGGAGTTGGCTAGCTTGCCTCAGGTAAACAGCAAGGGAAGGGTCCCCTGAGAGCCTCCAACCCATAGGTTAAGTGCCTCATCTTCACATAACATAAAAAGCAGTCTGGGAAAAAAAAATCAAACTGCAGGCACCAATAAGGGAACTAGCACAGGGGGTTATATCTGGAGACATGCCCGCAACTGCACAGATAGGAGAAACTCCAGCCCACCTACAAAAACTTGCACTAACCTCTCGCTCACTCAGATGAGCGAACAAGGCCAGACATAGAAATGACTTTTTCCTTTATATAATCAGTGGGCTCCCAGGAAAATGTTTCTCCTTTTGTGGGCACGAACACAGTGGGCTTTGATGGGTTCTGATGGGCACTTTCCTTTCAATTTTGGATTGTAAGCCTGACGTCTATGAATCATCTCTTCAGGTCCTGATTGGTCCCAGGCCAAGGTCCCGGGCCAAGCTTTCACTTCAGCTCCTGAAAGGTCCTGGGCCAAGCTGAGTAGCTCCTATAAATCGTCACTTCAGCTCCTGACTGGTCCTGGGCTAAGCTAAATCATGCTTTCTGTAAGACAACCAACAGACTAAGCACATTATTTCCCCTTCGTAGTCCATAAAAACCCCAGACACCAGCCTCATAGTGGGCAACACATTCGAGCCCCCCTCTCCACTGCAGAGAGCTTTCTTCTTCAACTTATTAAACTTTTGCTCCAACCTCACCCGTGTTACCATGCTCCTTTATGTTCTTGAACGTGAGATGAATAACTCCAAGTATTATCTCAGACAACGAGAGACTGCTACATCTTGGTGCACTGGCGAGACTACAACATATTCTGGTGCATTGGCTGGGAAGATAGGGATTAATCAGAAGGGTGAATAGGAGTGGACCTTTAACTCTTTACTTTCCGAGGCTTCTTGTCCTCAGTTTTGTCTCTCAAAAGCAAACAGAACACTGGCTTCCTGTCAGCCATTTTAAAACAGTTAGCATGCCTGCCAGCCTTAAGATTTAGCAGACAGGCTTGCTGGAGAGGACTTTGGCAATCCCCATTTGCCCTTGGGTGTTGGGAATTTTGGCTCTGTTCCAATTCAGTTTCCTTTCACAGAGGGCCTAGCCATCATGTGGGATTGGAAGGAGGTCCTAGGGCAACTAAAGGTTCCTGGCTGAGGCTACAGCTCGGTTTACCTGAAGGCCCTTGACCTAAATCTGGTCCCTGACAGCCTGTCAGGGCATCAGCATAAGGTCTTCCAGTCTTTTTCTATTGCATTATTTTCCTCCTTTCTTTTCATGGCTATCATGTCTCCTATCCCTTCTTTGTTTTTGTTTTTGTTTTGAGACAGAGTTTCACTCTTTCACCCAGGCTGGAGTGAAGTGGCACAATCACGGCTCACTGCAACCTCTACCTACTGGGTTCAAGCAATTCTCCTGCCTCAGCCTCCTGAGTAGCTGGGATTACAGGTATGCACCACCAGGCCTGGTTAATTTTTTTCTCTTTTGACACAGAGTTTTGCTCTTGTCGCCCAGGCTGGAGTGCAATGGCGTAATCTCGGCTCACCACAACCTCCACCTCCTGGATTCAGGTGATTCTCCTGCCTCAGCCTCCAGAGTAGCTGGGATTTCAGGCATGCTCCACCATGCCTGGCTAATTTTGTATTTTTAGTAGAGACAGGGTTTCTCCAAGTTGGTCAGGCTGGTCTCAAACTCCCAACCTCAGGTGATCAGCCCACCTCAGTCCCCCAAAGTGCTGGGATTATAGGCATGAGCCACCATGCCCAGTCAATTTTTGTATTTTGAGTAGAGACAGGGTTTCACCACGTTGGTCAGGCTGGTCTAGAACTCCTGACTTCAGGTGATCCACCCACCTCAGCCTCCCAAAGTGCTAGGATTACAGATGTGAGCCACCGTGCCCAGCCATCCTATCCCTTCTTTGTATGCAATGTTGCGGGTGTTTCTACAGCCTAGGACTACAATCTCGCTGGATAGAGTCAGTCAGTGCCTTAGTAATTAGGACTGTAATTCAATGAATTGTCTCTGTGGTTTCCTTGAAATAGGGGTATTCCAAGACCTGGATCTGAACACCTATTTATCTCCCAATGATAGCACTCAGTGGGACTGGATGGGGGTTATTTCTCCCCAAGAAACTATCCCCCACTTCATTAGGTTGTTTCTTCACCCATGTGAGAAGCCAGCACTGTCCAGGAGAACTAGACTGCCTTTCTATAAAACAAGTTAATTTTCTTCTGCTGGGAGGCGTACTGTGGGGACAGCCAGGCAAACCCCAAACCTCTCTTTCTAACTGTTGTCAGAAAGAATTTGGAGTCAGTTTTTACCTAGCATTTCTAATCCTACAGTGCCACGTAGTGGAATGGGATTTTTCTTTGTGGGGAGCCTTGTTAACTCTTTGTCCGAAACTTACAGTTCCTCAATTATTTTCCCTCTTATGTCCCATTATCAGTGATCAGGCCCCATGCCCTATTTGTAGACAAGAAAACTACACTTCCAGCACCCAGGAGGAAGCCATCCTGGCAAGACAGAATTAGCCTCAATATTGTCCCCCCAAAGGAAGGACAGCATTCAATCCTTACATTATTTTGAGGCACCTGTTCTGCATCCAACAACACTGGGATGGGATTTAAACAAAAAGGGATTTTATGTTTGGAAGTCAACCTGTCCCATTCTCTGGGATTCTGATGTTTCTCTGGGGCCATAGCAAGGGAAGCCAGAGGCAGTATTGGGACACATTCTCCATTACGGAGACTCTGAGGTACCTTGGGAGCCTTTTGGGCTGAGTTGGTCTAGGAAACCAACAGGGTGGAAAGCTAGGGCCTTCTGCAGGTGAGCATGAATAGTTATGCTGACTAGATCCTCTGGGTGTGTGGATGAAGGTCATGCTTGCATTCATGGGTAGCATCTATGACGATAGCCGAGACCTAGAGGATGTGGAGGAAGGAGGAGAAGGAGGACCCCATGCCTCTCTTTCCCTCCACCCTTGGTCACACCAAAAGCAGGAAAGGGAGTGAGGGGTGCCTTATATCCCTTCTCTTTCTAGATGGGTAACAAACTGTTGCAGGAAGTCAGGGACCCCAACAGAGGGACTGTCTGGAGTGGTGGCAGAGGAACATAAATTGTGAAGATTTCATGGGCATTTATCACTTCCCTAATAAAACTTTCATAATTTCTTACGCCTGTCTTTATTTTAATCTCCTAATCCTGTTATCTTCGTAAGCTGAGGATGTACGTCACCTCAGGACCACTGTGATGATTGCGTTAACTGTACAAATTGATTTTAAAACGTGTGTTTGAACAATATGAAATCAGTGCACCTTGAAAAAGAACAGAATAACAGCGATTTTAGGGAACAAGGGAAGACAACCATAAGGTCTGACTGCCTGCGGGGTCGGGCAGAATAGAGCCATATTTTTCTTCTTGCAGAGAGCCTATAAACGGAAGTGCAAGTAGGGAAGATATTGCTAAATTATTTTCCCAGCAAGGAATGTTAATAATTAATATCCTGGGGAAGGAATGCATTCCTGAGGGGAGGTCTATAAACGGCTGCTTTGGGAGTGTCTGTCTTATGCGGTTGAGATAATGACTGAAATACACCCTGGTCTCCTGCAGTACCTTCAGGCTTATTAGGATGGGGAAAAAACCACTCCCTGATAAATTTGAGGTCAGACTGGTCCTCTGCTTTTGAACCCTTTTTTCTGTTGTTAAAGATGTTTATCAAGACAATACGTGCACAGCTGAACATAGACCCTTATCAGGAGTTTTTGATTTTGCCCTTTGCCTTGTGATCTTTGCTTTGCCCTTTGCCTTGTGATCTTTATTGGCCTCAGAAGCATGTGATCTTTGTTCTCCTTTTTCCTTTTTGCCCTTTGAAGCATGTGATCTTTGTGACCTACTCCCTGTTTGTACACCCCCTCCCCTTTTGAAGTCCT
This sequence comes from Pan troglodytes, assembly GCF_028858775.2. NCBI lineage: Eukaryota > Metazoa > Chordata > Mammalia > Primates > Hominidae > Pan > Pan troglodytes. The sequence continues at coordinate 93,561,464 of NC_072398.2, forward strand.
TAATAAAAACCTGCTGGTTTTTGCACTCAGGTGGACATCGCTGTCCTACAGAAATGTTATGTCACCCCCAGAGGCCCAGCTGTAAAATTCCTCTGTTTGTACTCTTTCTCTTTATTTCTCAGCTGGCTGACACTTATGGAAAATAGAAAGAACCTACGTTGAAATATTGGGGGTGGGTTCCCCCAATAACAAACCATCTGAAGTCTGCACTCTCCTCAAGTGCATTCTGAAACACTGGAACTCCTTTGATTGTGAGACTCTGAAGAAAAAACAGCTTATATTCTATTGCACAAGGGCAAGGCCCTCTTACAGACAGGAGGTCTAACCTCCTCAGGGAAGCATTAATTTCAATACTATCCAACAACTAGATCTTATTTTGCCCAGTGAGACAACCCCCATCTTTGTAAGTGTTGTAAAATTAACCCTTCCCTCTTGGCAGTCATATCAGGCAAGTCTACAGAATATAATTCCCCAAAGTCAGAGAGGCAAACCCTTGAGGAACCCTCTAATGCAACTTCTCAGTGCCCTAACTGCCTCCTGTATCCAGGGCCCCCAATAGCCATATCATCAGCCCCTCCAGCTATGCTACCCAAAAAGCTGCCAACTTCGCTGTTGCCTTTGCAGGAAATGCTGAATGGACATGGTGCTACTAGGTTTCAAGTTCCCTTCTCATTGCAGGACCTTAGACAAATAAAGGGATAGCTAGGCAAGTTCTCTGATGACCTTCATAGATATATAGAGGCTTTCTAAAATCTAATCCAAGTGTTTGATCTTACATGGAGAGATGCTATGCTACTTTTATGCCAAACCCTAACTGTTGCAGAGAAACAAGAAGCCCTACAGGCAGCAGGGATATTCAGAGATGAACAGCATGTCTCCTATAACCAGTCAAAAGAAAAACCCAGTCAAAAGGGGAAACATGGTAAAAAAGAGACAGAATCCCCTTTCCCAACAGGAAGAGAAACTATGCCCCTTAAAAACCCTAATTGGGGCTGGGCATGGTGGCTCACACCTGTAATTTCAGCACTTTGGGAGGCCGAGGTGGGTGGATCGCCTGAAGTTGAGAGTTTGAGACCAGCCTGACCAACATGGAGAGACTCCGTCTCTACTAAAAATACAAAATTAGCTGGGCATGGTGGCGCATGCCTGTAATCCCAGCTACTCGGGAGGCTGAGGCAGGAGAATCACTTGAACCCAGAAGATGGAGGTTGCGGTGAGCCGAGATTGGGCCATTGCACTCCAGCCTGGGTAACAAGAGCAAAACTCCGAGAAAGAAAAAAACCTCTAATTGGAGTCCTGGTGATCCCATAGACAAATGGAAAAGAAAACACTTTCTGATGTGCATATTAAAAGGCTTGCAAAGAATCAGAACCTAAACTCTTAATTACTGTAAACTGTCCTTGTTGAATCAGAAACCAAATGAAAATCTGTCAGCCTTTTTGGAAAGGCTGAAAAAAGCTTTAGTGAAACACACCTCCCTGTCTCTCAATTCAATAAAGAACAGGTTCATTACTCAGGCAGCGCCTGATAGCAGACGCAAGTTGCTGAAACAGGCCCTGTCCAAAGATCATTCTAGTTTTTGTCACCCTCAAGTTGAAACTTTGTAGTATGTAAAGACACTCTCCTCTGTGCCCCAACCAAGGAGGTCTCAGGAAGGTACTAAGGCTCTCCTCAATTTCATAGCTGAAAGGGAATATAGGGTCTCAAAATCTAAAGCTCAGCTTTGTCAAACTTCAGTAAAGTACCTGGGTCTGGTCTTATCAGAAGAGAACAGAGCACCAGGTAAGGAAAGGATTAAGCCCATTTCCTTTAACAGTTAAGGGTATTCTTAGGCATTACTGGATTTTGCAGACTGTGAGTGCCTGGGTATGGTGAAATAGCTTGCCCTTTATACCACCTCACAAAAGAAACTCAAGCAGCTAAAACTCACTCCCTAACTTGGGAACCTAAAACTCAAAAGCCTTTAACCAGTTAAAGCAAGCTTTATTTAACACACCATCCATCCCTCAGTCTTCCCATAGGGAGGGCATTTAGTTTCTATGTATCACAAAGGAAGGGAATGGCCCTGGGAGTTTTTTTGTTTTTGTTTTTTTGTGTGTGTGTCTTTTTTTTTTTTTTGAGACATAGTCTCGCTCTGTCGTCCAGGCTGGAGTGCAGTGGCACGATCTCGGCTCAATGCAAGCTCCACCTCCCGGGTTCACGCCATTCTCCTGCCTCAGCCTCCCAAGTAGCCAGGACAACAGGCACCCGCCACCATGCCCAGCTAATTTTTTGTATTTTTAGTAGAGACGGGGTTTCACTGTGTTAGCCAGGATGGTCTCGATCTCCTGACCTTGTGATCCACCTGCTTTGGGCTTCCAAAGTGCTGGGATTACAGGAGTGAGCCACCATGCCTGGCCGGCCCTGGGAGTTTTAACTAAGGCTAAAGGTCCAACTCAACAGCCAGTAGGTTACCTAAGCAAGGAACTTCGCCTCGTGGCTAAAGGATGGCCAGCCTGCCTCCAAGCAGTTGCAGCAGTGGCTTTGCTGGTGGCAGAAACCACTGGGTTAAACATGGGGAATAACTTAACTGTTTGCACCTCACACAGTATAGCAGGACTGCTGTCCTCTAAGGGAAGTCTCTGGCTAACAGAAAAATCGCCTCATCAAAAATCAAGCTTTGCTGCTAGAGGAATCTGCAGTCCAGTTGAAAACCTGCCCTTGCCTAAACCCAGACACTTTCTCCCAGAGGAAATTGGGGAACCTGAACATGATTGTGAACAGGTAGTGGTACAAACCAGTAAAAGAAATGATAAGGATCACTGTTTATATTCTCTGTAAAGTTTTGATTAATGAAAAACAATTTTCATGAAGAGCACTTGGCTTAATTGAAACTGAGTATCCAACCTATAGGTATATTCAAGAGGCCTTTATGTTTTTCCCTCCATAAATCTTGTTTTTCTGGAAAAGGCTTTTTTTCTCTGTCAACTGAATTACTTTTTCCCACTCTGTCTTGCCATTCTTGGTGCATGGATGAAAGGCCCTAGGATGAATTCTGGTGGCCTGGGACTCCTTGGGAAAACAGACAAGATGCCAGAAATCCCATTTAGGAAAAAAATCTGTTTTCCACATGGAATCCCTGGAATCCCTTTTAAAATCTGTTTTTGTCTTCCAACTGTGCATGTTTATTAGGCTCCAAAAACTACATGCTTTTCTGGCCCTATTCCTAAATAGCTCCATCCTGAGCTGCTGGATCTTCTTCTATCTATGTAGTCCTATATGGGTTATGTGTGTGATGTCTATTAAAAAAGACCTCTAATTAATTGACTTGAAGGCTAAGTGCTTGGATTAAATATTTTTTAAAGGGATAATGAAGGTTGTGGTACCTTTCAGTTCATGTGACTTTAATTTTTGAAAAATAAAAACAGCCTTAAAAATTATTGGTAAAGTGTAGATGTCTTCAAGATGTAAATATGTGGTCTAAATTATGCAGGTCAGATACTAGGTTTGCTGAATGTTTTAAGGTTGTAAACTTCTTCTTTGGCCTTTAAACTTGCCTGCTTCACAATTGGTAAGACCTGGGGACATATGGAAGTAACCATTCCCCTAACTGTGCTGGAAGGAGTCAGACTTTATCTGCACCTAGCACATAATTAAAACAACTTTACCAGGTTTTACATTGAAGTTGAAAATTGCTAAGAGTTACTGTTATAACATGTAATTTAGACTACTGAAAATAGATTTACATGCAAGGTGTGCAAGAACAGTAAAGTATCTTTTTAGTCAAAGATTATAAGAAGGCATGGAAATGCACATTTTGCCTAGGGATACAGGATTGTCTTAAATTAGATAAAATAAAACAAAAAGTTTAAGCAAATGTGGAAAGACTGTAAAAATTAATCTTCCAAAAGGAAACTGTGAACATATTGACTAAATTCAAAAGGGTTTTTCTGAAAATGGAGCACTGAAATAAAAGCACATGGCCAGGCATGGTGGCTCACGCCTGTAATCCCAGCACTTTGGGAGGTCAAGGAGGGTGGATCACCTGAGGTTGGGAGTTCAAGAGCAGCCTGACCAACATGGAGAAACCCCATCTCTACTAAAAATACAAAAAATTAGCTGGGCGTCGTTGCACATGCCTGTAATCCCAGCTACTTGGGAGGCTGAGGCAGGAGAATCGCTTTAACCCTGGAGGCAGAGGTTGTGGTGAGCCTAGATCACGCCATTGCACTCCAGCCTGGGCAACAAGAGTGAAACTCCATCTCAAAAGAAAAAAAAAAGAAAAAAAGAAAAGCACAACAAGATTTTCTTAAGATGCTACTCCTCTTTAGCAAGATTTGTAAACGGTTATGAAAGGTTCATAAAAATCTCACCTCATGGTCAAACTGATTAAGATTGAATAGAATTGGGCAACCCTTGGCCGGGTGCAGTGGCTCATGCCTGTAATCCCAGCACTTTGGAAGGCCAAGGCGGGCGGATCACGAGGTCAGGAGATCGAGACCATCCTGGTTAACACAGTAAAACCCCATCTCTACTAAAAATACAAAAAATTAGCCGGGCGTGGTGGCAGGCACCTGTAATCCCAGCTACTCGGGAGGCTGAGGCCGGAGAATGGCGTGAACCCAGGAGGCGCAGCTTGCAGTGAGCCGAGATTGCGCCACTGCACTCCAGCCTGGGTGACACAGCGAGACTCCATCTCAAAAAAAAAAGGATTGGGCAACCCTTCTGGGTTCCCTTCCACCATGTGGAAGCTTTACTTTCGCTTTCACTTTACTTTCACTTTTGCTTTAATAAATCTTGCCATCGCACACTCTTTGGGTCTGCATGTTTCTCTAATGGAGCTGTAACACTCGCCACTGAGGTCCATGGCTTCTTTCCTTGAAGCCTGTGAAACCACGAACCCTTCAATCAAGAAAAGACCTTTGATCAGGAGAAGACTTCTCGTCTCATTTCTGGGGACACATTCAGGATTTCTCCAAAGCAGTGAGTAATATTGAACCCCTTTTGCTTGCTATTCTGTTCTATCTTCTCATTAGAAATTGGAAGAAAACACCAGGCACCTGTCAGCCATTTAAATGTGACAAGCGGCCAGGTGCAGTGGCTCACACCTGTAATTGCAGCACTTTGGGAGGCCAAGGCAGGTGGATCACGAGGTCAGGAGATTGAGATCATCCTGGCTAACACAGTGAAACCCCACCTCTACTAAAAATACAAAAAATATTAGCCAGGCATGGTGGTGGGCACCTGTAGTCCCAGGTACTCGGGAGGCTGAGGCAGGAGATTGGCGGGAACCCAGGAGGCAGAGCTTGCAGTGAGCTGAGATTGCACCACTGCACTCCAGCCTGGGCAACAGAGCAAGACTCCATCTCAAAAAAAAAAAAAAAAGTGACAAGCGCAGCCACCAGGCTTAAGACACAGGTGTGAGGCTCTCTGGGAAAGGGCTCTCAAACAACCCCCGGCCCTCTGGGCTGGGAGCGTTGGTTTGCCTGGAACCAGGTCCACCTTTCTCTACCTTTCCTGGGAAAAGCCGAGGGCTGGCTAGAGGCGGAAAACTGTCGTCCTGAACTCCCGGCACTGACCCAGTTGAGATCATGGCACAGCGAGAAGCCTCTAAACTGCAGCTGCCCATGTGTGCATTTCCTGTCTTTTCTGACCCATGCCTCCTGGGTCCTAACGTCCTCAGAGAAGACTTTCTTGAGGTCCTATCCTCTAGGATCTTTCCTAGCTCGAGTCTAAGAATCTTTTGGCTAGGAGCCTAAGTCAAGTGGGGAGGTAATCCAAAGACCTTTGCCCATGGTGTCCCCAGGCTTATTCTTATGCAAATGGGTATCAATATACTTACACGGGACCTGTCCCTCATAACCTGTACCCTAGGTACTATCTGGAACATCAAAAGGCATGTCAGTGGCTGATAGAAGGCCTAAGACATTTTTCCTTTTGTTGCCCTAAACTTACTCCAGATTGTAGAGACTCCTTTAATTACCACCTTTCCTGTCTGGAATCAGCGATTAGAACTGTAGAACTTCTCCACTTGAAGTGGTCATACTTATGGGCCAAAAACAATATAATAGACAATAGGTCCCCTGATTGAAGTCCAAAGCTCAATGAATATTCTTAGGAGGGCAAATAGGGGACAGAAGATTCAGGTATGAAAAGCACAGTTCCAACTTTGGTCCTCCAATTTGCCGCTGCCTTCCCTAAAACTGTTGTGCTTTAGTGCCATTTTCAAGGAATTTATCTTGCTGGGACAGCTCCAAGCCCAGAAATATGCTAACTGGTGCCCGGTCTCTAAACTCAAAATACACCCCAAACCTAAGACCCACTTGCAGATGCAAAGGCAATTGTGGGCATGCTGTTAAGGAGCCACTAAAATCCAGCAGCCCAGGACCTCTTTCTTTGCGGCTAAAAAAGGACAGGAAACAAATTCAGGCAAAACTGCTATGTCGGTAAGCACAGTTAAATTCATTAAGCAGGGTTCCATGGGTGATTGAGCACCCTGGAAAGTAAAGGACACTAGAACCATAGGGGATGCTCTAGGGCTAGTGCTCACTAGGGGATGACTAGAGGTGCGGGCACTCCTATGTTCTCCTTTCAGATGGGAGACATTCCTTCAAAAGTGAAGCCACTCCTGAGGTGTATTCTGGATAATTGGGACCAATTTGACCCTCAAATGCTGAAGAAGAAGTGACTTATATTTTTATGCAGCACCACCTGGCCACAGTATCCTCTTTCCGGAGGAGAGACATGGCCACCCGAGGGAAGTGTAAACTATAATACCATCCTACAGCTAGATCTCTTTTGTAAACGAGAGGGCAAATGGAGTGAAGTGCCATATCTACAGTTTTTTTTCTCACTAAGGGATAACCCACAATTATGTAAAAAATGTAATTTACATCCTACCAGGGGTCCTCAAAGCCTATCCCCATACCCAGGTCTCCCCATGGCTCCCCATCCCACTAGTAAGGACTCTCCTTTGGCCCTATCAGCCCAAAAGGAACCAGACAAAAAGACAGTCAAGGAACCAAAAGGCACCAATGGACCTTGATTGTGCCCCCTCCAAGCCGTGGGAGGAGGAGGCTTTGGCTCAGCACAAGTACATGTCCCCTTTTCCCTCTCAGGCTTAAAACAGATCAAACTGGACCTAGGAAAATTCTCAGATAATCCTGATGGATACGTAGACGTCTTACAGGGATTAGGACAATCTTTTGATTTAGCATGGAGAGATATTCTGTTGTTTTTAGGTCAAACATTAACTCCTAACAAAAAAGAGGCCACCTTAGCTGCGGCCCAGGAGTTTGGGGATCTCTGGTACCTAAGCCAGGTAAATGATAAAACGACATCAGAAGAAAGGGAACAATTCACCACAGGCCAACAGGCAGTTCCCAGTGTGGATCCCCACTGGGACCTCGATTCGGAGCATGGAGACTGCAGTCACAGGCGTTTACTGACTTGTATACTAGAGGGATTAAGAAAGACCAGAAAAAAGCCAATGAATTACTCAATTATGTCCACCATAACACAGGGAAAGGAAGAAAACCCTACGGCATTTTTAGAGAGGCTAAGGGAGGCATTAAGAAAGCACACCTCTTTGTCACCTGACTCTATTGAAGGCCAGCTAATTTTAAAGGATAAGTTTATCACTCAGTGAGCTGCAGACATTAGAAAAAAACTTCAAAAGTCTGCCCTGGGCTCCGAGCAAAATTTGGAAACTCTATTAAATTTGGCAAATTTGTTGTTTTATAATAGGGATCAGGAGGAGCAGGCTGAACGAGACAGACGAGACAAGAAAAAGGCTGCCGCCTTAGTCATGGCTCTCAGGCAGACGAGCTTCAGTGGCTCTGAAAGAAAGAAAGGCTGGGCAGGCAACCCACCTAACAGGGCTTGTTATCAGTGTGGCTTACAGGGTCACTTCAAAAAGGACTGCCCAAACAACAATAAGCCACCCCCTTGTCCATGTCCCTTGTGCCAGGGAGATCCCTGGAAGGCACACTGCCCCTGAGGGTGAAGGTCCTCTGGGCCAGAGGCCACTAACCAGATGGTCCAACAAGACTGAGGGTGCCCAGGCAGGCACCAGCCCAATGCCATCACCATCACAGAGCCCCAGGTAAGCTTAACCAGTGAGGACCAGGAAACTAACTTCCTCCTGGACACTGGCGTGGCCCTGTCAGTTTTACTCTTCTGTCCCAGACAACTATCCTCCAGGTCTTTCACCATCAAAGGGGTCTTAGGACACTCAGTCACTAGGTATTTCTCCCACCCCCTAAATTGTGACTGGGGAACCTTATTATTCTCACATGCCTTTCTTATTATGCCTGAGAGCCCTACTCCTTTACTAGGGAGAGACATATTAGCTAAAGCAGGGGCCATTATATACTTGAATATAGGAGAAGGAATACCTGTTTGCTGCCCTACTCAAGGAGGGAGTTAATCCTGAAGTCTGGGCAGAGGAAGAGCAAGAGCAGTATGGACAAGCAAAAAATGCTTGTCCAGTTCAAGTTAAATTAAAGGATCCTACTTTCTTTCCTTATCAAAGCAGTACCCCCTCTGACCAGAAGCCCAACAAGGGTTACAAAAGATTGTCAAAGACCTAAAAGCACAGAGATTAGTAAAGCCATGCAACAGTCCAGGCAACAGTCCTATTCTAGGCATACAAAAACCCAACAGACAGTGGAGGTTAGTGAAAGACCTCTGAATTATCATTGAGGCAGTTGTTCCCCTGTATCCAGTGCCAGGACCAGCTTGGTCAGGGAGACCCTAACCCAACAGCACTAGAGGAATTAAAGACACACATACAGAATATAGAGGTGTGAAGTGGGAAATCAGGGGTCTCACAGCCTTCAGAGCTGAGAGCCCTGAACAGAGATTTACCCACGTATTTATTAACAGCAAGCCAGTCATTAGCATTGTTTCTACAGATATTAAATTAACTAAAAGTATCCCTTATGGGAAATGAAGGGATGGGCCGAATTAAAGGAATAGGTTGGGCTAGTTAACTGCAGCAGGAGCATGTCCTTAAGGCACAGATCACTCATGCTATTGTTTGTGGCTTAAGAATGCCTTTAAGTGGTTTTCTGCCCTGGGTGGGCCACGTATTCCTTGCCCTCATTCCGGTAAACCCACAACCTTCCAGCATGGGCTTTATTGCCATCATGAACATGTCACAGTGCTGCAGATATTTTGTTTATGGCCAGTTTTGGGGCCAGTTTATGACCAGATTTGGAGGGGCTTGTTCCCAACAATCCAGTTGTACCTAATCCTTATACTCTACTCTCCCAGATACCAGAGGAAGCAGAATGGTTTACAGTCCTAGATCTTATGGACGCTTTCTTCTGCATCCCTCTGCATCCTAACTCGCAATTTTTATTTGCCTTTAAAGATCTGTCAAACCCAGCGTCTCAGCATACCTCGACTATCCTGCCATTCATTTTCAGGGCTAGGATACTAGGAGGTCTAGGAACTGGCATTGGAGGCATTACCACCTCCACCCAATTCTCTTACTGTTGGGGAAAAGCTGAGTGTTGGGAAAAAAGCTGAGTGTTGGGGAAAAAGCTGAGGCAGGGCTTGCATGTCTGACATAATGTAAAAGAGTCTTGGAACAGGTCCAGGGTCCAGGGTCCAGGGTCTAAAACCCCTTGTGGCCTTTGGAACACCAAGCTCTGTGCCAAAGGGTGGAAGGCTGCCCTGCTGCACCACACTCTAAGCCGAGGGCATAAAACCCCTCATGGCTTGAATGGAATCCAGGGCTCAGGGCATAAAACCCCTTGTGGCCTCTGGAATGTGTCTAGATTTGCTGGCTCCTTGTTTCTAGCCCTCCCAGGCTCATAGATCGATTGTGTCTTAAACTAGAAGAACATGTTCCCCATTATCTCAAGTAGCAGAACATGTTCCATATGCTTCAAAGAAAATGCTAAACTGTCACAGCTGTAGATCATGCGCTTGATACACTGCTTTCTTTGAACCCCCACATCCTCACCACCTGCTTCTTTGTTTGATCACCAATAAATAGTGTGGGCTTCAAGAGCTCAGGGCCTTCACAGCCTCCATACTAGCATTGGCCCCCTGGTCCCACTTCTTGCACTCTTAACTTGTCTTATCTCATTCCTTTGACTCCGCCGGACTTCGTAGCCCCCACAGCCTGGTGTTGGGTCTGATCACCCCAACGTATTACAAATTATCACAAGAGTTAAATGATGACATGGAACGAGTTGCAGATTCACTGGTCACCTTACAAAGCTAGCTTAACTCTTTAGCAGCAGTAGCCCTCCAGAATTGGAAAGCCTTAAATTTATTAACAGCTGAAAGAGGTGGAACCTGTCTTTTTCTAGGAGAAGAGTGTTACTATTTTGTTAATCAATACAGAATTGTCACCAAAAAAGGTTAAGGAGCTTCGAGACCAGATACAGTGCCAGGCACAAGAGCTCCAAGACACAGGACTTTGGAGTATTGTCAACAAATGGATGCCCTGGCTTCTCCCCTTCTTGGGACCCTTGGTGGCTATTGTGATGTTGCTTATCTCTGGACCCTGCATTTTTAACCTCCTTGTAAAATTTGTCTCTTCCAGAATAGAATCCATGAAACTGCAAATGATTCTACAAATGGAGCCCCAAATGACCACCACTAGCACCTGCTATCGAGGACCCCTAGACCAACCCACCAATCTGTTCTTGCACCATGACACTGAAGACTCCCCTCCTGAGGAAGGCTCAACTGCAGAGCCCCTTCTACACCCCAGTTCAGCAGGAAGTAGCTAGAATGATTGTTGCCCAACTTCCCAACGGCACTTGGGCTTTCCTTTTGAGAGGAGGGACTGAGGGACTAAGTGGCTAAGTTGGCTGGACTTCCTGGGTCAATAGGGACTTCCCTAAGGGAACTTTCCCCTAAGCCAAAATGAGTTATAGCTGCAAACTAAGGGATTGAACCTTCAACCAATCATATAGGGAGTTTAAGCTCTAGCCGCAGCCTGATGTTTTTAACCAATCACGCCCACCTACCCACAAGTGGATAGAAAATAAGCTAATTCTATAGGACAGAAAAAGAAAAAGGGGAGGGGTCATAAGGGGATATAAGTATAAGACACCCAAGCCAAAAATGGCAGCCCTTTCAGGTCCCCTTCTACCATGTGGAAACTTTACTTTCACTTTAATAAATCTTGCCACTGCCAAAAAAAAAAAAAAAAAAAAAAAGATTAAATAGAATTGTCTATAGGATTTCATTAAAATTGGGGTTAACATTAATAGCAGACTTATGCAAGGGTAAAATTTGGCTTTCTCTCTTGAACAGGATTTTTATGTAATAGTAAAGGCTAATCAAAGCATTTTGCTTTTTCAAATTTTTGAGTCATCCTTTTGGCAAAACAAATGACTTATGGTAATCTAAAATTCTATTTCATAATATCAAGAGTTTTAAACCTGTAAGGGCCAGTCATGGTGGCTCACGCCTATAATCCCAGCACTTTGGGAGTCTGAGGCAGGTGGATCACCTGAGGTTGTGAGTTCGAGACCAGCCTGACCAACATGGGGAAACCCTGTCTCTACTAAAAATACAAAATTAGCTGGGCGTGGTGGCACATGCCTGTAATCCCAGCTACTCAAGAGGCTGAGGCAGGAGAATAGATTGAGCCTGGAAGGCAGAGGGTGCAGTGAGCCGAGATTGTGCCACAGCACTTCAGCCTGGGCAACAAGAGCAAAACTCTGTCTCAAAAAAAAAAAAAAAAAACCTGTAACATATTCAACAGGCTTCCCAAAATCAAATTTCAGTTGCAAGATTCTCTTTCCTGACCCCTGGCTTTTGAATGCTACAGCTACAGAGGGCCCTTAGAGCATCCGAAGAGAGGTAAACAGGATTAAAAAAAGAGAGAGAGATAATTAAGGCTGGGTGTGGTGGCTCACATCTGTAATCCAAGGACTTTGGGAGGCCGAGGCAGGTGGATCACTTGAGGTCAGGAGTTCAAGACCAGTTTGGCCAACATGGTGAAACCCCATCTGTACTAAAAATACGAAATTAGCCGAGTGTGTTGGCACATGCCTGTAATCCCATTTACTCAGGAGGCTGAGGCAGAAGAATCACTTGAACCCAGTGGAGGTTGCAATGAGCCAAGATTGTGCCACTGCACTCCAGGCTGGGCAACAGAGTGAGACTCTGTCTCAGAAAAAAAAAAAAAAGAGATAATTAGCTCAGCATGGTGGTGGGTGCCTGTAATCCCAGCTACTTGGGAGGCTGAGGCAGGAGAATTGCTTGAACCCAGGAGGCGAAGGTTGCGGTGAGCCGAGATCAGCTCCATCTCAAAATAAAAAATAAAAAAATAGGCCACGCGCGGTGGCTCATGCCTGTAATCCCAGCATTTTGGAAGGCCAAGGCGGGTGGATAACCTGAGGTCAGAAGTTTGAGACCAGCCTGGCCAACATGGCGGAACCCCATCTCTACTAAAAATTCAAAAATTAGCCAGGTATGGTGGCATGTGCCTATAATCCCAGCTACTAGCAGGGTTGAGGCAGGAGGATCGCTTGAACCAAGGAGGCGGAGGTTGCAGTGAGCTGAGATAGGCTCCATCTCAAAATAAAAAATAAAAAAATAGGCCAGGCGTGGTGGCTCATGCCTGTAATTCCAGCATTTTGGGAGGCCAAGGTGGGTAGATTACCTGAGGTCAGGAGTTCGAGATCAGCCTGGCCAACATGGTGAAACCCTGTCTCTACTAAAAATACAAAAATTAGCCAGGCATGGTAGCATGTGCCTGTAATCCCAACTATTAGGGGGGCTGAGGCAGAAGAATCGCTTGAACCCTAGAGGCAGAGGTTGCAGTGAGCCAAGATCGTGCCACTGCACCCCAGCCTGGGCAACAAGAGTGAGATTCCATGTCAAAAAAATAAATAAAAAATAACAAAATAAAAATAAAGAGATAATGTCAGCTGGGTATTTTGGCTCACACCTGAAATCCCAGCATTTTGGGAGGCCAAGGCCGATGGATGGCTTGAGCTCAGGGTTTCGAGGCCAGCCTGGACAACATAGCAAAACCCTGCCTCTACAAAAAATAAAAAGATTAGCTGAGTATGGTGGTGCACACCTGTGGTCCCAGCTACTTGGGAGGCTGAGGTGGGAAGACTGCTTGAGCCTGGGAGATTGAGGCTTCACTGAGCCATGATTCCTCCACTAACACTCCAGCCTGGGTGACAACGGCAAGAACTTGTCCCACCCCCCGCCCCCCAAAAAAAAGAGAGAGACAGTGTCTCGGCCATGCACGTGGCTCACACCTGTAATCCCAGCACTCCAGGAGGCTGAGGTGGGAGAATCCCTTGTAGCCAGGAGTTTGAGACCAGCCTGGGCAACACAGGCCCCAGGGATCCTCCTGACTCAGCCTCCCAAATAGCTGGGGCTACAGGTGCACACCACAACATCTGCCTAATTTTTAAGTTTTTTTGTAGAGATGGAGTCTCGCTATGTTGCCCAGGCTGGTCTTGAACTCCTGGCTTTTTTTTTTTTTTTTTGAGATGGAGTCTTGCTCTGTCACCCAGGCTAGAGTGCAGTGGTGTGATCTCAGCTCACTGCAACCTCCACCTCCCGGGTTCAAGTGATTCTCCTGCCTCAGCCTTCTGAGTAGCTGGGATTACAGGCACCTGCCACCGCGCCCAGCTAATTTTTTTGTATTTTTTAGTAGAGACGGGGTTTCACCATCTTGGCCAGGCTGGTCTCGAACTGCTGACCTCATGATCCACCCACCTTGGCCTCTCAAAGTGCTAGGATTACAGGCATGAGCCACCGCACCCGGCTAAACTCCTGGCTTTAAACGATCCTCCTGCTTTGGCCTCCCAAATGGTGGGATTACAGGCATGAGCCACCTTGCAAGGCCTGAAAATTCTTCCTAATGTAAGCTCTAAAGTATTACATGAGTTTGAGTGTCTCATTTCACATCCATAATACAGCAAACAACATGAAATATATACATCTCTTGAAGCTGTTGCTCACATCTTAATTGCTTTGGGTGGCTACCCACCAGTGGCCCAAGGTGGATGGAAGTTAGGGTTTTTAATTAGATCTCAATAGTTGTAAACTAGAATTTTAAACCAGGGTTCTGTCATCTCTTGTGTCCTAGTCCACTAGTTCTTATCCTTAGAACCCTCAAGTCCTGCTCTAGCTGTATCATGACTCCTCTTTTGCCCACTTTCCACTCTGGTAGTTTGAGGAGCAGCAGGCTTTTGAGAAGAGCTGCAAGTTCCTTCGGCAGCTGGAGATTTGCTTTGCAGAGAACCCCTGGTCCTCCAAGGTTGTGCAGACTGCCTTCCCCAGGAGATCACCGAGGTATTCTTTCCTGTCCTGCTTTCTTCCTGTTGTCTTCCGGGCCTTAGGCCTTTCCCTTGTCTCTTTCCCCAACCTACTCCATACCTTTTTGCCTCTGGAGGCTCATGGGCTTCCTGGAGGAGATGAAAAAGGCAAGGACTTTTCAGGCTCACCCAAAGCATAAAGCACTGGGATAGGGAGGGATTGCTACCTGAAACCGGAGCCTGTCTGATCTTCACAGGCTCAGGGATGCCATGGATGTGCTGGAAGGGATGTTCAGCGAAGGAGGTTCTGGGACCTGGGAGGGGCCTTACCTCCTTGCTCTGCTTGGAATAGTGCCCTAGTTGGAGATCAGTAGGGTGGAGTGGAGAGTGGAATCATTAGGAATCAAATCCAGTATTAATACCCTTCCCCTGGCCGGATGTGGTGGCTCACACCTGTAATCTGAACACTTTGGGAGGCAGATCACCTGAGGTTGGGAGTTGGAGACCAGCCTGAACAACATGGAGAAACCCTGTCTCTATTAAAAATACAAAATTAGCTGGGCATGGTGGTGCATGCCTGTAATCCCAGCTACTCGGGAGGCTGAGGCAGGAGAATCGCTTGAACCTGGGAGGCAGAGGTTGCGGTGAGTGGAGATCGCACCATTGCACTCCAGCCTGTGCAACATGAGCGAAACTCCAGCTAAAAAAATAAATATATAAGTAAATAAAACAAAATAAAATCTTTGGAGCAGTAGCTGGGCAAAGGGGCACTCAGGAGGCTCACACCAGAAGATCACTACTTGAGCCCAGGAGTCTGAGGCTATAGTGTACCACTATGGTCATACTTGTGTAAACAGGCACTGCACTCCAACCTGGGCAAGATAATTTGTGTTATCTGTGAGACCCTGTCTCTTTTTTTTTTTTTTTTGAGGTGGAGTCTCACTTTCGTCCAGCCTGGAGTGTAGTGGCATAATCTCAGCTCACTGTAACCTCTGCCTCCTGGGTTCAAGCAATTCTCGTGCCTCAGCTTCCCAAGTAGCTGAGACTACAGGCCCCCGCCACAACATTCCGCTAATTTTTGTATTTTTAGTAGAGATGGGGTTTCACCATGTTCACTAGGCTAATCTGGAACTCCTGACCTCAAGTGATCCCTGCCCTCGGCTTCCAAAGTACTGGGATTACAGGTGTGGGCCTCCAAAGTACTGGGATTACAGGTGTGAGCCACCACACCTGGCCTCTTTTTGTTTGTTTGTTTTTGAGACAGGGTCTCACTATGTTGCCCAGGCTGATCTTGAACCCTTGGGCTCAAGTGATCCTCACACCTCAGCCTCCCAAGTAGCTGGGTTTACAGGCATGTACCATTGCACCCAACTGAAACCCTTTCTCTTAAAAAAACAAAATTGTTGGAGCAGATATGCATGTGGGTTGACTTGGTGAGCATCAGGCAGGGCTTCTTCCTTTGGTGGGCCCCAAAGGCATAGGCGGTCAGGACACCTTTGACCCAGAAGACCATCCCTGTGGGTCTGTGACAGCAAATCCTACAAGAGCAAGGAGCCCCATGAGGCCACCCAGAACAGGACTGTCAGGACCACCAGAAAGAGAGATGCCTATTTCAGGTGAGTGATCTGCCAACCCAGCCCTTCTGTTTTTCAGTCTCGTTCTTCTATACCCCAGACAGGAACCTCCATGAGCCTGGATAAATAACACCCTTTTCAGGGATGGATATACCACCTCTTTCACTGATGGACCCATAAGAAGCCCTTCTCCTGTTCAGGCTTTTTCTATCCTATGGCCTCACTCCTCTTGCAGAATTAAGAGTGTGTGGCCGGGCGCAGTGGCTCACGCCTGTAATCCCAACACTTTGGGAGGCCGAGGTGGGTGGATCACCTGAGGTCAGGAATTCAAGACCAGCCTGGCCAACATGGTGAAACCCCATCTCTATTAAAAATACAAAAGAAAAAAAAAAAATAGCTGGGCCCGGTGGTGGGCACCTATAATCCCACCTACTTGGGAGGCTGAGGCAGGAGAATCCCTTAAACCCTGGAGGTGGAGGTTGCCATGACCTGAGATCACGCTACTGTACTCCAGCCTGGGCAACAAGACCAAAAATCTCTCAAAAAAAAAAAAAAAAAAAAAAAAGTGCTACAAATTTCACATGATTCAACATTGTCTTGTGTTTCTATTCCTAAAACCCTTCCCCCATCTCTAAATCTACTGTAATCTACATCCTAAAGACTGGGCCGTTCTCAGCTTTGGCAGTAGGACTTTATATCTTTGCATAAGTGACATTATGCCCCCCACCTCCACCCAACTCCTTTATTATTTATATTTTCTTGCAGAGATGGGGTCTCACCATATTGCCCAGGCTAGTCTCAAACTCCTGGCAGTCCCACCACTTTGGCTTCCCAAAGTGCAGACATTATAGGTGTGAGCCACCATGCCCAGCCCTCTTTTTTATTAGAATTTTTGCACAGTACCTGGCCACAGGTAATTTCTCGTGCTTAGGTGCATCTTGATCCTCACAGTACCCTGGGATCCTTATTCTCCTCCTAAGCAGGATTGGCAGTGGGGGTCACTTTGCCATCCCCTCGAGAAGTGACTCTTACAGAACGGCTCCTCCTGGATGGCCCACCACCTCATTCACCAGAGACTCCTCAATTTCCCCCCACAACTGGAGCTGTACTGTACACTGTTAAGAGAAACCAGGTTGGGCCTGAGGTTCGCTCCTGCCCCAAGGCATCCCCCAGACTTCAGAAAGAGAGGGAGGGCCAAAAGGCAGTGAGTGAGTCAGAGGCTTTGATGCTGGTCTGGGATGCATCAGAAACTGAGAAATTGCCTGGTACCGTGGAACCCCCTGCTTCCTTCCTGAGTCCTGTTTCCTCAAAGACCAGAGATGCAGGGAGAAGACATGTGTCCGGGAAACCAGACACTCAAGAGAGATGGCTGCCCTCAAGCAGAGCTAGGGTGAAGACAAGAGACAGGACGTGCCCCGTCCATGAATCTCCATCAGGAATTGACACCTCAGAGACTTCTCCCAAAGCCCCTAGAGGGGGTTTGGCTAAAGACAGTGGAACACAGGCCAAGGGTCCAGAGGGGGAACAGCAGCCAAAGGCCACAGAAGCTACGGTGTGTGCCAACAACAGCAAGGTCAGCTCCACTGGGGAAAAGGTTGTCCTGTGGACAAGGTAGGTAAGGGTGGATGACGTGTGTTTGGAAAAGAGCATAGACCACATCCATGTGGCTCCCTAGGGTTAATCATGATACCTGGGTTACAGGGAAGCTGACCGTGTGATCCTCACCATGTGCCAGGAGCAAGGGGCACAGCCACAGACCTTCAGCATCATCTCCCAGCAGCTGGGAAATAAGACCCCTGCTGAGGTAGGTGCGGGTTGGGGTGAAGACCCGGCAAAAAGAGGTCAAGGTGGCCAACTAAGAGACAGAAAGGCCAAAGAAGGAGTTTTCATATCCAAGATAAGTGGTTTTTGTAAAGGTTTGATCTAAGGAAAGGCTTGACTCATCAGGGTGGTAGTGGCTCTAGGAGAAGAGAAAGGACACTGCATTTTTAGGTGGAAGCCCCAGTTTCCATTCTAGCTTTTTTTTTTTTTTTTTGAGCCAGAGTCTTGCTCTGTCGCCCAGGCTGGAGTGCAGTGGCATGATCGTGGCTCACTGCAACCTCCACCTCCCAGGTTCAAGCAGTTCTCCTGCCTCAGCCTCTCAAGTGGCTGGGATTACAGGCGCCCACCACCCAGCCAATTTTTGTATTTTTAGTAGAGACAGGGCTTCACCATGTTGGCCAGGATGGTCTCGAACTCCTGACCTCAAGTGATCTACCTGCCTCGGCCTCCCAAAGTGCTGGGATTACAGGTGTGAGCCACTGTGCCCGGCCATTCTAGTTTTGTTTTTAGGAGGCGTGTGACTTTGGACAAAACATTTAGCCTCTTGAGTTTCCTTATCTATAGTGACATAGCTCTCTCAACCTTGCTGTGTGGAATAAATAAAAGATTTTGCAAATCAATATATAGTGCTTCATAAATGTTAACATGTTAGTAAGGATCAGTGAATACAGCCCTCCTCCTTTCTTAGGTTTCCCACCGTTTTCGAGAACTCATGCAGCTCTTCCACACTGCCTGTGAAGCCAGCTCTGAGGATGAGGATGATGCAACCAGTACCAGCAATGCAGACCAGCTGTCTGACCATGGGGACCTTCTGTCTGAAGAGGAGCTGGATGAATGAGACTCTGGGAATCATCTACACAGGACCAAACCCAACAGGCGCCCTGGCACCGGGGAGGCGGGTAGTTGTACTCTGCCTGTACAGTCCTTGAGCCCAGTTTACAGATCTGGAGAGCAGGAGGCCAGGACAAGGACAAAGGCTGGAGGATGGAGTAGGACCCAGGGGCTCTGCCATCCTAGGCATCATTCAAGGTCTTTTATGAAGACTTTACAGATGTCCTCTGTAAATAGCATCGAGAGTGGAGTTCAGCTCCTTTCTCTACTTTTTTTTGGTCTGATGGCACATATTTATTGTTCTGTGGTCTAATCACAGTGTTTCTAAATGTAAAAAGTGCATATGTTGGTGTAGCTAGTCCCGCGACATTGAGCTCCTCTGCATGAAGACACTGGGCTCCTGCATCCAGCTGTTTTTATTGCAAACTAGCTCCTTTCTCCCACACTGGGAACTTTAGTCCACGAGGCTGTCACCATCCTGGTAGCACTGGGCCAGGCTTTGTAGCTCCTGCAGCAGCTCTGCTACGTCATCGTGCTCCACTCCAGCATCCATGAAGCTGGCCCAGCGCCGCAAGTCGAGTTTGGTGAGGTCTCTGGCCAAGGCTTCCAGGGTCTGGTGCAGGGACGAAGAGGAACACAGTGCCCCAAACACTGGGATGCTCTCCACTGCTGTGGAGGGAGAGGAAACAGAGACCTGTAGATGGATGATTATTCTGCCCTGGGACTCTGCCAAACTGATAAGGAAGTCCAACCTTAGTAGACTTGATTGTAAACTCAACAAATTTGGTGTATTGTCCCCTTAGTACACCAGTACTCCAGAGGAAGAATGCTTTTCTTGGGAGCCATAGGGTGAATAAAGGAATGTTTAACTGTGGACTTTTTCAGCACTTTTAATCCAGGAATGGAGATAGTAAAAACTCTCCCATACTTGAAATCTCAGTTTTCTTCACCTCCTACATACCTGCTCCCTTGGGGGAACCATCCAGAACCATACCCGGTGGACTGCAGCTTGAGAAGAGGTGGGGGTAAGGAGGAGCCACCCTGCAGGGAGTCAGCAGCAGATGGGAAGAACTGTGGGGGCAGAGAACAGCCATTAAGTGCGTAAGAAGTCAAGGGAGGGTTGCGGTTGGCAAGAAGGGCAGGAGCAACCGTTACACTGACCTCATGACTCCAGGCTGCTGCTGTTGTAAATACTGAGCCAAGATTTCTTCCCCAGTGGTACATGCATGAAGGGCAGAGGGTGGAGGTGTCCCTGGGGTGAGCTGACTGCCAGAACAAAGCCAAAACCACCATTAGTCTGTGGCAGCATGAATAAGAAACAGAATTCTTATGTTCTCAGGCCATCAGCTGGATCAAGATATTCAAAGCCCTTTTTTTTTTCCTTTTTAAGGGGTGGGGAGGGAACAGTATCATTAGAATGCCCCAGAGAAATTAGGGGAAGATGGATATGAGACAAAAATCTGACAAGGACTCCTAAGGACCAACAGCTCTCACCTTGTGTGGCATGCTCTGTCTATACCCCTCAGCACCACTGACTGGGCAAAGCAACGTGTTCCAGAAGGCTCCCCACATGCAGACAGTGGGGTCCATGGGGTGGCTCCTCCAAACTGCATCAGGGAATCAGGAAGGGACTGGCCTGGAGCCAAGGGGAAAGGGATGATTGCTCCTGCTGTCACCACCTAAACAGATGGAAGAGAACACGTTATAGGACATTTTCTCAGCACTGACCCAACCCCTCACAAAGCTTCATACCTTTTTCCCACAGAAGCTCAGCATGTCAGCCAGATGAACCATGGAAACTGGAGAGGAACACAGGCGATAAGGAACAGTGACTGTGTCCAGGGCTGTAGCCAGGATGGCACTGCAGTGGAAGGGCAGAGTGGCCTGTAAGAAGACACCAAGACGGGCACTTGGCCTCGGGCCTGGAAAAGAATGTGTGGAGGCAGAATGTTAACACCAGAGAGACCCAGGGGACGAATCAGGGGTATGTTTGACCTCAGGCTGGACAAGCATAGGACAGTGTGATCTGAGAGGCCACATCACAGCTGAGTTCAAGCTCGGGCCTCAAGAACAGAGCCAGTAACAGACAGCGGCTGACTGGGAGCATGAGGAGGCCCTGTAGCCTGCCGCAGTCAGAACAAGAGCACCGAGACTTACATCATAATGCAGGTAAGGGAAGTTGACAGGTGGCTCGGGTCGCAGGCCCAGGCTCCCACCCAAGGACAAGGGGCAGACAAGAGAGCTGTGAGCAGTCAGGTGCACGAGACCAAAAGCTGTGTTTAATAGACGATAGATGTTTCTCTGGGCCTCCTGGTGAAGAAAGAGTAGTTTGTATTAAGCAACTCTCCCACTGGGATTCTCATTTCTCCCTCCCCACCGTGTGACTGTTTACTTCTCTAAGTTCCACTCACCCCACGATGGTAGGGACCAGGTAGCAGGCCCCAAGTTATTATTCCCCGCCCTGAATATTCATCTTGTAGCAGCTCTGCCGCCTTCGCGCCTACCCCAGAGAAGCCATCGTGCAGGTCACACAGGATCTGGAAGCCCTGGGCGGGGGTGAGTGACAAAAGATAGTTAGCAGGATGAGAAGAGCTTCCACCCTGGAGTGCACATTGCCACGCCACTACCTGCAAGTAGTCACATTCCTCCACGTAGAAGTGCAGCCTGTCCTCCAGCTCTTCCTGGTACTTGGGTTCCTTTAGGACACTTTCCCCTTGGCCAAAAGCCTCCAGCCGACCTGCTTCCCTGCCACAAGTAAACACGATCCAAGACTTACATCTCTTCCCTCAACTCCTCAGCCTCTTGTCCTGGGGAAGGGCAGGGAAGATGGCCTCAAGAGCCTCATCCTGCATTGGTGGGGACCCATGTTTCTTGCCTCAAAGCCTCTGGGGTCCCCATACCCATCGTGGTTGTACTTCTGAATCATACAGATGCTCCGGGGATGGAGATGGACTCTGAGGAAGTCTGACCAGACCCTGATGCTGGCCTCTGTAGGGATAAGTGGTTTTGGAGTTGTAGCGGTGGTGAGTGGTGAGGAACCTGAAGACAAGCAGAGGAAATGTACCTTTCTCCACGTTTCTGCTCTACCCAAACCCCCATCCATCAGTATCTGGAGAAGTCTCACCTTTGCCATTGGGAATGGATTTGACCCTCCAAACACCATCACTACTCAGCACTCCCTGGGAGGGGTCAGAAAAATCGACATTTAGTTCCAGGCAGTTTAGAGGCAAAGGTTGCTTCATCCTCCTTGAGTTGGCTGGCCACACCGCATAGCCTCCTTTCTGTTCACCGAGTCGCAGTCCTTAGGAAAAGGAGTGCTTTTTCCAAAAATATCATTCTAAGACATTTAAAATGATTAAAATCCCCGTTTACCTGCCCCTATGGAGACCCTTGGGTTGTAGCACTGGGTTAAAAAGTTCAGGACAGAGGCCCTCACCTCTGCACTCAGAAAGTCTTGGAGATAAGGGTTCTTGGGATAGAGTTCCTCTTTGTGTGTGGTGAGTTTCCCCTGCCTGAAAGAGTTTGGAGATTGATCAAAGAAACTGCACTCTGATCAGTTATCCAGCGTTCTGCGTACATACACGATCCCCACCCTTATCCATACATCAGTTACACACCATGCTATTGCAGCATCCAACTGTTTGTCCCTGTAGAGTCCACCTTCCTCTTTTAGGGAGCTCAAACTACCTGTACAGAAATAACAGAGACAATGTTAGGTCAAAGCCTGGGCACCCTTCCCCTCTACCTAAACTTCCTCTGATCACCTGACAACCTGCTGTCACCATCTCTCCAGTACTTGGCTCTTCCAAGCTTTCTGGGATATACACTAGTTGGGGGAAAAACCTTGGCTTAGGAGAATCTAGATTCCATCTTTTGGTTCCCAGCTTAGTCATTAGCTGTGGGACGCGGGGGGAACCACATCCAGGGGTCTGACAGGAGTGCTGCAGTTCAAGTCCTCACTGTCTCCAGGGCCTAGCAGCCTATTCCCGAAATGGCTCTTGAGCAACTGTCGTGGGCCCCTCGAGTGTTGGCATGTTGTGCTCAGCTCCTCATCTCCGGTCCTGGAGCTCGGTAAGGTGGGAGGGTCTTGAAGATAACGGCAGCGCAAGGACTAGGCACGCGGAAGGGAAATAAGGGGCATCGGCTAACTCTGCCACCACCTCACCCTTCAGATCCATGAGGATGAGTCGCGGCGTGTAGGTCTCCTGGCCGTGCAGCGTCCGGCCCGTACGATACAGGACGTCGGGGCACAGCTCTCCCGGGGGCTCCTTGGAATCGGTCGCTCGGCCCAGCGCAGCATCCTGGGGAAGCAGAGAGGACGAGGCAGGCCGGCTGATCGTCGGGACTGTAGATCCCGAAGGGCTCCTCGGGGGCAGCTGCCGGCTGACCTCACCTGCTGGTTCCACCAGTGCGCGCCCACGAAACCGGCAAAATGTCCCAACTGCAGTGTCAGCACCTCCCGGGCCCCGCCCGCCATACTGCGCTGCTCCGCGGGGCCGCCGCGCCTCAGCCCCGCCGCTCGCTGCTCCTAGCCGATTGGCTTGGCAGGCGCGTGGGCGGGTGTTATTCTCGGCGACTTATTGGTCCGCAAACACATCCTTTCCCATTGGAGAAACGATGCGCCGATCCCTTCCTACCTCTTCCTAGACGTGGCCCAGTCCGGCTTCTCTGTGGTTGCCTGTGAGGGGCGGGGCTCCACGGGCCACGCCGTTGCTCCTGCTCCACATTGGAGCGGGGTGGGCGCCGTCTCCGCCGCTGACTTGGGGCCGCCAGGGCGCGGGCCGTGGAAGGCTCTGCTTCCTACTTGTCTTGAGGTCTTATCCCTTCTCACAGATCTCTCCGCTGGCTGATAGCTCCCCGGGCAAAAAGAAAACCTTGCCAGAAAAGCGGAAGCTCCCCTAAAGCCTCCCATGCCCCTTCATCTCTTCAGAAGTCACGTGGACCACGACTAATAACCTGTGGACTGGCTTAGCTATCATATCTCTATCATTTACACGCATTTATCTATCTCTGTGTATCTAACACCTTATGTAAAGAGAGTATGTATCTGTTGGCGTCTTTTGCTCAATATGGTTTATGTAATTCATATTTTTGCAAATATCTATAATTCATTTTCATTGCTGCGGAATAGTCCATTGTATGAATACACCACCACTGATCTATTCTAAAGAAAGAATAGGCTGGGCGCGGTGGTTCACGCCTGTAATCCCAGCACTTTGGGAGGCTGAGGCGGGCAGATCACGAGGTCAGGAGATCGAGACCATCCTGGCTAACACGGTGAAACCCCATTTCTACTAAAAATACAAAAAAAAAAAAAAATTAGCTGGGCGTGGTGGCGGGCGCCTGTAGTCCCAGCTACTCGGGAGGCTGAGGCAGGCGAATGGCGTGAACCCGGGAGGCGGAGCTTGCAGTGAGCCGAGATCACGCCACTGCACTCCATCCTGGGCGACAGAGCGAGACTCTGTCTCAAAAAAAAGAAAAAAAGAAAATATATTCTGCTGATAATAGCTTTTGGGATTGTTTCCAATTTTTGGGCTATTAGGTGCTATGATTAACATTCTTGTGTGTATTTGGAAACAAGGCAAGGGCCGGGTGCGGTGGCTTACGCCTGTAATCCCAACACTTTGGGAGGCCGAGGCAGGAGGATCAACTGAGGTCAGGAGGTTGAGACCAGCCTGGCTAACATGATGAAACCCCGGTCTCTACTAAAAATACAAAACATGTAGCCGGGCGTGGTGGCGGGCCCTTGTACTCCCAGCTGCTCAGGAGGCTGAGTCAGGGAATCATTTGAACCTGGGAGGTGGAAGTTGCAGTGAGCCGAGATCACGCCACTGCACTCCAGCCTGGGCAACAAGAGCAAAACTCCTCTCTAAAAAATAAAAAATAAAAAAATAAAAATAAAAATAAAAAAGGCCGGGCGCCGCGGTTCAAGCCTGTAATCCCAGCACTTTGGGAGGCCGAGACGGGTGGACCACGAGGCCAGGAGATCGAGACCATCCTGGCTAACACGGTGAAACCCGGTCTCTACTAAAAATATAAACAATTAGCCGGGCGTGGTGACGGGCACGGCCTGTAGTCCCAGCTACTTGGGAGGCGGAGGCAGGACAATGGCGTGAACCCGGGAGGCGGAGCTTGCGGTGAGCCGAGATCGCGCCACTGCACTCCACCTTGGGCAAGAGAGCCAGACTCCATCTCAAAAAAAAAAAAAAAAAAAAAAGAGATAAGGCAAATATTGGTTGGGCGCAGAGGCTCACGCCTGTATTCTCACGTTTTGGTGAGGCTGAGGCAGGAAGATCGCTTGAGTCCAGAAATTCGAGAATTTGAGGGTAGACTGGACAATGTAGTGAGACTCCCCCTCCCCCTAGCCTCTCTATAAAAGAATTTTTCAAAAAATTAGCTAGGCAGCCCACATCTGTAGTCCTAACCAGAGGCTAGGGTGAGAGGATGGCTTCAGCCCAGGAATTAGAGGCTGCGGTGAACCATGATTGGAGCACTGCACTCCAGCCAGAGACAGAGGGAGACCCTGTCTCAAAATTTTAAAAAGTGACAAAATGTTAATTGAATCTAGGTGAAGATTATAGGTGTTCTTTTGCAGTACTCTCTGAGCATTCTTGTAGGTTTGAAATTTTTTCAAGAAATAAAGGTTAGATGCTCTTATCTCTTCTGAGCCCTTTGTATTTTCACATGTATTATATTTAGTTTTATTTATTTATTTTGAGACTGTCTCACTCTCTTTGCCCTGGCTGGAGTGCAGTGGTGCAATCTCCCGGCTCACTGCAGCTTCAACCTCTTGGGCTGAAGCGATCCTCCCACCTCAGCCTCCCAAGTAGCTGCAATTACAGGCATAGGCCACTGCACCCGGCTAATTTTTGTATTTTTTGTACAGAAGGGGTTTCACCATCTTGCCCAGGCTGGTCTCCTGAGCTCAAGCGATCTGCCCACTTCGGCCTCCCAAAATATTGGGATTACAGGCGTGAGCCAATATGCCCGGCTACTATTTCACTTTTCTAAGTATGATGTGGGCTGAAAAGTTTCTATAGATACTCTGACAGTTTAAGGAAGTTCTCTGTCCTGATTTGCTAAGAGTTTTGATCATGAATAGATTTGAATGTTTTTTACAGCTTTCTTCAAACCAAGATAATTACATTATTTTATCCTTCCTTTGTTGTGCTAATGAATAAATTACATCGTTAGATTATCATGTAATACTATCTTGCATTCCTAAAATAAACCTAAACTCGGCTAGGCGCGGTGGCTCAGACCTGTAATACTAGCACTTTGGGAGGCCGAGGCAGGCGGATCACAAGGTCAGGAGTTCGAGACCATCCTGGCCAACATAGTGAAAACCCTGTCTCTACTAAAAATACAAAAATTATCTGGGCGTGGTGGCACGTGCCTGTAATCCCAGCTACTTGAGAGGCTGAGGCAGGAGAATCTCTTGAACCAGGGAGTCGGAGGTTGCAGTGAGCCAAGATCGCGCCATAGCACTCCAGCCTGGTGACAGAGAAAGACTCCAACTCAAACAAACAAAAAACCTAAATTCATTTATGTTGATTATCCTTTTAAAATATTGGATCTGGCTGGGTGTGGTGGCTCACACCTGTAATCCCAGCACTTTGGGAGGCCAAGGCGGGCGGATCACGAGGTCAGAAGTTCGAGACCAGCCTGGCCAACATGGTGAAACCCCATCTCTACTAAAAACACAAAATTAGCAGGACGAGGTGGCGCGTGCCTGTAATCCCAACTACTCAGGAGTCTGAGGCAGGATAATTGCTTGAACCCGACAGGCAAAGGTTGCAGTGAGCCAAGATAGGGCCACTGCACTCCAGCCTGTGCGACAGATGGAGACTCTGTCTCAAAAAATAAATAAATATAAAATATTGGATCTGGGCCGGCTGCAGTGGCTCATGCCTGTAATCCCAGCACTTTGGAAGGCTGAGGCAGGTGGATCACTTGAGCCCAGGAGGTCAAAACAAGCCTGGGTAACATAGTGAGATCTTGTTGCTACAAAAAAAAAGGCTGGGTACGATGGCTCACGCCTGTAATCCCAGCACTTTGGGAGGCTGAGGCAGGCGATCACCTGAGGTCAGGATTTGAGAACAACCTGGCCAACATGGTGAAACCCCATCTCTATTAAAAATACAAAAATTAGCTGGCAGTGGTGGCACGTGCCTGTGGTCCCAGCTCCTCGGGAGGCTGGGGCAGAAGAATCTCTTGAACCTGGGAGGCGGAGATTGCCGTGAGCCAAGATCATGTCATTGCGCTCCAGCCTGGGAGACAGAGTGAGACTCCGTCTGAAAAGAAAAAAAAAGAAGAAGAAGAAAAAATAGAAAAAAAAAGTTGTATCTTGGCCAGGCACAGTGGTTCACACCTGTAATCCCCAGCATTTTGGGAGGCTGAGGCAGGCGGATCACTTAAGGCCAGGAGTTCGAGACCAGCCTGGCCAACATGGCAAGACCCCGTCTTTACTAAAAATACAAAAAAAAAAAAAAGGCTGGGCATGGTGGCCAGTGCCTGTAGTCCCAGCTACTCGGGAGGCTGAGGCAGGAGAATTGCTTAAACCCAGGAGGTGGAGGTTGCACTGAACTGAGATTATGCTACTGCAGTGCAACCTGGGTGATAGAGCAAGACTCTGTCAAAAAAAAGAAAAAAAAAGTTGGATCTACTTACTGATATTTTGTTTTGCATCCATATGTGTGAATGGGATTGGCTAATTTTCCTTTTCTTTAATGTTCTTGTCAGCATTTGATATTAGCATAACAGTGGCCTCAAAAACAAGTTGGGAAGTATTTTCCCTTTTCTATTTTCCACAAGAATTTATATGAGATTGGCATCATTTCTTTAAATGTTTGCTAGAGTTTACAGGCCAAGTTATATAGACCTAGAGTTGGTTATTTCTTTGTTTTTGTTTTTAAGACATTATCTGATTGTCAGCCAGGCTGGAGGGAGTGCAATGGCTGGATCAGAGCTCACTGCAGTTTGAACCCCTGAATTCAATCGATCCTCACACTTCAGCCTCCGGAGTAGCTGTGACTACATGATTTTAAACCTTTTTTGTAGAGAGGAGGTCTATGTTGCTCAAGCTGGTCACGAACTCCAGGACTCAAGCCATCCTCCCACTCTGAAAGTTCTGGGATGACAGGAGTGAACCATGCCCTGCCTGCAGTGTTTGCAGAAAAGTTTTCACCTATGAATTATTCAAGTTCTGTATTAGTATAGGAGTATTTAAAGTTTATTTTTTTGTGTCAATATTGGTAAGCCATATTTTTTTTGGAAATTTGTCCATTTCATCTACAAATTCAGAGCTATTACTACCAAGTTGTTTATTGTGAACTCATTTAACCTGTTTCATGTCTGCAGGATCTGTGGTGATGTGCTTTTTTATTTTCAATATTGTTTTTGTTTTGTTTTGTTTTGTTTTGAGATGGAGTCTTGCTCTATTGCTTAGGCTGGAGTGCAGTGGCACAATCTCAGCTCACTGCAACCTCCACATCCCAGGTTCAAGTGACTCTCTTGCCTCAGCCTCCCGAGTAGCTGGGATTACAGGTGCCCACCACCATGCCTGGCTAATTTTTGTATATTCAGTAGAGATGGGGTTTCGCCATTTTGGCCCTGCTGGTTTTGAACTCCTGACCTCAGGTGATCCGCCTGCCTCAGCCTCCCAAAGTGCTGGGATTACAGGCGTGAGCCACCGCACCCAGCCCAATATTGTCTGTTTTAAAGGCAAAAAATTATCTGTTTTGTGTCAATAGTAAATCAGTTTTTATCAATTTTAATATTTTTAAATATTTAATTTTATCATTTTTTGAGATAGGATCTCACTTTGTCACTCAAGCTGGAGTGCAGTGGCACAAACATGGCTCACTGCAACTTCGACCTCTTGGGCTCAAGCCATCCTCCCACCTCAGCCCCCCAAGTAGCTGGGACTACAGGCGTGCACCATCACACCCAGCTAATTTTGCATTTTTTGTAGAGATGAGGTTTCACCATGTTGCCCAGGCTGGCTTTGAAGTCCTGGGCTCAAGCAATCCTCCTGCCTCGGCCTCCCAAAGTGCTGGGATTACAGGCCTGAGCCACCGTGCCCTGCCAGCCAGTATTTTCAACGTACAAAATTTTTGTTTAAGTTTTGTGTTTAGTAATTTCACAATCATTTAATTTGAATTACTTTCTCATTTCCATTCTGATCTTTTTTCCTGACCAATGGGCACATCAGAAAAGTATGTTTTAATTTCCAGACACGTGAGGAGTTTCTACTTCTCTTTTTGTTACTGGTTTCTAGTTTAAATTGCGTTAGAATCAGAGTACACGGCTGTATGATTTAAATTCTTTGAAATATATTGAGCTGGTTTATGGTCCATTGTCAGTCAATTTTGAACAGGTTCTTTATGTGCTTCAAAAGAAAGTACATTCAGAAGTTTTGGGATTTGATAGGTAGAAGGTGAGGCCAGAAAGGCAGGTCCACTCCGTATAACTTCTATTGAAAAAGATCTGTGAATAAGTGGACACATGCAGTCCAAAAATGTTGTTGCTCAGGGGTCAAATATAATGACCTGATGTATTTTCTACTTTGTAGAACAACAAGTGCTTATTAAATTAATAATATGTTTATTAAAGCATTATTTCATAATCTTCCATCTTTCTAGAGGCTTGATGATATCTAAGTTCAGCTTTAGGCAACTAAAGTTGCTCTCTTTTCTCTCTGTCTTCCTGGGTTAAAAAGGATGACTGTATTTAGACTGTCAAAAATAAAATATATTATGTGAATGTAAAAGAACTTCTACCAAAAAAAAAAGTTGTTGTTTTAATTTTTTTTTTCTTTTGAAGACAGAGTCTCGCTCTGTCACCCAGACTGGAGTACAGTGGCGTGATCTCAGCTTACTGCAACCTCTGCCTCCCAGGTTCAAGCGATTCTCCTGCCTCAGCCTCCCTAGCAGCTGGGATTACAGGTGCCTGCCACCGTGCCCAGCTAGTTTTTGTATTTTTAGTAGAGATGTGGTTTCACCATGTTGTCCAGGCTGGTCTTGAACTCCTGACCTCTGGTGATCCACCTGCCTTGGCCTCCCAAAGTGCTGGGATTACAGACGTGAGCCACTGTGCCAGGTCTGGGACTTCATCTTTAAAAATAATTCCATTAGGAGAAGTGTGTTAATTGTGCTATTCAATCTTTATGTTCTTACCAATTCTTTTGTCTCTTTTACGAATTACTGAAGTATATTAATTCTGTAACCATGATATTCTATTTCTTTTTGTAATTTTTGTTTTCTTTTATTTTCTTTTGTTTTTTGAGACAGAGTCTCATTGATGCCCAGGATGGAGTGAAGTGGTGTGATCTCAGCTCACTGCAACCTCCGCCCCTCAGGTTCAAGTGATTCTCCTGCCTCAGCCACCTGAGTAGCTGGGATTACATGCATGGGGCCACTCGAGTAGCTGGGATTACAGGTGCACGCCACCACGCCCAGCTAATTTTTGTATTTTTAGTAGAGATGGGGTTTCACCATGTTGGCCAGGCTGGTCTCAAAGTCCTGACCTCAAGTTATCTGCCCAACTCAGCCTCCCAAAGTGCTGGGATTACAGGCGTGAGCCCCTGTGCCTGACCAAAGTGAATGCTTTCTAATCCATTTCTGCTTGGAGCCTTGAAGAAACATACATAAGGGATTCTGATGAAAATGTCCAGAATGAGACTCTGGCATCTGCATTTTTAACAAGCTCTTAGGTGACTCTGCTTTATATCCAGAGTTGAAGGCCCCTGGTCTAGACAGGGTATCCAAGAATCACCAGGGTAAAGAAGAATTTTTTCCAATACATTTCTGGTTCCCTAAAAAGATATTGTCTGGAGAAAATCATGTAGTTGGAAATGTGCTTGCGAGGGATTGGAGGCTGTACCTTGAAAAGTCAATGAATCAACTGGATTTCACTTTGCTACCCACAAAATGGGAACAACTTACTGTTGCCTATTTATTTCACATGGATAAATGAGTTTCAAGTTATGAGTCCACTGTGAGCAAAATGTATGAAAGAAATTAAAAATGATACAGTTATTCCAACTCCAGTATCAGTTCTCCATAGTCTGTTGGTACCCAGGGCACAAGGAGGACGGAATCCATATAAAGACTACCTAGCACTCAAATTCTGGGAGTCTTGTCACCTGGCTCAGGAAGCACTCATTTGTTGTTTGTTGTTGTTGCTGCTGTTGTTGTTGTTTTGAGATGGAGTTTCGCTCTTGTCGCCCAGGCTGGAGTGCAATGGCAAGATCTCCGCTCACCGCAACCTCTGCCTCCTGGGTTCAAGTGATTCTCCTGCCTCAGCCTCCCAAGTAGCTGGGATTACAGGCATGTGCCACCACACTTGGCTAATTTTGTATTTTTAGTAGAGACAGGGTTTCTCCATGTTGGTCGCTGGTTTCGAACTTCTGACATCAAGTGATTCACCCTCCTAGGTCTCCTAAAGTGCTGTGATTACAGGTGTGAGCCACAAAGCCCGGCCAGGAAGTGCTCATTTGTAGTTTTGAAATTCTTCAGCTAGGTTGAAGCCTCTAAAGGTTGATCAAAGCGCTGTTTGTTGTAGTTGGACTGCAGAACATCCCGGCAATTTTTCACCCAAAGATGAGCTTAAAAAAAGGCAGAAGAGGCCGGGCACGGCGGCTCATACCTGTAATCCCAGCACTTTGGGAGGCTGAGGTGGGCGGATCACGAGGTCAGGAGATTGAGACCATCCTGGCTAACACGGTGAAACCCCGTCTCTACTAAATATACAAAAAATTAGCTGGGCATAGTGGCAGGCGCCTGTAGTCCCAGCTACTTGGGAGGCTGAGGCTGGAGAATGGTGTGAACCCGGGAGGCGGAGCTTGCAGTGAACCGAGATTGCGCCACTGCACTCCAGCCTGGGTGACAGAGTGAGACTCCGTCTCAAAAAATAATAATAATAAAATAAATAAATAAATAAATAAAAGGCAGAAGAAAACAAACCAGGCAGAAACTGTATTGAACTGGAAATATTCCAGCCTCTTTAAGTTATGGGAAATGACTTTAGTTTCCAATATATATTTCTTTTCTTTTTTTTATTTTTTGAGACAGTGTCTTGCTCTGTTGCCCAGGCTAGAAGGCAGTGGTGAGATCACAGCTAACTGTAACCTTGAACTTCTAGGCTCAGGCGATCCTCCTGCCTCAGCCTCTCAAATTGCTGGTGAACCACTGTGCCTGACCTTGTCAGGTCCATCTTAGATTAAACATTATCTTTAGAATCAATATATAAATCAGGCCAGGTACAGTGGCTTACACCTGTAATCCTAGCACTTTGGGAGCTCAAGTCGGGCGGATCACTTGAGGTCAGGAGTTCAAAATCAGCCTGGCCAACATGGTGAAACCCCGTCTCTACTAAAAATACAAAAAAAATTAGCCAGGCGTGGTGGCAGGTGCCTGTAATCCCAGCTACTCAGGAGGCTAAGGCAGGAGAATCACTTGAACCTGGGAGGCGGAGGTTGCAATGAGCCGAGATTGCACCACTGCACTGCAGCCTGGGCAACAGAGTGAGACTCCATTTCAAAAGAAAAAAAAAAGGAATAAATATACAAGCAAGGCTGGGTGCGGTGGCTCAAGCCTATAATCCCAGCACTTTGGGAGGCTGAGGTGGGCGATCACCTGGGGTCAGGAGTTTGAGACCAGCCAGACCAACATGGTGAAACTCCATCTCTATTAAAAAAAAAAAAAAAAAAAAGGCCTAGCGCAGTGGCTCACACCTGTAATCCCAGCACTTTGGGAGGCCAAGGCGGTCACATCACGAGATCAGGAGATCGAGACCATACTGGCTAACACAGTGAAACCCCGTCTCTACTAAAAATACAAAAAATTAGCCGGGCGTGGTGGCAGGTGACTTTAGTCCCAGCTACTTGGGAGGCTGAGGCAGGAGAATGGCATGAACCTGGGAGGCGGAGCTTGCAGTGATCCGAGATCGTGCCACGGCACTCTAGCCTGGGTGACAGAGTGAGACTCTCTCTCAAAAAAAAAAAAAAAAAAGAAAAAGAAAAAAGAATCAATATATAAAGCATACCAAGTGGATTAAAAATCACTTCTGTGTACTAGCAGGTTTGAAAGGTAAGTCAGAAAATGTGGATGTTATATGAATAGCCTTGTTTAAAAAAAGAAAATGTAGGCCAGGCACCGTGGCTCATGCCTGTAATCCCAGCATTTTGGGAGTCCAAGGCGGGCAGATCACCTGAGGTCAGGAGTTCGAGACCAGCCTGGCCAACATGGCAAAACCCTGTCTATACTAAAAATACAGAAATTAGCCAGATGTGGTGGCGCATGCCTGTAATCCCAGCTACTGGGGAGGCTAAGGCAGGAGAATCGCTTGAACCCGGGGGATGCAGGTTGCAGTGAGCCGAGATCGTGCCACTGCACTCCAGTCTGGGCGACAGAGCGAGACTCCATCTCAAAAAAAAAAAAGAAAGAAAAAATGTGGATGCACACAATATTTAACAAAAAAGGGACATATGCTGTGGGGAAAAGCAAGAGAGATCAGATTGTTACTGTGTCTGTATAGAAAGAAGTAGACATAGGAGACTCCATTTTGTTCTGTACTAAGAAAAATTCTTCTGCCTTGAGATTCTGTTAATCTATACCCTTACCCCCAACCCCGTGCTCTCTGAAACGTGTGCTGAGTCAACTCAGGGTTAAATGGATTAAGGGCTGTGCAAGATGTGCTTTGTTAAACAGATGCTTGAAGGCAGCATGCTCGTTAAGAGTCATCACCACTCCCTAATCTCAAGTACCCAGAGACACAAAACACTGCGGAAGCCTGCAGGGACCTCTGCCTAGGAAAGCCAGGTATTGTCCAAGGTTTCTCCCCATGTGATAGTCTGAAATATGGCCTCATGGGAAGGGAAAGACCTGACAGTTCCCCAGCCCGACACCCGTAAAGGGTCTGTGCTGAGAAGGATTAGTATAAGAGGAAGGCATGCCTCTTGCAGTTGAGACAAGAGGAAGGCATCTGTCTCCTGCCTGTCCCTGGGCAATGGAATGTCTCGGTATAAAACCCTATTGTACGTTCCATCTACTGAGATAGGGAAAAACCGCCTTAGGGCTGGAGGTGGGACATGCGGGCAGCAATACTGCTTTGTAAAGCATTGAGATGTTTATGTGTATGCATATCTAAAAGCACAGCACTTAATCCTTTACCTTGTCTATGATGCAAAGACTTTTGTTCACGTGTTTGTCTGCTGACCCTCTCCCCACTATTGTCTTGTGACCCTGACACATCCCCCTCTCAGAGAAACACCCATGAATGATCAATAAATACTAAGGGAACTCAGAGGCTGGCGGGATCCTCCATATGCTGAATGCTGGTTCCCCGGGTCCCCTTATTTCTTTCTCCATACTTTGTCTCTGTGTCTTTTTCTTTTCCAAGTCTCTCGTTCCACCTTACGAGAAACACCCACAGGTGTGGAGGGGCAACCCACCCCTTCATATGCAAAGTGTAATATCCCTTAAGTTTTGACAACCTATACTGATGACTGTAGAATGCTGATAAATAGTAAAAGGCTCTGTGGGTACTCAGAATTGTTAACCGATGGCAAAAAATAAAAAAAAAAACCCCGTGGTGACCTCTAAGGCAGGAGTTTATGCTCATGGGTATTAAATATCAAAAGAAGGACTGCTTAGCATCAAAAGGCTTCAGGAAGCTTTTAGCCCAATTTCCTTTCGTCACATTGACTTCACCTTGTAACCTGCTTGGCAGTAATATCACGAAGAAATCATGATGGATGAGCTCAGACTGCTCTACATCTGGAGTAAAGGCTTTTCTTTTTTTTTTTTCTTTTCTGAGACAGCGTCTTGTTTTGTCGCCCAGGCTAGAGTGCAGTGGTGCGATCACGGCTCACTGCAGCCTCCTCCTGGGCTTAAGCTCAGGCAATCCGCCTGCCTCGGCTTTCCAAAGTGCTGGGATTACAGGCATGAGCCATCGTGACTGGCAAAGGCTTTTCCTTTAGCTATCAGATCCCTGTTAGAAAATTAAAGCTACAAGGCTACCACGGTAACAAGATAACTGAACCTAACAGAGAGAAGACAAGACAGGAAGTTCTTACCATCTGGAATACGTAGTATCAGCCAGTCCTGTTTTGCACAGAAATGAATAACATGGCAAAGACCGAGTGTTTTTCTGGTTCCCTTCTCTCCATCTAAAGTACATGTTGTTAAAGAAAACGTGACTACAAGGTGACTAGAAAGGTCACTTGTACTGTCAACAGTACTTATGTTTTTTTTGTTGTTCTTGCTGTTTGAGACTGGGTCTCGCTCTGTTCTCCAGGCTGGAAAGCAGTGACATGATCCTGGCTCACTGCAACCTCTACCTTCTGGGTTCAAGGGATGCTCCTGCCTCAGCCTCCCAAGTAGCTGTGATTACAGGTGTGTACCACCACGCCTGGCTAATTTTTGTATTTTTAGTAGAGACAGAGTTTCACTATGTTGACCAGGCTCATCTTGAACTCTTGGCCAAAAGTGGTTTGCCTGCCTTGGCCTCCCAAAGTGCTGGGATTACAAGTGTGAGCTACTGCACCTGGCCAGTGTTGATATTTTTTAAAGAAATCCTGGCCGGGTGCGGTGGCTCACACCTGTAATTCTAGCACTTTGTGAGGCCGAGGCAGGTGGATCACCTGAAGTCAGAAGTTCGAGAACAGCCTGACCAACATGGAGAAACCCTGTCTCTACTAAAAATACAAATTAGCTGGCCGTGGTGGCACCTGCCTGTAATCCCAGCTACTTTGGAGGCTGAGGCGGGAGAATTGCTTGAACCAGGGAGGCAGAGGTTGTGGTGAGCTGAGATGCGTCATTGCACTCCAGCCTGTGCAACAAGGGTGAAATTCCATCTTAAAAAAAAAAAGAAATTCTGGCTGGGTGTAGTGGCACACGCCTGTAATCTCAGTGCTTTGGGAGGCTGAGATGGGCAGATCATCTGAGGTCAGGAGTTTGAGACCAGCCTGGGCAACATGGTGAAACCCTGTTTCTACTAAAAATACAAAAAATTAGCTGGGCGTGGTGGCGCGTGCCTGTAATCCCAGATACTTGGGAGACTGAGGCAGGAGAATCGCTCGAACCCAGGAGGCAGAGGCTGCAGTGAGCCGAGATCGCACCACGGCACTCCAGCCTGGGCAGCAGACTGAAACTCCATCTCAAAAAAAAAAAAAGACAAAAAGTAGTGGTTGGGTGCTGTGGCTCACGCCTGTAATCCCAGCACTTTGGGAGACCAAGGCGGGTGGATCACCTGGGGTCAGGAGTTCGAGACCAGCCTGACCAACATGGTGAAACCCCCTCCCTACTAAAAATACAAAAATTAGCCAGGCGTGGTGGCGCATACCTGTAATTCCAGCTACTCAGGCGGCTGAGACAGGAGAATCGCTTGAACCCGGGAGGTGGAGGTTGCAGTGAGCCGAAATCACACCACTGCACTCCAGCCTGGGCAACAGAGTGAGACTTCTTCTAAAAAAAAAAAGTTTGGAATTACCTGTCAAATCCTACATCAATCCAATTGTTTTGTTAGGATTTAGTTTCCCTCTTGTTGCCCAGGCTGGAGTGTAATGGCGCGATCTCAGCTCACTGCAACTCGGCCTCCCAGGTTCAAGTGATTCTCCTGCCTCAGCCTCCCGAGTAGCTGGGACTACAGGTGCCCGCCACTATGCCCTACTAATTTTTTGTGTTTTTAATAGAGACGGGGTTTTACCATGTTGACCAGGCTGATCTCCAACTCCTGACCTCAGGTGATCCGCCTGCGTTGGCCTCCCAAAATCCTGCAATTACAGGCGTCAGCCACCATGCACAGCCTTGTCTTCTCATCTGTGACCAAGACTTTGAAAAGTGGATAAGGTCTGGTATTCACTCATGTCTTTGTCTTTTGTATTTTTGAGGCAGGGTCTTGCTCAGTTGCCCAGGCTGGAGTGCGGTAGTGCAATCACCGCTCACTGAGGCCTTGGCTTCCCAGGCTCATAAGATCCTCCCACCTCAGCCTCACAAGTAGCTGGGACCACAGGTGTGCACCACCACACCTGGCTAATTTTTTGACTTTTTTTGGATAGAGATGAGGTTTTGCTATGTTGCGCAGGTTGGTCTTGAACTCCTGAGCTCAAGGGATCCTCCCACTTTGGCCTCTCAAAGTGTTGGGATTACAGGCGTGAGCCACCACGCCTGGACCATTCATCTCTTAAAGCTGGAAAAGATATCTCCCATTGTTTTGAGACAGCCTGCTGTCCAGGCTGGAGTGCAGTGGCCCAATCTCAGCTGACTGTAGCCTTGACTTCCTGGGCTCAAGTGATCCTTACAGCTAAACCTCTTGAGTAGCTTGGACTACAGGCACATACCACTGTGCACTGCTAATTAAAAATTTTTTTGTGTGGAGTTGGGGACTCTCTATGTTGCCCAGGCTAGTCTTGAACTCTTGGGCTCAAGTGATCCTCCCACCTCGGCATCCCAAAGTGCTGGGATTACAGGCATAAGCTACTGTGCCCAGCCTCATTTTTTATCTTAGCCAAGAATGCTGGTTGCTGTCCCCAAACCCAGTATGTATATAAAGGTGGCCTAAATGATGATGCCAATTGCTCATCAAAGTAAACCGTAGATGTAGGGGTAGCAGAGACAATTCTTGCCATCTGGATTATTCTGTGCTGTGTATAGAGATGCTCCAGTCATGTGACAAGATCATCTGCATGCTGCTGTTTCCATAGAAACCCCAGAGGAATTGGCAGATAAAAGGACTGCAATTACAGAGAAAGCTGAAAGACACTTCAGTGGCTTGATTCATTTATTCTACTTCATTTTGTGTTTGTGAAAATAGGTGAAAGCTAGAGATATATTTAAAACACACCCTGCTGAGATCATGTTTTGGGTAATGGGTGATTATTTTTTTCTTTCCACACAGACTATATTAAGATGGGAAGACTCAGAGGGTAGGGGCAGGGAAAGAAAGCTATTGGTTCCTCACATTACAGCACAGACCACAAATTAATTTCATTTATGAGAGGCAGCAACAAAAAGAAATTAATATCCAGTCTAATAGGGAACTGGACTAGAAAATGCAACACTAGATACTGCTGGAATCCTGGCTTCTGCAGACAAAATTCACTTTAAATGCTGCTCTTCTCATAACAAATCAAGTTAGTTCCCTCTCCAGACCCTAGGAAATCCACTTACAAAACTGCAAAATAGCACCAGATTGGTTATTAGAAAAATTGGGTTCTGGGCCAAGTGTGGTGGTCCATGCCTGTAATCCCAGTACTTTGGGAGGCCAAGATCGGGAGATCGAGACCATCCTGGCCAACATGGTGAAACTGTGTCTCTATTAAAAATATAAAATATAAAAATTAGCTGGGTGTGGTGGTGTGTGCCTGTAATCCCAGCTACTTGGGAGGCTGAAGCACGAGAATTGCTTGAACCCAGGAGGTGGAGGTTGCAGTGAGCAGAGATCACAGCACTGCACTCTAGCCTAACAACAGAGTAAGACTCCATCTCAAAAAAAAAAGAAAAAGAAAAAGAAAAAGAAATTGAACTTAATAACTATTGAGTATTCGACAACTCTATGCTCAGCAAAATCCATGGCACTAGGTGAATTCACTAGTCAGGATTACATGAGAGCAGGTATGGACGGAGCTGGCCAGCATATGTTACCACAGTATCAGACAGGGACAGGGAGAATCTGGGTTCCAGAGTGCTATCTCAGGTGCACTATCTGAGTAAATGCAAATTTACTAAGCTTCAGTTTCAGTTTTCCTATGCAAAACGAGGACAAGAACACAAGTTATAATCCCCGAGAAACCCCATATACATATTAGTAACTCACCAGTTTATTCTCATTGGTGCAGGAAATAGCTCTGGGACTCTCAACTGGAACCTGGTTATCTAGGTGAGCAGAAATGCTTTGGCGAGCCTGGGTCCCCATGTGTAAAAAACATTCAGGGTCCAACCATAAGAGAAACCATTTCAATGTTTTGGGGTTATCACCTTAATTTTTTTTTTTTTTGAGACCGAGTCTCTCGCTCTGTAGCCCAGGCTGGAGTGTAGTGGCATGATGTTAGCTCACCGCAACCTCTGCCTCCCAGGTTCAAGCTATTCTCCTGCCTCAGTCTCCAGTGTAGCTGAGATTACAGCGTGCGCCACTGCACCCAGCTAATTTTTTGTATTTTTGGCAGAGACAGGGTTTCATCATGTTGGCCAGGCTGGTCTTGAACTCCCGACCTCAGGTGACCCGCCCAACTCTGCCTCCCAAAGTGCTAGGATTACAGGCATGAGCCACCGTGCCCGGCCGGCATTATCAAACTTTTTATGCTTGCTATAACACTGAGAAGGTGAGCCATGTCTGCAACAGGGATGTCACTAACATATATTTTCCTTCTATGTATAAAGGATCCAAGTTATTATTTATTTATTTATTTATTTATTTTATTTATTTTATTTTTTTGAGACGGAGTCTCGCTCTGTCGCCCAGGCTGGAGTGCAGTGGCGCGATCTCGGCTCACTGCAAGCTCCGCCTCCCGGGTTCACGCCATTCTCCTGCCTCAGCCTCCCGAGTAGCTGGGACTACAGGCGCCCGCTACCACGCCCGGCTAATTTTTTGTATTTTTTAGTAGAGACGGGGTTTCACCGTGTTAGCCAGGATGGTCTCGATCTCCTGACCTCGTGATCTGCCCGCCTCGGCCTCCCAAAGTGCTGGGATTACAGGCGTGAGCCACCGCGCCCGGCCCAAGTTATTATTTATAATTCACTAAGTCCAATGACATTATTCATATTCTGTATCTGTTCCAGTCTGTGTATTGTCTTATCAGGGATCTGTCCCATAGGAAACAAACAATTCTGTCAGGGATTGTTCAGGAGCATACATAACAGCCATTAAAAAACCTGAAGCAGAGGCCGGGCGCGGTGGCTCACGCCTGTAATCCCAGCACTTTGGGAGGCCGAGGCACGCAGATCACGAGGTCAGGAGATCGAGACAATCCTGGCTAGTGCAGTGAAACTCCGTCTCTACTAAAAATACAAAAAAATTAACCAGGCCTGGTGGTGGGCACCTGTAGTCCCAGTTGCTCGGGAGGCTGAGGTGGGAGAATGGAGTGAACCCGGCAGGCAGAGCTTGCAGTGAGCCGAGATTGCGCCACTGCACTCCAGCCTGGGTGACAGACCGAGACTCCATCTCAAAAAAAAAAAACAAAAAACAAACCTGAAGCAGAAAAGCGTTTTTTTTTTTTTTTTTAGACAGAATCTCGCTCTGTCGCCCAGGCTGTAATGTAGTGGCATGATCTTGGCTCACTGCACCCTCTGCCTCCTGGGTTCAAGCAATTCTCATGCCTCAGCCTCCCAAGTAGCTGATATTACAGGCATGCACCACCACACCTGGCTAATTTTTTATATTTTTAGTAGGGACGGGGTTTCGCCATGTTGGCCAGGCTGGTCACGAACTCCTGATGTCAAGTCATCTGCCCACCCTGACCTCCCAAAGTGCTTGGATTATAGGCATGAGCCACCCACGCCTAGCCTTTAATTAGCATCTTTATCTCTAAATCTTTGATGTTTCATCTTTCATAGTCTTTCAGCTTACCAAATAATAGGTTTAACATTCAGCTAATCAAAAAACTTGGGAGCCAGGTGTGGTGGTCCACTCCTGTAGTCCCAGCTACTTGGGAGCAAAAGTGGAAGGAGTGCTTGAGGTCAGGAGTTTGAGATCAGGATGGGCAATGCAGTGAGACCCCATTAAAAAAAAAGAGAGAGAGAAACAAGGCTTAGGTGGTTCCAGAATGATGTCAAAATAAGTCTCAAATTCCTCAGCATGACAAGGCCACTGTGATGACTTCAATCCAAGTTTCTAGTTTCATTTATAGCCATAGGACCATGCTAAAACATGTCATTTTACTGCTTCGATACTTCTGCTCATTCTACTTCAACTTCCCTCTCTCTCCATTTATTTACTTATTTATTTACTTAATATTCTTTTTGAGAGTCTCACTCTGTCACCCAGGCTGGAGTACAGTGGCATGATCTCTGCTCACTGCAACCTCCCCCTCCCAGGTTCTAGTGATTTTCGTGCCTCAACCTTCAAGTAGCTGGGATTACAGGCGTCTGCCACCACGCCTGGCTAATTTTTGTATTTTTAGTAGAGACGGGGTTTCATCATGTTGGCCAGGCTGGTGTCGAACTCTTAGCTTCATGTGATCCACCTGCCTCGGTCTCCCAAAGTACTGAGATTACAGGTGTGAGCCACCGCACCTGGCCCTCTGTCCCCATTTAAATCTTACCCATTCATCAAGTCTCAACTCAAATGTCACATCCTCAGTGAAAATTTGCCAGACACCTCCAGTCAAAAGTAATTCTCTTTCCTTACTGCTAATAGCACTCTTTACATTGCATGGCAATTTTTTTTTTTTTAGACGGAGTCTCGCTCTGTTGCCCAGGCTGGAGTACAGTGGCATAATCTCGGCTCACTGCAAGCTCCGCCTCCCGGGTTCATGCCATTCTCCTGCCTCAGCCTCCCGAGTGAGTAGCTGGGACTACAGGCGCCTGCCACCACACCCGGCTAGTTTTTTTTGTATTTTTAGTAGAGACAGGGTTTCACTGTGTTAGCCAGGATGGTCTCGATCTCCTGACCTCGTGATCTGACCACCTTGGCCTCCCAAAGTGCTGGGATTATGGGCGTGAGCCACCGCGCCCGGCCCGAATGGCAATTTTATTACACTGCCTTGAGTTGTACTCATGCCTACTGTTAACTGAGTATCTATTAGATGTTAGGCAATACAGCATTGTACATGCACTAGTTTTAAACCTAGAAATCCTAGCAGATAGGCAGAATATTATCAACCCTGTGTTATGATGGGGAAGACAAGGTTCAGGGAAGTTGAGTAATTTTGATTAAGGTCACAGAGTTAGTAGATGGTGAACCAGAATTCACATCCAAGTTTGTCTCACTTTAAAATATCTATTTTTTAGAATTGTATCATGTTACGTTACACATGTTTGTCTTCTTGGCTACATGCTTGGAAGAGAAGGAATCAGATTTCATTCATTTTCGTATCTCCTTTTCTGAGTACTTAACACACTATAAGTACTTAGTCTTTTGCCCTCGAATAAAGAATCTGCCATGGAAGACATGCAGTGAAAGAGTATGTAAAGTATCCACTAAGAACAGTAGGCCAGGTGCGGTGGCTCACGCCTGTAATCCCAGCACTTTGGGATGCCAAGGTGGGCAGATCACTTAAGGTCAGGAGTTTGAGACCAGCTTGGCCTAAATGGTGAAACTCTGTCTCTACTAAAAATACAAAAAAATTAGCCAGGTGTGGTGTTGCACGCCTATAATCCCAGCTATTGGGAAGCCTGAGGCAGAAGAATTGCTTGAACCTGGGAGGTGGAGGTTGCAGTGAGCCAAGAGCGTGCCATTGCACTCCAGCCTGGGAGACAGAGCAAGACTCCATCTCAAAAAAAAAAAAGAAAGTAAACTGCTCTGTAGGAAATTTAGGTATACACAGAAACCTCTGAACCATTTAATATAAAGTAACTGTAAGCTGGGCACAGTGGCTCGCTGCCAGCACTTTGGGAGCCCAAGGCGGGTGGATCACTTGAGGTCAGGAGTTTGAGACCAGCCTGGACAACTTGGGGAAATGCTGTCTCTACTAAAAATACAAAAATTAGCCGGGGCATGGTGGCAGGCGCCTGTAATCCCAGCTACTCAGGTGTCTGAGGCACAAGAATCACCTGAACCCGGGAGCCACAGGTTGGAGTGAGCTGAGATTGTGCCACCGCACTCCAGCCTGGGCAACAGAGTGAAGCCCCGTCTCAAAAAAAAAAAAAGTAACTGTCAAGTACTAGAGTTACTCCAGCTTTGTCTGAGAATGTATAACTGTAAATTACAGCAGAAGCAGCAATGCTTGGGAAATATCCAAATATCCAAATCATTCTCTACACTTCTCAGCCTCCCTTGCAGAAACAGGAGGGGTCATGTGATTCCTTTGGCTAAAGACCTATGAATGGAAATAACTTGTGTTACTGTGTCCTTTCTAATCAGAGCCAATTAAGTGTGAGGTATAAATTATCTCTCCCTCCCCACCTTAAAAGCTACATGTTGCGATGTATCCCAAGAAGGTAAACTTTTGTCCCTCCATCCAGACTTCAATCTTGCTTGCAAAGCCGTTTTGAAAGACAGGAACAGCAAAAACAAAGCAAAACACATGCACACAACACAAACAATATCCTTTGTGTTAGGCCACTGAGAATACAAGGCTTGTTACTTCAGCATAGCAATCTGAATAACACACCCTAGTACTACTTAAACGCTACTCAATTTTATCTACCGGAGAGAAAGCACCATGCCTCCTTACAAAGCAGAGTGGAAAACAAACTATTCAAGGGCCACAAGGTGGTGCTATTTCTACAGTAATGTGATGACATTTTTGTTATACTTTTTTTTTTGACATAGGGTGGGGTCTTGCTATATTGCCCCGGACAGTCTCAAATTCCTGGGCCCACATGATCCTCCTGCCTCAGCCTCCCAAGTAGCTGAAACTACAGGTACTTTTTGAAGCAAATTAGAAGCTAGCAAAATGGAATCTTTTTTTTTTTTTTTGAGACGGAGTTTCGCTCTTGTTGCCCAGGCTGGAGTGCAATGGTGTGATCTTGGCTCACTGCAACCTCTGCCTCCCGGGTTCAAGCGATTCTCCTGCCTCAGCCTCCCGAGTAGCTGGGATTACAGGCATGCGCCACCACGCCTGGCTAATTTTGTATTTTTAGTAGTGACGGGGTTTCTCCATGTTGGTCAGGCTGGTCTTGAACTCCCAACCTCAGGTGATCGCCTGCCTCGGCCTCCCAAAGTGCTGGGATTACAGGTGTAAGCCACCACACCTGGCCTACAGCAAAATGAAATCTTTAGTTCTTAAAGTTTT
This sequence comes from Pan troglodytes, assembly GCF_028858775.2. NCBI lineage: Eukaryota > Metazoa > Chordata > Mammalia > Primates > Hominidae > Pan > Pan troglodytes. Next base: position 93,604,819 of record NC_072398.2, read on the forward strand.
ATATATGATATCACTTAAGTAGACTGTTGTTTCCAAAGAAAACAACCATCTGTACTATTGCCTCTGTACAGTTCCAGAATGAACATCCTGCAGTTTCTGAAACAGCATTTGTGGGCCAATCTAGAAGATCACCGTGATGGTTAATATTAAGTGTCGACTTGGCCTAGGAATTTCGCGTATCTCCTTCACAGTGCAGCTCCTTCAATCTCACCATGGCCTCTGCCAGAATGCAGATCCTGGGAGTCGTCCTGACACTGCTGGGCTGGGTGAATGGCCTGGTCTCCTGCGCCCTGCCCATGTGGAAAGTGACCACTTTCATCGGCAACAGCATCGTGGTGGCCAGGTGGTGTGGGAGGGCCTGTGGATGTCCTGAGTGGTGCAGAGCACTGGCCAGATGCAGTGCAAGGTGTACGACTCACTGCTGGCGCTGCCACAGGACCTGCAGGCTGCATGTGCCATCTGTGTCATCGCCCTCCTTGTGGCCCTGTTCGGCTTGCTGGTCTACCTTGCTGGGGCCAAGTGTACCACCTGTGTGGAGGAGAAGGATTCCAAGGCCCGCCTGGTGCTCACCTCTGGGATTGTCTTTGTCATCTCAGGGGTCCTGACACTAATCCCCGTTTGCTGGACGGCGCATGCCATCATCCAGGACTTCTATAATCCCCTGGTGGCTGAGGCCCAAAAGTGGGAGCTGGGGGCCTCCCTCTACTTGGGCTGGGCGGCCTCAGGCCTTTTGTTGCTGGGTGGCAGGCTGCTGTGCTGCACTTGCCCCTCCGGGGGGTCACGGGGCCCCAGCCATTACATGGCCCGCTACTGGACATCTGCCCCTGCCATCTCTCGGGGGACCTCTGAGTACCCTACCAAGAATTACGTCTGACATGGAGGGGAATGGGGGCTCCGCTGGCACTAGAGCCATCCAGAAGTGGCAGTGCCCAGCAGCTTTGGGGTGGGTTCATATCTTTTGTTTCTGCCTCCTTCTATTTTTCTTTTGACTGAGGGTATTTAAAATTCATTTAAAAACTGAACCAAGAAGATGACTCAGACTCCCACTTAGGTTCTGCTGTTTCTCACCCTTGGATGATGGAGCCAAAGAGGGAATGCTTTGAGATTCTGGATATTTACATGCCCATTTTAGAAGCCAGTCAAGCTGTGGAACTAATGTGGAGGCTGCTTGCTGTGCTGGCCTTTGCAACAAGACAGACTGTCCCCAAGAGTTCCTGCTGCTGCTGGGGGCTGGGTTTCCCTAGATGTCGCTGGACAGCTGCCCCCCATCGTACTCAGGCCTCTGGAGCTCCTCTCTTCACCCATGGAAAAGCAAGTGATCTGTTAACAAAGGACTGCCCACCTCCGGAACTTCTGACCTCTGGCTCCTCCGTCCTGGATGTCCACCTTGCAGGGTCAGGTCCCAGCTATGTAGACCCCCGCCCCCACCTCCAACACTGCACCCTTCTGCCTTGCCCGCCCCGCCTCACCCCCTTTACACTCACATTTTTACCAAATAAAGCATGTTTTGTTAGTGAAAAAAAAAAAATTAAGTGTCAACTTGATTGGATTAAAGGCTGTAAAGTATTGTTCCTGGGTGTGTCTGTGAGGGTGTTGCCAAAGGAGATTAACATTTGAGTCAGTGGACTGGGAGAGGCAGACCCACCCTCAGTGTGGGTGGACACCATCTAATCACCTGCCAGGGCAGCTAGAATAAAGCAGGCAGAAGAAGGTAGGATGAGCCGACTTGCTGAGTCTTCCAGCCTTCATCTTTCTCCTGAGCTAGATGCTTCCCGCCCTCGAACACTGGACTCCAAGTTCTTCAGCTTTTGGACCCTTGGACTTACAACAGTGATTTGCCAGGGGCTCTCAGGCCTTTGGCCACAGACTGAAGGCTGCACTGTCAGCTTCCCTACTTTTGAAGTTTTGGGACTTGGACTGGCTTACTTGCTCCTCAGCTTGCTCACGGCCTACTGTGGGACTTCGCCAGATGGTGTGACTCAATACTCCTTAACAAACTCTCCTTCATATATACTTCTATCCTATTAGTGCTGTCCCTGTAGAGAACCCTGACTAATACAGTCACCCTGAACCAAACTAATAAAAAAAAAAAACACCAAAACTTTCTCTCACCAACAGCAGTCTGGCCTCAGGTCTTTCTCGTCTGTTATTAAGAAAGAGTAAATTTTTTTTTTTTTTGAGATGGAGTCTCGCTCTATTGCCCAGGCTAGAGTGCAGTGGCATGATCTCGGCTCACTGCAACCTCCACCTCTTGGGTTCAAGCGATTCTCTTACCTCAGCCTCCCGAGTAGCTGGGATTACAGGCGTGTGCCACCACACGCAGCTAATTTTTGTATTTTTAGTAGAGACGGGGTTTCACTATGTTGGCCAGGCTGGTCTCAAACTCCCGACCTCAGGTGATCTGTCCGCCTTGGCCTCTCAAAGTGCTGGGATTACAGGCATGAGCTACCGTGCCCGGCCGAGAGGAAATTTATTTTAGCCTTGTAATATGATCAGTTGAGTCCAGAATCCATCCCTCTGCTGATCCTTGCTTTCGTTTCATTTTATAATAATCGGTTATTTTATGTATTAATATATAGGCCTGAGGGAACGGGGCACATGCAGGGAGAGCCATATAGGAGGAAGGGCTCCTTTTCTAGGAAATCTAATCTGTAATTAAATAATCAGCTGAAAATGACCAAGTCTTTCTGGCTCAGTTCTGAGCCTTTCAGGATCTCCTGCTGACTCGACTAATCCCGCTCAGGTGCTCCTCTTTGGTGCTGTAAGAGCACCATATTGAAATAGTCATTTTTTCATGATTCTACTGGACTGTAAGCTTCTGGAGAACATGGACCATAAAATGCAATAGAGCACAGTGGTTAGGCCACAGGCTTTGAAGTCAGACAGACCTGGCATCTCGTGCGGGCTTTGCAACCTCTCAGGCTATTTCCTCAGGTAAGTTACCTAGCCAGTCTCATCTTTAGTTTCTCCATCTGTGAAACAAGGATATTATCTCGTTCATGAGTTGATCATGAGGATTAAAAAAATAAAGCACTTAGTGTAGTACCTGGCACATAATAATACCCAACAAATAATAACTATTATTAGTGAAATGAGGCATCTTAGAATTCTGAGTACCTGCCATATAGAAGGTACTGAAAAACTATTTGGTAAATAAATGAAAAAATGAAGTAAACCAGCAGAATGGTCTTTTTCACGTACAATTTTGTTTTTTAATCATTTTAGATGCTAAAATTGTAAATTGGCAACTTTTTTTTTTTTTTTTTTTTTTGACACAGTCTCACTCTGTTGCCAGGCTGGAGTGCAGTGGCTCAGTCACGGCTCACTGCAACCTCTGCCTCCCAGGCTAAAGCGATTCTCCTGCCACAGCCTCCCGAGTAGCTGAGATTACAGGTGCCTGGCACCACGCCTGGCTAATGTTTGTATTTTTTTTAGTAGAGACGAGGTTTCACCATTTTGGCCAGGCTGGTCTCGAACTCCTGGCCTCAAGTGATCCACCCACCTTGGCCTCCCAAAGTGCTGGGATTACAGGTGTGAGCCACCGCACCCACCTGGCAACCAGTTGTTATTTTCGATACTTCATTAAAGGAGAATTATCATTAATTCAACTAGAGAAATAAAGTTAATAAAAATTACAGTCAATCTTAGTTATGTGTTATGGAAAAATATTAATTATCCTATCCCATGGTAAATTCTCAAGCACAGTTATTCCTTTTTTTTTTTTTTTTTTTTGAGCCGGAGTCTCGCTCTGTCGCCCAGGCTGGAGTGCAGTGGCGCGATCTCGGCTCACTGCAAGCTCCGCCTCCCGGGTTCACGCCATTCTCCTGCCTCAGCCTCCCAAGTAGCTGGGACTGTAGGCGCCCGCCACCACGCCCGGCTAATTTTTTTGTATTTTCAGTAGAGACGGGGTTTCACCGTGTTAGCCAGGATGGTCTCGATCTCCTGACCTCGTGATCCGCCCGCCTCGGCCTCCCAAAGTGCTGGGATTACAGGCGTGAGCCACCACGCCCGGCCTTTTTTTTTTTTTTTTTTTTTTTTTTTTTTTTGAGACGTAGTCTCACTTTGTTGTCCAGGCTGCAGTGCAGCAGCACAATTTCGGCTCACCGCAACCTCCACCTCCCGGGTTCAACGGATTCTCCTGCTTCAGCCTCTGGAGTAGTTGGGATTACCAGCGCGTGCCACCACGCCCGGCTAATTTTGTATTTTTAGTAGAGACGGGGTTTCCCCATGTTGGCCATGCTGGTCTGGAACTCCTACCTCAGGTGATCCTCCCTCCTCACCCTCTCAAAGTGCTGGGATTACAAGCGTGAGCCACAGCGCCCGGCCAAACACAGTTATTCTACTGAAACTTGTTATAGACAAAGTTCTCCAGAGCATTTGACTCTAGATACCATGAATCCATCTAAAAAGAAGAAATCTACTTAAAGACAGTATTCAAGGCTGGGTATAGTGGCTCATGCCTGTAATCCCAGCACTTTGGGGGACTGAGGCAGGTGGATAACTTGAGGCCAGGAGTTTGAGACCAGCCTGCCCAATATGGCAAAACCCCATCTCTCCTAAAAATACAAAGATTTGACAGGTATGATAGTGTTCATCTGTAATCCCAGCTACTTGGGAGGCTGAGGCATGAGAATTGCTTGAACCTGGAAGGCAGAGGTTGCAGCGAGCCGAGATTGCGCCACTGCACTCCAGCCAGGGTGACAGAGCAAGACTGAGTTAAAAAAATAATAATAAAAGGCAGTATGCACAAAGTGTTCAGATCAGCCGTCAGTCCAGACTCACCTTATGGATCCTAGAGATAAGCCTTGTTATTCCTTTCAGCATTGTCCTTGTACTCTTAAAAAAAAGAAGTGAAAGGTAAAGCACAAATGGGAAAAAATATTTGCAACATGGGAAACTGACAATGGATTATTATGGGTTAATAATATGGAGTAATATCTAGAATATATAAAGCATGCCTACAGCCTAATAAAGAACAATGAGCAAAAGACACAAACAAGCATTTCACAGAAAAGAAACACAAATGGCTAGCAAACCCATGAAAATATTTTTCAACCTCATTACAAATCAGCGTAATGCTAATTAAAACCATGAAAATGAGATACCATTTGAAGCCACCTTATTACAAAAATAAAAAAATCAGGGCCAGGCATGGTGGCTCACGCCTGTAATCCCAGCACTTAGGGAGGCCGAGGTGGGTGGATCACCTGAGGTCAGGATTTCGAGACCAGCCTGGCTAACATGGTGAAACCCTGTCTCTAACAAAAAAAAAAAAAAAAAAAAAAAAAGAGAGAGAGAGAAAGAAAAAAACTTCTAAATGTACACTGAGAAATAGAAATAAAGATGTTCATATTAGCAGAGTACAAATTATAAAAAGACTGTAAAAAAAACAAATGTCCGTATGTCCATTGACAGAACATTGGATAGATACAGTCATAGAATGGAATACTGGAAAGCAATACAAAGAACAAATTACCATTACATTCATCAATATGGATCTCAAAAATGCATACTGAGTGAACACTATTACATCTAGCATAGTATGACATGTAAAATAAAAAACCAAAAAACTTCACTGATTATTTGGGGGATATATATATAGGAAAACTGAAACAAAAAGGCAAGAGAATGATAAGAACAACAAATAGAATAATGGTTACTCTTAGGGAGAAAGGAAAAAGATGGGGGCAGGCACACAAGGAAACTGATAATAAGCTATTACTAACACTGGATAATGGATACATGAGTATTTGTTTTATTATTTTTATAACATGTGTATTATATTAATTATTTTGCATGCTGAAAATACTTAAAAAGCCTGAATCTTTTGGAGCTAAAAGAGATTTAAAAATACTTAAATGTAACTCTCAATATCCAGTAGTTATAGAATAACTTAAGTTAAATGTCTATGTAATTGATTAGTTCATTTTGGCTATCATTTTCACTTTTCTTTTTTTTTTTTTTTTTGAGACGGAGTCTCGCTCTGTCATCCAGGCTGGAGTGCAGTGGCGCGATCTCGGCTCACTGCAACCTCCGCCTCCCGGGTTCAAGCAATTCTCCTGCCTCAGCCTCCCAAGCAGCTGGAACTATAGGTGCCCGCCACCACGCCTGGCTAATTTTTTGTATTTTTAGTAGAGACAGAGTTTCACCGTGTTAGCAAGGATGGTATCAATCTCCTGACCTCGTGATCCGCCCACCTTGGCCTCCCCAAGTGCTGGGATTACAGGCGTGAGCTACCGCGCCCGTCCCTCATTTTCACTTTTCTTGCAACCAAAATCTTTAAAGCAACAACAGAGTGGCACCCATTTAACCGAATAGTTAGTGAGCACCTACTATGTACCAGGCCCTGTGAATACAATGGTGAACAAACTGTTATAGTCCCTGACCTTATAATCAAGGAACTTAAAGTACAGTCAAGAGAATCACATAGGCTGGATATGGTGGCTCATGCCTGTAATATCAGCACTTTTGGAGGCTGAGGTGGGAAGACTGCTTGAGCCCAGGAGTTTGAGACCAGCTTAGATGACACAGTGAGACCACCTCCACAAAAAAACAAACAAACAAACAAAACAAACAAACAAAAAAAACCTGGCACTGTGGCACATGCCTGTAGTCCTAGCCACATAGGAGGCTGAGGCGAAAGGATCACTTGAGCCCAGGTGTTCAAGGCTGCAGGGAGCTATGATCGCACCACTGCACTCCAGCCTGGGTGATACAGTGAGATATTGTCTAAAAAAAGAGAGAGAGAGGTACAGACTGATATAAATTCCTTTAAATTTTATTTCCTCTTTCTTTCTTTCTTTCTTTTTTTTTTTTTTTTGAGACAAGCTCTCACTCTGTTGCCCAGGCTGGAGTGCAATGGCAAGATCACAGCTCACTGCAGACTTGAACTTTTGGCCTCATGTGATCCTCCTGCCTCAGCCTTCCAAGCAACTGGGACCATACATGCCCATTGCCTGGTTAATTAAAAAAAGAAATTATTTTATTGGTAGAGATAAGCCTTCCTATGGTGCCCAGGCTGGTCTTGAACTCCTGGGCTCAAGCGATCTTCCTGTCTCAGGCTCCCAAATGCCTGGATTACAAGTGTGAGCCACCATGCTCTGCCTCAAGTTTGTTATTTTTTATTTTTCTTGAGACAGGGTCTTGCTCTGCCACCTAGGCTGGAGTACAGTGGCACAATCACAGCTCATTGCAGCCTCAACCTCCCGTATTCAAGCGATCCTCCCACTTCAGCCTCCCAAGTAGTTGGGATTACAGGTGCAAGCCACAGTACCTGGCTTTTATATTTTGTAGAGACAGGGTCTCGCTATGTTGCCAGAGCTGGTCTTTCCTGGGCTCAAGTGATCCTCCCGCCTCGGCCTCCCAAAGTATTGGGATTACAAGCGTGAGCCACCTGCACAGCCATACTATTTAATGAAGATGCCAAAGCACTCCTAAACTCAGTCATTCAAGAAGCATATGACATGCTTCCACACGCCCACACTACACAGAGTCTATAGTGGTGAATAAGACTGGGATGGTCTCTACTGGCCTGCCTGCCTTTTCACTTGTGGGATTTCAGGGCTCCTTTTCTAGAGTGCAATGTCACTCCAATAGTATTTGACCTGCCCCACTGTGCTCCCCAGATCTTCTCAATGCTCCCCGGCACAACCACTACTGGAAGAGCTGTGGACGAGGAAGCAGGCTGGGTACTGGAGAGGAAGGAGTGTGTGACATGGTCCAGATGCACTTCTTTCCATAGGCGTGCCTGTGGACACTGGAGCTATTATTTTGCCTATGTTATAGACACTATGAGAAATGACGGTCAGAACGTGTAATCAGCTTCTGTTCTAGGACACTATCATCTTGAACCCAAATTAAAATAAATGATCTACCAGCATCCAGACTTAAACATTTTCTTCACTGAAGCCTTGCTTAAAATTCTTCAGTATTTCCTCACTACTTTATTATTTTGTGAGATCGGGTCTCAGTCTGTTGCCCAGGCTGGAGTGCAGTGGCGATCATAGCTCACTGCAGCCTCTAACTCCTAGGCTCAAGCAATCCTCCTGCCTCAGCCTCCTGAGCAGCTGGGACTACAGGCATGTGCAACCACCTCGTGGCTATATTTTATTTTTATAGAGATGGGACCTGGCTATGTTGCCTAGGCTGGTCTCTAACTCCTGGCCTCAAGTGATCTTCCTGCCTTGGCTTCCCAAAGTGCTGGGATTGCAGGTGTGAGCCACTATGCCTGGCCCTCACTAGTTTTCAAGTTAAAAAAAAAAAAGATATACCTTCTATATGGGAATAACAAGATACTTTAAGAAGAAGGGGAAGGACCAGGTGCAGTGGCACACATCTATAATTCCAGCACTTTGGGAAGCCCAGGCCGGAAAAAATCATTTGAGGCCAGGAGTTGGAGATCAGCCTCGGCAACATGGCCAGACTGCAACTCTACAATTTTTTTTTTTTTAATTTGCCAGGCATGGTGGTCTGTGCCTGTAGTCTCAGCTACTTGGGAGGCTGAGAAGGGAGGATCACTTGAGCCCAGGAGTTCAAGGCTGCAGTGACCAGTGCACTCCAGCCTGGGCAACAGAGTGAGATCCTGCCTCCACAAAAACAAAAAACAAAACAAAAACAAAGTTGCAGGTAGGTGGGTAAGGAGAGAAAGAAATCTCAAAAGTCTCACCCTAAAGCAGACAACCTAGACTAAATCACATTTCAAAATATTTTAAAATACCTATAAGCCGGCCGGGCGCGGTGGCTCATGCCTGTAATACCAGCACTTTGGGAGGCCGAGGCAGGTGGATCACGAGGTCAGGAGTTCAAGATCAGCCTGGCCAAGATGGTGAAACCCCGTCTCTACTAAAAATACAAAAAATTAGCTGGGTGTTGTTGTGGGCACCTGTAATCCCAGCTACTAGGGAGGCTGAGGCAGAGAATTGCTTGAACCCGGGAGGCAGAGGTTGCAGTGAGCCGAGATCGTGCCACTGCACTCCAGCCTGGCGACAGAATGAGACTCTGTCTCAAAAAACAAACAAACAAAAAATCTATAAGCAGAGAAATCCTATCAACAAGCCAAATCAACACAAAAGAGAGGAATGTTTGCTTATTCTATTTTCCAGGGTATATACAAATCAGGACTCTGCAAGATAAGGCTGAATGCCACTAATACTATGAAAAATTGCGTACTGATTTCTGTTTTCAGTCTTTTCATGTCATTTGAACACTTCTCTGCAGAACACAAGTTAAACATTTTGCTTGTAACTGGACGGTAGGTAAGGGACAGGTTTCCTATGAGAAATGACTGATGGTTGGCCGGGCGTGGTGGCTCACGCCTGTAATCCCAGCACTTTGGGAGGCCGAGGCGGGCGATCATGAGATCAGGAGATCGAGACCACCTTGGCTAACATGGTGAAACCCTGTCTCTACTAAAAATACAAAAAATGATTGAACTCAGGAGGTGGAGGTTGCGGTGAGCCGAGATCACGCCATTGCACTCCAGCCTGGGCAACAAGAGCGAAATTCCGACTCAAAAAAAAAAAATCCAGACATGGTGGTGCACACCTGTAGTCCCAGCTACTCGGAAGGCTGAGGCAGGAGAATCGCTTGCACCGGGGATGCGGAGGTTGTAGTGAGCCAAGATCGCCCCACTGCACTCCAGCCTGGGTGACAGAGCAAGACTACATCTCAAAAAAAAAAAATTATGGTAAAAATTAAAGATGAACGATAATTATCTCCAGCCTAATAGGAAGCCAAAACAAACAAACAAAATTCTCAAAAATGTCATTAATATACTTCTCCATGCCGGGCGCAGTGGCTCACGCCTGTAATCCCAGTACTTTGGGAGGCTGAGGCAGGAAGATCACTTGAGGTCAGGAGTACTGGTCAACATGGTGAAACCCCATCTCTACTAAAAATACAAAAATTAGATGGGCGAGGTGGGACACGCCTATAATCCCAGCTACTTGGGAGATTGAGGCATGAGAACTGCTTGAACCCTCCCAGGTTCAAGAGGAGGTTGAAGTGGGCTGAGATCACACCACCGCACTCCAGCCTGGTCGACAGAGTGAGACTCTGTCTCAAAATAATAATAATAATAAAATATAAAGTAAAATAAAATACTTCTCCAATATTTTTCAACTGCCATCATTCTGAGCTTTTCCCCGTTATCTGCCTCAAGTATTCCAAGACAAAAGAGTTCTGCTTCCAACCACAGTCTTTATTTAAAATGTAGATAATGGCTGGATGAGGTGACTCACACCTATAATGCCCACACTTTGGGAGGCCGAGGTATAAGGATCACTTGAGCCCAGGAGTTCAAGACCAGCCTGGCAAGATAGCAAGACTGCGTCTCTTAAAAACAATTAAAAAATAAAATAAAATGTAGATAAACAAATCCCAAATAGTTGCCTTAGTCTTTTGAAGCTTTTCCAAATGCATGTAAAAAGACATTTTTTTTTGTATTTGTAATAATCTGTAAGAAACCACAGATTCTTACACACTATTGTGTTTAAAACTGCCGCTACTCTGATGAAACTGTTTAGGTAGTGTTAGAGTATTAGAGTTCTCTCTCCTTTTTTTTTTTTTTTTTTTTTTGAGACAGAGTCTCACTCTGTTACCCAAGTGGAGTGCAGTGGCACAATCTTGGCTCACTGCAACCTCTGCCTCCTGGGCTCAAGCAATTCTCCTGCCTCAGCCTCCCGAGTACAGATGCATGCCACCACACTTGGCTAATTTTTTGGTGTTTAGTAGAGATGGGGTTTCACCATGTTGCCCAGGGTGGTTTTGAACTCCTCAGCTCAGGCAATCCGCCCACCTCGGCCTCCCAAAGTGCTGGGATTACAGGCGTGAGCCACCGCACCTGGCCAAATTATCTTTCTTTAAACAAACAACAAAAAGAGTATTCTTGCCTAGACAGGCCAAATGTAACTTCAGAAGGAAGTCAGAAACAGCCTGTGCCAAATTTAGAAAGGTATCCCAAAGACTATGTGCTAAAACTTCAGTGCAGTGGCGTGATCACGGCTCACTGCAACCTCGACCTCTCAGGCCGAAATGATCCTTTCACCTCAGCCTCCCAAGTAACTGGGACCACAGGTGCACACCACCACGCCTGGCTAATTTATTTTTATTGTTTTTGTAGAGACAGGGCAGGGTCTTACTATGTTGCCCAGTCTGGTCTCAAACTCCGGGGCACAAGGGATCGTCCTGCCTCCATCTCCCAACATGCTGGGATTACGGGTGTGAGCCACCACACTCGGCCCTTTTTTTTTTTCTTAGAGTCAGGGTCTCATTATGTTACCAAGGCTGGTTTCAAACCGCTGGCCATGCAACCTCTCCGTTCAGCCTCACGAGTAGTTGGGATTACATGTGCGAGCCACTATACCCAGAGAGAATAACAGATTCTTTTTTTTTTTTTTTTCTTTTTGAGATGGACTCTTGCTCTGTTGCCCAGGCTGGAGGGCAGTGGCCCGATCTCGGCTCACTGCAACCTCTGCCTCCTGGGTTCAAGAAATTCTCTTGCCTCAGCCTCCCAAGTAGCTGGGATTACAGGTACACACCATCACGTCTGGCTAATTTTTGTATTTTTAGTAGAGACGAGGTTTCACCATTTTGGCCAGTCTGGTCTCAAACTCCTCAACCTCAAGTGATCTGCCTGCCTCGGCCTCCCAAAGTGCTGGGATTACAGGCGAGAACCACAGATGCTTAAGATTATGTCGACCTAGTCTAAGGATTGAACTCGTTCAGAACTAAATTAGTGCTACATTGATCTTAATATTAATCACTGAATATTTTTCTGAAATAGGCTCTATAATAAGCAAATTAAAGGCATTATCTCACAACAGTCCCATCAGGTACACGTTATTATGCTCAGCTGAAAATAAGTATGGATAGATTAACTCCAAGGGTATATATCCTAAAATCAGGCAGTTTTAGAATTGAAATCTATGTTTGACTCTCAAGCCTTTCCCATTAGCCACTATATATGCTACACTGTCAATCAGCAAATGCCTAATGATTTCCAGTGATGGGGAACTCAATAGGAAGTCATTATATAGTTTTTACACAGCTTTTAATAAAAGTTCTTCAGTAGTTCGAGGCAACATGTCTCCTTGTAGCTTCCATTCACTGTCCTAGTCTTCCTCTTGGGTTTTTTGTTTGTTTGTTTGTTTGTTTGTTTTGAGATGGAGTTTCACTCTTGTTGCCCAGACTGGAGTGCAATGGCTTGATCTCGGCTCACCACAACCTCTGCCTCCCGGGTTCAAGCGATTCTCCCGCCTCGGCCTCCCGAGTAGCTAGGATTGCCTGCATGCGCCACCATGTCCATGTCCAGCTAATTTTGTATTTTTAGTAGAGACGGGGTTTCTCCATGTTGGTCAGGCTGGTCTTGAACTCCCGACCTCAGGTGATCCGCCTGCCCCGGCCTCCCAAAGTGCTGGGATGACAAGCGTGAGCCACCACACCTGGCCTCCTCTTGGGTTTTACAAGCCATCTTCCACATGACAGCTTTTCAATTATTAAAGGTAGTTATGGGCCGGGTGCAATGGCTCACACCTGTAATCCCAGCACTTTGGGAGGCCGAGGTGGGCAGATCATCTGAGGTCAGGAGTTTGAGACCAGCCTGGCCAATATGGTGAAACCTCGTCTCTACTGAAAAAAAAAAAAAAAACAAAAACAAAACAGGGCCGGGCGCGGTGGCTCACGCCTGTAATCCCAGCACTTTGGGAGGCCGAGGCGGGCGGATCACAAGGTCAGGAGATCGAGACCATCTTGGCTAACACGGTGAAACCCCATCTCTACTAAAAATACAAAAAATTAGCCGGGCGCGGTGGCGGGCGCCTGTAGTCCCAGCTACTCGGGAGGCTGAGGCAGGAGAATGGCGTGAACCCGGGAGGCGGAGCTTGCAGTGAGCCGAGATTGTGCCACTGCAGTCTGGCCTGGGCTAAAGAGTGGGACTCCGTCTCAAAAAAAAAAAAAAAAAAAAGATTAGCCGGGCGTGGTGGCGCATGCCTGTAGTTCCAGCTACTTGGGAGGCTGAGGCACAAGAATCACGTGAACCTGGGAGGCGGAGGTTGCAGTGAGCCAAGACTGCACGCCAGTGTGGGTGACAGAGTGAGACTCTATCTCAAAAAAAAAAGAAAAAAAAAAAAAAAGAAAGGTAGTTATGGTCCTCTGCTCCCCACCCCTCCCCCATAAATGCTTTCAGTTTCCTAAAGCAATTATCATGCAGTACAAGTCCCTTCTCTATATTACCCCAATACACTTCAGGTATGATCTACTGTTTCCCTAATTTAGGATATTATATTTCCAAGAGTGACTTTTGTAACTCCATCACACCAGTGCTTCATACGGAGAACACAGTTCACTAAAATCACCAGTCCTTTTTTAAAAAAAATATTGCTACTATCAAAATCCCAGCAATCTTTTTGGTCAAAATTGTCAAGCTAGCTAGGTGCGGTGGCTCATGCCTATAATCCCAGCTCTTTGGGAGGCCGAGGCGGGTGGATCAATTGAGCTAGGAGTTCGATACCAGCCTGGGCAACAGGGTGAAACCCCGTCTCTACGAAAAATACAAAATTAGCTGGGTGTAGTGGCTCGTGCTTGTAGTCCCAGCTACTTGGGGAGCTGAGGTGGGAGGATCGCTTGAGCCTGAGAAGTCGAAAGTGCAGTGGACTCTAGCATTGCGCCACTCCACTCCAACCTGGGTGACACAGTGAGACCCTGTCTTAAGAAAAAGCTTTTGAAGCTGATCTCAAAATTCATATGGAAATGCCATAGACCTAGAATAGCCCAAGCATTCTTGAAAAATAACAAATTTAAAGGACTCATACATCTTGATTCCAAAACTTACGATAAAGCTACAGTAATCGAGATAGTCTGGTACTGGCATACGCTTACATCATGGTCAACTGATTTTCAACATGGATGCCAAGACACTTCAATGAAGAAAGAATAGTCTCTTCAACAAATAGTGCTGGGACAACCTGATACTCATGCAAAAGAATGAAAATGGACCCCTACCTTACATTATACACAAAAATGAATGCAAAATAGCTCATAGACCTAAATGTAAGAGTTACAGGTATAAAACTTGCAGGGGGCGGCTGGGCGTGGTGGCTCACGCCTGTAATCCCAGCACTTTGGGAGGCCAAGGAGGGTGGATCACGAGGTCAGGAGATCGAGACCATCCTGGCTAACATGGTAAAACCCCATCTCTACTAAAAATACAAAAAATTAGCCGGGCGTGGTGGCAGGCGCCTGTAGTCCCAGCTACTCCGGAGGCTGAGGCAGGAGAATGGCGTGAACCTGGGAGGTGGAGCTTGCAGTGAGCTGAGATTGCGCCACTGCAGAGCGAGACTCCATCTCAAAAAACAAACAAACAAACAAAAAACAAACAAACAAAAAAAACTTGCAGGGGCGAGTTTTCTAACTTTTTTTTTTTTTTTTTTTTTTGAGACGGAGTTTTGCTCTTGTTGCCCAGGCTGGAGTGCAATGGCACGATCTCGGCTCACTGCAACCTCCGCCTCCCGGGTTCAAGCAATTCTCCTGCCTCAGTCTCCCGAGTAGCTGGGATTACAAGCGCCTGCCACCACGCCCAAATAATTTTTTGTCTTTTCAGGAGAGACAGGGGTTTCACCATGTTGGCTAGGCTGGTCTTGAACTCCTGACCTCAGGTGATCCACCCACTTTGGCCTCCCAAAGTGATGGGATTACAGGCGTGTGCCACTGCGCTCAGCCTCTAATTTTCTATAGCAGAAAATACAGGAGTAAATCTTCATTATCATGTGTTATGCAATGGTTTCTTAGATATAACATCAAAAGCACAAGCAAAAGAACTAAAAATAGGCTGGGCACAGTGGCTCACACCTGTAATCCCAGCACTTTGGGAGGCTGAGGTGGGCGGATCACAAGGTCAAGATATCGAGACCATCATGGCCAACATGGTGAAATCCCATCTCTACTAAAAATACAAAACTTAGATGGGCGTGGTGGTGCGCACCTGTAGTCCCAGCTACTCAGGAGGCTGAGGCAGGAGAATCACTTGAACCCAGGAGGCGGAAGTTGCAGTGAGCTGAGATCGCGTCACTGCAGTCCAGCCTGGTGACAGAGACTCCGTCTCAAAAAACAAAAACAAAAACAAAACAGAACAAAACAAAAAAACTATAGATAACGAATTGTATCCAAATCAGACACTTGTACTTCAAAGGATACCATCAAGTAAGTGGAAGACAACCCACAGGATGGGAGAAAATATTTGCAAATCACATAGAACTTAACATCTCCATAATATATAAAGAACATTTACAACTTAATAAAAAGGCAACTCAATTTAAAAATGGGGGGCCTGGCGGGGTGGCTCACACCTGTACTGTAATCCCAGCACTTTGGGAGGCCGAAACAGGCGGATCACCTGAGGTCAGGAGTTTGAGACCAGCCTGGCCAACATGGAGAAACTCCTTCTCTACTAAAAATACAAAATTAGCTGGGCGTGGTGACGTGTGCCTGTAGTCCCAGCCACTCGGCAGGCTGAGGCAGGAGAATCGCTTGAGCCCAGGAGGCAGAGGTTGCAGTGAGCTGAGATCACGCCATTGCACTGCAGCCTGGGCAACAGAGCGAACTCTGTCTCAAAAATAAATAAATAAATAAATAAATAAAAATAAAATAAGACAAAAATAAACAATAAAATAAATAAATAAAATAAAATAAAATAGGCAAAAGAGCCAGGTGCAGTGGCTCACACCTGCAATCCCAGCACTTTGTGAGGCTGAGGCAGAAGGATTGCTTATGCCCAGGAGTTTGAGACCAGCCTGGGTAACATAATGAGACCTGCTCTCTACAAAAAATTTAAAAAATTAGCCAGGTGCGGTGGCGTGCCACTGTGGACCCAGCTATTTGGGAGGCTGAGGGGGGAGGATCACCTGGGTCTGGGAGGCTGAGGCTGCAGTGAGCCGTGATTGCACCACTGCACTCCAGCCGGGGCAACAGAGTGAGACCCTGACTCAAATTAAGAAAAAAAAAAGGCAAAAGATTTGAGCAGGCATTTCTCCAAAGTATAAAAGTTATACAAATGGCCAATAAGCACATGAAGAGATGCTCAACATTATTAGTCATCTAGAAAATGCAAATAAAAACCACAATGAGATACCACTTCACACCCACTAGGATGGCTCAAATCAAAAGAACTGACAATGATATGTGTTGGACAGGATCTGGAAAAACTGGGATTCTCTCTCTCTTTTTTTTTTTTTTGAGGGTCAAAGAACTCATTTATTTTTACTCATAGAAAGTACAAGTATTAGCCTGGCATGGTGGCTCACACCTGTAATCCCAGCACTTTAGGAAGCTGAGGCGAGTGAATCACCCGAGGTCAGGAATTTGAGAGCAGCCTGGTCAACATGGCAAAACTCCGTCTCTACTAAAAATACAAAAATTAGCTGGGCATGGCGGCGCATGCCTGTAATCCCAGCTAGTTGGGAGGTTGAGGCAGGAGAATCGCTTGAACCCGGGAGGTGGAGGTTGCAGTGAGCCGAAATAGCGCCACTGCACTCCAACCTGGCAACAGGAGACTCCGTCTCAAAAAAAAAAAAAAAAAAAGAAAAAGTTCTAAAATTAGATAGTGGAGGCTGTGCACGGTGGCTCAGGCCCGTAATCCCAGCACTTTCGGAGACCAGGAGTTCGAGACCAGCCTGGGCAACATAGGAAGACCTTATCTCTACTACTACTAAAAAAAATTAGCTGAACATAGTTGCCTGTGCCTGTAGTTCTGGCTGCTCAGGAGGCTGAGGCAGGAGGATCCCTTGAGTCAAGAAGCTCGAGGTTGCAGTGAGCTAGGATTGCACCACTGCACTCCAGCCTGGGTAACAGAGTGAGGTCCTATTTGAAAGCAAGCAAACAAACAAACAAACCAATGTAAACTTACAGATGAGTTGCAAACGTAGTATGAAGAGCTTTCGTACACTCTTCATTCAGCTTTCCTTAATGTTATATATATGTCTATATATATATACAACTATAGGACAGTTATCAAAATTAAGAAATTAAAGTTGGAACAATACTATTTACTAAACTACAGATTTTATTTGGATTTCCTCAGCTTTTCTGCTAATGTCTTTTTCTTTTTTTGAGACAAGGTCTTGCTCTGTCACCTAGGCTGCAGTGTGATGACGTGATCTTGGCTCATTGTAATCTCCACCTCAATCCTTGGACTTCAGCCTCTCAAGTAGCTTGGACTACAGGCATGTGCCACTACACTTGGCTAATTTTTGTGTTTTTTGTTGAGATGGGGTTTCACCATGTTGTCCAGGCTGGTCTTCAACTCCTGGGCTCAAGCGATATGCCTGCCTCTGCCTCCTAAAAGTGCTGGGATTACAGGCGTGAGCCACTGCACCCAGCCTAATGTCTTCTTTTTGTTATAAGATCCAACAGAAGATTCCACATCTGAAGATCTTTTTGTTTTTTAAAATCTGTCACCAACATATTACCTACCCTTTAAAAATTTTGCAAAAGGTATAAATTTGAAAAATATATCCACATCGATCTCATTCAAGTCATTGATACAACTATTTAACAGGATACGATTACCTAGCATAGCCTGGGTACAGTTTGTAATTTTTGTGTGTGTGTGTGAGATGGAGTTTTGCTTTTGTCACCCAGGCTGGAGTGCAATAGCGTGATCTTGGCTCACTGTAACCTCTGTCTCCTGGTTTCAAGCAAGTCTCCTGCCTCAGCATCCCTAGTAGCTGGGATTACAGGCACCTGCCACCACGCTCAGCTAATTTTTGTATTTTTAGTAGAGTCAGGGTTTCACCATGTTGGCCAGGCTGGTCTCAAACTCCTGACCTTAGGTGATCAGCCAGTCTCGCCATCCCAAAGTGCTGGGATTACAGGCGTGAGCCACTGCGCCTGGTCAGTTCGTATTTTTTTTTTTCCGTAGGGACAGGGTTTCGCCATGTGGTCCAGGCTAGTTTCAGACTCCTGAGCTCAAGCGATCTGTCTACCTTGGCCTCTCAACTGCTGGCATTCCAGGCGTGTGCCACCATTCCCAGCTAATTTTTCTATCTTTTTTGTAGAGAAAGGATCTCATTATGTTGCCCAGGTTGCTCTCAAACTCTTGGGCTCAAGCGATCCACCTGCCTTGGCCTCTCAAAGTGCTGGGATTATAGATGTGAGCCACTGTGTCCGGCCCACTTGGGTATAGTTTAAAAATTCTGATACCCAGAGTGTGCCTCAGATCAATTAAATCAGCCTCTGACAGTGACCCAGGCATCAATATTTTTAAAGCTCCCCAGCTTATTCCAATGTGCAGCCAAGAGTGATAACCACTGCCTGTATGTCCATGGTTAAGGGAACTTCAACCCATTTTGCTAACATGTAGCCTTTGGGTATGGTTATTCAACCAATTAAACATTCAGTATACATTTCTCCAAAAAGCCACTGTGCGAGATTATCAAATGCCTAACTTTAATGAGGACATACCAATAATGGAATTTGATCTACCATTCTAAGAATTCTTTTTTTTGACTGGCGCAGTGGCTCACACCTGTCATCTGAGCACTTTGGGAGACCAGGGCGGGCAGATTGCCTGAGGTCGGGAGTTCGAGACCAGCCTGACCAACATGGATAAACCCCATCTCTACTAAAAATACAAAATTAGCCGGACGTGGTGGCGCATGCCTGCAATCCCAGTTACTTGGGAGGCTGAGGTGGGAGAATCGCTTGAACCCGGGAGGTGGAGGTTGCAGCAAACCGAGATCATGCCATTGCACTCCAGCCTGGGCAACAAGAGCGAAACTCCATCTCAAAAAAAAGTAAAAAAAATTCTCCATCTCCCGGGTTCAAGCAATTCTCTGCCTCAGCCTCCCGAGTAGCTTGGGATTACAGGTGCCCGAAACCATGGCTGGTTAAGTTTTGTATTTTTAGTAGAGACGGGGTTTCACCATCTTGGCCAGGATGGTCTTGAACTCCTGACTTCGTGATCCACCAGCCTGACCTCTCAAAGTGCTGGGATTACAGGCGTGAGCCACCGCACCCGGCCGTTCCAGGAATTCTAACAAGAAGGATATATTTGTCTGTCATGACTTTCTTTTGTACTAAACCCAGACTGATTCCTCATGATCAGTAATTCTTTCTCTAAATTAGTAGTTCTCTACTAGGGGGATTTTGTCCCCTCCCCCAACATTTGACAATGAATGTTTGGAGGCATTTTGGTTGTCACAGCTGAGGGAGGGAAGGGAGGATGCTATTGGCATCGAGTGAGTAGAGGCCAGGTATGTTGCTAAAGTCTACAATGCACAGGGAGTCCCCCACAACAAAGAATGATCCATCCCCAAATGTCAACAGTGTTGAGGTTGAGATTGTCCTAAATCCCAAGTCCCATAGGAAAAGTTTGGCTGGGAACAAAGACTAATTTCTTTTTTTTTTTTTTTTTTTTTTTTTGAGACAAGAGTCTCACTCTGTCGCCCAGGCTGCAGTGCAGTGGCGCAATCTCGGCTCACTGCAACCTCCGCCTCCTGGGTTCAAATGATTCTCCTGCCTCAGCCTCCCAAGAAGCTGGGATTATAGGTGTCTGCCACCACATCCAACTAATTTTTGTATTTTTAGTAGAGATGAGGTTTCACCATGTTGGCCAGGCTGACCTCCTGACCTCAAGTGATCTGCCCTCCTCGGCCTCCCAAAGTGCTGGGATTACAGGCGTAAGCCACCATGCCAAGCCACAAAGAGTAATTTCATTGTTTTCATAATTTCAGAGAGAAAAAGCAGAATTCCTTATGCTGTATTTTCTCATCTTAATAATATCTATCTCCCCAGGTTTGGATTCCTAGAGCAATGTTAGAGCTATAAAAGTAAAAGAGTTCTGAAATTTACTGATTATCACAAACTTCAACAGTGCTAACTTCTCCAAGCTCTAAGGTTTTTGTTTTTGTTTTGTTTGAGATAGGGTCTCCTGCAGTCTCCAAGGCTTGAGTGCAGTGGTATCATCGCTCACTGCAGTCTTGAACTCCTGGGCTCAAGTGATCCTCTCCCTTCAGCCTCCTGAGGAGCTTGGACTACAGCAGGGGTGTCCAATCTTGGCTTTCCTGGGCCATGTCGAAAGAAGAATTGTCTTGAGCCACACATAAAACACACCAACACTAACAACAGCTGATGAGCTAAAATAGCAACAACAACAATGAAATCACAGAAAAAAAAGGCTCATAATGTTTTAAGAAAGTTTATCAATTTGTGTTGGGCCCTATTCAAAGCAGTCCTGGGTTGTATGCAGCCCATGGGCCACAGGTTCGACAAGCTTGGACTATAGGCATGTACCACCAGTGACTGGCTAATTTTTACTTTTTTACAGAGATGGGGCTATGTTGCCAGGCTAGTCTTCAGCTCCTGGCCTGAAGCAATTCTCCCACTTTGGCCTCCCATAAAGTGCTGGGATTATACATGTGAGCATTGTGTCCGGCCAACCTCAGTCTTGTAGCTATAGGTGTTTTTGCTAGAAATAATGCATGTGGTTTACAATTCTGATAACAGTGCAAGTGATGATACAATATACACTTTTTAAAGCTCCCCAGCTTTTAAAGCTGCATTAGCTCTTCTGCAATGAAGAAAGCAAGAAGGAAGGAAATACAGTAGTCCCCCCTTATCCTCGGGAGATCCCACTGCAGGATTCCCAGGGGATGCCTGAAACCATACAGAGTACTGATCACTAAATAAATAAACACACACACAAACACACACACACAGTTTTTTCCTATAGGTATATACCTATAATCAAGTTTAATTTATAAATTTGGCACAGTAACAAATGAACAGCAATAACCAATAAGAAAACGGAACAATATACCATACAAAAGTTATGTGAACATGGTCTCGCTCATTCTCAGAATATCTCATAGTACCATGCTCACCCTTCTTGTGTTGAAGTGAGATGATAAAACGCTTATAAGATAAGATAAAGTGAATGACTTAGGAATTCTGATGTAGCTAATATCAACCTTCTGACTATACCTAAGAAGGGGGATCATCTTAGGGTGATCCTGAATCACTGAGTCATGCTGATGTCCACAGATGGATGTCAAAAGCCGATGATGTCAATGACTGACCAATGGGAGCACGTACAGCGTGGTTATGTTGATTCATATCCAGGACAGGGTGGTGCAAAATTTCATCACGCTACTCAGAACAGTGGACAATTTAAAACTTAAACTACTATGGAAGGGACTATGACTGCTTCTTAGGGTAGCAGATATTCTAGATACTCTTCAGCAAAATGGACTCCAGGCTGTATCTGATAGGTTTCAAAAGACTTCACAAAAGGCATGTTAGTGTACACACATGACTGGGATTAACATTCTAGAATTTTAGGACTCAATGGTACACCACTGAGGTATTGAAATGAATTCAACTGTAAATTTAGATTATGGTTCTGAGGTGGAGATGCATAAAAATGAAAACTTAAAACAAATACCAACACAATTGGGTATTTCTGGGTACTAACGTTCCAGGTAATTATCTTTCTCGACTTTCATTTCTAATGTTAATAGTTAGCAATATCAATAATATTGTTTATAAAAGAAATACTGTCCAAACTTTATTAAGGTGCTCATGTTAACACTTAAGGTTTCAGATTTTCAAACTTGGGATGTTCAAACAGTAGGTATAATACAAATATTCCAAAATCCAACAAAATCTCAAATCCAAAACATTTCTGTTCCCAAACATTTTTGTAAAAAAAACCTAAAAAACCAAAAAAACCAAAAAAACAACTGGCCGGGTGCAGTGGATCACGCTTGTAATCTCAGCACTTTGGGAGATTGAGGTGGGTAGATCACAAGGCCAGGAGTTTGAGAACAGCCTGGCCAACATAGTGAAATCCTGTCTGTACTAAAAATACAAAAAATTAGTCAGGCGTGGTGGCGGGCACCTGTAATCCCAGCTACTCGGGAGGCTGCGGCAGTAGAATTGCTTGAACCCGGGAGGGGGAGGTTGCAGTGAGCCGAGATTGCGCCATTGCACTCCAGCCTGGGTGACAGTGCGAGAATCTGTCACAAACAAACAAACAAACAAACAAACAAACAAACAGACCGGGCGCAGTGGCTCACGCCTGTAATCCCAGCACTTTGGGAGGCCGAGATGGGCGGATCATGAGGTCAGGAGATCGAGACCACCCTGGCTAACACGGTGAAACCCTGTCTCCACTAAAAATACAAAAAATTAGCTGGGCGTGGTGGCGGGCGCCTGTAGTCCCAGCTACTCAGGAGGCTGAGGCAGGAGAATGGCTTCAACCCTGGAGGCGGAACTTGCAGTGAGCCGAGATCGCGCTACTGCACTCCAGCCTGGGTGACAGTGCAAGACTCTGTTTCAAAATATAAATAAATAAATAAATAAATAAAAATAAAAAAACCCTTGGGAGGCCGAGGCAGGTGGAACATTTGAGGTCAGGAGTTCAAGACCAGCCTGACCAACATGCTGAAACCCCGGCTCTACTAAAATACAAAACTTAGCTGGGTATGGTGGTGGGTGCCTGGAATCTCAGCTACTCAGGAGGCTGAGGCAGGAGGAGAATCACTTGAACCTGGGAGATGCAGGTTGCAGTGAGCCAAGACTGCACCACTGCATTCTAGCCTGGGCAACACAGTGAGACTCCTTCTCAAAAAAAAAAAAAAAAAGAAAAAGAAAAAGAAAAAAAGGCCGGGGGCAGTAGCTCAAATCTCAAATCCAAAACATTTTTGTTCCCAAACATTTTCATAAACAAAACAAAACAAAACAAAAAAACTGGCTGGGTGCAGTGGATCATGCCTGTAATCCCAGCACTTTGGGAGACTGAGGGGGGTGGATCACAAGGTCAGGATTTTGAGACCAGCCTGGCCAACATAGTGAAATCCTGTCTCTACTAAAAACACAAAAAATTAGTCAGGTGTGATGGCAAGCATCTGTAATCCCAGCTACTCAGGAGGCTGAAGCAGGAGAATCACTTGAATCTGGGAGGCGGAAGTTGCAGTGAGCTGAGATCACACCACTGCACTCCAGCCTGGGCAATAGAGTGAGACCGCATCTCAAAAAACAAACAAAAAAAACTCAACCTGTACCCAAACAAAAATCTCAAATTTCTTCCCTCTTAAATAAAATTTTTTTTTGGCTGGGCGCGGTGGCTCATGCCTGTAATCTCAGCACTCTGGGAAGCTGAAGTGGGTGGATCACAAGGTCAGGAGTTCAAGACCAGCCTGGCCAAGATGGTAAAACCCCATCTCTACTAAAACTACGAAAATTAGCTGGGCGCAGTGGCGGACACCTGTAATCCCAGCTACTTGGGAGGATGAGGCAGGAGAACCGCTTGAATCCAAGAAGCGGAGGTTGCAGTGAGCCCAGATCGTGACACTGCACTCCAGCCTGGGCAATAGAGTGCGACTCTGTCTCAAAAAAAAAAACAAAAAAAAAACATAATTTTTTTTTTTGTTCAGACAGGGTTTCGCTCTTGTTGCCCAGGCAGGAGTGTAATGGTGCAATCTCCGCTCACTGCAACCTCTACCTCCTGGGTTCAAGTGATGCTCCTGCCTCAGCCTCCCAAAGTAGGTGGGATTACACGCGCCCACCACCATGCCCAGCTGATTTTTTTGTATTTTTAGTTGAGACGGGGTTTCATCATGTTGGCCAGGCTGGTATCGAACTTCTGGCATCAGGTGATCCACCTGCCTTGGCCTCCCAAAGTGTGGGGTTACAGGCATGAACCACCACGCCCAGACAATATTTTTAAAGGCTCTTGGCCAGGCACAGTGGCTCACGCCTAAATCCCAGGAACTTGGGAGGCCAAGACGGGTGGATCACCTAAGGCCAGGAGTTCAAGACCAGCCTGGCCAACATGGCGAAACGCTGTCTCTATTAAAAATACAAAAATTAGCCAAATTAGACAGGCGTGGTGACACACACCTGTAGTCCTAGCTACTCAGGAGGCTGAGGCGGGAGAATCACTTGAACCCGGGAGGCAGAGGTTGCAGTGAGTTGAGATTGCTCCACTGCTCTGCAACCTGGGTGACAGAGCAAGACTCTGTGGGGGAAAAAAAAAAACAACTCTTATGATTACATAGCATTTACTATAACTCGTCAAATGTAAAGTCAACCCTGACCATACTTCAGTAAATTTTATCTTAGAAAAAACAAGTTCCCGCCCAACAGTAGTCCCGGCTACCGAGGAGGCTGAGGCAGCGGTAGGATCCCTTGAGCATGGGAGCTAGTCTGCAGCCTAGGCAACATAGTAAGAGCAGGTCTCAAAAAAAAATTCTTTTAATATTTTAACCTGGCCGGGTGTGGTGGCTCACACCTGTAATCCCAGCACTTTGGGAGGCCAAGACGGGCGGATCACCTGAGGTCGGGAGTTCAAGAGCAGCCTGACAAACATGGAGAAACCCCATCTCTACTAAAAATACAAAATTAGCCAGGCGTGGTGGCACATGCTTGTAATCCTAGCTGCTTGGGAAGCTGAGGCAGGAGAATTGCTTGAACCCGGGAGGCGGAGGTTGCAGTAAGCCGAGATCACGCCATTGCACTCCAGCCTGGGTAACAAGAGCGAAACTCTGTCTCAAGAATAAAAAAAAAAAAATTAACTTTATTTTGTTTTACATTTTAGAGACAGAGTTTCACTCTCTCGCCCAGGCTGGAGTGCAGTGGTGTGTGATCATGGCTCATGGTAGCCTCAAACTCCTGGACATGCCACCATGGCCCGGCTAATTTTTCTTATTTTTTGTAGAGATGGGAGTCTTGCTATGTTAACCAGGCTGGTCTTGAACTCCTGGCCTCAAGTAATCCTCCTGCCTCAGTCGCCCAAAGTGTTGGGATTTATAGGCATGAGCCACTGCACCCAGCCTGAAACCTCATTTTAAAAGTTTTTATCAGACCAGGACCCCAAGATGGAGTCGGCTGTACCAGTGAAGGAGAAGAAACTCCTGGATGTCAAACTAGCAGAACTGCCAAACTAAATATTAACGTGTGATCTCACACAAGAAGGCACTGTTGGAGCGTTCAGAGAGGTTACTACAGGTATTATGACAAGCACTCCAATTTGAAGAAAGGGAGCTTCGACGGTGGTGCTGTGGTGCTGTGGTGCTGGCAGCTTACATGCTTTTCCATTATTGTCTTTCTGAAAAGGAACACAAGCATGGGCAGCTACAGAAGTAAAACTGAAGAGGGCCATTGCAGAGCGCTCACTCCTGGATAATCTCCCTAGTTTAATGTCAGCTGATTAGCAACCTTAATTCCCTCTGCATCCTGAATTTTCCCTGGTCATGTAACATATCATATTTACAGGTTTTAGGGATTAAGAAGTGGATATCCTTGGGGAAACCATTATTCTATCTTCATTGGTTCAAATAATTCAGGGTTTGTTCATTCAGTGAGGTCATTTTATTGAGCACTTAATATATTTTAGTCTCTAGTTGGCTCTGGGGCATACATGAAAAAACAGAATCGTATCTCATTTGCTTGTATGTAGCTGATAATTCATTGATCAGTGTAGTTAATGAAAGTTATTTTAACACAGAGACCATATGTAAGTAACTCTCCCTATACACTGGGGTAGTGAAATTCCAGTAAAGGCATTTTTTTTTCTTTGAAGCACAGCAATTATGCTGCTGATGAGAAATTTTACTTTGAAGAAAATGTGGTATAGTGAAAAAAGTAAGGTTTTTAAAAGACAGGCAAACTAGAGTCTAAAGATTGTTACTGGACTTCTCTGGGCCTCAGGCTTCTCTTTTGTAAAATGAGGGTAAGATTATCTACCTCAAAGTGTTGTTTATTATAAGGATTAAACAGGAATACGTGTTCCCCTGGCACAGTAGTCCACAAATGCTAATTGTCTTTCTCTTCTGGTATTTTAAGTATCTAACATTCATTTCAATATTTCTTTTCTTTTGAGAAGGAGTTTCACTCTCGTCTCCCAGGCTGGAATGCAAAGGCGTGATTTCGACTCACTGCAACCTCTCCCTCCTGGGTTCAAGCGACTCTCCTGCCTCAGCCTACCAAGTAGCTGGGACTACAGGCGCTCCACCATGCCCACCTGATTTTTTTTGGATTTTTTTTTTTCTTTTTAAGACAAAGTCTCGCACCGTTGCCCAGGCTGGAGTGCAGTGGTGCAATCTCCACTCACTGAAATCTCTGCCTCCCGGGTTCAAGCGATTCTCCTGCCTCAGCCTCCCGAGTAGCTGGGATTACAGGCGCCCACCACCACGCCTGGCTAATTTTTTGTATTATTAGTAGAGACGGGGTTTCACTATGTTGGCCAGGCTGGTCTTGAACTCGTGACCTCGTGATCCATGCGCCTTGGCCTCCCAAAGTGCTGGGATTACAGGCGTGAGCTACCACACCCAGCCTCATTTCAATATTTCTGTGACTTGCTTTGCGCTAGCCTGTGATGCTTTATGTAAATTAAGTAGTAGACATAGTCCCTGTTCTCAGATAAAACAAGTTATTGGTAGCATAATACACTTGCACGCATGAAGCAACTAACAAAAGATCGGTAAACAAGTGGGCTCCATGAAAGTGTGGGACTTGGTTAGGAAAATATACAATGAGGTAATTAAGGCTGCTTTCCTCTTTACCTTAAAGAAACGAAACAAGTAAACAACACTTAATCCACGTATCCTAAAGGGGAAATTTGGGACTGTCTACTTGAATTTTGGAGGTTGCAAGGGCTTTTTATTTTTATTTTTTTACCTCAGATGGAGTTTCGCTCTTGTTGCCCAGGCTGGAGTGCAATGGCACCATCTCGGCTCACTGCAATCTCCGCCTCCCAGGTTCAAGCGATTCTCCTGCCTCAGTCTCCTGAGTAGCTGGGATTACAGGCGTCCACCACCACGCCTGGCTAATTTTTGTATTTTTAGTAGAGACGGGATTTTGCCATGTTGGCCAGGCTGGTCTCGAACTCCTGACCTCAGGTCATCCGCCCACCTTGGCCTCCCAAAGCGCTGGGATTACAAGCGTTAGCCACCGCGCCCGGCCTTGCATGGGCTTTTGAACAGTGATTTCTGAATTATTTCCTGGATCCCCAGGAGTCCACAAATGTGAAGGAAAGGGAAACCCAAGTAGATCCTTCCGGTAATTTATTCTGCTTTACCCTTTAGGTAAAGGTAAAAACTACTAGATCAAGTAAACTTTGGAATTATTTGTGGACTTTAATCGTCCGTATTTCTGCTGCATTCAATTATCAAATATCAGTCAAGTGTTTTGAGAAACAAATATTCAGTAGCCACAGAAACCTAACAGGCCTATGTTTGCTTTGTTTTATTAACTCCTTGGAGGGACAGAACACTACCAATTACACCCACAAACGTTATCGACATCAACAGAACTGTAAATGACAACACGGCAATATTCTGCACTTTCCCTATGCCTAGGAGCTAATTCCACTTTACATATATTATCTTATTATTTCACACATTAACCCTGGAGGCATGTTTGGAGTTGCCTAATTTTTATGTACACTTTTTGATAAGGAACTAACAAAAATAACTTGCCGAAGGAAGAAAAGGGAGACTAAGTCCAGAACTGAATGAAAAGCACATGGTTTCTTCAT
This sequence comes from Pan troglodytes, assembly GCF_028858775.2. Taxonomy (NCBI): domain Eukaryota; kingdom Metazoa; phylum Chordata; class Mammalia; order Primates; family Hominidae; genus Pan; species Pan troglodytes. The sequence goes on from NC_072398.2 coordinate 93,632,348, forward strand.
CCTCCATCACCAGGCTGTCTAACGAGGCTGAAGAAGTACCATCCATGAGTAACTGCGTCAAGGGCAAACAAACATCATCGCATATGGACAGTGGTGTGAAATTCGAGAAATCCGAGGAGGGTTAACAACAACAAAAAGCACACCACCACGCCGATCTTCCTCGGGTCCCAGGTTGGCAACTCAACGCCCGGGAGGAATCCCCCCGGAGGCGCGCCGGACCTACTGGCCTCACTCCCTACCTCCTGGAGGTCCGGAGTCCCGCTCCTTTCCCTCAGCGGTACAATACCCGTGTCGGTCCATTCCCTCACCGTGAGTCGAGGACTAGTCCTCCTGACTAGGCGACTGGCACACACCACCCGCGACCAGCTCCACAGCAGCGGTCCTGCTACTGCAAAGTAGGCTCAGGTCAACCGGCAGGAAACGACTCAACGCGCAGCCGCCGCGGCCTCCAACCACCGGTGGGCAGAGGGGCGCTAGGCAGTCCTCGATCCGCTCGCCGCGATCCGGCGGAGGAGGAGGAGCAGAGGGAGGCGAGCCGCAGCGCCGCGGCGAGGAGCCCAGGGAGGTAGGTTGTCGTGGGGCTCGGTCCGCCATTCTGGCAATTCCAGTCAAATGGCAAGCCCCGACCCGCTCGGCCCGTCCCTTCGTCTCCTGCCCCTGCAGCCGACAGAAATGGAACAGTCCCGCGGGGGGGATTGTGGGAGGCGCACGCGCGAGGGGTGGAGGGTGGTAGGGGGGGCTGGCGGCGGCGGCGGCGGCCGTGGCGGCGGTTGGTGGCTGTGGGGGCGGGGAAGGGGGGGGAGGAGAGAAGAGGAGGTGGAGGAGGAGGAGGAGGAGGCTTGGGCTTGCGCCGTTGAAGGTACGCGTGAGGGCCTGCGCCGGCGCCGGCTTGACAGGGCCTGAGGGGGAGTGAGGGACTGGACGAGGGGGTTCCTGTGGGTGAGCGCGTACGGGCTGGCTGGCGCGTGGGGCGGCCGAAGGTGGTGGTTGGTGGGAGCAGCCAGCGACGAGCCCGTAGACACTCGTACGCGTGCGGGCGGGCGTGCGCGCTACGCGGACGGAGTCGGGCGGAGCGGGGGACGGTGGGGAAGAACGCGAGGAGGGAGGAGTGGGAGGTTGGGGGGGCGCTAGGCGCCCTTCGCTCCCTCCCTCTGGAGGAGCTGCCGCCGCCACCGCCGCCACTCTGCTGCTGCCGCCGCCGCCGCCGCCGCCGCTCCCGCCGCCATTTTGGGTTCGCTTTGCGGAGGGGAGACGATCCCAGTCTCGGTTGCGGGACCCGCCTCCCCTCAGTTTGCCCCCTTTAGCCCTCCACCTTTCCCTTCTCCTCTCTCGCATTTCCGCCAGTCAGCTTACCCGCTGGCCGCCTCCTGACAAGCGGGAGGGATCCGCGGTGGACCCAGGGAAGCGGAGGAGCCTGGCGGCCACCCCCTCTTCCCCACTTCCCTGCACTCTCATCGCTCTCGGCCTCGGCCTCGGCCTCCGACACGGTGAGTAGAACGATTCGGGCCGGCATTCGGGCCGAAGCACTCTCTCAGCGATTGAATCCTGGGCTTTCTGGGAGCCACTGTCATCTCCCGGACCTGGACCTCTGGGAGAGCAGTGGTGAAGATGGGGGAGGGGAGAGCAGGGAGGGGGATCCTGAGCCTACCGGGAAGTCCCGCCAGGCGGGGTGAAGGGGTGTCCCTGACAGGCAGACTCCCGGAGGGGGCTGGGAAGTAAGCGAGTGGAGGCGGAGTCGGCTGTGCCCCTGACAGGTTAGTTTGTGTTTGTAGGCATGATCGGAGCCTCCCCCATAGTCCAGTTTGTGTGTGTTTAATTAAGGGATAAGAGGGGTCGAGGACACGATCTTGAGAGGGGATTTTACCTGTGTGACAAGGTCTGTGGTGTCCCTGCCGCGTTGAACGGTATGTGGGAACGACAGGATGATCTCAGTGTTGTAAGTTTAATAAATGTCACTGGTTAGTTTGTACATGGAAAGAGATGTTTTTGGTTTAGAAGACAGATGGTCTGTTGGTGTGTAGCGGCTGTGTTGGTGTGTGTATGTGAGGATGGCAAGTGTTTCCGGAAGAGTTTGCCTTTATTTGTGTAAGTGTAATGGAGTTCCCCTTATAAGTTAGCTTATTTCTTGAATAAATGTTGGGAGGTTCCTTGCAGGTTGATATGTGTGTGTATTTTAGGGATTGGGAGCCCCTAGTTACTTGTTGGGAAAGAGCGGCAATGGTAGTGTTCTGTACAGCATGTGTCTGTGAGGTCAGGGAGGGGAGAAACTTGGCATAGCCAGTTGTGGTCTTAAGAATAGTTTGTGCCTTTGGTTAGAGTGAGTTGTGTAAATGTGAAGGGCCAAAATATGTTTAACAGAATCATTGCTACAAAGCTGTAAAGCATGGGTGGCCTTATTTGTTGTCGCGGGTTTATAGTAATAGTTTACAATACAATAAGAAAGCTCTTTCAGTTTCTTTGTGATACTGAATCTCTGTGAAAATGGTAGGATGCTTTCTTCCATTTTACAAAATAGGAAATTTAGGCATAAGGAGAGAACTTCTCCAAGGCCACATGTTAAATTGGTGACAAAGTTGGAACTGTAACTCCCATATTTTCACTACTACTGCAGCAGTATATTCAGCATACCATGGTGCCTCAGGAAGTCTTTGTCGGCAAATCTGAGTATGCTGGAAAGATAGGAGCACATAAGACTGGTTGGATTGTATTTGGTGGAGACCGATTGTGTCAGATATGTATGTGGAACGTAGCTGTCCTTGCCGAGTCTGACCTGTATGAAATGCATATCCATGACTGTATTATTTTGGATTTATGGAGGAAGCAGAGCATTTCTGACACTTGAGGTTGTATGTGCGAGGGAGAGAAGGCTTTCACAGCTTAACTTGTACCAGAGCAGCTGCATGGGTGCTGACAGCTTAACTTGAAATCTGTGGGAGGAAGGATCCTTTTTCATTCATTCAACAAATATTTGTTGACTGCCTGTTCAATAAATGGTCCATGCCTTGGCGTGAGGATAATCAAGGTGTCTCTGTAAATAGCCTGGGTACAACGTGAGGGGAGTTGTTTTGACAGTGGTGGGTATTAAGTTGAGGGAGGCAGTGTGGAATTAAAACCAGAGAACTGTTTTTGGGTTCTGGTAATTGTTAATACATGTGCCTGTGGATGTTGGAACTTCTTGGCTGGGCTGAAGGAATCCTTTGAAAGACTGATTTCATATAGTAAGAATCCCCTCTATGAATATGAGGAAAGAATGCATAAACTAAGCCACTTAACTATATTCTTCTGAAAAATGGGATGTTTCTTGATAGGCTAGATGAGTGGTTCTTAAAATTTTTTGGGGTCACTTATCCTTTTGAGAATCTGATGAAAGACACTGGGCCCTCAAGTTAGAAGATGAGCATAAGCACAATCACATGATTTATATATATGATTTTAGGAACTTAAAATGTAATAAAATAGAGCCAATTTATATTTAGGTCTCATTTGAAAACCTTTCATTTTCATTGTTCGGGTGTGTGGATGTTAGTATGAGTTTAAGATGAAAGAGTCTATGATAGTATTTGAACATGTTGACAGGAGAACTTTAGGGTCTATGTTTTTTATTCTTTTTATCATCTGCAAACTTATTTCTGCAGTATTAGTAAAGGACTCTGAATTTGGTGATAAGGGAATATAATATAGCACAAGTATCTATGGCTTTGTTCTTTGTCAGTATCTTTTTGTTCCTAAACTCTGAGAAGTGGGTTTGTCTTTTTTCAGTTTTGGATTGGGCCTGAGGTGATTTGAAGCTCCTGTCTTGGAGTTTAGCTTAGTTATAACAAACACTGAGTTAATCCTATGCAGGAGACACAAAAATCAATAATATATGGTCTCTGTGCTTGAAGAGATGCTAATTCAGTTGAGTCTGAATTGTTTGATGGTGGCAGCTCTCAAAAGGACAAGGAAGAGGGAAACATTCCTAGAAGTTGAAATTTTGTTACCCAATTGCAAAGAGATTTTTGCCACTACTTACTCTTTGAATAAGCATAAAGTGTTTATACTCTGTATGCAGCTTTGTACTTTAAAAAAATATGTTTTGTATCATCTTGTGCTTTTTTTTTTTTTTTTTTTGAGACGGAGTTTCACTCTTGTTAACAGGCTGGAGTGCAGTGGCGCTATCTCAATTCACTGCAACCTCTGCCTCCTGGGTTCAAGTGACTCTCCTGCCTCAGCCTCCCGAGTAGCTGGGATTACAGGCATGTGCCACCACGCCCTGCTAATTTTGTATTTTTAGTAGAGACAGCGTTTCTCCATGTTGGTCAGGCTGGTCTGGAACTCCTGACAGGTGATCCACCCGCCTCGGCCTCCCAAAGTGCTGAGATTACAGGGGTGAGCCACCGCGCCCGGCCTCATCTGGTGTTTTTGTATAAAGGAACTATTGGTTTGAAAAGAAGGCAAACATTTATATTTCTTACCTTGTTTTGGGATATATTTCTACAGTGCGTTTATGTAAAAAGGTTTTGATGTCACTGGGCATGGTGGCTCTCACCTGTAATCACTTTGGGATGCTGAAGAGGGTGGCTCACCAGAGGTCAGGAGTTTGAGACCAGCCTGGCCAATGTGGCAAAACCCCGTCTCTACTAAAAGTACAAAAATTAGCCAGGCATGGTGTGTGTGCCGGTAGTCCCAGCTAGTTGGGATTCTGAGGCAGGAGGATCTCTTGAATCCCTGAGGTGGAGGTTGCAGTGAGCCGAGATCCACCACTGTACGCCAGCCTGGACGACAGAGTGACTCTCTCAAAAAAAAAAGAAAAGAAAAGAAAAGAAAAAGGGGCCTAGGGCCTGGCGTAGTAGGTTATCCCTATGATCCCAGTGCTTTGGGAGGCTGAGCCAGGAGGATCACTTGTGCCCAGGAGTTTGATACCAGCCTGGCCAACATAGGAAGACCCCGTTTCTACAGAAAGTTAAAAAATTAGAATGAACACCTGCAGTCCTAGCTACTCTGGAGGCTGAGACAGGGGAATTACTTGACCCAGGAGTTGGAAGCTGCTGTGAGCTATGGTGGTGCTACTGCACTCCAGCCTGGGCAATAGCGTGAAACACTGTCTCTTTAAAAAAAGGAAAAGGATTTTCATGTTCCACTCTTGAGTTGTATTGTGAAATAGAATACAGCACATCACTTTTTAAATTTTTTTTTTTTGAGACAGAGTTTCGCTCTTGTTGTCCAGGCTAGAGTGCAACAGCGCGATCTCAGCTCGCTGCAACCTCTGCCTCCTGGGTTCAAGGGATTCTCCTGCCTCAGCCTCCCCAATAGCTGGGACTACAGGTGTGTGCCACCACGCCCGGCTATTTTTTTTGTATTTTTAGTAAAGACAGGGTTTTGCCATGTTGGTCAGGCTGGTCTCAAACTCCTGACCTCTGGTGATCCACCCGCCTCGGCCTCCCAAAGTGTTGGGATTACGGGTGTGAGCCACCGCGCCTGCACATCACTTCTTAATAACTTGCTAGGTACTGTGTGTTGATAGTATTAGTAATTCCACTTGAGTCTTTATTCTGAGTCTTCCTCCATGCTTTATTAATATTGAATTGGCCACCTTCATTTCTGCCCAAGACAATGTGGAAGCACACAGTGGAGAAGTCTTACTATGTGTAAGATTGTGGTGGTAGTGGTCTCCATTTAAAATAACTTTGTATTGCTATTTGAATAATGTGTATTGATCTGAGTCTTTTAAAGGTAGTATACAACCCCACTATAATCTGCTGTGAGATCTGCTTAGGCCAGCCTTTTCAGCAGCATGTAGTATTTTAAACCTGGGTGCCGCAAGAGGTGGAAATGCAACTAGTTCATTTTTGTTTTGTTTTGAGGTATGCTGCTAGTTTCTGTTATCATTTTCCTTAAAATTAATTTTAGTGTTTTTTCATTTATATTTTTTCATATGAAGAGGCTAGATTTTCTTATTGCTTGTCATCATAGTTAATAATAGTCTTATATTTCACATTTTAGAAATCGCTTTTTTAGTGACTGCCTCATCAGGCCTGTAATTGGCAGAATGTGATATTTATCAAAATTAACTTTAAAATAATGATTTCTAGGCCGGGCGTGGTGGCTCACACCTGTAATCCCAGCACTTTGGGAGGCCGAGGTGGGCGGATCACAAGGTCAGGAGAACGAGACCATCCTGGCTAACATGGTGAAACCCTGTCTCTACTAAAAATACAAAAAAAAAACCCCAAAAAACAAAATTAGCCAGGCATGGTGATGGGCACCTGTAGTCCCAGCTTCTCAGGAGGCTGAGGCAGGAGAATGGCGTGAACCCGGGAGGTGGAGCTTGCAGTGAGCCAAGACTGCGCCACTGCACTCCAGCCTGGGTGACAGAGCGAGACTCTGTCTCAAAAAAAAAAATAAATAATGACCTCTAGTGATGACAGAAATTTAACCAATAATCTTACTGCTATTTCAGAGTTGTATTTTTTCATTGAACAGCTAAGTTTTCATGTTTGGAAATCTATGAAATTTTTATTGTAGTATTATATTTGGTTTTCATAGTCTTTAGTCATTTGCCCTCAGACATACACAAGTTGATGACAAGGTTGTATACTTTTTTCCATCTAATTAAAAAAATTTTTTTGAGACAGGGTCTTACTATGTCACCCAGGCTAGGGTGCCATGGTACGAGCATAACTTACTGCATGCTCTACCTCTTGGGCTCAAGCAGTCCTTCCATTGTCCCAAGTAACTGGGATTACAGGCACATGCCACCACGCCTGGCTAATTTTTAATTTTTTTGTAGCGATGGAGTCTCACCGTGTTGCCCGCACTGGTCTCGAACTTCAGCAGTCCTCCCTCTTCAGACTCCCAAATCGCTGGAATTATAGGCATGAGCTACCACACCTGGGCAATTTTGTTCATTTAAAAATATTTTTGGCCGGGTGCAGTGGCTCACACCTGTCATCCCAGCACTTTGGGAGGCCGAGGTGGGCAGATCACGAGGTCAGGAGTTCGAGACCATCCTGGCTAACGTGGTGAAACCCCGTCTCTACTAAAAATATAAAAAATTAGGCGCAGGTGGCATGTGCCTGTAGTCCCAGCTACTCGGGAGGCTGAGGCAGAAGAATCAGTTGAACCTGGGAGGTGGAGGTTGCAGTGAGCTGAGATCACACCACTGCACTCCAGCCTGGGTGACAGAGTGAAACTCCGTCTCAAAAAATGTATATATATACACATATACACACACACACACACATATATATACACACATGTATATATATGTATATTTATATTTATAATTTTTTACAGCTGGGGTCTGGCTGTGTTGCCCAGACTGAACTTGAATTCCCAGGCTCAGTTGATCCTCCCACTTTAGCCACTCAAGTGTTTGGGACCGCAGGTGTGTGCCACCACATCTGGTTAATTTTTAAATTTTATGTACAGGTAGAGTCTTACTGTGTTGCCCAGGATGGTCTTGAACTCTTGGACTCATGTGGTCCTCCCACCTTGGCCTCCCAAAGTGCTGAGAAATGTGAGCCACAATGCCCAGTCAGCTTTTTATTTCTTTAATGTGGCAAATTGCAAACATATATAGAAATAAAGAGAATAGTATAATGAGCCTTCATGTACTCAACATCCAGCTTCAGCAGTTATCAACACAGTTAACACACTGTTTCCACATCTACCAGCCCCTGTCCCTCCTTCCCCTCTTGCTTATTTTAAAGCAGATCTTCCAGTTATTGTATAATTTCATCCATAAATACTTAAGTATTTAAAAATTCTTTTCACTATTAAGTGAGGAATTACTCCTTCATAGTTAGGTTTATATAACTTTTAAGTATCTGATCATAGTTGGAACTAAACTACTTACACCATCTACTTCTAATCCATATTACTTATCAATAGGGAATTCCCTGTGCCAGCTAAGAAGAAATGAGGTAAATAGTTCACATCATTGCTTTTCGATGTTTGCATTGAACATTTAGAACAGTTCCTATGCTATTCAGAATAGCTTATCAGCTTTTTTCAAATGCACAAGAGAGAAACAAAGGGTTTCTTACAGTTTTTTAGTCATAGCGACAAGATGCTAAAAAATGTTGTCTAGTTTTTAGTCCCTAGATTTTCATTTTTTTGTTTTCCTTTTTTTTTTTTTTTTTGGAGACAGAGTCTCACTCTGTTGCCCAGGCTGGAGTGCAGTGGCGCAATCTCGGCTCACTGCAACCTCTGCCTCCTAGGTTCAAGTGATTCTCCTGCCTCAGCCTCCTGAGTAGCTTGGACTACAGGTGCAAGCCACCATGCCCAGTGAATTTTTGTGTTTTTAGTAGAGACAGGGTTTCACCATGTTGACCAGGCTGATCTTGAACTCTTGACCTCAAGTGATCAGCCCGCATCGGCCTCCCAAACTGCTGGCATTACAGGTGTGAGCCACTGCACTGGCCTGTGTGTTTAATTTTAAGAGGAAGAAAGTCAAATAACTGTAGGTCAGACTTTAAATCCTTTTTTTTTTTTTTTTGAGACGGTTTCTCACTCTGTCCCCAAAGCTGAAGTGTAGTGGCACGATCTCGGCTCACTGCACCTCTGCCTCCTGGGTTCAAGCGATTCTCCTGTTTGAGCCTCCTGAGTAGCTGGGACTACTGGTGTATGCCACCATGCCCGGCAAATTTTTGTATTTTTAGTAGAGATGGGGTTTCACCATGTTGGCCAGGCTGATCTCTAACTTCTGACCTTCAGGTGATCTGCCCGCTTCAGCCTCCCAAAGTGCTGCAATTACAGGTGTGCGCCACCACACCCAGCTGAGTTTAATTTACTTTAACAAGCCATTCATTTGTTTGTTTTGTATTCATTCATTCCTCATTCCACTGACTAACATTTTTCCAGTGCTTCCACCATACCCATTTCTGTGCTTAGGTGTGGGGAAAAGACATACAGTGTTTTTTTTTGTTTTTGTTTTTGTTTTTTAAATCTCAGATGTAATCCTAGCTCTGTGGGAGGGCAAGGCAGGAGGATTGCTTGAGCCCAGGAGTTTAAGACCAGCCTGGGGGCAACATAAGGAGACCTGGTTACTAAAAAAATAAAAAATTCAGGCTGGGCATGGTGGCTCACGCCTGTAATCCCAGCACTTTGGGAGGACGAGGTGGGTGGATCACCTGAGATTGGGAGTTTGAGACCAGCCTGACCAACATGGAGAAATCCCATCTCTACTAAAAATACAAAATTAGCCCTGTGTGGGGGCACACGCCTTTAATCCCAGCTACTCGGGAGGCTGAGGCAGGAGAATCGCTTGAACCCAAGAGGCAGAGGTTGCAGTGAGCCGAGATTGTGCCATTGCACTCCAGCCTGGGCAAGAAGAGTGAAACTCCATCTCCAAAACAAAAAGTAAATACATAAATTAAAAAAAAAAAATTCGCCAAGTGTGGTGGCATCCACCTGTGGTCCCAGCTACTTGGGAGGCTGAGGTGAGAGAATCACTTGAGCCTGGGAGATTGAGGCTGCAGTAAACTGTAATCGCACCACTCTACTCCAGCCTGTGTGACAGAGTGAGACCCTGTCTCTAAAGGAAAAAAAAAAAAACTCGGGCCGGGCGCAGTGGCTTACACTTTGAGTGGCTGAGGTGGGCAGATCACGAGGTCAGGAGTTTGAGACCAGCCTGGCCAACATGGTGAAACCCCATCTCCACTAAAAATACAAAAATTAGCCAGGCGTAGTGGCACACGCCTGTAGTCCCAGCTACTCGGGAGGCTGTGGCAGTAGAATTGCTTGAACCTGGGTGGTGGAGGTTGCAGTGAGCCGAGATCTTGCCACTGCACTCCTGCCTGGGTGACAGTGAGATTTCATCTCAAAAAAAAAAAAATTCTAATAGGAGAAGCATGTTAACAAACATATTACAGTAATATTATGTAATACATTTGCCTATGTTAACAAACATACTACGATACATACTATGTAATGTTTTTGTCCAAGGTGGGGAAGTTATTCAATCTGTGGTGAGAAAGGAAAGGTTAGGGTGGCTTCCTACAAGTGGGAAGAGCCAGGCTTTAAAGGATAAGTGTGAGACATTCAGACTTAAGAGAGGGCGTTCTAGGTAGAGGGAGATCATCTGCAAACGTATGAACGTATGACACAGCAGGATGAGTGCACTGTAATTTGGATCGGTAAATTTTCAACCCATTCTCTTATGATTTCCTGTGTCTTCAGTGCTATATAAGGTTGGCCTTTGTAATTAGATATCTTCTATCAAATAAAGATGGAAATATGTTCAAAATACTTTTCTTAGACAAAAAACTATTGTTATAAAAGTAATTTCTAGCAAAGATTAATGTCAATAAAATATTTGGTTATATTTTAGTTACTCAGAAAATTTTTACTAGAATGTAACCCACTCAGCATTCTAGTTAATCAGGCCTTGATTATAATAAGTATCTAGCCAGATCTAAAAATGTATAATTAGTTGTCTTAATAATGAATGAATCTCTCAGCATCTGCATTGGTATATTTCCCCTCAATTTGTTGAAAATCCCAAATAGTCATTAAGATCATAGACTCTGAAATCAGATTGATTAGGCTCAGATCTGAGTTTTGCTAACTTATTGACTGTAATTTTGAGCAAAATACTTACAGTCTTTGGTTTCCTTGACTGTAAAATATGGTGATATAGTAATGATAATATTTATAGCATAGAGTTGGCGGATTCTACGAGATAATATGTATAATGTGTTTAGCATAATGTGTGCCATGCAGCAAGCAAATAATGTGTATTTGTTATTATTTTAGTTATTTATTTTCTTCATTTCCAAAAAAGAATATAGCAAAGCAGATTACTTCCCTCATAGGTAAGAATATGTAAAATACACTTTTGAAGTGTATATAAGCAATGTCCTTATTTGTATACATATTTTTTCCATTTTCAATTTTTAGCATACTATTTATCTTTTCTCACATGTGAATTCCAATTTCATATTTTTCCTCTTCATTTTAGCCTAGGTTTTTGTGTTTGGCTTTTTCTTTTTGAGTCAGGGTCTCGCTCTGTTGTCCATGCTGGAGTGCAGTGGTGCGATCTCGGCTCACTGCAAGCTCTGCCTCCCGGGTTCACGCCGTTCTCCTGTTTCAGTCTCCTAAGTAGCTGGGACTACCAGTGCATGACACCACCCTGTTGTAGTTTCTATCAAAACTTCTTTTTGTTTTTTTTTTGAGACAGAGTCTCACTCTTGTCGGCTAGGCTGGAGTGCAGTGGTGCGATCTCGGCTCACTGCAAACTCCGTCTCCTGGGCTCAAGCAATTCTCCTGCCTCAGCCTCCCGAGTAGCTGGGATTACAGGCATGTGCCACCACGCTCGGCTAATTTTTGTATTTTTAGTAGAGACGGGGTTTCACCATGTTGGCCAGGCTGGTCTTGAACTCCTACCTCAGGTAATCCTCCTGCTTTGGCCTCCCAAAGTGCTGGGATTACAGGCGTGAGCCACTGTGCCCGGCCTTCATATATTTATTTAGTGCTTACTATGTGCCAGGCACTATTCTAGGTACTGGGATACAGTGATGGACAAAACAAGATCCCTGCTTTGCTGTCTTAGGACTTAATAATTTGGGCATTTTCTTTTTTCGATATAGGATCTTTTAGTACTGATATAACATACTGTTAGCCAGTATATTACGTGTTGTTCAAGCAAGATTCTTTTTCTTTTTTGACACGGAGTCTCAACCTTTCGCCCAGGCTGGAGTGCAATGGCATGATCTCGGCTCACTGCAACCTCTGCCTCCCAGGTTCAAGTGATTCTCCTGCTTCAGCCTCCCAAGTCACTGGGATTACAGGCGCCCGCCACCACGCCCGGCTAATTTTTTTTTTTTTTATCTTTAGTAGAGATGGGGTTTCACCATGTTGGCCAGGCTGGTCTTAAATTCTTGACCTTGTGATCCACCCGTCTTAGCCTCCCAAAATGCTGGGATTACAGGTGTGAGCCACCACTCCTGGCCTGCAAGATTCTTAAGATAGACTCAAGATTCCTGAAGAAATTCCTGGTATATGATTATTTTTCTGCTAAAGTGAATCAATTATGTGACAAAAATTTTTTCCCCCTGAGGAAAAGATACTGTGTGCCTATGTTTCATCCAGGCATTCCATTGGATAGTTAGTCCTTTGAGATATCAGTGGATTAAATCATCTGTTAAGAATCAAATAAAATGCTGCAGGAAGAAAGTGAAAAACAAAACAAAAAAAGAGTCAAATAAATAAAGGCTGGGCATGGTGGCTCTCCCCTGTAATCCCAGGACTTTGGGAGGCTGAGGTGGGGGGATTGCTTGAGCCCAGGAGTTCCAGACCGCCTGGGCAACATAGTGAGACCATGTCTCTAAAAAAATTTTAAAAATTAGCCAGGCATTGTGGCACATACCTGTAGTCCCAGCTACTTGGGAGGCTGAGCAGTAGATTTCTTGAGCCCAGGAGGTCGAGGCTGCAGTCAGCCATGATTGCACCACTGCCCTCTAGCCTGGGCAACAAGATGAGATCCCATCTGGATCTTTATGTCAAGTACTGTATTAAGCCCAGAGTATACAACAGTGAATAAAACAGATAAAAGTTGTTGCTTTCATAGTGCTTCCTTTTGAGTAAGATAGACAATATTAAATAAATGGGAAATATGTCCTAGCATTTTGATGATAGATGTGGTAAAGGAAGTATAAACAAGGTAAGGGATGTTGGGTAGTTAGGGAAGTCCTCTGAGGCACTAATATTTCAGGAGATACCTGAATTATATGAAGGACCCAGTGCAACTATCTGGGGCATGAGCATAAGCCCTGAGACAGGAGTACCTGTTGGTGTTTTCAAGGAATAGAAAAGGGCTAAAACAGTAAAGGGGGGAATAGTGATAGGAGATAGAAGAGGTAGCCAGGGACCAGATAACATAGGGACTTAAAGACTTGATAGGTATCTAGTTTTGTATTTCAAGTTTGATTGGAAGCAGGGAAATGACTTGATCTGATATATGCACTTTGAAAGATGAATGATGCAACCAGGTTGACCAGTTCAGAGGCTATCGTGGACTGGGCGCAGTGGCTCACACCTCTAATCCCAGCACTTTGGGAGGCCGAGATGGGTGGATCACGAGGTCAGGAGTTTGAGACCAGCCTGACCAACATGGTGAAACCCCATCTCTACTAAAAAGCAAAAATTAGCTGGGCGTGGTGGTGCACACCTGTAATCGCAGCTACTCAGGAGGCTGAGGCAGGAGAATTGCTTGAACTCGGGAGGTGGAGATTGCAGTGAGGTGAGATTACGCCACGGCACTCCAGCTTGGGCAACAGAGCGAGACTCTGTCTCAAAAAAAAAAAAAAAAAGAGGCTATCGTGATAGTTGAGGCAACAGCTGATTGTGGTGTTGAGTGTACTGGTGGGTGGATTTGAGGTATATTTTGGAGGTAGTGGAGATAATAACTTGCTGATGGTTTGGATGTGGGATCAGGGTAAAAGAGGAGTCAAGGATGACTTCAGTGATGGCCTGAGCAGTTGGATGCTTTTTTCTTTGATGAGGAACACTGTGGGAAAAGCAAATTATAAGGAGTACAGAAATGAGGGATTTGGTTTGGATATACAGTCATCCCTCGGTATCTGTGAGAGATTGGTTCCCCCGAGGATACCAAAATCTGTGGATGTGCCAGTCCCTTATATAAAATGGTATACTACTTGGATATAACCTATGTGTATCATCTTGCATACTTAAAAAAAATTTTTTTTTTTTTTGAGACTGAGTCTTGCTCTGTCACCCAAGCTGGAGTGCAATGGCACGATCTCGGCTCACTGCAACCTCCGCTTCCTGGGTTCAAGTGATTCTCGTGCCTCAGCCTCCCAAGTAGCAGGGATTACCGTGCCTGGCTAATTTTTGTATTTTTAGTAGAGGTGGGGTTTCACTATGTTGCCCAGGCTGGTCTTGAACTCCTGACCTCAGGTGATCCACCCGCCTTGGACTCCCAAAGTGCTGGGATTACAGGCGTGAGCCACTGTGTCTGGCCAAAAAGTTTTTTTTTTGAGACAGGGTCTCTCTGTTATCCAGGCTAGAGTGCAGTGGCATGGCCATAGCTCACTGCAACCTCAAACTCCTCAGGTAAAGCTATTTTCCTACCTCAGCTTCCTGCGTAGGTGGGATTACAGGCTCATGACACAATATTCGGGTAATTTTTTTGTTTTTTGTAGAGATAGAGTCATGCTTTATTGCCCGGGTTCGTCTCGACCTCCCTGGTTGTATACTCTAAATCATCTCTGGATTAATTATAATACCTAATACAATGTAAATGCTATGTAAATATACTGTGTTGCTTAGAGAATAATGACATAAAAAGTATATATATTCAGTGCAGACACAATTATCCTTTTCTTCCACCCCTGCCCCTGGAATATTTTTGATCCGTGGTTGGTTGAATCCTCGTATGTGAAACCCATGGATACAAAGGGCTGACTGTACAGGGTTTGAGATTTCTACTAAGTGTTTAAAGTTGAAATATTGAATAGGCAGTTGGGTGTACAAGTCTTGAGGTCAGGGCAAATATAAACTTGGGAGCTGAGCAGCATAGTGATGCTATTTAGAGCCAAAGAACTTGATGAAATTACCCAGAGAGTGAGTGTAGATAGAGAAAAGATGAAGTTCTTAGACTGAGTTGCTGGATAAATATTTTTGATACTGGGAGAAATTTATCTAGAATACCAGAACTAAAAGAGAATCTTTTGATAATTTGAGGACTAATACCTTCCTGGCTAAGAAACTCTAACAAGTACTAACTAGTCAAGATGTAGAGACAAATGTAAAATGGTTGGTGAATGAAAGTCTATTTTTTATCTCTTTTTTGTTTGATATGGAGTCTGGCTCTGTTGCCTAGGCTGGAGTACAATGGTGCCATCTAGGTTCACTGCAACCCCCGCCTCCCAGGTTCAAGCAGTTCTCCTGCCTCAGCCTCCCGAGTAGCTGGGAGTACAGGCATGTGCCAAACACGCCCGGCTAATTTTTGTATTTTTAGTAGAGACAGGGTTTTACCGTGTTGGTCAGGCTGGTATTGAACTCCTGACCTCATGTGATCCACCCGCTTCGGCCTGCCAAAGTGCTGGGATTACAGGCGTGAGCCACTGCATCCAGCTCATCATCTAGGTTTTAAGCTCCACATGCGTTAGTTACTCGTCCTCATGTTCTCCCTCCCCTTGCCCCCCAACCCACTGACTGGCCCCAGTATGTTGTTCCCCTCCCTGTGTTCATGTGTTCTCATTGTTCAACTCCCACTTATGGGTGAGAACGTGCGGTGTTTGGTTTTCTGTTGCTGTGTTAGTTTGCTGAGGATGATGGCTTCCAGCTTCATCCATGTCCCTGCAAAGGACATGATCTCATTCCTTTGTTTTTTCTTTTTTGAGACGGAGTCTCGCTCTGTCGCCCAGGCTGGAGTGCAGTAGTGCGATCTCGGCTTACTGCAAGATCCACCTTCCGGGTTCACGCCATTCTCCTGCCTTAGCCTTCTGGTGGGTAGCTGGGACTACAGGCGCCTGCCACCATGCTTGGCTAATTTTTTTGTATTTTTAGTAGAGGCGGGGTTTCACCATGTTAGCCAGGATGGTCTCGATCTCCTGACCTCGTGAGCCACTGTGCCTGGCCTTTTTTTTTTTGAGACTGAGTTTCACTCTTGTTGCCCTGGCTGGAGTGCAACATCATGATCTCAGCTCACCACAACCTCTGCCTCTCGGGTTCAAGCAATTCTCCTGCCTCAGCTTCCCGAGTAGCCAGGGTTACGGTCATGTGCTACCACACCTGGCTAATTTTGTATTTTTAGTAGAGATAAGGTTTCTACACGTTGGCCAGGCTGGTCTCAAACTCCTGACCTCAGGTGATCTGCCTGTCTCAGCCTCCCAAAGTGCACCTCACCGAGCCGATCTCATTCCTTTTTATGGCTACATAGTATTCTGTGGTGTATATGTGCCATATTTTCTTTATCCAGTCTATCATTGATGGGTATGTGGGTTGGTTCCATGTCTTCGCTATTGTAAATAGTGCTGCAGTAAACAGAAACACATGTGCATGTGTCTTCAGAGGATTTTAACTTTTTTTTTTTTAAATGGTAGTTGTGGTGAGTAGTCATGGCCCTCATTAAGAATATGATGAAACATAATCCCAGCACTTTGGGAGGCCAAGGCGGGCAGATCACGAGGTCAAGAGATCTAAACCATCCTGGCCAACATGGTAAAACCCTGTCTCTACTAAAAATACAAAAATTAGCTGGGCATGATAGCACATGCCTGTAGTCCCAGTTACTCGGGAGGCTGAGGCAGGAGAATTGCTTGAACTTGGGAGGCAGGGGTTGCAGTGAGCCAAGATCACGTCACTACACTCCACCCTGGTGACAGAGCGAGTCTCCATCTCAAAAAAAAAAAAGAATGTGATGAAACCTTTGTAGTCTTTCCCAGAAAGTGTATATATGCACATAAAATGTGAACGTAAGGAGTTCACTGGTACTTTGGATTGTAGGCCAATATTCTTTGTTATGTAAGTGTCTTAATTATGAAAATCATGGAATGACAGTTGCATTGTTTACCTGTTCTTTACCAGAGTGCTTTTTTTTTTGAGACGGAGTCTTGCTCTGTCACCAGGGTGGAGTGTGGTGGCGTGATCTCAGCTCACTGCAACCTCTGCCCCCCGAGTTCAAGTGATTCTCCTGCCTCAGCCTCCCGAGTAGCTGGGACTACAGGCATGTGCCAGCATGCCCAGCTAATTTTTGTATTTTCAGTAGAGACTGGTTTCACCGTGTTGGCCAGGATGGTTTAGATCTCCTGACCTCGTGATCTGCCCGCCTCGGCCTCCCAAAGTGCTGGGATTATAGGCATGAGCCACCGCGCCCAACCCAGAGTGCTCTTAAAAGTGGAAATAAACTCATGTAAGGAATGCTAGTGGTTAGATGACGATATAAGCAAATCTTTACTCACTGTCACCTGTTCACCTCCCTTTCCCCTTTACCATTATGGTAATGCAATAATTTCTTTTTTTTTTTTTTTTTTTGAGTCAGAGTCTCGCTTTGTTGCCCAGGCTAGAGTGCAGTGGCACGATATCGGCTCATTGCAAGCTCTGCCTCCTGAGTTCAAGCGATTCTCCTGCCTCAGCCTACCACGTAGCTGGGACCACAGGTGCGTGCCACCACACCTGGCTAATTTTTGTTTTTGTTTTTTTTTGGTGATGGAATCTCGTTTTATTGCCCAAGCTGGCGTGCAGTGGCACCATCTCAGCTCACTGCAGCCTCCATCTCCCAGGCTCAAGCGATTCTCCTGCCTCAGCTCCTGCGTAGTTGGGATTACAGGCACACGCCACCACGCCTGGCTAGTTTTTTGTATTTTAAGTAGAGATGGGGTTTCACCACATTGGCCAGGCTGGTCTCGAACTCCTGACATCTAGTGATCTGCCTGCCTTGGTCTCCCAAAATGCTGGGATTACAGTCGTGAGCCACTGCATCCAGCCTAATTTTTATATTTTTAATGGAGATGGGGTTTCACTACGTTGGCCAGGCTGGTCTCAAACTCTTGACCTTAAGTGATTCACCTGCCTCGGCCTCCCAAAGTGCTGGGGTTACAGGCATGAGCCACTGCACCTGGCCTCAAATCTTTTTAAAATAAGTTTTTAATGGATTTTTGTTTTATTGTAAAACTAATGCAAATTCTGTAATAGGAATATATATGTGTATATATAATTTTTTTCCTCTTTTTTTTTTTTCCTTCCAAACCTTTCTCCCTTAAATGACTAGCACTATCAATTTGGTGTGTAATCATTCATAATTTTTTCTCTATATAGGATTTTTGTCCTACTCTTTCCAAATATGAGATCTTGCTTGCTTTTAACTAAGAAATAGCAGACATATATTTTGTGTGTGTGTGTATAAAAAATATTTTTGGTCAGTATGAAGGAAATCTTCATATAATAAATCTTTTTATTGGTACTTTTATTTTTCTATAGGAGTCTCAAAAGTAGGATTACTTTTGGAGTCAAAGAGTATGTAAAATGTAAAAGTTTGTAATGGATAGTATAAATATTACTTTCTAAAATGATGGTGGCCACTAGTGCCCATTTACCATACATTATCAGTATTACTTGCTATTTTGAATTTCAACCAAATTGATAAGTAAAACATAGCTTTTTTTTGGTGAGATGGAGTTTTGCTCTTCTTGCCCAGGCTGGAGTGCAATGGCGCGATCTCGGCTCACCGCAACCTCTGCCTCCCGGGTTCAAGCGATTCTCCTGCCTCAGCCTCCCGAGTAGCTGGGATTACAGGCATGTACCACCATGCCTGGCTAATTTTGTATTTTTAGTAGAGACGGGGTTTCTCCATGTTGGTTAGGCTGGTCTCGAACTTCCGACCTCAGGTGATCCGCCCGCCTCAGCCTCCCAAAGTGGTAGAATTACAGGCGTGGGCCACCGCGCCCGGCCAATAGTTTGTTTTTATTCACACCTCCCTGACTATACTAATGAGGTGGTATATCTTTTTATATTTGTTATTTTTATCTCTCTTGTAATTGCCTATGCATATTTTTTGTATATCTTATTTAAGATAATTTTATATTAAGATATATTAATCCTTTTTCATGTTTATATTTTCTCCCAATCTTATTTGTCTTTTTATTTTATTTACAGTGTCTTAGTCTACAGATACATACCGCTTTAACATAATCATACTTGTCACTATTTTTCTTTATGGTTTTTAGTTTCCTGATTTGCCTAAGAAGGGTTTCTCGGCCGGGCACGGTGGCTCACGCCTGTAATCCCAGCACTTTGGGAGGCTGAGGCGGGCAGATCACGAGGTCAGGAGATTGAGACCATCCTGGCTAACACGGTGAAACTCCATCTCTACTAAAAATACAACAAAATTGGCTGGGCGTGGTTGCAGGCACCTATAGTTCCAGCTACTCGGGAGGCTGAGGCAGGAGAATGGCATGAACCCGGGAGGCAGAGCTTGCAGTGAGCCGAGATCTTGCCACTGTACTCCAGCCTGGGTGATAGAGTGAGACTATATCTCAAAAAAAAAAAAAAAAAAAAAAAAAGGGTTTCTCCACCATAGGTTATAGAAATAGTCATGAACATTCAGATACTTTTACTTTTGTATGTAGTGTTTACATCCACGAGTAGGGCTAGTCATAGTGGCTCACACCTGTAATCCCAGCACTTTGGGAGGCCGAGGTGGGAGGGTTGCTTGAGGCCAGGAGTTTGAGACAAGCCTGGGCAACATAGTGAGACACCCCTTGCTTGAGCCCAGTAGCTTGAGGGTACAGTAAGCCATGTTCAAACAACTGCACTCCAGTCTGGGTGACATCGAAAGACCCTGTCTCAAAAAAATAAAAATAAAAAATAAATCCATGAGGAAATTGCTTTTTTGTTTTTTTGTTTTTTTTTGAGATAGGTCTTGTTCTTTCGCCTAGGCTGGAGTGCAGTGACACCATCATGACTTACTGCAGCCTCAGCCTCAACCTCCCAGGCTCAATTGATTCTTCTACTTCAGCCCCTGCCAAGTAGCTGGGACTACAGGTGCATATCACCAGGCTCAGCTAATTTTTAAATTTTTTGTAGAGATGGGGTCTCACTATGTTGCCCAGGCTTGTCTTGAACTCCTGGCCTCAGGTCACCCTCCCACCTCAGCCTCCCAGAGTGCTGGGATTATAGATGTGAGCCACCATGCCAGCCTTATTTTTGTTTATGATGCAAAGAATGGGTGGAACTTTGTTTTCTGCCAACGGATATCCAGTTATGTCAACATATAGCCACATATATCAAATAAATCATCTCCTTGTCATACTGAAATATTTTTTTTTTTTTTTTTTTGAGACAGAGTCTCACTCTGTGATGCAGGCTGGAGTGCAGTGGTGTGATCTTGGTTCACTGCAACCTCCGCCTCCTGGGTTCAAGCAATTTTCCTGCTGCACCCTCTAAGTAGCTGGGACTACAGGCACCTGCCACCATGCCTGGCTGATTTTTGTATTTTTAGTAGAGATGGAGTTTCACCATGTTGGCCAGGCTGGTGTCAAACTCCTGACCTCAAATGATCTGCCTGCCTTGGCCTCCCAGAGTGCTGTGATTACAGGCATGAGCCACCACGCCCGGCTGACTGAAATCTATTAATTGAAAAGGGTTTTCATTTTCACAGGACTGCCACTAATCCATATTTTGTTTTTATGCAAAATAGGAAAGGATTTCCTTCTACAAGATACTTAATTTTGATCTTCCAGGATTTTTAGGTGGCTTTACTGAGATATAATTCATATATAGTAATTTAAAGTGTACAATTTTTCCCCAGCAGCCACACAGTGCCATTAAAATATTTAAAAAAAAGTAATAACAAGGTGTAAGATTTAATGGTTTTGGCCAGGCATGGTGGCTCACGCCTGTAATCCCAGCACTTTGGGAGGCCTAGGCAGGTGGATCACCTGAGGTCAGGCAGCCTGACCAACATGATGAAACCCTGTCTGTACTAAAAATACAAAAAATTAGCTGGGCATGGTGGCGGGCACATGTAATCCCAGCTACTCAGGAGGCTGAGGCAGGAGAATCACTTGAACCTGGGAGGTGGAGGTTGCAGTGAGCCAAGATTGCACCACTGCACTCCAGCCTGGGTGACAGAATGAGACTCCTTCTCAAAAAAAAAAATAAATAAATAAATCTAATTACAGCATGAATTTTGCCTTCTTAGAAGTGGCTCTTTTGTTTAAAATATAAGCATGTTCAGTGGCCTTCAGTTGACAGGCTGTAATCATCGCCAAAATGTAATTATTTATTTATTTATTTGAGACGGAGTCTTGCTCTGTTGCCCAGGCTGGAGTGCAGTGGCGCAACCTGGGCTCACTGCAAGCTCCACCTCTCAGGTTCACGCCATTCTCCTGCCTCAGCCTTCCGAGTAGCTGGGACTACAGGCGCCCACCACCACGCCTGGCTAATTTTTTGTATTTTTGATAGAGATGGGGTTTCACTGTGTTAGCCAGGATGGTCTCGATCTCCTGACCTCGTGATCCGCCCGCCTCAGACTCCCAAAGTGCTGGGATTACAGGCGTAAGCCACCGTTTGTGGCCCAAAATGTAATAATTTATTAATGGGAAAATCTTTCTGATACAACTTGAACTTTCTTCCTGTTGTCATTTTAGAATTCCCTAAAGATTGAGATCAGTGTTCCTATATATTTCTCGGAAACACGATCCTACATTCCTATCCCCCTCCCCTTCTTTTTTAACAAAACAGAATTGCAGTTATATTTTTGATCTATGTTAACTTTGCTATTCAGGCAAGCTAAGTAAGGTTTGATTGGATAATCTGTATGGCAGTCTGAGTATAATTTTTCCATCAAGATTTTTACCCTTGGGACTGCTTTCTGGGGCTTACTTTTCCCCTTGTGACTTGGTAATTGGAAATTTATGTCTATTTCACTTTCCTGTTCTAAGTTTCTAGAAGGAGTTGTTGGTATAATACAGTATTTTCTTGGTCATGAGATGCATACTTTCCTCCCAGTTTAATATTTCTAAAATTAGGAAATAACATAATTGATGTTTACATTTAATCTAGTAGTGCTCCCTCACCCCTAAAAATATGGTTATTGATTCATGAAGCTTCTTAAAATCAGCAGCTTCTTGAAATTGAAGAAATATATAGAGTACATAAATATGAAACTAACTAGATTTATTGGATATCAGTACTTTGAGAGTTAGAAATGGTTACTGATTGTCATCTTTTCAGTGAAGGGTTCTATAGTTGAGTAAAAAATTTGTCTAACTTTGTAAGTATAGTTTATATTGTAGAAATTGCTTCCAATTTTGTTGGTAACTTCATGAAGCTATTCCAATTTTTTTGTGATTTTAGTGACATATTAGTGACTTAGTAGTTACGTGTAAAATATCTTCAAACTAATTAATTAGGGCATGGGTTACTCTTTTACCTTTGGAAAGCACATTACATGGTGTATATAGTGCTTATTTTTTAAATTATAGAAACTGAAAAATTTATATAATATTTAAAGAAAAATATCAATTTTTAATATTTTAAGTTTCATTTTGCCTATTCTCTTTTATCTATATACACGTTTTAAAATGTAGAATTAATGTTTGTTTACTCATTCAATAGATATTTTTTGAATGCCCTTTATGTTCTAGGTGCTTTGCTAAGGATGTAGCAGTGAATACAGCAAACAGGATTTTTATTCTCATGTAATGCATGGTCTAGTGGAAGATATGGATATTAAATAACTTAATTGGTATAATGCATATTAAGAGACTTATAGTATGGATATGCACTTAGCAGGGTGATCTGCCAGACTCAAGCCATCCTCCTGCCTCAGCCTCCCAAGTCTAGGGGAATAGGAAATGTCTCCCCGAGGAAATGACTTTTAAACTAAGATGGAAAGGAAGAGAAGTAGTCATATGGAAAGATGCTGGAAGAGAGTTCCAGGCAGAGAGAACTAACTGTATGTTCTAAAGGAGGGAAAACAGTTATTTGGGAACTGAAAAGTGCTTCAAACACATGTATCACAGATGTATGAGTGTTTGCTTTTTTGTTGTTTCTTGTTGTTGTTGTTGTTGTTGTTAAGACAGGGTCTCGTGTTGTCACTCAGGCTGGAGTGCAGTGGTGTGATCTTAGCTCGCTGCAGCCTTGACTTCCCAGGCTCAAGCGATCCTCCCACCTCAGCCTCCCAAGTAGCTGGGACTATGGGCATGAGCCACCATATCCAGCTAATTTTTGCATTTTTTGTAGAGATGGGGTTTTGCTGTGTTGCCAGGCTGATCTCAAACTCTTAGACTCAAGCAGTCTGCCTGCCTTGGCCTCCCAAAGTGCTGGGATTACAGGTTTGAGTAACTGCACCCAGCTGAGTGCTTGCTTTTTTTTGGTGGTGGTTATTTGCTCTTGCTCTGCTCACAACAGTGTGGGGAATGGTGAGGCCAGAGATATGTAGGGGCAGTTAACAACAACAAAAAGTAAACAGTGATACTGTGAAGTGCTGTTCTAAGTACTTTTCATATATTAGTTTATTGAACCCTTACAACAATTTCTATTCACATTTGAGAGAACTGAGGCCGTGAGTACTTTGCACAAAATTAATATAGCAGGACTAGCTTCTGAGACTGTGTTTTTTGGCTTCAGAGACTATATTCTTAACCACCAAACCATGCTGCAGATTGTAAGTTGCAAGTTATGAGTGTGATTAGGGACTTTTATATATGAAGGGCAGTGAGAAAACATTCAAAGATTTTAAGCAGGGAAATTACATAATCAGAATTTTTTTTTTTTTTTTTTTGAGACAAGGTCTTGCTCTGTCACCCAGGCTGGAGTCAGTGGTGCAGTCATAGCTCACTGTAGCCTTGACCTCCTGGGCTCAAGGAATCCTCCCACCTCAGCTTCCTGAGTAGCTGGTACTACAGGTGGGTGTGCCACCACACCTAGCTGATTTTTTATTTATTTTTTATTTTTAGTGGAGATGAGGTCTTGCTGTGTTGCCCAGGCTGGTCTCAAAATCCTGGGCTCAAGCGATCTTCCTGCCTTGGCCTCAGTGTGCTGGGATTACAGGCATGAGCCACTGGGCCTTCGAGAAAAACAATCTCTAGTGGCTCACGCCTGCATTCCCAGCACTTTGGGAGGCCGAGGCTGGAAGATCATTTGAGCCCAGGAGTTCGAGACCAGCCTGGGCAACATAGCAAGATGCTGTCTCTACAAAAATAAAAAATTGGCTGGGCATGGTTGGTGTGTGCCTGTAGTCCCAGCTACTCAGGAGGCTAAGGCTGCTTGGGCCCAGGAGGTTGGGACTGCAGTGAACTATGATCGTGCCACTGCTCTCCAGCCTGGGTGACAGAGCAAGATTTTTTCTCAAACAACAAGAACAAAATATATATATAAAATAAAACACCTTTCTGGATGTAGCTTGGGCTGGAGGAGAGCAAGGTAGATGTACAAAGAAGTTAGAGGGCTGTTGCTATATTCTGGGTGAGAATTGTTGGTTTTTTTGGACAAGTCAGTGGGAGAATTGGAGAGGAACTCTATGTAATCACAGATTATTTATGTGACATTCAGAAGTTTTGGTGTTAGGTTGAAGGTTGACAATAAGGGAGTGAGAATAGTCAGGATGAGTGCCACTGCACTCCAGCCTGGGTGACAGAGTGAGACTCCATCTCAAAAAATAAAAAATAAATAAAAATTAAAAAATTAAAAAAATACCAAAAGATTTTAGAGAAGCAAAAGACTGACTGAACCTAAGGAATTCCAACATCTGGGAGTCTGGTAGGCCAAATCAGATCTGCAGATAAGACTCAGGAGTGGCTTCCAGAGAGGTGGCAGGAATGTGTACTATCATAGTAACCTGTAGTAGTTTGACTAGTAGTAGCTCTGACTTGAGCAATTGGTGGTACTGAAATGGGAAAGATTGGAGGAGGATTAAACTTTGTAAAGATATTGAACCAGGTTTCAGATATACTGTCTGGAGCTTAAAAGTCTTAAGTAGTATAATAAATTACACAGGGAAAGAATCTAGAGTAGGAGCCAGGTGCAGTGGCACATGCCTATGGTCCCTATTACTTGAGAAGCTGAGGTGGGAGGATCCCTTGAGCACAGGAGTTGGAGGCTGCAGTAAGCTATTATTATGCCACTGTACCCCAGGCCAGATGATAGAGCCGTCTTTATCAAAAAAAAAAAAAAAAAAAAAAAGGCTGGGTACAGTGGTTCACACCTGTAATCCCAGCACTTTGGAAGGCCGAGGCGGGCAGATCACGAGGTCAGGAGTTCAATATAGTGAAACCTTGTCTCTACTGAAAATATAAAAAATTAGCCGGATGTGGTGGTGCGTTCCTGTAGTCCCAGCTACTCGGGAGGCTGAGGCAGGAGACTCGCTTGAACCCAGAAGGCAGAGGTTGCAGTGAGCCGAGATTGCGCCATTGCACTCCAGCCTGGGTGACAGAGTGAGACTCCATCTCAAAAAAAACAAAAAACAAAAAACAAAAAACAAAAAACGCCAGGTGCCATAGCTCATGCCTGTAATCCCAGCACTTTGGGAGGCTGAGGTGGGCAGATCACTTGAGGTCAGATGTTCAAGATCAACCTGGCCAAAATGGTGAAACCCCATTTTGAGTCTCCTGAGACAGGAGACTCACTTGAACCCAGGATGCAGAGGTTGCAGTGAGCCAAGATGGTGCCACAGCACTCCAGCCTGGGTGACAGAGTGAGACTCCATCTCAAAAAATAAAAATAAAAAATAAATAAAAATTTAAAAATTTTAAAAATGCCAAAATATTTTAGAGAAGGAAAAGACTGACTGAACCTAAGGAATTCCAACATCTGGAAGTCTGGTAGGCCAAATCAGATCAGCAGATAAGACTCAGGAGTGGCTTCCAGAGAGGTGGCAGGAATGTGTACTATCATAGTAACCTGTAGTAGTTTGTGTCTTGTGTTCATTTTCTTAGTACTGCCTTTTTGAAGGACAGAAGTTTATAGTTTTGGTGAAGTTCAGTTTGCCAGCTTTTTTTAAAAAAAAAAAAATCATGCTGTCATATCTAAGAAATTTTGCCTAACCCAAGGTCACAAAGATTTCCTTCTACATTTTCTTTTAGGAATTTTATAGTTCGTTTTTGAATTTAGATTTGTGATCCACTTGAGTTAGTTTTTGTGTATGATGTGAGGTAAGGGTCTGAGTTCTTTTCTTGCAGATGGATATCCTGTAGTAGATTTGGAGTGAGAAGATTGCATTCAATCCAAGTTCTTCTATTTACTAATTTTACAGTCTTAGAGTTGATCACGTTTCGGAGCCTGTTTGCCCATCTATAAAATGTGATTAGTTAAATCTAATAAGATTATTGTCAGAATGAAACAAATGAGACAATAAGTGAAACCACTTTGGCATAGTGTATGGCGCCTAGTAGGACTAAGATAGATAAATGTTAGTGGAGTTTGAAGAACACTCCCAGGATACCCAAATACTCTTCTTGTTTGTTTCTTTAAATTCGTTTCAGTGAGTGAATAATGCCCAAGCTTTTGGTTTTCAGATATAATCATTGTAATATTTAATCCCTTGAAATTACCTCTTAATCTTAAAGTCTATCAGCTTTAAACTCTAGGCAGCAAATGCACTGCAGGCATGTTTTAGGGAGTTTTGACTTCTTTGGGTTTGTTTGATAACATTTGATAAATAATTGCCTTTCTGTGTTGAATTTCTTTCTTTTTTCCCTTTTTTTTTTTTTTTGAGACAGAGTCTTGCTCTGTCGCCCAGGCTGGAGTGCAGTGGTGTGACCTCGGCTCACTGCAAGCCTCGCCTCCAGGGTTCACACCATTCTCCTGTCTCAGCCTCCCAAGTAGCTGGGACTACAGGCACTCGCCACCACGCCCGGCTAATGTTTTTTTGTATTTTTGGTAGAGACGAGGTTTCACCATGTTAGCCAGGATGGTCTCGATCTCCTGACCTTGTGATCTGCCCATTTCAGCCTCCCAAAGTGCTGGGATTACAGGCATGAGCCACTGCGCCTGGCCTCTTTCTTTTTCCTTTTAACTTTTTTTAGAGACTGGTTCTCACTCTGTCACCCAGGCTGGAGTGCAGTGGCATGATCATAGCTCACTGCAGCCTTGAACTTCTGGGCTTGAGCAGTCATCCTGGATTAGCCTCCCTCATTATGTAGAAGTATTAAAGCATGGGTTCTACTTTTGACAGACGTAGCATATTCATATATGGGAGCTGTTGAGTAGTGAGAAATGACTGCATATGTTTTGAAGGTAAAGCTGACAGATTTTGCTGACAGATTGCGTGTGTAGGATTTGAGATAAAGGAAGGAGTCAAGGATGATAACAAGTTATTAGGCCAAAAATTTGTCATCTCAATTCAGTAGCAGATGATCTTTTCAAGGCCTGAGTCAGATCATGTCATTTCTTAAAACCATTTTGATGGCTTCCTGTCTCAAAGTAAAAGCTAAAGTCTTTATAAGTCTGCAAGGCCCTCTGTATAAGTCCTGCATGCCCTCTCAGTCTGCGTACTCATTCAGTTCCAGGAAGCCGGGTTGGGCAAAGGTCTCCATTCTATTTCTGAAACACAACAAAAATACTTCCACCTCAAGACCTTCGCACTTACTTTTTGGCTTGACTAGAACCTCCATTTCCTAGGTATGTGATTACTTAGCTAGTTTGATATATCCTAAGAAATATGATGGTTATCTGTGGAAATTTTAAAGAGTCTGAAGCCCAGCACAAATTTAAATGAATAATGTGCTATAAATTTTTTTCTTTTTCTTTTTTTCTTGAGATGGAGTTTTGCTCTTGTTGCCCAGGCTGGCGTGCAATGGCACGATCTCGGCTCACTGCAATCTCTGCCTCCCAGGTTCAAGAGATTCTCCTGCCTCAGCGTCCTGAGTAGCTTGGGATTACAGGCATGCGCCACCACGCCTGGCTAATTTTGTATTTTTATTAGAGACAGTGTTTTTCCATGTTGGTCAGGCTGGTCTCAAACTCCCAACCCAACCTCGGGTGATCTGCCTGCCTCAACCTCCCAAGTGCTGGGATTACAGGTGTGAGCCACCATGCCTGGCCTAATGTGCTATACATTTTTAAATAAAATCTTGTGTCACTAATTTATACTTTTTTTTTTTTAAAGAGATGGGGTCTTGCCCTGTTGCCAAGGCTGAAATGCAGTGATATTTTCTTAGCTCACTGAGGCCTCAAGTTCCTGAGTTCAAGCAGTCCTATTGCCTTGGCCTCCCAAAGTGTTGGGATTACAGGCGTGAACCACCACACCCAGCCTATAACTGGTTTTTAATGTTAAGAAATAATGTTGTAATGTTTAGAAATAAAAAGTCTCTAGCCATGTTTAATAAAGATCACAAAGGAAAACAAAAATTACTTGTAGATGAGCAGGTATGATGGCTTGCCCCCTGTTAGCTGCGCGGGAGGCTGAGGTGAGAGAATCATTTGAACTCCAGAGTTTGAGGCTGCAGTGAGCTAAGAAGATGCCACTGCATTCCAGTCTTGGCAACAGAGCAAAACCCAGTCTTAAAAAAAAAAAAAAAATCCTCAGATAAGACAAGTTAGATTTTACTTTTTTTTTTTTTTTTTTTTAAATGGAGTTTTAGTATTGTTGCCCAGGCTGGAGTGCAATGGCACGATCTTGGCTCACCACAACCTCTGCCTTCTGGGTTCAAGCGATTCTCCTGCCTCAGCCTCCCGAGTGGTTGGGATTACAGGCGTGTGCCACCATGTCCCGCTAATTTTTGTATTTTTAGTAGAGAAAAGAGTTTCACTGTGTTGGCTAGGCTGGTCTTGCTCCTGACCTCAGGTGATCCACCTGCCTTGGCCTGCCAAAGTGCTGAGGTTATGGGTGTGAGCCACCGCACCTGGCCAGATTTTACTTGTTTTAAGCTAACAATCTGCCTGCATTGTTTAATCTATAACATGGCAATTTTAAATAGGTTTACTTATCTAAAAAGAAAAAGAATTGTTCTTCATTGTTCTTCCAGGCTAAAAATCTTATAAAATTACATTAACTTTTTCATTTGTATGTTGTTACACTGCCTCCCTCTGTATATAGCATATACATATATTTTCAGCTCTCTCTTTGACTTTCCACTTAAATGTTTCACAGGTACCTAAAATTTAATGTACTTATTACTGAACCCTTTGATCTTCCCTTTCTGTCTCATCCTGGCATACTTCTAGAATATTGGCCCCACAAAGCAAGGGTTTTTGTCTATATTTTGTACTATTGTATCTCCAGTTCTTGATATATAACTCGGTAAATATTTGTTGAATGAGTCTCCAAATGGTACCACCATACCATTTACGATTTGCTCAAGTCTTCAGTTTTTTCCACCCTCATCCTCTCACATTATATTGACAAATATCTAACATGTCTCTTAAATACACCCGTTTTTCTCTATTTCCAGTGTTACCATCCTAATCTAGTATGCTGATATTATGACTGGTATTCCAGAACCAACTTTTGCTGTCTTTGTAATAATCTTCCTTCCTCAGCAAACAGATGTTTCTCAAAATGTAGGCTTGTATCTTGTTATTGTCCTTCTCAGAGCCCTTTAATACCTTCTTTGTGAATTCCAAATTTTTTTTTTTTTTCTTTTTTGAGATTGGATCTCGGCCTGTTTCCAGCCTGGAGTGCAGTGGCACCACCATGGCTCACTATAGCCTTGACCTGGGCTCAAGCAGCTGGGAACTCTCAGAAAATAAATAAATAAATAAATACATAAAAATAATAATAAAAAAATTTAAAGGAAAGAAAGCACTTAAAGTTCATGAGACCAAGGACCATGTTTGTATTACTCATGACGGTATCTACAGTGTGTGTCACAATTCTCAAAACATATTTTGAGGCTCTCAGAAAACATTTGTTGAATGAATGAAGGAATAGATTAAGAATGATGAATCCATAAAGGAAATGATGAAATGGTTGGAGAGGTGTTGGGAGAACCAGTAGAATGTATCATAGAAACCAAAGAGTTTCAAACGTAGCAAATATGCCAAATGTAGCAGAGAGAAATAATAAGATCGAGACTAAAGATGATCTTTTTTTTTTTTTTTTTTTTTGAGACGGAGTCTCGCTCTGTCATCCAGGCTGAATGGAGTGCAGCGGTGCGATCTGGGCTCACTGCAACCTTTGCCTGCCAGGTTCAAGTGATTCTTCTGCCTCAGCCTCCCGAGTAGCTAGGACTACAGATGCGCACCACCACGCCTGGCCAATTTTTTTTTTTTTTTTTTAAGTGGAGACGGGGTTTCACCATATTGGCCATGCTGGTCTCAAACTCCTGACCTCATGATCCACCCGCCTCGGCCTCCCAAAGTGCTGTGATTACAGGTGTGAGCCACCATGCCCAGCCTAAAGATGATCTTTGGGAGGCAGCAAAGCATAGTGGTTAAGAGGAGCGAAACAGACCTGTTTCTGCCTTTTATTGGCCACTAGCCTGTCTTTTCATCTCTAAAAAGGGAATAATAATAGTAACTACCACATGCTGATTGTGAGCCTTAAATGAGATAATATATGTAAAACATTTGGCATAGAGCTTTGTACATACTAAGAACTCAGTAAGTATTTTATTACTTTTACTGATGCTAAATTCACTGTGAGGACTCATTTGTAGTTCTTAAAAAAATTTGGTTGATTTTATATTGTTTTGCTGAATAGTGTTCCATCAAAGCATGGCTATTCCCTTTCTACCCCTGAAAATAGATGGGGTATTTACATATAAAATGATTTCCAAACATAGTTGTCTTCCAGAGTAGTTCTGTATCTCAGACCAGACCTTCCCCACCAACACACACACACACACACACTCTCTCTCTCTCTCTCCATATATATGTACACACACACATATATATGCACACATATATACACATACATACATATACATATATACATACATACATATATATACATACACATATATATGTGTGCATATATATATATATATAATTTTTTTTTTTTTTTTGAGACAGAGTCTCGCTCTGTTGCCCAGGCTGGAGTGCAGTGGCACAATCTCGGCTCACTGCAACCTCTGCCTCCTGGGTTCAAGTGATTCTTCTGCCTCAGCCTCCTGAGTAGCTGGGATGACAGGCACCTGCCACCACGCCTGGCTAATTTTTGTATTTTTAGTAGAGATGGAGTTTCACCATGTTGGCCAGGCTGGTCTTGAACTCCTGACCTCAGGTGATCCACTCGCCTCAGCCTCCCAAAGTGCTGGGATTTATAGGCATGAGCAACCATGCCCAGCCCAGACCACTATATTAATAGCAGTGTATTAGTTAATTTTTATCAAATCCACTGTTTGTTACTTGGATGTGGGATTAGAATGGCAGGTGTGGGGGTGGATAGAGGTCTTCATTTTGTAGAGAATATGTATTTGTAAATTTGTAGGTAGTTTTTAACATATTGTTAGATTATCATACTTTGTTTTTATACAATGTATATGTCCTATTAATATAATTAGTAATTTCCTTTTTTAAAAATATATAGTTAGTAATTTTCTAAAGAGTTTACTTAATGCTGTAATGATTTGTGCAAAAGTATTTAATGCTGTAGGTACAGTGTTACTTTCCTTTGAATTTGGACCAGACTGTTCCACATTGTTCCAGAGATTTGAAAACATAAATCCCAAAATTGCATGTGAGATGAATATTGAGTTTGCCTGTTTGATTGAAGAGATTCTAGCAATCTTAGGTCTGTGTTTTTCCTTGGAAATGTATTTTAAGTTGAATATATTGTAGTAGAAACCAAAATAAGTTGTGTTACAACATGGCATCCTTGCCCCTGGATGGAAAACCTAGATTGTTTAGATATTTTTCCAAAAGCTGAAAGAATGATATTTTCAAAGAACATTGCTTTAAAAGTTCAAAAAACAGCATTCTGGCAGCTGCTGTAGGGACTGTTTTTCAAGCAGTTTACATTCAGCAGACAAAAAGCACTCTGTTGTGAAATATCTTCAGAATTTGGGTTTATCTTGACTAGAAACTCTTAAATTTGGTATGTGGGGTTTGCCAATCATGATTTTCCAGTTTTACTACCTAAATGGATTCTCAAAATATGCCTGTAAGCATACTGTTCGTTTTTCTCCTTGATCATGTTAGGGAAATGTAGTATTTCTGTCTTCTCATATACATTTTTAGGGGGGAAAATAAATGTTTTCAAATCTCTTTTCAGTTTATTGGTACTCTGCTATTTATGTAATAATATGTGTCACTTGGATTAAGTTTTTTAATTTTTTTTCATTTTTAAAATGAGAATCATGTTTCTGTCAAACCTTTCTCTGTAATGTTTTGAAAGGGAATTAAGTGCAGATAAAAAATGAATTCTTTGCTTGAACCCGGGAGGCGGAGGTTGCAGTGAGCCAAGATCACGCCACTGCACTCCAGCCTGGGTGACAGGGAGACTCTGTTTCAAAAAAAAAAATAATTCTTTGGAAAAATGCTGAAATTCTTCATTTATACATATAAATTTTGCAGTTATACATATTAAGACATGGAATTCTTTTGTTACAAAAATTGTAATGGGAAAATTTAAAATGTATGCATTTGTGAGTAATGAATATAAAAGCAATTCTTTTTTTTTTTTTTCAAATTGTAAAATGTTGTGGGTTTTTTGTTACATCTGTTTTTTGAGATGGGGGTCTCTCTTTATTGCCCAGACTGGAGTGCAGTGGCACGATTCTAGCTCACTCCAGTGTCGAACACTTGGGCTCAAGTGATCTTCTCATCTCAGCCTCCAGAGTAACTAGGCCTACAGGTGTGTCCCACCACACCCAGCTAATTTTTTAATATTGATTGATTGATTGAGACAGAGTGTCACTCTGTTGGCCAGGCTGGAGTGCCTCTGGAGTAGCTAGGACTACAAGTGTGTCCCACCATACCCAGCTTATTGTTTGATTGCCCAGGCTAGAGTACAGTGCTGTGATCATGGCTCACTGCAGCCTCGACCTCCTAGACTCAGGTGATCCTCCCACCTCAGCCTCCTGGGTAGCTGGGACGATAGGCACGTGCCACCATGCCCAGCTAATTTTTTGATTTTTTTTTTTTTCCTTCCCGAGACAGAGTCTTGGTCTGTCACCCAGGCTGGAGTGCAGTGGCACAGTCTTGGCTCACTGCAACCTCCACCTCCTGTGTTCAAACAATTCTCCTGCCTCAGCCTCCTGAGTAGCTGAGATTACAGGAACGTGCCACCATGCCCAGCTAATTTTTGTATTTTTTTTTTTTTTTAGTAGAGACGGGGTTTCACCATGTTGGCCAGGCTGGTCTCA
This sequence comes from Pan troglodytes, assembly GCF_028858775.2. Taxonomy (NCBI): domain Eukaryota; kingdom Metazoa; phylum Chordata; class Mammalia; order Primates; family Hominidae; genus Pan; species Pan troglodytes. The sequence continues at coordinate 93,665,044 of NC_072398.2, forward strand.
AACTCCTGACCTCAAGTGATCTGCCTGCCTTGGCCTCCCAAAGTGCTGGGATTACAGGCGTGAGCCACTGAGCCCGGCCTAGAAAGGGGACAATTTGAAGCTCGTAAAATATAACCCACATAAGTCAGGGAATTAATTCTACAAATATTTATTGAACACCTACTATATGCCAGCTAGTGTTCTACGTGCTGGGATATAGCAGTGAACCAAACTGATAAGTCTATTTCCTGGTAGAGTTCAAATTTCAATGGAAAGATGTACACAACAAATATATAGTACACCAGGTGGTAAGAAGAGTATGAGAATAAAATAGGATACTGAATGTGAGTAGAGGGTGGTGGGGGGATAGGTGTTTTTTTTAGGAAATGCTTCTTCTATAAAATTACGTTTAGACAAAGATATGAAGGAAGTGAAAGAGCAAGATATGCAATTATCTGGGGAAAGGGTGTTCTGTCAAGCGGAATGGTAAGTGCAAAGGTCCCAAGGTAAAGAGTATTTTTGTTGTGTTTGAGAAACAGAAGGGAAACTTCTTTTTTTTTTTATTTTTTTAATTTTTTTTTGAGACAGAGTCTTGCTCTGTTACCTAGGCTGGAGTGCAGTGGCGCAATCTTGGCTCACTGCAATCTCCGCCAGAAGGGAAACTTTTGTACCTCCTTCTTGGAACTAAGTGAGGAGACTGGTAGGCGATGGAAGAGAGGTAGAGAGGACTTTAGGGCAAATTAAATTGGATCTTCAGACCATTTAAAAAATTTTGGCTTCTGCTTTGAGGGAGATAGGAAGCCTACGAAAGGGTTTTGAGCAGAGGAGTGACATGATCTGAATCAGGCTTTGAAAGGATCACCCTGCAACTGAATTGAGAAGACTGGAAGAGATATGAGGGTTGAAGCAAGGAACCAGTTAGAAGCATGTTGCATTTTGCAAGCTATGCATCTGACAAAGGTCTAATATCAACATCTGTAAGGAACTTAAGCAAATCTATGAGAAAAAAAATGATTAAAAAGTGGGTAAAGGACACGAACAGACACTTCTCAAAAGAAGACATACATGCAGCCAACAATCATGAGGAAAAGCTCAACATCACTGATCATTCAAGAAATGCAAATCAAAACCACAGTGAGACCATCTCACATCATTCAGAATGGCTATTAAAAAGTCAAAAAAAAAAAGATGCTGGCAAGGTTGCAGAGAAAAAGGAGTGCTTATACACTATTGGTGGGAGTGTAAATTAGTTAAGCCATTGTGGAAGACTGTGGTCATCCCTCAAAGACCTAAAAACGGAAATACCATTTGACTCAGCAGTCCCGTTACTGGGTATATACCCAAAGGAATATAAATCATAAAGACAGATGCATGCGTATCTTCATTGCAGCACTATTCACAATAGCAAAGACATGGGATTAACCTAAATGCCCACCAATGGTAGACTGGATAAAGAAAATGTAGTACATATACATCATGAAATGCTATGGAGCCACAAAAAAAATGAGATCATCTACTTGGCAGGATCATGGATGGAGTGGAGGCCATTATCTTTGGCAAACTAATGCAGGAACAGAAAATCAAATACTGTATGTTCTCACATATAAATGGGAGCTAAATGATGACAACACATGGACACATAGAGGGGAACAACACACACTGGGGCTTATTGGAGGGTGGAGGGTGGGAAGAGGGAGAGACTCAGGAAAAATAACTAATGGGTACTAGGCTTAATACCTGGGTGATGAAATAAACCCCCATGACACAAGTTTACCCACGTAACAAACCTGCACATGTACCCCTGAACTTAGAATAAAAGTTAAATATATTAAAAAATCAATATATCAATGGACTTTGAGTTAAGCAGATCACCCTCCATAATGTTGGGGAGGAACTTCATCTACTCAACTGAAGGCATTAACAGAACAAAAGATTGACCTCTCCTCAGTAAGAGGCAAGTCTGCCAGCAGAATGAAAACATTGGGTCTTCCTGGGTCTTCAGCCTGCCACTGACCCACCCTGCAGATTTTGGGACTGGCCAGCTTCCATAATCATGTGAGCAATTCCTTTAAATAAACCTCTTTCTTTAAAAAAAGGAAAAAAAAAAGCTATTGCAATAATCCATTCACATATTTATCATCACTTGGATCTGATAGCTGTCAGAGTAATGACAACTGGTTAGATTCTGCATACATTTTGAAGGTAAAGCTGACAAACTTAGCTGACCAAAAGGACATGAGGGGTTTGAGAGAAAAAGCAATTAAGGATGGGTAGAGATTTTTGGCCTAAATATTTCTCTTTGGAATTACCATATTTTGAAATGAAACCTGTAGGAAGAATAGATTTGGGGCAGTTAGCAAAGATGAATTGATTTTAAACATGTTAAGTGCCTATCTATTACACAATCCAGTCAGTATGTCAAGTAAGCATTTAGATATGTGAATCTGAAGTTCCAGAAAGAGGTCTCAGCTAGTCTCTATCTGAAGATAGAAATTTGTGAATCATCAATGTTAGATGAAATTTAAAGCCGTAAGACTGGATCTAGTCATTTGGGAACTGAGTGTAGATAGAAAAAGGAAGAGGTCCGGGTACCCTGCGTCACTCCAGTATTTAAAGGTCATGGAGGAAGGAAAGAACCTGCAAAGGAGACAGAGGGTGACTAGCCAGTGAGGAAGAACAATCAAGAGAGGAGTCCCAGAGCTGGGCATGGTGACTCGTGCCTGTCATCCCAGCTCCTCGGGAGTCTGAGGTCGGAGGATTGCTTGAGGCCAGGACTTGAAGACTAGCCTGGGCAACCTAGTGAGACCCTGTCTCTAAAACAGTGAAAAAAAATTGGACATGGTGGCACATGCCTGTATTTCTAGCTACTTGGAATAGCTACTTGGGGTCTGAGGCAGGAGAATCACTTGAGCCCAGGATTTTGAGGCTGCAGTGAGCTATGATTGTGCCACTGCACTCTGGCCAGGGTGACAGAGAGAGACCTTGATTCAAAAAAAAAAAAGGTATCCCGTAAGTCAAGTGAAGTAGCGAGGGAGCTGTTTAGCTGTGCCAAATTCTGTTGATAGGTCAGGTAAGATGAGAGGACTGAGAATTGATCATTCTTCTTAGCAATGTGGAGGTTGTTGGTGACCTTGACTAGCAGTTTCTGTGGAGGGGTGGCAGTGAAAGTATAATGAGTATGTTCAAGAGAAAAAAAAAGCAAGGATTGGAGGTCAGGGAGAATAGACAATATAGAGAATTCTAACAATTTTGTTGTGAAGAGGAACAGAGAAATGGGAAGATGGTGGAGGATGTGGAGTCAAGAGGAATTTTTTTTTTCTTTTTTTTTGAGACGGAGTCTCGCTGGTCACCTAGGCTGGAGTGCAGTTGGCACCATCTTGGCTCACTGCAACCTCTGCCTCCCGGGTTCAAGCAATTCTCCTGCCTCAGCCTCCTGAGTAGCTGGGATTACAGGCATGCGCCACCACACCTGGCTAATTTCTTATATTTTTGGTAGAGATGGGGTTTCACCATGTTGGCCAAGCTGGTCTTGAGTATCTGACCTCAAGTGAGGTCTGCCCGCCTTGGCCTCCCAACTGCTGGGATTACAGGCATGAGCCATCTTGCTCGGCTAAGAGGAATTTTCTTCCATGAGAGATATTATAGTATGTTTTTGTTTTCAGGCTTATTGGCATTATTCAGAGGAAATATGAGAAATGGATGATGTGAGAGAGAAAGGAGATAGTTGCCTAAATGAAGAGGTTGAAAGGAGAGGTCGTTTATATATTGTGATAGGAAGGCAGCCAGACTATAGGAACAGACACAGGTAGGAAGGTAGGTAGATATATGGTGGGCACTTGTGGCACTTTTCTTCTGTTTGTTACTGCTTCCTATCTGACTACTGCTGTGATCAGATAGGAAGCAAAATTAGTGACAATGAAGAAAGGGGAGATGGGATGAAATAGTTTTTTAGGAGAGTGGTAGAGGGAATGGATTAGGGAAGTGTATTGGCAGCACCAAGGGCTTACTCAGAGTTAGTGGTCAGGAATATAAAATGAGATCATTGAGTGTTATTGTTTTTCTTAGACTAGCTGTGATGGTACAGAGACAGAAGATGTATAAAATATGATTTGGAAGTATGTTAGTGCTGAAATTAGGATATTTTAGTAAATTTACAGAAAACCACCTATGTGAAATATAATCAACATATTAAAAAACTTGTGTATAGTTTTCTCATTGTAACACAAGATAAAGTTATGTAAAACAGGAAAAAAGACATTTGCTACATGCCAATCATTGTATTAGAAGCTACAGGAACCTTAAAATTCACTCATTCATTTATTCAGCTATTTATTGGGTACTAAAATTTGTGCTATTCATTGTTTCAGCTGCTGGGGTTACAGTGGTGAGCAAGCCAGAAGAGGTTCCTATCCTCATGAAGCTTATATTTTAACTATACAGTTGGCCTTCCCTATCTGTGATTCCACACCTGTGGATTCAACCAACTGCGGATGAAAAATATTAGAAAAAATTAAAAATAACAATACAATAATAAAAAATTATACAAAATTTTAAAGTACAGTTTAATAACTATTTATATATCATTTACATTATGTTAGGTATTATAAGTAATCCAGAGATGATTTCAGATATACAGGAGAATGTGTATAGGCTGTATGCAAATACCATACCATTTTATATAAGTGACTTGAGCATCCTCAGATTTTGGTATCTGAGGGGGTGGGATGGGAGGTGGGAGGACTTAATCTGTTGAGGGGTATAGCTGACAAATACAGAACAAGAAAAAAAGTTAATTGCCCTAATTGTGATCTTATATGGATCATAAATATTCAGGGATGGATCAGGTCAGTGCAAGCTTAAATATAGGTCTGAGAACATAGGTCTAGAATCCATTACCCAAATGTTGGTGCCGTAAGTTTTTTTCTTTTTAAAAAAATTCCCTGCAAGTGTTACACGTTTTTCTTTTTTATTTTTCTTCTTCTTCTTTTTTTTTTTTTTGGCTTTTAGAAATGTAGATTGGGTGAACTGGCACAGTGGTGTTTGGGAGTAGTAGCATCCCTTACTAACTTAATCAAGCCCATTAATACTTCTGCATTGTAATTTATCATTATTCATGGAAATTAGGGTAATTAAGACTAAAATGGGTCCGTGTCAAGTTTTATCACTAGGTTTTGAAAAAACTTGGATTTCAGAGTTTTTTGGACTTCAGGATTGTGAGCCCATCATGGAGAAGATAGGACTTTGTACTTTTTATTTTTTGTTTTAGAGTTTATTTTTTTAATTTACTTTTTGAGATAGGGTCTCGTTCTGTTGCCCGGGCTGGAGTCCAGTGGCATGAACATGGCTCACTGCAGCTTCGATTTCCTAGGCTGCAGCCATCTTCTTGCCTCATCCTCCTGAGTAGCTGGGACTATAGGTGTGCACCACCATGCTGGGCTAATTTTTTATTTTTTGTAGAGAGAGGGTCTTGCTGTGTTTGCTAGACTGGTCTCAAACTCTTAAGCTCAAGTGATCTTCCTGCCTTAGCCTTCCAAAGTGCCAGTAATACAGGCGTGAGCCACCGTGCCCAGGCAGGATTTGAACTTTTAAAATTATTATTTATTTTTAAAAAAACATTTGGGCTATTTTAATTACTTTTTATACACAGCATTTTATTATTTATTTTTTCTCCCTTCCCTAATTATGTATTTATTTTTTTGAGACAGGGTCTTGCTCTGTTGCCCAAGCTAGAGTGTGGTGGTACAATCACGGCTCAGTGTAACCTCAACTTCCTGGGCTCAAGCCATCTTCCCACCTCAGCCTCTTGAGTAGCTGGGATTATAGGCACATGACACCACACACCTGGCTAATTTTTTATTTTTTATTTTTGTAGAGATGAGGTCTCACTGTGTTGTCCATGCTGGCTTTGAACTCCTGGGCTAAAGCGATCCTCCCACTTTAGTCTCCCAAAGTGCTGGGATTGTAGGTGCGAGCTACCGTGCACAGCTAACTTTGTACTTTTTTTTTTTTTTTTTGGGGACGGAGTCTTGCTTTGTTGCCCAGGCTGGAGTGCAGTGGCACAATCTCGGCTCACTGCAAGCTCTGCCTCCCGGATTCACGCCATTCTCCTGCCTCAGCCTTCCGAGTAGCTAGGACTACAGGCGCCCGCCACCACGCCTGGCTAATTTTTGTATTTTTTTTTAGAAGATGGGGTTTCACCGTGTTAGCTAGGATGGTCTCGATCTCCTGACCTCCTGATCCGCCCCGTCAGCCTCCCAAAGTGCTGGGGTTACAGGCATGAGCCACCATGCCCAGCCTACTTTGTATGTTTAAAGGGAGAGTGTGTATGTTTATATGACACATAAGCAGAAATGAACATGATTTGTTAGGGACAGTAAAGAAAAGTGAATTGACTAAATGATAGTGGGTGTGTGTTGGGAAGTAAAGATAAACAAGTTTGAATAGTTAGAGGAGAGTGAGATTATTAAAAGCCTTGAATGCCATTGTGAAATGTTAATACATGAAATGGTAGACAAGAATCATCAGAGTGAAATGATTGGAAGATTGGTTTTCCAGCTGTTTATATGATTGAATGGAGCAATAACAAGCTAAGGAGTTACCCAATCGGCCAATATTTGTTGAGTACTTATAAACACTGCTGCTGCTCCTACTACTACTAAAGTATTGGCACCTTTTTTTTTCTTGCTCTGTCACCTGGCCTGGAGTGCAATGGCATGATCTTGGCTCACTGCAACCTCCGCCTGCCAGGTTCAAGTGATTCTCATGCCTCAGCCTCCTGAGTAGTTGGAATTACAGGCACCTGCCACCACACTCAGCTGATTTTTGTACTTTTAGTAGAGACGGGTTTCGACATGTTGACCAGGCTAGACTCGAACTCGTGACCTCAAGTGATGCACCTGCCTTGGCCCCGCAAGGTGCTGAGAGTACAGGCATGAGACACCATACCCGGCCAGTACCTTTTATTGAGCCCTCGCTATGTGCCAGTGATTGGGCGAGGTATTTTACTTACATTCCTTGTAGAAGTCATAAGACAACTATTTATTTTTTCCCTTGAGACAGGGTCTTGCCCTGTTGCCCAGGTTGGAGTGCAGTGGCTTGATCACAGCTCACTGCAGCCTCGACCTTCAAGGTTGAAGTGATCTCCCACCTCAGTCTCCTGAGAGCTGGGACTACAGGTGTGTGCCATCACACCCTGCTAATTTTTGTACTTTTTTAGAGACAGGATTTTGCCATGTTGCCCAGTCTGGTCTCAAACTCCTGGGCTCAAAGAGTCCACCCACCTCAGCCCCTGAAAGTGCTGGGATTATAGGTGTGAGCCACCATGCCTGGCCAAGAATCTTACTCTCTTGTTGTAATGAAAAGTCTCAGGGCACATCGTTTAAAATATTCTACTTCATAAATGGAACTTTCTAAGGGACAAGATGTTCTCCGTTTTCCAGATACTAGTTCTAGATCTTGAGTCAGACATATGTTTGACATGAAGACTAGTCTGTCAGTCTTCAAGAATACTGACTTGTTTTGTTTTGGTTTTATTAATATATTCACTAGTCTCTGGCTGGGCACGGTGGCTCACACCTGTAATCCCAGCACTTTGGGAGGCTAAGGCAGGCGGATCACCTGAGGTCAGGCGTTCAAGACCAACCTGGCCAACATGGTGAAACCCTGTCTCTACTAAAAATACAAAAATTAGCCGGGTGAGTATGGTGACTTGTGCCTGTAATGCCAGCTACTCGGGAAGCTGAGGCAGGAGAATCTCTTGAACCCAGGAGACGCAGGTTGCAGTGAGCTGAGATCGCGCCACTGCACTCCAGCCTGGGCGACAGAGCGAGACTCCATCTCAAAAAAAAAAAAAAAAAATTCACTAATCTCCCTAATGATTTTATGGTAATCTGGTTTCCTGAGGATCTTTATATTTATTTATTTATTTATTTATTTATTTATTTTTTTTTTGAGACGGAGTCTTGCTCTTTCGCCCAGGCTGGAGTGCAGTGGCCCGATCTCAGCTCACTGCAAGCTCCGCCTCCTGGGTTCACGCCATTCTCCTGCCTCAGCCTCCCGAGTAGCTGGGACTACAGGCGCCCGCCACCACGCCCGGCTAATTTTTTCTATTTTTAGTAGAGACGGGGTTTCACCGTGTTAGCTAGGATGGTCTCGATCTCCTGACCTCGTGATCCGCCCGCCTCGGCCTCCCAAAGTACTGGGATTACAGGCGTGAGCCACCGCGCCCGGCCCGGATCTTTATATTTAAAATGGGAGTGCTTTGTGGAGATTCTGAGATTAGGTGTATCACCTATTGTAAAATAATAAATTAGCACGCTAGTTTTAAAACATTTTGTGTATTTGGGGAATTGACACATGCCTACTGAGTATTTGCTATTAGGAAAACTTGTAAAAATAAATTGCTGATTTTTAAGGTTCTTATAACAACAGTGATTATTTGTATAAATATTTGCTTAATGTTTGCCCTTCTCACTAGAGTATAAACCTTAAAATTTAGGAACTGGGTTCATTTTGTTGAATACTGTATTTTCAGAGTGTAGCATGATGCCTGGCATATGATAGATGTTTGGAAATATTTTTTGAATGGACAAGTGAATGATTCAGAGTTGAATTGTATCCTAACAACAAAGATAATATCTGCATAAGTTCCTGCATCAGAGAGTCCTAACCTCAAAAAGCCTGATAATCTCTTCTAAAAGTTTGGAATACTGAAACCAGCCTAAGAGATAATTTAAAAAGAATTTTTATAGGTACATAGCGTGTTTAAATATTTATGGGGTGAACGTGATATGTTGATGCAGGCATACAATGTGTAATAATCACATAGTCAATGGAGTATCAAAAAAAGATGATTTTTTACCTTCAATAAAACTGTAGGAAATAAAAGTGTACTTCAGCAGAAGAGTGGGGAATATATTCTTTTAAAACTGATGAGTGCGAAAATATATGAAGTTATTTTTATTTTAGGCAATGTTTGCTTGACTGTAAGTTTCAGAAGCTTCTTGGTGATTCTTAAATTTGCATTTGCACCATACCACTATGGCTTGTTTATGATATCTGTAGAATGATAAACTTATTCTGAATTTTAAATGTATTTATAACTAAATGGATTTACATCTATTTTGAATTAACATTTCGATCTAACTGTGATTTTTTTTTTGGGTAGTTGTTGACCTCCTTGTCTTCCCCTATACCCATTACTTATGTTAATCAGTAGTTGCCTCTTTTCTGATAAATTTTTGTTATGATCTGTTCTGCAGAGAAAGATGCTGGTTTCGAGTTTTGGAGATCCTTGTTTTTTATGGAACACAGTTCTGTAAAATTTTCATAAGATTCCTTGGCAATAACATACGCTTGTGATGGACCCTAGAAATACTGCTATGTTAGGATTGGGTTCTGATTCCGAAGGTTTTTCAAGAAAGAGTCCTTCTGCCATCAGTACTGGCACAGTGGTCAGTAAGAGAGAAGTAGAGCTAGAAAAAAACACAAAGGAGGAAGAGGACCTTCGCAAACGGAATCGAGAAAGAAACATCGAAGCTGGGAAAGATGATGGTTTGACTGATGCACAGCAACAGTTTTCAGTGAAAGAAACAAACTTTTCAGAGGGAAATTTAAAATTGAAAATTGGCCTCCAGGCTAAGAGAACTAAAAAACCTCCAAAGAACTTGGAGAACTATGTATGTCGACCTGCCATAAAAACAACTATTAAGCACCCAAGGAAAGCACTTAAAAGTGGAAAGATGACGGATGAAAAGAATGAACACTGTCCTTCAAAACGAGTAAGTAGAATTCCTAACAATATGTGGTTATTGACAATATTTTCATTTCCCTATTAATTTTTATCCTATATATGTATTTCCGGGAGTTTGATTTTAATCTTTCTATGTTATTTCCAGATAGTTTGTTTTTGTGAGCCTTAAAATAAGCCCCGAGGCTTGTCAAAGATGTAAGTTAATAGCATAACCATGTATGTATTTGTACTTGTAAAATTATTTTAAAATTTTATTTATTTATTTTTTTGAGATTAAGTTTTGCTCTTGTCGCCCAGGCTGGAGTGCAATGGTGTGATCTCGGCTCATGGCAACCTCTCCCTTCTGGGTTCAAGCAGTTCTCCTGCCTCAGCCTCCTGAGTACCTGGGATTACAGGCACCCACCACCACACCGAGCTAATTTTGTGTTTTTAATAGAGACGGGGTTTCACCATGTTGGCCAGGCTGGTCTCAAACTCCTGACCTCAGGTGATCCGTCCACCTTAGCCTCCCAGAGTGCTGGGATTACAGGCATGAGCCACCACACCTGGCCTATTTATGCAATTTTTAAAGGCAAAACTCCAAAGTGCTGGGATTACAGGTGTAAGCCACTGTGTCTGACCGAAAAAAGAGAAATCTTTATTGAGATATGATTCATATACCATACAGTTCGCCCATTTAAATTCAGTGATTTTTAGGGTATTTCATTATTAGCTTTAAAAATTTATGTGAAATCATTTCTTTCTTTTTTTTTTTTTTTTTTTTTGAGACAGAGTCTTACTCTGTCGCCCAGACTGGAGTGCAGTGGTGCGATCTCGGCTCACCGCAACCTCCGCCTCCCGGGTTCAGGCGATTCTCCTATTCTCCTGCCTCAGCCCCCTGAGTAGCTGGGATTACAGGCGCCCACCACCGCACCCAGCTAATTTTTGTATTTTTAGTAGAGATGAGGTTTCACCATGTTGGCCAGGCTGGTCTCGAACTCCTGACTTCAGGTGATCCACCCACCTCAGCCTCCCAAAGTACTGGGATTACAGGTGTGAGCCACTGCACCCAGCCAAAATAATTTACTTCTAAACCTTTTTCATTATCCCAAATTAAAACTCCATAACCATTAAATAATATCTTACATTTCTTCTGTCTGCAGCGACTGGTAATATCTAATGTACTTGCCGGGCGTGGTAGCTCACGCCTGTAATCCCAGCACTTTGCCATGCTGAGGCAGGTGGATCACCTGAGGACAGGAGTTTGAGAGCAGCGTGGCCAACATGATGAAACCCCGTCTCTACTAAAAATACAAAAAATTAGCCAACCATGATGGCAGGTGCCTGTAATCCCAGCCCTTGGGAGGCTGAGGCAGGAGAATCGCTTGAATCCAGGAGGCAGAGGTTGCAGTGAGCTCAGGTTGCGCCACTGCACTCCAGCCTGGGCAACGAAAGCGAAATTCCATCTCACCCCCCAAAAAATTCTAATGTACTTTTAGCAACTGTAAATTTGCCTATCCTAGCTAACTCATATAGGTGTAATCATACAATATTTGTTATTTTGTGTCTGGCTTATTTCATTTACCAGAATGTCCTCAAGGTGCAGCCATGTTGTAGCATGTGCCAAAACTTCATTCCTTTTCATGGCTGAATAATCCATTGTGTGGATATACCACTTTATTTTTATTTATTTATTTATTTATTTTTTGAGTTGGAGTTTCACTCTTGTTGCCCAGGCTGGAGTGCAATGGCGCGATCTCGGCTCACTGCAACCTCCGCCTCCAGGGTTCAAGCGATTCTCCTCCCTCAGCCTTCCAAGTAGCTGGGATTACAGGCGTGTGCCACCATTCCCGGCTAATTTTTGTATTTTTTAGTAGAGATGGGGTTTCTCCATGTTGGTCAGGCTGGTCTCAAACTCCTGTCCTCAGGTGATCCGCCCACCTCTGCTTCCCAAAGTGCTGGGATGACAGGCATGAGCCACCACACCCAGCCACCATTTTATTTTTTATCCATTCATCTCTTGATGGAATCTTGGTTCACATCCACTATTTGGCTATTGTGAATAATGCTACAGTGAATGTTGCCATACAGTTATCTATTCAAGTTCCTGCTTTGAATTTTTGGGTATTTACTTGGGAATAGAATTGCTGGGTCATACGGTAATTATTTATTTAGCGCTTTCAGGAACTGTACACTTTTACAGTGGCTATACTGTTTCATATCCCATCAGCAATGCATGAGTTTTTGATTTCTCTGAGTCTTCATGAGGTTTTCTTAATTTTTCTCCCCTCCCTCCCTCCCTCCATTCCTTCCTTCTTTTCTTTCTTCCTTCCTCTCCCCGTCTCCCCTCTACCTCTCCCGCTCCCTCTCTCTGCCTCTCCCCCTCTCTTCCCTCCCCTTCCTTTTGTTTTCTTCCTTCCCTTCTCTCTCTTTCCTTCCTCCCACCGCCCCCCCACCGCCCCCGTTCTCAAGCTGTAGCACATTGTGGTTTTTGATTTGCATTTTCTTAACGACTAATGATGTTGAACAATTTTTCATGTGCTTATTGGCCATTTGTGTATCTTCTTTGAAGAAATGTTTGTTCAAATTATTTGACTACTTTTGAATTGTGTTTTGTTGTTGAATTGTCCAGGTTCTTTATATAATCTGTATATAGGATTTTAAAAATATTTTCTCTCATTCTGTGGATAGTCTTTTAATTTCCTTTTGTGTCCTCTGATGCAAAAAAAAGTTTTCAATTTTGATGAAAACCGGGTCCAATTTATTTTTTCCTTTATTACCTGTATTATTAGTGTCATAGCCTAGAAATCACTGCCAAATCCAATGTTGTGAAAGTCTTCACCCTATGTTTTCCTGAGGGTTTTATCGTTTTAGCTCTTATGTTTAGATCTGTGATCCGTTTTGTATTTAAGTTTTGTATATGGTTTAAAGTAAGGGTCCAGCTTCATTCCTTTACATGATATTCAGTTTTCTCAGCATCATTTCTTGAAGAGAGTATCTTTTCTTCATTGAATGGTTTTGGCAACTTTGTTAAAGAAATTATTGGCCATATATGTGAGAGTTTATTTTAGGACTCTTCCTTTCCATTCCATTGGTCCATATGTCTGTCTTTCTGCAAGTACCACACTGTTTTCATTACTGTAGCTTTGTAGTAAGTTCTTTGTTTGTTTGTTTGTTTGTTTTAGATGGAGTCTTACTCTGTCGCCCAGGCTGGAGTACAGTGGCATGATCTCGGCTTGAGACCGCAGCCTCTGCCTCCTGGGTTCAAGTGATTCTCCTGCCTCCTGCCTCAGCCTCCCTCCCAAGTAGCTGAGATTACAGGTGCCTGCTACCACGCCCGGCTAGTTTTTGTACTTTTAGTAGAGACAGGGTTTCACCATGTTGGCCAGGCTGGTCTCAAACTCCTGAGCTCAAATGATCTGCCTGCCTCGGCCTCCCATAATGCTGGGATTACAGGTGTGAGCCACCGTGCCCTTCCTGTTTGTTTTTAAAGAGAGAGGGTCTTGCTCCGTCATCCAGGCTACGCTACTCACTGCAACCTCAAACTCCTGGGCTCAAGTGATCCTCCTGCCTTGGTCTCCCAAAGTGATGGGATTATAAGCATGAGCCATCATGGCTGGCCTGTAGTAAGTTGAAGTCAGAAAGTGTGAGTCTTCCAACTTTGTTATTTTTCAAAATTGTTTTGGCTATTTGGGGTTCCTTGAGATTCCATATGGATTTTAGGATGGGGTTTTCTGTTTCTTTAAACAATAATGTTGGGATTTTGATAGAAATTACATTGAATCTACAGATCACTTTAGGTAGTGTTGTCATCTTAATATGAAGTCTTGAAATCCAGGAATGTGGGATGTCTTTTGTTTATTTAAGATTTCCTTAATTTCTTTCAGCAATATTTTATAAAATTTGTGGTGTTCAAGCCTTTCACCTCCTTAAATTTATTCCTGTGTATTTTATTTTTTGATGCTATTGCAACCAGAATTGTTTTAAATTTACTTTTCAGATTGCTCATTGTAAATATATAGAAATACAACTAGTTTTTTTAATTATTATTTTTAATTTTTTTTTAGAGACAGGGTCTTGCTGCCCATGCTGGAGGGGCAGTGGCATTGCTCATTGTAGCCCCAAACTCCTGGACTCAAGCAATCTTCCTGCCTTAGCCTCCTTTTGTTTATTTTAATAAAAAAAATTATTTTTGTAGAGATGGGGTCTTGCTGTTTTGCCCAAGCTGGTCTTGAACTTCTGACCTCAATGATCCTCCTTCCCTGGCCTCCCAAAGTGATGGGATTACAGGTGTGAGCCACTGTGTTGGCCACAACTGATTTTGGCATGTAGGTTTTGTATCCTGCAACTTTGCTGAATTCATTTATTAGCTTGAACAATTTGTTGATGTTTTAGGGTTTTCTACATATAAAACTGTGTCGTCTGCCAACAGAGATAATTCAGTATTTTAATATATGCCTCAGGTATTTCTTACATTCCAGCAGATTTGGGAAACACTAGGTTTACTTACTGTGAAATGAGAGTAGGTTATTTTCTGTTCAGTGAGTTAGCTACTGAAAATAGTGTTCTTTTGTCTACTGAAATATTATATATAATTTTTTTCATATTTTTAAAATTATAAACTCCCAATGGCCATCACTGAATAGGTTACATATAGTGTTTTGAATGTGGTCAAGCAACCTCTTTAGTGGTCCTTACCGGTAGAAGAACTTAAACAACTAGTATACTGAAAGTAGTAGTTGCTGGTACTATAGCAGGAAGACAAAAGAAGAGGAAAACAGAACGATAGAAGGCAGTGTAAGAAACAAGAGGAAAGGATGATGATAAAGTGCCATCAGGCTACCTCAAAGGATAAAGTTTTCTGTCCATAATCCATGCTAGTATAGTATGTAGGCTAATCTCCGAGTTATATTGATATATATGTATATATAGGTTGGTGCAAAAGTAATTGCAGTTTTGGGCCATGCATTTTTTTTTTTTTTTTTTTTTTTTTTTTTTTTTTTTTTAAGGCAGAGTCTCCTTTTGTTGCCTAGGCTGGAGTGGAGTGCAGTGGCTTGATCTCGGCTCACTGCAGCCTCCGCCTCCTGGGTTAAGGCAATTCTCTTGCCTCAGCCTCCTGAGTAGCTGGGATTACAGGTGCTTGCCACCATACCTGGCTAATTTTTGTATTTTTAGTAGAGATGAGGTTTCACCATGTTGGCCAGGATGGTCTCGAATTCCTGACCTCAGGTGATTCGCCTGCCTCAGTCTTCCAAAGTGCTGGGATTATAGGAGTGAGTCCCTGTGTCCGGCCATTGACCATGAATTTTAAAATCATTATAACTAGGCTCAAACACATCTTTATTAATCAAAATAGGAACCATTACAATAAAAGTTTGTGCCAAAAAGAAATCAGTTTGTTTAATCCTGTAGCATAAAAATCTGTGCTTCTGGATTCAACAAACTCTTGGGAAGGATTTTATGCATCCTGCTGGTTGTGGAAGCTGTTTCCCTGCAAAAAATTGTTGAGATGCTTGAAGAAGTGGTAGCTGGTTGACGAGAGGTCGGTTGAATATGTCAGGTGAGGCAAAACTTAGTAGTCCAATTCGTCCAACTTTTGAAGCATTGATTGTGTGACATGTAGTCAGGCGTTGTCCTGGAGAAGAATTGGGCTCTTTTTGTTGATCAGTGCTGGTGGCAGGCATTGCAGTTTTTGGTACATCTCATCAATTTGCTGAGCATACGTCTCAGATGTAATGGTTTCGCTGGCATTTGGAAAGGTATAGTGGATCAGACTGGCAGCAGACCACCAAACGGTGACCATGACCTTTTTTGGTGCAAGTTTGGCTTTGAAAAGTGCTTTGGAGCTTCTTCTGGGTCCAACCACTGATCTGGTTGTTGCCGGTTGTCATATAAAATCCACTTTTTGTCACACATCACAGTCTGAGAAATTTTTCCTTGTTGGTGTGTAAAATGCCAAATGACTGTAGAATGGTTGAAGTTGCCGAGTTCCTCGGCAACTTCTCGTGTAGTTAAAAGAGGATCAGTTTCGATGATTGCTCTCAGTTGTTGTGAGCTTCTGACAGCCAGCCACTGTGCTTCTTATCTTCAAGGCTCTTACCTCCTTTGCAAAACTTCCTGAACCACCGCTGTACTGTACATTCATTAGCAGTTCCTGGGCCGAATGCGTTGTTGATGTTGCAAATCGTCTCCACTGCTTTATGACCCATTTTAAACCCAAATAAGAAGATCGCTTGAATTTGCTTTTAGTCTAACATTTCCATAGTCTAAAATAAATATAAATATAAAATAAACAGCAAGTAATCATTAGCAAAAAAACATAAAGTGAGAAATGCGCATTAAAATGATATGTAACATAACCACATTTAAGAACGTATTCCAATATCAAGTGGCAAATTTCAAAAGTGCAAAAACTGTAGTTACTTTTACACTGGTATTACCTGTTTTATTTATAGTTTATAACAATTATATAGTTTTAAAAAATAAATGTGTGTATATGTATGTATATGCGTATATATAAACTGTGGTAGGCTGCATATAACCTGAACTTTTTCCATTTTAACCATTTGTAAGTGTATAATTTTGTGGCATTAGGTAGATGCACTTTTTGTGCAACCATGCCCACCCACCAGCTCTGGATCTTTTTTTGACATTTTCCAGCTGACACTCTATTAACTCTTCATTCTCCCTCCTGCAGCCCCTAGCGAAACCACTATTCTACTTTCTGTCTTTGAATTTGACTACTGTAATTACCACATATAAGTAGAATCATACAATATTTGTCCTTAGGTAACTGCCTTATTTCCCTTAGCATAATGTCCTCAAGGTTGCCCATCTTGGAGTATGTCAGAGTTGCTTTCGTTTTTAAGGCTGAATAATATTCCAGTGTATGTATATACCAAATTTTGTTCATTCTATGGATATGTCAGATTCAGAAGCTGTTTGTGAATTTTTAGGTTAATGTGATTGTCAACTATTAATTTCTAGATTTGTTCAGCTATTACTTTTCTGGGTAGTATTTTACTAGATAAGTTAATCTAGTCCATCTATGGATGGCCACTGGTATTGCTTCCAGCTTTTAACAGTTGTGACTAATGCTGAACATGTGTGTAGAAATATCTGAGTCCCTGCTTTCACGTCTTTTGGGTATGTATATATGTGGAAGTGGAATTTTTGGTCGTATTGCAATTTTTTTGGTAAGAGATTGGGTGTCGCTGTGTCACCCAGGCTGGACATTGTAATTCTTTTTTTTTTTTTTTGATACAGGATCTCACTCCTGTTGCCCTGGCTGGAGTGCAGTGGCATAATCACAGCTCACTGCAGCCTTGACCTCCTGGGCTCAGATGATTCTGCCATCTCAGCCTCTTGAGTAGACCGGCTACAGGCATGCACAACCACTCCTGGCTCATTTTTTGTATTTTTAGTAGACATGGGGGTTTCACCATGTTGCCCAGGCTGATCTTGAACTCCTGGACAGGCTGGACAGTCTGTCTGTCTCAGCCTCCCAAAGTGCTAGGATTTACAGATGTCAGCCACTGTGCCTGGCTGGGACATTATAATTCTATGTTTAATTTTTTGAAAGAATTACCATACTGTTTTCCACAGGGGCTGTACAATTTTACATTCCCACCAGGAACTCACAAGTATTCTGGTTCTTTCACATCCTCGGTAACAGTTATTCTGTATTTTTAAAAAATTATAGCCATCCTAATGTGTAGGAGTTACTCATTATATTTATAATTTATTATTATATATCTATAGTTTTGTTTGTTTGAGACAGCATCTTGCTATTGCCTAGGTTGGAGTGCAGTGATGTGATTAGGCTCACTGTAGCCTTGACCTTGACCTCCTGGGCTCAAGCAATCCTACCGCCTCAGCCTCCCAAGAAGCCGCGGCTACAGGTGTGTGCCACCACACTTCTAATATTTTTATATTTTGTAGAAATGTTGCTCCTTATGTTGCCCAGGCTGGTCTTGAAATCCTGGGCTCAAGTGATCCTCCCATCTCAGCCCCCCAAAGTGCTGGGATTACAAGGTGTCAGCCACCGTGCCAGTGAGCCACTGTGCCCAGCCTGATATGTGTTTTTTGTTTTTTTTTTTTAAAAAAACATAAGACTAATCGCAGCACTTTGGGAGGCCGAGGCGGGTGGATCACTTGAGGTCAGGAATTTGAGACCAGCCTGAACAATATGGTGAAACCCCATCTCTACTAAAAATACAAAAATTAGCTGGGTGTGGTGGTGAGCACCTATACCCCCAGCTACTCAGGAGGCTGAAGCAAGAGAAGCTCTTGAACCCAGGAGGTGGAGGTTGCAGTGAGCCGAGATCACACTACTGCACCCCTGCCTGAGTCACAGAGTGAGACTCCATCTCAAAAAAAAAAAAAAGTCTAAGATCCTTTGCCTTTCTTTTTTTTTAAAAGACAGAGTCTCACTCTGTCACCCAGGCTCGCGTGCAGTGGCGTGATATCGGCTTACTGCAACCTCTGCTGCCCAGGTTCAAGCCATTCTCCTGCCTCAGCCTCCCGAGTAGCTGGGATTACAGGTGCATGCCACCACGCCCTGTGCTGCGCCTGGCGGATCTTTTGCCTTTCTACTTTATCTTCAGTACTCCAAAAGAAGCAGCCCTGAAGGGGAACTCCTATTGAGATTGTGATAAAGGATTGTGATAAAGGATAGTATTTTCTCCTTTACTGACCATAGGGAAATAAGAGAATAAGAAACAATCTTGGCTGGGCACAGTGGCTCACACCTGTAATCCCAGCACTTTGGGAGACCCAGGCGGGTGGATCACCTGAGGTCAGGAGTTCGAGACCAGCCTGACCAACATGGAGAAACCCTGTCTCTACTAAAAATACAAAAAATTAGCCGGGCGTGGTGGTGCATGCCTGTAATCCCAGCTACTTGGGAGGCTGAGACAGGAGAATCGCTTGAACCCAGGAGGAAGAGGTTGTAGTGAGCCGAGATCCCGGCATTGCACTCCAGCATGGGCAACAAGAGCAAAACTCCATCTCAGAAAAGAAAGAAACAATCTTGCCGGGCATGGTGGCTCACCCCTGTAATCCCAGCAGTTTAGGAGGCCAAGGTGGGTGGATCACAAGGTCAAGAGATCGAGACTGTGCTGGCCAACATGGTGAAACTCTGTCTCTACTAAAAATACAGAAATTAGCTGGGTGTGGTGGCTCACGCCTGTAGTCCCAGTGACTCAGGAGGCTGAGGCAGGAGAATCACTTCAGCCCGGGAGGGGGAGGTTGCAGTGAGCCAAGATTGCGCCACTGCACTCCACCCTGTCTCAAAAACAAACAAACAAACAAGAAACAGTCTTGGTTTGTTCATGAAAGAATCTTGATTTGTTTGTGTCCTACGCTTAATTTTAATACCTTGTTAAGGAATAAGTGACAGTGGATTGAAGTTTGGAAAGTCTCCAGAGAGGGAATAAAACCTCAGAATCTCCTGAGAGATCTAGAAAAACATTGTTAAGTATATCAAACTGCAATGATCCCTGTGGGAATTTTGTAGTTTCAGTGTAGTGAAGATGGCTAATGAATTAGACTCAAAAATAGAATGCCACATTTAGATTACTGTTCTAATGTTTCTTTGCATAAACTTTGGTTCCAGTGAGTTCTTAACTGTGGTGGTGTTTTGCAAACAAAGGGAAACCTGAAGACATTTTCAGTATATTCGTCTTCTTTATTTTCTTTAAGAAAAGGTTATTCTGCTTGATAATTTATGTATCACATATCATGGATGGTTAATGCATAGTATGTTATGTCATAATTCATACTTTTATTACTTGGAAATTTTTATTTTAAAATGTCAGACTCATATTTGAGGTTCAAAAGTTGAGAATTTTTAGGTTAATAACGATTTTCAACTGTCAATTTCTAGATTTGTTCAGGTGTCATTTTTCTGGGTAATATTTTGCTATATAAAAGTTAATTATCTAATCAGTTTACTTTCAGTGAAAATTTTTGTTCTGTATATGTTTACTGTGGCTTCCATCAGCCTATTTTAGTTAAAAAACAAGACTTAATTTTAGCTGGGTAGTCTGGGCGACAGAGCGAGATCCTGTCTCAAAAAAAAAAAAATGTGTTTTCAGGTTCATCTTCGCTTGGAGAATCATATCACATTAAGAATAAATTGTTGGGAATCAAAGTTGGTACAAAGAAACTTCCAGAAGAGTAACTCCAACATTGCTATCTTTGGTATCTTCCAGAAACATATTTGCACTTACAAACCAGTATGCATCCCCTACATACATGTTCTTTCTCCATTTTAAAATGTAAATAGTAGCACACTGTACCTACTGCTCTGTATCTTTTTTCTATTAAATAGTATATACTAAAGATTTTTCCATAACAAGACTATGAGAACTTCTTTAGCCCTTGGAAATGTGGCTTATATAATTTTTTTTTTTTTTTTTTTTTTTTTTTGAGGCAGCCTTGCTCTGTCGTCCAGGCTTGAGTGCAGTAGTGCGATCTCGGCTCACTGCAACCTCCGCCTCCCAGGTTCAAGCTTTTGTCTTGCCTCAGCCTCTTGAGTAGCTGGGATTACAGGTGTGCACCACCACGCCCGGGTAATTTTTGTATTTTTAGTAGAGACAGGGTTTCTCCAAATTGGTCAGGCTGGTCTCGAACTCTTGACCTTGTGATCAGTCCGCCTCAGCCTCTCAAAGTGCTGGGATTATAGGCACGAGCCGCTGCGCCCAGCATATAATTTTCTTTTTCCAGTTTGTTATTTGTCTTTAGACTTTGGTTATGTTATTTTGCCATGCAGAAATATTTAGCTTTTTACCTGATGTAATTTATAAATCTTTTTAAGGCTTCTGGATTTTTGACGTGTCATTAGAAAGACCTTCTTCCTTCGAAGTTTATAAAAGATTTCCTTATGTTGTTTTGCAGATCTTTGTAGTGTTTTGTTTTTTAACATATAAATCCTTGATCCATTTGGAGTTTGTTATGGTTTATGAGTTATGGTTCCAAATTTATCTCTTTCCAAATGGCTACATGGTTGTCCCAACACTTATTATTATTATTATTATTATCATTTGAGATGGAGTCTCGCTCTGTCGCCCAGGCTGGAGTGCAGTGGTGCAATCTCGGCTCACTGCAACCTCTGCCTCCTGGGTTCAAGCAGTTCTTCTGCCTCAGCCTCCTGAGTAGCTGGGATTAGAGACACACGCCATCATGCCCAGCTAATTTTTGTATTTTTAGTAGAGACAGGCTTTCCTCATGTTGGTCAGGCTGGTCTCGAACTCCTAACCTCAGGTGATCGGCCTGCTTTGGCCTCCCAAAGTGCTGGGGATTATAGGTGTGAGCCACCGAGCCCGGCCTCAACACTATTTTTAAGAAGTCCATCTTTACTTCTCTGATTTGAGAGGCTGCTTTGTCATACACTGAATTTCTTTATGTACTTGGTTCTAGTCTGGTTTTCCTTTTAGTATCAATGATGTTTCTGTTTATTTACATTTTTTGTTTGTTTATTTTTAAGAGTCTGAGTCTTGTCTTTTTTAACCAGGCTGTGGTGCGGTGGTGTGATCATAGCTCACTGTAACCTTGAACTCCTGGGGATCATCCTGGGGATCAAGCTATCTTCCTGTCCCAGCCTGGCAAATCATTAGGATTACAGGTGTGAGCCATGGCACCTGGCCACCATGATACAGTTTTAAGTATTTTGTTTTATAGGTAGGACTAATCCATCCTCCTCACTTGTATTTTAGTGTGCTCCCTGTACTTTTGCCTATTAATTTATAAACAATGTAATTTCAGTGAAAATAATTTTTTTTTCTAGAATGTGGCTGATTATAAAGCTTGTATATTGTTCATCTTTATCTGTGGTTGAATTTGGAGCCTAATTTGATGATGACTACTTTGAGAGGCTTTGACTTTAGTTTTCCAGGAGTTAGGGTACGTTACTGACACCTTTCCTGGGGTCTCTATTTTGCCCCTAGCGCATGACTTGATGCACTTACCCACTGTATTATTGTGCCTATTTAGGTCAGCCCTTTTTATTCTTTTCTTTTGGTCCTGTTGGAGCTTCTTCTTACTCCTATGAGGCAGCAGTGTAAGAAACGTATTTTATGCTGGTTTGAGTTATTTTGTTGTAATAGAAGACTCTTCACAGTATTTAGCCTAGCATATTGCTCTAAGTAGAAAGCCCCTGATTGTTTTATAAGAAATAATGTTCATTATTTTATTTTTACTTTTGAGACTAGAGTCTCACTGTGTCATACAGGCTGGAGTGCAGTGGTGCAATCTTGGCTCACTGCAATCTCCGCCTTCTGGGGTTCAAGTGATTCTTGTGCCTCAGCCTCCTGAGTAGCTGGGATTACAGGTGAATGCCATCATGTCTAGCTAATTTTTGTATTTTTAGTAGAGATGGGGTTTTGCCATGTTGGCTAGGCATGTCTCGAACTCCTGGCCTCAAGTTATCTGCCTGCCTTGACCTCCAAAGTGCTAGGATTACAGGCATGAGCCACCATGCTTGGACTCATTATTAATTTTATAGCAGGTTTTCCTGTTTTCTTTTTTCCTCCCAAGTGGAAAGAAAAACTTTCTTGTAATTTTTCTCTAAAAATTTATGTTTGGCTTTGATGCAGTTACATGTGGTGTCTGCCATTTCATAAGCTGTCAGAATGGTACATTCATTTTTCTACAGCAGTATTTTAGAAAGTGAAAGTAGAGATGGAAGTCACAATATTTACTTGTATTTATCGCACAGTAACTTAAAAGGAGATGGAGCAATGGTACATTTCTTTCCAGCATTTAAAGAAAATTCCGTTTTTGGAGTTATATAATACGTGATTGTAGTTCATTTAGTATGCTTAGCCAAAAAAAAAAAAAAAGTCAAGTATACAAGCTTGCAATAAAAAGTTCTACTATATTAGGAAGTCAGAGTTGAGGAGGTACACAAAGGCATTTTGGCAAAAATGCACAAATGGTGGATACATAACCTTTTTAAAGAGACACTGTCTTCTTCTAAAGAGGCAGTCTGTTGCCCAAGGCTGTGCAGTGGCATGATCATGGTTCACAGCAGTCTTGGCTCCCATGGGCTCAGGTGATCCTCCCATCTCAGCTTCCGGAATCACTAGGACCACAGGTGTGTGCCACCGCACTTGGCTAATTTTATTTTATTTTTTGTAGAGACAGTGTCTTGTTGTGTTGCCCAGGCTGTTCTCGAACTCCTGTGCTGAATCGATCCTCCTGCCTTGTTCTCCCAACATGCTGGGATTACAGGCGTGAGCCACTGCATTTGGTCATATCATTATACCATGTCTCATGATTATGATGAGCAGATTACGTATTAGTCAAATAGCATTGAAATTTGGTGCTTTGTTGACTAACATTTTTGTCATTGGATAGTTTATTTGATGTTACTTTAGTCTAGATGAGTGGATTTCATGAGCACAATGAATTACAAGTAAAATGTATAGCCATAATTATAATTTCCAGTCCAAAAATGGTTTTCTGTTTAGAAAAGAAAATTCTATGCCATCTTAATAGATTTAAGAAGCAGTTCGTTGAAGAAATAATTTTGAATTTCAGTGAAGCGTTTTTTTTTTTTTTTTTTTGAGACGGAGTTTTGCTCTTGTTGGCCAGGCTGGAGTGCCATGGCGCGATCTCGGCACACCGCAACCTCCACCTCCTGGGTTCAAGCGATTCTCCTGCCTCAGCCTCCCGAGTAGCTGGCATTACAGGCATGCACCACCATGTCTGGCTAATTTTGTATTTTTAATAGACAGGGTTTCTCCATGTTGGTCAGGCTCGTTTCGAACTCCTGACCTCAGGTGACCTGCCCACCTTGGCCTCCCAAAGTGCTGGGATTACAGGCATGAGCCACCGCGCCTGGCCTAAGTGATTTTTTTGGAGAATTATTATTACTTTTTAAATAAAATTTGATAAAGTTAAATATTTTTCTTTTTTGTAGAAACAGTCTGGCTATGTTGGCCAGGCTGGTCTTGAACTCCTGGGGTCAAACGATCCTCCTACCTCAGCCTCTCAAAGTGCTAGGATTACAGGTGTGAGCCACCATACCCGGCTGAGAATTATTAAAACCCACATGAATCCAAGTATTAGACTTAAAGCCTGTCCTGGAATTTAAAATTTTATAATGCTACATAACTGGTAGATTAATGTTTCTTTTTCTTTTTTTTATTTGAGATGGAGTCTCGGTCCATTGCCCAGGCAGTTCAGTGGCATAATCTTGGCCACACTGCAGCCTCCACCTCCCAGGTTCAAGCAGTTTTCCCACCTCAGCCTCCCAGGTAGCTGGTACTACAGGCACACGCCACCATGCCCGGCTAATTTTTGTATTTTTAGTAGAGACGGGGTTTTGCTGTGTTGGCCAGGCTAATCTTGAACTCCTAACCTCAGGTGATCCACCCACTTCGGCCTCCCAAAGTGCTAGGATTACAGGCGTGAGCCACCGTGCCCAGCCTAATGTTGTTTCTTAAATAAGAAAAATGGATAATAATAGTGCCTTAGTTCTTGCTCAGTAGAGATTATTTGCCTGGCAGTTTTTAAAGTGCTGCAAACAAGTTCCAATTATTTTGAAATAGGGTTTTTGGAAAAAAATTGGTTTGACATTACCTAGGTTTTGGATTTTTTTCCTTTGTATTTGTTAGATAATAATAGTGTATTAACATATACACCAAGGAATACTATGCAGCCATAAAAAAGAATGAGTTCATGTCATTTGTAGGAACATAGATGAAGCTGGAAACCATCATTCTGAGCAAACTATTGCAAGGGCAGAAAACCAAACACTGCATGTTCTTACTCATAGGTGGGAATTGAACAATGAAAACACTTGGCCACAGGGTGGGAAACATCACACATCGGGGCCTGTTGTGTGGTGGGGGCAGGGGGGAGGGATAGCATTAGTAGATATACCTAATGTAAATGACGAGTTAATGGGTGCAGCACACCAACATGGCACAGGTATACATATGTAACAAACCTGCACGTTGTACACATGTACCCTATAACTTAAAGTATAATAAAAAATAATGATAAATAATAATAGTGTGTTAGGTTTTCTAGATAATAGTAGTTCCTTTAAATTATACCCTATTTTAAGTTAGCCCAGTTTTCTATAAAATGTATATATTTTAAATTGAGATATAATTCAAATACCGTAAAATTTATCCTTTTAAAATGTACAGTTGTGTTTTTAGTATATTCAGTATGTTAAGTGTATACAGAGTTACAAAACCATTATTAATAATTTTAAACATTGTCATCTTAATAAACATTTTCATCTTAAATTTGTATCTTTCGTGTGCCCTTTACACTTAAAATAACTGATCAAAAGGACTAATATTTTGATTTATACTTTCACAAAGGAGGTTACAGTTTTATATCACTTAACTTTGCCCATAGTCTCTAGTGCAGAGTCACAACATTCTTTGATTAGTTTTTCCATGTGCTGTAAAAAAAAATTATGCTATGACATGATAACTGCCATGATAGAAATACATACGGAGTGTATATGTGAATCGCAGAATCATTGGAGAAGGTGGTGAGCAAGAGAATATGCAAAGAAGGGCTCATGCTTAAAATTAGGTGTTGACAATTTTGTCAGAATTTGCTGGAAAGAGAAAGGCTTTTGGGACAAAGTAAATAATAGAGGGAAAATGCACACTTAGGATGTCTCACAGGGTTTTCTCAGTTGTGCTGTAAAACAAGAATTTGACAGTTCTTTACTGTAGGTAAATACTAAGAAAATATAAATAATGAGGCCGGGCGCAGTGGAAAAAAACAAAAAGAATTGCACGACCATACTTATTTTTTCTTAGGATTTTTCTTTGGTTGGTTGGTTGGTTGTTTGTTTTTAAGTTTGTGGTCCTACTTTGTAGTAGGATTCCTCTTAGAGGAAAAATTAAAAGATAAAACCACTTTTTTGGACTATTTTTCTGTTTCAGAAATTTGGGTTTGCTTTTTTAAGTAGGGGCCCTGTCATTTATAGCTGTAATGGTAAATCTTTTTTTTTTTTTTTTTGAGATGGAGTTTCAGTCTTGGTTGCCCAGGCTGGAGACAATGGTGTTATCTCAGCTCACTGCAACCTCTGCCTCCCGGGTTCAAGCGATTCTCCTGCCTCAGCCTCCCGAGTAGCTGGGATTACAGTTGTGCGGCACCATGCCTGGCTAATTTTTGTATTTTTAGTAGAGACGTGGTTTCACCATGTTGGTCAGGCTGGTCTTGAACTCCTGACCTCAGGTGATCAGCCTGCCTTGGCCTCCCAAAGTGCTGGGATTACAGGCCTGAGCCACCGCGCCCAGCCAGTAAATACTAACAAAGTCAGTTAAGTACCTGACTTTTATTTTACAAATATGTGCATAATTAATAGTGAACTACCCTGGTCTTCATGAGAGAGTGAAAGTCAAGCTATGTAATATTGGGGCAGATTCGTAGAGCTTCTTTATCTTACAGAACTGCAACAGCAGGTGGCATTAGAGATCAGGTTTAAGGGTGAGTTGCAACGTATTTTTAATAGTTGCCACTATTAGGAAGGGAAGTAACACATATTGGGGATTCAGGGTACAACTGGCAAAGCTCAGCTTGACCCTTGGGTGTTGCTGATCTGTTAGAAGATTCTCCGTATGTGTATATATTTTTTTAAACTAACCACTAAAAAATATAGCAATTAAGAATTACCTTCCAAGAAGAAAGGGAAAATAATGTTTTATGTCTAATACCTACCTTTCCATATCCCAAACTAAACAGTTGAAAAATAAGAGGGTGTCATCCAGGGCCTACTTAATAACCTTTACCTTTTCTTTACAAATGAATGTCATTTTGCACCAGCAAATGCCTTATGTCAAGAGTTATGGGCTGGACATGGTGGCTCCCACCTGTAATCCTAGCACTTAGGGAGGCCAGGGTGGGTGGGTGGCTTGAGCTCAGGAGTTCAAGACCAGTCTGGCAACATGGTGAAACCCCCCTGTACAAAAAATACAAATGTTAGCCAGGCATGGTGGCTTACACCTGTTGTCCCAGCTACTCAGGATGCTGAGGCAGGAGGATCACTTGAGCACAGGAGGTCGAGGCTGCAGTAAGTTGTGTTCATGCCACTGTACTGCAGCCTAGGTGATAGAGAGATGGAGTGGAATATATGATTGGATAAGGACTTACAGGGAAGAGGGTGGTAGTTTACATATTAACTGTGGCTTCCCTGGAACTGCTTAATGTAAATACGGATCTTTCTATAATCTGGATTATGCATACTAATGCTTTAGTTTCTCTAAAATCTATGACCTAAATTGAGAGAATACTGATTATTAAAAGAAGATAATGTCAACAAAGATGTCAGAAATGTTATTAAGGTGAAATTGTAACCAGAACTCACTTTTGAAACAAAAGAGGTACTGAACTAGTGTTTATTTTTTAACAGCCAAGTCCTAATTTACTATGTATATTTTACTTTTATTTTTGGAAAACATAACAAAGTATACAAGCTTGCAATAAAAAATTCTACTATATTAGGAAGTCAGAGTTTAGGAGGTACACAAAGGCATTTTGACAAAAATGCACAGATGGTAGATACATACACTAGAATATTTTAGCTATATTGAGTGAAGCTACATTGAATTACTAACATCTGAGGATATATATGAAGGCACAAAAATGATCCTAACATCTTTCTGTAGGATTTGATAGTAACTCTCACAGTAAAAACAGTGAAACAAAATGGCACCTGCTTCTCAGCCTCACTTTTTCATTTCTTAGCAAAATTACTGAGTGTGATTATTGTGTAGTTCCTTGCCTAGTCTTTGATTTTACGGGCTGGGGGCTCCAAAAGATTGCTGAGGAGATCAAAAGCAGATGCTGAAAATTATAAGCCAAGGCAGGGGAGCTTGGTAACCTTTCTTTCTAAGCTGTTTGTTGATTATAACGGTTAGGGCAATTATGAAGGTTAGGAATTATGAAATATGGAAATTCTCCTAAGCATACTTGGTAACTCTTAAAAATTCTATTTGTCTCAACCTCGATAACTAAAATTACCTAAATACATGAGAAAAATTAGAAAAGCAAATTTAATCACTAAATTTCTAAATAAAAAGCAAAAAGGATAAAAAAGTTTCACTGTGCAAGGAGAAAGGAAGGAGGATGAGGGAATGGAAAGACTCAGCTTAGACATCCCCCAATTCTGTGAAATGTTCCCTGAACCTTTCTAGGAGGTTACTCTATCCTCTGTGTTTCCATTGCATATATTTCTGTTTTTAACATATAGCACATTGTATAATAATTATTAATTGATTTCTCTATTTCTTTGGCTCCTTCAGTGTCAGGGTGATCTTTTAAGTTTGTGCTTTTTATGAGCAACACAGAAAATGCTTTAAAAACAGTTCAGTAAGACTGAAGAAAAGATCTGTAAGCATAAAACAAATACCATCATCATTACCAAAAATACAATGCTTAAAATATAGCTTGAGAATGTGAATATTTATTTCCTTATTCCTAAGATTTTGCTTTTAAATACACTATCTGCCGGGCGCGGTGGCTCATGCCTGTAATCCCAGCACTTTGGGAGGCCAAGGCGGGCGAATCACAAGATCAAGAGATTGAGACTATCCTGGCCAACATGGTGAAACCCCATTTCTACTAAAAATACAAAAAATTAGCTGGGTGTGGTGGTGCGTGCCTATAATCTCAGCTACTTGGGAGGCTGAGGCAGAAGAGTTGCTTGAACCCGGGAGGCGGAGGTTGCAGTGAGCCAAGATCGCGCCATTGCACTCCAGCCCGGATGACAGTGTGAGACTGTCTCAAAAAAAAAAAAAAAAGAAAAGAAAAGAAAACTGTCATAACTGTATTACTCAAATATTTCCTCTTCTCTCATTTGCTAAAAATATATAGTAAAACTTTCATGCCTATTTAAAACAATCTCTAGGCCGAGTGCAGTGGCTCATGCCTGTAATCCCAGCATTTTGGGAGGTTGAGGCAGGCGGATCATGAGGTCAATAGATCGAGACCATCGTGGCCAACATGGTGAAACCCCGTTTCTACTAAAAATACAAAAGTTAGCTGGGCATGGTGGCATGTGCCTGTAGTCTCAGCTACTTGGGAGGCTGAGGCAGGAGAATCACTTGAACCCGGGAGGTGGAGGTTGCAGTGAGCCGAGATTGCGCCACTGCGCTTCAGCCTGGTGACAGAGCGAGACTCTGTCTCAAAAAAATGAATAAATAAAACAATCTGTAGATTGCTATTTTTAAAAAATTGCGGATGCCAAGGTGGGCAGATCACCCGCGGTCAGGAGTTCAAGACCAGCCTAGTCAACATGGCAAAACCTGGTCTCTACTAAAAATATAAAAATTAGCCAGGAATGGTGACACCCACCTGTAGTCCCAGCTACTTGGAGGGATGGAGTACGATAATCACTTGAAACCGGGAGGTGGAGATTGCAGTGAGCTGAGATTGTGCTACTGCACTCCAGCCTAGGTGATAGAGTGAGACAATATGTAATAAATAATTAGGAACATCTGAAAGTAATCTTAGTTTAAGAAAACATTTTGAAGTTGGGCATGGTGGCTTAGGCTTGTAATCCCAGTTACTCAGAAGACTGAGGCAGGAGGATTGCTTGAGGCCAGGAGTTTAAATCCATCCTTGGCAACGTAACAAGACCCCATTTCTGATTTTAAAAATAAGGAAGAAAGACAAAACATTTTTAGATGTCAAACACCTTTTGAAAGAGTTTAACACATCTTAATGACTTACCCCAAATAGGTGGTACCATATGAACCCAAGTCAAACAATTTTATTATTAATACTGTGGGGTATTGTGTTTTTCCAATTGCCTTTTGTTTTGTTTTTATTTTTAAAACCAATTCTTTGTGTTTAGGCTCCTTAGCTCTTTTTTTTTTTTTTGATATAGTTTCTTTTTATTTATTTAGAGACAGAGTCTCATTCTGTCACCCAGGCTGGAGTGCAGTGGTGCAATATCAGCTCATTGCAACCTCTACCTCCCAGGTTCAAGCGATTCTCATGCCTCAGTCTCCTGAGTAGCTGAGATTACAGGCATGTGCCACCATGTTCGGCTAATTTTGTATTTTTAGTAGAGACAGGGTTTCGCCATGTTGACCAGGTTGGTATCAAACTCCTGGCCTCAAGTGATCTGCACGCCTCGGCTTCCCAAAATTCTGGGATTACAGGTGTGAGACACCACGCCCAGTCTAGGCTCCTTAGCTCTTACCAGAGAATTTGGGACTTATTAATAGGAGAAGATAGGCACATTCTGTCATCTTACTTGTGCCCTATGGGCTGCGTGCCATCTCAGAGTGCTTTTTTTTTTTCCTTATGCCTATTTATGAAGAGGTCCAGAATGCATGTCTACATTATTTGTCTGCTGCGTTTTCACTTCCATGTTCTTGTTGACAAATGCTATTCAAGCAAGAAGACCCGATTGTATGTAGGTATCTCTGAGTCTTGCTATGATGGATTCTGTAGTCTTACCTTCATCTTGATTGTTTACTTTAAAAGCTGCTTAAGCTAGAGGTATTTTTATGGTAGAGAAGAGAACAGTTGGCACAGAGCCCAGCTTCTCCATGGCAGCAGCAATTATGCAAATTATCCTGGATCTTTACATTTCAGTAAAACCTTTCTTCCCCCTTTACATACACAAAATAGACAGCTAAGGGGCTGTGATCTGTCCTAAAGCCTTGGAGATAAAACAGGATGTCACTCTTTTCTCAAAATGACTTCTATTACGGAAGCATGAGCTCCCTTAAATGGAAGGGCAAAGCAAATCCCTGCCATTGGGCTCTGCAGCCTCTGCTATAAATGTGCCAGGAAGATTAAAACTACCGTAATTAGTTTAATCAGGTTCATCCTCAATTCTTGCTTTCATTATGTAGTAGGAACTTCCCTAATCAGTACTGCATTTGGCTGATTGAAGAGTTCACTTTCATAGCTAGGATATCTGCTGGAGTCTGTATTGTGGTTTGTTTTAATGGTGTATATATGGTGAATGTGAATGTTTCTCATTTCATTGTTGATCTTGCTAATGGAAAAAAAAATCATTATTGAACCAAATTGTTAGAAGGTATATCTTCTTTAGTCCCAGAGAATTAAGCCTAAATATCATTACTTTGACTCACTAATTCATATACTGCTTTTTATGGTTGTCTGCTCATATCTTTGATTTCATTTTAGTGATTGTAAATCACTCCAGAGATCCTCACATACGGCTGCTCAATAATTACACATTACTAATTAATTCTGAGCTACAGCTGTATGGAAATGAATGAAAGCTTTTTGAGAGACATCAGAATTAAAGGTCCTATATGATAAGATGACAAAACCTGGAACTTTTATGAAAATTCATTAATAGGAAGACAAGATGAAACTTAATGATGAAAGAAAAGTTTCCTCTCTGACCTCACTTTGTGAGTCAAAATCACTGAGTACATAGTTCAAAATTGTACCTCTTTCGTAACTAGTTAGATGGGGATAGGGAGAAATCCTGTGAGAAAGACTATAGATAAAGTCAGATTTGCAGTGGTTTTTCATGTTGGGAATAAAAGAGGTGTTAAAAAGACCCTGAAGACTTTGTCCTCTGCCACTGGGACAAATTGACACCTTATGTCTATTCCTTAAATTATATAGCAAGAAGAACTTCTTGGGTGGTGGAAGTTTACATCACTTGATGATTTCTATATTAGTATTGCCATTATTTTATCATAATTTATTTAAGAAATTATGCTAGTAACATGTTTTGGCTTACTCTTGATCCTATGAGGGCCATATAATGAGGATAGAATTTGGGGCTTCAGTGTGGAATATAAAATTCAAGTTCAGCATCTAATGGTTTTGTAATTTAAGAAAAGCCCATTGTGGTCTGCTTTTGAAAAGAAAATATTTGGTGACTTTCTATTAAAATGCATTCTTGACCTATATGTTTAATTTTCTTTAATATTTCTGTTTGGCATTTTTTTTTTTTTTACTCCTGTTCTCAGATGTTTTGGTTCTCTTTTGATTATATGCCACAAACTGAAGCATACTTTTCTTGAAAGTGTTTTCTGGGCCAGGCGCAGTGGCTGATGCCAAGGAGTTCAAGACCAGCCTGGGCAACATAGAGAGACCCTGTCTCTACAAAACATTTTTAAAAACTAGCCGGCTGGTCGGGCACAGTGGCTTATGCCTGTAATCCTAGCACTTTGGGAGGCTGAGACGGGCAGATTACCTGAGTTCGGGAGTTCAAGACCAGCCTGACCAACATGGAGAAACCCCATCTCGACTAAAACTACAAAATTAGCCGGGCGTGGTGGCACACACCTGTAATCCCAGCTACTTGGAAGGCTGAGGGAGGAGAATCGCTTGAACCCGGGAGGCAGAGATTGCGGTGAGCCGAGATCACACCATTGCACTCCAGCCTGGGCAACAAAAGTGAAACTCTGTCTCAAAACACAAAAAACAAAACAAAAAAATGAACAAACAAAAAACAAAAAAACTAGCCATGCATGGTGGTGTGTGCCTGTAGTCCCGTCTTCTCAGGAGGCTGAGGCAACATTAAGTACATTTACATTGTTTTGCAGCCCTCACCATCCGTTCTTCTCTACAGTTTTTTTTTAATCTTCTGCAACTGAAATTGTGTATCTATTGAACAGTGACTCCCCTGTTACCCCTCTCAGAAGCCCCTGGCAACCACTATTCTGTTTTCTGTCTTTATGAATTTGACTGTTCTGGTTACCTCGTATGTAAGTGGAATCATGCAATATTTGTCTGCTGGTGACTGGCTTGTTTCACTTAGCATAGTATCTTTAAAGTTTATCCATGTTTTAGCGTTCGTTAGAATTTTCTTTTGGCCGGGCGTGGTGGCTCACACCTGTAACCCCAGCACTTTGGGAGGCCGAGGCGGGTGGATCTCAAGGTCAGGAGATCGAGACCATCCTGGCTAACACGGTGAAACCCTGTCTCTACTAAAAATACAAAAAAAAATTAGCCATGCCTGGTGGCAGGCGCCTGTAGTCCCAGCTACTCAGGAGGCTGAGGCAGGAGAATGGCATGAACCCGGGAGGCGGAACTTGCAGTGAGCCGAGATCGTGCCACGGCACTTCCAGCCTGAGCGACAGAGTGAGACTCCGTCTCAAAAAAAAAAAAAAAAAAAAAGAATTTTCTTCTTTTATGGCTGAATAATATTCCATTGTGTGTACATTTGACCCTTTAACAATGCTGAAGTTATGGGCACCAACTCCACACACAGTTGAAAATCCAAGTATAACTTTTGACTCCCCCAGAACTTAACTGCTAATAGTCTACTGTTGACCAGAAGCCTTAACGATAACATAGCCTGTTAACACATATTTAATGTTATATGTATTATGTACTATATTCTTAAAGTAAGTTAGAGAATAGAAAATGAAATATTTACACTGTTCATTAAGTTGAAGTTGATAAGGTTGTCATCCTTATCGTCTTCATTTTGAATAGGCCAAGGAGGAAGAGTAGGGGTTGGTCTTGCTGTCTAAGGGGTAGCAGAGGTGGAAGAAAATCTCCATATGCTATGAAGCCTGCACAGTTCAAACTTTTGTTGTTCAAGAGTCAGTTGTATATACCATATTTCATTTATTCATCCATTGATGAACTGTGAAGCAGCCTGCTTTTGGCTGTTGTGACTAACTAATGCTTCCATGAACATGGATTTACAAATACCTGTTCCAGTTCCTGCTTTCACTTCTTCTGGGTGTCTGCAAATTTAAGAATCAAAATTTTAAACAAATCAAATTGGCACTAGATAAGTTACTTGTAGGGTTTGTATGGAAAAATAAGCAAGAGTAGCCACAACTTTTCTGAAAAGAACAGTAACTAGAAATCAGGCTTATTAGATAATAAAACAAAAATTAAAAGGGTTAGAATATTGTGGTTGTGGTGCACTGGCAGACGGAAAATCACTGACGCCGAATAGAAAATCTAATAATTGGCTGGGTGGGGTGGCTTACACCTGTAATCTCAGCACTTTGGGAGGTTGTGACGGGAGAATTGCCCGAGCCCGGGAGTTTGAGACCAGCCTGGGCAACATAGTGAGACCCCCCCCCTCTACCAAAATTAAAAAAAAAAAATAGCCAAGCGTGATTGCACATGCTTGTGATCCCAGCTACTCAGGAGGCTGAGGTGGAAGGATTGCTTGAGCCCAGGAGGTCAAGGCTACAGTGAGCCATGTTCTTGCCACTGAACTCCAGCCTATGTGACAGAGCAAGACCCCACCTCAAAAAGAAAAAGGAAGAAGAAAAGAAAAACTAGTAGTAGACTCGTGTATACGTGAGGATTTAGTACATGGGAAGTGTAGCATTTCAAATCAGAGGATGAAAGATGGAATTATTCAGTCAATTCCATTAGAACCGGTAGTTCTGTAGTAGATTTTATATTACCATACACACATATACATGCATACATATATATTAAACTTCATGAGTGCATGTCTTTTTTCTTTTTATGGCTACATTTACTTTGAGAAGACAAAGATGTCATTTTCCACATTCAAAAGAAACTACAGTCGTGTGCTGCGTAATCATGTTTGGATCAATGACAGATCACATTTTGGTGGTCCCATAAGAGTATAATGGAGCTGAAAAATTCCTGTCACCTAATGATGTCTTGATGATCCTGACCCTGTGTAGACTTAAGCTAATGTTTGTTTGTGTTTTAGTTTTTAACAAAAAAGTTGAAAAGGTAAAAATAAATTTAAAAAATTTTAAATAAATAATTTTAAAGATACAAAGAAAAGATTTTGTACAGCTGTATGTTATATTTGCATTTTAAGCTGTTACTACAAAAGAGTCAGAAAGTAAAAAAATGTAAAAGGTAATAAAGTAAAAAAGGAAGCTAAGGTTAATTTGTTTTGTTTTATTTATTTATTTATTTTTAATTGAGACAGAGTCTTGCTCTTGTCGCCCAGGCTGGAGTGCAATAGCACGATCTCGGCTCACTGCAGCCTCCGCCTCCTGGGTTCAAGTAATTCTCCTGCCTCAGCCTCCCGAGTAGCTGAGATTACAGGCTCCTGCCACCATGACCAGCTAATTTTTGTATTTTTAGTAGAAACGCAGTTTTGCCATGTTGTCCAGGCTGGTCTCAAACTCCTGACCTCAAGTGATCCGCTGGCCTCAGCCTCCCAAAGTACTGGGATTACAGGCGTGAGCTGCTGTGCCCAGCCAGATGAATTTATTATTGACAAAGGGAAATTTTTAAAAATTTAATGTATCTTAAGTGTTCAGTGTTTATAAAGTCAACAGTAGTGTACAGTAATGTCCTAGCCCTTCACAGTCACTGAGCATTCACTGACTTTCCCAGAGTGTTGTACAGTCTTGCAAGCTCCATTCATGATAAGTACCCTAGACAGGTGTACCTATATTTTCTATAAGTAGATTTTTATCTTTTATACCATATTTTTACTGTACCTTTTCTATGTTTATATACAAAAATCCTATTTTTTTTGCAGTGGCCTATAGTGTTCAGTACAGTACCACGCTGTACAGGTTAGTAGCCTAGGAGCAATAGGTTATTCCATACAGCTTAGGTGTGTGGCAGGCTATATCATCTAGATTTGTGTAATTACACACTATGATCATACAATGACAAAAATCACATTTCTTAGAGACATTTCTTAGAATTTATCCCCAGTGTTAGGTAACACACACCGTACTTTGATTCTACTTCATCATCTAGCTGTCACCCCACTTCACTGTTTCCCTTGCTATTCTTTACTTACTTTTTAGATTTCTCTTTCCATTCTCTTTCAAACCCATATCAACCAGGTTTTTGCTCCTTAATAAAGGAACTGCTGTTGCATGATTACCAGTGACTCCAATCCAACAAACAAATGTATGTTCTCATTTCTATTTGACTTGTCAGCAGCATTTGTCGCTCCTGGAAATATGTGCTTCATTTGGGTTCCAAGA
Source organism: Pan troglodytes (assembly GCF_028858775.2). NCBI lineage: Eukaryota > Metazoa > Chordata > Mammalia > Primates > Hominidae > Pan > Pan troglodytes. The sequence goes on from NC_072398.2 coordinate 93,700,639, forward strand.
TACCACACATTCATTCTCTCTCTCTCTCTCTCTCTTTTTCCTTATTCTTTTCTGGCTTCTCAATCTTCCTGATCTTTAATGTTACAATACCTTGGTGTTATCAGTCCTTAGTTTACTGTTCGGTTTACATTCACCCTCACTCGGTTATGTCCAGTCTCAAGCTTTTAAATGTCAATATGCTGTTGACTTCTAAATTTGAATCTTTCTTCTTAGGCTTCTCTACTTTGATGTTTAGTAAGTATTTCAATTTTAACATGTCTCAAACTAAACTCCTGATCATCATTTTCAGTCTTCCTCTAAGTGAGTTAATAATTTCCTCACTTCTGTTGTTACTAAAATGTTAGCTGATCATCGCAGCATAACCTAATTGCCTAATTAATTTTGTAAGCCCTCTCCTAGTATTCACTTGCTGTTTATCCCGTAACACTTGCCACCTTCTAACAAATAATAATCTTTAAAAGTTTTTTGTGTTTTTTCTTTACTGTCCTTCTCTCTGCAATTGTCTGTCTTTTCCTTGACATATCCACAACAATGAGTAAGTACCCATAAATATTGTTGAATGAATGGTCAAGTCATATACCTCTTCATAAAATCTTCGAATGGCTTCCTCTTTCTTGGACTGAAAAATGTCCATTTTCCTACCACCTGCAACATTACTCTTCTCTTGCTTACTCTAGTACTGCAAACCTGGATTCTTTATTGTTCTTTAAACAGACAAGCTCCTGGCTCAGGGCCTTTGCTTTCTTGGTTCCTGTTTTTTCCCACATACCTACGTGGATCCATCTTTGTCTTTCACCTCCTTTTCATTTCTGCACAATTGAGTTTTCAATCAGAACTTTCCGACAGCCTGTTTTAACATTGTAAATTCTTTCCATCCCTGGCCTTTTCAATTCCTCCATGCTCTGATTTTCTCCATAGTGCATTTTATCATCTGATATACCAAATATTTTACTTATTTTCTCTACTTTGCTCATGCATTACAATGACATCTCCATGGAGGAAGATGTTTTTGGATTTTTTTTTAACTGCTGTTATCCTCAGTGCTCAATAGTAGGTACTTAGTAAATACTTGCTGAAAAAATGAAAAAAAAATTTTTTTTTGAGATGGAGTCTTGCTCTATCCCCCAGGCTGGAGTGCAGTGGCACGATCTCAGCTCACTGCAACCTCTGCCTCCCTGGTTCAAGCTATTCTTCCGCCTCAGCCTGCCAAGTAGCTGGGATTACAGGCACACACTGCCACACCCAGCTAATTTTTTTTTTTGTATTTTTAGTAGAGATGGGGTTTCACCATGTTGGCTAGGCTGGTCTTGAACTCCCAACCTCAGGTGATCCTCCTGCCTCAGCCTCCCAAAGTGTTGGGATTACAGGCGTGAACCGCCATGCCCCCCCTGAAAAAGTGAATTATTGATGAAGCAAGAATTTAATATTATAAAATGAAATCAAGTGTTCTTGAATACTATCAGTTATAGTTAGAAAGTATTCTATAACAGCAAAAAGAATTTATTAATAAAAGAAACAGCAGAATCTATGAAATACTTAGAAATATATTTAACAGCACATGTTTAGGATTTATATAGATAAAATTATAAATACCCAGAAACACGAAAAAGCTTGACTAAATACATTTACTTTGTTATTGTAGAGCTAAAGTTAATGTTGAGATGTTTTTCTACATTAAGATACAAAGTTAGAGCCATGTGAGGTTTTTTAAAAACTTCAATCATATCTCAAGTTTGTGAGGAAGTATACATATGGAAAAACAGTCCGATGAAAAGGTTATTAAAGTAGTGGTGATATTTGCACAATTCTGTAACTATAGTTAAAAAAAACCCACTGAATTGTGCACTTTAAAAGGGTGAATTTGGTTGGGTGCAGTGGCACATGCTTGTAATTCCAACACTTTGGGAGGCTGAGGTAGCCAGATCACTTGAGCTCAGGAGTTCGAGACCAGCCTGGGCAACAAAGTGAGTGTCTTATCTCTAGAAAAAATTGGCCAGGCATGGTGCATGGTGTTGCATTCTTGTGATCCCAGCTACTTGAGAGGCTGAGGTGGGATGTTGGCTAGAGCTTGGGGGGGCAAAAGTTGTGGCAAGCTGAGATTGACACTGCACTCTAGCCTGGGCAACAGAACCAGGCCTTGTCTCAAACAAAAACAAGGTGAATTTTATGGCATGTGAGTTAAGTCTCAGTAATGTTGTAAATAAAATAGAGAATTTCTATAGGAATACAAGAAAAAAAAACCTACTTGTTTTCAAATATTCAAACGTTATTATGAAGTTATAATATCCATATATTAGTGGCACAAGAATAATCATAAATATGAATGAAACAAAACCTTAGGAACTTAGAGTAAGATCCAAATACGAATAAGAATATGTAATAAGTATGTTATTACATTACATTAATTATAAATAATCAGTGGGCATGAAATGAGTAATGTTCTTAGAACAATGAGCAAACCTTTTGGAATAAAGGCTACTTCCCTACCCCCAGATTATATTTTTAGAATTTAACATGGCAAATAAAGGAAAAACGAAAAGAAACCGAAAAATAATTAATTGAAAGTGTAGTGAAGATTGTCGTCTAGAAGGACATGATTTTTCCAAGTATAAGAAAACAAGACTGGGCGTGGTGGCTCACGCCTGTAATCCCAGCACTTTGGGAGGCCGAGGCTGGCGGCTGAGGTTGGGAGTTCGAGACCAGCCTGACCAATATGGAGAAACCCTCTCTCTACCAAAAATACAGAATTAGCCAGGCATGGTGGCACATGCCTGTAATCCCAGCGACTCGGGAGGCTGAGGCATGAGAATCACTTCAACCTGGGAGGCAGAGGTTGCGGTGAGCCAAGATTGCACCATTGCACTCTTAGCCTGGGCAACAAGAGTGAAACTCCATCAAAAAAAAGAAAAAAAAAGTAAACAAAACTGTATTCCACCTTAGGCTGGAATATATTTTTTCATGAATGAAAAAAAGAGAGCTGGGTGCGGTGACTCACGCCTGTAATCCCAGCACATTGAGAGGCTGAGGTGAGTGGATCGCTTGAGGTCCAGAGTTCGAGACCAGCCTGGCCAACATGGTGAGACTCCATCTCTACTAAAAATATAAAAATCAGCCAGACGTGGTGGCGGGTCCCTGTAAACCAGCTACTTGGGAGGCTGAGGCACAAGAATTGCTTGAACCCAGGAGACGGAGGTTGCAGTGAGCCGAGGTTGAGCCACTGCACTCCAGCCTGGGTGATAGAGCTAAACTCAGTCTCAAAAAAATGAGAGAGAGAAAAAACCCCAAAACAAACCTATAAAGTTAAAGAGACTATTTTATTTAATGCAGTGATTAAGCACTTTAGTTATGAAATCAGACTATGTTTAAATTATTTCTTAATCATTTACTGGTTAAGTGACCTTGAGCAAGTTAGCCAATATCTAAAACACTCTTTAATCTTTTAAATGAGGATAGTTATAGTAATTTCACTATATGGTGGTTGTAAGGAATATGTGAGGTAATTAGTACAGTTTTTCATAAGTATTTGAATACATAAAAGATTTTGGCCAGGCACAGTGGCTCATACCTGTAGTCCTAGCACTTTGGGAGGCTGAGGCAGGAGATTGCTTGAGGCCAGGCGTTCAAGACCAGCCTGGGCCTTTCACTTTTTAATAAAAATTTTTAAAACCTTTTGTTTAAGATTTTAACTTCAAGAAGAATAGTAGGTGAAAGACAGCTGGTAAATTGGGAAAAATGTGCAACATGTGAGAAAGAAGTATTATATTAAGGGCCCATCTAAATTAGAAATGACCTCCACAATTTAGAAAAATATGGACCAGGATCTTGAACAGCTTTTCACTGCAGGAGAAATACAGATGGCCAGCAAAATCATGTGAAAAGACGTTTAGAATAATAGATAAGTCAAATATAAACAGAAATGCAATAGGAAGTCTTTTTTTTTTTTTTTTTTTTTTTTTGGAATCAGGGTCTCACCCTGTCTCCCAGGTTAGAGTGCAGTGGTGTGATCATGGCTCATGGCTCACTGCAGCCTTGACCTCCTGGCTCAAGCCATTCTCCACTTCAGCCTCCCATGTACCTGAAACTACAGGCATGCACCACTGTGCCCAGCTAATTTTGGAGATTTATTTTTTGTAGAGAAGGGGGTCTCCCTGTGTTGCACAGGGTAGTCTCAAACTCTTGGGTTCAAGTAATCCTCCTGCCTCAGCTTCCCAAAGTGTTGGGATTACAGGTGTGAGCCACGAGGCCTGGCCAGAAAAAGAGTGTGTGTATGTGTGTGTGTGTGTGTGTGTGTGTGTGTATGTATGTGTGATGTAGTCTGGCTGTGTAGCCCAGACTGGAGTGCTGTGGTGCGATCTTTGCTCACTGCAATCTCCGTCTCCTGGGTTCAAGCAATTCTGCCTCAGCCTACCCCAGAAGCTGGGATTACAGGTATGTGCCGCCACTTCCAGCTGGTTTTTTTTTTTGTATTTTTAGTAGAGATGGGGTTTCACCATGTTGGCCAAGCTGGTCTGGAACTCCTGACCTCAAATTATCCACCCACCTTGGCCTTCCAAAGCGCAAGGATTATAGGCATGAGCCACTGCGCCCAACCCTGGATGTCTTTATATAAGGTTGTGACATCTTACATACTGACAATTGGAAATAAAAAGTCTTTTTTGGCCGGGTGTGGTGACACCTGTAATCCCAGCACTTTGGGAGGCCGAGGTGGGCAGATCACAAGGTCAGGAGATCGAGACCATCCTGGCTAACACGGTGAAACCCCATATCTACTAAAAATACAAAAAATCAGCCGGGCATGGTGGCGGGCGTAGTCCCAGCTACTTGGGAGGCTGAGGCAGGAGAGTGGTGTGAACCTGGGAGGCAGAGCTTGCAGTGAGCCGAGATGGCGCCACTGCACTCCACCCTGGGCAACAGAGCGAGACTCCGTCTCAAAAAAAAAAAAAAGTCTTACATGTCATTGTCTAGTGTGTAACTAATGCATATGCCCTTCAGCTTTGTAATTTCACCTTTAAAAATTTACCTGAAGGAAGTAATTGAACAAGTATGCAAAGAAAAATGCAATTGGATGTTTACCATATTGTTATTTTTATTTTATTTTATTTATTTATTTATTTGTTTATTTTGAGACAGTGTCTCCCCATTTATTTATTTTTTTTGAGACAGTGTCTCCCTCTGTTGCCCAGGCTGGAGTGCAGTGGTGCAATGTCAGCTCACTGCAAGCTCCGCCTCCCAGGTTCACACCATTCTCCTGCCTCAGCCTCCCGAGTAGCTGGGACTACAGGCACCCGCCACCATGCCCGTCTAATTTTTTGTATTTTTAGTAAAGACGGGGTTTCACTGTGGTCTTGATCTCCTGACCTCGTGATCCACCTGCCTTGGCCTCACAAAGTGCTGGGATTACAGGTGTGAGCCACCACGCCCAGCCCCTTTTTTTTTTTTTTTTTTTTGAGACAGAGCCTCGGTCTGTCTCCCAGGCTGGAGTACAGTGACACAATCTCGGCTCACTGCAACCTCTGCCTCCCGAGTTCTAGTGATTGTCCTGCCTCAGCCTCCTGAGTAGCTAGGATTACAGGTGCGTGCCACCACACCCAGCTAATTTTTTTGTATTTTTAGTAGAGATGGTGTTTCACCATATTGATCAGGCTGGTCTCAAACTCCTGACCTGATGTTCCGCCCTCCTCGGCCTCCCAAAGTGCTAGGATTACAGGTGTGAGCCACCGCGCCCAGCCTACCATATTATTTATAGTAACAAAAAGCCAGAAACTATTTAAGTACAGTCAGTAGGTGGTTGATTTTATGAATTATGAACTATTGTGAAACTGTTGAATTTAACATCTAACTCTTATTTACACATAAAGGTGTCATATCATTTAAAGCAAATGGGCTACAAAACAGCAAGCATTGTTGGCTCCATTTGTATAAAAGAATGTACACTTGTTTATTTTGATGTATACGGTAAAATATCTGAAATGTAAAGTCTTTATTCATGAAAGGTATTATTTATACTTTGGTTCTTTTTTTTAAATGAGAGTATTTTATATGTGGAATAAAGCTATTTTTCTGTTGGAAAAAATTACATGCTTAATATCATGTTTTAATACAGCATCTTTTTCAGTGCCTAATTGATAATATGCTCTCTTAAAGTGATAACTCTTATCAGTCATTTTAAAAGGTTCTTACAAATGTAAGAGGATAATATCATCAGTACCAAATACAGTTTTCAAAATCTTTTTTTTTTTTTTTTTTTTTTTTTGTGACAGAGTCTTGCTCTGTTGCCCAGGCTGGAGTACAGTGGTGTGATCTCGGCTCACTGCATCCTCCGCCTCCTGGGTTCAAGCGATTCTCCTGCCTCAGCCTCTTGAGTAGCTGGGACCACAGGCATGCGCCACCCTGCTAATTTTTTTTTTTTTTTTTTTGTATTTTTAGTAGAGGCGAGTTTCACCATGTTGGCCAGGATGGTCTCACTCTCCTGACCTCGTGATCTGCCCACCTTGGCCTCCCAAAGTGCCGGGATTACAGGCATGAGCCACTGTACCCGGCTTCAAAATCTTAATGTTGTCTCATTCATTTATTTTATATAGTATCAGGATTTGGAAGAAAAGATTTTTGAAACCAACATCAAATTATCTGTGTGCCTTATTTAGTCATAGACCATTTACTGTGGGATATGAACTCTGTTTTAAACTGCTTTTAATTTCTCTCAGATATTTATTTCAGGTAAAAGTGAAAAACCAGGCCAGGCACAGTGGCTCATGCCTGTAATCCCAGCACTTTGGGAGGCTGAGGCGGGTGGATCACGAGGTCAGGAGTTCAAGACCAGCCTGGCCAAGATGGTGAAACCCCGTCTTTACTAAAAATACAAAAATTAGCTGGGCCTGGTGGCGGGCTCCTGTAATCCCAGCTACTCAGGAGGCTGAGGCAGAGAATTGCTTGGACCCGGGAGGCGGAGGTTGCAGTGAGCCGAGATGGCGCCACTGCGCTCCTGCTTGGGCAACAGGGCAAGACTCCATTTCAAAAAAAAAAAAAAGTGAAAAACCAGGCTTGAACACATTCATTAGCCAATTAAGGAAGCTGAATATGTTTCTACTTTACTTTTAGACAGAATTTAAAAAATAACCTCCTATTTAAGTATAACATACATATAGAAAAATACCCATCATAAATGTAACAGCTCAGCGAATTTTCATGAACTCAGCCATATGGGACAACCAACATTCAGATTAAGAAATGTGTTTGCCAGGTGCGGTGGCTCACCCCTGTAATCCCAGCACTTTGGGAAGCTGAGGGAAAATCACTTGAGCCCCGGAGTTCGAGATTAGCCTGGGCAACAAAGCAAGACCTCATCTCTACAAAAAAACCAAAAAACAAAAAACAACACAAAAAAATTAGCCAGACATGGTGGCTTGTGCCTGCAGTCCCAGACTTGGGAGGCTGAGGTGGGAGGATCACTTAAGCTTAGAAGTTCAAAGTTATAATCAGGTCACTGCACTCCAGCCTGGGCCACAGAGTGAGACCCTGTCTTAAAAAAATAAAAAAGTAGTATGACATTGCTAGCACCCAGTAAGAACCCCTTGGGCTTCTTTCTCATTACTGTCCTTACCATGAGTAATAATTTTTTTTATTTTTAATATCATAATAAATTTTTCCTCTTTGTGGTCTTTATATAAATGAAGTCAGAATAGGTACTCTGTTTTTCTGGCTCCATTAATTCAGTGTTGTTCGTGAGGCTTTTTGTTTGTTTGTTTGCTTTTTAGGTGGAATTTCATCCTTGTTGCCCTGGCTGGGGTGCAATGGCATGATCTCAGCTCACTGCAACCTCCGCCTCCTGGGTTCAAGCGATTATCCTGCCTCAGCCTTCCGAGTAGCTGGGATTACAGGCATGTGCTACCACACCCGGCTAATTTTGTATTTTCAGTTCAGACGGGGTTTCTCCCTGTTGGTCAGACTGGTCTTGAACTCCTGACTTTGAGTGATCTGCCCGCATCAGCCTCCCAAAGTGCTGGGATTACAGGCGTGAGCCACTGTGCCCAGCCAGAGCTTTTTTTTTTTTTTTTTTAAACTGTAATACATGGTATTGCGTGTAATCATAGTTCACATTTTTAAGGATAAGTTTTAAAATTGGAATGTCATTTTCAGGCATAAATATGTTTAAAAATATTTAAAACAAACTGCTTAATATTTGTTTTTAAAAGTATAAAAGTAATGAATGGGAATTGTTTTTTCATTTTTAATTTCTGTGGATACATAGTGTATTTATGGGATACATGAGATGTTTTGATACAGGCATGCAGTGTGTAATAATCACATCATGGAGAATGAGGTATTCATCCCCTCAAGCATTTATCCTTTGTGTTGCACACCATCTAGTTATACTCTTTTAGTTATTTCAAAATGTACAATTAAATGATTATTGACTATAGTCACACTGTTGTGCTGTCAACAGTAGGTCTTATTTATTCATTCTTTCTATTTTTTTTTATTTTTATTTTTGGTACCCATTAACCTTCCCCACCTCCCCGGGATTCTTTAATATAATGTGAAGAAAGTGTGTGGGGTTTATTTAATTTTCAAGTTAACATAAGTCTGAGTATATGAGACTGTCAAAGCCAGTTTGCCCTTGGGCAAAATTATAAGGTCCAGTCCAAAAGAAGAGATAGTTCCCTTTATTCTGAGTCAATCAAGTACCACATGTATTGTGTTCATTTAAAGGTGCCACATGTAAAGAGGGATATTTACAAACTTAAAACACTTGCATCAGAAAATGACCAGAAAGAAGTGAAACTGTTGAGTCAGGAAGTTAAATATTTTGGTTGAGTTCAAATGTCTGACAGCCATTGGGAAGAAGAGGAATTAGACTTACTCTGATTTTTAGAAAGTGAGACTTGGACCAGTAACTGAAAGTTGCAAAAAAATATATTTCACTTTACTCTTAGGAAGAACTTTTTTTTTTTCAATAGACACATTTCATTATGGGAAATTTAATACAAAAATATAGTGACTAGTTCAAAGTGAAGATACTAGAGTTATATACCTGTCACTAGGATCATCTTTTATATTTCTTGTCTAATATTTGGAAACAGTCATTTCTGCAGGAGCCCTGATTCATTTTAATGGGAAATGTTTTAGAGACCATGGTCTTGAGGTGTTCATTGCTAATGGGTTGTCGATGTTTGTAGGCATTTTAATGGATAGAGAGGTAGATAGACTTCATATATTTTTAATTCTGTCTTAAAAGTATAGCTTTTTACTTCTTTGATTTTATAGTTGTATGTTTTTTGCTTCTAACATTTTGGTTCCTAGTGATATTCACATGGTTACCTATTTTATCTATGTATCTGTTAGTCATCTATCTGTCTAAATTCAAAATTACTATACTCTATGTATTACCAGTAATATGCTCACTGAGGGCAATTTACCACTTTCTTTTGCTGGGCAAGATGGCTTGTGCCTGTTAGCCCAACTACTCAGAAGGCTGAGTTGGGGGAGGATGGCTTAAGCCCAGGCATTCAAGGCTGCAGTGAGCTATGACTATGCCATTGCACTCCAGCCTGGGTGACAGAGCAAGACCCCATCTCTTAAAAAAATAAAAATAAATAAAAATAAAAAATAGAGAGGTAGAGGTTCTTTGGTATTTGGTTTTGGGTTTTTTTTTTTTTTTTTGAGACGGAATCTCGCTCTTTCGCCCAGGCTGGAGTACAGTGGTGCTATCTTGGCTCACTGCAACCTCCCCATCCCAGGTTCAAGTGATTCTCCTGCTTCAGCCTGCTGAGTAGCTGGGACTACAGGCATGCGCCACCATGCCCAGCTAATTTTTTGTATTTTTACTAGAGATGGGGTTTCACCATGTTAGACTGCTCTCAAACTCCTGACCTCAGGTGATCCACCCGTCTTGGCCTCACAAGGCGCTGGGATTACAGGCATGAGCCACTGCACCGGGTGGTTGGTTGGTTTTTTTTTTTTTTTTTTTTTTTTTGAGACACAGCATCACTCTGTCACCTAGGCTAAAGTGCAGTGGTACGATCTTGGCTCACTGCAACCTCCCCCTCCCAGGTTCAAGCAATTCTCATACCTTAGCCTCCCAAGCAGCTGGGATTACAGGCGCCCGCCACCACGTCCGGCTGATATTTGTAGTTTTAGTAGAGATGGGGTTTCACCATGTTGGCCAGGCTGGTCTCAAACTCCTGACCTCAGGTGATCTGCCCACCTCGGCCTCCAAAAGTGGTGGGATTACAGGCATGAGCCACTGCGCCTGGCTGGCTTGCTTGTTTGTTTGTTTTTTGGGTAATGTTTTGAGATTTAGGATGTAGATTCTCAATATTGTGTTTTATAGTAATTCAAAATAATTACTTTTCATATACTTATATAACTAATTTTCTATATATTGAATAGATGAATTTCTTTTTTGTTTGTTTTTGAGACAGAGTCTTGCTCTTTCGCCCAGGCTAGAGTGCAGTGGCGCAATCTCGGCTCACTGCAACCTCTGCCTCCCAGGTTCAAGCGATTCTCCTGCCTCAGCCTCCCGAGTAGCTGAGATAACAGGCACGTGCCACCAGCCCCAGCTAATTTTTGTATTTTTAGTAGAGATGGGGTTTCACCATGTTGGCCAAGCTGGTCTCGAACTCCTGACCTCAGGCGATCTGCCCACCTGAGCCTCCCAAAGTGCTGGGATTACAGGCGTGAGCCACCATGCCCGGCCTATTGCTTTTAATATTTGGAGATCTGGGATGCTTTCCTTTATTATATATAACTTTGTTTCATAACTATGTAAAACACTTCCAAACTAAAAACCATAAAGTTAGATGCATAGGGGTCTAGTGTCTAGCCCTGTTTACTTTCCCATAAGTCACTGTTTTCGCTAATCTTTGGTTCATTCCATTTTAAAATATAATCGATAGGCATATATATATTCATATTCTTCGTCCCCATTTTCTTATACAGAAGGTATATTATATGTATAAGGCATAGCATAGCATAGCATATTATAACCATTGTTCTCAACCTTGCTTTTTTTCATTTAATAGTATATCCTGGAAATCACTCCATAGCACTATATTGATATCTCTTCCTACTCCTCCTACTTTTGTTTTTGTTGACAATTTCTCAATATTCCATTGTACAGATGTACCTTACTTTATTCAGCCAGTTTTCTGTAGATAATTGTTTGGATTTTTTTAGGGTTTTTTTTTTATATTAAAATAGTGATGCATTTTGGACCTTTGTGCAGACATTATATTTTTAAGAGTGTATCTTGGGTAGACCCTCAAAGTAGGATTTCTGGGTCAAAGGATGTAGTTAAATGCATATGGAATTTTTCTAGTTTATAACTAGATTGTAGCATTTTCCATGCAGTACATTTTCATACGTGCTTGAATTTGGTTTTATGTTTTCTATCCTGTTTCATTGGTTTGTCTTTTCATTTGTCACTTCTGTACTGTTTCAGTGATTGGGGCTTTGAAAAATGATATTTGGTATGGTTATTCCCTGGCTTTTCTACATTTTAGGTTTTTCTAGCTATTCCTGCATATCTATTTTCCCCATTGAACATCATAATAAATTTTTCTAAATGCCAAAGAAATCTGTTGGTATTTTTATTGAGATTGCATTAAATTTATAAATTTGGTTAGGGAAAATTGTCGTCTTTATGTCTTCCTATCCACAAACACAGTATAACGTTACATTTGTTCAGTTCTGAGTATTTTATATTTAGGAAGAACTCTTTAGTGGTTATCCAAAAGTAAAACAGACTATTGTGTGAAGTAGTGAATTCATTTCTAGAGTATATAGTGAGGATTCATGAATTAGCATTTTACGGTAAATGACTTAAATGTTACTTCCCATTCTAAGATTTTATATAAAAACACATTCTGATGAAAATATGAATTTTTAAATTGTCTTTCCTATTCCACATTAAGAGAGAGCTCTACTGCTCACTCAAGACCATAATTGAGAATGAGTTATAAAAGAGTAGAAGTAGGTTAGGGATTGTCTTCTATAGGTTTAGAATCATTTAAGTCAATGAAGGAGGTAGGCAGTAAACTATTATTTTAGATGACGACCATAGGATGCTGTAACTAAAAATAATTTTCTTTTCAAAAATGGTACCTTCATATGCTTCATTTATATTTACCCAGTCAAAAGTAAGATGAAAGTAGACTATTGATTTGCCATTTAAAAAATGTCAAAAATATCAGGGATATTTCTAAAGACCCTCTAATATATAGTTTTATCGTGTTGAAAGTCAGCAAAGATAATATACCATGATAGCCTCTCGTATAGCAGCAGATGAGCTAACATACTGTGACATAAGTATAATATTAGGTTTTTTAAAAACCTCTGTTGCCTATTGTATATCTGATATGTGATCCATTAGTTTGTTGGATTGTTAAGCTAAGCTAAAGTGGTATAAGGTTTACTCCCTCTTTAACTTTTTTCTTGTTCAAATTTTAGGACCCTTCAAAGTTGTACAAGAAAGCAGATGATGTTGCAGCCATTGAATGCCAGTCTGAAGAAGTCATCCATCTTCATTCACAGGGAGAAAACAATCCTTTGTCTAAGAAGCTGTCTCCAGTACACTCAGAAATGGCAGATTATATTAATGCAACACCATCTACTCTTCTTGGTAGCCGGGATCCTGATTTAAAGGACAGAGCATTACTTAATGGAGGAACTAGTGTAACAGAAAAGTTGGCACAGCTGATTGCTACCTGTCCTCCTTCCAAGTCTTCCAAGACAAAACCGAAGAAGTTAGGAACTGGCACTACGGCAGGATTGGTTAGCAAGGATTTGATCAGGAAAGCAGGTGTTGGCTCTGTAGCTGGAATAATACATAAGGACTTAATAAAAAAGCCAACCATCAGCACAGCAGTTGGATTGGTAACTAAAGATCCTGGGAAAAAGCCAGTGTTTAATGCAGCAGTAGGATTGGTCAATAAGGACTCTGTGAAAAAACTGGGAACTGGCACTACAGCGGTATTCATTAATAAAAACTTAGGCAAAAAGCCAGGAACTATCACTACAGTAGGACTGCTAAGCAAAGATTCAGGAAAGAAGCTAGGAATTGGTATTGTTCCAGGTTTAGTGCATAAAGAGTCTGGCAAGAAGTTAGGACTTGGCACTGTGGTTGGACTGGTTAATAAAGATTTGGGAAAGAAATTGGGTTCTACTGTTGGCCTAGTGGCCAAGGACTGTGCAAAGAAGATTGTAGCAAGTTCAGCAATGGGATTGGTTAATAAGGACATTGGAAAGAAACTAGTGAGTTGTCCTTTGGCAGGTCTGATCAGTAAAGATGCCATAAACCTTAAAGCCGAAGCACTGCTCCCCACTCAGGAACCACTTAAGGCTTCTTGTAGTACAAACATCAATAATCAGGAAAGTCAGGAACTTTCTGAATCCCTGAAAGATAGTGCCACCAGCAAAACTTTTGAAAAGAATGTTGTACGGCAGAATAAAGAAAGCATATTGGAAAAGTTCTCAGTACGAAAAGAAATCATTAATTTGGAGAAAGAAATGTTTAATGAAGGAACATGCATTCAGCAAGACAGTTTCTCATCCAGTGAAAAGGGATCTTATGAAACCTCAAAGCATGAAAAGCAGCCTCCTGTATATTGCACTTCTCCGGACTTTAAAATGGGAGGTGCTTCTGATGTATCTACGGCTAAATCCCCATTCAGTGCAGTAGGAGAAAGCAATCTCCCTTCCCCATCACCTACTGTATCTGTTAATCCTTTAACCAGAAGTCCCCCTGAAACTTCTTCACAGTTGGCTCCTAATCCGTTACTTTTAAGTTCTACTACAGAACTAATCGAAGAAATTTCTGAATCTGTTGGAAAGAACCAGTTTACTTCTGAAAGTACCCACTTGAACGTTGGTCATAGGTCAGTGGGTCATAGTATAAGTATTGAATGTAAAGGGATTGATAAAGAGGTAAATGATTCAAAAACTACCCATATAGATATTCCAAGAATAAGCTCTTCCCTTGGAAAAAAGCCAAGTTTGACTTCTGAATCCAGCATTCATACTATTACTCCTTCAGTTGTTAACTTCACTAGTTTATTTAGTAATAAGCCTTTTTTAAAACTGGGTGCAGTATCTGCATCAGACAAACACTGCCAAGTTGCTGAAAGCCTAAGTACTAGTTTGCAGTCCAAACCATTAAAAAAAAGAAAAGGAAGAAAACCTCGGTGGACTAAAGTGGTGGCAAGAAGCACATGCCGGTCTCCAAAAGGGCTAGAATTAGAAAGATCAGAGCTTTTTAAAAACGTTTCATGTAGCTCACTATCAAATAGTAATTCTGAGCCAGCCAAGTTTATGAAAAACATTGGACCCCCTTCATTTGTAGATCATGACTTCCTTAAACGCCGATTGCCAAAGTTGAGCAAATCCACAGCTCCATCTCTTGCTCTCTTAGCTGATAGTGAAAAACCATCTCATAAGTCTTTTGCTACTCACAAACTATCCTCCAGTATGTGTGTCTCTAGTGACCTTTTGTCTGATATTTATAAGCCCAAAAGAGGAAGGCCTAAATCTAAGGAGATGCCTCAACTGGAAGGGCCACCTAAAAGGACTTTAAAAATCCCTGCTTCTAAAGTGTTTTCTTTACAGTCTAAGGAAGAACAAGAACCCCCAATTTTACAGCCAGAAATTGAAATCCCTTCCTTCAAACAAGGTCTGTCTGTGTCTCCTTTTCCAAAAAAGAGAGGCAGGCCTAAGAGGCAAATGAGGTCACCAGTCAAGATGAAGCCACCTGTACTGTCAGTGGCTCCATTTGTTGCCACTGAAAGTCCAAGCAAGCTAGAATCTGAAAGTGACAACCATAGAAGTAGCAGTGATTTCTTTGAGAGCGAGGATCAACTTCAGGATCCAGATGACCTAGATGACAGTCATAGGCCAAGTGTCTGTAGTATGAGTGACCTTGAGATGGAACCAGATAAAAAAATTACCAAGAGAAACAATGGACAATTAATGAAAACAATTATCCGCAAAATAAATAAAATGAAGACTTTAAAGAGAAAGAAACTGTTGAATCAGATTCTTTCAAGTTCTGTAGAATCAAGTAATAAAGGGAAAGTGCAATCCAAACTCCATAATACGGTATCAAGTCTTGCTGCCACATTTGGCTCTAAATTGGGCCAACAGATAAATGTCAGCAAGAAAGGAACCATTTATATAGGAAAGAGAAGAGGTCGCAAACCAAAAACTGTCTTAAATGGTATTCTTTCTGGTAGTCCTACTAGCCTTGCTGTTCTTGAGCAAACAGCTCAACAGGCAGCTGGGTCAGCATTAGGACAGATTCTTCCCCCATTACTGCCTTCATCTGCTAGTAGTTCTGAGATTCTTCCATCACCTATTTGCTCTCAGTCTTCTGGGACTAGTGGAGGTCAGAGCCCTGTAAGTAGTGATGCAGGTTTTGTTGAACCCAGTTCAGTGCCATATTTGCATTTACACTCCAGACAGGGCAGTATGATTCAGACTCTTGCAATGAAGAAGGCCTCAAAGGGGAGGAGGCGGTTATCTCCTCCTACTTTGTTGCCAAATTCTCCTTCGCACTTGAGTGAACTCACATCTCTAAAAGAAGCTACTCCTTCCCCAATCAGTGAGTCTCATAGTGATGAGACCATTCCCAGTGATAGTGGAATTGGAACAGATAATAACAGCACATCAGACAGGGCAGAGAAATTTTGTGGGCAAAAAAAGAGGAGGCATTCTTTTGAGCATGTTTCTCTGATTCCCCCTGAAACCTCTACAGTGCTAAGCAGTCTTAAAGAAAAACATAAACACAAATGTAAGCGCAGGAATCATGATTACCTCAGCTATGACAAGATGAAAAGGCAGAAACGAAAACGGAAAAAGAAATATCCCCAGCTTCGAAATAGACAGGATCCAGACTTTATTGCAGAGCTGGAGGAACTAATAAGTCGCCTAAGTGAAATTCGGATCACTCATCGAAGTCATCATTTTATCCCCCGAGATCTTCTGCCAACTATCTTTCGAATCAACTTTAATAGTTTCTATACACATCCTTCTTTCCCCTTAGACCCTTTGCACTACATTCGAAAACCTGACTTAAAAAAGAAAAGAGGGAGACCCCCTAAGATGAGGGAGGCAATGGCTGAAATGCCTTTTATGCACAGCCTTAGTTTTCCTCTTTCTAGTACTGGATTCTATCCATCTTATGGTATGCCTTACTCTCCTTCACCCCTTACAGCTGCTCCCATAGGATTAGGTTACTATGGAAGGTATCCTCCCACTCTTTATCCACCTCCTCCATCTCCTTCTTTCACCACGCCACTTCCACCTCCTTCCTATATGCATGCTGGTCATTTACTTCTCAATCCTGCCAAATACCATAAGAAAAAGCATAAGCTACTTCGACAGGAGGCCTTTCTTACAACCAGCAGGACTCCCCTCCTTTCCATGAGTACCTACCCCAGTGTTCCTCCTGAGATGGCCTATGGTTGGATGGTTGAGCACAAACACAGGCACCGTCACAAACACAGAGAACACCGTTCTTCTGAACAACCCCAGGTTTCTATGGACACTGGCTCTTCCCGATCTGTCCTGGAATCTTTGAAGCGCTATAGATTTGGAAAGGATGCTGTTGGAGAGCGATATAAGCATAAGGAAAAGCACCGTTGTCACATGTCCTGCCCTCATCTCTCTCCTTCAAAAAGCTTAATAAACAGAGAGGAACAGTGGGTCCACCGAGAGCCTTCAGAATCTAGTCCATTGGCCTTGGGATTGCAGACACCTTTACAGATTGACTGTTCAGAAAGTTCTCCAAGCTTATCCCTTGGAGGATTCACTCCCAACTCTGAGCCAGCCAGCAGTGATGAACATACAAACCTTTTCACAAGTGCAATAGGCAGCTGCAGAGTTTCAAACCCTAACTCCAGTGGCCGGAAGAAATTAACTGACAGCCCTGGACTCTTTTCTGCACAGGACACTTCACTAAATCGGCTTCACAGAAAGGAGTCACTGCCTTCTAACGAAAGGGCAGTACAGACTTTGGCAGGTAAGAGAGTTATTTTGTTACCTGTTATTTGTTAAAGAAATAGGTTATTTTCCACAGGTGCCTGATAAATGTAGATGAACTTTTAATATATATATCTTTTTTTGTTTTTTAATAAGTGTATTTTGAAATCTCAGTATTCCTTAAGATTTAAGAAGTAGGGAATGTCTATATTATTTTTTTGTTTTGAGAAGAGCTATTATTGTCAAAAAGAAAAAAAGAAAGAAATATACATAACTTTTGGAAACCAGGAAAAATCATTCATCTTTTTTATGTAGACAGGTTATTACACAATTTTTATAAAGACAAATGGCTCATAGGTCTGTTAGTAGTATGCAGGATCTCCCACCACCCCCTGCCCCCACCACCCCCTGCCCCCACCACCCCAAGAGGTAAAAGGTAATGCTGGAAGGATTTTTAATGTATATTAATCCAGTAGTTATAAATGCATCTTTGTTACAGGAAGAATATGTTATTAATACTGTATGTCTCATAATAAAAATTCAAACATTGGACATTTTCAGCATTGTAAAATTTAACTGAATATTCATTCAGACAGACTTCATTTTGCAGCGTACCTTTTGATGTTTTCATAAAAGCTGCTTCAATTAGACAGAAAAAAAAGAAATCTGGAAAATGCATTTGTACATCTAGAAAGAATTGTACATCTTTTTCTCTCTTAATTATACACCTTTTAAGAATTGAGAAGATAGAAAACAAAGAGTAAGCATTTGCCACTCGAATAAAAGATTAGAAGTTCTTTGTGAGAGATCTTAAGCCTGAGAGTTTGTAAAATAACTCTAGGAAGTCCATAAACCCTCTGATGTTGTAAGTAAAATTACGGGTATATATGTTTGTGCATCTTTTTTAGTGATAATCTAGAAAAATTTCATCAGATTTTCCAAGTAAATTCTCTAAATCTCAGTATATTCTCTAAACCTCCTATATAATGGGATTTGTAGGGGTATTATGAAAAGTAATCACATAGTAAGCATGCAAATATTAGTCATTATTATTATTCCCCTAAAAGATTAAAAGCTTGTGCATTAGGCCAGGCGCAGTGGCTCACACCTGTAATCCCAGTGCTTTGGGAGGCCGAGGTGGGCGGATCATGAGGTCACAAGATCGAGACCATCCTGGTTAACACGATGAAACCCCATCTCTACTTAAAATACAAAAAAAATTAGCCAGGCATGGTGGCAGGTGCTTATAGTCCCAGCTACTCGGGAGGCTGAGGCAGGAGAATGGCGTGAACTCTGGAGGTGGAGCTTGCAGTGAGCCGAGATAGCACCACTGCACTTCAGCCTGGGCAACAGAGCGAGACTCCATCTTAAAACAAAAAACAAAAAACAAAAAAAGACTTGTGTATTAGGGAAAAGATAAACCCCTCGAATACAAAGAGTTTTTGTTCCTGATTTTCATTATTCATGAACTTTTGAAAAATTAAAACTTAGTGGAGAATCTGAGTGTTCCTTAGCTTTTAACAGTGTTTATTTATTTATTCATTTTTTTATTTTGAGACGGAGTCTTGCTCTGTTGCCCAGGCTGGAGTGCAATGGTGCAATCTCGGCTAACTGCAACCTCCGCCTCCCGGGTTCAAGCGATTCTCCTGCCTCAGCCTCCCGAGTAGCTGGGACTACAGGTGCATGCCACCACACCTGGCTAATTTTTTATATTTCTAGTAGAGACAGGGTTTCACCGTGTTAGCCAGGATGGTCTCGAACTCCTGACCTCGTGATCCGCCCATCTCGGCCTCCCAAAGTGCTGGGATTACAGGCTTGAGCCACTGCACCCGGCCAGCTTTTAACAACGTAAAGAGAGAAAAAGTCTTATGCTTAGGTCCATTCAACAAATAGTTTATTTAATCAGTAATAGTTACTGAATATCAGGTATTTACCAGGCATTCTACTTTGTGGGCCCTTGTTATATAATAGAGAATGAGGCACACAGGTTCATTGAGTCATGGAGATTATAGTAGAGGAGGTAGATAATAAACAAAAAATCACATTACGTGTTGTTAAAATTGTGATAAGGACTGTAAAAGGGAGAGAGTACAGCATGAAATGGGGAGCCTAACCCAGAGAAGTCTTTCCTGAGAAAGTGATCCTAAACTGAGACCTGGCAGATGTGCAACATTTAACTGGATAAACAGACTCATTCATTATTCATTCATTTACTGGTTCATTTATTGAATTCCTGAAACATACAGGACTATTCTAGTCACTGGCATATAAAATAGTAAATGCCTGATATCTGACCTCATAATTTTCAGCTTAGTGAAGGAAGACAAACCATAGAGTGATAAGCAAATAAATAATGGCTTAATTGAGAAAAATGCTATAAAGTTAATACCATGGAGTGTTATGATACAGATTAAAGGG
Source organism: Pan troglodytes (assembly GCF_028858775.2). Lineage (NCBI taxonomy): Eukaryota > Metazoa > Chordata > Mammalia > Primates > Hominidae > Pan > Pan troglodytes. The sequence continues at coordinate 93,720,028 of NC_072398.2, forward strand.
CTGGCAGAAGGGGATCTAATTAGATAGTTACTAGTTATGGCTGAGGATAAAAAGTTGAGACTTAAAGGATGAGAAGCCACAGTGAAGTCCAGGCGTGGTGGCTCACGCCTGTAATCTCAGAACTTTGGGAGGCTGAGGTGGCCAGATCACTTGAGGTCAGGAGTTTGAGGCCAGCTGGCCAACACGGTGAAATCCCATCTCTACTAAAAATACAAAAATCAGCCGGGCGTGGTGGCACGTGCCTATAGTCCCAGCTACTTGGGAGGCTGAGGCAGGAGAATCGCTTGAACCCAGGAGGCGGAGATTGCAGTGAGCCCAGATCACGCCAGTGCAACAGAGTGAGACTGTATCTCAAAAAAAATTAAAAAAAAGCCACAGTGAAGAACATGTTTTAAGATTCTCAGTTGGGAAGGAGTTTAGATATTGGATAAACTGAAAAAAGCTTCATCGTGGTGAAAGAGGAAATACAGAGAGAATAGTGAGAAATGTGGCAAAAGAAGAGACCAAACAATGTGTTAAGAATTTTGGATTTTATATTAAGAACAAAAGACAAAGGAGTATTGATTTTAGGTTTGCATTTTTAAATGATGATTTTGCCTTCTGCATGAACACTGGATGGAGAGGATAAAAATAATTTGAAGGAAACTGGTTAATAGGCAATTGCAGTAGTCTAGATAACATGATGGTGCTTATATTAGGTTAGTGGCAGGCTTATGTCTGAACATATGGGAGATTGGAGATAACATGCACTAAGAGAGAGAAGACTATAGGAGGAGCAGATTTAGAGGAGAACACAGTTTTTTTTTTTCTTTTGTTTTTGAGACAGGCTCTCACTCTGTTGCCCAGGCTGGAGTGCAGTGGCACGATCTTGGCTCACTGCAACCTGTTTGCTGGGCTCAAGCCATTTTCCAGCCTCAGCCTCCTGAGTAGCTGGGACTACAGGTGCAAGCCACCAATGCCAGGCTAATTTCTTTGTATTTTTGTAGAGATGGGGTTTCGCCATGCCGCCCAGGCTGATCTTGAACTCCTGGGCTCAAAGGGACCCTCCTACCTTGCCCTCCCAAAGTGCTGGGATTATAGGCCTGAGTCACCACTCTGAGCCACTTTTTAATACATACAGTTTGAAGTGTCTGAACATTGAAGCGGAGGATTTGAGAAGGTCGTTGGATATCTAGTTCTCAGGCTTAGTAGAGAAGCTTGACCTGGAGATAAGAGCATTTCCTCTGAGTATATGAAAAATTGTGTTAGGCAATATCATTCACTAAAAAGGGCTTCTGGGTGAAATAAAAGTTAGGAACAGACTCTCAAAAACCTGTGCAACTTTATAAGCAGAGCACCAAGAAAAGTAATAATTTTCAAAAACAGCAGTTAAAAAGACATACTAGACCAGGCACAATGGCTCATGCCTATAATCCCAGCACTTTGGGAGACCGAGGCAGGCAGATCACCTGAGGTCAGGAGTTCGAAACCAGCCTGGCCAACATGGCGAAACCTGTCTCTACTAAAATAAAAAAATTAGCCAGCAGTGCTGGTATGCGCCTGTAGTCTCAGCTACTCGGGAGGCTGAGGCAGGAGAATCCCTTGACCCTGGAAGGTAGAGGTTGCAGTGAGCCGAAATTGTGCCACTGCACTCCAGCCTGGATGACAGTGTGAGAGTCTGTCTCAAAAAAAAATATGTATATATATTGTTAAGACTAAATGTCTTAATAAATAAAGAGGCTGGGAATGGTGGCTAATGCCTGTAATCTCAACACTTTGAGAGGTGAGGTTGAAGTATCACTTGAGCCTAGGAGTTGAAGACCAGCCTGGGCAACATAGGAGCCTCCCATCTCTACAGAAAAATGTTTTTTAAATTAGCTGGGCATGATGGCATGTGCCTGTAGTCCTGGCTACTCAGGAGGCTGTGGCAAGATGATCACTTGAGCCCGGGAGTTCAAGGCTGCTACTGTAAGCTGTGATCGTGCCACTTCACTCCAGCCTGGGCTGGCAGAGTGATACTCTGTCTCAAAAAAAAAAAAAAAAAAAAAATAGAAATACTACAATAAATATAGGCATTAACCTTCCAGGAAAAGATGAAGGTAGCTTGTAGGGATATAAAGAAGGGTTGAAGCTGCTCAACTGTAGGCACAGAAGGATGTCATTGGTAGATAAATGTAGCAATGCCAGACATAGCTGGTTCTAGTGTATTGTACCTGTTTGTTTCTTTTGTACAAACATTGAGAGAAGCCACACAATAAAAACACTTGCAGAAAAGTCTGTTGCCAGTAGGAGCCAAGAGGAAGAATGTGGATGAATGTACATTTTGAACAGAACTACATTGCTTATGGCTTTCTTCATTTAGTTTGTGTTGGTGTACTCCTTCGTTCAGCTGCTAGTTTTGTCCTGCAAAATATTTATGTGCTTTAAAAGTCATGTATTAACCAATACAACTTCCATATTCTGGTATCATTCTTGTATTTATCAATGATACAAGAGCTATTTAACTATATAGAAACACATACAATAACAAAACATACTGTATACCTTTATGAATTTTTATATGTATAATCATGAGAGTAATGATATTTTCCTTGGGAGAGAATAGGGAGTGAAAAACAAACAGCCTTGGGTAGCTCTGAGGAACTGCAGTATTTAAAGTAGTGCTTAAAAAACTGTCAGCTTTTGGCCCACATGTGATTCTTTGTGATGATCTCTACACTTTTTAAAAAATTGCTCATATTAAAAAATGTAGCAATTTTACATAAAAATGTGGAATTCTGCTTCTCAGAAAAATCAGAACATCTGGCAACAATTAGTCCACATTTCGTGGATAATAGTGACGGCTGGGGCTCAGTATTGGCAGGCCCCTTTTCATTGCTGCTTGTATTCTTTTGTTCGCCACAGTCCTCACTGTTTTCTGTTGTGTGTTGTATCTGGCCCTCTTCAGCTATTTAAAGAGGGAATTTTTGGATTTGAGATCCCTAATTTCAGAGTCATGAGAAGGAGATTATAAAGGATGAGTAAATTGAGGTGAAGGTGATATGAGATGACAGGTTAGGATGTTGAATGTATCATCTACATGGACATTGAAATTACCCAAGAGGACAGTTACAGAAGTTGGGGTGAAAATGGTGGATGTGAACCTGGTTTCAGGGTCCTTGGGGAATGAGAAAGATAGCAGGGAAGTTTATGCAAAAGTACCTGTGTTAAGTACGAATTTGTCTTTTTAAAGATTTCCTTCTTTATTTAATTATTTGAGATGGAGTCTCTCTCTGTCATCCAGGCTAGAGTTCAGTGGCGTAATCTAGGCTCACTGCAAAACCCGCCTCCTGGGTTCAAGCTGTTCTCCTGCCTCAGCCTCCGAGTAGCTGGGATTGCAGAAGTGCACCACCACATTTGGCTAATTTTTGAATTTTTTGTAGAGTCGGGGTTTCACTGTATTGGCCAGGCTAGTTTCAAACTCCTGACCGCAAGAGAACCACCTGTCTCAGCCTTCCAGAGTACTGGGATTACAGGTGTGAGCCACTGCACTTGGCTTTTTTTCTTCTTTATAAAATAACATACAGAAACCACTAAGACCTCTCTGAAGTCACTGCTCTGACACTAGTTCTCTATCACCAATTGGATGTTGTACAATTTAGTTCAATTCTGAATACAAATTACCTGAAGCTAGTGAAGACCTCAAGTTAAGAGCAAAGTTCATCATGAGACTGCAGATGCCAGTCACAAATTTTGGTGTTCCTGAGACATCCATACTTCTGCCTGGCCTGCTAAAAATTTGCAACTTCCTGCAACCCCCCCAATTTTGGTAACTTGTTAAAAGGACTCACAGAACTTGTGAAAGCACTATAATATGATTACAGTTTTGTTACAAAGGATGCAGATCAAGAACAACTAGTTGAAGAGATACATAGAGCAGTGTTTGGTGCAAGAAGGGTCCACAGACCTCCATGCCTTTCCCCTTGTGGAATCCGGGCACATTGCCCTCCCAGCACATCACTATATTCACCAACCTGGAAGCTCCAGTGAACCTCAGTGTCCAGAGTTTTTACTGGGGCTCTGTTAGGTAGGCCGGATTGATTAGATCATTGGCCATGTTTTTTAACTCAATTTTCAGTTCTCCACTCCCTTGAGGTTGGGGTGACCCAAAGTTTCAGATTTTTAATTATGTGATTTGGTCTTTCTGGTCACCGGCCCCCATCTTGAAGTTACCTCAGGCTTTCATCTCACTGTCGTAACAGAGACATTCCTGTCACTTGGGTAATTACAAGGGTTTTTGAAACTCTGTGCCAGGAACCAGGGACAAAGACCAGCTATATTCTTTATTTGATCATAAGTCTAAATTCTTTTGTTAATTGTTCTCTATCTTGGAATCTCTCCATCTTCTTCACAATTACTGTTGATAAGTACATGGAGATGTGACTTGATTTTCTAATAGAAACTTAATATACTTTTTTCAGGTAGATGTGAGAATAGGTTTAGTTGTCTTAACAAAAACCAGTCGAGGGAAAATTTTTAGTTAAGCAGAATACTAAATAAAAATATTAATTCAGGCTCAGATATCTTTTGTTTTGATCCCTTTGAAAGTCAGAACTGGTTTTGTTTAGGAGTATTTTATGTATTTGATTTTTATTCTTAACTATTCCCTTATGATGGTAGCTGTTCTTTCAGCAAACAGTTATTTTGTGCCTATTGTGTGCCAGGAGAAGGAACATGCTGTAATTCCAGCACTTTGGGAGGCTGAGGTGGGTGGGCCACTTGAGGTCAGGAGTTCGAGATCAGCCTGGCCAACATGGTAAAACCCTGCCTCTACTAAAAATACAAAAATTAGCCAGGCATGGTGGCACATGCCTGTAGTCCCAGCTACTCAGGAGGCTGAGGCACAAGAATCACTTGAACCCAGGAGGTGGAGATTGTAGTGAGCCGAGATTGCACCATTGCACTCCGGCCTGGGCAACAGAGCGAGACTCTGTCTCAGAAAAAAAAAAAAAAAAGGTAATTTCTGCTTTAAAGTTGATTTATAGTTTAGACATGTATACAAATAGTTATTGACAGTTTTTTTTGTTGTTTTTTTTGTTTTGTTTTGTTTTTTGAGACAGACTCGCTCTGTTGGCCAGGCTGGAGTGCAGTGGCACAATCTTGGCTTACTGCAACCTCCGCCTCCCAGGCTCAAGCAATTCTCCTGCCTCAGCCTCCTGAGTAGCTGGGATTACAGGTGTGCACCACCATGCCCAGCTAATTTTTGTATTTTTAGTAGAGACGGAGTTTCACCATGTTGACCAGGCTGGTCTCGAACTCCTGACCTATGGTGATCCACCCGCCTCGGCTTCCCAAAGTGCTGGGATTACAGGTGTGAGCCACCGCGCACAGCCTGACGGTTCTTAATATTGAGATACTTACAAGGCATTTTGGGGAGCAGAGAAGTGAGGGACTGACTTCAAAGGTCTTGGGAAGGAGGAGGGAGTTTTGAATTTAGCAGCGAAGAATAAGGTGTGACACATGTTTCTTACACTAGATATCAGCTTTGCAAGGGCATGGGGATGTGTTACTGTGCTTAGTTAAGTGTTAATGATTTGATATGGGACCCAAGAGATGGGACTGGAAAGATAGGCAGATCATAAAGTCCTCGTTTATATGAGACTCCCAAGAGTATAGAGTTTACTTTATAAGGTGTGAGAAGTTAAGGGTTTTAAGATGGGGAATAATTTGTTGAGATTACATTGACAGCAGTGTGATAGATGGATTAGTGAAAAGAGATCAGGTAGATCAGTTTGGAAACTGCTCCCACAAAATATTATGAGGCTCTTATTATGAGGCTCTGAGCCAAGGTAGAGATGATGTGATTAAGTGAAATGAGATATGCAAAAGGATAAGGTTGGAAATAGGTAATAAATTTGGATTTCAAGCCTGTTTTGTAGGACAGATGGATCTGTAGCTCAAAGGAGAGGTAAAACCTGAAGATAATTATAGATACTTTATTATTAAGGCTATGAGAAGGAATGACAATATTTATGGTGAATTCAGTGGGTTTCTCAAGTGAGTTTATAGTCAAGAGTGTCAAGTGGCTGGACGTGGTGGCTCACACCTGTAATCCCAGAACTTTGGGAGGCTGAGGCAGGCAGATCACCTGAGGTCGGGAGTTCAAGGCCAGCCTTACCAACATGACGAAACCCCATCTCTACTAAAAATACAAATAATAGCCGGACGTGGTGGCACATGCCTATAATCCCAGCTATTCAGGAGGCTGAGGCAGGAGAATTGCTTGAACCTGGGAGGTGGAGGTTGTGGTGAGCTGAGATCACGCCATTGCACTCCAGCCTGGGCAACGAGAGAAACTCCGTCTCAAAAAAAAAAATTAATTAATTAAAAAAAAGAGTGTCAAGTGTTATGGGAGATTGGTTAGGTAAGTACTGAAAGTAGATGATTGGCTTTGGCGGTTAGTTTGTCTTCCGTCTGAGAGCCATTTGTATAGTGGCAAATGTTAGATTTCTGGAGGCTGAGGAATGGAAGTTAGGAAATGCAGACAATTAAAATTCTTACACCTTTACATTTTGCTATTTTTTCCTCAGTGTTTTCTTTTGTAGCACTTCTGACTGGTTTATTATTTGCTTTTTCCTTACAATGACATTGTTATTCTATAGCATTCTGTTGAAGATGTAATTACATTTTCTCAATCTGTGATGTCAGGTTGCTTTTTGAAGTATAAAGGTTTAAGAAATGCATAATTACATATGATTTTTAAGTGATCTTCTCGGTCTTCAGTTGATTTTTTCCATATATAAATTTAAGGTAGATTCATTTTACATTTGGTATCATGTTAAAATGCTCCCAAAACTTCCTACTGTATAATAAGTATTACAATATTGTTGATCACCTTCAGGATATTATTATCCTGAAATGTCTCCCAGTGGTCCAAGCTGGGACAGTTTGAGCAACAAAATAAATATGAGAGGATTGGATTATAACCTAAAAAATAAAGTCAATATCTATAAATCCATGTTGATTTAAATAAATGATTGACTAAATAAATACTTGGCAGAAAAGAAGTAAATCTTCCTTACAGAAAAATTCCAAATAATATACGTAGAACACACTTTCAGGAGGTAGAACTTAATTTACCTCTTCTTGAATATGGACTGGACTGCTGACTTTTAAAGAACAGAGTATGAAGAGGGAAAAGCAGTAACTTTACAGTGAAGAGGCCTGGCAGACAGCACCTTAACCAAGTTCAAGGTTAACTTCACCAATGATAAGGCATGGTGATATCATGTACTCTCTGATAGAATGTGTTAAATCTAAGCAGAAAATAATAATAATAATAATAAAGGGCATTCTACAAATACTTGACCAGTACTAAAAAGTATCAAGGACCTGAAAAAACAAGGAAAGTCTGAGAAGCTTTTACAGAACAGAGAAGACTAAGGAGACATGACAACTAAATACAATGTGATATCCCAGATTGACAGTGAAAAAAGGACATGAGTGGAAAAAAATTGGCTAAATCTAAACAAAGTCTGGAATTTTGTTAATAGTATTATTCCAATATTAATTTCTTGGTTGTGACAAATGTACTGTAGTTATGTAAGATGTTAACATTGGGGGATGTTGGGTAAAGGACATACGAGTATTCTCTGTACTATCTTTGTAACTTTTATGTAAATCTAAATTTATTCCAGAATAATGAGTTTTTTTAATACAGCAGAATACAAATTGTTAAGTAAAACATATCTCAAACTGATAATTGATGAAATAAGAAATAAAGGTTATTTACTATTTGTATTGAGTGGATTCATCATAAGTGTTGGTTGGGGGTAAAACAGGCATATTTGATAAATCATGTTGATATAAATTTCAGGAAAAATAAATGAAACCAGATTAGGGACACTGGAATGTATAGCTTGGATCAAGGCATTTAACCCTTCTCTCCTTGTTTCAAAAATGGGGAATCAAACTGACTTATCACTTTGAGCATTTTTAAAGTAAACAAGTATATTCACTGTAAAATTAAATCTTATGAAGACTTAAAAGGAATAACAGCTATAATCACTTTTATAAATTATGTGCATATGGTAGTTAGCTTATTTTTCTAACATATACTGTTCTGTACTGTACAGACTAACAGCTATAAAATCAGCTTGATGCAAGTGAAATTACAGTAAAATTACACACTTAAGTAAGGCCAGGTTTCCTGGTTTCTCCCAATCCTGATAGTGATTCTATTTAATTTCTGTATGTATGTTAGGTAGACATGAAATAGGTCTCATGGGCAAGAGTTTCTGACTTGGATGAGCAAGAGTTTCTGACCTGGAATGTCAGTTATTTCATCCCTGTTTTTCAGCATATGTGACTCATGGCTGGCTACACATGACAGAACTTACAAACCTGGATTCTAAAATTGGCAGAGCAGTAGAATGGAGTATTTTCATTTAGCATTTATAGCTTACAAGTCATAGAACAAGCAGACAATGGAACATTATTGTAAATGATTTACTACATATAAATTATATACATTATTTGGTGCATTCAGTGATGATGAATATTTTGTCCTCCAAGAATAAGTGAGGCTTAAACCTTTTTTTTTGGAAAAAGTATATTCACTGTACAAGCATATAGATTGAAGCAAAGAATACTGAGTTTTCTCTTTAACTGAAGAGTATAAGCTTTGATCAGAATATACTGATTTCAAACAATTTCTCTAGTGCTGTTTATAAGACACACTTATGCAACAGTTAGAAGGAATAAGTTCAGATGTTCAGTAGCAGGGTGGGGTGACTATAGGTGACAGCACAATATTGTGTTTTTCAAAAATAGCTAGAAGAGAGGACTTGAAATGTTCCTGACACAGAAATCATAACTACGCAAGGTGATGGATACCCAAAATTCTCTGACCTGATTCTTATACATTCTATGCGTGTAACAAAATATCACATGTACCCCATAAATATGTACAACTATTATGTATCAATTTTAAAAAGATTTAAAACATGATAGAAAAAAGATATGCCTATAAAGGAAGTGTGAACCTACAGAGATGAAAGCAGAAAATTGTTTGTGGTGTGGTTAGTGCAGTTAGGGGAATTTCCAGAAGAATTCCATTTCAGTGAATGATGTCATTTGGGCATTATGAAAAATAGCCTAGTTAGAGAAAAAAACAGAGTTTTTGTTTTGTTTTGTTTTGTTTTTTTGAGACGGGGTCTCACTCTGTCGCCCAGGCTGGAGTACAGTGGTGCTATCTCGGCTCACTGCAAGCTCCGCCTCCCGGGTTCATGCCATTCTCCTGCCTCAGCCTCCCAAGTAGCTGGGACTACAGGTGCCCACCACCACGCCTGGCTAATTTTTTGTATTTTTAGTAGAGACGGGGTTTCACCGTGTTAGCCAAGATGGCCTCGATCTCCTGACCTCGTGATCTGCCTGCCTCGGCCTTCCAAAGTGCTGGGATTACAGACATGAGCCACAGCGCCCGGCCAAAACAGACTTTATAGCTTAAAAATCACCAGAACAGGCTCTGAGTCATACTCTCTTGTAGTGCATTTAGTTGGTGCATCAGATAAAATGTATTGCTTTCTGTATTTCCCACAATTGAAAACAGCTGTTTTTATTGTGGACCCAGCTTTTACCTTAGCATTCAGCTCATTCACAAGAAGGTTCCAAGGTGGCTATCAACTGTGAACCATACCAAAGATTCAGAACTTGAATCTGGGAACAAAAAAAATCTTGACCAGAAGTTCTCAAATAGTTTGATATTTTATGTTCATATTCCTTTACTATGGTAGCCATTTTTATTACAACCAATTTTGGTTTAGTCGTTGTTTAACACACATTCCCAAATAGCTTTGACTTATAAATAATGAAAGAAGAGAAATCTTTTTTAAAACTAAACTTTTGTAACAATTTAATTTTGGTGGGAAGGAACAATTTCAGTGTTAGAAACTTTTAAAGTAAATTATTTTAAAATCGATAATATCTTAGAACTGACTACTGCATAGCATTCTTCCAAATTAGCATACTTAATTTATTTTTCCGTAATTCACCCAAAGATATTTCTAGCATTGCAAACATCAAACATTCCACTCATATAAATGATTTCTTAGTTACTTGTGTCTTTAGTGTTGATCTCCAGAGTGTGACTAAAATTCATACTATATTAAGTTATAAAAGCTTTAATAGTGAACTTAGGCTAAAGAAACATATGTTTTGTCCAACCAACTATTGATTTAATATACTGTATTTTTTTTTTTGCTAATTTGTATTTGGCACCAGGGAAATTCCTTGTTTTTCTAGGCTAGGATGCTCAGGGCTTCAGTGAGTAGTTAGTTGAATCTTTATTCTCATGATTTCTTTGGGATGCCTCCACCACTGCAGACACTATTATCAGTGAGAATTTTATCTGTTCTGCTATCTTTGCCTGTTTTACTGTCTTCACACCCAGGCATCTGTAAAAGTAGCATTACTTTTATATCTTTGGTTTGTTTTAGTTCCTCCAGTGGAAATGTCAATCAAGATTTTTTGTGGCAAATCAATTTGAAAACAGGTTCTTGGTTTCTGCTCATTTTGTGTTTATTATAAAGATTTTCATAATCTTCTTTATGATCCAGTTATGTTCTTTTTTTACTTTTTCAACTTTGACAGTTTGTATCCCTGATTTCATCTTACAGTTTTGCTGTAAAAGCACTACCTTTCCCCTCTTGTTTAAATTGACAAAAATGTTTCTGTAAATCCTGTCTTTATCTTCAAAAGTTCATCAAATACTGGCCAAATAAAATCCAGAGAGTCTATAATTAAAATCACTTCCAAGGTTCCTTCACATTTGCAAGTTTGGTTTTAATTCTTAATTTTCTCTGTATTATTCCAATTTATGGTATTCTCTTTTTCTGTCTTCCTCTTTACTAGTAGTCTTCCTTGTTTACATGAGGGCCTTTATTTCCAACGGAAGAAAAACTATTTCCCTTAATAATCTACTTATATTTATTCTGAAATCCAATTTTATTTAGGTACTTTTTTTTTTTTTTTTTTGCAGCTTGCCTATAATTTCTACTACCTGCATTTATGTGTGTAGAATTTCTAAACATATTCTGAAGTTATCATCATCTGAGTGATGAGGCACACACAGTGGTGGTCTACGTAGTAATATTGTGAACTAAGGAATTCCTATTTGTAGTCTTTATTCACCTCTGAAATACTTATTCTGCTTTATAGTATTTTGAAATGAAAAATGATGGGAACTCTTTGATATCTACAATTGTGTTCTTTGTGTGTATGCTTTGAGGAAGTGTCAGATTTTCTTGAACTAGAATTCATATAAACCTCTTGTCCTTTGTGGAATGGGGAGCCTCCACACATCCTTCCAGGCAGATCTAAAATGGCCACTCTTGAGACATGAGCAAACATTTGTCACATGATGGAGACAGCAAGGAAAAGGGCTAAGTAGGGGAAGCAGAAAACTACTTTCTCCCTTGGGAAAAAACTGAGCAGAAAGCCAGACGTCTTCTGGTTCTGACTCATCTCTTGGGCATACTCTGCAAAAGCTATGGCGAAGAGTCATTGAATTAGAAGATTCACTCAGAGTAACTTTTTCCTACCCTGCAAGTACCTACCAGCCCTGGAGGTGCCTATATGAGTAGTACTTCTTAATTGGATTCACTCTATGTTTAAGGTAAATGCTTGATGTTAATAGGTTAGTTCTAGCTCCCTACTGGGTATAACTCACTGCTCTTCTTTCTATTATTATTATTATTATTATTATTATTATTATTATTATTAAGGCAAGGGTCTCACTGTCGCCCAGGATGGAGTGCAGTGGTGTGATCACAGCTTGCTGAAGCCTCTACCTCCTGGGCTCAAGCGATCTTCCCACTTCAGCCTCCCAAGTAACTGGGACTACAGGGTATGCACCACTATGCCCAGCTAATTTTTATTTTTTTTTGTAGAGACTGAGTTTCGCCATATTGTCCAGGCTAGTCTTGAACGCCTGAACTCAAGCAACCTGGCTACCTCGGCCTAGCAAAGTGCTGGGATTACAGGCATGAGTCCCCACACCTGCCTATGTAAAAATTCCATAATAAACCTAGGGACTCAATTAATATATAGTAGTCACTAATATTTATAAAACATTTTGAATTTTATAAAATTGTTTTTGGATTACATTATCTCATTTTGGGACTCACAACAATGCTGTAACTTAGCTTTATTAAACCAAAGTCCAGGCACATTTACTTCTATAGTTTCTCTCTAGTTTAATTTGTAGCAGAGCCAGGAGTCAAACCCAAGGATGCTTTACTCCATAGTCCATGTACTGAACACGATATCACACTCGACTCTGCTCTGCATTATGTTTTAGGTTTGGACACATACATATATATTGGTCTCTGTTGAATTGGACATACTAGTTCTCTGGGCATTATCTGGTTCTTTCTGGAAGCCCAACTGCAAATTGGCGTTTATAAAACAGTGTATTTCTGGCAATGTTACAGATGTTTGCAGATTTCATATGATTCCTACTGTTAGGCTAATTTTAACATACTTTGAACATCTTTTAACTGGTTGCTATTTCTTTTACATAAGTGATAGCATCACTTTCCAGTCTTAAACTTGGTTGCTTTATATCTTTAATGTTTTTTCAGTTATCCTCATCTTCTTACTGCCTCTGTGAGCACTGCTTTTAAGTGAAATAAGATGCTAGAGCTGATGATTACCAAGCGATAGAGATCTGTATCTCAAGGATACAACTTGATTCTTTTTAAATATGGAATATTGTTAAGAATAGCTCTGCTCTGTATGAACAGGGAATTCAAACTTTTAAAAATGAAAAATGAGAACCTTCCTGAATGAAATTTTACTCAAATCTCCTATTAAATCCTAAGAATAGGCTGCTGGCTTCCATTACTTTCAGGAAATGAAAAATGGCTTAGAAGCTAAGTGAGCTAAGTAAGCCATCTCTCTCTCAATTGTTTCAGTTTCTCAGGAATTGCTGCCAATAATGCTGCCAATAATGATCTCCATGGATCTGACCCCCATTCCATCTCCCACTGCCTCTGAAGCTCCAGATGTCACCAAAAGAAGGAGCTTTGAAGAAAGTGCTTGTACCCTCTTTTTACCCTCAGGTGGGTGAGGCCAGGCAGGGTGATTCTCAGGATATCCTGATTATCAAAGGTACAGTTGAAGCCTTCATCAAGACTTTCTTGAAGATGACCAAGAAATTCAGGAAACACTACCAAATAGCCTAAGAACTGAAGATGGAGCTCAAGAATGGATGGCACAAGTGCCACCTAAAATGTAGTGCATGATGATATACACGATGATTAGTAAGCTCCTTGAGGGCAGAGACCGTTACACCATTTGTAGACTTCTTCCCCATACCTTCACAATATCTAGCATAGTACCAAACATATAAACTATACTCACTTAATAAATGTTAGTTTATTACTGAGAGAAAAGACTATATAAAAAGTGCTCTTAGGGCTGGGCGCAGTGGCTCATGCCTATAATCCCAGCACTTTGGGAGGCTGAGGTGGGCGGATCACTTGAGGTAAGGAGTTTGACACCAGCCTGGCCAACATGATGGAACCCCGTCTCTACTAAAAATACAAAAAATTAGCTGGGCATGGTGGCCCATGCCTGTAATCCCAGCTACTCAGGAGGCTGAGGCAAGAGAAACACTTGAACCCGGGAGGCAGAGGTTTCAGTGAGCCAAGATTGCACCACTGCTCTCCAGCCTGGGAGACAGAGTCCGTCTCCCAAAAAAAAAAAAAAAAGCCCTCAAACCCCTCTTTTCTTAGTACTTAATCCACGATCAGGAATGGTGATACAGTTGACTATTATCTCAGGCTTCTTGGCCACTATTGTCTTCTGTCTTGACTATGTGTTGGGTAGGAAATATGTATCTGTCTGTATATTAAGTTTTCAGTATTAATACTTAAAGTTATGTCTTCACTGATGCCTGGGCTTTTTATTTCTTAGATGTTTCATTGCGACATTCAGTTATTTAGTGGAAATCTCTCATCTGAACCACACTCGAGGAGGATTTATTATACTGTCAGATATAAAAATCCGTCTTGTATCTGTTGTTAAGATTCAACAATAAACAATCTTGCTGCTTGAATAGGTCTACATCAGTCGTCATTGTGTTTCAGAAGTAGGATGTACTATCACATCAATTTTCTAAAAAAAAATTTAACGTGTTACTCTTGAATGACAGCATATAGTCTTACATCTTACCTGAGCAGTGCTTCCCATAGCCTGCTAAAAGACTATTTACAGCAATGTGATTTAAGATACTACTTAATTGAAACAAGGCTCATGGTCTATTTCTCTTAGAGAAAAGGAAACAGCAACTTAGCTCCATTCAGTTCTTCTGACTCTAAGTTTCCTTAGAGAATTAATCACATCTTCTTTTAGGAGTGAACTTTCATTTAGAGGCAGATCTTGAAAATCTTCAACTTTTTGATTTATTGTACCTTTTGCGGCTCCAGTTACATGTAAGTTTTTTTATTTGTAATTTTTTCCCATCAATAAGCATTTCAGATTACTAGTTTTTTGACAAACATGAGGTAGACATTCATTACCAACTCTTAATAGCTGGCATTTTAGATTATAAAGAATCCAATATAAGAATCAAGTATATTTTATTCAGGAAAATAATCTTACATCAACAACATACTTTTCTTTTGAGCTGGAGATGTAATATGCTCTATAGATTTGGGGTTTTGCTAAAAGCATGAAAGTTTTTGAAAGGAAATTGAGTTTCTTTGTCTTCATAAGCTTTTATGTATATAGCCAAGGATCCTTAAGTGTACAGCTTTAAAAGAAACTTACTGTATTTCATGGATAAATTAATTACCAGTTTTTCTAGAATTTGCAAAAGGAAGAAAAACATAGAATCTGAAAATAATTTCTATGAATTGGATAGGATGTGTGGGTTTAAGGTTTGAGGCTTTACTTTCTTTTTTTTGAGATGGAGTCTTGCTCTGTTGCCCAGGCTGCAGTGCAATGGCGCGATCTCGGCTCACTGCAACCTCTGCCTCCCAGGTTCAAGCGATTCTCCTGCCTCAGCCTCTCGAGTAGCTGGGATTACAGGCATGTGCCACCATGCCTGGCTAATTTTTGTATTCTTAGTAGAGGCAGGGTTTCACCATGTTGGCCAGGCTGGTCTCAAACTCTTGACCTTGTGATCCACCCGCCTCGGCCTCCCAAAGTACTGGGATTACAGGCGTGAGCCACTGCGCTGGGCCCTCACATCAACTTTTTAATAAATTATATTGTAAATTTTGTCAGTTTATATGATGAATTTTAATCAATAATCCAGAACAGATTTGGTTAAAATATTATTAGTAATTTGTATCAATATTTTAAATAATGTTTTAGGCTAGTAACACATGAAAACTAAATCATATGTTGTTTATTCTTCCATTAAAATTAGTTTTTCCTCTGGTAATGTAACAGGAGAACTTATGTATATAAGATCTGTGAAATTCTGACAACAACATATAGTGTGGTTTGTCCTCTGCTTATTTTCCTCCTAATATCAGGTTACAAGTCATATTATTACAGGGGATGACAGTGGCAGCAACTAAACTGTAACAAGTTCTAACAAAAGATGGTTTCACATTATTTTTGAAGTTGAATTTTCCTATGATTTCTATCTTTTTCTCTTTCTCCAGGCTCCCAGCCAACCTCTGATAAACCCTCCCAGCGGCCATCAGAGAGCACAAATTGTAGCCCTACCCGGAAAAGGTCTTCATCTGAGAGTACTTCTTCAACAGGCTAGTGCTATTTGTTTTACCAGATTTTCAAGATAGTTTCCCATTTGTTATTTGTGAATAAGGAGTTACAATATTGTAGAAAAAATAATGGGGACTGTATCATATATGGTATTTTATTTTTCCATTCAAAGGAGTTGAAACAATAGACTTGGTATTTGAGAATCAGTAATGTACATTGAAACAATATAGTAGTCTTCCCCTTTACAAAGCTGAATTAAAGTAAAAGTGTGTGTTGGGAATAATAGGGGAATGTGGATTGTAGCTGTTTAATAAAGATTTAGATACATATAAAATTGCTTAAGGCCGGGCGCTGTGGCTTACGCCTGTAATCCCAACACTTTGGGAGGCTGAGGTGGGTGGATCACCTGAGATCAGGAGTTCGAGACCACCCTGTTCAACATGGTGAAACCCCGTCTGTACTAAAAATACAAAAACTAGCCAGGCATGGTGGCGTGCGCCTGTAATCCCAGCTACTTGGGAGGCTGAGGCAGGAGAATCTCTTGAACCTGGGAGGCGGAGGTTGCAGTGAGCGGAGATCACTGCTTTCCAGCCTGGGTGACAGAGTGAGACTCCGTCTGAAAAAAAAAAAATTGTTTAGTAAACTAGTAATTTCCAAAGTAGCATTCAGAAATCTCTAGGGATATGCAAAATAGAGTTCATGAGGAGAACCTCTATTAATAGTTATTTTTAAACTTCTTAATTGCTAATGTTTATATATTTACAACCTGTTAATACATACAACATATTTGTATAATTTATACAGAAATTTAGGGTATGCTTTCAATTTTCTTTTTATGGATAGTTTGTGTGTTTACCAAAAAAAAAAAAAAAAAAAGAGAGAGGATGATTTATACCTGTTTTCTGCCTTTTCCTGATGGTTGAAGTGTAAGAAATACTTTTTTTTAATGTATTAATTTTACTGAGAGAGATGGAGAGTGATAGATTCATTCCAGATAGTGAGGAATATATTAAAGAGAATTTAGAGTGTTCAGGAAAATAAATAAAAAAGCCAGTGTGGTCAGACTAAAGACGGTTGGTTGGTTGGTTGGTTGGTTGGTTTTGAGATGAGTCCCACTCTGTTGCCCAGGCTGGAGTACAGTGGTGCAATCTCGGCTCACTGCAACCACTGACTCCTGGGTTCAAGTGATTCTCTTGCCTCAGCCTCCTGAGTAGCTGGAATTACAGGTGCCCACCATGATACCCGGCTAATATTTTTGTATTTTTAGTAGAGACTAAAATTCACCATGTTGGCCAGGCTGGTCTCGAACTCCTGACCTCAGATTATCTGCCCGCCTCAGCCTCCGAAAGTGCTGGGATTACAGGCGTGAGCCACCGCACCCAGCCAAAGATGATTTTTTAATATGAGGCTGGAAACGTAGTAGAGAAGAGCCTTAAACACAGTTGGAAGTTGTGGAAACGTAAACAAGGAAGTGACATTATCTCCTGCCTTTCTTATCTCTAGGTCTTTGAAGAAGTAGAAGGCCTTTCAAATTGTATCAATATGGTATTTGTTGAATTTAGTTGATGATTATCTTTAGAAGCTCTTTGTTAGTCCAGTTGTCTGCTTGGCAGCAAGTGATAGTTGTGTCTCTTTTGGTGCTTTGTTTTTATACTACCATGGAGAGACTTTTGTACTCTAACAAGAAGTGACTTAATTTCTCTGATGTTTACCTAGACCAGGGTAAGGAAACTCAGCCTATGGGCCAAATGCAGTCCAAGTCCTGTTTTTGTGTAGCCCTCAAGCTAAGAATTATTTTTAGGTTTTTAAAGGCTTGGGGGGAAAAGATGAAGAATAATATGAGGTAAGCATTATATATGTCCTCAAAAGCCTAAAATATTTACTCTCTGGCCTTTTACAGAAAAAGTTCATCAACCCCTGAACAAATGAATGAGATTTTGATAAGGGACATATCAGTGTTGAAAATCACCAAAATATTTTACTTTTGTAAACAAAAGAAATATCTAAATTCATAATGTTTCTTTTGCAATGAGACTATTCTGTTCATTGAATTAGATTTCTGTTGAGAGTTGCTGTGAGTAGTGAGCACTGGGAATACAAATACGAGTAAGATTGAGTTACTGCCCTCAATAATTCAGATATATTCACTGAAAAGCAATGTATTAAATTCTGTAACAGAGCAGTGTACAAAATGCTATGACACAGAGAAATTCAAGCACTAACCACTTGAAATGACTGAAGAAGATATCACTGAATAAGTCACGCACACTACTATATATTGAATTTACTTAAGTAGGCAAGTGGGACAACATAAAGGGTAATAATGTAGCACAGTAACAACAGCACTTTCGAAGAAAGGCACAAAACCATGAAATAGCATAGTGTTTTTGAAGAATAACCCATTGTTGGATATGACTAATGTACATAAGTGGTGGTGATGGTGGTTGGAAAAGGAGGTTGTAAAAGCAATAATGGGGACTATATCATATATGGTATGTTTTTTTCATTCAGAGGAGTTGGAACTTCTTTGTACATGCAATTGGGAGCTACTGAACAATTTCTAACAAGGAAGATAAATTATTTGATATGCTCTATCAGTAAGAATAGGATAGGTCTTGCAGTGTTAAAAAATGATCCCCAAATCTCAGAGGCTTAAAACAACAAAGGCTTATTTTTTGTTCATGCTGTGTGACCATCAAGAGTCCACTCCATGTTGCCTTCCCTCTAGGACCCCGGCTAACAGAGAACCTGTACCTTGAATGTTGCTTGTCTTCTGGCAGAGGGGAAAGGGCCATAGTAAAGCACTAACTGGCTATTAAAATTTCTGCATTAAATGTTACTTCTCAGTTTCAGTGCCAAAGCAAGTCATGTGGTTAAGTCTTGTGTCAATGGGACTAGAAAGTATAATCCTTTTGGCGGTGGGGGGTGGATAGCAAATATTTATAAGTAATATTATAGTCTATCATATGTGTATGTTAAAAAAATGCTACAACATTACAATATGAAGAATGGAGTGTGACAAATGCATGCAGACGGAGTAGATAAGGGCTTCAGATTTGGATATATTGAATTTGGACTGTCTTTGGCCTATTTAGGTAGAGATATTGAATAGACCGTTAGAAGCAGTGGTTTATACTTTTAGAGACATCTGTGGTAGAGATCTACCAGTATATATATGAACTTGAATTTGGCAGTGAAAGAGATCATCCAGGGAGAATGTGTTAAGTGAGGTGATGGGGACGGAGACCTAAGAAACTCGAGCATTTTGGAGGGAAGTGGAAGAAAAGTTGTTTAGTGAAGGACACTTAAATAAGAAACATCAAACTGTATATGTCACAGAAGCCTAAACAAGACTTCAGAATGGAATAGATTAGTCAACATTAGATGTCACAAAGAGATCAAGAAGAGTTCGATCAGAAAGTGTCAAATGATTGAGAAAATAAGAAAAAATAGTCTGAGAATGTGAAAGTTTGGAGCTTGAAAGAGGGAAAGGAGACTTAAAATTCAGGTGGCATTGAAATAAATTAGAGCTCTTTATTTCCAGCAATGTGGTAGATTAGGTGTGCAGAGCAAGCAAATACCTTGTTACCTAAAACCTAAAAATACATGGACAACATTTCTTACAGTATGACTGAACTTTGAAGTAACTAAATAGGAAACCAGAAACTTCAGAAAGTTCAATTCAACAGAGATAAAGAGCATCAGAGCTGCTTGACATCTGCTTGATCCCTGGTGGCTGGGAGTCTGGTAATTGGAACACATCCAGCTGCAAGAGACAAAAGACAGAGCCTAGGACTCTAGTAGAACAAAAAACCACATATGCATAAAGTTGGAACCCCCAAAAGGTGACACTTAACAATGTACGGGAAAATAGAAATAAACCTATCATAGAAAAGGACAGTTTCTTGTTTTAGTTTTGGCTTTGGAAGGAGGAAGAAAAAGGAGTTCCTGACCACAAGCTCTTACTAATTCTCTGCCTCTCCTACAGATTTATATTGTTTGTCAGACCCAGAAAAAAGTTAAAATAAAATTTGTCATAGGTTTGTAATGTTCCCAGTTGCATTGCAGAGCCAAATGCAAATACTCTAGAGAATTGCCATTAAATATAAACCTGAGCTTTCAAAATCACTGTATTCACAATTTTGGTTGACCTAGCTTTCTCATATATTGTAGCAACACAGGGAATGACAGCCTTTATTTTGCAATTTAAAGGCAAAGAAGTAAACCAGAATCATGTCCTAACCTTCTAGGTATAGTCAAAGGAATACCATACCTCTAGAAACCATCTGTTTAGTAAACTGAGGTATGTAAACAACTGTAGAAACAAAAAGCAATTTGCATTTTGGATAAGATGCCTCAAGGCCCATCCTTGAACTAAATTCCCTGTTTTTGAGATAAATCCAAAGGGATAATATACTAACAGTATATGATTTTACTGAAATCTGTAGTCTTTATTATGCATATCAGGAACCCATAGTAACAAAATTATTATTGATGAGTACAATCTAAGCCTTTTCTGGAGGTTTTTAATATCTTATTAGATCTTTAGGATGTAATATGAGAATAACTATTTTCATTTCTGAAATGAGTATTTGCAAATACTCTGTTAAAGTTTACATCTCTCTTAGAGGTCTTTTTTTAAATATTTGTAGCTTTTAAGATATTTATGTCTCTCTGCTCATTTCTCAGGTATTTGACATAACTGAAGATTTTTATAATTAGGACACAAATCCATGGTAATTTTCACATTCTAGAGAACATAAATCCCTTCAATAGTGTTTCACGGAATCATTTCGTCTTTTTATAGCTGGTTTACAAATATTGTTACATTGATGAGAGAGGTAGTTCTTTTATAATTTTATTACTGAGCAACTATTATATTCAGGCTACCAAATTCAACTACTATTTTAAGCCAAAAGACTATAAGAGACATTTCATAATACCAAGGAACTTATGTTAAGATCAGTTTATCTTGAGAGCAACAATAAAATATGCTAGTGATTTTACATAAATTTATTTATTTATTTATTTATTTATTTATTATTTTTGACAGAGTCTCGCTCTTGTCACCCAGGCTGGAGTGCAGTGTCGCGATCTCAGCTCACTGCAACTTCCACCTCCCGGGTTAATGCGATTCTCCTGCCTCAGCCTCTCTTGTAGCTGGGATTATAGGCATGTGCCACCACGCCTGGCTAATTTTTGTATTTTTACTAGAGACGAGGTTTCACCATGTTGGCCAGGCTGGTCTCGAACTCCTGACCTCAAGTAATCCGCCCACCTCGGCCTCCGAAAGTGCTGGGATTACAGGCGTGAGCCACCACTCCTGACCTGTATAGTATTATTCTACACATAACCGAATGCTGAAATGATGGAAAGTTAATCAGAAAATGCTTCCATAATCTTTGTATTGAGGTTTAAAAGACATCATACATATGCCATGACTAAAGAGGTAAGTGGGAGAAGAGGAGAAGGCATTTTGATGTAATGGGAAAACTATGTACTTTTGACTTAGATCTAGTTGATTCACATTTAGCAATATCGTGTAACCTTGTGGAAGTTACATAAACCATTCAACCCATGGCTTTCTTATCTGTAACATGAGGCTACTACTTCTATTTATCTTGCAGACTAGTGGGAATTAGAGTAAGTGGATAAGAAATTCTTATCACTGAATTAGTTTTTGAGTAAATGGTAACTTCTCTTATTTTTTGAGATGGAGTCTTGCTCCGTCGCTCAGGCTGGAGTGCAGTGGTGCGATCTCGGCTCACTGCAAGCTCCGCCTCCCAGGTTCATGCCATTCTCCTGCCTCAGCTTCCCGAGTAGCTGGGACTACGGGCGCCTGCCACCACGCCCCGCTAATTTCTTTTTGTATTTTTAGTAGAGACGGGGTTTCACCGTGTTAGCCAGGATGGTCTGGATCTCCTGACCTCGTGATCTGCCCGCCTCAGCCTCCCAAAGTGCTGGGATTACAGGCGTGAGCCACTGTGCCCGGCCTTTTTGTTTTTGTTTTTTTTTTGACACACAGTCTCCCTCTGTTGCCCAGGCTAGAGTGCAATGGTGCAATCTTGGCTTACTCCAGCCTCTGCCTCCCGGGTTCAAGTGATTCTGCTACCTCAGCCTCCCAAGTAGCTGGGACTGCAGATGTGCACCACCACACCAGCTAATTTTTATATTTTTAGTAGAGATGGGGTTTCACTATGTTGGCCAGGCTGGTCTTGAACTGCTGACCTCAGGTGATCCACCTGCCTTGGCTTCCCAAAGTGCTGGGATTAGAGGCGTGAGCCACTGCACCCAGCCATAAATGGTAACTTCTGTTGTTACTGTTGCTACCGTTGGCCCTCCTGCCATTATTATGACGGTATGGAATGAGAATTAGGTCATATACAAGGGAGACGGAGTATAGTGGTAAAGCATAAAAAAAGATTGCAAAGGCATTTAGCCACATTTTTTTCTTTTTTATGGGATGGAGTCTTGCTCTGTCACCCAGACTGGAGTGCAGTTGCATGATCATGGCTCACTGCAGCCTCTGCCTCCCGGGTTCAAGTGATTCTCCTGACTCAACCTCCACAGTAGCTGGGACTATAGGTGTGTGCTACCACGCCTGGCTAAGTTTTGTATTTTTAGTAGGGACAGGGTTTTGCCATGTTAGCCAGGCTGATCTCGAACTCCTAACCACAGATGATCTGCCTGCCTCGGCCCCCCAGAGTGCTGGGATTTCAGGCCTGAGCCACTGTGCCTGGCCTGTTTAGCCACATGTGATGAGTAGTCTTAAATCTTTGCTGGCTACTAGGCCCTCCTTGCATAGAGTGAAACTCCAAAAAAATGGCCTAAGAAAAACTAGGGAGTTGTATATGAAAAATTCCTAAGGTTTACATGTGGCATGAGACATTTGAACTCTGACTACCAACTGTAGAGTCCTTGGGGACAATTATGAAGGCCCCCATAAAGATTACATCTTGGTCAGACGTGGTGGCTCACACCTGTTATCCCAGCACATTGGGAGACCAAGGCGGGTAGATCACTTGAGGCCAGGAGTTCGAGGGCAGCCTGGCCAACATGGCAAAACCCCATTTCTACTAAAAACACATAAAAATTAGCCAGACATGGTCACGCATACCTGTAGTCCCAGCTACTTGGGAGGCTGAGGCAGGAGAATTGCTTGAACCCAGGAGGCAGAGGTTGTAAACCCAAGATTACACCACTGCACTCCAGCCTGGGCAACAGAGCAAGACTCTGTCTCAAAAAGGAAAAAAAAAAAAAAAAAGGTTACACCTTAGCAGGGCTAAAGTATCTCTGGAATGAAGATTACACTAGACCCTAGTAATGATTTAAAACAGGATTCAAGGAATCAAACTGTCAAACTGTTCTACAAATAACTGATTTTTAAAACAAAGTTCAACATTTAAAAACATTTTAATTGTGAAAAAACAAAAATTTTTTTAAATTGTGGCAAAATACAGACAATATAAAATTTACCGGCAGGACGCAGTCGGTCACGCCTGTAATCCCAGCACTTTGGGCGGCCGAGGTGGGCAGATCACCTGAGGTCCGGAGTTGGAGACCAGCCTGGCCAACATGGCAAAACCCCGTCTCTACTAAAAATACAAAAACTAGCCAGGTGTGATGGCGGGTGCCTGTAATCCCAGCTACTCGGGAGGCTGAGGCACGAGAATCGCTTGAACCCAGGAGGTGGAGGTTGCAGTGAGCCAAGATCATGCCACTGCATTCTAGCCTGGGTGACAGAGTGAGACTGTCTCAAAAAAAAAAAAAAAAAAAAATTTACCATCTTAACCATTTCTAAAGCCGTGTGCAATGGCTCACGTCTGTAATCCCAGCACTTTGGGAGGCCGAGGCAGGCGGATCACCTGAGGTCAGGAGTTCAAGACTAGTCTGGCCAACATGGTGAGACTCCATCTCTACTAAAAATATAAAAATTAGCCGGCCATGGTGACACATGCCTGTAGTCCCAGCTACTCAGGAGGCTGAGGCAAGAGAATCGTATGAACTTGGAGGCGGAGGCTGCCGTGAGCTGAGATCACACCAGTGCACTCCAGCCTAGGAGATGGAGCTAGACTCCCCATTTCTTTTCTTTTTTTTTCAGAGTCTCGCTCCTGTCGCCCAGGCTGGATTCCAAGTACAAGCGATTCTCCTGCCTCAGCCTCCAAGTAACTGGAATTACAGGTGTCCACCACCACGCCAGCTAATTTTTGTATTTTTAGTAGAGATGGGGTTTTGCCATGCTGGCCAGGCTGGTCTTGAACTCCTGACCTCAGGTGATCCGCTGGCCTTGGCCTCCCAAAGTGCTGTGATTACGGGTGTGAGCCACCGCGCCTGCCTAGACTCCCCATTTCTAAGTGTACAGTTAATTCACTAGTGTTAAGTACATTTACATTATTGTGCAACCAATCTCCGTAACTTTTTTCATCTTGCAAAACTGAAACTCTGTATCCATTAAATAAGAACTTCATATTCCCCTGTCCTTTCAGTCCCTGGCAATCACCCACTAAAGTGGAACCATACGGTGTTTGTTTTTTTGTGACTGGCTTACTTAACTTAGAGCATAAGTTCCTCAGGGTTTATTTTTTATTTATTTTTATTTCTTTTCTTTCTTTTTTTTTTTTTTGAGGTGGAGTTTTTCTCTTGGTGCCCAGGCTGCAGTGCAATGGAGAGATCTCAGCTCACTGCAACCTCTACCTCCTGGGTTCATGTGATTCTCCTGCCTTAGCCTCCCGAGTAGCTGGGATTACAGGCATGTGCCACCATGCCAAGCTAATTTTGTATTTTTAGTAGAGATAGGGTTTCTTCATGCTGGTCAGGCTGGTCTCAGACTTCTGACCTCAGGTGATTCGCCCGCCTTAGCCTCCCAAAGTGCTGGGATTACAGGTGTGAGCCACTGCGCCCAGACAGGGTTTATCCATTTTTTAGCATGTGTCAGAATTGCCTTCCCTTTAAAGGCTGAATAATATTCCTTTGTATGTTTTACCACATTTTGTTTATTGTTATTTGTTTATAAATGGTTACTTGGGTTGCTACCAACCTTGGCCATTTGTGAATAATACTGCTATGAGCAATGGTGAGCAGATACCTCTTCCAGACCCTGCTTTCAGTTCTTTTTGGTATATACCCAGAAGTGGAATTCCTCGATTATATGGTAATTCTATTTTTAATTTTTTGATGGATTGTCCTACTGTTTTCCACAATGGTGTGCCATTTTACATTCCCATCAACAGTGTACAAATGTTCCAGTTTTTTCAACTTCAACATTTTTTAAAGGAAGACAACAAAATCCAAACACTTAATAGTTATCCAAAATGAAGTACAGAGTGGAATAAAAGATTGACCAAAAAAATGAATGAAACTTTAGTGACCTGTGGTACAATATCAAGAGGGCTAATATACATGGGATAGAGTCTCATAAAGAACAAATTGGGAATAGCAGTTGAAGAAATAATGTTTAATATTTCTTTCACACTTTCATTAAAACTATATCCCACAGATCGATGAAACTCTACGAATCCCACGTAGGATAAACACACTGACAGCATACATAGACATATTAAAGGACATTATTACCAAATTTCTGGAAAACGATTGTAAAGAGAAAATCTTAAAATTAACCAGCAGAAAGAAAATTAAAAACACATACATACAAACACATACAGAGGAACACAGTAACAACTATTCAGCAGACATATTGTCAGAAATTTTACAAGCCAAAACACAATGGAATGATGTCTTTAAATGTGGAAAGGAAAAATAACATCTGTCAACTTAAAATTCGTTAACCAGCAAAAATATCTTTCAAAAATGGAGGCAAGATAAACATTATCAGAAAAAGAAAAGTTTAAAGAATTTGTTGCCAGTAGACCTACAGTAGCAGAAACACTAAAGGACGTTCTTCAGATAGAAAGAAAACATAGTAGGTAGAAACATGGATCTACCAAAGGAGTAAAGAGTGCCAGAAATTGTCAACCAATGGGAAAATATAAAACACATTTTTCTCGGCTGGGAGCAGTGGCTCACGCCTGTAATCCCAGCACTTTGGGAAGCTGAGACGGGCAGATCACGAGGTCAGGAGATCGAGATCATCCTGGCTAACATGGTGAAACCCCGTCTCTACCAAAAATACAAAAAAGTAGCCAGGCATGGTGGCGGGCGCCTGTAGTCCCAGCTACTCAGGAGGCTGAGGTAGGAGAATGGCGTGAACCCGGGAGGCAGAGCTGGCAGTGAGCCGAGATTGCGCCACTGCACTGCAGCCTGGGTGATAGAGCGAGACTCTGTCTCAAAAAAAAAAAACAACCACATTTTTCTCATATTCTTTTGAAGTGCGTGTGGAATTATACCAAGATACCATCCTATTCTGGGTAATCAAATGTCTTGATAAGTTTTAAAAGATTAAACTCATGCAGAATATATTTTCAGACCACAACAGAATTAAATTAGAATTCAGTAATACAAGTTATGAAATTCTCTAAATATGTGGAAATTAAATAACACACTTCTAATTAATTAATAAGTAAAAGATGAATCCCCAAAAATGAAATCAGAAAATACTTTGAAATGAATAAAAATGAAAGACACATAGGGCTGGGCGTGGTGGCTCACGCCTGTAATCCCAGCACTTTGGGAGGCCAAGGCGAGTGGATCATGAGGTCAAGAGATTGAGACCATCCTGGCCAACATGGTAAAACCCTATCTCTGCTAAAAATACAAAAAAATTAGCTGGGCGTGGTGGCACATGCCTGTAGTCCCGGCTGCTTGGGAGGCTGAGGCAGGAGAATCACTTGAACTCGGGAGGTGGAGGTTGCAGTGAGACGAGATTGTGCCACTGCACTCCAGCCTGGCGACAAAGCGAGACTCCGTTTAAAAAAAAAAACACACACACACACACATAGAAATTTGTGGGATAATCTAAGAATATTTATAGCTGAGATTATTAAACACCAAAGATCTATCTACGTCAGTTCTCACCTTTAGGAAGCTGAAAAAAGAAGAGCAAGTAAAACCTGCATTAGAAAGAAGATAGTGGGCTGGGCGCAGTTGCTCACGCCTGTAATCCCAGCACTTTGGGAGGCCGAGGCGGGCAGATGACCAGGTCAGGAGTTTGAGACCAGCCTGACCAACATGGTGAAACCCAGTCTCTACTAAAAAAATACAAAAATTAGCTGGGCGTGGTCACGCGCACCTGTAATCCCAGCTACTTAGGAGTCTGAGGCAGGAGAATTGCTTGAACTGGGAGGCAGAGGTTGCAGTGAGCTGAGATCGCACCATTGCACTCCAGCCTGGGTGACAGAGCGAGTCTCCGTCTCAAAAAAGAAGAAAGTGAAAGTTGGGTGGTGTGGCACCCCTGTGCCTGAAGTCTTAGCTACCTGGGTGACTGAGGCAGGGAAAAGACTACTTAAGCCAAGGAGTTTGAGGCTAGTCTGAGCACCTTGGCAAGACCCATCTCAATACAACAACAACAACAACAAAACGAAAAGAAAAATAAAAATTAGCCCAGAATAGCCAAAGCTATTTCTAAGCTGAAAGGGAGAAATAACTTTACCTGACTTTAATTATGCTACAGAGCTATGATAACCAAAACAGCATGGTACTAGCATAAAAATAGACACATAGACCAGTGGAACAGGAGAGAGAACCCAGAAACAAATCCACACACCTACAGTGAACTTATTTTTGACAAAGGTCCCAAGAGCATAAAGTCTCTTCAATAAATAGTGCTGGGAATACTGGATATTCATATGCAAAAGAAAAACTTGACCCCTGTCTCTCAGCACATACAAAAACTGAAATCAAAATGGATGAAAGGCTTAAATCTAAGATCTCAAAAGTATGAAACTACTATAAGAGAACATTGGGAAAACTCTTCCGGATATTGATCTAAACAAAAATTTATGAGCAATACCCCACAGGCACAGGCAGCCAAACAAATACGGATAAATGTGATCAAATCAAGTAAAAAAGCTTCTGCACAGCAAAGTATACAATCAATAAAGTGAAGAGACAACCCACAGAATGGGAGAAAATATTTGCAAACTACACATTCAACAAAGTGTTCATAACCAGAATATGTAAATTCAAACCACTCTATAGGTAAAAGTCTAATAATCTGTTTAAAAAATGGACAAAAGACTGAAGAGATATTTCTCAAAAGAAGATGCTACAAATGGCAACAGGCATAGGTATTCAACATCATTGATTATCAAAGGAATGCAAATCAAAACTACAATGAGATATCATCTCACCCCAGGTAAAATTGTTTATACCCAAAAGACAGGCAGTAACAAGGCTGAGTGTGGTGGTTCACTCCTGTAATCCTGTCACTTTGGGAGCCTGAGGCATGCGGATTGCCTGAGCTCAGGAGTTCGAGACCAGCCTTGAGCAACACGTGAAACCCCGTCTCTACCAAAAATATAAAAATTAGCCAGTCTCATAACCCAGTCTCAAATCAATTAATAAATTAATATTTTTTAAGAAAAACATGAGAAAAATCACCTAATTGTCTAAGTAGATTAAGGGAACATATTTGACAAAATTTGACATCCATTCATGATTTTTAAAAAAAAGCTCTTAGAAAATAAGACTAGAATAGTATTTGCTCAACCCATTACAGGGTGTTTGCAGAAAAACCTACAGCTAACCTAACACTTAATGTTGAAAGACTGAAAGCTTCCTCCCTAAGATTGGGGAAAAGGTATAGATGTCCACTACTTTTATTCAGCATTATAGGGAAGTCTTAATGTCTTATTCAGAAATAATACAATTTGCAGAAAATTCCCAAGGAATTTGTTAAAAAGTTGCTGGAACTTAATAAATGAGTTTAACAGTACAATTTCTGTGTGTTTAAGCTCAACATATAGAAATCATTGTATTTCTACATACAGTGAACAATTAGAAACTGAAATGTAGCGCCGGGCGCAGTGGCTCACGCCTGTAATCCCAGCACTTTGAGAGGCCAAGGCGGGCGGATCACGAGGTCAGGAGATCGAGACCACGATGAAACCCCGTCTCTACTAAAAATACAAAAAAAATTAGCCGGGCGCGGTGGCAGGCGCCTGTAGTCCCAGCTGCTGGGGAGGCTGAGGCAGGAGAATGGTGTGAACCCAGGAGGCGGAGCTTGCAGTGAGCCGAGATCGCGCCACTGCACTCCAGCCTAGGCGACAGAGCGAGACTCCGTCTCAAAAAAAAAAAAAAAAAAGAAAAAAGAAAAAAAAAAAAAGAAACTGAAATGTAGCCAGGCATGGTGGCTCACACCTGTAATACCAGCACTTTGGGAGACAGAAGTGTGTGGATCGCTTGAGCCCAGAAGTTCCAGACCAGTCTAGGCAACATGGTGAAACCCCATCTCTGCAAAAATTACAAAAATTAGCCGGGCATGGTGGCGCACACCTGTAGTCTCAGCTACTCGGGAGGCTGAGACATGAGAATTGCTTGAACCCGGGAGGTGGAGGTTGCAGTGAACCAAGATCATGCCACTGCACTCCAGCCTGGATGAGAGCAAGACCTTGTCTCAAAAAAAAAAAAAATTAATTAATTATTTGAAATATAAATAATACTATTTACAGTTGTATTAAAAGCCATTAAAGTCTTAACCATAAATTTAGAAAAACATGTACGGGATCTGTATAATAAAAAGTACAGTGGCCGGGTGCGGTGGCTCACGCCTGTAATCCCAGCAGTTTGGGAGGCCGAGGCAGATGGATCATTTGAGGTCAGGAGTTCTAGACCAGCCTGGCCAACATGGTGAAACCCCGTCTCTACTAAAAATACCAAAAAAAAAAAAAAAAAAGTACAGTGTAGGCCCAGTGGTTCATGCCTGTAGTCCTAGCAACATGGGGGAATGAGGCAGGAAGATCATTTGGGGCCAGGAGATTCAGACCAGTGTGGGTAACAGTGAGACCATGTCCCTTAGGGAAAAAATAAAAAATAAAAAATGTACACACACACACACACACACACAATCTATGTACTCACTAAAATTAAAATTAAATCACAAAAAATTAAAAAAATACAAAGTCTTTTTGAGAAAAATTGAAGAATAAGTGGGAGAGATATGTCAGAGGCATTTTTGAAAGACTCATTATTGTTGAGATGTCACCTTTCTCCAGATCACTCTGTAGAGTCAGTGGACTCAATACAGTTGCAACAGGATTTTAATATAAACTGGCAGACTGATTCTAAAATTTACATAGAGGCCAGCCATGGTGGCTCACACATAATCGCAGCACTTTCGGAGGCCACTGCAGGAAGATCACTTGAGCCCAGAAGTTAAAGACCAGCCTGGGCGACAGACACTTCGTGGCTTATTTTTTTTTAATTATTAAAAATGAAATTTAGACCGGGTGTAGTGGCTCACCCCTGTGATCTCAGCACTTTGGAATGCTGAGGTGGGCAGATCACCTGAGGTCAGGAGTTCAAGACCCGCCTGGCCAACATGGCAAAACCCCATCTCTACTAAAAATACAAAACATTAGCTGGGCATGGTGGTGGGTGCATGTAATCCCAGCTACTCGGGAGGCTGAGGCAGGAGAATTGCTTGAACCCGGGAGGTGGAGGTTGCAGTGAGCAGTGATCACGCCATTGCACTCCAGCCTGGGCAACAAGAGTGAAACGCCGCTAACTTTCAATTGATTTTTGACAAATGTGACTATTTCAATGGGACAAGGATAGTCTTTTCAACAAATGGTACTGTAACTACTGGATATCGTTATGGAATAAAAAGATCACTGACCCTGTTTCATACCACATGAAAAATTTAAATCAAAAAAGATCATATACCCCTATGAAATTTTGGAAATAATAAAACTTTTAGAAGAATAGGAAAAAATCTTTAAGACCTTGGGGGATGGTCAAAGATTTCTTAAATAGTATAAAAAGCAAGGACCATTTAAAAAAATTTGACTTTATCAAACTTTAAGACTTTTGCTTTTCAAAAAAACATTATTTAAGGCTAGACTTGCGCTTGGTGGCTCATGCCTGTAAGCTCAACACTTTGGGAGGCTGAGGCTAGAGGATCATTGAAGCAATACTCTGTCTATGAAAAAAAACACTTAGGGAGGATGTGGCCGGATAATCACTTGAGCCCAGGAGTTGGAAACCAGCCTGGGCAGCATAGTGAGACCCTGTCTCTAAAAAAAAAAAAAAAAGAAAAGAAAAATTAGCCAAGTGTCCTGTCTCATGCCTGTAGTCCCAGTTACGTGGGAGGCTGACATGTAAGAATCCCTTGAGCCTAGGAGGTGGATGCTGCAGTGAGCTGTGATTCTGCTATCGCACTCCAGCTTGGACAACAGAGCCAGACTCCGTCCCTTTAAAGAACAAACAAACAAGGCTGGTTGTGATGGCTCATGCCTGTCATCCCAGCACTTCAGAAGGCTGAGGCAGGTAGATCACTTGAGGTCAGGAGTTCAAAACCACCCTGGCCAACATGGTGAAACCCCCATCTCTGCTAAAAATGCAAAAATTAGCCAGGCATGGTGGCAGGCACCTGTAATCTCAGCTCCTCAGGAGGCTGAGGCACAGGAATCCCGTGAACCCCGGGAGGTGGAGGTTGCAGTGAGCCAAGATTGCACCACTGTACTCTGGCCTGGGTGATAAAACGAGACTTCATCTCAGAAAACAAACAAACAGAAAACATTATTTAAGAAAATGAAAATGTAAGCCAAAAAATAAAAGAACCCAATAAAAATAATCGGCAAAAGATCTGAATAGAATTTTCTCAAAAGAATGCATATGAATTGCCAATAAGCTCATGAAAATATGCTCAACATCAGGGAAATGCAAATTAAATTTATAAATGAGAACACACCCATTAGAATGATTAAAATGTAAAAGACTGCATAATACCAAGTCTTGGTGAGGATGTATAGGATCTTTAACTCAGTCATTGATGATGGGACTATAAAATAGAACAATGACTTTCTAAAAATTTCTTAAACATACAATTAGTTGATTTAGTAATTCTAGGCAGGTTGCAGTGGCTCACACCTGTAATCCCAGGACTTTGGGAGGCCAAGGCAGGTGGATCATTTGAGGTCAGGAATTCGAGACCAGCCTGGCCAACATGGTGAAATTCTCTCTCTACTAAAAAAAAAAATTAGCCAGGCATGGTGGCAGGTGCCTGTAGTCCCAGCTACTCGGGAGCCTGAGGCAGGAGAATCACTTGAACCCGGGAGGCAGAGGTTGCAGTGAGCCAAGATCACGCCACTGCACTCCAGCCTGAGTGACAGAGCGAGACTCCGTCGCAAAAAAAAAAAAAAAAATTTAGTAATTCCAGTCTTAGGTATTCACCCAAGAGAAATGAAAATATGTTTAAACAAAATGTCATGTGCACACATGTTCATAGGATATTTTTTCTTTATGACTAAAAACTGGAAACAATGCAGATTTCCAGGTGAATATGTAAAGAAATTGTGGTATATTCATATAATTCAGTTGTAAAAAGAAATACGTGAATAGTAAAAAGGAACAGTAAAAAGAAATGTGGCAATGTGAATGATTCTCAGATTTATGCTGTGTGAATGAAGCCGTACAATAAAATACATGTTCTTTCTTTTCATGTATATGAACTTCTAGAAAAGCAAACTTAATATATAACAGGAAGCAGATCAGTTGTTTCTTCTCTGAGGCTGTGGATGACAGGCAATTTATTTTCTTGGAAAGGACACACAATAACTTTTTAGGGTGACAGAAATGTTCTGTATATTGGTTATGATGATGGCTACATGGTAAATTTTTCAAAACTCAAAAATGTATATATAAAAAACATGCATTGAATTTTATGTGGTACTTTACCACAGTGAAGTTAATTTTGAAAATAAGTTACATCTAAAATATAGTGTGCAGCATCATGTCCTAGACTACCAAGAAACATAAATTGGCAGGCCAGAATTTGTGAAGATAGGAACAATTCAAAAATGAAGTGTGAGGTAGTAATAGCTCTAGGTGAATGGCCCAGGAAGGAGGCTTCAAAAGTGTGTACCCATTTTAGGATTCTCTTTTAAACTGATATTCATGGATTAAATGCATTGGTAGCTCTGAGTAGTTGATGAAGGGATAGAGGAGATAAAAATAATTCCAAGATTTTGATCCCAGGATTCATTCTTCAACTACGTGTTAATGAATTATGTCCTGGTCATTGGAGATAAAAAGTGATTTTGGTGAATATAGTCACCGCGTTAATGGACCAAACATTGTTTGAGAATTACATACATTAAACCACTAATTTGAAGTGTGATTAGTGTTAGGAAAGGAGAAAGTATTATGATAATTCTTAATAGGGGACCTAAATTAAGAATGAAGAGGGTGCTTCCTGCTCAGGTAAATAACGTTTCAGGAAATTATGTCCTCACTGTAAACTAAAGAATGAATAGTCATTAAGCAGATGAATTTGTGGAGAAAGATTGTTCCAGGTAGAGAGAAAGGCAGACTCAAAGGCCTTGAATCAAGAAAAAACATGATGAGTTTAAGGAACTGAAGTTTATTATTACTAGAATTAGGGTCTAAGATAATATGAGATTGATGCTAGAAGAAAAGGTAATAATAATTTTGAAGTTGTTTTATGTGGTAAGAGCCTTTTTAAGAGTTGTAAGCAGAAGCTGAAACCTGATAAAATTTGTGAGGTTTTTTTTTTTTGAGATGGAGTCTTGCTCTTGTCGCCCAGGCTGGAGTGCCATAGCACAATCTCGGCTCACTGCAACCTCTGCCTCCCAGGTTCAAGCAATTCTCCTGCCTCAGCCTCACAAGTAGCTGGGATTAAAGGCGCCTGCGACCACACCCAGCTAATTTTTGTATTTTTAGTAGAGACGGGGCTTCACCATGTTGGCCAGGCTGGTTTCAAACTCCTGACCTGATCCGCCCACCTCAGCCTCCCAAAGTGCTGGGATTACAGGCGTAAGCCACCTTGCCTTTACCGGGCCTTTGTGTTTTTTTTTTAAAGATCACTCAGGCTGCTGTCTAAAGAATGAGTTGGAGGATGATGAAAGTAGAAGCAGGAAGAACAATGTTTCAGTTGTCCATTGCTGCATAACAAAGCACCTTGAACTTACTGTCATGAAACAATAATAATCAGTTATCATCTCACAGTTTCTCAGGATTCCCTTCCTTTGGTTGTAACTACATGGTGGTGAGGTAAAGTCATCTCAAAATATTCCTTGTTTGGTCAGGCAGGCGGCTCATACCTGCAATCCCAACACTTTGGGAAGCTGAGGTGGTCAGATCATTTGAGCTCAGGAGTTTGAGACCAGCCTAGGCAACATGGCAAAACTCCATCTCTACAAAAAATACAAAAAAGTAGCTGGGCATGTTGGTGCATGCCTGTAGTCCCAGCTACTCAGGAGGCTGAGGTGGGAGGGTCGCTTGAGCCTGGGAGGTGGCGGTTGCAGTGAGCTGAGATTGTGCCACTACACTCCAACCTGGTTAACATAGTGAGACCCTGTCTCCAAAAAAAAAAAAGGCCAGGTGCAGTGGCTCACACCTGTAATTCCAGCACTTTGGGAGGCCGAGGCGGGCAGATCATGAGGTCAGGAGATCAAGACCATCCTGGCTAACATGGTGAAACCCCGTCTCTACTAAAAAATACAAAAATAAATTAGCCAGGTGTGATGCTGGGCGTCTGTAGTCCCAGCTGCTCAGGAGGCTGAGGCAGGAGAATGCTGTGAACCCGGGAGGTGGAGCTTGCGGTGAGCCAAGTTCATGCCACTGCACTCCAGCCTGGGTGACAGAGCAAGACTCCGTCTCAAAAAAAAAAAAAAAAAAAAAAAAGGATTCTTTATTCAAATATCTGGTGGTTGATACTGGTTGTTGGCTGTGACCTCAGCAGGATCTATTGGCCAGTATGCCAACTCATTGCTTGGGCTTCCTTGCAGCTTGGAAGCTTGAATCCAAGGGCTTGTGGCGGGGCCGGGGTGGGAGTGGGGGGTGGAGATAGAGAGACAGACCTTTTCTAACCTAACATTGGAAATCATCACATTCTTCTATTGAATTTCTTTGCTAAGGCAAGTCTTCAGTGGCAGCAGAGAGGGACTAGACTACAACTTGATAGGGAAACTTCAAGAGATTAATGTACATATTTTAATAGCCCCACAAGGAATTACACTATTGCTTCAGGGCAGGGAGATAACATTATCTTAGTCTTGATGGCTGTAGTAGAAGAAAGGAAAGTGGACAGGTTCAAGAGTTTAAACTAACAGAAGACAGAATTTTATGATTTGTGGGGAGGGTGAAGGAGCAAGAATAAATGATGTGGCCTGAGCTTGGATAACCAACGTCCTGCCACACGATGGATGGTCAGTATACATAATGTTAGCTTTATGGTATCATTCACTGATGTAGGGAATCTGGATGGAGGAGCTAGTTTGAAGGGAGCGAAAATGAAATGAGATGTGAATATGAGTTTGAGAAATCTGTGAAACATGCAAAAGTAGACAATTAGAAGAAAGGTCTGTTCAGAAGATAGAAATTCAGTAGTCATCAGAATATAGATGATAGTTAAAAGAATTGCTAAAGAGAGAATAGAGAGTCAGACAGGAAAAAAGCTTAGACTAGAAAGTTTTTAAAAACTATAGCATTTAAAGGTTGGAGAAAAGGAAGGGGTCATTTTTCGTTTTGGTAATTTTCAGATAAAACTGAAGATTGGTATGAATATTTAGAAGTCACTTACATACTGATGATAATTGAGACTATGAGAATAAACATGTTCCCAGTGGGAAAGTAAGTATAAAAGGTAAATAACAAGTACTCTGTATTGAGGACCTCCGCAGTTAAATTCAATGGAGTTGCAAGTAATTGAAAGTTAATCAAAGGATATTATAGAAATAGTGTAGGCAGGATTTTAAAGAATTATGAAATCAAATATAGCTGAGAGTTTGAAATTTTTTACTTTTTTAAAATTTTATTATTTTTCTAGAGACAGGGTCTTGCTCTGTCATCCAGGCTGGAATGCAGTGGTGTGATCATAGCTCACTGCAGCCTCAAACTCCATGGCTCAAGCAATCCACCCGCCTCAGCCTCCTGAGTAGATAGGACTACGGGTACAGGAAACCACACTGGGCTAATTTTTATTTTTTGTTGAGACAGGGTCTCAGTACGTTGCCCAGGCTAGTCTCGAACTCCTGGCCTCAAGTGATCCTTCCACCTCAGCCTCCCAAAATGCTGAGAGTACCGGTGTGAGCCACCGTTCCTGGCCTGAAAATGTTTAAGTATCAAATTGAGACAAGGGTCTATAGGCCAGAGTTGATGATAAAATAAAAAAAAAAGTCTTAAAAATTTAGACAAGGCTATTGGATATTATTTGAAGAAAGTTATTGGTAATTTGAGAAAAATTCCACAGTCTGATGATATTGGAATCTAGAATGCCTGAGGCTAATAAAGGAATATCTAGTATAGTTATCACATTTAAAAGTCATATAGATAAGAAATCCATTAATTAACTTTGGAGAAGTATGACCCATGAATAATAGTAGTAAACTAGGCAGCATGGGAAGTGACTTATTTTGAACTGATTTTTAAATTATTAGTATTTTTTGAGACAGGGTCTCGCTCTGTCGTCCTGATTAGAGTGCAGTGACTCACTGCAGCCTCGACCTCCCAGGCTCAAGCAGTCTTCCCAACTTAGCCTCATAAATAGCTGTGACTATAGGTTTGAGCCAGCATGCCTGGCTAATTTTTTTATATTGTTTGTAGAGACAGCTTCTTGCTATGTTCCTTAGGTTGATCTCGAATTCCTTAGCTCAGGCATTCCTCCTGCCTTGGCCTCCCAGAATACTGGGATTACAGACATGAGCCACTGTGCCCACTCTTTATCCAACATTTAAGTCCCTTAGCTTAACTGGACCTTAATTTATTTTTTATTTATTTTTTATTTTTGACCTTCATTTTTGAAGAATTAAATTTTTTTCTTTCTAATCCTTACCTCAAAGTGAGAGTTGTTCTTTTTAAATTTACATATTATTAGAGAAATACAGGCCAACTTTGGTTTTATCTTGTTGTAATAACCTTTTTCAGGAAAGTAAACCATCAATTTACCTATGATGTGTAATCTTGCTATGGAAAATAGAGTAGTACTCCCTTTTATCTGTGTAAAAACTTATTTAAATAACTAGCCGTGTCCAATTTTGTCTATGTGTGATCTATTGTCTCTTTCAGTAAACGGAGTTCCCTCTCGAAGTCCAAGATTAGTTGCTTCTGGGGATGACTCTGTGGATAGTCTGCTGCAGCGGATGGTACAAAATGAGGACCAAGAGCCCATGGAGAAAAGTATTGATGCTGTGATTGCAACTGCCTCTGCACCACCTTCTTCCAGTCCAGGCCGTAGCCACAGCAAGGACCGAACCCTGGGAAAACCAGACAGCCTTTTAGTGCCTGCAGTCGCAAGTGACTCTTGCAATAATAGCATCTCACTCCTATCTGAAAAGTTGACAAGCAGCTGTTCCCCGCATCATATCAAGAGAAGTGTAGTGGAAGCTATGCAACGCCAAGCTCGGAAAATGTGCAATTACGACAAAATCTTGGCCACAAAGAAAAACCTAGACCATGTCAATAAAATCTTAAAAGCCAAAAAACTTCAAAGGCAGGCCAGGACAGGGAATAACTTTGTGAAACGTAGGCCAGGTCGACCTCGGAAATGTCCCCTTCAGGCTGTCGTATCAATGCAAGCATTCCAGGCTGCTCAGTTTGTCAACCCAGAATTGAACAGAGGCGAGGAAGGAGCAGCACTGCACCTCAGTCCTGACACAGTTACAGATGTAATTGAGGCTGTTGTTCAGAGTGTAAATCTGAACCCAGAACATAAAAAGGGGTTGAAGAGAAAAGGTTGGCTATTGGAAGAACAGACCAGAAAAAAGCAGAAGCCATTACCAGAGGAAGAAGAGCAAGAGAATAATAAAAGGTAATTCCTCATTTAACATATTATCTGAGTAGAGGAAACTAGCTTTGAAAAACTGTAATGTAACTCTATAGCTGAATTATTTCATCTTATAACCTTTCATTTTTTACTATATGAGACCATTTCTTTTCAAAAACTGTTCTTATGTATTGCTTTTACAAGTTATAATTAAGAATCAGAGAGGCTAGGTGCAGTGGGTCACACCTGTAATCCCAGCACTTTGGGAGGCCGAGGTGGATGGATCACTTGAGGTGAGGAGTTCAAGACCAGCCTGGCCAACATGGTAAACCCTGTCTCTACTAAAAATATAAAAATTAGCTAGATGTGGCAGCGCATTCCTGTAATCCCAGCTACTCAGGAGGCTGAGGAGGGAGAATTGCTTGAATCCAGGAGGCTGCAGTGAGCCAAGATTGCACCGCTGCACTCCAACCTGGGCGACAGAGCGAGACCCTGTCTCAAAAACAAACAAAAAAGAAGCAAAGGGCAAGTAACAATCCACTCTGAACCCACTCACTTTACAGACAAAGGAAATCAAGGCCCAGAAATATTATGTATTTTATCCAATATAGAGATATATGAGCTCTGTGATCATTTTATGTGCATACCACATTTTGCTTATCCATTCATCCATTGATGGATACCTGGGGTGTTTCCATGCCGTAATGCCGCTATGACAGCGGGTATACAAATACCTCTTTCAGACCCTGCTTTAACCTTGGGTATATTCTCAGAAGTGGAATTGCTGGATCATGTGACATTTCTATTTTTAATTTTTTGAGGAACTGCCATACTGTTTTCCAGAAGGGCTATACCATTTTGCATGCACAAAGATTTCAGTTACAATGCACAAGGATTTCAGTTACTTTACATCCTCACCAACACTTGCTATTTTCAATTTTTTTTATAGCAGCCATCCAAATGAGTATGAGATGGGTATCTCATTGTAGTTTTAATTTGCTGTTCCCTAATGATTAGTGACAAACATATTTTCATACGCTTATTGGCCATTTATGTATCTTTAGAGAAATGTCTACTCAATCGCTTTTTCAATTTTTTGATTGGGCTGTTTGGTTTGTTGTTGAGTTTTAACAGTTCTCAATATATTCTGGATATTATTCTCTTAACCGGCATATAAGCAAATCTTTTCTCCCATTCTGTGGATTGCATTTTTACTTTGTTTATGCTGTCTTTTGACGTACAAAAATTTCTGATATCTATGAAGTCCAATTGTCTGTTTTATCTATAAAGCTATGGTAATCAAAACCATATGGTAGTAGCATAAAGAGAGACATATAGACCAGTGAAGTAGAATAGAGAGCCCAGAAATAAAACCTTGCATGCATGGTCAGATGATTTTTGACAAAGGTGCCAAAACCATTCAGTGGGGTAAAAGACAGTCTTTTTAACAAATCATGCTGGGAAAACTGGGTATCTGCATGCAAAAGAATGAAGTTGTAGTCTTACTTTAAACCATATACAAAATCTAACTCAAAATGGATCAAAGATATAAATGTAAAATCTAAAACCAGAAACTCTTGGCCAGGTGTGGTGGCTCACACCTGTAATTCTAGCAGTTTGGGAGGCCAAGGCGGGCGGATCACGAGGTCAGGAGTTCAAGACCAGCCTAACCAACATAGTGAAACCCTGTCTCTACTAAAAATAGAAAAATTAGCCAGGCGTGGTGGTGTGCGCCTGTAATCCCAGCTACTTGGGAGGCTGAGGCAGGAGAATTGCTTGAACCCAGGAGGCGGAGGTTGTGATGAGCCGAGATTGCGCCACTGCACTCCAGCCTGGGTGACAAAGCGAGACTCCTTCTCAAAAAAAAAAAAAAAAAAAAAAAAGTCCACGCATGGTGGCTCACGCCTGTAATCCCAGCACTTTGGGAGGCTGAGGCAGCTGGATCACCTGAGGGTCAGGAGTTCGAGACCGGCCTGATCAACATGGAGAAACCCCGTCTCTACTAAAAATACAAAATTAGCTGGGCATGGTGGCACATGCCTGTAATCCCAGCTACTCAGGAGGCTGAGGCAGGAGAATCCCTTGAACATGGGAGGTGGAGAGGTTGCAGTGAGCCGAGATTGCACCATCACACTCCAGCCTGGGCAACAAGAGCAAAACTTTGTCTCAAAATAAATAAATAAATAAATAAAAAAAAATAAAACTGTAAACTCTTAGGAGAAAATATAGGGCAAAAGCTTCACAGCATTGAATTTGGCCGTGATTTCTTAGATGTAATAACAAAGCCACAGGCAATAAACCATTCTTATTTTTATTTATTTATTTTTTGAGATGGAGTTTCACTCTGTCACCCAGCCTGGAGTGCAATGGCACGATCTCCACTCACTGCACCCTCCACCTCGTGGGTTCAAGTGATTCTCCTGCTTCAGCCTCTTGAGTAGCTGGGATTACAGGTGCGCGCCACCATGCCTGGCTAATTTTTGTATTTTTAGTAGAGACGAGGTTTCACCATGTTGGCCATGCTAGCCTCGAACTCCTGACCTCAGGTGATCCACCCGTCTCAGCCTCCCAAAGTGCTGGGATTACAGGCGTGAGCCACCACGCCTGGCCCATATTTAATATTTTTTAATGAACCAATTTAATGTTCATCATTTATAAATGGCTTTTCTTAATGTGGCATGTTCACTCTTACTCATATTCTCTATCATCTCTCCTGGTGAATCCTGTATAGAGAGGGTTTTTTTTTTTTCCATCCACCTATATAAAAATAATTGCTTTTTTCTAGAGATTATATTTTTTAATTTCAGGAGCAATACACGCTGGTAATAAATAATTTAATTAAACTAGTAGTTTACTGATTTAAAAGTAAAAGTCTCTTTTCACGTGCTCTCACTTGCTCTCATCCCATTCTTCTCTCCATGGATAACGCTATTAACAGTACATTGTGTATTCTTTAATGCTGAGAGCTTGTCATCAGAACATACAGAATTACCTTATACTGTGGTAGGAATATATCATAATTTATGTAATTACACTGTTGTGATTGACTAGATCTTGCTTTTTTATATTTAGCTCTTTATGTCACTTATGTAATACTGAATATTAGCTATGAGTTAGAGGTTTAATTTTCTTTCAGTACTATTGATTAGTTTAGCCATTCCCAACTTATTTGGAATGATACATTTATCATACACTAAGTTTTTGTTGTTGCTGTTGTTGTTATTGTTTTTGAGACCGAGTCACCCAGGCTGGAATGCAGTGGCGCAATCTTGGCTCACTGCAACCTCCTGGGTTCAAGTGATTCTCATGCCTCAGCCACCCAAGTAGCTGGGATTACAAGCATGCGCCACCATGCCCAGCTAATTTTTGTATTTTTAGTAGAGACGGGGTTTCCCCATGTTGGCCAGGCTGGTCTCGAACTCCTGACCTCAAGTGATCCGCCTGCCTTGGCCTCCCAAAGTACTGGGATTACAGGCATGACTCACCACACCCAGCACTAAATTCTTTTTTTTCTTTTTTTTTTTTTTTTTTGAGACGGAGTCTCGCTCTGTCGCCCAGGCTGGAATACAGTGGCACAATCTCGGCTCACTGCAACCTCTGCCTCCCAGGTTCAAGCGATTCTCCTCTTGAGTAGCTGGGATTACAGGTGCACACCACCACACCACCATGCCTGGCTAATTTTTTTGTATTTTTAGTAGAGACGGGTTTTTACCATATTGGTCAGGCTGGTCTCAAACTCCTGACCTGATGATCCTCCCACCTCGGCCTCCCGAAGTGCTGGGATTACAGGTGTGAGCTACGGCGCCCCACCATCCTAAATTCTTATATACTGTTAGATCTTAGGGTCTTTTCAATTTTTTTTTTTTTTTTTTTTTTTACTGTGTCCCAGGCTTAAGAAAAAAGTGATACATGATGTGGGATTAAAATCAAGAACATCATTGAACTTCACCTTCCCTCCAACCAGTTGCCCCAAACTCCCCTGCCCCCACCCTTTGTGTTCCCAATTCCTTCCTTAGTGAATGAAGAACTTAATTCCAAAAGCCCTGGCACAAAATCCAGGTTCTCTTTCCCTAGCTCCTCCCCTCCCCCTGTCCCCCATTCCTAGAAGGGCAGGCACCTCAGTTTGAATGCATGGGAGAGCCCAGGGTGGTGACGGAGACGGGGGAAAGGCTTCCCCCTCAGGGAAAGGGACCGAGGAGTACAGTGCAGTGAAGTGAGGGCTCCCATAGCCTGGGGTACCAAAATGGGGCCCTGGGGCCAGAGGAAAGGACACTGGTACCCCTGAGAAAGGAGACCCAGCAGCCTCAAAATCCTCTCGTTATGCATAGTCGCTGCTTGATTGCTTGCCTTTCTGGCACCGGTTACAGAACCACACTCGGACCACATCCTTCTCGAGCCCAAGCTGCTGGGCGATGTGGCTGATCTGCTGCAGTGTGGGTTTCGGGCACTGCAGGAACAAATTCTCCAGGTTGCCTCTCACTCGATTCTCGATACTGGTTCGCTTTCTCTTTCGGGCCTGCAAGAGGGTTTCTGCTTTGCATGTCTCCTGAAGATTTTCATTGTTGTCAGCTTCCTCCACCCACTTCTGCAGCAAGGGCCGCAGCTTACACATGTTCTTGAAGCTAAGCTGCAGAGCCTCAAAGCGGCAGATGGTCGTTTGGCTGAACACCTTCCCAAACAGAACCCCCAGGGTGAGCCCCACATCGGCCTGTGTATATCCCAGGGTGATCCTCTTCTGCTTCAGGAGCTTGGCAAATTGTTCGAGTTCTTTCTGCAGAGCTTTGATGTTCTGGGACTCCTGCGGGTTTTGCTCCAGCTTCTCCTTCTCCAGTTTCACGGCACCAGGGGGGGGACGGTGCAGGGCTCCAGGGAGGTGCCGTCGGAGTTGCTCTCCACCCTGACTCCTGCTTCGCCCTCAGGCTGAGAGGTCTCCAAGCCGCCTTGGGGCACTAGCCGCACTCCAACCTGAGGCCCACAGTACGCCATCCCCCCACAGAACTCATACAGCGGGGGGCATGGGGGAATCCCCCACACCTCAGAGCCTGACCCAACTCCCGGCCCGATTCCTGGCCCTCCAGGAGGGCCTTGGAAGCTTAGCCAGGTCCGAGGATCAACCCAGCCCGGCTCCGGCCCCCCTGGCCCATCACCTACACCGCCTGGAGGGGGCAAGAAGGCAGGCATCCGAAGCCAGGTGTCCCGCCATGGGGAAGGAAGGCGCCCCAAGCTGGGGGCCTGGTGAAATGTCAAATATTTTTATATTCCTTTCTATCAGTCTATTTTGATATCTCTGTCATAGCAGTTTAATTATTGAAGCTTTAAAACACTGACAAGGAGGATGATTTCTGCCTTTACTGTAGTTTGAGACATCTTGACCATTTATGTTAGGAAGGGTCATCTTTAAAATGTGCTTCAAGAAAAGGCTTTCATCAGCCTGGGTAACATGGTGAAACCCCGTCTTTACCAAAAAATACAATAAATTAGCTGGGCATGGTGGTGTTGCACGCCTGTGGTCCCAGCTACTTGGGAGGCTGAGGTGGGGGGATCGCTTGAGCCAGGGAAGCAGAGGTTGCAGTGAGCCTAGATTGTACCACTGCACTCCAACCTGGATGACAGAGTAAGACTTCGTCTCAACAACAACAAAAAAGGCTTTTGAATAGGTTAGCCTTTCTATTCCAGCAAATTCTAGTATCATGGTCAGCAAAATTAAACACATACTTTTTCACAAGATTGTATTCTGAGATTTGAAGAGATTATAAAGAGAAAGATAAAATTTCTGCCCTCAAGAGATTGTGTAGGGAAGGACATGACACACTGAGTTCCCAGAGACAGCAACAGTTTTTCAACTTGTTCTAATTGGAGCTTACACTAGTACTTGTTATATAATATGTATTCATTTATTTTTTCAATTAGTATTTGTTGGAAGATTATTATGTTTCATGTACTTAAAATTGATAGAGTGGTGAATAAATCTAGAAACTTTTCCTACCGTCATGGATTTTAACCATCCAAGTGCTATTATGAAGAGTTACTTAGAGTTATAAGAGTACTGTATATAATAGAAATAACTAACTTAGTTTCCCAGAAAAAGTAAGCACTATGCTAAAAATGTGAAGAATAGGCTTCATCTGTTATTTAAAGGAGTGAGGAGAGAGCATACACAAAAGTCTGAAAAAGCATGATAGTTTCAGGCAAGCGAAAGAAAGCTTTTGTGGTCAAAACATGGAGTAGAGTAGCATGGGATACAGATAGAGGTTGTAGGGATCAGATTGTGCCAAGAACCTTGTATGGTATATTAAAGATTTTGGTCACTATTTGTTGATTAATATAAAACCAGAATGCACAGGAAGAATTTGATGGTTATGAGGTGGGCTTCTAGACTCGGAAAACCTAGGTTCAAATCCTGGTTTTAAAAAGAAAAAGGTATATTTTTAAAACACTTATAAATTATTGCTGTAAAAAATAAAATCAGGCCAGGTGTGGTGGCTCACACCTGTAATCCCAGCAGTTTGTCAGGCTGAGGCAGGAGGATCACTTGAGGCCAGGAGTTCAAGACAGCCTGAGCAGTGTGGCTGGTTGTAGCTACCCTGTTTCTACAAAGAACTGTTTGTTTGTTTGTTTTAGACAGGGTCTTGCTGTGTCCCCCAGGCTGGACTACAGTGGCACAATCTCAGTTCACTGCAACCTCCACCTCCCAGGCTCAAGCGTCTCCACCCCCATCCCTCCCCCGCAGTGGCTGGGACTGCAGGCGGGGGCCACCAGGCCTGGCTAATTTTTGTGTTTTTTGTAGAGATGGGGTCTCACTATGTTACCCAGGCTGGTTTTGAACTCCTGCACTCAAGCGATCTTCTCAACTTGACCTCCCAAAGTGCTAAGATTACAGGTGTGAGCACCGCACCTGGCCCATCTCTACAAAACATTTAAAAATTAAATGAGCGTGGTGGCTCG
Organism: Pan troglodytes; assembly: GCF_028858775.2. Taxonomy (NCBI): domain Eukaryota; kingdom Metazoa; phylum Chordata; class Mammalia; order Primates; family Hominidae; genus Pan; species Pan troglodytes. Next base: position 93,764,507 of record NC_072398.2, read on the forward strand.
TGTCTGTGGTTCTAGCTACTTGGGAGGCTGAGGTGGGAGGATCACTTGCACTCAGGAGGTTGAGGCTGCAATGAGCTGTGTTCCTCCACTGCACTCCAGCCTTGGTGACAGAGTGTGACCTTGCCTCTAAAAATACATATATATTATAGCAAGACTTTGTCTCTAAAAATATGTATCTTATAATGTATATTATATATAAATATTATATATATATATATATTTTGTTGTTGTTGTTGAGACGGCATCTTGCTCTGTTGCCCAGGCTGGAGTACAATGGCTTGGCTCACTGCAACCTCCACCTCTTGGGTTCAAGTGATTTTCCTGCCTCAGCCTCTGGAGTAGCTGGGATTACAGGTGCCTGCCACCATGCCCGGCTAATTTTTGCATTTTTAGTAGAGACAGGGTTTCACCATATAGGCCAGGGTAGTCTCGAACTCCTGACCTCAAGTCCGCCCACCTTGGCCTCCCAAAGTGCTGGGATTACAGGCGTGAGCTACCACACCTGACCGAAAAAAATTGTTAAGAGCTTGCTGGCCACACCAATAGTCTCAGCTACTCTGGAGGCTGAGGCTGGAGGATTGGTTGAACCCAGGAGTTTGAGACCAGCTTGGGCAATGGCAAAACCCTATTTCTAAAAACAATTTTATGAAAATAAGAAATTAAAAGAACAAGTGAATGAGCCTGAAAATGATATTGGAAAAATGTAAAACTTACACCTTAAATTAATAAAATAAGGCAAATGTGTAACAGTAAGAGTCACTTTTAAGACCAAAGTTCTTTGAAAACTAATAAAATAGACAAACTTCTGGTAAAGCCGATCAATAGGAATGAGAAAGGGAATAAATAGGGATTTAAAAGGAAATAAAGTGTATATAAGAGATTAAAAATTTACTACTGTGAGAACTTTAAGCCCATCAAATGGGAAAACTGTTGAAATGGACATGTTCCTAGAAAAATACAATTTTAACAAAACATACTCAAAAGAAATTACCTGAGCACTCCTATTGCCTAAATTGAATCTATTATTTAAAGTCTTTCCCCAAGAACAGCATCAGACCCAATTTTAACTTCTACCACACTTTCAAGAAAAATATTATTCCCATCTCATTAAAGAGAATATGGGCTGCAAACAGAAGAGGATACACCTAAAGAGAATACATAAACAGGCCAGATGAGGTGGCTCACACCTGTAGTCCCAGCACTTTGGGAGGCAGAGGCAGGAGTATTGCTGGAGCCCAGGGGTTGAAGACCACCCTGGGCAACATAGGGAAACTCCATCTCTACAAAAAACTTAAAAATCAGCCAAGTGTGGTGGCGCATGCCTGTAATCCCAGCTACTCGGGAGGCTGAGGCAGGAGAATTGCTTGAACCTGGCAGGCGGAGGTTGCAGTGAGCTGAGATCGCATCAGTGCGCTCCAGCCTGGGCAACAGAGTGAGACTCTGTCTCAAAAAAAAAAAAAAACTTAAAAATCAGCTGGACGTGCTGATGTGTGCCTGTAGTCCCAGCTACTAGGGAGGCTGAGGTGTTAAGGGATTGCTTGAGCTTGTCCAGGAGGTCGAGGCTACAGTGAGCCATAATCGTGCCACCACATTCCATCCTGGGTGACAAAGTGAGAACCTGTCTCAAAAAACAAATAAGAGACAAACAAGAGAATACATAACATAAGCTAAGTAAATTTTCTGTAGAGGTCGTACCCATATAAATATTCAGGAGGTGACCATACTTTCCCTGTTTGTAAACCCCTTTTCTTGCCAGAAGCTATAACCAATCTTCTGACTTTTAAGGTAACCACATATTTACCTTTTAAAATACTATTTATGTGTGCAGCTCTAAACAATACAGCTTATTCTTCCTGAATTTCATGGAAATCTAATTATACAGGTTGGGTGCCATATCATGCCTGTAATTTCAGCAATTTTGGAAGCTGAGGCGTGTGGATCGCTTGAACCCAGGAGTTTGAGAGTAGCCTAGGCAACATCGTCTCTACTAAGAATACAAAAAGTTAGCCAGTTGTGGTAGCACACGCCTGTAGTCCTAGCTACTCAGGAAGCCAAGTGGGAGAATCACTTGAGCCCAGGAGGTAGAGATTGCAGTGAGCCAAGATCACATCACTGCACTCCACCCAGGGTGACAGAGTGAGACCCTGTCTCAAAAAAGCAAAAACAAACAAACAAAATTAATTACAGAGGACATATGCTATTGTGTCTCACCTTTTTTTGCTCAACATAGTCATGTTAAATTATGTATGTTAATGCATGTTGCTGTAGTTTTAATGTGTTGTTTCATTGTTTGTGTGTAATACAGTTCTTCGATTTTACTCTTGGATTATTTTCAACTTGAGGTTATTGCCCAAAAAAACTGCTTTTAATATTCCTCTAATGTCCACTGGTGGATATGGACACTAATTTCTCTAAAGCATTGTATATATATATATGCCGAGACCAGCTTGGTCGGGCAGACCCTAACCCAGTGGCGCTAGAGGAATTAAAGACACACACACAGAAATATAGAGGTGTGAAGTGGGAAATCGGGTCTCACAGCCTTCAGAGCTGAGAGCCCCGAACAGAGATTTACCCGCGTATTTATTAACAGCAAGCCAGTCATTAGCATTGTTTCTATAGATATTAGATTAACTAAAAGTATCCCTTATGGGAAACGGGATTAACTAAAAGTATCTCTTATGGGAAACAAAGGGATGGGCCGAAATAAAGGGATGGGTTTGGCTAGTTACCTGCTGCAGGAGCATGTCCTTAAGGCACAGATCGCTCATGCTATTGTTTGTGGTTTAAGAACGCCTTTAAGCGTTCTTTCCAGCCTGGGTGGGCCAGGTGTTTCTTGCCCTCATTCCAGTAAACCCACAGCCTTCCAGTGTGGGTGTCATGGCCATCATGAACATGTCACAGTGCTGAAGAGATTTTGTTTATGGCCAGTTTTGGGGCCAGTTTATGGCCAGATTTTGGGGGGCCTGTTCCCAACATATATATATATATTTTTTTGAGACGGAATTTCATTCTTGTCGCCCAAGCTAGAGTGCAGTGGCACGATCTCGGCTTACTGCAACCTCCACCTCCTGGGTTCAAGCAATTATCCTGCCTCAGTCTCCCGAGTAGCTGGGATTAGAGGCGCCCACCACCACGCCCGGCTAATTTTTTTGTACTTTTAGTAGAGACGGGGTTTCACCGTGTTGGTCAGGCTGGTCTTGAACTCCTGACCTCAGGTGATCCACCTGCCTTGGCCTCCCAAAGTGCTGGGATTACAGGCGTGAGCCACTGCGCCCAGACTTAAGGCATTATACTAATTTGTTCTCACATTGCTATAAATACCTGAGACTGGGTAATTTATAAAGAAAAGAGGTTTAATTCGTTCATGGTCCTGCAGGCTGTATAGTAAGCATGATGCTGGCATCTCCTAGGCTTCTGGGGAGGCTTCAGGAAACTTACAGTCATGGGGAGTATACTGGTTACAGGGCCAGAGCAGGAGCAAGAAGGAGAAGGACGACGTGCCATACACTTTTTAAAGCACCAGATCTCGACAGAACTCACTCACTATGGCAACGACAGCATCGGGGGATGGTGCTAAACTGCTTAAGAGAAAACCACCCCCATGGTCCAGTCACCTCCCACCAGGTCTCACCACCAATATTGGTGATTACATTCCAGCGTGAGATGTGGGCAGGACGCACATCCAAACTGTATCAGGGGCCGGGTGCAGTGGCTTGTGCCTGTAATCCCAGCAATTTGGGAGGCTGAGGTGCGTGGATCACCTGAGGTCAGGAGTTTAAGACCAGCCTGGCCAACATAGTGAAAACCCATCTCTACTAAAAATAGAAAAATTAGCCGGGCGCAGTCGCTCTTGCCTGTAATCCCAGCATTTTGGGAGGCCGAGGTGGGCGGATCACCTGAGGTCAGGAATTTGAGACCAGCCTGGCCAACATGGCGAAACCCTGTCTCTACTAAAAAGTACAAAAATTAGCCAGGTGGTGGGTGCCTATAGTCCCAGCTACTCAGGAGCCTGAGGCAGGACAATCGCTTGGACCCGGGAGGCGGAGGTTGCAGTGAGCCGGGATCTGGCCACTGCACTCCAGCCTGGGCAACAAGAGCAGGACTCCATCTCAAAAAAAAAAAAAAAAAAAAGAAAAAAAGAAAAATTAAAATTAGCCAGGTGTGGTGCTGCATGCCTGTAATCCCAGCTACTCATGAGGCTGAGGCAGCAGAATTGCTTGAACCGTGGAGGTGAAGGTTGCAGTGAGCTGAGATCAGACCACTTCACTCCAGCCTGGGTGACAGAGCGAGACTCTGTCTCAAAAAAAAAAAAAAAAAATTATATCAGAGTATATACCTGGAAAGGTAATTACTGAATAAAATAAAGGATTTGTCCCAAGACTTAATTTCAAGCTATGGAGTATTAAGGTGGCGTGGAATTGAATAGATAAAAGAAACAGACCTACACATATATGGAAGCTTGCTGGGTAACAGAGGCATATCAATAAAGAACTGTTCAACAAACTGTACCCAGTAAGTTGAAATTCCCTGGGGATCAGAAGGAAATTGGATTCTGTCTTACCCTCTATACAAAAAATCAACTCCCAGTTGATTAAATACAGTTGACCCTTGAACAACACAGATTTGAGATTTGCGATACTTAAACTCACAGATGAACTGTGTAGCCTAGAAAAAAATTTTTTAGTTTTTAATTTTTATTTTTTGTGGATACATAGTAGGTGTAGCCTAGAAATATTCAAAAAAATTAAAAAGTATGTCATGAATGGATAAAATATATGTAGATGTTAATCCATTTTATCGTTTGCAGAAAGACATAAGATATACACAAATCTATTATAAAAAGTTAAAATTTCACTGGGAGTCCGATGTGGGCAGATCACCTGAGGTCAGAAGTTCGAGACTATCCTGGCCAACATGGTCAAACCCTATTTCTATTAAAAATATAAAAATTAATGGGCCGGGCGCGGTGTCTCACGCCTGTAATCCCAGCACTTTGGGAGGCCGAGGCGGTCGGATCACGAGGTCAGGAGATCGAGACCATCCTGGCTAACACGGTGAAACCCCGTCTCTACTAAAAAATACAAAAAGCTGGGTGCGGTGGCTCATGCCTGTAATCCTAGCACTTTGGGAGGCCAAGGCAGGTGGATTGCTTGAGCTCAGGAGTTCGAGACCAGCCTGGGCAACATGGTGAAACCCCGTCTCTACTAAAATACAAAAAAAAAAATTAGCCGGGCATGATGGCACACTCCTGTAATCCCAGCTACTAGGGAGGCTGAGGCAGGAGAATCACTTGAACCTGGGAGGCAGAGGTTGCAGTGAGCCAAGATCGTGCCATTGCACTCCAGCCTGGGTGACAGAGCGAGACCCCGTCTTAAAAAATAAATAAGTAAATAAATAAATAAATAAATAAATAAAATTAGCTGGGCATGGTGGCAGGCGCCTGTAGTCCCAGCTACTCGGGAGGCTGAGGCAGGAGAATGGCGTGAACCCAGGAGGCAGAGCTTGCAGTGAGCCGAGATCGCGCCACTGCACTGCAGCCTGGGTGACAGAGCGAGACTCCGTCTCAAAAAAATAAAAAACACCACAAAAAAAATTAGGCCAGGCACGGGGGCTCCCACCTGTAATCCTGGTACTTTGGGAGGCTGAGGTGGGTGGATCACCTGAGGTCAGGAGTTCGAGCCAGCCTGGCCAACGTGGTGAAACCTCTTCTCTACTAAAAATAAAAAAATTAGCCCTGCTTGGCCGGGTGTGGTGGCTCACGCCTGTAATCCCAGCACTTTGGGAGGCCAAGGCAGGCAGATCATGAGGTCAGGAGTTCAAGACCAGCCTGACCAACATGGTGAAACCTGGTCTCTACTAAAAATACAAAAAATTAAGCATGGTGGCACATGCCTGTAATCCCAGCTACTCGGGAGTCTGAGGCAGGAGAATCGCTTGAACCCAGGAGGCAGAGGTTGCAGTGAGCCAAGATTGCACCATTGCACTCCAGCCTGGGCAACAGAGCGAGACTCCACCTCAAAAAAAAAAATAGCCCTGCATGATGGTGAGTGCCTGTAATCCCAGCTACCTGGAGGATGAGGCAGGAAAATCACTTGAACCCTGGAGGCAGAAGCTGCAGTGATCCGAGATCACGCCACTGCACTCCAGCCTGGGCGACAGAGGAAGACTCTGTCTCAAAAAAAACAAAACAAAACAAAAAAAAAACTAGGCCAGGCGTGGTGGCCCATGCCTGTAATCCCAGCACTTTTGGGAGGCCAAGGTGGGTGGATCACTTGAGGTCAGGAGTTCGAGTTCGAGACCAGCCTGACCAACATGGTGACCCTGTCTCTACTAAAAATACAAAAATTAGCCGGGCATGGTGGTGCATGCCTTTAATCACAGCTACTCAGGAGGCTGAGGCAGGAGAATAACTTGAACCTGGGAGGCGGAGATTGCAGTGAGCTGATGTTGCTCCACTGCACTCCAGCCTGGCCACAGAGTAAGGCTCTGTCTCAAAAAAAAACCACAAAAACTAGCCAGGTGAGGTGGTGGGTGTCTATACTCCCAGCTACTTGTGAGGCTGAGGCAGAATCATTTGAACCCCGGGTAGCGAAGGTTGCAGTGAGCCAACATCATGCCATTGCACTCCAGCCTGGGCAAAAAAGCAAGACTCTGTCTCAAATAAAAAGTTAAAATTTATCAAAATTTACAAACACAAACTATACATGACACCATTCTCAGTTATGAGAAATGTAAACAAAGACATACAGCATTAATCATAAAATTAACTGTAATAGGCCGGGCATGGTAGTTTATGCCTGTAATTCCAGGACTTTGTGAGGCCAAGGCAGGCGGATCACCTGAGGTTGGGAGTTGGAGACCAACCTGACCAACATGGAGAAACCCCTTCTCTACTAAAAATACAAAATTAGCCCGGCGTAGTGGCGCATGCCCGTAATCCCAGGTACTCGGGAGGCTGAGGCAGGAGAATCACTTGAATCCAGGAGGCGGAGGTTGCAGTGAGCCGAGATCGCACCATCTCACTCCAGCGTGGACAACAAGAGCGAAACTCTGTCTCAAAAAAAAAAAAAAAACTGTAATACATACTGTACTACTGTAATAATTTCATAGCCACCTCTTGTTGTTATTGCAATGAAGAAAGTGTTGCCAGAATCCACTTCAAAGCCATATGACACTAATCATCTCCAAGTGAGCAGTTTACTGGAATCTCTCCAGTAAATTACGTATCACAGTACAAAGTGATCTCTTGAAGTTCTTGCGTTATTTCTCATCGTTTTTACTACGATTCCATAAACCTTGAATGACCCTATGAGACCTATATGAAGTGCCATTAGTGATGTTAGAAGGGCTTCCAAGAACAAGAGAAAAGTCATGGCATTACAAGAAAACAAAAAGTTGAACTGCTTGATATGTACCATAGATTGGGGTCTGCAGCTGTGGTTGCCCACCCTTTCAAGATAAATGGGCCAGGCACGGTGGCTCGCACCTATAATCCCAGCACTTTGGGAGGCCGAGGCAGGCGGATCATGGGGTCAGGAGTTCGAGACCAGCCTGGCCGACATGGTGAAACCCTGTCTCTACTAAAAATACAAAAAATTAGGAGCGGTGGCGGGCGCCTGTAATCCTAGCTACTCCGGAGGCTGAGGCAGGATAATTGCTTGAACCTGGGAGGTGGAGGTTGCAGTGAGCCGAATCACGCCATTGCATTGCAGCCTGAGCGAGAGACTGAGACTCCGTCTCAAAAGAAGAAAGATAAATGAATCTAGCATAAGGACTTGAAAAAAGAAAAGGAATTTTGCAAAGCCATCACCGTAGCTGTGCCAGCAAGTGTGAAAACTTAGTACTTTTTCCAAGGTATCTTTTTATCTCATATTGAAAATGCAGGGGTTTTTTTGTTTTTGTTTTGTTTTGTTTTTGAGACAGAGTCTTGCTCTGTCGCCAGGCTGGAGTGCGGTGGCACGATCTTGGCTCACTGCAACCTCTGCCTCCCGGGTTTAAGCAATTCCCCGACGTCAGCCTCCCGAGTAGCTGGGACTACCACCGCACCCGGCTAATTTTTTGCATTTTAGTAGAGACGGGGTTTCACCATGTTGGCCAGGATGGTCACAATCTCCTGAACTCGTGATCTGCCTGCCTTGGCCTCCCAACGTGCTGGGATTACAGGTGTGAGCCACCATGCCTGGCCGAAAATGCAGTTTTTATGTGGATGCAGGATTGCCTTAAAAAAGCATACATGTCCAGGCGTGGTGGCTCACGCCTGTAATCCCAACACTTTGGGAGGCCGAGGTGGGTAGATCACCTGAGGTCAGGAGATTGTGACCAGCCTGGCCAGCATGACGAAACACTGTCTCTACTAAAAATGCAAAAATTAGCTGGGCATGGTGGTAGGTACCTGTAATCCCAGCTACTCGGAAGGCTAAGGCAGGGAGAGTTGCTTGAGCCTGGGAGGCAGAGCTTACAGTGAGCCGAGATCGCACCACTGCACTCCAGTCTGGGCAACAAAGAGAGACTCCGTCTGAAAAAAAAAAAAAAGAAAGGCCGGCTCAATGGCTCACGCCTGTAATCCCAGCACTTTGGGAGGCCGAGGCAGGCGATCACCTGAAGTCAGTAGTTCAAGACCAGCCTGGTCAACATGGTGAAACCTGTCTCTATTAAAAATACAAAAAAATAGCCAGGCGTGGTAGCGGGTGCCTGTAGTCTCAGCTCTTCAGGAAGCTAAGGCAGGAGAAATCGCTTGAACCCAGGAGGTGGAGGCTGCAGTGAGCCGAGATCACGCCACTGCACTCCAGCCTCAGCGGCAGAGTGAAACTCAGTCTCAAAAAAAAAAAAACAGAAAGAAAAAGAAAAAATCAAGGTAAAAGGAGAAGCTTCTGCCAACCAAGAGGCAGTAGACAAGTTCCCAGATGCTATTAAGAAAATCATTAGCAGCCGGACGCAGTGGCTCATGCCTGTAATCCCAGGCATGCCTCCCACTTTGGGAGGCAGAGGCATGTAAATCATCTGAGGTCAGGAGTTCAAGAGCAGCCTGGCAAACATGGTGAAACCCCGCCTCTACTAAAAATACAAAAATTAGCAGACCCTGGTGGCCCGGAGGTTGCAGTGAGGCGAGATCATGCCATTGCACTCCAGCCTGGGCTACAAGAGCAAGATGCCATCTCAAAAAAAAAAAAAAAAAAATTAGCTGGTCGTGGTGGTGTGACCCTGTAATCCCAGCTACTCGGGAGGCTGAGGCAGGAGAATCGCTTGAACCCAGGAGGTAGGGTTGCAGCGAGCCGAGATCGTGCCACTGCACTCCAGCCTGGTTGACGGAATGAGACTCTGACTCAAAAAAGAAAGAATAAAAGTGAAGTAAGCCAGACACAAATGGACATATATTTTATGATTCCACTAGTATGAGGAACCTGGAATAGACAAATTCATACAGGCAGAAAGTAGAATATTGGTTATTAGGGGTTGGAGGGAGGATGGAATAGAGTTTTTCTTTAATAGGATCAGTTATTCTGTCTGGAAGGATGAAAAGATGTGGAGATGGATGGATACTGGTGATGATTGTACAACAATGTGAATGTACTTTGATGTCACTGAACTGTCCAGACCACTTAAAATGGTTTAAAAGGTAAATATTATGGTATATGCATTTTACCACAATTTTTCAAAAAAAAAATTAGTCATATGTGTATCTATTTCTACACTCTATTACGTTGTTCTACATTTATTTTGTGTAGCTAGTATCACATTGTCCTGATTACATTTACAGTAAGTCTTGAAATTAGATAAATCCTCCAATTTTTTTTTAGTTTTTTTTTTTTGAGACGGAGTCTTGGTGTGTCGCCCAAGATGGACTGCAGTGGCGTGATCTCGGCTCACTGCAACCTCTGCCTCCCGGGTTCATGCCATTCTCCTGCCTCAGCCTCCCGAGTAGCTGGGACTACAGGCACCCACCACCATGCCCGGCTATTTTTTCTATTTTTAGAAGAGACGGGGTTTCACCGTGTTAGCCAGGATGGTCTCAATCTTCTGATCTCGTGATCCACCTGCCTCGGCCTCCCAAAGTGCTGGGATTACAGGCGTGAGCCACCATGCCTGGCCTTAGGTTTTGTCTTTCCATAGCAATTTGTGAATTATCTTGGCATTTTCTCAAAAAAAAGAAAAAAAAAAAAACTCTGTTGGTACTTGAGATTGTGTTAGATCTATAGATCAGTTTGGGGGAAAGTTGCAATCACCAACTTTTTTTTTTTTTTTTTTTTAAGACACAGAATCTTCCTCTGTTGCCCAGGCTGGAGTGCAATGGCTTACTGTCAGCCTTGACCTCCTAGGTTTATTTAAGCAGTCTTCCCACTTTAGCCTCTTCAGTAGCTGGGACTACAAGTGTAAGCCATCACACCTGGCTAGTTTTTTAAAATTTTTTGCAAAGATGGGGTCTGACTATGTTGCCTCGGTTGGTCTCTAACCTCTGGGCTCAAGTGATCCTCCTGCCTCAGCCTCCCAAAGTGCTGGGATTACAGGTGAAAGCTGCCAAGCCTGGACAGAAATTGCCATCTTAATGACATTCAGTGTTTAATTCCATGGACACCCATGGACATGGTATGTCACTGCATTTATTTTAGGTTATCTTTGTTTTTTTGTTTTTTGTTTTTTTTTAATGGAGCCTTGCTCTGTCACCTAGGCTAAAGTGCAGTAGTGCGATCTTGGCTCACTGCATCATCCACCTCCCGGGCTCAAGTGATTCTCCTGCCTCAGCCTCCCGAGTAGCTGAGGTTACAGGTGCCTGGCACCATACCTGGCTAATTTTTATATTTTAGTAGAGATGGAGATTCACCATGTTGGCCAGGCTGGTCTCAAACTCCTGACCTCAAGTGATCCACCTACTTCGGCCTCCCAAAGTGCTGGGATTACAGGCATGAGCCACCACACCTGGCCTTTTTTTAAAAAAATTCATTGTTTTGTTTATACTCTTATGTACTGCATGTATTTGGTTAGATTTATATTTTGGTTTTCTTTTAAATTTGTACTTTATTTATACATTTATAAAGAAATTATATTTCTGTATTATTTTGCTTTATATCTAAGCATTTAATGCTTTTCTTGTTTTTTTGTTTTTTTGTTTTTTTTTTGAGATGGAGTCTCATTCTGTTGCCCAGGCTGGAGTTTTTTTTTTTTTGAGATGGAGTCTCATTCTGTTGCCCAGCCAAGATGGAACCATCTTGGCTCAATTCAACCTCCACCTCCTGGGTTCAAGCGATTCTCCTGCCTCAGCTTCCTGAGAAGCTGGGACTACAGGTGTGTGCTACCACACCCAGCTAATTTTTGTATTTTGTATTTTAAGTAGAGACGGGGTTTCACCATGTTCACCAGGCTGGTCTCAAACTCCTGACCTTAGGTGATCCGCCTGCCTCATCCTCCCACAGTGTTGGGATTATAGGAGTGAGTCACCCTGCCTGGCTACTTTTCTACTGTTTAAGTAGCATTGTTTAATTTTGATTTCAGTTTTCTCATTGATAGAACATACAAATACAGTTGAATTTGACCTTGGATTCTGCAACATTGTTGTGTATTTCACTAATTGTAGTACTTTCTCTTTTGTAGAGTCTTTGGGTGTTTTTATATAGACAATCACACAATGTGTGAGTAGAGATAGTTTGTAATTCTTCCTTTTCAATATTGTTTTCTTTTTCTGGCCTTTTTGCACTGGCTAGGACCTCTGTTATGATACTGAACATATATGATGAAAGCATATGTTTGCCTTGTCCTTAATAATAAGGAAACTTTATACAATTTAACCTGTACATATGAGGCAAATCAAATATCTGGGAAACTTCCTGCCTGGTCATTGCCAGTACATTTGCTTATGTTTATTTTATAGACAATTTCCAGAGTTTTTAGTTGTACTTAGTAAAATGAGAGGTAGATATGCATCTGTTCGATTTTTGTGTGGAACAAGAATCACCTGTATTTTTTAAGTAAAATGCTTTGTTTAAAAATATGGAACACTTCACAAGTTTGCATATCATTCTTGCACCAGGGCCATGCTCATCTCTGTATTGTTCCAATTTTAGTATATGTGCTGCTGAATCAAGCACATCTTTTTTTTTTTAATGTTTTTGTTTGATTTTGATTTCTATTTTGAGAAGCTTCCCCTTTGCCTCTCCTTTTAACACTGTTTGATGTCATTACATTGTCTTCTGGTTTGCACTGTTTTGGATATGAGATCTAAACTTTTTTATTTTTTATTTTTTTTTAAGAAACGGGTCTTGCTATGTTGCCCAGGCTGGTCTTGAACTCCTGGGCTCAAGCAATCCTCCTGCGTCGGCCACACAAAATGCTGGGATTATAGGCATGAGCCACTGTGCTCGGCCCCTTTTTATAACGTGTGTTTTCTCTTTAGCTGCTGCTTTTTTGTTTATTTAATTAATTAATTAATTAATTAATTTATTTGCCCTCCCAGGCTGGAGTGCAGTGGTGCGATCTCAGCTCACTGCAAGCTCTCGGGTTCACACCATTCTCCTGCCTCAGCCTCCCGAGTAGCTGGGACTACAGGCACCCACCACCACGCCTGGCTAATTTCTTTTTTATTTTTAGTAGAGTCGGGGTTTTGCCGTGTTAGCCAGGATGGTCACAATCTCCTGACCTCGTGATCCACCCACCTCGGCCTCCCAAAGTGCTGGGATTACAGGCGTGAGCCACTGCGCCCAGCCTCTTTAGCTTCTTTTGTTTTCTTCATCAGTAGTTTTTAACAAGTTTATTAGGATATACTAGACCTTGTTTTATTTATCCTGCCTATGGTTTGCTTACTTTCTTCTAACTCTGAGGTTATGCTTTTTATCATTTTGGGAAACTTTTTAGCCATAATTCTCAATTTTTTTCATTGTGAATTTTTTATTTTGTGAATGTTACATCATTGTATATCTGGTTTTTGTTGTTTTCCTTTACAAGTGTCCAGTTGTTTTAGTAGTAAGTTTTCTCCTTTCCCGGGATTCTAAGATTCTGTTAGCATTATATTCTTTACATAATTTATTCTTTTCTTTAATCTCTATCAGTTTGTGTTGTTTCTATTGCTGTCTTCAAGTTCACTGATCTCCAGTGCCTTATTTGCTGTTAAGTACTCTCCAGTTTTTCATTTCAGATTTCGTATTTATCAATTCTCAATATTCCTTTTGTTGTTGTTAAGTCTTCTCTTCCTCTCCTCATTATCTTTGTATTTTCTTCTAAATTCCTGATTTATGCTTGTAGAGTAGTATTTTAAAGTTATTTTCTTTTCTATCTTTGTGATTTCTATTTCTGTTGCTGTTTCTACTGAATGATTTTTTCCCCTGGGTCACATTTTCCTGCATTTTGGCATATGTAGGAATTTATTATTGGATGCAAGACATTGTGATGTCGCATTATTGTATGTCTGGTTTTTGTTGGTTTCCTTTACAAATATTCAATTTTATTTTGGTAAGCAGTTAAGTTACTTATGGATCAGTTTGGATTCTCATATTGTTTTTAAACTTAGCTAAGGCTAGTCTTTTTTTTTTTTTTGAGACGGAGTTTTGCTCTTGTCACCCAGGCTGGAGTGCAATGGCGCTATCTGGGCTCACCACAACCTCCGCCTCCCAGGTTCAAGCGATTCCCCTGCCTCAGCCTCCCGAGTAGCTGGGACTACAGGCTTGCACCACCACACCCACCTAATTTTGTATTTTTAGTAGAGACGGGGTTTCTCCATGTTGGTCAGGCTGGTCTTGAACTCCCGACCTCAGGTGATCCGCCTGTCTCGGCCTCCCAAAGTGCTGGGATTACAGGCGTGAGCCACTGCGCCCCACCAGTGAAGGCTAGCCTTTCTTTCAGGATAATTAAGCCCTCTAACAGTGGATAACGTTACCCTCTGGGCTTGCTGTTTAATGTCCCCTATTGTTGAACAATGTCTTTCTACTTTACCTAATGGAATGAGTATCTGCCATCATGTGTGAGTTGTGTGAATTGCTCAGGTTACAGTTTTCTGGTAGTTCCTTGTTCAGCCATATGGAATTTCACCCTTCACATGCACAACGTAGTGTTTAGCAGTATACTAAAAGAGACACCCATAGTTAGATTTCTAGAGTTATAATTCTCCATAGCTTTTTCCATTCTGATACTCATTTCCACAAATTCCAGCTATCTCAGTCCCTCTGTACTCTGATATATCCCTTTTCAGCTCATCAGTTTGGCCATTCTCTGCTTGGTTTCTACTTCTGCACCACAGTCATTCTTAGAAAGGCAAGGTGGAGGCTGGGCGTGATGGCTCACGCCTGTAATCCCAACACTTTGGGAAGCTGAGGTGGGCAGATCACCTGAGATCAGGAGTTCAAGACCATCCTGGACAGCATGGTGAAACCCTGTCTGTACTAAAAATACAAAAAAAAATAAGCTGGGTGTGGTGGCACATGCCTGGAATCCCAGCTACTCAGGAGGCTGAGGTAGGAGAATCTCTTGAACCCAGGAGGTGGAGGTTGCCGTGAGCCCAGATCACACCACTGCACTCCAGCCTGGGAGACAGAGCAACACTCTGTCTCAAAAAAGAAAAAAAAAAAAAAGAAAGGAAAAGGAAAGAAAAGAAAAGGAAGGAAGGAGGGAACGTGGGTGGGAGGGAAGGAAGGAAAGGAAGGAAAGGCAAGGCAAGGTGGGGCTGGGCACAGTGGCTCATGCCTGTAATCCCAGCACTTTGGGTGGGTGGATTACCTGATGTTAGGAGTTTGAGACCAGCCTGGCCAACATGGTGAAACTAAAAACCGTCTCTACTAAAAATACAAAAATTATCCAGATGTGGTTACAGGCGCCTGTAATCCCAGCTGTTCAGGAGGCTGAGGCAGGAGAATCGCTTGAACCCAGGAAGCAGAAGTTGCAGTGAGATGAGATCATGCCACTGCACTCCAGCCTGGGCAACAGAGCGAGACTCCATCTCAAAAAACAAAAAAAGATAAAAGAAAGGCAAGGTGGTTGTGTGACTCACCGCATTTTTTTCAGATTTCTCAGGGATAACAGTGCTGCATTAACTGTTGTCCAGTATCTGATAATAATTGTCTTTTAAAATTTTCTTATGCCGGGCACGGTGGCTCATGCCTATAATCCCAGCACTTGGGAGGCCGAGGCAGGTGGATTACTTGAGGTCAAGAGTTGAAGATCAGCCTAGCCAACATGGCAAAACCCCGTCTCTACTAAAAATACAAAACTGGTGGCATGCCCCTGTAATATCAGCTACTCAGGAGGCTGAGGCAGGAGAATTGCTTGAACCCAGAAAGCGGAGGTTGCCTTGAGCCAAGATTGTGCCCCTGCACTCCAGCCTGGGTGACAGAGAAAGATTCCGACTCAAAAAATAAAATAAAATAAAATTTTCTCTAAGTATCTAGTAGACTACCATATTTCTATTACTTCTTGTCAGGAGAAGTCTGGTACCAGTTATTTAAACATGGCCAGATAAGGAAGTCCCCATACCTCTTTTTTTAATTGCTATGGTTTTTTTTTTAAGTAGACAATTATTTGTAGGAAAACTTTTTTTTCACAATAAAATTATCTTTAAACTTCTCTTTCTAGCTTTAATGAAGCACCAGTTGAGATTCCCAGTCCTTCTGAAACCCCAGCTAAACCTTCTGAACCTGAAAGTACCTTGCAGCCTGTGCTTTCTCTCATCCCAAGGGAAAAGAAGCCCCCACGTCCCCCAAAGAAGAAGTATCAGAAAGCAGGGCTGTATTCTGACGTTTACAAAACTACAGAGTAAGTAGTAGTACCTATTAGCTAACATCCCTTTTTCTTCCACATTTGGAAAAATACTTTGACTATCAAAAAACAATATAGATTCTTTTGTGTTTCATAAGCGTGATGATTGTGTTTTTGCGCTCATGTATGAGGTGCGCCTCCCTCAAACTTTGTGTCAAGGTTAATACATTACCCTTTCTGATGTGGGGGGAAATCAGTACAAAAGTAATATGCACAAATATCAGTGTTCACTGTACTACTGTACTGTCTTATGTTGTATGAGACTAATTGTCTTTCTGATCGTTATCTTCTCTCTGCCTTTCTAGATTGAGATTCTAATGATGCTTTTCTTTTGTTTTTTTGTTTTTTTTTTTTTTTGAGACGGAGTCTCGCCCTGTCGCCCAGGCTGGAGTGCAGTGGTGCGATCTTGGCTCACTGCAAACTCTGCCTCCGGGGTTCACGCCATTCTCCTACCTCAGCCTCCCGAGTAGCTGGGACTACAGGGCCCGCCACCACGCCCAGCTAATTTTGTGTATTTTTAGTAGAGACGGGGTTTCACCATGTTAGCCAGGATGGTCTAGATCTCCTGATCTCGTGATCCACCTGCCTCGGCCTCCCAAAGTGCTGGGATTACAGGCGTGAACCACCGTGCCTGGCCCTAATGATGCTTTTCTTATTAACTTAAGCAATAAATGGCTCTGTGTAACTAAAATGATATTGGTGACTTCATTTTTTATATTGGTGACCTCATTTTTCACTGATTGGATGCTGTGTTCCATGAGCTTTGTCAGATGAATAAAATATTTGCCTTGCTTTTAAGAACTTTGTATTATCTTGGCAGAGTACAATTTAATAAGCACTCTAATTGAGAATTTTTAAAGCATCAAAGGGATAGCAAATTATCATCAATTAAGAAATATTTTCTGGTTGAGTTAGGATTTAGAGGTATGGTAGTAGTTTACCAGATGGAGAAGGATATTCCAGTCAGAACAGCATGTAAAAAGGATACAAAGATTTTTCATATATCAAAACAACTTGAAAGTTTAGGGCTTCTGAAATGTAGTGGCCCTGTGGTAAATAAGCATTATATGATAAGGAACATATAACCATGGACTTTGAGATATTTAGTTAACTTGAAGATATTTGGTTTTGGATGGGAGTGGTGGCTCACACCTATAATCCCAACACTTTGGGAGGCCAGGGCGGGTGGATCACCTGAGGTTGGGAGTTTGAGACCAGCCTGACCAACATGGAGAAACCCCGTTTCTACTAAAAATACAAAATTAGCCGAGTGTGGTGGCACATGCCTGTAATCCCAGCTACTTGGGAGGCTGAGGCAGGAGAGTCGCTTGAACCTGGGAGGCGGAGGTTGCAGTGAGCCGAGATCGCGCCATTGACTCCAGCCTGGGCAGCAAGAGCGAAACTCCATCTCAAAAAAAAAAAGAAATTTTTTTAATGATATTTTGCTATAGGAAATAAAAAATGAGTTTGGGGGATGGATGTGAAAGGTATAGGTTTGTTTAAGATAACTCCAGCAGCAGGGTGGAAAATAAATGGAATGAATTACTAGTGGCAAAAACTCTCACCTCACAGTTTCTGTCAAAAAGTCATGAATATCTGAATTTAGACAAAGAGAAGAATAAGATTGAAAGAGGAAACCTTAGATTTTAGAGGTACGTCTCATTTGGTGGTGTTAAAGTAATTGACATGTAAACCATACCACTTTATTTTGCATTTAAAAGATTTTTGTTGATTTGTCACTGAGGTAGATATCACAAAATTTTTATACTCTGAACGTGCTTCTTAGGTCATGAAAACATTTTACTAATGAAGCTTAAGTTTAGCTAATTATAATAATAAATCATCTCAAATAACCAAGACTTTAAAAAGATAGGCACTTAACTATTTTTTTTAATTTAAGAGAAGTTGTGAAGTATGTAGTTCAAAGTTCATAATGGTACCTTCACAATGTCTTCAGGGACCTAGGCTCCTTTTTCTCCCTTCTATCTCAGCACTAATTATGCATTCCTAAGATTCCCTCATGTTCCAAGATAGTTACTAGAGTCCAGCCATTTGATGTTTGTTACAGACAGAAAAGAGGAGGAAAAGCATGCTCCTTCTTTGTTTTTTGTTTTCTGGTTTGTTTGTTTGTTTGTTGGGATGGAGTTTCACTCTTGTTGCCCAGGCTGGAGTGCAATGGCACGATCTCGGCTCACTGCAACCTCTGCCTTCTGGGTTCAAGCGATTCTCCTGCCTCAGCCTCCCAAGTAGCTGGGATTACAGGCACCCACCACCGTGCCCAGCTAATTGTTTGTAATTTTAGTAGATATGGGCTTTCACCATGTTGGCCAGACTGGTCTTGAATTCCTGACCTCAGGTGATCCGCCCTCCTCTGCCTCCCAGAGTGCTAGGATTACAGGCGTGAGCCACCGTGCCTGGCCCATGCTCCTTCTTTGTAAGAAAATTTCAAACCCGCATTTATATAAATTGGCTAGAATTTAAATTGCATAGCCACACTTTAGCCATAAGACAGGTTGCGGAAATAATGGTCATTACTCTAGGTGTTAATAGCTGTTAAGGAAAAAAAAAAATCAACATTCTGTCAGTAGAAATGAGAAAGTAGAAATACACTTTGGGACACATCTAATTCAGTCATAATTTTGGAACAGAGTCTGCTAAATAGAGCAGAAATATAATTATCAACTTTTCTGCTAAATAAAATTCAAGTTTTATTTCTTGCTTAGGGAAAACCTCTCAGACTGTGTTTTTCCTCTGCTGTCACATCACAATAATCATCAACAAAGAAGTCTGTAAGAGCAAACTGCTGGTTTTAAAAAAAACAATTTTTTCAATAAAATTAAAAAAAAAAAAAAACACAGAAGACTTCTGTAACCAAAGGTATGAGGGTTTTCCCATACACCAAGCAATAGGCAGCAGCTGGGTGTCCTCAATTCAATTCTGTCACTGTTTTCCTGGATATAGGGTCAGATCCTATAGGTTGGGTGCTCAGTTCCCAAGACTGCCACCCTCCCTTTAGACCAGTCACAACTCTGGCTCTCTAGAACTTCTGACCAACCAGCTTCAAGTTGGGGTTTCCACAACCCCCTCTTTGGGTTTGATTAATTTGCTGGAATGGCTCACAAAACTCAAGGAAACATATACTTCCATTTACTGGTTTGTTATAAAGGATATTACGGACGCTATAGATGAAGACATATACTGGGGAAGGAGCATAGAGCTTTCATTCCCTCCTTGGGCGCACTACCCTCCAGGAACCTCCACATGTTCAGCTATCCAGAAACTCTCTGAACCTTTCTTTTTGAGTTTTGTTTTTTGTGGTTTTGTTTGTTTTTTTGAGATGGGGTTTCACTCTTGTCAACCAGGCCGGAGTGCAATGGTATGATCTTGGCTCACTGCAGGCTCTGCCTCCTAGGTTCAAGTGATTCTCCTGCCTCAGCCTCCAGAGTAGCTGGGATTACAGGCACCTGTCACCACACCCAGCTAAATTTTTTTTTTTTTTTTGAGACGGAGTCATGCTCTGTTGCCCAAGCTGGGGTGCAGTGGCAAGATCTTGGCTCACTGCAACCTCCACCTCCTGGGTTCAAGCAGTTCTCCTGCCTCAGCCTCCTGAGTAGCTGGGACTACAGGCACACACCGCCATGCCCGGCCAATTTTTTGTATTTTAGTAGAGACGGGGTTTCACCGTGTTGCCCAGTCTGGTTGCGAAATCCTGAGCTCAGGCAGTCCGCCCACCTCAGCCTCCCAAAGTGCTGGGATTACAGGAGTGAGCCACAGCGCCCGGCCTCTTTTTGAGTTTTTATGGAAGCTTCATAGGCGTCAATGACAGCCATGTAGAAATGTGATTGAACAAAATGTAGAGGATGTAAACCCAGCATGTCCTGTCTAGACTTCTTGGCCTCTCTGTGTCACATTCCTTTCTCTAGGGTATGGGGCAGGACCCTCTCTGGAGTGAGGGTTTTCTTGGCCCACAATCAGATTAGAGTCCTGCCTTAGGTAGGTGAAAGGAAGACAGGAGAAGGTCAAAGAGAGATTCTATCTCCTGAGGCCCACTCCTGAGACTTAAAGTGCCCCAACATTATAACAGGGACTATGGGAGTTAAGAGCCAGGAACCACGGATGAAAACATATTTATTTATTTATTTATTTATTTATATTCATATTTATATTTATATATATTATAAGACCACACTTCTGTTTTTTACTTTTGTGCTTTTTCTTGATTAAAGATTTAAAAATGGAAGATTCTGATCTTTTGATGTAATTTGATTTCACATCAAATTATACAACCGTATCAGTGATTTGTAAGTGTCTCTGGTCATACAAAAGATTTGACCTGAAAATGGACTGAAATATCACTTTATGTATGTTAGAACTAGCTCTTCCTCTCACAGAAATAAGTAGGAAGAAAATGGTTTATTCTTTAAGCATTTTTAAGAACATTGATCAGTTTAGTACATGTATGCATTCTTGAAAGATGTGAAGCCAGGATATTATTGTGGGCTGGCTATTTTGTTGTTAGCAGTTTCATTAATAAACTTATGTTTAGAGCAGTTTCAGTTTCACAGCAAAATTGAGTGGAAAGTACAGAGTTTTCATATACACCCTGTTCTTCATACACACAACCTGCCCACTGTTACACCACACCATTGTGATACATGTGTTATGATCCATGTACCTACATTGATATACCATTATTACCCAAAGTCCGTAGTTACTTTAGGGTTCACTCTTGGTGAAATACATTCTATGGGTTTTGACAAATGTATACTGACATGTATCTACTATTGTAATATCATACAATAGAATAAAAATAAAGGGGCCAGTTGCGATTGCTCACGCCTGTAATCCCATCACTTTAGGCGGCTGGAGCTGGAGGATTGCTTGAGCCCAGGAGTTCAAGACCAACCTGGGCAACATAGCAAGACCTTGTCTCTACTAAAAATTTAAGAATTCAGGCCAGACGCAGTGGCTCAGGCCTGTAATCCTGTATATCATTCTTGGTGATATACATTCTATGGGTTTCGACAAATGTATACTGACATGTATCTACTATTGTAATATCATACAATAGAATAAAAATAAAGGGGCCAGGTGCGGTTGCTCACGCCTGTAATCCCAGCACTTTAGGCGGCTGGAGCTGGAGGATTTCTTGAGGCCACTTTGGAAGGCCAAGGCAGGCAGACTACTTGAGGTAAGGAGTTCAAGACCAGTCAGGCCAACATGACACAACCCTGTCTCTGCTAAAAATACAAAAATTAGCTGGGCACGGTGGCAGGCACCTGTAATCGCAGCTACTTGGGAGGCTGAGGCAGAAGAATCCTTTGACCTCCGGAGGCAGAGGTTGCAGTGAGCCGAGATCGCACCATTGCACTCCAGCCTGGGTGACAGAGCAAAACTCTGTCTCAGAAATAAATAAGTAAATAAAATAAAAATCCAGCAGGTGTGGTGGCGCACAGCTGCAGTCCCAGCTGCTTGTGAGACTGAAGTGAGCAGATCACTTGAGTCCAGGGGTCCGAGGCTGCAGTGAGTTGTGTTCATGACACTACACTCCAGCCTAAGTGACAAAGCGTTTTTTTTGAAACCCTGTCTCAAAAAAAGAAAGAGAAAATAATATAAACTTTTTTTTTTTTTTGAGATGGAGTTCAAGCAATTCTCCTGCCTCAGCCTCCCGAGTAGCTGAGATTACAGGTGCCCACCACCATGCCTGGCTAATTTTTGTATTTTTAGCAGAGACGGGGTTTCACCATATTGGCCAGGCTGGTCTCAAACTCCTGACCTCAAGTGATCTGCCCGCCCCAGCTTCCCAAAGTGCTGGGATTACAGGTCTGAGCCACCACGCCTGCCCAAGATCGACCATTTTTTAAGAACTCAGGCTTTTGTTGTCTTTTAGAATGCCCTTCATTTTGGATTTCTTTGATCCTATCTTCATGATTAGATTTAGGTTTAAAAAAATCTTGGCAGAGGCCTGGGAAAGATGGCTTATGCCTGTAATCTCAACATTTTGGGAGGCTGAGGCTGGAGGATCATTTGAGGCCTGGAGTTCAAGACCAGCCTGGGCAACATAGTGAAATCCAGTCTCTACAAAAATAAAAATAAATAAAACTTAAAAATAAAATTTAAAAATCATGGCAGGAATATTGCATATGTGATACTTTATACTTCTTTTTGCATCCCACTTATTGTCCCAGCATTGATGGTGCCATTTTTGATTACTTAGTGAAGGTGGTATCCACCAAATCTTTTCATTGCAAAGATACTACATTTTTTCCCATTGTAATTGGTACATAAACCATGGGTTGATATTTAAGGCTATGGCTTGTTCTCTATCAGTCTTTTTTAATCTAACATTTAATCATCCATTAATGTTTTTTCCCTAAGTTAATAATTACATTGATGGTTGAAAAATGACAATTTTTGCTGGGTGTGGTTGCTCACCCCTGTAATCCGAGAACTGTGGGAGGCAGATCACCTGAGGTCAGGAGTTCAAGAACACCCTGGCCAACATGGTGAAACCCCATCTCTACCAAAAATGCAAAAATTAGCCAGGCCTGGTGAAATACAATCTGTAGTCCCAGCTATTTGGGAGGCTGAGGCAGAAGAATCGCTTGAACCCAGGAAGCAGAGGTTGTAGTGAGCTGAGATTGCGCCACTGAACTCCAGCCTGGGCGACAGAGCAAGACTCCGTCTCAAAAAAAAAAAGAAAGAAAAGAAAATTTTCTAATTCCATTATTTCTTGATTTTTAGCTGACATTTTCTGGTGAAGATGAGCTTCTCTTTTTTTTTTCTCCATAAACTCTCTGTTTGTTTTGTTTTGTTTTGTTTTTTTGAATACCTTATAGACTCATGAACTTTTTTTGTTTGGGTGGTTTTGTTTGTTTTTCTCCAGAGACAGGTTCTCCCTATGTTGCCCAGGCTTGACTCTAACTCCTGGGCTCAAGAAGTCCTTCTGCCTCAGCCTCCCAAAGTGCTAGGAGGCATAAGCTATCATGCTTGGCATAAAATTGACTATATTATAATCTATTAGCATTTTATAGGAAACTGCTCAAAATTCCCTGATTTTACCACAGGAGCCCCTTTAAACTGGCCCCTGTTTCCTTTATACATGTCTTCAGATTACTTATCTTTGAGCACTTCCCTGCTTTCTGCTGTTTGGAGTAGTGAGGATTTAGTTTTTTGTTTTGGTTTACTTTTCTGCTGTTTATCAGACTTGTTCTTTCTTTGGCCTGCATCTGGAATCAACTATTTCCCTCAAGGAGCTTTGGTTTCTCTTAGTGAGGATTATTATTTAGAAGTCAAAATCTGAATTTTTCATGTGCTTTTTCTACTAGGGTATTTGTTACTGCTATGATGCCATGCTTCTAGCCCCTTTCAGTACCATGGAATGAAAAAAATGTGCGTACACACAAGTGTATAAATTTTATATTGCTGTTGAAGAAATTATCACAAATTTAGCAGCTTAAATATCATCCATTTATTATCTCACAGATTCCAGTTTAGTCTTGGCTTAGTTGGATCCTCTGTTCTGAGTTTCATAAGCCAGAATCAAGGTACCATCCGAGGCTGGGGCTGTATTCCAGACTCACATGGATGTAGGTAAAACTCATTTCTTTGCAGTTGTGTAACTCATGGTTGGTGGCTTGCTTCTTCAAGTCTTCAACAAAGAGAGTCTGCTTCTTTAAGACTCTGGACTGAGAGCAATCCTAAGCCTTTATTGAGATATTAAGTGTACAGTAATCAGTTTTAAAACATTGTTATTATTCCAGAAAGAAACCCACGTCACTAGGCAATCACTCCCTAATTTCCCCACCATTAGGCAACTGTCCATTTAGATATTTAATGTGTGGAATATATGTAATATAAATACAATTTTTTTTTTTTTAACCAGTCCTGGATATTTAGTATCATACAATATGTGTTTTTTTGTGACTTTTTCACTTAGCGTATTGTTTTCAGGTTTCATGCATGTTGTAGTATATATAATTCCTGTCTTTTTTGCCAAATAATATTCCATTGTGCATATGTATACCACATTTTATTTATCCATTCATCAGTTAATGAACATTTGGGTTGTTTCTGCTTTTGGCTATCACAAGTAATGCTGCTATGAACATTTGTGTACAACCACGTTTTTATTTTTTATAGCTGTATGATATTAGATTATATAGATACTTCATAGTCTATCTAACCAGTCTAGTAAGGAAGGGTTGTTCTAATATTTGCTCCTATAGATAATGCCCAGTGAATAAACTTATCCACACATTGTTTGATATTTTGGAGGTATATCTTCAGGGTAAGTTCCTAGAAATTGAATTACTGGGTTAAATAGTAATTGTATATATAATATTGCTAAATTCTGCTTCCATGGGAATTGTATCCTTTTGTAGTCCTAGAAATTTATGAGTCTGTCTTACTTTTCCACAGCCCATCCTATGTTATCAAACGATTATATGTTTATTAATCTAATAGGTGAGGAATTTCAATTTACTTTTTTTTTTTGAGACGGAGTCTCGCTCTGTCTCCCAGGCTGGAGTGCAGTGGCGCAATCTTGGCTCACTACAACCTCTGCCTCCCGTGTTCAAGCAATTCTCCTGCCTGAGCCTCCCGAGTAGCTGGGACCACAGGTGTGCACCACCACGCCTGGCTAATTTTTGTATTCTTAGTAGAGATGGGGTTTCACCATGTTGGCCAGGCTGGTTCAATTCCCCTTTTTTTTGTAAGTAATACTGTCAAGCATCTTTTTATATCTTTGAAGGCCATTTAATTATCTTTTTCTTTTAACTGTCTTTTCATGTGTGTTTCCCCGTTTTCTATCAGTGGAAATTCTATCCTCGATTTTTAAGAGTTCTTTATCTATTAGATTTGCCTTTGTCCGTGATATAAATTGTAGATATATTTTGTCAATTTGTTATTTGACTTTTGTGCTTATTGACCGTGACTATTGTTATGCCAGTAATAATATATTGTTACTGTTCAAACACTGTGTCGATTACTATAGCTTATTTATTTATTTATTTTTTAGAAACAGGGTCTCACTCTAAGGCCCAGCCTGGAGTATAGTGGCACAAACAGCTCACTTCAGCCTCTTTCTCCCAGGCTCAAACCATCCTCCTTCCTCAGCCTCCCGAGTAGCTGGACTATAGGCATTCACCACCACACCCAGCTATTTTTTAAATTTTTTGTAAAGACAGGGCCTCATTATGTTGCCCAGGCTGTCTCGAACTCTTGGCCTCAAGCAATCCTCCCCTCTTGGCTTCCCAAAGTGCTAGGATTATAGGCGTGAGCCACTGCTCCTGGCCAAATACCGGAGTTTTGTAAGAAAGCCTGAAATCAGAAAGTGTGATTCCTTCAACTTTGTTCTTTTTCAAGATTGTTTTGGCTATTCCTGGATTCCTTGCCATTTCTCTGTGATTTTTTAGGATCAGCTTATCTATTTCAGCAAAAAATGCAACTGGAATCTTCACAGACTCTATAGATCAATTTGGGAAGTTTTGTCGTCTTTTTTTTTTTTTTTTTTTTTTGAGACAGAGTCTCACTCTGTCGCCCAGGCTGGAGTGCAGTGGCACCATCTTAGCTAACTGCAACCTTCGCCCCCTGGGTTTAAGCAAGTCTCTTCTCTCAGCCTCCCTAGTAGTTTGGATTACAGGCATGTGCTACCATGCCCATCTACTTTTGTATTTTTAGTAGATCCAGGGTTTTGCCATGTTGGCCAGGCTGGTCTCAAACTCCGGACCTCAAGTGATCCACCCGCCTCGGCCTCCCAAACCGCTGGGATTACAGACGTGAGCTACAGCACCTGGCCAAGTTTTGCTGTCTTAACAGTATTTGGTCATCACCATATCTGTGAATATGGGATGTCTTTCCATTTATTTTGACTTTTTTTTTTTTTTTTTTTGACACAGAGAATCGCTCTCTCACCCAGACTGGAGTGCAGTGGCCTGATCTCGGCTCACTGCAACCTCCACCTCCCAGGTTCAGGTGATTCTCCTGCCTCAGCCTCCCAAACAGATGGGGCTACAGGCCCACACCACCATGCCCGGCTAATTTTTTGTAGTTTTGTAGAGACAGGGTTTCATCATGTTGGTCAAGCTGATCTTGAACTCCTGACCTCAGGTGATTCACTCACCTAGGCCTCCCAAATTGCTAAGATTACAGGGATGAGTGACCATGCCTGACCTATTTTGATCTTTAACCAAAACTTTTAACAGTGTTTGTTGTTGTTGTTTTGTTTGTTTGTTTTAATGAGACTGAGTCTCACTCTGTCGCCTAGGCTTGAGTGCAGCGGCTTCATCTCGGCTCACTGCAACTTCCCCCTCTTGGGTTCAAGTGATTCTCGTGCCTCAGCCTCCTGATTAGCTAGGAATATGGGCACATGCCAACACAACTGGCTAATTTTTATATTTTTAGTAGAGACAGGGTTTCACCATGTTGGCCAGGCTGGTCTCAAACTCCTGACCTCAAGTGATCTGCCCCCCTAATCCCCCTAAAGTGCTGGGATTACAGGCACGAGTCACTGCCCCTGGCCTCAAAACTTTTAACAGTGTTTTATAGTTTTTAGTGTACAGGTGCTATTCTTCTTTTGTTAATCTTGTTCCCAAGAATTTTTTTTTAATTTACTGCTATTGTAATTGTTGTAATTGGAATTGGATTTTTTATTTTTATTTTTTTATTTTTATTCTATTATTATTATTTTTTTTTAGACGGAGTCTCACTCTGTCACCAGGCTGGCGTGCAGTGGTGCGGTCTCAGCTTACTGCAACCTCTGTTTCCCAGGTTCAAGCGATTCTCCTGCCTCAGCCTCCCGAGTAGCTGGGACCACAGGCACGCACCACCACACTCAGCTAATTTTTGTGTTTTTAGTAGAGAAAGAGTTTCACCATGTTGGCCAGGATGGTCTCGATCTCTTGACCTCGTGATCCGCCTGCCTCAGCCTCCCAAAGTGCTGGGATGACAGGCATGCCACCACGCCCAGCCCTCCAATTGGATATTTTAAATTAAAATTTTGGATTGTTTATTGCTATGTATAGAAATACAATTGATTTTTTTTTCCCACCAGTTTACCCTGACAGATGTGTTTCATGTATTGAGTTTGTCTCCTGCAACTTAGGTGTTAGTCCTGAGTCTTTTAGTGGATTCCGTCATGTGTGTCTTGACTTTGCTTAAGATCATTCACATCGTCACCACATCTAGCTAATTTTTTTATTTTTTGTAGAGACAATGAGGTCTTGCCATGTTACCTGAGCTGGTCTTGAGCTCCTGGCCTCAAGTGATCCTCCTGCCTTGTCCTTCCAAAGTGTTGGGATTACAGGGGTTAGCCACTATATCTGGCCTTTATTTTTAAATTGCTTCTGGATTTTTTTCTTTTTTAAAGACAGAGTCTACCTCTCATCCAGACTAGAGTACAGTGGCATAATACCAGCTCACTACAGTCTCCACCTCCTAGACTCAAGTGTTCATCTTACCTCAGCCTCCTCCAGTAGCTGGGACTACAGGTACATGCCACCACACTGGACTAATTTTTTTATTTTTTCAGAGACAGGGTCTCTCTATGTTGCCCAGGCTAGTCTTGAACTCTTGAGTCAAGTCCCTCTTTGGCCTCCCAAAGTGCTAGGGTTGTAGGTGTGAGCCACCGTGCCCAGGTTGCTTCCTTTTTTTTTTTTTTTTTTTTTTGAGACGGAGTTTCGTTCTTGTTGCCCAGGCTGGAGTGCAATGGTGCGTTCTTGGCTCACTGCAACCTCTGCCTTCCAGGTTCAAGCGATTCTTCTGCCTCAGCCTCCCGAGTAGCTGGGATTACAGGCATGGCATCACCACACCTGGCTTTTTTTTTTTTTTTTTTTTAATGGTAGGAACGGCCTTTATTGGCTGCAGCAGCAAGTGAAAGAGGGGATACAGCTTCTGCAGAATAGATCGCCTTCCTCCAAAAAAAGCTTCTGTATTTCAAGTCATTAGAAAAGCTCTCCCACACCCAAATTTTAAGCAAGTAAGAAATTTACTTTTGTTTTCTTCTGGTAATTGCTTGGATTCAATTTTTGCATCTAGTTCCCTAATATATTTGGAATTTTTTCAGGTATATTAGTCTGGGCTAATACTGAAGAAGTAAAAAGAAAGTTAATACTTCTTGCATACCTATTATGTGCCAGTTACTGTGCTAATGAGTTTATATATGTTATCTTATAAATTTATTCAAGAACCTTGTGAGAGAACAGGTATTATTAATATTATTGAAGAAGCTAAGGCTTAGAGAATTAGAGAAACTTAAGTAATTTGTCTAGGGTTTTACAGTTAGTCAATGGCATAGTTAACATTTGAGTTCTGGCAATAATTGGCTGCAGAGTTGTTTGTACTTTTCCCTACTTTACTTAGCTTTTACAGTACTGAAATATCTTTTGTGGGTTTTTTTGGTTTTTTTTGAAACAGGAGTTTCACTCCATTGCCTAGGCTGGTCTGAAACTCCTGGGATCCTTCCACAATGATCCTTCAGCTGCAACCTCCAAAAGGCTGGGATTAGAGGCATTTGCACCACCACCAGCTCTTTTTTTTTTTGAGACGGAGTTTCGTTCTTGTCACCCAGACTGGAGTGCAATGGCACGATCTTGGCTCACTGTAGCCTCTGCCTCCCAGGTTCAAGCGATTCTCCTGTCTCAGCCTCCCAAGTAGCTGGGATTACAGGAGTGCGCTACCACACCTGGCTAATTTGTGTATTTTTTTTTTTTAGTAGAGACGGGTTTCACCATGTTGGCCAGGCTGGTCTTGAACTCCTGACCTTAGGTGATCCACCCACCTCAGCTTCCCAAAGTGCTGGGATTACAGGCAACCATACCCGGCCTTCAATGTCTTTTTATGCTGGAAAAAAAAAAAAAAAGTATAACTTGGCTGGGTGTGGTGGCTCATACTTGTAATCCCAGCACTTCGGGAGGCCAAGGTAGGAGGATTGCTTGAGGCCAGGAGTTTGAGACCAGCCTAGACATCATGGTGAGGACCCCATCTCTACAAAAAGTTTTTAAATAATTATCCAGGCATAGTGGCACACAGACCTGTAGTCCTAGTTACTCAGTAGACTGGGATGGTGGGATTGCTTGAGCCTTAGGAGTTCAAGGCTGCATTGAATTATGATTGCACCACTGTACAACCTGGGTGGCAGAACAAGGCCCTGTCTTTAAAAACAAAACAAAGCAGTAAAACATGGATAACTTGTCTGGACCATTTGATTAATTCCTTTTTTTTATTTAAAAGATTAGCTCTAGAATAACATGTCCATTTTTTACATTCTGTACTTTTTAGCATAAAGTTTATATAGTAATCTGAAATATAATTTTACCTTTTTATCTAAAAGTGCCGTATTCCTTGAGGATTTTAAGTTGTGCAGTAAAATGGTCTGGATTGGAGCAAGGTTAGGGAAAGGTGGCATTATGAAAAAAATGATGCCTCCCCCTTCTTCAAATTCATATCCCCAGGGCAAAAGTTGCCATATTGTTTATGAAAGAACATTAAGGGAGTCTGTTTTCCTGTTGTCTGTAGATGATGTTTAGAAGTATTTTAACCCTGATATGATGTTTGTTTGTTTGTTTGTTTGTTTGAGACGGAGTCTGGCAGTGGCACAATCTCAGCTCACCGTGCCCAGCTAGTATGATTTTTTTTTTTTAGACAGAGTCTTGCTCTGTCACCCAGGCTGGTGTGCAGTGGTGCAACCTTGGCTCACTGCAACCTCCACCTCCCGGGTTCAAGCAATTTTCCTGCTTCAGCCTCTCAAGTAGCTGAGATTACAGGCGCCTGCCACCACGCCCAGCTAATTTTTTGTATCTTTAGTAGAGGCGGGGTTTCACCATGTTGGCCAGGCTGGTCTCAAACTCCTGACCTCAGGTGATCCACCTGCCTTGGCCTCCCAAAGTGCTGGGATTACAGGCATGAGCCACTGTTCCCGGAAGCCAGTATGCTCTTTTTTTTTCTTAGAGTCTCACTCTGTCACCCAGGCTGGTGTGCAATAGCACGATCTTGGCTTTCTGTAACCTCCACCTCCGGGGTTCAGGCAATTCTCCTGCCTCAGCCTCCCAAGTAGGTGAGATTACAGGTGCCCGCCACCACTCCCGGCTAATTTTTTGTATTTTTAGTAGAGACAAGATATCACCATGTTCGCCAGGTTGGTCTCCACCTCTTGACCTGACCTCTGGTGATCCACCCACCTTGGCCTTCCAGTGTGCTGGGATTACAGGCGTGAGCCACCGCGCCCTACCAATCTTTTTTTTTTTTTTTTTTTTGAGATGGAGTCTTGCTGTGTCACCCAGGCTGGAGTCCAGTGGCATGACTTTGGCTCGCTGCAATCTCCGCCTCCCATGTTCAGGCAATTCTCCTGCCTCAGCCTCTTGAGTAGCTGGGATTACAGGTGCCCACGACCATGCCTGGCTAATTTTTTGTATTTTTAGTAGAGACGGGATTTCACCATGTTGGCCAGGCTGGTTTTGAACTCCTGACCTCAAGTGATCCGCCCGCCTTGGCCTCCCAAAGTGCTAGGATTACAGGTGTGAGCCACCATGCCCGGCCACCGGCGATCTTTTTTAACACTTTTTTTTTTTTTTTTTTGAGACAGAGAGTCTCACTCTGTCACCCTGGCTGGCGTGCAGTGGCACGATCTCAGCTCACTGCAACCTCCACCTCCCTGGTTCAAATGATTCTCATGCCTCAGCCTCATGAGCAGCTAGGATTAGAGGCGTACACCACTATGCCCTACTAATTTTTGTATTTTTAGTAAAGATGGGGTTTCACCTTCTTGGCCAAGGCTGGTCTCAAACTCCTTGCCTCAAGTGATCTGCCTGACTCAGCCTCCCAAAGTGCTGGGATTACAGGTGTGAGCCACCACATCACTGGCATGATCTTAATTTATCTTTTGTCTGGGTCTGGACCGTCTCTCCCTGTAAATAGTTGATTATGCTGAAATATGTAAATTTATGTTTATCTAAATTTAGTAAAATTAGCAAAATAAATCTGTTCCAGAAAGTAGACTGTACTTTGGTTGATAGATTGTTTTGAGAGAAATGTTAACATCTTTAGGAAGGTAATTTATGAAAACAGTATTTTCAGAAAAGTTTAACTGCCAGTGGAATATAGAATAGAATTGTCATTTGTGGTTATAGAATTTATCAGATCCTAGCTTCGTCAGTTACTAGTTATATGAATTTGGGCAAGTTATTGATTTGGGCAACCCTTGATCCTCAGTGTCCTCAGCTTTAAAATGGCAATGATAAATAGTACCTGTTACTCAGTTATCAATGTTAAAATGCTTTCCATACATGAAGTAGGCATTCAAAATATTATTTAATGTCTTACTCCACAATCACTATATTGTGACCTTGGACAAATTACTCCTCTAAGACTCTTCCTCTTTAGAAGTAATATGTCCTCTTTTTTTTTTTTTTTTTGAGACAGTCTCGCTCTATCACCCAGGCTGGATTGCAGTGGTGCGATCTCGGCTCACTACAACCTCTGCCTCCTAGATTCAAGCGATTCTCCTTCTCAGCCTCCCAAGTAGCTGGGACTACATGCCTGGCTAATTTTTTATAATTTTAGTAGAGACGGGGTTTCACCGTGTTAGCCAGGATGGTCTCGATCTCCTGACCTCGTGATTTGCCCGCCTCAGCCTCCCAAACTGTTGGGATTACAGGCGTGAGCCACCACGCTCAGCATATGTCCTCATTGGGGTCATTATTCCCTACCCAGATTCCTTTGAAATCTTGTTACTTCCTGCAGAACCGTTGCATAATATTTAAGTCCCACCCCTATCTTGTGTAACCTATTTTTCTAGTTATTTGTCCAGTCATAGTCCTCAAATACTTGTTCCTTTAGCCACATCTGATCATTTTCCTTACTTCCTCCATCCTACACTTTTCTCCTGGGGTTTATCCTAGATGTCTGCTCTGTGTAGTATGAACTACCTTCCCTACTTCACTTTTCCTTGTCAAAATCCCATTTATCTTTTCAAATAAGTTTTCTTAATTCTTTCCTAATTACAATTACTTTTCTTTCTCCTTTTGTAGAACTTGGTATCTCCTCCTAGTAAGTAGTGTTATGAGTTTTATCACATTCTGTTTTTTTTTGGGGAGTGGGGGTAGGGGTGGGACAGCCTCACTTTATCACCCAGACTGGAGTGCGGTGGTGCCATCTCAGCTTACTGCAACCTCTGTCTCCTGTGTTCAAGCAGTTCTCATGCCTCAGCCTCCCAAGTAGCTGAAATTACAGGTGCCACCACGCCTAGCTAATTTTTGTATTTTTAGTAGAGATAAGGTTTAGCCATGTTAGCCAGTCTGGTCTTGAACTCCCGACCTCAGGTAATCTGCCCGCCCCTACTTCCCAAAGTGCTTGGATTACATGCTTGGATTACATATGTGAGCCACTGCTCCCGGCCTCAAAGTTTTATCACATTCTGATAGATAATCTAGATATCTACATACATACTTGTTGTCCCACCAAATTGTAAACTTCTTATGGCCAGGGCCACCCTTTGTTCAACTTGGATGCCTTGTAGAACCCAGCAGCATTTTCTACATATAATTACTAAAATATCTATGACTTAAAATCTCCTTAAAGAGATTTAAATGCATCTGCCCTCTCATGTGGTAACAAATATGAGGAAATTATTTTGGTTCATCAATTTCATATCTACCCAAGATAGACATTTCAAAATGGATTAAGTGCCAAATTTTCTCCTGAAAAGTTTGTAGGCTGGGCACAATGGCTCACACCGGTAATCCTAGCACTTTGGGAGGCCAAGGCAGGCAAGTCGCTTGAGCCCAGGAGTTGAAGACCAGCCTGGGCAACATGGTGAAACACCGTGTCTACAAAAATAAATAAATAAATAAATAAAATGTCCCATCCCTTCGTGGTAGCATGCACCTGTAGTTCCAGCTACTCAGAGGGCAAGGAGGCTGAGGCGAGAGGTTCACTTGAGTCTGGGAGGTTGAGGCTGCAGCTGCAGTGAGCTGAGATCTCGCCACTGCACTCTACCCTGGGAGACAGAATGAGACCCTGTCTCAAAAAAGCAAAAAAATAAAAATTCCTATCACCTAGTGATGTCATGGCTTTCCTAGCATTTTAGCTTTTTTGTACATTTTTTTGTACAATGTACAGTAATTTCCTAGGCTTTCACATTCATTCACCACACATTCACCGACTCACCCAGAGCAACTTCCAGTCCTGCAAGGTCCCTTCATGGTAAGTACTCTCTACTATAAAGTGTACCACTTTTTATCTTTTACAACCATATTTTTACTCTATCTTTCTTATGTTTAGAAATGTTTAGATACACAAATACTTACCATTGTGTTACAACTGCCTGCAGTATTCAGTACAGTTACATGCTAAACAGGTTTGTAGCCTAGGACCTATAAGCTATACCATCTAGGTTTATGTAAGTATATTCTATGATGTTCACACAGCATTTGTCAGAATGTATCACTATCAAATGACAAATGACTTTATATTTCTATCCAAAACAGTTTCTGTGAGCAACATTTATTACATCTATTAAGTTATGTTTGTGTTCTCCTTTGCTGTTTATAAAGTGCTTTTACATATATCTGTTTTTGAGTGAGCTGTGCTGTGTTTAAGTACATGTATGTTATAGTCCTAGATGTATATTAATAGACTCAGATCATAACAGTCTTTATAAATATATTGTTTTTACTGGAACATTGTTTTAAATCCAAGACAGTTTTTCTTTCCCTGTCAGTATGATTTTGATCCTATTTTTCCTCTGGTTATTTGGTACTAAATAATTTTATACTTGTTTAAATATTAATCATAATAAATTATGAGAGTAAATAAATTAAAAATCATTTAATATTTTCCTAAAGCACATGATGTTTATTACCTGTTTTATGAATTATTAAGATAACCTGGCCAGGTGCCGTGGCTCACGCCTGTAATCCCAAGACTTTGGGAGCTGAGGCAGGCGGATCACCTGAGGTCAGGAGTTCAAGACCAGCCTGGCCAATGTGATAAAACCCTGTCTCTACTAAAAATACAAAAAATAGCCAGGCATAGTGTAATCCCAGTAGTTGGCATCTGTAATCCCAGCTACTCGGGTGGCTGAGGCACAAGAATTACTTGAACCTGGGAGGCAGAGTTGCAGTGAACCAAGATCATGCCACTGCACTCCAGCCTGGGCAACAGAGTGAGACTCTGTCTCAAGAAAAAAATAAATAAATGAAGGTTGTCTTCATAATGATGGCAATCTTTCTTTCTTTTTTTTTTTTTTTTCTGAGACAGAGTTTCGCTCTTGTTGTCTAGGCTGTAGTACAATGGCACAATCTCGGCTCACTGCAATCTGTCTCCCGGAGTCAAGCGATTCTCTAGCTGCAGCCTCTTGAGTAGCTGGGATTACCAGTGCGCTCTACCACACCCAGATAATTTTTTTATTTTTAGTAGAGGTGGGGTTTTGCCATGTTGGCCAAGCTGGTCTTGAACTCCTGACCTCTGGTGATCCACTTGCCTTGGCCTCCCACAGTGCTAGGATTGCAGGCATGAGCCACCCTGTCCGGTCAGCAATCTTTCTTACACTGATTCAGGATATAATCCATGATCATGCATTGCCTTTTGTTACCATGCTTTTTTTTTTTTTTTTTTTTCTTTTTTTGACAGGGTCTGGCTCTGTCACTCAGGCTGGAGTGCAGTGTGCTATCTGGGCTTACTGCAGCCTCTGCCCCACCCCGGGCTCAAGTGATCCTTTCACTTTAGCCTCTCGAGTAGCTGGGGCCAAAGGCATGCACTACCACACCCAGCTTTTTTTTTTTTTTTTTTTTTGAGATGGTGTCTAGCTGTGTCTCCCAGGCTGGAGTACAGTGGCACGATCTCGGCTCACTGCAACCTCTGCCTCCTGGGTTCAAGCGATTCTCCTGCCTCAGCCTCCCAAGTAGCTGGGATTACAGGCACCCACCACCATGCCCAGCTAATTTTTGTATTTTTAGTAGAGATGGGGTTTCACTGTGTTGGCCAGGCCAGTCTCGAACTCCTGACTTCATAATCCACCCGTCTCGGCCTTCCAAAGTGCTGGGATTACAAGTGTGAGCCACTGCGCCCGGCCAAAAGTCAGTATGTTATAATTTCGTTAAAGGAAAGAAATATATCAGCTTTGTCTTATTCACTGGAACTTTAGGCCAGGCACAGTGGCTCATGCCTGTAATCCCAGCACTTTGGCTGAGGCGGATGCATCACCTGAGGTCAGGAGTTCAAGACCAGCCTGACCAACATGGTGAAACCCCATCTCTACTAAAAATACAAAAATTAGCCAGGCGTGGTGCCGCATGCCTGTAATCCCAGCTACTTGGGAAGCTAAGGCAGGAGAACCGCTTAAACCTGGGAGGTGGAGGTTGCAGTGAGCCAAGATCACGCCATTGCACTCCGGCCTGGGTGACAAGAGCGAAACTCCATCTGAAAAAAACAAAAAAAAGAATTAATTGGAACTTTAAGCTAAAATATAGTCATAATATCTTAAATGAGACTCTTCTAAGGCCCTTTTTTCTCATTTTCCTTTTTTGTTTTCCTTCTTTTTTTCCCCCTTTTATATATTTATGAAATCTCTTGAGATCGCATTTTAAACTTTAGGAAACAAACCAATAATGTGAGTAGAAGACACAAGCCCAGAGAGACATGGTGGAATAAAAGCAAGAGAATAATATAGAATAATATAGTGAGTAGATGTTGAGCAAGAAACTGAGGTTTTGAAGCTTAAATCTCCTTCCCAACTGCTAAAATCAAGGCAAGTCACTCAGTCTTCTAGAGCATCTTTCCTCTTACCTACTTCACAGTATTGATATAAAGTAACCAAATATAAGGCAGTCATTATAATCAGATCTAAAATTTGTGTTCCTTCTCCAAAACTGTTGGAGAAAATAAAAGAGCATCTTTCTTTTCTTTCTTTTTTTTTAAAAATAGAGACAGGGTCTCACTTGTTACCCAGGCCAGTCTCAAATTCCTGGGCTCAGGCAGTCCTTCCACCTCAGCTTCCAAAAGTATTGGGATTACAGGCGTGAACCCCCACGCCCGGCCAGGAGCCTCTTTCTTAAGGACAGTTTCAGAAGTAAAGATTTTTTTTTTAAATTTATCAATGTACTTGGTACCCTCTCCTCATAGGATGATCTGTTATCTGTATTTGACCACAGGAGGAAATTTCTTTGCCTCTGACTGTTTCCCATTCTTTTTTTATCACAGCCCAAAGAGTCGATTGATCCAATTAAAGAAAGAGAAGCTGGAGTATACTCCAGGAGAGCATGAATATGGATTATTTCCAGCGCCCATTCATGTTGGTAAGTACCGAGTCCACACAATGTATTGCTGAGAAGAAACAGTATTTCCTGGGTTTGAGGGAAATGTCTTTTTAATCTTGTTATTATTTCTATTTCTCCAGTGGGATCAAGCTCTTTCTTTACCATTTTACTTAAACTTACTCTGAAGAATTTTATACACTGTTTGATAGTCAGGGGGTCACAGTGGCATAAATCTTGTTCATTGGAGCCTTAATAAATAACACTGGGCCAGGCATGGTGGCTCATGCCTATAATCCTAGCACTTTGGGAGGCCGAAGCAGGTGGATTGCTTGAGCCCAGGAGTTGATGGCCTGGGCAACTTGGTGACACCCTGTCTCTACAAAAAATATGAAAATTAGCTGGACGTGGTGGCACAGGTCTGTAGTCCCAGCCACTCTGGAGGCTGAGGTGAGAGGATCACCCAAGCATAGGATTTTGAGGCTATGGTGTAGTCATGATCCTGCCACTGCACTCTAGCCTGAGTTGACAGAGAGAAATCCTGTCTCTAAAAAAAATTAAATAAATAACACTATGTCTATACCTTTTGTTTCCATAGGTATGTTATCTAGGAAAAACCAAGTAGTAGCCATTCAGTGTCAAATATTTTCCACATTCAAAAATAGATGATTTATACACACATATGATCAGAGTAAGAAGCCCCACTGCTTTTACTGAGTATTTATCTGCTTGAAAGTGGAGTGATATTTATTCTACTGTTCATTCTTGGCAAAAATGTCAAGACTTTGTTTAGCATTTGGATAGTAGTACCTTCCAGGACCCTATTATTGAGCTTATCAGATAAGTAAAAAGTACTAAGAAGTCATTCTAAGTTCCTCCCATTTTTTTCTGTCCCTTATCCAGTTCATCTCAAGTTCTGTTGTGTTTCTATCCCTGAAATATATCCTACTTCTCTCCAAATCTCATTGCCATCTCTCAAGTCTGTGACAGTAGTATCTTTTCTTCAGGCTGCTGCAATAGCCATCTAACAGATCTATTTCCAGTTGTGTTTCCATGTGGCCCAGCCTCCATTCAGTAAAAACAGAAATTATTTTTTAACTTAACCCAGATCATACTTAAAACCTTTGCATGGCTTACCATCAGATTAAAATGCAAACTTCTTGACTTGAATGATCTGGTTCCTGATTACCCCATCTCTCTCCATTTATTCATTCCCATCTCAACCTTATTCACTATATTGTGTCATACTGGCCTTCTTTCAGTTTTTAGAACATAGCAAGCTTTTTCCCACTGGAGGGTCATTATACTTGTTATTCCCATTGCCTGAAAAGCTCTTTTTCAGTCTTCGCATGGTTGGTTTCTGCTCATCTTTTAAGGATGATCTTAATGTTAGTATCAGCTTCAATACCATTTATTTTCTTTAAAATAATTTTCCTGATAGTCTCATCAAAAGAGGCTTCGTCTCTCTTTGTTCTAGATAACATCACTCTCTATATCTATAATTAAAATATTTATTTGGTTCCTCCATTAGATTATAATCTCCGGCAGTACAGGATCATTGTCTTTCTTACTCTCCCTGGATTTCCCAGCACCTGGTACATAATAGAAGTTTATCAAATATTTGCCGTACAAATGAAAGAAAAGGAGAAGGCTGGGTGCGGTGGCTCACACCTGTAACCCCAGCAGTTTGGGAGGCCGAGGCAGGTGGATCATGAGGTCACGAGATCGAGACTATCCTGGCTAACAGTGAAACCCTGTCTCTACTAAAAATATAAAAAATTAGCTGGGCATGGTGGCAGGCACCTGTAGTCCCAGCTACTTGGGAGGCTGAGGCAGGAGAATGGCGTGAACCCAGGAGGCAGAGTGTGCAGTGAGCCGAGATTGCGCCACTGCACTCCAGCCTGGACGACAGAGTGAGACTCTGTCTCAAAAAAAAAAAAAGAAAAGAAATAAGGATAAAATATTGAATGTAAATGTCAGGTTTTCTTCATATATTCAGTTTGTTTAAACAAAATTGCTTTAAAGGGGTTCATTAAACACATAGTATGAAACCAGGAACACCTTAATTGTATACTTGATGTTGATCCTATGTCTTGTAGTGTTTTCTTCAACTATGATTCTCTTAACCCTCTTGACTATGGAGCTCTTTTTTATATTCTGATTAACTAATCTCCTTTTCTCCCTGAGAGAGTTCAGTACCAGCAGAGTTTTTTAATCAGCAGACATAAACAAGTTCTTCAGTAAAGATTAGTTTGCTTGAATTATTCTGTATTGGGTGGCTGGAGACAGATTTAACTACAACATGAAGTTACAAGGTTTAATTCTCAGCTACATAAACTTTATGTGTGCTTACTTAATGAAGGTAAGAGTAAGTTCCTTATTCTCTAGGATTAGTGCCAAAGCTCTTTTGAAAGAGTCTTTTGTATTTACTAGTGAGATCATAGCAGTGGAAGCAGGCTCTCAGCAAATTTAAAATCTGCTAATGATAAATAGGCTTTGAAAATAAGAACAAGGCTGGACGCGGTGGCTCACACTTGTAATCCCAGCACTTTGGGAGGCTGAGGTGGGCGGATCCCTTGAATCCAGGAGTTCAAGATCACCCCATTGCACTCCGGCATGGGTGACAAGAGTGAGACTCCATCTCAAAAAAAAAAAAGAAAAAAAAAAAAGAAAAGACGAGGAATTCTACTTTTGGTGTTGAAAGAGTAGATTATATCAGGCTAACCCTCCCGGGAATAACAATTATCCACCTGTAATCCCAGC
This sequence comes from Pan troglodytes, assembly GCF_028858775.2. Taxonomy (NCBI): domain Eukaryota; kingdom Metazoa; phylum Chordata; class Mammalia; order Primates; family Hominidae; genus Pan; species Pan troglodytes. Next base: position 93,803,254 of record NC_072398.2, read on the forward strand.
ACTTTGGGAGGCCGAGGCAGGTGGATCACCTGAGGTCAGGAGTTCAAGACCAGCCTGGCCAACATGGTGAAACCCCATCTGCACTAAAAATACAAAAATTAGCTGGACATAATGGTGTGTGCCTGTAGTCCCAGCTCCTCAAGAGGCTGAGGCACGAGAATCACTTGAACCTGGGAGGCAGAGGTTGCAGAGAGCCGAGATCATGCTACTGTACTCCAGCCTGGGCAACAGAGCAAGACTCTCAAAAAAAATAAATAAATAAATAAGAAAAAAATGCATCAACTGGACAAATTTAAAACATAGTAATCCTAAGTCACTGGAGAGCAACCAAAAGCAGGCACAAACTGAAGAAAAATCAATAATTAGAAGAGGAGAAGCACACTGGTTGCATTTCCCACTTGTATAGCTCTTTTTATCGGTGGCCAGGTCCCAGTTAGCAGTACAAGTAAGCACTTAGAAACCTTGAATCTTACTGATTATTTAAGGGCCATGTTTCAGGACAGCTACAGCAGCAGGAAAGTGAGGGATAAAATGCTAATAGGGGAAACTGCAAATTTTGCATATAAACTCAAGCCACATATCTAGGTAACTGACTCCCTAAACTATGTATATGCAGCCAGAATCCAGTATAGTTAGTTGAGACTAAAGATACTAAGTAGGGATTTCAGCTGCTGCCTACCCCACGGAAGAGAGTGTTACAGATTTTGGTTAACCCACAGTAACTGGTTGCTCTAATGCAAAGAAAAACTTATTTTCTTTTATTTCTTTCTTATTTTTTATTTTTATTTCTATTTTTTTGAGATGGAATCTCATTGTGTTGTCGAGGCTCAAGTGCAGTAGTGCAATCTTGGCTCACTGCAGCCTTTACCTCCTAGGCTCAAGTGATTCTCCCACTTCAGCCTCCCAAGTAGCTGGGACCACAGGCATGCACTACCACACTTGGCTAATTTTTTGTATTTTTGATAAAGATGGGGTTTCACCATGTTGCTCAGGCTAGTCTCAAACTCTTGAGTTCAAGCAATTTGCCCACCTCAGCCTCCCAAAGTGCTGGGATTACAGGCATGAGCCACTGCGCCCGGCCAAAACCAGTTATTTTCATAGGATAATAACACAATTGAGAATCTCTGTAACGTATACTTATAATGTCCATAATTCAATCCAAAATTACTGGACGTTAATAAACATGAAAATATAATTCATATTAAGAGAGAAGGCAGTCAACACTGACAATTTCCAAGGTCATCCAGATGCTGAAAATAGCAGACAAGGATTTTAAAGTCATTGTTATAACTGTGTTCAAGGATGTAAAGGAAAATATGCTTATAATGAATAAGCAGATAAATCTTAAAAATGGAAACATAAAAATTTTAAAATGAACAATAGCCAAATGAAAGTCCCAGAACTAAAACATATATGTCTGATTTTAAAACACAAAATGTAGGTTTAATAACAGATTGAAGATGGCAGAAGTGTCAGTTGAACTTGAAAGTATATGAATATAAATTGTCAGCCAGGTGCGATGGTTCACACCTGTAATGCCAGCACTTTGGGAGGCTGAGGCAGGTGGATCACCTGAGGTCAGGAGTTCGAGACCAGCCTGGCCAACATGGCAAAACCCCATCTCTGCCAAAAATACAAAAATTAGCCAGGTGTGGTCGCATGCACTTGTATTCCCAGCTACTCAGGAGGCTGAGGCAGGACAATCGCTTGAACCCAGGAGGCAGAGGTTACAGTGAGCAGAGATTGCGCCACTGTACTCCAGCCTGGGCAACAGAGCAAGACTCCGTCTCAAAAAAAAAAAAAAAACACGGCCAGGTGTGGTGGCTCACGCCTATAATCCCAGCACTTTGGGAAGCCAAGGCGGGCAGATCATGAGGTCAGGAGATCGAAACCATCCTGGCTAACACGGTGAAACCACGTCTCTACTAAAAATACAAAAAAATAATTAGCCAGGCGTGGTGGCGGGCGCATGTAGTCCCAGCTACTCAGGAGGCTGAGGCAGGAGAATGGTGTGAACCTGGGAGGTGGAGCTTGCAGTGAGCTGAGATCACGCCACTGCACTCCAGCCTGGGTGACAGAGCGAGACTCCGTCTCAAAAAAAAGAAAGAAAAAAAGGGGGTGGGGGGGAAAGAATGATATTAACTACAGATATCTTTAATAAGATAAGGAAATTCCTTTTTAGTTCTGAGAGCTTTCTGCAGAAGTCTTTAGAATTAATTTTGTTCTATAGTTGTTTTTTCTTTTTAAAGTCTTTGTCAAGTTTTGTATTAGGCATACACTAGCCTCATTAAATGAGTTGGAAAATTATTTTCCTCCTCTGTTTTCTGGAAGACTGGTATTACTTCTTTCTCAAATATATACCAGACTTCACTAGGGAAGCCATTTAGAACTGAAATTTTTTATGTGAATAATATGGTAAGGTACTCAATTTATTTAAAAGATCTAGACTATTTAGATGTTCATCTTGACTCAGTTTTGATACATTGTATTTCTAAAGGAATTTGTCCATTTTATCTAAATTATTAAAGATACTGGCATAACATTATTTATAACATTCCCTTATTAGTCTCTTAATGAGTCTAGGACTTATAGTGAGATCAACTTTTTTAATTTTGGATACTGGTAAGCCACCACACCTGGCCTAATATCATTCTTAATGGTGAAATGTTGAATGTTTCCTCCTAAGATTGGGAAGAAGATAGAGTTGTCCACTCTGACTCAGCATTACATGGATGTTCTAGGCAGTGTATTAAGTCAAGAAGATGAGTAAGAGTCATCATAATGATCAGGAACGAAGAAATGAAACTGTTTCTGTTTATAGATGACATGATTGTTTATATAAAAAAAAAATCCAAAGAGATCCACACCAAAAAAAAAAAAAAAGCTACTGGTAGTAGTAGCAGCAAGGTTATTGGAAAATCATCAGTATTAAAAAAATCAATTGTATTCTTATAAAACTTAATATACTCTGGACATTTGATGTGGCAGTCATGCTCCTTGGTATTTTCTCAAATAATTTGAAAACATATCTATTGAAAAGAAAAACCTGCATATAGATGTGTGTTTTGTTTTTGTTTTTGTTTTCTTTTGAGATGGAGTCTCGCTCTGTTGCCCAGGCTGGAGTGCAGTGGCGTGATCTTGGCTCTCTGCATTCTCCTCCTCCCGGGTTCAAGCAATTCTTGCACCTCAGCCTCCTGAGTATCTGGGACTGCAGGCATGCGCCACCATGCCCAGCTAATTTTTGTATTTTTAGTAGAGACAGGGTTTCACCATGTTGCCCAGGCTGGTCTCAGACTCCTAACCTCAAGTGATCCACCCACCTCGTCCTTCCAAAGTGCTGGGATTACAGGCATGAGCCACCGCGCCTAGCCTCTTTTTTAAAGTCTTAAATAAACATATATTCAGATAATATAAATATATATCTCCAAGTAAAGGGTTTATTTGGGAATAATATACAATAATTAGGCTTGGCGTGGTAGCTCACACCTGTAATCCCAACACTTTGGGAGGCCGAGGCAGGCAGATCACCTGAGGTCAGAAGTTCGAGACCAGCCTGGCCAACATGGTCTCTACTAAAAATAGAAAAAAATTAGCCAGGAGTGATAGTGGATGCCTGTAATCCCAGTTACTCAGGAGGCTGAGACAGGAGGATCACTTGAACTCAGGAGGTGGAGGTTGCAATGAGCCAGGATCACACCATTGCACTCCAGCCTGCGTGACAGAGCAAGACTCTGTCTCAAAAAAAAAGAATTAGTCCAGGCATGGTGGCTCATGCCTGTAATCCCAGCACTTTGGGAGGCCGAGGAGAGAAGATCGCTTGAGGCCAGGAGTTTGAGACCAACTTAGGCAATGTAGTGAGAACCTCTCTCTATAAAGCAATAACAACATTTGCTGGGTGCGGTGGTACATGCCTACTCAGGAGGCTGAGGCAGGAGGATCACTTGAGCCCAGGAGATCGAGGCTGCAGTGAGTTATGATTGCACCAGCACACTCCAGCCTGGGTGATGGATCAAGTCCCTGTTTTCTATGAAAAAAAAAAAGAATCGCAATTCAGGACACATAGACCAGGGTAGTCCCTAAGTGTGTCTGAAAAACAAAGAGAAAGGCTGGGGTTGTATTGAGCAAAAGAGGAAGGTTGGAAGAAGGTCAGCCAGGCCCAGTGGCTCAAGCCTATAATCCCAGCACTTTGGGAGGCTGAGGCTGAGGCTGTTGGATTGCTTGAGCTCAGGAATTCGAGACCAGCCTGGACAACATAATGAAAACCCGTGTATACAAAAATTTAAAAAGAAAAGAAAAATTTAGCCAGGTATGGTGACATGCACCTGTGGTCCAGCTACTTAGGAGCCTGAGGCAGGAGGATCACCTGAGCCTGGGAGGTTGAGGCTGCAATGAGCTGAGATTGCATCAGTGCACTCCAGCCTGAAAGACAGAGTGAGATCCTGTCTCAAAAACAAAGAAAGAAAAGAAAAAGGTCACTGGTACAGTTGTCATTGGTGAGTGGCAGCAGTTACTATATAAGACATAGTCTTAATTATAGTTAGATCTTTGTGAATTTTCTGTTGAAATGCAAAATCAGTTCCTGGATCAGGGACCTTAGTGCCCTCCCCCATGGCCTCCTGACTCCATTTTAGTTGGATATGGTATGAATGATTCCATTTTGTCTAATCAACTTTCACACCTCTCTCAAACTTACACCAGCAAACACCCACTGGGGAGTGTTTGCTTAAGCAAAAGTTCCTTAAGCTGATAAACAACTTTAGCAAAGTCTCAGGATACAAAATCAATGTACAAAAATCACTAGCGTTCCTATACACCAATAACAGTTAAGCCAAGAGCCAAATCATGATTGAACTCTCATTCACAATTGCCACAAAAAGAATAAAATACCTAGGAATACAGCTAACTAGGGAAGCGAAGGATCTCTATAAGGAGAACTACAAACCACTGCTCAAAGAAATCAGCGAAGACACCAATGGAAAAATATTCCATGCTTACGGATTGGAAGAATAAATACCGTTAAAATGGCCATATTGCCCAAAGCAATTTATAGATTCAATGCTATTCCCATTAAACTACCATTGAAATTCTTCATAGAGCTAGAAAAAAACTATTTTAACATTCATATGGAACCAAAAAAGAACCTAAATAGCCAAGGCAATCCTACACACAAAAAAAGAACAAAGCTGAAGGCATCATGCTACCTGACTTCAAACTATACTACAGGGCTACAGTAATCAAAACAGCATGGTACTGATACAAGAGCAGACACATAGACCAGTGAAACAGAATAGAGAACCCAGAAATAAGACTGCACACCTACAACTGCGTGATCTTTAACAAACCTGACAAAAACAAGCAATTGGGAAAGGATTCCCTATTCAGTAAATGGTGCTGGAATAACTGGTTAGCCATATGCAGAAGGTTGAAACTGGACCCCTTCCTTACAGCATATAGAAAAACAAACTCAATATGGATTAAAAACTTCAATGTAGGCCAGGCGTGGTGGCTCACGCCTGTAATCCCAGCACTTTGGGAGGCTGAGGCACGTGGATCACTTGAGGCCAGCAGTTTGAGACCAGCCTGGCCAACATGGCAAAACCCCATCTCTAACAAAAATGCAAAAATTAGCTGGGTGTGGTGGCACATGCCTATAATCCCAGCTACTTGAGAGGCTGAGGCATGAGAATCACTTGAACCCTGGAGGTGGAGGTTGCATTGAGCTGAGATCACTGCACTCCAGCCTGGGCAACACAGCAAAACTCTGTCTCAAAAAAAAAAAAAAAAGACTTAATTGTAAAACCCAAAACTATAAAAACCCTGCAAGACAATCTAGGCAGTACCATTCAGGACATAGGCACAGGCAAAGACTTCATGACGATGCCAAAAGCAATTGTAACAAAAGCAAAAATGGACAAATAGTATGAACTTCTGCACAGCAAAATAAACTATGAACAGAGTAAACAACCTATAAAATGGGAGAAAAATTTTGCAAACTGCATCTGACAAAGATCTAATATCCAGCATCTATAAGGAACTTAAATATACAAGAAAAAAAACCATTAAGAAGTGGGCAAGGCCTGGTGTGGTGGCTCACGCCTGTCATCCCAGCACTTCGGGAAACCAAGGCAGGCAGATCACTTGAGATCAGGAGTTTGAGACCAGCCTGGCCAACATGGTGAAACCCCGTCTCTACTAAAAAAAAAAAAAATAGAAAAAATTAGCTGGGCATGGTGGCACGTGCCTGTAATCCCAGCTATTCAGGAGGCTGAGACAGAATTGCTTGAACTCCGGGTGGCAGAGGTTGCAATGAGCTGAGATCATGCCACTCCACTCCAGCCTAGGCCAAAAAGTAAGACTCCGTCTCAAAACAACAATAATAATAAAAATTTTTTAAAGACTCTTGGCCAGGCACAGTGGCTCACATCTGTAAACCCAGCACTTTGGGAGGCCAAGGCAGGCAGATCACCTGAGGTCAGGAGTTCGAGACCATTGGCCAACATGGTGAAACCCTGTCTCTACTTAAAATACAAAAAAATTAGTTGGGCATGGTGGTGGGCTCCTGTAATCCCAGCTACTTGGGAGGCTGAGGCGGGAGAATCGCTTGAACTCAGGAGGCACAGGTTGCAGTGAGCTGAGATTACACCACTGCACTCCAGCCTGGGTGACAGAGTGAGACTCCATCTCCAAAAAAAAAAAAAAAAAAAAAAAAGGGCAAGGGACATGAACAGACACTTCTCAAAAGACACATATGTGGCCAACAATCATATGTCTCTCCCTCCACTGCCATGGTGTCAGAGGAGGTCTAGCCGAGTCAGACTTTTACCAACACCTAGCAGTAACATAACTACCCCACCACAATGTCAGTGGAGACCCCTTGGGAAATTGGAATTCTAACCATTCCCTAGCAGTAATGGGGAGCTTCCCCATCCCCCAACACTCAGGTTTCGGTGGAGGCCTAGTAGGCAACTTGGACTTTTACTTACAGCTGGCAGTAATGAGGCAGCTTTATCCCTTTTCTGCTGGAGCAGTTTCAGAAAAAGCCAGCTAAAATACAAATTTCATAAAATCTAGAACCTTATACTACTACGAAAGTGTTTAGCTTTGAATTTAAAATCACATGTTATTTGCCAAGCATGGTGGCTCATGCCTTGAAATCCCAGCACTTTGGGAAGACAATATATGTCCACACCAAGACATTAGAATTATCTGGCAGATTTTTAAAGCAGTCTTGATAAAAATGCCTTAGTGAGCAATTGTGAACATGCTTGAAACAAATCAAGAAATAGAAGATGATAATTTTTCATATTTTATTTTATTTATTATTTTAATTTTTTGAGACAGGTTCTTGCTCTGTTGCCCAGTCTGGAGTGCAGTGGCACAATCTCTGCCCACTGTAGCCTCCGCCTCCCAGGTTCAAGTGATTTCTCCTGCCTCAGCCTCCCGAGTAGCTGGAGTTACAGGCATGTGCCACCACACCTAGCTAATTTTTGTATTTTTAGTAAAGACGGGGTTTTACCACGTTGGCCAGACTGGTCTGGAACTCCTGACCTCAAGTGATCTGCCCGCCTCACCTCCCAAAGTGCTGGGTTTACAGGCATGAGCCACTGCACCTGGCCAATAATTTTTTTAAATTAGAATTTTTATAACTGACTCAGTAATTGAAATAAAAAGTTCAGAGCTTTTATGAGAGAAATTGAACCAGAAAAAAAAAATACATTCAGAGATAGACTTAACAGCAGAATGAATGGGACAGAGGAAATAATCTATGCACTAGAAGATAGAATAATACATATTACTCAGCGTATACAACAACATAGAAAATAGAATTAAAAACAGAAAGACTGAGGAGCTTGTGAGAATATGACAAAAAAAGCAAATTTGTGTTATCGGAGTCATGGAAGGAGGGAAAAAAAGGGCATAGATGAAAAGCACCTTAGTAAATAACAACTGGAAACTTAACAAATTTGGCAGGAGACAGAAATCTCTGTATTCAAGAAGATTAGCAGACTCCGAACAGGATAAACTCAAACAAATATATGCCGAGACACATAATCACATTTCAGAACACTAACAAAACAATTTTAGGCTGGGCGAGATAGGTTGCTCCTGTAATACCAAATACCTTGGGAGGCTGATTGCTTGAGCTCAGAAGTTTGAGACCACCCTGAGCAACATGGTGAAACCCTGTCTCTACAAAAAATACAAAAAAAATTAGCCAGGCATGGTTGGCAAATGCTTGTCATCCCAACTACTCAGGAGAACGAATCTCAGAAAAAATAAAAAAAACAAAAAAAACCACACCAATTTTAAAGCAATGACAGAGAAATTACCCTTACCTATAAGGATAAAACAATTCAAACGACAGTAGATTTCTCATCTGAATCTATGGAGGCCAAATGGAAGTGATACAGCATTTTTCACATCCTAAAAGCAAAGAATTGTCAACTCCGAATCTTCTAACCAATGAAAATATCTGTCAGGAATTAAGAAGAAATGAAGGCATTCTTAGATTAAGGAAAACTAAGAGAGTTTGTTGCCAGCAGATGTACCCTATGAGTAAAGCAAGTTCTGTGAACAGAAAGGAAACAATTTTTAAAAAAGACACTTTGGAACATTAGGAAGGAAGAATACAGTAAGCAAAAACATGGATATATACAATAGGCTTTCCTTCTCTTGAGTTTTTTCTAAGTTACGTTTAATCATTGAAGCAAAAAGTTTTAACACTGCTGTATTGTTTTAGCAACTTTATTAAGATATAATTCACAGACCATTCAATTTACTCTTTTAAAATAGACTATAGTTTTTGATATATTACATTTTTTTAACTTCCAGTAAAATATACATAATACAGTTTGCATTTTGATCATTTTTAAGTGGACAATTCAGTGTCATTAGGTACATTCGCATTGTTGTATGACCATGACTGCTATCCATCCCCGGAACATTTTCATTATCCCCTACTGTAACTCTGTACCCGTTAAACTGTAACTCTCCATTCTCTGTTCCCCTCAGCCTCTGGTAATCACTGCCTATTTCTTTGAAAGTGGGGTTGTATAATACCTGTTCTTTTGTATCTGCCTTAATTCACTTAGCATAATTTCTTTAAGGTTCATCCATGTTGTAGTACCATCATGTGTTGCTTAACGATGAGGATACATTCTGAGAAATGCATTGTTAGGCAATCTTATAATTATGCAAACAGAATATACTAACCAGGCTGTATGGTATAGCCTCTTGCTCCTAAGCTACAAACCTGTATATCATGTTAGTATACTGAATACAGTAGTCAGTTGTGACACAGTGGTAAGTATTTACATATCTAAATGTAGAAAAGGTACAGTAAAAATACAATATAAAGGATAAAAAATGGCAGCCCACTATGGGGCACTTACCTGAATGGAGCTTACAGGACTGTAAGTTCCTCTCAGTGGGTCAGTGATTGAGTGGAGAGTGAATGTGAAGGCCTAGGACATCACTGTTAAACTACTGTAGATTTTATAAACACTGCACACTTAGGCTACACTAAATTTTTATTTTTTGTTCCTCAATAGTTAAGTTAATCTTAGCTTTCTGTAGCTTTTTTACTTTATAAACTTTTAATTTTTTAACACTTTGACTCATAATAACTTAGCTTTAAACATGAACACATTGTACAGCTGTACAAGAAAATATTTTCTTTATGTCCTTATTTTATAAGCTTTATTTTTAACATTTTTTCTTCTTTTTAAACTTTTCTAGTTAAAAGCGAAAAGAGGGCCAGGCATGGCGGCTTACGCCTGTAATCCCAACACTTTGGGAGGCCAGGGCAGGCAGATCGCTTGAGCCCAGGAGTTTGAGACCAGCCTGGGCAACATGGCAAGACCCTGTCTACAAAAAATAAAAAATCAGCCAGGCATGGTGGCACATGCCTGTAGTGCCAGCAACTTGGCAGGTAGAAGTGAGAGGATCGCTTTAGTCTGGGAGGTTGAGGCAGCAGTGAGCCATGATCCTGCTATTGTACTCCAGGCTGGGTGACAGAGCGAGACACTGTCTCGAAAAAAAAAAAAAAGAGCTGAGACACAAACCCACATTAGCCTAGGCCCACTCAGGGGCAAGATCATCAATATCACTGTTTTCTCGCTGTATGTCTTGTTCTACTGAAAGGTCTTCAGGGGCAGTAACACTCGTGGAGCTGTCATCTGATATGGTAATAATGTCTTCTGGAATATCTCCTGAAGGATCTGCCTAAGACTGTTTTTTGGTTTGGTTTGGGTTTTTGTTTGTTCGTTTGTTTGTTTGAGACAGAGTCTTGCTCTGTCGCCCAGGCTGGAGTGCAGTGGCACCATCTCAGCTCACTGCAAGCTCCATCTCCTGGGTTCACACCATTCTCCTGCCTCAGCCTCCCGAGTAGCTGGGACTACAGATGCCCGCCACCACGCCCAGCTAATTTTTTGTATTTTTAGTAGAGACAGGGTTTCACCATGTTAGCCAGGATGGTCTTGATCTCCTGACCTCATGATCTGCCCACCTCAGCCTCCCAAACTGCTGGGATTACAGGCGTGAGCCACCACGCCCAGCCTGGTTTGGTTTTTTGAGACAGAGTCTGTGTTGTTGCCTGCTGGAGTGTAATGGCACGATCTGGGCTCACTGCAACCTCCACCTCCCAGTTCAAACAATTCTCCTGCCTCAGCCTCCTGAGTAGCTGGGACTACAGGTGTGCGCCACCACACCCAGCTAATTTTTGTATTTTTAGCAGAGACAGGCTTTCACCATGTTGGCCAGGCTGTTCTCGAACTCCTGACCTCAAGTGATCCACCCACCTCGGCCTCCCAAAGTGCTGGGATTACAGGTGTGGGCCAGCACTCCTGGCAAGGCTGTTTTTTTGTTTTGTTTTGTTTTGTTTTCCTTTTTTTTTGAGACCGTGTCTCACTCTGTTGCCTAGGCTGGAGTGCAGTACGTGATCTTGGCACACTGCAACCTCCACCTCTACCTCTGCCTCCCAGGTTCAAGTGATTCTCCTATTTCAGCCTCCCAAGTAGCTGGGATTACAGGCGTGTGCCACCACACCCAGCTAATTTTTGTATTTTTAGTAGAGTTGGGGTTTCACCATGTTGGCCAGGCTGGTCTTGAACTCCTGACCTCAAGTGATCTGCCTGCCTCAGCCTCCCAAAGTGTTGTTGGGATTACAGGCATGAACCATTGCGCCCAGCCAAGGTTGGTTTTTTTGTTTGTTTGATTTTTGGTTTTTTTTGAGACAGAGTCTCGCACTATTGTCCAGGCGGGAGTGCAGTGGTGCAATCTTGGCTCACTGCAACCTCTGCCTCCCAGGTTCAAGCAATTCTCCTGCCTCAGCCTCCTGAGTAGCTGGGATTACAGGCACCCACCACCACACCCGGCTAATTTTTTGTATTTTTAATACAGACGGGGTTTCACTATGTTGGCCAGCCTTGTCTCTAATGCCTGACCTCGTGATCTACCTGCCTCGGCCTCCCAAAGTGCTGGGATTACAGGCATGAGCCACCGCACCCAGCCAAGGATGTCTTTTAATAAGCAGGAGTATACTCTAAAATAATGATGAAAAGTATAGTATATTAATTATAAAACCAGCAACAAAGACATTTTATCAAGTATTATGTATTATACTTAATTATGTCTGCTATGCTTGTATTCAACTGGTAGCGCTATAGGTTTATTTGCACCAGCATCACCACAAACACATGATTAACACTTTGCACTGCAAAGTTACGACAGCTAGGAGGAATTTTTCAGCTCCCTTATTACCTTCTGGGTCCACCATCATATATGCAGTCCGTTGTTGACTAAAACATTGGCACATGACTATATGTATAAGAATTTCATTCTTTTGGCCAGGTGCGGTGGCTCATGCCTGTAATCCCAGCACTTTGGGAGGCTGAAGCAGGTGGACCACCTTAGGTCAGGAGTTCAAGACCAGCCTGACCAACATGGAGAAACCCTGTCTCTACTAAAAAAAAAAAAAAAAAATTACAAAATTAGCTGGGTGTGGTAGCACATGCCTGTAATCCCAGCTACTCAAGAAGCTGAGGCAGGAGAATCGCTTAAACCCAGGAGGCAGAGGTTACAGTGAGCCGAGATCGCACCATTGCACTCTAGCCTGGGCAGCAAGAGCGAAACCTCATCTCAAAAAAAAAAAAGAATTTCATTCTTTTTAAGGCTGAATAATTTTATATAAGACAAAAACAAAAAAATCAAAAATACTATTTCAATAGGTAGGAAAAAATGTTAAAAGATCATAAATTTGCCCGGAAAACTTCTCGAGTTATTTAAACACAAGAATTTCTCCTTTTTGTAATCAACCTTAGGTTATGTGTAATAATGAAGAGCAGGTGCCAGATGCTGTACCCTTAATAATTTTTAATAATAATAAAATATTTAATAAGCTTCATAATGACCTGTGTGTTTTTGGTTGTAGTTTTGCTGTATTTGTTGTTTTATGTAGACTATTATACTTAAAATATATCTTTGGCATATATCGTGTGGAGTATAGTGGGAAAGAAGAGCTAAAATTAAAAATTGGTGATGGAAAAATCCTTAAAGAATTAAATCTTTATTTTTTTAGTCAGTACATGTTAGTTCTTGTAGCTGTTTGACACCTTTGTATAAGCAAATATTAGAATAGGTATTGAAATTAATAGTGTTTTTTGTTTCAGGAAAGTATCTAAGACAAAAGAGAATTGACTTCCAGCTTCCTTATGATATCCTTTGGCAGTGGAAACACAATCAGGTACAGAGAGCCTGTTTTACCAGGTTTCATTCTTAAGTGGTAAAGGGGGAGGGGTGGAAATGCAAGTGTTTTTCTCTCCCCTTGTTATGTTTTCATCTTAGGAGGTTTTCAGAAGTGTCCCTGTGAAGGTTAGGACTAAGAAAAATGAATTTGCATCCATCTTTAATGTGACCTATTTGCCTTTACTCTTACTGCAAAATAGCAGTAAGTTCCTGCTTTCCTAGGCAACCTTCTGTTGTTATTCTGGACTTTTATTTTGGTAGCAAAGATTTTGTTCTGTAAGAATTCTATTTGATGCAGGTCTCAGGAGAATTTAGATGTACTGCCAGCAGCACTAAGAAATTTCAGACTTTATTTTTGTTGGCTCCTTCTTATCAGTTTGAAATTTATTTTTCACATGCAAAAGAGATTCTTCTATCAAAGGAAGCAGGGAAATGTTTAACACTCTTGCACTTTTAAAAAATCTTTAAATATATTGGTCACTAAAAATAGGAAGATGCCGTGTTTTTTCTCTTGCTTCCCAAATTGAAAAGTTTCCCGTAGTGATTTTTGTATTAGCTTATAGCCCCCAGGTCTCATATTGAGAACAACCATTGGGAAATAGAAATAGTCATGCAATTGAGGTGAATAGATTTCTTGAGTTCTGCCAAAATGCCACCAAAGGTTTATTTTGGAAAGCCAAAATTGACATTCCCCTCTGCGTTGTCTTCTCCAATGGCCTCTCTTGAATTCTGAGAGTATTAATATGTTAGGTATTTGTCTCAGAGTTTTTAACAATGAAGGAGAGAATGCTTTGAACATACTGACTGGAAAATAATGGTGGGATTATTCCAATATATTAATAAACAGTCTAGCTTTGTGCAAGTTGCTGTTTGTTTTGTACAGTCCCTTATGGCAAAATGCTGGAAGATTGCCTCTCTTCTAATGCATTCTTTTTTTTTTTCTTTCTAATGTCTTCTTGATTATAATGTGAGAGCTCCATTTTGCCTGCCTGCCCTCTCTCCTTTATTCACTAAATTAATTGCCTTAATTAAAATTTGAAATGTTTTCCTATAATTCTCAACCTGAAAAGCCAGGGTACTCATCTTTTTAATTTCATGTACCCACCCAGACATCTAAATAAGCCCTATGCATGTTGTTTTCCTTTCTTTTGATAGAAGCAAATAGAATCTTAATTTGTCCAAATGAATAGCTTTGGTCTCCAGCGTGATTTTCATTTAAGTCTATCCAACAACATGCTGAAGAAACATGTAATTCCACTTGTATAAACTATTTAGTGCTTCTTCTGTTGAATCTTATTCTCTCACCTTTTATTTCAGAGTAAAAAGAGATCACACCAAGAGTTTCCCTCAAATGTATCCAACCCAAAATATCTTGTAAATATTTCCAGATGAGCAGAGCACATAGAAAATTTCCTGTATTTTTAGTGATTGATGCTGCTGTCTGGCATTTGAAGTTAAATGCTATATCAAGATTTTTCTTCTTTTCTTCTAGCTATACAAAAAGCCAGATGTCCCACTATATAAGAAAATTCGTTCAAGTGAGTAACTTAGGAGCTATTTTTTCTGCCTCTATACGTTAATGTTCTTCTGAGCCTAGCACTTGAAAAATTATCCTGTATGTTCACAAACTATTCTTTGCTTTCTTTTCAAGATGTTTACGTTGATGTCAAACCCCTTTCTGGTTACGAAGCTACCACCTGTAACTGTAAGAAGCCAGATGATGACACCAGGAAGGGCTGTGTTGATGACTGCCTCAATAGGTACTGTCATGCTTTGATTTCTCTAAAGCATAGGCTTTAAGGTATACATACAACACTTCCTTTGGAGGGTACAGTTAAATAGGCTCTTTGATTTTTTTCAAGAAGTTGCACAAAGATATATAAACCATAATGGGTGGGCGGAATACAGAAACAGAAAATGAATGAGATTTAGAGTCTTGTGTGTGCCTTCGTTGGTTTAAATCCTTTTACTTTTTTTTTGTTTGTTTTTTTGTTTTGTTTTGTTTTGTTTTTTTTGAGACGGAGTCTCCCTCTGTCGCCCAGGCTGGAGTGCAGTGGCGCGATCTCGGCTCACTGCAAGCTCCGCCTCCCGGGTTCACACCATTCTCCTGCCTCAGCCTCCCTGGTAGCCAGCACTGCAGGCACCCACCATCACACCCAGCTAATTTTTTTGTATTTTTAGTAGAGATGGGATTTCACCATATTAGCCAGGATGGTCTCAATCTGACCTCGTGATCCACCAGCCTCGGCCTCCCAAAGTGCTGGGATTACAGGCGTGAGCCACCGCGCCCAGCCAATCCTTTTACTATTTATGAGACCTGAGAAAAGTTATTTAATGCATCTAATAAAAGTAATACCTTACCTTCTCTATGGAGGGTTTGTGGAGATTATATGAGACTGTTGATAAACAATGTTTGTGAAGTTTTGGCTTTCTTGTTTTGGGGTTTTTTGTTTTGTTTTGTTTTGCTTTTTTTAAAGATGGGTCTCACTGTGTTGCCCAGGCTGGATTCAAACTCCTGGGCTCAAATAGTCCTCCCACCTCAACCTCCTGAGTAGCTGGAACTATAGGTATGTGATACTGTGCCCAGCTCATAAAACATTAAGCACAGTCCTAGGTACCTTCCTAGCTCTCAATATATGGTTGCCACAATGAGGAAGCAGAATAGGACAGTGGCAGTGAGAGTGAAGAGGAAGGGCATAATATATTTTAGAAGAAAAGTATGTTGATAAACCATCGGCATATAGGGGATATGCTCTTCATATGGGGATATATTCTCTCTCTGACAATAAAGTGTGGAATCTAACTGAATTGGAGATAAGAATTATGAATTTGGCTGGCATGGTGGCTCATGCCTATAATCCAAGCACTTTGGGAGGCTAAGGCAGGCGGGTCACCTGAGGTCGGGAGTTCAAGACCAGCCTGACCAACATGGAGAAACCCCATCTCTACTAAAAATACAAAATTAGCCGGGCATGGTGGCTCATGCCTATAATCCCGGCTACGTGGGAGGCTGAGGCAGGAAAATTGCTTGAACCCGGGAGGCAGAGGTTGCAGTGAGCCAAGGTCCTGCCATTGCACTCCAGCCTGGGCAACAAGAGGGAAACTCCATCTCCCAAAAAAAAAAAAAAAAGAATTATGAGTTATGACTTTGATTTGAGTCTATGTAATTTTTTTTTTTCTTTTTCTGAGACGGAGTCTAGCTCTGTTACCCAGGCTGGAGTGCAGTGGCGCGATCTTGGCTCACTGCAACCTCTGCCTCCTGGGTTCAAGAGATTCTCCTGCCTCAGCCTCCCAAGTAGCTGGGATTACAGGTGCCCCCCACCATGCCTGGCTAATTTTTGTATTTTTTTAATTTATTTTTTTGAGACAGAGTCGCACTCTGTCGCCAGGCTGGAGTGCGGTGGCACGATCTCAGCTCACTGCAACCTCCACTTCCCAGGTTCAAGTGATTCTCCTACCTCAGCCTCCCGAGTAGCTGGGACTACAGGCATGAGCCACCACACCTGGCCAAGAGAGTATATAATTTTAAACGGCACTGAAATTTCAAAATAGAAATGTCTAATAGACAAAGCAGTGGATATAGAATTTGTTGTTTTAGTAACAATGCACATTTGCAGCAAAATAAAAAAGAATCAGTGAATTTTACATCACTATTTCCTGTTCTGGATAGTTCTCATGGCCAAAAGTAGCTTCTTTCATCTCTAGTCAGCTGTCCATGTGGTCTGAAGGGAATCAATGTTTTAGTTCTTCCTGCTTCAGCATGCCAGTTGGGAAATTCTACCTTACCTGCATCACTGTAAATTCACACCTTATCATTTTATGTACATACGGGTTCACATAGTGTTTTGCATACTGATTTTCTTTACTCACAAATATTTTAAATGCACACTTTTATTAAACAGTGTGGTCCACAAGCTCAGTATTTTTATTTATTTATGACACAGGATATCACTCTGTTGCCCAGGCTGGAGTGCAGTGTCGCCATCACAGCTCACTACGACTTCGACCTTCCGGACTCAAGCAATCCTCCCATGTTAGCCTCCTGAGTAGCTGAGACTAAAGACGCGTGTCACCACGCCTGGCTAATTTATTTATTTTATTTATTTTTAACGTAGAGACGGGGTCTCGATACTTAGCCGAGGCCGGTCCTGAACCCTTAAATCTCACTATATGAAGGACAACCTAGATCTACGTTTAGTAGCTGGCTGGAGTGCGACTCTCTCATTTTTCTTTTTTTTTGAGACGAAGTTTCATTCTCATTGCCCAGGCTGGAGTGCAATGGCACAATCTCAGCTCACTGCAGCCTCCACCTCCCGGGTTCAAGCGATTCTCCTGCCTCATCCTTCATCCTTCCGAGTAGCTGGGATTTACAGGCACCTGCCACTGCACCCGGCTAATAATTTTTGTATTTTTAGTAGAGACAGGGTTTTGCCTTGTTGGCCACGCTGGTCTCGAACTCCTGACCTCAGGTGATCCTCTTGCCTCAGCCTCCCAAAATGCTGAGATTACAGGTGTGAGCCACTGCATCCAGCCCAACTCTTGTTTTTCAAGGGCATTATCTGGCTAAAGATAATGACAAATTGTACTAAATCAAAGACCTCACATTGTAGTTTACAGCATCTAATTTCAGATTTTGGTAAATTTAGTTTGGTTTCCAGACACAACAAATAGAAACATGTTTTGGTTTTATATAATTTAAGGACTTATTCTGGTTGTCAAAACAAATGGGGAATATATTTCAATGCCTTGAACTCTAGAAACTACAAATTTTCAGTAACCTCTGAATGATTGTTCCCTGGAAGAAATCTTTTAAAATTTAAATCTCTCTTATCTGAGCACTCTTTTATTTATACTTCAGGGTTTTTTTAATCCGGATGCAGTTTATAGTATGTGTTATTAGGTATTATGAAAATACTTGGTGCCATCCAAGCACAGTGGCTCACGTCTGTAATCCCAACACTTTGGGAGGCTGAGGTAGGCAGATCACTTGAGGTCAGGAGTTTGAGACCAGCCTGGGCAACATGGCAAAACCCCACTTCTACAAAAAATACAAAAGTTAGCAGGCATAGTGGTGCATGCCTGCAGTCCCAGCTACTTGGGAGGCTGAGGTAGGAGGATCGCTTGAGCCTGGAGGTTGAGGCTGTGATCACGCCACTGTACTCCAGGCTGGGTGACAGAGTGAGACCCTGTGTCAAAAAAAGAAAAGAAGAAAATATAGGTGTGGAATATTATGAACTAGAGGTTACATTTGAAGCCATGATTATAGATGAGCTCTCTAGAAAAAGGAATATGGTAGAGGAAAAAAGGATTTCTACCAGAAAAGACAGGAATTGGTATTGGCAAGGTGGGAAATCCAGTATCATAAAAAATGAGGAAAGCCAAAAAAGGAAGGCATTTCAAGAGGGGTATTCAATAATATTCATGTACCAAAGAAGTCAGCAAACGGAAGAGTAAAGGTGGTTGAATTTGATGTTAAGGCACTGTCTTCTTTACAGCTGAAGCTGATTATCTTAAATTGAAGAATAATCCAGTCGATACTTTCTCTGCTCCTATTTACATGATTTGACACTGTGTGCCGTGTGCCCTTTAGAATCATGGTGGTATTTTTGTTTAGAGTAAGTCAGATTACTCTGAAAGTACTTTAAGGTATAAACTGTTATATATTTTCTTTACAAAACTTTTTACTTTTTTTTTTCCTTTTTTGAGACAGTCTCGCTCTGTCACCCAGGCTGGAGTGCAGTGGCACCATCTTGGCTCACTGCAGCCTCTGCCTCCCAGGTTCAAGCGATTCTCCTACCTCCGCCTCCCAAGTAGCTGGGATTACAGTTGCCACCACGCCTGGCTAATTTTTGTATTTTTAATAGAGACGAGGTTTCGCCGTGTTGGCCAGGCTGATCTCGAACTCCTGACCTCACGTGATCCTCCCACCTCTGCCCCCCAAAGTGCTGGGATTACAGGCATGAGCCACCGTGCCCGGCCTTTAAAATTATTATTATAAATATAACATGATATTTTGACGATTATTTTCTTGATCATTCCTTGTTTTAGTCATGCTTAAGGCCAGGCATGTTGGCTTACGCCTGTAATCCAGCATTTTGGAAGGCCAGGGTGGGCGGATCACTTGAGTCCAGGAGTTTGTGACCAGCCTGGGCAACATGGAAAAACCCCATCTTTACTAAAAATACAAAACATCAACTGGGCATGGTGGCGTGTGCCTATAGTCCCAGCTATTCTGGAGGCTGAGGTGAGAAAATCACCTGAGCCCAGGAGGTCGAGGCTGCAGTGAGCCAAGATCATGCCACTGCACTCCAGCCTGGGCAACCAGAATGAGACCCTGTATCCAAAAAACAAACCAAAAAATTATGCTTAACAGCCTAGATGAGATTTCAAACCATACACCAAAACTAAACAGCTCCCATTAAAACAGCCAGGTGCATTGGCTCACAAAATGCTGTAATCCTTAGCATTTTGGGAGGCCGATGAGGGAGGATCCCATGACCCCCAGGAATTTGAGACCAGCCTAAGCAACATAGCAGCAAGACCTCACCTCTACAAATAATTTTTTTTTAAGTAGTCAGATGCGGTGGTGCGCGCCTGTGTTCCCAGCTACCCAGGAAGCTGAGGTGGGAGAATTGCTTGAGCCCAGGTGGTCAGAGCTGCAGCGAGCCATTATTGTGCCACTGTACTTCAACCTGGGTGACAGAGCGAGACCCTGTCTCCAAAAAAAAAGTAAAGAAAGCAGTGACAAGATGTGTGTGACTTCTTTTGTCTTCTACGTTCAGTTTTTTTTTGTTTTGTTTTGTTTTTAGACGGAGCCTCACTCTTTTGCCCAGGCTGGAGTACAGTGGTGCAATCTCAGCTCACTGCAACGTCCGCCGGACAAGTTCAAGCAATTCTCCTGTCTCAGCCTCCCGAGTAGCTGGGACTATAGGCACACACCACCACGCCCAGCTAATTTTTGTATTTTTAGTAGAGATGGGGTTTCGCCACCTTGGTCAGGCTGGTCTTGAACTCCTGACCTCACATGATCCTCCCGCCTCTGCCCCCTAAAGTGCTGGGATTACAGGCATGAGCCACTGCACCCATCTAGAATTTTTAACTTGTTAATTCCCTAACTACTATGGGTTCAGCTAGTCATATAGCCTGGAAATGTCATTTCAATTAATGTAATATAAAATTCCTGTAATACAACAGCAGCAAATATACCTAATGTCACTGAACTGTACTCTTAAAAATGGTTAAGGCTGGGTGTGGTAGTTCATGCCTGTAATCCCACCTACTCAGGAGGCCGAGGCAGGATGGATCCCTTGAGCCAAGGAGTTCGAGGCTGCAGTAGGCTGTGATCAGGCCACTGCACCCCAGTCTGGGTGACAGAGGGAGACTTCCCCCTCTTTAATTAAAAAAAAAAAGGCCAGGCACGATGGCTCATGCCTGTAATCCCAGAACTTTGAGAGGCTGAGGTGGGCGGATCACTTGAGGCCAGGAGTTCGAGACCAGCCTGGCCAACATTGCAAAACCTCGTCTCTACTACAAATACGAAAATTAGCTGGGCGTAGTGGTGCATGTCTGTAATCCCAGCTACTTGGGAAGCTGAGGCAGGAGAATCCCTTGAATCCAGGAGGCAGAGGTTGTAGTGAGCTGAGATTTAGCCACTGCACTCCAGCCTGGGTGACAGAGCGAGACTTTGCCTCAAAAAAAATAAAAATAAATTAAAAAAAAAAAAAAAAAAACCAGCTGGGCACAGTGGCTCACGCCAGTAATCCCAGCATTTTGGGAGGCTGAGGTGGGTGGATCATTTGGGGTCAGGAGTTCGAAACCAGCCTGGCCAACATGGTGAAACCCCACCTCTACTAAAAATACAAAAATTACCCGGGTGTTGTGGTATGCGCCTGTAATCCCAGATAAGGCAGTAGAATTGCTTGAACCCGGAGGACAGAGGTTGCAGTGAGCTGAGATCATGCCACTGCACTCCAGCCTGGGCAATGAAGTGAGACTCCATCTCAAAAAAAATAAATAAGAGTAAATTAGCGGCCGGGTGCAGTGGTTCACAAGCTTGTAATCCTAGCACTTTGGGAGGCCGAGGCAGGCGGATCACCTGAGGTTGAGAGTTTGAGACCAGCCTGGCCAACATGGTAAAACCCTGTCTCTACTGAAAATACAAAAAATAGCCGGGTGTGGTGGCACACATCTGTAATCCCAGCTACTCGGGAGGCTGAGGCAGGAGAATCTCTTGAACCTGGGAAGCGGAGTTTGCAGTGAGCCGAGATTGTGCCAATATACTCCAGCCTGGGCAACAGAGCCAGATTCCATCTCAAAAAAAAAAAAAAAGTAAATTAGGTATTCTACCACAATTTTTTTTTAAATCAGTAAATGGGCATGAGTGCTTCAAAATAAGAGTACAGTGAAATCATCATCAAATTACTGATTCTTCTTTGGATCACAGTTATTTATTTATTTATTTTATTTATTTATTTTGAGACGGAGTCTCACTCTGTCGCCCAGGCTGGAGCGCAGTGGTGCGATCTCTGCTTACTGCGACCTCCACCTCACAGGTTCAAGGGACTCTCCTGCCTCAGCCTCCCAAGTAGCTGGGATTACAGGTGCACACCACCACACCCAGCTAGTTTTTGTATTTTTAGTAGAGACAGGGTTTCACCATGTTGGCCAGGCTAGTCTTGAACTCCTGACCTCAGGTAATCCACCCACCTCAGCCTCCCAAAGTGCTGGGATTACAGGCATGAGCCACCTTGCCCAGCCTTATTCTTGGAACAGATAAATATGATAATGTTTACCCAGGATGCTGAGTGGACAGTTAGCTTAATCATTTACAAGAAGCATTCAGGATTTGCAGCCCGACTTGGAAATTCTGAATATTATTAATTTTTGACATTTATTATTTTAATCTTAGTGATTCGGGTACTTTTATTAAATAAAAATTGATTTCATGTATTCATTTTTAAATGTTTGTAAAATTTAAAAATGGATGCATCAAGGTATGTATCATGTAAGTTGATGTACAGTTATTCCTTTTTTTTCTAGAATGATCTTTGCTGAGTGTTCCCCCAACACTTGCCCATGTGGCGAGCAATGCTGTAACCAGAGGATACAGAGGCATGAATGGGTGCAATGTCTAGAACGATTTCGAGCTGAGGAAAAAGGCTGGGGAATCAGAACCAAAGAGCCCCTAAAAGCTGGGCAGTTCATCATTGAATACCTAGGGGAAGTCGTCAGCGAACAGGAGTTCAGGTACAGTGGTAAATGATGATACTCTAATAAAATGCCAAAGTATAAGATTAGAATGGAGAATGGAAGATGTGAAATTTACTTTCAGCTACTCTTTAATTGTCTTTCAATCATTTATCTTCTCTTTAGGAACAGGATGATTGAGCAGTATCATAATCACAGTGACCACTACTGCCTGAACCTGGATAGTGGGATGGTGATTGACAGTTACCGCATGGGAAATGAGGCCCGATTCATCAACCATAGCTGTGACCCAAATTGTGAAATGCAGAAATGGTAAGGAAGCAAAAGAAGGTGAAGCCAAGAATCCAGCAGAATAAGCATTGAGTGCAGCAAGGGATTGATCTTTCCAGTGTCAGTCAGCTTACACAAAGCAGCTCAGGCTGTTCCCCATTACCCCAGATCCCACGGGCAGAGTAAGCTGCTTCGTTTTCACCCTAACTTCTCACTCCCAGACAGATATTTTTGTTTTCATTTGTGTTCTGTTTTTTTGTTTGTTTTGCTTTTTTGGTTTTTTTGTTTGGCATGCAAGTAGTTTCAGGATCTATGTCCTAGAAAAATATAATAATGATGATGATGATAGCCAGGGTGGTGGTACACACCTGTAGTCCCAGCTATTTGAGAGGTTGAGGTGAGAGGATCACTTGAGCCCAGGAGTTTCAGGCCAGTCTGGGCAACATAGCAAGAAAAAATCAAAAACAAAAAATAATGATAATAGGCTGGGTGTGTTGGCTCATGCCTGTAATCCCAGCACTTTGGGAGGCCAAGGTGGGCGGATCACGAGGCCAAGAGTTTGAGACCAGCCTGACCAACATGGTGAAACTCATCTCTACTAAACATACAAAAATTAGCCACTCATGGTAGCGTGCACCTATAATCCCAGCTACTTGGGAGGCTGAGGCAGGAGAATTACTTGAACCCGGGAGGCCGAGGTTGCAGTGAGCTGAGATCACACCAGTGTACTCCAATCTGGGTGACAGAGCAAGACTCCATCTCAAAAAAATAATAATAATACCTAATATTTATTGAGTTCTTACTATGTGCTAGGCACTGTGTTACATGGATCATCTCATATCAGTTCATTCAGCCACTCTACTGCATGCTTATTAAATACTTGGTGCATTTCTCACAAAGAGAAATAAAAAAAGTGAATCTGGAGGTCCCTTCCCCTCAAATAGATTAGCATCTAATTGAGAAGGAAAAAAATCACACCTAAAAAATAATTTTAAAAAGATTATATGAAGATAGTATGAACAACTTTGGGGTTTTTTGTTAAGTTTTTAAAAATTAAAGTGTAATTCATATACAGAGAAATACATAGACTTTTTTTTTTTTGAGACGGAGTCTCGCTCTGTTGCCCAGGCTGGAGTGCAGTGGCACGATCTCAGCTCACTGCAAGCTCTGCCTCCTGGGTTCATGCCACTCTCCTGCCTCAGCCTGCCCAGTAGCTGGGACTACAGGCACCTGCCACCATGCCCGGCTAATTTCTTTTTTGTATTTTTAGTAGAGACGAGGTTTCACTGTGTTAGCCAGGATGGTCTCGATCTCCTGACCTTGTGATCCGCCCACCTCGGCCTCCCAAAGTGCTGGGATTACAGGCGTGAGCCACCGCGCCCGTCTAGAAATACATAGATCTTAAGTGTACATTTCCATTAATTTTTTCAAATGTATACACCCATATAACCAACACCCCTATGAAAATATGACATACTTTGTCATTTCAGAAAGTTACCTTTTAAGTCAATCTCCCAATCCCCCAAAGCAAGCACTGATCTGATTTCCATTGCCACAGATGAGTTTTACCTATTCCAGAACTTCATGTGAATGTATTCTTTTGTGTCTGGCGTCTTTTTTGTTAAAAACATGTTTTTGCAGTTCATCCATGTTGAATGCATTAGTGGTTTGTTACTTTTTAATGTGGAGTAATACTCCTTTGTGTGAATTTACCAGTTTGTTTATCAATTACTGTGAACAACTTTATATTTGAAAAGTTAGATGAAATGAACAAATCCTTTGAAAAACATTCCAGCCGGGCACAGTGGCTCACGCCTATAATCCCAGCACTTTGGGAGGCCGAGGTGGGTGGATCACAAGGTCAGGAGTTCAAGACCAGCCTGGCCAAGATGGTGAAACCCCGTCTCTACCAAAAATACAAAAATTAGCCGGGCGTGGCGGTAGGCGCTTGTAATCCCAGCTGCTCAGGAGGCTGTGGCAGAGAATTGCTTGAACCCGCGAGGCGGAGGTTGCAGTGAGCCAAGATGGTGCCACTACACCCCAGCCTGGGCAACAGAGTGAGACTCAGTCTCAAAAAAAAAAAAGAAGAAAGAAAAAGAAAAACATACCTTTCCAAAACTGACATAAGACAAAATAGAAAATCTGCACATGTACCCCCAAAATTGAAAATATAACTAAAAATATCTAACAAAAGAACCTGGAGAACCAGATGTCTTCACTGGTAATTCTTCCACATACTTAAAGAACAAATAGGCTGGGTGCAGTGGCTCACACCTGCAATCCCAGCACTTTGGGAGGTAGAGGTGGGAGGATTGCTTGAGCCCAGGAGTTCAAGACCAGCCTAGGCAAGATGGTGAGACCTGTCTCAACAAAAATTTAAAGATAAAATTTAAATATTAGCTGGGTGTGATGGTGCTACTTGGGAGACTGAGGTGGTAGGATCGCCTGAGCCCAGAAGTTCGAGGCTGTAGTTTTCTGTGATCATGCAACTGCACTCCAGCCTGGGTGACAGAGACCTTGTGTCTATTTAAAAAAATGAAGACGAAGAAGAAGAAATAATGGCAGTACCACTTATAAACTCTTTGCTTCTATAAAACTAGCATTACCTTCTTCTAAAATCTAACCAGGAAAAAATATAGGCCAGTGTGTTCCATGAACATAGACACAAAAATCCTAAATAAAATATCAACAAATAAAATTTAACAATAAATAAAAAGCTTAATACATCATGACTATGTGGGGTTTATTCCAGGAATAAAAGATTGTTTGGTTTAACATTCAAAAATCAGTGTAAACCAATGTAATTTTATCACAATAACGGACTAAAGACAAAAAATCATATATTGTCTCAATAGAAGCAGAAAAAGCATTAAACAGTATTCAACGCTCATTGATAATTAAAACTCAGCAAACTAGGAATAAAAAGGAACTAACAAATCTGCCAAAGGAAATCCATTTTTAAAAAATCTTTAGCTACCATTATACATAAATAAGGATATCCACTGTCATATCTACATTTGAAGAGTCTAACCAATACAATAAGAAAAGGAAAAAAGTATAAAGATTAGAAATGAAAAAAAATTTAACTACCATTATTCGCAGATGACATTATTATACACATGGGAAATTTCTGCAGACATAAGTGAATTTAGCAAGATTAATGGAAAGATGGTCAGTATATAAAAATTAATGTATTGAGTACATTTTAATATATTAGCAACAACCAAGTAGAAAGTGAAATTTAAAAACCGTTACAAGGCCAGGTGCAGTGGCTTACGCCTATAATCCCAGCACTTTGGGACGCCAAGGCGAGCGGATCATGAGGTCAGGAGTTTGAGACCAGTCTGACCAACATGGTGAAACCCTGTCTCTACTAAAAATATAAAAATTAGCCAGGCATGGTGGCATGCACCTGTAGTCCCAGCTACTTGGGAGGCTGAGGCAAGAGAATCACTTGAACCTGGGAGGCGGAGGTTGTAGTGAACTGAGATTGCACCAATGCACTCCAGCCTGTGTGACAGAGCAAGACTCCATCTTAAAAAAAAAAAACAACAAAAAAAAAAACCAAACCCATTACAGGCTAGTTGCAATGGCTCACGCCTGTAATCCCAGCACTTTCAGAGGCCAAGATGCACGGATTGCCTGAGGTCAGGAGTTCGAGACCACCCTAGCCAACATGATGACTGAAACCCTGTCTCTACTTAAAATACAAAAATTAGCTGGTTGTGGTGGCACACACCTATAGTCCCAGCTATTGGAGGCTGAGGCAGGAGAATTGCTTCAACTCCGGAGGCAGAGTTTGCAGTGAGCCGAGATCGTGCCACTGCACTCCAGCCTGTGTGACACACCAAGACTCCGTGTCAAAATAAATAAATAAAAACCAATACAATTTACAATAGCTTCATAAAAGACTAGTCCCTAAGAATAAATCTTATGAAAGTTTGTAGGACCTCTATACTAGAAGCTGTCAGAAGTTGGGAAAAAATAAAGATGACCTAAATTAATGGAAAAATACACAATGTTCAAGGGTTGAGTGTTGGCAGTTTTTTTTAAGTGAAAGGAAGTTTATTAAGAAAGTAAAGGAATAAAAGAAAAGAAAGGCTATTCCATAAACAGAGCAGCCCCAAGGGCTGCTGGTTGCCCATCTTTATGGTTCTTTATAGATTATATGCTAAACACGGGTTGGATTATGCATGAGTTTTCTGGGAAAGTGGTGGACAATTCGCAGACCTAAGGGTTCCTCCACTTTTTAGACCATATAGGGTAACTTTCTGACGTTGCCATAGTGTTTGTTAACTGTCATGGCACTGATGGGAGTGTAGTAGTGAGGACGCCCAGATGTCACTCTCGTTGCCATCTTGGTTTTGATGGGTTTTGGCTAGCTTCTTTACTGCAGCCTGTTTTGTCAGCAAGGTCTTTATGACCTGTATTTTGTGCCAACCTCCTGTCTTATCCTGTAACTAAGAATGCCTAACCTATTGGGAATGCAACCCAGCAGATCTCAGCCTAATTTTACCCAACCTCTATACAAGATGGAGTCGCTCTGGTTTAAACGCTTCTGACATTTTCCCCCTCCCTTTTATAAGAGAACCCTTAATCCTTAGGGGTAAACAGAGATGAAGATCCATCTTTAGTAATTTCTTCAGGTTGAATAGGGGTGATGATATTCCTGCCTATTAGGGTCTTTTGTATCCAAGGTAGAGAAGAGATCAGTCAGAAAGCGTCAGTATGGTAAGGGCCATTCATAGTTCTGACAAAAGGTGATATCACGGGTCGAGAACCCTATACAGGGACTTTGTGGAAAAGGTATGAGGCCAGTTTTCCCAAGGGGCTTTTATTGGCTCTCTAAGCCAAGTTTGGTTCCTTAATAGAAAGCACTCCATTCCAATCAAAGCCTTGGTAAAATAACCAGTTTCTCCAATTGTATCAACTGGTTTCCAGATTTTGGAGAAATGAGGTGGAGGGAAACAAACATCCTTTAAATTTTGTTCACAGGAGTTTTACTCAATTGTTAAGAGCTGTCAATATGCCAGGCATGGTGGCTCATGCCTGTAATCCCAGCACTTTGGGAGGCTGAGGCAGGTTGATCACCTGAGGTCAGGAGTTCGAGACTAGCCTGGCCAAAATGGTGAAACCCCATCTCTACTAAAAATACAAAAAAAAAAAAAAAAAAAAAATCAGCCGGGCATAGAGGCATACACCTGTAGTCCCAGCTACTCAGGAGGCTGAGGCAGGAGAATCGCTTGAACCCAGGAGGTGGAGGTTGCAGTGAGCTGAGATTGTGCCACTGCACTCCAGCCTGAGCGACAAGAGCAAAACTCCATCTCAAAAAAAAAACAAAGCTGTCAGTAACTCAAAAGTTTCAGCCAATCAGTGTTGCAGTCTATTTCCTTTGGGTTGTGGGTCTCCTAAGTATCATCCCTTCGTGATCGCCAGAAAGATGCCGGAAAGGGGTTCTGATCCAGACTCCAAGGGAGGGTTCTTGGATCTCGCACAAGAAAGAACACAAGAAAGAATTCAAGGTGAGTCCATAGAATAAAGTGAAAGCAAGTTTATTAAGAAAGTAAAGGAATAAAAGAATGGCTACTCCATAGGCGCAGAGCAGCCTTTTTTTTTTTTTTTTTTTTTTTTTTTTAAAAACAGAGCTGGAGTACAGTGGTATGATCTTGGCTCACTGCAGCCTCCTCCTCCCAGGTTCAAGCCGTTCACCTGCCTCAGCCTCCTGAGTAGCTGAGACTACAGGCACACACCACCATGCCTGGTTAATTTTTTTGTATTTTTTGTAGAGACAGGGTTGTGCCATGTTGTCCAGGCTGGTCTTGAACTCCTGGGCTCAAGAAGTCAGCCCGCTTCAGCCTTCCAAAGTGTTGGGATTGCAAGTGTGAGCCACCATGCCGGGCCTGACAAGCCAGTTTTTAAAATAGGTAAAAGAATAGGTACTTTAAAAAAGAATATCAAAGTGGTCAATAAATATACAACAGCGCTTAATATGTTAGATACAGTTATTAGGGGAAATATTAAACTAAATTGGAAAACCACTACATACCCTCCAAAATGTAAAAAATTAAAGACTGACAGTATTGGCAAGGGTAGAGCAGCATAAATGCTCTTAGATTTGCTGGTAGAAATGTAAATTGGTATAACCACTTTCAAAAAATGGCACAACCTACCAAAGCTAAACATAACCGGTAAACCAGCAACTCTAATCCTAAGTATGTCCCCAGCGGAAATTAGTGTTTGTGCTAGACTTGTGCAAGAATGTCAACTAGAAGATATCTTTTTCTCCCCTTCTTTTGGAGACAAGGTCTCACTCTGTCACCAGGGTTGAAGTACAGTGGGACGATCTTGACTCACTGCAACCTCAGCTTCCCAAGTAGCTGGGACCACAGGTGCATGCCACCCTGCCCGGCTAATTTTTGTATTTTTTGATAGGGATGGAGTTTTGCCATGTTGCCCAGGCTGGTCTCAAACTCTTGGGCGATCCTCATTGCTCAGGCTCCCAAAGTGCTGGGATTACAGGTATGAGCCACAACACCCGGCCAGAAGATACCTTTTTTTGGTTTTTTGTTTTTGTTTTTTTGAGACAGAGTCTTGCTCTGTCGCCCAGGCTGGAATGCAGTGGCACCATTTTGGCTCACCACAACTTCCGCCTCCTGGGTTCAAGCGATTCTCGTGCCTCAGCCTCCTGAGTAGCTGTAACTAAAGGCATGTGTCCCTACACCCGGCTAATTTTTATATTTTTAGTAGAGACAGTGTTTCGCCATGTTGTCCAGGCTGGTCTCGAACTCTTGGCCTCAAGTGATCTGCCCACCTAGGCCTCCCAAAGTGCTGGGATTACAGGCATGAGGGTAGGTGACAGATTAAGACTCTGTCTCAAAAAAAAAGAAAAGTTACAGTATATATCAGCAAACTTGTTGGCTTTGCACCTATAAAACTATTCACAAAGATGGGAGCAGTGGCCTGTGGAGCAGTTTGCCAACTCCTGGTATACATTTAAAATGCTTTCTGCAGCCAGGCTCCGTGGGTCATGCCTGTAATCGCAGCACTTTGGGAGGCCGAGGCGAGCAGATCACCTGAGCTGAGGAGTTTGAGACCAGCCTGGGCAACATGGCTAAACCCTGTCTTTACTAAAAATACAAAAATTAGCTAGTCGTGGTGGCGAGGTGGGAGGATTGCTTCAGCCCAGGAGGCAGAGGTTGCAGGGAGCTGAGATTGCGCCACTGTACTCCAGCCTATACAAGAGTGAGATACTGTTTAAAAATAAAAAGTTAGCCAGGCGCGGTGGCTCACGCCTATAATCCCAGCATTTTGGGAGGCCAAGGCAGGCGGATCACGAGAGGTCAGGAGTTCGAGACCAGCCTGACCAACATGGAGAAATCCCGTCTGTACTAAAAATACAAAATTAGCCAGGCGTGGTGGCATGCGCCTGTAATCCCAGCTACTTGGGAGGCTGAAGCAGGAGAATCGCTTGAACCCAGGAGGCGGAGGTTGCAGTGAGCCAAGTTCCCGCCATTACACTCCAGCCTGGGCAACAAGAGCAAAACTCCATTTCAAAAAATAAATAAATAAAAATTTTTAAATGCTTTCTGAATTCAGGATGGAAAAAATACTAAAAATTAAAAATTTTAGGCAAGGTTACATGTAATAGGGCAGTATCTAAGCTAACCCTTAATGTGTTCCACATTGGTAAGGAAACAAGAAGAAAAAGGCTGGGTCAAACAGCCTGGGTTTTAATCCCCTGGGTTTGAATGCCACTTAATTGCTATATAACTAAACAAACTCTGAGGCATATATACTTCATATATAAAATAGATATCATAATGCCTATCTTACAGGATTGGGGTTTTTTCTATAGGATTGTTTTGAGAATTAATGATATAACTTGTTATCAGTATGGCATGGTAGTTAAGATTTTGAAGCCACAATGTCAATTTGAAACTTGATTCCCTAAGTTATCAGCTGTGTAACTTTGGGCAAGTGGCTCCCTTTGTGCCTCAGTTGCCTTATTTGTAGTATGAGGGTTATAATAACTAATAATATTACATATTTTTATATAATTGTTAGGATGAAATAAGTTAATATAAAATATTATAAAAAGCATTCAGTAAATGTTAGCTATAATGATAATGACTATATTCTTTTTTTTTTTTTTTAATATATTAAGATAAGGTCTCACTATGTTGCCCAGGCGAGTCACAAACTCCTGAACACCTAAAACACAGTCAAGCACGGTGGCTCATGCCTGTAATCTCAGCACTTTGGGAGGCCAAGGCGGGCGGATCACGAGCTCAGGAGATTGAGACCATACTGGCCAACATGATGAAACCCTGTCTCTACTAAAAATATGAAAAAGTAGCTGGGCGTGGTGGCACGTGCCTATATCCCAGCTACTCAGGAAGCTGAGGTAGGAGAATCTCTTGAACCCGGGAGTTGGAGGTTGCAGTGAGCCGAGATTCTGCCACTGCACTCCAGCCTGGGGACAGAGCAAGACTACGTCTCAAAAACAATAAACAAAAAAACACCTAAAATCCTAAATGATCATTACCTTACATATAATAGAACAAGAGAGGCACTCATGTGATAGAGATTGGTAGAACTGGAAGATTTGTATAGGTAAGCCATAAAAAGTAATTTTAACTCATTTAATAAGTGAACTAAGCCTTTTTTTTTTTTTTTTTTTTTGAGACGGAGTCTCGCTCTGTTGCCTAGGCTGGAATGCAGTGGCATGATCTCAGCTCACTGCAACCTCTGCCTCAGGGGTTCAAGTCATTCTCCTGCCTCAGCCTCCCAAGTAGCTGGGATTGCAGACATGCGCCACCACACCTGTCTAGTTTTTGTTTGTTTTTTAAGATGGAGTCTCGTCCTGTTGCCCAGGCTAGGCTAGAGTGCAGTGGCGGGATCTTGGCTCACCGCAACCTCCGCCTCCCGGGTTCAAGCGATTCTCCTGCCTCAGCCTCCCGAGTAGCTGGGAGTATAGGCACATGCCACCATGCCTGGCTAATTTTTTTTTTTTTTTTTTTTTTGTGAGATGGAGTCTCACTCTGTCACCCAGGCTGGAGTGCAGTGGTGCAATCTTGACTCACTGCAACCTCCGCCTCCCAGGTTCAAGCTATTCTCCTGCCTCAACCTCCTGAGTAGCTGGGATTACAGGTGCACACCACCATGCCCGGCTAATTTTTGTGTTTTTAGTAGAGATGGGGTTTCACCATATTGGTCAGGCTGGTCTCGAACTCCTGACTTCGTGATCTGCCTGCCTCAGCCTCCCAAAGTGCTGATATTACAGGTGTGAGCCACTGTACCCGGCCTTAATTTTTGTATTTTTAGTAGAGACGGGGTTTCACTATGTTGGCCTGGCTGGTCTTGAACTCCTGACCTCATGATCTGCCCTCCTCGGCCTCCCAAAATGCTGGGATTACAGGTGTGAGCCACTGCATGTGGCCTCGCCTGGCTAATTTTTATATTTTTAGTAGAGACGGTTTTGCCCTGTTGGCCGCGCGGGTCTCAAACTCCCGACCTCAGGTGATCCACCTGCCTCGGATTTCCAAAGTGCTGGGATTACAGGCGTGAGCTACCGCTCCTGGTCTGGTCTTGAACTCTTGGCCTCAGGTGATCCTCCCACCTCAACCTCCCAAAGTGCGGGGAATACAGGCAAGCCATATTTTAGGACTTTGAATACCAAGCAGGAAAAGTTGAAGCCTAATTGACAACATAGAACATGTTTTCAAGAAAAATTATTTAGGATTCTTACTCTGGCAGTATTATACAGGCTGCCAAGGATAGAAAAGAGATTAAAAGTGGAGGCCAGGCGTGGTGGCTCATACCTATAATCCTAGCACTTGGGAGGCCGAGGCAGGCAGATCACCTGAGGTCAGGAGTTCAAGACCAGCCTGGCCAACATGTTGAAACCCCATCTCTACTAAAAATACAAAAATTAGCCAGGCGTGGTGGCTTACACCTGTAGTCCCAGCTACTCAGGAGGCTGAGGCAGGAGAATCGCTTGAATCTGGGAAGCGGAGGTTGCGGTGAGCCGAGATCGCACCACTGCACTCCAGCCTAGGCAACAGAGGGAGACTCCGTCTCAAAAAAAAAAAAAAAAATTTCCAGCCTTTATAACTCTGTTTTCTCTCTTTACAGGTCTGTTAATGGAGTATACCGGATTGGACTCTATGCTCTTAAAGACATGCCAGCTGGGACTGAACTCACTTATGATTATAACTTTCATTCCTTCAATGTGGAAAAACAGGTAAGAATAATAAATCCTAGAGGGAGATTGAACTTTATACCTTACAATGCTGTAATAACATGAGCTTTCTGTAAACATGATTGACTTGGAGCCATTAAGAAGTATGTGGGAGGCTGGACACAGTGGTTCACACCTTTAATCCCAGCACTTTGTGAGGCTGATGTGGGCAGATCACTTGAGCTCAGAATTTCAAGACCAGCCTGGCCAACATGACAAAACCCTGTCTATCAAAAATACAAAGATTAGCTGGATGTGGTGACGCGCACCTGTAATCCCAGTTTATTGGAGGCTAAGGCAGGAGAATTGCTTCAACCTTGGAGGCGGAGGTTGCGTTACGTTGAGCTGAGATTGCACCACTGTGCTCCAGCCTGGGCGACAAAGCAAGACTGACTCTGTCTCAAAAAAAAAAAAAGTATATGGGAGGTCAGGCACAATGGCTTATTCCTGTAATCCCAGCACTTTGTGAGGCTGAGGCAAGCGGATTACTTGTAGTTTGGGAGTTCAAGACCCGCCTGGGTAACATGGTGCAACCCTGTCTCTACCAAAAAAATGCAAAAACTAGCCAAGTGTGGTCGCATGTGCCTGTGGTCCCAGCTACTTGGGAGGCTGAGGTGGGAAGATTGCTTGAGCCCGGGAGGTGGAGGTTGCAGTAAGCCAGGACCACGCCAATGCACTGCAGCCTGTGGAACAGAGCAAGACCCTGTCTCAAACACAAAAAAAGAAAAAGGCTGGGCATGGTGGCTCGCGCCTGTAATCCCGGCACTTTGGGAGGCCAAGGCAGGCAGATCACAAGGTCGGGAGTTCGAGATTAGCCTGACCAATATGGTGAAACCCTGTCTCTACTAAAAATACAAAAATCAGCTGGGCATGGTGGTGCATGCTTGTAGTCCCAGCTACTCAGGAGGCTGAGGCAGGAGAATCGCTTGAACCCAGGAGGTGGAGGTTGCAGAGATCACGCCAATGCACTCCATCCTGGGCGACAGAGCGAGACTTCAGCTCAAAAAAAGAAAAAAGGGAGAAAAGAAGTACATGGGAGCCTGGGCACAGTAGTGCATACCTACCTACAGTCCCAGATACTCAAGAGGCTGAGACAGGAGGATCACTTGAGCCCAGTAGTTCAAGGCCAACCTGGGCCACAGAACGGGACCCCTTCTCTAAAATGTTTAAAATTTTTTGTTATTAAGACAGGATCTCGTTCTGTGGCCCACACTAGAATGCAGTGATGTGATCATGGCTCACTGCAGCCTTAATCTCCTGGGCTTAAGCAATCTTCCCACCATAACCTTCTGAGTAGCTGGGACCGCAGGCATGTACCACTGTGCGTCGCTAATTTTTTTTTTAATTTTTTGTAGAGATGGGGTCTCCCTCTTTTGTCAGGGCTGGTCACAGACTCCTGGACTTAAGTGATCCTCCCACCTCAGCCTCCCACAGTGCTGGGATTACAGACCTGAGCCACCATGCCCAGCCAAATTTTTTAATTAAGTGCTTGCTTTGACAGCATATATACTAAAATTGGAATGATACAGAGAAGATTAGCATGGCCCCTATGCAAGGATGACAAACATTACTGAAGCATTTCATGTTTTTTTTTTTAATTAATTTTTTTTGAGGCGGAGTCTCACTCTGTCGCCCAGGCTAGAGTGCAGTGGCGTGACCTCGGCTTGCTGCAAGCTCCGCCTCCCAGGTTCACGCCATTCTCCTGCCTCAGCCTACCGAGTAGCTGGGACTACAGGCGCCTGTCACCACGCCCAGCTAATTTTTTGTATTTTTTTTAGTAGAGACAGGGTTTTACCATGTTAGCCAGGATGGTCTCGATCTGCTGACCTTGTGATCCGCCCGCCTTGGCCTCCCAAAGTGCTGGATTACAGGCATGAGCCACCATGCCTGGCCTTTTAAAAATTTTTTTTTAAAGAAGTATATAGGAGAGGACAGTTTTTTACTCTGTATTCCACCTGTCTGAGATACATAGTGCCCAATTACTTTGAAGAAAGAGATTGCCCTGTGATTTTTGGTCTCCACTCAGTTAACTTTTCTGGGGAAGAAGTTTTCCTAAAATTTAATCCATCATTTCTATTCCAGTGGAAACCCATTTCTATTTATACTCTCAATCAGTTGTTTTCACCTATATGCAAATTTCTTGATTTATACTTAATGTGTGTCCAAATGCTCAGGAATCCTCTTTAAGCTAGTAAATGAGACTGCAAGCTAAAAAAAAATTATTCTCAGCTGGTCACAGTGGCTCACACCTGTAATCCCAGCACTTTGGGAGGCCAAGGTGGGAGAGTTGCTTGAGCCCTGGAGTTCGAGACCAGCCTGGTCAACATGGCGAAACCCTGTCTCTACACAAAATACAAAAATTAGCCTGGCATAGTGGCACGCACCTGTAATGTCAGCTACTGGGGAGGCTGAGATAGGAGGATCAGTTGAGCCCAGGAGGTTGAGACTGCAGTGAGCCATCATCATACTATTGTACTTCAGCCTGAGTGACAGGAAAGACCCTGCCTTAAAAAAATAAAAATAAAAAAATTATTCTCTCCCTTCAAAGCAACTTTGTAAGTGTGGCTTTGAGAAATGTCGAGGAATCATCGGAGGCAAGAGTCAGCGTGTGAATGGACTCACCAGCAGCAAAAACAGCCAGCCCATGGCCACACACAAAAAATCTGGACGGTCAAAAGAGAAGAGAAAGTCTAAGCACAAGCTGAAGAAAAGGGTGAATAATTATCTAATGACTTTCCCCAAAAGCTGTTCATGAGATGCTTTGAGGCAATTGCTGGAATAAGGGAATTACCAGAGGGTGGCATCTTAAGAGTGGTTTTAATATTCTTGGAGATTATTTCTGACTGATATTTTTTTAAATCTCTAATCTGATCCATCTCTTTTTCAGAGAGGCCATCTCTCTGAGGAACCCAGTGAAAATATCAACACCCCAACTAGATTGACCCCCCAATTACAGATGAAGCCAATGTCCAATCGTGAAAGGTAAAAAGGAAATATCCTTATCCATGTTCTTTGTAAGTTACATGATTGCTTATCTGTGTAAAAAATTATGAAACTTCTATATTGTTGATCCACTTTCTTTTGTCTTAAGCCAAAGGGTTCAGGGGATCTGTGAACCTGGATGGAAGAAATACAATTTTTTTTTTTTTTTTTTTTTAGTCTTACCCTTTTGTGTGTGTGTGTGTGTGTGTGTGTGTGTGTGTAGAGCTGGGATCTTACTCTGTCACCCAGGCTGGAATACAGAGGCCTGGCTCAACTCCTGGGCTTAAGTGATCCCCCTGCATCATCCTCCCAAGTAGCTGGGTCTGCAGGCACGTGCCACCATACCTGGCTAATTTTTTTTTTTTTTTTTTTTTTTTTTTTGTAGAGACAAGGTCTCACTATGTTGCCCAGGTTGGTCCTAAACTCCTGGGCTCAAGCTATCCTCCTGCCCTGATCTCCCAAGGCATTGGGATTACAGATACGAGCCAGCACACCAAACCATCTTATGTTCCCTGATTTCTAAATGAAATAACATTTCCACATATCCCTGTAGACCCATCTACTCAGGAGGCTGAGGCAGGAAAATTACTTGAGCCCAGGAATTCAAGACCATCTTCGGCAACATGGAAAGACCTTGTTTTTTTGTTTTTGTTTTTGTTTTTTTTGAGACGGAGTCTCGCTGTGTCGCCCAGGCTGGAGTGCAGTAGTGCAGTGGTGCGATCTCGGCTCACTGCAAGCTCCGCCTCCTGGGTTCACACCATTCTCCTGCCTCAGCCTCCCGAGTAGCTGGGACTACAGGCACGTGCCACCACGCGTGGCTAATTTTTTTATATTTTTTAGTAGAGATAGGGTTTCACCATGTTAGCCAGGATGGTCTCGATCTCCTGACCTTGTGATCCACCTGCCTCAGCCTCCCCAAGTGCTGGGATTACAGGCGTGAGCCTCCACGCCTGGCCAATAATTTAAATTTTTTGAAGTAATTTAAAAATAATTGTTCAGAGAATGGTTCCATAGGCTTCATCAGACTGTCAAAGGAGTCCACAGTAGAGAAAAAATTAAGAATACCTGCTTTGGCAGGGCGCAGTGGCTCACACCTGTAATCCCACCACTTTGGGAGGCCAAGGCAGGCGGATCACCTGAGGTCGGGAGTTTGAGGCCAGCCTGGCCAACATGGAGAAACCCTGTCTCTACTAAAAATACAAAATTAGCCAGGCATGGTGGTGCATGCCTGTAATCTCAGCTACTCAGGAGGCTGAGGCAGGAGAATTGCTTGAACCCAGGAGGTGGAGGTTGCAGTGAACCAAGATCACGCCATTGCACTCTAGCCTGGGCAGCGAGAGCAAAACTCCGTCTCAAAAAACAAAAAAAAAAACAAAAAGCAAAAAAAATAAAACAGAATACCTGCTTTGTTGACATATTAACAGAGCAATAGAAAGGATCTTTAGTGGTAATTTCTGCTGTTCCCTGTATTCAGATAAGAATTGTCCCTTTCAGAAGCAAACAAGTGAGTATGTCCTATTTGTTGAAAGTTTATATTTATTTATAACCATTGTGTAATTTTAGCCCCTTTCATTCTATTTCCCTTTGAGTTGTAGAAATTTTAAGTTTCGGAAAAACCAGTCCAGTGGTTCTCTACTTTGGCTGCCTATTAGCATGGGGAACTTTGAAAAACTCCCAAGGCCCAGGCCACACCCTAGACCACTTAAATGAGAATTTGCAGAGGTAGAACCCAGGTATCAGTAGTTTTTAAAGTCTCCCAGGGGATTCCAATGTGCAGGAACTAGAAAATTAGTCTAATCTTCATTTAAGTGAGAAGTGAGACACATACCTTGAGATTTATCCAAGATCACATCTATTTACATATGTCCTGTTGTGGAAATTGAATAATGGAATCATCAAAATTGTATAGGATCAGTCAAGATACACATAATTCATTTAAGTTTAGGGAACCAGGGCCAGGCACGGTGGCTCACGCCACCACTGTAATCCCAGCACTTTGGGAGGCCGAGGCGGGTGGATCACCTGATGTCAGGAGTTCAAGACCAGCCTGGCCAACATGGGGAAACCCCGTCTCTACTAAAAATACAAAAATTAGCTGGGCGTGGTGGCAGGCACCTATAACCCCAGCTATTCAGGAGGCTGAGAGAATCGCTTGAACCTGGGAAGCAGAGGTTGCAGTGAGCTGAGATCATGCCACTGTACTCCAGCCTAGGCAACAGAGGGAGACGTCGACTCAAAAAAAAAGTAGTAAGTTTAGGGAACCATATGGCAGCACTGCACCTAACATAGTTTGCCCAGTGCGTATCCATCTTACGTGTCTTTGCCTTCATTTGCCAGTCCAGTTCTCCTTGTTATAGCTGATCCTGAGACCCTACTTCATCTTGACAACTATATTTAGAATTTGTACAAATAAATCTCTGCCTTCTGGTCAGGCTGTTTCACTTGCCAGCATTTTTGCAGCCTTTAATATTTAATATGTAAATATTATGTGTTTTATGTAATGTAAAAAAATTGAAGATACAAAATTGAGTAATGCTTTGCCCATATAATTCTCTTTACAACAGCTCAATTCACGTATATCATCTAACAATGGCTTCCATAGAGTAGACATGTAATACATGCTTATTTAATTAATGAATAAAGGAAGATTTTTTTTCCTTCCTTGCAGGAACTTTGTGTTAAAGCATCATGTATTCTTGGTCCGAAACTGGGAGAAGATTCGTCAAAAACAGGAGGAAGTAAAGCACACCAGTGATAATATTCACTCAGCATCATTATATACCCGTTGGAATGGGATCTGCCGAGATGATGGGAATATCAAGTCTGGTAAGGCATTTGAAACATTTCTTTTTTTTGAGACAGTTTCACTCTTGTTGCCCAGACTGGAGTGCAATGGCATGATCTAG
The DNA here is from genome assembly GCF_028858775.2 of Pan troglodytes. Lineage (NCBI taxonomy): Eukaryota > Metazoa > Chordata > Mammalia > Primates > Hominidae > Pan > Pan troglodytes. Next base: position 93,841,603 of record NC_072398.2, read on the forward strand.
GCTCACTGCAACCTCTGCCTCCTGGGTTCAAGCAATTATCCTGCCTCAGCCTCCTGAGTAGCTGGGATTACAGGCACCCGCCACCATGCCCGGCTGATTTTTGTATTTTTAGTAGAGAGGGGGTTTTGCCATGTTGGCCAGGCTGGTCTCGAACTCCTGACCTCCTGCCTTGGAATCAAGGTGATTCGCCTGCCTTGGCCTCCCAAGGTGTTGGGATTACAGGCGTAAGCCACCACACTCAGCCGAATTTCTATTAATTTATTTTAGTTGCTTTCCAGCAGATAATCTATTTAACAACTCCTTTTAGTATTGACCAAAAAAGTTATGATCCAAATATGTACACATCAGTCAGTAATAACCTATCCATCCCAGTTCTTCAGCTTTCCTCTCTTTAGGGAATAGAAAGAAACCTCCTTCTACAGCCTTTCAAACATGACCTATAGTCTGAAATAGTCATTAGGTATCAGATAGATAGTGGGCCCTCTTTGTTACTTCCTACCTTGAAAATAACTTGCAGACAGAGTAAATAGTGATACCAAATCCACTGGGGAAATTGGGGTGGGGGACGGGTAATTATCAGTGGGTGGACGGGTCATTATCAGTTTGAAGACCTTTTTATCTCACATTCAGATTCAGCTGGGGACGGGTCATTTCTCACATTCAGATTCAGTGGGGGATGGGTCATTATCAGTTTGAAGACCTTTTTTTCTCACATTCAGATTAGCACTGTACTCACAAACCATCAGATTTCCTTTTTGTAACCTTCATGCATTAATAATATAACAGCACTCCTGAGTTCAGATATTATGTAGAAGAGACTGAAAGCAGAGGAACTAGCATGTCCAAGCATCCTTTCTAACTGAAAACAGAGTGTTCAAAAGATCATGCTCTTTTTTTTAATCCTTTCCTTCTTCCCCTCAAAAGGTAGAAGCAATTCTGTGTGATGTGTGAGGGATATGCTGAATGCTAACTAGATAGATTTAAACATTTGCCCAGAATCTTACATCCTGTCAATGATTTGATTGGCATAAATTCTTTGAACTTACATCCTAACTAGTTTACTTCTTCTAATAATAACAGATATCATTTACAGAGTGCTTACATGTCAGGCACTGAGCTAAACACATTAAAAGCATTATCTCATTTAACCTGCATTATTTCCTTATGAGGGAAGTACTACCATTGTTCTCATTTTATGTTTGAGAAGCTGACCCATGGGTTAAATAACTTGCCCAAGATCACACAACTAATAAGCAGTGACGCCAGAATTCAGATGCTGATAGATTCATTTTGAAGCCCAGACTTACAACTGCTATACTGTATTGCATTTGAGCACTAAGCTAAGGTCCCTCTTGCAGCATTTTGTCTCCAGTAAATTCCAGTGTTTCCTGATTTTTCATTACAGAAGATAGAAAGAACTCTGTGCCCACTAATCTACCTAATCACTTCAGGGGAAAATAGAGCAAATGGAAGGAATCCATTGGGAAAGAGAAAGACATGTAGAGCTCCTTGTTTCCTGTAACTTAATTTTCACTTTATTTTTCCAGATGTCTTCATGACCCAGTTCTCTGCCCTGCAGACAGCTCGATCTGTTCGAACAAGACGGTTGGCAGCTGCAGAGGAAAATATTGAAGTGGCTCGGGCAGCCCGCCTAGCCCAGATCTTCAAAGAAATTTGTGATGGTATCATCTCTTATAAAGGTGACTATAACCACCTTCAAATTCGTTCTTTTTTTCTTTTTCTTTTTCTTTTTTTTTTTAAATAAATAGAGATAGGGTCTTGCTATATTGCCCAGGCTAGTCTCAGACTCCTGGGCTCAAGTGATCCTTCTGTCTAGGCCTCCCAAAGTGCTGGGATTACAGGTATGAGCTACTGCTCATGGGCATTTCTTTTCTTTTTCATTTCTTTTTCTGTCTCCTGATTATCTTTGATATTATAGTGGCTTTTTGCAGTTTTCTTAACCTAAGGATATAAAGAGAAAAATGGGGACCAAACTGCCCTAAGATGTAAGATGTAAAGTTTTGAATTTTGAGGCACCTATTCCATTTACATTCCCAAAATAAATCACACTCTCTGCATTCTGTCTTTTTTTTTTTTTTTTTTTTTTTTGAGATGGAGGTCTTGCTATGTTGCCCAGGCTGGTCTTGAACTCCTGGCCTCAAGCGATCCTTCTGCCTTGACCTCCCAAAGTTCTGGGATTATAAGCATGAGCCACCATGTCTGTCTTGCATTCTCAAGTAGGCTCATCTCACCGAACATGAAACTGCAGTAAGTATGTCTACCATGTCACTGCATTCTGAGCATGAAACACAGGCTCTTTTACTCTGCTAGTGAAATTGCCAGAAATTAAGTATGGTAGCAAATGAGAAGTGGCCCCTCACCGTAAATTCCATTTTCATAATACAGAGTAACTGTTACAGGAAAAATCAATTACAGAAAATATTCACAGTACAGTACTAAATTATTCAATATCTGGAATTTAATTGGATCCATACCCAACAGAGTAATAGTAATTTATTTATTTATTTATTTATTTTATTTTACTTTTTTTTTTTTTTGAGACAAAGTCTCACTCTGTCACGCAGGCTGGAGTGCAGTGTCATGATCTCGGCTCACTGCAACCTCCACCTCCTGGGTTCCAGCGATTCTCCTGCCTCAGCCTTCTTGAGTAGCTGGGACTACAGGCGCACACCACCACACCTGCCTAAGTTTTGTATTTTTTAGTAGAGACAGTGTTTCACCATATTGGCCAGGCTGGTCTTGAACTCCTGACCTTGTGATCCACCTGCCTCGGCCTCCCAAAGTGATGGGATTACAGGCGTGAGCCAGCATGCCCAGCCTTTATTTTTATTGTTTTAGACAGGGTCTCAGTCTGTCGCCCAGGTTGGAGTTCAGTGGTGCAACCTTGGCTCACCACATCCTCCGCCTCAAGGGTTCAGATGATTCTCCCACCTCAGCCTCCTGAGTAGCTGGGACTCCAGGTGTGCGCCACTATGCCCAGCTAAATTTTGTATTTTTTGGTAGTGAGACGGGGTTTCAACATGTTAGCCAAGCCGTTTTCAAACTCCTGACCTCAAGTTCTCTGCCCACCTCAGCCTCCCAAAGTGCTGGGATTACAGGCGTGAGCCACTGTGCCCCGCCAAACTAATTTTTTTTTTTTTTTTTTGAGACAGAGTCTCATTCTGTTGCCCAGGCTGGAGTGCAGTGGCACAATCTCGGCTCACTGCAACCTCTGCCTCCCAGGTTCAAGCAATTCTCCTGCCTCAGCCTCCCAAGTAGCTGGGATTGCAGGCGTGTGCCACCACGGCCAGCTAATTTTTTTTGTGTGTGTGTTTTTAGTAGAGACAGGGTTTCACCATGTTGGCCAGGATGGTCTCAATCTCTTGACCTCGTGATCTGCCCACCTCAGCCTCCCAAAGTGCTGGGATTATAGGCATGTGCCATCACGCCCGGTCTTTTTTTTTTCTTTTTCTTTTTCTTTTTCTTTTTTCTTTTTAGGACGGAGTCCTGTTCTGTCGCCCAGGCTGGAGTACAGTGGCACAATCTCTGTTCACTGCAACCTCCGCCTCCCGGGTTCAAGCAACTCTCCTGCCTCAGCCTGCCGAGTAGCTGGGACTACAGGTGCATGCCACCACGCCCGGCTAATTTTTTTATTTCTAGCAGAGATGGAGTTTCCCTATGTTAGCCAGGATGGTCTTGATCTCCTGACCTCATGATCTGCCCGCCTTGACCTCTCAAAGTGCTGGGATTACAGGTGTGAGCCACCGCACCCATTCCCAGCCAAACAAATTACTATTAATTAAGGGCAGTTAATGAGAACTAGAAAGCACTTTTTGGATAAGATATTCTTTTTGCTATTATAAGATTTGTTGAGCAGTAATTTGCCCTAAGCAGATTACCCTCAATAAGTTCCCATCTCTCATTCTTCATAGGAAGTTCTTCTCATTACCCAACTAACATTGTGCTACCTTTCAAGCAGATGCAACTATATCTTTCATATCCTAGACAATCTTAGAATTGTCATTTGATCCCTGCCTTTATCTACATATCTGAAAAAGTGGATTTTTCACAGGCCTTAAAAAGACTTGGATTTTTGGCCAGGCGCAGTGGCTCATGCCTGTAATCCCAGCACTTTGGGAGGCCGAGGCAGGTGAATCACCTGAGGGTCAGGAGTTCGAGACTATCCTGGCCAACATGGTGAAACCCTGTCTCTATTAAAAATACAAAAATTGGCCGGACACGGTGGCTCACGCCTGTAATCCCAGCACTTTGGGAGGCTGAGGCGGGCAGATCACGAGGTCAGGAGATCGAGACCAGCCTGGCTAACACGGTGAAACCTCGTCTCTACTAAAAATACAAAAAATTAGCCGGGCATGGTGGCGGGCACCTGTAGTCCCAGCTACTCGGGAGGCTGAGGCAGGAGAATGGCATGAACCCGGGAGGTGGAGCTTGCAGTGAGCGAAGATCACGCCACTGCACTCCAGCCTGGGCAACAGAGCGAAACTCTTGTCTCAAAAAAAAAAAAAAAAAGTAGCTTGGCGTGGTGGTACACGCCTGTAGTCCCAGCTACTCGGGAGGCTGAGGCAGGAGAATCGCTTGAACTCAGGAGGTGGAGGTTGCAGTGAGCTGAGATCATGCCATTGCACACCAGCCTGGGCGACAAGAGTGAGACTCTGTCTCAAAAAAAAAAAAAAAAAAAAAATACTTGGTTTTTCTCTCACTTTTAATTTGAGGGATTCTACTCTTCCAGTTAGGAGATGCTTGCCTCCCTTGTATGGTGGAATCTTTCTACTAAACCTCACATTCTTTTGCAGATTCTTCCCGGCAAGCACTGGCAGCTCCACTTTTGAACCTTCCCCCAAAGAAAAAGTAGGTTCACATTTGTGGGAATCATCTGAGTTTTTAAAAAGTGCTAAGTATGCCAGATTGACACCCTGGCTTTGTGTTCCAGGAATGCTGATTATTATGAGAAGATCTCTGATCCCCTAGATCTTATCACCATAGAGAAGCAGATCCTCACTGGTTACTATAAGACAGTGGAAGCTTTTGATGCTGACATGCTCAAAGTCTTTCGGAATGCTGAGGTATTTTTCACTGACTTCAAACAGATTTCACAAGTTTGTTCTGAAGAGAATTAGTCTAGAAGTTTAAGATTTTTACCCTCCTCTATCAGCCATATTTCTGGTTGGAAAAGCCAGTCATTTTTGAGTATCCTTGGGGTATGTGTTACAGTATACTAAATATTATAGAAGGCTATCTATGAAGACATTGATAGGACTAGAATGGAAGGTTAAATCATTCCCCCCCAAAAAAAAATTTTTGTAAAAAACTAATTTAGTATTAAACCTTTATGACTGCATTATATAGATATTTTAATACATTTAACTAATATCTGTAGTTTCTTTCCTCAAGAAAATAAGTACATGTGAAATATATAGAAATATGCATAGGTAAATGTTTATATATGTGTGTGTGTGTGTATATATATATATATATATATATATATTTTTTTTTTTTTTAAATGAGACAGAGTCTTGCTCTGTCACCCAGGCTGGAGCGCAATAGCGTGATCTCAGCTCACTGCAACCTCCACCTCCCGGGTTCAAGCGATTCTCCTGCCTCAGCCTCCTGAGTAGCTGGGATTACAGGCGCCTGCCACCATGCCTGGCTAATTTTGTATTTTTAGTAGAGACAGGGTTTCACCATGTTGGCCAGGCTGGTCTTGAACTCCTGACCTCAGGTGATCTGCCTGCCTTGGCCTCCCAGAGTGTTGGGATTACAGGCGTGAGCCACGGCTCCTGGCCAGTAATATATCTTGAGGATGGAATTGAGGATTATCACAGTGATAGATTATGGAATAGCTGAAGCTCATTGGAGAGAAAGTGGCCTTGAACTGATTTAAAGGACAGGATGGACTATTGTATGGTGCATAGAAGAGAGGAAATTATTCAGTAATTTTGGCATGCCTTGGAGAGGTGTTTGGAAGACAAAAGAGCCTACTAGATAAAGGAATAATAGAAGTTGAAAGACAAAATGGGAAAGAAAAATAGACAAGCAGGAGAAGAATTAGAGCAATCTTAAATTGTAACATTCTTCCTACTGAAACCCAGCTTCCACATAGATTCAACACCTGTAGATCTGTCACAGATATCCACAAGACAAAGATGTATGTTGAACTTCTACAGTACATTATGCTTGTGATATTAATTCATATTTCATGATCTCTGTGTATTTGATCTGTGGACAAGAAGGCCCGTGACAGGAATTGAATGACAGATCAGTTGAGCAAATGGAAAAATAACATGCAGATTCTAACTTGAATTCATTTTAGTTCAGTTTAAGTTGTTACCAACTGTCTGGCCATATATTTGATACTATTGAAAATCTGTTAACCAAAATGGGAGGGTAAAGAAAGTCATGCTACCTCTTCAGGTAAATTGTTAAGCCACATTGAGAGAACCAAACATGATTTCTTTATTTGCTTTCTTCAGAAGTACTATGGGCGTAAATCCCCAGTTGGGAGAGATGTTTGCCGTCTACGAAAGGCCTATTACAATGCCCGGCATGAGGCATCAGCCCAGATTGATGAGATTGTGGGAGAGACAGCAAGTGAGGCAGACAGCAGTGAGACCTCAGTCTCTGAAAAGGAGAATGGGCATGAGAAGGATGACGATGTTATTCGCTGTATCTGTGGCCTCTACAAGGATGAAGGTCTCATGATCCAGTGTGACAAGTGCATGGTGAGGGTCAGGAAATGAAGCAGAAGCTTGGTCCTGATGAACACGGTGACCATATTCAAAGAAGAAGCCCATGCCTCTTTTGGATTGGCTTGAAAGACTGTTTATGAACTGTAACTTAGCCTTGGTTTCTGTTAGGTTTCTGTGTTTACTATATTGCCTTTCTCCTTTTATCTTTCTTTCACTTTATCCTTCCCTTCTTTTTCTTTCCTTCTCTCCTCTCTTCTTGTTTTTTTGTTTTGTTTTGTTTATAAGATAGGATCTTGCTCTGTCATCCACACTGGAGTGTAGTGGCACGATCTCAGCTCTCTGTAACCTCTGCCTCCCAGGCTCAAGCAATCCTCCCACCTCAGCCTCTCGAGTAGCTGGGATTATAGGCATGTGCCACGTGCCACCATGCCCGGCTAATTTTTTGTACTTTTTGTAGAAATGGGGTGTCACCATGTTGCCCAGGCTGGTCTTGAACTCCTGAGCTCAAGTCATCTCTCCACCTCGGCCTCCCAAAGCGTTGGGATTGCAGGCATGAGCCACCATGCCTGGCTCTTTCCTTCTTTCTGCCCACTTTCCACTGTACACTTCTCACATAATCTGGATCAAGGAAAATGACAGTATTTCATATAGTGCTTTGCCTTTTGAATCATTAGTGATAATATACTTTATTAATTGAATCCTCTGATAGAGTGAAATATGTTAATACATGTAGGGCTCCTGATGAAGAAGTCAAAGCCTGGATTTGAGCCCTAGTGTCCCCACTAATATATGTGAATGCATAACTTGATGTGTAAAGTGGCTGTAAGTAACGCATAGGATTGTTGGGAGGCTAAAGTTAGACAGGAGTAAATAAAACATTTTGTAGCTGTATTCTGAAAGCAGAATAGCTGTAGCATTTACTTAAATTACTTAGTAATAGTTCAGTAGTCTATTGGTTTTCCTATTCTCTGTCCATCTCCCCATTTTATTTGCCCAGATCTATAGATTATGAGTCAATTGGTATACTTTTGCTTAGAACAGTCATTATTTTGTTTTCCTCCTATTTTACCATTTATCTCTAATTTATCATTCACCCAGTTATCCCTTAGTTCCTCTTTTACTTTACCCTGACCTATTGCTAATTTTTTATTCTGGGATCCCAGGACACTCTCAATAAGTCATAGCCTCCATGTTCCCCAAACTGTATGTTTTTCTACAGGTATGGCAGCACTGTGATTGTATGGGAGTGAACTCAGATGTGGAGCACTACCTTTGTGAGCAGTGTGACCCAAGGCCTGTGGACAGGGTAAGCTGAACCTCTGATAAAACTCTGATCTATAAGTAGGAGAGGTAGCACATGGTATCTCACCTGTCCTGCTCCTGCTTTGCAGAATTTCCTTTAATAGGTTGTTCAGCCTCTCTGGGCCTTGGTTTCTTAAACTTTACATTAAGGGTCATAATTCTGTTCTTCCCTATTTCAGGAGTATGATCAAAGGGAAAATAAAATACTTAGAAATCTGTGGAAGGAATGGCACTATATAAAACTAAGGTTTTGGGCCGGGCACGGTCGCTCATGCCTTTAATCCTAGCACACTGGGAGGCTAAGGCGGATGGATTGCCTGAGCTCAGGAGTTCGAGACCAGCCTGGGCAACACGGTGAAACCCCATCTCTACTAAAATACAAAAAAAATTAGCCGGGCATGGAGGCGTGCACCTGAAGTCTCAGGTACTTGGGCGGCTGAGGCAAGAGAACTGCTAGAACCCGGGAGGCAGATGTTGCAGTAAGCCAAGATCATGCCAGTGCACTCCAGCCTGGGCGACAGAGCAAGACCCCATCTCTTAAAAAAAAAAAAAAAAAAAAGGCCGGGCGCAGTGGATCATGAGGTCAGGAGTTCGAGACCAGCCTGGCCAAGATGGTGAAACCCTGTCTCTACTAAAAATTCAAAACTTAGCCAGGCACAGTGGCAGGTGCCTGTAATCCCAGCTACTCAGGAGTCTGAGGCAGGAAAATCACTTGAACCCAGGAGGCAGAGGTTGCAGTGAGCCAAGATCGCATCACTGCATTCTAGCCTGGGCAACAGAGCAAGACTCTGTCTCAAAAAAAAAAAAAAAAAAAAAAAGGCTGGGCATGGTGGCTCACACCTATAATCCCAGCACTTTGGGAGGCCGAGGCGGGCAGATCACAAGGTCAAGAGATAAAGACCATCCTCGGCCGGGTGCAGTGGCTCACGGCTGCAATCCCAGCATTTTGAGAGGCCAAGGCGGGTGGATCATGGGGTTAGGAGTTCAAGACCAGCCTGGCCAATATGGTGAAACCCCATCTCTACTAAAAACTGCAAAAAAAAAATTAGGTGCAGTGGCAGGCGCCTGTAATCCCATCTACTTGGGAGTCTGAGGCAGGGGAATCACTTGAACCTGGGCGGCAGAGGTTGCAATGAGCCAAGATCACGCCACTGCACTCTAGCCTGGGTGACAGAGTGAGACTCAGTCTCAAAAAAAAAAAAAAAAAAAAAAAAAAGACCATCCTGGCTAACATGGTGAAACCCCGTCTCTACTAAAAATACAAAAATTAGCTGGGCGTGGTGTTGCGTGCCTGTAGTCCCAGCTACTCGGGAGGCTAAGGCAGGAGAATTCACTTGAATCTAGAGGCGGAAGTTGCAGTGGGTCGAGATCGCACCACTGTACCCCAGCCTGCCGACAGAGCGAGACTCCATTTCAAAAAAAAAACAAAACTGAGGTTTTTATAAACACTATCAGATGTCCATGAAAGGAATAGCTTACAAAATCCAGAACTTGGTACCCTTAACGTCATTTATGTTAGACAGTGGTTTAAGTGAAAAGAGCACTGGACTCAGAATCAGCAAAGGTTAGTGTTAGGCTCACTTCATAGGAGAGAGGGTAAGTGGCTTGCCTAAGTCATTAAGTGGGTTCTGTGCTTGGCTCTGCTATCTTTATATGTGTGATTTTGGGCAAGTCATTTTTAAAAAAAGAAGAGATTTAGGCAGTATTTCTTAACAATGTTGCTGTTGTCATGTTTAGGTGAATAGTTCTTGTTGTGAGGGATGCATTTCAGAATGTTTGGCTTCCTTGGACCCTGGGCATTAAATACCAGTAGCATACCCCAATCATTGTAATAATTAGTCTCCCTTCACACATTTTCATATGGCCCCTAGATTACGTAGAGCAACTACACAATTAGTGCTTCATAAAACATAGATTGAGATACTCAGCCTATCAGTTTTGTCCTCTACCTTCACTTTTCCAGGTTTAACAGCTCTAGTTGCTTTCATCTTTTTTGTATATCTGTGGTATATTGAAATGACTAAACAGTAAGTTTTGATTGAGAATTCTAGGTTGAGAAATAAGTAGGCTGAATGTAGTAATTCCAGCCCTTATACATTGGCTTTCTGCTCCTATCAGGAGGTTCCCATGATCCCTCGGCCCCACTATGCCCAACCTGGCTGTGTCTACTTCATCTGTTTGCTCCGAGATGACTTGCTGCTTCGTCAGGGTATGTATACAGGAGCTAACCCTACTTGTCAGAGGTGACCTTTCTGAATAGTAGGAAGTCTCTGCTGTCTCCATCATAGTCATTGTCTCCATACGGCCTCAAATAGCAATAGAATATAAGTTTTTATATCTGTAGTCCTTGTGCTTACATGCATCACCTCTCCACCAAATAATACTAATTTGAAATGATAGACATGTTACAAAGCTAATTTTAAGACTGGGAAAAACATATAGGAAGCTCAAGAAATGGAATGCCTCCCTTATATTATTGTCATAGTCTAGAATTGATTATCATCACTTAACACTGCTGCTTTTAGCTCTCTGTATTTATACTGTTTCAGATTATGAGTTCTATGTAGACCCTGAGTCAGATAAACAGATGCCTAACAGAATTCATACAAGAATTGTTTTATGTTTCTTCTGTGTTCTGGGTCTTCCTAGGTGACTGTGTGTATCTGATGAGGGATAGTCGGCGCACCCCTGATGGCCACCCGGTCCGTCAGTCCTATCGACTGTTATCTCACATTAACCGAGATAAACTTGACATCTTTCGCATTGAGAAGCTTTGGAAGAATGAAAAGTACGTGCTGAGGTCCTGTCCTTTTCTTCCAGCCGTGCTGTACCAGTGGAGCTGAATGTTCACTAGGATCTTGCTAATCAGCTAAACCTCTCCCTTCTCACTTTTCCATTGTTTTAGAGAGGAACGGTTTGCCTTTGGTCACCATTATTTCCGTCCCCACGAAACACACCACTCTCCATCCCGTCGGTTCTATCATAATGAACTATTTCGGGTGCCACTCTATGAGATCATTCCCTTGGAGGCTGTAGTGGGGACCTGCTGTGTGTTGGACCTTTATACGTATTGTAAAGGTAAGTGATCTGGGCTAGTTAAAAAATGACCTCAGCCAAGTGCAGTGGCTCACGCTGGTAATCCCAGCGGTGTGGGAGGCCGAGGCAGGCAGATTGCTTAAGCCCAGGAGTGTGAGACCAGCCTGGCCAACGTGGCAAAACTCTGCCTCTGTAGCTGGGCATGGCAGTGTAGGCCTGTAGTCCCAACTACTGGGAGGATTGCTGAGCCTGGGAGGCAGAGGTTGCAGTGAGCCAAGATCGCACCACTGCACTCCAACCTGTGCAACAGAATGAAACCCTGCCTCAAAAAAAAAAAAAAAAAAAAAAAAGACTTCAATGACCTCATGTCTCCTGTTCATTGCCCACCCCATTCTTCTTGCCTGTATATGATTGCCTGTATATGATGAAAGATTCTCCAAGGCTAGCTATGAAACTTCAGAGAGCTCTACTATATTTTTTCCTTTCTTTTACCTAGTGCTTAGTACTCAATAAAAGTTTATTCTTTTTTATTAAATTTAGTTAATTTTGTTAATACTGTGTACTAATTTCAAATTCCAGCTCTACCACAATTTATCTATGTTCCTTTGTGGAATTTACTTAATCTAAGTATCAGTTTCCCATTGAAAATAAGGACTATCTATTTTAAAGAGTTCTTAAAAGATTATATAAAATAATCTACAAAAGCACTCAGCCTAGTTTATGGCTTAGAGTAAAAGCTCAATATATGTTATTTGTCACTATTAGCAGAGTTCAGTTTCCTAGACTGTTCTCTCAGAATCATAGCAAAATAGTCTAAAAGACTACGTATTCCATTCCAAAACTGACAGACTGCTTGCAGTTCTGTGTGATACTGATGAGTCCTCCTTGTCTCAGTTAAAAAGTGTTCATTTACAAATGTGCTTCCCTCAAATTTATGCCTCTGTTCTTTTCTTGTAACTGCCCGTAACCTGCTCGGTTTTTCCCTCAAAATACTCCCTCACACATCCCTGCAGCACTCAGTTTACATTTCTGGTTTATTTCCATCCATTCTGCTGTATATTTACTTTATCCTTTGTTGACACTAGTGTCTGAGAACTCTTTGTCCAGCAACTACCAAATGCTTAGTTGTCCTGCCTCTCTAAATAGCTACCATGTAGGGTTTTAAGGGTCTAGCTGCTCTCCCATTGGTGTGTATGGGGTCTTTGGGCAGCTCAGGGGGAGAAATGGCTAAATAGGATTCCTTAACACTGGTTGGACCCATAGGGAGACCCAAAGGAGTAAAGGAGCAAGATGTGTACATCTGTGATTATCGGCTTGACAAGTCAGCACACCTGTTTTACAAGATCCACCGGAACCGCTATCCTGTCTGCACCAAACCCTATGCTTTTGATCACTTCCCCAAGAAGCTCACTCCCAAAAAAGATTTCTCGGTGAGTCTCCTTCCTTTCTTAACACTACATGTTAGGACAATCTGGTTCATGCATGAAATTCACTGAGCGAAAATCTTCACGTAGTTCTCTGCTTCTTCATCCAAATTCCATCCCAAACTATGGATATCTCTGTCTCTATTTTTGGGACATTTGAACAGCATAAGTACATTTCCTCACATAGACTGTATCTCAGAAAATTGTTGATATAGTGTTATACCTTTCCTCTTTTCTCTTTCGTCTGTTTAACCTTTGCTGGCGAGCCCCATTCTGTAGATTTTTGTTTTGTTTTGTCTTTCACACCCATAATTTTAAGAAGCAAAAACCCTGAAAAACTCCTTTTTTTCCTCTCTCTCATTGAGAACACACCCGTAAAAGAAGAACCTTCACAGAAAATAATTCAGTGCTTTTTCTTTTTATGCCTGCATTAAAAATGGAAGACACAATCATTATATAAAACTTGTGAGCCAGGCGCGGTGGCTCACACCTGTAATCCCAGCACTTTGGGAGGCCAAGGTGGGCGGATCATGAGGTCAGGAGATCAAGACCATCCTGGCTAACACGGTGAAACCCCCTCTCTACTAAAAATACAACAAATTAGCCAGGTGTGGTGGCAGATGCCTGTGGTCCCAGCTACTCGGGAGGCTGAGGCAGGAGAATAGCGTGAACCCAGGAGGCAGAGCTTGCAGTGAGCCAAGATCACGCCACTGCACTCCAGCCTGGGTGACAGAGCGAGACCCCGTCTCAAAAAAAAAAAAAAAATTGTGAACATTGAAACCCCGTCTCTACTAAAAATACAAAAATTAGCCAGGTGTGGTGGCGCGCACCTGTAATCCTAGCTACTCAGGAGACTGAGGCAGGAGAATCGCTTGAACCTGGGAGGCAGAGATTGCAGTGAGCCAAGATCGCGCCATTGCACTCCAGCTTGGGTGACAGAGCGAGACTCCATCTCAAAACAAAACAAAACAACAACAACAACAACAAAACAAAATTTGTGGTGGTGTTTATTGTATAAACATCATGGTGGCTCACGTGTGTAATCTCAGCACCTTGGGAGGCTGAGACAGGAGGATCACTTGAGCCCAGGAGTTTGAGGTTACAGTAAGCTGATTGTGCCACTGCACTCCAGCCTGAGTGACAGAGACCCTGTCTCAAAAAAAAAAAAAAATTAAGTATAGAAGCATAAGAGGAAAAAAGTTATATATATACTCCACTATCCAGAAAATAACCATTATTAACATTTTCATTGTCAGGCTTTTTCCTGGTATTTTTTCTTTCAAATTGTTGAGAACCGTGTGCCAATTATACGTTTTGTCATTCATCATTCCATAAAGATTTTGATCATCCATTCATCTGTTTGTTCTAATAAAACCCTGGCTGAGCTCCTCATCTTTGAGTCTTCTTTTAGTGGGCCTGTCAAAAGTCATAGCTGTCACCCTGGAATCCTTAGAAATAATCTAACCAGGGCCAGGCACGGTGGCTCACACCTGTAATCCCAGAACTTTGGGAGGCTGAGGCGGGTGGATCACAAAGTCAGGAGATTGAGACCAGCCTGGCCGACATGGTGAAACCCCATCTCTACTAAAAATACAAAAATTAGCCGGGCATGGTGGCATGCACCTGTAATCCCAGTTACTCAGGAGGCTGAGGCAGAAGAATCGCTTGAACCCAGAGGCAGAGATTGCAGTGAGCCAAGATCGCACCACTGCACTCCAGCCTGGCAACAGGACAAGACTCTCAAAAAAAAAAAAAGAAAGAAAAATAAGCTAACCAGAAAACAAAGCAATATGTTCCTATTTTCCCTATTTTTTTTTTTTTTTAATTTTCCAGACCGTCTTTTGTATTCTCTGCCCACCACCAGGTCTTTCCTCGCATCTAGACTTATTTGGTTTTGCTTGCTCAATCAATAGCTTACTGACTAGCTTTGAAACCCCAGCCTTAACTACAGTCATGTGCAACATGTTTCAGTCAACATTGGACTGCATATACAACGGTGATCCCGTAAGATTATAATGGAGCTGAAGAATTCCTTCCTATCATCTAGTGATGTCATAGCTGTCGTAACATACCGCAATGTAATACCTTTTCTATGTTTAGATACACAATACTTACCATGGTATTACAACTGCCTACAGTATTCAGTACAGTACTGTGCTGTATATATAGGCTTGTAGCCTAGGAGCAATAGGCTATACTAAATAGCCTAGGTGTATAGTAGGCTATACTATCTAGGTTTGTGTAAGGATGCTTTATGATGTTTACATAACAATCAAATCACCTGATGACATATTTCTCAGAACATATCCCCATATGTCCCCAAGCGACGTATGACTGTATTTAAAAGGTGAAATGGGGTAGAGAAAATTGTGCACTTATCCCTCCCATTGTCATCCTGGGAGCACAAAATGCTGATAATCATTGTGGCCTGCATATTCATAGAAGTACTAAATTTCTCATCTTAAAACAAAGTCACCCAACTTGTCTACTGCCCTACTGTGTTCCTTATCCTGACTGGCCCCAGAGAAGAGCTAGCTCTCCCAGCTTCTACAATATGCTTACCTCTTCCTTTTCTTCTCTGCAGCCTCATTACGTCCCAGACAACTACAAGAGGAATGGAGGACGGTAAGTCCCATGGGGGGATATGAGGATCCTAAGGGATTGACTAAGAGCTTGAATGGATCAAGAAAACAAACAACTACCCACTCAGCTCCACTTCTAGGACTGGGTATTCTCTGCAGAGTAGCCCAGTGTAGTGCCAGCACTATGGAAGAACTAAATTTCAGTAGATGTGGTCCCATTATGGAGCCTTAATTGGAGCAACAGAGAGATGTGCAGGGAGTAGAGACAGAGATTTGGAACAGAACTCCAGACTCAGAAAAGTTTCTTTTAGATGTCTGTAAGCTTTCCCCATTACCTCAAGGTATATCAGCTCTTGGTACCTCTATCAAGGAACAGATGTAGCCAGTACAGTTTTCACTGAGCTATGAACTATGGGTTCATAGTTTTTATTTTTGCTTATTTTGTATGTGAGGATTATTCCTGAAGAAAGATGACAGAAGGCTTTTTCTTCAGTCTCCTCATCTGTTGAATGGGGGCATAACAACTGCTTTACCTACACCAATAGCTTACCATAAGGGAGAAAATATTAGACTATTGATATGAAAAAGGGAAGCACGAAAATTTAAAACTCCATTTAAATATTTATTATTGTAGTTGGATTATTGGCATCACAAGGTTGTGCCGTACTTCTCTAGTCATGAAGCAGTCATTTAGAACCAGCTAAGCAATTTTATTAGCCCTTGTATATTTTATGGATTCCTATACCATTTGTGCATATTCCTAAGAGAAATAATAAAAGTTGAATTTTACAAATAAATTTCTGGTAAAGGTAGTGTTTTATTCAAATAATATAAAGTGAAAACGAGAGTCAAGTTTCTTACCTCAAGCTAAGGCTCTAACTGCTGGACTCCAGGATCTCAAGCCATCTTGAGGCCTCCTACCCTTCATCCCCTTTTCCTCCTCAAGTGTCTTACACTAAATTCAGATATCCTTCTGGCAGATCATCCTGGAAGTCTGAGCGCTCAAAGCCACCCCTAAAAGACTTGGGCCAGGAGGATGATGCTCTACCCTTGATTGAAGAGGTTCTGGCCAGTCAAGAGCAAGCAGCCAATGAGATATCCAGCCTGGAGGAGCCAGAACGGGAAGGGGCCACTGCTAACGTCAGTGAGGGTGAAAAAAAAACAGAGGAAAGTAGTCAAGAACCCCAGTCAACCTGTACCCCTGAGGAACGACGGCATAACCAACGGGAACGACTCAACCAGATCTTGCTCAATCTCCTTGAAAAAATCCCTGGAAAAAATGGTAAGAAGAATCAGGTTCATATCTAGGGTTTAAGATAAATGCGAAATGAGAGGGAATGGAAAAAAATTGTAATTACTGGTTCAGCATCCAAAGTATTCTAAGAAAATGGTATAGTTCTTTTATAGGCTTGCTTTTAGTTATATCTTGGTAGTGAAACTGGAAGGTGAGATGATCTCCTCTAAAGAACCACCTTTTTCACGTAGGGTTGGTGGAGGATGGGCTAAATTGCTTATAGGTCAGAAAAGGAATCATTGAGTTCGTGTGCTCTCCTTAGAGCTCAAATCTGGAATAAGGAGTAGGAGATTGGTATTTTGATGAGCCTCCTTGGTTCTGTTTTCAGCCATTGATGTGACCTACTTGCTGGAGGAAGGATCAGGCAGGAAACTGCGAAGGCGTACTTTGTTTATCCCAGAAAACAGCTTTCGAAAGTGACCCTCAAAGAATGAGAACCTCAAGCATCTGGGATCCAGTGGAGCTAATCAGTCCTGCCTCCTGCTCTCTGGGTATAGACAGGGGTGGGAAGGGTCCATCTGGGCAAGGGGAATGGGGCCATGTTGTTGACATTAGGTACTTAATAAGCCTTGGAGCTAGTGGAGAGGGAGAGGAAAGGGTTCTGTCCAAGACAGTTCAGGTTAATTAATTTTCCTCTCCATTGCTTCACCTTAAGGGTTAATAACGTAGAGAGGAGGGAGGACCACATTGATGACCAGAACCTACTGGTACTTTATAGCATTTGCCCCACCCCACAGCTTAGGTTTTTCTGTCATCCTCAGATCCCACAGGCATTGCGAAGAAGCTGCTTCCTATACCCAGGTATAACTCAAAATCCAAAGGGATAGGGCCAGGATCCCTATTCCTACCCCATCTATTCTCTGTTGGCTCCAAGAGCTACCCCAGAGACCTTAAACAGAAACAGTAGCTGAGGCTTCTTCCTAGATACCTGACTAGGGAAGTTTGTCTCTCCTTTCTTGCCCAACCAGGTCAAAGTAAAATGTGAGTTGACAGCTCAAAGCACTTGTAACTGCTGCCCCCTCCCTACCTCTACTCCCCAAAATGGAATCATGGGATAGGGAAGGCCCCCATGGGGTCAGAAGGGCACGGTAGTTCTTGCAATTATTTTTGTTTTACCCTTCATAACCTGTCAAACATATTTTTTTCTAATGAGAAAGCCAGGCCCCCGCCAGCACACATGCTGTTTTTAATGGCTGTAGTTCTTGTGTGTCTGCTGTGCTGTGCAAATGGAGATTCAGTTCAAAATAAAATCATTTAAAAACCTACATAAAAAGAACTCTAAACCCACCCCTGCAACAAAAGTCACTACATAAACTGTTCAGCAGTATTCACCTATCAGAGTATTTGTTGTGAGTATAGATTATCAATTGAAAACACTACTCTTGTTTTCTTAATTGTACAGTTTTCAATGTCCCTTTCTTAAAGAGACAGTGTATTTCTCTTCACCCCTAGCCCATCTTCCCTCACCCTCCTGAATGACATCAGGAGGTATATCCAGGGTGTCTCCTTCCTTCCTACTCTCTTGACCAGAAGTTAACAGACTATACTGTCTCTTTAAAAATAAAATTTAAAAAGCTTTGTTGTCTTTTCAGACATACATATGCATATATGTTTTAGATGTTCTTATAAGAGAAAAGATGGTTTTTAAATGTGCCAAGTTGTGTGTGTGTGTGTATATATATATGTGTGTATGTGTGTGTATATATATGTGTGTGTGTGTGTATATATATATATACACACACACACACACCTGCTGTGTGATTGGTAAGCAATACAATAGTAAACATGTCCCCATTACTTTTTTCTAATATTGGACCAATGCTGTCCTAATTGTACATTTCCTCTTATGGTGACGATGCTCTGACTCGTTTAGGTAGACACATTGACCACCTTCCATTCCATTAAATATTTTTTCCTTTTTCCCCTTTCTGTGTCATTCTTGAGGAAAAAACAAAAGAGAGAGGGGATGCCAATGATCCCCTTGAGCAGAGAAAAAAGCAAAATAAATATTTTATTAAAGAAAAAAGAGAATTAAGAAAATAGTTTGGAGTATTTTCTTACTGTAGAGAAGCACTGTACATTACTAAGAGACCTGGGTATAAGATACTCACATGTGGAGCTGGAAAAATCGCATGTCCAAGCCCGTTTGAGTGGTTTCTTTTGTTTTTCATTGCAGGGAGTGGGTGGGAGGGAGGTGGGACTAGGGGCACTTTGGGGGTCTCCTTTTAGTCAAAAGCGAGAAAATGACAAGAAAGAGATTAAAATTCAATGTTTCCTTTATAGTGTTAAACACTAAAATTTTAAAAAAGATGAAAAAGAAAAAAAAACTTTGTAAAATGCGAGAACAGAAGCAAAAGACACTACGCTCTGTCATTTTATCTTTCTTTTGTTGAAAGACTAAAAAAAAACTGAAATGTTTTTTAGACAATCAAATGTTAGGTAAGTGCAAAAACTTGTTTTTTCTTACTGGTGTAGAAATTAATGCCTTTTTTTATTTTTCAGTTATTTTATAATAACGAAATAAAAAGAACCCCCCAGCTGCCAGGCGGGTTTTGGTGTTTGAAATGCGGGGCAAAGCACTACATCACTGCAAATAGATACAGAGTTAGTCTGCATGTCTGTAGGCTGTGTGATTGCGGAAAATATAAATGCTGCTAATATATTTCCTTTTTACAAAAGCATATCTAAATAGATGATTGTTTTGATGTTAATCTTTGTAAATTATGTATTACCAATTTTAACATTGGATGTAATTGCATACAAAGCTTGCATCTCAATCCTTGAAAGTCTAGTATTAAATGGAAAAAACTTTTCCTAACTGTGGACTGATGAGCTTGCTATTTTTTCCTCCTTCTTATCCCCCATTTATCTTCCAAGACAACCTCATCCTGTTTCCAAGGGGATCTTTCTGAAACAACATCATAAACATGCTAGGCTGCACATGAGCACACTCACTGCTGTTGACTACTGGATAAAGTCATTTCTTCAGTACTAAGATCTTTCTAGTCTGAACTCAGCCTAATCAATCAGCACAATAATAACACACACCAAATGTCCAGTTGCTTTTTTGTTTTTTGTTTTTGAGACAGAGTCTCCCTGTTACCCAAACTGGAGTGCAATGGCACAATCTCGGCTCACTGCAACCTCCACATCCCAGACTCAAATGATCCTTCTGCCTCAGCCTCCCAAATAGCTGGAACTACAGGCATGCACCACCATGCCTGGCCAATTCTTGCACTTTTTGTGCAGACGGAGTTTCACCATGTTGCCCAACGTAGTCCAGCTGTTTCATTGGGTTTTTTTAAATTTTCTTGTTTTTGAGACAAGGCATCACTGTGTTGCCCAGGCCAGAGTGCAGTGGCGCATTATAGCTCACTGCAACCTCAACCTCCTGGGCTCAAGCAATCCTCCCAACTCAGCCTCCTGAGTTGCTAGGACTACAGGGGCGCACCACCACGCCTGGCTAATGTTATTTTTTGTAGAGACAGGGATCTCCCTGTGTTGCCCAGGCTAGTCTCAAACTCCTGGGCTCAAGTGATCCACTCACCTCAGCCTCCCAAAGTTCTGGGACTACAGGCATGAGCCACCACGCCTGGCCCAGCTGTTTCTTTTCTTTTCTTTCTTTTTTTTTTTTTTTTGAGATGGAGTCTCACTCTCACCCAGGCAGGAGTGCAGTGGTGCAACCTCGTCTCACTGCAACCTCCGCCTCCCGGGTTCAAGGGATTCTCCTGCCTCAGCCTCCCAAGTAGCTGGGATTATAGGCGCCTGCCACCATGCCTGGCTAATTTTTTTTTGTATTTTAGTAGATACAGGGGTTTCACCATGTTGGCCAGGCTGGTCTCAAACTCCTGACCACAAATGATCCGCCCACCTCCACCTCCCAGAGTGCTTGGATTACAGGCCTGAGCCACCGCACCCAGCCCCAGCTATTTCTTAAACATGCCATGCGGGCGGATCACCTAAGGTCAGGAGTTCGAGACCAGCTTGGCCAACATGGTGAAACCCTGTCTCTACTAAAAATACAAAAAATTAGCCGGGCATGATGGTGGATGCCTGTAATCCCAGCTACTCCGGAGGCTGAGGCAGGAGAATCGCTTCAACCCGAGAGGCAGAGGTTGCAGTGAGCCGAGATTGCGCCACTGCACTCCAACCTGGGCAACAAGAGTGAAACTCTGTCTCAAAAAAACAAAAACAAAAAACCATGCCATGCTATTCTACATCTCCATCCTTTGCACACACATGCATCATCATCTCATTAATTCTCAGTAACAACCACTGAGGCCGGCAATATATAACTTTAGGCCACGTTTTTTTAGGCCACTATGTGTTAGACCATTTCTATCATAAACAGTTTCCATATATTTGTT
This sequence comes from Pan troglodytes, assembly GCF_028858775.2. Classification (NCBI taxonomy): domain Eukaryota; kingdom Metazoa; phylum Chordata; class Mammalia; order Primates; family Hominidae; genus Pan; species Pan troglodytes. Next base: position 93,862,315 of record NC_072398.2, read on the forward strand.
TATTAATCCTCACAAAAGCCCTTTGTGGTAGGTACCAAATCCCAATAAATGAGGAAATTGAAGCAAAAGACAATTTAAGTAACTTGCCCAAGATCACATAGTTAATCTTCATAATAGTCCTCTGAAGTTATTCCCATTTTGTAAGAGTGAAAACTGAAGCTCAGGAAGGTTAAGTAACTTGCCAAAGGTCACCCAGTAACTAGTGTTGGAGCCAGAACTCCAAAGTCTGTGTACTCCTCCACAAATAGAAAAGTGTCATAAATAGACAAAAGTGACCCTACTAATTAAGGAAGATAAACCCATTCCTGCAGATAACTGAAAGGCCTACTAAAACTTTGTCCCAGACATGAGTTAAACATTTAGGCTGGGAAGCCGGGCACGGTGGCTCACGCCTGTAATCCCAGCACTTTGGGAGGCTGAGGCGGGTGGATCACCTGAGGTCAAGAGTTGAAGACCAGCCTGGCCAACATGGAGAAACCCTGTCTTTACTGAAAAATACAAAAATTAGCCGGGCGTGGTGGCACATGCCCGAGGCTGAGGCAGGAGAATCGCTTGAACCTGGGAGGCGGAGGTTGCGGTGAGCCAAGATCCTGCCATTGCACTCCAGCCTGGGCAACAAAAGCGAAACTCCGTAAAAAACAACAACAACAAAAAAACCAGGCTGGGAGTTCAGCTAGAATACAATTGCTCAGAAGTAGCAAGACAGCTTACTCCAACAGTTCAATCTCTATTCCTATAAGGACTTGAGGTTCAAGACTAGATGAGAGTGCCCTACTGTTACATAATGGTTTCTTCATGATTGCAAAAACAATATGTTACTGTTACATTTTTTTGAGATTATCTTTAATTTTTTTTTTTTTTTTTTTTTTTGAGACGGAGTTTTGCTTTTTATTGCCCAGGCTGGAGTGCAGTGGCGCAATCTCGGCTCACGGCAACCTCTGCCTCCCAGGTTCAAGCAATTCTCCTGCCTCAGCCCCTCAAATAGCTAGGATTACAGCATGTGCCACTATGCCCGGCTAATTTTGTATTTTTCGTAGAGATGGGGTTTCTTCATGTTGGTCAGGCTTGTCTCAAACTCCCGACCTCAGGTGATCCATCCACCTCGGCCTCCCAAAGTGCTGGGATTACAGGCATGAGGCACTGCAGCCAGCTGCGTTTTTTTTAATTTTTAAACTTTGGTATCTACTGCAATTGTTCTATTCTAGATCATATATATATATATATATATATATATATATATATACACACACTTTTTTTTTTTTTTTTTTTTTGAGAGAGGCCCTTTCTCTGTCTCACAGGCTGGAGTGGAGTGGAGTGCTACGGTGCAATCAAAACTTACTGCAGTCTTGAACTCCTAGGCTCAAGTGATCCTCCCACCTCAGCTTCCCGAAGTAGCTGGGACTACAGGTGCATGCCACCACTCCCAGCTTTTTTTTTTTTTTTTAATAGACTGTCTTGCTGTACTGCCCAGGCTGGTCCCAAACTCCTGACCGCAAGCAATCCTCCCACATCAGCCTCCCAAAGTGCTGGGATTACAGACATGAGCCACCATACCTGGCCTCTCTTTTACTTGGAACTTTTTGTTGTTGTCAAGTGCCTGGGTTACTTGGAATTATATCATCACAGAGTGATAGATACTAAGTAGAAAAAATGTTGACACTTCTTTTTTCTTTTTTTTTTTTTTGAGACAGATTTTCACCCTGTCGCCCGGGCTGGAGTGCAGTGGCGCGATCTCAGCTCACTGCAAGCTCTGCCTCCTGGGTTCACACCTTTCTCCTGCCTCAGCCTCCCGAGTAGCTGGAACTACAGGTGCCTGCCACCATGCCCCGCTAATTTTTTTGTATTTTTAGTAGAGACGGGAAACTGTGTTAGCCAGGATGGTCTCTGTCTCCTGACCTCATGATCCACCCACCTTGGCCTCCCAAAGTGCTGGGATTACAGGTGTGAGCCACCGGGCCTGGCCAGTAGAAAAAATGGTGACATTTCTTACAACTCTTTGTTGTTTTGAAACAGGTTCTCCCTTTGTCACACAGGCTGGAATGCAGTGGCACAATCTCAGCTCACTGCAGCTTCGACCTCCTGGGCTCAAAGGATCCTCCTGCCTCAGCCCTCCAACTAGCTGGGACCACAGGCATGCGTCACCACACCTGGCTAATTTTTTGTATTGTTTGTAGAGACGGGGTTTTGCCATGTTGCCAAGGCTGGTTTCGAACTCCTGAGCTCAAGTGATCTGCTTGCCTCAGCCTCCCAAAATGCTGGGATTACAGGTCTGAGCCACTGTGCCCGGTGCAAATCTTTAATCCTTCCCTTCACCTCAGATATGAAGTACAATTTCAAGGGCTAAGTCTTCTCTCCTCCCCCATATTTATGCAGGCTCCTATCCTATTAGTCTAACTAAACAGAGAAAGTCATAGACTAGAGAAGCACTTGTGAGATTCAGGAAGCAATGAGGGACTATTTCTCTATTCTTCAGGGAGCATTAAGCACTAAACCTGGGCTAGGAAGAAACATCTGCCTTATGCCTCCCATAGGAGGTCCTTTTTCCCCTCCCCCATAGCCTATGTCCAGAAACCCACAGTGAAAGACACACATTCAACTCCCATACTTTATTGGGACAAAGGAGGAAGGATGCAAACCATCACCACAGGCCCACCCACCAAGGGCGTCCAGGCTTCAGCACCTAGTACAGCATGAGTGAGTACATTATCAATACAGGCAACTTGGGAGGGATGGAGTGGGGAAGATTCCACACAGGAAGGAGACTAGAGGTCCTTCTAGGCTTGGGGGCATGTATTGTACTGGCACAGTCCACTTATGGATGAAGAAGGAGGTCTAGATTTCCATTTTGCAGATGATAGATAGGAAGGAAGACATTCCCTTATATAGACGGGAAAAAGGAAAGGGATTACCTGGAGGGCAATTCCTTTTTTATATATTTGGAAGAAGAGCAGATTTCACCTTACAGGTGGGTATAGGAGGGAAGAAGGAAAGTTTATTTTAAATATTAGCAGAAACAGACATGGGAAGAAATGTCATTTTGCAGAGGGAAAATGCTTCTGGGATGGTGTTCACTGGCCATTCCATTCCCAGGTGACAGGAAGGAGACACATACGCAGGAAAGGGTCCCAGGGCTACAGAACAAGGGAGGTATACCCCACAGGCACCAGACCCTCCATGCCATCCCGCCCACAGCGGAGCCAGTCCTCATCCACTGTGGTGATGACACGCAGCACTTCCCCACGCCGGAAGCTCAACTGGTCAGGTCTTGCAGCAGTGTGATCACAGAGAGTCCGCACTGCCCTGAGGAGAGCCAGAGGAAGATACTGGGATGAGGTGAGGTGGGGCTGCCCAGCTGTCCCCAGGCGACACCTCTAGAGTGCCCTTGTTGGTTTGGCTCAGTGGACATTGACTGGGCTCTGGAAGAGACTTGAGAACCATTCATCAACTTGGTGATTCTATCTGGGGCCCCAGCCTTCTCCTGAGTGGCAAAGCCACTCCAGCTGCTTATTTGACACTATTTGCACTTCTCAATGGTGCTTCAAATTCAACATAGGCAAATGAAATGACTCACCCTCAAAACCAGTTCCTCCTCATGTCGCCTATAGTGGTAAACAGCACCACTTTCTATCTACACTTGCCCCTGGTAAAAACCTGGGCATCTCACTCCATACATCCAATCCATCACCAAAACCTGTTTGGTGTTTGGATCTCCTACTACTCCATCTAATTTTTTTTTTTTTTTTTTTTTTTCTTGAGACAGAGTCAGTCTCTGTTGTCCAGGCTGGAGTGCAGTGGTGTGATCTCAACAGCCTCCGCCTCCCAGGTTCAAGCAATTCTCCTGCCTCAGCCTCCCGAGTAGCTGGGACTACAAGTGCCCACCACCACCACGCCTGGCTAATTTTTGTATTTTTAGTGGAGATGGGGTTTCACCATGTTGACCAGGCTGGTCTTGAATTCCTGACTTCAGGTGATCCACCACGCCCGGCCGCCAAATGCTTTTATAAAATGTTTAGGCCAGGCGTGGTGGCTCACGCCTGTAATCCCAGCACTTTGGGAGGCTGAGGTGGGTGAATCACAAGGTCAAGAGATCGAGACCATCCTGGCCAACATGGTGAAACCCCATCTCTATTAAAAATATAAAAAATTAGCTGGGCATGGTGGCGGGCACCTGTAGTCCCAGCTACTCGGGAGGCTGAGGCAGGAGAATCACTTGAACCCAGGAGGCGGAGGTTGCAGTGAGCCGAGATCATGCCATTGCACTCCAGCCTGGGCGACAGAGCAAGACACTGTCTCAAAAAAAAAAAAAAAAAAAAAAATGTTTAGTGGCCAGGTGTAGTGGCTCCCACCTGTAATCCCAGCACTTTGGGAGGCCAAGGTAGGCAGATTCCTTGAGGCCAGGAGTTCAAGACCAGCCTGGCCAACATGGCAAAACCCCGTCTCCACTAAAATTACAAAAATTAGCCAGGCATGGTGGCAGGTGCCTGTAATCCCAGCTACTCCGGAGGCTGAGGCAGGAGAGTCACTTGAGCCCAGGAGGCATGGTTGCAGTGAGCCGAAATCATGCCACTACACTCCAGCCTGGGCGAGAGTGAGACTCTGTCTCAAAAAAAAAATTATGTTTAGTCTCTATAACCATAAAAAAGGTATTGCATCATATCCTTTTTATAGAAAGAATCCTGGCCGGGTGCAGTAGCTATGCCTGTAATCCCAATACTTTGGGAGGCTGAGGTGGGTGGATCACCTGAGGTCAGGAGTTCTAGACCAGCCTGGGCAACACGGTGAAACCCCGTTTCTACTAAAAATACAAAAATTGGCTGGGCACAGTGGCTCACGCCTATAATTCCAGCACTTTGGGAGGCCAAGGCGGGCGGATCACGAGGTCAGGAGATCAAGACCATCCTGGCCAACATGGTGAAACCCCGGTCTCTACTAAAAATACAAAAATTAGCTGGGCATGGCAGCATGTGCCTGTAATCCCAGCTACTCAGAAGGCTTAGCAGGAGAATCGCTTGAACCTGGGAGGCGGAGATTGCAGTGAGCCGAGATCATGCCACTGTACTTCAGCTTGGCGACAGAGCTAGACTCCATCTCAAAAAAAAAAAATTCCAAAACTTAAACGGGCATGGTGGTGGGCACCTGTAGTCCCAGCTACTCAGTAGGCTGAGACAGGAGAACCCAGGAGGGGGAGGTTGCAGTGAGCCGAGATTGTGCCCCTGCACTCCAGCCTGAGTGACAGAGCAAGACTCTTGTCTCTAAAAAAAAAAAAAAAAAATCCAAGGCTCAAATGAGTGACATATCGATAATAAATAGAAAAGCTGCAATGCACACTAAGCACGGTCTTATTTTAAAGTCCAGGGTTTTTTACACTACCTCCCATCCATGCTGTGATAGCATACATGGTTACACACTAGTGCATTCTCCCCAATCCTCCTTACCTATGGGTTTGCACCATCCTGGGTGCTGAGGCCTCAAGCTCCTGAGGAGAAGGCATCTCGGGAGGTGCCCCCCGCTTCACAAGAGCCAACACACTCACTGTCGGGGGCAGCCAGCTAGATGGTCTCCTGAAAGAAGGGACATAGGGTCACAGCTCAACCCACTTCCAGAAAACCCAAGAACCCTGGGATTTGGAGGGAGGGAGAGGCTAAGGGGCCTAATTGTGGTTCAAAAGAGGTCACGGGTTAGTCACTGCTGAGGGCAGAGTGTTCATTATTGGACACAGGCACTTTTAGGCTGATGAGGGAGATGACAACAAAAGTCCACAACACCACAAATCACAAGGAACCTATGGACCCAGCAGGGTCTAGACAGGCTCAGAATGAAAGGGCCACTAGAGAGTATCTCAAGCCATTAAAGAGCCACCAGTTGTTGAAGCCTGGAGCAGGGGTTGGCATTTTGTTTGTTTGTTTGGAGAGGAGACAGGTCTCGCTCTGTCGCCCAGGCTGGAATGCAGCAGTGTGATTACAGCTCACTGCAGCCTTGACCTCCTAGGCTCAAGCAGTCCTCCCACCTCAGCCTCCTAGAGTAGCTGGGACTACCACCACGTGTGTGCCACCATGCCCAGCTAATTTTTGTATTTTTCTGTAGAGACAGGGTTTCACCATGTTGCCCAGGCTGTTTTTCATTTTTCTAAACGACCAGATAGTAAATACAGTTGACCCTTAAACAAAGCAGGTTTGAAATGCACAAGTTCACCTATATGCAGGTTTTTTTCAACCGAACAAAAAATACTGTATTCTCAGGATGTAATACCCACATATATTGAGGGCTGTCTTTTCCTATACATCAACTGTAGGATTTGAGTATGTCAGATTTTAGTGTATGTGAGGGTCCTAGAACCAATCCCCCACATGTACCTGGGGATAACTATATTTTAGGACCTAGGGCCAAGAGAGAAAATTGAGATCATTATGTAGGCACTTAATATAACCATTAAAATGTAACCATTTTTAGCTCATGGCTGTAGAAAAACAGACCGCCAACCTCTGCCCTAAAGGATCATCACTAGAGAGTTTCAAATGAAGCCGCTGGGAGATCTGAGAGAGTCAGAAGGTCATAGAAAGGACAAGGTACCCCATTACCTGGACTTTAGGGCTCCATTCTCATTTTCTGCGGGGCCCCCAGGCACTCCAAATAGTCTTCCCAACCAGAGGCCCCTGCCTGGTGCCATCTCATCTGTGGGCAGGGGTCTCTCCTGTGCACCTTCTTCAGCTGCAGTCCCATGACGCCCCGGTGCCCATCGGGAAAGAGGAAAGCCCCCAGTGCCCCCAGAGGCATAGACCCGGGAGGCCTGGGTCAACTGCTCCCACCAGCTCCCTGGTGTGGGAAGGTTTGGAGAGTCAGAGGGGTCTGAAGCAGCTTCCTTGGAAGTCCCCCGAAGGCTCTGGGCCAGCCGGCCCCCAAAGTGCAGCATGGCTTGCATAGTCTGCTGCAGAGCTGGAGGTGGGCCTGGAGGGGCAGGGGCCTGAGGTGGGCCCAGGGGCAGGTGGTGGTGGTGCTCAAAGAGCAGGTCCAGGTGGAAAGTGAGCACCGACAATGGCTGCAGCAGGAGCAGCAGCTCTGTGGACAGGGAGGGACAGCCACCGCGGGCCAGGGAGAAAAATCCTGTTGGCAGGTACAGGAGGGAGAGCAGGCCTGGAAAAGAACAGGCCAACATCAGCTCCTGCCCTGGACCTAGTCCCAGAAGACCCCCCAGAGCAGCCCACCGGTCAGCACACATCTTCCCAGGCCTCACTCTGCTGGGCACTGGGGCAGAGAGGAGGAAGGATGTGGTGGGCTTATAGGACTGACATCCCCGCCTGCATGGAACCTAGCCCAAATAGGAAGACACACACAGCAAGTGGTGACAGGTAACAGTGACAGTGCAAAGGCTACAGAGGAGGAGGACAGGAGAGCCATAGAAGCACATACAAAATGAGGCGTGGGGGTTGGCCTAGTCCGAGGGTAGAGGTAGGGCCTCACTGGGGAAGGACTCAAAGGATGAATGATAGTTCATGAGGAAGCAGGAGGGGCAGAAGGTAGAGGAACAGCATAAGCAGGGCCCTGGAGCAGGAAGGGCCAGGCGGGAAGACTGTTGGCAAGACCCTCCAAGGCAGGGGAAGAGGGCAGAGGCCAGACAGCCAAGGCTTTGGGTCTTTCATCCTATGGGCGATGGGCCTCCTTAGAAAGTTTTAATTAGAAGAGTAATAAGATCGGAGATCTGGATTAATGGCATTCTGGCAGCAGTGGGAACCAGCAGAACTCTTTCCTTCCCATCCTCCCAGCCCATCAGCCCCATCCTCTACCATCTGAACCTCTGACCTGCATCTTCCTGGAGACTGGAAAACCACAGCTCCAACTGCTTGGTGCTAGGGGAGAAAAGAGGGAATGGAAGTTCAGGGAGGTGGAGGACTCCAGTCCTCTCTGGGTGGAGGATGGGAGATGAGATTGGAAGAGGGGGGGCCTTCTCTGGGGACGTGAGGCACTACTACTGTGTCCCACCCATGACGCTCCTGCAGTCCCAGGTCGTGGGAAGGGCACTGGAAAGAAGGCAACTCACTTGAGGAGGCCCAGGATAAAGGCATGGAAGCGGCTACGGCTGCTGCTCAGCGGGGCTAGACGGCTGACCTGGCTATACAGGGTTCCAAGGGAGCGGGTGCTGGAGCCTGAGAACGTGGGGTGCAGTCAGCCAAGCCCGGCCCTGCCCTGCGCACTGCCGGGTCCCACGCCCTCCTGGCTCACCTGGCTTCACCGACGCCTCCACCACGCTCCAGGGGCTGCTCCTGCGCTGCCCGGTGATGAGGTCCTTCCGGAAAGGCTTCAGCCCGTCCGCCACCAGGGCGTGGAGGGCCGGGCAGAGGGTGGTCAGCACCAGGTGCCCCACATCCGGGCTCAGCCGGCTATCACCCAACTGGGCCTGGAGGTGGCGCGATGCCGATGGCTCCAGAGATCCCTCCAGCCACCTCCCGCCAACCATTCCCGCACCCCCCGCGGAGCTCCATTACTCTCCTCATCCCAACAGCCTCCCCCCAGCCACCTTCACCTTCTGCACCAAGTTCCGGGCGGCCCCGAAATGCGAGATGATTTTATCAACGGAGGCGCTGACGGCTATCAGAAGACCTGGGAGGAGCGGGAAAGGGAAGACGCTAGGAGGCCGCGCCCCTACCCAGGCTTGCCCGAGGGGCGTGGAGAGACTGCCTTCGGACAGCCTGAGAGCAGGGCCGGGGGCGAAGGGCAGTTCATTCGGAAGCGCGGGGTCGGGAGTCAGGGTGCCCTACCTTTCTTCTGCTCCTGCAGCTGACCAGTCCCACTCTGGGCTTCTGCCATCCACAGCCGCTGGGCTCCGGGGACACCGGCGAAGGACCACGAACTACGGACTGGCGTAAGGGAAGAAGGGCGCGGTGACACTTACCAAGTGTTATTCCGAGGACTCCGGGCTCCCGCACAAGTTGTCTCCGGCGGGTCTGCAGTGCTGTGTCCCCGAAGGGTCTTGGGGAGAGGAGGCGCAGGACCGCCTGGAGCACGGGGTAGCTCGACCCGAGCCCCGGAGTGAAATCTCGCACACTTCCCAGCACTCGCTGTCCCCCAGCCCCATCCCGGTTCCCTGTGCCCTCCCTCAGGGCACAGCCCCCACATCCAGGATCCCGGAACTGCGGGAGCGGGATGGCCGCGCTCACCTCCCGCCTGCCCTGCTAGGGCCTGTAGGGCGGGAGAGGACAGGGCGCGGGGAGGGAGGTGCAGCCCAGCGCACCGCCCCGGGGCCCAGTCCTGCCTGCCGAGCCCCGGGGAGCACGTGGGCGGCATGGACCAATGGAAAGACAGACAGGGGAAAGGGAGGAGACGGAGGGAGGCGAGACCCGAGGATTGGGAGGCTGGAAGGCGCCGGAAAGGGGAAACCCGGGTCCCGCAGCAGCCTCCTGGCGGAGGGTGCCCTCTTCATCCCGCGTGGGACGGGACTCGCGAAGAGGCGTGGCCAGAACCTCTAGTGCCAATGAGCTCCCGGGAGCTTCACCCTCCACCCCTCCCTAGCAAGGTCGGGGGGCAGGCCCGAGCTGCATAGGCCAAGGAATTCCACGGAGGGTGTGACCCAAAGCCCCTAACAACAGACTCGCTGGGACCCCCTAGACTTGGCATGGAGGCTGGGTAAGCCCGCGTCCACTATGCCCAGGTGGGTCTGGAGGGAGAGGGGGCCGGCCCACGGAGCAGGAAAGGCAACAACTTCCCCCTCCAGCACTAGGAACGGGGCCAGACTCCCCAAGGCCGACAAACTTGCTTGGAGTCGGCTTAAACTGAAGGGCGGGACTAAGCTGGGCAACCCCGGAAAAAAAGCGAAAACGGGGGCGGGCGAGAGTGGGCGGGGCGGCCCGCCTGAGGCGTGGCCCGCGGGGCTAGCCCGGGTCCGTCTTACGTAGCCTGGGCGGAGGCGATGGGCTCCTGGTCCAGCGAGGGGCCTTCGGCGGACGAGGTTGCGGTGGCAGCGGGGGGGCGGGTACCTGGCGGGGTGGGGGAGCCGCGGCGGGGAAGGTGCTACTTCTGGGAAAGAGCGGGGACAGCAGCAGTGCCAGCTCGGGGCTGGCCAGGCAGGGCAAGGCTCCCCGAGTCGGAGGCGAATAGGCTCCCACCGGGGACAGGCGGACGGGCAGCAGCTGCTCCTCTGGGGGGCTCGGCGCCCCCAGCAGCCGCAGCCCGGCGCCGGGCCACCCGGCCAGAGGAGCCAGGAGCAGAGACCCAGCTGCGCCTGCGCCCCCACCCTCCAACAGGGGGCGCCCGTCGGCCGAGAACCGGAAAACCAGGGGCCGAGGGAGCAGGAGGGGACCGGCTGCAGGCGGGATTGGCGGGGCCAGGCGCAGAGGGAAGGAGGGCAGCGGGATGGGCAGCCAGGCAAGAAGGGGCGGGAAGAAGAGGGAGCAAACAGTTAGTCCCATAACCCAATGACCCACCCAGTTTCCCTTTCCCGGAGCGCTCCCTGGTAGAAGGGGCGGGGAGGATGGGTGACACAGAATGGAGGGAAGACAGGGGGCCGGGTTGGAAGCCTAGGATGCGTGAGCGGCCGAAGCCCAGCCCTCCTCCCGCTTCTTGCGACCTCTTACCCTCCAGGCCGGCCTGCGCGCCCGGCTCCTTCGCGGCTGGGGCCTCCTCGCCAGCCGCTGGGCTGACAGCCCGGCCCTCCTCGGACTGCCCCTCCGCTATGGGCTGCAGTCCAGGTCGGTTCTTCTTCCTTCGGGGAGGGACAGGCGGGGGTGGGGGCCGGGGCGGGACCAAAGCCCAGCCAACTGGGGGGTCTCGAGGCGGGACTGGCGGGGCTGGGGCCCGGCTTCGGGACCGGAGTTCCTTGAAGGTGGTGACTTCCCGAGGAGGTGCCGAGGAGCCGCCCGGCGACCCCGAGGGGGGGAGCTCGGTGTCGGGCGAGAAGACTATGAGCCAGTCACTGCGATCTTTCTTCGCCTGCGGGACAAGGGGCAGCCCTGGGCCCCGCTTGCGCTTCTGGGCCAGCTCGTGGAAGGACGTGATTGTCCGGTGGGGCACCGGCTCCTCGCTGACGTCACTTCTCCATCCTCCATCAATTTTCCCTGCATCTGTTTTCGAGCCAGAATCAGTTATTCTTGTGTTGGTTTTCCAACCAGAGTCGAATTTTTCAGGTTCACTTTTCCAGCTAGAGTTAACATTCCCGTTGTTTTTCCAGCCAGTGTTATTGTTTTCAGTGGTTTTCCATTCAGCTTTAGTTTTCTCTGTGTCAATTTTCCAAATTGGGTTAATCTTCCAACTGGGCTCCGTTTTCCCAGCGTCGATTTTCCCATCATCCGCCTCTAAGAGCTCAGAGGTAGGGAGATCCTGCTCCGCCCTCTCGTCCTCTTCCTCCAAGCCTGGGGAAGGGACGTCCTGGCAGGTGGTCAGGGCGTTGCAGTTCGAGTCCAGGCCAGGATCGGGTGAAGAAGAAGCTCCGGAGCAGGAATCAGGAGAGCAGCAGAAGCTGTCCGGTGAGCAGGTGCCAGGGCCTGCTGAAGCCAGTGGGGAGCCCTGCTCCAGGGGGATGATACTGGGCTGAGGGTGGGCATCCTCATCACCAGGGAGGTCCCGCAAGTAGACTGAGACAGGGGACTCATCGGGGCTAAGATCTGAGCAGGAGCTGAGTGAGGAGGAGCAGCCTGGGTCTGAGGGAGAGGCAGCCCCCTCTTCCTCCTGTGACGGGTCCTGCCGGTTTTCTAGGCCCGGACCGTGCTCCTGGCAGCACCGGCAGGGCACAGCTGGGCTGTTGGAATTGGCGTCCACCAGGGTGCCACTGCAGGGGCCCCTGCTCTCCTTGCCCCCAGTGTCTCCTGGAGGAGGGGGTGTGCTCAAAGGCCCCTCCTGTAGCTCAGGACGGCGGGACAAGTGCAGGCCCAGGGAGACGTGCTGGAGGTGGATGTGGTTGAGGTTGCAGAGTAAAGCTCTCTGAGGGGACAGCATGGTGCTAGCGGCGATGGGATGGCTTCTAGAGAACCAGAAGGGTAGGGTCTCTCACATCCACCTACCTGGCAACCACAGGTGCAGACCTAGAAGACAGAGGTGGTGAAGCCCGGCCAGTGAGGACAAGAGCTGCGGGGAAGGACACCGAGGTGACTTGACGGCAGCAGCAGGCCTGAAGGCTCTGGCTGCTTTGGAAGATATTTCAATGAGATGCAAATCGCAATCGACTGACCATTAGTTTCCACTGCAGTGTTTGCAGGTGGAGTCGAATGTAACCCCCCGGGAATGGAGCCGGGAGGGTCAGAGAACGCGGCTGCGCTCTGGATCTCCGAAGGGGGGCGGGGGCCTGGAAGAGGTCCGGGCCCAGAATGGACCTCCAGGTCCCTGCTGCCGCAATCCGGCCCTACCCTCCAGCCTACCCCTTACTCCCAGAGGAAGGGACCCAGGGAGACCCACGCAGATGCCCTGAAAGGAGGTGGAGGATGGGGGTGGGGCAATACGCAGAGTTTGTCTGGTGAATGCAGGAAAGGGGTGGGGGCTGGAGAGGAAAAGGATGGAGCAGCCGTCAGCTTGTCAACTCCGCATCTGCTGGCTGCCTCGGCCGGGCTCCAGCCTGCGCCCTCGCCCCTCGGAACAGCGGTATGTCCATTCTCTCCGCATTCGTCTCCATCGTTCAGCCACCACCGCACCCTTTCTCTATTCATTTCTCCTGCTCCCTTGTCCTGCCCCGCCCCTCGTGCCCAGGTCCATCGGTCTACACCCATGGGCCGAGCCCTCCTCACCAGGGTCCTCCTGGAACCGCTCCGGCCTTGGGCTTGTCCGCGGCTCCCACGGTCCCCGCCCGGCGGGGCACAGAGCGGGAGGGGAGGGGCACTAGCACAACCTACCCTGCGCTGCGCAGCTGCACCCCTTCGCGCATGGGCGTGGCGTAGCTCAGACCCGCCCCCAGCGTTTAGCGTCTTTTGTCACCCACCTAGCGGGTTTGATATATCCTAAGCTTTTGGCCCCTGGGTCCTGCTTCCGTGCAGCGAGTCCTCCCAGCACCCCACCCTGCACATTCTGGAAAGAGCTATACTCTGGCTGGGCCGAGCAAGAACAGAACCACAAGAAGGTTACACGATTATTTATTGAGAGCCTCCTCTCCCCGCCCTTGCAATCTCTAGGTCACTTTCTCCGCTTGTAGATTTTGCGCGCAAGCCCCAGAAAGACGGCTGGGGGCAGGGGTGCTGCGTACTGTTCAATGAGAGCCATAATGTGGCTGTAACTGTCTTCCTCATATTGCAAGAACACTGCCGGCAGATCCAGCTCCTCATATAGCGCCTTCACCCGGGCCACTTTCTCAGCCTCCTTCTGCCCATAATTTTCCTGGAAGAGGTTGAAAGACAGGAAAACGGGCTTGGCCTTCCCCAGAGCCTCCAGGACCCCTCCACTCCCCTCATTCACATATTCCAGAACATCTCCAAAGCCACCCACTCCTTTCCTCCCTCCAATTTTCAAGTGTCTCTACGTAGCTAAAATCCCAAGCTTCCCTTCCCTATCCCAAATATTGCCTCAGACCAGGCATCCTCTACTCCAGGGTTTCTCCACCTTGGCACTATTGAAATTTGGGACCAGATAATCCTGGCTGGGGGAGCTGTTCTGTGTACTACATGTTTGGCAACATCTTTGGCTCCTGCCAACTAGATGTCTGTACCACATGCACACACAGAGTTGTAATGACGATGGCAAAAAATGTCTGCTGACATTGCCAAATGTCCCCTTGGGAGGAAAACTGCCTCCAGTTGAGAACCACTGCTCTATCCCTTTCCACCAACTCAGGGACCCACCACCCTCTCTCAGGCACCTTCAGGATCTGGTACTGTTCTGGAGTGGCCCGTTGCAGACACTGAACCACCAGCCAGCTGCATTTGTTGTCCTGGATGTCAGTGCCAATTTTGCCGGTCACACTGGGGTCCCCAAAGAGGTCAAGGTAATCATCCTGGGCAGGGAGGGGGAGGGCAGCAAAAGAGGAAGGATGAGGTTCCTGGGCAGAGGAGGAGTGAAGCTGGTGCCTGTTCTCTGCTACTGCCTCCTGCCTTCTTACCTGAATCTGAAAGAACTCCCCCATCTCCAGCAGGATCTTCTTGGCATTGGCGTGCTCCTTCTCGCCATCAATTCCTGCCTACAGGGAAAGGGGGGTTAATAAGCCAAACCCCAGAGGTGCCGGCATCTTCCTGGCTGCTTCCTCCCATGGGGTCTTGCCCTACTGCAGCCCCAAATCTTTCCTCTCTCTTCAGACATCTTGGCTTCCCTGACCTAGACAGTCCTGACTGATGGTCCAACCTCAATCCCACTTATTTTTGGCTAGGCCTTCCTGGGAGTCATAAAAGAGATGAATCCATTCTAGAGGTGCACAGCCTGTCTCTTCCCTCACAAATGTCAGTCCCCAAGTCATTCTGATCCACCTTCCTAATATTTTTGCCACCTCCAACTTCTTTCAAGATGAAAAGGAAATGTAGAGAAGCAAGGTCAGGGTAGACACTTAATCCCACTGACTGCCTTTAATCCACTCTTCTCCCTCTCAACCTGGATGATCTCCTCCACACTCCTATCCATACTCAGATACAGGATATATTGTTCCCCTATTATGTGCTAAGCACTTTCATATCCCTTGCCTTGCTTAATCTTTACAGTCCTGTGAAGTAGGAATTTTATCCCCAGCTGAGGAAAGAGACTGAGCGAGACCGACTTGCTCAAGGTCACACAGTTTTTCACCAGGGGTAGCAGTGTTCACGTTTTCTGCTCTATGCCTTGCTGTCCAAAAGCCCCCATCAGCAGAGCAGAGAGGGGTGAGGAGGCTCACTCACCATGTACATGGCTGCAGCTATAGGAAGGTAGAAGGAGTAGAAAGCTGTCTTGTACTTGACAATAGATTTGTACCTGAGTAAGGGGAGAAGAGAAACTCCTCAGGAGGGCAATGCGCATCCTGAGCCCTCCCTCGCTGTCCAGACATGGTTCGCGCTGTCCCTCACCTCCCCTCACCTCTTTTCAGTGAATCTGACAAGATCCACATTGCCCTGGGGGGCTGTGAGGAGGTCCAGGGTCTGCCCAATCTCAGTCTGATAGGAACTCTAAGCAAGACAAAGACGGTCCATGAGCCAGGCTTTCTCCAGATATGCGAAACCCTGGTATCCCAAGCCCAACATCCCATACCAGCTGACAACTGGGCAGAATCAGAAAGGCAACAGAAGGGGAGAAAGCCCCAAAACTCAAGGCCCATATTCATACACACAGTCCTTTATCACCCTTTCTTCCAATTACACAGGACAGAGAAGCCCTTTCTTGCCACTACCACAACCCCACTTCCCAACACCCTTCCTCGCTTTCTTTCCCTTCCAGGCACGCTGCAATCCTGTACCCTGAAACCAGCTAGATGAGCATGTCCTATAGAGGCCAAGGCTACCATGAGCACCCTCTGGGCATCGGGCCCTGTCTGCAATACACCTGCAGGAAGAGCTCGATCAGGTTCAGGTAATAGGGCTGCTCCCGGCAATAGAGCTTCAGCAGGCGGTAGATACATGCTTCCAGGAGGTTAGCATCATTGATGGCATCCAAACCCACGCCTGGCTGTCATGACAGACAGAAAAACAAGCAATCAATCTCTAGTCTCAGTTCATACTAAGAGCCATCCCCCCAACACCTCAACCAGGCCACATATAACCACCTCCCTGTGGCCTGTCCCCATACCCACTGCTATTTTCCTGCCCACATTACCTTCTGATACCAGCAGATCTGTCCCCGGCGGGTAAGGGATGAATCCATGATGTCATCTGCCACCAGGAAGAAAGCTTGCAGCTAGAAAGAGTGGAATAAGACCTGCAGGGCTCCTCATTACTGTTCCTTCTATCAGCAACAGAGCTGCTACTTTATATCTGTATATAGTTTTGCTTTTTTTTTGGTGGGGGACAGAGTCTCACTATTATCCAGTGCAGTGGTGCAATCACGGCTCACTGTAGCCTCTAACTCCCAGGCTCAAATGATCCTCCCACTTCAGCTTCCTGAGTTCCTGAGACCATAGGCACATACCCCATGCCTGGCTATTTTTTTTTTTAATTTATTTTTTGTAGAGACAGGGTCCCACTATGTTGCTCAGGCTGGTTTTGAACCCCTGGGTTCAAATGATCCTCCTGCCTCAGCCTCCCAAATTACTGGGATTACAGGCATGAGGCATCACAGCCGGCCAGAGCTGCTGCCTTTGACAGTCCCTATGAGCTGGGAAAGTCAGGATGGGGAGACAGAAGACTTCTGTGCTATGGAGACTTGGGAAGTGACATAACATGTTTGGCTCAGACTCCCCGCCTATAAAATGGAACTAAAACACTGTTGTTTTAGGTAAGAAACTAGAACAGATCTTTGACATCTCTAATGAGCCCTAGATTATGCCTGGTGTCAGGGAGATTAGGAAACACCTTCATATACCGTACTCTATTCTTGCCAAAAACCTCAATGAATGCTTAAAGTAAGATCTATTCATGAAACTGACTTTACATTACTTCCTAAATAAAAGAAGGCTATTCCCACATTGCCCCCAGCACTGTGTTTGAACACCCCGGTGACTAGGAACACAGCCTTACCTAAAGCAGCTCCTTAGCAGTGCAGGTCTAATAAGGTAGAACTGAAATCTGACTTTGACCTATGAGTCTCAGACATCTTTAAACATCTTTAAACATTAACTAAGGGCTTACTCTTCTGAGTGCCCATCTGAAGGTACCTGAACGTGTCGGGTTTCCCACTAGACCATGAACTCCTTGGAAGCAGGGACAGTAACTTCTCCCTCTTAGCATTTGCAGAGCCTAGCACAGCACTAGGCCTGGAGTGAGAGTTTCCTAAACACTTGTCTGACAAAGAAATTAATAAAACACTCTAACATTCCCTGTGATACTTCTTGCAGTCAGTCAAACTATGTTTTGGTTCCTTAAATAGCTTTTCTTTTCTTTTTTTTTTGAGATAGAGTCTCACTCTATCACCCAAGCTGGAGTGCAGTGGCGCCATGTGGGTTCACTGTAACCTCCGCCTCCCAAGTTCAAGCGATTCTCCTGCCTCAACCTCCCAAGTAGCTGGGACTACAGGCACCTGCCACCACCAACTGCTAGGCCAGCTAATTTTTGTATTTTCATTCAGTAGAGACAGGGTTTTGCCATGTTGGCCAGGCTGGTCTTGAACTCCTGACCTCAAGTGATCCGCCTGCCTCGGCCTCCCAAAGTGCTGGGATTACAGGCGTGAGCCATCGTGTCTGACCATTAAATAGCTTTTCAAGACATGGTTTGGGTTGCTTTTTTAAAGAGACAAGGGTCTTGTCATGTTGCCCAAGTTGGACTTGAACTCCTGGGCTCAAGTGATCCTCCTGTCTCAACCTCTTGAGAATCTAGGGATATAGGCACACACCAGCGCACCCAGCTCAAGACATGGTTTTTATTTTCATAACTTATTTCCTTTTTTTGTTTTTCCACTTCTAGATACATACCCAGGTTTTTGTTTTTGAGATGGAGTTTCACTCTCATTGTCCAGGCTGGAGTGCAATGGCGCAATCTCGGCTCACTGCAACCTCCGCCTCCCGGGTTCACGCGATTCTCCTGCCTCAGCCTCCCAAGTAGCTGAGATTACAGGCACGTGCCATCACACCCGGCTAATTTTTGTGTTTTTAGTAGAGACAAGTTTTCACCATGTTGGTCGGGCTGGTCTCGAACTCCTGACCTCATGTGATCCATCCGCCTTGGCCTCCCAAAGTGCTGGGATTTTAAGTGTGAGCCAATGCACCCGGCCCTATACCCAGGTTTTAATTTTTATTATTATTTTCTTTTGAGACAGGATCTCACTCTGTCACCCAGGCTTGAGCAGAAGACATGGTTTGTGTGTTTTTTTTTTTTTGAGATGGAGTTTCGCTCTTGTTGCCCAGGCTGGAGTGCAATAGCGCGATCTTGGCTCACTGCAACCTCCGCCTCCCGGGTTCAAGCGATTTTCCTGCCTCAGCTTCCCGAGTAGCTGGGATTATAGGCATGTGCCTCCACGCCTGGCTAATTTTGTTTTTTTTGTTTTTTGTTTTTTGGTTTTTTTTGAGACAGAGTCTCGCTCTTGTTGCCCAGGCTGGAGTGCAGTGGCACAATCTCAGCTCACTGCAAGCTCCGCCTCCCAGGTTCACGCCATTCTCCTACCTCAGCCTCCCAAATAGCTGGGACTACAGGCGCCTGCCACCATGCCCGGCTAATATTTTTTTTGTATTCTTAGTAGAGACGGGGTTTCACCATGTTAGCCAGGATGGTCTCGATCTCCTGACTTCATGATCCGCCCGCCTCAGCCTCCCAAAGTGCTGGGATTACAGGCATGAGCCACTGCGCCCAGCCTAATTTTGTATTTTCGGTAGAGATGGGGTTTCCCCATGTTGGTCAGGCTGGTCTCGAACTCCTGACCTCAGGTGATCCACCTGCCTCAGCCTCCCAAAGTGCTGGGATTACAGGCATGAGCCACTACACTTGGCCTAGAAGACATGGTTTTTAAGACTTTATCCCATCCTAATCCTGTGTGCTGTAGTGGATCCACATTGCAAAGGAAGCATGCAACACCGCCTGCCAGAGCCCAGCATGGGCCGTGGGGAAAGGACCGTTGCAATCACTGCTGTTATAGGCAGGGTCCTCAGGGAAGGAGGCATCCATCTGCATCTTTACCTCTGACCTAAACTCAGAAGAGTAGTGTGGAGGTCCTGGGCTTTCCACATAAAAGGCACATGTTTAATTGACTCTGTGTTTATTTGGAGTAGCATGGTTTCCCTGAAGCCACCCATTCACTGCCTCTCCCAAGGGTGACTGCAAGGACAATCTTGTTTCAGCCACCACCACTCAACCATGATGGTCTCCAAGATAATTAATTCCATGGCCTCCCCAAATTTCCTCTGCCTCCTAGCACTGATTCTTAACCCCACCAGCACTTTCTATTTATTAGGGAAATTAAAAAAAAAAAAAAAAAAAAAAAACCCAGGCCAGGCACAGTGGCTCACACCTGTTATCCCAGTACTCTGGGAGGCCGAGGCAGGCAGATCACTTGAGCCCGGGAGTTCAAGACCAGCCTGGGCAACATAGTGACACTCCATCTCTACCAAAAAACTATTTAAAAAGCCGGGCGTGGTGGCAGGCACCTGTAGTCTCAGCTACTTGGGAGGCTGAGGTGGAAGGATCGCTTGAGCCCAGGAGGTCGAGGCTACAGTACGCCATGATTGCACCACTACACGCCAGCCTGGGCAACAGAATGAGGCTTTGTCTCTAAAAAAAAATTTAGACCAGGCGCGGTGGCTCACGCCTGTAATCCCAACACTTTAGGAGGCCGAGATGGGCAGATCACTTGATGCCACAAGTTCAAGACCAGCCTCAGCAACATGGCGAAACCTAGTCTCTAAAAAAAAGCCAAGTAGAGGCTCGCTCCTGTAGTCTCAGCTACTTGGGAGGCTGAGGCGGTGGAAGGGTGGCTTCCGCTCCAGAGGCAGAGATTGCAGTGAGCCAAGATCATGCCACTGCACTCCAGCCTGGGTAACAGAGTAAGACCCTGTATCAAAAAAAAAAAAAAAAAAATTAAAAAATTTTAAAAACTTACAGGTGAAACTAGGGTGCTGCCAGGGTTAAGAACTGATTCTAGGCCAGGTGCAGTGGCTCAAACCTGTAACGCCTGTAATCCCAGCGCTTTAGGAGGACGAGGCAGATGGATCACAAGGTCAGGAGTTCCAGACCAGCCTGACCAATATGGTGAAACCCCGTCTCTACTAAAAATACAAAAATTAGCCAGGGATGGTGGCATGTGCCTATAATCCCAGCTACTTAGGAGACTGAGGCAGGAGAATTGCTTGAACCTGGGAGGCAGAGGTTGCAGTGAGCCAAGATGGTGCCACTGCACTCCAGCCTGGGCAACAGAGAGAGACTCCATCTCAAAAAAAAAAATGAACTGATTCTACCAGTTAACCACTGGCCCCTCAAGGTCTTGCTTCCCTTGGCCCCCATAGCTTTGCTCCTCTGCTCTGCCCTCATCCTCCTTCCCTTCCTTCCTTGCCTGTCATCTCCATATTTTGAACCCCTCAGCCCCTCAGCATCCCTGTCATCCAGGGCCCTCTCCCTGGATGCCATGGGCCTATTACCTCCTTGGAAGCAAATCTCTATTCTCCAGACCCATCTCCCCGACAAGTTCCAGACTGGAATTTCCACCGCCCACAGGACAGGCAGATCCACCTGCTCCACCCATACCAAGAACGTACCCGGGCTGACTGTGCTCAGCACGTCTTCCCTTGAGCCAGCTGCTCCTCTCAGGCCAGGAACTCAGCATCATCGTCACTCACCAAGTTCAGAATGCTCTTCCCTTTTGGGCTCACTGCCACCCTCCTCGGGCATGGCACCCCTCCCAGAACCCAGTCCCCCTGCCACTAATGAAAGCTTTAGGCCATGCCAGCAAACTAGACACCTTCAAGACCAAGACGAACTGGTATAGAAGACAAGGGGATGTGGGGATTGGAGCAAACTAGAGAAAGCACACAGGAGAACACATGCCGTCTTGCAGAAGTTGCATCCACTCAGCTTCAGCCAATTGTTGCTATGCGGGAACATGGACCCAAATCTTACAATTTCCCAAGCCATGCTAGAAATCTAGGTTTTAGTGTGAAATCTCTTTGTTAAATTTAGGAGACTTAATTGTAAAACATTTTCAAAATACTATCAGTGAGCTGCCAGTTTTCAATCTCTGCTTCTGAATAGCCTTTGGAAGACCTCTGTCACCTTTTTTTTTTTTTTTTTTTTTTTTTTTTTGAGATGGAGTTTCGCTGTTGTTGCCCAGGCTGGAGTGCAATGGTGCAATCTCAGCTCATCGCAACCTCTGCCTCCCAGGTTCAAGCGATTCTCCTGCCTCAGCCTCCCGAGTAGCTGGGATTACAGGCATGCGCCACCACATCCAGCTAACTTTGTATTTTGAGTAGAGATGGGGTTTCTCCATGTTGGTCAGGCTGGTCTCGAACTCCGGAACTCAGGTGATCCTCCCCCCTTGGCCTCCCAAAGTGCTGGGATTGCAGGTGTCAGCCACCACGCCCAGCCTCCTCTGTCACTTTTATAGCCATCCTCTGCTCAGAGGAAAGAGCTGACACCTCTCTGCCCAGTCTCGAGGCCCCAGTCCACACTGTCTACAACTATCTACAGCCATCTTCATACCTAATGCCAAAAGAGGCTCCCCACATTAGTTAACCCTTGGAGTGATTCACTCTAAATTTGGCCGTAGCACACTAGAGACAAAGAAACACAAACACAACCCAGAAATAAGTTTCAGGCCCATCCCTCCCCTTCCCACCCAAGTCACCACCATTGCAGGAAACTTCTTCTCCCTTGCCCTACCCCTCTCACCAGTTCCACACACCAGCCCACAGTCCAGGCCCGCTGGAGACTATCAGCATCCTGTTTCCTTGGCTCCACCAGCTCCCGGAATGCTACTACCACCGTCAAACCCCGGTTATACTTGCCTCCAATGGCATTGTACTCCAGGACCTGGAGGGCAAGGGAAGAGGTACAGGGTATCAGGGTCCATACAGCAGCTACTGTGAGTTTTCTCCTTGCTCTCTCCCATTTCCAACCACCACCTAACTTTATCCTCCCCAACCCCAACTCCTCTTCAAGGAGCCTCTGGAATTGCTACTGTCTTTACTCCTTCCCCAAATTTCTGAAGCAAAGCTAGAAGAGGTCCCAGTACCCAGGCACTTTCTTTCTGCATGGTCTACCCTAGTAAATTTATTTTTTGTTTTTATTTATTTATTTATTTATTTATTTATTTATTTTTTTGAGATGAATTCTCTCTCTGTTACCCAGGCTGGGGTGCAGTGGCACGATCTTGGCTCACTGCAACCTCTGTCTCCCGGGTTCATGAAATTCTCCTGGCTCAGCCTCTCGAGTAGCTGGGATTACAGGTGCCCACCACCATGCCCATCTAATTTTTGTATTTTTAGTAGAGACAGAGTTTCACCATGTTGGCTAGGCTGGTTTCGAACTACTGACCTCAAGTCATCCACCCGCCTTGGCCTCCCAATAAATTTAAAACCTCCATAGTGCAGATTAAATGCTGCTCCCAAACCCAGAACAGGGCTTGAACCCACGGAAAACTCAGTACATGCTATAGGGATGACTGGCTTGTTCAGGTCCCTCCCCAGTTTCCTTCCCCATCCCCACCTCTCCTAGACTTCCCCTTCACAACCCATCCCTACTTTTCCAGCCACCTCTGCCTACCAGGGTTCAACCCTCCTGCAAATGAAAAGCCTCCTTCATTATATTAAAACAAAGCCTCTCCAAAGTCGGCCAGAAGACAGCTTACAGGGGACCCAAGCTGTGGGATCCATCTCCCACTCCTCCAGTGGTGTCTCCTCTTGCATCTCACTTTGCCTTCTGCTGCCTGGCTCTCAATCAGACCTAACTAACAGGGAAGACTTCATCTCGCTATGTCACTCAGGCTGGAGTGCAGTGGCACAATCACGGCTCACTGCAACCTCCGCCTCCCAGGTTCAAGTGATTCTCCTGCCTCAGCCTCCTGAGTAGCTGGGACTACATGTGCGCGCCACCACGCCCAGCTAATTTTTGTATTTTTAGTAGAGACAGGGGTTTCACCATGTTGACCAGGCTGGTCTCGAACTCCTGACCTCATGATCCCCCCCACCTCAGCCTCCCAAAGTCCTGGGATTACAGGCGTGAGCCACCATGCCGGGCCAAGACTCTTTTAATCCCCATTCCAGTATAGGCAAAGCCCCCCTTTCCCTTCATTCCCCTGAGATATATGAGATAGACAGCATTTATAAAAAGAATTTTAATAGATACTCCAGAATCAACAGGAAAAAAATTGGCAAGTATCACAGCAATAGTTCATGTTCTAGAATAGGGGTTTCTAATGATACAATAACTTCACTCAGGCCCCAGGGAGATAGGACAATATCAGACTGCCTTCTTCCCCGGTCTCTGCCAACCTAACAGCTTCTGATTTCAGGACACAAAATCTAAGACTTGCCAGGTTCAAGGCCTCCACCCCCAAAGCAAAGCAGTTTGGATGACCCACCTTCCATCAGAGCCAAAAGTCAGGTTGATGGACTGAGTAAGTATACTTGCCCAGGCCCCAACCTCTCCAGAGCAGACTCGAGTCCCTCAGGTAAAAGCTTTCTCGGCCAGGCGCGGTGGCTCACACCTGTAATCCTAGCACTTTGGGAGGCCGAGGTGGGTGGATCACCTGAGGTCAGGAGTTCGAGACCAGCCTGGTCAACACAGTGAAACCCCGTCTCTATTAAAAATACAAAAGTTTGCTGGATGTGGTGGCACGCACCTGTAATCCCAGCTACTCAGAAGGCTGAGGCAGGAGAATCACTTGAACCCAGGAGGTGGAGGTTGCAGCAAGCCGAGATCGCACCATCGCACTCCAGCCCAGGTGACAGAGCAAGGCTCTGTCTCAAAAAAAAAAAAAAAAAAGCTTTCTCTCACATCTGTCAAAAGTCCCCCATAAGCCACAGGTGAATGCCACACATATACAGAGCAACTGAACCAAAGGCTTACTCCCCCAAGTCATGAATCCCTCACCTCCTTGAGCCGGGCAATAGCATCTCCTATCTCTGGGTGCCCCATCTCATCCTCAGTCAGCACCCTAACGATCTGGGAGAAGTGCTGAACGAAATCCTGCTTTTCTTGGGCATAAACATCTGAATTCTGGTCTCCGTTCATTCTGAGGGAGGAGCAAAGGGCTCTAAGTAGAAGAAAAACAAGTCAGAAACCTGATCAGCTGCTCCCCTCCCCAAGGCCCCTCACCCCAACCACACTCACCGAGGTTCCTCTGTCCACGCTTGGCACCAGCAGCGGGCACTGTGCCAGGCCAGGACTGGGTACCCGTGCACCAGGGAGGGCCGCCGTAGGGAACCCAGCCACCTCTCCCGGGGTGCCCAGTAGGGGGCTGGCAGCAGGAAGACCCCCACAGATCTCAACCAGCGGGACAGGGGCATCCTGGGAGTGGCATAGGGAGGGGGCACTAAGCACTCCCTGCAGGGGCAAGCACCAAAGGCAGAGGCATGGTGGCAGCTCCCCAGATAACTCCCACCCCAGCCTTAGCCCAGAGTGCCCCTCCCTCTTGTGGAATGTGCTTGGGGACAATTACAGGAAGGATACGCAGGGAACAAAAAAGTATGGCTGGGTGACTGAGACCCAACTAATCACCACTTACAATAAACAGGCTAGAACTCAGTGCCTTCAAGATGGCGTGCACAAGGCTGGGTAAGGAGGCGGTACAGAGTGAAGCACCCCAGGATTAGGGGCTGAAAGGACCCTTAAGTCATCCTATTTTACACAAGCCAAACTGAGGCTCTAGGAGGTAGGAAGATAGTAGAGGCAGAGCCAAATCTAGAACCCAGGTCTCCCCTGGGCAGTGGAGAGGGGTGCCCAGGGTCTGAGTTACGCCCCAAGGAGGAAAGAAGCATTGGAGCGAGAACCCATGGGTGCTGCGTCCATATGGTCCGGGGTGCTTGAACCGCGCGTCCCAAGCCCCACAGGAATCGCTAGGACTGAGCAGATAGGCTCGGAGCAACTCTAGACGGGAGAGAAGGGCTCGCAGCAAAGGAGTAAATCGGGGTCCGGGCATATTGGGGATTCCAGGAAAGCACAAGGGCAGAGTTGGGAAGTCTCCACACCCCTAGAAGGCCAGCCAGTCTAGCCCACCGACCTTCAAAACGGACACAACAGGCTGGCCTTCCGATGCCTCACAGTATCGTTACAGAAGTAAGGCCCGGTCTCGGCCCCCTTCCTCCAAGGCCCAGCACACATCCTCTCTCACCTGTTCCCAGATACGGATTCCTGCTCGGTCCCGCTTGTTGGCGGGTACTCCTAAAAGCAGAATCCGCTCCGCGATCGGCTCTGTGGGTCGAGTAGTTCCCGCTCTCCCCACACTAAGGGCGGAAATATATAATTAGACTACAACTCCCAATGTGCCCGCGGGAGGGACAGATAACGCGATCCTGCGTGTCCTGGCTGGGCGAAGATGAGCCGCGCTGATTGGCTGCTGGCCGTCGTGTGAGCATGGCGCACTGTGGCACTGTGACGGACAACCAATGGAAGGGCTGAAGTCTAGAGGTCGCGGCTGGAGGCGTCAGTGCCGGAAGCGAGCCAGGCTGCGAACGTCCCCGCTGTGGCTTTGGCTGCCTGTCTTACTCAAGTTTTCATTATCTTCCTGGGCAGCTGATTGGCACGTTAGTAAAACGCAGCAGGACTAGCTTTCTCACTTATTAGTTCTCTAACTTTAGGCAAATCATTTAACGTCTGTGATCCTCAGTGAACTTGCTTGAAACTAGCTTTCCTCATCTGTTGAATGAGGGTGGTAATACCATGAGGTAATGTGTGCAAAGTGCTTTAAGGGCTTAAGAAAGATGAGTCTTGGGCCGGGCACGGTGGCTCACGCCTGTAATCCCAGCACTTTGGGAGGCCGAGGCGGGTGGATCATGAGGTCAGGAGTTCGAGACCAGCCTGACCAATGTGGGGAAACCCCGTCTCTACTAAAAATACAAAAAAAAAAAAAAAAAAAATAGTCGGGCGTGGTGGCGCGCGCCTGTAATCCCAGCTACTCAGGAGGGCTGAGGCAGGAGAATCGCTTGAACCCGTAAGGCAGAGGTTGCAGTGAGCTGAGATCCAGCGAACCACTGCACTCTAGCTGGCTGCACTCTAGCTGGGGAGACAGAGCAAGACTCCGTCTCAAAAAAAAAAAAAAAAAAAAAAGATGAGTCTCACACTTGTAATTCCAGCACTTTGGGCGGATCACCTGAGGTCAGGAATCTGAGACCAGCCTGGTCAACATGGCAAAACCCCTTCTCTACTAAAAATACAAAAGTTACCCAGGTGTGCTGGTCCGCGCCTTAATTCCAGCTACGCGGGAGGCTGCAACCTCGCTTCCCGGGTTCAAGTGATTCTCCTGGATTACAGGTGCCTGCCAGCATGCCCAGCTAATTTTTGTGTTTTTAGTAGAGAGGGGGTTTCTCCAGGTTGGCCAGCCTGGTCTGGAACTCCTGACCTCAAGTGATCCAGCCACCTCGACCTCTGAAAGTGCTGGGATTACAAGTACGAGCCACTTGGCCCGGGCAGTTATTTATTTATTATAAGCTAAACAAGGGTTGGATTATTCATGCCTCTGCTTTGTAGACCATATAGAGTTAACTCCCTGATGTCGACACACCATGTGGTAGGAGTATAGCGTTGAAGACCACCAGAGGTCACTCTAGTTGCCATCTTGGTTTTGGTAGGTTTTGGCCAGTTTCTTTCCTGCAATCTGTTTTATCAGCAAGGTCTTTATGACCTGTATCTTGAGCCAATCTCCTATCTCATCCTGTGACTTAGAATGCCTAAACCAACTGGAAATGCAGTCCAGTAGGTCTCAGCCTTATTCTACCCAGTCCCTATTCAAGATGGAGTTGCTCTGGTTCACGCACCTCTGACAATTATGCTAAGTGAAATAAGCCAGACTCAAAAGGACAGATACTGTATGATTCCGTGTATATAAGGTACTGTCACCGGTGGAGGGTGTCCAGGTTTTTGGCATCTTGAACAAAGAATTGGACAAAACACGGCTGGGTGCAGTGGCTCACGCCTGTAATCCCAGCGCTTTGGGAGGCCAAGGTGGGCGGATCACGAGGTCAGGAGTTCAAGACCAGCCTGGCCAACATAGTGAAACCCCATCTCTACTAAAAAATCCAAAATTAGCCCAGCATGGTGGCGCACACCTGTAGTGCCAGCTACTCGAGAAGCTGAGGCAGGAGAATCGCTTGAACCCGGGAGGCGGAGGTTGTGGTGAACCGAGATCGCTCCAGGAGGAATGAACCAGGAGGAATGAACAACTGCAGATGCGTGGCCTTAACAGCTGTAACACTCACCGCGAAGGTCTGCAGCTTCACTCATGAGCCAGCAAGACCACGAACCCACCAGAATGAAAAAACTCTGAA
Organism: Pan troglodytes; assembly: GCF_028858775.2. Classification (NCBI taxonomy): domain Eukaryota; kingdom Metazoa; phylum Chordata; class Mammalia; order Primates; family Hominidae; genus Pan; species Pan troglodytes. The sequence continues at coordinate 93,889,232 of NC_072398.2, forward strand.
CACATCTGAACATCAGAAGGAACAAACTCCGGACACTGTAACACTCACTGCGAGGGTCCGCGGCTTCATTCTTGAAGTCAGTGAGACCAAGAACCCACCAATTCCAGATACATAAATCTGCATGTGTGAGTGTGGATATTGTGTGAGTGTTAGAGTGGAGTACGTATTTGTGTGTGTGTGTGGAATGGTGGGGAGCTTTGTGTATGTTTACATGTGTGTATGTGTCTGACCAGGGGGCACCTCGTCTGTGAAGCTGCCCTGACCTCCTTCTGCCCTCACTCACAATGCTCTGTCTCTCCTGGTGTCCCTCTGTGTGCTGAGCACAGTTCTGTCAGTGCCCCCCGACTTCCTTTATTAAACCTGACTGGCCTCGCTCCTGTCTCCATCCCCACACTGAGCAGAGACCTGGGCCTAGTGGCCTCACCTCCTCCAGTCTGGCATGCGTCGGGGCACGGCCCATATGGGGGTTCAGTCCATGCCTGTGGAATGAAAAGCCACCTGCGTTTGTGTCTGTGCATGTGTGAGTGTGGCTGTTGGAGCATGTGTGTTTGTGGCAGGAGGGAGGGCTCTCAACTGACAAAGCTGAGTATTGTGTTTGGATGCTGGGCTTCTGTTTCTCACCCACAGGCCTCTTGCTCAGGGATGATCCTGTGACAAAGTGCAGACCATGCTTCATGTGGTCACTTGTGGACCAGGGTCAGCCAGACTGCTGAGGAAACTGGCCTGATTTCAGGTCAAAGTGTCTGTCCCTTAGCTGGACAGGACACGGGCTGCTTTGGAGAACTGCCCCCCACCTCCTGCTAATCCCTTGGGACTGGGATATCTGGGATTCCTATCCTCCCAACTGGTTCTGGAGTCAGTTCAATATTGCCAGACCACAGCTGGGCATGGTGGCTCATGCCTGTAATCCCAGTACTTTGGGAGGTGAAGGCGGGTAGATCACTTGAGCCCAGGAGTTCTGCACCAGCCTGGACAACGTGGTGAAACTCCATCTCTACAGAAAACACACACAAAAAAAAAATTAGCTGGGCATTGTGGTGTGTGCCTGTAGTCCCAACTCCTTGGGACGTTGAGGTGGGAGGATCACCTGAGCCCAGGAGATTGAGACTGCAGTGAGCAGAGATCATGATACTGCATTCCAGCCTGGGCTACAGAGGAAGGCCCTGTATCAAAAACAAAGTAATGCCAGACCATCCTTAAAGTCCCATGTCTCTGCCAACACCACAAGCACAAGGCCTGAATCCCCAGTCCCTGAAGTCTGCCACATTCTCTGTGGGTACAAATTTTGTCTCTCTTTATTTGTTGTGTCTTCTATATACAGAAAGATGAGGCCCCATGCTCATTTCCCTCAGGAAGTCCTCTCTACTATCTCTCTCTTTCTTTTCCAACTCCAGAGTCAGAGACTTCTCCCTTTCCCACCAACTGAAACAGTCCCAAGGGGCAGGCATGGAGCTTAGTGGTTACAGCTCGGGCTCTGGAGCTCCACTATCTGGGCCTGAATCCCAGCTCCACTCCTGACAAGACTTTTTGCATCAGACAAGTGTATTCCGTAGGGTTTCTTCAGGAAATAAAGAATTCTCTTAAATTGGATAATTTGAAGGTGTTTCATAACAGGATTATACAAACGAATGGGCAGGGTGTTGGTAAACCACAACGGATAGTGCATTACCCCAGATCTAATAACAGTGGGCTTTGTTACCCCTGTAAGGGTCCAAGGGATAGGGAGAGAATGGTCCCTAGAATGGCAACTGGGGAGGTAAATGCTCAACCTCACCCTCTCCATCTCATCTCCTATGGGTGCCACTCTCCAAACCCTACAGATGCCACTGTGCAAAGCCGTCAGCCTCCTGGCCCCACAGCAGAGTGGAAAAGGAACACACCTTGCTACGGCCCAGTTCCCTCATCTGTAAAACAGCCTGTTGATCCTACCTTCTTTCTAGGTTGTCACAATGATAAAAGGAGATGGTGTCCATGAGGCACGAATGCTGTTCCAGCACACAGGAAGTGTGCTCGATGAACAGCTCCAACTGTCTGACTATGGATTTTAATGATTAACTGGCTTCTCAAATTTAGCCTGTCAAAACAGAAAGCTTGAATTTCCCCCTACTTCAAACCTATTTCTTCCGTAGTCTCAGTTAGTGGCGCTACCATCTACCCAACTGCTCAAGCCAGATTCTTCGACACTAGAAGCCGCCCTCTCCACGGCTGTTTTGCCGTTCCACTCTGCTGGCTCTTCTCCAAAATGCATCTCCAAGCCGTCCCCCTCTCTTCGTCTTCACTGCCAACATGCTAGTCCATCACCTACCACCTAGATTCTTCCTAAGCCCGCAGTAGTTCTGCCTGTACCTACCATCTGTTCTTTTTTTTTTTTTTTTTTGAGACGCAGTTTTGCTCTTGTTGCCCAGGCTGGTGTGCAATGGCATGATCTCGGCTCACTGCAACCTCTGCCTCCCGGATTCAAGTGATTCTCCTGCCTCAGCCTCCCAAGTAGCTGGGATTACAGGCACGCACCACCACACCTGGCTAATTTTTTGTGTTTTTAGTAGAGACGAGGTTTTACCGTGTTAGCCAGGCTGGTCTCAAACTCCTGACCTCAGGTGATCCGCCTGCCTTGGCCTCCCAAAGTGCTGGGATTACAGGCGTGAGCCACCGCTCCCGGCTACCATCTATTCTTTACCCAGCAGCAGAAGGGACCTAAACCATCAGTTGGATCATGTCCATCCCCTGGGTAAACCCACCACATTACAAGATCCTGCTCAGGTCCCCTATCTTCACTATGGGCCACGACCCTGCACTCCAGGCACGCAGCCTCATTGCAGCTCTTTGTCTCCTTGGCACCAAGCTTTTTCTTCCTCAGAGCCTTGGCATATATTATTTCTGCCCCCGCCCCGCCGCTATGGAAAACCCCTTTCTCCATTTGCCCCCACCAGTTCCTTCTTATCCTTCAAATTTCAGCTTCAAAATAATCACTTCAAAGAGGCCTTCCTCAACCATCTCATCTTGTCTAAAATATATCCTCTAGGTCAGGCATGGTGGCGTGCACCTGTAATCCCAGCTACTCAGGAAGCTGAAGCATGAGAATTGCTTGAACCCAGGAGGCAGAGGTGGCAGTGAGCTGAGATCGTGCCACTGCACTCCAGCCTAGGTGACAAGAGTGAAACTCCGTTTCCAAAATAAATAAATAAATAAAATAAAATACACCCTCTCTCTTCTCCCACTGGCTTCTGTGTTCCAGCACCCTGATCCACTACTTAGTAGCACTTGCAAGGTTTGTAGTTACATATTTATTTCTCTGATACTTGTTGATAGTCTGTCTCCCCACTATACTGTAAATCTCACAGAGGGCAAAGGCCCTGTCTGTTTTGCTCACTACTGTGTCCTTAGGGCCTGATACAGCGTAGGTGCTCGATAAAGATTGGACAGTGGGGAATGGGCAAACGGTAACTAATGAATGTTATGATGATGATGATGCTATCAAAGCCCTTCCAGAGAATCCCACCAGTTAGTATCAGCTGAACCCACAGCTAGTGTCACACCAAAAGTGGCATCAGGGCAGCACTCACAAAGGATGCCCCAAACCATCCCAAGATGGGGCTGGTTGGGATTCCAGTGAATGAAGCACTAAATGCCAGGGCAATCAGGCCAAAGCATACATTAGGGGAACTTACCTACAGAACAGCTACTGCACATCCTTGCTGTGGACAATGGGACAAAGTGTGTTCTACCCAGGTATGTTCTCAAGGAGGGGTTCGGGGTATGGTGTTTATAGAAGTGTTTAAGAAATTTGAAGCCAGTACTATGGCTCACACTTGTAATCCTGGCATTTTGGGAGACCAAGGCAGGAGGACCACTTGAGCATAGGTGTTCAAGACCAACCTGGGCAACAGAGTGACACCAGTCTCTACAAAAATAAAAAGTCAGCACCTGTGGAAAGAAAGGAAAAAAATATTTTTAATAAATAAAAATTTAAAAAGTAGCCAGGCATGGTGGTGCACACCTGTAGTACCGGCTACTTGGGAGGCTGAGGTGGGAGGATCGTTGGAGCCCAGGAAGTCAAGGCTACAGTGAGCCATGATCACACGAGTGCACTCCAGCCAGGGTGACAGAGTGAGACCCTTTAAAACAAAAAGAAAGAAACAAAGGCTGGGCATGATGGCTCACACCTGTAATCCCACCAGTTTGAGAGGCCGAGGCTGGTGGATACTTGAGGCCAGGAGTTGGAGACCAGCCTGGACAACATGGTGAAACCCCGTCTTTACTAAAAATACAAAAATTAGGCCGGGCACAGTGGCTCACACCTGTAATCCCAGCACTTTGGGAAGCCGTGGCGGGCAGATCACCTGAGGTCAGGAGTTCGAGACCAGCCTGACCAACATGGTGAAACCCCGTCTCTACTAAAAATACAAAAATTAGCCAGGCGTGGTGGTGCATGCCTGTAATCCCAGCTACTCAGGAGGCTGAGACAGGATAATCGCTTGAACCCAGGAGGCAGAAGTTGCAGTGAGCCAAGATCACGCCACTGCACTCCAACCTGGGCAACAGAGTCAGACTCAGTCTCAAAAAAAAAAAAAGAAAAGAAAAGAAAAAAGAAAAACAAAATTAGCTGGGTGTGGTGGTGCACGTCTGTAATCCCAGCTACTCGGTAGGCTGAGGCAGGAGGATTGCAGAGGTTGCAATGAACTGAGATTGCGCCACTGCACTCCAGCCTGGGCGACAGAGTGAGACTCTGTGAAAAAAAAAAGAAAAAAGGAAGGAAGGGAGGGAGGAAAGAAAATTTCCCTGGGGGTAGGAGTCTATAAGTTTAGCAAAATAGTCGATCTTTCAGTGTTTCCAGCAACAACCTAATCAAGTTTATCAGTGTCTGAGAATGTTCAAGGTACCATCTTGGGTTCAAACATGTAGGCGAAAACATGCAGCTGGCCAGGTTACAGAGTGGTGAAGGCACTCTGCATTTCTTGGTTGAGACAGAGAAAAAAAGTGGTCAGAACTGGGTAACCCTCCCCCCACCATATTATCACAGTGATCCCTTTTGTCTTTCTTCAGGCTCCAGCCCCACCCTACAGCCCCTGCTCCCTGGATTCACTAGAGCTAACTTCAGTAAAGTACAAAGAAAATGGGGCCATATGACTGGCCAAAAAAAAAATATCTATTCACGTGGATGACCAGATAGTATGAATGGATTGAAAATTTATCAGGAAAAAAGGATGAGAGGAAATGCCAGGAGATGAGGGCAGAGAGCAGGCAGTTCTGGGGGAGGGACTCTGTGGGGACAGGGTGGCCTACTGGGTGTGCCCCTTTTCTCTTCTCTGTCTCCCTTAGATAAGACCAGCAGTTTTGTCATCCTCTCCCTCTCATTCCATGGTCCCGCAGCCCCAGGCCCACACTGAAAGCATGTCGATCCAGGAGAACATATCATCCCTGCAGCTTCGGTCATGGGTCTCTAAGTCCCAAAGAGACTTAGCAAAGTCCATCCTGATTGGGGCTCCAGGAGGTAAGAAGGGGAGACAGAAGCCATGGAACATAGGAGGAAAATGAGGGTGAAAACTAGGAGCCAGGGTGGAGGGCATAAATGATCCACATCAGCCACTGGCTAGGTGGGTTTTGGAGAGGAACGTACGTTCTTCAGAGCCTCCCGTGTGTTAAATTATGGACCCTGGCCTGGGTCTTTTCCAGGCCCTATAGGCAGGCCAGAGCCACAGCATGTAAGCCACGGGGCACTCCCGTGGTTCCTGGACTCTGGCCCCTGGCATACAGGGCTTCCAATGGAACAGGAGACAGTGGTGACACTTTAACCAGTCTGCAGAACTGATCCCCAGCCCAGCTGGGCCTCACGCCTCTGACAACCCAACAGTGTGGAGCAGACCCACAGAGAGGGAGACCCAGAGAGGTGTGCAGTGGCATGGAAGGTGCGGCTGGAATCGGGGGCTCCTCTGAACTGGGCTGGGTCAAGCTACAGGGACCTCTGTGTCTGTAGCAGCTTTGAGAAGCCTGGGGAGACTCAGAGGATGGGGTGGGGAAGCCAGCCAGTAGCCAGGGGTTGGAAGGGAGAAAACAGAGACCTTTGGAGCAGGAACTGGGTGATTCTGGGTCTGCATAGGGTGAGGCTGCTGGGGACTAGACATCAAGGGGTGGTGGGGTTGAGGGTCATCAGTAGCTGCAGGTCAGGGGGTCCTGGGTTGTGCGGGGTCAGTATAACTGAGTGGTCAAGAACTTGGGCTAGAGTTAGTCAGACCTAGATTTGAATCCTAGCTGATCCATACTTAGAAGCTGTATAATATTGGACCATTTATTTCATGTTTCTCAGCCTCTGTTTCTTTATCCATAAAATTGGATAATTATAGAACATTTAACAGTACCTGCTTTATAGGATCCTTGTGACATAACAAAATAATATATGCATGATGCCCAGCTCATAAGAAGGGAAGGAACAGAGGGTATGCTGAGAGATGAAGGCATGGGGAGGAAGGGCAGGTGACATGCAGTCCCTGAGCCCCCTTCTACCACAGGGCCAGCGGGGTATCTGCGGCGGGCCAGTGTGGCCCAACTGACCCAGGAGCTGGGCACTGCCTTCTTCCAGCAGCAGCAGCTGCCAGCTGCTATGGCAGACACCTTCCTGGAACACCTCTGCCTACTGGACATTGACTCTGAGCCCGTGGCTGCTCGCAGTACCAGCATCATTGCCACCATCGGTAAGCACTCCCATCCCCCTGCAGCCACACAGGGCCTATTGGTATTTCTTGAGGTGCTTCTTCATCTTTTGTCTCCTTTGAGACTTCTCCATGTTTGACACAGTCATTCATTCAACAAAAATTTGTTGAGCATATAGTAGACAAGATTTTGGGCCCTGGGAGTAGATCAGTGAAAAAAACAGACAAAAATCCCTACCCTTGGGGAGCTGACAGTCTAGCTGAGTATGACAATAAATAGTAAGCACAATAAATTATTTAAAATAAGTAAATTATTTATTCCGTTAGAAAGTGAGGCCGGGCATGGTGGCTCATGCCTGTAATCGCAGCATTTTGGGAGGCCAAGGTGGGCAGATCACCTGAGGTCAGGAGTTCGAGACTAGCCTGACCAACATGGAGAAACCCCGTCTCTACTAAAAATACAAAATTAGCCGGGCATGGTGGTGCGTGCCTGCAATCCCAGCTACTCAGGAGGCTGAGGCAGGAGAATCGCTTGAACCCAGGAGGCGGAGACTGTGGTGAGCCGAGATCACACCATTGCATTCCAGCCTGGGCAACAAGAGAAAAACTCCATCTCACAAAAAAAAAAAAAAAAAAAAAGTGGGCTGGGCTCAGTGGCTCATGCCTGTAATCCCAGCACTTTAGGAGGCCAAGGTTGGCAGATCGCTTGAGCCCAGGAGTTTGAGACCAGTCTGGGTAAATGGCAAAACCCATCGCTACAAAAAATACAAAACTTAGTTGAGTGTGGTGGTGCATGCCTGTAGTCCCAGCTACTCAGGAGGCTGAGGCGGGAGGATCACTTAAGCCCAGGAGGTCACGGCTGCAGTGAGTCATGATCGAGCCACTGTACTCCAGCCTAGGTGACAGACGAGACCCGAGAGGGAAAGAGAGAAAGAAAGAAAGAAGGAAAGAAAGAAAGAAAGAAGGAAGGAAAGAAAGAAAGAAAAAGAAAGAGAGAGAGAGAAAGAAGGAAGGAAGGAAGGAGGGAGGGAGGGAGGGAAGGAAGGAAGGAAAGAAAGCAAGCAGGCAAGAAAGAAAGAAAAGAAAGAAAGAAGGAAGGAAGGAAAGAAAGAAAGAAAGAGTGAAAGTTGGCCGGGCATGGTGGCTCGTGCCTATAATCCCAGCACTTTGGGAGGCTGAGGCAGGTGGATCACCTGAGGTCAGGGGTCCAAGACCAGCCTGGCTAATGTGGTGAAACTCTGTTTCTACTAAAAATACAAAAAATTAGCCAGGCATGGTGGCATGTGCCTATAATCCCAGCTACTCGGGAGGCTGAGGCAGGGGAATCGCTTGAACCCGGGAGACAGAGATTGCAGTGAGCCAAGATCATGCCATTGCACTCCAGTTTGGGCAACAAGAGCGAAACTCTGTTTGTTTGTTTGTTTGTTTGTTTGTTTGTTTAAAAAAAAAAAAAGCTGGGCGCGGTGGCTCACGCCTGTAATCCCAGCACTTTGGGAGGCCGAGGCGGGCGGATCACCTGAGGTCAGGAGTTCGAGACCAGCCTCAACATGGAGAAACCCCGTCTCTACTAAAAATACAAAAAATTATCCGGGCATGGTGGTGCATGCCTGTAATCCCAGCTACTCAGGAGGCTAAGGCAGGAGAATTGCTTGAACCTGGGAGGCAGAGGTTGCGGTGAGCCAAGATCGTGCCATTGCACCCCAGCCTGGGCAACAAGAGCGAAACTCCGTCTCAAAAAAAAAAAAAGGCCGGGCGTGGTGTTTCATGCCTGTAATCCCAGCACTTTGGGAGGCCGAGGCAGACTGATCACGAGGTCAAGAGATCGAGACCATCCTGGCCAACATGGTGAAACCCCGTCTCTAATAAAAATACAAAAATTAGCTGGGCGTGGTGGCACATGCCTGTAGTCCCAGCTACTCGGAAGGCTGAGGCAGGAGAATCACTTGAACTGGAAGGCAGGGAGCAGAGATCGCACCTCTGTCCTCCAGCCTGGTGACAGAGCGAGATTCCGTCTAAAAAAAAAGAAAAGAAAAGAAAGAAAAAGTGAAAGTTTTAAGTGCTGTGGGGAAAGAAATCAAGTGTGATAAGGGCATCAGGAGTACAAGGGTGAAGACAGGTTGCAGCCCTAAATAGGGAGGTCAGGTACCCATTATTGAGTAAATGAGACCTAAGGGAAGACTTGAAGGAGATGAGAGAATTAGCCATGCAGAGACCTGGGGGAAGAGAATTCCAGGAAGAAGGATCAGTCAGTGTCAAGGCCTAAGTCAAGAAGGTTAGAAGAGCTAGAAACCATCAAGGGGGAAGAGCGGCAGACATGAAGAGACTGTGTACGGACAGGAAGATCAGGTGCGGCTTTGTAGGCCATTTTTAGAATTTGAGTTGCGTTTTCCTCCGAGTGAAATGAGAAACTGCTGCAGGGTTTTGAGCAGGGGAATGACAAGCTCTTATTTATGTTTTAATAGAGCCTCCCCTCCCCTGCTGCTGTACTGAAAATAGATGGGGGGTGGGGGGAAGGGTGCCCCTGCAGTATTTCTGGCTCAGACCAGTTGGCGGCAGTGAGGTGGTGAGAAGTGGTCAGATTCTGAATGTATTTTGCAGGTAGAGCTGACAGGATTTGCTAATTGATCAGATATGGGGTACGGAGTCTGGGCGAGAAAGAAAGGAGTCAAAGGTGACAGGTGACTCTGAGGTTTTTGCCATAAGGAACTGGAACGATGCATTAGCCACTGAGCAGGAAAGACTGTGGTGGAAGGGGTTGGGGGGAGAGCAGAAGTTTGCTTGGGACATGTTGAGTCTGAGATGCTTATTAGCCATCCAAATGTGATAGAGGGGGCAGTCAGGTACACAACTCTGGGTTTGGGAGAAAGGTCTGGATTGGAGAGACATTTGGGAGTTGGCTACATATAGATGGTATCTCAAGCCATGAGACTAGTTGAGATCACCAAAGCAGTGTAGGTGAAATGATGGAGAAGAGAACAGGGTATCTAACGTTAAGGGGAGGAACAAGGAAGGAAAGGAGACTGGGAAAGAGCAGCTAGTGAGGTAGGAGTCAACCAAGAGAGGGTGCAGCCCTGGAGGTCAGGTGAAGACAGTGTGTCAAAGAAGGATGTATGTTCAGGCTGCTGATGGGCCAATAGAGGAGGACTGAGCATTGAGCATTACACGGAGCAAAAACACAGAGGTTCTTGGTGACCTTGACAAGAACAGATGCAGTGGAGAGATGGAGGCCAACGCCTGAGTGGGGTGGGTTCAAGGGAGAATGGGGGAGGGGAACTAGAGGCAGCAAGTACAGATAACTCTTGCGATGAGTTTTGCTGCAAGTGCGAGCAAAAACTGGGACTGAGGGGAAACCAGGAGATTAAGAGAATTTTTTTTTAATGATGAAAGAAATAACAGTAGGTTTACCTGCGGATGGGGATGATCCAGTAAAAAAGGAAAACATGGCTGGGCATGGTGACTCACACCTGTAATCCCAGCATTTTGGGAGGGCGAGGTGGATGGATCACCTGAGGTCAAGAGTTCAAGACCAACCTGGCCAGCATGGTGAAACCCCTTCTCTACTAAAAATACAAAAAAAATTAGCCAGGCGTGGTGGTGCACACCTGTAATCCCAGCTACTCAGGAGGCTGAAGCAGGATAATCACTTGAACTGGGGAGGCAGAGGTTGCAGTGAGCTGAGATGGTGCCACTGCACTCCAGCCTGGGCGACAAGAGTGAAACTCCCCCCGTCTCAAAAAAAAAGAAAGAAAAAGAAAAGGAAAACATGGGTGTCACAGAGGACCACAGAATGGCTTAATTTATGTCCTTGAGCAGGTGAGAAGGAGGAGACCTAGTGCACAAGTGGAAAGACAGATAGGGACCGAAGAATGAGCCAACCTGCTCTCAGCTAGCAGCTGCCCCATAGCAGTGCAGGCATGGGATAGAACTCAGCTCTCCTCAGTCCATGAGGCCTCCTAGCTCTAAAAGCCCGCACCCAAACGCCCTCACCTGGCTCCCAGCCCCTGCCCTACACCCCATACCCTGGGGTAGCCGGGCAAGCAGCACTTACACACTCATGCCCATACAGTGCCCATACATGCCCATACAGTGACCTCAGGCCTGGCGGAGGGCACTCCCCTCCGATTTCCACACTGCTGCCTCCCCAAGGGGATGGATGTTGGCTTGAGAGGGAAGGGGAGTCTGTGATCTGTGGGCAGGGGTTGCATCAGGGAATAAAGGTCAGGTAACAGGACGCGCCTGTGGCGTGAGGCGTTCTGAGAATGGTAATGGGTTGGGTTTGGTTGCCTCTCATGTTCTGGGGGAACGTTGTCTGAACGTGAATCTCTGGTTCTAGGGCCAGCATCTCGCTCCGTGGAGCGCCTCAAGGAGATGATCAAGGCCGGGATGAACATTGCGCGACTCAACTTCTCCCACGGCTCCCACGAGGTGCGGGACGGGCCGCCGGGCAGTGGGTGGGGCAGGAGGATGCCTCGAGGTCCTGGCCACCTTCCCCTGAAACCCTCGCTCCGCTCCCTCCCCCAGTACCATGCTGAGTCCATCGCCAACGTCCGGGAGGCGGTGGAGAGCTTTGCAGGTTCCCCACTCAGCTACCGGCCCGTGGCCATCGCCCTGGACACCAAGGGACCGGAGATCCGCACTGGGATCCTGCAGGGGGTGAGCAGTGGGGCTGGGAATCGCTGGGCCAGGGCCGGAAAGGCGGCGCCCGTAGGGCTGGGCCCAGGCGTGCGCAGGGGCGGGTCCCGGACTCCGGGGCTCAGAACTCACATCTCCTCTGGCTCCCTCCTTAGGGTCCAGAGTCGGACGTGGAGCTGGTGAAGGGCTCCCAGGTGCTGGTGACTGTGGACCCCGCGTTCCGGACGCGGGGGAACGCGAACACCGTGTGGGTGGACTACCCCAATATTGTCCGGGTCGTGCCGGTGGGGGGCCGCATCTACATTGACGACGGGCTCATCTCCCTAGTGGTCCAGAAAATCGGTGCGGACTCGCCTCCCGCCCTGACCACATCCGTGCGCTGGGCACATTCCCTTCTCCTTGGCTCCCCCATCAGCCCTCAGACCGATCACACCTTCCCCTGGCCACGCGTTTTTGCCAGCCCGTCCCAGGAGTCCCCAGCGTGTAGACTCTGCGCTCACCCTGGGTTTGGGCTGGACTATGGGTGGGTCGTTTCTTCCACGGACGTCCATCTGTGCCTCTTCCGGGCGAAGCCCAGAACAAGGGCGGAGAGACGAGGAGGACATGGTTCCTGACCTCTTGCGGGTCCAAGCCCCAGTGTCCTCTCTGCTGCAACTGTGCCCCGTCCTCACCCCTGACCGCAGCTGGCTCTTTCCATGTCCGCAGGCCCAGAGGGACTGGTGACCCAAGTGGAGAACGGCGGCGTCCTGGGCAGCCGGAAAGGCGTGAACTTGCCAGGGGCCCAGGTGGACTTGCCCGGGCTGTCCGAGCAGGACGTCCGAGACCTGCGCTTCGGGGTGGAGCATGGGGTGGACATCGTCTTTGCCTCCTTTGTGCGGAAAGCCAACGACGTGGCTGCCGTCAGGGCTGCTCTGGGTCCGGAAGGACACGGCATCAAGATCATCAGCAAAATTGAGAACCACGAAGGCGTGAAGAGGTGAGGCTTGGGCTCTGTTCCCCTTCGGCCCTGTCGCTATTCCCCCATCACCTTTCTTCTCCTGCCTGCCTCTGCCTTGATTCTCCCAACCTCTCAGGTTTGATGAAATCCTGGAGGTGAGCGACGGCATCATGGTGGCACGGGGGGACCTAGGCATCGAGATCCCAGCAGAGAAGGTTTTCCTGGCTCAGAAGATGATGATTGGGCGCTGCAACTTGGCGGGCAAGCCTGTTGTCTGTGCCACACAGGTCTGGAGTGAGGCCTTGAGGTTCGGCACTCTGTGGGTTTTAGGGACACCTGTGGGTGAATACCCACACTGTAGGGGTTTATTTTGTTTTGTTTTGTTTTTTGAGACGGAGTCTCACTCTGTCATCCAGGCTGGAGTGCAGTGGCACAATCTCCGCTCACTGCAACCTCCGCCTCTTGGGTTCAAACAATTCTCCTGCCTCAGCCTCCCAAGTAGTGGGGATTACAGGTGACCGCCGCCATGCCAGGCTACTTTTTGTATTTTTAGTAGAGACGGGGTTTCACCATGTTGGCCAGACTGGTCTCGAACTCCTGACCTCAGGTGATCTACTTGCCTCGGCCTCCCAAAGTGCTGGGATTACAGGTGTGAGCCACTGCACCCAGCCCACACTGTAGGTTTATAGCACATTTTGATGAAAAGTGTTTGATCCTCAAACGACAAAGTTAAATATACTTTGACCCCTATTTTCAGGGGTTGTGACCAAACGACAAAGTTAAATATACTTTGACTCCTATTTTCAGGGGTTGTGACTGTGACCCTGGATTTTGGGACACTCTGAGAGTGTGGGTGTCGGAGAAGTAGCTTGGGCAGGGTCCCCAGTCACAGTGTGAATCCTACAACTTTGACATCCACGCTGTCCCCCAGATGCTGGAGAGCATGATTACCAAGCCCCGGCCAACGAGGGCAGAGACAAGCGATGTCGCCAATGCTGTGCTGGATGGGGCTGACTGCATCATGCTGTCAGGGGAGACTGCCAAGGGCAACTTCCCTGTGGAAGCGGTGAAGATGCAGCATGCGGTAGGAGCTCAGAATGAAAAGCAAATGGGCCAGGGAACCAAATCCCTTCCATACCCCAGTGCCCCTTCCCAGACTAACATTCTGGCACCTGCAGATTGCCCGGGAGGCAGAGGCCGCAGTGTACCACCGGCAGCTGTTTGAGGAGCTACGTCGGGCAGCGCCACTAAGCCGTGATCCCACTGAGGTCACCGCCATTGGTGCTGTGGAGGCTGCCTTCAAGTGCTGTGCTGCTGCCATCATTGTGCTGACCACAACTGGCCGGTGAGGGGGATACTGGGAATGTCCAGATGGAGCTTTGGGTCAGGGGTAGGCTGGGACGGGCCCCAGGCTTGGGTTTAGTGTGGTCACCAGGGGTGAAGAGTGTCCACCTGAGACAAGAGGAGAGGCAGCAATGACAGCTGGAGGCCAGGATAGACAGAATGCCAGTGAGCTTCTGGGGGCTGGAAGGGGACAGCGGCATCACTGGGCACATTGGCTTCAAGGCCATTTGGGCTTCTGGGGCTCAGAGGCAAGTCCATTTGGCCCACAGAGCCTACCAATACTGAGGTATTACAGAAGGGTCCAGTAGGTCTGAGTTTAAGTCTTTACTCAGAAATGTAGCTCTATTAGCCTGCTCTCTTTCCTCATGAACAGGACAAGGTAATGATTTGTTCTTCATGGGGTTGCCAGGATTAACAGGACACATTAAGTACTAGATAGTACTTAATATCTATATAGTAAATTAAGCACATAATGGACTTTCTCAAAAGGATTTTATACTCTTGGGGGTTTTTTTGTTTGTTTTGTTTTGTTTTTCTTTTGAGAACGGCAGCTCGCTCTGTTGCTCAGGCTGGAGTAAAATGGTGCAATCTCAGCTCACCACAACCTTCACCTCCCAAGTTCAAGTGATTCTCCTGCCTCAGCCTTCCGAGTAGCTGGGATTACAGGCGCATGCCACAACGCCCGGCATATTTTTTGTATTTTTAGTAGAGACAGGGTTTCATCATGTTAGCCAGGCTGGTCTCAAACTCCTGACCCCAGGTGATCCACCCTCCTTGGCCTCCCAAAGTGCTGGGATTATAGGCATGAGCCACTGTGCCTGGCCAGCTTTTATATTTCTTAAAGAGATTTCTCCTTATTATCTCATCTGATATATCTGTATTATCTCATATCTTTCTTGTGTGGTAGGGAGGGCAGGCATTCTTTCTTTCTTTTTTTTTTTTTTTCTTAATGCAGAGATGGGGTCTCACTATGTTGCCTAGGCTGGTCTCCAGCTCCTGGGCTCAAACAATTCTCCCATCTCGGCCTCCCAAAGTGCTGGGATTACAGGCATGAGCCACCGCTCCCGGCCTGGGAGGCAGGCATTCTTACACTCATTTTACAGGTGAGAACACCAAGGCCCAGAGAAGTATGATGACTTACCCAGGGTCACACAGCTTGTTAGTGACACCTGGAACTAGAACAAAGATTCTCCTTTCCTCGTTCACCACTTTCTTGCTGTTCTGGGCTGACCTTCTCTGCCTCCTCCAGCTCAGCCCAGCTTCTGTCTCGGTACCGACCTCGGGCAGCAGTCATTGCTGTCACCCGCTCTGCCCAGGCTGCCCGCCAGGTCCACTTATGCCGAGGAGTCTTCCCCTTGCTTTACCGTGAACCTCCAGAAGCCATCTGGGCAGATGATGTAGATCGCCGGGTGCAATTTGGCATTGAAAGTGGTGAGCTACCTAGACCTTCCCCGCCACTCCTACCATTTGTATCAGGAGCCCCCCAACCCAGCTTCCCATACCCACTCAAAGGGCCTTGCCTCTCTCCTGTGGTCCCAGGTTTTCCCTGTGAGAGTCATTAAGACTGAGATATCAGTCTGGCATATCACAAATACCTCTTCCATCAGCATAGCCACACAGGCAGACGGCCGTGCTACTTAGCAACACACTCTGCCCTAGCCCACGGATACTCCTGCACCTTTTTTTTTTTTTTTTTGAGAGAGAGTCTTGCTCTGTCGCCAGGCTGGAGTGCAGGGGTACGATCTCGGCTCACTGCAACCTCTGCCTCCTGGGTTCAAGTGATTCTCCCACCTCAGCCTCCTGAGTAGCTGGGACTACAGGCATGCGCCACCACGCCTGGATAATTTTTGTATTTTTAGTAGAGACAGGGTTTCACCATGTTGGCCAGGATGGTCTCAATGTCTTGACCACGTGATCCGCCCGCCTTGGACTCCCAGAGTGCTGGGATTACAGGCGTCAGCCACCGTGCCGGCATCTCTTACACCTTTAATATACTGCAGTGGTCACATTCCCTGCATGCCACCCGTGGGACATACTTCACTGCCTCATTCCCTACAGGATGGCCTTGATGTGGTGAAAGGTGGTGGCTGGTTCTCGTTACAGGGCTGGCCTGGTCCCTCAATGACTAGTTTTCTTTCTTTTCTTCTTCTATTATTATTATTATTATTATTATTATTATTATTATTATTATTATTTTGAGATGGAGTCTTGCTCTGTCGCCCAGGCTGGAGTGCAGTGGCGTGATCTCGGCTCACTGCAACCTCTACCTCCTGAGTTCAAGCGATTCTCCTGCCTCAGCCTCCCTAGTAGCTGGGATTACAGGCATGCGCCACCACACCCAGCTAATTTTTATATTTTTAGTAGAGACAAGGTTTCACCATGTTGGCCAGGCTGGTCTCGAACTCCTGACCTCAGGTGATCCTCCTGCCTTGGCTTCCCAAAGTGATGGGATTACAGGTGTGAGCCACCACACCTGTCCAATGATTTGTTTTCTTTCCCTCCCCCAGGAAAGCTCCGTGGCTTCCTCCGTGTTGGAGACCTGGTGATTGTGGTGACAGGCTGGCGACCTGGCTCCGGCTACACCAACATCATGCGGGTGCTAAGCATATCCTGAGACGCCCCTCCCTCCTCTGGCCCAGCCTACCCTTGTACCCCATCCCTTCCTCCCCAGTCTACGTTCTCCAGCCCACACCCCTCCAAAGCCCCACCTTTAAGTCCTCTCTTCTCTATTCCTGACCCTCCCTACCTGAGGCCTATCTGAGACTATAACTGTCATCTAGCCCCTTCGAGGTTGCCCCTTCCCCATCTCCATTTCACACAGGTCCTGAAAGTCTGTGTCCAATTATGCACTGGCCACCCAACAGCACCAATTGTACATTCCCTGCATCCAATCTGCTCAGCAGGCCCTAAGATGCCTTGAGTCTTTAATCCCAGTTTGGCTGGTTAATTCCATAACCCCAGGCATCCCATCCCTTGGGGTGGGGGAGAGGGGAGACAGGGCAATCTTGTCCACAGTCTCCCATTCTCATATGTAGCCCTCATGATAATCTGGGCATCTCGTGCCAGGGCAGGCTACCCCTTCATGGTGACTAACAGTTACATGAAAGTCCACGCTTTTGGGAAAACTGGGTGGGATGGATGCTGGGGAGAAGTGAGGGCTGGGCAGCTGATTTTGTCACTGTCTTCACAACCTCCGTGCTGGGCTTGTAGACCACTGTCCTGGCTGCTCTCATGCCTGCCTGATACCCTGCTTGGTCAAATCCCCGGCTGCTTCCTTCTGCACCCAGAAATTCCTTCCCACTCACTTTGTTCCCACACACAAACCAAGAGCCAAAAATGAGTGTGTCTATTTTATATTTAAACCCAGCTGTTTGGAAGCAATTATAAAACTTCTCCCCCACACCAAGAACCCCAGAACTCCCCACCCAGAAGGAAAGGAGACTTAGGGTCCTGGTCCCACAGTCTTTAATGCTGTAGAGTAGGAGAGGGGACAGGCAGAGTGAGGGTGGTAAAGGACTACTCTTGTCCCTGAGAAGGCAGAGGTGCTGGCTGGCCTGCCCTTCCCCAGGCTTGGATACCTTGGGCCTTTCCCTTACTCCTGCACCAACAGCAAACTCAGAAGGAAAAAACAAAACAAAACTCTAAAGGTAAACACGGTCCTTCTCCCTCTCTCATGTGGCTCCTCCTGCCCCTACCTGGGAGAAGGTTCAAGTATGCGCTGATGGGTTTGGGCAAGGACCACAGAGGCTGGCATGGAGAGGCCCTGCCTCCTCCTACTCCTCCTGTCTCCTTACCTGAAAAGGAGGGGAGGGATGGATAAAGGAATGGGTAAACAAAATTAATTGGTAACACATAAAGTTAGTAAATGAATAAATACAATTAAATAAATGAATAAATAAACAAGCGAAGAAAAAAATATCACACAAGGATTCAGCCATTTGCCCCTCCACCGGGGGGGATCTAGGCTGGCATATTAATAAGGAGGTGCCAACTACCCCTTAACTTTTAGGGGGTCACGACTGGGGCAGAGGGTACAGGGAAGAGGAAGCTCGCAGTTTACAAAAAGATGGTCTACCACAGGACAGAGACTGCAGGGAACTTAGAAGTATGTTCCCACTCAGAGGGTAGGCACAGAGTGTCCACAGGTGGCAGTGAGCGGGTAAAAGTGGATACCCACACTCAGGACCCAAGACATCTGCTGACAGCAATGGGGGTGCAGGTGATTGGCAGTGCCTGGCTATGCTACAGGAACAGGAAGATAACCAGACCGGGCAGAACCTGCAGGATCATTGGCAGGGAAACAGAGACATCTAGTTACTTGGCAGTGATGGCAGTGGCAAGTACTTGTGCTTAGTAAAGGTGGGGTCATGGGCCTGGGCCTGCACCTGGCAGGACCATAGCCAAGGGAATATCCTTGTCAGAGGGTTTTGAGTCACTTCTACTTGGCAGTGGAGACATACAGCGCCTGGCATATTACCTTGAACATGGTAGCTGCTCAGTACACATGATGAACGGGTGAATGGATTATGATGGGACAAGCTACAGGATTCTTGAGCTGAGGACACAGAGACCATCTTCATGGCAGTATGCGGAATGTCCGCACAGGGTCGACATTTCCAAGGGGCAATGTTTCAGGTCCCCACGGCCTTCCCCAAGAGGCATCTGCCCTTGGGTACATACTACTGCACCCCAAGAACTAAGGCTGGATGTACTCAAAGGTTTTACATGTTGGCAGAAAGCTGGAGACCCCGGGGTGTGGCTGGCTCAGGCACTGGTGGCCTGGGGGGCTGGGCTGTCCTTGGAGGTTTGGCCAGGAGCCCTGAGGGAGGCAGCCGCTCACTTCCTGATCCCTTACGCCCAGGAGAGCCATCGCCTGTTGCCTGCTGAGGCAGAGAGGGTTGAGAGGCTGAGAGTGGGCGGCCCCGAGGTCCTAGCCGCCGTCCACCTCCTCCTGGAGGGGGACCCAGCAGGGAGACCTGGGAGCGCCCTGCCCGGGATAGGCTGGCGTGCAGGGTTCGGGCAGGTGGGGCGGGCAGGCGGGAGGTGGATGCCCATGGGCCAGCTCGGACAGGCACCAGCGGGGAAGCTGGAGAGCCTGCTGAGCGCCAAGCAGAGCGAGCAAGGAGGGTGGCTGGAGAGTCGGGGGAGAGGGGCAGAGGGCCCCGCTGATGAGTCAGGGCAATGGCCACATTGGAGGTCACAGCAGCTGCCTGAAGGGGCGCATGTACCAGTGGCTCCCACAGTACTGGCTTTCCACTAAGCTGAGCTCCTGTGCTCGGGGCCCGACCCCGAACACCCCGAGCCATGTCTCTGTCATGTTGCACCAAGTGCTGCTCCATGATGCCACCACTGCTGCCTGGACTTGGCTCAGAGCGCTTCCGCTGCAGTATGGAATTCTTCTTGCCTAGAAGTTGTACCGGGAGGGAGAAGTTAAGGATAGGGAAGGAATCCAAGATGGATGTTGGATATCAAAGAGTATGAGAGTATCAGGATGGGATGGGGTTGAGGGTAGGGGATGGGAGTCAGTAGTATGGCAATGGGGCTATGGGGGTTGAGATGGGGGTTGGAGGAAGAGGGTATGTATCAGAGACAGCGAGGGTCAGGGGACTGGTACTCAGGGGAAGGAGGACTCAGGACATGGGGGCTTGGGATGCTATCTCTCCTGGGAAGGACATGCTGAGGGATAGGGACAGTGGGCCACAGTGTTGAAAGGCCTGTTAGGGAGCATTTGTTGGGACTGAATGGATTGGGATATGACCCTGGAGCCGTAAAGCCTGGGCTCCTTGCTTTGGAGGTGGGGTGAGAGCATAGTCTGGACCCAGAGCAGATGGGGTGGACAGGTCTCACCGATGCGGCGCAGCCGATCCATGGCCACAGTCTCAAAGGCCCGGCGCATCATGGGGAACTCCTCAAGCACAGCATTGAAATGGTCCACACTGAGTGAGTAAAGGCGGCAGTAGGTGTCAGCCCGAACACTGGCTGTGCGCCGGCCCCTAGTTAGCAGGCAGATCTCTGCAGAAATTGGGAGGAAGCTTCAGAACCCCGTCCTTGTCCCCAGAACTCCTCTTGCTGAGCCTGCAGCAGTGGACCCAACTTTCTAAGGCTCCTCCCTAGACTTGGGAGAAACCATTGATTACCTATTACCTCCATGGCCCAGGAACCCTAAACACCCCAAGCATTGTCTTTCTCCAGACCCCCACAATTACTGGGTTACTGCTCCCTGTCCTTCCTACTCTCTCCATATGAAGGCTGATGACCAGGCAGGTCTTGCTGGCCCTAAATTCCCAGTGATTCCACTCCACTTTAACTCCCACCCCTCCCCGACTGCTCAATCCCAAGAGGTAGACCTGGGCAACTCAGTGTACCCACCCCTCCCACCCCCTTGAATAAACACTGAGGGCAGCCCTGAAGGAGAAAAGCAGTATCAAAGAGCAAAGTGCAACATGATGGGAGTAGTGGGTGGTTTGGGGACTGAGAGATTATATGAGCCTCAGGTCACTTTGGGCAGTGGAAGGCTGAACTGCCCCTACTGCCACAGGCTGGGTCCCTGAAACACACCACCAGGCAGCTCCAAAAAGCTTATGCTCCAGGACAGCTCTGCTTCACTCCTGCCTTTCCCTCATCTCATAGGATCCTTGGATTTCACTCTCTAAGGGTTCTAAAAGGCCCTCTGGCCCAGTAGTTTGCAACCTGGCTGTGCATTAGAATCTCCTGATAAGCTTTAAAAACTACAGAGCTCAGGCCGGGCACGGTGATTCACGCCTGTAATCCCAGCACTTTGGGAGGCTGAGGCGGGCGGATCATGAGGTCAGGAGATCGAGACCATCCTGGCTAACACAGTGAAACCCCGTCTCTACTAAAAATACAAAAAATTAGCCAGGCGTGGTGGCGGGCGCCTGTGGTCCCAGCTACTCGGGAGTGTGAGGCAGAAGAATGGTGTGAACCCAGGAGGCAGAGCTTGCAGTGAGCCGAGATCGTGCCACTGCACTCCAGCCTGGGCAACAGAGCGAGACTCCACCTCAAAAAACAAACAAACAAACAAACAAAAACTATAGAGCTCCAGACCCCAGCCCAGAGATTCTCACTGAGTAGGCCTGGGGAGGGGCTGGAGCTCTGTGATTCTGCAGCGTACTGAGGCAGGGACCCAGAGCCCGGGAGCAGTTGCCCTCTCCACTGTCTGCTCGTGACCCTGCCACCCTCCCTGAGGCCTGCTGACCCCCAAAGTAGGATCCATCGGTGAGGCGTGTGTCCCGGGCGCCGCGGGCCAGCACACTGAGCAGCCCATGCTGGATGAAGTACATCTTCCTCCCCACGGAGCCCTCACGCACCACGAGGTCCCCCGGCTGGAAGACCTCAAAGCGCAGCTTGGTGAGAACTGCAGTGACGAAGCTGGGGTCGGCGTGGGCAAACAGCGGCATGTGGGCCACCAGGCCCCGACAGGTGAAGTTAATGATCTCCTGGACAGGGGAGGGGCCTGTCAGGCAGGCTGTGCCCCTGACCTGAGATGATCCCACCGAGCTCATCCGCTTCCAGAAACCCCACCCCTGGGGTCATGTTCTGCCAAAGGATGGGGAGGCATCAGTGGGCCTGGGACCATCCCTAAGCTCCTGCCTTCAGATCTTTCCCATGAGCCCTTGCAGGACCATCCCCCAAAAACAGAGATCCCTATAGTCCCTCCTCATGTATCCTTCACCCTCAAAGGGCCTTCAAGAAAGACCCTAGCCCCTGAAAGCCCAAATACCTGGCCTCCCACAGGGCCCTCTGCAGGCCTCACTCCCTATAGGAGCACCTGCTGACCAATAGCCCCTACCACCAGACAGCACTCCAGGTCCCTGAAGAGCCCCCCTTCCAGGCCCAACCCAGCCCCACCTCGCGAAGCGGCTCGCTCAGCTCGCCCAGGATGCTTTCCTCGTCGAACATCTTGCCCTGGTAGCGGTGCTCATAGTACTCGTGGATGCGCTGCCGCGTGTCTGCTGGCAGCTTGTGGAAGGACATGTACTGCTCCACCTGCTTGTACTGGAGGGCCAGCCCATTGCCAGGGGCAAGAGGACAGAGGGAGAGATTTGGGGCCGGCACAGTGGGGTGTGTGTGCGGAAGGTCAGAGACACAGGTCAAACTCAAAGGGGTGAAACGTGGAACCAGACATGGATACACAGGGCCACAGAGGAATATGGATAATGATGGATACCGGGAAGACACAGAGCACAGTCATAGGAAAACCCAGGCGTGGACAGCAGAGGGGCCAAGCACAGGCATAGGTTCAAACAAGGAAAAGGTACATGCAGGGGCAGGGAACAAATGGACACAGGGCAGGAAAGGAAACAGAGACGCAACAGGGGCACACATCAGAATGGGCCTCAAGTCAGGCTACCCAGTCTCCAACACCCCTCCATGCCACACCTCCCTCTCCTGTCCCTGCTGACCTTCTCCTGGTACTGACGCCGGGAAGAGTCCAGGGACTGGATGAGTGCCGTGGCATGGCCGATGAACATGGCGTAGCATGTGGCACCCACGATCATGCTGAGCATGGTGAGCCAGACGTCGGGCATGCCTACAGGTGCCTGCTGCCCATAGCCAATGCACAGCATGTGGCTCATGGCCTTGAACAGGGCATGGGAATACTGGCGGCCCCACGAGTGGTTCTGAGGGGCAGAGTATATTGCAGAGCTGGGCATGGGCCCCTCGGAGCCTCATTCTCTGCCTGCCCCTTTTCCTTCTTTGGTCTTTCTGTCTGCCCCTTCTACTGCAGGCCTTCCTCCTGGCAGGCACTTAAGTTTGGTTCTGGGGGGCCCTGAGGCAAAAGGGTCCTCTATTGCAACTTGGGGGCCTCAGCTTCCGGCTAGGTACCCTTCCTTTGCCTGCTCCCTCCAACACACGAGCACTTCTTCTGGGTCTCCTTCCCCTTTCCTCCCTCCTCCCCACCTCCTCGCTCCTATTTTCTGTTGTGATCATCTCCCACCTCCTGCTCCCTGTGGCCATCCCTGCTACTCAGGCAGAAGAGCCCTAAGAAGGCCCAGGAAAGGCAGAGCTGTGGGGACTTCTCACCACCATGTGGTTGATGGAGACCCAGCAGTCGGGAGGGAAGTCCTGCAGCATGGGCACCAGGAACTGCAGACAGCCATCCCAGTGACATAGCAGCAGCATCATCCCAATGAGGTTGAAGATGCGAACCACAGCACTGGCCAGGTCATAGGTCATGTGAAAGATCTGAGGAGTCCGAGGAGGAGCTGCTGTGGACAGGAACCCCTCCCTGCTTGTCCTCCTCCATTCCCAGCCTGGCAAATTCTCTTCTGAACTACTCCCTAGCCCCAGCCCCCATGAATTAAAAAATACAACTATTATTCATTTGTGTGGAGTTTTGTGGCACACATGTATAGCTAATGCAAAGCAGTTTCTTATTTCTCTCATCTTATAGATAGGAAAGCTGAGGTCAGTCATGTGCCCAGAACCACATAGTAAGTGTCACAGCAGAGAATCAAACAAATCTATTGCACAAGCTGCCCAGGTGTAGCCTAGAAAAGAGAGAGGGCATTTCACAGTGTAATGTCTCCAGGGCATATGTGTAAGAATTAATCCAGCAGCCCTCTCCTTTCCAGTCATAATAATATATAATAGGTGGGGGAAGGGGGGAGGGATAGCATTGGGAGATATACCTAATGCTAGATGACGAGTTAGTGGGTGCAGCGCACCAGCATGGCACATGTATACATATGTAACTAACCTGCACAATGTGCACATGTACCCTAAAACTTAAAGTATAATAAAAAAATAATAATAATATATAATAGTGGCTTCACTGAGAACTTAGTATGTGCTAGACACCTTTCTAAGTGATTTGCATGTATTAATTCCTTTAATCCTAACAGTCTTATCACAGGTAAGTGTATTTAACACTCTCATTTTATAGAACAGAAAACCAAGTCTCCTATAGTAAACAATAAAACTGGGATCTGACCAAAGACAATGAGACTGCAGAGCCCACAATCTGAACCACTAAACTCTGCTGCTATGAAGCTGAAGCTCCAGCTTCTTCCACACCTCATCCTCCGCCCAGCATCCAGCTAACTCTAAAGTGTGTCCGGCAGCTGTGCTCCACCCTCCTGTGCCACCATCTTCACCCCAGGCCCCATCCCCTGAACCCTCATTCTGTTCCTGCTTCTCCCCCACCAATTTTGGAGAGAGCTCACGCACGGAAGCCCCACCCATCTTCCCCACACTATAAGGTCACCAGGAGCCCCACCCATAGCATCTTCCTAGAGAAGTCCACCAGCCGCCCCGCCCCCTTCTCCCCCAACATCCCCCACCCACTGCCCCGCCCGCCACCTCCCCACCCCACCTCCTCCCACTGGTGTATGTAGCGGATGAGGCGGGAGAGGCGGAGCAGCCTCAGCAGGCTTAGGATCTTGGTGAAGCGAACGATGCGTAGGGCCCGTGCCGTTTTGTAGACCTCAGCGTCCAACCGTGGCTCCAGCTCCACCACTAGGAAGATGTAATCCACAGGGATAGAAGAGATGAGGTCAACCAGGAACCAGGTGCGCAGGTAGCGCGTGCGGATGGCCCGCGGTGCTAGCAGGATCTCAGCACCCTCCTCCACCACGATGCCCGTTCGGAAGTTGAGCACCAGATCCAGTAGGAAGAAAGTATCAGACAATACGTTGAAGACGATCCAAGGCGGGGAGTTCTCCTCCTTGAAGAAGGTGATGCCCACAGGCAGGACGATGAGGTTCCCCACCATCAGCAGCAGCATGATCAGGTCCCAGTAAAACCTAAGGTGGGAGTGAGATGAGGAGTAAGACCATGAGGATATTTCACCAGCCACTAGACTGACAGAAGATAGGCTGACATGGCCAAGAATGGGCAAAGATACACAATAACAGAATGACTGTTTACAGCTGCTGGGAGTATAAGTTGGGACCACCATTTGGGAAAATAGTTCAGCATTATCTAGTGAAGTTAAACATTTGCACTCCCTGCAACTCAGCAATTCCATTCCTACGTATAGACACATCCAAGGAAAATATGCGCTCCAGGAGATACACATAGGAATGTTTATAGCAGCATTAAATTTGAGAACAACACACATGTCCTTGTGTAGAAAAATGTAGACAGATAAGTAGATAAATACACTATTTATGGGCTGGCATACCATACAGCTGTGAAATTACCCAACTACAGCTACATTCAGCCCTATGGATGAATTTCACAAATGCAATGCTGAGCAAAAGAAGCAAGAAACAGCCTGGGCAACATAGTGAGACCTCATCTCAACAACAAATAAAAAAAATTAGCCAGGCCAGGTGGTGCACACCTAAAGTCCCAGCTACTCAGGAGGCTGAGGTGTACTCCAGCCTGACTGACAGAGCGAGACCCTGTCTCAAAAGAAAAGCTATGGCTCACGCCTGTAATCCCAGCACTTTGGGAGGCCAAAGTGGGATCATTTGAGTCCAGGAGTTCAAGACCAGCCTGGGCAACATAGTAAGGTCCTATCTCTACAAAAGTTAAAAATTAGGCCAGGCCTGGTGGCTCATGCCTGTAATCCCAGCACTTTGGGAGGCTGAGGCTGGCGGATCACCTGAGGTCAGGAGTTTGAGACCAATCTGGCCAACATGGCAAAACCTCATCTCTACAAAAAATACAAAAATTAGCTGGGCATGGTGGCGAGAGCCTGTAATCCCAGCTACTCAGGAGGCTGAGGCAGGAGAATGGCATGAACCCGGGAGGCAGAGGTTGCAGTGAGCCGAGATCGCACCACTGCTCTCCAACCTGGGTGACAACAGTGAGACTCTGCCTCAAAAAAAAAAAGAAGAAGGCCAGGTGTGGTGGCTCACGCCTGTAATCCCAGCACTTTGGGAGGCCAAGATGGGCAGATCACAAGGTCAAGAGCTCGAGACCATCCTGGCCAACATGGTGAAACCCCGTCTATACGAAAAATATAAAAATTAGCTGGGCATGGTGGTGCACACCTGTAGTCCCAGCTACTCGGGAGGCTGAGGCAGGAGAATCACTTGAACCCGGGAGGCGGAGGCTGCAGTGAGCAGAGATCACGCCACTGTACTCCAGCCTGGGTGACAGAGCGAGACTCCATCTCAAAAAAAAAAAAAAAAATTAAAAATTAGCCAGGCACTGGGTGCGGTGGCTCATATCTGTAATCCCAGCACTTTGAGAGGCCAAGGTGGGCGGATCGCCTGAGGCTGGGAGTTCGAGACCAGCCTGACCAACATGGAGAAACCTCATCTCTACTAAAAATACAAAATTAGCTGGGAGTGGTGGCACATGCCTGTGATCCCAGCTACTCAGGAGGCTGAGGCAGGAGAATCGCTTGAACCTGGGAGGTGGAGGTTGCCATGAGCCGAGATTGTGCCATTGCACTCCAGCCTGGGCAACAAGAGTGAAACTCTGTCTCAAAAAAAAAAAAAAAATAGCTGGGCGCGGTGGCTCACGCCTGTAATCCCAGCACTTTGGGAGGCCAAGGTGGGCAGATCACAAGGTCAGGAGATTGAGACCATCCTGGCTAACACGGTGAAACCCCATCTCTACTAAAAAAATACAAAAAATTAGCTGGGCATGGTGGCGGGCGCCTGTAGTCCCAGCTACTCAGGAGGCTGAGGAAGGAGAATGGCGTGAACCCGGGAGGCGGAGCTTGCAGTGAGCCGAGATTGTGCCACTGCACTCCAGCCTGGGCGACAGAGCGAGACTCCGTCTCAAAAAAAAAAAAAATTAGCCAGGTGTGGTGGCGCGCACCTGTAATCCCAATCCCAGATATTCAGGAGGCCAAGGCAGGAGAATTGCTTGAACCTGGGAGTGAAGGTTGCCGTGAGCTGAAACCGCTCCACTGCCCTCTAGCCTGGGCGAGAGTGAGACTCTGTCTCAAAATAAATAAATAAATAAATAAATAAAAATTTGCCGGTGTGGTGGCTCACACCTGTAATCCCAGCACTTTGGGAGGCTGAGGTGGGTGGATCATGAGGTCAAGTGTTCGAGACCAGCCTGGACAAAATGGTGAAACCCCACGTCTACTAAAAATACAAAAATTAGCCAGGCGTGGTGGCATGCGCTTGTAATCTCAGCTACTCAGGAGGCTGATGCAGAAGAATCACTTGAACCCGGGAGGCGGAGGTTGCAGTGAGCCAAAATTGTGCCATTGCACTCCAGCCTGGGCGACACAGTGAGACTCCTTCTCAAAATAAATAAACAAATATAAAAATAAATAAATAAATAAAATTACTCTTCCATATACATACATATCCCTACTATATATCATTTACCTCACCATTGCTAAATATTTTTAAGGTTAAAAAAAAAAGCTAAAGTATCCTGTGCTAATCTCACAGCATTGCTGAAAACATTTACGTGGAGACAATAGATGTGACAGTGTGGTACAGGCACTAGTTGGTGTTATGACTCACTCACTCTTTATCCCCAGATTTCTGAAAAGGCTGCTGCTTCCCCCATCTCCAGTTATCTGCCCATTCTAGTCTAGGACCTCATGCCCTCCCCAGCCGTCTCCACCCCATTCCTCTTCTCCAACACAGTTGGACCCACAGATCCTGTTCCTCTGCTGAGGTTTGCTCATCCATGTCTCAGGGTGGGGTGGTCTATCCTGCCTTCCTCTGAATTGAGCTTTCCAGGGATGCCCTTCCCCCTCCACAGAACCTCAAACAGGGCTGCACACACAGAGAAGCTCCACAGGAGATCATGAAGCAGCAAGGCTTGAGTTCTGCATACCTTTCCTCCTCTGGCCTCCCTGTGTCCACTGGGACTCTGGCTGAGCACAGGCAGAGGCATGGGCAGGGGTGAGTGACATTGCTGTGGCAGACACCGTGGAAAGAAGAGGTCAAGAGGGAACTGTGTGAAGCCCTCATTCAGAGAATGGCACAGGAAAATCTCAGGGACTCAGTTACCTATGGTGGTTTTAATTCTAGGACACACCTAATCCCAGTGTCAACTCAGGAGCTAGCCCCTTCTGACTCGGACTGCAAAATCAATTTTCAGCCCTGAAAGAAACTTCCTCAAGTCCGGGCCTCTGGGAAGCCCCTTAGACTGTATAAACAAAAACCCTCGGCCATTCTTCTTTTCTCTCCTGGGCTGCTGAGGAGGAATCCTGTATTGTGAGACACTAAGAGAGGGGAGGGAAAGAGGGTTCGCCTAGCCATGAAAGCATCTTCACAGCCTGACTCACAGGTGGGTCACAAGCCTGGCGGGTGATGTAGTACAGAGAATGGAGAAGCACAATCAGAGGGATACCAGGCTTCTGGGGATCCGTCTGCGAGTGAACTGAGGGAAGAGAGTGAGATCCACAGGAGACTAGAAAAGGCGCACTGGCTGGGTGGGAACGAGGCAGCAAAGACAGGAGTGAAAGGAACAATGGGAGGAAGAGAGACATAGAGGGAGTGTGTATATATGTGGATTCAAGATAATGTCTGGGTCTACAACTGTATTTCGAGGCTCCAGATTCACACCTCTTCCTCTCTGCTTCTTTAGTTCCCCAGGTTAGGTGCTTTGCACACATCCCTGCCTCATCCAAGAGCTGTCCTTCATTTCCCCCAAGGACAGGGCTGCTGTCTTCCCCTAGCGACCTTGATGTAGAGGTACACCCTGACTGAGACTGTGAAATGGCCCCACCCCCACCCTCTGTTCCTTCTCTGGGAGTCACCTGGGTGGTGGTCCTGCCCCTGCTTTGCCGCCTCAGTCACTCTGAGTCTCGGCCCCGCCCCGCCGCCCCCGCCTTCAGCACTAGGGACAGCGACCAGAGCTGAGGTCTGGACCCCCGGCCCCCTTCAGCGTCCCTATTTTTCCTGGTAGTCTGTCATGCTGAACTAGGCAGGTGCTAAGGAGCGGGTGTGGGGATGGGAGATGGCGGAGCTCGGCTTCTCCCTCAGACTGGCCCCGATACTTAGAATATAATTTCCTAGATCTCCAGCAAGCAGGACTGGAGGAGGCAGGGGTCCCAAACTCTGGTAGTTCCTTTGGTCCGGATGGGGTCCCGGGTTCCTGAAAGAGGAAATCCAGGTCTCTGGAGATCCCCTGATGTCTGCTTGCCCCTTCTGGTGCCCCCAGCCTGTCCAGGCACGGAGGACCTCCGGCAGGGGATACCCGCCCAGGAATTCCCAGGCTAGACTGGTGCAAGTGACTCTCCTGCCCCACCAAGGGACCCCGGGCTGGAAATGAAGTGACCGTGGAGGGTGGGGCGGGCCGGGTCCCGGTGTCGCCGCCCGCGAGGGTGGGATTGATGTACCCTGCCCTCCCCGCCAAGCCCCCAATACCGGAAGTCGCTGTAGGGGTGGATGATCCAGGCCCCCGCTGACTTCACCCGCTCCTGCTCGATTTCCACTGCTTTGTGGCTGCCGAACACCCGAAGGGAGAACTTGTTGACCGTAGGCTGGAGCAGCGTCCCAAGGTGCCTCCTCTTAGGCTCAGGCCCAGATTTGGGGATCGGACCTGAGGCCGCGGTCGCAGGCGGGGGAGCAACGGGAGGCACCGCCTCCAGTCCAGGGGTCGCCCCTTCGCTGGCCCCCGCCGCCGGCCGCTGCTCTGCCTCCATGGCGCCCACCCCGCTTACACGCTCGGCCTCCTAGAGCCCTCTGTGGCCATCAGGTACCCGCAACCCCTCCAGAGCAGGAGTCGGCGCAGCCCCGCGGGCTCTAGCGGAGGCGTCGTAGGCTCGGAATCGCCGGCGCGCGGGGCGGAGGGGGTGTGTGCTAGACTGGCGGGCGGCGGGCGGGCTGCGCGGCGCCCCCTGGCGAGGGCCGCGCCAAGACCGGGCGGGGCTGGGCCGCCGGGATCCTGGAGGAACTCCGAGAGGGGCGTGGCTTAGCAAAGAAGGCGGGGAGCGCAGCCTGAGCCAGGGAGAGGGCGTGGCCTAGCGTTGGCCTTTCATCCACTGAGAACCAGGGAGGAGGAGCCCCCTGCAGTGGCGGGAAAATCGGACGCGGGTTTGTAGCTTGAAGGACTTGGGAGGGAGAGGGATTGGGGACCAATGGAAGAAGTGGAAATGGCTTTTGGGATTCTTCTCCACTCTCGCCCAGGGACTTCTGTCCTGCTCCCGTCTTCTCTCAACACTGTCCTAGGCATATTCTTGTCTTTTGGTCTCCTCCGAACTGCTTCCCCTAGTATTTAATTTCCTAATTCATTCTGTCAGCCTTCACCAAGTGCAACTCTGCCTGTCATTGAGTGGATGCTGAGGAAACAAAAATGAATACAAAAGTCCTAGTCTTAGCATCTCCATGTAGTAATGGAAAACAACACAAAACAAAACAAAAACAAAGGCCTAGCCATAAAGCCACTGCTCATCTGTGCCCAACGACAGACAGGTAAATTGCAGTGCTATGCGAAGTGCTACAAATTCCTAAATATCTCAAATTCTCCCCTTCATCTCCAATTCTTCTTACCACTGCCTCATTTCAAGCCCTCAGCATTTTTTCACTTAAATTACTTCGGAAACCTCTAAAAGAGTCTTCAACCTCTTCCAGGCCAATTCTTCTTCCATTCCCTGCCAGTTACCTTCCTAAAATCCAACTATGGCTGTGTCACTTGCTTGAAGCCCATCAAGCTTTCCCATCTTCTACAGGGGTACATTTAAGCTGCTTAGCATGGTGTACCAGGCCCAAAAAATTTGGACCTAGTTTCAACAGTCTCTCTTCTGACAGTCCCTCTCTTGAAAGCCACAGCCCCAATCATGCTGAAAGACTTTGTGCTGCCTTGTCTCTATGCTTTTGCAAATATTTTCTCTGCCTGGTATTCTCCTCCAATTCACTTTCGAACAGTTGGTTCAGATCTTGCTTTCTCTAGGAAACCTAGGAACACATTTCCAACTCTCATTTCCCCAGGTAGGGTCTATTCTAGAGCTTTTTTACAGCAGCCAGGGCACCACTGTTTTGAGCAACTCATGTCACAGGGCTACCATTATTATTATTATTTTAGAGATGAGGTCACACTATGTTGCCCAGGCTGGTTTTGAACTCAGAGCTCAAGTGATCTTCCTGCCTTGGCTTCCCAAAGTGCTAGGATTACAGGCATGAGCATGGTCTCATTATTTATTTACAGATTTTCTCTCCTGTTAGATTGTGAAACTCTGAGAAACAGGAACCTTGCACCTGGCATAATTCTGGACACATAGTGGACATTCAGTAAATGCTTGTTGAATGAATTAATAATCTAGGAAAATGTTCCAGGAGGTGGAAGTGAAATCTTTACTTCTCTCTCCCCGACTCCTTCATTGATTGCTCTCCATGTTCTATTCCAGGGAACTTCTCTAAACTATGTCTGGTTATCTGATCTAACCTCCATCTGACCATCCTTCATCCAGCTCCTCTCTAATATTTCCTGACTTTATTTATTTACTCATTCTAGAGTCAGGGTCTTGCTCTGTTGCTCAAGCTGGAGTGCAGTGGTGTGATCATGACCCACTGCAGCCTCAAAGCAATCTTCCCACCTCAGTTTCCTGAGTAGCTGGGACTACAGGTGTGAGCCACCTTGCTCAGCTCCCTGACTTTAATATAGTTATTCTCAGATTATATTATTTCTCTTTCAATTGACCTTTCTGACCACTTCTCAATTCCTTCTGTAAAGTCTCTAACTCTTTCTCTTTCTCATTTTCTTTCTTTTTTTTGAGATAGAGTCTCACTCTGTCGCCCAAGCTGGAGTGCAGTGGCACGATCACGGGTCACTACAGCCTCGACCTCCCCAGGCTCAGGTGATCCTCCCACCTCAGCCTCCCGAGTAGCTGGGACTACAGGTGGAAGACACCATGACTGGCTAATTTTTATTTTTTATTTTATTTTATTTTAGACACAGTCTCACTCTGTCGCCCAGGCTGGAGTGCAATGGCACCATCTCGGCTCACTGCAACCTCCACCTTCTGGATTCAAGCGATTCTCGTGCCTCAGCCTTCCAAATAGCTGGGATTACAGGCACCTGCCATCACACCCGGCTAATTTTTGTATTTTTAGTAGAGACAGGGTTTCACCAGGTTGGCCAGGCTGGTCTCAAACTCCTGTGCTCAAGTGATCCACCTTCCTGGGCCTCCAAAACTGTTGGGATTACAGGCATGAGCCACCGCGCTTGGCCTAATTTTTGTGTTTTTTTAAGAGTCTGGGTTTTGCCCTGTTGCCCAGGCTGTCTCAAACTCCTATGCTCAAGTGATCCACCCACGTTGGCCTCCCAAAGTGTTGGTATTACAGGCGTGAGCCACCTCGCCCAGCCTTCCTGTTCTTTTTTAAGATTTAGTAAACTGGCCAGGCGCCGTGGCTGATGCTTGTAATCCCAGCACTTTGGGAGGCCGACGGGGGAGGATTGCTTGAGCTCAGGGGTTCAAGACTAGCCTGGCTAACAAAGTGAGGCACTATCTCTACAAGAAAAAAAAAATAGCTGGGCGTGGTGATGCGCGCCTGTATTTTTTTTTTTTTTTTTTTTTTTGAGACAGAGTCTCGCTCTGTCACCCAGGCTGGAGTGCAATGGCCCGATCTTGGCTCACTGCAACCTCCGCCTCCCGGGTTCAAGCGATTCTCCTACCTCAGCCTCCTGAGTAGCTGGGATTACAGGCGCATGCCACCATGCCCGGCTAATTTTTGTATTTTTAGTAGAGACGGGATTTCACCATGTTGATCAGGCTAATCTCGAACTCCTGACCTCGTGATCCGCCCGCCTCGGCTTCCCAAAGTGTTGGGATTACAGGCGAGAGCCACCGCGCCCGGCCCTAGTAAACTTCTATTTCTCACACATTATGTAAGCCACCTTAGGATACAGTTCTCAAGTAAGTCCCCCTTTTCGGCACCCGATTCTCCAACCCTCCATTGCTCAAACCTTTCCTCCATGGCTGTGTCCCCACCCCGAGTCGTGCATAACTTTTGTTGATGACAAAAGGTGGCAGACTTTTGTTCTGGGGATAGGTAGGTGAAGTGTTTTAAGAAATGGTTATTTTCAGGCTATGCAGAAGAATGAGACTTCACCATCAAGCCTCACTACAGTCAGGCTTGCAGAGCAGCGACACTGTATTGACAATGACAATCCTTTCTTTTAAACTCCAAACCTAACTAAGCCACACGTCTCCATGCAAAGGGTAAAAGATTGAAGACGGAGAGGGAAAGGACAGGAGGCGGGGCATACCGGGCCTGGAAGGCTTCCAGCTTGTCCCCGTGGACCCTCCTCGCCCCTATGAACTTCCGCCCCCAGTACCTCCGAGGCTCTGACAGGCGGATGCCTGCCAACTACGTGAGCACGTGGTGGCGCGCGCGGTCCTGGGGGCGGAGCCCAGGGGGTAGCTGGGAAGCGACGCAGGACGTGGGTCCGTGCGTACGTGCTCGCTCACGGCGGCGGCGGCGGAGCGGAGAGGCCAGAGCCGGAGACCGAGCTGGGATCGGGCCCCGGGCGGGGGCGGTGCGAGCGGCGCCAAGCAGATCTTAGGGGCGGGGACGGAGCCGGGGCGGGCGGGACTGAAGCGGAGCCCGGGAACGGGGCGGGAGGTCCCAGGGTCCCGGGTTGGGGGGGTGGAGCAGCACTTCGTCGCCGCGGGGGTGCCGGGACTCCGGCCGCAGTGTCGCCGCCATCACGGACTTCCTGTGGGACAAGCGCACGGGCCTCGCCGCCAGAACGGTGAGCGCGCGGGTTGGCTGGCCGCGGGGCCGCGCGGCCGCGCGAAAAGATGGCGACCGCGGGGCGGGCGGGGTTAGGCTTGGGTTGGGGGCAAGGGACGGGGGCGAGATTTGGAGAGGAGGAGAGTTGAGACCTACGAAGCGACGGAGTAGGGAGATGAGGGGGAAGAAGGTCGGCCTGCGTTAGATGTACCAAGAAGACCTGTAGGAAGCTTGGGCGGAACCAGACTAGAAGGGGTGATAGAGTAAGGATGGGAGTGGTTCCAGAGATGTGAAGGAGTGGAATATCAAAGTTGGACTCGGGTCCAATCAAAGCTGGAGGGGAGGAATACATCACCGTGTCACTTGGAACATGCAGGAAGAATTTGCCTGTAGGAGTTCTGGATTTTCTGAGAAAGGAAAAAGCAAAAGATTTCAAACTTGAGAAAGGTAGGCTAGTGATGTTTTGAGGGGACAGTGCTGTGAGGCCGTTTGATGGTAGTATGTGGTGAGATGGCATTTATGTGGCTATGCTGATTAGGATGACTATGCTGGGAAAATCTTGTGCTTGCAGCTTGGTATGCTACCGGCCCGTTACACCAAGAATGCATCAAATACCACCCTCCTCAATTTGGGGAGGTTGGGAAGAAGTGATACAGAATGGTGGTCAGACATGGGAATCATTAAACCTTTTGCATACGCGATTCTCATACACCCCCACCAAGACTTATGTCCCTGGGCCTGTTTCATTTTATTCTGCCTTCCTATTCTCATCTTCCTGGATTGTGACAGTGATTTTTCTCTTTTTTCCTTGAAGGAAAAAAAGGATTTGTGAACCATCCCATTCCAATTCCATTAACTGGAAGGTGGCCAGCTGTCAGCTAAGTAGGGCTGATATTAATTAAAAACCACTTACTGGCCAGGCGCGGTGGCTCACATCTGTAATCCCAGCACTTTGGGAGGCCAAGGCGGGCGGATCACCTGAGGTTGGGAGTTCGAGACCAGCCTGACCAACATGGAGAAACCCTGTCTCTACTAAAAATACAAAATTAGCTGGGCGTG
This sequence comes from Pan troglodytes, assembly GCF_028858775.2. Lineage (NCBI taxonomy): Eukaryota > Metazoa > Chordata > Mammalia > Primates > Hominidae > Pan > Pan troglodytes. The sequence goes on from NC_072398.2 coordinate 93,923,422, forward strand.
GCGGCGCATGCCTGTAATCCCAGCTACTCGGGAGGCTGAGGCAGGAGAATCGCTTGAACCCTGCAGGCGGAGGTTGTGGTGAGCCGAGATTGCGCCATTGCACTCCAGCCTGGGCAACAAGAGCAAAACTCCGTTTCAAAAAAAAAAAAACACACAAGAAACAGTTGTTATCTACGTCTTAAGCACAAGAGTGGAGGGGCCAGATGGGATGCTGACTGTATTTTGTGGCCTACTACATTAAAACCTCTCAAGGGAGAGTTGGCCAAAGATGTGAGAGATGATTAAGTTAATTCAAGGGGCCCGACCCAGATCCCTGGAGCTGATAGTATTTGGCGTTTACCTGGTATATGTAGAAACCTGGGAGACTGGATTCCTACCCTCAGGACACTGATAGTCTACTTGAGGAGATGAGATGTACTCTTAATGAGTGTACAACATTTATCATAACTGTAAACCAAAGCTTTACTCTATTGACTTGTGAGGAACTCAGCATCACACAGATCTATATCTTAGATCCTGAACGGGGATACACTGTGGCAGTCTCCATCGGTCGTCATACACTTTCCTCTGTAATGAACTGTGTCCTAGACCTGAAGGTCTTCATGGAGTTGTGTTTGAAGAAAATAAGGATAGAACACTTGAACTGGCCGGGTGCGGTGGCTCACGCCTGTAATCCCAGCACTTTGGGAGGCCGAAGCAGGAGGATCACGAGGTCAGGAGTTTGAGACCATCCTGGCCAACATGGTGAAACCCCGTCTCTACTAAAAATATAAAAATTAGGAGTGGTGGCGCGTGCCTGTAATCCCAGCTACACAGGAGGCTGAGGCAGGAGAGTTGCTTGAACCTGGGAGGCGGAGGTTGCAGTGAGCCGAGATTGTGCCACTGCACTCCAGCCTGGCCACACAGCGAGACTCTGTCTCAAGAATAAAATAAGAACACTTGAACTGAGGGGTGGGTAATGAGGGATGGGTTTGGGGGCTTTCTAGAGTTTCAGCCAGAGTTAGTAGGTGGCTGTACTCCAATAAGGAGGAATTGTAAGTACAGAGGAAGACTGAGGAAGTTGTGCCTGGTAAAAAGAGGCAGAAATAAAAGAGGGGAAAGCAGCTTAGCATCTTTGGAGCAGCCAGTCCTTGGAGGAGATTTCTGAAAACTCGAAACTTTCCTATTTCCGCTTTCCCTTGCCTTCCAGATGCCTCATCCTCGAAGGTACCACTCCTCAGAGCGAGGCAGCCGGGGGAGTTACCGTGAACACTATCGGAGCCGAAAGCATAAGCGACGAAGAAGTCGCTCCTGGTCAAGTAGTAGTGACCGGACACGACGGCGTCGGCGAGAGGACAGCTACCATGTCCGTTCTCGAAGGTGAGGCCTCAGGAAGAGATACTCAAACACAGGATCACTCGCTCATTCATTTGTTCAACAAATACTTATTGGTTATATGCTAAAACCATTGCCTTAAGTAGCTGGCTGAAGGTAATGTCGGGGTAGATAACCAAAGAAGCCATTTGGGCTGCAGTGTTAAGTGTTAGAATACATAGTGAGGAACTGAGGAAGTACCCAGTGCGTTTGGTTGGAGTGGGGCAGGATGTGTAATTCAGAGAAAACATTGCAGAGAAAGCAACATCTGTATATGTCTGGAGGACAAGTAGAGTCAGGTGGGGGAAGTGTCTTTGGGCAGAGGGAAAGCATGTGCAAAGGACTGGGAGCTACAGGTAACTAATAAGCTAACAGATAAGACAAAGTTAGATCTTTGTGTTTTTAATTTTTAAAAAATTTTAAAATATTTATTTATTTTTGAGACAGAGTTTCACTCTGTTGCCCAGGCTGGAGTGCAGTGGCAAGATCTCAGCTCACTGCAACCTCTGTGGCCCCAGGTTCAAGCGATTCTTGTGCCTCAGCCTCCCAAGTACCTGGGACTACAGGCATGCACCATCATGCCTGGCTAATTTTTTTTTTTTTTTTTTTTTTGTATTTTTAGTAGAGACAGGATTTCACCATGTTGGCCTCAAACTCCTAACCTCAAGTGCTCCACCTGCCTTGGCCTCCCAAAGTGCTGGGATTACAGGCGTGAACCACTGTGCCCGGCCCAGTTTTAATATTTTAGTGGTATGTTCAGTGGAAAGAATGGGTTAAGGATGGTTTAGAGCAAGGGGGGATTTCATTCAGGAAAGCTTGAGAAAAAAATGGCTCTTTGTTTCTTTGTATCACTGCAGCGGGAAAAAGGCCCCAATAGGGAGTGGTTCTGCAGATGCCTTTTCAGAGGTTTTGGTGACATGGCAGATGTGCTTGTTACCTCACTTCTCTGGTCCCTTGGTCCTCTCAGTGACTCAACAAGTGTCTGAGAACAGTTTTCTAGCATTACTCTTTGTCCTCACTAAGGCAGGACCTTGTCACAGGGTATGGTAGGGAATGTGATCTGAACAGATACACCTCATTGGTGTTTGTTATCCAACAGCAGTTATGATGATCGTTCGTCCGACCGGAGGGTGTATGACCGGCGATACTGTGGCAGCTACAGACGCAACGATTATAGCCGGGATCGGGGAGATGCCTACTATGACACAGACTATCGGCATTCCTATGAATATCAGCGGGAGAACAGCAGTTACCGCAGCCAGCGCAGCAGCCGGAGGAAGCACAGACGGCGGAGGAGGCGCAGCCGGACATTTAGCCGCTCATCTTCGGTGAGTGCCAGCCCAGGCCCTTCCTCTCCCCACTCTTCTGCAGGCCCTCTAGGACTCTGGTAAGTGAGCAGTATCCTTGTTCTCAGCTGAACATTGGGGCATGAACACTGAGGTGGGCACTGAGTTTGCCTACTTTCTTGGAAGCTCTCCAACTCTTGAAGGGCCCTGGATCTGCTTTGGAGATGGATGGGCACGGAGCATTTGTGACCCCCAGTGCTCTCCCTGGCATGTTGGGCTTATTGTGTTGGGAGCAGCTTCTCCGCCCCAGCGGCCTCCACTCTTTAATGGGGACCTTGCTTGTGAACTGCCTTTTTCCCCCAAGCCCTGGGCTCTGTAGCCCCCTTGGCAGGCGGGCTTAGGTGGGGGCAAGGGGAGATCTGTGTCTGCCCGAAAGGGCATTGTGTAGAGCATGGGGTTGTGGGTGACATTGGCAACAACACCACTTCTCTGCTCTGCCCATGCCTCTCCCTGTTCCTGTTTTGGGTTTGGGGACTTGGGATTATGCGCCGCTCTCTCTTCTCACACCGATCCACCTTACTGCATCTGACGTGTTCCCTTCCACTGTCCCCCATCATCGTCTGTCCCCCCTGGCTGGGCGCCTGTGACCGGTGACCCCTCTACCACCCACCCCGCCTCCCTCCGGCCCCCGCTCCGACACCTGGCTTGCTCCGACCCCCCCTGCCCCCCGACAGCAGCACAGCAGCCGGAGAGCCAAGAGTGTAGAGGACGACGCTGAGGGCCACCTCATCTACCACGTCGGGGACTGGCTACAAGAGCGATGTACAAGCCAAATCGTAACAATCCTATAGCCTGTAATGGTCCCATAGCCATCCTAACGTCCCAAGCCAACCTGAGTCACAGCCTCTTGCCTTTTCTCAGTGGTGTTGTTTATCTGGGTGGTTTGAGTTGCTGTTGAGAATTGACCTCTGTTGTCCACTCCCAGCTCTCACGGCCCCTGGGTTAAAGGTGGTGGGAATCACGCAGGGGTTTTCTTCCCCTGTGACCATCTGTATCTGTTCCCCTTCCTTCATCTCCACCCCAGGTTGCTGTCCCCTTTTTTCTTCCAACTCAGCTCATTCCCCACCTTCTCTCCCTCCCTCTCCCCGACCCTGCTCTCTTTCATTTCAGATGAAATCGTTAGCACCTTAGGAGAGGGGACCTTCGGCCGAGTTGTACAATGTGTTGACCATCGCAGGTAACTGTCAGTCCCTCCCTACTATGTGGGGATAAAGAGATGGTTGGGGTTATATGGGGCTTTTTTGCTAATTAACCTGAGGTAGAATTTCTTAGTCACCCTACAGCCCTGTTCATTTTGAGACATTCTTGAGAACCCAGCAAAAGCCTCTCCTGCCAACTTACAGGGGTGGGGCTCGAGTTGCCCTGAAGATCATTAAGAATGTGGAGAAGTACAAGGAAGCAGCTCGACTTGAGATCAACGTGCTAGAGAAAATCAATGAGAAAGACCCTGACAACAAGAAGTAAGCAAGCAAGGAAGTATGTAGGGAGGCTGAGAGCCCCAACCCCTACACGGGAGAGACTTCTAGACCTGGTTTAGGCAGACAGGGGAGTCCTAGACCTTCTCATCCATTCATCTTTTGTTCATCATCTTAGAGTAGTAGAACATCAGGGTAGGAAAGGGGGGAGCCCATGATATTCCTTAATCCACTCCCCTTGTTTTCAGGGAAGTTAGATTGCTCTGTAGTTTGACCCCAGCCTAGAATGGCTTCTGTAGAGATATACCCTGGACATAGCCCTAGGACTAAGCATCAACCTCATCGAACAATGAATTAAGCTTTTATAAGTAGAACTATGCTGATAAGGCCACAGACATTTATGCAGTAATATTTTGTTCACATACATTCACAGTCCAAAAATAGAATAAGGACTTTAAGCCAAGATATGAGGCCAGTAAGTATAAATAGGAGCCCAGTGGTAGCTAGTGGTGAATGAATATCAGGAGTTGGGCTGGGGTTGGGATTTAGGATGGACAGTTTGATGATTCAGGATCTATACTGTTTGGAGCTTGGCACTCCACAGCTCTTCAGCAAATAGTTTTTTGAACTATTTAAAATGACACAGGAAGATATTTTGAAACTTGGGCTGGGCATGGTGGCTCACGCCTGTAATCCCAGCACTTTGGAGGCCGAGGCGGGCGGATCACAATGTCAGGAGTTCGAGACCAGCCTGGCCAATATGGTGAAACCCCGTCTGTACTAAAAATAAAAAAATTAGCCAGGCATGGTGGTGGACAACTGTAGTCCCAGCTACTTGGAAGGCTGAGGCAGGAGAATCGCTTGAACAGGAGGCAGAGGTTGCAGTGAGCCAAGATCGCGCCACTGCACTCCAGCCTGGGTGACAGAGTGAGACGCCATCTCAAAAACAAAAAAGAAAAAAAACCTGGCAGATAGTACCATTCTTCTTGGGTCTGGTAGAGGCTATTCCTTAGCTGAACTGAATTTTGGTGTTAGTACTAGCTGGCATGGTTTTACACAAGTATGTGGAATCAACAGCTATGAAGTACCTCCTTGTTGGATGGCTGATGGGCAGATGGGAGCTCATCAGACAACCCCCCTTCCCCCATCTCTCTTCTCAGCCTCTGTGTCCAGATGTTTGACTGGTTTGACTACCATGGCCACATGTGTATCTCCTTTGAGCTTCTGGGCCTTAGCACCTTCGATTTCCTCAAAGACAACAACTACCTGCCCTACCCCATCCACCAAGTGCGCCACATGGCCTTCCAGCTGTGCCAGGCTGTCAAGTGTGAGTGGGGTGGGCCGAAGTGGACTCTGGGGCAGTCCCTCCCTTCATTGGATCTCTGTCGGTTGTGCACTGGTGAAGCCCCTAAACAGTCAGCTGTCTGTTAACTGCAGTTCTTTGATTTACTGTCATCTTGAAACGTCTTCTGACTTAACTCCTTGACTGATGTCTTTATCGTCACTGATTGCTCTTACTCTACACCTAGCCTAGCAGCAGCTAGAAGAGAAAGCCTTTGGAATCAAAGCACTTAATTACCCTCCCCTTTTCCTTTCTCCCTTTCTTAGGAAAGCATCAGTCAGACAGCAAACATAAAGAGACAAAAATACACTCCTTAGGGTAAAGGCTTACATTTGTCTGGGATGAGATGTTCATTCACAGCAAAGGAGATGGGAACACAGAGTATGTAGTTCAGCTAAGGGGCAAGGTGGGGAATTCAAAGAAATGTATCATTCCTCTGGAGTCATCAAAATAATACAGTTTCACAGAATTGAGTTAACATAATGCCAGCTAGACACATGTCAAGGTGTGTACACACTACAACTCAAAGCAAACTTTTTTTTTTTTACATCAGTTGAGCTACATATGTATCTTATATTAGAAAGAGCAGAGCTTCTTAGACCAGGCATTCCATTTAGACGTAGAGCAGAAAGCAGCCCTAGTGATTCTGGACCTGTCTCCTCACTGGCTTTGCCCTAGGTAACCAGGCCTGGGGTCAGCTGATACCAGTTAGCTCTGGCCACCTGCACCAAGCCTGACCTGGCCTTCTCCCCTACAGTCCTCCATGATAACAAGCTGACACATACAGACCTCAAGCCTGAAAATATTCTGTTTGTGAATTCAGACTATGAGCTCACCTACAACCTAGAGAAGGTAAGATGGATAGGGTCTGCCCTTGGTTACTGGGGGCGGGCAGCTGCGCCACTTTGCCTTCTGCCGAGCCCTTTGTTTTCTCCCTTTTATTTCGTCCTCCCACATTTTCTCCCTGTCTGGCTCCAACTGGGTAAAACTAAATAGGTTGAAAGGGAGAGATCTCTTAAGAAGACTTAAATTGGGAGATAACTTGTACAGGGGACTTCAGATAACTTTCCAGTAGAGTGAAAGTTTTTAAGGTTCTTGGTTTGGACTTTATTTATTTATTTATTTATTTATTTATTTATTTGAGACAGAGTCTCACTCTGTTGCCCAGACTGATGTGCAGTGGCATAATCTCAGCTCACTGCAACCTCTACCTCCCAGGTTTAAGTGATTCTCCTGCCTCAGCCTCTGGAGTAGCTGGGATTACAGGCACCCGCCACCACGCCTGGCTAGTTTTTGTGTTTTTAGTAGAGATGGGGTTTTGCCATGTTGGCCAGGGTGGTCTCGAACCCCTAACCTCAGGCTCCCAGAATGCTGGGATTACGGGTGTGAGCCACAGTGCCTGGCCCGGACTTCTTTTTTGAGACATGTATTTCTGTGAGGTAGGAAAGCTCGGCTCCTTTGACTAACTGGAGATAATGGAGATCTCAGACCTAAAGAAGCTCTCCCTCCTTTGACCCCTTTGCTACATGTTACATATTTTTAGAGAAACTCCTTTGCTACATGTTACATTTTTTCAGAAAAACCCATTTGCTACATGTTACATGTTTTCAGAATAACTATATATCCGGCACTTGAGTGTAGTCTTCAGATGCTTACAGATGTGCACGCTGTTCTATAATCATTTCTTAATCCTTTTGCTCCCCTACTTCTAAAAGTATTATGCTGGATGTGGTGGAAGCTGTAAAACAGGAAATTTCCCAGGGCTTGTAAGGCCAGGCAGGAGATCACAGTACCTTTTTTAAGGCTCAGAAGCAATGTAGAGAATACTGGTGGAATCTCAGTCGGGGTGCAGAGGTTCATCCTGTTTCTCCTCTGCTCCTAGAAGCGAGATGAGCGCAGTGTGAAGAGCACAGCTGTGCGGGTGGTAGACTTTGGCAGTGCCACCTTTGACCATGAGCACCATAGCACCATTGTCTCCACTCGCCATTACCGAGCACCAGAAGTCATCCTTGGTAAGGGAGGGCAAGGCTGTCCAAGTGTGTGAGATGATGTGAGGGTGGGGCCACCTAAGCCTCATAACACCTTTTCCCTCCCATTCTCACCCAGAGTTGGGCTGGTCACAGCCTTGTGATGTGTGGAGTATAGGCTGCATCATCTTTGAATACTATGTGGGATTCACCCTCTTCCAGGTAAGTGATGGGATGTCTTACTTGACTGCCTGGCATTCTTCTACCTGGTTCCTTTGTTTTCTGCTGAGGACCTGCCTACTCAGTTCTCCACATTGCCTGCCTTCCTGGCAGCTGATCCTTAGCATGCCCTTTTCAGTCCCATGCTCAGTTCTGTTTTTGTTTCCTAGACCCATGACAACAGAGAGCATCTAGCCATGATGGAAAGGATCTTGGGTCCTATCCCTTCCCGGATGATCCGAAAGACAAGGTGAACCTTGAGGGGGCACTAGTTAACCCTTTTCCTTTTCTCTCCACAGAATTGGTCTATTTCACATCATTTTCTTTTTTCTTTGATACCTCCTCTCCCCCCAGTTACTTTCAGATGGGGAAATAAGGGAATTGTAACAAGGGTGACCTTCTGATTCCTCAACCTCCCCTTCCCCTCTAGAAAGCAGAAATATTTTTACCGGGGTCGCCTGGATTGGGATGAGAACACATCAGCTGGGCGCTATGTTCGTGAGAACTGCAAACCGCTGCGGGTGAGCTGGGCTCGGGATAAATAGTGCCCACCGTCCAGAAGTGACTTCCTTCTTAGGGTGGTTTGCCCCCTGGAATGCTCTTCACAAGCAGAGGGTTAGGAAAGGAGGGGAGGAAAGCTGAAAGAAGACATCTTTGGTTAACAGAAGAAACATAAGAGGGAGTGGTTTTGTGGAGGGAAGGAGGTTAGACAGCCTAACCTTGAGACAACCAGAGATCAAAGCAATGTCCTGGATTCTTTAGGTCAGACAGAAAAGAATAAACTACCTTGGAAGAGCTTACATTTTAATGAGGAACTAAAGAAGATTCATGAAGTTGACAAGGATATACAAGTAGAAAGAACTTTCAAAGATTATGGAGTAATTGTGCTAGTGGGAAGGTAGGTTGAGCTATAATATCAGAAACGTTGGTCCTGGTGTGGTCGTGGTTAGGTAGCCTTCAAATTGGTTGCAAGCAGAGCCTTGGTTCTCCAAGAATGAAAGGTAGGGTCTTGAAGAAGGCAGGGTTTGTAAGGCATCCTGCCTCACCTTTTTCCTGCCCTCCTCCACCAGCGGTATCTGACCTCAGAGGCAGAGGAACACCACCAGCTCTTCGATCTGATTGAAAGCATGCTAGAGTATGAACCAGCTAAGCGGCTGACCTTGGGTGAAGCCCTTCAGCATCCTTTCTTCGCCCGCCTTCGGGCTGAGCCGCCCAACAAGTTGTGGGACTCCAGTCGGGATATCAGTCGGTGACGATCAGGCCCTGGGCCCCCCTGCATCTTTTATAGCAGTGGGTGTCCAGTCCAGGACACTGGTGCTTTTTTATACAAGAGAACGAGCCAGAGTTCACTCCTTCCTCCTGGCTCTCTATATACCTGTGAATATGTGAAATAGTGTAAATATGAAAGAACTTGTACTTATCACTTCAACCCCTGCCTTGTACATAATACTATTCCATCCACACAGTTTCCACCCTCACCTGCCCCCTCATACGGAGTTGGATGGGGGCCGAGTGAGGTAACCAGGTGGCATCTACCCCATGTTTTATAAGGAATTTTGTACAGTCTTTGTGAAATAAAATAACGTGCTTCATTTGACCCCCATCCCTGGAGTTGGAGGTTTGGGAATGCTGGGGTGGAGGGATGAAACAATTGGCAAACTTTCTGAGTTTGGGTATGAAGGGAGTCCTCCTTACCCTCCAAAATGAAGCACAGCCAGGCTACCAGTTTATTTCCCCTGTCCACCTTACCATATGGGAGGGTAGTGATGGGTGGGGCAGCATTTCTTTCAGATTAAAACAGAGAAGTGTTATGAGGTGGCACTTCTCGGATGTGGAATTATGAGAGTTGGGAAAGATCTGACTCCTAGAGTCATTAGGCCGCGGCCCAGTATAGAGCCAGAAACCCAGGTTGAAAACGTGCTCAACCTGGCTCCTAGGGGGGCTTGCCACGACCGGTCAGAAGGCTCCCGTCGTCCATCTCGGGAGACTAGGAAGGCCGGATTCCTACGCGAGGCCTGCTGGGAAGTGTAGTTCGTTAGTGGAAGGAAGTCACATGGAAGAGGGGCGGTAGTTGGTTGTGGGCACTGGGTTAGAGGTATCACGTGGGAGCACTTTCGTCTTAGCTTTTGGACAAGACGCAGGCGCAACCCACGGCTGCTGCAGGGATCCTTGTGGCCCTTCCGGTCGGTGGAACCAATCCGTGCACAGAGAAGCGGGGCGAACTGAGGCGAGTGAAGTGGACTCTGAGGGCTACCGCTACCGCCACTGCTGCGGCAGGGGCGTGGAGGGCAGAGGGCCGCGGAGGCCGCAGTTGCAAACATGGCTCAGAGCAGAGACGGCGGAAACCCGTTCGCCGAGCCCAGCGAGCTTGACAACCCCTTTCAGGTGACTTGCGCCGGTCGGCCTCTTTTGGGCGGTCAGGTTGATTCTTCCCGGTTCTGTAGGGTCGGGCTAACTTGTATCCCCATTTGTGACATTTGATCCTGGGAAGAGCCGCCACGTGGGGTGACAGTGACTCCAGACCAGTGAGCACTCTGGGGGGCGGGCCCTGCCCCTTAATGGGCTGGCGCTGGCAGTGTTGGATGATGGATTTGAGGTAAATGTTGTCCCAATCCTGGGACAACGGCGTGGCCCCGAAGGTGCAGTACTTGGAGCCACAGGCAGTTTGGGAATGGTCCCTGGGAATTCCCCTAGGTGGCACTGGGTGCCAGCTGAGCCCCGGGTCTCTGCCCTCAGGACCCAGCTGTGATCCAGCACCGACCCAGCCGGCAGTATGCCACGCTTGACGTCTACAACCCTTTTGAGACCCGGGAGGTGAGCTACTGGAGAGCATAGGAGTTCAAGGAAGGGAAGGGTTTGCCAGTGAGACAAGTTAGCTTGGGTACAGGGGACTTTTCTGCATGCACAGGAAGGAAGAGGCACTGTGATCTTAGTTCCCTGAGAGAGGCTAGTCAGCCATGGGATGCCTCATCCTTCTAGGGCCACCAGGGCCACCAACCCAAATGGTTTGAGCTCTAAAAGTCAGTCCTGGGAAGATCTGGAGGCTGGCAAGGCCTTAACCAATGTTCTGTATGGGAAGGCTTTCTTGAAGAAAATAAAGGTTGGGGCTGGTTGGAGTTTAGGTTAGGTGTGCAGTTTGAAAGCAAGGAATGAGGAGGACTACACCTGTTTGTCCCACTGGATTAGAAAATGGTGAGTTGTAAGAATTTAAGGGGTTTTCATGGTACTTAAAACTTAAAAAAAAAAGCCAAGCATGGTGTGCATGCCTGTAATCCCACTTGGGAGGCTGAGGTGGGAGGATTGCTTGAGCCCAGGAATTTGATGGAGACCATCCTGGGCAACAGCGAGACCCCCATCTCTTGAAACGTTTTAAAAATTGGCTAGGTGTAGTGGCACATGCCTGTAGTCCTTGCTACTTGGGAGGCTGGGATGGAAAGACTGCTTGGGCCCAGGAGTTTGAGGCTTCGATGAGTGATGATTGCACCACTGCACTCCAGCCTGGGTGGCAGAGAGACAACCCCACACTCCATCCCCAGAAGAAAAGAAAAAAAAAAAAAAACACAGTTAAGTGGGGAGATATGGTAAATGAGTGATTTGAGTCCTCACTAAGGAATTGGATATGAGGGATGATAAGGCTGCTACAGGTCATCACAGAGTTCTCTGACAGAAATTCAACAGAAGAACTAGCTTCCTAACAAATGGGGGAAAGGCTGCTTCCTTACATCATGAGTTCTGGGTCTAAAGGTATTCAAGCAGACTCTAGATTCCTGTGTTATGAGGGACTAGATGATCACTAAGGTCTTTTCCTCAACAGCCACCACCAGCCTATGAGCCTCCAGCCCCTGCCCCATTGCCTCCACCCTCAGCTCCCTCCTTGCAGCCCTCGAGAAAGCTCAGCCCCACAGAACCTAAGAACTATGGCTCATACAGCACTCAGGTACAGGAGGTGTGCAGGTGAGGGCTGGGGAGAAGGGCCAGTCCTGGGGCCCAGGGCTCACATCTCCATCTGCTCACACTGGGCAGGCCTCAGCTGCAGCAGCCACAGCTGAGCTGCTGAAGAAACAGGAGGAGCTCAACCGGAAGGCAGAGGAGTTGGACCGAAGGGAGCGAGAGCTGCAGCATGCTGCCCTGGGGGGCACAGCTAGTAAGTAGTAGAGTGGGGAAGAGCATCTGAGAGTTTGGGAGGAGCAAAAACAGGTCTTAAGGGCCTGGGCTCGGCTGGGTGTGGTGGCTCACACCTATAATCCCAGCACTTTGGGAGGCTGAGGTGGGCGGATCACGAGGTCAAGAGATCGAGACCATCCTAGCCAACATGGTGAAACCCTGTATCTACTAAAAATACACACACAAAAAAAATTAGCTGGGCATGGTGGCGCGCACCTGTAGTCCCAGCTACTCGGGAGGCTGAGGCAGGAGAATTGCTTGAACCCGGGAGGTGGAGGTTGCAGTGAGCCGAGATAGCGCCACTGCACTCCAGCCTGGTGACAGAGTGAGACTCCGTCTCAAAAAAAAAAAAAAAAAAACACAAACCTGGGCTCTGGAGTCAGACTGCTGAGTTTGAATTTTAGAGATACTGCTTACTAACCATGAGCTTTTAGGGAAGTTACTTAATCTCGAATGCCTCAGTTTCCCTATTTATAAAATGAAAACCACGTTTGCATCTGTTTGACAGGGTTGTTGTGAAGGTTAAACAAAATATATGTGAAGTACTTGGTACAGTGCTTAGATGTTTTAAATAATAATAAACAGTATTAATTTTTCCACTCTCACTTGTCTCCTTGGACCCCAAATTGGAGATAAAAGAGAGGATCCAGGGCTGGGTATGGTGCCTCACGCCTGTAATTCCAACACTTTGGGAGGCCGAGGCAGGCAGGTTGCTTGAGCTCAGGAGTTAGAGACCAACCTGGACAACATAGTGAGATCCTGCCTCCAAAACATTAATGAAAAAATTAGCAGGGCATGATGGTACCTGTCTGTAGTCCTAGCTCCTCAAGAAGCTGAGGTGGACGGCCAGGCGCCGGGGCTCATGCCTGTAATCCCAGCACTTTGGGAGGCCAAGGCGAGTGGATCACCTGAGGTCAGGAGTTCAGGACCAGCCAACATGGTGAAACCCTGTCTCTACTAAAAATACAAAAATTAGCTGGGCGTGGTGGCACGTGCCTGTAATCCCAGCTACTCAGGAGACTGAGGCAGGAGAATTACTTGAACCCGGGAGGCGGAGGTTGCACTGAGCCAAGATCACACCACTGCACTCCAACCTGGGCAACAAGAGCAAAACTCTATCTCAGGAGAAAAAAAAAAAAAAAAAAAAGCTGAGGCGGGAGGGTTGCTTGAGCCCAGGAGGTTGAGGCTACAGTGAACCGTGATCATACCACTACCTTCCAGCCTGAACAACAGAGACCCTATCTCAAAAAAAAAAAAAAAAAGAGAGAGAGGATCCAGGGATGGAGAGAAGGGGGAGTGATTCCTTTGTTGGTCTCTGTTTTACTTCTGGGGTCCACCTGTTTTTTTGTGCCTTACAGCTCGACAGAACAATTGGCCCCCTCTACCTTCTTTTTGTCCAGTTCAGCCCTGCTTTTTCCAGGACATCTCCATGGAGATCCCCCAAGAATTTCAGAAGACTGTATCCACCATGTACTACCTCTGGATGTGTGAGTAGTGAGAAGCCTTTTGGAGGAAGTTACAGGTAGATCTCTTAACTGCCCTGGGGTCCGCTCACCAAGAACCAAACACTTCACCTCTATTTAGAACTCACCAGCCTGCTAGCAAATGTTCTTGCCCTCTCCCCACTTTTTATTGTCCATATGCAGGAATATATTTTGAATTCTTTAGATGTCTTTGGGCTGGGTGCAGTGGTATACGCCTGTAATCCCAGCACTTTGGGAAGCTGAGGTGGGTGGATAACCTGAGGTCAGAAGTTTGAGACTAGCCTGATCAACATGGAGAAACCCTATCTCTACTAAAAATACAAAATTACCTGGGCGTGGTGGCACATGCCTGTAATCCTAGCTACTCAGGAGGCTGAAGCAGGAGAATCACTTGAACCCGGGAAGTGGAGGTTGCAGTGAGCCAAGATCATGCCATTGCACTCCAGCCTGGGCAACAAGAGCAAAACTCCATCTCAAAAAAAAAAAAAAAAAGGCCGGGCACGGTGGCTCACACCTGTAATCCCAGCACTTTGGGAGGCCCAGGTGGGCAGATCACGAGGTTAGGAGATCAAGACCATCCTGGCTAACACGGTGAAACCCTGTCTCTACTACAAATACAAAAAATTAGCCGGGCGTGGTGGCGGGTGCCTGTAGTCCCAGCTACTTAGGAGGCTGAGGTAGGAGAATGGGCGTGAACCCAGGAGGCAGAGCTTGCAGTGAGCCGAGATCCTGCCACTGCACTCCAGCCTGGGCGACAGAGCGAGATTCCATCTCAAAAAAAAAAAAAGAAAAAAAAAATTAGCTGGGCGTGGTGGCGGGTGCCTGTAGTCCCAGCTACTCTGGAGGCTGAGGCAGGAGAATGGCGTGAACCGGGGAGGCGGAGCTTGCAGTAAGCTGAGATTGCGCCACTGCACTCCAGCCTGCGCGACAGAGCCAGACTCCGTCTCAAAAAAAAAAAAATGTCTTTGCAAGGGGATCACACATTATTGACATTTGCTTTCTCCATCTCCTCTGTTGAGGATTCCATGAAGGCCTTCATTTCCTTACTCTGCCATGTTTGGTGAATATTATAGGGTGAGCATAGATGGGAAGGAGCCTTCATTGCAGTCCAGAAGGGCTCCTCATCCTGTCCCTCTGCCCCTTAGGCAGCACGCTGGCTCTTCTCCTGAACTTCCTCGCCTGCCTGGCCAGCTTCTGTGTGGAAACCAACAATGGCGCAGGCTTTGGGCTTTCTATCCTCTGGGTCCTCCTTTTCACTCCCTGCTCCTTTGTCTGCTGGTACCGCCCCATGTATAAGGCTTTCCGGTAAGTGTGTTAGTGGTGGGAGAGTGATGGAGACCTGGGATGGGCCCCACGTCTGCCCATCCTTCAGCTCTAATTCTCCCACCCTCCCCATTTTTTTCCTCTTTGTAGGAGTGACAGTTCATTCAATTTCTTCGTTTTCTTCTTCATTTTCTTCGTCCAGGATGTGCTCTTTGTCCTCCAGGCCATTGGTATCCCAGGTTGGGGATTCAGGTTTGTGAGGCTGTTATCCACCCTCACCTTTCCCTCTAGATCCAGCCAGCACTGGGTGCTGGGATAGGAGTTGTTCAGAAAAAGGAAATGTGGTTTTAATCCTTGGGAGGTACTAGTTTAATGAGATACAAGACATACTTCCAGGATAGAGCGCAGACAGCACTCTTGACACATATAGATTGAAGGGAAGAATGCTGCATTTGGCCAATCTAAGGTGGCTTCCTGGAGGAGGCATAGAACCATGGTTGAAAGGAGGAAGAAGAATCCCCAGATGAGTGCCTGGAAGAGCTTGGAGAGCTCAGGGCTAATGGTTCAGAAACTGGAATTAAACTATGAAGAGATTAGATACAGTTTGGGATTGTGGTGCTTGGAATGCTGCTCGATTGACAGGGAGCCACTGCTGATGGGAAGGGTAGGAACAGGGGATGCTGGTGACATAACCAGTGGAGAAGCTGAGGAGCCCCTCTTCACTGGCTCATCCTTCCCTTTACAGTGGCTGGATCTCCGCTCTGGTGGTGCCGAAGGGCAACACAGCAGTATCCGTGCTCATGCTGCTGGTCGCCCTGCTCTTCACTGGCATTGCTGTGCTAGGAATTGTCATGCTGAAACGGGTGAGGGCTGTGTCGAAGGTGGGGCCGGGATGGTGAGATCATGGGTCCCCAGGGGCGTGGGTGGAACATTCAGGAGCAACTGGCACAGGTCAGGCTGCTGGGTTGTTCTCAGCTAATGGACCTCTGGGGTGTGTGTTTCTGTGTGTGAGTGTGTGTGCTGGGCAGCAGGCTGCTGAGTGGTAGTGATGCTGTTAGGCTGGGGTCGGGAACCAGTGGCTGGAATGGGCTGTAATGTCTTTGTCCTCTACTTGCAGATCCACTCCTTATACCGCCGCACAGGTGCCAGCTTTCAGAAGGCCCAGCAAGAATTTGCTGCTGGTGTCTTCTCCAACCCTGCGGTGCGAACCGCAGCTGCCAATGCAGCCGCTGGGGCTGCTGAAAATGCCTTCCGGGCCCCGTGACCCCTGACTGGGATGCCCTGGCCCTGCTACTTGAGGGAGCTGACTTAGCTCCCGTCCCTAAGGTCTCTGGGACTTGGAGAGACATCACTAACTGATGGCTCCTCCGTAGTGCTCCCAATCCTATGGCCATGACTGCTGAACCTGACAGGCGTGTGGGGAGTTCACTGTGACCTAGTCCCCCCATCAGGCCACACTGCTGCCACCTCTCACACGCCCCAACCCAGCTTCCCTCTGCTGTGCCACGGCTGTTGCTTCGGTTATTTAAATAAAAAGAAAGTGGAACTGGAACTGACATCCCCGTTTCCTGAATCTTCATTGGGAATTAGGCCTTATGAAAGAGAAAGGAGAGTGTGGAGTGAGGTGGGAAGGTCGGACCCGGCTTTAGTGTAAACTGGGAGATATGAGGGGCAGGGCGGTGGAGCCCGAGTGGCTGGCGCAGGAAGGAGGTGGGAAGTCCACGGAAACGCGAAACCCGGAGACGCGAGGGAGCCCTGCTCCCCACCCCTCTCCATTAATGACGGGGAAGAGCCACCGCCTCTGCTGGGAACGCCAAGGAATACGCGGGCCTGGAGCCTGAAAAGCTGGGTGGGGCTCAAGTGGAGGCCCAAAGGATCACTAGCAGCCTAGCCAGGGTCCAGAGAGAGGCAGGGACTGGAGGAGCGCTTATCCGACTGCCTCGCCCTGCCGCGGGATCCCCCAACCCCGACAGGGTCTCAGTCCCGAACTACAACTCCCGGGGTGCACCGCGCCGGCCCTCGCCGCCACGCCCCTCCTTCCCGCACCATCCCCATTCCCATCCCCCTTCTCTAGTCCCCGACCTGCGGCAGCCGGAGCTCGGGGAGCGGAGCGTGGTGGGGAGGGGAGCGGGACAGGCGACACAGGAGACAGCGGCGCCGCGGCCTCTCCCCACCAGGCGGCCCCGGATCCCACTGGACGCCCTGAGGGCACACCGACCGCGCCTCTAGAGTCACCCCACGCCGACCCCTCCCCTCTTCTCTAGACTTATTTCCATCCTTCCCGCTTTTACCCTCCCCACCCCTCCCTGGGCTCCAGGCCGCCGCCCCCTCCTCACTCCTGGACCGGCCCTTCTCGGTGCCCCTCTTCCCTAGGGAGATGCGATGAGCCGGTGCCCCCGCGTCCTCATCGTCGCCGCGGGCACGGTGCCCGTCCAGTGCCCGTGGTGGGGAGGGAGCACTCCGCGGTCCCTCCGTGACGCCCCTCGCTTGGCCCCCCCCACAGCTGGCGTCCCTCGGCCATGCCCCAGGGGACCCAGCCAGGGGGTGGGCTCTAGAGCGAGTGGGGTGGAGAGGAGAAAGGACGGGGCCTTGGGCGCCTCTGAGATGCTCCCAAGTGCCAGGGAGGGCCGAGCGAGGCGCAGGCAACCGGGCAGCAGGCATGATGCCCTCGCCTAGTGACTCCAGCCGCTTGCTGACCAGCCGGCCCAGCACCAGGGGCCTTACCCACCTCCGCCTCCACCGACCCTGGCTGCAGGCCCTGCTTACGCTGGGGCTGGTCCAAGTGCTCCTGGGCATCCTGGTGGTCACCTTCAGCATGGTGGCCTCTTCCGTCACCACCACCGAGAGCATCAAGAGGTCCTGCCCGTCTTGGGCTGGGTTCTCGGTGAGTTGGGTGCACAGTTGTTGGGTGGGGGAGGCTCCTCGGGCCCCACCCTCCACACCAGCTGCAAGTCCACATCCTCGCCTCTCCTCCCTCTCCTGGTCCTCTGCCTCCTTACAGGGCTGGGTGCATCCTGTGGTGAGGGGCTCACTCAGGAGCCTCCCCTGCCAGGCTGAGCCTGTGCCCACTCTGTCCCCAGCTGGCGTTCTCCGGGGTGGTTGGCATTGTGTCCTGGAAGCGGCCATTCACTCTAGTGGTAGGTGCCAGGGTCCAGTGCCCACTGGGAGGCAGGTGCCCAGCACCCAAGGGGAAGCCCATTTATGTCCTCAAGAAGGGAACTGGCTCCCCAGTTGGTGCCAGCCGGGTGGGCACGAAGTGTCTGTGAAGGAGGGGGACTCTGTCCGTGGAAGAGGAGTACTCATGAGGGTCCCAGCCCTGAGTCTGCACCCTGTTTTCCCCAGATCTCCTTCTTCTCCTTGCTTTCGGTGCTCTGTGTCATGCTTAGCATGGCTGGCTCTGTTCTCTCCTGTAAGAATGCTCAACTGGCCCGAGACTTCCAACAGTGCTCTCTGGTGAGATTTGAGGAGGGAGAGCTGGAAAGAACTGGCTGGGGGAGGTGTGCAGGACACCTCAGTTTGTCCTGACTCAGGCTGCCTCACCCTCCCTGCTCCACTCAGGAAGGAAAGGTCTGTGTGTGCTGTCCCTCTGTTCCCCTCCTCCGGCCCTGTCCAGAGTCGGGGCAGGAACTGAAAGTTGCCCCTAACTCCACCTGTGATGAAGCCCGAGGGGCCCTCAAGGTGAGCTTGCACCCCGCAAACATCCTCCTGGTTCTCACTCTTGCCTCCCCTGCTGGGGTACTCACAGGCCCATAATGTGTGGAACTTAGCCGTCTCCTGACTCCTCTCCTCCTTTCCCTTCCCCAGAACCTGCTCTTCAGCGTCTGTGGGCTCACCATTTGTGCCGCTATAATCTGTACACTCTCTGCTATTGTCTGCTGCATCCAAATCTTCTCCCTGGACCTCGTGCATACGGTGAGAAGGGAGCAGGGGCCAGGGCACGCAGGTATGGTGGGGGCAGGGGTGTGTGTGCTGAGACTTGCCTGAGGGAACAATGGCTACAGATCTGGCTTTTGAGCACCAGGGGCTATGGGTTATCTATTATCCTCATCTATTGGAGGAATGGATGTTTAGTGGGGAGGATGAGAAGGGGAGATGGCAGGGAGTGAGTTAAGTATGTGATGCTGGTCTGGGACCAGGAGAGGGGGCTTTAGAGAATGGGACTGGATGGTGGGGTAGAGTCAAGAAGGTCCTACGCTGGGCACGGTGGCTCATTCCTGTAATCCCAGCACTTTGAGAGGCCCAGGCAGGCGGATCACCTGAGGCCAGGAGTTCAAGACCCACCTGGCCAACATGGCGAAACCCTGTCTCTATTAAAAATACAAAAATCGGGCCGGGCGCAGTGGCTCATGCCTATAATCCCAGCACTTTGGGAGGCTGAGGAGGGCAGATCACCTGAGATCAGGAGATCGAGACTATCCTGGCTAACATGGTGAAACCCCATCTCTACTAAACATACAAAAAATTAGCCAGGCGTGGTGGCGGGCGCCTGTGGTCCCAGCTACTCGGGAGGCTGAGGCAGGAGAATGGCATGAACCTGGGAGGTGGAGCTTGCAGTGAGCTGAGATAGTGCCACTGCAGTCCAGCCTGGGCGACAGAGCGAGACTCCGTCTCAAAAAACAAACAAACGAAATACAAAAATTAGCCAAGTGTGGTGGCGGGTGCCTGTAATCCCAGCTACTTGGGAGTCTGAGGCAGGAAAATTGCTTGAACCGGGGAGGCAGAGGCTGCAGTGAGCTGAGATGGTGCCACTGCATTCCAGCCTGGGCGACAAGAGCAAGACTCCGTCTCAAAAAAAAAAAAAAAAATATATATATATATATATATATACACACACACACATATATATACATATATATATACACATATATATATATACATATACACAAAAAAATACAAAAATTAGGCTGGGCTCTGTGGCTCATGCCTGTAATCCCAGCACTTTGGGAGGCCAAGGCAGGAGGATCACCAGATATCAGGAGTTTGACACCAGCCTGGCCAACATGGCGAAACCCTATCTCTACTAAAAATACAAAAATTATCCGGGTGTGGTGGCAGGCGCCTGTAATCCCAGCTACTCGGAAGACTGAGGCTGGAGAATCGCTTGAACCTGGGAGGCAGAGGTTGCAGTGAGCTGAGATGTAGCCATTGTACTCCAGCCTGGGCGACAAGAGTGAAACTTCGTCTCAAAATAATAATAATAATAATAATAATTAGCTGGGCATGGTTGCACACCCTTATAATTCCAGCTACTTGGGAGGCTGAGGCATGGGAATCGCTTGATCTTGGGAGGTGGGGGTTGCAGTGAGCTGAGATCGCGCCACTGCACTCCAGCAACAGAGTCAGACTGTCTCAAAAAAAAAAAGAAGGTCCTAGATGGAGGTGAGGCTAAAGGGTGGACATTCCTGTGAAGACACAGAATGTGTGGAGCTTCTGGATGGAGGTGGGGCCATAAAGAGGAATTTGTGGGTGGGCAGGGCCAGAGCTAGAGGTACAGGGTGAGTGTGGGGTTAAGGAGAGCTGATTTTGGGTGAGGGAGGGGCCAGAACAAGAGCTTCTCTCAGGGGATAGGGCCAGAAAAAATAATGTAGATGAGAGAGGAGTTTGGGGGCCCAGGAGGAGCTGTATTCCCAGAATCCAGACTTGCTGACCTGCTCGCTTCCCCAGCAGCTGGCCCCTGAGCGGTCAGTCTCAGGCCCACTGGGACCTCTGGGCTGCACGTCCCCGCCCCCAGCCCCTCTCCTACACACCATGCTGGACCTGGAGGAATTTGTCCCGCCTGTGCCCCCACCGCCCTACTATCCCCCAGAGTATACCTGCAGCTCAGAAACAGATGCACAGAGGTAAGGCCTGGTGGGGTCTTGCTGGGGGAGCTAAGGAAGGGGACTGGGGCTGGGCCTGGATTGCTGGAGAGAGGGATCTTTGTGGAGGGGGAATTATTTCTCCTACATTGACCCTCTTCCTCATCTGCCAGCATCACGTACAATGGCTCCATGGACAGCCCAGTGCCCTTGTACCCTACCGATTGCCCCCCTTCTTATGAGGCGGTCATGGGGCTACGAGGAGACAGCCAGGTGAGAGCACAGCACGGCTTGGGGCGGGCTGGGGAGCCGGGTTGTAGCCTGGAAAGCTGAACAGGCTGTAGCCTCTGGATAAAGATAATAACAGTGGTCAAGGTCTTTACAGCACCAGCACGCCCACTGTTGCCTTTGATCTTCCCTAGAGCCTGGTGAGGTGAGTGGGTTGGAAGCTATCATTTCTGCCATACAGACGTGGAAGCTGAGGCTGCACAATTAAGTGACTTGTACAAAGGGACAAGGCTGGTCTGGAATCTAAGTCTCCAGAGCTCTGTCTAGCACATGGGGGTGTTCAGTGTGTAGGGCTGAACCCTTGACCCTGTGTCTTCTGCAGGCCACTCTCTTTGACCCTCAGCTTCACGATGGCTCGTGCATCTGTGAGCGAGTGGCCTCCATTGTAGACGGTGAGCAAGGCGTAATGAGGGGTGGACAACGGCGGGGCTGCCAGGGATAGCTGGGGTGGGTAGAGACAATAGAAGGGGAAAACAAGGCGGAGTTGGTGGTTTGGGGACATAGGAGGGCTGCGGCAACTTGGAACCCTGGACTTATTTTTCTCCTCTGAGATAAAGCTGGAGGCACAGTGGCCCCTAGAGGCTGGGCTTGGGAGAAGAGGAACTGCCTGGGCAGGGCTAGGCCAGGCCAGGCTGGTGCTACACAGCGCCCCCTGCCGCCCACAGTGTCCATGGACAGCGGGTCTCTGGTGCTGTCAGCCATTGGTGACCTCCCTGGGGGCTCTAGCCCGTCGGAGGACTCGTGCCTGCTGGAGCTGCAGGGCTCCGTGCGCTCCGTGGACTACGTGCTCTTTCGCTCCATCCAGCGCAGCCGTGCCGGCTACTGCCTCAGCCTGGACTGTGGCCTGCGGGGCCCCTTCGAGGAAAGCCCCCTGCCACGGCGCCCCCCACGGGCCGCCCGCTCCTATTCCTGCTCTGCCCCTGAAGCTCCACCCCCACTGGGTGCCCCCACAGCTGCCCGCAGCTGCCACCGGTTGGAGGGCTGGCCGCCCTGGGTGGGACCCTGCTTCCCCGAGCTGAGGCGGCGGGTCCCCCGGGGAGGGGGCCGCCCAGCCGCAGCCCCGCCCACCCGAGCCCCGACTCGTCGCTTCAGCGATAGCTCAGGTTCCCTCACCCCACCGGGGCACCGGCCTCCTCATCCGGCATCCCCACCACCGCTGCTGCTGCCACGGTCCCACAGCGACCCAGGCATCACGACCTCCAGTGACACTGGTGAGCCCCCTCCCCGACTGCCCAGGCTCAGGAGAGGGTAGGCACTGGGAGTTAGGTGGCCAGTGATGCCCACCAGGATTGAGGCACAGTTGAGGTCCCTGAGGAGGAAGAAAGGGTGAGTTCACTCCTCTGGTAGACACTTCTCGGGTACTCACCTCCTAGGGACAGAACATCCATAGCTTAGCAGCTAAAAAAGGAGAATTTTTTTTTTTTTTTTTTGAGACGGAGTCTCTGGCTCTGTCGCCCAGGCTGGAGTGCAGTGGCATGATCTTGGCTCACTGCAACCCGTTTCCCGGGTTCAAGTGACTCTCCTGCTTCAGCCTGCCGAGTAGCTGGGACTACAGGTGTGCGCCACCATGACCGGCTAATATTTTTTTTTTTTTGAGACGGTGTCTTGCTCTGTCACCCAGGCTGGAGTGCAGCCGCGCGATCTGGGCTCACTGCAAGCTCCGCCTCCCGGGTTCACGCCATTCTCCTGCCTCAGCCTCCCCAGTAGTGAGTAGCTGGGACTACAGATGCCTGCCACCACGCCCGGCTATTTTTTTGTATTTTTAGTAGAGATGGGGTTTCACCGTGTTATCCAGGATGGTCTCAATCTCCTGACCTCGTGATCTGCCCGCCTCGGCCTCCCAAAGTGCTGGGATTACAGGCATGAGTCACCGTGCCCGGGCAATTTTTGTATTTTTTAGTAGAGACAGGGTTTCACCCTTTTGGCCAGGCTGGTCTTGAACTCCTGACCTCAAGTGATCCACCCGCCTCGGCCTCCCAAAAGGATTTATTTTTTGAAACCAGTTCCACAGCTCTCAGCTTGGTCCACTTATCTGTCCTCCCCAAGCTTCAGCTGTCACTTGTAAAACATGTATAATAATAGTACTTCAGGCCGGGCATGGTGGCTTACACCTGTAATCCCAGCACTGTGGGAAGCTGAGGTGGGTGGATCACCTGAGGTCGGGAGTTCGAGATCAGCCTGGCTAACATGGTGAAACCCTATCTCTACTAAAAATACAAAAATTAGCCAGGTGTGGTGGAGCGCGCCTGTAATTCCAGCTACTAACAGAGAGGCTAAGGCAGGAGAATCGCTTGAACCTGGAAAGCAGGGGTTGCCGTGAGCCAAGATCATGCCACTGCACTCCAGCCTGGGTGACAGAGACACACTCCATCTCAAAAACACAAACAAACAAACAAAAAACATGTATAATAACAGTACTTCAGCCATAGGCATTGTACTCGAAGATGCTGAGAAAGGAGACAGTGGCCGGGCGAGGCTGTTCACACCTATAATCCCAGCACTTTGGGAGGCCAAGGCAGGTGGATCACCTGAGGTCAGGAGTTCAAGACCAGCCTAGCCAACATGGTGAAACCCCCATCTCTACTAAAAATTCAAAAATTAGCTGGGCCTGGTGGTGGACGCCTGTAATCCCAGCTACTAGGGAGGCTGAGGCAGGAGAATCGCTTGAACCTGGGAGGCGGAGGTTGCAGTGAGCTGAGATCGTACCACTGCACTCCGGCCTGGGCAACACAGTGAGACTCCATCTCAAAAAAATAAGAAAGGAGATAGTACTGGGGAACGCTCAGCACTGTGCGCCAGGTGCTGAACAACACCACTGCAGTCCCTGTTGTGGTGGATTGTACCATCTAGTTGCTGGCTAATATGGACAGAGATGCTGGCCCTTTGATTGGGGATGGAGCGTGGGAGCTGTGAAAGCTCCTCTGGGCTTGAGTTCCCACAGGAGGGTGGGCGTGTCCACAGAACACTTCCACTCACTCCCTGTCTCCCTTTCTCTCTTCTCCCCAGCTGACTTCAGGGACCTTTATACCAAAGTGCTTGAGGAAGAAGCTGCTTCTGTTTCCTCTGCAGATACAGGTCAGGCATGTGGTTTGTGCTCCAGGGGTGGGGATTGGGCATGGCTGCCCAGCCCCCTCTCCACCCTACAATACCATTCTCTTATCTCTGTCTCTCTGCAGGGCTCTGCTCTGAAGCCTGCCTCTTCCGCCTAGCCCGCTGCCCTTCCCCCAAGTTGCTACGTGCCCGGTCAGCCGAGAAACGGCGCCCTGTGCCCACCTTCCAAAAAGTTCCCCTGCCCTCGGGCCCTGCACCTGCCCACTCCCTGGGGGACCTAAAGGGCAGCTGGCCAGGTCGGGGCCTGGTCACTCGTTTCCTCCAGATATCCAGGAAAGCCCCAGACCCCAGTGGGACTGGAGCTCATGGACATAAGCAGGTAGGAATTCGGGGAGCCAGGAAAGGTGTTTGGGAAAGCGTGGAGCTTCAGATTGAGCCTTATTGATGATGCCCTTTCCTGTGTCCCTGTCCAGGTGCCCCGGAGCCTGTGGGGCCGGCCTGGCCGAGAGAGCCTCCACCTTCGCAGCTGTGGAGATCTGAGCTCTAGCTCTTCCCTGCGGCGTCTCCTGTCTGGCCGCAGGCTGGAGCATGGTACCCGCCCCCACAGCCTCAGCCTCAACGGGGGCAGCCGGGAGACTGGGCTCTGACCTGGGCTTCTTGTCACACTGAACACATCCAGCCACAGGCACCAGCTGGTTGGGACCAGCAGCCCCCAGCATCCTCTTGCACTGGCTGGCACAAAAAGAAACCTGCTGTATACCCCCCAAAGTGTCCCTTTCCCTCCTACCTCTGGGGTCTCTTGCTGCTTGCCTCTGCTGCTCTGGACTGGGAGAGCTTCTGTCCTGTGCTGCATGGGTATTTAGGCTGTGGGGGAGATGCCCCTGCTTATAGCACTGGAGGAGGAAAACAAATTCTTGTCCCCCCCAGAATGAGAGTGGCTCTTTCTGATTTGCAAGGGCACTGTGGTCAGGACAAAGGCATGGCCCAGGTGTTTAAGTACAGGGTGACGTGTGCCTATGCAATGGGGTGGTAAGGCAGGCACGAAGAGTCCAAAAAATCTAGGTGGCCTCTCAGCTCTGCCACCTCTAGCTGCATGACCTTGGGCAAGCTATGTAACCCCAATTGCCTGATCCATTAAAGACTGTGAAGGTAGAATGTTTGTAAAGCTCTTAACAGTATGTAAGCCTTCAATAAATTTCAGTTTTCCCCTTCTTTTCTTGATCATTCTCTGTCACCAGTGAAATTTGTTCTAGTGTCTCTCATATTTAAGAAAACTCTTTCAGGACTGGGTATGGTGGCTCACACCTATAATCCTAGCACTTTGGGAGGCCGAGGCAAGAGGATCGCCTGAGCCTAGGAATTCAAGACCAGCCTGGGCAACATAGTGAGACCCTGTCTCTACAAAAAACAAAAAATTAGCCAGGCATGGTGGGACACGCCTGTAGTCCCAACTACTCAGGTGGCTAAGGTGAGAGGATCACTTGAGCTTGGGAAGTCCAGGCTGCAGTAAGCTGTGATTGAGCCACTGCACTACAGCCTGGGCAACAGAGCAAGACCATGTCTCAAAAAAAAAAGAAAAAGAAAAAAGAAACTTTCAAGACACTCTTTCCAACCACTAATTGTAACTCTGCTCCTCCTTTTCACAGCAATAGGTTTTCTTTTTCTTCCCTCCACTGTTAAACATCCATTCTCTCCTCACCCACCCCCATCAGACTCCTTCCCCTATCTTTCCACAGCCACTGCTCTGACCAAACTTTCCAGTGACCACAGTGGTGTCAGACCCAGTGACCATTTCTCTGCCTGCATCTCACTTGACCTCGAGGCAGCAATTAATACCCATAATCAGCATCTTCTTGGATTTGTCCCTTTGAAAAGGGAAATATTGGCTCTTCTACTTTGTCCTGCTGAACTGCTTAACATTGGAGGGCCCCAGGGCCCTCACCTAAGCCCTCTTTCCTACCTCCACTCTTTCTATAGGTGGCCCTACTACTAAAGTCCATGGCTTTAAATACCATCTTTCTATGTGTTAATCCATAACTCCAGCCTTGACCTCCCATGAGCGCCATCCAACTCAGCATGTCTGCTTGGATGTCTAATGGGCATTTCAGATTCAACATGGCCACAACTGAACTCTTGATTCCCACCCCAGCACCGGTTATTTTTCCACTGTTCCCATCTTAATGGCACCTCCATTACCCATTTGCACATTCCAAAAGCTCAGGAACCATGACTTCTTTTCCCATATCCAACACAACCAATCCTATCCTGAATTCATCCACATCCCACCACCTCCCCAGCTACCTAGCTCCAGCCATCCTCTCTCCACAACCTCTGAATCAGTCTTTCACTTTTCCCAGCAATCCATTCTCCACTCAGCAAAATGATGATAAAGCACGTCACATCAAGGCTCTGCCTCAATTTAATGGCTTCCCATTGTATTTAGAATCATCTCCAAACTCCCAGAGACTATGGTCAGCTACAATCTGGCCCACCTTCTGTTCCAGCCAAATTTCCTCACAGCACAAGGACGTTTGCACCTGCTGTTTTCCAAGCATGAAACCCTTGGCCCCTATATCTGGTGCTATCACCTAATATCAGGTTTTAGCTCCATTCTCACCATTTCAGTGAGCACCCAATCCCCATCGCAGTCATTCTATCACATAGCCATGTTTTTTTGTTTGTTTGTTTGTTTGGTTTTGTCTTTTTTTGAGACAGGGTCTTGCTTTGTTACCCAGGCTGGAGTGCAGTGGTGTGATTTGGGCTCACTGCAACCTTCCACCTCCTGGGTTCAAGCAATTCTCCTGCCTCAGCCTCCTGAGTAGCTGGGATTACAGGCGCCCGTCCCCCTGCCCGCCCAGCTAAATTTTGTATTTTTAGAAGAGATAGGGTTTCACCATGTTGGCCAGGCGGGTCTCAAACTCCTGACCTCAAGTAATCCGCCTGCCTCGGTCTCCCAAAGTGCTGGGATTACAGGTGTGACTCACCGCGCCTGGCCACATAGCCATGGTTTGAGCATGTATCACTATCTAAAATTATTATTTTTGTTTATATATCTGTGTCGTCCCATAGACTGTTAAGGTCCCAAGATCAGAAAGTTGCTCATTGCAGTGGGTCTAACACTCAGTAGGTCCTCAACAAACATTCGTTCAGATACTAAAGTGGCAGGGTGGGGTCCTGTAAACAGCTTCAGGACCCTGTGCTTGTAGGGGCAACGTGGTGCCTTCCAAGCAAGACAGGGAGGAGGGAGGAGCACTGCCCAGAGATGGCGTCAGGCTGCAAGACTTCTTGAATAATTCACCATCATAACAACCCAGCCTCAGGAAGGGATGGGGCACGGCCAGGACGAAACATTAGGAGGCGATGGACAATGGGATTCCCACGGGGCAGCTTATGCGCACTGGACGTTCCCTAACCTGAGGCTCTCTAAAGAGGAAGGTTAGGAATCCTCTGAGCTTCGGTGGGCTGGACTCACTGTGGGAATTCAATCGCCCCATCCACCAACAGTGTGCTGGCAGGAAAACGCCGACACGCATGCGTAGTTCTCGCGCCGGCGCCTTCTCTCTCTCGTCTCTCTCTCTCTCTCTCGTCTCTCTCTCTCTCTCTCTCTCTCTCTCTCTCTCTCTCTCGTCTCTCTCTCTCTCTCTCCCTCTCTCTCTCCTCTCTCGTCTCTCTCTCTCTCTCTCTCGTCTCTCTCTCTCTCTCTCTCGTCTCTTTCTCTCTCTCTCTCTCTCGTCTCTCCAAATACGCTTGCGCCCCATCTGGGCTATGGCTGGCCAGCGAGAGTTGCCCGTCCAACTTCACCAATGAGACTTGAGGAAGGGCTCTGAGTCCCGCCTCTGGATGAGTGACCGTCTCTTTTCCAAGCGAGGCCCCGCCCCGACTCCCCAGGGCTGCTTTTCTCGCGGCTGCGGGTGGTCGGGCTGCATCCTGCCTTCACCGTCTTACCGCGCGGGGCCCCAGTTCCCAGTCCCGCCCACGCGCCTTTGCAGGCTGCGGTGGGATTTCGTTTTGCCTCCGGTTGGGGCTGCTGTTTCTCTTCGCCGACGGTAGGCGTAATGAATATTTCGACCTTTGGATCTTAGCTGTCCCCTCCCTGCTTTCGCACTTAACCTTTTTCACCATTATTATTATTATTGTTATTGTTATTATTATTATTTTTTGACGGAGTCTCGCCCTGTCGCCCAGGCTGGAGTGTAATGGCGCCTTCTTGGCTCACTGCAACCTCCGCCTCCCGGGTTCAAGCGATTCTCCGACCTCAGCCTCCCAAATACGTGGGATTACAGGCACCCGCCACCACGCACGGCTAATTTTTTGTATCTTTTAGTAGAGACGGGGTTTCACTATGTTGGTCAGGCTGGTTTCCAATTCCTGACCTCGTGATCCGCCCGCCTCGGCCTGCCAAACAGTTGTGATTATAGGCGTGAGCCACCGCGCCCGGCCAACCATCATTATTATTTTTAACGGTAAGGATGGTCAGATTTTACTAATGAAGAAGAGATTATAAAATCTTCAAGTCTTTATATCCACTTGCTTTTTAAGGGGTGGAGTGGGAAGAAGGTTATGTAATTCATACATTCTTCAGACATGTGACAAACATTCACGGAGCCCGGCGACGAGCGTCGGGGTTGGGATTCGCACTGGAGCTGCAGATGGGTGCCAGGATGGACTGGTCCCTACCCTCCGCTTGAACCTAGGAGGCGGAGGTTGCAGTGAACCGAGATCGTGCCACTGCACTCCAGCCTGGGTGACAGAGATACTCCGTCTCAAAAAAAACAAAAAACAAAAAAGCGGACTGGGCGCAGTGCCTCACCCTGTAATCCCAGCACTTTGCAAAGCCAAGGCGGGAGGATCCTTTGAGTTTAGGAGTTTGAGACCAACCTGCGCAACACAGTAAGACCCCGTCTCTACAAAAAATACAGAAATTAGCCAGGTGTGGTGTGCGCCTGTAGTCCCAGCTATTCTGGAGGCTGAGGTGGGAGGATTGCTTGAGTCCGAGAGGCAGAGGTTGCACTGAGCCGAAATCAAGCTACTACACTCCATCCAGGGCAACATACGGAGACCCTGTCTCAAACAAACAAACAAAAAATTGCTCAGTACCTGGCCAAAAAAGAAGAGGCTCACTATGTAGAGGGGAAGTGGAAGGAGATGTTTGGACTTCTAAACTCAATAGAGCAGGAGAGGCAAATGTAGAATGTGCTCAGGAAATATCTGTGAGATGAATGAACTTGAGGGAAGTAAGGTACTAGATATTACCTGCCCTACCCAGAACAAATCCTGTGCAATGTTTCCTTGAAAAGTGAGAAGTCTGGAAGGGGTGGCTACTGACATAGTGAAGCAACTAGTTCAATTCTACAACTTGACAGCTACCCCTGTGCCAGGCTATCTACGAGGATACTTAGAATGTGTAAGACATTCCTTCAAGGAACTCCAGGAACAGAGGCCTGACATGTTGCAATGTTTAGTGTCAAGCAGTGTACTAGAGACACATTATCACACTCAAACCTCACAACAATTCTGTGAGGTAGGAGTTATCACTCCCCTTTTATAGATGAAACAGAGGCTTAGAGTGATTGATTTATTGAAAGTCAAACAGCCAGTAAATGGTGTAGCCAGGATTCCAAACTTGCTATCTCACTGAGACTGTACTTAATTACTGGAGGGACCGGGTGTGGTGGCTCATTGCTGTAATCCCAACACCTTGGGAGGCTGAGGCTGGTGGATCACCTGAGGTCAGGGGTTCGAGACCAGCCTGGCCAACATGGTGAAACCCCATCTCTACTAAAAATACAAAAATTAGCTGGGCATGGTGGTGGGCTCCTGTAATCCCAGCTACTCAGGAGGCTGAGGCAGGGCAATTGCTTGAATCAGGGAAGTGGGGGTTGCAGTGAGCCGAGATCACACTGCACTCCAGCCTGGGCAACAGGGCAAGACTCTGTCTCAAAACCAAAAAAAAAAAAAAAAAAAATTACTGGAGGAACCTAGAAGAAGAAATGATCAATTTTGCTTGGAGTGTATCTAGAAAGACTTCACTGAGATCATTTAAAGAACAAAAAGGATGGCTGGGGTCCAGCGCAGTGGCTCATGCCTGTAATCCCAGCACTTTCGGATACCAAGGCAGGCAGATCACCTGAGGTCCAGAGTTTCAGACCAGCCTGGCCAACATAGCGAAACCCTGTCTCTACTAAAAATAAAAAAATTAGCTGAGCATGTTGGAGGGCACCTGTAATCCCAGCTACTTGGGAGGCTGAGGCAGGAGAATCACTCGAACCCAGGAGGCGGAGGTTGCAGTGAGCCAAGATCACGCCACTGCACTCCAGCCTGGGCAACAGAGTGAGACTCTGTCTCAAAAAACAACAACAACAAAAAATACAAACAAGAGACAAGTAGTTCCCAGGTGCCTACCAAGTGGTCAGGCACTGCGCTTACCTCACTGACTGCAGTAACCACCCTTTGAGGTTGTGGCATTGCCTCCATTTTCCAGGCAAGGAAATGGGCTGAGAGCTGGGATTAGTCAGGTCATGACTGTGTGTGCCACTCCTGCTAAATCTCATTTGATGTGGTTCATGAGGCCACACCATGGACAGCTTCCTCCTTGTGTCCACTGAGGATATGGCTTTGTACAACACTTTGGTTTTTGAACGACTTTACAAACCTCCCTGTCCTGTGAGGAAGGAAGAACAGTTATTACCATCTGCATCTGATGATGAAACAAGGGACGCTGCAGAGGAGCCGCACTGACCACTCCCTCCCTCCAGTCCTGTCATCCCACTGCCAGTGTCCCACCCTCTTGTGCCCTGCACTTCACTGGCTAATAACCCCCCTCACTTTTTCCTCTGTGAAGCCATCCTGGATAATTCCCCACCCACGAATGGTCCCTCCTCATCTCAGAGAGCTCTCCATGCACACCTGTTACCGTTTCTGTCTTTATCTGTAAATATCTGTGTGTCTGACTTCCATGCCTCACACACCTCTATAGGGCAAAGACTGTCTTAAACATCTTGGTAGTGTCAGTATTTTGCACAGTGAATTTTTTTTTTAAATTATATCAGCTTTATTTGTACCTTTTTGACATTTCTATCAAAAAAGAAGTGTGCCTGCTGTGGTTCCCATCCTCTGGGATTTAGGAGCCTCTACCCCATTCTCCACGCAAATCTGTGTTCTAGGCTCTTCCTAAAGTTGTCACCCATACATGCCCTCCAGAGTTTTATAGGGCATATAATCTGTAACAGATGAGAGGAAGCCAATTGCCCTTTAGAAATATGGCTGTGATTGCCTCACTTCCTGTGTCATGTGACTCTCCTAGTCATCACATGACCCATCCACATCAGGAAGCCGGAATTACTTGCAGGGCTAACCTAGTGCCTATAGCTAAGGCAGGTACCTGCATCCTTGTTTTTGTTTAGTGGATCCTCTATCCTTCAGAGACTCTGGAACCCCTGCGGTCTTCTCTTCATCTAATGACCCTGAGGGGATGGAGTTTTCAAGTCCTTCCAGAGAGGTAAGAGAGAGAGCTCCCAATCAGCATTGTCACAGTGCTTCTGGAATCCTGGCACTGGAATTTAATGAATGACAGACTCTCTTTGAATCCAGGGCCATCATGGCTCTTTGAGCAAGGCACAGATGGAGGGAGGGGTCGAAGTTGAAATGGGTGGGAAGAGTGGTGGGGAGCATCATGATTTGGGGTGGGCAGAGAGTTGTCATCAGAAGGGTTGCAGGGAGAGCTGCACCCAGGTGTCTGTGGGCCTTGTCCTAATGAATGTGGGAGACCAGGCCATGGGCACCCAAAGGCAGCTAAGCCCTGCCCAGGAGAGTAGTTGAGGGGTGGAGAGGGGCTTGCTTTTCAGTCATTCCTCATTCTGTCCTCAGGAATGTCCCAAGCCTTCGGGTAGGGTAAGCATCATGGCTGGCAGCCTCACAGGATTGCTTCTACTTCAGGCAGTGTCGTGGGCATCAGGTGAGTGAGTCAAGGCAGTGGGGAGGTAGCACAGAGGCTCCCTTCTGCCTCATAGTCCTTTGGTAGCCTTCCAGTAAGCTGGTGGTAGACTTTTAGTAGGTGCTCAATAAATCCTTTTGAGTGACTGAGACCAACTTTGGGGTGAGGATTTTGTTTTTTTTCTTTTGAAACAGAGTCTTACTCTGTTGCCTGGGCTGGAGTGCAGTGGTGCAATTTTGGCTCATTCCAACCTCTGCCTCCCAGATTCAAGCGATTCTCTTGCTTCAGCTTCCCAGGTAGCTGGGATTACAGGCGGCCACCACTACGCCCAGCTAATTTTTGTATTTTTAGTAGAGACGGGGTTTCACCATGCTGGCAAGGCAGGTCTCAAACTCCTCACCTCAGGTGATTCGCCCACCTTGGCCTCCTGAAGTGCTAGGATTACAGGTGTGAGCCCCTGCGCCCGGCCAAGGGGTGAGGAATTTTGAAACCGTGTTCAGTCTCTCCTAGCGGATGTGTCCATTCTCCATGTCTTCATCAGACCTCACCTCTGCTTGTACTCCCACCCTCCCAGGTGCCCGCCCCTGCATCCCTAAAAGCTTCGGCTACAGCTCGGTGGTCTGTGTCTGCAATGCCACATACTGTGACTCCTTTGACCCCCCGACCTTTCCTGCCCTTGGTACCTTCAGCCGCTATGAGAGTACACGCAGTGGGCGACGGATGGAGCTGAGTATGGGGACCATCCAGGCTAATCACACGGGCACAGGTAACCATTACACCCCTCACCCCCTGGGCCAGGCTGGGTCCTCCTAGAGGTAAACGGTGTCAGTGATCACCATGGAGTTTCCCCCCTGGGTACTGATACCCTTATTCCCTGTGGATGTCCTCAGGCCTGCTACTGACCCTGCAGCCAGAACAGAAGTTCCAGAAAGTGAAGGGATTTGGAGGGGCCATGACAGACGCTGCTGCTCTCAACATCCTTGCCCTGTCACCCCCTGCCCAAAATTTGCTACTTAAATCGTACTTCTCTGAAGAAGGTGAGGAGGAAGGGGACAAGATGACATAGAGCCATTGAAACTTTTCGTTTTTCTTTTCTTTTTTTTAAAATTTTTTTGAGGCAGAATCTCACTCTGCCCATTCTGTCGGCGAGACAGGAGTGCAGTGCTGTGATCTCCCCTCACAGCAACCTCTGCCTCCCAGGCTATAGTGATTCTCCTGCCTCAGCCTCCTGAGTAGCTGGAATTATAGGCGTGCGCCACTACCACCTGGCTAATTTTTGTATTTTTAGTAGAGACAGGGTTTCATCATGCTGACCAGGCTAGTCTTAAACTCCTGACCTCAAATGATATACCTGCCTTGGCCTCCCGAAGTGCTGGAATTACAAGTGTGAGCCACCGAGCCCAGCAGACACTTTTCTTTTTTCTTTTTTTTTTTTTTGAGACAGAGTCTCGCACTGTCACCCAGGCTGGAGTGCAGTGGCACAATCTCAGCTCACTGCAACCTCCACCTCCCGGGTTCAAGTGATTCTCCTGTCTCAGCCTCTCGAGTACCTGGGATTACAGGTGCCTGCCACCACGCCCGGCTAATTTTTTGTATTTTTAGTAGAGACAGGGTTTCACTATGTTGGCCAGGATGATTGCGAACTCCTGACCTCGTGATCTGCCCACCTCGGCCTCCCAAAGTGCTGGGATTACAGGCGTGAGCCACCAACACTTTTCTTTGCCCTTTCTTTGGATCCTGACTTCTGCCCATCCCTGACATTTGGTTCCTGTTTTAATGCCCTGTGAAGTAAGATTTCCCCGCCTATCATCTGCTAACTGCTACAGACTCAGGCTCAGAAAGGCCTGCGCTTCACCCAGGTGCCAGCCTCCACAGGTTCCAACCCACGAGCCCAAGTTCCCTTTGGCCCTGACTCAGACACTATTAGGACTGGCAAGTGATAAGCAGAGTCCCATACTCTCCTATTGACTCGGACTACCATATCTTGATCATCCTTTTCCGTAGGAATCGGATATAACATCATCCGGGTACCCATGGCCAGCTGTGACTTCTCCATCCGCACCTACACCTATGCAGACACCCCTGATGATTTCCAGTTGCACAACTTCAGCCTCCCAGAGGAAGATACCAAGCTCAAGGTAGGCATTCTAGCTTTTTCAGGCCCTGATGGCCCTGATGTCTGGGGGTTGAGAAACTGTAGGGTAGGTCTGCTTGTAGAGACATTTTGTCCCCTGCTGTTTTGTCCTGGGGGTGGGAGGGTGGGGGCTAATGGCTGAACCGGATGCACTGGTTGGGCTAGTATGTGTTCCAACTCTGGGTGCTTCTCTCTTCACTACCTTTGTCTCTAGATACCCCTGATTCACCGAGCCCTGCAGTTGGCCCAGCGTCCCGTTTCACTCCTTGCCAGCCCCTGGACATCACCCACTTGGCTAAAGACCAATGGAGCGGTGAATGGGAAGGGGTCACTCAAGGGACAGCCCGGAGACATCTACCACCAGACCTGGGCCAGATACTTTGTGAAGTAAGGGATCAGCAAGGATGTGGGATCAGGACTGGCCTCCCATTTAGCCATGCTGATCTGTGTCCCAACCCTCAACC
Source organism: Pan troglodytes (assembly GCF_028858775.2). Classification (NCBI taxonomy): domain Eukaryota; kingdom Metazoa; phylum Chordata; class Mammalia; order Primates; family Hominidae; genus Pan; species Pan troglodytes. The sequence continues at coordinate 93,957,643 of NC_072398.2, forward strand.
TAGTTCCACTTCCAGATCTGCCTGTCCTCAGCTCACCTTTCTACCTTCTGGGCCTTTCAGCCTTGGGCCTGTCAATCTTGCCCACTCCATCAGGCTTCCTGTTCTCTCGGTCTGGCCCACTTTCTTTTTATTTTTCTTCTTCTTTTTTTTTTTTTTTGAGAAGGAGTCTCTCTCTCTGTCACCCAGGCTGGAGTGCTGTGGTGCCATCTTCACTCACTATAACCTCTGCCTCCTGAGTTCAAGCAATTCTCCTGCCTCAGCCTTCCAAGTAGCTGGGATTATAGGCGCCTGCCACCAGGACCGGCTGATTTTTCTATTTTTAGTAGAGACGGGGTTTCCCCAGGTTGGCCAGGCTGTTCTCGAACTCCTGAACTCAAGTGATCCACCTGCCTCGGCTTCCCAAAGTGTTGGGGTTACAGGTGTGAGCCACCACACCCAGCTGGTCTGGTCCACTTTCTTGGCTGGATCATTCATGACCTTTCTCTTGCCAGGTTCCTGGATGCCTATGCTGAGCACAAGTTACAGTTCTGGGCAGTGACAGCTGAAAATGAGCCTTCTGCTGGGCTGTTGAGTGGATACCCCTTCCAGTGCCTGGGCTTCACCCCTGAACATCAGCGAGACTTCATTGCCCGTGACCTAGGTCCTACCCTCGCCAACAGTACTCACCACAATGTCCGCCTACTCATGCTGGATGACCAACGCTTGCTGCTGCCCCACTGGGCAAAGGTGGTAAGGCCTGGACCTCCATGGTGCTCCAGTGACCTTCAAATCCAGCATCCAAATGACTGGCTCCCAAACTTAGAGCGATTTATCTACCCAACTATGGATTCCTAGAGCACCATTCCCCTGGACCTCCAGGGTGCCATGGATCCCACAGTTGTCCCTTGAAACCTTTCTAGGGGCTGGGCGAGGTGGCTCACTCATGCAAACCCAGCACTTTGGGAGGCCGAGGCGGGTGATCACCTGAGGTCAGGAGTTTAAGACCACCCTGGCCAACGTGTTGAAACCCTGTGTCTACTAAAATACAAAAAAAAATTATCTGGGCATGATGGTGGGTGTCTGTAATCCCAGCTACTCAGGAGGCTGAGAAGGGAGAATCAGTTGAACCCGGGAGATGGTGGTTGCGGTGAGCCGAGATCGCGCCACTGCACTCCAGCCTGGGCGGGTGAGCGAGACTCCATCTCAAAACAAAACAAAACAAAACTATCTAGGCTGGGGGTGGTGGCTCATGTATGTATGTGTATATACATATATATGTGTTTATATGTATATATATACACACACACATACATACACACACATACACACACAAATTAGCTGGGTGTGGCACCCGTGTAGTCCCAGCTATTCAGGAGGCTAATGTGGGAGGATCAGTTGACCCTAGGAAGTCAAGGCTGCAGTGAGCCGTGATTGCGCCACTGTACTCCAGCCCGAGTGACAGAGTGACATCCTGTCTCAAAAACAAAAAAAAATCTCCCCAAACCTCTCTAGTTGCATTCTTCCCGTCACCCAACTCCAGGATTCCTACAACAGGAACTAGAAGTTCCAGAAGCCTGTGTGCAAGGTCCAGGATCAGTTGCTCTTCCTTTGCAGGTACTGACAGACCCAGAAGCAGCTAAATATGTTCATGGCATTGCTGTACATTGGTACCTGGACTTTCTGGCTCCAGCCAAAGCCACCCTAGGGGAGACACACCGCCTGTTCCCCAACACCATGCTCTTTGCCTCAGAGGCCTGTGTGGGCTCCAAGTTCTGGGAGCAGAGTGTGCGGCTAGGCTCCTGGGATCGAGGGATGCAGTACAGCCACAGCATCATCACAGTAAGCCACCCCAGTCTCCCTTCCTGCAAAGCAGACCTCAGACCTCTTACTAGTTTCACCAAAGACTGACAGAAGCCCTTCCTGTCCAGCTTTCCCCAGCTAGCCTGCCCTTTTGAGCAACTCTGGGGAACCATGATTCCCTATCTTCCCTTTCCTTCACAGGTCTGCACACCTCATTGCCCCTTTTGCAACTACTGAGGCACTTGCAGCTGCCTCAGACTTCTCAGCTCCCCTTGAGATGCCTGGATCTTCACACCCCCAACTCCGTAGCTACTAAGGAATGTGCCCCTCACAGGGCTGACCTACCCACAGCCGCCTCTCCCACATGTGACCCTTACCTACACTCTCTGGGGACCCCCAGTGTTAAGCCTTTGTCTCTTTGCCTTTGTCCTTACCCTAGAACCTCCTGTACCATGTGGTCGGCTGGACCGACTGGAACCTTGCCCTGAACCCCGAAGGAGGACCCAATTGGGTGCGTAACTTTGTTGACAGTCCCATCATTGTAGACATCACCAAGGACACGTTTTACAAACAGCCCATGTTCTACCACCTTGGCCACTTCAGGTGAGTGGAGGGCGGGCACCCCCATTCCATACCAGGCCTATCATCTCCTACTTCGGATGGCTTACATCACTCTACACCACGAGGGAGCAGGAAGGTGTTCAGGGTGGAACCTCGGAAGAGGCACACCCATCCCCTTTTGCACCATGGAGGCAGGAAGTGACTAGGTAGCAACAGAAAACCCCAATGCCTGAGGCTGGACTGCGATGCAGAAAAGCAGGGTCAGTGCCCAGCAGCATGGCTCCAGGCCTAGAGAGCCAGGGCAGAGCCTCTGCAGGAGTTATGGGGTGGGTCCGTGGGTGGGTGACTTCTTAGATGAGGGTTTCATGGGAGGTACCCCGAGGGACTCTGACCATCTGTTCCCACATTCAGCAAGTTCATTCCTGAGGGCTCCCAGAGAGTGGGGCTGGTTGCCAGTCAGAAGAACGACCTGGACGCAGTGGCACTGATGCATCCCGATGGCTCTGCTGTTGTGGTCGTGCTAAACCGGTGAGGGCAATGGTGAGGTCTGGGAAGTGGGCTGAAGACAGCGTTGGGGGCCTTGGCAGGATCACACTCTCAGCTTCTCCTCCCTGCTCCCTAGCTCCTCTAAGGATGTGCCTCTTACCATCAAGGATCCTGCTGTGGGCTTCCTGGAGACAATCTCACCTGGCTACTCCATTCACACCTACCTGTGGCGTCGCCAGTGATGGAGCGGATACTCAAGGAGGCACTGGGCTCACCCTGGGCATTAAAGGGACAGAGTCAGCTCACACGCTGTCTGTGACTAAAGAGGGCACAGCATGGCCAGCGTGAGCTTACAGCGACGTAAGCCCAGGGGCAATGGTTTGGGTGACTCACTTTCCCCTCTAGGTGGTGCCAGGGGCTGGAGGCCCCTAGAAAAAGATCAGTAAGCCCCAGTGTCCCCCCAGCCCCCATGCTTATGTGAACATGCGCTGTGTGCTGCTTGCTTTGGAAACTGGGCCTGGGTCCAGGCCTAGGGTGAGCTCACTGTCTGTACAAACACAAGATCAGGGCTGAGGGTAAGGAAAAGAAGAGACTAGGAAAGCTGGGCCCAAAACTGGAGACTGTTTGTCTTTCCTGGAGATGCAGAACTGGGCCCGTGGAGCAGCAGTGTCAGCATCAGGGCGGAAGCCTTAAAGCAGCAGCGGGTGTGCCCAGGCACCCAGATGATTCCTATGGCACCAGCCAGGAAAAATGGCAGCTCTTAAAGGAGAAAATGTTTGAGCCCAGTCAGTGTGAGTGGCTTTATTCTGGGGGGCAGCACCCCGTGTCCGGCTGTACCAACAACGAGGAGGCACGGGGGCCTCTGGAATGCATGAGAGTAGAAAAACCAGTCTTGGGAGCGTGAGGACAAATCATTCCTCTTCATCCTCCTCAGCCATGCCCAGGGTCCAGGTGCCTGGGGCCCGAGCAGGCGGTGCCCACTGGATGGAGACAATGCTGCTGAGCAAGGCGTAGCCCACCATGGCTGCCAGTCCTGCCAGCACAGATAGGATCTGGTTCCAGCGCCTGTATGGCTCCCCCTTAGTCTCTGGGCCTGCTGGTGTCTGGCGTTGCGGTGGTACCTCAGCTGAGGGTCAAGGAAGGAAGGTGTGTTAGGAGAACTAGTTCTTGGATCCCTGCCCACTCTCCCCAGGGCTGCCCCTCCCATCTGCCCCTTACCTCCATCCCAGGGGAAGTAGAGACTGAGAATGTGGGTACAATAGGCACAGAGGTTGTGCAGCCCACGCAGGTGGACCTGCAGCTTCCCACTGGGCAGCTTTGCCTGCAGCAGCAGGGCCAAGTAGCTGAAGATGAAGGCGTCCAAGGAGGCAGGGCTGGAGCAGAGAGAGAAGGGTGGGATGGAGGAGAACCACTGGGGTAGAAGGGGTAAAGATGGAGCTGGAGGAAGAGTCAGCCTTGGGAGGTGGGCTCTGGGCAGCAGGCGGCCACCAGGGAAGGACAGGACACACAGTTCTAGACCTGGTATGGGGAGAGATCCCCAGGTGGCGCCAGCCTGGCCCTGAATAGGGCTCTATCCCAGGGCTGCATAAAGGGCACATTCAGTGCCCCACAGCTCTTCAGACCCCTCCTGTGCCTGGCTGCCCTCCCACCCTACCCTTTTGTACCTCTGAGAAGGCTCTGGCCCCACGCACAGCCCCACTGTCACCAGGGCCAGTATCTGTCTCAGGGACCTCCTATCCAGAGCCTGAGCCAGCCCCAGCCCCAGCCCCAGCTCCAGCTGCTCCATCTGAACCTGTATCTTCTTCCAAGCCACCCATTACCCTCTTGGAGTCAGACTCATGCATCTCCAAAGAAGAACTTTTGAGAGCCCAGGCGCTGAGAGAGCAGGGTCAGACACTCCCAAGCCTCTCGGTACAGCTGTAGGGGCGACACAGGTAGGCTTGCAGCTGCGGGAACAGTGCCACCTCCCCACCTAAGCACTCCCATTCCTGGCCAGCATCCTTGGGGCTCATCTCATACAATAGCCCCCAGTCTCAGAGCTACCTCCTTCTCCAGCTCTTCCTCGTCCTCAGGCCTGTGCTCCCTAGTCAGCAGCTGTAGCCGTTCCATGTACTGCCGCTGCATGCGGCCAGGCAGGAAGAAGTTGAGGGGAAAGGGCATAGCCTCTGCATACCACTTCCGGGTCACTTCCATGTAGTTCTTTGGTGACACCAAAAAGTATGTACCTGGATTGGGTGGGCAGGAAGAAACAGGCAGGTCTGAGCCAGCACACCTGTCTGATTCAAGGTGGGCTTCTGACCTCCATGCTGTCCTGAGTCTCTTGTGGGTCTGTGTGTGCCCGTCCCCTCCCCGGCTGGCCATGGATGCTGGGAGGTCTGGGCACACTCACCAGCACCGGGATCAACTTCTCCAGGAGAGACATGAAGGCCAGGGTGTCTGCCCCTTGCTGAGCTGACAGATCATAATCAGCATTGTACTTCTGTGGAGGAAATATCCATGGCGTGGACACTGGGGAGCTGCAAGGGCACTTCACCAGGGAGGAAGGAGTCCTGTCTGGTACCCCCCTCACTGGCCTCTGAGTGCAGTGGAGGTACAGCAAGGAACTTTTCCTGCCAAGGCCCCCTTGCCTGGGCCCAGCCAGTAGCCTGTTGCTGTTGGCAAAAAGCCTGGGCCTTGGAGCCTCCTGGCCGTCAAGGTCCTGGGCCCATTGAGAAGAAGGAAGAAAGGTTGGGCCGCAAACTAGGAGCAGCTCCCAGAATTTCCATGGAAAGCTGGAACAACGCCTGCTGACGGCAACTTTCTAACAGTAACTTCCCCGACCCAGACACCACAAAGCTCGCACAACGGAGCTCAGATGCAGGCTAGGACTCGGTCCATGCCTCAGGAACCAGGGAAAGCCATCCTCACACTCCCTGGATCCAGGGAACCCATGCCCAGGGCCCCCCAGCTTGTTCCCTCAGTGCCCAGCTCTTGGCTATTTCTTTCACTTCATTCCATTGCTCAGACACCATTACCACATACACATTCCACCCATACCCCCAGGTCTCAGCCTGCCCTACCTTCCCAGGCTCCAGTCCCTGTTCCTCAGCATCCCCCTCCACATCCTGAGTAAGCTTTGTCCCCAGATAACCTCTTCAGCATGATCCTTAAATCTCCCTAAGCCTCAGTTTCTCCCCTGTGGAATGGGAGTAAGAATCTCTTTCTCTGAATGCCCCTGTGTTAGGAAATAATTTAGAATACTTCGGAAACGAAAAGCTCTGTTCACACCTAAGCAATCAGGGCAGTGGCCCTGGCCTTGCCAGGAACTTAGGCTTTTATCTGGATCCTCTCTTTCCAGGCCTCTCAATTAATTCCCCAGGTCCTTAACCTTTGGGAAATTAGAAATGAGGAAGAGTGTCCCACTTCTGACACTGTGTTCCCTCTTGGAACCTGACCGTCAATGCTAGAACCCTTGGAAAACATGCTGGCCCAGCCCTCTAGTTTTACAAATAAGGGAGTGCACAGCCCTGAGAGGTTACATGGCCTGCCCAAGATCACATAGTCAATGGCAGAGTAAAGAGCATAGCCTAGGCCTCCCCACTCCTCTAGTAATGCTCTTTCATCTTCTCCAACCTGGCTCTAAGCCTTGTCCATCCTGAGCCCCATATCTAGCCCAACCTAGTCCCTGAAAACAGGAAGTGGCCCTTAGAAATCTCTCTCCAGTCCCACCATCAGAGGCCAACTGCTGTCTTCCAGTCTCCTTCAGCCTGTGCTCCTCTCCCTCCCTGACTGACAGGCAGAAGGTACTGTGCCTCTGGATATCCCCACAGTGCCCTGAGCTGCATCTCTTGCTGACTGCTTTAATACATCACAGTGACATTGTGTGTGTCTCTGCCACCAGACTATTGCTCCTTGATGCTCTGGGTCACCTGCATCTAGCATGGCATATATCTGGTGCTCAATAAATGTGTATTGTACAGAATTGACTGAACTTCTCTCACTGGCAGCCCCCTCTATCCAAATCACCCACCTCTTTTTGAAGGTGGGTGATGATCTTGTGTGGTACTGAGATGACCTCTCCATGACTGGTCCAAAGGGCAGGCAGGGTTCCTGATACTGAGAGAAAAGTATACCAACCAGGACCTTAGCTGCCTATCCATACGTAGTTGCAACACATTCCTGCCTATCTCCTGCTTCTCCTCTTGTACACACCCTTCCTCACCCTCAAGGGATACTGGGTACCTGAAGGGCTCTGCCAGGGGTTGCTGATCTTGTGCTATATGGTGCACAAGAAACTTTTAAGAAAAAAGAAACTTTCAAGACACACTTTCCAACCACGAATTGTATCTCTGCTCCTTTTCATAGCAATAGGTTTTCTTTTTCTTCCCTCCACACTTAAACATCCATTCTCTTATCACCCACCCCCATCAGACTCCTTCCCCTGTGTTTCTTCAGCCACTGCTCTGACCAAAATTTGAGTGACCAAAAGTGGTGTCAGACCCAGTGACCATTTCTCTGCCTGCATCTCACTTGACCTTGAAGCAGCAATTAATCTCCATAATCAGCATCTTCTTGAATTTTTCCCTTTGAGGACATTGCTCTTCTACTTTGTGCTCTGGTTATCCTTTACAAGCTTTTACACCTCTCCTGAACTGGTTAACAGTAGAGGGCCCCAAGGGTCTCACGTAAGCCTTCTTTGTTTTTGTTTTTTTTCTTTTATTTTTTTTTTAATATATTTTTTTGAGACGGAGTCTTGCTCTGTTGCCCAGGCTGGAGTGCAGTTGCACGATCTCCACTCACTGCAAGCTCTGCCTCCCAGGTTCATGCTATTCTCCTGCCTCAGCCTCCCGAGTAGCTGGGACTACAGGTGCCTGCCACCATGCCTGGCTAATTTTCTGTATTTTTAATAGAGACAGGGTTTCACCGTGTTAGCCAGGATGGTCTCGATCTCCTGACCTCGTGATCTGCCCACCTCAGCCTCCCAAAATGCTGGGATTACAGGCGTGAACCACTGCTCCGAGCCGTCATTTTTATTTTATTTTATTTATTTTTTTGAGATGGAGTCTTGCTCTGTTGCCAGGCTGGAGTGCATGGTGCAATCTCGGCTCATTGCAACCCCCGCCTCCCAGGTTCAAGCGATTCTCCTGCCTCAGCCTCCCGAGTGGCTGGGACTACAGGTGCCTGCCACCATGCCTGGCTAATTTTCTGTATTTTTAGTTGAGACAGGTTTTCACCTTGTTAGCCAGGATGGTCTCGATCTGCTGACCTCATGATCTGCCTGCGTCGGCCTCCCAAAGTGCTGGGATTACAGGCATGAGCCACTGCACCCGGCCATCAATTTTTTTTTTTTAAATGGAGTCTTGCTCTGTCACCCAGGTTGGAGTGTAACAGTGCAATCTTGGTTCATTGCAACCTCCACCTCTTGGGTTCAAGCGATTCTCCTGCCTCAGCCTCCTGAGTAGCTGGGACTACAGGTGCATGCCACCACACCCGGCTAGTTTTTGTATTTTTAGTAGAGACGGGGTTTCACCATGTTGTCCAGGATGGTCTCAAACTCCTGACCTCAAATGATGTGCCTGCCTTGGCCTTCCAAAGTGCTGGGATTAGAGGCGTGAACCACCTTGCCCACCGTAAGCCCTCTTTTCTACTTCCACTCTTTCTGTAGGTGGCCCTACTACTAACGTCCATGGCTTTAAGTACCATCTTTCTATGTGTTAATGCATAACTCCAGCCTTGACCTCTCTTGAGCGCCATCCAACTCAGCATATCTGGTTGGATGTCTAATGAGTATTTCAAATTCAACATGGCCACAACTGAACTAACTGAACTCTTTTTTTTTTTTTTAGGCAGAGTTTTGCTCTTGTTGCCCAGGCTGGAGTGCAATGGCGAGATCTTGGTTCACTGCAACCTCTGCCTCCAGGGTTCAAGCGATTCTCCTGCCTCAGCCTCCCGAGTAGATGGGATTATAGGCCCCCCTACCCGGCTAATGTTTTTGTATTTTTAGTAGAGACAGGGTGTTGCCATATTGACCAGGCTGGTCTGCAAATCCTGACCTCAGGTGATCCCCCTGCCTCGGCCTCCCAAAGTGCTGGAATTACAGGCGTGAGTCACTGCGCCCGGCCACACAACTGAGCTCTTGATTCCCACCCCAGCACCTGTTATTTTTCCACTGTTCCCATCTCAATGGCACCTCCATTACCCATTTGCACATTCCAAAAGCCCAGGAACCATGGTGACTTCTTTTCCCATATCCAACACAACCAATCCTATCTTGAATTCATCCACGTCCCACCACCTCCCCAGCTACCTAGTTCCAGCCACCCTCTCTCCACAACCTCTGAATCAATCTTTCACTTTTCCCAGCAATCCATTCTCCACTCAGCAAAATGATGATAAAGCACGTCACATCAAGGCTCTGCCTCAATTTAATGGCTTCCCATTGTATTTAGAATCATCTCCAAGCTCTCAGAGACTATGGTCAGCTATAATCTGGCCCACCTTCTGTTCCAGCCAAATTTCCCCACAGCACAAGGACGTTTGCACCTGCTATTTTCCAAGCACGAAACCCTCGGGCAGATATATCTGGTGCTGTCACCTAATTTCAGGTTTTAACTCCACTCTCACCATTTCAGTGAGGACCTAATCCCCATCGCAGTCATTCTATCACATAGCTTTATTTTATTTTATTTTTTTTTTTTTTGAGATACAGTCTGGCTCTCTCACCCAGGCTGGAGTGCAGTGGTGTGATCTGGGCTCACTGCAAACTTCCATCTCCTGCGTTCAAGCGATTCTCCTGCCTCAGCTTCCCGAGTAGCTGGGATTACAGGTGTCTGCCATCACGCCTGGCTAAGTTTTGTATTTTCAGTAGAGACGGGGTTTTGCCATGTTAGCCAGGCTGGTCTCGAACTCCTTGACCTCAAGTGATCCACCTGCCTCAGCCTCCCACAATGTTGGATTTACAGGCGTGAGCCACTGCTCCCGGCCACATAGCCATGTTTTAAGCATGTATCACTATCTAAAATTATTTTTTGTTTATACGTTTGTGTCGTCCTGTAGAATGTAAGGTCACAAGATCAGGGACTTGCTCATTGCACTGGGTCTAACACACAGTGCTTCCTCAACAAACACTCGTTAAGATACTAACGTGGCAGAGTGGGGCCTTGTAAACAGTTTCAGGACCCTGTGCTTGTAAGAGCAACGTGGTGCCCTCCCAAGGAAGACAGGGAGGATGCAGGAGCACTGCCCAGAGATGGCGTCAGGCTGCAAGACATCTTGAATAATTCACCATCGTAACAACCCAGCCTCAGGAAGAGATGGGGCAAGGCCAGAACGAAACATTAGGTAAGCGGCGGTGGACAATGGGATTCCCACAGGGCAGCTTCTGGGCACTGGACGTTCCCTAACCTGAGGCTCTCTGAAGAGGAAGGTTAGGAATCCTCTGAGCTTCGGTGGGCTGGACTCACTGTGGGAATTCAATCGCCCCCCCCACCCACTAAGGGTGTGCTGGCGGGAAAGCGCTGAGACGCATGCGTAGTTCTCGCGTCTGGCACCCGCTCCCTTTCCAAATACGCTTGCGCCCCATATGTGCTACGGATGGCCAGCGAGAGTTGTCCGTCTTCAAATGGACCAATGAGACTTGTGGAGGGGCTCTGAGTCCCGCCTCTGGATGAGTGACCGTCTCTTTTCCGAGTGAGGCCCCGCCCCGCCTCCCCAGGGCTGCTTTTCTCGCGGCACGGGTGGTGGGGCTGCTTCTTGACTTCCGCGCCTAGTGCGCGGGGCCCCATTCTCCAGTCCCGCCCACGCGCCTTTGGAGGCTGCGGTGGGATTTCCTTTTGCTTTCGGTTGGGGCTGCTGTTTCTCTTCGCCGACGGTAGGCATTATAAATATTTCGCCCTTTGAATTTTAGCTCTCCCCTCCCGGCGTTCGCACTTAGCCTTTTTCATCATTATCATTATTTTTAATGGTAAGGATGGTCAAATTTTACTAATGAAGCGATTATAAAATCTTCAAGTCCTTGTATCCACTTGCTTTTTGAGGGCTGGAGTGGGAAGAAAGGTATATAATTCATTCATTCTTCGGACATGTGACAAACGTTCACGGAGCGCGGCAACGAGCGCCGGTGTCGCGATGCGCACTGGGGCTGCACATGGGAGCCAGGATGGACTGGACTGGTCCCTGCCCTGCCCGCTGACGATTGGCAGGCCACTGCCTTTGATGAGCTGGGCGCTATAACTGCCATTAAGCCATTTGTACAATTAATCACAACAGTGATAAGAGCGACAAAGGAGCTATTCGGGTGGCTGAGGCGGGAGGATCTTTTGAGCCCAGGAGTTCGAGACCAGCCTGGGGAATAGAGCGAGATCCTGTCTCAAAAAAAGGGGGAGAAAAAGTGACAAGTTGTGAGGGCTATGAGTTTGCGTTAGAGGAGGTGTGTGAGGTGGGGAGGCGGCAGGGGGCGCGGTTGTTCTTAGAGAAAGTGACATCCGGGCTAATTTTGAAAGAATAAGTGTTAACTAGGCTAAGCGGTGGGAAGGAGTAGTGTGTGCTGAAGGAAGGGAAGAGGAAACTGGCAAGTTCATGGCAGGCTGTAATTGGATGCTGGTCTCCCTCCACACTTGACTCCTACAGTCTGATTTCTACACAGCACCCAAAGTGATCTCTTAAAAATACACATGTGATCTTGTCACTTCCCAGCACCAAACTCTACAGTGAATTTCCATCTTAGAACAAAATTCAGACTCCTTACCATGGCCACCAAGACCCTACACAATCTGGCCTCCCAATTTCCTTCTCCAAGGTCACTTTTTACCACTATCCATCTCACTCCACTGCTCCAGCACTCTCTATGCTTTTATTTTTCTTTCTCTTTCTTTCTTTCTTTCTTTCTTTCTTTCTTTCTTTCTTTCTTTTTCTTTCTTTCTTTCCTTCTTTCTCTCTCTCTCTCTTTCTTTTCTTTTCTCTTTCTTTCTTTCTTTTTTTTTTTTTGAGATGCAGTCTTGCTCTGTCACCCAGGTGGTGTGGTCTTGGCTCACTGCAACCCAGAGCAGTGGGGGTGATCTTGGCTCACTGCAGCCTCCGCCTTCCAGGTTCAAGCAATTCTGCCTCAGCCTCCTGAGTAGCAGGGATTAGCGCCATCAGTCCCAGCTAATTTTTGTATTTTTAGTAGAGATTTCATCATGTTGTCCAGGCTGGTCTCGAACTCCTGACTTCAAGTGATCTGCCCATCTCAGCCTCCTAAAGTGCTGAGATTACAGGCAGGAGCCACCACACCTGGCTCAGTATTTGTTTTATTTTTGTTATGTTTATTTATTTAGAGACAGGGTCTTGCTCTGTTGCTCAGGCTGGAGTGCTGTGGCAGGAACACAGCTCACTGCAGCCTCCACTACCTCAATTCAGGCGATCCTCCCACCTCAGCTGAGACTACAGGTGTGCATCACCATGCCTGGTTAATTTTTTCGTTTTACCACGTTGGCCAGGTTTGTCTCGAACTCTTGGGCTCTGCTGTCCTCCTACCTTAGCCTCCCAAAGTGCTAGGATTGTAGGCGTGAGCCACTGTGCCCAGCTGGTGTTCAGTATTTGAATCCATATTTCCTGTAGCCGCAACCAAAGTTCCACTGTTAGGTCTCACTTTGACTTTAATAATTGTGTTCAGGCTGGGCACACTGGCTCAAGCCTGTAATCTCAGCAGCTTGGGAGGCCGAGGTGGGTGGATCACCTGAGGTCAGGTGTTTGAGACCAGCCTGTCCAACATGGCGAAACCCTGTCTCTACTAAAAATACAAAACATTCTCCGGGCGTAGTGGCGGGCGCCTGTAATCCCAGCTACTTGGGAGGCTGAGGCAGGAGAATTGTTTGAACCTGGGAGGCAGAGGTTGCAGTGAGCGGAGATCACGTCATTGCACTCCAGCCTGGGCTACAGAGCGAGACTCTGTCTCAATAAGTAAATAAATAAATAAATAAATAATTGTGTTCGGAGTCAGCATCATTCTTCCTGAAGTTCACCACTCCTTTGCCAAGAACACTTCCTGAAACACTGACAAGCAGGACCTTGAATAGTGGGGTATGGTTGGTAACAACTCACTCATTCAACAAACATTGAGCACCTATTTTGTGCTTGCCTCTAAATGAAGAGCTGGTTGTATTATTTATTTTTTTAGGTGACAGGGCTTTCCCTATGTTGCCCAGGTTCGTCTCAAACTCCTGGGCTCAAAAGATCCTCATCTTCTCAAGTAGTTGAATATACACGCTCCAGCGACCATGCCTGGCTGAATGAAGAGCTTTGAGATTTTGAAGAAACAGGAACCATGAAATTTGCTTTGCAACTGTTTGCAACCTTTAAGGAAGACTGAAAAGGCATTCCTGAAGCATGTGAGAAGCAGTCTGTGTGACCTGATGACTCAGAACTGCTTGGAATTTAGATTAGGACAGATATGAGCTTAGGCTTCACTCTGCCACATATTTAATTTCTCTAAGTCTTAGTTTTCTTTTCTTTTTTTTTTTTTTTTTTTGAGATGGAGTCTCGCTCTGTCACCCAGGCTGGAGTGCAGTGGCACGATCTTGGCTCACTGCAAGCTCCGCCTCCCGGGTTCACGCCATCCTCCTGCCTCAGCCACCCGAGTAGCTGGGACTACAGGCGCACACCGCCACGCCTGGCTAAATTTTTGTATTTTTAGTAGAGACGGGGTTTCACCGTGTTAGCCAGGATGGTCTCGATCTCCTAACCTTGTGATCCGCCCGCTTCGGCCCCCCAAAGTGTTGGGATTACAGGCGTGAGCCATCGCGTCTGGCCTCTAAGTCTTAATTTTCTTATCTGTAATGTAGAGTTGTCAGGCTAGTGCATGTAATAAGCACTCATGAAAGACTGACTATTATCTTGCAAAAAATTGGAAGAGATCATATGAGGTACAAGGACCTTCCATCTGCACTGGGCTGTACATTGAATGTTGTGGTTACTGTTGAAGCATTGGTAAATCACATGAATCCAATGGTGAAACCACACCCTAAGGTCAGACTCAGTGGCTCACGCCTGTAATTCCAGCACTTTGGGAAACCAAGGCAAGAGGATTGCTTGAGCTCAGGAGTTCGAGACCAGTCTAGGCAACCTGTTTCTATAAAAAGTTAAAAAATTAGCTTGGTGTGGTGGTGTGCACTTCTGGTCCCAGCTACTCAGGAGGCTAAGGTGGGAGGATCCCTTGAGCCCAGGTGGTCGAGGCTGCAGTGAGCCAGGATCACACCATTGCATTCCAGCCTGGATGACAGTGTGAGGCCCTGTCTTAAAAAAGACAAAAACAAACCAAAAAAACCCACACCCTAGTGGGTAAGGGGCAGCAGAGGTCCCACCCAAGAGTGAAATCATTTTTGGTGTCAGTAATCAGGGAGAGTAATATACCCTCAGGCCAGAAACTAGAGGTGAGTGATGGCTCACGCCTATAATCCCAGCACCTTGGGAGGCTGAGGCAGGTGGATTGCTTGACCTCAGGAATTCGAGACCAGCCTGGGCAACATAGCAAGACCCCATCTCTAAAAATAAATTTCAAAAATTAGTTGGGCATGGTGGCATGTACCTGTAGTCCCAGCTACTATGGAGGCTGAGGTGGGAGGATCCAATTGAGCCTGAGAGGTCTAAGCTGCAGTGAATTGTGATTGTGCCAAGACCCTGTCTCTAAAATAAGATAAAATTACAATTAAAAACTAGAGCTGAAAGGACAGGTTCTAGGTTAACTGGTAGTAGTTGTTCATTCATCTGTATAAAAAGTACTTTTTTGAGCACCTACTCTGTGCTGTGCATAGAATGAACAAATGTCTTTATTTGACTTGAACACAGACCATAGAAGTAACTAACAGTGGAACTGGGAGTGGCACTCTCCATGGGACCTAAAGACCTAGGAGCCTGTGATATGATACCTGTCAGTGTGAAAGGGCTGGAGTTTGCTATCTGAGCCAGACCTACACTCCAGGACAGGTCTTGCTGGGATGGGATCAAAATTGCTGCTGGGTCAGCCGAACTATTTTTGTACTTCTGCTTTTCACTTATATTTATGTCTTCCCTAGGTATATAGCTGTCTTTTTTTGTTTGCTTGTTTTTCTGAGTCAGAGTCTTGCTCTGTCACTCAGGCTGGAGTGCAGTGGCGCGATCTCGGCTCACTGCAACATCCACCTCGGGTTCAAACGATTCTCCTGCCTCAGATTCCCGAGTAGCTAGGATTACAGGTGCCCACCACCATGCCCGGCTAATTTTTTGTATTTTTAATAGAGATGGGGTTTAGTAGAGACAGGGTTTCACTGTGTTATCCAGGATGGTCTCCATCTCCTGACCTCGTGATCTGCCCGCCTCAGCCTCCCAAAGTGCTGGGATTACAGGCATGAGCCACTGCACCTGGCCACTGGAGACCCCTTTTCTACCAAAAAAAATAAAAATAAATAAATAAATATATATACATATTTGTAAAGACGGAGTCTCTCTATGTTGCCCAGGCTGGTCTTGAACTCCTGGCCTCAAGGGATCCTCTTGTCTCAGCTTCTTAAAATGATGGGGTTACAGGCATGAGCCACCGTACCAGGCCTTAGCAAACTCTTTTTCAAGTGCTATACAAAGGGGGACAGAGGAACGTGATTGTGGCCACCTAGTATGCCCCTATTGGCCACTGCAGTGAGGCCTAGGTGTTTGAAGAGAGGCACCTAGGGTAGTGGCTCTCAGGCACACCCTAGGGGCATTTTGGAAATTTGTGGGGCATCTTTAATAGAGACAATGATTAGGAGGCACTTTGAGAATTTAGTGGATGGAGCCCAGGAAAGGTAGACATTCTGCAACATGTAGTACATTCATACACAAGGAAGAATTCACTCATTTCACCTGACTTACAAATATAAAATCAAATATAAATCAGTAGGACTTTATTATAAAATATTGCAGAAAAGTTTCACAAGAATTTTTTGTAGAAAAAGCCCAATCAGGGCCGGGCATGGTGGCTCATGCCTGTAATCTCAGGACTTTGGGAGGCCGAGGCGGGTGAATCACCTGAGGTCAGGAGTTTGAGACAAGCCTGGCCAACATGGTAAAACCCCGTCTTGACTAAAAATACAAAAATCAGCCAGGCATGGTGGTGTGCGTCTGTAATCCCAGGTACTCGGGAGGCTGAGGCAGGAGAATCGCTTGAACCCGGGAGGCGGGGTTTGCAGTGAGCCAAGATCAAGCCACTGTGCTCCAGCCTGGGTGAAAGAGCAAGACTCTGTCGAAAGAAAGAAAGGAAGGGAGGGAGGGAGGGAAAGAAAGAAAAAAGAGAAGAGAGGGGAGGGGAGGGAAGAGGAGAAAAGAAGGAAGGAAGGAAGGAATCCAGTCGAGATCGTTAAATTTGTTGTAATTTTGTCTTTGGCACAATAAACATTAGTCCTTATTAAAACTAACTTTACTTAGAAAATAAAATAGAAAATCCTCAAGGACAAATCACATTGTACAGGAAATATGAAATGTGAAATAATATCCACCTTGGAAATTTTTTTTTTTTGAAACAGAGTTACTCTGTCTCCCAGGCTGGAGTGCAGTGGCACAATCTTGGGTCTCTGCAACCTCTGACTCCTGGGTTCAAGTGATTCTCGTACCTCAGCTTCCCAAGTAGCTGGGATTACAGGCGTGCACCACCACACCCAGCTAATTTTTGTATTTTCATTTCAGATGGGATTTCGCCATGTTGGCCATGAACACCTGTCCTCAAGCTATCCACTGCCTCAGCCTCCCAAAGTGCTGGGATTATAGGCATGAGCTACCGTGCCCAGCCACCCTGGAAAAATTTTACAAAATGAAGTATAAAAAGAAGAAAAGAGGGGCGGGCATGGTGCCTTGTGCCTGTAATCCCAGGACTCTGCAAAGCCGAGGCAGGAGATCCTTTGGGTTTAGGAGTTTGAGATCAACCTGCACAACATAGCAAGACCCTATTTCTACAAAAAATACAGACACTAGGCTGGGCGTGGTGGCTCATGCCTGTAATCCCAGCACTTTGGGAAGCTGAGGCCAGCAGATCACGAGGTCAGGAGATGGAGACCATCCTGGCTAACATAGTGAAACCCTGTCTCTACTAAAAATACAAAAAATTAGCCGGGTGTGGTGGCAGGCGCCTGTAGTCCCAGCTACTCAGGAGGCTGAGGCAGGAGAATGGCGTGAATCCGGGAGGCGGAGCTTGCAGTGAGCCGATATCGTGCCACTGCACTCCAGCCTGGGTGACAGAGCAAGACTCCGTCTCAAAAAAAAAAAAAAAAATTTTGCTCAGTACCTGGCCAAAAAAGAAGCAGCTCACTCCCTGTACACAGAGGGTAAGAGAAAGGAGATGGTTGAACTTCTAAACTCGCTAAAGCAGGAGAGGCAAATGTGGAATGTGCTCAGGAAATATCTGTGAGATGAATGAATTTGAGGGAAGTAAGGTACTAGATAATTACCTGCCCTACCCAGAACAAATCCTGTGCAACGTTTCCTTGAAGAGCAGGAAGTCAGGCCGGGTGCTGTGGCTCACGCCTGTAATCCCAGCCCTTTGGGAGGCCAAAGCGTGCGAATCACCTGAGGTCAGGAGATTGAGACCAGTCTGGCTAACATGGTGAAACCCCATCTCTACTAAAATACAAAAATTAGCCGGGCGTGGTGGTGCGTGCCTGTAGTCCCAACTACTTGGGAGGCTGAGGCAGGAGAACTGCTTGAACCTGGGAGGCGGAGGTTGCGGTGAGCTGAGATCGGCCACTGCACTCCAGACTGGGTGACAGAGTGAGACATCATCTCAAAAAAAAAAAAAAAAAAAAAGAGAGAAAAGCAGGAAGTCTGGAAGGGGTGGCTACTGACATAGTGAAGCAACTAGTTCAATTCTACAACTTGACAACTACCCCTGTGCCAGGCTGTCTACAAGGATATTTAGAATGTATAAGACATTCCTTCAAGGAACTCCAGGAACAGAGGCCTGACATGTTGCAATGTTTAGTGTCAAGCAGTGTGCTAGAGACACATTATCACACTCAAACCTCACAACAGTTCTATGAGGTAGGAGTTATCACTCCCCTTTTATAGATGAAACAGAGGCTTAGAGTGATTGATTTACTGAAGGTCAAACAGCCAGTAAATGGTGTAGCAAGGATTCCAACCTTGCCGTTTCACTAAAACTACAAAAAAAGATACAAACAACAGACAAATAGTTCCCAGGCGCCTCCCAAGTTGCCAGGCACTGCGTTTACCTCACTGACCCCTTTGAGGTTGTGGCATTGCCTCCATTTTCTAGGCGAGGAAATAGGCTGAGAGCTGGGGTTAGTCTGGTCATGACTGTGTGTGCCACTCCCACCAAATCTCATTTGATGTGGTTCATGAGGCAAATAGCATGGACAACTTCCTTCACATGTCCACTGAGCATATGGCCTTTTACAACACTTTCTGGTTTCTGAACTACTTTACAAACCTCACTGTCCTGTGAGGAAGGAAGAACAGTTATTACAATCTGCATCTAAAGGGAAGCCAATTGCCCTTTAGAGATATGGCTGCAATTGCCTCACTGCCTGTGTCATGTGTCTCTCCGAGGCCCTTAATGAATAAATGAGGGGTGCTGCAGGGGAGCCAAGCTGACCACTCCCCTCCCTCCAGTCCTGCCACCCCACTGCCAGTGTCCCACCCTCCTTGCGCCCTACACTTCACTGGCTAATAACCCCCCTCACTTTTTCCTGTGTTGAAGCCATCCTGGATAATTCCCCACCCACGAATGGTCCCTCCTCATCTCAGAGAGCTCTCCATGCGCACCTGTTACTGTTTCTGTTTTTACCTGTAAATATCTGTGTCTGACTTCCATGCTTCATGCACCTCTATAGGGCAAAGACTGTGTCTTAAACATCACGGTAGCCTCAGCATGTTGTGCAATGAAGGTTTTTTTGTTTTTGTTCTTTTTTTTTTGGTATTAGCTTTATTTGTATCATTTTGAAATTTTTATCAAAAAAGCAGCGTGCCTGCTGTGGTTCCCATCCTCTGGGATTTAGGAATCTTTACCCGATTCTCCATCCAAGTCTGTCTTTCATATTCTAGGCTCTTCCTAAAGTTGTCATTCACATATACCCTCCAGAATTTTATAGGGTGTATAATCTGTAACAACTCGGAGGAAGCCAATTGCCCTTTAGAAATATGGCTGCAATTGCCTCACTTCCTGTGTCATGTGACTCTCCTAGTCATCACATGACCCATCCACATTGGGAAGCCAGAATTACTTGCAGGACTAACCTAGTGCCTATAGCTATGGCAGGTATCTGCATCCTTGTTTTTGTTGAGTGGATCCTCTATCCTTCAGAGACTCTGGAACCCCTGTGCTCTTCTCCTCATCTAGTGACCCTGAGGTGATGGAGTTTTCAAGTCCTTCCAGAGAGGTAAGAGAGAGAGCTCCCAATCAGCATTGTCACAGTGCTTCTGGAATCCTGGCACTGGAATTTAATGAATGACAGACTCTCTCTGAATCCAGGGCCATCATGGCTCTTTGAGCAAGGCACAGATGGAGGGAGGGGTCGAAGTTGAAATGGGTGGGAAGAGTGGTGGGGAGCATCCTGATTTGGGGTGGGCAGAGAGTTGTCATCAGAAGGATTGCAGGGAGAGCTGCACCCAGGTGTCTGTGGGCCTTGTCCTAATGCATGTGGGAGACCAGGCCATGGGCACCCAAAGGCAGCTAAGCCCTGCCCAGGAGAGTAGTTGAGGGGTGGAGAGGGGCTTGCTTTTCAGTCATTCCTCATTCTGTCCTCAGGAATGTCCCAAGCCTTCGGGTAGGGTAAGCATCATGGCTGGCAGCCTCACAGGATTGCTTCTACTTCAGGCAGTGTCGTGGGCATCAGGTGAGTGAGTCAAGGCAGTGGGGAGGTAGCACAGAGGCTCCCTTCTGCCTCATAGTCCTTTGGTAGCCTTCCAGTAAGCTGGTGGTAGACTTTTAGTAGGTGCTCAATAAATCCTTTTGAGTGACTGAGACCAACTTTGGGGTGAGGATTTTTGAAACCGTCTTCAGTCTCTCCAAACAGCTGTGTCCGTTCTCCACATCCTTGTCAGACCTCACCTCTGCTTGTGCTCCCTCCCTCCCAGGTGATGCCCCTGCATCCCTAAAAGCTTCAGCTACAGCTCGGTGGTCTGTGTCTGCAATGCCACATACTGTGACTCTTGACCCCCCCGACCTTTCCTGCCCTAGGTGCCTTCAGCCGCTACAAGAGCAGAAGCAGTGGGCATCGGATGGAGCTGAGTACAGGACCATACAGGCTAATTGCACCGGCACAGGTAAACATTACACCCTTCACCCCGCCGGGCCAGGCTGGGTCCTCCTAGAGGTAAACGGTGTCAGTGATCACCATGGAGTTTCTTCCCTGGGCACTGATAACCCTGTGGATGTCCTCAGGCCTGCTACTGATCCTGCAGCCAGAAGTTCCAGAAAGTGAAGGGATTTGGAGGGGCTGTGACAGATGCAGGTGCCCTCAACATCCTTGCCCTGTCACCCCCTGCCCAGAATTTGCTACTTAAATGGTACTTCTCTGAAGAAGATGAGGAGGAAGGGGACAGGATGACATAGAGCCACTGACACTTTTCTTTGCCAATTCTTTGGACCCTGACTTCTGCCCATCCCTGACATTTGGTTCCTGTCTTAATGCCAGTGAAATAAGATTTCGCCACCTATCATCTGCTAACTGCTACGGACTCAGACTCAGAAAGGCCTGTGCTTCACACAGGTGCCAGCCTCCACAGGTTCCAACCCAGGAGCCCAAGTTCCTTTTGGCCCTGACTCAGACACTATTAGGACTGGCAAGTGATAAGCAGAGTCCCATACTCTCCTATTGACTCAGACTACCATATCTTGATCATCCTTTTCCGTAGGAATCGGATATAACATCATCTGGGTACCCATGGCCAGCTGTGACTTCTCCATCTGCACCTACACCTATGCAGACACCCCTGATGATTTCCAGTTGCACAACTTCAGCCTCCCAGAGGAAGATACCAAGCTCAAGGTAGGCATTCTAGCTTTCTCAGGCCCTGATGGCCCTGATGTCTGGGGGTTGAGAAACTGTAGGGTAGGTCTGCTTGTAGAGACATTTTGTCCCCTGCTGTTTTGTCCTGGGGGTGGGAGGGTGGGGGCTAATGGCTGAACGGGATGCACTGGTTGGGCTAGTATGTGTTCCAACTCTGGGTGCTTCTCTCTTCACTACCTTTGTCTCTAGATACCCCTGATTCACTGAGCCCTGCAGTTGGCCCAGCGTCCTGTTTCACTCCTTGCCAGCCCCTGGTCATCACCCACTCGGCTCAAGACCAGGGGAGCGGGGAATGGGAAGGGGTCACTCAAGGGACAGCCCAGAGACATCTACCACCAGACCTGGGCCAGATACATTGTGAAGTAAGGGATCAGCAAGGATGTGGGATCAGGACTGGCCTCCCCTTTGGCCATGCTGATCTGTGTCCCAACCCTCAACCTGGTTCCACTTCCAGATCTGCCTGTCCTCAGCTCACCTTTCTACCTTCTGGGCCTTTCAGACTTGGATCTGTCAGTCTTGCCCACTCCATCAGGCTTCCTATTCTCTCGGTCTGGCCCACTTTCTTGGCCGGATCATTCATGACCTTTCTCTTGCCAGGTTCCTGGATGCCTATGCTGAGCACAAGTTACAGTTCTGGGCAGTGACAGCTGAAAATGAGCCTTCTGCTGGGCTGTTGAGTGGATACGCCTTCCAGTGCCTGGGCTTCACCCCTGAACATCAGCGAGACTTCATTGCCCGTGACCTAGGTCCTACCCTCGCCAACAGTACTCACCACAATGTCCGCCTACTCATGCTGGATGACCAACGCTTGCTGCTGCCCCACTGGGCAAAGGTGGTAAGGCCTGGACCTCCATGGTGCTCCAGTGACCTTCAAATCCAGCATCCAAATGATTGGCTCCCAAACTTAGAGGGATTTTTCTACCCAACTATGGATCCTAGAGCACCATTCCCCGGGACCTCCAGGGTGCCATGGATCCCACAGTTGGGACTTGAAACCTCTCTAGGCTGGGGGTGGTAGCTCATGGCTATAATTCCAGCACTTTGGGAACCCAAGGTGGGTGGATCACTTGAACCTAAGGAGTTCAAGATGAGCCTGGGAAACATGGTGAAACCCCAACTCTACAAAAAAAAAATAGAAAAGTTAGCCGGGTGTGGTGGTGGCACGCCTATAGTCCCAAGTATTCTGGAGGCTAAGGCGGGAGGTTTAGTTGAGCCTAGAATTCCAGGCTGCAGTGAGCTATGATTGTGCCACTGTACTCCAGCCTGTGTGACAGAGGGAGACCCCGTCTCAAAAACAAAAACAAAAAATCCCTCCCAAAACCTCTGTAGTTGCATTCTTCCCACCACCTAATTCAGGATTCCTACAAGAGGAACTAGAAGTTCCAGAAGCCTGTGGGCAGGGTCCAGGGTCACTTGTTCTTCCTTTGCAGGTACTGACAGACCCAGAAGCAGCTAAGTATGTTCATGGTATTGCTGTACATTGGTACCTGGACTTTCTGGCTCCAGCCAAAGCCACCCTAAGGGAGACACACCACCTGTTCCCCAACACCATGCTCTTTGCCTCAGAGGCCTGTGTGGGTTCCAAGTTCTGGGAGCAGAGTGTGCGGCTAGGCTCCTGGGATCGAGGGATGCAGTACAGCCACAGCATCATCACAGTAAGCCACCCCAGTCTCCCTTCCTGCAAAGCAGACATCAGACCCATTAGTAGTCTCACCAAAGACTGATAGAAGCCCTTCCTGTCCAGCTTTCCCCAGCTAGCCTGCCCTTTTGGGCAACTCTGGGGAACCATGATTCCCTGTCTTGCCTTTCCTTCACAGGTCTGCACACCTCATTGCCCCTTTTGCAACTACTGAGGCACTTGCAGTTGCCTCAGACTTCTCAGCTCCCCTTGAGATGCCTGGATCTTCACACCCCCAACTCCTTAGCTACTAAGGAATGTGCCCCTCACAGGGCTGAGCTACCCACAGCCGCCTCTCCCACATGTGACCCTTACCTTCACTCTCTGGGGACCCCCAGTGTTGCGCCTTTCTCTCCTTGCCTTTGTCCTTACCCTAGAACCTCCTGTACCATGTGGTCGGCTGGACCGACTGGAACCTATCATTGTAGACATCACCAAGCACACGTTTTACAAACAGCCCATGTTCTACCACCTTGGCCACTTCAGGTGAGTGGAGGGCGGGCACCCCCATTCCATACCAGGCCTATCATCTCCTACATTGGATGGCTTACATCACTCTACACCACGAGGGAGCAGGAAGGTGTTCAGGGTGGAACGTCGGAAGAGGCACACCCATCCCCTTTTGCACCATGGAGGCAGGAAGTGACTAGGTAGCAACAGAAAACCCCAATGCCTGAGGCTGGACTGTGATGCAGAAAAGCAGGGTCAGTGCCCAGCAGCATGGCTCCAGGCCTAGAGAGCCAGGGCAGAGCCTCTGCAGGAGTTATGGGGTGGGTCCGTGGGTGGGTGACTTCTTAGATGAGGGTTTCATGGGAGGTACCCCGAGGGACTCTGACCATCTGTTCCCACATTCAGCAAGTTCATTCCTGAGGGCTCCCAGAGAGTGGGGCTGGTTGCCAGTCAGAAGAACGACCTGGACACAGTGGCACTGATGCATCCCGATGGCTCTGCTGTTGTGGTCGTGCTAAACCGGTGAGGGCAATGGTGAGGTCTGGGAAGTGGGCTGAAGACAGCGCTGGGGGCCTTGGCAGGATCACACTCTCAGCTTCTCCTCCCTGCTCCCTAGCTCCCCTAAGGATGTGCCTCTTACCATCAAGGATCCTGCTGTGGGCTTCCTGGAGACAATCTCACCTGGCTACTCCATTCACACCTACCTGTGGCGTCGCCAGTGATGGAGCAGATACTCAAGGAGGCACTGGGCTCAGCATTAAAGGGACAGAGTCAGCTCACACGCTGTGACTAAAGAGGGCACAGCAGGGCCAGCGTGAGCTTACAGCGACGTAAGCCCAGGGGCAATGGTTTGGGTGACTCACTTTCCCCTCTAGGTGGTGCCAGGGGCTGGAGGCCCCTAGAAAAAGATCAGTAAGCCCCAGTGTCCCCCCAGCCCCCATGCTTATGTGAACATGCGCTGTGTGCTGCTTGCTTTGGAAACTGGGCCTGGGTCCAGGCCTAGGGTGAGCTCACTGTCTGTACAAACACAAGATCAGGGCTGAGGGTAAGGAAAAGAAGAGACTAGGAAAGCTGGGCCCAAAACTGGAGACTGTTTGTCTTTCCTGGAGATGCAGAACTGGGCCCGTGGAGCAGCAGTGTCAGCATCAGGGCGGAAGCCTTAAAGCAGCAGCGGGTGTGCCCAGGCACCCAGATGATTCCTATGGCACCAGCCAGGAAAAATGGCAGCTCTTAAAGGAGAAAATGTTTGAGCCCAGTCAGTGTGAGTGGCTTTATTCTGGGGGGCAGCACCCCGTGTCCGGCTGTACCAACGAGGAGGCACGGGGGCCTCTGGAATGCATGAGAGTAGAAAAACCAGTCTTGGGAGCGTGAGGACAAATCATTCCTCTTCATCCTCCTCAGCCATGCCCAGGGTCCGGGTGCCTGGGGCCCGAGCAGGCGTTGCCCGCTGGATGGAGACAATGCCGCTGAGCAAGGCGTAGCCCACCATGGCTGCCAGTCCTGCCAGCACAGATAGGATCTGGTTCCGGCGCCGGTATGGCTCCTCCTCAGTCTCTGGGCCTGCTGGTGTCTGGCGTTGCGGTGGTACCTCAGCTGAGGGTCAAGGAAGGAAGGTGTGTTAGGAGAACTAGTTCTTGGATCCCTGCCCACTCTCCCCAGGGCTGCCCCTCCCATCTGCCCCTTACCTCCATCCCAGGGGAAGTAGAGACTGAGAATGTGGGTACAATAGGCACAGAGGTTGTGCAGCCCACGCAGGTGGACCTGCAGCTTCCCACTGGGCAGCTTTGCCTGCAGCAGCAGGGCCAAGTAGCTAAAGACGAAGGCATCCAAGGAGGCAGGGCTGGAGCAGAGAGAGAAGGGTGGGATGGAGGAGAACTACTGGGGTAGAAGGGGTAAAGATGGAGCTGGAGGAAGAGTCAGCCTTTGGAGGTGGGCTCTGGGCAGCAGGTGGCCACCAGGGAAGGACAGGACACACAGTTCTAGACTTGGTATGGGGAGAGATCCCCAGGTGGCGCCAGCCTGGCCCTGAATAGGGCTCTATCCCAGGGCTGCATAAAGGGCACATTCAGTGCCCCACAGCTCTTCAGACCCCTCCTGTGCCTGGCTGCCCTCCCACCCTACCCTTTTGTACCTCTGAGAAGGCTCTGGCCCCCACACAGTCACACTGTCACTAGGGCCAGTTTCTATCCCAGGAACCTGCTATCCAGAGCCTGAGCCAGCCCCAGCCCCAGCTTCAGCTGCTCCATATGAACCTGTATCTTCTTCCAAGCCACCCATTACCCTCTTGGAGTCAGACTCACGCATCTCCAAAGAAGAACTTTTGAGAGCCCAGGCGCTGAGAGAGCAGGGTCAGACACTCCCGAGCCTCTCGGTACAGCTGTAGGGGCGACACAGGTAGGCTTGCAGCTGCGGGAACAGTGCCACCTCCCCACCTAAGCACTCCCATTCCTGGCCAGCATCCTTGGGGCTCATCTCATACAATAGCCCCCGGTCTCAGAGCTACCTCCTTCTCCAGCTCTTCCTCGTCCTCAGGCCTATGCTCTCCAGTCAGCAGCTGTAGCCGTTCCATGTACTGCCGCTGCATGCGGCCAGGCAGGAAGAAGTTGAGGGGAAAGGGCATAGCCTCTGCATACCACTTCCGGGTCACTTCGACGTAGTTCTTGGTGTCTATCCAAAAAGTATGTACCTGGATTGGGTGGGCAGGAAGAAACAGGCAGGTCTGAGCCAGTGCACCTGTCTGATTCAAGGTGGGCTTCTGACCCCCATGCTGTCCTGAGCCTGTGTGTGGGTCTGTGTGTTCCCGAACCCTCCCCTGCTGGCCATGGATGCTGGGAGGTCTGGGCACACTCACCAGCACCGGGAGCAACTTCTCCTCCAGGAGAGACATGAAGGCCAGGGTGTCTGCCCCTTGCCGAGCTGACAGATCATAATCAGCATTGTACTTCTGTGGAGGAAATATCCATGGCGTGGACACTGGGGAGCTGCAAGGGCACTTCACCAGGGAGGAAGGAGTCCTGTCTGGTACCCCCCTCACTGGCCTCTGAGTGCAGTGGAGGTACAGCAAGGAACTTTTCCTGCCAAGGCCCCCTTGCCTGGGCCCAGCCAGTAGCCTGTTGCTGTTGGCAAAAAGCCTGGGCCTTGGAGCCTCCTGGCCGTCAAGGTCCAGCGCCCAATGCAGGGAAGGAAGGGAGGCTCCGCCGCAAACTAGGAGCAGCTCCCAGAATTTCCATGGAAAGCTGGAACAACGCCTGCTGACGGCAACTTTCTAACAGTAACTTCCCCGACCCAGACACCACAAAGCTCGCACAACGGAGCTCAGATGCAGGCTAGGACTCGGTCCATGCCTCAGGAACCAGGGAAAGCCATCCTCACACTCCCTGGATCCAGGGAACCCATGCCCAGGGCCCCCCAGCTTGTTCCCTCAGTGCCCAGCTCTTGGCTATTTCTTTCACTTCATTCCATTGCTCAGACACCATTACCACATACACATTCCACCCATACCCCCAGGTCTCAGCCTGCCCTACCTTCCCAGGCTCCAGTCCCTGTTCCTCAGCATCCCCCCTCCACATCCTGAGTAAGCTTTGTCCCCAGATAACCTCTTCAGCATGATCCTTAAATCTCCCTAAGCCTCAGTTTCTCCCCTGTGGAATGGGGGTAAGAATCTCTTTCTCTGAATGCCCCTGTGTTAGGAAATAATTTAGAATACTTTGGAAACTGGAAAAGCTCTGTTCACACCTAAGCAATCAGGGCAGTGGCCTCGGCTCTGCCAGGAACTTTGGCTTTTATCTGGATCCTCTCTTTCCAGGCCTCTCAATTAATTCCCCAGGTCCTTAACCTTTGGGAAATTAGAAATGAGGAAGAGTGTCCCACTTCTGACACTGTGTTCCCTCTTGGAACCTGACCGTCAATGCTAGAACCCTTGGAAAACATGCTGGCCCAGCCCTCTAGTTTTACAAATAAGGGAGTGCACAGCCCTGAGAGGTTACATGGCCTGCCCAAGATCACATAGTCAATGGCAGAGTAAAGAGCATAGCCTAGGCCTCCCCACTCCTCTAGTAATGCTCTTTCATCTTCTCCAACCTGGCTCTAAGCCTTGTCCATCCTGAGCCCCATATCTAGCCCAACCTAGTCCCTGAAAACAGGAAGTGGCCCTTAGAAATCTCTCTCCAGTCCCACCATCAGAGGCCAACTGCTGTCTTCCACTCTCCTTCAGCCTGTGCTCCTCTCCTTCCCTGCCTCACAGTGCCCTAAGTTTCATCTCTTGCCGACAGCTTTAATACATCACAGTGACATTGTGTGTGTCTCTGCCACGAGACTGTTGCTCCTTGATGCTCTGGGTCACCTGCATCTAGCATGGCATATATCTGGTGCTCAATAAATGTGTATTGTATAGAATTGACTGAACTTCTCTCAGTGGCAGCCCCCACTATCCAAGTCACCTACCTCTTTTCGAAGGTGGGTGATGATCTTGTGTGGAACTGAGATGACCTCTCCATGACTGGTCCGAAGGGCAGGCAGAGTTCCTGATATTGAGAGAGAAGTATACCAACCAGACCCTTAGCTGCCTAGTCATACATAGTTGCAACACATTCCTGCCTATTTCTTGCTTCTCCCCTTGTACACACCCTTCCTTACCCCCAAGGGATACTGGGTACCTGAAGGGCTCTGCCAGGGGTTGCTGATCTTGTGTACCTTCAGTGGAGCACCAGTAAATCTGGCATAGGTCTGGAGGGAAGGAAGCAGAAGTCAGAGAGGCAGAGCCATGTCCCCCACAGTGGTATCAAGAAGAGAAATAACATTTATTGAATACCTTATGTGCCATTCCCTATATTTAGTATCTTAGTCTCAAAAAAAAAGGGGGAGTCACTACCATTTCTATTTTACAAATGGACAACACAGGGCTCAGAGAGATTCCGGACATGTCTGTGATTACAGGACAGCCAGGAAAATCCTTTCCTCTATCTCCTCTCTTGCCATCTACCTGGTGAACATCTATCCTCAGAAGCTTTTCCTAACCAGTATCCCTCTTCTTGGAAGCACTGATAATGCCCTTCTCTTTGGCAGTATCTGTGGTCTGTTCCTACTTTAACTTATATGTGAATATTTTATTATATTTATTTGCTTACCTATCTGCCTTTCTGTAAACTCGAAGGGAGGAACCAAATTTTATTCATCTTTGCCTGGCAATGTTTAATATTTGGAAGAAATCTAATAGATCCTCTTTAAAGCAAGGAGTCAATGAATAAATGAAGCAAAGGAAGTCTGATTGCTAAGCTCTTTATACAAAGCCTGGCTGTGAGTCGTTTGGTCTAACAAACAATAGCCTCAGTAAATGCTGTTAAGTGAGGAGGAAGAGGAGAAGGGGGCTGAGGAGAAGGCAGGAATTCCAAGCTAGAGTAGGTCCCTGAGACAGTCCAGCCTAGTAAACCTCCGAATGGAGAAAAAAAATGCCCAAAGAGAAAGGATCTCCGCAAGGTCACACAGCCAGTGAATGGATGAGCAAGGACTAGAACCCATCACCTGAACTCCCAACCAGGCGTCTTTTCATTGCTGCATTAAGCCTAGAAAACTACAGCATAGGGCACTGAGGCCATATCGGCCACGTACGCTCTTTGACTGCCTCAGTTTCTCCCACTGCGCCCGTGCTGAGTAGCCCTGGCAAGGTTTGGATGCTTGGCTAGTTCGGCCCCCTCCCCAGTCATCAGGGCACAGCAGAGGGCGCCGGCGCCACCCCTCACCAGCACGGCCAGGCTGTCCAGGTCCACTGACGGCAGCCCCCAGCCCCCTGACCAGCAGAACAGCTCCATGGGCGCCGCCATCTTGCCCACCCTCTGTCCCGGAAACACTTCCTTGTGTGCTTCTGCCCTCCCCTGCCTGGGCCCGCCCCCCGCCACCGCCCCTCCGATCGTTGCGGTCAGGGGGCCTGGGGAGATCCCCGGGGAGGCGAGGCTTCTTCTGGCCCGACTGGCAGCTGAACTGCGGGGGACTGGGCCGCGGGCCTCGGGGGAGGGCGGCCGCCGGCCCATCCAGAGGTGGCCCACGTAGCGGGACAGCGCTGTCGGCCCGGCGCGCCTCGGAGAGTCACGGCGCCTCGGCCAAGTGGAGCCCCGAACCCCTGAAGGCGCGGCAGGCTCTGGAGAGCGGGGTCTTGTGCGCCTGGGCCAGGTCTGGGGGCTCTTGCCAAACTGCACGTGGCCTGTACTGCTCCAGGGCCCCTTGGGGCTCGTCCCCGAGCGGGGACTGCGGGGGGGTCCCCCGAGCAGCATGTTTTCCACAGCGCGTTATGTTTGGAGCGGGCCCTGCGCCGCCTGTCGCCATGGAAACAAAACAGGGGCGGTGGCGGCGGCCGGAGCGGAGGCCGGGCTGGGGCTTGGGTGGGGGAGGGGAAGAGAGGCTCGCAGGCTGTCGCTTAGGTGACGGGAACTCAGGCGCCCCTCTGCTTCATCCGGGTCACGGCCCGTCCGCTAGTACCCACAGTTTTCCACAGTCTGGTCCTTGGCTCCTCGCCTGTACCCCTGGTCTTCTGCGCCTGTCCCTGGTGTCCCTTTCCTCTTTTTTGGTTTCTTCACTCTGACCTCACTGACCACTGCTTTAGAGTCTCCCTTCAGTTCCCGTCAGACGCTTCCAGACTCCCAAGCTTTCCTAGGAATGAGGGAAAATGGAGAAACAGGCACTTGTCAGGGGACCCCCCACCCTAATAAAGAGCACTTGCTCCGCCAGAACAGCAAAATTCATGCCATGTGGGCATCCCTGGGCACTATAGCAAGCTAGTTGCGGCCACTCCCTTGGCATCCTTTCCTGCCAGCTGTGGAATAATGCCCACTGTCTAGCACTGCCCCTGCCAGGGGTTCTTGCCTTCCACAATCGTGGCTTCCAGAAAACAGTGGCATTCGGTAGCGCTGTGTGCCGAGACCCCCAACAATGATGACTGCGGAGAGGGAGGCACCTGGGGGAGGATCATTAGGGAGAGGTAGAAAGCAGGGAGGCCTCCAGGATTCTTTCCCAGTGCCCCTGGTTCCCAGAGCTGATGATGCCTCCAGGGTGATTGGCAGCTCTTTGTTTCAGCCCCCCCTCACCCGCCTGCTGGCCCCCCCTCCAACTCTGTCCCTCCGCCCCCCGGCTCCTGCTCTCTCCGCCTAGCCTTTTCCCCTCCCAGCTGCCTGCCTGCCAGGGGTAGTGAGCCGGCTGAGAGGCATGGAGACGCAGGAACTTCGGGGGGCCCTGGCTCTTCTCCTCCTTTGCTTTTTCGCATCTGCCAGTCAGGATCTGCAGGGTAAGCCTGTCTCCATCCTCTTAGACCGCTCTCTGCCTCTTCCCCATTTGCCCTCAGCCCAAGTAGCAGAGAACATGTGGGCAAGGGGAGAGGCGAAGAGTCCAGAAATTGAGCCAGAGGAAAACTTCAGACTGCCTAGAGTTGGTGAAATTATGGCCTGGTGGAGAGGAGTGGGCACCGGAGAGTAGTGGGGGAGTTGGAACAGGACAGGGTCAGGCATGAGGCCAGGGCAGAGGACTCAGGAACTGGATGCTCAGGCTGCCTGGCTGGGGTGGTTCCTGAGCATCTGTAGGCACCCTAGGGTCTGGGAGAGCAGCCTGAAGGTGGGCGTACTGTAGGTCCCTGGGCTTCGTCCCCCTGGGCTCCTGGCTGCCCAAGGACAGGGCGGGGGTGGGGACCAAGAAGCCTGGGCTCTCCCGGAGGTCTGGTGGTGGGATGGGCCGATGGATGTGGGAGAGGTAGCTGGAGCAGATGACACAGGCATAGATTCTTTACTGGCTGGAGGGAAAACCACAGATTGGCCAGGACACAGGAGGCAAAGGAGCTGGGTCCTACATTCCCGTGGGAGATAGCCCAGATGGTGGGAGGGTCAGAGTCCTCAGTGGGCAGCTCTTCTTATCCAGAGCGAGTGTGCTGCGCCCCTAGGATGGGAGGAGGGGAACTAGGGTGTGGAACGAGCCAAACCCAGGAGTGGAGAGAGAAGCTGCCTCCCATTTCTACGTTGTGGACACCAGGTGCCACTCCTGTGGGGGATCAGCACAGCATCTCCTTTGCGCCACCTGGTGGGGGCATCTCAAATTTGCGGGGTGCTGTTTCTGTGTTTCCAAGTGAGTCTCAAACCTGCAGGTTCCCGGAAGGTAGTAATAGGCAATAATGGGGAAAGGAAGGCACAGTGCCTCTGTCCTCTGAGAGCAACAAGGGTTGAGGTTTTTTTTTTTTTGTTTTCGTTTTGTTTTTTTGAGATGGAGTTTCACTCTTGTTGCCCAGGCTGGAGTGCAATGGCGCGATCTCGGCTCACTGCAACCTCCACCTCCCAGGTTCAAGCGAGTCTCCTGCCTCAGCCTCCTGAGTAGCTGGGATTACAGGTGCCCGCCACCACGCCCGGCTAGGTGGTTTTTTTTTTTCTTTTTTGTTGTTGTTGTTTTTGTATTTTTAGTAGACACGGGGTTTCACCGTGTTGGCCAGGCTGGTCTCGAACTCCTGACCTTAGGCGATCCACCTGCCTCAACCTCCCAAAGTGTTGGGATTACAGGTGCGAGCCACCATGCCCAGCCAAGGGTTGAATTTTGAGGTGACTAACGCTGCCTGGTGGTGGGGGTAGGGGGTGATGTGGGCTCGGGGGAGGGCATACCTTAGCATTTGATCCCATTCTCTAACCTTGATAACCCCTGCCTGACCAGTAATTGACCTGCTGACTGTGGGCGAGTCTCGGCAGATGATAGCTGTGGCAGAGAAGATCCGGACAGCCTTGCTCACTGCTGGGGACATCTACCTCTTATCCACCTTCCGCCTGCCCCCCAAGCAGGGTGGTGTCCTCTTTGGCCTCTATTCTCGCCAAGACAACACTCGATGGCTGGAGGCCTCTGTTGTAGGCAAGATCAACAAAGGTGACTGGTGGGCATCTCCTTTCTTGCAATGGTGACCTCCTTAAGCACTCTCCCTCATCCCTACTTCCCAAGTGCTTCCTCATTCTCCTTGGCCTCCACTAGGGACCAAGGTCCCATCAGGCTGTGCCCAGACATCAGGGGCACCTGGTATGGGGTGCTTATAAGGTGCTTTAGGAGCCCATGTACCAAACAATAGGGTGAGGCTTGAGTCCTGATATTTATAGGGATGGGAGGTTGTACTTGGGGATGCCTGGAAGGAGGGTGAGGCATGTCTCTGTGCCTCAGTGGTGATACAGAAAGGTCTTTCAGATCCCTGGAACAGGTCAGTGGCCACAAAACCAGCTGTCACCCTAGGAGAGGATACAGTCATCTGATACCAATGAAGACTAAGAAAGTATTTGTCTCTAAACCAATTATTTTTTTAAATGGAGTCTTGCTTTGTCACCTAGGCTGGAGTGCAGTGGTACAATCTCAGCTCACTGCAACCTCTGCCTCCTGGGTTCAAGCAATTCTCCTATCTCAGCCTCCTGAGTAGCTGGGACTACAGGTGCCCACCACCATGCCTGGCTAACTTTTGTATTTTTAGTAGAAACAGGGTTTCACCATGTTGACCAGGCTGTTCTCGAACTCCTGACCTCAAATGATCTGCCCACCTTGGCCTTCTAAAGTGCTGGGATTACAGGTGTGAGCCACCGTGCCTGGCCTCTAAACCAATTTCAAAAACATTTATTGTGTACCTATTAAATACAAGGTGTTGAGAGCCACATAGTAGAATTAGGGATAGGGGCCCTAGAGATGTGGTATCTAGCAGAGTTGATCCAAGGCTCAGCTGGGAGGCAGGGGGTGGGGGATAGCGCCCATATTGATCTCCCCTCCTGGGCAGTACTGGTGCGATACCAGCGGGAGGATGGCAAAGTCCACGCCGTGAACCTACAGCAAGCGGGCCTGGCTGATGGGCGCACACACACAGTTCTCCTGCGACTCCGAGGTCCCTCCAGACCCAGCCCTGCCCTACATCTCTACGTGGACTGCAAACTGGGTGACCAACATGCAGGCCTTCCAGCACTGGCCCCCATTCCTCCAGCGGAGGTCGATGGGCTGGAGATTAGGACTGGACAGAAGGCGTATTTGAGGATGCAGGTGAGCCAGGAGGAGCCTCTGAGTTCTGTGGAAATAGAGTTTGCACCAGCTGGGGAAGGGGTTGGTAGACCTTCCCACCTTACTCTGCTGCTATCCCCCCAGGGCTTTGTGGAATCTATGAAAATTATTCTGGGTGGGTCCATGGCCCGGGTAGGAGCCCTGAGTGAGTGTCCATTCCAAGGGGACGAGTCCATCCACAGTGCAGGTAACACAGAGACTTGTTTGCTGACATTGGACCACGGATCCTGTGGCCTTTGGTGACTCCTGTCTTCTTGATCTCCCTCTCCCTTAAAACCCATTCCTTTGGCTCACCTGTTTCTAGGGTTTCTAACCCTGTTATTCCAAATCTTTCACCTGACTCCACAATCTCCAATACGCCCATCTGAGAAAAAAAGCAACCTAAAAGAAGAATTGGTTAATTGCTTGGCCTTGGCTGACCAAGAGATACTGGTCTCGAGTATTTTTTTTTTTTGGTGATGGAGTCTTGTCCTGTTGCCCAGGCCGGAGTGCAGTGGTGCAATCTGGGTCACTGCAGTCTCCACCTCCTGGATTCAAGTGATTCTCCTGCCTCAGCCTCCCAAGTAGCTGGGATTACAGGCGCCCTCCACCATGCCTAGCTAATTTTTGCATTTTTAGTAGAGATGGGGTTTCACCACATTGGCCAGGCTGGTCTCAAACACCTAATCTCAAGTGATGCACCCACGTCGGCCTCTCAAAGTGCTGGGATTACTGGCGTAAGCCACCGCGCCCGGCCTGGTCTCGAGTCTTTTATAGTTCTCACTGGCAGCTGTCACCAGCAATTTCTCTGAGTGTTGCCCATCTGCCTGGTCTCTCTGACAGGGATGTTCAGAAGCTCTCACCTAAATAAAAGACCCACCTTTCCCAGATATTTGAGGGAGAGCTCTTGAAGAAGGGAATGGGATGGCTGGGTGTGGTGGCTCACACCTGTAATCCCAGCACTTTGGGAGGCTGAGGTGGGCTGATCCCTCAAGGTCAGGAGTTCAAGACCAGCCTGGCCAACGCTGTGAAACCTCCTCTCTACTAAAAAATACAAAAAATTAGCTGGGCATGGTGGTGGGCACCTGTAGTCCCAGCTACTTGGGAGGCGGAGGCAGGAGAGTTGTTTGAACCTGGGAGGTGGAGGTTGTGGTGAGCAGAGATCACGCCACTGCATTCTAGCCTGGGCAACAGAGCAAGACTCCGACTCAAAAAAAAAAAAAACAAAAAACAAAAAACGGGGATATACTGGGGCCCTGGCCCTGCTTTGGGTCCATCCCTTCTGCTACTACCATGCCTAGGAACCAGGAGGATTTGGGTTTTAACTTCCTGTGAAGCAACTCCCTTAGAGGGCCTTTTGCCCCATAGAAGGAGCTGGCACTGCTTGTCTGCCAGCTCTGCCCTCCCAGCATCCAGCACCCCATCTTTATTCTGGGGCTCCAGCCCTGTCCCTGTCCTCACCTTCCTTCCTTCTTCTCACCAACCAGGCCTCTCTTCACTTCACCTCACCCCTCTGACTATGTTTTCTTCTCCTCTCCAGTGACCAATGCACTGCACTCCATTCTAGGTGAGTAGGCCACACTGAAGCGGAAGCGGGGAGCGGGGAGGAGGCCCCAGGCTCTGGCAGCTGCCTGAAACTAAGTCCTCTTCAGTCAGGAATGTAGTAGGGTTAAAGGCAGGGGTGGGCAGCCGTGGCAGGTACTGGCTTATTGCCCATGGAGGGCCCAGGACTGGTGCTCCAGTACTGAGCCCCTCACACCCTGGGTCCCGACAGGGGAGCAGACCAAGGCGCTGGTCACCCAACTCACCCTCTTCAACCAGATCCTGGTGGAGCTGCGGGATGATATACGAGACCAGGTTTGGGTGGGCTGGCGAAGGGTGGCACTGATTCTGGGGTAGGGTGGCAGATGTCAAGTGCTGACTCCTCCCCATCCTTCTCCAGGTGAAGGAAATGTCCCTGATCCGAAACACCATTATGGAGTGTCAGGTGTGCGGTGAGTGGGAGAGCAGGGGAGGCTCCACATGACTGTGCCACGTTCCCCACCCAATGGCTTTGGCTTTCCCTTCTGGTGGCTTAAATAGTGACCACCGGGTAGCTCTGACTGTGTCCACCCCTCAGGCTTCCATGAGCAGCGTTCCCACTGCAGCCCCAATCCCTGCTTCCGAGGTGTGGACTGCATGGAAGTGTACGAGTACCCAGGCTACCGCTGTGGGCCCTGCCCCCCTGGCCTGCAGGGCAACGGCACCCACTGCAGTGACATCAATGAGGTGGGGGAGGGCAGAGCCCAGAAGGGTACAGAAAACTGGGGTGAGGATGTCAGGAGGCGCCCAAGAGGGTGGGATAAATGCTGGTCCGGAGGAGAGGAATCTGGAGTTTAGGAGAGGTCAGAGGCAAGAGAAATGCAAGATGGGAGAGACAGAAGGCCTGGGGCAAAGACTGAAGGCCATATAGGGAAGGAGCTGGGGAAACTGCAGGGGAGGCTTGAGATGGCGACCAGTGGCATGGGGAGGGAGAGAGGGAACCCCGAGGGAAGCGGGGTGGGGACCAGGAGCACAAGGCAGTTGTGTGGGGAGAGCTGCACAAAGGGGAGACCTGGAGCAATGGTTCCTGGATCACAGGCAGGGACCTGAGTTTCCCAGAGGGCGGCCTGACCTCTGCCTTCTCATCTGGTCCCCAGTGTGCTCACGCTGACCCCTGTTTCCCGGGCTCCAGCTGCATCAACACCATGCCCGGCTTCCACTGTGAGGCCTGTCCTCGAGGGTACAAGGGCACACAGGTGTCTGGTGTGGGCATTGACTATGCCCGGGCCAGCAAACAGGTCAGACTGGGTAGTGTGTGTGGACAAGGGATCTTGGCCTTGTAGAGGCCAGGGGCTTCTGGGTTGGACATGGGACCCTTGTGATGAATGGGACATGGATGGCTTTGCATCGGCTTTGGGTCTGGGCTTAATGTTGATGTTCACAGATAAGGCCATACCAGTGTCCTCTGCTGTATCTGAGGAGACCCACCATAGGTCTGGTTCCACCCAAAGTCTGCCCCTTCAGGTCTGCAATGACATCGATGAATGCAACGATGGCAACAATGGTGGCTGTGACCCAAACTCCATCTGCACCAACACTGTGGTGAGCTGAATATCCTGAGTGTATTCTGGGGTGGTGGGAATGGTAAAACCCCAACCCCCGCCCCTTCTTACCTTCAAATTTCCTGCTGCCTTTCCTCCTCCCCAGGGCACTACACAGATTAGGTGTTCACATGGACTTGGTTTGGAATACTGGTTTGCCTCTTGCTAGCTCTTTGGCAGGTTATTTAACTTTTCTGAGCCTCAGCTTCCTCATCTGAAAACTGAGGCTGTTATCCACCCTGAAAGGTTGTCATGAGAACCTAAAGGAGATACTGATATGCCTGGCATAATTGAGTGCCCAGCCCACACCCCGCAGGTGGAGCAGTGCTGGTCCTGGGTGCCTGGTGGGCTCACCCTCCTTCCTAAGATGCTGCCTCTCCACTCTTAGGGCTCTTTCAAGTGTGGTCCCTGCCGCCTGGGTTTCCTGGGCAACCAGAGCCAGGGCTGCCTCCCAGCCCGGACCTGCCACAGCCCAGCCCACAGCCCCTGCCACATCCATGCTCACTGTGTCTTTGAACGCAATGGTGCAGTGTCCTGCCAGGTGAGCTAGGCTTCAGGCGTGGAAGGAAAAGGGAGGGTCTGGGGAAAGGAGTAGGGCTATGTTTAGGGCCTGGGTTGGGGGCCTTCATAGGAGAGAGGTGGGCCTGGGCCCAGGAACTGTTTGGTGGGGAGAATAGGACCTGAAGCAGGGAAAATAGAGGGAGGAGGGGAGCCAGACCAAACTGCTAGCTCCTACCCTTTGTGTTGCCCTAGTGTAACGTGGGCTGGGCTGGGAATGGGAACGTGTGTGGGACTGACACAGACATCGATGGCTACCCAGACCAAGCACTGCCCTGCATGGACAACAACAAACACTGCAAACAGGTGCAGGGAGCAGGCGGGCAAGGGGGCGTAGTGGGGAGCCCAAGCTGGGTCAGGCCAGAACTCATCCATCCTCTTCCCCTGAACTTTAGGACAACTGCCTTTTGACACCCAACTCTGGGCAGGAAGATGCTGATAATGATGGTGTGGGGGACCAGTGTGATGATGATGCTGATGGGGATGGGATCAAGAATGTTGAGGTGACTCCCAGACTGCCCTGCCCCTTGAAGCTCCTCTCCCCTCCTCCTGTCCTCTCCATGCCTCACTTACCTCATCTGGCAGCTCTCTAGTAAGGGCCCAATACTCCAAATCAGGGAGGCAAAAACCTCGTGCCCAGGACAAGGAGGCTGGGTGGGTGGGACTGTACTGAGCAGTTTGTCCATCACAAGGGTGTGATCTTAGAAAAGGATACAGAGACAAGGTAGGTGCAAGATGACAAGTGATTTAGGGGAGACCTGACCCTTCCCCTCCCACCCCTCTGCCCAGGACAACTGCCGGCTGTTCCCCAACAAAGACCAGCAGAACTCAGATACAGATTCATTTGGTGATGCCTGTGACAATTGCCCCAACGTTCCCAACAATGACCAGAAGGACACAGATGGCAATGGGGAAGGAGATGCCTGTGACAACGACGTGGATGGGGATGGTGCAGGCCTGGGGCTGAAGGGGTGGCTGGGGGACCTGTGAGAATTTGGATCAGGTGGGGATGAAGCAGGGAAGCTAGGAAGTCTCTGTGAAGTAGGGAGGCAGGCTTGTGGACGTTGGCCTGGGTGAGGAGAGATTACCTGCAGCAGATGTCAATAGGAATGTGAGGTAGGGCGTAGCGTTAGGCAGAGTGTGGACTAGAGGGTGAGACAAGAAACAGGCAGATTTCCTGGCCAGTTGTCCTCTGGGTGGGGAGACAAAGTTCAGGACTTTCACCAACCTAGAAGAGAGAATATGGCATGTTCTAGTAACAACCTTGTGCTACCCATGTCTTCTAGGCATCCCCAATGGATTGGACAATTGCCCTAAAGTCCCCAACCCACTACAGACAGACAGGGATGAGGATGGGGTGGGAGATGCTTGCGACAGCTGCCCTGAAATGAGCAATCCTACCCAGGTACAGGGAGATGGTAAGGACAGGGGAGGGATGAGGGTACTGATGGATGAAGCCCCAGCCCTTTGGATGGAAAGTGGTCAGATCACCCTCTTCAGAGTTATCAAGAGGAGATGGTGAGAACAGGTCCCTCTCTCTCAGACAGATGCAGACAGCGACCTGGTGGGGGATGTCTGTGATACTAATGAAGACAGGTAAGGTCTTGGTCAAGAGATGTAAGGTCTTTCTTTTTTTTGTCTTTCTGAGACGGAGTCTTGCTCTGTCACCTAGGCTGGAGTACAGTGGCACGATCTTGGCTCACTGCAACCTCCGTCTCCCAGGGTCAAGTGATTCTCATGCCTCAACCTCCCTGAGTGGCTAGGATTACAGGCGTGTGCTACCAAGCCCAGCTAATTCTTGTATTTTCAGTAGAGACAGGGTTTCACCATGTTGGCCAGGCTGGTCTCGAACTCCTGACCTCAGGTGATCCGCCAGCCTCT
This sequence comes from Pan troglodytes, assembly GCF_028858775.2. Taxonomy (NCBI): domain Eukaryota; kingdom Metazoa; phylum Chordata; class Mammalia; order Primates; family Hominidae; genus Pan; species Pan troglodytes. Next base: position 93,996,162 of record NC_072398.2, read on the forward strand.
GCCTCCCAAAGTGCTGTGATTACAGGTGTGAGCCACTGTGCCAGCGAAATGCAAGGTCTTATAGGGGATATTTTACTTTCCTCTAGTATATCCTTTTTTTTTTTTTTTTTGAGACGGAGTCTTGCTCTGTCGCCCAGGCTGGAGTACAGTGGCGTGATCTCGGCTCACTGCAAGCTCCGCCTCCCGAGTTCACGCCATTCTTCTGCCTCAGCCTCCCAAGTAGCTGGGACTACAGGCGCCTGCCACCACGCCCGGCTAATTTTTTGTGTTTTTAGTAGACACGGGGTTTCACTGTGTTAACCAGGATGGTCTCGATCTCCTGATCTCGTGATTTGCCTGCCTCAGCCTCCCAAAGTGCTGGGATTACAGGCGTGAGCCACCGCGCCCGGCCTCCTTTTTTTTTTTTGAGATGGAGTCTTGCTCTGTCACTCAAGCTGGAGTGCAGTGATATCGGCTCACTGCAACCTCCACCTCCAGGGTTCAAGCGATTTTCCTGCCTCAGCCTCCCAAGTAGCTGGGATTACAGGCGCGTGCTACCAAGCTCAGCTAATTTTTGTATTTTTAGTAGAGACAGGGTTTCATCATGTTGGCCAGGCTGGTCTCGAACTCCTGACCTCAGGTGATCTGCCCGCCTTGGCCTCCCAAAGTACTGGGAATACAGGCATGAGCCACTGTGCCCAGGCCATAGTATATTCTAAATTCCTTCTATGATTTAGCCTTAATTCTCTATTGCTATTGAGCAGGAAGTTATTCTTACAGTCATCCCTCCATTCCTACTGCCAGACCTTCACCTCACCTGGCTGACTGCCAGGGGTCTGATTGTATGGAGAGTAGGCTCCAGAGACTCCCAGGCAGAAGCGAAGGGAAGGACAAGGAGTACCTTTAAATCCTTTATTTGGTACCTGTTCTTCTGATTAGCGATGGGGATGGGCATCAGGACACCAAGGACAACTGCCCACAGCTGCCAAATAGCTCCCAGCTGGACTCTGATAACGATGGACTTGGAGATGAGTGTGATGGGGATGATGACAATGATGGCATCCCAGATTATGTGCCTCCTGGTCCTGATAACTGCCGCCTGGTACCCAATCCCAATCAGAAGGACTCAGATGGTAAGCCTGCGGACCCAGAACACGTTAGACTGGTGTTGCCTTTGCCCAGGTGGAGGCAGCAAGCCCTGTTGGGAAGTGAGGAAGGGCAAGGTGGGGAAAGATGTCAGGAATGCAGGCCCAACAGATGGTATTGTTGCCTAATGGCAGTGGCCAGGGCCTTCCTGAGCACCCAGCCTCACTCTGCCCAGGCAATGGCGTTGGTGATGTGTGTGAGGATGACTTTGACAATGATGCGGTGGTCGACCCCCTGGATGTGTGTCCTGAAAGTGCAGAGGTAACGCTTACGGATTTTCGGGCCTATCAGACCGTCGTCCTGGATCCTGAGGGTGATGCTCAGATTGACCCAAACTGGGTTGTGCTCAACCAGGTAACTCGGGGCAGTGGGCTGGGCAGGTGCTATCAGACAGGGCTACTGGGGCGGGGGGCCTGGGAGGGATAGCACACCTGCATCACAGCTTTTTCTTTACTATACAACCCCAGGGCATGGAAATCGTTCAGACCATGAACAGTGACCCTGGCTTGGCAGTTGGTATGTAAGGGATATGCAGTTCAATCACTTCCAAATGGAGGAATCCTATAGGGGCAGAGGGTAGGGGAGGAAACAGACAGGGAGAATGGGCAAAGTGGCGAGAGAGAAGGCGGTGGCACAAGCTGGCCACATACATAGCAGGCATCCCTTCCCAACTTTACCCCATGATGGGCCGCCAGTAGCTTTGCTGCCCCTGACCTTTATCCCACCCCCACCCCAGGATACACGGCCTTCAATGGTGTGGACTTTGAAGGCACCTTCCATGTGAACACAGTGACTGATGATGACTACGCAGGCTTTCTCTTCAGTTATCAAGACAGTGGCCGCTTCTACGTAGTCATGTGGAAGCAGACCGAGCAGACCTACTGGCAGGCTACACCCTTCCGGGCGGTTGCCCAGCCCGGGCTGCAGCTCAAGGTCCCCAGCTGCTCAGATTCCGCAACCCAGGGCCCTTTCCCAAAGCTCTCCTCTGCAGCCCCAGGGCCTCCCCCACTGCTTGACTGGGAACCCTCTTACCCAGACATCTGGCTTGGAGGCCGGCTCTCTGGGGCCCCAGGGCATTTTCATGACCGCCTTGAATCCCTTTCCCACCTGCACTTACCGACCTGTTGTCTCCCCTCACTCCAGTTCTGCAGTTGACTCACTGTCTTTGCCAATGTCTCCTAGGCAGTGACATCAGTGTCTGGCCCAGGTGAGCACCTCCGAAATGCCCTGTGGCATACTGGCCACACCCCTGATCAGGTACGACTGCTGTGGACAGACCCACGAAATGTGGGCTGGCGGGACAAGACCTCCTATCGCTGGCAGCTTCTGCACCGGCCTCAAGTTGGCTACATTCGGTAAGGAGAGGGGCTGAGCCCACCTGTGGGACTCAGGCCGGGCCTGTCCTTCCTCTTTAGCTGGGATTCACCAGTGACCTCTCCATGGGTGGGAACTGCAGCCACTTCTCTCCATCACCCTTCTCACCATGGACACAAGCACCTATGAGTGATGTTGGTGAAGTCACTCCTCCATGACCCATTTTCCCGTCTGTAAAATGAGGGCATTGGGTTAGATGCCCTTTACAGTTCTCCAGAAGCCTCCAAACCCAGGCCAATCTGTGAAGGGGCACATCACATCTGGTCCCTTAGTTGGTATGACCTGGAACCTGTCTTATCAACCTGGATAGGGATCATCTGACCTGGAAGGGATCATCATTTACAGAAGAGAAAATCAAGGCCCTGACTTCACAGGCCTCGGTTCAGCACTTTGTCCACAACTTTGCATTTCTCTCCAACAAGTAGCCCTAGTTGGTGGAGATGAACAGGAAGGGAGGGGAAATGGGTCTGCTTAGAGGCTGGACTTTCCATGGCCAAGAGCCCAGAGTCCAGGAACCTGGGTTGGTTCCCCTTTAAGGTGCCTGGGGCTGTGGGGTGCCAGGACAGGGGATAAAAGGGGGTGGACTAGAGCCTGGGAAGCGGGTGACTTCACCCCCCAGCCCATTGTGCTTATTGTCATGGCAACCCAATCCTCGCTTGGAATGCGGCTGGTGCTTTGAGATGCAAAAGGAGCCGGACAAAGAGCTAGGGGCCCCAGGCCTGAGAAAAGCACCCCCCTTCCCTCTCCTTCCTGCCTCCCTTTCCCTCCCTCCCTCCCTTCTCTCTCAGGCCTGGTGAGCTCAAGGGGGGCTGGGGAAAAGCAAGGCCCCAGGCATGGTGGCACAGTGCCCACTGGCACCCTAGCACCAATGGATACTCCTATCTTGGAATCCTGGACAGGGTGAAGCTCTATGAGGGACCCCAGCTTGTGGCGGATTCTGGGGTGATCATTGACACATCCATGCGAGGGGGGCGTCTTGGTGTATTCTGCTTCTCCCAAGAAAACATAATTTGGTCCAATCTCCAGTATCGATGCAATGGTGAGGTGGCTGATTGAGATCAACCTAATCCTTCATGCCTTGTGGGAGAGCCACATCCTCTGACCTTACTTATTTCCCCTTCTTCAGACACAGTGCCTGAGGACTTTGAGCCATTCCGGAGGCAGCTGCTCCAGGGAAGGGTGTGAGGAGGAGGCCACCAGATTCAGAATTCAGAATTTTAGACCCTTTGGCCTTGGGGTCCATCCTGGAGACCCTGAGGTCTAAGCTACAGCCCCTCAGCCAACCACAGACCCTTCTCTGGCTCCCAAAAGGAGTTCAGTCCCAGAGGGGTGGTCACCCCACCCTTCAGGAGATGAGAAGTTTTCAAGGGGTATTACTCAGGCACTAACCCCAGGAAAGATGACAGCACATTGCCATAAAGTTTTGGTTGTTTTCTAAGCCAGTGCAACTGCTTATTTTAGGGATTTTCCGGGATAGGGTGGGGAAGTGGAAGGAATCGGCGAGTAGAAGAGAAAGCCTGGGAGGGTGGAAGTTAGGGATCTAGGGGAAGTTTGGCTGATTTGGGGATGCGGATGGGGGAGGTGCTGGATGGAGTTAAGTGAAGGATAGGGTGCCTGAGGGAGGATGCCCGAAGTCCTCCCAGACCCACTTACTCACGGTGGCAGCGGCGACACTCCAGTCTATCAAAGATCCGCCGGGATGGAGAGCCAAGAGGGCGGGGGCTGCCCCGCTAGGGGTAGCGGGGAGGCCGGGGGGCCGGGGGGGCCGGAGGCCGGGACGAGTGCAATATTGGCGGGGGAAAAAACAACACTGCACCGCGTCCCGTCCCTCCCGCCCGCCCGGGGCCCGGGATCCCGCTCCCCACCGCCTGAAGCCGGCCCGACCCGGGAACCCGGGACGCGCTGGGGAGTTGGGTTCACCTTGGAGGCCAGAGAGACTTGGCGCCCGGAAGGCAAAGGGAATGGCAAGGGGGAGGGGGGAGGGAGAACGGGAGTTTGCGGAGTCCCGGAAGGCCGCTTTCCGACGCCCGGGCGTTGCGCGCGCTTGCTCTTTAAGTACTCAGACTGCGCGGCGCGGAGCCGTCGCCATGGTGACGCGTGTCCCAGCAACCGAATTGAATGGCTGTTGCTTGGCAATGCCGGGAGTTGAGGTTTGGGGCCGCCCACCTAGCTACTCGTGTTTTCTCCGGCCTGCGAGTGGGGGGGCTCCCCGCCTCCCCGGCCCGCGCTCCCGGGCGCGCTGACGTCAGATGTCCCCACCCCGCCCAGCGCCTGCCCCAGGGTCTCGCCGCGCACAAAGCTGCGCCTCGGGCGCCGCGCGGCGCGCCGGCGAGAGCGGTGGTCTCTCGCCTGCTGATCTGATGCGCTCCAATCCCGTGCCTCGCCGAAGTGTTTTTAAAGTGTTCTTTCCAACCTGTGTCTGGGGCTGAGAACTGTTTTCTGAATACAGGCGGAACTGCTTCCGTCGGCCTAGAGCGCAGCCTGCGACTGCGGGACCCAAGTTCCACGTGCTGCCGCGGCCTAGGATAGCTTCCTCCCCTCGTGCACTGCTGCCGCACACACCTCTTGGCTGTCGCGCATTACGCACCTCACGTGTGCTTTTGCCCCCCGCTACGTGCCTACCTGTCCCCAATACCACTCTGCTCCCCAAAGGATAGTTCTGTGTCCGTAAATCCCATTCTGTCACCCCACCTACTCTCTGCCCCCCCCCCCCTTTTTTTGTTTTGAGACGGAGTCTTGCTCTGTCGCCCAGGCTGGAGTGCAATGGCGCGATCTCGGCTCACTGCAACCTCCGCCTCCCGGGTTCAAGCGATTCTCCTGCCTCAGCCTCCTGAGTAGCTGGGGTTACAGCGCCCGCCACCACGCTCGGCTAATTTTTGTAGTTTTTAGTAGAGACGAGGTTTCACCATCTTGGCCAGGCTGGTCTTGAACTCCTGACCTTGTGATCCACTCGCCTCGGCCTTCCAAAGTGCTGGGATTACGGGCGTGAGCCACCGCGCCACGCCCGATCTGCCTCTTAAGTACATAACGGCCCACACAGAACGTGTCCAACTCCCCCGCCCACGTTCCAACGTCCTCTCCCACATACCTCGGTGCCCCTTCCACATACCTCAGGACCCCACCCGCTTAGCTCCATTTCCTCCAGACGCCACCACCACGCGTCCCGGAGTGCCCCCTCCTAAAGCTCCCAGCCGTCCACCATGCTGTGCGTTCCTCCCTCCCTGGCCACGGCAGTGACCCTTCTCTCCCGGGCCCTGCTTCCCTCTCGCGGGCTCTCGCTGCCTCACTTAGGCAGCGCTGCCCTTACTCCTCTCCGCCCGGTCCGAGCGGCCCCTCAGCCTGCGCGGCCCAGCCCCGCAAGGCTCCCGGTGACCACTAGAGGGCGGGAGGAGCTCCTGGCCAGTGGTGGAGAGTGGCAAGGAAGGACCCTAGGGTTCATCGGAGCCCAGGTTTACTCCCTTAAGTGGAAATTTCTTCCCCCACTCCCTCCTTGGCTTTCTCCAAGGAGGGAACCCAGGCTGCTGGAAAGTCCGGCTGGGGCGGGGACTGTGGGTTTCAGGGTAGAACTGCGTGTGGAACGGGACAGGGAGCGGTTAGAAGGGTGGGGCTATTCCGGGAAGTGGTGGGGGGAGGGAGCCCAAAACTAGCACCTAGTCCACTCATTATCCAGCCCTCTTATTTCTCGGCCCTGCTCTGCTTCAGTGGACCCGGGGAGGGCGGGGAAGTGGAGTGGGAGACCTAGGAGTGGGCTTCCCGGCCTTGCTGTACAGGACCTCGACCTAGCTGGCTTTGTTCCCCATCCCCACGTTAGTTGTTGCCCTGAGGCTAAAACTAGAGCCCAGGGGCCCCAGGTTCCAGACTGCCCCTCCCCCCTCCCCCCGGAGCCAGGGAGTGGTTGGTGAAAGGGGGAGGCCAGCTGGGGAACAAACGGGTAGTCAGGGGGTTGAGCGATTAGAGCCCTTGTACCCTACCCAGGAATGGTTGGGGAGGAGGAGGAAGAGGTAGGAGGTAGGGGAGGGGGCGGGGTTTTGTCACCTGTCACCTGCTCCGGCTGTGCCTAGGGCGGGCGGGCGGGGAGTGGGGGGACCGGTATAAAGCAGTAGGCGCCTGTGCCCGCTCCACCTCTCAAGCAGCCAGCGCCTGCCTGAGTCTGTTCTGCCCCCTCCCCACCCATTTCACCACCACCATGACACCGGGCATCCAGTCTCCTTTCTTCCTGCTGCTGCTCCTCACAGTGCTTACAGGTGAGGGGCACGAGGTGGGGAGTGGGCTGCCCTGCTTAGGTGGTCTTCTTGGTCTTTCTGTGGGTTTTGCTCCCTGGCAGATGGCACCATGAAGTTAAGGTAAGAATTGCATACAGAGGCTGCCCTGTCTGTGCCAGAAGGAGGGAGAGGCTAAGGAGAGGCTGAGAAGAGTTGCCCCCAACCCTGAGAGTGGGTACCAGGGGCAAGCAAATGTCCTGTAGAGAAGTCTAGGGGGAAGAGAGTAGGGAGAGGGAAGGCTTAAGAGGGGAAGAAATGCAGGGGCCATGAGCCAAGGCCTATGGGCAGAGAGAAGGAGGCTGCTGCAGGGAAGGAGGCGGCCAACCCAGGGGTTACTGAGGCTGCCCACTCCCCAGTCCTCCTGGTATTATTTCTCTGGTGGCCAGAGCTTATATTTTCTTCTTGCTCTTATTTTTCCTTCATAAAGACCCAACCCTATGACTTTAACTTCTTACAGCTACCACAGCCCCTAAACCCGCAACAGTTGTTACAGGTTCTGGTCATGCAAGCTCTGCCCCAGGTGGAGAAAAGGAGACTTCGGCTACCCAAAGAAGTTCAGTGCCCAGCTCTACTGAGAAGAATGCTGTGAGTATGACCAGCAGCGTACTCTCCAGCCACAGCCCCGGTTCAGGCTCCTCCACCACTCAGGGACAGGATGTCACTCTGGCCCCGGCCACGGAACCAGCTTCAGGTTCAGCTGCCACCTGGGGACAGGATGTCACCTCGGTCCCAGTCACCAGGCCAGCCCTGGGCTCCACCACCCCGCCAGCCCACGATGTCACCTCAGCCCCGGACAACAAGCCAGCCCCAGGCTCCACCGCCCCCACAGCCCACGATGTCACCTCGGCCCCGGACACCAGGCCGGCCCCGGGCTCCACCGCCCCCCCAGCCCACGGTGTCACCTCGGCCCCGGACACCAGGCCCGCCCCGGGCTCCACCGCCCCCCCAGCCCACGGTGTCACCTCGGCCCCGGACACCAGGCCGGCCCCGGGCTCCACCGCCCCCCCAGCCCACGGTGTCACCTCGGCCCCGGACACCAGGCCCGCCCCGGGCTCCACCGCCCCCCCAGCCCACGGTGTCACCTCGGCCCCGGACACCAGGCCGGCCCCGGGCTCCACCGCCCCCCCAGCCCACGGTGTCACCTCGGCCCCGGACACCAGGCCCGCCCCGGGCTCCACCGCCCCCCCAGCCCACGGTGTCACCTCGGCCCCGGACACCAGGCCCGCCCCGGGCTCCACCGCCCCCCCAGCCCACGGTGTCACCTCGGCCCCGGACACCAGGCCGGCCCCGGGCTCCACCGCCCCCCCAGCCCACGGTGTCACCTCGGCCCCGGACACCAGGCCGGCCCCGGGCTCCACCGCCCCCCCAGCCCACGGTGTCACCTCGGCCCCGGACACCAGGCCGGCCCTGGGCTCCACCGCCCCCCCAGTCCACGGTGTCACCTCGGCCCCGGACACCAGGCCCGCCTTGGGCTCCACCGCCCCTCCAGTCCACAATGTCACCTCAGCATCAGGCTCTGCATCAGGCTCAGCTTCTACTCTGGTGCACAACGGCACCTCTGCCAGGGCTACCACAACCCCAGCCAGCAAGAGCACTCCATTCTCAATTCCCAGCCACCACTCTGATACTCCTACCACCCTTGCCAGCCATAGCACCAAGACTGATGCCAGTAGCACTCACCATAGCACGGTACCTCCTCTCACCTCCTCCAATCACAGCACTTCTCCCCAGTTGTCTACTGGGGTCTCTTTCTTTTTCCTGTCTTTTCACATTTCAAACCTCCGGTTTAATTCCTCTCTGGAAGATCCCAGCACCGACTACTACCAAGAGCTGCAGAGAGACATTTCTGAAATGGTGAGTATCGGCCTTTCCTTCCCCATGCTCCCCTGAAGCAGCCATCAGAACTGTCCACACCCTTTGCATCAAGCCTGAGTCCTTTCCCTCTCACCCCAGTTTTTGCAGATTTATAAACAAGGGGGTTTTCTGGGCCTCTCCAATATTAAGTTCAGGTACAGTTCTGGGTGTGGACTCAGTGTGGTGGTTGGAGGGTGGGTGGTGGTCATGACCGTAGGGAAGGACTCGTGCACTTAAGGTTGGGGGAAGAGTGCTGAGCCAGAGCTGGGACCCGTGGCTGAAGTGCCCATTTCCCTGTGACCAGGCCAGGATCTGTGGTGGTACAATTGACTCTGGCGTTCCGAGAAGGTACCATCAATGTCCACGACGTGGAGACACAGTTCAATCAGTATAAAACGGAAGCAGCCTCTCGATATAACCTGACGATCTCAGACGTCAGCGGTGAGGCTACTTCCCTGGCTGCAGCCCAGCACCATGCCGGGGCCCCTCTCCTTCCAGTGTCTGGGTCCCCGCTCTTTCCTTAGTGCTGGCAGTGGGAGGGGCGCCTCCTCTGGGAGACTGCCCTGACCACTGCTTTTCCTTTTAGTGAGTGATGTGCCATTTCCTTTCTCTGCCCAGTCTGGGGCTGGGGTGCCAGGCTGGGGCATCGCGCTGCTGGTGCTGGTCTGTGTTCTGGTTGCGCTGGCCATTGTCTATCTCATTGCCTTGGTGAGTGCAGTCCCTGGCCCTGATCAGAGCCCCCCGGTAGAAGGCACTCCATGGCCTGCCATAACCTCCTATCTCCCCAGGCTGTCTGTCAGTGCCGCCGAAAGAACTACGGGCAGCTGGACATCTTTCCAGCCCGGGATACCTACCATCCTATGAGCGAGTACCCCACCTACCACACCCATGGGCGCTATGTGCCCCCTAGCAGTACCGATCGTAGCCCCTATGAGAAGGTGAGATTGGGCCCCACAGGCCAGGGGAAGCAGAGGGTTTGGCTGGGCAAGGATTCTGAAGGGGGTACTTGGAAAACCCAAAGAGCTTGGAAGAGGTGAGAAGTGGCGTGAAGTGAGCAGGGGAGGGCCTGGCAAGGATGGGGGGCAGAGGTCAGAGGAGTTTTGGGGGACAGGCCTGGGAGGAGACTATGGAAGAAAGGGGCCCTCAAGAGGGAGTGGCCCCACTGCCAGAATTCCTAAAAGATCATTGGCCGTCCACATTCATGCTGGCTGGCGCTGGCTGAACTGGTGCCACCGTGGCAGTTTTGTTTTGTTTTGCTTTTTTGCACCCAGAGGCAAAATGGGTGGAGCACTATGCCCAGGGGAGCCCTTCCTGAGGAGTCCCAGGGGTGAGCCTCTGTGCCCCTAATCATCTCCTAGGAATGGAGGGTAGACCGAGAAAGGCTGGCATAGGGGGAGGTTTCCCAGGTAGAAGAAGAAGTGTCAGCAGACCAGGTGAGCGTGGGTGCCAGTGGGGTTCTTGGGAGCTTCAAGGAAGCAAGGAACGCTCCCTCCTTCCTCTCCTGGTCTTTCTCTATGGGACCTAGTAAATAATTACTGCAGCCACCTGAGGCTGGAAAACCACTCCAGGTGGGGGAGGAGAGAGTTTAGTTTTCTTGCTCCTATTTTCCTCCTCCTGGAGACCTCCCTCTCGGCTTTACAAAGACACAGATACACCCCGCCCCCAACACACACACACACACACACACACACACACACACACACACACACACACACACACACACACACCTCCTTAGGCTGGAACAGCAGAGAATGGAGGGACAAGGGGGCTGATTAGAGCCAAGGAGAGGGAGTGAAGGAGAGCAGAGGGAGGAGGGCAGCCCTGTTTACAGTCACCTGGCTGGTGGGGTGGCAGGTGCTCTCTCTGAATTAACCCTTTGAGAGCTGGCCAGGACTCTGGACTGATTACCCCAGCCTGGGGTGGCATCCAGGGGCTCTAGGAGGTACCTTCTGCTCCTCACCCTGGATCTCTTTTCCTTTCACCCAGGTTTCTGCAGGTAATGGTGGCAGCAGCCTCTCTTACACAAACCCAGCAGTGGCAGCCACTTCTGCCAACTTGTAGGGGCATGTCGCCCGCTGAGCTGAGTGGCCAGCCAGTGCCATTCCACTCCACTCAGGTTCTTCAGGGCCAGAGCCCCTGCACCCTGTTTGGGCTGGTGAGCTGGGAGTTCAGGTGGGCTGCTCACAGCCTCCTTCAGAGGCCCCACCAATTTCTCGGACACTTCTCAGCGTGTGGAAGCTCATGTGGGCCCCTGAGGGCTCATGCCTGGGAAGTGTTGTGGTGGGGGCTCCCAGGAGGACTGGCCCAGAGAGCCCTGAGATAGCGGGGAACCTGAACTGGACTGAATAAAACGTGGTCTCCCACTGCGCCAACTTCTGATCTTTCATCTGTGACCCGTGGGCAGCAGGGCGGTCAGAATGTGTGTGAGGGGGCTGGGGGAGGAGACAGGGAGGCCAGGAGGCAGTAAGGAGCGAGTTTGTTTGAGAAGCAGGAGATGTGAGGAGGAGGTGACATTGGGGAGTAGGGGTGGCCTGAGGAGCCACCTCTGGCTAACCCTGGCAGCACAAGAGGAAGGAGGAAACGAAACCCAGGCGGGCTTTGGAGGGCTAGCGTGACTGGGCTCCGTGACTGAGCTCTGTGTGCCAGTGGCTCTCCCCTCTCCTCGCCTGGCCCACGCCCTCCTTGCCCCCTGGCATGGTGCCCCCCAGGTGGCTCTATTCTTAGCTGTCCGGGTGTGAAGTAAATCCTTGGGCAGTGATAACAGCCCAGAGTCAACAGGGTTGAGATAAGCAGAGGCTGGGTCAGATCCGGGCGCTGGCACCAGGCCCAGCCCCCTCCCTGACCCCGGCTGCCCCACCAGCCTGCTGCCCCTGGGGTGGGCTCCACAACACCCTGGGAATGGGGAAGTGGTTCTGGTTCCCTGACCCCTTTGGGCCCAGGCACGTTGCCTGTCCCCTCAACCGCATTCCCCCAGGGCCTGGTGCTGCAGGCCTGGAAGCCCTGATTGGGGCCTGCCACCAGCAGCCAGAGAGCTATGTCCCCTGGCAGCTGTGATGGGCTCAGGCCGGGCCAGGACACGTGTGGCAGGAGGCTTAGAGCACCTGGCCTGGGGCCTTCCTCTCTCAGGCACCAGATCCATTGGTTGCTCCTGCCTAGAACCACAGCCTAGCACACGGCTCCCTCCCGCCTACCACACCCAGCACAGAAACTAACAGGAATGATTGCGCTCAGGGAAGGCAGAGATGTGCCTGGCATCACAGTTTATTGTTTATAAACCATGACAATAACACCTGTTGCTCAGCACAGGCCTAGCAGAGCCCACTGCAGGGGGACGGCAGCGGGCACCAGAGGCCTTGCCTGGCCCAACCCAATGGGAACACCCAGACTCAGCTGGGTCCCCAAGGGAGACTTGGCACATTGGCATGGGTGCGGGACAGGTAAAGCATGCAAGAGGGAGAAGAGGGACATAAGGGGCATGCGGCTGCGGGGTGTTGGGACCCAAATAAATAAAGCAGGATGACAGGGTCCCCTTCCCCTCACCAGGAATGCCTGGACAGCGTCCAGCCCCAAAGCCTGCCTGTCCCAAGGCTGTAGTTCAGCATCAACAGGGCAGGGAGCTTGGCAGGGCAAGGGCAGAGCTGGAGATCATGCCCAGTGTTCCAGGTGCCCTCCCTCCCAATCAGCCTGGGGGGCACAGGACAGGGTTGGAGAAGGGGCTCTCTCCATGGCTTGGGTAACATGCCAAAGGCAGGTCATAGGGCAGACTCAGTGGGGGTGGGGGCCTGGCTAACAAGCAATGGAGAGAACGGGGGCCATCCAGAGAGGTGGGCAGAAGAGAGCCCCTGGGTCAAGAGAAAACTGTGGGAAGACAAGACACGGGAGAAGGAGCAGGGCCACATGGTAGGAGAGTTTGGGGGAGAAGCTGCCAGGGGGTAACAACCGGGCGCCAAGAGGTTTGGGGGCCAGGGCCCAGGAGGACCCCAGGTCTGCATGAGGGGCCTGGAAGGCTCAGTCCAGCTTGGCGAAGCCCCCAATGGTGACTTTCCTCTCAGGCTTAGTGCCCACTGGCTCCTGGAGCTGTACTGCGCCACCCCCGATGAAGCAAAAGGCAGGGCACACAGGCCCTGAGCAGTCCAGGGGGCACTCCAAGAGCCCACGGAAGGAAACAGCATCCAGGAAGGAAACCCGGCCCCGCTCATAGTCCAGGCAGATGCCCAGGCGGGGTGGCAGGGGCACTGTGCAGCCGGCTGTGGGGCCATCCCTCCCTGTCAGCCCTGCATTTGAGCTTGCCCCCGACCCCAGCAGGATCTTGCCCATGCCAATGGTTAGGAAAGCGAAGGGCGGCGACGCCTCCACTGTGGCATCCTCGGCACCACTGTCGTGCCCGCTGTCCGGGTCGTACCTGCAGAAGCGGGTGTTGGGGACGAGATTGTTGAGGGATGGAGTGACGGATGAGGTACCAGAGGGAGACGCTGGAAGGATGGAATGTTAAGGAGCAAGAGGTTGAAGGGATGGATTTTGGGTGTTGAGAAGAAAACGCTGAAGAGGCAGGGGTTAGAGTATAGGGTCAGGGGTTTGGGTTTGGTGGAAAGAGAGCACTGAGAGGAAAGCACATTGGCAAGAGAGGGGCAGGCGGACAGGAAAGACATGGCATTGGTATAGCCCACGGAAAGGCATTGAGAAAAATGGTCTTGGGGAAATCATGCTGGGGAGATGGTTCTGAGGATTAGAGGACATTGGAAGAATCCGAGATTAGTGACTAAGAAGAGAAAGGATGTTGGGAAGGTGGGTGTCGGGAGAGAGATGAGGGTGGATTGGTGTCACAAATGAAGGGTGTTAGAGGTATGCGGGGTTGGGGACAATGGGGTTTAGGAGGGGTTTGTGTTGGGGAGAAAGCATTTTGAAGAAATAAGGTGTTGGGGGATAGAGTGCTGGGGAGAAGGCTTAGGATGCAAAGCATTAGTGGGAGGGTGTTAAATAGGGAGTTGGGGCCAGGCACAGTGGCTCACGCCTGTAATCCCAGCACTTTGGGAGGCCAAGGTGGGCGGATCACGAGGTCAGGAGATTGAGACCATCCTGGCTAACACGGTGAAAGCCCATCTCTACTAAAAATACAAAAAATTAGCTGGGCGTGGTGGCGGGTGCCTGTAGTCCCAGCTACTCGGGAGGCTGAGGCAGGAGAATGGTGTGAACCCGGGAGGCGGAGCTTGCAGTGAGCGGAGATCGCGCCGCTAGACTCCAGCCTGAGCGACAGAGCGAGACTCCATTTCAAAAAAAAAAAAAAATAGGGAGTTGGGGAGAGGAGGGTTATGGAGGTGGGATGTTTAAGCGAAGAATTTTTTTTTTTTTTTTGAGAAGGAGTTTTGCTTTTGTCGCCCAGGCTGCAGTGCAATGACACAATCTTGGCTCACCGCAACCTCCACCTCCCGGGTTCAAGTGATTCTCCTGCCTCAGCCTCACGAGTAGCCGGGGTTACAGGCATGCGCTACCACGCCCAGCTATTTTTTTTGTATTTTTAGTAGAGATGGGGTCACTCCATGTTGGTCAAGCTGGTCTCGAACTCTCGACCTCCAGTGATTTGCCTGCCTCAGCCTCCCAAAGTGCTGGGATTACAGGCGTGAGCCACCGCATCCGGCTAAGGGAAGAATTTTAAGATACGGGTGAAGGAGGTCTTGGAGAGCAAAGGTTTTATGGAGAAGGTATGTTGGAAATGGAGTGTTAGGAAGAAAGGACACAGATGCTTGGAGAGATGGTGTGTTGATCCAGAGTGACAGATGGTTGGAAGGAAGCAGAGATGGCTCCCTCTTCTATCATCCCTTTCCCTGACCACACGACATGCTCTGAAAATCAGTCCTCAAAAGCCCTTTTGCTGAGCCCATGCGTCTCCTGGACACAGGCCTCCCAGCCTGGCTTCCAGGCTCCTACTACTTCCTCCTAATCCCCTCCCAGCCCCACCCTAGCAAGTCTGTGCTCCACTTGCCACCCCTTCTGTGCCCCTCACTCCCACCAGGACCCCCACACCCCATCCCTTCCAGAGGGGTCTGACCTGGGGCTGATCACATCGGGGGCACCCTGGAAACTTTCTTGAAGCTTGCTCTCCAGCCCGACGCCCACCTTGACCAAGTAGGAGGCTGGGTCTACGGCGCAGGCCCAGTAGCTGCGGCCCTGGGTCACAGCCACGTCGCCCAGGACCACATCCACACTCAGGTGGCAGCCGGTCAGCAGCCGGTCAGCAGCCAGCAGCAGGGGCAGCCCTGGAACACTCCGTACTGCTCGCTGGTCCTTGCTGATAGCTAGCCGCTCTCGGCTTGCGCCCCAGCGGCTATCGAGGAAGAAGTGCAGGACTGGAAGGAGGGAGAGGGTTGAGATGGAGCAAGAACTTCAGGGACAAACACTGGCACTGGGGGCTGTGAGACTGCAGAACAGGGAACGCGTTGCAAGGGGGTTCAGTCACCAGGAACAGGCAGGGGGTTCAGAACAGGACATGGGAAACTGGAATGGGGGGCACGAGGAAAAAAGAAGGGGGCATTCCAAATGGGCGTGGGACCCCAGAGAGTTTTTGTGATGACAGTGGGCACAGAAGTCAGTGCTCCGGACCTGGCTGACTCATGGGGCTTCCTCGAACCCCTTACTTGTGGCCAGCCCCATGGACAGTTCCCACTATTCTGTTCCACCTGGTGACATTCCCATCACCATCAATCTGTGCCTTCCAGCCCATACTCTGGGTTCACACCTGGCCCTTATACCCAGCCCCTATTTGGGTGGCAAGGCTTCCCTCTTATGCCCACCCCCTGGAGTCCGAACTATTTTCTAGTCACTTTAGTAACATTCTTGAGCCCTAACCATGAGCCGGACACTGTACTCAGACTCCCATTGATCGTCTCAAACCAGTTGAATTCTTGCAACCCTATGAGGTAAGCATTATCATTTTTTAAAAATATATATATGTTTTTGAGACGGAGTCTCACACTGTTCCCCAAGCTGGAGTGCAGTGGCACAATCTTGGCTCACTGCAACCCCTGCCTCCCAGGTTCAAGCCATTCTCCTGCCTCAGCCTTCCAAGTAGCTGAGATTACAGGCGCCTGCAACCACACCCAGCTAATTATTTTCATTTTTATTTTTAGTAGAGACGGGGTTTCACTATGTTGGCCAGGCTGGTCTTGAACGCCTGACCTCATGATCCATCCACCTCGGCCTCCCAAAGTGCTGGGATTACAGGCGTGAGCCACTGTGCCCAGCCAAAAATAATTTATTTTTTACGTATTTTATTTACTTATTTATTGAGACAGAGTTTCACTCTTGTTGCTCAGGCTGAAGTGCAATGGCGCGATCTCGGCTCACCGCAACCTCCGCCTCCTGGGTTCAAGCAATTCTCCTGCCTCAGCCTCCCAAGTAGCTGGGATTACAGGCATGCGCCACCACACCCGGCTAATGTTGTATTTTTAGTAGAGATGGGGTTTCTCCATGTTGGTCAGGCTGGTCTCAAACTCCCAGCCTCAGGGGATCCACCCACCTTGGCCTCCCAAAGTGCTGGGATTACAGGTGTGAGCCACCTTGCCTGGCCTTTATTTATTTATTTATTTATTTATTTATTTATTTATTTTTCCGAGACGTCGGAGTCTTGCTCTGTTGTCCAGGCTGGAGTCCAGTGGCGCGATCTCAGCTCACTGCAACCTCCGCCTCCCAGGTTCAAGCGATTCTCCTACCTCAGCCTCCCGAGTAGCTGGAATTGTAGGCACGCAACACCACACCTGGCTAAGTTTTGTATTCCTAGTAGAGACGGGGTTTCACCATGTTGGCCAGGCTGGTCTCAAACTCTTGACCTTGTGATCCGCCCGCCTCGGCCTCCCAAAGTGCTGGGATTACAGGCATGAGCTACCTCGCCTGGCCTATTTATTTTTTTAGAGATCGGGTCTCGCTGTGTTGGCCAGGTTGGTCTTGAACTCCTGGCCTCAAGCAATCCTCCCTCCTTGGCCTCCCAAAGTGCTAGGATTACAGGCATGAGCCGCTGCACCTGGCTAGTATTATCGTTATCCCTACAGAAAAGGACTCTGAAGTTCAGAGAGGGTAAAAACTTGCCAGAAGCCACCCACACAGTTGGCAAGAGGCAGAGCTGGGATTTGAACCCAAGCAGTCTAGCTCCAGAGCTAGTGTGTGTGAGACCTACTATGTTATATGGCCTCTCTAGCGGCCACCGGAACCAACCGTCAGGGCCTAGGCCCTGGCATACCCCATGCCCTTTGCACGACCACCTGTGCCTGCTCACTCACCAGGTGCTGGGGGCGTGTGCAGGTGCACATCTTCACTGTATTCGCCGTAGCCAGCCTTGTTGCAGCCGCGGACACGCAGCACATACACAGAGCCCGTGTCGGGGTTCTCAAGCAGGGCACTGGTGCCCCTCACCTCCTCCCGCCGCTGCCAGCGGGTGGGGCCTGGCTGAGCAGGCACATCCGTGCGCCGGAACTCAACGGTATAGTGCCAGGCAGGTGGTGAATGGGGGGGCAGCCGCCAGCACAGGAAGATCTGATCATAGGCAAAGGTGCGCTGGGTGTCAATGACGGGGGCCTCAGGCACTGTTGGAAGAGACAGCGGGGGTCAGTCAGGGCCTGGCCACTGGCCTGGCATGGAGGGCAGGGGCAGGCAGGAAAAGGGAAAGCAGCGGGAGCCGGGGGGGTGAGTGTGGGTGAGAGGGAGCTGGGGAAGGGCTCATCTGGGAACTGGGCACAGGAGGGGCAGGGCAGGGCCCAAGAGAGAACGAGGCAGGAAAGCGCTGGGCTGGGGGTCAGGACACCTGTGTGCTAGTTCTGGGCTGCTGCTACCTCACTCTGGCCTGGAATAAGTCACTTCCCCTTTCTGGGCCTCAGTTTCCTCCCCTGTCAAATGAGGGTATCAGATCAGGTAAGTTCTGGGGGCCCTTGCAGCTCAGATATTCTATGAATTAAGAGGAGCCCCAGGGAGGGGCAGGCAAAGGCCACTGGAGCCCACAGGCAAGAGGGCGCCGAGCAGGAAGGAAGGGGACCAGGCTCAGAAGAGAGATTTAGGAGGCAGCAAGGTGGAAAGTGGGGACAACAGAGGGACAGCAAAAGCTGAGGGCAGGGGTTGGAGGTCAAGGGAAAGGAAGTGCAAGGCCAGAGGGCAAGGGTCACAAGGACAAAAGGTCAGAAGGGCCAGGATTACGCAAGCGCCTGAAGAAGGCAGAAGAGAGACAGGGCATTGGTCCATGGGAGGACCACAAGGTCGGGGCAAGGCAGGAAAGAGAAGGAAGCAATGAGTGGTTGGCTGAGATGCGTGGGAGCAGCGGGGTGGGAAGGGGGCCCGGCGGCGGGCAGGGCCCCCGGGGCAGGGCCGCTGACTTGCCTGGGGTGCTCCGGAGCAGAGTCCGCGGTGGCCACAGCCTACAAACAAAGAGAGGGAGAAGCAGCGCTGAGCGCGGTAGGACGGTGTGGCAGGGTGGGCTGGGTGGGAGGAATGGCTGGCCAGGCCGGGCAGGAGGCCGGGGAGGTCCCCGGTAGGCACTGCCCCCCGGGCCCGCTGCTGGGGAGGAAGGGAAGAAGGCTCTGGTTGGGCATGGGGCCTGGCCATCTCCTTACCTCGCAGGAAGTTAAGCTCTGTCAGCAGCTTCATCTCACGTCCCACGTCGAGCTGGCAATGGCGGAAGGAGGAGCTGGCAGCTGGCCGGAATGTCTGGAGGGCTTCAGTGGCTCGGGCAATCCTGGGATGGGGGCAAGAAAGGGTCAGGCACTGCCATGTGGGCAGTCTCCCTTCCCCTCAATTCTGTCTTGCTTGCCCCTAGAGCCTTGGGAACTGCTTTGGGAGCTGGTATCAGTTTGGCCTCATGAGAATCCTTAGAATGCCAGTTCTCCACCTGGCAGTACTGTAGACATTGTCCTAGATGTTGGTCACATCCATGATGTCCCTGCCCCCCTAGGAGCCCATGCCCCTGAGTACCTGTTGTGCAGCTGCTTGGCGGCTTGCACAAAGCAAGGCTGGTCTGTTTCCTTAAGTACTTCCTGGGCATAGCCCACCAGACCTGAGCCATCCAGCAGGCTCCGGTGCTCCTGGATCTGGGCGCTGAGACGGGCCAGCCGCTCCTGCTGGCATTCTTCAATGGCCTGAAGCAGTGATGCCCGCTTCTCCTCCAGCACAGCTCCCAGCCCCCGCACCAGCTGCGACACCTCCTCCTTGGCCTGCTGACCACTCACCTGCCCAGGGAGCAACACCCAAAGGATGCGTGACTTACTATCTTCTTTTTGGAGGCAGCACTTGTGCTGGCCTCCTTGGATGCCACAGCATGGCTAAGGTCACAAGGGATCTGGGGAAATCCTACTCACCCATTCCTACAGGGCCTGGGCTCATGGCTGCAAAGGCACCTCTAGATGGACTCAACTCCTGGTCATTTGTGCCAACCTTCCTGGAACCCCACATCATAATCCCTGCCCCTTAGTGACTCATCAAAATGAATGAGGCCATGGCTACCCTAATGTCCACTTGGACTGCACTAATTAATGTCCACTGGCATCTATGCCATCCTTAGTTGTCCATCCCCATGTCAGCCAGCTCAAGCAACCTGGCAGAAGGTATCAGTCATCACCTCACTCTAGCACTGGGAATGCGTGCCAGGCACCTGAGCCTGAGAGCATCTGAGCTACGAGTGGGGTTTTTTGAGCTATGCATGGGGTTTTTCGAGCACTCTCCTGAGCTATAGCCACCCTGCCCCCTCCTGCAGCCCAGGTACAGCCTGGCCTGGGGCACTGGTGTTCCTGCAAACCTGGTTTAACCAGAACCTGGACACCTCACGGGCTTCCTGAGCTAGCAACAAGGTGATTGGGTCATGATCACCCACACCCCCTTCCTGCCCCTACTCCCAGGCAGGGCCCAGGGCCTACCTCTGTGCCCTCCCTCACCTCGGTGTGCCTCACGGCCTCCTCCAGCTCACAGATCTGGGTCTGTACCGTGTCCTGGTTTCCCAGGATGTATGTCAGGCTCTTTGTCAGCTTGTCCTGAGGGGGAAGAAAGAGGTGGGCATCAAGCCCAGCTCTGCAGAAGCCAGCAGTTGGGAGGAGGTGCAAGAGGGTAAGACTGTGAGTTAGCACTAGGGTTGGATAAGGGGGGTCCTTACCTTGAGGGCCTGGTAGGCACTGAGCACTGGTGTGATCTTGTGCCCGCTGTGGGTGCGCCGCACCCGGCAGAGTTGACATACCAGGCGTTGGCATGTCTTGCAGTAGTGGGTCACCTCTTCCTTGTGGTCTGGGCACATAAGGCCCTAGGGACACAAAGAACAATGTGATGGTCAGACAATGGTGTGGGTAAGGGTGCTATGCTACCACTACAGCAGTTTGGTGCCCTCCTCCACTGGCAAGATGGGAGTGGAGACATCCGCTGGTGGTGCTCCACAGTGCCACCTGGTGGTACATACTGGCATCAAAGAGAGCCTTTCCTGCAGTCTCCAGGCGGTGCCCATTTCACCAGCATTGCACCTCCCTTCATCTCTCTCATTGGGATATATGGTAATAACAGTAATAATGATGCCAATTAATCTTTGCCTGGTAGTTAATAATTAACCTTGTCCATCTTGTTTACTGCTGTATCTCCAACACCTAGAATAGCACCATGCACATAGGTGCTCAATAAATATTTGTTCAGTGAGTGAATGCACACAGACCTTTTTAGTGTGCAGGTAACACTTTTTAGTGAACAAACATTATCTCACACCATCTTCTCAGCAACCCTTTAGGTATGGACATTGCAGGGCAGATACTACCATCCCCCTACAGGGATGTAAATGAGATGGAGGCCCAAAGTTGTTGAATGATTTGTCCAGTGACTTTGTTACAGATTACAGAGATAGGTGCTTAACATTGGAAAACCCTTCCCACTTCCTTTTGGAAACCCACAATGCCAGGCACCCCCACCCACCTGCAGCAGCATGTCCCTCCCTCCCCAGGCCTTGGAAGGGCTGGCTCACCTTGGGTCGGAAGGAGAGGGTAGGCAGGGTGGGCTCATGCTGGGCCTTCTGGGTGCCCCAGGGGTGGAAGAGCTTGAAGCACTCATTGCAGAAGGTGGCGCGGCACTCTGTGCAGCCCTTGGTGGCCTCTAGTGGTGGGGGCTTGCACAACTGGCACAGGATGGCGCCTCCCACACTCACACTCTGGCGGTACCGCTCCACCACACGCTCCAGGGTCAGGTTCCGGAAAAGCCCTGCCAGACCCCGCTCCCCAAGCTCCACATCACCTTGGCAGGCTGGGCACGGGAACATGATCACTTGGGGGTGCAAAGCACCTCGTTTCCTCCCAGGGTATGTCCCAAAGCCTGTGGGTGAACCAGGGAGGTAGAGGACATGAGAGTTACAGCTGGCTGGGTGTGGGGAAGCCTGTTTAATTAAATTAGATTTTCATTGTGCCAGAGCTCAGCTCTCATTAGAGCCTGCGTAAGCAGTATCTCCACCCCCCAGAAAGACAGACAGATGCCTCTGACCAGTGATGGACTTCTTCCATCTTCCTGATGAATAGCTCAGCGTTCCCATCCCCACCCTACAGGCCCCAGTCCCACCTGACTTAAGCAGCCGGTCCAGGCGGTCTGGCTTGGGGAGAGTTCTGCGGGAGAGGCGGGGGCTGCGGGTGGAAGGGGTGGAGGCAGGAGAGGTGGGCTCGGAGCTGGGGTCCCCACCATGTCCTATGTAGCCCTGCTGGCCCAAGACCTCTCGGGCACAGGCCTGGCACACGTTGTGGGTACAGGGCAGCACCAGTGGCTGCTTGTACATCTCTTGACACACTGGGCACAGCAGTTCCTTCTCCATGTTCTTCATGCTGGTCTGTGGAGGGACCAGGAGGCTAGGTCAGCGCTTGGACACTTAGGCATACCTCAGCAGCCCCTTGGCTGCCCTTGGATACCCTGGGGGTCTGAGGAAGGAGCAAGACAAGCTATCTGCAGCTTTTCCAGAGCACCTGCCTTGGGCTGGTTCACAGACCTTCCCAGACCTCTGTCCCTTGCTTCTCTTTCCCCGCTGCAGAGCTAAAGGCCCAGAGGAGGGACGGTTGGAGATTGTGCCTGCTCCAGCCTCAAGCCCAATCCCCATTTCTCCAGCTGCAGTAGCCCCAGCTGGCAGCCCCCTCACCTGCCTCCATCCCCCATCTCTGGGCAGCTTGCCCCTGGCATTTTTCTCAAGGACACCGCCCATTCTGCAGCTCCATGCAGACCCCCACTCCCTTCTCTAGCAGCACCCCCATGCCGTGATTCCTCCCGATAGCCAGGCGAGGTTGGCACTCCATCCTGCTCGCTCCATACGTCCTCCTGCCGCAGCTCCGGCCTGCGGCCACTCCAACCTCCATTCCCCATCCTTCACTTCCCCATCGGTCTTACCAACCCATTCCCCTTCGCCCCCATCAGGCCCTCCCGCCCTCTCCCGCAGCGCAACCCGGTCAGCGGCCCCCCCTTCTCCGAACTAGCGGGGGAATCAAGAGCCCCGCCTACTCGCCCCCTCCCCACCGGAAGTCCCCTCCCCCTCTTGGTGGCGAGAGTGGGGGTCCTCAGGCTATGCCCCACCCCCACACCTCACCTTGGTCCCTCTCTTCGCAGCCATCCCGGTCAGGGGCGCAGCTGACACAAAGGAGGGAGGAACAAGGAGGGGGGGAGGAAGTGGTGGGGGGGAACACGGTTGGCACCGCCCCTGGGAGAGCCAGGCACGGGTTGCCATGACAACCGCAGGCTCGGAAGCAGCCCTGAGCGGGGGTGCGTGGGGTGGGGTCTTGGGGAGGGGTCCAAATTGGGAACTGCACTGTGGGGCGGCTCCTACATCATCCCCCACCTGTCCTCAGTTTTCTTGGAAAATATCCAAGCTCACACGTCCCTCTTCTCATAACAGGGCCTTTCCCCTGAAGCCCCAGCCCCGGTGCACTGCTGGAGGCCACCCCAGCCCACCCGCTGCGTCTGGGCTGCTCCTAGCTCCTCCTCACGCTCCAGCACACCGACGCCTTCACGGCACTCACCTCCGGGCTGCTCCCGGGATTACCCTCTCATACCTGCATCCCGACCCTCCCAGCCGTTTCTGCCATCGCTAGCCCCCTGTCTGCATCCCAGCATCTTCCTGGATCCCCACCTGTTCCAGGTCCCAGCTTGCCCCAGAACCCTATACGCCCCCTCCCCTTCCCTCGACCCCACCTTAACTCACACTGATGCGGACCAGTGCGTCCATGATGGAAGTGAAGGTCTGCATATCCTCACCCTCTGCCATGGCCCTACCGTGCCCGCCCGCCCCTGGGTGCCCGATCCCGGCTGCGGCTGCGAACCCCGGGCTTAATGCAAGAGCCCAGTGGGGGTGTGAGGAGGGCTGGGGGTTGAGGTGTCACTGCGCATGCTCCCGGGACCAGCCTCGAACAGCGCCCGTCGGGGTAGGGGGTGGGAAATAGTTCTCCCCACGTGGTTCTCGAAAGCCGGTCGGGGGGTTGGGGAATATGGAAAGGTATTTGACGGGGGAGCCATTTCTTACATTCTCATTTTTCATTGGCTCCTAATTTTACTCATATAAAGCGGGGGATTAGTTTCGGAGGAAAATGGGTTCCTGGTTGGGAGCACTAAATTTTAGGTTGGGAGATGTTGAGGCATGGGGCAGGGAGGTTTGAGGAACGTGCACTAGAGATGAAAGAAATGGCAAAGAAGACAGAGATGGGATAGATGCCACAGGCATGGGCCCAATGACTTAAAGAGATAAGTGCAGCTTGTACAGAGTGGCAGCAGACGCACCAGGTACGAGGAAAGCCTGAGGACCAGGGCGGTGGCCGAGGATGCCCCCTCGACGCATTATTTCCTCCCTGTCGCAAGAGGGCGCTGCGTCCAGGCACTGAGAGGAAGAAAGAGGAGAACACGGGGAGTAGCAAGTCCGCGGTAAGCGCTGACGCATGCGCATAGCTAACCGCACCCGGTTCAGCTCGCCTTTCTTGGCCAGAGGCGCCGGTTGGACTCACGGGCGGGGCATGATGGGTAACAGGACCGGTGGGGTCCCCAGGAAGTCCTAGAGGGGGTCGGGGTTTGGGTGGACAAGCTTTCCTCGTCCTCTCCCGACAGAGCTGACGTGTCCTGGGTTCCACCGGGAGCGGGCATTTCCACCGGACGGGAGGGTTCGGGGTGTCCGGGGCTGGGGAATACGTAGGGGTTGCCGCGCGGTGTGGGGAGTTGGGGCGTGTGGCTGCAGTCCCGGGAGTTCTTGGAGGGGGTCGGCCCACCGAGCTTCCGGACCGGCTGATCTGCCCATAGCTTGCCGGAGGGAGGGCGGAGCCTGACTCTCCGTCCCTTCTCCCATCCCCTCCAGTGGTGGGTACAGGCACCTCGCTGGCGCTCTCCTCCCTCCTGTCCCTGCTGCTCTTTGCTGGGATGCAGATGTACAGCCGTCAGCTGGCCTCCACCGAGTGGCTCACCATCCAGGGCGGCCTGCTTGGTTCGGGTCTCTTCGTGTTCTCGCTCACTGTATCCTCCCTGCAGTTGGAGGGGGCGGGCCACGTAGTCATGTGCCCTTCCCCTTCCCCACACAGCTCTGTCCCCGTTGCACACCCTACTCCTTAACTCCCTCAACCAGGCCTTCAATAATCTGGAGAATCTTGTCTTTGGCAAAGGATTCCAAGCAAAGATCTTCCCTGAGAGTAAGTGAATATTGGAGCTTGAGTATTTGAACTTTCTCCTCTTTAACCTCCTGAAACATGATATTGAGTTTCCAGATGCTTAGGTGAAAGGTTGTTAAGGAGAAATATATTTACTGAAGCTGTCTGAAGACAGATGACGCTTTTCGATTCTGCACCTTGTATAGCTCCTGGAGTTGGAGCTGGAAGAGAAGGCCTTTGAAAGCAAGAAACTTTGGTACCTTCTGGCCAGCTCCCAGGGAAGGCTTGAGGGGAACAGGCAAATTTGGGCTGATGTTTTGCATCTATTCGCTGGTAGGCGGTCCTTGTTCCCACCAGAAGAAGCAGCAGGACCAAGTTCACTATGGAGTTCTGATGTGAAATTAACTCAGTATTAGAGAATTCTACTTATTTGAGGGAATTGTGAAGAGCCTAAATACTAGAGGCACCAAATATCTATGGCAGCAGGAATCCTGACCAAATCAGAATAACTGTTAGATTATTTCCTGTTTGGAATAATTCTTGTTCAATTGCTCATGTAATCAAGAATTGATGATTCAGTTATTTATGGAGAATTAAGTTTATAAAGCAAATTAAGTGTCAAGGCCAGATTACTTAAGGAATGCCACGTGCTCAGAAATTCACAGCAGATGCAATCTCATGTAAAACCCTCATGTGGTAAAACAAAGATCTATCATGGTTGCCCTTAATCTTTTCTCTTTTTTTTTTTTGAGACAAGGCTTTACTCTGTCGCCTAGGCTGGAGTGCAGGGATGTGATCATGGCTCACTGAAGCCTTGACCTGGTCTCAAGCAATCTTCCCTCCTCAGTCTTACCAGTAGCTGGGACTACCAGTGAGTGCCACCACACCCAGCTACTGTTTTAAGTTTTTGTAGAGATGGGGTTTCACCACATTGCCCAGGCTGGTCTCGAACTCCTGGGCTCAAGTGATCCTCCTATTTCAGCCTCCCAGAGTGCTGGAATTACAGGTGTGAGCCACTGTGCCTGGCTGCCCTCATTTCTTTGCCCCCCTCTAGGACTTGCTTTCTCCGCATAGCCCTTTTGCAGGCTTCAGAGTTCTTTCCATCCAGTAGCCCCGGGACTTCTCTCTGTTAGATTTTGTTTCCATATGTATTACCTTCACTTGCTTCTTTTTTTTTTTTTTTGAGATGGAGTCTCGCTCTGTCGCCCATGCTGGAGTACAGTGGTGTGAACCCAGCTCACTGGAGCCTCTGCCTCCCAGGTTCAAGCGATTCTCTTGCCTCAGCCTCCCGAGTAGCTGGGATTACAGCATGCACCACCATAACTGGCTAATTTTTGTATTTTTGGTAGAGATAGGATTTCACCATGTTGGTTAGGCTGGTCTTGAACTCCTGACCTTAAGTGATCCACCCGTCTTGGCCTCCCAGAGTGCTGGGATTACAGGGGTGAGCCACTGTGCCTGGCTTTTCAGTTACTTCTGAAAGAAACCATTGGCTGGGTGGGATGGCACACGCCTGTAATCCTAGCACTTTGGGAGGTGTAGGCTGGCAGATAGCTTGGGCCCAGGAATTCAAGACCAGCTTGGGCAACATAGAGAGACACTGTCTCTCCAAAAAAATACAAAAATTAGCTGGGCATGGTGGTACGCACCTATAGTCCCAGGTACTCGGGAAGCTGAGGTGGGATGATCGCTTGAGCCCAGGAGATCAAGGCTGCAGTGAGCTGAAACTGCACCACTGCACTCCAGCCTGGGCGACAGAGTGAGATTCTGCCTCAAAAATAAAAAAAAAATAAAAAAAAAAAAAGAAAAGATGCCATTGTGGTGGGGCAAAGTTCTTGGCCCACTTTGCCTTCTCTGCCCTCTCCACCTGGGCAGGTGGGGTCCTGTTTGTCTTTGCTTTTGTCCTCTCACCTTCTCTCCCATCATATTCCAGGTAACCTAAAATCCTTTCCTGCCCCCATGAAGAAGTGGATCCAAGCACTCTGCCCTCCAACCTGTGTCCAGGGAGCAAGGCCTTCAACTTCCACCACTGGTCACCCAGCTTAATGAATTGACTCTCATTGTCTGGCTTCTTTTGGAAAGGGTTTAACTGGGTTCCCCAAATGGGAACACACCTTGCCCTTCAGACTCTGTTATCCATCACCTTTCCTTTTCCCTTTTATGGGAGGAAAGCCAGGGTAGGGAAGTTATGTGAGATTTGGGGCAGAGCTGGTAAAAAAAAAGCATACATCTACATCCATGTTCTTTTTTTTTTTTTTTTTTTTTTGGAGACGGGGTCTCACTCTGTTGCCCAGGCTGGAGTGCAGTGGTGCGATCACAGTTCACTGCAGCTTTGAACTTCCTGTCTCAAGGGTTCCTCCAACTTCAGCCTCCTGAATAGCTGGGACTACAGGCATGTGTACCACTGTACTACCATGCCTGGCTAAATTTTTTTTAATTCAATTTTTTTTTTTTTAAGAGATGGGTCTCACTTTGTTGTTCAGGCTGGTCTCAAACTCCTGGGCTCAAGTGATCTGCCCACCTCAGCCTCCCGAAGTGCTGGGATTCCAGGTGCAAGCCACCACACTCAACCTCCTACCTCCATGTTCTGGGTATCATTAAGGTAATCAGAATCCTCCTGCTGTAGTCACGCTTACCCTTCTAAGCAGGTTCCCCAGGATTCAGAGAGCCCCGGATTTCTCCTGGACTTCATGTGCAGATGCCTAGTATTTCCATTCTGACCGTTGCCCTCCTTGTTCTTCTTGCCTCCCTAGTTCTCCTGTGCCTCCTGTTGGCTCTCTTTGCATCTGGCCTCATCCACCGAGTCTGTGTCACCACCTGGTATGTTCTTGACAGCTGGGTAAGGGGTGTAGCATTCCGTTCTTTGGCATTGGATCCTACTGTGATGGTGCCAGAGTTTTTCCTTCCACACCTACCTCTCTCTCTGTTCTCCCTCCTTTGTCCTTCCCCGTTTTCCTAAACTTGAACTTGGATTCTTTCCTTGATGCTAGTGTCTTCCCTAGGAGGCACCAGGCTGGCAGATGCCCACTGGTGCCATGACCTTTCTGTCTTCACCATTTAGCTTCATCTTCTCCATGATTGGTCTGTACTACATCAACAAGATCTCCTCCACCCTGTACCAGGCAGCAGCTCCAGTCCTCACACCAGCCAAGGTCACAGGCAAGAGCAAGAAGAGAAACTGACCCTGAATGTTCAATAAAGTTGATTCTTTGTAGCTCTGTGAGTTGTGATATGTTGTGGGTGTCATCTACCAGTACCCAGCTTAGATGTACAGAATGTTAAGACATTTGGGCACCTTCTGTTTTCAGACCTTGGGAATAGTGAGGCTTTCCTTCCTCCCACATTAATTTTTACCAGTTATCTGTTGAATACTGTCAGTGCCACTGGAGTGGCATATACTTGTGTGAGTCTCATCATGGAAGAAAAGTACATGAATGTTCTGCAGTCATGTTCTTTGGGGAAAGGGGTAAAGGCTGCAATGCAGGAAGTCCTGTCCGTCAGTACCAGAAGGGATCTTGGAGCAAAAGAGTAAAGGAAGGAAAGGTCCCGTATACCTACACTGTTTCACGGGGTTCCACGTGGTATCTTTGCCACTCCAGCTCCCTGCCTTAAGCAAATCAGCCCCCTGCTGCAAGTGCATAGGTGGGACTTCTCTCCTGATGCTGTCCCTGGGACCTATCTGTTCTACTCCAGCATGAACATATGCCTGTGTTTAGAAAGACTCCCCAGGTGGTCAACTGCTCCTAGCCTGTTTGTTCTGGTGCCTTCATTTTTCCCCCGTCTTGTAGCCAAGACAATGGGAACTTCCTAAGTTGTAGCGAAGTATATAAAACAATAGGAGCAAGGACACCAACCTCTGAGCCCACCTTGATGGAAATGCAGGTGGCTACTTGCACCCTGCCCTGTCTGTGCTCTGTCATGAGGAACAACTCTATGCAGAGTGCCTGTCCTAGGTGCCCTCCCTCGTGCTGAATGGCGTGTGTTTTAGGGTACACACCTCATCTTGGTCAGCTTTGTTTTTTCCAGAGCCTGATAATGGACAATAAAGACTGGTGGGTTGGGCCAGCCATGGTGGCTCAAGCCAGTAATCCCAGCACTTTGGGAGGCTGAGGTGGGTGGATCACTTGAGGTCAGGAGTTTGAGACTAGCCTGGCCAACATGGGGAACCCCATCTCTATGAAAAATGCAAAAATTAGCCAGGTGTGGTGGTGTGTGCCTGTAGTCCCAGCTACTTGGGAGGCTGAGGCACGATAATCGCTTGAACCCAGGAGGTGGAGGTTGCAGTGGGTGGAGATTGCGCCACTGCACTCCAACCTGAACGACAGTGAAACTGTCTCAAAAAAAAAAAAAGGTGGGTTAGTTGAATGAAATAACCTGCCCTGACAAACAAAATCCTGTCCATAGGTGCCTGAGTTAGGGAATAAGACTCAGTGAAGATGAAGAAGTGAGTAGAGGAGTTTTGGTCAAGGATTAGAGGCCACCCCACTCCACTCCCATCTTTGGCTAGAACACTTGCCCTTGCGTAACCTGCCCAAGGAGGATGTGCTAGGCAGTTTATCCAAAACGCCTGCAGGGGGCGCTATGGACTCACGTCTCCCTCCTGGAAGCCAGCGGCACCCTCCCAGGCAAGCTATCCCTGAGGGCCGGGAGTGGCGTTAGTTGCTGCTGGGTCCGTCAGTGTGGAAGCCAGCCTTCTTGGAAGACTCGGAAGACTGATCCATTTGGAAGGACTGAATCCTGAATTAAGCCTCTTCTCCCCCTAGGCTGGGAGTGGAGGCGGAAAGTTCAGTGGAGACCAGAGAGAGCCTCCCTGAGAGGATCTGGCTCTGACTCACCCGTACTGATGGTTGGGGAGGGCGGTGGGTTGTGATGTATGAGACCCTCTGGGAGAGGACGAGGTTGTCCAAGTTGGTCTCTGGGCCTAAGGGGAGGCTGGATTGGCTCTAAGTCTCACTGTCAAACCTCGACTTTGTCCTAACCCGTAGGAGCACTGGGCAGAGGGTCAGGTCCCAGTCCAGGTGAGCACAGACACAGCCTAGGGCGGGGATGGGGGAAGGGAGTGGCGGGGGGCGGGATGGGGGGAGACTGGGGATCCGGCCACCAGAGGGCACCATGCCTTCCACAACGAGAGCTGGCTTTGGTGGGGACCAGCAGCGAGCATCATCTCTATGGCTAGAGGAGGGTGGGGAGGAGCCGGAGAGCAGGTGCCAGGGCAGTGCCAAGGGATCTGAGCACCTACTGCCACCCACTGCGTAGGCACCACGGGCAGCATGTGGCCCACGAATAATGACGCCTTCCTCAGGGAATGAGTACATTTACAAGGCAGGTTGGCGCCAACGTCGCAGCTCTGCACCCTGCCTGGTTGCAGGCTGCCTGCACCTGACCTGCCAATTAACCCTGGCAGGGGTATCACAGCCACCTAATCACCATCATTAAGTAAGGGGGCGTGAGGACTCCATGGCTGCCAGAGCCCTGAGGGTGAGAAGGGCAAAGGTGCTAACCTCTTGGCCCCTGGACTTCTGGGGCTCAGTTCCACCCCGGAGGAGGCGGTAGGCCTGAGGGAGAGAGAGGCGTCCCCGCCCCTAGGGGACAGAGGGAAGCCAGATGTTTCCTCCTGCTCCCTCACACGTGGCCCTAACACCCGCCGGCGCCCGCAGCCAGCTCCGGAAACAGGAGTAAATAATGCAGGGGATGGGGCTGCGGGGAGTGCGGGAGGGCGCTCGCTCTGCGGGTTCCTGGGGGCAGAAGGGATGCCTCCAGAGAAAAGGGAGAGCAGTAGGAATGTGAGACCAAGGGCAAGGAGGCTGACTCCCTGAGGACTGGCACTTAGGCCGTGCTGGCGGGTCAGGGCGGGAGGGTGGGGGCGCCCAGGGCAGGCAGGGAGGGGGAGTCTGCGCCAGGCCTTGGCTCCAGCCCTTTCCGGCCCTTATTGTCCTTGGTGAGAACAGGACGCTGTCCCGTTCCCACTGCCGGGCTCCCCCAGCTCTGCTCCCCAGGGGCTCGGGAAGGATGTTGGGAAACAAGAGAGAGCCAGAGACCCGTAGAGACAGAGATGCTGAGAGACACAGAGACAGATACAAAGGGGAAGGTTCAGTCAAAAGCGGGCATTGAAGCTTATTATGAGCCCAGTGGGGCCTGAGCGCTGTGGGAACTGCGAAAGAATGGGAAGCCTGGAGGCCCTGCCCTCGGGGACCTCCGGGCTGGCCGGTGCCCTGTGCGCACTCCTCCTTGACTTAGGCTTACTAGGATCTGCCTCCCAAGCAAACAATGGTGGGACTCTCACATAGGCACAGTTGGGGCACTTAATAGCTCTGCTTTAGGTACCTTTCTTTGCTTTTCTCCTAGCAGCCTGGAAGTTTCTCAGGGGGCAGTGCCGAGATCGGGATCAGGTTCCCAAAGCCACTCCCGCACCTCCCACCCCCAGGGCTGAAAGCCAGCTGGCCACATAGAGGTTGCTCTGTAAATGCTATTTGGTTGAGTTCCTGCAGAGGCAGAGAGAGAAGCCCCCCAGCTGGCCCTATGGTTAGGCATCCCGTCACCTCGGGTGAAGGGTCAGGTGGAGGAGGCCTGACCACTGGCAGGAGGCAGAGTTCAGAGCTTTGGGCAGGGTTTGAAGAGCCAGCTATTCCCACCCCAGCCTCTGCAGGGGGCCAGGGGCAGGGTGGGAAACGACCCACAGATCTCAGCAACTGCTCCCTTGGAGACACGACTTCTGAAAGATGGAGAGAAGTCTAGGTCCCTACTGTCTGTGGAGGTTTCAGATACACTTGGAAATGAGAAAAACAGGCACGTTTACGTTTGATAAATTAACACATTTTTTTTTTGGAAGAGCGTTTTTCCCAGGCTGGTCTCGAACTCCTGGCCCCAAGTAATCTTCCTGTCTAGGCCTCCCAAAGTGCTGGGATTATAGGCGGGAGCCACTGCACCCAGCCAGATAACACTTTTTCACACAAAATTACAATACAATTATGCTATCCACAAGATTTATTTTTGTTTTTATTTTTTTTGAGACGGAGTTTCGCTTTTGTTGCCCAGGCTGGAGTGCAATGGCGCTATCTCGGCTCACCGCAACCTTCATCTGCCTCCTGGGTTCAAGTGATTCTCCTGCCTAAGTCTCCCAAGTAGCTGGGATTATAGGCATGCGCCACCACGCCTGGCTAATTTTGTTGCATTTTTAGTAGAGATGGAGTTTCACCATGTTGGCCAGGCTGGTCTCGAACTCCTGACCTCAGGTGATCAGCCCATCTCGGCCTCCCAAAGTGCTGGGATTACAGGTGTGAGCCACTGCACCTGGCTATCCACAAGATCATTACAGAATTTATAGAAAATTTTCCTTTACAGGGTACTGCAGGTCCTATTTTATAAAGTCTTGTGACAGGAACTGAAACAAATTTACAAGAAAAAAACAAACAACCCTATTAAAAAATGAGCAAAGGGGCTGGGCTTGGTGTCTCACGCCTGCAATCCCAGCACTTGGGGAGGCTGAGGCAGGCGGATCATGAGGTCAGGAGTTCGAGACCAGCCTGACCAACATGGTGAAACCCTGTCTCTACTGAAAATACAAAAATTAGCCAGGCGTGGTGGTGCGTGCCTGTAATCCCAGCTACTCAGGAGGCCGAGGCAGGAGAATCGCTTGAACGCAGGAGGTGGAGGTTGCAGTGAGCCGAGATTGAGCCACCGCACTCCAGCCTGGATGACAGAGCCAGACTCTGTCTCAAGAAAAAAAAAAAAAAAAAAAAAAAGCCTCCAAAAGTGGGCAAAAGACATGAACAGACACTTCTCAAAAGAAGACATACATGTGACCAAAAACATATGAAAAAAAGCTTAACATCACTGATCATTAGAAAAATGCAAATCAAAACCACAATGACACCATCTCTTGCCACTCAGAATGGCTATTAAAAAGTCAAAAAACGTCCGGGCATAGTGGCTCACACCTGTAATCCCAGCACTTTGGGAGGCCAAGGTGGGTGGATGTCTTGAGGTCAGGAGTTCCAGATTAGCTTGACCAACATGGTGAAACCCTGTCTCTACTACAAATAAAAAAATTAGCCAGGCATGGTGGTGTGCGCCTGTAATCCCAGCTACTCAGGAGGCTGAGGCAGGAGAATCGCTTGAACTCAGGAGGCAGAGGTTGCAGTGAGCTGAGGTTGTGCCACTGCACTCCAGCCTGGGTGACAGAGCGAGACTCTGTCTAAAAAAAAAAAAAAAAAAAAAAAAAAAGTCAAAAAACAGCAGATGCAGGCAAGGTTGCGGAGAAAAAGGAACATTTTTACTCTGTTGGTGGGAGTGAAAATTGGTTCAACCATTGTGGAAGACAGTGTGGTTATTCTTCGAAGACCCAGAGGCAGAAATACTATTTGACTCAGCAATCCCATTACTGGGTATATACCCAAACGAATAGAAGTCATTCTGTTATAAAGATACATGCACGTGTATATTCATTGCAGCACTATTCACAATAACAATGACATGGAATCAACCTACATGCCCATCAATGATAGACTGGATAAAGAAAATATACACCATGGAGGTACATATACACCATGGAATACGTTTATATACGCCATGGAATACTATATACACCATGGTACATATACACCATGGAATACTATGCAGCCATAAAAAGGAATGAGATCATGTCCTTTGCAGGGACATGGATGGAGTTGGAAGTCATTATCCTCAGCAAACTAACACAGGGACAGAAAACCAAGCACCACATGCTCTCACTTATAAGTGGGAGCTGAACGATGAGAACACACGGACACATGGTGGGAACCACACCAGTGGGGTCTTTCAGAGGGATAGGGGTAGGGGAGGGAGAGCATCAGGAAGAATAGCTGATGGATACTGGGCTTAGTACCTGGGTGATGGGATGATCTGTGTAGCAAACCACCACGGCACACATTTACTTATGTAACAAACCTGCACATCCTGCACATGTACCCCAAACTTAAAATAAAAGTTGAAAAAAAAGAAATGTCTTCTGATAATAGGCATACCAGATTCATTGTACTATTCTTTCTACTTGTGTGTGTGTGTGTGTGTGTGTGTGTGTGTATAGCTATTCTCCTGCCTTAGCTTCCCAAAGTGCTGGGATTACAGGCATGAGCCACCGAACTTGGCCCTCCTTTTGTATATATTTGAAAATTCCATAATAAAAGTTAAATCAATTTTATGGTAAGTCCTTACATTCTGTTCTATCAGAGTAACAGCGTGACTGTAACCACACTTGGAGATAACATCAGAAGTCTGAATTTGAGGCCTTATGTGTCAATAAGGCCTGAGCCAAATGGCCCTCATGGTCTGTGAGAAGCCCTTCTCTGAGAACTCCTCTTTTTTTTTCTTGAGACGGAGTCTCCCTCTGTCGCCCAGGCTGGAGTGCAGTGGTGCAATCTCGGCTCGCCACAACCTCCACCTCCCGAGTTCAAGCAATTCTCCTGCCTCAACCTCCTGAGTAGCTGGAATTACAGGCGTGCACCACCACACCTGGCTAATTTTTGTATTTTTAGTAGAGATGGGGTTTTACCATGTTGGCCAGGCTGATCTCGAACTCCTGACCTCAGGTGATCCATGTGCCTTGGCCTCCCAAAGTGCTAGGATTACAGGCGTAAGCCACCGCGCCCAGCTGAGAACTCTTATATCAGGTAATTTGGGAGAGAAGAGCTGGCAAAGGTTACCCTATCCATTTTAGGAAGAGGCTGCACTGTCAGGAGGAGCTGGAGGGCAGGATTCCTGTCCATAGAGGCCCAGATCCTACAGAAATAAACCCTTCCACATTCCCCTTTTCTGGGTTAAGAGTTACTATGGGGGCCAGGTGTGGTGGCTCATACCTGTAATCCCAGTACTCTGGGTGGCCGAGGCGGGCGGATCACCTGAGGTCAGGAGTTTGAGACAAGCCTGGCTAACATGGAGAAACCCCATCTCTACCTAAAATACAAAAATTAGCTGGGTGTGGTGATACATGCCTGTAATCCCAGCTATTCGGGAGGTTGAGGGAGGCGAATAGCTTGAACCCAGAAAGTGGAGGTTGCAGCAAGTGGAGATTGTGCCACTGCACTCCAGACTGGGCTACAGAGGAAGACTCTGTCTGAAAAAAAAAAAAGAGTTACCATGGGGCCTCAGGATTTTTCAAGGAAATTACTGAAACCGAGGTATGTGTATGTCTGTGTGTGAGGGTACTAGGAGTGACGCCCCAGGGAGACCCCTCCTTTCTGTTTTCAGCCTCTGGCCCCAGGGGGAAAGAGCCCACTTCTTGAAATCAGACAGACTTAATTTCTAGTTTTGGCCCTGACACTTACCAGGTGAGGGTCCTTGGGCAAGGTGAGTGATCCCTCTGCACATTAAGTTCCTTAACTGTAAAATGGGGATAATAATACCTACCTCAGTGTGTGGTAATGTGGATTTTAATTAAATAACAGTGCAGAAGAGCCTAGCATTGCACTTGACATACTAGGCATTTGACAAACATTATTTCTTCCCTTTGTGATGACAACAACCACCTTTAATTGAACATTTACCACTTGCCAGTCACTGTACTCATGCTTTATAGATATCCTCAATTTTAACCCTTCCACCAACCTCATAAGAGCAATATTCTTACTTCATGTGATGGTTAATTTTATGTGTCAAGTTGGCTGTCACAGTGCAGTGACAGAATGTGGTCAAACATTCTTTTGGATATTTCAGTGACAGTGTTTTGGGATGAGATTAGTATTTAAGGCTGAGTGAGGTGGCTCATGCCTATAATCCCAGCACTTTGGGAGGTGTGGGCGGGTGGATCACCAGAAGTCGGGAGTTTGAGACCAGCCTGGCCAACTTGGTGAAACCCCGTCTCTACTAAAAATCCAAAAATTAGCCAGGCATGGGCCGGGCGTGGTGGCTCATGCTCGTAATCCCAGCACTTTGAGAGGCGGGAGTATCACGAGGTCAGGAGATCGAGACCATCCTGGCTAACATGGTGAAACCCCGTCTCTACTAAAAATACAAAAAATTAGCTGGGCATGGTGGTACGTGCCTGTAGTTCCAGCTACTCGGGAGGCTGAGGCAGGAGAATGGCATGAACCTGGGAGGCGGAGCTTGCAATGAGCCAAGACCGCACCACTGCACTCCAGCCTGGGTGACAGAGCAAGACTCCGTCTCAAAAAAAAAAAAAAAAAAATTAGCCAGGCATGGTGTCGCAGGCCTGTAATCCTAGCCACTTGGGAGGCTGAGGCAGGAGAATCACTTGAACTGGGGAGGCGGAGGTTGCAGCGAGTTGAGATTGTGCCACTGCACTCCAGCCTGGGCATCAGAGCAAGACTCTGTCTCAAAAAAAAAAAAAAGAGAGAGAGAGCGAAAGATTAGTATTTAAATATTTAAATTGGTAGGGTTTAGGTAAAGCAGATTGCCCTCTATCCATGATGTGGTTGGGTCTCATCCAGTCAGTTGAAGGTTCAAACAGAACAAACGACTGACCTTCCCTGAGCAAGAGGGAGTTTAGAAGCACGTAGCATTGAGACTTGAACTGCACCTTGACTCTTCTTTGGGTCTTCAGTCTGCCCACAACCCTGCAGATCTTGAATTTACCAGCCTCCATAATGGTGTGAAACAATTCCTTTTTTTTTTTTGGCAGAGATGGGGTCTCACTCTCACTTAGGTTTGAATGCAGTGGCACTGTTATAGGTCATGCAGCCTCACACTTCTGAGCTCAAGTGATCTTCTCATCTCAGCCTCCCGACTAGCTGAGACTACTGGCAAGCACCACCAGGCCCAGCTAATTTTTTATTTTTTATTTTTTTGTAGAGACAGAGTCTTGCTATGTTGCCCAGGCTGGTCTCAAACTCCTGGGCTCAAGTGATCCTCCCACCTCGGCCTCCCAAAGTGCTGAGATTACAGGAGTGAGCCACTGTGCCTCTCCCTCTCTTTCTCTTGCCATATACATACACATGGAAAGAGAGAGAGTTCCTGAGGGGCAGCACCAGGATCACATACACACACACACACCCTATTGGTTCTGATCATCTGGAGAACCCTTGACTAATACACCCTGTTTCAGTAAAATGAAATGGGGTTAAATGAAAGAAAGGCTAATCTGCTCAAGATTATACACAACTGATAAATGAAGGCAGAATTGGAGTTCACATTCAGATCCATCTGTGCCCACCATGTTGCTTAACCAGCATGACTACAGTGCATGGTTACAACACACCATCTGGCTCCTGCCACCTCTCTGACGTCGCCTCCTTGCTCTCTTCCCCACACTCACTCCATCCTGCCCCCAGACCCTGCATGTCCCCTGTGCCAGGCACGTTTCCACCTCGCGGCCTTTGCACTTGCTGTTCCTGTGCCTGAAACGCTTTCTCAGCAGATATCTACCCTTCTCTCTTCTGTATGTCATTCAGGTCTCTGTGCAAATGTCTCCTTCTCAGACAGGCCTTTCTGATCGTGCTATATGACACAGTACAGCCTGTCACCTTCTAGCCCCTTACCTTGCTATACTTTTCTTCATAGTACTTTTCACTACTTGGTGAATATATGTTATTTTTATTTTTAGTAGAGATGAGGTCTATGTTGCCCAGGCTGACCTTGAACTCCGGCCTCAAGTGATCCTCCTGCCTTGGGCTCCCAAAGTGCTGGGATTACAGGTATGAGCCACTGGGCAGGTTTAGTTGGTATATTAAATGTTTATTTTTGTCTTGTCTGTCTCCCATCACTAGAGTATGT
The DNA here is from genome assembly GCF_028858775.2 of Pan troglodytes. Classification (NCBI taxonomy): domain Eukaryota; kingdom Metazoa; phylum Chordata; class Mammalia; order Primates; family Hominidae; genus Pan; species Pan troglodytes. The sequence goes on from NC_072398.2 coordinate 94,033,072, forward strand.
CTTGTCTGTCTCCCATCACTAGAGTATAAGGTTCATTGAAGGCAGAGAATTTGTCTATTTTGTCCACTAGAATGCCGTTTGGCATAGAGTAGGTGTTCAACAATGTTTATTAAAAGAAGAACCAAGGGCCAGGTGCTGTGGCTCACGTCTGTAATCCCAGCACTTTGGGAGGCTGAGGCGGGCAGATCAGCTGAGGTCGGGAGATCAAGACCAGACTGACCAACATGGAGAAACCCCATCTCTACTAAAAATACAAAATTAGCTGGGTGTGTTGGCACTTGCCTGTAATCCCAGCTACTCGGGGGGCTGAGGCAGGAGAAATCACTTGAACCTGGGAGGTGGAGTTTGTGGTGAGCCGAGATCGCGCCATTGTACTCCAGCCTGGGCAACAAGAGCAAAACTCTGTCTCAAAAAAAAAAAAAAAAAAAAAAAAAGAAGAAGAACCAAGAACCCCATTGGCAACACACCTCTTTTGTACTTTGAGCCCTTTGTTGAAACTCAACTTCTACCCTGCATCAACTCCAAATTGCTGAATCCTCAGAATGATCCAGATGTTTTTCTCAGCTGCTCAGACCTGTTCCTGAGTCTGTCCACCTTCAGGCTATCATATTTTCCCATCTTCGTCTCTTGTAGCTTACCTTCTCTAGGAAACCCTGACTCACCCAGCCCCTTCTCCACTACTCCCCTTTTAAAAGTTTGTCTGTGTTTTTGTTAATTGCATGTGCTTTTGTCCTGTTGCCCTATGGAACTGTGGGTGCCCTGAGGGCAGGGATGAAGTCAACACAACCTGACTACCTGAAACCTTCCCCAAGGACCTAGTAATTACCTTGACACCTGTGGACATCCAGAAATCCCTACTGCCTGACAGGCATACAAGGGGGGCTGCCCACCCCTCTAAGAGGTGGGGCCACTACTCAGGGACCAACTTGGTTCACGCCTTTCTCCTGCCTCAGCCTCCCAAGTAGATGAGACTACAGGTGCCTGCCACCACGCCCCGCTAATTTTTTGTATTTTTAGTAGAGACGGGGTTTCACCATGTTAGCCAGGATGGTATCAATCTCCTGACCTCGTGATCCACCTGCCTCGGCCTCCCAAAGTGCTGGGATTACAGGTGTGAGCCACCGCACCTGGCGGTTTTATTTGTTCTTATTGGATAGATGGTCCCCAACTTATGATGGTTCAATAAATGATTTTTTGATTTTACAATGGTGTGAAAGCGATACTCATTTGATAGAAATCCCAACTTGAGTACCCATACGGCCATTCTGTTCTCACTTTCAGCATAGTATTCAATAAATTTTATGAGATATTCAACAATTTATTATAAAATAGGCTTTGTGTTAGATGATTTTGCCCAACTGTAGGCTAATGTAAGTGGGTTTTGTTTTGTTTTGTTTTTTTGAGATGGAGTCTCACTCTGTCGCCCAGGCTGGAGTGCAGTGGCACGATCTCGGCTCACTGTGAGCTCCGCCTCCCAGGTTCACGCCGTTCTCCTGCCTCAGCCTCCCAAGTTGCTGGGACTACAGGCGCCCACCACCACGCCCAGCTAATTTTTTGTATTTTTAGTAGAGACAGGGTTTCACCATGTTAACCAGGATGGTCTCGATCTCCTGACCTCGTGATCCGCCCGCCTTGGCCTCCCAAAGTGCTGGGATTACAGGCATGAGCCACCATGCCTGGCCAGGGTAATGTAAGTGTTTTGAGCATGTTTGAGGTTGGCTAGTCCAAGCTATATGTTTGGTGGTTTAGGTGCACTAAACTCACTTCGACTTACAATATTTCCAACTTACGATGGACTTATGGGGGTGTAGCCCGATCAGAAGTCAGTCGAGAAGCATTTGTATAATAAAGTGTCAACATGTTGGAAGATTAGCATCACTCGGTGAGTCAATATTAATATCTTCAAATATTACAAAATTATGCAAGAGTAAAGGGTCTATGCAAAGTGCAAGAGAAACCAATGAATCATAATGTAACAGAGTATGAAAAGTCCATTGATACAGTTTTATTTATTTATTTATTTATTTATTTATACTTGTTTAAAATTGTGGCCAGGTGCGGTGGCTCATGCCTGTAATCCCAGCACTTTGGGAGGCCGAGACAGGCAGCTCATTTGAGGTCAGGAGTTCAAAACCAGCCTGGCCAACATGGTGAAACCCCATCTCTACTAAAAATACAAAAATTAGCCAGACATGGTGGTGGGCACCTGTAATCCCAGCTACTTGGGAGGCTGAGGTAGGAGAATTGCTTGAGCCTAGGAGGCGGAATTTGTAGTGAGCCGAGATGGTGCCACTGAACTCCAGCCTGGGCGACAGAGCGAGACTGTCTCAAAAAAAAATTGTTTTATTTTTAATTTTTGTGGGTACATAGTGGGTGTATATATTTATGAGGTACGTGAGATATTTTGGTGTAGGCATGCAAGGCGTAATAATCACATCATGGAAAATTAGGTATCCATTCCCTCAAACATTTGTCCTTTGTGTTACAAACAATCCAATTATCATCTTTTAGTTATTTTAAAAAGTACAATTAAATTATTATTAACTATAATCCCCCTGTTGTGCTATTAACTACAAGGTCTTACTCATTCTAGCTATTTTTTGTACCCATTAACCATCCCTACATCCCCCTACTATCCTTCCCAGCCTCTGATAACCATCCTTCTATTCTCCATCTCCATGAGTTCAATTGTTTTTATTTTTATTTTTGTTTTTTTACTTATTTTTATTTTATTTTATTTTATTTTTATTATTATTTTTTGAGATGGAGTCTCGTTGTGTTGCCCTGGCTGGAGTGCAGTGGTGCAATCTTGGCTCAGTGCAACCTCCGCCTCCCAGGTTCAAGCGATTCTCCTGCCTCAGCCTCCCGAGTAGCTGGGACTACAGGTGCGTGCCACCATGCCCGGCTAATTTTTTGTATTTTTAGTAGAGATGGGGTTTCACCATGTTAGCCAGGATGGTCTCGATCTCTTGACCTCGTGATCTTCCCACCTCGGCCTCCCAAAGTGCTGGGATTACAGGCGTGAGCCATCGTGCCCGGCCTGTTTTTAATTTTTTATGTATTTTTTGAGACAGAGTTTTGCTCTTGTCGCCCAGGCTGGAATGGCGTGATCTTGGGTCACTGCAACCTCCGGCTCCTGGGTTCAAGTGATTCTCCTGCCTCAGCCTCCTGAGTAGCTGGGATTACAGGTGCCAGCCACCATGCCCAGCTAATGTTTACATTTTTAGTAGAGATGGGGTTTCACCACGTTGGCCAGGCTGGTCTTGAACTCCTGACCTCAGGTGATCCACCCACCTCAGCCTCCCAAAGTGCTGGGATTACGGGCATGAGACACCACCCCCGGTCTGTTTTGATTTTTAGAACCCACAAATAAGTGAGAACATGTGATGTTTGTCTTTCTGTTCCTGGCTTATTTCACTTAACATAATGACCTCCAGTTCCATCCATATTGTTGCAAATGACAGAATTTAATTCCTTTTTTATGGCTGAATAGTACTCCATTGTGTATATGTGCCACATTTTCCTTATCCATTCATCTGCTGATGGACACTTAACGTGCTTCCAAATCTTGACTATTGTGAACAGTGCTGCAACAAACATGGGAGTGCAGATATCTCTTTGATATACTGATTTCCTTTCTCTTTTGGTATACACCCAGCAGTGGGATTGCTGGATCACATGGTAGCTCTATATTTAGTTTTTTTGAGGCATCTGTAAACTCTGCTTGCACTAATTTACATTCCCGCCAACAGTGTAGGAGGGTTCCCTTTTCTCCACATCCTTGCCAGCATTTATTATTACTTGTCTTTTGGATATAAGCCATTTTAACTGGGGCAAGATGATATCCCATTGTAGTTTTGATGTGCAGTTCTCTGATGATCAATGACGTTGAGCACCTTTCCATATGTCTGTTTGCCATTTGTATGTTTTCTTTTGAGAAATGTCTACTCAAATCTTATGCCCATTTTAAAATCAGATTATTAGATTTTTTTCCTAAAGAGTTGTTTAAGCTCCTTATATATTCTGGTTGTTAATCCCTTATCAGATTGCAAATATTTTCTTCCATTCTGTGGGTTGTCTCTTCACTTTGTTGTTATTTCCTTTGTTATGCTTTTTAACTTGATGTGATCTCATTTGTCCATTTTTGCTTTAGTTGCCTGTTCTTATGGTATATTACTCAAGAAATTTTTGCCCAGACCAATGTCCTGGAGTTTCCTCCATGTTTTCCTGTAACAGTTTCATAGTTTGAGGTCTTAGATTTAAGTCTTTAATCCATTTTGATTAGATTTTTGTATATGGCGAGAGACAGGGGTCAAGTTTCATCCATTTTTTTTTCCTGTGCAATCTGCCTCCCTTGTTTCATTCTTCTGCATATGAATATCTAGTTATCCCAGCACCATTTATTAAAGAGAATGTTTTTTTCCCCAATGTATGTTCTTGGCACCTTTGTCAAAAATGAGTTTACCATAGGTGTATGAATTTGTTTCTGGGTTCTCTATTCTGCCATTGGTCTATGTGTTCGTTTTTATGCCAGTTCCATGCTGTTTTGCATACTATAGCTCTGTAGTGTAATTTGAAGTCAGGTAACGTGATTCCTCCAGTTTTGTTCTTTTTGCTCAAGATAGCTTTGGCTATCCTGGGTCTTTTGTGATTCCATACAACTTTTAGGATTGTTTTGTCTATTTTCGTGAAGAATGTCATTGGTAGTTTGATAGGGATTTCTTTGAATCTGTAGATTGCTTTGGGTAGTATAGACATTTTAACAACATTGATACTTCCAATCCAGGAACATGGAATATCTTTCTATATTTTTGTGTCTCCTTCGATTTCTTTCATCAGTGTTTTATTTTCTTTCTTATTTATTTATTTATTTATTTATTTTTGAGACGGAGTCTCACACTGTTGCCCAGGCTGGAGTACAGTGGCGTGATCTCCTCTCACTGCAACCTCTGCCTCCTAGGTTCAAGTGATTCTCCTGTCTCAGCCTCCTGAGTAGCTGGGACTACAGGTGCACACCACCACACCCGGCTCATTTTTGCATTTTTATTAGAGACAGGATCTCAGCATATTTGCCCGGCTGGTCTTGAACCCCTGGCCTCAGGTGATCCACCTGCCTCGGCCTCCCAAAGTGCTGGGATTATAGGCATGAGCCACCGTGCCCAGCCTTTCTTTCTTATTTATTTTTGTAGAGATGGGATCTCACTATATTGCCCAGGCTAGTCTCAAACTCCTAAGCTCAAGCAATCCCCCCACTTTGGCCTCCCAGAGTGCTGGCATTACAGGCATGAGTTACAGCTCCCGGCCTCATCAGTGTTTTATAGTTTTCATTGTAGAGATCTTTCACTTCTTTGGCTAAGTTAATTCTGAGGTATTTAACTTTATTCATGGCTATTGTAAATGGGATTACTTTCTTGATTCCTCTTTCAGATTGTTAACTGTTGACATAGAGAAATGCTACTGATTTTTGTAGGTTGACTTTGTATCCTGCAACTTTACTGAATTTGTTTATCAGTTCTAATGTTTTTTTCGTGAAGTCTAGGTTTTTCCAAATATAAGATCATATCACCTGCAAACAAGGATAATTTGACTTCTTCCTTTCCAGTTTGGATGCTCTTTATTTCTTTTTTCTTTTTTTTTTTTTTTGAGACAGAGTTTCGCTCTTGTTACCCAGGCTGGAGTGCAACAGTGCGATCTCAGCTCACTGCAACCTCTGCCTCCTGGGTTCAAGCGATTCTCCTGCCTCAGCCTCCCAAGTGGCTGGGATTACAGGCATGTGCCACCACGCCCGGCTAGTTTTTTAGTTTTAGTAGAGACGGGGTTTCTCCATGTTTGGTCAGGCTGGTCTCGAACTCCTGACCTCAGGTGATCCGCCAGCCTCGGCCTCCCAAAGTGCTGGGATTACAGGCATGAGCCACCACGCCCAGTCCTCTTTATTTTTTTCTCTTGTCTGATTGCTCTAGCTAAAATTTTCAGTACTATACTGAATAACAACGGTCAAAGTGGGCATCCTTGTCATGTTCTAGATCTAAGAGGAAAGGCTTTCAGTTTCTCTGCAGTCAGTATTTTACTAGCTATGGGTCTGTCATATATGGCATTTAATATGTTGACGTATGTTCCTTCTATATTCATTTTTTGAGGGTTTTTTTCATGAAGTGATGTTGAACTTTATCAAACGTTTTCTTAGCATCAATCGAAATGATTATATGGTTTTTGTCCTTCATTCTGTTGATATGATGCATCATTGATTGATTTGCATAAGTTGAACCATCCTTGCATCCCCGGGATAAATCCCACCTGGTCATGATGAATGATCTTTTTAATGAATTATTGAATTTTGTTTGCTAGTATTTTGCTAAGAATTTTTGCGTCAATATTTATGAGAGATATTGGTCTGTAGTTTTCTTTTCTTCATGTGTCTTTGTCTGGTTTTGGTATCAGTAACACCAGCCTTGTATAATGAATTTGGAAGTATTCCCTCCTCCTCTATATTTTGGAACAGTTTGAGTAGGACTGGTATTAGTTATTCTTTAAAATTTTTTTTCTTTTTTGAGACAGAGTCTTAGGCCGGGCATGGTGGCTCACGCCTATAATCCCAGCACTTTGGAAGGAATCCCAGCCTGGGCAACAGAGTGAGACTGTCTTGGTTTTTTTGTTTTTTGTCTTTTATTTGGAGATGGAGTTTCGCTCTTGTTGCCCCCAGGCTGGAGTGCAATGGCCCAATCTCTGCTCACTTGCAACCTCTGCCTCCTGGGTTCAAGCAATTCTCCCGCCTCAGCCTCCCGAGTAGCTGGGATTACAGGTATGCACCACCATGCCTGGCTAATTTTGTATTTTTAGTAGAGACAGGGTTTCTCCATGTTGGTCAGGCTGGTCTCAAACTCCCAACCTCAGGTGATCTGCCCACCTCGGCCTCCCAAAGTGCTGGGATTACAGGCGTGAGCCACCGTGCCAGGCCTAATTTTTGTGTTTCTAGTAGAGATGGGGTTTCAGCACGTTGGCCAGGCTGGTCTCGAACTCCTGACCTCACGTGATCCACCTGCCTTGGCCTCCCAAAGTGCTGAGATTACAGGCGTGACCCATCATGCCTGGCCTCTTTCTTTCTTTCTTTCTTTTTTTTTGTTTGAGACAGACTCTTGCTCTGTCGCTTAGGCTGGAGAGAAGTGGCATGATCTCTACTCGCTGCAACCTCCGCCTCTCGGGTTCAAGCTATTCTCCTGCCTCAGCCTCCTGAGTAGCTGGGATTACAGGCATGCACCACCACGCCTGGCTAATTTTTGTAATTTTAGTAGAGACAGAGTTTCGCCATGTTGGCCAGGCTGCTCTGGAACTCCTGACCTCAAGTGATCCACCACCTTGGCTTGCCAGAGTGTTGAGATTACAGGCGTGAGCCCCTGCGCCTGGATTTTTTTTTTTTTTTTTTAAATAGAGACAGGGTCTCTCTATGTTGTCTAGGTTGGTCTCCAACTCCTGGGCTCTAGCAATCCTCCCACATTGGTCTCCTAAAGTGCTGAGATTACAGGCATGAGCCACCATGCCCAGCCTACTGGGAGACTGTATTACAGCTCCGATCTCATGACTTGTTATTGCTCTATTTGGGTTTTGGATTTCTTCATGGTTCAATCCTGGTAGGTTAGATGTATCTAGGAATTTATCCATTTCTTCTGGATTTTGCAATTTATTGGCATATAGTTGCTCATAGTAGCCACTAGTGAGCCCTTGAATTTCTGTGGTATTAGATGCACTGTCTCCTTTTTAATCTCTGATTTTATTTATTTGGGTCTTTTCTTTTTCTTTTCTTAGTCTGGCTAAACGTTTGCCAATTTTGTTTATCTTTCTAAAAAAACAACTTTTTGTTCGTTGATCTTTTTTATTTCATTTATTTATTTATTTTTTGAGATGGAGTCTCACTCTGTTGCCCAGGTTGGAGTGCAGTGGCACGATCTTGGCTCACTGCAAGCTCCACCTCCCAGGTTCAAGTGATTTTCCTGACTCAACCTCCCGAGTAGCTGGGATTACAGGCACCCGCCACCACGCCCGGCTATTTTTTTGTATTTTTTGTAGAGATGGGGCTTCGTCATCTTGGCCAGGCTGGTCTTGAACTCCTGACCTCATGTGATCTGCCCGCCTGGACCTCCCAAAGTGCTGGGATTACAGGTGTGAGCCACTGCACCTGGCCTGATCTTTTTTATTTTATGTTTTTATTTTTATTATTTCTTTTTGAGATGGAGTCTCACTCTGTTGCCCAGGATGGGGTGCAGTGGCACGATCCTGGATCACTGCAAACCCTGCCTCCCAGGTTCAAGTGATTCTCTTGCCTCAGCCTCTGGAGTAGCTGGGATTACAGGTGCATGCCACTACTACCAGCTATTTTTTGTATTTTTAGTAGAGATGGGGTTTTCTTCATTTCAAATTCATTTATTCATTTCTTTCTTTCTTTCTTTCCTTTTTTTTGGGGGGGTGGGGGAGAGAGGGGACAGAGTCTTACTCTGTTGCCTGGGCTGGAGTGAAGTTGTGTGATCTCAGCTCACTGCAATCTCCGCCTCCCGGGTTCAAGCAATTCTCCTGCCTCAGCCTGAGTAGCTGGGACTGCAGGTGCATGCTGCCACAGCCAGTTAATTTTTTGTATTTTAGTAGAGACAGGGCTTCACTGTGTTGCCCAGGCTGGTCCCAAACTCCTGAGCTCAGGCAATCTGCCCCGCTTGGCCTCCCAAAGTGCTAGGATTACAGGCGTGAGCCAATGCGCCCGGCCCAAATTCATTTATTTCTGATCTGAACCTTATTATTTATTTTCTTCTCCTAATTTTGGGTTCAGTTTGCTCTGCCTCTTCAAGTTCTTTAACATGCATCATTAGGTTATTTTGTTGTTTTTCTTCTTCCTCTTTTTTTTTTTTTTTGAGAGGAGGGTCTTGCTCTGTTGCCCAGGCTGGAGTGCAGTGTCGAGAATCATGGCCAACAGCAGCCTAGACCACCCAGGCTCAAGTGATCCTCCCACCTCAGCCTCCCAAGTAGCTGGGACTATAGGCACACACCACCCCGTCTGGCTAATTTTTGTATTTTTGTAGAGGCAAAGTTTTGCCATGTTGCCAAGGCTGTTTTTCCTCTTTTTTGATGTAGGCACTTATAGCTATAAATTTCCCTCTTAGTACTGCTTTCACTGTATTCCATAGGTGTGTTAGTATGTTGTGTTTCTATTATCATTTGTTTCAAGAAATTTTTCAATTTCCTTCTTAATTTCTTCATTGACCCACTGGTCATTCAGGAGCATATTGTTTAATTTCCATGTATTTGAATAGTTTCCAAAATTCCTTTTGTTATTGATTTCTAGTTTTATTCCACTGTGGTCAGAGATGTTTGATATTATTTCAATTTTTTTGAATTGAATGTTTTAAGACTTGTTTTGGGAGTAACATATGGTCTATCCTTGAGAATGATCCCTATGCTGAGGAGAAGAATGTGTGTTCTGTAGCCATTGGATGAAATGTTCTATAAGTATCTGTTAGGTCAATTTGTTCTGTAGTGCAGATTAAATCCGATGTTTCTTTGTTGATTTTCTATCTGGGAGTTCTGTCCAATGCTGAAAGTTGGGTGTTGAAGTCTCCAGCTGTTTATTCTTTTTTTTTCCCTCAAGCCTAACTGTATCCAGTTTTATTAAAGATACTTTGCATAAACAATCATGGTATTTCAGGCAGGACATGGGCAGACAATCATTAACAGTATACAACAACTTTCAAACTCCCTTCTTCAATGGACTACCAGAAATCAGAAAGCCACTATAAAACCCAATGAAGTCTTCATCTGATGATCTGAACAGGGAAAGTTTAGAGTGAGAGTTGACATTTCACATTCAGCATGTTGTTTAACAACTTTTCACAAGCCAACCCTGACTTTCAGGAAGTGAAATTAAAATGGCAGAATTTATCTGAAGATCTACAATCTAGAAACAGAACCACTACTTTTTTTTTTTTTTTTTTTTTGAGAGACAGTCTCGCTCTGTCGTGCCCAGGCTGGAGTACGGTCGTGTGATCTCGGCTCACTGCAACCTTCGCCTCCCAGGTTCAAGTGATTCTCTTGCCTCAGCCTCCCAAGTAGCTGGGATTACAGGCATCCACCACCACACCCGGCTAATTTTTTGTATTTTCAGTAGAGAAGGGGGTTTCACCATATTAGCCAGGCTGGTCTCAAACTCTCGACCTCAGGTGATCCGCCTGCCTCGGCCTCCCAGAGTGCTGGGATTACAGGCGTGAGCCACCATACCCCGCACCATTGCTCTTTTGACAGGTGCCATCTCAGTGACATCACTGGAAAGTCCAGATTGCCTGACACACTAGTAACCAATGATTGGAGGTCAGGTTCCAATAGATGTCTGGGCTTAAGGGAGTTAAGTCTATGCTGAAAGATGGAAAGGGAGAAGAGGACATAAAAACAAATTTGTTTTTCCCTCTCACAAGGCTTTTGTGCCAAGGTGGCCATGTGTGTCAAAGTCAGGGAATCCCTCCTCCTGGGAGCCAAGAGGAAGTCTCTCGGAACTAGAAGGAAAAGACGATTTCCCCATATCAATCCAGCTTCAGAGACATTCTATTAGTGACATTTGCTCCTTCTCCTAAAAGCAACAATGAAGTGTTCTGTGTGCTAACAACATAGCTTAAAAAAAAAAAAAAAATCTGGGCCGGGCGCGGTGGCTCACGCCTGTAATCCCAGCACTCTGGGAGGCCGAGGTGGGCGGATCATGAGGTCAGGAGATCGAGACCATCCTGGCTAACACGGTGAAACCTCGTCTCTACTAAAAATACAAAAAATTAGCTGGGCGTGCTGGCGGGCGCCTGTAGTCCCAGTTACTCGGGAGGCTGAGGCAGGAGAATGGCGTGAACTTGGGAGGCGGAGCTCGCAGTGAGCCGAGATCACGCCACTGCACTCCAGCCTAGGAGACAGAGCGAGACTCCGTCTCAAAAAATAAAAATAAAAAATAAATTTAAAAAATCTGCATTTTTATAAAACTTGATACAAAATAGTATTTCAAACTGTACACTCACCAGAAGTACACAGTTATCAAAAATGCACACACTTCCTCTGGCATCTCCAGCACCTTCAGCTTTCTGTTCCTGGTCTGTTTTGGCATCTCCATTTTCTGCAGGGTTATTCCCCTCCTTTCCAGCATCAGCTTTTCCCTTTTTCTCTTTGGGTACCTTCTCTCCCTTCTTTGCAGGGGCCTTTTTAGGCTTGGGCTCTGGCTTTGGAGAAGAAGGTTTTAGCAGACAACCTCGCGGATCTCCTTTGTGGTTCGTCCTTCACCTTGGCTGTATCTCCTTTAGGATCCCCTTCAGCCTTTCCCTTGGGCATGGTGGTGGCAACAGCGACGGGATGTAGGCGCTGGGCACACGGGTCAGTCTGGGGGTCATTCTTGTATCTTCTATTCTTTAGCTCTAATAATATTTGCTTTATATATATGGATGCTCCACTGTTGGCTGCATATATATTTATAATGATCATAACCTCTTGCTGAATTGACCCCTTTATCATTACATAATGAGCTTCTTTGTCTTTTCTTACAGTTTTATCTTGAAATTTATTTTGTCTAATATAAGTATAGCTACTCCTGCTCTGTTTTGGTTTCCATTGGCATGGAATATCTTTTCCCTTTATTTTCAGTCCTATATGTATCTTTACAGGTGAAGTGCCCAACAGAAATACTTTTATTTTATTTTTTTGAGACAGAGTCTTGCTCTGTCACCCAGGCTGGAATGCAGTGGTGCAACCTTGGCTGACTGCAACCTCCACCTCCTGGGTTCAAGCAATTCTCCTGCCTCAGTCTCCCAAGTAGCTAGGATTACAGGTGCATGCCACTGTGCCCGGCTAATTTTTGTATTTTTAGTAGAGACAGGGTTTCACCATGTTGGCCAGGCTGGTCTCGAACTCCTGAACTCAAGTGATCTGCCCGCCTCGGCCAACCAAAGTGCTGGGGTTACAGGCATGAGCCACCTCGCCCAGCCCACACATACTTTTAAGGGGTCTTTAATCACTTGACCCTGGCCAGCTTTTCCAACCTCACCCTTGCCACTGCCCCCATGAAACATTCTTTGTCTCAGACACAGCCACAAAAGATTGCCCACCATGAACTTTCAGGCCTCTCATTCAAGCTGTTCCCTTGGCCTTACATGCCCCCTCCCCTCACCTAAACAACTCTTACTCATCTTTCCAGTATCAACTCAGGCTTCTGGGCCTCTATGAAGCCTTCCCTCCAGATAGTCCCTTCCTTCTCTGTGTTCTGTTTAACTTTGCATATCCTTTTATCTTCAGTACAGAGGCTCTTAGATTTGGAATTTGTCTTCCAAATTGTTTGACTGGGCTCAAGCAATCCTTCTGCCTCAGGCGCTGGAGTAGCTAGCACTATAGGCATGCTCTACCATGCCAGCTAAAATTTACATATATATAATATATATGTATATATTTAATATACACATATTTAAATATGTATATATTTAATATATACATATTTAAATATGTATGTATTTTATATATACATATTTAAATAAAATATATATTTAAAAAATTTTTTTTGAGACAGAGTCTTGCTCTGTCACCCAGACTGGAGTGCAGTAGCATGATCTTGGCTCACTGCAACCTCTGCCTCCTGGGTTCAAGCAATTCTCCTGCCTCAGCCTCCTCAGTAGCTGGGATTACAGGCGTGCACCACCACACCCAGCTAAATTTTGCATTTTTAGTAGAGATGGGGTTTCACCATGTTGGCCAAGCTGGTCTCGAACTCCTGACCTGGTGATCCGCCCGCCTCAGCCCCCCAAAGTGCTGGGATTATAGGTGTAAGCCACCATGCCCGTCCATTTTTAATATTTTTTTTTATAGAGACAAGGTCTCACTATGTTGCCCAGTCTGGTCTCAAACTCCTGGCCTCACACGATTCTCTTGCCTTGTCCTCCCAGGATGCTGGGATTACAGGTATGAGCCACCATGCCCAGCAAAAGCCCCAATTAAAAAAAAAATATTATTATTTTTTTTAACCATGACACAGCCTCAGGAGGTCCTGATGACATGTTCCCCAAAAGCCCCAATTTTTAACTCCCAAGCTGCTCTGCCTCTCATATCCTATTGTAATCACATGTACTTCATCCTGAGGTGGTAGTGGAAGGGTAATGATCTGCAGAAAGATTGAAGAGAAAGGAGTTGGACTGTAAGAATATTCTGTCTCTTGTCCAGTGCTATCCAAGGCCAAACACCCTGTGTCTGGCAGACTGGGGTCTCTGGAGTAGTTGTATTTCCTGGGACCAGGAAAGCTAGCTCAGTTTTTCTGGAGACCATCTAATGCCAAACTGTCCTTCTCTCTCTCGCTCACTCATCATACATTTATAGAAACCCGGCTACATTTCCCACACTGTGCTTGATCTTGGGAATACAATGGTCCTGGGGGCAGGACAGGCAGAGAAAGAAAACCCCTACAGCTCAACATGGTTATTGCCATGAAAGTCAATAAAAGAAAGTCAGTGAGAGCAGGAGGAGGGAGATGGGGGCCAACCCTGCAGGACAGAATCAAGGCGCAGGAAGGCTGCCTGGGAGACATGATACTTGAGCTGAGCATTAGAGAAACATGCACCACATTTGCTTGCAGCATATTTAGAGTTTCACCTTTTACATTAAAATTGTTCTGGGCTGGGCCCGGTGGCTCACACCTGTAATCCTAGCACTTTGGGAGGCCAAGGTGGGCCATCACAAGGTCAGGAGATCGAGACCATCCTGGCCAACATGGTGAAACCCTGTCTCTATTAAAAATACAAAAATCAGCTGGGCGTGGTGGCGTGTGCCTGTAATCTCAGCTACTCAGGAGGCTGAGGCAGGAGAATCACTTGAACCAGGGAGTCGGAGGTTGCAGTGAGCTGAGATCATGCCACTGCACTCCAGCCTGGCGACAGAGTGAGACTCCGTCTCAAAAAAAGAAAAAGAAAAAGAAAAAATTGTTTTATTGCTCTGGGTCTTTGTTTTGGTATAAGATGTGAGGCTCAAATCTACCTTAATTTTTTTTCAAATGGTAAGCTAGTTGCAAATGCTTTTCAAACAATCCATCTTTCCTCACTCACTCAAGATGGTGCCTCTATCATATGCTACATTGGTATATATGCCTGATCTATTTTCTCTTTTTATTATGTTCCATCAATCTAGGGAAGGAGGTGCTAGACTGCAGTGGTAAAGTATGCAGGCTCTGGAGGAAGATCGGCTGGGTTGTGCCTCAGTGTCCTCATTTGTGAAACGGAGATAGTAGTACTTATTTCTTTTTTCTTTTTCTTTCCTTTTTTCTTTCTTTTTTTTTTTTTTTTTTTTTTGAGATGGAATCTCACTCTGTTGCCCAGGCTGGAGTCCAGTGGCATGATCTCGGCTCACTGCAACCTCCACCTCCCGGGTTCAAGCAATTCTCCTGCCTCAGCCTCCCGAGTAGCTGGGATTATAGGCATCTGCCACCACCCCTGGCTAATTTTGTATTTTCAGTGGAGACCTGGTTTTACCATGTCGGCCAGGCTGGTCTCCAACTCCTGACCTCAAGTGATCCACACACCTCGGCCTCCCAAAGTGCTGGCATTACAGGCGTGAGCCACCGCGCCCGGCCAGTAGTACTTATTTCGCATGGTTGCTGTGAAGATTGACTGAGATAATGCACATAAAGCACTCATCACAGTGCCTGACACATAGGAATCATAGTGACATAGAGCTGACACATAGTGAATGTCAGCTGTTGTGATGAACCCTAACTGCCCATTCCTGTAGCAGCAACACAGTAGAATGAAAGTGCTAAGAATATAGTTTTGGGTCCAATGGAACAGCTTTGCTGTTTACTATCTGCACAACCTTGAGCTAGTTACTTACCTTTTGCCCTCTCTGTGTCATGGTTTCCTCATTCATACATGGGAATAGAAAAGTACCTACTTCATTCGGCTGGGTGCGGTGGCTCACGCCTGTAATCCCAGCACTTTGGGAGGCCGAGGCGGGCGAATTGCCTGAGGTCAGGAGTTTGAGACCAGCCTGGCCAGAGTGGTGAAACCCCATCTCTATTAAAAATACAAAAATTAGCTGAGCATGGTGGCAGGTGCCTATAATCCCAGCTACTCGGGAAACTGAGGCAGGAGAATCGCTTGAACCCGGGAGGCAGAGGTTGCAGCGAGCTGAGATTGTACCACTGCACTCCAGCCTGGGCGACAGAGCAAGGCTCTGTCTCAAAAAAAAAAAAAAACCCAAAAAACAAAAATACTTTATAATTTATTATCTATCCTTATATGTGGTGGTGTAAGCCCCTAAAATGTTCTGGGGAGTTTCAGGGCCAAGTCTACTGTGTATGAATAAAATGGACTTTCTGGATCTGCATCTGCAATGCCCGTGTCCAGCCCCTGTAAGTATACCAATATTTGAAAGTCATTGTGACCAGTGAGTACTTGATTGAGAAACCAGAAAGATTTGGTGTGGAAATGGAAATGTGGCTAGGGCTTTGAAGGTCGTATAGCAGGTTTAAAAAAAATTTTTTTTTTTTTTTGAGACAGAGTCTCGCTCTGTCACCCAGGCTGGAGTGCAGTGGCACAGTCTCGGCTCACTGCAACCTCCGCCTCCCGGGTTCACGCCATTCTCCTGCCTCAGCCTCCCAAGTAGCTGGGACTACAGGCACCCGCCACCACGCCCAGCTAATTTTTTTTTTTTTTTTGTATTTTTAGTGGAGACGGGGTTTCACCGTGTTAGCCAGGATGATCTCGATCTCCTGACCTCGTGATCCACCCGTCTCCACCTCCCAAAGTGCTGGGATTACAGGCGTGAGCCACCGCACCCAGCCTAAAAAATGTTTTTGGCTAGGAGCGGTGGCTCACGCCTGTAATCCCAGCACTTTGGGAGGCCGAGGGGGCGAATCACCTGAGGTCTGGACTTTGAGACCAGCCTAGCCAACATGGTGAAACCCCAACTCTACTAAAAATACAAAAATTAGCCAGGCATGGTGGCAGGTGCCTGTAATCCCAGCTACTCGGGAGGCTGAGGCAGGAGAATTGCTTGAACCCGGGAGGTGGAGGTTGCAGTGAGCCAAGACCATGTCATTTCACTCCAACCTCGGCGACAAGAGCAAAACTCCGGCTCAAAAAAAAAAAAAAAAAAAAGTTTGGGCTGAGCGCGGTGGCTCACGCCTGTAATCCCAGCACTTTGGGAGTCCGAGGTGGGAGGATCACAAGCTCAGGAGTTCGAGACCAGCCTGACCAACATGGTGAAACCCTGTCTTTAATAAAAATACAAAGATTTGCTGGTTGTGGTGGTGCGTGCCTGTAGTCCCAGCTACTTGGGATGTTGAGGCAGGCTAATCGCTTGAACATGGGAGGCAGAGGTTGCAGTGAGCTGAGATCATGCCACTGTACTCTAGCCTGGGCCACAGAATGAGACTCTGTCTCAAAAAAAAAAAGAAAAGTTTTTATTTGTTTTAATTTTTACTTTAACAAAGGAATTTGTATAGTTTTAAAAGCCAACTAGTTCAACAAATATTTTTCGGGGTGGCGGGGCATTTTCAAGTGAAAACCGGGAAACCTGCTAAACAAATTCTGAAAGCTGTAACTTCGGTGGGCGCCGTGGCTTACGACTGCAATAGCAGCACTTTGTGGGGGCTGAGATGAATTGCTTGAGCCTAGGATTTTGAGACCAGCCTGGGCAACATAGGGAGACCCCGTCTACATACATACACACACACACACACACACACACACACACACACACACTAGATGGGCGTGGTGGTGGTGGCCCACTTCTGTAGTCCCTGCTACTCCGGAGTCTGAGGTGGGAGGATAGCTTGAGTCCAGGAGGTCGAGGCTGCAGTAAGCCATGTTTGCACTGCTGCTCTCCACCCTGGGCAACAGAGCAAGACCTTGTCTCAAAAAAAGAAAAAGAATAGAAAAAAAAAGAGCTGTAACTCTACAAGGCTTTTAATGAAAAATAACCATCCCCTGCTCCTCTTCTTTAACCCTTACATATACAACCTACATATACAACTACGCTCCAGTTTCTAGGCTGCTTCTTCTGGTACTTACCTGTACATTTCTTCAAGCAACGCTCCCACCTAGGCCTCCCAAAGTTCTGGGATCACAGCTCCACTGTCCCCAGCTCCAATTTTTAGTTAAATCAATACTTAGTGTTTACATCGTTATGGCTGTGAAAATTTTCTTCACAGCTGAGCCATTTGTGTTTGTGCTAAGACTGTGAATCTGTAAAAACTGCTTTTGTTAATTAACATCAAGGACATACGGCTGAGAAACTTCATTTTCTAAAATCATAGTCACAAACTTTGCTATTTGAAATCAGTCAGTGCGAATGGAACATCTTACTCTTGCCAGAAGTTCTGAGCCACGTGGATTACTTTGGCCTCCCAAAGTGTTGGGATTACAGGCACGAGCCACTGTGCCCAGCCTAGATAGTGGGTTTTTGGACACTATATTCTATATTTATCTTGACTTTGTAATTTCCAAGTGATCCCTCAGCTTGGACTTCTTGATCCCTTCACTTAAAGTTATGCTTACCTCGAACCTATCAAAACACTGCTTCATTTAAATTTTAGCTAGCCTATAGTATCAGCTACTTGGGAGGCTGAGGCAGGAGGATCACTTGAGCCCAGAAGTTTGAGCTTCGCCTGGGCAACATACTGAGACTTCAACTCTAAATAAATAAGTAAATAAAATTTAAAATATAAATTTTAAAGTCAAGCCTTTCCCATATCCTGTTGTATTAGTTCATTTTCACATTACTGATAAAGACATACCCGAAACTGCAAACAAAAAGAGGTTTAATTGGACTTACAGTTCCACATTGCTGGGGAGGCCTCAGAATCATGGTGGGAGACAAAGGCACTTCTTACATGGCGGTGGCAAGAGAAAAATGAGGAAGAAGCAAAAGCAGAGACCCCTGATGAACTCATCAGATCTTGTGAGACTTATTCACTATCATGAAAATAGCACAGGAAAGTCTGGCCCCCGTGATTCAATTACCTCCCCTTAGGTCCCGCCCACGTGGGAATTCTGGGAGATACATATCAACTTGAAATTTGGGTGGGGACACAGCCAAACCATATCATCTGAATGACCATATTTCTTCCTTTTTAATGAGTTGCCCCACAGTTCTTCTAGTGTGTGATCTCTCTGTTGCGGCAAGTTAATAAACCTAACTGTCAAACTACAGATGTGGTCTTTATAAGACAGGCTTATCAATTGTCTTTCCTTTCTTATATAACTCTTTGTTTCCTCTGAAGTTGATAATTGCCTAACCTTTTCTCTTACTTTGTTCTCTCTCTCTTTCTCTCTTTATATAATAAATTCATCCCCAAAACTGTTCTAAAGAATTATACTCTTTCTTTCAATGCCTTCACCACTTCAGGTAATTCTTCTGGTCTTTCTTTTCTTTTCTTTTCTTTTGAAACCCAGCCTCCTGGAGCCCTTCTTCCTCTGGCTCCAAGTTATATTGGTTGTTGTCCTTGTAAAAATATGACTACCTCTGTTCTAACTATAATCTCAAGCCTTCATGGTTAGTTGTCAATGCAACCGCTTCACTGACTCCTGCTTTCCCCCTCCACCTGAAAGGGGTCGAGTCTCTTGACATCTCTGTATCTCCAAAGTCTATCATGGTAATCAAGAAATGTTCTGGCCGGGCGCTGTGGCTCATGCCTGTAATCCTAGCACTTTGGAAGGCTGAGGTGGGCCAGTCACTTGAGGTCAGGAGTTTGAGACCAGCCTGGCCAACATAGTGAAATCCCCGTTCTCTGCTAAAAATAAAAAAATTAGCCCGGCGTGGTGGCGCGCGCCTGTAATCCCAGCTGCTCGGGAGACAGAGGTTGCAGTGAGCTGAGATCGAGCCACTGTACTCCAGCATGGGCGACAGAGCGAGACTTTGTCTCCAAAAAAAAAAAAAAAAAAAAAAAAAAAAAAAAAGGAGTTCTGTCTCGCCTAGGCACTCTAGAGAGACCCTGTCAAGAACGGAAAGAAAGAAATGTTCGAATGAATGAACTAGTGAATGAAGGAATGGATTTCAGCGCTGGAGAATTGAGTTTAAGGGGGAATGGTATTATATTCCCATCTTGTTGCAACATTTAAGGATGTCCTCAAGCCCCACGCCAGCCTGGAGCGTAGCCCAAGGTGGGAAAGCAGCGCCGAGGCCTCTCCAGACCCGGCCTGCTCCCCGTTTGCGGAGCACAGCCCACTGGACCCCGCCTAGATTGAGGCGCTGGCCAGGAGTACACCAGGCGCCGCCACGTGAACTACAACTCCCAGAAGGCCGCGCGGAAGCGGAACGTGAACCAGGGAGGACTTCCGAACGCCAACATCCGGGCCGCGCGGGGAAGGGGAGACGTGGGGTAGAGGTAAGTGTAGGTTGAAGGCCGAATGGAGAGGGCGAGAGATGGGGAGTGGGTCTCAAATATAGAGGGGGTAGCAAGGTGGAAGGGGCCCTTCCACCTTTTGTGGGCACTCAAGTTCGGACCTCTGGGATCGGCGATTCCCCTCTGGCCAGGGCTGGTTTAAATGCTCTCCGTGGGCGGGCTTCGGTTGAGTTTGGTCCGCTTTTCCTTTCTGCTCCTCAGGGGAGCATTGCTTCCTTCTCTCGCAGTGACCATGACGAAATTAGCGCAGTGGCTTTGGGGACTAGCGATCCTGGGCTCCACCTGGGTGGCCCTGACCACGGGAGCCTTGGGCCTGGAGCTGCCCTTGTCCTGCCAGGAAGTCCTGTGGCCACTGCCCGCCTACTTGCTGGTGTCCGCCGGCTGCTATGCCCTGGGCACTGTGGGCTATCGTGTGGCCACTTTTCATGACTGCGAGGACGCCGCGCGCGAGCTGCAGAGCCAGATACAGGAGGCCCGAGCCGACTTAGCCCGCAGGGGGCTGCGCTTCTGACAGCCTAACCCCATTCCTGTCCGGACAGCCCTTCCTCCCATTTCCCATTAAAGAGCCAGTTTATTTTCTAACTTCGTTTAGTTTGAGTATGGAAAATGGGTATTGGGGATTCTATGTACTAACGGTCGAGAAGTGAATGTGAAAGAACCACCTTCTTGAGGCCATCTCAGCCTTTATCTTTGCATCTTGCTGGTGTTCCCATTTTTGCTCCCAAGGAGGCAAAGACCCCTTCTCAATATTTCTCAGGATGGAAATGACATTTCACTTTCCTGGTCCTTTCAACCCTGTAGGAAGTACTTCTTCTTCTTCTTTTTTTTTTTTTTTTGAGACGGAGCCTTGCTCTGTCGTCCAGGCTGGAGTGCAGTGGCGTGATCTCGGCTCACTGTAAGCTCCGCCTCCCGGGTTCACGCTATTCTCCTGCCTCAGCCTCCTGAGTAGCTGGGACTGCAGGCGCCTGCCACCACGGCTGGCTAATTTTTTGTATTTTTAGTAGAGTCGGGGTTTCACCGTGTTGGCCAGGATGGTCTGATCTCCTGACCTCGTAATCCGCCCGCCTCGGCCTCCCAAAGTGCTGGGATTACAGGTGTGAGTCACCGCGCCCGGCGTACTACTTCTTTTTTTTTTTTTTGAGACAGGGTCTCACTCTGTTGCCCAGGCTGGAGTGCAGTGGTGCAATCATGGCTCACTGCAGCCTCACCCTCCCAGGCTCAAACAGTTCTCCCACCTCAGCCTCCAGAGTAGCTGGGACTACAGGCATATGCCACCACACCACCAGGCTAATGTTTAATTTTTTGTAGTGACAGGGTCTCGCTGTGTTGCTCAGGCTGTTCTCAAACTCCTGGGCTCAAGTGATCCTCCTGCCTGGGTCTCCCAAAGTGCTGTGATTACAGACATAAGCCACCTTACCTGGCCAGAAGTACTTTCTTGAAGCCTAACTTCCATTTTTCATAACATCCAAGTTTTGTTATTTTTAAGGCCTTCCTGGGTCTTTCCAACCTTTTGGTTCTTTGAGATACCTTTTCTGAGCCTACCCTACCAACCTGAGAATAACTGTGGATCTATCCTTCACCAAACCAGGCAGGTTTAGAATTATGAGTAGAGAATGAACCATCGTGGGCAGGGGTGGGGAACACTTTATTTTAAGGCATATTCATATCAGCATATAAGGCATATTCATATCACAATGGCACGATCTCAGCTCACTGCAACCTCCACCTCCTGGGTTCAAGCAATTCTCCTGCCTCAGCCTCCCAAGTAGCTGGGATTACAGGCATGTGCCACCATGCCTGGCTAATTTTGTATTTTTAGTAGAGATGGGGTTTCACCATGTTAGTCAGGTTGGTCTTGAACTCCTGACCTCAGGCGATCCGCCCACCTTGGCCTCCCAAAGTGCTGAGATTACAGGCGTGAGCCACCGCGCCCGGCCTTTTAAGGCATATTCTAAAGATAGCACCCCAACCTCCAAAATAAAAAAAAAAATCTCTAAAAAATAAAAAGTGATTTCATCTCCTAGGCCCCAATCAATCATCTAAGTAAAGCTTTTTCTTTGGTCCCTTTATCCTCAAAGTCATCTCTTGTTCCCACAACCCACTGCACCTGGGAAGCTGGACAGCAGGCCCAGCTGAAACAAGGAGGTCTCTTTGGTTCAGGTTGGCACTAAGGTGCCCAGTGGTCAGATGAGCAGCCTCAGGTTTGCAGGAGCCAGTAGTTCCTGTCTTGCTCCTGGGGGTACTTCCAGAAAAGCCAGAAGCGGATAAAGCTGGTGACGATTCCTGGAAAGTTGGACACCTGAAATCACAAGAACTGCTATGAGGAGAGGAGCCAGTTTTCCATCTTGCACCCCTGTCACCCCATCCTGGTTGTGCTTACCATGATATAGGGATCTCTGAGTCGAAACCCATAGAGGCACCAGGAGGCAGAGGTGAGAAGGGTAGCAATGGTGAGTGGGTAGGAGAGACATTGGGTTGATTTAGTTTGAATCACCTTAGCCTGTGGGAAAGAATGGAAGACTCTCTTGGCCCAAGCACATCGTAAAGCTTCACTTGCCTAAGAATTTCCTCAAGAAAAAGGTCAGACACCCTCCCTGATCTGTCACCCAACCTTTCCTGCCTCCCACTCGCCCACTTCTACTGCCTTGTCTTCTTCCAGGGTTTGGATCTCCCCTTCCTCGGGACTGTAAGCCATAATATTTGGCTATGAGAGCCTGACTCTTATCTCTCCTACCTCCTTGGACACCCCCACTCACCAAGTCAGCCAGTGGTGAGAGGTACATGCTGATGGTGAAGACACTGCAGAAGAGGCCCAACTGCTGAAGCCGGGCCTCAGGGTTGGGTACCAGGAGCCAAAAGTAGCCATAACCCAGGAGAAGGACCCCTAGCAGGGTTGCAGTCTGTAGGAGCACAACACGCTGCAGGGGAGAGAGTACCCTTACTTCCAGATGTGCACTCTGACTTCCCTGCTAGAGTTAATTCATCCTGCCTTCTCTAGTGCTCCAATGGGGAAGCCAAACTGTCTAGGCCTCCAGCACTGCACTGTCACAGCTCTTTCCCACCACCAACTTGATAGGAAAGTCTTATCCACCCACAACACTGGAGACTTCTGGGGGAGATAAAGATGTGTTTTTTTCTGTGTGCTTGGCACACACAGTAGGAGCTTCATAAATGCTTGTGTGATTTAGCAGGGACGCAGAGCTAATCATCTCATTCTCACCCACAGGCCCTGGCTCTGAAAGAAATATCAGAGACAAAAGCCCTTTCCCCTTAGCTTGTTGGCTGAAGCCCAGGGCAGGCAGCATAGGCATCTCAGGCTAGGCAGAGCTACCAGCCTTGCCTAAATGGGGGCAATGTGTTCATCTCAGAAGGCTGGCTTCATAGAGGAAGGGGACCTGCAAGGCTGGAGAGGCCTTCCTGGAAAGGGTGGCAGTGCCAGCTGTTACAGTCTTCTAGGAAATAGTGTTTGCCCTGCCAGCAAGGCAGGGCGTGCAGCAGATAGGTGGGTCCAAGGGAGGGCCTCTACCTTCCGAGGGCAGTAATGCAGATATGCCAAGATATACAGGGTCTGAAGCGCAGCACCCACTGTGTTGACGACGATGAGGATCCCGTCTCCCTTCAAAGCCCCATAACTCAGCCAGCCCAGGTTGCTGCAGGGTGGAGGGGATGGACATGGCTCAAAGGGTTCAGTGTGAGAGGAGGACCCAAAGGGTCTTTCACTCTTTTTTTTTTTTGAGACGTAGTCTCGCTCTGTCGCCCAGGCTGGAGTGCGGTGGCACGATCTCGGCTCACTGCAAGCTCCGCCTCCTGGGTTCACGCCATTCTCCTGCCTCAGCCTCCCGAGTAGCTGGGACTACAGGCGCCCGGCACCACGCCCGGCTAATTTTTTGTATTTTTAGTAGAGACGGGGTTTCACCGTGTTAGCCAGGATGGTCTGGATCTCCTGACCTCGTGATCCGCCCGTCTCGGCCTCCCAAAGTGCAGGGATTACAGGCGTGAGCCACCGCGCCCGGCCAAGCCTCTTTCACTCTTGCTCCTCCTGCCCCGCCCCCACCTCCCTCTCGTAGCCTTTCCCACTACCGCAGCCGTCGGCCCCTCACTTGACTTCCGTGGTGAGAAAGGGCAGGAACTGGACGTTGTCCACACTCCGGGTCATTCGCATGTGCCTGAGGTCCGAGCTGTAATGGGGCCCCGAAGGGAGGGGTGAGGGGTGGGAAGGGAGAAGCAGAGTGCTAGAGGGGGATGCCCAATGCCTGTCATCCTTTCCGGACCACCGCAGACCCCGCCCCCCTCTCCCCCCCCGCCAGCTATCCTGCCTTCTCCTTCAGGCCTAGTGACCAGCCTCGCCCTTGTACCCCGGTCCCCTCGACCCGATCCCACTTTGATCCCGGTTCCGGACGAGCCAGGTGCTGTGGCCACGTCTCTGTCCCCTCTCTCTCCTTTCGTGACTGCCTAGTCCTCCCCAACCCAGCCCGGCCGCACTCTCACAGGCCGGCGGAGAACATGCCAAGGGTGAAGACCACGCATGCTCCGTAAATGAGCGAGTCCAGAAAGCCGCCCGCCTCCATTACGACTAGAGTCGGATCCCGCGCCCAGCGCCCGCCGCGAGCCTGCGGTTGCCGGGATCTACTGCAGCCCCGACCTGCGGCTCTGGAGCCCCGCCCCGCGCACTCGGCTCCGCCCCCGCACGCTCGGGCCGTCCCTCCGGAAACTGCGCCGAAGCCCCACCCTCCCTCCGACGCCGAACCGGAACTCGCGCCTCTCTCCTCCGAGCGCCTTCCCAGTGCCCTGGTCCAGACCTCCTCCATGTCCCGGTCAGTCCCCTTCCTAGGGCTCCGCGGGTGTGTCCCCGATACCTGCCGTTGCTCACACTCTGCCTACCCCTTGGATCATCTAGACCCCCCTAGTCTCAACGCTCGTGTTCGCACAGGCCTGTGCGCCTTCGGCGGTGGACCTCCAAACAAAAGCTTGCTAGTTTAACAAGACTTCAGCACGCTTTCCATCCAGAGCTCCACATCAGAACCTCAGTTGCCCAGGGTTTGGGAAGTTTTTTTCTGGAGTTTGCTGCCGAAGCCTTTTCTCAAAATAACACATTGCCAGGAATCACCAAGCCTTCCTCTTTTGCCCTCCCTCTCGGGTCAACTTTACATGACGTGGCCAATCCACTGACGCCTCTATCACTGACCCCCCGGTCCAACCCACTTGTTACTGGGAACTTTCCCTCCCAGCCTCCCACACGTCTCTGCTAGTGTGGCTGTGGGGCGGGGCCGCATGCCTCAGCTGGCGTTCCCAGCTTCCCCGACTCACCGAAACAGCATGAGTACCTGAATGGTAGTATGCCAAAGCCCTGCGGTGAGGGGATGGGAGTGGGGTAGAGGTTGGATAGGAAGAACTTCCAGAGTGGAGTGCAGCTCAGAACCCGAGAGACAGCTGTCAGGAGCACTCCGGTCCTGGACAACCCTCAAGAGGAGGAAACACCCCACCCTTTTGGCCTCGTGAGGGGCACACATTCTTTGGAGAGAAAGAAATTCAAACCCACTTGCTACTGTTGTAGCACAGAGAGCCTCGCACTTTGCAGGGACTCAATGGTCATATGTTTTAATATGGAGTTGCAGAAAAGCATGTCCGAAAAAACACATTGCTTTATTTTGAGACAAAGAACATTGTATAAAAAAACTCCAGTTGTAGAAATCAGGACAGACACACAGCAACTTATATACAGATACTGTACACGTGGGCCCTGCCCTTTAGGCTACACTCTAGGCAGAATGTACACATGGGCACTGCCCTTAACAGCTACACTCTAAGAACAGGTTGGCACAGCCCCCCTGCTGGCACAGCTCTGGGGAGTGCTGCCCCAGGATGGGAGAGAATGCAGTACCTGGCTACAAACTTCTCTGTGGCAGCTCCACAGATGAGGTCTTGCTGGGAGATGCTGCGTCAGCCCAAGCATGCTGCCTCTCCTGTACCTGGTTCCCAAGCAAGAAACTGTTTCTTGCTTTTCCTTCAGTCAGTTCATCTGGGCATCCTGGCTCTCTCCTGGAGGGGGCATCTTTGACAAGCTTTGCCCATCCACGTGGCCCCTTCCAGCTCAGCTCCCACTGTGCCTTAAGGGACCATGTCTGCACAGCTTGTTTCTTTGGCTTAAAGGCAGGAATGGTGGGAAAGGACTGTCTCCACTTCTTTCTCCATCCCTCCGAGGTGAAGGTGGGGATGGCACTGCCGGGCTGGTTGGCCTCCTTCCGGTTGAAACCCTTAATACTGACCCGTTTTGAGGCTGCTAGGTGATAGCTTATGCCTGTGGTGGGAGTGGTTCCCAGGGCTGGGGGCTCTGAAAGTGGCCCCAAGACAGGTTTGGAGTGCCTGTCCCTCTCTTCAGCCTGTCCCTCTTTAAGGCCAGGTGTGGCATACACCTTCACGGGGTTTGCAGCAGCAGAAGTGGAAGGAGCAGCACAGTCCAGGCAAGTGGGAAGAGGCGTGGGGCAGCACTGTGACCGATGCTATGTAGAACCCGCACCTCTGGGTCATCTGCAAGGTGAGAGGGCAAAGGCCACCAATGTGAGTGGCTCCACTATTTGCACTGGCTCTCAGCCCAACAGGATTCCCTCAGCCTCAGCCTGGTAAAGGAGCCACCTCCTGTACCCAACCTCTTCAAGCAGACCCCTTCCTGTGCCCCAGGCCCAGTTTGCTCCAGCTACCCACCTGCTGCAAGTCTCTTCTCCTGTGGATTGTCATGGGCCTGAGGACTGTGAGCTGAAAGACAAGAGTGGTAGTAGATCAGGTACTGTATCAAAGAGGCAGAGGGCTGTAAGTATGAGTGGGCTGGGCTGCAAGACTTCTATACCATCCTAGATCACTAGACCGCACCCAGCATAGAGATGGAGGAAGGAGGCCCACAGGGCTCTGACACTCACTGATTTTGCCACTGACAGTCACCTTCAACCTCAAGCAGCGGTCTTCATGCTGGTGGATGGGTTTGGCTGCAAGATAAGCCCACAGGGGTTAAATAAGAAACCTTTGCTGGAAGAAAATGTAAGTCCAAATGCCCCTCGCCCTGCTTTCTCAGCTCCCTACTCAATTTCATTCTTCTCTTCCCTCTAACCTTGATTCCTATCCTCCTTAGTTTTTGCTAACTTCCTGCCCAATGTTCAGCCCAGCCTCTCATTCTTTGGAAATAACCCTCAGCTTTGGCAGTGGTGACAAAAAGAACATAGACACTGCCCCTCCCCACATTTCATCCTTCATTCCTCCGAGTCCGAATATGTTCCTCTTGCCTGGGCCACTTAATACTACTCTTAGGCCAGGCGCGGTGGCTCACACATGTAATCCCAGCACTTTGAGAGGCCGAGGTGGGCGGATCACGAGGTCAGGAGTTCGAGACCAGCCTGGCCAATATGGTGAAACCCTGTCTCTAAAATACAAAAATTAGCTGGGCATGGTGGCACATGCCTGTAGTCCCAGCTACTCGGGAGGCTGAGGCAGAAGAATCAATTGAACCCTGGAGGTGGAGGTTGCAGCAAGTCGAGATCGTGCCACTGCACTCCAGTCTGGGCGACAGAGCGAGACTCTGTCTCAGAAAAAAAACAAAAACAAAAACAAAAACTACTCCTGCCTAGCCCCCACTGACAGAGTCCTAGATTCATCTTATACAAAGCTGATCTCATAACTTTCTTTTTGAAACGGAGTCTCACTCTGTCACCCAGGCTGGAGTACAATGGTGTGATCTCGGCTCACTGTAACCTCACATCTCCTGGGTTCAAGCGATCCTCCTGCCTCAGCCTATTGAGTAGCTGGGACTACAGAGGTGCGCCACCACACTCGGCTAATTTTTGTATTTTTTTAGTAGAGTTGGGGTTTCACCATGTTGGCCAGGCTGGTCTTGAACTCCTGATCCTAGGTGATCCACCCACCTCGGCCTCCCAAAGTGCTGGATGATCTCATAACTTTTAAAATCCATCAGGCCATGCGCGGTGGTTCATGCCTATAATCCCAGCACTTTGGGAGGCTGAGGCGGGCAGATCACTTGAGGTCAGGAGTTCGAGACCAGTCTGACCAACATGGTGAAACCCCATCTCTACTAAAAATACAAAATTAGCTGGGCGTGGTGGCAGGTGCCTGTAATCCCAGCTATTTGGGAGGTTGAGGCAGGAGAATTGCTTGAATCTGAGAGGTAGAGGTTGCAGTGAGCAGAGATCACACCACTGCACTCCAGCCTGGGCGACAAGAGTGAAACTCCATCTCAAGAGTAATAATAATAATAAAATAAAATAAAACCCATCAGTGGCGAGAGCCCTCAGGATAAAGTCCAAACTCCTTATCACCTTTTAGTTCCCCCATGGTCTGTTCTGTCCACCTCTCCAGGCTCACATCTCCTCACTTCCTGTGTCCCTCCAACTCCAGCCAGGCTGAGCCACAGGAAGTTCCCTGAAGATGTCATGCTCCCTTTGTACGTGTGCCTTCATGCCTGGCCAGCTCCTCTGCTTGTCCTGAGCTCTGGGACCATCTTCCCCACTGAGCCTTCTCTGAGCCCCATAGCCTGGCAGGTGCCCAGGTCATTTTCCCAAGGCCCCTGTGTTCATGTCTACTGTAGCACACTGTTCTAAGGGTCTCTTAACCTATGTGTGTTTCTTCCCAGCTTCCTTGAGGACAGGGGCTCTGTAGTGTTTTATTTATCTTTGTGCTCATAGCGCTAAACAGAGTGCCCAGCACATAGTAGAAGCTCACTCACATTGGGATGTAGATGAATGAAAATAGAATTCAAGATCGGAAGGGGCCCTCTGCTGCTGGACTCTGCACCAAGCATGTACCCAAGCATGTATGTGATGGCAAAAAAGAAACACAGACACTGTCCCCTCACAGGCACTCACAGATGTAGTAGTAGCTGTGTCCTTCTTTGAACTCCTTGCCCAGGGTGAAAGGTGTGAAGCGCTGGAACTTCTCAGACAGCTTCTCCGGGCCATGCTTGGCACTGGGCCGGTTGCACTGCCAGCGGACTTGGTCCTTGGACTGGGGCTGGCACAGCTGGTACTCCTCATGCTCCACCAGGTACAGTATGTACTGCTCCATGGCAGCATCTGCCACAGAGTGATCCTCATAGTGCGGACAGATGATGTCCACGTAGTCATTCAGCTGCACATGTATGGTGTAGTCCTCATTCCGGAACCTGGGGACACACACAGGGGGAAGAAGCAGGTGGTCATTCAGAAGCCAGGCCAGATCCTTGGGCCTCTGAATGTTTACATGACCTCTCACATTTCACACTGGACCCCAAGAGATTTTTCCGAAGTTTCAACTCCCAATATGTACTGATCTTGATGTCTTACATTTCTCTCTGCCATCTCTAAACATTCCCCCGCACCATCACTGTCTCCTGTTGGTCCTTCAAATAGCATTCACTCAGTATCTTTCGGGTACCAAAGCATTTTCCATAACCCCCCTGATACTTACCTGATATTTAGATGGGCTTCTACCTATTTCTGTAGCTCACTTATCATTCTCTTCTACCCATAAATATTTCCCCAAATCTGTTCTACCAGTTGCTCCTTTTAAATGCTGTTAGGCCTCAATCTGAGACCCCCACAGGTCCATTCTGTAATCAGAATCCAGGAAACCCTTTCTCTTTACCATGCTAGCCTGGAGCCTCCAACACATCTGTGTCTTCACTTTCCTTACTCCTCTCACATTTCCCCGGACCCACTGAGTAGATCTCACATTTCCCAGCTTCACTTTTCCTCAAAAGTGAAGCTGGTATACCCGGGCCCACAGATAATGCCCCAGTCCTTTAAGTTAAATCACTCTCATCAATTCATTCAGCCCCCTCAAATCTTCCCTTTCTAGCTACTCAAAGTTATACACTGGTCTCCTTTTCCCCTTCTCAGAGCACCCCAAAACAACCCTGTCCTTTTATCTCTAAAAGCCACACTTCCACCTCCCCCTAGATGAAATGCTGGAGCTCTGAGCTTGAGCTTGAGACGGCCTCTCCCCTCTCCCCTCTCTCCCCTCTCTCCTCCTCTCCCCTCCTCTCCCCTCTTCCCAAGGTGGAGCCAGCACCCCTCCCCTAGTTCATTCCCCCTGGCCCCACCGGCTCCAGCCTGACTGCCCACCAGCCCCTCCCCACCAGCTCCAGACACCTGGCTCCAGCCTGGGTGGGGTCCCAGTAGGGGGAAAAGTGCTTCCCCCCACCCCGCAAGCTGGTCAGTTTCTCTAATTCCCCCAGGCACTGCCAGCTAGAGACCCAGCAGAATTAGCGCCAACTTGCTTCGAACTGAAAGCCCTGGCCACGGCTGGGAGGGCGAGGAAGGAGTCAGGCAGAGAGGACTCGGAGGTGGGCACCCACTGCCCAATCAGCATGACCCCTGAGAGGCCAGACTTTGCAGCAGCGTGCCAGCGCCCAAACTGGGCTTACCAGGCCCCTCCCCCACCCTGGGGAAAAGAGAGAGAGGAGCAGAGAGAGGCTTTTAAAATTCCTCTCTGGAGAGATAAACATAGAAGCCATTTCAGAACAGGTATTTCAGCTCTGGGCCTGGCGTCTTTCCCTCATTCCCGTGACGGGCACTGACTCATTCCTCATCCACCTCTGCTACCCGCCCCAGCACTCATGAGAACCTGTGAAAACTTACCTTGTCAAATGTGCACAGCCCCCAGGACCCCAGGAGGGCACAGCGCCCACTCACCCCCAACAGTGTCCTCCAAACAAAGGGAGCTGGCAGGTCAGAATGAGGGGCCTGCCCTCCAGCATGAGGGAGGCTGGCGCCCTTCTCAGCATGCTGCCCCCGCCTGAGGCCTGGAGATCCCAGGGCTGCTGCCCACTGGCCTGAGTCACCCATGCCAGCCTCACCTACCCCGTTCATTGTTGCCTCATATTTGCCCCCACGCTGGGCCCAGCTTGGCTGCCTACGGACTCTACTCTGGACTGGCGTCTCTTTAGTCCTGGGTATGATAGGGTGTGCGTGTGTGTGTGTGTGTGGCCAGAGGGTCACCCATCAGCCCCCTCTCCTGGGGGTACAGTCTGCTGTACTTAGCCTTCATTTGACTCTTGCTCCCCATCTGGGAAAGGGGGGCAGCGGCGTCAGGGAAGGCGGGGAGGTGGGTAAGGAAGAGGCTCCTTCCTGAAAGAGAGGAAACCTGGGAGCTTGGGAACGGAAAAGGCCAGGGTCCCCCCCTCCCTACTCATGGCTTCCTGTCCCCTCCTCCTCCTCCAGTCAACACCTGGCATGGGCATAAACAGGGACTTTGCTCTCTCCCATACTAGGGCGAGATGCATCAGGTCAAGGAGGCAAAGCACAGGGAGCGGGTGGCGGAGGGCTGGCTGAGCCTCCCCAGCGTCCATGGGCAGGAGGGCATTGCCCTCTGGGGTTGGCAGCTGGCTGTTCTCTCCCCCACCCTAACAAGCCACAGACAACAGACTGCCTCACCAGACGATGACACGGGGTCAGAGGAAGCTGGCACAACGTATTTCTCAAGGGGAGTGGGGGGCAAGCTTGCTAGGGCCGAGAGTGGCTAAGCCGGTGAGATGGCTTTCGTGATACCAAGCTGCCCACTTCTCTCCCTGCTCCTCCCTACCACCCTCTCCTGTATTCCCTCAAATATTGTTCCCATAACTTCAGAAAACTCAAGGGCAAGAACAAAGGGGCCGACAGAGTCTTCCTCCCAGTACCATTTGCCTCACAGCCCTAAACCTGCCCAGGAGAAATTAACTCCTTCCTGCCCAGAGCCTTCTGTAACCCCTTTAACCTCTTCTGTTCCTTCTGAAGCTTTCCCATGATCTCCCTCTCCCAGCTCTTCGCTTTTACTACTTGAGAGCCCCATAAACAGGTGATTCCCTCAGCCTACCCATGCACAGCATGTGCCTCACTCATGCCACCCCAAAAGACCCCTAGTGAGGGACTTTCCAGGTTTGCTTTAAATACAGGGTGAATGCATAATGAATGCCTACAGCCCAGCTCTCTCCTGAGAGGTCCTTCCAGGGTTACCTTGAGCATTCTGTGCACTCTTGATGTCACACCAGGTATCTGTCAGTGTGGTCAGATACCCAAAGGACACACAAGGAGAGGCGTGGAGGCTTTCACAGTGGGGGGGTGGGGGGCCTGGAACAAGGGCCCTGGCTGCCAGGGGCAAAGTCTATGCTGAAGGCAGGAACTGCCCAGCATGAATCCCTCACTTTAGAGTAATAGGGGTGCCAGAGAGAAGGAAGGG
Source organism: Pan troglodytes (assembly GCF_028858775.2). Classification (NCBI taxonomy): domain Eukaryota; kingdom Metazoa; phylum Chordata; class Mammalia; order Primates; family Hominidae; genus Pan; species Pan troglodytes. Next base: position 94,064,648 of record NC_072398.2, read on the forward strand.
AAGGGCAGATATAAGCCCATGCAAGTAGACACAAGCATGCCCCGGGGTGGGGTGCTCCCAGATATGACGGAGAAGTGAGGGGAGGAAAATCTACAGCCGCCCTCCTACCTCGGTCATCTACTCTAGGCTCAGCTCAGGGGTTGGCCGGGACAGTTATCCCGGTGGGGTAGTGCCAGCCGGGAGCCCAGGCTGCCAGCGGGAGTCTCGAGGCTTACTTGGGATTTGAACTGTTCCAGAAGACGGTGTGGCGATCAGCAGCGGCCAGACTGCAGCACAGACCCAAGAGAGGGGCCCAGAGGAACTCCATAGCGCGGGGCCTGGCCAGGCCGAGCGGGGACGCGGGTGTCCTATGGGTCTGGGTTCCCACTGGCTTTCTCCGCGGCGCAGTCAGCGCTGGGCTCACAGATCTGGCCCCTTCGCCTAGCGACTCCGCCTTTTGGGCCGGCGCCGCCCGACACCCCGCCCCGCCCTCGCCCCGCCCGGCGCGCGGCTGCCCGGGGGCTTGGGGGCTGGGGAGGTGGAGGAGGGGCGGGGTGGGGAGGCGAGGAGGCTGGGGGTGCAGGAAAGAGCGAAGCGCGCTCCTCTGCCCCCGCAGATCTGCTCAGAGATGTGTGTTCGCTCACTTGTGGGTCTGCGTGGAGCTTTGTGAGCCTGTCCGGGTGGTGGGCTTGCGTCCCTGGGCGCAGTCGCGTGCGGGAGAAGGGAAGAACTCGCAAGTGCGAGTCTGCGAACGCGGGGGTGCAGGACACGGCTTTGCTGCTCCGCGCGCGGACCTTGCAGGGTGCGAGGTTTTTGACATGCCCCGCACCTTTCCGAGCCTCGCGTGCCCAGGCTCGGGCGCCCGCGTTTCCACACTCTCCTCCTCCCCCATCCCCTTCCCGGACTCTGCGCTCGACTGCCCCTCCCCACACACACGCGGCTGTTTGTTTTTGTTGGGTTTGTCAATGTTGTCTTTGTTCTGGAGATTGTGTCATCGCCTAGATGCCGGGAATAAAGTGCAACGCTTTGTGTGATCGAGTGTGTAACGTGTGCGGCCGGGGCTAAGGGCGCCTCTGTCCATCACATCAGTGCCTGCGCGCAGGAGCGACACGCGGGACCCTGGGCTCGAGAGGGGGCCGTTCTTATTTTAGATAAGTCAAAGAGCACTAATAACCTGAGTATATGTAACAACACACGCGTACACCGTGCGAACAGGCTCTTGAATATGGACTGTGAGAATCTGGGCATGAAGGGTGACAAACTGTAACCACACATGAAATACGTGTGATGGCGCGCTAGCATGAAAGCATTTGTGAGTAGTATCACAGCCGCGTGTGTGGAAGCGTGTGAAACTCTTTGACAGACGTATGCTAATGTTTGTGAACAGCGTGTGAAGAGGAGGGGAGACGCGTACCGGCGTGCAGCGGGGGTGGGGTGGAACGGAGGGGCGTTTGTGCGCAGTCCTCAGGCTGCACAGCTGGAGCTGGCCCAGTCTGAGCTGGGGCTCCCAGTCAGTCGGGCCCCAGTACCCGGCTCGGGCCCCCTCCCCCGCGCTGTGTAAACAAACCCGCTGGAATTTGCCTCTCGGGGCTCTTCTCCCCGCCTGGATCTGCTGCCGTCTGGAGAGGGCTTGGCGGGCGGGTGTCAGCTCCTGCGGTGGAGAGGGCGGGCAGGTGTTTGATTAGGCTCACGAGTGAGCCCGGAGTGGGAGAGCCGAATGCTGTGTGTCTGCGTGCGTTTGGTGGTTTACGTGTGTGGTTGTGTGGCTGTGTGCGCACCAGGTTGGTGTTGTGAGTGTGTGTGCGCATCCTCGCTGCGCATCGCGGGAAGCCACGGACCCGGGGCCCCTGGCCAGCTCCGGCCCAGCTTCTCCAGTTCCCAGGCCGTTTCATCCTCCTATTTTACGGCCAGGCCTGGCTACAGCCCCTGTAATTACGCGGGGCCCGGACGCCGCAGCAAGTCTGGCGCTGACCCCGCCGGGGAGGAGCCTGGAGCTGGGGAGGGCCCAGCCGGCTCCCCACTGCACCACCACGTGCGCTGAGGCCGCTGGAGGCCGTATTCGCTGCGTTTACAATAAACATAGAGTACCAACGGCCTCTAACCCCGTGGCCGGGTCAGGGCCGGGTTTTGCGCACGGCCAGCGCCACCCCCCTCTCCCTCGGGCACCTGCCCCAGGCGACGTGCCCAGCCAAGCGTTTGCCCGAGGTGCGGCCCGCTCCTCTCGCCCAGGACGAAGTCCACCCGCCGACTTCTCCCAGGGCGGCACCTCACGCGCCTTTTGCTCACCTAGGAGGACACCTGGGTGTCGACCTCCCACGTGGCCCCGGCGAGAGTACTGCCTCCCAGTTCGGGCATTCCATAGAGTCAAAGCTCCAGGAGGACATGGGTTTTTGTTTTGTTCATTATCTTACTGCCAGCACCTGGCACAGCATCTAGCACATACAGTAGATGGTCAGTAAATATCTGTGGAGTGAGTGAAATCACTCACTGTTCAGTGAAGGAACTTAACTTCTGCTGGACATAACTGTTCTGAAAAGGAGCCAGCAGGGGGGTTGAAGAGGGGAGGGATGCTGGTAGCTCTTTAGAGCAGGTGGCCCGGGTTGCCTCTTGGAGGAGACAGCTTTGGGCCGGATTCCCTGGTTTCTCTGACCACTGGGACTGGGCGGGGACGTGTGAAGTCCCACGCTGCAGCTGCTTGGGCCAGGCAGGTTCGGGCTCGCTGGGCCCAGTCTGGCGGGGCCACGTCAGCTCTTGCCTGCGTCTAGGTCTGGAGCAAGCTGGGTGCAGAAGCGTGCATGGAAATTCTGCGCACCGACAAGACCCGGAGCCCTCTTTCCCTGCTTTGGTGCTGTCCCCAGTATTCTCATCTCACTTCGGGCATTGATCCCATCACTCTCTATCCACTCCCCTATCCATATGGGGGTCGATCATCCACCCTACTGGAGCAGCCCTAGACACTGAGTGTTGTGATGAGCTGGGTGTTGCGATGGGCACCGAGAGTGTAAGGATGGGTTTAAGATAAAATCACTACCTTGGGGAGCCCCCAGGCCGGTAGGGGATATTGACAAGCCTCCAGGACAGCAAACTTGCTAAGTGCTCAAGCCCAGACTGCGGCCCTACCACTCACAGTCACACTACCCTGACCCTTCCTGGAGCCCCTGCAATGCCTGCCGTGCTGAGAGGAGAGTTGCAGGCACTGTGCCATTCAGACAGAGATAATAGTAGGGACTTCTGTTCCTGGAGACTCGATCTGCTGACCAACTCTGGGGCCCCCTCCCAGTCCCTTCCTCATGCCAGCCCCCAGCCTGCCCGGGTGGGTCTGCTCTCCATTCTTGCTTCGTGCTGCCTCTTGCCGCAAAATTGTGTGCTTGTGTTGGCTCCCAGCACGTCACCCACAGGCAAACATCTGCGCTTAGTGACGAGAGCTGCCTGAGGTGTCTGTCTGTCTGCCTGTCTGCATGTCTAGGAAATTCCTCCATGAGTCCTTTCTGGAAATTCCTGGGAGGGTAGGAATTTCCTCAGAGGAAATTCCTCTGAGGTCTTGGGGTAGGCCCTGGCTGCCTGGAGGCAGCATTTCCAGTTGGGAACAGGTGCAGGTACTGGATTGCGACTCCTTTGCTGGGTGCCCTGCAGTTTGGGGAGGGGAAGGCAAGAGCTGCAGGGCCCTGGGGCAAGTGAAACCTGGCTCAGCCCCAGGGGGCATCTCTGGGCAATGGGGTGAGGCAGCAGGGGGAGGAGCAGAACCTGGGCTGAGAGCAATCTCTGTCTTACTCCCTCAAGGTCATTTTGAAACATAAAGTATACCCTTCCCCACTTTATTAGTAATGTGCACACATTTTTCAGAAGTTGGAAAATAGGCCGGGCACGGTGGCTCACGCCTGTAATTCCAGCACTTTGGGAGGCTGAGGCGGGTGAATCACTTGAGGTCAGGAGTTTGAGACCAGCCTGGCCAACATGGTGAAACCCCATCTCTCCTAAAAATACAAAAATTAGCTGGGTGTAGTCGTGGGTGCCTGTAATCCCAGCTACTTGGGAGGCTGAGGCAGGAAAATCACTTGAATCTGGGAGGTGGAAGTTGCAGTGAGCTGAGATCGCACCACTGTACTCTAGCGTGGGTAACAGAGTGACACTCCATCTCAAAAAAAAAAAAAAAAAAAGTTGGAAAATAGAGAACAGGAGGATAAGGGGAGGGGAGGACCACCGGCTGCTGTTAACATTGGCCTCCCTGCCCTGCCAGCTTTTTTGCTGGGGAAGAGATTTTGCTTGCTTTTAGACAATGTGATAAACATGACTCATTTCAATTGTGTGCTTCTTTTTTTCCCTTTACAACAGAAGACATTTTCCATGTTATAAACCCTTTGTAAACAATGTTTTAAAGGGAGTGTAATGCTTCATTACGTGAGTATTTCAGAGTTTGCCATTGCAATGAAAGCAGGACATAAATAAACATATCCATGCACATTCAAACATCCCTCAGTTGCTGAGCAGTTGGGTGGATTGGCTCTTAGAATTTAGGACTATTGGCCGGGCATGGTGGCTCACACCTCTAATCCCAGCCCTTTGGGAGGCTGAGGCAGACAGATCACGAGGTCAGGAGTTCGAGACCAGCTTGACCAACATGGTGAAACCCCGTCTCTACTAAAAATACAAAAATTATCCAGGCATGGTGGCACACACCTGTAATCCCAGCTACCCAGGAGGCTGAGGCAGGAGAATCACTTGAACCAGGGAGGCAGAGGTTGCAGTGACCCGAGATCGTGCCACTGCACTCCAGCCTGGGCGACAGAGCAAGACTCTCAAAAAAATAAAAAGAAAAAGAACTTAGGACTATTGGGAGGCTGACCTGGGAGGATCGTGTAAGGCCAGGAGTTAGAAATTAGCCTGGGTGACATTTTGAGAACCCGTCTGTACACAAAATAATAATAATAATAATAATAATAATAAGTTAGCTGGGGTACATAGTGCATGCTACTCTGGAGGCTGAGGCAGGAGGATCACTTGAGTCCGGGAGTTGAGGTTACAGTGAGCTGTGACTATGCCTCTACACTGCAGCCTGGGTGACAGAGCTAGACAATCTCTAAAAAAGAACTTAGAAATAACCTTGCAATTGCCAGGTGCAGTGGCTCACGCCTGTAATCCCAGAACTTTGGGAGGCCGAGGTGGGTGGATCACCTGAGGTCAGGAGTTCGAGATCAGCCTGGACAACAAGGTGAAACCCCGTCTCTACAAAAACTACAAAATTAGCCGGGCATGGTGGCACATGCTTGTAATCTCAGCTACTCAGGAGGCTGAGGCATGAGAATCGCTTGAACCTGGGAAGCAGAGGATATGGTGAGCCGAGATAGTGCCATTGCACTCCAGCCTGGGCAACAAGAGCAAATCTCCATCTCACGAAAAAAAAAAAAAAAAAAGAACCCTGCAATTGACTTAACAACAAACACTTATGGAGCACCTACTGTGGACCGGCTTACATTTGGGCTTACAGATGTGTGAAAAAGCTTTTGATATTGCCAAACCAAAGCCAGATCTTTTGATACTAGTCCAGTTATCTTCTTGAGAATCGAGGTGACTATAACTAAAAGATCTGTTTCTACTTAATCATCTATGGGCTACAGAGTAATTTCAAAATCCTTTAGCGTGGCATTTAAGGCCTTTGGCAACATGGCCCCCACACCACCTCTGTCTCATCTCCTGCCACTCCCCTGGACATATTCTATAAAATTTCCTCCCCACATCCCACTCAGAAGGGGGCCAGACTCTGTGAGGGAAGGTGGAATTCTCCCCAGAAGTCCACTGCAGGGAAGAGGAAATTGGATAGGATGGGAGAGTGGGAGGGAGATGAGAGAGGCAGAAGCTCAGAAGGATGGGACTCAGGTTCCTGCACAGAAAGCAGCAGAAGGTGGTTTATTTTTATTTATTTATTCATTTTTTTGAGAAGGAGTCTCACTCTGTCGCCCAGGCTGAGTGCAGTGGTGCAATCTAGGCTCACTGCAACCTCTGCCTCCTGGGTTCAAGTGATTATTTTGTCCCAGCCTCCTGAGTAGCTGGGATTACAGGCGCACGCCACCATGCCCAGCTAATTTTTGTATTTTTAGTAGAGACAGGGTTTTGCCATGTTGGCCAGCTGGTCTTGAACTCCCAACCTCAGGTGATCAACCCGCCTCGACCTCCCAAAGTGCTGGGATTACAGGCATGAGCCATTGTGCCCGGCCAGAAGATGCTTTATATTGGGGCCTTTTCCACCAGAAATTTACTAATCATTTAAGCCAAACGCTACACTGGGAGGCACTAGGGACTCTGAAATACATCCTTGTCCTAAAGAATGTATAATTCTGGGGCTGGACGCGGTGCCTCATGCCTGTAATCCCAGCACTTTGGGAGGCCGAGGTGGATCACGAGGTCAGGAGTTCAAGACCAACCTGGCCAACATGGTGAAACCCCCATCTCTACTAAAAATACAAAAATTAGCCGGGCATGGCGGTGCGCGCCTGTTGTCCCAGCTACTCAGGAGGCTGAGGCAGAGAATTGCTTGAACCTGGGAGGCGGAGGTTGCAGTGAGCCAAGATCGCGCCACTGCACTCCAGCCTGGGTGACAGAGCGAGACTCCATCTCAAAAACAAAAAAAAAAAGAAGGTATAATTCTGGCAAATGTATAATTAGAATACATGATAAGAAGTATAATAGAGGTATAAGTAGTATAACAAGCTGTAGACTCACAGAGGAAGGAATGTTTATCTGGGGTGGGGAGTGCTTCATAGAAGAGGGTCTATTTGAAATGGGCTTTGGAGAATAAGTAGGCATTCCCATTCAGGGAGGAGGGAACAAAGAACGCAGGTAGAGAGGTGAGAGCTTGTTCAGTGAATACTCTGGCTCAGCTCTCTGTCCTCTGCTCCCCTGACTGTTGCCACTGGAGGAGATGGGGGGAGCAGAGGAGTGGCAGAGGAGGTGGGGAGCAGAGGACAGAGATAGGTGAGAGCTGAGCCATGAGCATGAGTCTGGGAGAAGTCCGGGGTGGCTTGGTGGGCAGGAGTGCTCCTTATGGATAGGAAACGCACGGGAGGAACAGGCCTAGGAAGGACGAATGGAGAGTTCAGTTTGGGACATTATATAAATTTCTGGCTGCAAATAACAGAATACCAGCTACTCGAAGTTTAAGTAAAGGGCTTACTTTCCCCCCATAACAAGCAGTCTGGAAGTGAGACAGGAACTCAACAGTGTCACCGAAGTTCCAGTGCTTCCCCACGCCCTGCTGTCCTCGGGACCATGGTCACAAGATGGCTGCTTCAGCCAGAGAGCTCCATTCAAGCTACAGGAGCCCCAAGAAGAAGGAGTGGGAGCAAAGCGGTCCTATCCTCCCATGGTGCTCTCCCTCTCTCTTTTTTTTTTTGAGTCGGAGTCTTGCCCTGTTGCCCAGGCTGGAGTGCAGTGGCGCGATCTCGACTCACTGCAACCTCCAACTCCTGGGTTCAAGCAATTCTCCCGCCTCAGCCTCCTGAGTAGCTGGGATTACAGGCGCACGCTACCAAGCCCAGGTAATTTTTTTGTGTTTTTAATAGAGACTGGGTTTCACCGTGTTGGTCAGGCTGGTCTCGAACTCCTGATCTCGTGATCCGCCCACCTTGGCCTCCCAAAGTACTGGGATTACAGGCGTGAGCCACTGCACCGGCCACCCCCTTTTTTTTTTTTTTTTTTTTTTGAGACGGAGTCTCACTCTGTCGCCCAGGCTGGAGTGCAGTGGCGCGATCTCGGCTCACTGCAAGCTCCGCCTCCCGGGTTCACGCCATTCTCCTGCCTCAGCCTCCCGAGTAGCTGGGATTACAGGTGCCCGCCACCACGCCCAGCTAATTTTTTGTATTTTTTAGTAGAGACGGGGTTTCACCGTGTTAGCCAGGATGGTCTTGATCTTCTGACCTCGTGATCCACCCGCCTCGGCCTCCCAAAGTGCTGGGATTACAGGCGTGAGCCACGGCGCCCGGAACCCCTCTCCCTTTTTAAAGCCTAGTCAAATGCAGCTGTGAGAAGGGAGAAAAGAGTAGAGCAAGGAGTTCAATCTGTAACTGACTGTGAACAATTGAGATAACTCACTACCTTCTGACCAGCCCAAGGCTCTTTTTATCTGGGACCAGCCCAAGGCTCTCTTTTTATCTGGGAAGAAAATCTTTTCTAGCAACTCCCCAGACAAGGAACAGAACCAGTTCGTGTGTCCACATGTCCGTTGCTACACCCATATCTACAAAGGAGAAGGGAGTGCTCTGACCGGGGCTGGGGCAGGGACCTATCCACCCCTGAATCTGTTCTGCTTCCCAAAGACACTGGAGTTCTATCAGCCTAGAAGCAGGGATTACATGGCTTTTGGGTAAGCAGTGAATAGTATCTGCTGCAGACATGTTGCATTTGAGAAACCAGTGGAACTTCTAGAATGAGGAGTCCCAGGGGCGGTTGGAGGTGAGGGTCTGGAGCTCAGGAAGGTGAGAAGCTCAGAACAATTGTTGCTTGTGAACTCTGAGGCTCATGGGAAGGGTTTCTCCTAGACTGCAATGCTTCAGGCAGGGGAGAAGAGCAAAGACACATAGGGCCAGGAATCCCTTCCTTGTGATTTTGGCTGGGGAGAAATCTGTCCTTTCCAGCTCCTCAACTTTGGCATCCAGGGTGGGAAAGCTGGGTGAGGGACTGGCAGGAGGACATTCACTCTTGGTACAGCCGATAAACCTCTTTTCCACCCCTGGCTAAAATTTTTCACTATAACACAGTATATAAGACCAGGAGTTAGATACTTTTATTTCAGAAGCATTACTTTTATATAATTTTTTTCTCTTTTGCTTTTTTTTGAGACAGAGTCTCACTCTGTCGCCCAGGCTTGAGTGCAGTGGCGTGATCTTGGCTCACTGCAAGCTCTGCCTCCCGTGTACACACCATTCTCCTGCCTCAGCCTCCTGAGTAGCTGGGACTACAGGTGTCCACCACCATGCCCAGTTAATTTTTTTTTGTATTTTTAGTAGAGTTGGGGTTTCACCATGTTAGCCAGGATGGTCTCGATCTCCTGACCTTGTGATCCACCCCCCTCGGCCACCCAAAGTGCTGATATTACAGGTGTGAGCCACCACTCCCGGCCTCTCTTTTTCTTTCTTTCTTTTTTTTCTGAGACAAGGTCTTTCTCTGTCACTCAGGCTGGAGTGCAGTAGCCAGATCTTGGCTCATTGCAGCCTCAACCTCCTGGGCTCAAGCAATCCTCCCATCTCAGCCTCCAGAATAGCAGGGATTACAGGCGTGCACCACCACACCCTGCTAATTTTTGGATTTTTAGTAGAGATGTGGTCTTACCATGTTGGCCAGGCTGGTCTCAAACTGCTGTCTTAAGTGATCTGCCCACCTTGGCCTCCTAAAGTGCTGGGATTACAGGCATGAACCACTGTGCTCTGCCTTTTTTTTTTCTAATTCCAGAAGGAATACATGATTAGTGCAGAAAACGTAGAGAAACACAAATGCAGAGAGAAAAAAATCACCCATAGAAGTTAAGGCTCAGGAACATGCACATTTCTTTATTCTTTTCCCATAGCTCTGTAAGTTTTATGGTCAATATCTTTGAGAAGTTATAGTTTAATGCCTATGTTACAATCAACTTGGAATCCCTTACATTTGTGTAACATTTTATTACAGTCCAGTGTTTTCAGTTGTACATTTTATCACATACTATTTCCTTTTTATAGACTCCTACACATTGCGAGGTGGGCAAAGGCAGGAATTATGTCCCCACGGACTAGGTGAAAAAAACTAAGGCTCCGAAAGGTGATGGTATTCAGAACTCAGATGGGGAGCCAGGCGCAGTGGCTCACGCCTGCAATCCCAGCACGCTGGGGGCTGACGTGGGCAAACTTCAGTTCAGGAATTCGAGACCAGCCTGGGTAATGTGGTGAAACCCCATCTCTCTCTCTCTCTCTTTTTTTTTTTTTTTTTTTCTTGGAGACTGAGTCTCACTCTCACTCTCATTGTGCATTTCCCCTCGCATGGTTCCCGCACAGGCCGACAGGGGCAAGCCCAGGAAGTAGAGGCTACAGTGAACCGAGATGGCATCACTGTGCTCGAGCCTGGGCAACAGAGCGAGACCCTCTCTCAAAACTCAAAAAAAAAAAAAAAAAAAAAAAGGCCAGGTGAGGTGGCTCACTCCTGTAATCCTAGCACTTTAGGAGGCCGGGTGGGCAGATCACCTGAGGTCAGGAGTTTCAGACCAACCTGGCCAACATAGTGAAACCCTAGCTCTACTAAAAATACAAAAATTAGTTGGGCGTGGTGGCGCGTGTCTGTGGTCCCAGCTACTACTTGGGAGGCTGAGTCAGGAGAATATGGCTTGAACCCGGGAGGTGGAGGTTGCAGTGAGCCAAGATTGCACCACTGCACTCCAGCCTGGGCGACAGAGCAAGACTCAGTCTCAAAAAAAAAAAAGAACTCAGGTGGGGTACATTTGATGGGGCTTGGATCTACACCATGCTATTCCTTCTACGCCCACTTGCCTGGCTCTCCTGGGGATAAAGGAGATATGGCACCAAGTGCTATATCTGTATCTGCTGGGAGCAAATGGAGGGAGTCAGTAGAGAAGGTAAAGGAAAGAGCTAGAGAGGGGGCTGGGTGTGGGACAGTCTCAGAGGGAACCTGAGGCGGTTTGTGGGACAGGCTCTGAGATGCAGTCCCCCAGGGCTTAAGCTCACCCTGGCCTGTCCCTGCAGGCAGGTGGGAGATGGCCAGATAATGGACAGCTCATTTGTTTGTATAACAGGTGCTCTGCCTAAGTGCCGCAAGCCACATCCAATAAAGGCAGCTGGTGAACAGGGAGACAGTGCAGAGAGGGGTGGGGTTGGGGGCCCAGCTGTGGAAACTTGGGAAAGTTACCTAACCTCTCTGAGCCTCACCTTTTCTTCATCATAAAATGGGGTCAAGACTACTTTCTCTATGCAATTATTATTATTATTATTATTATTATTATTAATTTATTTACTTTGAGATGGAGTTTCACTCTTATTGCCCAGGCTGGAGTGCAATGGCGCAATCTCAGCTCACCGCAACCTCCGCCTCCCGGGTTCAAGTGATTCTCCTGCCTCAGCCTCCGGAGTAGCTGGGATTACAGACGCCTGCCACCACGCCCCACTAATTTTTTTTTTTTTTTTTTTGAGACGGAGTCTGACTCTGTCACCCAGGCTGGAGTGCAGTGGTGTGATCTCGGCTCACTGCAAGCTCCGCCTCCAGGGTTCATGCCATTCTCTTGCCTCTGCCTCCCAAGCAGCTGGGACTACAGGTGCCCGCCACAATGCCCAGCTAATTTTTTTTTTTTTTTGTATTTTTAGTAGAGATGGGGTTTCACTGTGTTAGCCAGGATGGTCTCGATCTCCTGACCTCGTGACCCGCCCGACTCAGCCTCCCAAAGTGCTGGGATTACAGGCGTGAGCCATTGCGCCTGGCCTCCATGCAATTATTGCAGGCATCGAATGAAATAATAGATGTGCGGGCCTGGCACTTAGCCTGGGGAGTGGGTTGTGCATAAGCACGGGGTGAATTTCCCCTCGCATGGTTCCCGCACAGGCAGAAGGGGGCAAACGTGCTGATAGTGAGGGTAAGGATACAGGGAAGTGGGGAGGAGTTCCAGGATCACGAATGGGATGGGTATGTGGTAAATGCCCTAGGATGAGGTGGCCAAGAATGCTGAGGTTCTGTGAGGGCAGAGTGATGAGTGGGGGAAGTGACTTTTGAGGGTTCTCGGGTGAGGTTGGTGGGCAAGGGCATTCCATGCCCAAAGGAATCCTATGGGCCACACTGCCCTGCCCCTGCATGGGCGAGGGGAAGGTGACAGGGAAGATCTGTCCCCCAGAGCTCCTTCTTCCCTCCTTCCTGGTCCTTTTTCCTCCCCTGGCTCCACTGTAGTCTCCCCCACCCTCCCCTGCTCTCCTTCCTCTTGGCTCTGGCATCATCAAGTCCTCCAACCTTGGCCGGGCACTGTTTGGTCTGAGTTTCGTCTTAAACAGGAGTAGGACTTGATTAAGTAATGGTGGGGGGAGGGTACAAAAAGCACTGAAGAGACAGAGTTTGGGCAGGGGGAATAGGGAGGAGGCCAGGAACCACCCAGAGAGGTAGGGCAGGAGAAAACAGATAGCTGGAATGCCAGGTGGAATGCAGTAAATTCCTTGGGGGTGGCACACCGCACTGTGGCACTCAAAAAAGAGCTCCTCTCCTGGCACAAATCCCCATGTCTGGGGAGGTGTTGGACGTCCTAGGGGAGGTCCTTTGGAGACTGGGCTTATCAGGAAATTGGTTTTAAATGGGCTGAGGGCATACCAGATTGGGCTGGAGAAGGGCCCTTGGGCAAACCCAGGTTGGCTTCAGAAGCAAGCTGAGGGGGTTGTATTTAATTGGGAAGTTGCCCTGGGAATAGTCACAGCATCAGCTCATGTTTATAGAACATGTTCCTTATTCCAGGCTCATTTGAAGCACTTTGTGTACATTAATGCACTTAATCTTCACAGTCATCATAAGAGGTAGGTAGAATTATTATCTTTATTTTATTTTATTTTATTTTTTTGAGATAGGATCTCACGTTGTCACCCAGGCTGGAGTGCAGCGGCACCATCATAGCTCACTACAGCCTCGACCTCCTGGTTCAAAGTGAGCCTTTTCCTCAGCCTCTTGAGTAGCTTTGACTGCAGGTGCACGCCACCACCGCCCAGCTAATTTTCGTATTTTTAGTAGAGACGGGTTTTCCTCATGTTGGCCAGGCTAGTCTTGACTCCTGACCTTAAGTGATCCGCCTGTCTCGGCCTCCCAGTGTACTGGGATTACAGGTGTGAGCCACCATACCCGGCCTATAGAGCTGTTCTCTTTCTTCTGGGATGACTGAGGTGATGAGATGGCAGTCGAAGACTATATTTTGCCTCCCTGACAAATATACTTGGCCTCCCTGCAGGCATTGCATTTGCAAGCCAGTTCTTCATCCTCACACATGACAATTCCAGGGCCTTAAATCCCAATCCCATGTTCTCTCTCCACTTCTCTATCTCAAAGCACTATTCCCAGGCTCTAATTTACAACTTCTCAATCCATTTTTCACCATGTTGGCCAGGCTGGTCTCGAACACCTGACCTTAAGTGATCTGCCCACCTCGGCCTCCCAAAGTGCTGGGATTACAGGTGTGAGCACTTTAAATTTAACTTGCTGAAATAGAGCTCCTTGTCATTTCTTCAAAACACAGGTCTGCTCCTGATTTCCTTGGCTTGTTTATGGTTTGAGTGGGATCACCCTATCTCCCAGGTGCTGTAGCGGGCAATATCCTGAGACTGGCCAGTCCCAGCACAGCAGCCCCAGGCCACAGGGATTGGTTTGGGAAAGGGAATGTAGTCTAAGACAGGATAAACGGGAATCTCCAAAAAAATTGAGGGGAATGGAAGCTGGGCAAGCAAACAAGCAGATTTAACTAGAAGAGCCTGGTAGCTTGAGGTTGCAGAAAGGAGGGAAGGATGTTTTTAAGGGATGGGGAAACCCAGGCCCAGTTGTTGATAAAGAGGAAAGAATTCATGAGAGTCTATGCCCAGATTAACTGCCGCTTCCCCAGGCCTCACCTAGGTGAAAAGCTTAGTACTCAGGAGGCTGAGGCGGGAGGATCCACTAGAGCCCAGGGGTCTGAGGGTGCAGTGCACTCCAGCCTGGGCAACAGAGTGAGGGCCCTGTCTTTATTTATTTTTTATTTTTTTTGAGACAGAGTCTTTCTCTTGTTGCTCAGGCTGGAGTGCCGTGGCGGGATCTCGGCTCACTGCAACCTCTACTTCCCGGGTTCAAGTGATTCTCCTACCTCAGCCTCCCAAGTAGGTGGGTTTACAGGCGTCCGCCACCACGCCCATATAATTTTTGTATTCTTAGTAGAGATGGGGTTTCACCTTGCTGGCCATGCTGGTCTCGAACACCTGATTTCAAGTGATCCACCCGCCTCAGCCTCCCAAATTGCTGGGATTACAGATGTGAGCCACTGCACCTGGCCTCAAGAGCCTGTCTTTAAAAAGAAAAAAAAAAAAAAGTTTGGGCTTTGGAGAGAGATTGCAAAGATTTGAATCCCAGCTCCATCACTTATTTGGATATGACCCTGGGCCAATCACATCTGTGCCTGTTTCCTCATTTATGAAATGAGGATGATAATAATAGTGCCCACCCTTTGGATCATGATGAGGATGAAATGAGATAATGTATGTAAAGTACTTAGAACGGCTGGCCTGTTTGGCATATAGAAAAACCTCAGGATTAATATTAATATTGTTATTATTTTTTTCTTTTTTGAAATGGAGTCTTGCTCTGTCACCCAGGCTGGAGTGCAATACTGCAATCTTGGCTCACTGCAACCTCCACCTCCTGGGTTCAAGTGTTTCTCCTGCCTCAGTCTCCTGAGTAGCTGGGATTACAGGCATGCACCACCACACCTGGCTAATTTTTGTATTTTTAGTAGAGACGGGGTTTCACCATGTTGGTCAGGTTGGTCTTGAATTCCTGACCTTGTGATCCACCCATCTCGGCCTCCCAAAGTGCTGAAATTACAGGTGTGAGCCACCATGCCCAGCCAGGATTAGTATTATGACAGCAATTATTAGGATTTTTATTGTAGAAGGCTCACAGTGACAGTAACAAGTTCTAAGCCAACTGGCTCCTGCTTCTGCTTGCTGACATAGGACCTCCAGCCCCTTGCAAAGTCCCTCTGAAATATCACTGATGGTCCCCCTAGGGCATTTCACATGGGCTCAGAAACATGTTTGGGCTGGCTGAGTGCTGCAGCTGTTCTGGAGGGCTCAGTGTTTTCCTGCTGGTGGGGGTTGGGGCACTGGAAATCTCTCCTCTCCCATGTCACCTCTGTTGGGGGTTCCCAAGAAAGGCGGCTTGTGCTTTCATGTGTTACAGATTGGCATGTCTGCTCTTCGATTTTTTTTTCTTTTTAAGACGGACTCTCACTGTCACCCAGGCTGGAGTGCAGTGGTGAAATCTTGGCTTGCTGCATAGTCTGCCTCCCGGGTTCAAGTGATTCTCTTGCCTCAGCCTCCTGAGTATATGGGATTACAGGCGCATGCCACCATGCCTGGCTAATTTTTGTGGTTTTTTTTTTTTTTGTTTTTGTTTGTTTGCTTGTTTTTTGTTGTTGTTGTTTGTTTTTTGTGATGGAATCTTGCTCTGTTGCCAGGATGGAGTGCAGTGGCGTGATCTCGGCTCACTGCAACCTCCGCCTCCTGGGTTCAAGCAATTCTCCTGCCTCAGTCTCCTGAGTAGCTAGGACAACAGGCGCACACCACCACACCCAGCAAATTTTTTGTACTTTTAGTAGAGACGGGATTTCACCATGTTAGCCAGGATGGTCTCGATCTCCTGACCTCGTGATCTGCCTGCCTCAGCCTCCCAAAGTGTTGGGATTACAGGTGTGAGCCACTGCACACGGCCAATTTTTTGTATTTTAGTAGTGACAGGGTTTCACCATCTTGGCCAGGCTGGTCTCGAACTCCCGACCTCAAGTGATCCACCCACCTTGGCCTCCCAAAGTGCTGGAATTACAGGCATGAGCCACTTCACCTGGCCCAACTTTTTTTTAATCATCTGATTTTTAGATTCATCTTTAATTTTCATTCACAGTCACCTCTATCCACGGGGCCCTGACAGGCTTCCCTGGGGCTGGACTGAGGATGGATCTGCACACTTGCCGCCATGCTATGCTGCAGCGGGATTTCTTTTTTTTTTTCTTTTTTTTTTTTGAGACGGAGTCTCCCTCTGTTGCCCAGGCTTGAGTGCAGTGGTGCCATCTCAGCTCACTGCAAGCTCCGCCTCCAAGATTCAGGCCATTCTTCTGCCTCAGCCGCCCGAGTAGCTGGGATTACAGGCGCCCCCCACCACGCCCGGCTAATTTTTTGTATTTTTAGTAGAGACGGGGTTTCACCGTGTTAGCCAGGATGGTCTCAATCCCCTGACCTCGTGATCCACCCGCCTTGGCCTCCCAAAGTGCTGGGATTACAGGCATGAGCCACCCCGCCCGGCCTGCAGCGGGATTTCTAGTCCTCTGAGGATGAGGGCTTTGCCACAGAGCCATTTGGGAGCTTCCTCAGCCCCTCCCGCAGGCAGCCACGCTCCTGTGAGGTGTTCCTCCTGGCTGTGGCAATTTCCGACTCCAGTGTGCACACAGCCATCACACTCCCCATAGATAGCCTGCCATGGCCCCTCCTGGGACAGCAGCCCAGGCGAGTCCTTCTGCAGAAAGCTTGGGCCAAGCAAGGGACCACCTGCCCAGGGTGAGGGCAGTCAAGGATAAGGGGGCGGGAGCTGAGGACACAGCCGTCAATTTACCACACTAGGTGGGGCTGGGCCCCTTGCACAGGTTAGGGGCGAGTCCTGTCTCCAACTCTGGGCTGTACTTAGTCACTAAATGTGCAGAGCCAGGCCCCCCAGGCCCCACGGCCCTCATCAAATCCATTCATCTGGCTCCTCCCCACACCCTTCCACAGGTCAAGAACACACCCAAGATCTTCCTTCCCTCTGCCTCATCACCATTTTTCTCCTGACAAACCTTTAAAAAAAGAAAAGAAAAGAAAAAGGCCAGGCGCGGTGGCTCATGCCTGTAATCCCAGCACTTTGGGAGGCTGAGGTGGGCGGGTCACCTGAACTCAGGAGTTTGAGACTAGCCTGGCCAAAATGGTGAAACCCCATCTCTACTAAAAATACAGAAAATTAGCTGGGTGTGGTGGCGGGCGCCTGTAATCCCAGTTACTGGGAAGCTGAGGCACAAGAATTGCTCGAACCCCAGAGGCAGAGGTTGCAGTGAGCTGTGATTGCACCACTGCACTCCAGCCTGGGTGACAGAGAGGAAAAAAAAAAAAAAGAAGAAGAGAAAAATACAACAAACAAACATCAACAGCGGAAGTTAACTGGAGACCCCCGTTTGTGAACCAGTGAAAGGGACAATGGATGAGGAGGCTGGTGTGGTATCCTGAGGGCATCCTGTGGATAAGGCACCAGGCCAGGGGCTGGGGCCCTGAGGTTTCACTCCTCCCAGGTCTAGAGGGGTCCATCCTACCCCTGCTGCCAGAAGAGGGGCCTTTCCTCTGCCCCACAGCGCCTGGGTCTAGGAACTGTCTGATTCACCGCCAGGAAACCCTCTCCTTGAGATGTTTCTTCATAGGTCATCCCAGAGCCTGCTAAATGCTTTTGCCCTAGGCTGGCCGTGTGGCTGGTGGTCTGTGGAATGAGGAAAGTGTCTCCTCTCCACTGGCTACTGGGAGAGCATATAAAATAAACATGATTTAAAAAGCCAGTGCCCACAGAAGACACAGACGAAATATAAAAAAATAAAAAAATAAGAAAAATAAAATAAAAATAAACAACCCCCCAGAAACCCCAGGTTCCCAAGCTGGGTGGGATGTGGAGTAAGCCAGTTTGCGGTGACATTTATATAAGGGGCTTGGTTCCTCCCTCAGGCAAGTCAAGCAAGTTGTAAAATTTGAGGGCACATTTTAAAATTGTTTAAAATCCTCCAAATGTGTTTCCTGTCTGGCACGGTGGATGGCGCGTTGGTAATACATGTGCATGTGTGGCCTGGAGGACGTGTTAACGACCAGGTTTAGAGGCAGAGATGCAGAAGAGCCGGCAAGAACCAGGAGCGAGAAAAGGGGTCTGTTGTTGTCATGGTGTGTGTTCCCCGTGTTGGAATGTGTGTAAGGGGCCTCTGGTCCTGTGAGGGTGGTTTAGTCTGGGAAATTAGCATCTTTTTTAAAGCTACTCTATTATAAATCATTAGTTAAAGGCCTTCAGGGCTAATAATACAGGTATGTGGTTTTTACTTCTGAAGCAAGCAGGTGTGATAATATTTGACAACACATCATAATTAGAATAGAGCGACATGCAGTTTGGTAAATTAGATGGTGACGATTAGACCCCCGCACATCGTGGCCTCTACCTTTGCCTAAGCTTTTCCCTCTGCCTGGGACGCCTTTACCAGCTGTCAAATCCTACTCATCCTTCCCAGCCTGGCTCTGTACCATCTCCCCACAGAGCGAATTAATCACTCTCTCTTCTGGGCCCCCGTGACATTTTGTCTTTTACAATGTTTACTTTGTTCTTTCTCTTCTGAAATTTAGCCGAATATGTGTCCCTTCCCCATCACAAGTCCTTTGAGGACCAGAACTGTGTCTTGGCTGTTGTCTTCCCTGCAGTTCTGTGCCCAGTGTGGGATCTTGGTTAATGTTTATTGAATTAAACTTCTTCTTTTTTTAAGGGAATTACTTTGCAGAAAATTTAAAAACCCATATTGACATGGACCCAACTTGGTAAAAGCCATTACACTTAAGGTTTTTTTTTTTTTTTTGAGACAGAGTCTTGCTCTGTCACCCAGGCTGGAGTACAGTGGCACGATCTCGGCTCACTGCAATCTCTGCCTCCTGCGTTCAAGCAATTCTCCTGCCTCAGCCTCCTGAGTAGCTGGGACAACAGATGCGCACCACCACACCTGGCTAATTTTTTATTTTTAGTAGAGACGGGGTTTCACAATGTTGGCCAGGCTGGTCTCGAACTACTGACCTCAGGTGATCCACCCGCCTCGGCCTCCCAAAGTGCTGTGATTACAGGCGTGAGCCACCGTGCCTGGCCTACACTTAAATATTTTAAAATATTTCATGCTCTGAACTTTGCATCATTTGGAGTATAGATGTAGGCTGGTGCAGTGGCTCCAGCCTGTAATCTCAGCACTTTGAGAGAATCTTTTGAGCCCAGAGGTTTAAAACCAGCCTGGGCAACATAGTGATACCACCATCTCTACAGAAAATTTAAAAAATAGCCGGGTGTGGTGGTGCGGGCCTGTAGCCCCAGCTGCTTGGGAGGCTGAGGTAGGGGGATCACTTGAGCCCAGGAGGTTGAGGCTGCAGTGAGCCAAGGTCATGCCACGGCACTCCAGCCTCAGTTACAGAGCGAGACCCTGTCTAAAAACAGACAGACAAACAAACAATCACCAAAATAGAGTACAGAATTAATTGTGTTGAATTTAGAACTGATGGAATTCAAAATATAATTTGAAGAAAATATGGGTTTATTTTGTTGTTATGATACATAATGTCTATCTTGCAAGGAAATCTTTTGTTTGGCATTTATAAGGGGTAAGAAAACCTGTGGCAAATTTGTCTTTACTATGAAATTTGCTGGCACTTGATTGATGAGGATGGTGCCACTCCAGCCACTGGGCATTATTCTCTGCAGTGGTTTCTGGGCTGGGTATCATGGAACACAAGACTGAGCATGGAAGGAACACGATTCGTATGAATAATTCAAAGGCACCCAAAATGCTGCTTCGTTAAGTGGGAATGTTAAAGGGGGTGGCAATCTGTAAGTTTAGCTGTTGTGTTCAGCTTTTGAAAATGAGAAAGAAAGAAAAAAAAAGAAAAGAAAAGAGAGAGGCCGGGTGCGGTGGCTCATGCCTGTAATCCCAGCACTTTGGGAGGCCGAGGCAGGTTGATCACCTAAGGTCAGGAGTTCGAGACCAGCCTGACCAACATGGTGAAACCCTGTCTCTACTAAAAATACAAAATTAGTTGGGTGTGGTTGTAGGTGCCTGTAATCCCAGCTACTTGGGAGGCTGAGTCAAGAGAATTGCTTGAACCTGGGAGGTAGAGGTTGCAGTGAGCCAAGGTTGCACCATTGCATTCCAGCCTGGGCGACAGAGCAAGACTCCATCAGAAAAAAAGAAGAAAGAGAGAAGGGAGGAAGGGAGGGAGGGAGGAAGGAAGGGAGGGAGGGAGGAAGGAAGGGAGGGAGGGAGGGAGGGAGGAAGGAAGGCAAGAAGGAAGGAAGGGGAGAGAAAGAAAGAGACCTTGTAGAACCTTAGTGTTAAATAGTGAGCCTGTATTGGAACAACACTGAGGCAGGTGCCTGCTGGGCTCTAACATGAAGGTGGGCATTCAAACCCTTTTGCTTTGCTTCCCTGTTGCCCCCAGGATGTGGTACATGGGAAGAAACAGGTGCTTAGGGACCAGGCAGACCTAGGGTTTAAATAGTAACCAGCAATGGTCTTGAGTCTCAGTTCCCTTGTCTGTAAAGTGAAAAGAATAATAAATACCTCACAGGGATTTGTGACACTTGTAAACTGCCCGGTACAGCACCTGGCAGATGTAAGTGCACAGGCATGTTAGCTCTCCCACTCAGCCTGGCAGACTCCCCTCCAACCTCTCCCTGCAGCCCATCTACGCCACCCTTTCTTTAGATTTAGGCTGGCTTCGCAAATGAAAATATGGGATACCCAGTTAAATTTGAATTGCCGATAAACAACGAATAGTTTTTTAGTATTAACTATGTCCAATACAATATTTGGGAGATGTGCTAAGAAAAAATTCACTGTTTACCTGAAATTCAAATTCAACTGGGAGTTCTGTAGTTTATCTGGCAACACTATGCTAAGTTCCACGTCCTCCAGGAAGGACAGCTTGGTGATGGCTCCACCCTCTGAACTCCTGTAGCCTTTCGTGACTTTGACACTTTGCTGACACCCAGGAAGCAACACATTTTTACTTATTAGTAATAACAACTACGACTACTTGTCCAGCATCTACAATATACCAGACATGTGGGAGCTTTATACAACCTGTCACATTAACCCTCCAAGGCTGGAAGGAGCATCACCTTGGGAGCACTGGAGGGTCAGTGCCGCCCAGCTGGCACACAGTGGCATTGCGCTTCAGGCTCAAGCCTTCAGGACTGGACTCCAAAACCCACACTGCAGCTCCTGATGGGCAGTGAGTGAGACTCACCCAAAGGCCTCTGCCAGTGCCTGGCACACAGTGGCATCTGCTTGGGTTTATGGCTGTAGAGAGTGATGTTCCAAAGCAGCAACACCAGCATCAGAATTGATTTGGGGAATCTCGGGATTGTGATCTGTCCTAAACCACATTATGGCAAATACGTGGGTTTTCAGACAAGAACAGGAATGTTTCTAAACTTCCAGAAATTTCTAGAGGGCTCACAGTTTGCTTTTGTGTGTGGATAACTCCAGCATTGCTGCCTGAAGTATTGTGACACCAGCCCCTGAGCAAAGTCCTCCTTGATATGGCTTGTGACATGGTGTGATGTGTGATGTGGCATGCACGTGATGTTTGACACAGGGCAGGGGCTGGTTGGGACTGAAGACATCCATATTCCTGTAAGATTTTTTGGTTCAAGTTTGGGAATCAGCTGCGTGCAGCTGTAGTCCTCTTTGGAAGGGATGTTCAGCGTAATTAAGCAGCCCTTTCTGATACCTGATCCCCGTGGATGTGCTTCACCTGGACACAGAGGACCTGGGCGTGAAGATCCCCCACTCCTGGGGTCGGGGGCAGGATAGGTTTATGGCCACCAAATGGAAATGCAGCTCCTTCTGTTGTTCAGACCTCACTTGTCATATTAATGTTACTTCCTTGCTTGGCTTCAAAGTTAGACAAATGCAGGATGGTCAAGCCCATTCAGTTCCCGGGAGAGAAAGAAGTGGCTGTGACAAGCAGGCCTGGGTGCAGCTAGTGATGCACCTGGGGTGGGCGTGGCCTTCCTCCCCGTTAGGCTGGCTGTCTCTTCCTCTCAGCCTTCTTTTGTCTCTTTTTATTCCCATTCTAATTTCTTTTTATTTTTACTTTAAAAAATTGTTTTTAGAGGCAAGGTCTCATTCTGTTGCCCAGGCTGGAGTGCAATGGCGTGATCTCGGCTCACTGCAACCTCCGCCTCCCAGGTTCAAGCAATTCTCCTTCTTCACCCTCCCGAGTAGCTAGGATTACAGGCGCATGCCACCATGCCCGGCTAATTTTTGTTTTGTTTTGTTTTGTTTTGCTTTTTGACACAAAGTTTCACTCTTGTTGCCCAGGCACAATCTCAGCTCACTGCAACCTCTGCTTTCCAGGTTCATACAATTCTCCTTCCTCAGCCTCCCAAGTAGCTGGAATTACAGGTGCACACCACCATGCCCAGCTAATTTTTTTGTATTTTTAGTAGATACAGGGTTTCACCATGTTGGCCAGGGTGGTCTTGAACTCCTGACCTCAGGTGATCCACCCGCCTTGGCCTCCCAAAGTGCTGGGATTACAGATGTGAGCCACCACACCTGGCCTAATTTTTGTATTTTTAGTAGAGATGGGGTTTCACCACATTGGCCAGGCTGGTCACAAACTCCTGACCTCAAGTGATCCCCCTGCCTTGGCCTCCCAAAGTGCTGGGATTACAGGCATGCCTGGCCTAGTCCTATTCTTCACACACAGTTGAGAGATCCTTTAATTTAATTTAATTTAATTTAAAGAGACAGGGTCTTGCTGTGTTGATGCTACAGTGCAGTGGCATAATCACAGCTCACTGTAACCTGGAACTCTTGGGCTCCAGTGATCCTCCCACCTCAGCCTCCCTAGAAGCTAGGACTACAGGTACGTACCACCACACCAGGCTAATTTTTTTTGTAGAGAAAAGCTCTCACTATGTTACCAGACTGGTCTCAAACTCCTGGCCTCAAGCAGTCCTCCTAGCAGAATTACAAAGTGTTGAGCCATCACACCTGGCCTCAAGAGATCCTTTAAAGTGTGACTCTTATCTGTGCTCCCCTGGCCAAACCCTCCAGTGGCTCCCAGTCATGTTTACAGTGAAATTCAGATGCACACTGTGGTCTCCCAATCCCCTGGCGCCCGCCTCCACCATTTCTCAATCCATTTCCCTCCTTACACACCATTCTCCAGCCACACTGGGCTTCTTCATGCTCCTCGACCTCCCCGGCCATGCTCCAGCCTCAGGGAATTTGTACTTTGAAACAGAGGAAGCAAAACTCTCCTCCAATATATAATTTGGCTCAATCAAATGTTCCCTCCAGTGAGAGTCTTTCCTGATGGCTACAGCATGCACAATGGAGCACGCTCACACACACACGCGCAGACAAACAGACATACACGCCTTTTACTCTATCGTCTTTTTTTTTCTTGGCTCACTGCAACCTCTGCCTCCCAGATTCAAGCGATTCTCCTGCCTCAGCCTCCTGAGTAGCTGGGACTACAGGCATGTGCCACCAAGCCCGGCTAATGTTTGCATTTTTAGTAGAGACGGGGGTTTCACCATATTGACCAGGCTGGTCTTGAACTCCTGACCTCAAGTGATCCACCTGCCTTGGTCTCCCAAAATGCTGGGATTACAGGTGTGAGCCGCCATGCCCGGCCCTATCCTATCTATCTATCTATCTATCTATCTATCTATCTATCTATCTATATCTATCTATCTATCTAATCTTTTCTATTTTGTTTCTCCCCAGCTGACTATAAGCTTCATAAGGCAGGGACTTTGTTCCATACTGTAGAGAACATATCCAGAAAAAGGTTCTGGGCACAAAGTAGGATCTTAAAAAACAGGAAGGGCATTGCTGATTCTCAGGAACACCAAACAGAGTGGCTTTGAGGAGCAGATACATAAAAATGGCAGCCTGTATGCTGCTCCCTTCCCCCTAACTGTTTCCTGAGAGCCAGGTTTACACTTCCAGGAATAAGATTAGAGGACTCTTCTGGAAAACTTCCAGAGAATGGTCCCAGGCCAAAGATCTACATTTAGAACAAATGAGAAGCCACTAGATGTCCTTTTATTCTTGCCTTCCACACTTACTCCCTTCTGCATCTACTATTGAACACCTGCTATGCGCTAGAAAACATTCTAGGTGCTGGGACTCTATCTGTAAACAAAACTGCTGTAGATCCTCACCTTGAGGAGCTTACATTCCGAAGAGTGTGCCTTCGAAACCCAGGTGTACACAGTCACCCAACAGCACTTTGTCCTGCTTCATGCAGAAATGTGAATGGAGAGCCACCAAGGGGAAAAACAGACCAAAGCACAGAGAAAAAGAAATCAAAGGGAACTAGGAATCATTCAGGGAGTAGAAGAAAACCTTTAAAATGGCAATTAGTATTTTTAGAGAGGTAAGAGATTATTCATAAAATGAGAACCAGGTTATATTAAAAAATAAAATAAGGCCAGGCTCAGTGGCTCATGCCTGTAATCCCAGCACTTTGGGAGGCAGAGATGGGTGGATTACTTGAGGCCAGGAGTTCAAGACCAGCCTGACCAACATAGTGTACTGCCTTCTCTACTAAAAATACAAAAATTAGCTGGGCATGGTGGCGCACGCCTGTAATCCCAGCCGCTCAGGAAGCTGAGGGAGGAGAATTAACTTGAGCCTGGGAGGTGGAGGTTGCAGTGAGCCAAGATTGTGCCACTGCACTCCAGCCTGGGCCACAGAGTGAGACCCTGTCTCGAAAAAACTAAACTACTCAGAAATTAAATATAGGTAAGTAAAAACAATTAACCAAAGGAATGGCAAGTCTGAGGAAATCTCTGAGAAAGCAGAATAATTAGACAAAGAGTTGGGGAACAAAGGCGAAAAATAGAAAAATTAGAGAATCAGCCCAGGAGACTGAACATTCAACTATAAAAGAGAGGAGACGGGAGGAAGTTATCCAAGAAATAATACAAAACGCTTTCTTCCTCCATTTCCTCCTTTCCTTTCCTCCCTTCCCCCCTCTCCCCTCCCTCCCTTTCTCTCTCTCTCTCTCCTCTCTCTCTCTCTCTCTTTCTTTTCTTAATAAGGAGTCTTGCTCTGTTGCCCAGGCGGGAGTGCAGTGGCATGATCTCAGCTCACTGCAACCTCTGCCTCCTGCGTTCAAGCAATTCTCCTGCTTTAGCCTCCCAAGTAGTTGGGACTATAGGTGCCTGCCACCACACCTGGCTAATTTTTGTATTTTTAGTAGAGATGAGGGTTTGCCATATTGGCCAGGCTGGTCTTGAACTCCTGACCTCAGGTGATCCACCTGCCTTGGCCTCCCAAAGTGCTGCGATTACAGGCATGAGCCACTGCGCCTGGCCAAGAAACTTTCTAAGAACTGAAAATTTAGAATGAGTGATAAAGATTAGTATTCATACACAGGATCGGGAATCTGTTTTGACTTGGATTTCTCAATAGCAGCGCTAGAAACTGGGATAGCTGAATCAGTGACCTTGAACTTCTGAGGGAAAATGTTTTCCAACTTAGAATTCTACCCCCAGCTAATCTAACAATCAAGAATGAGGTTAGTGCCGGGCGCGGTGGCTCACGCCTGTAATCCTAGCACTTTTGGAGGCCGAGGTGAGTGGATTGCCTTAAGACAGGAGTTCCGAGAACAGCCTGGCCAACATGGTGAAAACCCACCTCTACTAAAAATACAAAAATTAGCCGAGCGTGGTGGCGCACGCCTGTAGTCCCAGCTACTCTAGAGGCTGAGGAAGGAGAATCGCTTGAACACGGGAGGTGGAGGTTGCAGTGAGCCAAGATCGCACCACTGCATTCCAGCCTGGGCCACAGAGCGAGACTCCATCTCAAGAAAAAAACAAAAAGCCGGGTGCGGTGGCTCACGCCTGTAATCCCAGCACTTTGGGAGGCCGAGGCAGGGGATCACAAGGTCAGGAGATCGAGACCATCCTGGCTAACACGGTGAAACCCCATCTCTACCAAAAATACAAAAAATTAGCCTGGCGTGGTGGCAGGCGCCTGTAGTCCCAGCTACTCGGGAGGCTGAGGCAGGAGAATGGCGTGAACTTGGGAGGCGGAGCTCACAGTGAGCCGAGATCGTGCCACTGCACTCCAGCCTGGGCGACAGAGCAAGACTCCGTATCAAAAACAAAACAAAACAAAAAACAAACAAAAAATACATACATACAATACATCCCAGAGATCTTTCTTGGAGAAATTCCTTACTCCTTTGTCTAGTGGCTTATTCCATTGCGTGGATGTACAGTAGGGTATTTAGCCAGTCCTCCATAGGACACTTGGGTTGTTTCCAATACTTTACTATTGTCAGTGAATGCCACAATGAATAACTATATACCTACTTCGTTTCAAATGTGCATAGACATAGCTGCCGGACAAATTCCCAGAAGGAGGATTGCTAGGTTAAAGGGTAAATGCATTTGTCATTTTGCTTGGTATCTCCAAATCCCCTTCCATGTGAGTGATAGAGCTTTGCCCTCCCACTGGCAATGTATGAAAATGCCTGTTCCCTAAAGCCATGTCAACAGACTGTGTTGTAAACCTTTGGATTTTTGCCAAGCTGATAAATGAGAAGTGCTATCTTGGTGTGGTTTTAATTTTCATTTCTCTTATGTGTGAGATTGAACATCCTTTTAAACATTTAAAAGCCACTTGCATTTCCTTTCAGTAAACTGTTCATTTTCTTTGGTCATTTCTCTTTTTTTTTTTGAAACAGTCTCACTCTGTTACCCAGGCTGGAGTGCAGTGGCGCAATCTCGGCTCACTGCAACCTCTGCCTCCCAGGTTCAAGCAATTCTCCTGCCTCGGCCTCCCGAATAGCTGGGATTACAGGCGTGCCCCACCATGCCTGGAGAACTTTTTTGTATTTTTAGTAGATACGGGGTTTCATCATATTGGCCAGGCTGGTCTCAAACTCCTGACCTTGTGATCCGCCCACCTCGGCCTCCCAAATTGGTAGGATTACAGGCGTGAGCCACTGCTCCCGGCCTCTTTGGCCATTTCTCTGTTGGGTTATTGGTCTTTCTAGTTAGTTATTAATTCCAAGGAAAAGAAAAAGTTTTTAAAGAACTAGAATGAATCATACTATATTATGTGAGTCAATTGTGAACAATTGTCACAGTTTAATAACCATCTAAATGCTAAATATTGATTTAACCAAAAATTTTGGATTTGACTCTATTGGGAGGGCAGTGTATGTGTTTCTGTGCATTGAGAGGCAGGACACAGAGAACTGAATCCTCATGTTTCATGAGAGGAAGTCGATAGAGCAGGTCTAACATTGAATAAAGAAAAGGAAAAAAGAGAAAAACAGCAGTGCAAGCATCTTATTTAGAAATATAAAGGTAAGGCCGGGCACGGTGGCTCACACCTGTAATCTCAGCACTTTGGGAGGCCGAGGTGGGCGGATCATGAGGTCAGGAGACTGAGACCACCCTGGCTAACACGGTGAAACCCTGTCTCTACTAAAAAATACAAAAAAATTAGCCGGGCGTGGCTGGGCGCTGTGGCTCACGCCTGTAATCCCAGCACTTTGGGAGACTGAGGCGGGCGGATCACGAGATCAGGAGATTGAGACCACGGTGAAACCCTGTCTCTACTAAAAATACAAAAAATTAGCCGGCCTTGTGGCGGGCACCTGTAGTCCCACTGTAGTCCTACTGGGGAGGCTGAGGCAGGAGAATGGCGTGAACCCAGGAGGCGGAGCTTGCAGTGAGCCGAGATCGCACCACTGCACTCCAGCCTGGGTGACAGAGCGAGACTCCGTCTCAAAAAAAAAAAAAAAAAAAATATATATATATAGGTAAACTGGGTGTGGCGGTGCACACCTGCAGTCTCAACTACTTGGGAGGCTGGGGGAGGATTGTTTGAGCCCAGGAATTTAAGGGTACAGTGAGCTATGATTGTGCCACTGCACTCCAGCCTGGGCAACAGAGTGAGGCCCTGTCTCTAAAAATAAAACAAAATAAAAAGAAATATGGGCCGGGTGTGGTGGCTCACGCCTGTAATCCCAGCACTTTGGGAGGCCAAAGCGGGCAAATCACCTGAGGTCAAGAGTTTGAGATGAGCCTGGCCAACATGGAGAAACCATATCTCTACTAAAAATACAAAATTAGCCAGGCATAGTGGCACACAACTGTAGTCCCGGCTACTCACTGGGACTACAAATATCAGAAGAAACTAGAAGATTGGAGAGTGGTTGCCTATGTGATGTGAGATTGGGAGCTGGAGAAGGGTGTGGCAGGATGTGCCATTTTTCTTTCTTTCTTTTTTTTTTCTTTAGATGGAATCTTGCTCTGTCGCCCAGGCTGGAGTGCAGTGCCACCATCTCTGCTCACTGCTGCAACCTCCGCCTCCTGCATTCAAGCAATTCTCCTGCCTCAGCCTCCTGAGTAGCTGGGATTACAGGCACGTGCCACCATGCCCAGCTAATTTTTGTATTTTTAGCAGAGGCAGGGTTTCACCATGTTAGCCAGGATGGTCTCAAACTCCTGACCTCAAGTGATCCACAAGCCTCAGCTTCCCAAAGTGCTGGGATTACAAGTGTGAGCTGCCACACCTGGCCTCTGTCATTTTTCATCAAAGCTGTTTGGTCCATTTGACTTTTTTTTTTTTTTTGAAATAGAGTTTCGCTCTTGTTGCCCAGGCTGAAGTGCAATGGCACGATCTCGGCTCACTGCAACCTCTGCCTCCTGGGTTCAAGCGATTCTCCTGCCTCAGCCTCCCAAGTAGCTGGGATTACAGGTATGCACCACCATGCCCAGCTAATTTTTTTTTTTTTTTTTTTTGAGACGGAGTTTCGCTTTGTTGCCCAGGCTGGAGTGCAGTGGTGTGATCTTGGCTCACTGTGAGCTCCGCCTCCCAAGTTCATGCCATTCTCCTGCCTCAGCCTCCCGAGTAGCTGGGACTACAGGTGCCTGCCACCATGCCCGGCTAATTTTTCGTATTTTTTTAGTATAGGCGGGGTTTTACTGTGTTAGCCAGGATGGTCTCGATCTCCTGACCTCATGATCAGCCCACCTCAGCCTCCCAAAGTGCTGGGATTAGAGGCGTGAGCCACCGCGCCCGGCCTAATTTTGTATTTTTAGTAGAGACAGGGTTTCTCCATGTTGGTTAGGCTGGTTTTGAACTCCCAACCTCAGGTGATCTGCCTCCCTCAGCCTCCCAAAGTGCTGAGATTACAGGTGTGAGCCACTGTGCCTGGCCCCATTTGACTTTTTTTTTTAGAGACAGAGTTGGGCTCTGTCACTCAGGCTGGAGTGCAGTGACACGATCACAGCTCATTGCAACCTCAACCTCGTGGGCTCGAGCAATCCTCCCACTCAGCCTCCTGAGCAGCTGGGACTACAGGCGTGTGCCACCACACCCACTAATTAAAAAGTTGTTTTTGTAGAGACAGGGTCTTGCTATGTTGCCTAGACTGGTCTGAAACTCTTGGCCTCAAGCAATCCTCCTGCCTCAGCCTTCCAAAGTGCTGGGGTTACAGGTGTGAACCACTGCACTTGACCCTATTTGACTTTTTAAACTATGTCATGATGTAATGTGTTACTATGATAAAATAAAATTAATTATATACAATTAGAAGGGATGATGTAGTCTGGGTGTGGTGGTTCATGCCCATAATCCCAGGACTTTGGGAGGCTGAAGCCGGAGGATGGCTTGAGCTCAGGAGTTTGAGAATAGCCTGGGCAACATGGAGAAACCTGGTCTCTATAAAAAATATGAGTTAGCTGGACATGGGGGCGTATGCCTATGGTCACAGCTACTTGGGAGGCTGAGGTGGGTGGACTGCTTGAGCCTGGGAGGTCGAGGCTACAGTGAGCCATGATCATGCCATGGCCCTCCAGTCTGGGGAACAGAGCAAGACCCTGTCTTAAAAAAAAAAAAAAAAAAAGGATGGTGTATACATTACAATATAAAGCCCCTCCCCTGCCCTGTGATATACAGGAGTGTTAATGCTAGTTTTGAGGCTTTTGTTTCTGTCGTTTTGAGACAGAGTCTTTCTCTATCATCCAGTCTGGAGTGCAGTGGCACGATCTCTGCTCACTGCAACCTCCACCTCCTGGGTTCAAGTGATTCTCCTGCCTCAGCCTCCCAAGTAGCTGGGATTACAGGCATGCACCACCACACCTGGCTAGTTTTTGCATTTTTAGTAGAAACCAGGTTTCACCATGTTGGCCAGGCTGGTCTCAAACTCCTGGCCTCAGGTGATCCACCTGACTTGGCCTCCCAAAATGCTGAGATTACAGGCGTGAGCCACTGTGCCCAACCACAACAAGGTCTTTTTTATTTATTTATTTTTTTTGGGAGATGGAGTGTTGCTCTGTCGCCAGGCTGGAGTGCAGTGGCACAATCTTGGTTCACTGCATCCTCTGCCTCCCGGGTTCAAGCAATTCTCCTGCCTCAGCCTCTCGAGTAGCTGGGAGTAGATGGCTGCATTTTACAGGGCAGAGTACTGGAGAGGAAAGAGCTGCACAGCGATCTCCAGGGTCTCCCTCAAGTCTTCAGCTGCGTGCTGAGCAGTATATGCATATGAGGAAAGGACAGGATTAGGGAAAGAACCACAAGAAAGATGCAGGAAGGCCGGGTGTGGTGGCTCATGCCTGTAATCCCAGCACTTTGAGAGGCTGAGGTGGGCAGATCACCTGAGGTTAGGAGTTCAAGACCAGCCTGGCCAACATGGTGAAACCCTGTCTCTACTAAAAATATAAAAATTAGCCAGGCGTGGTAGTGCGAGCCTGTAATCCCAGCTACTCAGGAGGCAGGAGAATTGCTTGAACCCGGGAGGCGGAGGTTGCAGTGAGCGGAGATCGTGTCACTGCACTCCAGCCCGGGCAGGAAGAGCAAAACTCCATCTCAAAAAAAAAAAAAAAAAAAACGAAAAATCTGAAGTGCTCATACAGTGCCAGGAATACTTTGTGTTCCGACAAACCAGAGTGGAAAGACCTCCTCATAGTTATCAGTTTGTGCCAGTTATTAATGTGTTGCCTCTCAGCTCTAAATTGATTTTTCATTGCCTGCTCTGTGAAAATGTAGCTGGGCCCTTTAATTACTTTTCTTTTGCCCGCCCAGCATGATGTTAAGCTTTGTCAATGCAAAGTGCTAGAGAGACACTATGGCAGAAAGGAGCTTTTCTCCCTGATTCTGGTGTGTTCCATGGGTCCATAGCACATGCAGCTTCTCAGATGCAGAGAGGGGAGCTGGGAAACAAGGACCATCTTCTCACTTGCTTTTTTTTTTTTTGAGACTGAGTCTTGCTCTGTCGCCCAGGCTGGAGTGCCGTGGCAAAATCTCAGCTCACTGCAACCTCTTCCTCCCAGGCAGCTGTGATTCCAGGCACATGCCACCGTGCCCGGCTAATTTTTGTATTTTTTAAATTTTTATTTATTTATTTATTTATTCATTTTTTGAGATGGAGTCTCACTCTATCGCGGAGGCTGGAGTGCAGTGGCACGATCTTGGCTCACTGCAAACTCCACCTCCCAGGTTCACGCCATTTTCCTGCCTCAGCTGGGACTACAGGCGCCTGCCACCGCGCCTGGCTAATTTTTTGTATTTTTAATAGAGACAGGGTTTCACCGTGTTAGCCAGGATGGTCTCGATCTCCTGACCTCGTGATCCGCCCGCCTCGGCCTCCCAAAGCATTGGAATTACAGGCGTGAGCCACCGTGCCTGGCCAATTTTTGTATTTTTAGTAGAGAGAGGGTTTCACCATGTTGGCCAGGCTGGTCTCAAACTCCTGACCTCAAGTGATCCACCCACCTCAGCCTCCCAAAGTGCTGGGATTACAGGCATGAGCCACCGCACCCGGCCCCACCTGCTTTAAACAACTAAAACACCTGACAGACTATATGAAACAGTGATTCCAGACATAGGACAACAGGCCGAATGGGGAGGGCTGTTCTTGGGTGTTCCACCTTAGACCCAGGAAGAGTGGTCGCTTCTTGTATCTGCTATTCCTGATTTTTTTTTTTTTTTTTGAGACAGAGTCTCGCTCTGTCACCCAGGCTGGAGTGCAATGGCAGGATCTTGGCTCAATGCAACCTCTGCCCTCCCCAGTTCAAGCAATTCTCCTGTCTCAGCCTCCTGAGTAGCTGGGATTACAGGCACCCGCCATCATGCCCAGCTAATTTTTGTATTTTTGTAGAGACAGGGTTTCACCATGTTGCCCAGGCTGGTCTTGAACTCCTGACCTCAGGTGATCCACCCGCCTCAGCCTCCTAAAGTGCTGGGATTACAGGCATGAGCCACTGCATCTGGCCCCCTATTCCTGTATTCATTTAGAGTTCTGTTTATTTCTTACTAGCAATCCCTTGTAACCTCAATTCCTTGTTAAGTTAATACCTTTTTGCATTAGACTGCATGTGGTGGGTCACACCTGTGATTCCAGCACTTTGGGAAGCTGAGGTGGGAGGATTGCTTAAGTCCAGGAGTTCCAGACCAGGCTAGGCAACATAGGGTGACACTCTGTCTCTACAAAAGAAATGTAAAAATTAGCCAGGTGTGGTAGCACACGCTTGTGATCCCAGCTACTCAGGAAGCTAAGGCTGGAGAACCACTTCAGCCCAGGAGGTGGAAGCTATGGTGAGCCATGATTGCACCACTGCATACCGGCATGGGTAACAAAGCAAGACCTCGTCTCAAAAAAAAATTTTTTTTCTTTTTACATTAAACTTTCCCTGTTCAAATTGCTGTGTGGTTTCTGCCTCTTGACTAGATACTGACTGATACATGGGACATCAAGTAGAGTCATCAGATGATACTGCCTCAGTGGTGAGAGCAAATTAGCCTTAGACCAAAGGCTATTCTCCTCTTGCCAAATGGTACCTAAAAGCACACCTTAAAAGGATCAATCTGTTTCCAAGGAACTTAACTAAGTCCCTGAACGAGGCTCAAATATATTCAAAGGAATACAAAAAAATCCAGCACCAAACAACATAAAATATACAATGTCTGGCATCCAATCAATAATTACCAGGCATGCAAAGACACAGGCAAATAATGACACAAAGCTGACCCAGAAATGTCACAGAATTAGTAGACAAGGACTTTAGCTCCAATAGCTATTATTAAATACCATCCATATATTCAAACAGATATGGAAAAACATAAACACGATGTAAAGAGGTGTGAAGATATAAAATAAGACCTCAATTGAACTTCTAAAGATGAAATGTATAATATCTGAGATGAAAAGTATACTGGATGGAAATAAAAGCAGATTAGACCCTGCAGAAAACAGGTTTTTGAAGACTTAGCAATAGAAACTATCCAAGATGAAACACAGAGAGGAAAAAAAGACTTAAAAACAAAAAACAAAAAAACAAAAACAAAACCTCCAAAACCACAATCCAGAAAATCAGTGAGCTGTGGAATACCAAGTAGCCTGTATACCTGTTTGGAGACCAGAAAAGTGGGTCTAACAGATTCACAGGAGAGATGACAGAAAAAATATCTGAAGGAACAATAATTTTCAAATTTGATGGAAACTATAAATCCCTATGTCGAAGAAGCTCAATAAACCCTAAGCAGAAGAAATATGAAGACAACTACACCAAGGGTACATCATAATCTGCCTTAATCACTGCTGAACACCAGTGATAAAGACACAAATCTTAAGAGCTGCCAGAGAAAAAAAACACATTGTGTAAAAAGGAAAAATAGAAGTGATTTCTCGTCAGAAACAATGCAACCCTGAAGACAGTGGAGTAATGTCTTTAAAGTACGAAAAGATAAAAACTGTCAACCTAGAATTCAGTGGAGATATCTTTCAAATAGGAAGATGGAATAAAGATGCATTCAGACATTCCAAAGCTGAAAGAATTCATCACCAGTAGACCTGCACTAGAAGAACGGCTTTAAAAAGTCCTTCAAGCAGAAGAAAAATGATACCAGATGGAAATCTCCGTCTACACAAAGGAATGAAGAGAGCTGGAAATGGTAAATATGTGGGTAGATAGAAAAGATATTTTTCTGATTTTAAAATTCTCTTTAAAAGATACTTGAGGGTTTAGAGCAAATCTAATAATGTATTGTGGGGCTTATAGCATGTGTAGAAATAAATCCATGGTGACAATAGCACAAAGGCGGAGAGGTGGGGAATGGGAGGAAGGTGTTTGCGCTGAGTGGTGTGATATTACTTGATGGAGATAGACTATAAGTTAAAGAAGCATTGTGTAATCCTAAAAGAACCACAAAAAAATGGAAGTGTAGTATCATGAACCAATAAAGGAGATAACATGAAGATCACAAGGGGTGTGCTGGCCACCCCCTTGGCACACAGAACAATTGGGTGGAGTTCCCCAGCCCAGCAGGGTCCCATAGAGCCTCTGTAGGTGTTTGGGATAGAATGAGTACCGTCAGAAAGAAACTTCCTCTCCTGCCACCTTCTGGCAGTAAATCCAGCCTATTTTTAACTCAGGCCTCTGCTTAAGTGCTTTTGGCTAAAAGAGAATTGCTGCTTCTAAGAATCTCAGGCAGCCACAGTCTCCCCGGCTTCTCTGCTCGCTCCAGCCCTAGAAGGCTCAGGGACTGCTCAGATGTCCCCGACTTCCCAACCACTTGTCCCAGGAGAGGAGGCTCCCTCAACTCTGGGTGCTCACTGTGGGCACCCACAGACAGGCAGCCCTTCAGCAGGGTGCAGGTGTGAGAGGATCTCTAAGGGATGTCATCTCATGGATACTGCGGGGATGGTGCCACGGAGTGGTGTGAGGGCAGCCTGAAGCGAACAAACCACGGAGTGTTGCTCCAGGAGGGTGCACATGTGTACAAAGGCGCCCTGTGTGAAAAGGGCGTGCTCTGTTGTGAGTGTGAATGTTTTTGTGACTGCTTATGCTGTGAAACATAAACACAGCAGCCTCCGTCCTTTTGATCATGCTGCCCCCTCTGCTGGCCTGTCTCCCCTCGTAGTCCCTCCCAGCCAACACCCACACCCTAGCTGGCAAACTGCCAATCATCCCTCAAGCCTCTCATCTCTCCCAAAGTCTTCCCTGACAACTCTGGCCAGAGGCCCAGCCAAATGGCCGCCAGACTCTGGGTTGTATACCCAGGGGTTAGCATGATGCCTGCTGTGTGCTTAGCCTGCAAGGAGGGAGGAAGGCTCTTAAGGCCTCTTTTGGGGGCCGTATTAGGAGGGCACTGAGAATATTTGCTTTTTCCACTGTCAGACCAGGTCCTGCCAGGTCCTGAAGGGCACCCAAGTGACAAGCCTGGGGTCACAGAAGGATGCGAGGGTCACCCTCCATGCCCAGTGTGCTTAATGGTGCAGAGAGGCCAGGCCTGGGGTCTGTGCCCAGAGTGGGCAGTGCTGGTGTCCAGGTGGTCAGATATGGGCATGGCCCCACGTGGAGTTGGACAGCCTCTGTTGATTTCTCCTCAGGGCTCTCCCTGGAGGCTCAAGGTCTGGCATCTGTGTGTGTGTGTGTGTGTGCACATGTACGTGTGTGTGTGCAGGCATGTCTGTGGTGTGGGAAGAGGGCTTTCTCCTGTCTCAAGCTTAGCTCTTACTCTTCCCAGCCCCCTCTGCTCCCCACCATTGTCTTCTCCTTCACCAGCACAAGGCAGGAGTGGGTAGGAGGTTCCCAAGGTCCCTGGGAAGAATGTGGTGGGCACTGCGTGTGATGTTGGGTGTGGGCACGTATCTGTGGGTGCACATATGGATGTGATTGAGAAGCCCCTGCCTCTCCTTGTGTTTGTGTATGTGTCTGGGTATATCCTTGGGGTCCTAGAGGTTGTTTTTGTGTCTCCTGTGGCTGTTGAAATGACCTATCGGTTTCCAGAGGGTGTGAATGTGGCTCTGATCTACCCCCTCCCACCTCCTCCCTCTTCTGATTTTCTTGACTCTAGGGTTTGCCCAGTTGGCTTGGCTGGGATTGTCATTGGGTCCGTGTTAGAGAATTGTATCATCTGTTGAATGCCAGCCCTCAAGTGTGTCACCGTATGTGACCCTGGATGCAAGCGCGGCTCAGGGTACCTGGGAGCCCCTTGCCCTGTGTGGGGTCTGGTGCTTGCATGAGTGTGTTATAGACAGTGGGGCGTTAGTATGTGCCTAATACCCATGAATGGCTTGAGTGTGACGGCCGCAAAACGGGTCGAATGTGCACACATGGATGTGTGTGCAAGTGATGGATGAGTGTGTGTGCGTGTTCCCTCCTGTGGGTGCCTGGACTGGTCCCTCAGTCCCGTGGGGGGCCTCTCCCACTTCAGTGGTGTGAACAAAGCCCCTGCTTTCCTCCCTGCTTTGCCCCCCAGCCCCCTCTCCCTCAACACTGAGTTTGATTGACTGTGTGTGGTTGCAAGGTTATGAGATTATATGATTGGTGTATGGCCTATGAAGTGTATGCCATTGAATGTGAAACTCTAGTATCCCCTGGCCAATGCTAGCCTCTCAGGGGCAGGCTGGTGGACCCCCGGTCAGTTGAACCTAGCTCTCCCAGGTTCCTAGGCTGGCCCATCCATCCTTTTATAGCCAGGCTTGGCCCCTGTAATTACCTGGGGCCAGATGCTGTGGTGAAGGCCAAGAGTTTGGTGCTAACACTCTGGGGAGGAGTCATATCTGCCCCTCCCCCAGGCCACACCGGAGGAGACTGGAGCAGGCCAGACCTCTTTGGAGTCAGATCACAGGCCACATCACTGGGTTCAGCCTGAAGCTGCTCTGCTGCTCTGGGCCCAGTGTGTCTCTGGCTGACCTGGCCCCAGCACATCTGGGCTATCCCATCCGCGTCACACTTCCCCAGACTGTCGTCCACAGGCTGCAGACACCGAGCCTGTGTTCCCATCACCTCTCACCTGGACCCCTCTTGCCAGTCCATGCCCCCAACCCAGCTCATGCCCCTCGTTCCCCCCCTCCATATCCTCCCGCCCCCCTCATCCTAGTCCTTGTCTCCTGGTCCCAGCTTGTGTCCTTCATTCCAATCCATGGCCCCCCAGCCCCGTCACCACCACCTCCAGTCCACGCCTCTGTCCCTGCCACGTACCTCCAGCCCAGTCTGTATCCCTGGTTTGCCAGCTGGACGGAACATGGAGGTTGAGAGAGAATGGCGAGATTTGCGTGCCGAGTAGGTCTGGGTAGGACGGCTGTGGACTGAGCCCAAGTCTACTCCCAACCCCATGGCATCTACAACTAGGCGAGGAAAAGAAGAGAGTGGGGATAAGAGAAATGGACGGAGAGTGGGCTGGGCCTTAGCCCACCCTGCCCCAGGCCTGAGAACAGAGGGTCCTACGGCGCAGCTGCTTGAGTCCCCTCAAGGACCAACACCCGCTCCACCGACCGCAAACCCATCCCAAGCTCCCCTCACAGCTCCGGCGAGTCCCAGCCCAGGTGCTGCGCCACCTGGTGGATATCGGCAGACTTGCAGGCCCCGAGTGGCAAACCCACGTGGCAGCGAGGCTTAGACCCCAGCCGGGATTGTAAATAGCTCCTTCCCTGCTACCCACAGCGCTGCTGGAGTGACCTCTCACCCCGAAGGGAGGGGCGGGGCAGCTCTGAACTTTACTCTCCAAGCCAAAATCTCTGTTCAGTTGTTTGATGTTGCTGTTGTTTTTCACCCTGGGGAGGACGGGAAGAGGAGGGATGTGTGCGATCTCTACCTGTGTTGGGGGCATTAACCTGTGACAGCCTCTGGGAATGCCAGCTGTCAGGTGGGAGCCCTCTTTGTGCCCGTGCTGGAGGGGGCCAACATGAGACAACACAAGGGTGAAGAAGACCCTGCCCAGGGTGAGGCTGCTCTGCCCTCAGGCCATACCACTGTGCCTGGTGACATCTTACCACTGCCTTGGCCAGGACGCCCTGGGCTCTGCAGACCTTGGTGTCACAAAGTAGGGCCCTGTACCAGACAGGCTCAGGGTCATTGGTGTCTGGCCATCTAAGTGCAGACCTCTCTCCCCAGTCTTCCTTACATGCTCTGGGATTGAAAGCCTCGCTGGACGGGAAAATCCTCAGCAGGGCTCCGCAGCTTTTAAAACTGATTTCATTTATTTATTATTTATTTAGATATTTATTTTTGAGAGACAGAGTCTCATTCTGTCGCCCAGGATGGAGTGCAGTGGCTCGATCTCGACCCACTGGAACCTCCGCCTCCCAGGTTCAAGCGATTCTCCTGCCTCAGCCTCCTGAGTAGTTGGGATTACAGACATGCACTACATGCCTGGCTAATTTTTGTATTTTTAGTAGATACTGGGTTTCGCCATGTTGTCCAGGATGGTCTCGAACTCCTGACCTCAAATGATCTGCCTGCCTTGGCCTCCCAAGTGCTGGGATTACAAGTGTGAGCCACAGTGCCTGGCCAATTTACTTATTTATTTATTTTAAAGACAGGGTCAGCTGGGCGCGGTGGCTCATGCCTGTAATCCCAGCACTTTGGGAGGCTGAGGTGGGCGGATCACCTGAGGTTGGGAGTTCGAGACCAGCTTGACCAACATGGAGAAACCCTGTCTCTACTAAAAATACAAAATTAGCCAGGTGTGGTGGCACATGCCTGTAATCCCAGCTACTCGGGAGGCTGAGGCAGGAGAATCACTTGAACCCAGGAGGTGGAGGTTGCGGTGAGATGAGATCACACCATTGCACTCCAGTCTGGGCAACAAGAGCAAAACTCCACCTCAAAAAAGAGTCAGGGTCTTGCTCTTGCTCTGTCGCCCAGGCTGGAGTGCAGTGGTGTGATCATAGCACATTGCAGCCTTGCTCTCCTGGGCTCAAGCAATTCTCCCATCTCAGCCTCCTGAGTAGCTAGAACTACAGGTGCATGCCACCACGCCTAGCTTTTTTTTTTTTTTTTTTTTTGTAGAAATAGGGTCTCACTATTTTGCCCTGGCTGGTCTTGAACTCCTGGGCTCAAGCGATCCTCTCACCTCAGTTTTCCCAGTAGCTGGGACTAAAGGTTTGTCACCACACCTGGATATTTTCTTTATTTTTTGTAGAGATGGAGTCTTCCTATGTTGCCCAGGCCGGTCTCAAACTCCTGGGCTCAAGTGATCCTCCTACCTCAGCCTCCCAAAGTGCTGGGATTAGAGGCCTGAGCTACTGTGCCTGGCCATTTGTTTTGTTTTTGTTTTTGTTTTTGTTTTTTTAAAGATGGGGTCGGCTGGGCACAGTGGCTCACGCCTGTAATCCCAGCACTTTGGGAGGCTGAGGCGGGCAGATCACCTGAGGTCGGGAGTTCAAGAACAGCCTGGCCAACATGGCAAAACCCCATCTCTACTGAAAATACAAAAATTAGCCAGGCGTGGTGGCATGCACCTGTAATCCCAGCTACTCAGGAGGCTGAGGCAGGAGAATCACTTGAACCCAGGAGGCGGGGGTTGCAGTGAGCCGAGATGGTGCCACTGCACTCCAGCCTGGGCGACTGAGTGAGATTCTGTCTCAAAAAAAAAAATAAATAAAAATAAAAGATGGGGTCTTGCTATATTAGCTGGGCTGGCATTAAACTCCGGAGGTCAAGCAGTCCTCCCACCTCAGCCTCCTGTTAGACCCACTTTGAATGCCAGCCCTATCATTAGCCAGGCTGTGTGGCCCTAAGTCTTAGATCCTCATCTGTGTTATTGGAATAGTGAGGCTTACAAAGGCGCAGCACTCGGCACATAGGAGGTGCTCAGTGAATGGAAGCTGGCTTATTCTAGTTACTGCCCAAAGTGCTTGGCCCTTTCAGTCTTACTATTCTAGAATTTTTTAATCTGCAAGGCCCTCCCCCATCCCATCTGGCCAGCCCCTATCCTGCCTGGCCCGGGGAATTGAAGCAAGCCTGCAGCCCAGGCCCACTACTATGGGTCCTCGAGATTCTCCCCAACAGTACCCGACCCCAGCTCTGTGTATCTCCTCCTGTCTGAAGCCTCTTTCCTCTGTCCCTAGGCAAGTGTGTGCTTTTTCTTGGCATTCCCACAGCTCCCAGGCATTTACCCACGAAAGAGCTGGTTATGTTGTCAGTTATGTATGTGTGTGTTACCAATTTCTGCTCATACATCAACACATACTAAAGTATGAGCTTATTTTGGGGTAGAGACTATATCTTGTGTCTCCAATACCCAGGATAGAGCCTGGCACTCGGCAGGTGCTCGATAAATGTGGATTGAATGCATGGACAATTGGATGCATAGGCCCACCTTTTCTGTCTTATCAGTCTGTAAGGAGTCTCAGACTGGTCTAGTGGCTGCCCCCAGTTCTTTCCCCACCTGCTCTCCCACCCCACACTCTTCCCTGTTCCGCTATTGGGAAACCCACCCACTCTGCAGAGTCTAGCTCAGATTCCATTTTCCATGTTTTATGGGTAGAGAGGAGCAGAAAACACAGTCCTTACCACCAAGGGCTCATTCTCACAAAGCAGCCGGCAAGAGCCGCAGGGGCACACAGGATCTGGCCTGCTCACACAGTGCCAATTAGAGAGCCTGGGTGGGATGGAGTCCCATGGGTGCACAGCTTGGCAATAAGGTGTCCCCTCCCTGGGCCAGGCACTTGGCTCAGCAAGTGAAGTTGCAGGTACATTTCAGCCCCTATCCGCACTCCCTTATGCTGTGCTGGTCTGTAAACCCTGACCTTCCCTGGGGCCCCTGGGAAGCGGCCATTCTCCTGTCTTTTGCCCTTCTGTCCTCTCTGCCCTCCCGAGCGATGCAGGGTGGTGTAGTTATGAGCAGCCCCAGCCCCAGCAAACTCCCAGCACCTTGGGCATAATGTTTGAAATGAGTAAAATTACAAAGGGTTATAAAGAAAGCCAATTATATTGAAAGAGTTATCAAAACATTTACATTTCTTGATATAGTAATATATATGCTTTCTTATTAACACATTAAAAATGAGGAAGGTCTAACAACTATGATCATTTCAAAGTACTGATGAGTGTAAATTGTATTTTGAGATATCTTCAACAACTATAATGCAGCCTGAAAACATGTGTGATTTCTGGTTACAAAGTCACAGGTACTATTAATACTATTATGGCTTGCTGCCCAAGCACACAAGAGAATGTTAAATTTTAGTTATAGGCAAGTGAAAATAAAGATAGTTTTTTTTCTGTCTAGGTTCTCAAATCCCCTGAAATCCATAGACTCCAGTTAAGAACCTCAATTACAGAATGGAAGGGGAAGAAAAGGTGGAAACCATAATTGATGGAGCCTTTAACTCCCTGCGTCATTTAATCCCTACACCAACCCTAAGAGAGAGATACCACAACCAGTTTTTCTGGTGGGATACCTGAGAATCAGAGAGGTTGAGTGATTTGCCCAAAGTCAACCAGGCCCTGCCTGGAGGCCCCTCTTGCTCTTTCCAAGCAGCGCTGCCTTTGTAATGAAGATGAGCCCCAGAACAAGATTTGAACACCTCGTTGTGACTCTTTGGCCCCAGAATTCCCTCTCCTACTCAGGCCCTGTGCCCTGTGAGGTTTAAC
Organism: Pan troglodytes; assembly: GCF_028858775.2. Lineage (NCBI taxonomy): Eukaryota > Metazoa > Chordata > Mammalia > Primates > Hominidae > Pan > Pan troglodytes. The sequence continues at coordinate 94,105,541 of NC_072398.2, forward strand.
CAGTGTAACAGAAGGGTGATGGCCCCTTGAAATCACACACACTCAGTTATTTTTATCTCCAGTTTATTTTTTTTAGACTAAGAGCAGAGTATGAAAGTCACAGCCAAAGCACTTGAAAAAGGCCCAGGAGGATGGGTGGGACCACATAGGGTGAGCAGGGCAAGGTCCTGGGAGATGGTTCCCGGCTCAGGGCTGGAAGGGAGGGGGCATTGTTGTTTTACGGTCTCCAAAAGTGTCTGTGCGTTGCATAGGTCCTGTCTTCACAGAAGACAAAAGAGGGGCCAGGGGGTCCCCCAGGTGTGGGGGGCCTAGCCTGGTGGGGAAGGGGTCTGAAGCTGAAGGGGAAGTCAAGAAAGGTCAGGGGGTTAAAGAGGGAAGGGACTCTGTCTGTCTGTACATTATATATAGAGATATAGAGTCTGTACATGCCTGCCTGGCACCCCAATGCCCACCCCTTGCCATCCTTGTCCACTGCCCGCCCCCCCAGGGGTGTCTACTTGTAAACTTGGTTTCAATCCAAACCACAATCCTGGAAGTGGGAGTGGGGGAGGAGGACGTGCTTATTGCTGTAAACAGGGGAAGGAAGCAGCAGGCAGTGCTGCCCCTTGCCCATCTAGTCCCCTCCCCATGTTCTGCCCCTGGAGGAGAGCAATGGGGGTGCCTCCCACGCTTCGATTTGCTCTCTCTGGGGGCATATGTCTCTCTGGGGGGACAAAGGGAGAGGGCACCAGGAGTCAGGGAAAGGTACCAGGGGCCAGGGAGTCCTGAGCACTGCCCCTTTTGGCCCCCAAGTTTGGTACCAAACATTACCAGAGCCACAAGGCCGCCCGGGATCCATGGCTGTCCCCGTGCTTGGTCCACTACAGTGCCCTACCTGGGGGGAAGGGGTAGAGGGGGCGGACACAGATGTATGGTGCAGGCCCCACTTCTAGCCATGGGAGGAGGGGTCTAGGCCCACTAGGCTTCCCTTGGAGAGGCCAAAGGCTCCCTGCTCCTTCCAAGCCCCGCCCCATCTCTCCCCACCAGGGGAGGGGGCAGAGCTAGGAGGCCAAGAACGTCATGAGGAAGAAGGCGATGCCCACGGCCAGGGGCAGGTGTTCCCGTTTGGGGCTGGTCCCGCTGATGCTCTTCTCAAGCTTGGGCACCTGAGGGTTCTCTCCCTCAAAGTCTTCTGTGGACAGAGGAACAGACAGACTGGTGAGGGCTGGGTTGCGCGCCAGGGCAGGGGCACGCGGCAGCGGCAGCAGCAGTGGAGCCAGGGACGTGACCACCCACGGGGTAGGAAGTATCAGTGCCCCCGGGGAAGGCATGCGAGGTGAGCAGGCACCGGGGCGGGGGGCTGCGGTTCCAGCAGTGGCCACCAGAGGGCGCTGCGCAGACTCACCCAGCACGTTGATCTTCACATTGGGGCCCATGGTGAACTGGGGGAGAGTGGGGACCGGCTTCTCCCCGGAGTGCGATGCTGCGGGGTGGGGTGCGGGTGGGGAGACAGGAGGGGAGAGTCAGGGCCAGGATTCCCTCCCCTTGCTACGGCTAGGGAGCAAGCCCCCCTCACCTGTGCCCTCCGCCCCCACCCCCAGGAAGCCAGGGGAGCCCCAAAGCAGGCAGCTGAGGATGGGGGCGCGGCTCGGAGCCTATTCTACTCACTGGAGGCGCAGCAGACGAACACCTTCATCCTCAGACACTTCCAGTGCAGGTTGTGAGTGGGCGTGGCTGGGGAGGAGACCGGGCCTGAGTCACTTTCGCCCAATGTGTGCCTGTGCCCTCCCTCGACGGCTCTATTTCTCACCCCCTCCAAACTGTCCCCGTCGGGCGGTCTTCTTCAGGAGCTCCCCTACCCTTTGGACACGGGTCACTGTAGCTCTGCCGTCGGCCCTAGACGCCCCTTTGGTCCCACCCCTCAAGAAACTGGGATCCCTGATGTTCCAACCCCGGGATGTCCCTCACAGAAACAGCGATTCTCCGCAGCCCAAACTTGGGACTGTCACCAAACTCCTCTCTTGGCCCCACGACCTCGTCTGAGCTGAACCCCTCAGGCGCCCCGTGCCCACGCCTCCTCCCTGGTCTCAGCCGCGAGACCTGGCGCCCGCCGCGCCGGCCCCGCCCCGGAGCCTAGGGGCTCCACCCCCCGGCTGTCACTCAGACTCTCGCGTTCAGACCCGCCCGCCCGGCCGCCGTCACTCACAGATGTAGTAGTACTCGTGGCCGGCGTGGAACTCGTAGCCCAGCGAGAAGGCGCTGTAGCGCTGGAACTTCTCCGAGAACTTGATGGGGCTGTGCGGGGCGTGCGGCCGGTTGCACTCCCAGCGCTTGAAGCCCTGGCTGGCGTTGCAGGTGCGGTAGCCGTTGCGGCTCACCATGTACAGCACGTACTGCTCTGCCCCGCCTCCGGGCCCCGGTCCCGCCCCGGGGCCCACCCCCGAGCTGTTGTAGTGCGGGCAGTAAATATCCAGATAGTCGTTCACGTTCACCTGCACGGTGTAGCCCTCTCGCCGCAGGCTGTGGGGAAGAGGAAGCGGCTCAGAGAGAAGAAACCCCAGAGCAAAGCCGCTTTCCATCTGACCGCTCCGCAGCCCCTCCCCAGGGTCCGCGTAGCCTCCCGACTTTTCCTCCGAGCTTCCTCGCGGCTCAGCCCTGTCTCTGCCCCCGGGGCCCTAGTGCCGCCGCTCCCCTAAGTCTCCTTCCGTGCCCTCCTTCTTGGTCTGTCCTTCTCCTGTTGGCCACCAGAGGGTAGCAAAGGCGCAGGGAAGCCCGGCCTGCCTCCAAAGAAAAGGAGGCGAGGGAGAGGGGCAGAGGGAAGAAGGGAACGTATGCTTTGGTTGCCACAGAAACGGCGCAGGCCCCAGCGACTCTCAGACCCAGGCCCGTATTTCCTCCGTCCATCCCCCATAATTCAGCAGCCGGGAGGAGGGATGGAAGCCAAGGGTGAACGTGGGAGGGATCCCCTCCGAGGGACGCACACACCCTCCATCGCTTCTCCCACCATGCTTCCCTGCGGCTGCCAGTCCACCCCGGAGGCCAGTCCAACAGGACCTGCCCTTACAGACGCATGTATGGCGGCTTCATGCATATACATGCATAAGTTCTATGGCACACGCACAAATATGTCCACCGCCCACTCATAGGCAGCAGACACACAGAAAAGCTGGGCTGTATGTGTGCTGGCCCGCATGCCAGTATTGGTTGACCCCACCAATCTGGGGGTCTCCCCCTGCCCTCCCCATACTACAATATCACTGGCTTCTGTACCTTGAGTCCCGTGACAGAGACCCCACCCTGAGGCCAAGGACAGTTAGGCTCCCAGGAACTTTAAACACATGAGGGCGCTAAGGGACTCAGTACCAAGACTCCACATGGCATCATGCCAACCAGCCCAAACTTCTGTCTCATTGTGCACCTCCTTCCTCAACCTGGCACAACGGCCCCCCTTAATGATGCTGGGCAGAGCAGTGGGCACAGGGCCTAGACAAGATGGCTGCGCCTCTTATTTCCCTGATCCCTCTTTGGGACAGAGAAGCAGATGCTGGGTCCCTTGTAATCCCCACCTGCCTTGCTAGTCACCATCAAAGTGTTGGTCTTAACACCCTCGATGGCAGTAGTGAGCGGTGTGGGGATGGAGAAACCTCTGAATGGAGAAAGAAACTCGGAGAGGGGGCAGGAGTTTTCCCTAATTTCTTTAGTGTAAGAATGCACATATCTTGGCAGTGCAAGGAGAGTGGTGGACACAGAAAGGCATGGGGTCCTTGGCAAAATGTCAAACCACGGGGTCCCTAGTCCCTGGGAGCTCCCTGGGGGGAGAGACTGGTTCCCTATGTCACCAGGCACCACCCAGTTCCCCAAACAGTAATTAGATCCATTAAAGAAATGAGCGTGGAGGCTTCTGCACACGGTGGGGCCTTGGGGGTCCTTCCCCCCTGACCCCACTTCCTTGGCTTTGCTTGTGCTGTCCCCTCCACCAGCAACCCATTCCAAGCCTGACAGTGAGGCAGGCAGAGAGCTGATGTTTGGGTACCCCAGTAAGAATTGGCACAGCCTCCTTTGGTCATCAGGAATGCCACCAGCCCCACTCTGTTCCCATGGGATTAATGGGTCACTCAGGCCCCTCCCTTGCCCTGGCACTCAGGTGGGCAGGAGCCTCGGCCTGGGGCACTGGGAGCAGGAAAACGGGTTAGACCAGGCCTGGCTCCAAACTGCCATCCTAGGCTTGCCTGTCCGTCACCAAGCCACAGTCTGTTCCTCCCCTCAGGCCTTGGGGAGGGGGCCTCCAGTGGTGAGGGTGCCAGGTCTGGAGCAGCTGCACAGCCACACTGGGATCTCTGTCTTTGAGCCTCACCCATGTTTCCAGTCCCACTCTGAAGCAGCCCCTCCCTGCTGTACCGCCCAGTTCCCCCTACAACACACCCCATTCCAGCAGGGAGGAAGCCAACACCCAAGGTATTCCTACAGGTAATTCCATTTCCTCAACAGGGCAGGACTAGCCTTATAAAAAAGGTTGCAGGGCGACCACAGGTGAAGGGAAGCCATCTGTTATGTACTCCTGCGCTGGGTGGCAGGAACAGCCCCTGAAATGCCCCCCCAAGGCTGGGCATGTGAGAGAAAGACCTGCCGGTGGGGTGGCTGGGCCCAGTTGGTACACAGAGGGCACGGGGACAAACGGGGTGAGAGCCAGGAATTCCCAGCCACAACTCTTTGGAGACCCAACGTGTCTGCTTGGCTTGGGCACTTTAATTGAATCTGTCATCCTCCCTCCTTCTCCCTAGCAGTGCGGAGAGAGAGGTGCCGCTGGGCCCACGCGAAGCTCCGCAGCTAACCCCGCCTCTAGGGCCGCACCTCCTGCGGAAGGGTGGGGGTGGGCTGGGACCTGGGGACCGGGTTGTACCCTGTCCCTTCGTACTGTTCTCTCTTCTTGCTCCACTTCATCTCCTATAGCCTCTCGCCTCTCTTGCTGAAAGGCGAATGCCGACACACCCCATTTGGAGGGGGTGTCCCCTCACCCCGTTATTTCGGTCTCTCCCGCTCTCACAGCCTCTGAGGCGCATCCCGACACCTCTCTCTCGCTTTCAGTGCCCTGCCGGCCCGCGCCTGGCTCCACTTAACCCGGAGTGTCCGCGGAGGTGGCAGGCGGGCGGAGCGGGGAAGGAGCAAACTTCTCCCCAGCCCGGGGCAATTAGGGCAGGTAAACAGGGTGTCCAACAAGACCAGGGAGTAGGGAAAGGATCCCAGGGGGCCCTGAACTTGTCAAATCCTCGCCATCCTCCACCCCCAGCCCCGGTCTTAGACGCCGGGCTGCAGAGTTAAAGGGGTGGAGGACGAATGTAGACCCGGGTTCCTCTTCCCTCTAGCGCGCGCCCCCGAGGCTGCGCGCCGCCCGCTCCAGCAGGCGAGGCCGGACCACGTGTGCGCGGCGTGGGGTCCGCGCGCCCGGGCTTTGAGGGTGGTGGCGGGAATGCTGGGGGGCGGCGGTTGCACGCTGACACCTCTGCGCCCCTCAGGCGCCCTGGGCCTCGGCGCCCCGCCCGTCCCAGTCTGGACAGCCCAGGTCTGGGCGCAAGGCTTCCCTGGGCCGCGTCGGGTGGGGAAGAATCAGCGCGCCCGACACCTCCGCCCCTCCTCCCTGCGACAGCGGCGGCGGCGGCGGCGGCGGCGAAGGTTTATTGATCTGCAGCGGCGGAGAGGAGCGAGAGACCCGCCGAAAGCGAGACACAGAGACGGAGTGAGGGGGAGAAACACACCGACAAGGGGAGGGTAGCAGAGGCCGGATTCACTGAAAGGGGAAAGGAAGGGAGACACGGTGCGAGTGAGACGCCAGAAACCGAGAGAGGCAGGGAAGAGAACGAGAACCGAGAGTCTTGGAGAACAGGAGAGACAGGCAGGCCAGAGAGGCCCATAGACGGCAGAGACGGAGACAGAGACGCAAAGGAGAGAAGCAGGGACAGGGAAGGGTGCAAGGCTGAGACTCAGAGACTGGGAGAAAACACAGAGAAAGACCATCAGAGACGTAGTAGAGCCTCAATAAATATTTGTTGAATGAATGCATGAATGAAAGAGAGATCAGCAACAGAAGCATTTCAGAGATAGGTCGAGAGACAGCTATATAGAAAGATGTTCCCGAAGCTCCTTGAGACAGGAGCAAATACCAACATCCTTGCTCAGTTCTGCAAAGAAATGAAACACAGGCCAGGGGGCATATATTTGGCCATCGGCCGTCCCAACCCCCCTCACCAAGTTCGATTCCCGGCTTAGGGGACTCTTCGACCTCATACTCTAATGCATCGCTCCAATACAGTCCCCCCATCCCTAGTTTCTGGGCCAGATTGGGAACAGGTCTCTCCTATTCCACGGGACTAAATGGAAGTACTGAGTGGGGGGCAGAGGGCTAGGTCGCGGCCGGTGTGCAAGGCACAGTCCCCAGGTCTGTCAAAGGAGGCCGACGCACGTGTCCCACCAGCACCCTCCCACGTGACCCCCCAGGAGGCGGGGTCGCAAGACCCTCCCCACGTGACCCCAAGGGGCAGAGACCCTCCGCACGTGACGGGAGGTGGGAGCCAGGAGCCCAGCTCACGTGACTAGGGGGAGGGGGCGCGGGAGCCTGTGGCTCGGTCGGCCCCGCCCCCAGCTCCCCGGCCCTCTCCATTCTCGGCTCCGGAGCACGTCGCTCTCACGATTTATGGGGCCGCGGCTGCCGCAGTGAGGGAGCCGGGGAGCCCGGGCGCAGCGGCAACAAAGGCCCGGGAAGCGAGGCGGGGGCGGCGGCAGCCTCCTGGCCCGGTGTGCGCCCCCTCCTACCTCTGCCGGCCCAGGCCCGCACGGAGTAGAGAGGACAGAAAAGAGGCTCCCGGAACCCGGGCTCCCCCACCCGCTCCCTGAGCTTTCACCTGCGCCCAGGTGTATGCGGGGGAGGGGAACCTGATCAACACCTCCCCCCACCAAACCTATTCCCGCATCCTCCCCGGCTCTGGCTTCCCCTAAGAACGCTGAGGTGCTCCAAGGGTGGCGGGGAACCCGGGGCCCCTCACCTGCGAGCTCTCCGTTCCCCGCCAGACTCTAGCGGGGTGGGGGGCGGACGTGTGAGTCTGGGGGAGGGGGCTGAGCTAGATAGAGCTGGAAAGTCAGCCCCCAGCGCCCCCCGGAGTTCTTGGAGTCCCGCTCCGGGGGGGAGGGGCCACGTCCCCACCCCCGAGGTTTCCATGGGAAGCGAGAGGGGGGCGTCGTTGGCTCATCCCCACCCCCAGTCTGACACTCCGGGCGCGAGGAGCGAGAGAGGGGGAGGCGCGGAGCCCCAAACAACAAAGAGCGGAGCGGCGAGCGGCAGCCCCTCCTCCGAGAGGTTGGGGGTCGCGGCCGCCCGGCCCTCCCGGTCCCCTCCCCTGGGGTCTGGCCATTTGCTCCCTGGTCGGTCGGTCCCTGGGGTGGGCAGCCAGAGGCAGTGCTGCCGCCACCGCCCGGGCAGGTGTGACAGTGACCCCCGCGTCCCCAGGGATCTCCCCCTACTAACACACAGACACACACTGAGGTGGCCAGGGTGATACACACGGCGGCTTGGCGGGGAGGAGAAGACAAGGGCAGCAAGGACTGAGCAGAATGAGGACCCGGCCCCGCAGCCAGCACTCGGCCACCGCGCCACACACCCCGGGAAACCACACGGCCGCCCTGACACCCGCCCAGACCGCGGCGGCGCCAACAGCCACCCCAGCCCAGACGCAGCCGGCCGCGCGGACAGCGACCGCAGCCCCTTCCCCGACCCGCAGCGCGCTCCCACCCCCAGACGATCGCCGACGCAGACACACAAATCACACACTCAGACACACACGCACACTGACAGCCGCGCACGCCCGCTCACACTTGGAGCCATTCGCCGTCCCCAGCCCGGGCGTGTGTGTGCGTGTGTGACACACCGACATCTCTCTGCCGCCTTCCGTCTCGCCGGTACCCCACGTTCCCATCCTAACCAAGCAGCATTCCCAGGGCCCCCCAACTCAGCGACCCAGCCCTAGCTCACCCTAGCCGGGCTTATCCACACAACCAAGACAACCCATTCGCCTTCCTTCTAGGGAGGTGCTCGGTCGGACTCCCTGCCTCAGCTCCGGACCCCACTTTTAAAAGCAGGAGTCCTAGACAGAACCCCTGGAAGCCTTCATGGCCAAAAACAGGTCATCCCTGGGCCCCAAAATGCAGCGGCCTATCCCCAGCACACCGCTACCCCCAAACCCCAGCCCAACTGGTGGGACTATGGGACAGGGGCATGCTATTCCAGCGGCGGGTGCGGAGAGAAGCCAAGATGGGGTGGGGGGCCCCTCCAGCAGCCTCCTCCGCACGGCCCGAGCGCTCCTTACTATAGCCCAACAGCCTCTTCAGACACCCCCGAGTTTCCTAGACGCCCACAGAGTGCGTCCCCCTCTCCGTCCCCTCCCAGCCCCCAGCTCTGGTCTCCCAGGACTCCCACCCCGGGATCCCCCAGGACTTCTCGGGCCCACCGGCTCCCCCTCTCACTGAGACGGGACGCGCGGACTCCCAGGGTCCCCGACTCACTGCTGGTTGGAGCTGTTCCAGTACACCGCATGCCGGTTTCCCAGCGCCCCTCCGGGCCCTTGGGCCAGCAGCGGCAGCAGCGGCACGGGCACGAGCAGCAGCAGCAGCAGCAGCGGAGCCGCCGCCATCCCCGGAGCCGCCGCCGCCGCCGCCCCCCGACTGAGCCCCGCGCTCCCGGCTTCTCCGCTTCCCAGCTCCCTGCTGCCGCCGCCGCCGGCCCCCAGCCTTAGGCCACGCCCCCAGCCCTTCCCTCCGCCCTCCTGGGCGCGCCCCCGAAGCCCCGCCCCTGGCGCGCCCCCGACATGCCCCGTCCCGCTCCGGTCGGGAGCGCGCGACGCGTGGAAGGTGGGGACCGTACTGCCCCCTCGGGAAAGACCAGCGCGTGCCTCGTCTCTCCTTCTTGAGTTCAGTTTGCTACAACTGGTCCTGGGTCTTTTGCTCCCCAGGCTGAATTTCCCAGAAGGATTTGGGAACCCAAGATAAGGATCTCGATCTCAGGGAAGCCCAATCATCTCTGGGAATGAGGGGAAGGAGAAGACTTGAGAAGAAGTTGGGGCTCCAGGACCTCTTAGTAAGTAGGGCTGGACCCCTTCCCTTCTGAAAACTGTGGCCCTCTGCTGCGGCCATGCCCCCTTTTCCCGTGTGCATGAGGAGTCAGGTGGGCACAGAAGGGTGGTGGAGAAGTCCTCAGCTGGCACCAAGGCTTTGACAGCTGGTGACCTGAAGCCCCCAGCTGAGCATGAGGCTTGTTTATCTTGGAGGCAGAGTAAAAGAGCTCAGCCCCTGAGAATGTCAATACTGGGAGCTGTAAGAGTCTTCAGTGGTCCAGAACCCAAGGCGCAGGAGGGGGTCAAGGAGAGAGTCAGCTGGGGCAAAGCAGGGTTCCCTGGACACCTACAAAGGATTCCTCACTGGCACTTAGGCAGGGCCCCTCCCGGGGCAGCCAGGGGTGTCCCCAGGGATTCTCACTCCTACTCTCAGAGACGCTAATCCTGAGTCAGAGGGCAGAGCACCTTGTGTTCCAGCTCTCACCACAGTCATTGTCCTCACAGTGACATCCAAGCACACACATCACACACACACATTCAGGAAAAAAGGCACAGTCACCCAAAGGCAGAGAACATAGAGACACAGGTGCCTGACACAGACATATGGACACACAGGTACACCTTCCAGACACACATAGGAAAGGGTACTATCAGACTGCTAGAGATCAGGCAGAGACACCCAAGCACACACCTATATCCATCCACACACAACACACACACAAACCCACATGCATCCTGACACACACAGTTCCTTGCTCTTCTCTTCTCTCTTTCTAGGAAGTAGAAGTTCAGGAAAAGGGTTCAGAAACCAGACCTAGGGCTATCTGTCCCTTATCTCTTCTCTTTTGGAGAAGCCCAGACCAGGCGGAACCAGGCCTGACTGGGTTCTCAGAACGCAAGCCAACCACCTGTGTCCAGGGAGACAGGCATGCTGCTACTTTGCTTCTATCCTTCAGGAGAGGGAACATGCAGGCACCTCCCTATCTGCTTATCTGTGGCAGGACAGAGTCTTGACCACAAGTCAGCCTCAGGTGCTAGGCTGGGGGCAGGGGCGGTGCTATCCAGAATAGGTTCAGTGTCTGACTGCTGCCAGGTGAGAGTAGGCTCTGTTTTCTCTGGGCTCCTCTCCACCCCAGGAGATCTCTTCTTCCTTCTCAGGAGCCAGCAAATAAATTAGGCCCCTTGGGATGGGAGTGGGGGACTCTGCAAACAGCTCTCCCTCCCCGCAGGCTCCTCATCCCCAGAGAGATTTGTTTCACCCAAATGATGCTAACCTGCTTACTCCAGGTGCCACAAATCCCAGCCCCCTCCACTCAAATCATATTCCCTGCTCCACAAGGGCAGCTTCTCTCTGTAGGGGCCCACAGTTGGCAGAGACGCTGCCCATATTGATAGTGAACAGGAACTTGCTGGTTTGGTCTAGGACTTTAAATTCCATTTTAGAAAAGATATATCCCTGTTTATCGAATCTAGGTTCTGCTTAAGAATTTGCGCCTTTTTCTATAGGGCCTGGGTACTCTTTAGAATCTGGCACCCCCACACCCACCCTCCAATAATAACTGAGCCCTTCTCTTAGAATCCGGAGCCCTCTCTACAGGATTTAAGCAGCTCTCTCTATGGAGTCGAAGCCTCTGGTTTTGAAGTTGAGATACTCTTTATAGGGCCTAGCTAGGCCTGTGTCCGTGGGATCTAGTGCTTTGTCTACCTGGGCCTCTATCCATAGGGCTTCTAGATGATTTGGGCCTTTGTGTGAATTAGAAAAAGGACCCTTCTTTGCAGGCTCAGTCCCTAGGGTGCATCTCTTGGCAAGTGGTGCCTTTGTGCAAAAACAAAGGTGCTGCCTCCTTCAGTGAGAGGTGGCTCTAGTGGCTCCCTGTCTTAGTGAGGGAGCTTGGGCCGATGTCCCCTTCCCCTTGGGTGGCTCCTTTGTGCCATGCACAAACTATATGACCATATATGGCAATTCTGTCTACAGGATATGCGCTTCTAGCTATAATGCCTATGTCTGTCTATAGGCCTCTATTCATAAGGTCTGGGCTTCTCCAGGGACTGAATCCCTGTGTACAAGATCTGAGCCACTGTCCACATGCCCAGGGCCTAATCTAAAGGCCTGGGCTTCTCTCTGTGGCATGTGAGTCATGGAAGGACCCAGGCCTTATTGATGGGGTCTAGACGTTTGGGTATAAATGTAACTCAAATTGTATCTGACTGTGATCCACCACAGTAGGATTATATTTTGCACTGCAGTTCAATCACACACACACACACACTCATACACACACACATTTAACTGAAATAATAAGTTTCATGAAACAATACTTACTCTTACTACAGAGGATGCACGATGATATTTTCCTCTGTTCTAGTTTTAAAATTAAAAACAATAAAATAAAAAGCTGGTTGAAGCCCATAAAATTGACTTCTTGACTTTACCATCCCCACTATAGATCACAACCTATAGTGTAAAAAACTGGTGTCTAAGGCCTGGGCCCTGAACGACCTCTCTGTTGGATGAGGGCCTCTGTGGAGGTTGGAGCTCCCTCCATGGGGCTGGTCCTGTTTTCAGGGCTTCAGGCCTCCTCCTCCTTACCTGCAGGCTCTGACCCTTGGGCTTGCTAGCACACTGCTGGCTGCCAAGATCTCTCCCGGGACACTGAGCTCAGCTCCTGGGAGGACTCTGACATGGTGCCTCACTCTCCTCCATCCCTCAGGAGCCAAGGAAGCAGGGAGCTGAGCAGGTGTGAGACAGAGGGAGCTCTCAGGCTGTGTGGCCGAAGGCAGCTTCTGGGACAGTAGGTGGCAACCACAGAGCTGAGCTGTGTTCAATAAATCATGGAGGCTAGGGCCTGGGGAAGGGGGAGGTCAGGAGGGAAGCGGGGCCATGGATAAATAATTCATTAAACAAATAAACAAGGAGCCTGTGAGAGGGAAGATCAGGCACACGTGTGAGCAAGAGAGGCAGCTGCCAGCTCCAGGCATGAAATATTCACAGGTTCTGCACCTTGCACAGGGCCCGTGTGTGTGGCCCCAGCCCAGGCAGGCTGTTGGTGCCGTCCTAACCAGGAAACCTGGGTCCCAGCAAGTGTGTGTGTGTCGGCATGGCTCTGAGGATGCTCTAACGTCCGTGAGTTGACATGGAACTACATACAAGCCTGACAGCAGGGAACATAAGCACTGGTATGTGGTCCAGTTCACAGGAAATTAGGATGCAGGGCTTGGTGGGTGGCATTGGGGTGTAATCACCTCTGATTCTGGTCATGTCCTGATTCCTCTAATGAGTCCAGCAAGCCAAGAAGCCTGGAGCTCTGGGGTGTTACACTAGAGGTGTGTGTGAGTCCTCTGAATGTATTTCAAGAAAAGCTGAGAGGCAGCAGTATTGGCTTAGCAGTGAACAGCCTGGGCTTGGATTTGAATTCCAGTTCTGCCACTCACTAACTATGCTAGTCACTCAACTTCTCTGAGACTGCTTCCTCATCTGTAAAATGGGGATAATAATGCCCCACCTCAGGGAGCTGGTCGTTAAGAGGATTAAGATCCATAATACCTGGGAAGCACTTAACACAGTGTTTAGGATCCCAGAGGCATTGGATTAATGGAGGGTTTCTTATAATTAAGAGGTTATCTACTGAGGTCTGACCACCTAGACCAGCCCAGACTCTTTTCCATTTGTTCTCCCTCATTTCCAAGCTTTCCTAACAGCTAACATAGGGAGAGATGTGACCTAGGGCTTAGAAAGTATGCAAGGGGTAGGAAAAGATTAGATGGAATGAGAAGAGGAGGTTACAGTCAAAAAAGGAAGTCTCCATTCTTGACAGTGTGGAAGAAGGGGTCCTTCACCTTCTCCTCAGACCCCAGAGACTCTCCTTAAGCCTTAAAAGTCTTCCTAAATCCAGACTTTCACCAAAGTTTAGCTCTCTAGAAAGTGACTGCAATGGCCAGGTGGCTCACACCTGTAATCCCAGCACTTTGGGAGGCTGAGGCAGGCGGATCACGAGGTCAGGAGATCGAGACCATCCTGGCTAACATGGTGAAACCTCGTCTCTACTAAAAATACAAAAAATTAGCCAGGCATGGTGGCGGGTGCCTGTAGTCCCAGCTACTCTGGAGGCTGAGGCAGGAGAATGGCGTGAACCCGGGAGGCGAAGCTTGCAGTGAGCCGAGATCGTGCCACTGCACTCCAGCCTGAGCAACAGAGCGAGACTCTGTCTCAATAAATAAATAAATAAATAAATAAATAAATAAAAGAAAGTGGCTGCAGTGCCCATGCAGTGGCTCACACTTGTAATCAATCCTAGCACTTTGGGAGGCTGAGGCAGGAGGATGACTTGAGTCCAAAAGTTTGAGGCTGCCATGAGCAATGATCACACCATTGCCCTTCAGCCTGAGCAACAGAGTGAAACCCTGTCTCTTAAAAAAGAAAGAAAGGAAGGAAGTGGCTGCAAGGAGGCAGAGAGATTGGAGCAGAGGTCTCTGAGTAGCATCATAACCACCACCCCCAACAAGTCTTCCCTGCCAGAGTTCTGGCCCCCACCCTCTGCCTAGTGGTTGAAGGCTTCCTTGACAAAAATGGTTGTGTCTGGGCAAAAACCAGAAGAGTGGCACCCCAGAGTGGGTGGGGAGAATCCAGGATGGAGAGAGCCTCAGAGGGCCAGGGTGGAGTATCTGGCGGCTGCCCAGTAGGTCCCAGCATTCCCCAGCCCTCTGTGTCCCCTGGAAAGGATCCGCTCCCTGTGGGAGAGCCAGCAAACAGGTCTGAGCTGGCCTGCTCCTCCACAGACAGAAGAAGAACAGGTTGGGGGAGGGGGCCTGAGATCTTGGTGGGGAGTGGTAGCGGTAACCCCCATGTCTCCTCTGAGGAGTTAGGGACAGAGGGGACTAGAGCCTGGGCACACCCTACAAAGCCAGGGGCCCAACCCTTCACCTTCTTTGGTCAGCCTGCTGCCACTTGGGGAGCCAGGGGTCTGGGCCCCCAGGTGTGAAGATGGTGCCTGCCCACCCTTTCCCAAGGAGCCAACATCAGTCTCCACTTCCCCTCCCCTGGGCTGGGCAGGTTCAGGCCAATCTGCTAAAGAGCTTCACAGCAAACATTGATCTGTAATAAAACCACAATGTGTTTCAGGAGAAGGGATTCCAGACACAACACACATACACACTCACACACATACATACGGATGCAAAACATGCCGCTCTGGGAGGGCAGACACCAGCAGTCCTGAAAACACATCCAAACATAGACCCACACTGTGTCAAACCCACAGACATTATTAGTTCTACACATCCCCTCTCTGCCATATACTTTGTACTTCAAAATCAAAGCCTTCTCTGACGACCCGTTTTCCCTGTGTTCCCATAACACTTCGTATATAGCTCTATATTAGCATTTTCACTTTGCATTATAATTACTCATTGGCCAGTCTGTCTCCTTGGGTAATCTGAAGATCCCTTAAGGGAAGCGATCTTGTCTTATGCAAGTGTGTATCCCCAGCATCTAGTATGCAGCCTAGTATTTACTTAGTAGGAGTAGGTGAGGTGCTTAATAATTGTTGAATCAAGGAACAAAAGAATAAATGCCTTCTGACAGTGGGACTCCCATTTCTAGAATCCTTCAGAAGCCCACAGTAGAAAACCGTGCATGCTACTCAGGCTTCTGACCCTGCCTTCTTTTCTCTTGGTCCCCTCACCACCACTCAGCTCTCCAGAAGCCCTCCTTTCCTTCCCTTCCCTCAGTGTGAGACCACGAATTTGAGTTCAACCTGAGGGTTGGCAGGCAAGGTAAGGGTTAATGACACCTCATTAGTGTTTAATTGGAGGAAGGAAGCTGCCTTGGCACCAGACAGGTGGGCAGGCCTGCCCCTTGCTGGAACCAGGCATCCCTAGTTCCAGCACCCCGCCAGGCATGTGGGTGATTTGGCCCTGGAGACCCTCCACCCAGCCGGGGCCAAGCAGTATAGACTAGTACTCCCCATCTGTCACCAAACATCCAGAGGGAGAACAAACTCCTTATCCTTTCTTCTGTTGCTGGCTTTGCCCCATCCGTCCCCAACAGACACTGGAGAATGGGAGGAGAGGTGGGGTATGAAGGTGGAGAACTGAGGGACAGATTACAGAGCCACTCAGGGATAGATTCCAGAAACAGACAGGCGACAGGGCTGGGGATGTGGAGATGTCTGCCCAATTTGACCTTAAATGAAGAGAATGCAAATGAGATGCAGACGATATGCAGATGAACACAGGATCTCAGTACTGACATTCCTGGTGGCAGCAGCTCTGCACCCCAATGCTGTTGCCAATAACCAACCTACTCCTAATCTTTCTGCGTTAAGTGGTGCTGACCATTACTTTGAGAACGAAAAAGGATCTCAAGAGAGATAAGAGCTTGCTTGGGCTAGGGCTGCAGGACCTGGGAAGCTGAGCTCCACCCCAGCTTCCTCACCCCATCCCAAGCACCCACCCAAGCTGCCACAGCAGCTCAGGCAAACATTACTCTCCAGGTTGCACTCGGACGCACCGTCGGTTGCTATGGGGACCCCTTCCTCACTTCCAGACCTGAACCAATGGGCATCACCGCTGATGACCTCATGCCCCAGGCCCCGGGATTCTATTGGCTATTTGGAAGCCAGAGCGCACCCTTTTCAATGGCGTCACCGCTGGGGATCCCCCGACGACCCTAGCTAGCGTCTGGCCTACTGAAAGAAAGGCGCGCTGGAAGCTCACAATGTGCTGAGTGAATGAAAAAGGAAAGAAGGAACTAATAAAAGGGAAGAAGAAAAAGGGGGGAGGTGACAGAAAAAGAACAAAACTTCAGGGTTGAATCTGGAGAAGAAAAGGGAGATTTGAAACCCCAGAAAGTGTGGAGCAGGATTGCCCGTCGCAGAGACTCTCAGGCTCTCAAACAGGGAGACAGGGCGAGGTAAAGATGAGTGGAGTTTTCGCATCTATTCGGGAGAGACTAGGGCAGGCCCAGCAAATTGAGGGCCCCACCCTAAGCCGCCTAGCGCTACTGAGTATAGGGGAGATCGGTGACGCCCCAAAACTTGCAGGCCTGCCCAGCCTCCTGGAACTGCGCCCTGGAACACGCCTCGACTTCTCGTGGGTAAGGCCCGGTGCCTGGAAGACCTCCCAGCGCCTGCAGCCCGTCTAGGCCCCATGAGTGGACTCAGCCCTGGCTTTCCATGGGGACGCGCCCCGGGACTGAATCAGCCGCCCGCGCATGCTATGAGGAAAGTGTGTATAGGGAAGGCCGGCTGGGCCTGAGCGCCTGTGGCTGGGCGGGCCTAAGTTTAAGACTCCCCCCGCCCCCCACCAACCTCCCCAGCCCGGCTCCCGTGGTCGCTGAGGCATCCGCCCTTGCACCTGCAAGGGGGTGGGCGGCCGGCAGGGGCGTGTGTCCGTGTCAAGTGGGCGCGCCCGACAGTTAGGGCGTGCGTCTGAGTGCGGAGAAAGCTGACTGGGCCCCGCGTCTCTTTCGCACATGCGTTCTTATCGGCGGCGCATCCGCGCGCCAGCCCCAGCCGCGGGAGCGAGCGCGCCCGCCTGGTTCTGCGAAAAGGAGGGTGGCCTGGGGCCGCTGGGAGCCGGGTGAGACCCCCACAGTTCTCAATCCAGGGAAAGGTATGCTAACTAGTCGCTCCCAGTCTACTCCGCCTATGGCTTCACTTGGGAGGGGCGGAGGTAGCAGTAAGCCAGTTTCCATGGCAACGTGTAGACACCCTCCTGGATGACGGTAAAGATGGAACTTGAACACTTGAACCCAGGACCTGAAGACCTAGCCCATAGCTTCTCCTTCAGCCGACGACACCCTCCCCTTCGCGCCCCAGACCCTCGCCCCCGCTAAAGATCAAGGTTTGGGGTGAAGGCCCTGATACACGCACCTACCTACAAGAGGCATTTTCTGAAAGGTGGCCTCGAATGGGGGAAGGGACAGACTGGAGTCCGCTCTGCCCGCGGTGCTGCCCTCCACCCAAGGCCTCAGCCAGAGCAATGGAATTAACATGAACGATGGCAGCCGAAATGGGTGCATGGTGGTGGGGGAGAGGGCCCCCGCCCCCTCCGAGAGAGACCGGGATCTGACCTAGGTGTGCAAAGGGGTGGGGGAGGGGTTCGAAAACCCTAGCACCTCTGTGTCGGTCTCTGGACCCCTAGCGCCCTCCCCCCACCCCGCCGTCTCCCCCACACCCCGTAACCATGTTCACACGCTGCCTCTCGCTGCCGCAGCCGGGCCGAGCTAATCAGCACAACATCCACCTATCGATCGCTGGCTCGGTGCCAGGCGGGCCGGCACCGCGCCAGTGGAGGCTGCGGGGCACCAGGGCGGGTAAAGTACAGCTGCAGGGGAAGGGGCGCCCCTTACCCAGGCACCACCTAGGATACCATTCAGAAAGAGGGCCCCACTTGGCCTTGTGGGGATCATAGCCTCGCCTACCAGAGGTGGAAGAGACAGTGTGGGCTGAGCAGAGGGAGCCCTCCCTCCTCAGCCCCACCTCCTCCTCCTCCTTATAAAAGCTAAGAACAAAGAGGCCGCTGGGGACGGAGGCTTTGATCTGACCCCACCTTCCCAGTTCTAGGCCAGGCACCGCCCAGAGTGCCCTTGGGGAGGGGGAGGGATGACCAGCTCTCAGGGACCCAGGCATTCTGAAACCCAGATGCTATTAATACTACCCTTTGCTTTTGCTGGGCGCCCTGCTTGGTGCTACCAGGACTTGGGCAGGGCCCCAGGCGGATGGGCTGTCAGGAGCATCTGCCCCTTCTCAGCACAGGAAGCCGGCTGGGGAGGTGAGAGAGGGTGCCAAGCTCCACAGCTGCTGCTGGCACCCACCCCACATTGCCCAGAGGGGTGCCCACTGAGGCCTGGCATGGATGGCCTGAGCACAGCTGGCATGGAGGTCAGGCCAAGCTAAGCTGAGAGCACAGGCCACAGGGAGTCCTGCTATCAGGGAAGTGGCCTGAGGGCAGTAGATTGGGGAGGGCAACAAAAAGATGAGTGGTTTATTGAAGGTTTGGTCTAGATACTTATAAAAATACAAACTGGCATGAAATTCAACCTCATGAAGAGTCCGTCTTCATAGAAGACAAGTGAGTGATCGATCCCCTGGGGAGGGCAAGGTGCTGCCCCAGGGAAAAGGCCCAAAGGGCACAGATGGCAGGGCTTCTTCTTTGCCCTGGTCCAGCAATCACCCTGTCCCCAGGTCTTCAGCCTGGGCCCCCAGCTGGCTTGAGGATTTGATCATACCAAATCCCAGTCCTCCTGGGGGATGGGCTGAGACCCTCAGAGCAGCCTGCAAAGCGCCTGTGTTTGTCTTGCCTCTGCTTCAGAGTGTCCAGGGCTGTCTACTGCTCTTCTTTAGCCTGTGATGAGGGGACAGGCTCCTGCAAGAGTCACCTCAGACCCTCTGATCTCCCCCATCAATGCTCCATCTTGTCGGTCTGAATTGGTACCCCCAGTGCAGGCAGCAGGGATCCCTCCTCCTCCAGGGGATCTTGGGAGGACTCTGGCTCCTTGGGATGAGAGGGAAGGTCTGCTTGGCTCACAGAATTCGCAGAAGACGAAGAATCAGAAGCAGCAGTAATAGCAAGAGACAGAGGGGGCTGGGAGTGTCCCCCCCTCGCCACCCTGATGTGCCACTCTCTCCAGGGCTCCCAACAGGATGGGCTGACTCAGACTCTGTGAGGGGGAGGGGGTAGCACTGATCAGTCCTCCCACTTTACCAGCCTCCTTCCTCCCCTTCCCATTAGCAGTTCCCTCCTTTCCCATCCTCCAGGGTCTCCCAAACCAGCCACTCCCTTCCCATGATCTATGACCTCATCCTTTCTAAGCCCCAACTTCCAAGCCTCCCCAAAATTGCCAATAGAGACAACCAACTCAGCTAAGACCTTGAAGGGCCTTGCCCCTGGACACCCTGTTCTCTTGGCCCAGCTTTAAAAAGTGTACAGTATGTCGGGTGTGATGGCTCACACCTGTAATCCTAGCACTTTGGAATGCTGAGGCGAGTGGATCACTTGAGGCCAGGAGTTTGAGACCAGCCTGGCCAACACGGTGAAACCCTGTCTCTACTAAAAAAAAAAAAAAAAAAAAAAAAAATCAGCTGGGTGGCACACACCTGTAGTCCTAGCTACTCGGAATACTGAGGCAGGAGAATTGCTTGCACCCAGGAGGGTGAGGTTGAAGTAAGCTGAGATCGCACCACTGTACTCCAGCCCTGGGCGACAGAGCGAGAGCGAGACTCTGTCTCAAAAAAAAAAAAAAGTGTGCAGTGAGGCCACACGAGACATGGTGGCTCAAGCCTGTAATTCCAGTGCTTTGGGAGGCAGGAGGATCTCTTGAGGTCAGGAGTTCAAGACCAGCCTGGGCAACACAGGCCAGGAGTTCAAGGCCAGCCTGAGATCCCATCTCTACAAAAAATAAAAAGTAATTTAGCCAGTTGTGAGTTGTGGTGGCACATGCCTGTAATCCCAGCTACTCGGGAAGCTAAGGCAGGAGAATCGCTTGAACCCAGGAGTTTGAGGCTGCAGAGAGGTATGATCGTGCCACTGCATTCCAGCCTGGGCAACACAGCAAGACCCTGTCTCTTAAAAAAGAAGTGGGGGAGCTGGGGTTGGTGGCTCATGCCTGTAATCTCAGCACTTTGGGAGGCTGAGGTGGGCAGATCACAAGGTCAGGAGATGGAGACCATCCTGGCTAACACGGTGAAACCCCATCTCTACTAAAAATACAAAAAATTAGCCGGGTGTGGTGGCGGGTGCCTGTAGTCCCAGCTACTCCGGAGGCTGAGGCAGGAGAATGGCGTGAACCGGTGAGGCGGAGCTTGCAGTGAGCTGAGATCGCGCCACTGCACTCCAGCCTGGGCAACAGAGCGAGACTCCGTCTAAAACCAAACCAAAACAAAACAGAAGTGGGGAGAGGATGGTGCAGTAGAAGCTCCCTCAAGGCTAAATGGGGAGAAGAGACCACAGCTTGAAGCTTCACCAGGACCCCTGGAGTCTGATCCTCCTAGATTCTTCTCACTCCTTCCCTCCTTCCCAAGGCCCCACATTAGCCAGTAGGGTCCATGCTCCCAACCCACTTACTCCTCTCCTTGCAGCAGACAGACACCTGGAGCCTCAAGCACTGGCCAGAACTCTCTGGAGTGGGCACCGCTGGGTAGTGGGAAAGTGGGAAGAAGTTAGCACAGGGAGTCACCCCTTTGTATGCCTCAGACTGTTTCAGACCCTCCCAGCTTTTCTTCTCTCCAGGTCCCTGGAAAGCGTTTCCTTACTTTGGGGCCACACCCATGTATCAGGCCCCATCCAGTCCTCTCATCTCCCTGGCCCCCTTTCCTAGCTCCTCCTACTTTCTCCTTTCTAGACATTTCCCTCCTCAGTCCTGAGTTCAGCCCATACCTCAACCCGATGTACATTAGAGACCCAGCCCCCTCCTCCTTCCAGGCCTCTCCTTCCCCCTCCCTACCCTTCTGGTACACAAGAGGTGTCCAGTGTGCCCTTGGCCACTCACAGATGTAGTAGTAAGTCTCTCCAGGTAAGAACTCAAAGCCGAGGGAGAAGGGTGTGAAGCGCTGAATCTTCTCTGAGAATTGAACATGGCCAAAGGGCAGGGAGCACACCCAGCGCTTGTAGGCCCGGGGGCCCTCTGCCTGGCAGGACTCATAGCCTGGCCAGTCCACCATGTACAAAGCAAACGTCTCGGGGCCCTCAGGGGGCCCTGGGCCTTCGTAGTGGGGGCAGACAATGTCTAGGTAATCGTTGAGGCCCAGCTCCACCACAGCGTCTCCTCGAAGCAACCTGCGGGCATAACGCAGGGGTGGGCTGAGGAGTGGAGGGCACCACGCCATGGCCATGGATGCCAGAGACACCCCTTCTCAGAGGCCCCTGCCAGCCTCTCCTCCACCCATGTGCGATGGAGCGGCTCAGGAAGGCCCGAGGTTCCCAGACTGACAACTCTTGAGAGACAAAGAGAGTGCAAGAAATGGATGAGATGATCGATTCACAGGTTCCGAGAGGCTAAGACCTGCAGTGCCCATAACCACACAGCTTAGATGTGAGGAGGGTCACCACACCCTGTCCTACAGGCTGGAGCTGCCACACACCTCTCTAGCTCCAGTGCCCAACATTCAATGTGGTATAGCACCAGGCTTGATCAATGTCGGGTGGATGGATGCTGTGAAGAAGCTGGGCAGAGAGGCAGGAGGTACAGTTGCACACAGTGCAGCTGCAGACACAGAGGTGGAGACAGGGGTTGGGAAAGGTCTCCTCAAACAGATATAAAGTGAGGAACACTGTCCTTTAGACTGACTTCAACCCAAGGGTGAAAAGAATGTCATGGTAAAAAAAGAATGAGGGAGGCCAGGTGTGGTGGCTCACATCTGAATCCCAGCACTTTGGGAGGCCGAGGTGGGAGGATCGCTTGAGGCCAGGAGTTCAAGACCAGCCTGGGCAACATGGTGAGACTGTCTCTACCATAAATAAATAAATAGGCTGGGCGCGGTGGCTCACGCTTGTAATCCCAGTGCTTTGGGAGGCTGAGGCGGGCGGATCATGAGGTCAGGAGATCAAGACCATCCTGGCTAACACGGTGAAACCCCGTCTCTACTAAGAATATAAAAAGAAAACTAGCCGGGCGTGGTGGCGGGCACCTGTAGTCCCAGCTACTTGGGAGGTTGAGGCAGGAGAATGGCGTGAACCCGGGAGGCGGAGCTTGCAGTGAGCCGAGATTGCGCCACTGCACTCCAGCCTGGGAGACAGAGCGAGACTCCATCTCAAAAAATAAATAAATAAACAAACAAACAAACAAATAAATAAATAAATAAAGGCCATGAGTGGTGGTGCACTCCTGTAGTCCCAGCTACTTGGGAGGCTGAGGCAGGAGGATCCTTAGAGTCCACAAGTTCCTGTAGTGAGCTATTATGCCACCGCACTACAGCCTGGGTGACAGAGCAAGACCCTGTCTCTAAATTCTAAAAATTAAAAAAAAAAAAAAAAAAAAAAAAAGGAGGGAGTGGGTGCTAGGTGCCTCCCTTTTTTGGCCGGGAGGAGCAAGTGCCAGGCATGGGGGGAGTCCACATACTACCCAGTCTTCAGTCTTCTCAGGACTCCCTTCCCCACCTCTTGGGAGCTGCCTGGGGAAGCCAGCACAGGTGGGAAGGGCTGGAAGGGGCTGCTCCCCACAGTACTGAATGCTGCATGAACCACCCCCCATACCACAAACACAGCGAAGCATGACTTAGGAAAAGCCTCCGATGGGTGGTCCAAGGACCACCTGTATCAGTTCTGATTAGAAATGAAGATTCCTGGGCTCAGCCAGCCCAGACTTACTAGAATGCAAGCTGAGCAAGGACAGGGCCTTGGTTAAGTTTTGTTCTACTGCATCCCCCGTGCCTGGAAAAGTGCCCAGCACAGGACAGTGTTCAATAAATATTTGTGGATTGAATGAATGAGCCAGAAACCTTAAGATTGGGGGGTGAGAAACCTGAATTTTTAACAGGTCCTCCAAGTGATTCAGAAGCTTTGGTCTGTGACAGAGATAGAGAATTCAGAGTCCAAGGACAACAAAAGCTCTTATCACTTGTTATTGGTATTGTAATGACCTGTCTTTATGCAGGCTCTCCTGCCTGCGCCTGTTCTCCAGAGAGTCTGTGGAATCCCAGAGGGCAGGGTCTTGATCTTCTCATCTATATAGTTAATCCCCTGCAACCTAGCACAGGGCCGGGCACACACAGTATGTGTTTAATAAATAAAAGTGAGTGAAGAAATGAATAGTCACAGATTGTCTCAAGTAGAAAATCAGAAAGAAAAACAGATGGGAAATAGGAGAGGCAGGGAGACTTGGGGAGGGGGATGGAAACAGTAAAATATACTGAGGTTCAAAGGCAGGCAGCTCAGGAGAGAGAAAGAAATAATAGTTTATATCTGTACAGCCTGAGCCTCTTTCACATACATGACCTCACTTACCCTGCCAGACTTCCCAGGGTACTAGGTATTATTAGCCCATTATACAGGTGAGATAAATGAGGTTAGGAAGGTCACGAGACTTGCCCAGAGGTGATTCGGCTAGAAGGGCAGGGCTGACACTGGAAAGAAACAGAAGGACCAATAAAGACAGAGATGAAAGCAGAGATAGCAAATGAGATCAGGAGACAGAGTGAGAGCCAGAGGTGAGACCCAGCTGGCAGGAGAGTAACCCACGCTCTTTCATAAGAGTAAAGCCCCCTCCCTCGCTCTCAAGTTCGTCAGCCACAGCTCCAGCCTGCGGGAGGCTGGGGATCGCCAGGAGAGCAGCGAGGGGGGCGGAGCCCGGAGTGCGGGCAAAGGCCCCCCCAGCTCCATGCTCCAAGACCCCCTAGACAACCCTTGGGGCTGGGGTCTTCTGCCTGCCCCCCAACACATGCGGGCTGTGGGGAGACCCAGGGCGCGCCTCGCCCCTCCCCCCTCCCCCGCCGGCTCAAACAAAGGAGCCCCGGCGCGCGGCCAGGCTCAGGCGGCGCCGCGCAAAGAGCGGGTGGCGGGCGCGCGCAAAGCCCGGGAGCGCGCCGACTTGGCTGTGCGCTCGCCCGGTTCGGCCCGGCTACCTGGGGTTACTGGAGTTCCAGTAGACTACGTGGCGGAGGCTGGAGCCCCCGCGCAGAGGGGAGCCGAGGAACGCGGCCCAGAGGACAGTCCGCAGCAGGGGCAGCAGCCGCATCGCCCCCGAGGTCCGGTTTGGTCTGGCCTGGCAGGTCCCGGCCCGCTTCAGAGTCGAGGCGAGAAAGGTACAAAGTGAAGAGGGAAGTTGCGGAAAGGGGAGTGGGGTACGGAGATTCACTGACCCCGCCCCTGAATAACTTTCCGCCAATGGGAGCGCGTCTCCTCCTCTCCACCCAGCGCCAACTCCAGTTAACCCTCTGTGCACCGCAGCGCGCGCCAGGTTCGCCAAAGCTTCCACTGAGGCTGCACCGCACTGCGAGGGGGCGGGAAGGAAGGACGTATTCCAACACCAGTATTTTTAGGGAGGCCATCCCTTTCGTGTCTGCTTTAGTGCAGGGTAGACTGCCTTATTAGAAGTTTGGAAGATTTTAAATAAGGGTACATAACCTTTGCCCAGATAGGGGAAAGTGAGGCGCGGGCGAGGATCCATGAAGCCTGTCCAACCACCTTCATGCACTGCCCCGTTTTCTTTGCACATCTAGGGACAGTGCAAGCGGAAGGGACAACACAGCTCTGGGACCACCTTCCCTAAAGAGCCTTAGGTGGCGCGCTAGATGCTCACTTTAGGATTGGCGTCTGTCCCTTGCCGCTCCACACCTTCGTTCCGGGCTGGGGGCCCACGCGGCCCCAGTCCCTAAGACGAAGTAATGAGGTGGTTGCGGCCTGTACAAAGCACCTTTGTTCCCGATCCCTCAGGTGGCGGCGGCGGAGGGGGAGGAGGCAGGTGCGCGGCCTTGGGATCGTGGGAGCAGCCGCCGTCCCGCTCCGCCCTGGCTCCTGGGCTCTGGGAGCATCAGCCAGATCCACTTTTCCCAGCCAATGGTCAGAGTGGGGACGGCATTTCCAACAGCTTGACAGATTGCGCCGAAAGCCACCCCAGTCTGGGCAGAGGGAAGCTGCGAGCATCCCGGGGACACACGCCGACCCTTTCTGGTACTCCCGCCCCACACAGCCCGCCCTCGTCTGAGGCGGCAGCGTCTTCTGGCGGCCAGACCTGGAACCTCAGCAGGAGCGACCCGGGTTCTAGAAGCAGACAAACTCTGCGGAACGCTCCCAAGATGTCACGTTTATTGCAGCTGAGCAGAGACAGGCTGTGCGGACCTTCCTCAATCCCGTCCAACCCCCAGCCCCTCCCCAAGCCCCCGCTGCAACTACGCCGGCAGGTCCGCAGAGTGTTGCTTGACAGCGCGTGGCGGTGCCCGGAGCCTTAAGACACCGCCAGTCTCTGGCGCCTTCAGTCATGGTAGGGGACTCCAGAGGGCACGCCCGCCTCTTGAAGCCCTAAGTCCGGCTTGGAGGCAGCGGAACCTCCGGAGAGGTCAGAGGTAGAGCGAGGACACTGTCGGGGGCGGTGGCGCTGGTCTGGATTGCGGGAAGCCAAGAAAAAAGAGTCAGAGGCCCCTTTCCCCCAGGTCACTCGCCCCGCCCACCCATGCCCAGGGCTCCTCCTACCTGGAGGGTACCACTAGGGGCGGGATTCCAGCCCCTGGGCCGGGCAGGTCACCCGATGGGCACCGGCCCTGGGGGTCGGCAGGCAATGGCTTCCTTGGGGGTGGGGGCTTGGCTGGCCCCTGAGACTGAGGGAGAGAAGGCAGGAGGCCGGCTTAGGTGGGGGGGTGTCATGTTGCCCACCCCCAACGCACTGGTGCTGGGGAACACCAGCTTGGGGGCAGCACCAGCGGTCACCCTTGTCTGCAAACAAACCTGTCACCATTAAAGGCACCACCGGGATATGTGCCCTCATGCACTGAGGGGGCATCTCGCCACGGCCACCACCGTCATGGCTACCAGCACCACAGCCCTAGGTGGGGGGAGAGGCCGTGCCCTTCTCTCCCCCCACCGTTACCTTCGGGCTTCTCACCACCGGGTCAGCGGGCAGAGGGCGGGTAGGGGGATTGGGTCGGTCAGCCAGCTCAGCCTGAACAGAGAGAGGGGCAGTGGCTGTGAGAGCATAACCAGGGGCTGTGGACATGCACAGAGATTCCCCAGAGGGGTTCAAGTCAACATGCAAAGTCAGCCAGGGGGCAGGAGAGAATGAGGGCATGCGCAGAGGGCTTGGAGGCATGCCAGCTGATGTCTCAGGGGAGGAAGGTGTAGGTCAACCGCAGTCCCTGGCCGACTGCAGTCCCGCCATTGACCACCAGATGGTGGTAGAAACCAAGGCAGGAGGCTCACCCTTTGCTGCTTCTGGGGCTCAGAGTGTCTGAAGGCTGAGGGGCACCCCGATCACCTAATGAAGAGCACCACTGGCAGGGAGCAGGGATGAGAACTGCAGTTGGGTACCAAGCCTCCCACCTGCCTTGGCTCAGGGCGGGCCCTGGCCCAGATTTACCTGGAGTCTCTTGGACACAGGGTCAGGCGGCAACGGCCTGGAAGGGGGGGCCGGGAAGCTGAGAGCACTAGCCTGCTGAGAGGGCAGGAGGGGCAGATAGGCACAGAGGGGGAAGAGGAAGCAGAGAGACAGAGTGGGCAGGGAAGGGTCAGTGCCCAGGGAGGGCCGGCGGGGGCCCAGGGCAGTGGGTGCTGTGCATGCAGTTATGCAGGTGCATGCAGGTGGGGAGCGAGTGGGGAGGAGGTGTGCACACACTCCCATCATCCAAGCAGAGGGCTCAGGGTGGGGATGCTCACCAGCCCTTCTAACATGGTGACCTGGGCCTACGGAAGGCCATTCTGAGCACCACTGCCCTTGTGCCCTCCTGGGGTCACTGCTGGGGGCACGGATATACCCACCTCTCAAAGCCACCTCTTGGCCAGCGGATGGAGCCCAGCAGCTCCTGCTCCAGCTGGCTGCCCTCCCCACTCTTCTGGACTCAGCTTCCCTGCCTGTAGCCAGGGGAGGGGAGGGCAGGGCTGGCCCTGACTCCTTTGACTGACTCTTGGGCAGTGCTAGCCTTTCTCTGAGTCTGGAGCCTTTAATGCGCACCCCCCAGGGCCCAAGCTGGATGCCCGGCCAAGGTGGAGTCCCCTTCCTCTGGCATCCGGGACTCACCTTAGTGCCTTGTGCCAGCAGGGCCCTCTGCGGAGGTCCTGGCCGTTCAGGGGGACCAGATTGGGCTGCCCTATGCATGAGGAAAGGCAAGAAGGGAGAGGGCCCAGCCTCAGACCCTGTTTTCTACCTTATGCCATCCTTGAGTGGGGTTAACCCTTTGCAGGCACTTATGTGTGGTTTAGGTAAAATTGTGGTAGGGCCGGGGTGGGGGGCAGTATTTATTAGCTTGAGGGAAGACCCTACTTATCCAGCACAGGGGCTCCTGGGGAGAAATGGCCCTAGCAATCCAGCCACCCCACAGGGCCACAGCTGTGAGGTAAAAAGCTGTGGGCGCATATAGGGAAGGGAGGTGTGGGGTATGGCAGTCAGCAACTTTAAGGTCCAAGGGGCCTGGGGCTCAGAACCAGGTGGCAGGGGCTGCAGAGGTGAGGCAGCCTTCAGCACTGTCCCCAGTTGAAGGAAGTGGTAGCAGGGAGGTGACGCTTATACCTGTACTGGCAGGTGGGTCCCTTGAGCTGGCAGAGTCGCTGGTGCAGGCGGGCACGGTACCAGTAGCTGGCACCAAGCATCACCAGGACCAATAAGACCAGGAGGCTGAGGAGCAGCCCTGTGGTCAGGGAGCTGGTTGCTGTGGGCGGAAGTCAGGTTTAAGGGAGGACGGGGCTAAGAACTCTAGATCCATGAAGGCGCAGGGGGCAGGGAGTGAAGTCAAGTGATCAGGGAGAGTGAAGGGTTCAAGGGGCACAGACTCAGGGAACCAGCAGCAAAGGGGGGTCAGAAAGAGAGGGCCGAGGGGGCAAGATAAAGCATGAGACGCTTTGCCCTCCCAGCTGCCCCTGTCCCCCACCCCCATGCTACCTTTGAGCTGAGTGGTGCAGTCAGGGGGTGCCCAGCCCTCCTCACAGTAGCAGTGCCTGTTGCTGTCACAGACCTAGGAGGTACAAGGCGAGCAATGAGGAGCTCTGCACTCTGGAACTATTTCCTTGTCTCTAGCTTTTCAAGATCTCAGATTTCTACAACTGGGGGTTGTGCTGGGTATGTGTGTAGAGAGAGCCCGGAGGGAGGGTCTTTATCCATACTGGGGCAAATTAGATCAAACTAACACTTACTGAGCTCCTTCTGTGTGCTGGGCACTGTGGTACATGCTTTCTTTCTTTGTGTTTGTTTTGTTTTGTTTTATTTTATTTTATTTTAGACAGCAAGTAAGATGGAGTCTCACTCTGTTGCCCAGGCTGGAGTGCAGTGGTGCAATTATGGCTCACTGCAGCCCCAAACTCCTGGGCTCAAGCAGTCCTCCTGCCTCAGCCTCCCAAGTAGCTGGGAGCATAGGTGTGCACCAGCAGGCCTGAATAATTTTTAAATTTTTCCTTGATAGAGATGGGGTCTCACTATGTTGACCAGGCTGGTTTTGAACTCCTGGCCTCAAGTAATCCTCCTGCCTTGGCCTCCCAAAGTACTGTGATTTGGCTGGGTGCAGTGGCTCACCCCTATAATCCCAGCACTTTGGGAGGCTGAGGCGGGAGGATCACTTGAGGTCAGAAGTTCAAGACTAGCCTGGCCAACACGGTGAAACCCATCTCTACTGAAAATACAAAAATTAGCTGGGCATGGTGGCGGGTGACTGTAATCCCAGTGAGTAGGGAGGCTGAGACATGAGTAATGTTTGAGCCTGGGAGGCAGAGGTTGCAGTGAGCCGAGATCACGCCAGCGCACTCCAGCCTAGGCAACAGAGCGAGACTCTGTCTCAAAACAAAACAAACAAACAAAAAAACTGTGATTATAGGCATGAGCCATTGTGCCCAGCCTGTGCTAGATGCTTTCATACTCATCTCATGTACCCTGGATGGGGATACTATTATTATAGCCATTTGATAGGTGGGGAAACTGAGCTCAGCAAAGTTAGTAACCTGCCCGAGGTCACACAACTAGGAAGTAGTAGAGCAAGGATTAAAACCCAGATATGTCCATTTCCAAAGCCCAGTATCCTTTTCCTCTCTAGAGGCTCCCTGCTCCCCTTCCACTTCCCCCATCCCAGCTCACCCCATGTCCATGGCATTTGCTTCGACATTCCTGTGCCCCCAGGAGATCCACACGCTGGCATCGATGGTCTATACACACCTGACCCAGGGAGAGAAGAGCCTGGATCAGATTCCCACAAAGCTTTAATGGGACTGGGAGGCCAATAAGGTTGAGGCCATACCCTGCGTTTACAGATGGGGAAACCAAGGCATAGTGAGTTGATAAGACTTTGCTCCATCTGAAGTAAGAAACTGACTTCCCTTGGAGTCCCTGCCTTTGACACTGGTGAATGGTGAAGTCTGGGCTCTGTTCATTGTGGTCCAAATGTCCCTTCTCACACCTGGTCTTGCCCACCCAGGCTGCTCACCAGGCCAGGGCCACAGGCTGTGCCAGGCAGAGTCAGGAGGGGCTGGGCCACATCA
This sequence comes from Pan troglodytes, assembly GCF_028858775.2. Taxonomy (NCBI): domain Eukaryota; kingdom Metazoa; phylum Chordata; class Mammalia; order Primates; family Hominidae; genus Pan; species Pan troglodytes. Next base: position 94,134,721 of record NC_072398.2, read on the forward strand.
CTGCCCAGGTCCAGGTGCACCCAGCTGCAGTTCAGCTCAGTCCCATTCACATCTATTGTCTCCCAGAGTAGATCCTGGATGGAGCCCAGCAGAGGCTGGGTCCTACCTGTCTGGCACTGGAGCTGCCCACAAATGGCATCTCTGTGGGGAGGGGGAAGGGCACACAGAGTTAGTAGGAGCAGGGCCAAGGCTCTCAGAAACCCAAAGGAGGAGCCAGGTTTCCTCACTTACCTAGGGGTGCAGGACACATAACTGCCACTGGGGTTGCGCCCACAGCTCCCAAAAGCATTTCCCCGAGTATTAGCTGTCTGGAGGCAAAGTGGCGCAGCGGGCTGGGCTCCAGGTCCCCAAAGTGACTGGCACTGCTGGGCATAGGAGGCACAACGCCCGTGCATGCACACAGCTTGCCCACCAGCGCAGGGCTCGCCATCCCCTAGGCTGACATCAGGGGGACACTGGGAGCTGTCTCCTGGGCAGAATTCAGGCAAGTCACAATCCCCTCTGGTAGGACGACACTGCCAGCCAGACGGGCGCAGCTGTGGAGGGTGGATGAGCATCAGTGTGGGCACTGAGCAAATCCAGCCGGGGGTCAGAATGACCCTTTCCACCTTGGCCCCGGCAGGTGAGCTCCGAGTGGCCAGTCTAGTCTCTACCCACCTGGCAATTTTGACAACAGGGTCCGTCAGATGCACACTGTGCACCTGGCCTCAGCTGGCAGGTCGAGGAATCACAGCAGGGATCGATGCAGTCCTGTGGGCAGGAGCACGGGGGCTGGGCATCAGAGCAGGTGGGGCCTGTGAGCCTCCCTCCAATCTCTCCTCCTCCCACAGGCCAAGACCAGAAGCTACACAGCAAGCGAGGGCTAGAGCCCAACAACCCATGTGCTGTCCCCACAGACAGGGCAAGTAGGAGAGGGGTGGAAAGTCCCTTCAGAACCCAAGAGCTCAGGAGGCTGGGATAGGGCTAATGAGCCAGGGTGAGGGTACACAAGTGAGTGGGGCGAGGCTTTGGGAAAGCGGCTCACATCCAGGAAGCCACAGTCACACTGCTCGCCCGGCTCCACAAACATATTTCCGCAGAAAGCAGCCATAGTGGGTAGGCTAGGCAGCCGTTCAAAGAGGCAGCTGCCCATTCCATCCAGGAGGGCTTTCTCCAGGGCCCGTCGGCTGCAGTTGCTGAAATTCAGGCCTGGTAGGAAGCTGGGGAGGGTGGCAAGGAAGGTTGGGGCTGGGGGCCTCTCCCTGCCCCCTGCCCCACACCCTCTCTCCATCCTGCAGCTACTTACTCTGTGGAGGCCTCCATGATGCAGGTCTTGGCTGGGGCTGGACCTGGACAGGGGCAGCTATTCCCAGGCAAATCATGGTCCAGGCCCAGGCTGTGGCCCAACTCATGGGCTATGGAGGAGGCGACTCCCAGGATGCTGGTGGAGTGGTCCTGTCATTGGGGAGGGGTACTGCAGGTCCAGTCCCAGCCTGCCTCCACCACAATGCCCAGACCACCCTCTCTGCTCCTGTTCCCTCCACGTCTGACCTCGTGGGCACTCAGCAGGCACTGCTTCCCTCCTGAATTGCTTCTAAAGTAGGAGAACCCAGGCCTGGATGGCAGAAACTTGGGTTCTAGCTCAGCTCTGTCCCCCACCATCACTGGAGGGAGATCACCTCTGTTCTTTGGGCCTTAGCTGCCTCCTACCCTCCTCTAAGAAATGGGAAGACTGCACAGGGGATGACTGTGTACACTGTGACTAGCTGGCCACAAGCGAGGGCTCCCTGATAGCAAAGGCCACATCACGCACCTCCACCCTCTATACCCATAGCTTTGGGGCTGGGCAACTTTATAGGGGGGTTTCAGTGAATAAATGCCACCACACTTGGGAGGAACTGAATTGGGAATGAGGAGGAGACCTGGAAATAACTCACCATGTTCACACCTCCTGAGAAGTCAGGAGAACAGATGGAGTTCTGAATGGCCATGCCCACCGTAGGCCCAGAGAATGAAGTACCACTGTGGGACAGAGAGGCTAAAGTTCAGGGCCAGAAGCCACGGTGGTCAGAGCTTCAGGGGCTGAGGTAGGGTGCTGAAGGGGTGTGAATTTGGCCAGGACAGGACTGGCCTCTCTGGCTGAGTCTGGGGCCCTTACGTCACCAGCTGGGCACTGTCATGGGGCAATCGAGGCAGCAAATGTGCCCTGCGCCAGTGGAGGAAGTTTTCGAGGGTGACAGCTGGGTTTGGGCTGATCTCCACCAGGTCACGCTGGGTCCAGGCCTCCAGGCCCACTAGTGCCACTCGTACATTCAGGGGCTGGAAGAACTGAAAGACAGCTGGGGCTCAGAAGAGGGGTTGTCATGGTCAGGGGCCTGGGGTGGGGGTTGCTCTGTCCAGCACTCACTGTGTCCAGCAAGAGAGCCACTTCCAGTGTGCGGTTTAGCAGGTGCTGGAAGTCCTGGTATTTCTGGGCCTGTAGGCCAAGAGAGGTGACATGAAAGGCGGCAGGGCAGTGCAGGGGGAGGAGGATGTGCAGGGGCCAGCAGGCTCACCTCCGAGTGATCAGCCACAATCACCAACTCCACAGTCTTGGTCTCTGTTACCACATCCCGCCTCTACTATGGACAAGAAGAATTATCAGGCAAACCTGCCGCTCGCGGCCAGCAGCTGTGCCGGGCTGACCAAGAGGCAGCCACTCCTACTCTGTGGGTCAAATAGGAGGGTGAAGAGCCCATTTTACAGATGAGCCACTGAAGGCCAGAGGGCCCAGGAACTTGCCAAGGAGGACCAGGAAGTAGATAATGAAGGTTGGAGTAGACCCCTGCTTTTCTGGCTCCAAACTCAGTGGTTTTTTTCAAATTTTTAAAAAACAGTAATTTAGCTGGGTGCGGTGGCTCACGCCTGTAATCTCAGCACTTTGGGAGGACAAGGCGGGTGGATCACAAGGTCAGGAGATCGAGACCATCCTGGATAACACGGTGAAACCCTGTCTGTACTAAAAAATACAAAACATTAGCCAGGTGTAGTGGCGGGCGCCTGTAGTCCCAGCTACTCGGGAGGCTGAGGCAAGAGAATGGCGTGAACCTGGGAGGCGGAGCTTGCAGTGAGCCGAGATCGCGCCACTGCACTCCAGCCTGGGAGATAGAGCGAGACTCTGTCTCAAATAATAATAATAATAATAATAATTTTTAAAAATCCCAATAACAACGCTTGTCACTTACCATAGGTCTGGCATAGTTTTAAGCACTTTACATCTATATGGACTTATTTAATCTTCCCAGCAACTCTATGCAGCAAGTAGTTTTATTATCTTCATTTTACAAATTAGGAAATTGGGTTTATATTGCTTCATCATTGGTAACTATGTATTATCTATAACCAAGTGAGAGCTCTCTGCAAATGGGATCATAAGACAGATGAAGAGTTTGAGCCAAATACAACTAATAAATGGATAGGCCATTTATTAGTTGTAGGGCCTCGGGCAAACCACCTAATCTGTCTCAGCTAGATTTTATTTTATTTTATTTTATTTTTATTTTATTTTTTGAGACGAAGTCTCACTCTGTCACCCAGGCTGGTGTGTAGTGGCTCGATCTCGGCCCACTGAAACCTCTGCCTCCTGGGCTCAAGCGATTCTTCCACTTCGGCCTCCTGAGTGGCTGGAACTACGGGTGCACGCCACCATGCCCGGATACTTTTTGTAAGGTTTCGTCATTTTAAAATAGAGCTATCGATAGCACCTACCTCCTAGGTATGGGAGGAGTACACGAGCTAATATTCACAAAGTGCCCAGCATGTGGAAAGTGCTCCATTCGCAGGAGCTGTTGTTACTGTGCACACATAGCTCTAAGTGTCTGGGGATCAGCCCTCAAGACAACCAAAGCCCACCCCCCTGCCATTCATCCTCACCCGGCGAATGTGGCGCTGTCCCAGGGGGTGCTCTGGTGGCGTCTGAGTGTGTACAGATTCCCGCCAGCTCAGGGCACAGGTGTGGCCTGGCAGGTGGAGATCTTGGATTCGCGAAATAATGGGAGGACCCTGAAGGTCCCCAGGCCCCTGCTCCAGGGTATAGCTTCTCTCTGGGGTCAGGACCACCAAGCCTCTAAGAAAAAAGAAAGAAAGTCAGAGAACATTTCAGCTCCATGCCCGGGTCTCCTTACTTTCTCTACTGTCATTAAATCCGCCCAGTATACCTGAGCCCAGAGCAGGTGCAGACGGACACCCAGGAGCCTGCATATCCCCGCACTCTTCCCTGGTAGCAGCAGTTCTCCTGCAGCACGGGAACAACATTAGTGCTATCTCAGAGAGCACACCAGGACTGGAACTGAGGAGCCTAGCTTGACGGTAAAAATAAGCAGTGTCCTCTCACCTTCCCGTCACCCCCTCCCTCTTTCCCCTAAGCCAAAAATGGCACAAGAGGGCCTGACTCACCAGAGTGTGTCCCTCACTGACCACCCGAGTGCCATCGGGCTGGTACCACACCAGGGTTGGGCGGCCTGGGACCAACTCCCTGTGGAGTGAAGAAAAAGAAGGCAGTGCTAAAGCCACTTCCCAGGTCGTGCATTGACAAGCAGAGGCTTGAAGGTGGTGATGGGGCTGGGGACCAGGCAACCCCCGCAGCCAACTTTTCCACTCCTGACCCCGGGGCAGCAAAGTATACTGGTTGGGCCACTGACTCTGTTAGTTTATTTGAATTCCAATCTGGTTTTCACCACATACTAGCTGTGTGACCTGGGGCAAGTTATTTAATCTCTCTGTGCCTTGACTTCCTCATGTATAAAATGAGGACAATAATACATGATAGTATATCCCTTATAGGGCTGTTATGAGGATTAAATGAGCACAAGCACTTAGTACCTGGCACATAATAAATGCTATACAAGTTGTTGGCCATGTGGTCACTGTTATTGCCACCATCACTATTACCTATTCTGTAGCAGCTCCAGGATATGACTGTCACCGTCCAGCTCCAACTTGATCCTCAGGGGCTCAGGCAGACTGGTCTGTGGGCACCAGAGGGCAGGTCACCTCCCTAGACCTGCCCACAACTCCCAGCCTCTCTAACCAGAAAACCTCAGGCCCACAGAAGAGCACCAGCAATTAGATCACTGGTGGGGGGATCCCAGGGGAGGGGCCAGGAAACCCTGCCTGGCCTGGAGCATTGTTCTGGGGGGTTGTGTGCGGAGGTCAAGGAAGGTATCTGAGCCGCCCCTTCTCGGCTTCCTGCCCAGAGAGGAAGCACTGTGTAGGACCCAGCACAAGCCCCAGCCCTTCCTCTGACTCAGCTTTAGAATGGGGTGGGGGGGGTGGTTTGGTAAGGTCCTGACTCTTTCCAAATCCCCCCACTGAGAAAACCGACAACATGAGATGAAGAAAGCAAGTTTGGCTTCACAATTTCCCCAGTGGAGATGGATGGGTTGGGTGGGGCTGAGGCAGACAGATACACATGTGTGCAGAGAGAGAGGGAGATAAGTGAAGCCAGGTGCTGGGGTGTGGTGGGAGAGGCAGCTGGGCCTGGGATAGACCCACTACAGTGAGCTCTACCCACCAGCTCCTCAGCCAAGCTTTGGCTTTGAGACACCTGACTATACCGGGGCGTGTGTGGATTCGTTTATTTATTAGAGGGGAGTGAGAGCTCACCTGAAGCACCTTTTTGAGGCTAATTGGGAGATCGTCCTGAAGGACCTGGGGCTCCAAGGGCTCCCTCGGGGCCTTCTCTGACTCTGCCTGCTGCTCCTCAGTGCCACCTGCAGGTCCCAGGACACCCCAAGACAGTACTGAGGGAATTGACAGCAGGGCTGGGGGTGACAGGTGCCCTCAGATCCACCAGCTCCCAGCCCATCAAGGCCCTTAGGTACCTGAGGGGCTTCCACATTGCATGCTGAGACTTAAAGAAGAATACTGGAAGGAGAGGGTGTCTCTCTAATTTATGGCTTTCCACCCACCAACCCATTCACAAGTCCCCAAGAAAGACTTTCGGCTTGCGCAGCCTGTGGCCCTCCTTGTCCCCTTCCGGCCAATCCCAGGTTCTCACAGGGACCCTCCCCTGTTCCCACTCCCTCCCAATCACTCTCCCCCCACTTCAGGAACGCCCCCTCTCGAGACTGAGCTAAGCCTTGTGGCCGGGTGCCCGCTCACCCTCCCCTTCGCTCACATCGGAGATGCCAGGAACGCCCATTTCTGGGTGAGCAGTGCAAACACCCCCACCTCCCTAAACACCCTCATGCCCAGTCAGGCACACCCGCTGCCTACAGCCTCTGCTTCCTCCTCGAGCACCCCCCACCCCCCCAACACACAATGGCCCTCTCTCCTCCGGACACTCCACCCGCGCCTGCCCTCTCGGTCCCGGCCCAAGACAGCAGCGGGAAGTGAAAGTTCCAAGGAGGAGTTGGTGTCCCAGCCTCTTTCCTGGCCAATTCTCCCTTCTCCTGGCTCATCTCGGGGCCCTCCGGCTCGGCCAGGCACTGGTGGCAACAGCACCAGGGTGAGGAGTGCCTGGCGGCCCCAGGCCTGGAATAGAGGCTAGAGAGAATCCTCTTCCCTAAACCCTACAAGCCATGCCCGCTCAGCGCCCTGGCACCGGGTGGAACGGTTAGCTAGGCCCCAGAGCAGCGAAGATGCCAGTCCTGGGGAGCAGCGACCCTCTCATCACGATCTTGAAGTGGCGCTGGACAGGCCCCTCGGTACCTGGTACCTGAGCCTGAAAGTGTCCGCAGGGACCGCGCAGAGGATGACCAGGCAGGAGGCAGGGGGCGCCGGCATCCCCCCTCCTTCTCTCTTCACCCCATCGCCAAGTCACCGGGCCCTAGGCCCAGGACAGCGGACCAGGGCGGGCCGCGCTCTGGCTGGGCTCTCCCAGGGTCTCCGTCCGGCCCCATTACCCTAATGCCTTCCGACTTTCCTGCACCTCCCTCCCAGTCCGCCCCCCGACCCACTCCAGGCGGAGGACTCACCTATATTTGGGAGCGGCCAGGAAGGCAGAGGGCTGCCCGCGCCCAGGAGCCCCAGAGCCCAGAGCAGCGCCAGCCGCATGGCAGCGGCGCTCCGGGCCGGGCGAGGGCAGCAAGTGCGGAACAGCGCGCGGAGGAGCGGCCGGCGGCCAGGTCGCCTCGGAGAACCCAGCAGCGCCGCGCAGCCACCAGGCCCCGCCCCGGCCCGCCCCCTCCCACCCGGCCCCAAGCCAAGCTCCGCCCCCGGCAAAGCCCGCCCCGCTGCGCGCCGGGTGCCTCGGGAGCGGGGACACAGCCCACTACGCCCGCGCTGCTCAGCGCTACCGCTTCCCCGCAAGTGTGCGGGGTGGGAGCCGGTGCCCGGTCCGACAGGCTTGGGCGGCGCGCCTTCACCCGGCGCCAGGTCCGGACCCCTCCCTGGTAGCTTCGCGGCCTCCCTGCCTCCTGTGCGCGGCCTGGCTCGGAGAGGTCGGGCGGGCAGGCTTTCCCGACTGCAGGCGAGGCAGTGCGCGGCTCACCCCAGTCCCCGACCCACGTGAAGCGTACAGGGCATTTTATTAACCGGGAAGGACGGTGCGGAAGAGCGAGCAGGACGCCTCTTCACCCCGCGTAGGCAGTGTCGTCGTTGCTGTCACTAAAGGCGGAGGAAGAGAGCTCTTCGCGGGGCGTGCAGACCGGGCACCGCTGCCGCATGTTGTCCCAGCACGACCAGCAGTACACGGCCTCGCAGTCCAGCGTCCGGCACACGTAGGACTCGGGCGTCTCGGGTGCCTGGCACACCACGCAGCGCCGGCGCAGCCAGCGGCGCAGGAGCGGGCAGCCGCGGTGCAGGATATCCGCCAGCGGGTGGCGCTGTTGGGAGGTGGGCGTTAGCGCCAGCCCGGGAGCGAGGCGGGAAAGAAGGGGAACTGGACAGCGTTTCCTGTCTGAAGTCGCCAGGCCTGACAATTCCCGCGTGTTGGAGGAGGCTGGGTTGGACAAAGGAAACCCCTGGAGGGCGAGGGTGCCTCCGTCCCCAACTCTGTGATGGAGAATGGGAGGATGCACCCTCCAGGCTCTCTCCAAGCAGATATCAGCCACAACTCTCATTTGCACTTTCCTGTAAATCATCTTATTTGGTTCTCACAGTGAGGCTGAGAAGTGAGCAGGCCAGATCGACTATCACTGTTGCTATCCCCACTTTACAGTTGAGAAAGGTGAAGTGACTCTCAAAGTCACACAGATAGTAAACAATCCAACTTGGCTGGACCCCAGGGGCCCTGATTCCAAACCACAAACCTAGTTCACTATGCTCCCTGCCATCCCTCACGACATGTCTCTACACAGTTGTCAGGGATTTTCCACAGGCCACCTTACCCAGGAAGCAGCCACTCTTTGCCCTAGAAACTCCAGAGGCCCTGCTGCCTGCCAGACAGGCAGAACTCTTGGGCTTGGCCTTCAGAGCCTTCCCTCACCTTGTCCCTTTCTAGCCTCTTTCCCACTTCAGCCCTCCCTGAGAGCTGTCTCTTCTGAGCCAGTTTCTCCTGAGACTAGCCCTGGCACTTCGCATTCCCTGTGGACTGAGTCTTTGCACATTCTGCTTGGAATGACTGTCTGGCACATTTCCATCTGTGCATTCACATTCAGTTTGCTTCACGACCCTGTCAAGGAATCCCAGCATGTTCTTTTTTGTTTTTTGTTTTTCATTTTTTCACAACACATTCATTTGGCCCCTATTGTGTGTCATGGGTGCTGGGGGTATCCAGGCACTAGGGAAAAAGCTAAGCAAACACAGTCTCACATTTATGAACTTTGTTAGGACTGATTACATAAGAATGGCTGCCACTCATTGTTTATAATGTCAGGTCCTGTACTAAGATACTGTACATAAATTATTTCAATTCTAAATTAGCCGGGCGTGGTAGTGTGTGCCTGTAATCCCAGCTACTCGGGAAGCTGAGGCACGAGAATCGCTTGAACTGGGGAGGTGGAGGTTGCAGTGAGCCAAGATCACGCCACTGCACTCCAGCCTGGGCGACAGAGTGAGACTTAGTCTCAAAAAAAAAAAAAAAAAATTCAATTCAATTGTCATGTAAGGCAGGTAGTGTTATTATCATCTCCTTTTTTTCAGGTGAGAAAACTGATGCTTGGAGATGTGATCACTGCCCAGGGTCACCCAATGATAACATGCATGCATATGGAACTTGCTGCATGCCAGCACCATGTAAGTACAACTCATTTAATCCTTAAAACAACCAGATGGAGTAGTTAACCCCATTTTATGGAAGGCAAAAGCCCAGGCACAGCAGTTAAGTCATGTGCTCAAGGTCACACCGTTGTCATAGTAATGAGGGAAGGAGCCGGGATACACACTTAGGCCCTCTGGCACCGGAGTCCCACACCTGACCACCACTCTAGGCTGATCTCCAGTGAGCAGGCCTTACAGATCTCTCCAGTCTTGCCATTCTTCAGAGGGAGAAACTGAGGCTCAGTGAAGACCTTGGCCAAGGTGACACAACTTAATGAGGGAGTATGGACTGGAGTCTGCTTCCTCAGATTCCATGTGCCCCTGCATGAGGCCTTCCTGACTCCCAGCCCACCTGCCTCCTCCTGTCCCCTGAACTGCACTGAGCTTCTGGTCTGCAGCCCTCTGGTAGAACCTTTGGTTTTGCCTTGGGCCTCCTGTTTCTGTGCGGCCCTCTTGCTTTTCTATGAGCAGACTGTATTAAATCTCATTCTCCTTTTCTGCCTGCTTCCTAATGGTCCACTGAGTGTCTTAGGCTGGGCTGAATCCTGGGATTCAGAAACGGGCACAGCCCTGACCTTAGGAGCTGGATGGCTGGGGCCCTCAGCATGTGTTGCATCAGATCTCACCGGGCTTGGCCGGGCTTGGTGGCTCACGCCTGTAATCCTAGGACTTTGGAAGGCTGAGGTGGGCAGATCACCTGAGGTCAGGAGTTTGAGACCAGCCTGGCCAACATGGTGAAACCCTGTCTCTACTAAAAATACAAAAAAATAGCTGGGCGTGATGGCGTGCGCCTGTAATCCTGGCTACTTGTGGAGTGGGGGGCTGAGATAGGATAATCGCTTGAACCTGGGAGGCAGAGGTTGCAGTGAGCCGAGATCATGCCACTGCACTCCAGCCTGGGCGACACAGTGAGATTCCATCTCAAAAAATAAAAAGAACTTACCAGGCTCGAGTAGGCCTGCGACCATTGGTGGGTGCTGGGTGGACTGAAGGGAGCTGCCCCTTGCCCTGCTGTACTTAGACCCAGCCAGGAGCTGGCAGCAGCACTTACGCCTGGACTTACCGGAGCCTTCTGCTGTCGCGCCCGCCTCAGGATAGCGGCCCTCCTGAGTTTGGTGAAGGCTGCTCTTTTCTTCAATAGGTCATTGTAGAGGAACAGGATCCGCTTCTTCTCTCGCTGGGGGCAGGAAAGGGGTCAATGATAGAGAAAGGCATCCCCCAAAGATGGAGTTGGTAGGGAGCTGGGTGGTGTGTGTGTGTGTGTGTGTGTGTGTGTGTGTGTGCAGGTGTGTAGGGGTGTAGAGATCTGGGGAGGGGCAAACCTTGGGGAAGTAGAAGGCTGCGATGACCCTCCGGAGTCGGTAGCCAAAAGCCTGTAACAGGCAGAGACACACTAACAGGCCAATCGGTACTGCAGCTCTCCAGTAGGCCCTGGCATCCAGGCCCACAGGCTGGGGCAGGCAGGCTAGGGGAGGGGCAGGCCAGGGGTCTGGTCAGGACCAGCCAAGGGGCAGGGCAGCCCTGGGTTGGACTTCCCATCCCAGTGGGAGGTGCAATCCTCTGATTCCCCTGCTCTCCTCCTGCCTGCCCCTCACTGCAGAACTGCCCTGTCAGTACTGTAGCCGCTGGGCCCAATGTGGCACAGATCTTGCAGATTTCTATCTTGACTGAATGTCCTGTTGGACAGTGCTGCTCTGGAGGGCTGGGGCCCCCTAGCCACAAGACCCTGGCCTCCAGACTCCTCTGACCGAAGCTGGTCATGCTCCCCTTTTTCAAGCCTGCCCAGATGTGTTCCCTGCTCCGATTTCCCCAGCTCAAGCGCTCCAACCCCCATCTCTCCACACCCAAGGCCCAGGCCCCCAACTCTTTACCTTGGAGTCTTTTGACCCTTGCCCCACTGCCCTCGATTCCTCTGATCCAAACTTTCAGCATCACTCACGCATGTTGTTTGATTCCATCACCGTCTCTGAGGAGGTGTTCAGGGCCCCAATGGTTTTTCGAAGAAGCCGAGCTAGCATGGAGTCTCCCCCGACCTTCACCTCCAGTTTATGACTGCCTGCGGCCAGGAGGACAGGTAGGGAAGTCAGGGCAGGTGGAGAAATCAGGAATGTGTTAAGGGGGTAGATGTCAGGGAGGGGTCAAGACACAGAAATGCTTCTCAGCTGCCTGAGTCTTTCTGCCCCTTCCTGAATCCTAACCCCTCCCTGCTCCCAGTTGTAAGTGTAAAGGGGTAAAGAGCCCCCCTCCCCTGCTGTGAGAGCTGTCAGGTTGCAGGGCTGTCATTTGACCTTGAGGAGGACAGGGAGGGGCTGAATCACAGAAAGGGGAAAAGAACAGGCAGAAGGATGGCTGGCACAGTGGCGCACACCTGTAATCCCAGCACTTTGGGTGGCCGAGGCAGGTGGATCACTTGAGGTCAGGAGTTCGAGACCAGCCTGACCAACATGGTGAAACTCCGTCTCTACTAAAAATAGAAAAATTAGCTGGCCGTGGTGGCTCACACCTGTAATCTCAGCTACTCAAGAGGCTGAGGCAGGAGAACTGCTTGAACCTGGGAGGTGGAGGTTGCAGTGAGCTGAGATTGTGCCAATGCACTCCTCCAGCCTGGGTGACAGAGCGAGACTCTTTGTCTCAAAAAAAAAAAAAAAAGAGGCAGAAGGACGAGGCACAGTTGGAAGAACTAGGGTGGGGTGGCTGTGCAGGCATTGGAGTTCTCCAGAGGGTGTCTCTTGGGCCTGGAATGTGTCTGGGGGATGGGCTTACTGCGGAAGGAGTACTGCAGGAAGGAGTGGTGGCGGATGGTGTCGAAGATGGAGTAGAGAGCCCAGTCCAAGCCGCACAGCACCACCAGCAGCAGCAGAATGGGCAGTGTCTCCAGGAGCTCCCTCACCTGGCCAAGGAGCAGGAGGGGCAGAGCTGGGCAGTGCCATCTGCCTGGGCACGGAGCACTCTCTGGTGCCTTTTACCCTCCACCCTCACCTTCAGGCCTGTCTTTGCACCCAGGAGTCCGCTCCCCATGCCGTCCTCACCACATTGCTCATTTCTGAGGCCTGGATGGTGGGCTTGCAAGGGAAGATGACGGTTTTCTCCTCAGCTTTGCGGAGTGGCAGCAGAGTCCGTTTGCCCTGGAAAACAAATGTCCACACAGTTAGGAAGCCCAAGGGCCCTCTGCCCTTTCCTCTCTGCCTTCCTGGAGCATGAACCCACACAGGGCACACAGCAGCAAGGCATCCCCGGGCAGTGCCGTGCCCACTCACCAGCTTCTTCCTGCGGTCATCGATCTGGCAGAAGTAGGTACTGATGTAGATGTTGTCAAAACGAATGTCATGGTTATAGCTGTCCATGTAGGAGAAAGACCTGTGGGTGGATGGGCAGGGATGTCTCCATCTCTTCCAGGTTCTCCTCATCTATCCCCAAACATGGGCTTCCTTGAGGCACAGTCATTCAACCAACCAGCCAGCATTCATTGAGCACCATCTATGTCCTGGGCACTGCTAGGGGATGGTGATAACAGGGAGAAGACTCTGTCCCTGCCTTCCAATTGTGTAGAGGAAGACATCCCCCTACATGATGGGTGAGACATAGCAGAAGTGAGTAGGGGATGAGGTGGGGGCTCAGAGGAGGGCATGGTCAGCCTGTCTGGGAGGGAGTTGCATGTGTGCATCTGAGGTAGGGACAGGCATGCATCTTGCAGGATGAATATCGAGCAGAGTTACAGAGAGGGGGAAACTCCTTGAGGTTTCAGGAATCACCTAATCCACTGTGACTCACAAATTCCTGCCTCTTGGCTTTGCCTGCAGCATATCTCCTGGAAGTGTGCTGGGGCAAAACTCATCCCAGACCACCATCTCCATCCTCCCCAATATACCCTGGCCCTCCCTGGCTACCCTTGAGCACGGTGCACGTGTGCATGGGTGCATGCCTGCATATATAGCTATCCCCCATGTATTTCCCAAAGCCCTACATAATGCTTCAGTTTGCTAAGGAAAAAATGTTAATTACTGCAAATGTGTTTAAAACTGTAAAAGTACATTAAACAAACTCTGTAAAGTGTGAAACATTAGTTTCAATGCTATTGCTTCTGGGGCCCTGTAAACATCCACATCTTTGCCTTTAAAACTACTGTAAGTGCAAAGACATACTGTGAGTGCCCTCTTGTGGAGAGGCTCACAGAGGTGGTGCCTGGGCTTCCTGAGCCAGGGCCTGCCCTCCCGCCAGCTGTCCTTTCAGTGCATGACCTCACCCAGCTTGAAAGCCTGGAAGTAGCTTTTGACTCTGTGCCTCCTTCCTTCCCTCCACAAGCTGGCTCTGAGCCTCGCTGCACCTTTCCCCTTCCCCCTCCATCTCAAGCCATCTTCCTGCCATGCTCTACCCGGGCCAGGCTCCCTAACCTCCGACCCAGCCTGGCCTCCCTCCCTCCCTCCAGACTTCCTGAGGCCATCTTGCCACCACCGCCAGTTCCAGGTCTTCCTGCAGGGCTTTCCAGACTGTTCTGGTCATGCCCACTTCAGTCCTCCAGGCCAGCCTCTGCCCTCTGCATCCCACGGATACCAGGAGCCTTACGCAAGGGACACCCTTCTTTCCTTGACCACCGTTCCGCATCTGCGGCCATTTGGAGCCCAGTTATTGCCCTTCCAAGGGGCACCTTCCCAGCTCCCATACACGTCTCAAAAGCCAATCCATAGAATGGCCCTTGAACCATCTCTGTCTTGTGGGTATCTCATAATCCCAACTAGATCATTAGCTTTTTTTTTTTTTTTTTTTGAGACAAGCTCTCACTCTGACACCAGGCTGGAATGCAGAATGCAGTGGCACAATCACAGCTCACTGCAGCCTCGACCTCCCAGTGATTCTCCTGCCTCAGCCTCCCAAGTAGCTGGGACTACAGGCATGTGCCCCACACCTGGCTGATTTTGTTCATTTTTTGTAGAGATGAGGTCTCACTGTGTTACCCAGGCTGGTCTCAAACACCTCAACTCAAGCCATCCTCCCACCTCGGCTTCCCAAAATGGGATTACAAGAGTGAGCCGCCATGCCTGGCGATCATGAGCTCATTGAGGGCAGGAATAGAGCTCCTTCATCTTTGTCTTCCCATGGGGCCCTAGATACGCACATACCCACTCACTTGCAGTCACTCTAGGCCCCCCACATAGGGGCAGACAGAGCAACAGCCCTGTGGCAGCCCTCACCCAAGCCCTGCCCATCTCAGGTGTTTGGGAGTGGAGATGGGAAATAGAGGGTCCAGAGACCAGCAGGGGAGCTAGAGCAGAGCAAGGCCCGGGGCAGCCCAGCTGGACACTGGGCTGGGTGGGGTTGAGGACTTTGTTCTAAATGGAGGGAAAGTCGCTGCCAACGCAGCAGGCAGGAGACAATGAAAGCAAAATGGAAAGATAAAAATGGCACAAAGTCAGAGCCAAGGGGAATATGAAGGGCAAGAAAAAATCAAAAGTCAAAGCTAAATGTAAAAAAAAAAATCAGTATTGGGATAAAGGCTGGAAGGAGGTGGATGAATGAAGACGGTTGGCCTTTTAAGGCAGTGGGAACATGGGTAATGTTCTTCTGACAAAATGTCCACTTTTCCTTTAACTTTGTGTAAACAAAGACAAAGGTAAATAATATTCAGATTCAGAGGTGAGGATAGGTGCTAGGGTTCCATCCTTACAGCCTCCCTCAGGGCAGGGCTCCAGTCCGGGGCAGAGGAGGGGCTGCTGGGGTGGGGACTATGGCTCACGCGTGCAGGACCAGCAGGAAAGTGCAGGAGAGCAGCACGTGCAGCAGCCCCAGGGCCCACTCCAGCCGGGCCTCCTGGCGGTACACGTAGTCCCGCACCTCGGTGCTCACGCGCTCCCAGCTCGTGTTGAGCCCCAGCACCCCAGCCTGCTTCTGTTCCTGGTGGAGGGCACATGAGCAAACTCAGCCTGCGGCCACCTCGTCAGACCCGGGTCCCACCTCTTCATGACATCTGTTCCCCAGTACCCCACTTGTGTCCCTGGGGCCCTCCCAGGACCTCTAGGAGTTGTCACTTCCTTCTGCTCACCACCCTCCTGGACACAGTCTTGCTCCCCTGCACCTACATCAGCTGACATCATCTCATATCTGGCTGATAGCTCCCACCCCAGGCCAAGTCTGCACAAACCACAGGCTTGGCACTGTCCCCTCCTCACCACCTTTCCCCTCCCCTGCCCATCTCAGGTGTTCGGGGGTGGAGATGGGAAACAGAGGGCCCCCTCAACACCAGCGACATTCCCCCTCCTTGTCCCCCTCCCTCACCCCAGGTCACCCCTTTCCTGTGCCCTCTCACTTGTCCTTCCTCTAGCTCTATTCCCTCATGCCCTCCTCCCACTCCCTATCTACCCCCCACCAACCCTCGCCCTTGCCTTCTACCTTGAAGTCAATATTGGCTGAAAATTCCCCGTCCAGGCCACGAATAGACTGGTTGAGGGAGTCGTAGGTCTGCCCAAAGTTGCCTTCCACTGGGATGCGATTGCGGCACCAAACCTCCATCACTGGTGAACAGTGGGCGGGGTCAGGGGCCTCCCCGGGCCTGTCCTCCAGGTGCAGGCCTGGCCTGCCTGTCCTCCTGTAGTCCTCCTCATCCTGCTTTTTTGTCTCTCTGCCCATGGCTTGCTACCACACCAATGCTGAGTCTTCCCCTCTCTGCTCTCTTTGGATCCTGCCCTCCAGGAACCAGACCTGAGTTCCCTCATTTTTGTCAATCTATCCTCAACCATAACAAACATCAGTAAGGAGAGCCAGCGTTTACAGGGCAACTCCTCTGTGTGCCAGCTCTGCCACTGCCTTCACATACGTTAGCCCCATAAATCCTTAAAAGCCCTTAATGTGGCTGGGTGCGATGGCTCACACCTGTAATCCCAGCACTTTGGGAGGCTGAGGTGGGTGGATCACCTGAGGTTAAGAGTTCAAGACCAGCTTGGTCAACGTGGTGAAACCCCGTCTCTACTAAATATACAAAAATTAGCTGGGCATGGTGGCGGCCACCTGTAATCCCAGCTACTCAGGAGGCTGAGGCAGGAGAATCGCTTGAACCCGGGAGGCAGAGGTTGCGGTGAGCCGAGATCGCGCCACTGCACTCCAGTCTGGGTGACAAGAGTGAAGCACCCCGTCTCAAAAAAAAAAATTAATGCAAGAACTACTGTTATTCTGCCCATGCGCATCTTTCAGATGAAAAGCCACAGCTCAGAGCTTTGCTGTAACTCACCCTGAGTCACAGAGCTATTCAGCAGATGGACGGCTCTAAGGATGCTGTGGCCTCAGGGCCAAAACCCTCCTCATCTGTTGCTTTCCTGCCTGTCACCTACCAGTGGGTCCCAAGGACTCAGCTCCCCACCCCTTTGCAACTGTGCAGACCCTTGGCAATGCCACAGAAGAACTTGAACTTCATAGGCAGGCAGAGCAGGTGGGTGAGGAGTGGGACCCAGATGTGCTTCATGCACTGTTCATGCTTGCGGTCAAACCAACGACGGCAGCTGAGTATGGCCTGGTTCACCACATCTGTAGGAAGGAGCAGGGGTGTCTGAGGTTCCCACATCTTGATCCACAACGCTGGCCCCACATCCCACCCCACCCTCCACTCCCCAGGGATACCCCTCACAGGAGCAACGCAGCTTGGTCTTCAGCTCATACATCTTCTGTGTCGACAGGTGGAGTCTGGAGGCTGGGGCTTGGCGGGCCTCCCTGCCCTGGGCTGTCTCCCCTGAGTCCATGGCATCCTCAGGCGTGTAGCCCGTCTCACTATTCACCTGGGCATCCAGGTCCTCAAAAGTGGCGGAGATGTTCCGAGTCTCTGCTCTCAGCAATTCTTTGCTACTCTGGGATTGGAGGTAGAGGGAGGAAAGGGTGAGGGCTGGGGCTTTAGAACTTCTGCTGCCTGAGGGCCTGTCCTCCCCCAGTAGCCAAGCTTTGGGTTCTCACCCCAGGCCGGCAGGGAGCCTAGGCCCTGAGACACAGCCTCTCACCTCAAATTCCCGGCTGTCCATTGCCCTTGGGAGCCCCCCCACCAGCTGCCTTGTCTGATGCCACATGTCCTGGCTCTGCGTACCTCCCAGACTCTCAGCTCTTCCTCAGTCCTCCCATCCCAGACCCTTCCTGGTCAGTGGTTCCCCAGGTCCTTAGACCTTACCCTTCACCACTAGTCTCTGAGATCATTATGCCATCTGAATGCCCCCAACTTCCAAACCCCTCAGCCCCCATGTCCCCAACTCTTCAGCTCTCCAATTCTCCCAAACCCCCAGTCTCCAGCCTTCCAATACCCAATTCTTGAATACTCTTGTCTTCGAAACTTCTGAGCTACTCAAGGCCAAAGCCCCCAAATTTCCTAGATATTCTAGTTCAGCTGTCCAGAGTACTGACCACTCAGGTATTAGGAAATGTGTATAGAGCATGTCCCAATGACTCAGGGGCTCTCCTGGCATTTAACGTCCCAGGACCAGGGCACGTTCTGCAATGTTTGGGAATAGTTCTGCAAAAAATGCCAGTAGTATCCCCATTGGGAAACTGTAAATCCAGGGTGACAACTCCCAGCTCAAGTTAACTTGGCCCCAGGGAGAGGGACCCCCCAGGCTCTGCCTGTGCAGATTCCTGACCAGCAGGTCCTTGAACACGGCCCGTAAGGGGGCTGTGGAGACGCGCCAAGCTGCACGGGTGTTGTTGATCTGCAGCTCCACGGTGCAGCCCAGCGATGCGATCACGTTGTTGAGATTGTGCCGCAGATTGGCTACTGGCCCTGGAGAAAGAGGCCCTGGTTGGTCACCTCCCTGTATAACCAGCACTTTCTCAAACCCGCTCAGCTTCCCTCTGCAAATAGTGCCCATCGCCTAGAACTATACAGTGGTGGGGCCGAGAAGCCTATGAAAGGTCAACTTGTTCAACCCTTGATTTTTTTCACTGTTTTTTTTTGTTTTTTTTTTTTTTTTGAGACGGAGTCTCCCTCTGTTGCCCAGGCTGGAGTGCAGTGGCTCGATCTCTGCTCATTGCAACCTCCACCTCCCGGGCTCAAGCGATTCTCCTGCCTCAGCCTCCTGAGCAGCTGGGATTACAGGCACATGCCACCATGTCTGGCTAATTTTTTGGTATTTTTAGTAGAGACGAGGTTTCAGCATGTTGGTCAGGCTGGTGTCGAACTCCTGACTTCGTGATCCGCCCGCTTCGGCCTCCCACAGTTCTGGGATTACAGGTGAGCCATCGTGCCTGGCCTTTTTTTTTTTGAGACGGAGTCTTGCTCTGTCACCCAGGCTGGAGTGCAATGGCGCAATCTCGGCTCACTGCAGGCTCCGCCTCCCAGGTTCAAGTGATTCTCCTGTCTCAGCCTCCCGAATAGCTGGGACTATAGGTGTGCACCACCATGCCTGGCTAATTTTTTCATTTTTAGTAGAGATGGGGTTTCACCATGGCTGGTCTTGAACTCCTGACCTCAGGTGATCCACCCACCTCAGCCTCCCAAAGTGCAGGGATTACAGGCATGAACCACCGTGCCTGGCCAATGTTTTCACTCTTATAAACTGAGGAGGCCCAGATATGGGGAGGAGCTCCCTCAGGGACATACAGTGAGTTAGAGCAGCTGGGATGACACTCCTGTCTTTTCTCCTTCACCCGGCCTGGCTCCCATTGGATGACCCACCCAGGGTCACTGCTTCAGTGTAACTCACTGGCCCCCACATACTCACCCACATAGATGGCAGCCAAGGCGTATCCCAGGACAAACAGCCTGCCTTCCTTGCCCAGCATCTTGGGTACTAGTAGGAGGCTGGCACAGCGGATGTGAGGGGAGGTCCCCCAGCCCATGGCCCCCAAGCCTGTCAGGAGAGCCCAGGAGGTGGTGAGCTGAAGTGAGGAAGCTGCCTCCCTTCCTCACGTTTACCAGAGCACCCACCTGCAACACCCCATTCTGGAACCACCACCATCCTGCCCTTATCCCCATTTACACTGACTCTGATAGACCTGCTGGGCCACTCATTCATTCATTCAGCAGCCACTCACAGAGTTTAGCTATGTGCCAGTCTCTGGAAGGGCATAGAGGGATGGCTAGAACTTAAAAAACCACAAATGATTGACTTGTGTGTGTTTGTGTTAGGGAAGGAAGCCAAGGTTTTCCGGGCTACAGTGACACTGACCCTAGGTGCTGAGGGAGCAGAGAGAGCAAGAGAAAATATCTGGAAACAGGTGCTCATGCTCAGAATGGTCAGAAGAGAGATCAGAGCCCACCTCAGTACTCCCAGTACTCAGACACCTACAGCACTCGCAGTCCCTGCCTCTAATTTTAGCCCTTGGTCATGTACCGCCTGGTATGTTTTAGCAGTTTCACATGTGTCTCCCTGTGGTCTCTGCAAGGAGACAGTGAACTTCTGGAAGCTCATAATCCAGAGAAAGAGACAGATGAGTAAACAAATGACTACAACACGATGTGCTAAGTGCACAAGGGAGGTGCCTATAGAGCGCTGTGGGAGCCAAGGAGGGAGTACGTGTTTCTTCAGGGAGGGGTGGGGCTGAGAAGGCTGGACAAAGAGAGGATGTGTCAGCTGGGCCTGGAAGGTGAGTAAGTGTTGTTAGGAGGTGCAGATGGCATTCCAGGCCAAAGGAACAGTATAAGCTGGTCGGGGGAGCTAGAAGATTCCTGTGTTGATGGAATGTTCACCCAATGATCGTCAAAGCAAATCCCAAATCCTTACACTTCCTCCATCTCCACTGTCGTGGTAGAGTCCCCATCATCTCTTACTGGGACTATAACCTGATGAGTCTCCCTATGTCCTCTCTTGCTACCTTACACTTCAGTTTTTACAAGGCAGCCAGAGTGATCTTGCAAAAGCATAAATCGGATCATGTCCCTTCCCTGCTTCAAACCATTCGGTGGCTTTCTACCACATTTGGTATAAAATCCGAACTCCCTAACATGGTCTACCTAGCTTGTGATCTGGCTCCTGCCTGCCTCCTGATCTCATGCTATGCAGCCCTTCACCCACCATGTCTACCCACACAGACCTCGTTGCTGCTCCTTGGACAAGCCAAGCTCATTCCTCCTCTCTGGTCTTTGCCCTAGCTGTTCCCCATGCCAGGAGCACTCCTCTCCCTGTTCTTCACATGGCTGGCTCCACCTAGTCATTCAGGTTTGTGGCAAACCCTGTTGGGTGCCACCCCACAGTTTTTTTTGTGCCTTCTTCCTTGCTAACACAACTTGGGTTTTTTGCAAGGGCAATAGCCTGGCCCTGCCCCAGCCCCTGAGGGATAAATCTGGATCTGTCTAAACCAGTCATGGTAGAACAGGACATTGAAAGGGAATAGTTCTGTGGTCTTGGCCTTCTGGCCAAAGACTCGAGCTGAGGCTAATAGTTGACAAATAGTTGCCCTATGTTCTAATGAGAGCCCCATGGAGCTATGGGTGTCTTCTTTGGGCTCACCAAAACAGCAAAACTTGACTCTCACTCCTCTATCCCACCCCATCTATATAAAAAGAACAGCAATATGGGCCAGGCATGGTGGCTCACGCCTATAATCCCAGCACTTTGGGAGGCCAAGGCGGGTGGATCACTTGAGGTCAGGAGTTTGAGACCAGCCTGGCCAACATGGCTGTCTCAACTAAAAATATAAAATTTAGCCAGGCATGGTGGCAGGTGCCTGTAGTCCCAGCTACTCAGGAGTTTGAGGCAGGAGAATTGCTTGAACCCGGGAGGCGGAGATTGCAGTGAGCTGAGATCGTGCCACTGCATTCCAGCCTGGGGGACAGAGCAAGACTCTGTCTTTAAAAAAAAAAAAAAAAAAAAAAAAGACCAACAATGTGGATTTCCTGGAAGAGGAGAAAAGTGGTTGGAATGGGCAGGCAGAGAGGGAGAGTCTGTGGAGAGGATGGGTGTCACATGTCAAGTGAGAGACTCCAGGAGTCCAAGAGGCTTCAGGGACTGGCGCTGCAGGAAGGGGAACCTGCCTGGTCTCTGTAGACTAGACTCCTGCTGAGTGCAGAGCCTCATGAGGCCACTCCAGGGCTCCCACCAGAGCACAGAGTGGAGGGAGAGCTCCTGGGAGAGCTCAGCCTCTGTAATGCCTCTGTAGACCTCCCCTGGACGATGTTGGCACACAAGCATGGAGACTGGTATCTGCTTCTCATCAGGGCAGGAGAGAGGCAACCATAAGGTGCTCTGCTTTTGATGGGGCGTGGTGGCTCACGCCTGTAATCCCAGCTCTTAGGGAGGCAGAGGCGGGAGGATAGCTTGAGCCCAGGGGTTTGAGACCTGCCTGGGCAATATAGCGAGACCCCATTCTCCACAAAAAGGAAGGTGCCCTGCTTTCTCTGCCTGGCAGGGCACGGACGTGTGCACTCCCAGCCTGCTGGAGGGAGGGATCCAAAAAGCAAGAGGCTGTGGGTGGCCCCTGAAGGGGGGCTTCACTCGAGGCCAGCCAAAAAGAACTGGCCTCTGCAAGAAACTGGGCATTGCCGAGGTCCACACACAGCCTCCAAGGGGACAATAATCAGGCCTACTGGGACAGCCAGGGTGTGAGTGCCTGCTACACGCAGGCATCCACAGTGGAATTATAACAGCATTAGTGACTTAAGACTTTTGTCCCTTTTCCTCTAATTCTTCTAATCTCCCTTCTGACATCAGAAGAACCAGAAAGGGAAGGAAGTAGAGGGAAAAAGGGAAAGAGCAGGCCACGCCCCTTCTCCATTGCAGGACCCCATGCTAGGGAGCAGGCCTGAGCTGGGGGCCCAAGGGATCGGGAGGGCAAGATAAGGAGGGAAGACGCTTGAGAATGGATGAGGTTAAAAGTCTGATGTAGAGTGGACTGGACCTCTTTAACCCCTAAAAATAAGTCTTAATCGTTGAAGTAGGACTAGGTCTTCTAAAGAAATACAACCAGAAATCTAAGGGGCTGTGTGAAAGGTTATCAATGGGAAAAAAACATGTTTGAATACAGTGGGTCAGAGAAAAAGTAGTCTCCTGTTGGTATCCAGCAGGATTAATTCAATAAACAGGTGATGAAATGCTAATTCTATTTCCCTTGCCTGGGACAGGTTCAGGAAAGGGCATGTGTTGCACGCAGTTCTGACCAAAGAGATGTGAGGAAGTCTACTGCGGGGATTATAGGCAAGTTTCCCTTGTTCCTAAAAAGAGACATGAGGAAAGGATGTTTCTTCCTTTTTTTTTTTTTTTTTTTTTTTTTTGAGACAGAGTTTCACTCTGTCACCTAGGTCATTTTCCTTTTTCCCTGGCCTCAAATCGCACAGCCCAAGACAGTGAAGTTGGGCCTGGGATTGAACTTCTATTCCTTTCTTTTTTTTGAGATGGCCTTTCGCTCTTGTCACCCAGGCTGGAGTGCAGTGGCACGATCTCCACTCACTGCAATCTCTGCCTCCTGGGTTCAAGCAATCCTCCTGCCTCAGCCTCCCAAGAAGCTGGGACTACAGGTGTGCACCACCACATCCGGCTAATTTTTGTATTTTTAGTGGAGACAGGGTTTCACCATGTTGGCCAGGCTGGTCTCAAACTCCTGACCTCAGGTGATCCACCCGCCTCAGCCTCCCAAAGTGCTGGGATTACAGGCGTGAGCCATTGTGCCTGGCCTGTTTCTTCCTCTTTTTTTTTTTTTTTTTCTGATCTTTGACATTGTTGTATGAAGATGTGATGCCAGAGTTGCTGCAGCTATCTTGTGACCTGAAGAGAAGTGGTCAATAGACTGAAGATGGCAGAGAAAAGACAGAAGGAACCTGAGTCCTTCTCGAAGCTACTGAGCTGTTAAATTATCCAAACTGGGCTGGGCACGGTGGTTCACACCTGTAATCCCAGAACTTTGGGAGGCCGAGGCAGGTGGATCTTTTGAGGTCAGAAGTTCGAGACCTGCCTGGCCAACATACAGAAACCCCGTCTCTACTAAAAATACAAAAATTAGCTGGGCATGGTGACAGGTGCCTGTAATCCCAGCTACTTGGGAGGCTGAGCAGGAGAATGGCTTGAACCTGGGAGGTGGAGGTTGCAGTGAGCTGAGATTGAGCCACTGCACTCCAGCCTGGGCGACAGAGCGAGACTCCGTCTCAAAACAAAAACAAAAACATACAAACAAAACCAAAGCAAAACGGCTGGATGCTTGTCATCCTTGTTTACTGCTAAATCCTCAGCAGATTCTCAGTAAGTGCTGAGTGAATGAATGAATGAATGAATTTAATTTCTTAGGAGGATCAGAAAACGAGGTCAGACAGGTCAGGAGAGATGAGAGTTATGAAGGGTTATGGGGTTGGACTATATCATGTGGGTGATGGGGAGTCCCTCGGAATGGAGAGACTCCCTCAGGGCAAGGACGGTGTCTTCCTTCTTAAATTGGCAGCCTCTTCCCTCTGGACCTCCCCGTAAAGCCCAGGAGGAGGCGGAAGCCACAGGGGATGTATGGGTACAGAAGAAACAAGTCCCGACTCCTTCCTGGGCATGCAGGACGGCGCTGTGTTCCACAGGCCGCTTGAGTGTTCCTGGCTTTTGCCCAGCACTAACCCACCAAGCTGTACAAGAACATCATCTTCTGTTCTTCGTAGATGTTCATGGGGTTCACCAGGAGCTGAAAGAGACCTAAGGGCACAAGGTCAAGCCAAAGGCCAAAAGATGGGTCCTAGCCCTGGTCCAGCCTCTGCCTACCCCGAACTTTCTGCTTCCACACTCACCTATGGCCAGGAGCCCCCCAGCGCCTGCCCCCAGCAGGAGAGCAGTGACAGGAAACTCGCCCGGCTGGCGCCACAGGAACCGGCTACAGGAGACTGGCAGCCCCCAGGTCAGGAGCCTCTGCACTGCTAAGAGGGGGACAGG
Organism: Pan troglodytes; assembly: GCF_028858775.2. Classification (NCBI taxonomy): domain Eukaryota; kingdom Metazoa; phylum Chordata; class Mammalia; order Primates; family Hominidae; genus Pan; species Pan troglodytes. The sequence goes on from NC_072398.2 coordinate 94,158,678, forward strand.
GTAGCTCAACAGCCCACTCTTCTGCCTGGGATGGGGCTCATTAGGATTCAGGGCTTGCAGGTGGATAGAGGCTGGGGAAACCTGGCATGTGAAACAGTAGGAACTTAGGGGACCCTGGAGGAGGATGAGGGAGCCTGAGGAAGTGGTATGGGTGTAAGGGACAGAAAAGGCAAGGGCTGGGCTGGGAGGCAGGAGGCACTAGACCAGAGAGGTGGTGGAGGCGCGGACACCGAGTTGGGGGATAGTGTGCAGGAGTTCCAGGAGGAGAGATGGGATGAGAGTGGAGGTCAAGGGATGCTGGGTCTCTGCTGAGTGACTCACTGGTATGAGGCTGTTTTCTTCTTTGCCCTCTTGTGCCATTCTGATGATGTTTAATGTCCATGAGTCTGTTTTGGGGAAGCACCACTCATCCCAGGTCTCCTGAAGGACCTCCTTGGACACAAGGTTCTGGTGAGACAAGAGAGGTGCTGCCTGTCTCTTCCGCTTCACGGGAAGCCTAGGCCTGAGCTCTGGGCCTTTTAATCCTTCTGCTCCGAGAACTGGGGAAGGAGATTAGAGACCTACCTATCCCCTCTCCAGTCCTCGGAACTGGGTCAAGGATTCCAAGACATATGCAGTGAAAGCCCTTTGGAACCTTAGAATACGGTGAGAAATTCCAGGAGCACAGAAGTCAGCGGGCATCTCCTGGAGACAGGCAGACATTTGGTCTCAGCAGCCATGCCCAAAGTCATGAAGGATGTTGTGTACCCCTTGGGGGGAGAGGAGCCTAGCATGGCGAGAGCTGTGGTTCGCAGCGTGGGAGGCTTTACCCTGGGCTTGTCTTTAGCCACGGCCTACGGGCTTCTGGAGCTACTGGTGGAAGGCCACAGCCCCTGGGGTTGCCTGGTGGGCACCCTCACTTTGGCTGCCTTCCTTAGCCTGGGCATGGGATTCTCTCGCCAGGTCCGAGCCACTGTCCTCCTGCTGCTGCCTCAGGCCTTCTCCAGTGAGCTTGGCACCCAGGGCTAGGGGGCAGGTCCTGGGGCTGGTGCTGGGGCAGAAGAGATGCTGGAGGAGAGGCAGGGGTTAAGGGAAATATTCTGAAGGCTTATGTAAGGGACTTGCTGCCATGTTTGGGGCTGGGGTCTTGGTTCTAACAAAGCTGTCGCCCCCAGGGCAGGGCCGGACACTACTGTTGGTGGCTGCTTTTGGGTTGGTGCTTCAAGGGCCTTGTGCCAACACTCTACGCAACTTCACCCGGGCCAGCGAGGCTGTGGCCTGTGGGGCAGAGCTGGCCCTGAATCAGACCGCCGAAGTGCTACAGAGGGCCAAGCAACCTCTTGTCAGTAAGTCCCCCACCTCTACAACTGTCTCCCACGGGCCCCCCTCGCCCCCCTCATCCTGCATATTCTACAGTCCTTTGGCCTCCTTCTCTGCTGGTGCTAATCGCGGAGCATCTGGGCCTGGAAGGGACTCTGGGCACAGCTAAACCCTCTCTCCTTGCTCTCTGGCCTCCTCCACTCCCAGATTAACTATCTCCCAGGCCCCAGAATCCAGGCTTCCCGCCTCTGGAAATGGTGTCCTCCTCTCCACTCCCTGCTTAAGGGGCAATGGTGAGAACCAGCCCCTAGAGGAGAAGACTCCAAAGTGCCTCTGTCCCTCACCCATCAGGTGCCCTGAACAAGATTAAAGCTATTGCCCAGAAGACCAAAGAGGTGGCTGACCGGGTCCGCAAGTTCTTTCGGTCAATCATGGATGGTGTGAAACACATAGGTAAGCACATTAGCATGTCTACCCCGGGGACTCAAAATGCACCCAGTCCTGGCCAGGTGCGGTGGCTCATGCCTGTAATCCCAGCACTTTGCGAGGCCGAGGTGGGAGAATCACTTGAGCCCAGGAGTTTGAGACCAGCCTTGGCAACATGGCGAGACCCTGTCTCTATAAAAAATAAAAAAATAGAAAATAAATAAAACTAGCCAGATGTAATGACACATGTCTGTAGTCCCAGCTACTGGGGAGGCTATGGTGGAAGGATCTCTTGAACCCAGGGGTTTGAGGCTGCAGTGAGCTATGATCGTGCCACTGTACTCCAATCCAGCCTGGGTGACAGTGTGAGACTCCATCTGTAAAGAAAAAAAAAAGCGGGGGGGCCAGGTGCAGTGGCTCACACCTGTAATCCCAGCACTTTGGGAGGCCAAGGCAGTGGATCAGGAGGTCAGGAGATCAAGACCATCCTGGCTAACATGGTGAAACCCCGTCTCTACTAAAAATACAAAAAGTTAGCCGGGCGTGGTGGCACGCAGCTGTAGTCCCAGCTACTCAGGAGGCTGAGGCAGGAGAATCTCTTGAACCCAGGAGGCGGAGGTTGCAATGAGCCGAGATCACTCCACTGCACTCTAGCCTGGGCAACAAGAGCGAAACTCCATCTCAAAACAAAACAAAACAAAACAAAACAAACAAACAGAAACAAAAAAATTCAGTCTCCTCACCTGTACCCTGTCCAGGGTTTTTCGGGCCCCTTCTGGGTACTGGCTAGTGTTCACTGGACACAGCACAGCCAGGTCCCTGACCACAGGCCTCTCCAGCCCTGGGTACTGTGGTATTGTTCCCCAAACCCCTGAGAAGAGGCTGTAGGATTCCAGCCCTGGGTGCCAACCCTGCAGCTGTCCCCAGCCAGGGCTCTCCGGAATGTATGGCAGTGGCTCCTGCACATCGGCGATGTGTGCAACTCGGAACTGGGCAACCCTTACCTGAAGTGTGCACGGGTTTTTGATGATGCCAAGGACAGCTGCATGATGGTCATACCACAAGCCTACCACCTGTGTTACGTGCTCATGCCCTTCAAACTGGCGCTCTGTGGACTTGCCAGCCGTGAGAAAACCAGGGTCTGCCAGCGGGGAGGAGCCGATGTGGGGTGGGGTGGGGTGGGAATGTGGGGGTCAGTTGGGAGGGCAGGCTCAGGAGGACGATTAGAGGGCAACAGGGAGGAACCAATAAGCTTGGTAGGACCAGTATTGGGGGTGGGGGTGGGCAGTAGGGAGGGACTGGTGTTGGGAGAGAAGGGTGACAGGGAGGTGCTACAAGGTTTTGAGCAAATGTGGAGGCCAATAGGAAAATCGAAAAGAGGCCCTGTGAGAAGAGGTCTCCAGAGGTCGGGGGCAGGCCTGGCTGTGCCCCTCCTTCCGACACTCAGCCGACTCCGCCCCTCAGTGGTCCAGGTGTTCTGCGTCATCCCTAAGTACATTCAACCCTTCTTGCGCCAGACCATCGGCACCCGTGAGTGACCCCCTCCTGCCACATATGGTGCTCCCTAGTGGTCTCCCTCCCTCATCCCGGTGTGGCCATGGCCAGCCCCCAGTGCTCCCAGCCCATAAAGGAGAATGTAAGAGAAAGAAAGGGGCTCAAGTGATCACCCAGGCCCATATCCATGCTGTACAGATCAGGAAACGGGTCCAGCGAAGGGCCAGTGCCTCACCACAGCCTGCCCTGAGAGCAGGAGCTGGGAACAGAACCAGGGCCTCCTGTCCACATTCAGGTTCACACTCAGGTCATCAAGATCATTCCTTAGGGGCATCTGTTGCATGCCCTGTGTCATGCTGGGTGCTGAGCATGTGATGGCGATGGCACAGATACGTGGAGGCTTTGTCCCCTCCTCAGTCCACCTTGACCCAAGCACTGGGGGGTTCCCAGCTGGTCTGTAAGCTGTGCCCCCTGGGCTGTGCCAGGCCCCTCCCCAGGGGCAGCTCCACCCTCTCCTAACTCTCCTTGCCCACGTCTCCCCTGAACCTGCTGGCCCCAGCCGTGATTCAGTTGCTCAACCGGGTGCGTCAGGAGTTTGAGTTCAACATGACAGCCACCCACCACTTCTCTGTGGATCTCAATGCCTCTCGGAGCCTGTCCCAGGTAGCCATGGACCTCCACGAGGCTGTCAGCATGAAGCTGCACCGTGTCCGAGAGGCCCTGGCTCTGATGGGCTTCACCACGCCTCTGCTGCTTGTGCTTCTCTACCTCCAGTGAGGGGCTGCCGGGCAGCGTGGGGGGTGCAGGGCCGGGGGTGCAGGGCCAGGGCTGCAGGGAGCAGCTCATTTCTCCCTGCCCCAGCATCCAGGGAGGTTGAAGTTGTGGGGTTGAAGCGCGGATGCCCTGTGGGGTCTGGCCTGGGGTCCTAAGGGGCCTCACATGTGCTCCACCTCCCCTTCCCAGAGCCCTATTTTACCGGTATTGTTACCTGAACTGGGACCATTATGACAATATCTACATCACCAGCCGATTCCTGCGCATGGAGGCTGTACGCTCCACGGCAGGGCTGCCCACAGTGCTACCGCTCAGTGCTCACGAGGCCAGGCGCTACATCCCACCGGGTGAGGGCCCTGAGGACAGGGAGAGCCCAAGCCAGGGAGGCCAGGGCTTCCCCCCACCCCGCTGCCCTGCCCCTAAGCCCCTGCACAGGCAGGGCTCAGGATGGGCTTGGGGCAGGGGCCAGAGGGAGGAGACACAACCCAGAGCTTAAGGAACTTTCAGGCTGAGGGAAGACACTGCCCGGTCCTTGGGGAGCCCGCAGTCTGAAAGGGGGAACATAGACACCCTTGGAGAAAGTAGCCAGAGACAAGAGGGGCAGATGGTGCTTCTGGGAGCACCCTGGACATCAGGACAGCAGGGGATGGACACAGAGCGAGGGAAGTCAAGTTGGGAGGGCTTCCCCGGGGTGGGCAGGAAGTGCTAATATGGAGGGGGAGGACTGCCTATGAGGTGGGGAGGCAGGTAAGGGGATGAGGGATGCCCTAGGAGGGAGGGCTCCTTAGACTGGAATGGGCCACAGGGCCAGGTGGAGATGCTAGGCAGGCCCCTCCCTTCTAGCCACGGAGCCCCCTCCCCTGAAGAGTATTTTCCATCCTTGCCAGAGTCCTCACAGCTTCTTTTCTTTTCCGTATTCCTGATGAGCAGACGGGCCCACGCCTGATTAGGGGCAGGAGGCCTCTCCAAGAACTGGGGTCTGGTGGACGGGAGAACTGGGGAGCATCCTCCTGACCATCCCACTCCTGCTCAGGCTCCATCTTCTTGTCCCAGTGGGAGAAGTTTTTTTACATTCTGGAGACCTTCAACCTTATCCGACACCTCCTCCTTGTGCTGTTCCTAGTCTTCCTAGACTATGCTGTCTTCTGGGTGCTTGACCTGGCCCGGCACCAGCTGCAGGGGGAGATTGTGGCCCGCAGTGAGTGCCTACGTGACAGCCTCCTCCCACTCACCCACTGCAGCCCCCTCGGCCTGCTTCTGATCTCCCCGCCTGCTCCCAAGCCTTCTCTTCCCATCCTCAGTCCTGGTGACTGCCTGAATGTCCCCATGTCACTGTTACTCAGCAGCCCACAAGTGTGCCACTCTTTCAACTCTATGCTTTGCCTAGTAACACCTATGTCTAGGTCAAGATTATAACTTACAGGGTAGTTAAAAATGCAAGCTCTAGAGTCAGACTGGCCAGGGTTCAAATCCCAGCTCTGTCCTTTATTAGGCGGTGACCTGCAGCAAGTTGCTTAACCTCTTCAGCTTCAGTTTCCTCTTTTTTTTTTTTTTTTTTTTTGAGACAGAGTCTCGTTCTGTCACCAGGCTGGAGTGCAGTGGCGCCATCTTGGCTCACTGCCTCCGCCTCCCAGGTTTAAGTGATTCTCCTGCCTCATCCTCCTGAGTAGCTGGGACTACAGGCACATGCCACCATGCCCAGCTTATTTTTGTATTTTTAGTAGAGACGGGGTTTCACTGTGTTGGCCAGGATGGTGTTGATCTCTTGACCTCATGATCTGCCAGCCTTGGCCTCCCAAAGTGCTGGGATTACAGGTGTGAGCCACCATGCTTGGCCTTTTTTTTTGAGATGGAGTCTCACTCTGTCACCCACGCTGGAGTGCAGTGGTGCAATCTTGGCTCACTACAATCTCTGCCTCCCGGGTTCAAGCAATTCTCCTGTCTCAGCCTCCCAAGTAGCTGGGACTACAGGCACATGCCACCATGTCCAGTTGTATTTTTAGTTGAGACGGGGTTTAACCATATTGCTCAGGCTGCTCTCGAACTCCTGACCTCAGGTGATCCACCCACCTCAGCCTCCCAAAGTGTTGGTATTACAGGCGTGAGCCACTGTCCTGGCCCAGTTTCCTCATCTGAATAGTGGAATAATAATGGTAGCAACCTCTCTGGGTCACTGTAAGGAATAAATTAGATTATGTGTGTTGGGGCCAGGCGGGTGGCTCATGCCTGTAATCCTAGCACTTTAGGAGGGTGAGGCAGGTAGATCACCTGAAACCAAGCTGGCCAACATAGTGAAACCCCATCTCAACTAAAAATACAAAAAATTAGCCAGGCATCGTGGCAGGTGCCTGTAATCGCAGCTACTTGGGAGGCTGAGGCAGGAAAATCACTTGAACCTGGGAGGCAGAGGTTGCAGTGAGCCGAGATCCTGCCACTGCACTCCAGCCTGGGCAACAAGAGTGAAACTCTGTCTAAAATAATAATAATAAAAATAAAATAAAATAAAATAAATTATGTGTGTCAAGTGCCTGGTAAGCCATTAATTGAGAATGTGAGCCAGGTGCGGTGGCTCACGCCTGTAATCCTAGCACTTTGGGAGGCTGAGGCAGACAGATCGCCTAAGGTCAGGAGTTCAAGACCAGCATGGCCAACATGGTGAAACCTTGTCTCTACTGAAAATACAAAAAAATGAGCCAGGCATAGTGGTGGGCACCTATAATCCCAGCTACTTGGGAGGCTGAGGCTCGAGAATCACTTGAACCCAGGAGGCAGAGGCTGCAGTGAGCCGAGATCACACCACTGCACTCCAGCCTGGGTGACAGAGTGATACCCTGTCTCAAAAAAAAAAAAAAAAAAAAAAAGAAGTAAAAAACTCCTAAAAAACAAAAACCAAAACCCCAAAACAAACAATAAAGCACTTGGTTAAGTGTCTGCTACACAGTCAGTGCTCAGCCAATAAATGTTTCTGGGGGTCTTACTCGGTGGCTCACACCTGTAATCCTAGCACTTTGGGAGGCTAAGGCAGGCGGATTGCTTGAGCTCAGGAGTTTGAGACCAGCCTGGCCAGCATGGTGAAACCCTATCTCTTTACAAAAAAAAAATAGCCGGTCGTGGTGGCACGTGCCTATAGTCCCAGCAACTTGGGAGGCTGAGGCAGGAGAATCACTCAAACCTGGGAAGTTGAGGCTGCAGTGAGCCAAGATCACACCACTGCACTCCAGCCTGGGTGACAAAGTGAAACCCTGTCTCAAAAAATAAATTAAAAAAAAAAAAATGCTTCTGGGTGGTCATGGAGGCCAGGGGGGTGGACTCACTGACCATTAAGGTCATCTTAGATATGGTGGCTTGGATAGGAAGACCAGACACCAGTACCACCCAGCTGGACCATGGGGCCAGTCCTAGGAGCCAGAACTGAGGTCAGGCCCCAGGGCACCATGAGGGTGCCTGAGGCATCAGAGGCCCCCAGCCAAGGGTCTGAGTCATCGTATGACCTGCGCTCCTCCACTTTCCTCATTCCAGAAGGTGTGGGGTTTTCTGCATAGCAACTGCCATGAGTGTCACTCACACAGTGTCTTTGTGCCAGGTCCTGTGTTGGTGTCTATAACCGTGGAAGGTACTGGCTACGCTGGGAATATTTATCGTGACCTGGTGTCAGCATTTGATGTCCTGCAGCAAGGCAACATCAGTATTTTGTCCCGGCGTTGTCTCCTTCGTCCCTCGGAGCCTGACAGCACTGGCTACATAGTCATTGGTATCAACTACACCCTGAGGTCCCTGGGGGCGTGGACACCATGTGGGAAATGAGGGGTGCAGACTGCTGAGGATGTGGGGGGCGCCAGGGGTGGGCTGGCACTTGTGCCTGCTGGTGAGGCTGACTGTGGCTGCTGTGCTCCCAGGCGTCATGTATGGCCTATGCTTCTTCATCACCCTGTTTGGCAGCTATGTCAGCCGGCTGCGGCGAGTCATCTGTGCCTCCTACTACCCATCCCGGGAGCAGGTGAGGGGTCCGGGGCTGGGAGCTAGTCCCTGCCCCCTCCCCAGGGGGCTTAGCTAGTGGCTGGCTTTTTTGGCTTTGGGAGCTGACTTCCTTCAGCAGCCCCAGCCCGCTCTCCTCTGGTTGAACTCCAAAGCAAATGACCTGGACTGCAAGCCTCTGGACCCAAGATGGGGCTGGGAGAAATGGTGCCTCTGGGGTGGGGCTTCCTGAGACAGCATTTACATCCAAAGTTTTGTTAAAATCACAGGGGTGTTGAGGGGGTGGGGGATGAGGGACGGGGGAGAGTTGGAGAGTGGAGCAGGCAGCATGGCTCACACCTGTAATCCAGCACTTTGGAAGGCTGAGGCAGGCAGACTGCTTGAGGCAAGGAGTTATAGACCCTTTCTGCAACAAAGTGAGCCTCTGTCTCTATTAAAAAAAAAAAAAAGAAAGAAAGAAAAAAAAAAAGAAAATAAAATGCCAGGCATGGTGGTGTGTGCCTGTAGTCCCAGCTACTAGGGAGGATCGCTTGAGCCGAGAAATTCAAGGCTGTAGTGAGCTATGATTGCACCACTGCACTCCAGCCTGGTAATGGAGTGAGACCCTGTCTCAAAAAAACAAAACAAAACAAAACAAAAAAACATGGTGGTGGGGTGGGGGCAGTGTTGGCATGTTGAGGTGTAATTAAAAACTCACCATCGGGGCTGGGTTTGGTGGCTCATGCCTGTAATCCCAGCACTTTAGGAGGCTGAGGTGGGCAGATCACAAGGTCAAGAGATTGAGCCCATCCTGGCCAACATGGTGAAACTCCATCTCTACTAAAAATACAAAAATTAGCCGGGCGTGGTGGCACGTGCCTGTAGTCCCAGCTACTCGGTAGGCTGAGGCAGGAGAATGGCTTGAACCCGGAAGGTGGAGGTTGCAGTGAGCCGAGATTGCGCAACTGCACTCCAGCCTGGCGATAGAGCAAGACTCCATCTCAAAAAAACAAAACAAAACAAAACAAACAAAAAACCCTCACCATCGGTTTACTCATTTACTAATCATTTACTGAGCATGTACTGTATTCCCCTATCTCTTTGCCGGTCTCCAAGGATGCCAAGATGAACCAGACACAGTCTGGAGCTCACAGATTCGAGGCAGGCCAGACAAGCTTTCTTTTCTTTTCTTTTTTTTTTTTGAGACAGAATTTTGCTCTTGTTGCCCAGGCTAGAGTGCAATGACACGATCTCGGCTCACCACAACCTCCGCCTCCTGGGTTCAAACGATTCTCCTGCCTCAGCCTCCTGAGTAGCTGGGATTTCAGGCATGCGCCACCACCCCAGTTAATTTTGTATTTTTAGTAGAGATGGCGTTTCTCCATGTTGGTCAGGCTGGTCTTGAACTCCCGACCTCAGGTGATCCACCCGCCTCGGCCTCCCAAAGTGCTGGGATTACAGGCGTGAGCCACAACGCCCGGCCAGACAAGCTTTTAACAAGACGTTGTAATTTAAAAAGCACTTTTATTTAGGAATGAATAAAAGTGTTACGGAAACCCAGAGGAGAGAGTGGTAACTCCACCTGGGCAAGTCCAGAAGACTTCCCAGAGGAAGGGGCATTTGAGCCAAACCTAGAGGGATTCATAGGAGTTGGATAGAAGGAAAAGGTAGGTAGTGGGTGCAGAGGGCATTCCAGGCAGACAAAACAGGGTCAAGTGGGACCCCATCCCTGATCTCCCCGCACCAGGAAAGGATCTCCTACCTGTACAACGTACTTCTGAGCCGCCGAACCAATCTGTTGGCTGCCCTGCACCGATCAGTGAGGCGGCGGGCGGCTGACCAGGGCCACAGAAGTGCCTTCCTAGTGCTGGCCAGTCGGTGAGGCCACTGTCTTTTCTATAGGGGTGGGGCAAAAGGGGATAGAAAAAGAGCCAGGAGTTGGAATGGATTTCTATGCTATCTAAGTGTCAAGAGATTTGGTTGAAGAGGATGCCCATTGCATACCCTTAACGCTGTGAAAGGTGGGAATTCTTTTTTTTAATTTATTATTATTATACTTTAAGTTTTAGGGTACATGTGCACAATGTGCAGGTTAGTTACATATGTACACATGTGCCATGCTGGTGTGCTGCACCCATTAACTCGTCATTTAGCATTAGGTATATCTCCTAATGCTATCCCTCTCCCCGTAAGGTGGGAATTCTGAGGGGTGAGGAGTGAAGGGAGGAAGGAAGGCAGGGCCATGGAGAGGTTGCTGCTGAAATCAGAGGGATGGAGGATGTACTGCAGGAAGTCAGGAAGTCCTCCCTGCCATTTGGAGGTTGGTGCTGGAGTGGGGAGGGTTAAGCTGGCTGGGCTGGCCTACTTAGTGTCTGTGACCCTTTTCTCAGGTGCCCCTGCCTAGGTCCATTTGTCAGCCACTTTTGGCTGCATCAGGCCTACTGCCTGGGCTGTGGGCAGCCCCAGGATGAGGGAGACATGGAGAACACTGTGTCCTGCAGTACCCCCGGCTGCCAAGGTGAGACCCCCTGGGGCATGTGCCTCTCCCTGCTCGGACTTACCCCACTTGCATATGACAATCCACTGTGGTCCTTCCTTGATGGACTTCTCTTGTACCTCATCTTTTGTGCCCCTCCCTTCATTACTATGCACGTTCTCATTTACACAGAGCCTTCAGGTAGCTCATTTTCTCCACGCTTGCCTTTATTCTCCCGGGTATTTATGAATAGGATTTATATGCAAGTGGCATTGCAGCAGTTCCCTAGTGTGCACCCCTTGACAAGGATGGTTCTTCCAGGGCTGTGATAGGGGAGGCAGGGGCTGGCAACCAGGAAGCACAGAGGGTGGGTGGGTGAACTCGGGTTCACCTCCATTCCCCATGGCCTCCACCAGGTCTCTACTGCCTCACTTGCTTCCGCCTCCTGGACAATACCTGCTCCGTGTGTGCATCTCCCCTCTCCTACCAGGGGGACCTGGACCTGGAGCTGTGAGTCTTTCAGTGACATGGGGTGGCTGGAGTCTGTAGGGGCAGTGGAAGTAGCCACCCTTCTCCCAGGATGTCTGCAGGCCACTGAGATGAGAGTCTTCTCCAGGGACTCCAGCGATGAGGAGGGCCCTCAGCTATGGCTGGCTGCAGCTCAAAGGAAGGACCCTGAGCAGGCATGGTTACTGCAGCAACAGCTCCAAGAAGTGCTCGGCAGGAGCCTCTCAATGGAGTCCACTTCCGAGTCCAGGTGAGCAGGAAGCAGGAGTTGGCACCTGGGAATTGTGAGTCCTAAGCATGTTCTGTTCCATTTGCAAAGGCCTTCCTGGGTGTCTAGACCTTTGCCAGGGCTTGAAACAGACATGAGGGGAGGGGAAGTAACTGAGGTTTGCCAAGCGGCTGCTCTGTGTCAGCACCGTGGCCCAGGAGGAGCTCACCATGCCCTTGGGGAGAGTGACATCGAATAGATAACAGGGTGGACAGCACCCTGATAAAGGAGTGAAGTACACTCTGGACAGTACAGAGGACACAACAGCCAATTTGGGAAAAGGGGCATATTAATGAAGGCTTCATAGAAGAGGTGATACATGAGCTGGATTTTTGTTTTGTTTTGTTTTGTTTGAAACAGGGTCTCACTCTGTCACCCAGGCTGGAATGCAGTGGCGCAATCCCAGTTCACTGCAACCTCGACCTCCTGGGCTCAAGTGATCCTCCCACCTCAGTCTCCTGGGTAGCTGGGATGTCAGGAACACCATCACACCTGCCTTATTATTATTATTTTGTTATTATTATTATTTTGTAGAGACGGGGGTCTCACTATGTTGCCCAGGCTGGTCTCAAACTCCTGAGCTCAAACCATCCTCTTGCCTTGGCCTTCCAAAGTGCTGGGATTATGGGATTATAGGTGTGAGCCATGGTGCCTGGCCACGGGCTGGATTTTGGGGGCAACTTGGTGGTTTGTTAGGCTGAGAAGTAGAGGAAAGCATTCCAAGGGGAGGCCTGTGTGGGTTTGGAGAATGTGAGGCATTCAGAAGGGTAGAGCCCAAGGGATGGGTGTGGCTGGGTAGAGACCTCAGAGAATGCTGGGAGATGAGGTTGGAAGTCAAGGTGGGAAGAAATGGGCAAGAACCTTAACTTGTCATTTGAAAAGCTTAGGTTGGAAAGTGATATGCTCATATTTGTCTTTTAAGACCATAAGCGGGCCAGGCATGGTGGCTCATGCCTGTAATCCTAGAACTTTGGGAGGCCGAGGTGGGTGGATCACCTGAGGTCAGGAGTTCGAGACCAGCCTGGCCAACATGGCGAAACCCCATCTCTACTAAAAATACAAAAATTAGCCGGGTTTGGTGGTGCATGCCTGTAGTCCCAGCTACTCGGGAGGCTGAGGCAGGAGAATTGCTTGAACCCAGGAGGCAGAGATTGCAGTGAGCCAAGATCACACCACTGCACTCCAGCCCAGCCTGGATGATAGAGTGAGACTCAGTCTCCAAAAAAAAAAAAAAAAAAAAGACCATAAGCAAAGAAGGCAGAGTGGAGGTTGGGCAGGAGCAGGGAGGTCAGAGAGAAGCTTGTCTTAGTCTAGGAGAAGTTCGTGATAGCCTCAGTACTGAAGTGCTGAGCGTGACTGGGATTTCTATGCTTGGGCCTGGGCAGGTGTTAGGGCAGGAAGATAAACAGGTTCTGGGGAAAGACGACTGGCCCAGTTTGAGATCTTTGAGGTGTCTGTAGGGCATCCAGCTGGAGATGCCCAGGGGGGCAGTTAGAAAAGGGCAGGGCTCCAGGCTGGAGGTATATTTTTGGGGGGTTGTTAAGTTAGAGACTGTAAGAGAGAGGATGAGCTAGATCATCCTGGCAGAGGGCATGGCAGGAGAGTGGGAGGGGACAGGGAGGGGAGAGGCTCAAGAAAGCAGGAGAGCCAAACATATGAAATCAAGTAGGGGGATGGGCACAGTGGCTCACACCTGTAATTTCAGCAATTTGGGAGGCCGAGGTGGGCCGATCACTAGAGTCCAGGAGTTCCAGACCAGCCTGGGCAACATGGCAAAACTCCATCTCTACTAAAAATACAAAAACTTGCCAGGGCATGGTGGCTCATGCCTGTAATCCCAGCACTTTGGGAGGCTGAGGCGGGAGGACCACTTAAGGTCAGGAGTTCGAGACCAGCCTGGCTAACATAGTGAAACCCCATCTCTACTAAAAATACAAAAATTAGCCAGGAGTGGTGGCACGCACCTGTTAGTCCCAGCTACTCAGGAGGCTGAGGCAGGAGAATTGATTGAACCTGGGAGGTGGAGGTTGCAGGGAGCTAAGATTGTGCCACTGCATTTTAGCCTGGGTGACAGAGGGAGGATTGGTCTCAATAAATAAATAGGTAATAATACAAAAATTAGCTGGGCATGGTGACGTGCATCTTTAGTCCCAGCTTTCAGGAGGCTAAGGTGGGAGGGATCACTTGAGCCAGGGAGGCTGAGACTGCAGTGAGCCAAGATTGCACCACTGCACTCCAGCCTGGGCAATAGTACAAGACCCAGTCTCAAAAAATTAGAAGATTAAAAAAAAAAAATCAAGTAGGATCATGTGAAGACAGGTGACAGGCAGTTAAGACATCACTGGAGTAGCTTGTGGGAATATTTTTCATGGCATCGGGAAGACCAAAACTGGATCTGTCATGATGGGTTGAGGGGTGTCAGGTAAAGAAGACTCAGAAAGGCTGGGTGTGGTGGCTCACGCCTGTAATCCTAGCACTTTGGGAGGCTGAGGCTGGCGGATCACTTGAGGTCAGGAGTTCGAAACCAGCCTGGCCAACATGGTAAAACCTTGTCTCTACTAAAAATACAAAAAATTAGGCATGGTGGCAGGCGCCTGTAATCCCAGCTACTTGGGAGGCTGAGGCAGGAGAATCACTTGAAAGCGGGAGGCGGAAGTTGCAGTGAGCCGAGATCGTGCCACTGCACTCCAGCCTGGGCGACAGAGCAAGACTCTGTCTCAAAATAAATAAATAATAAAAGGACTCAGAAATATGGTATGTGGCTCCTGCATCACTGTTGCCAGGAGTTTGATAATGCTTTTAATCTAATGAGTGCTGTAGTTTGAAAAAAATGTAAGCTTGATGGTGAAGAGAAAGAGAGAGTTAGCTTCACAGAGCAAGAAAGTAGCTTGAAGGGGATTCAGCACTAAAAGGGTTTTCTAGATCTAAGAACAGGAAGATTTGAGCATTTAGGCAGTGTAAAAGCACGTTGGGGAGAGAGGTTTGGGCTCCAGGGCCAGGTGGACCAGGTGGCCTGCCTGAGAAAGGAGCAGGCTGGCAGAGGCAGAGGGAGGGGGAGAGTATAGGTTCCCCTGAGCAGCTGAGCCCACTCCAGCCTGGTGGCCTCGCTTCTCTTTGGGGAGTAGGAGGCAAGAGCACCTGCTGAGAGAGCAGAGCAGGCAGCTGGGAGTGGAATAAAGGTTTCAAGGGGTGGGTGGTAGAGGTTGAAAGACCTGCCGTGGCAAGTGTGCAAAGAAGCCGACTAGGGAGGTTAAGGGATTTCCAGGTAGCGTCAAAGGCCCAGATGATGCTGGAAGCTGTAACTTGTAATGATTGCTCCAGTGCGCTCAGTTATGTGATTTTCTCTGGCAAATGTGGTAGCCATGAATAGGATTCACAGGTGGAGGGCTTTTTCTGGGCAGGTCAGGAGGACAAGATGGAGAGAGAATTGAGGTGTCTTTGGTAAGAGTGTCTGAGATGACTGGGGAAGAGGAGGGGCTAAGGCCCCTGGGGGCAGCCCAGGGTCTCTGTCTTGATGACGTGTTAGAGCAGGGGCAGTGGCCAGGAGGGAGAGCTGGCTGAACAGGAGGGACTCAGAGAGGGGGCCATGGCCAGGGAAGAACTCTGGAATGAATCCAGTGAAAGGCCAAGGCTGAGGAAGACGTCTGAGTGGGAACAGAGATGACGGTCAATAGGACCAAGGAGGTTAGGGATTGAGAGGCCAGAGAATTGGATGGGTCCTCTAGCGACGAGGTTGCAGGACCATACAAACAGCAGGAGTCCAGAGCCGGCATCTTAAACAGATGTGGCAGGTGTCTGGCAGGCCTGAGGAGACAGCCACAGCACTGGTGGTACAGCTGTCGTGGCAGCCAGGGGCTTTGCAAAAAAACACTACGGGCCAGCTGGGTTTGAGAAGGTTAAGCTGCCTCCTCTTGGGAGGACTGCAAAGAAAACTGTCCAGTGGGCACATTCCAGTGTGAATGGGGCGGTGGAGGTCATGATGAGTCAAGAGGTTGAAGGGGAAGCAAAGCTTTCTTTTCAGAGGTTCTAGAGGGCCCAGTGAAAGGATAAGCTGGGTCAGCAGAGGGGACAGCTTGAGCCTTGAGCAGGTGTGACCACTGAGGTCACTAGTGGTTCTGCCCTTCCTAGCCATGTGGCCTCAGGCAAGTCACTGCCCACCCCCCAGCATCAGCCTAAAATCAGAAAATATCTACAGCCATGGGCTGGTACGCCTCGTGGGCCTGAGAGAGCAGGAGTTGCTCAGAAAGAACAGGAGCTGGATCTGAACAGATGGGGCAGGGCAGGGGGCAGGGATGCACCTGTGAAGACAGAAGGTGGGTGATCCGGCCACCCCCTTCCTCTCCTCACTAGTGACCTGGATGAGGAGAAGGGGCCTCAGCAGAGGAAGCACGGGCAGCAGTCCTTACCTGAAGCCCATCAGCCTGTCAGCATTCTCACCAGCCCTGAGCCCCACAGACCACCTGAGACATCCTCCGCCACTAAAGGAGCCCCCACTCCAGCTTCAGAACCCTCAGTCCCTCTCTCACCTCCCTCTCTTCCTGATCCTTCCCACCCACCCCCCAAATAAACCAAAAGTGGACACAAGTGTGAATCTTAAATTATTATTATTTCTTCCTGTCGCTTACACCCGAGGTGGGGGAGTTGGGATGGGGGGAAGGGAATAGGAGGGGGGGAGTGCCTCTCCCCCTAAGGCACTGACTGGGAAAGCCGAAAGTAGGGAGAAGGGAGGCCACATTGTCCCCACTTTCTGGGGCTGGGCCCCAGGTCTCCCCAGCCCTGGGCTCCCCCCATCACCTGAAATGCTAAGATGAGGCCCAGGACAACCCGATCTCCCCGCCACCCCAATATATTACATCATCACTTTTTAAATAGATAACAGGGACTGGTCCCGCTACCCCCTCCCTGTGACCCCTCCCCACTGTTAGGGGTACCTGGGCAGCTGTGCAAATGGGCATGGGGGTGCGTGGAAGGGAGGAAGAGCACCGGGCCCCTGAACCTGCCCCTTTTAAGGAGGGGGAGGAGCCGTCAGGCCAGGAAGGGGAAATAGTGCAAGGCAGAGCCCAGGCTGCAAAAGGGGTCCAGCACCCAGCGAGGAAGGGGGGGTGTCCCCCACCCCCAGCAGAATTGGGTAGTTAAAAATCTGAAACTAGATTTCAACAAGACCAACAGAAGAGGCTATGTACAGAATGGGGGTGGATTCAATCCTAAGAGCAGAGTGGGGATTATTCTCCCCTGCCTGACAGGAAGCCCGGCTGGCAAGGATCTGGGAAGGGGATCACTTTCCCACAGGTCCGCAGCCCCTTCCCCTGCGGCCAAGCGAGAAGTTCTGTGCCCACTGCCTTGGCAAGGGGGCGCCGCTCACCAGCTGGGGTGGATGAGGAGCGTGAAGACAGCTCGCTCCAGTGGCCGCGGGGGGCGCTCGCCCACTCAGAGCATGGCCGCCAGATGGCGCCGGCTCGCCCGCTCTCCACAAGGCTCTTCCAACCCCTTACCCTGTCCCACACCCTTCGCTGCGCCAGCCCGGGGGCGGCGTGAGTCAGGGGCGGCAGCGGTGGCGGCGGCTCCGGCTCGCACCTGGGCGGGGAGGAGATGGGGAGGAGGAGAAGAGGGTAGGACGCCGCCCGGCCCGCCCTGCCCTCTGGCCCCGGGGAGGGAGCGGCGGGAACAAGACATTCCCTGCCCAGGGCCGTGGGGAGGGAGGGATAGGGAGGGGAGTGGAACGGAGCGGCTCCCCTAGCTGGGCGGGGCCCCTCTACTGCCCCCAGGGGCAGGCGAGCCAATCAGGCCACCCCGCCCCCTTCTCCACGACCCCATGACTCAGCGCCGGGAGCAGGGCGGAGGGGGACTGGGATGGCTCCTTCCTTACAGGCCCAGTCCCCCAGTCTTTCAAGCTTCCACCTGGCTTTCCCCCACCTACCCTTCCTTTGCCGGCCCCCTTTGCATAATTCACTGCCAGGAAAAAGGAACAGAAACCAGGAAGGAGGGGTCTCGGAAGGGAAGGGAGGGGCAGTCCCTCACCCCCTTACACAGCCAAAACCCCCAAGGGGCATAGGGGCGGGGCAAGGCTTTGGTCCCAAGCCCCCACCCCCTAGAAACCCGCATAGCCGAAGTGGGACCCACAAATCAGAAATACATTATTGCTTCTACTCCCCAGGAGCAGCTGGGGACAGGGACCCCACTTTTACAATACAGCTGTAAATATATACACAATATATGTATCACTCCTTGGGGGATCACCCCAATTTGGGGAGCCTCTGCCCCAATACCTTCTTAGCTTGGAATTGGAATGAGGGCTCTGGGAGGAAGGGCTGATGCTGATGCCAGCAAGGCTCCGTGCCCCAGACCCCTGCTGTGTCTGTCCTGCGTGCTCCCACTGCTTGGCATGGGTGTCCCCGGCCTTGTGCTGCTTCAGTCTGGCCCTCGTCCCTCTTTAAGAGGACTCCATGGCACCTTCAGCCTGGGGTGTGGTGGGTGCCCCTTCCTCCTCATCGTCATCAGGGGGCCCTGGGGTAGAGACCGGGGGCCCAGTGGGGGCTGACTGCTCCCAGAATCGAGCTAGAGAGAGGCGGAAGGTGTCCAGGTGGCCATTGGAGAGGTCGAGGCCAGCGGGGGATGCAGCAGCGGTAGAGGGTGGCGGGTAGTGGGGTGGTGCATCGTCCTTGCGGCGCCGTCGGGTGCGCACCTCCAGGCAGTTCTGGCCTTTGAGGTGGCGCTGCAGGTGGTCCTCCTTGGCGAAAGCCTTGTGGCACAGGTGGCACTCATAGGGCCGGTCCCCCGTGTGCAGGTGCATGTGGTTCTTGAGGTCGTAGCTGTGCAGGAAGCGGGCTGGGCAGTGCGGGCATGAGTAGGGGCGCTCTCCCGTGTGCTTCCGCATGTGGATCTTCAGCTTGTCGTTCCTGGCACAGGCAGGGGTGAGGGGCAGGGAGGTGTTCAGGATGGGATCCCTGGCTCCTCCTGGTCATCCCACCCTGGCCTTGTCCCATCCCTGTCCCTCACCATTTGTTACCCCACTATTGCCCCAGGAGATACCCTGCTAGCTCACCCCTAGCTTAACTAGGCCTTGTCATTATCCACTCCTCTGCTTCCAGCACTGCCCTCCTGGGCACCGAATCCTCCATGCTCCAGATCCACCCCCTGCTGGCTTGTTTTCTTCTGCTCTCCTCACTCCAGTAACCCACCCATGCCCCAGTCCCTCCAGGACCACCTACCTCCACCTCGGGTCTCCTAACTTCTTCCCCATCTCCTCCCACCCTGTCCCCTACCCATGGCCCCTGCCGGGCCCTTCCCCACTTGCTGCTCACCTGGTGAATCGAACACCGCAGACCTCACAGGCAAAGGGCTTCTCGCCTGTGTGGGTCCTCATGTGGCGAGGCAGTTTGCCTGCCCCATGGATGATCTTGTGGCAGACAGGGCACTCCTGAGGCATCTGGGAGCGGCGTTTGCGCACCAGCTTGTCTTGGCTGTCCAGGCCTGGTGCCAGGTTGTCCTGGTGCAGGGAGCTTAGGTAGGCCATCAGGTCAGGATCGATGGCATCCTCATCTGAGCCCAGCTCCTCTGGGGACAGCGGGGGCCCGCCACCCTGCGCCAGCCCATAGGCTGGGGGATATACCAGCTCCTCTTCTTCTTCCTCACCCTCATAGGGTTCGTAGCTCTGGGGCCCCTCAGGAGGGGAGGCAGTTCCTGTGGGAGGGCTGTAGCTGTCCCCCGGCCCACTGCCCCCACTGCTGCCCACTCTGCCCGCCACCTCCTCCTCCTCATAGGTCAAGGGATGGGCGGGCACTGTGGGCACCTCAGGGACTAGGTGGTTTGCTCTGGCCCCCTTGGTTTGCAGGAAAGCTTTCCGGGGCTTGCGGCTGCGGCGGGCAACAGGCCGAGGTGGCGGTGGCGGAGGTGGTGGGAGGGGCACCTGTGGAGGACTGTCTTCACCATTGGGAACTCCAGAGGCCGTGGCTGTGGCAAAGGCCTCCAGATACTGGCGGGCTCGCTCACAGTCATCCTCGTCCGGGCTGGGAGCTTCTAGCCCACTGCCCTGCAGAATCTCCATGCAAGCAGCGATGACACACGGGATCTCCAGCAGGCGGGCAGCCTGGAGCACAGCTGGCATGTTGGCGCTGCTGGTGGTCAGTGTGGCTGTATAGGCAAATTCAAGGAGGGCGCCTAGTGCCTCTGGCCCTACAAAGTCCAGCTCACACACACCGGCCCCTGCTCCCCCAGTGGCCGTCCCGCTGCCCCCGGCCCCCATGACAGCTCCGCCACCGCCCTCAGTGAAAAGCTTCTTGAAGTAGTGGCTACAGGCAGCTAGCACAGCCCTGTGAGTGCGGTATTCAAGGCCCTGCGTCCGGATGGTGAGGTCACATAGGTGGCCCAGCTGGCGCTGCTCATTGAGGCAGCTCAGGAGCTCACTGCTGTGGTCCGGGAATGGAATCCCAATCAGGTCATCCTCGGGGCTCCCCATCTTCTCCTGCAGAGTCAAGTAGAGGGGAGATTAAGAGCGCTCAGCCCACAGGGGTCTGGGGAAAGAGGACCAACTTTAGCCAATACTTATTGAGGGATGACTGCATGCCAGTCACCCTTCTGAGTACTTTACACTCATTTCATCTTCCAGAACCCTCTGAAGTATGATCATCATCTGTTTCACAGACAAGGAAACTGAGGTTCAGACAGGTGAAGTGATTTTCCAAGTTAAGTGCAGAACAGTGTTCAAACTCAGGGAGTGGGCCCGGTCCTTGTTCCTAACCACTATACTATTCTACTCTGCCTCTGTGGCAGCAGGAGCCCTGCCTTTCTGGCCCTTTCATAGAGGTCCATCTATGTCACCTGCCCCATTCCCCATCTCTTTGGAAGGAGCAGTGGACTGGGAGATAGGATGCCTGGGTCCCGGTTCAGGCTTCATAAAGAATTGGCTGAAGGACCGGGGGTGGTACTGGCAGCTGGCCTCAGTCATTTGAAAAGTGAGGTAACAGTCTTTGTAATGGAACCTCCTCATAACCTGGGGAGAGGCCAATGAGAGAGTTCAGACTCACACTGGACCAAGATCTGCTGGAGGCCAGGCACAGACAGGTGCTTTAACTCAAGTTATCGCTCTCCAAAGCGGTTAGGACACTGTAAAACATATGCAAACAAGAGAAGGCAGCTTCCAAGCATCATCCTCTTCCTCCTCTTGCCCCTCCCCTGGCTACCAAAAGTTCATCTCCCCTTCTAGATCCCCCGCTTCTCCAGGCCAAACGGGAAACACAGCTCCCAGCATCCCTCCCCCCACATCCTCCCCTCCCCCATGGGGCCAAGGAGCAGCCACCCTTTGCTGGGGTGTCACTGGCTGGCGCGGGTGCTTCCTGCCCCGCACAGATAAGCATCGCCCCCGCCCCCTCCCCCACTGCCAATAGGCCAAGTTCCAGTCCCACCCCCCACCTCCCCCTCAGCTACTGCCACCCCTCCCTCCCTATTCCAGGAGAGCCCCGTCTCCAGAAGGCCTTGGTCCTGCTCTCTATCCTTTACCCTCCAAGGCCCAGCCACAGGAGGTGGGTGCAGAGCAGCCAGGAGGTGGGTGCAGAGCACCAAGGCTGGCAGAGGTGTCGGCAGGGGTTGGGGCCTGGAAGGGGGTGAGACCTGCTTTAAATCCTGGCTCTGCTACTGTCTTGCTGAATGACCTTGGGAAAGTCATTTCTCTCTATGCTTCCATTTCCTCAGCTGTGCAAGGAGGGGGTGGAAGTAGTGGCCCCAATGGCTCAGACCTTCAGCCCTGACATTTTGTGGGTCTGGAGCAACTGGAGACAGTGCTGGGGCCTGGAAAGAACTGGGCTCTGGAGTCAGCCAGGCTTGAGTTTGAATCCTGTCTCTGCCACCAGTTAGCTCCATGACCTTAAACAAGTGATTTAATCTCTGAGCCGCCTTCCTCGTCTGTAACATAGGATAATTCCACCTGACTCCTAGGGTTGTGGTGAGGGTTAAATGAGACCAAATATGGCACAATGCCTGATATGCAGTGGGGATTCGATAAATGTTCTGGCCTTGGCCTAGCCTGGGGTCAGATTCCACTATACAGATGGTCTCTGTTAAGAAAACTACTTGGGGACAGGTCTGCCTCCCTCCCTCAAATCACCCTGAGGGAACCAAGCTACTACTAGCTACATGACTTTGGACAAGTCACTTCCTTTCCTGAGGAAGCCTGTTCCTCATATGTAATATTAAAGACTGGCCCAGATGATCCCTAAGGCAAGTCCCACTGACATTTTGTCAGTGTCCCCTCTGCCACTCCAGCAGCTGTTCAGACCTGGCCATTGATGGGGAAAGGTTTTTTTTTTTGGGTGGGGGGGTGAATGGGGGAGTCAAGCCACAAATTTCCTCTTTAGGACACAAGAAGTGCATTCTCTGTGTCTGCCTCCCTGCCTGCCCTCTTCATTGCAAGGCCAGGGCTCCTGCACAGAAACCTTGGGTGAGCAGCACCCGCATGTCCTTCTTTGCTTGTAAGCCACCTCTAGGCACCCTTAGATAGCTCAGCTGTTCCCACCTTAAGTCCGCAAACCACTTCTCTCCCTAGGAACCAAGCCATCTGGGAGCTCTCCCTGCTCCCTTTAATCCTCCTGCCTGTACTTTACAAATGGTACAAGTGGCAAATGGCCCCCAGACTTGGGAACAAACAAAAACCAGGTGGGCAGCAGCAGCAGCAGGAGGAGCAGCAGCAACAGTGGCTGCAGCTACTTAAGCAGCAGTAGGCACCCTCCTGGGCCCAAGTGGATCCTGTCCCTCCTAAGGGGGATGGGTGGGGCTGTCCTCGCTGTCCATTGGCTGGGAGCTGGGCACTGGCAGGCACGTGGCTCACCCCATCCCTCTCCCTCCTTCCCTGCCCACCCCACCCATTCCCGCTGCTAAACCCGCCTCCTTTCTCCCACCCCAGGGCCGGTCTCCGTGGCAACTTGGTGTGGTGGGGGCGCTGATTGGCTGACCTCACTGTCAGGTCACAGGCTCAGGCTCGTTCACCACGCAACTCACACAGGGATTGGGCAAGGGTGGGTGTTTAACTCCTTAGGCCCAAATCCAATGCCCATGGCCAAGAGGTAGCAATGAAAGAGGGGGAGAGGCAGAGGACATGTGTGGGAAGGAGAGGGTGTTCATAAGCTTCTCTAGCTTCTGGGAAACTCCCCTAACCCTTACCCAGGGCTCTAACACCCATGCCAATATAGGTGCCACCTGGAGCTATGGTGGTGCCAACCAGGCCAAGGGGCCCTCCTAGACCCATCATCTGGGAGGGATGGGTGGGGCAAAAGCCTCCCCCTTCTTTCTGCCAGGGCAGGGCACTGGTGCCAGGGTGCCCACCCTCCCTTGGGCACCTTTCCCACCTCTGCATCCCAGAGGGCCCAGTCCCCTGACGCCCCATGAAGGTGGCCCATCCCCACCCAATCTGGCATGCCCCCTCTTGCTAAGACCTTGTGGGCATGGGTGTGTGTGGTGGTTGGGGGTGCAGTTGTGCCAGGGAACCGGGCAAGGTCTGTTTGGTCTGTTTGCCTGGTAGGGGGAAGAACTGGGGGCCCCACCCCATCACTCCCCTCTTTCCCGCCACCCCCCCAGGCTCCCCTCACTGTCAGGCCTGCTAGACCGGCCAAGCCGGTGGGCAGCTCTCTTGAAACTGGGCCCTGAGTCAAGCCTGCCCTGTCCTTGGTTGGGGGAAGACTTCAGGGTGAGAAAGTTGGGAGGGGGTAAAGGTGGGAGTGCCTATCACCTACCCTTCAGTGCTCAAGGGCACCTGGCAGGGTATGTCCGGCACCAAGAAACCAAAAGGTGGAGGCCACTGGCCTGGTCTTGGAAAGAAAAGGGAGATGGGAACTCTTTCCAGGTGCTGACCTCAGGCAGGGTCCAGTGCAGGGCTGGGGGCCACGAAGGCCAACACTGCTGGCTTGAGCCAGCCGAAGGGCAGGGATAGCAGGCCCTGAACAGGGCAGCTGAGTAAAGCTGACCCCCCTTTCCCCCACCCTGGGGATTAGGGGAGTGAGGCTTAGTGTGGGGGGCAGCAGGCGGAACCAGGATTAGCAGCGGAGAAAATAGATATGGGCCTGGGACACAGGCACACAGAGCCCCCCCTCCCCAGGTTCCAAGGCCCCTACCTCTAGGCTCTGCCAGGGAGCCTGAGAGGGGCCTGGCCAGGCTTCTCCAGGAGCAGCAGCTTGGGGTGAGGGAGGATGAGGACCAGGCTGTAACATCTTCCTGCCAGGGATGATGGAGAGACCTGAGGCTCTTCCCAACGCTCCTGGTGCCTTGGCTGGCCACCCCTCCCCCTTACTTCTGTCTCCTTTCTCCCTCCACCCCCCCACCCCAACTCCAGCCTCAGGTTCTCTTCCTGTTTTTTTGGAGCTAAGTTTGCACGAAGCCATGGCTTTGGCCTGCGTCTGGACCAGGGGGGTGGGGAAATTGGACAGCCAGTCCAAAGTCCTAAGGGACCCAGGAATCCTTGTTCTCCAGCTTCCCCCACCGCTTCCCAGGGCCTCTGGGGCCCAGGAGCTGCAGCCATCTGGATTGCCCAGTTGGGGAGGGAAAGTAAAGGGGCTGAGCCTCTTCTCACATGAGGACTAGAAGGGCTTCAAAGAAGAGGTTCTCTGCCCAGGGATGCTCTGACATTTATGGAGCCCTTCTCTCCCCACCCCAGCCCCTCCAAGCTTGTGCATGCCTTCCCCATCCCCCATATGACGCTTCCCCCTCCTAACCTCACCACCCCCAGCACTCACACTTCCTGGGGGCCGAGGCGGGGAAGAGAGACCGCAAGCCACGAAGGGGGAAGGAGGCGAGGGGAGTTGGCTGCTTCCCGGTGCTGTGGGGGTTAAGTCTCTGCCCAGCTCCAAATCCCCCAGTCCTGGTTCTGGGGCTCCTGAAATGAGGGAGACCTTAATGCTTCCCTACATTTTCTTTCCATGACACCAGCCCTTGCCCATAGCCCCTTAGTCCCCATCAAGGGAAATATGAGGAAGATAAAAGATGGCGGAGGAAGGAATGGGGGCAACTCTCTCAGCCTTAGCGCCGCCACCTTTGGGTATTCCCTGCCATCATCCAGCCCTCACTCTTGCCCCTCTCTTGGCCCCCTGATTCTGTCCCCTCATTGCCTCCTCCGACCCTTGTCTTCCCTCCACAAGTCCACCCTTTGCTTTCCTTCCTTCAGCCCTCCCTGAACTCCGCATCCTCTCCACCCCATCAGTGTCCCTAGGCCTCCTCCCAGGAACTGTCCCTGCCTCTCCTTTCTCTTCCCCTTGGTTCTCTCTTGCTCAAACTTCTCCACTTTCTCCATTGGCCCCCTGCTCCAAGCATCCATTCCCTTCTCCCCAGGCATATGAGGAGTGGAGAGCCGCAGAGGAATTAAATCAGGGACCAGGCCTGCCTTCCAATGCCTGGTCTTGCCAAAAGATGGTTGAGTTTAGGGCACCCACACCCCACTTTTGGATGAAGCAGGGGACCACAATTTGGGAGCCAGTTGGGGAGAATGAGTGGTGGAGGGGGGTTTGCAGCGAGAGCGGATGTGGGGTGGGGGTGGGGGGACAACCTGTGCCTCTCTGCCCGTCAGAGTTTCCAGCCCTGGAGCTGCTGGACTTTCCCCGGAGGGTGCCCACCCTGGACCAGGCAATTGTCCACTTGGACAGACTCTGGCCATCAGGATTCTCAGCAGGGTCTGCCTGGACAGTGCCAGCTCCCCTTAGGGCCTGAGGAGACCGCACAAGGTGCCAGGGTCTGCCCTGTGCCCACCCCCTCCCCCCCAGCCTAGTGTCTCCGGCTGGGTAACCGAGCTGGCTGGTAACCCCACACCCGCCAAGCCGCCAGCAGAAACCTGAGCCCCCCAGCCCCAGAGGACACCCCAGCCCGATCTCTGGAGCCCGGCTCTCTGCCAGCCTGTCCAGCCTCCTGGCCTGGCCCAGCAATCACTCAGTCCCTATAGGCCCCTCTTCTGCCTCTCCTGATCTGCTCGGGTCCCCTTAAACACTGAGGCCTCCCCACATTCCCGCTTCTCAAGCCCTCAGTTCCCTAAACTCTCTTGTGAAGTCTGGGCACCCTCTTCCTGACCTGTTTTTCAGTCCTCTGACCCTTGGCTAATTCTAGGCCTCCAAGCCCCCCTGGGGCCTGATCTCCCAAGCCAGAGCAGGGCCTACTCACCTGAACGCTGAGGGGCCTGGCGGCAACTCCTCCTGGCCCCTGGGGGCAGCAGGTTGGGACAGGTGGGGGAGGGCCAGGCTTGGGGGGAGGTAGGGTGGCTGTTCCCCGCTCCAGCTCCCTCCTTCAAAGGGGCCGCCCACGACCTGGCCCAGCCCCTCCCCCCTACAGCCTTAACCCTCTGGGTGCTGTCCCCCCTCCCCCCAGCTTGGAGGGAGGGGTTACCGGAGGGCTGGCGGCGTGGGAGAGGGCCCAGAGTCTCTGCCTGTGGTGCCTGAAGCCCCAGCAGAACCCACCCACTCCTGTCCTTACTCAGTCCTAAAAGAGGAAAAAGGTGAGGGGTAGGAAAGGTAGGAGCTGGGACAGTCCAGGAGGACAGAGATGAGGAGGAGCAATGGGAGAGGCTACTGGAGGTGGGACCAGGAGAAGGAAGAAGGGAGGGGAGGGGACGGAGGCAGCCGTGGCTAGAAGAGGGAGGAGGGGAACCCTGGACAGTCAGTGCCAGGGGTGACAGGTGCCTGGGTCCCAGCCCCTCAGAGTATGTGGGATGGGGACCACAAGGAAGCCCTCTAGACCCCAGCAGGCTCCTCAGTCCCCCTGGGAGCTGGCCGAATTCTCCCTACCCTGTACTGGGCTGGGGCCCTCAGGGGCTGGGCAAGGCGGCACCCCGCCCTCCCCATAGCCTCACCCCAAACCCACTCACATACCACAGTTCCTCGCCCGGGTGCCAACCCCTGCCAACCAGGCCAGGGGGCAGCACTCATGCCAGCCCCCAATAGCCAAGGGGATCAGGGGGAACAGAGCTGGCCTGAGGGGGATAGACAGATTGGGGGAGCTGTGGGCACCGAAAGAGGAAGGAGCTGGGAGGGGGCATCTGCTGGGAAGCGCCTAGCCCCACCCCTTGCGCAAGCTGCTGCCACCCTGGCCGGTTGGGTGGGACCCGCCTGGGCCTGAGGGGCAACTCAGGAGAGCTCTGAGCCCAGACATGGATGGGCCACCAAATTTCACTTAAACAACTCCTGGGGTCCCTTATTCCTGGAATGAGGGGTGCTCTAGTGACCCCCAGACACTAGGCCATCCCAAATCCTGCTAGGCTTGGGGGTACCATAGAAATGCCCCCTAAAGTATCCCCTCCCCTTTCCCCCAACAGCTGCTGGCTCAATGCCGCTGGCCTGCTGCCCCTCACCAGCTCCCGGCCCGGTTGGCACCTACCCACCAGGATGCTGGCAGTCCTGCCCTCCTCTCCCTCCTACCCCCCTGCTCCCAGCGCCCCATGCCAACTGTGGGCCTGAGGTGGGGGAGGGTCACCCTGTGCCTTGGTGCCAGCCAGACGGGCCCAGGCCCCTAGGCCCTACAGATAAGGCCTAAGACCCTGTTCTCAAACCACCTCCTCAAAAGGTAGCACACTGGTCAGGGCCTACACAGAGAGAGCCTAGCAGGCAATGGACAGCCCTGTGAGTAGTTAATGAAGGCTCCACACCCCAGGGTGGGGGCCAGTGTCTCTCCCTACCACCAGGTGCCAACCTCCCGGCATTCCCCCTGCCCAAGCATTTGCTTGGGCACCAAAGTCCCTGCAATTCCTGAGAGCCCTAGTGCCTGCAGCCTGCGAGGGAGTGGGGTGGGGCTGCTCTCTGCCCTTTGATCCCCATAAAGGGAGGGAACCAGCCTAGAGGGCAGGGGGCAGGGAGGGAGTTCATGGGGCCCCTCTGTTTCACCCCTGCCAGGGGCAGCAGGACAGGGTGTGGGCATCTTTTGGGTGGGGCCCTAAGGTGAGGACGGGTAGCATGTCTCAGCAAGGGAGATGGATGTCAATCATAGGTACACAGCATCCCATGGCAATGCGATAGCAAGAATAAAGTGGGGGGATGCAGAGGGTACCCACATTCCAACCCATCCCAGTTCTGGCTTTCACCCTCATCCAGAAACACTTCCAGACTCAGCCAAATTGAGAGCTCAAGGACTACAACTCCCAGTGTGCACCACAATTGCTTTGTATGTACCTTGGGAGTTGTAGTCCCCCTTAAGAAGCTCTGGGTTCTCCTCTTCCCCAGAGCCTTGCTGATGGGTGAGAAGGGCAGATGACTTGGTCATGAATCTCCAAGGGGGCTAGGTTTAAGAAGAGGTAAAAGGCTAGGATGTCCATGGTGGAGGAAAGAGGACCCCTGCTCCCAGGCAAAGGGGGAGGAAAGGAGGAAGGAAGGAGGAGAGGATGTCTGTTGAAAGGGGCATATGGGTGGGGAGGAGTTGGGGGGACGGTGGAAACAGGAAGGAAACTGAAGCCAGAGACATGAGGTCGAAAGTAAGGGCCTGGGGGAGCCCCACTCTGAGGCCTGTCAGGGACTGGGATGGCATTTCCCCATGTCATTCTGTTGGCCTGGGAGGAAGAAGAGGATCAGTGATGTCAAAAGATAGCAAATTGATATATTTATGGGGGATCACTGTTTCATTTGCCTGCCATCAGCCCTCTTTTGCCTGGGGCACCTTCGACCCCTGAATCTGGCACAGGTATTTGCTGACTGGGAAGCTCTGAAGGCTGACCTGGTTCTGGGGAAGATAGCAGGCAAAGGAAGGGGTTTGGGGAGATCAGGGCTAGGCCTGATGGTGAATATGGTAGAGGTATATGTGGGGTTAGGCCCAGATGTGGTCAGGGCAAGTGCTGGCAAATGAGAATGCTATCCTCCATAGCAGAACCATGGCATCTGGAGGCCTCAGGGAAGAGAGGGCTAAGATGTCCATCCCAAACTGTGGGACAGGATGAAGAGGGCAGCCCTCTCTGGTCTCCCTGGGGAATTTGTTAAAGGTAGCTTTGTCCCTGTGCCAGTGAATATTAAAGATGGCAACTCAGGGGGCCAGGTGGTAGCTGGGTGCCTTTCCCTAGTAGAGGTGGAAGTCAGAAGTGGGCAGAGGACCTGCTTTGAAGCCACTTTTCCTGGGCTCCCCAGGGCTCTGGGACAGATGCTGGCAGGCCCCAGCCAAGACTCTTGCCAAGACCTAGGCCTGGCTGGGTATGGGGGTCTTTCTTGTCCCCACCCCACCAAACACTTGATGGTGGATGACAGCAGCTCTATCCCCTTCCTCCCAGTCCCCCGGGCCCGCCTTGGCGCCTGGCCGCTTCTGTGTTGGCAAGAGTGGGGGGGAGGGGGCAGCGAGGCAACTTCAAACTGTCCGGGCAAAACGTCAAGTTTACTCACGAGTTTACTCAGCACAAGGAGGGGGAAGAGGCCAGGGCGGGCACACCCCATGCCAGGGTCCTATCCATCTGCCTGTCCCCACCTTCCTCCCCCACTGTTCTCTCCCGCCCTAGGCCAAAACAGGCATAGGCCCTAAGGCCTGGTGTCAGGGCAGTCTTAACTCTCAGGAAGGTCAGGGAGCCAAGCGGGGCAGAGGCAGGAAGCCCCGCAGCAGGCCCAGAGGCTTCTGTCAGAGGGCAGTGCCCTGCCTGGAGCCCATTCACTACTCATCTTGGGGCCTTGGTCTTGGGCCAGAAGAATTGGGTCTCTCAGCCATTAAGAAGGGGGCAGTACCAGGCCAAACCTCCTCCATCTGAGCAGTCCCCTGGGCAGTGACTTCTGACCCCAAATGCCCAGTCCTAGGCTGTCCCTCAGTCTGATGCCATCCAGGCAGCCATAGGATCAGGGGCTGGTTCTCTCAGCCTTGGCTTGGAATGGGGGGCTGGCACCCTATCTGACCTACTTCCCTTTCCTCCCCACCTGCTTTCATTTGCTTCTCTCCCCCAGCCTTCACTGTCCCCACCCCAGAGCGCTCCGCCCCCCATGCCTGCTGGGCCCCCTCCCCCACCCTTCCCCAGGGTGCCAAGTGCAGGCACACAAAGGGCCTGATGGTGCATTGTTAGCCCAGCCCCCGCTGCCCGCCGCACCCTCCCTGGGCAGGCACTAGGCCAAGGAGGAGCTGGGGGCCCTGGGTGCCAGGGGGCACCATGGGGAAGAAGAAGGGGACAGCACCTGTCTTCCAGACACTGGGGTCTACATCAGCCAGAACTGAGTAGTGATGAGAGTCCCATTAGAGCAAGCCTGTCTCCTTGACACCTGAGCCTAGTGGGCACTGCCTTCTTTCTTCCCCAGAGCCCCATTCTGGTGGTATTAACCCCTTTTTGACCCCTGTGCCAAGGCTGGGGGTGTGTGGTACCCAAGGGAGGGGACAGTGTCTGGGGGTGCCAGCAGGTTGTGTTGTGCCCACAGCAACCATGTAACAGAGGCACGCTGGGGGAGCTGGGGTCCCTGGGGCCAGGGACAGAGGCACTGACAGAGATTTCTCCTTGTTTCATCAGCTGCTCCAGGGGGAGCCCCCTACCCTTCTCCCCAGTTACCACTAAGGAGGAACACTAACTATCATCCAGACATAGTCACACATATGTCCCTCTCTAGCGCAGCACAACACTCCTTATGCCCACTCTCTCCTCCCCAACCTGATGTCCACTCCATGCCAGCTCTCCCAGCAGTGCCAGGCGGGTACAGGGGTGACCAAACCAGTTGGTGTGTGTGGGGCAGCAGGAGGCAACCCCATAATCCTCCAGGCCTCATCCCCACACTCACACATACTCCCTTAGGGACCAGACAGTTCCCATCCTGCTTTAACCCCTCACAGCCCAATCTGGTTCCCCCGTCCCTGATAAGCGGTCTCCCTCCTCCAGGAATAAGTTGGGGGAAGGGGGAATAGCTGCGCTGACTCATTCCCATTCTCGGCTGCAGCTAGGGGTCTCCAAGGCATTCGGGCGGGGGTCAATTCAAGAACACCCTCCACCTGGCCCGGAAGCCTGGACAGCCTGCCGGTCTCCCCCTCTCCCCAGCACCCACTTCCGGTGTCCCAAACTAGGTCAGCAGCGCTCGTTTCCTGTGGGTCAGCTAGCACCGGCGCCTCTGCCCCTCCCCTGCTCCGGACCCAGGCTCCCCGCCCCCCTGCCCCCCAGGGCGCCCCGAGGTCTCACCACGTCTCAGCCGCCCTTTGATACGTGGGGGTTGTGCGGGGCGGGGGGCAGGGGACCCGCCCTCTCTCTAAACACCAGCAGGGCCGGGGCGCCTGGGCAGGCACGTGTCCGGGCACAACCCGCTGCCCACGCCGCCCCCCCACTCCCGCCCCCACGTCGCTCTGGCCGGGACACGTCGCTCTCTTACTTGGGATGGGGTGGGAGGAGGGAGAGAAAGCTGGAAATTGAAAGCAGCGCCCCCCACCCCTTTGAATGGCAGCCTTCTGCCAGGCGCACTCTGTAGGTTCTACAACAACACAGTAGCGACCCCCACTCTGGGCTGGGGCAGGTGCGCCGGCGCCGGTGGGGGGACGGGTAGTAGGTAGAATTCTTCCTAGTCACCCGCCCTCGCTCTTGGGTTCTGGGGGCATGAGCTGGCGTGGAAAAGGTAGCGGCGGGACTGGAGCCTGAAGGAAGGGAGTGGGATTGAGGGGCAGGGAAGAGAGCGGTCGTTCTATGTCGGTTCAGAGGTTGTTGCTGAGCCCCACTACCGCTGGAGAGAGCGCGGCTCTGGAAGCGCAAGAAACCGAATAGTCCAGCCGGTAACTTTCCCCCAAGCCGCGGCTCCTCCTGCGCCCCCCCAACCCCCATGCAACTGGCCTGGGGCCAACCCACCGCGCCAGGGGGCGCGGGGTGGGGGGGGTGCGCGTTGTCCTAGTTAGAGTCCGTCAGCGTTTCCATTCCCTCAACTCAGTCCGGTCTGGGGTCTCCCCCTAAAGTCACGAAGGAGACTGGGGGAACGCTCAGCGTCGCCTCACCCCCTCTCCATCCCGAAGCCGTCTGTCTGTCTGATCCCAGGAGAAGTGCAGATAAACTTTCTGGGGACCCTCCGCCTAGGGTTGGGGGGCATCCGCAGTTCCTTCTCTGTCTTTCCTCTCAGTTAAAACCAATTCCAGAGACCCGGGGTGTTGGGAAAGCACAGGGAAGGGGAGTGGTGGGAATGTGATCTGCATGCGTGTGTATGTGGGGGTCCCACTTACAGGACGGACGAAGGACACTGCAGTAGTCTCGAGCCTAGTGAACCCCGAGCCAGGAGACAAAAGTGGGGTACACTCACCTCTCAGCCGTCGGGTCCGCTGGCTGGAGCTGCTGAGGCTCACAGTGTGGGAAGAAGCGCGTCCCCCACCAGGCCCGGGGGCTTGGGGCCCTGCTCCGGTCCTGGTCAGAAGGCCGCGGTCAGTTGCTCGCCGCTCGCTGCTGGGGGGCTCCTCCTCCGCCGCCCTCTGCCTCCTCCTGCCGCCCGCCCCCCCTCGGCCGCCAAGAGCCGTACATTCACCTGGCTCCCACCCGCCCCCCCCCCCAGGGCCCGCCTCACCTGTCCTGCTGTCTCACCTGTCCTCCAGCTTGCTTTCCCCCCATCCCTCCCCTCCCTCCCCCCGCCCCTGCCACCCCCCAAACTCCCCCCCCAACACTTAGCAACACCCTCTGTCACTTCCTGGTTTTTCACCCGCCCCCCCAGGCCCCCTCCCTCCGCCCAATAAGGACATAAACTTCAACCCCTTCGTCCAGCCAGTCCCTGCAGAGCGCAGATGGGTCCCTCCCTCCTTTTTTGTCCCCTTCTCCAAACTCTTACTTAGCTCTCCTAGCCTTTCCCACCCTCCTCCTTTCCCTCCTTCTTTCCTTCTCTCTGTCTCCCTTCACCTGCCGCGGTCCCTCTCTCCCCCCCCTTTCTCCTGCCCCTATCTCTCCCAGTCCACCTTAACTCAAACTCCGCCCCCGGCCCCCATCCAGCCCTTTGCTGCTGCTCTGCCCGCCCCCTGCACGCCACCGCCCTGTCCGCTCATTGGCCTGAATACCCGCTCATCTCCAGTAGGTCTCGCCTTGCGTTCGTCCAGGGAGGGGGCGGAGCCGAGGGGCTGGCCTGGAACCTGGAGAGGAGGGGGGAGGGGGCAGTGTCCGCAGCGGCCAGGGAATCGAGCACCCCCTACAGGGGCTCCCTCTCCTTCAAGAGGGGCTTCTGTAGGGTCAGGACCTCAGGAGGGAAGGGTATGAGAGGTTAGGGATAGGCTGGGTGGGGGTGAATTGGGGACTTAGGGTCTTGAGGGAGGGGGTCCCGTGAGGGGCTGTAATCAGGTCAGGGACCTAGAAGGGAGGGGGAGGGGGAGCCACCAGGCCTTCGGCTCCGGCCCCTACGCCCCACCCCCTCTCGGAGGGAGCCGGGGAGTTGAGCCTGCGGGCGCCCTGCGTCCCTCCCCACGCGTGACGGTGCCCCGCGGGGAGGGAAGGGCGCCCCAGGCAAGCAGCCTCTGTGCAGTCGCCAGTGCCCGCTGCGGCCTTGGCATTGTCGGAGGGGAGGGGCCCAGTCTGCGAAGGGGGAGGGGGCGCGCCGACGCTTTTGCTCCCCACCTCCATCCCGCGGGTTCCCTAAGTGGAGAAACTGAGTCTCCACCGAGGAGGGATAGCTTGACATGAATTCGCTGAGAGACCCAGGTGGCGAGGGGTGCCTGGATGTTTTGGGATGTGTGGTATGTGTAGGTTTTGGGGAGGACCGGGATAAATACTTAGGAGCCCCCCAACTGAGAAAGGTAGCGGGTGAAGGATGTTTCTGACTGAGCCTGCGGAGCTGCGTACACCAAAGGGCCCCTCCCACTAGTGTCAAATGGAATCAAATCCGGCTACCTAGGGCCAGGTTTGGCTCCCCTGCGACAAGCCAGGCCGAACCGGGTCGGACTCGCTTTCCCCTCCCAACCCCCCTCCGCAGGGGGCCTCCCTCCCTTTCCAGCAGGTGGCTTCTCGGGACACCAGCTCAACCTGTTGGACCACAATGGGCGGCGCCAGGGGGGCCCTGGCCCTCACCCGGGCTGACCCGGGATCCCGGCGCACGAGGGGCGGAGTCCAGGTCCCTCCCTCCCTCTTTCTCCCTCTCTCCCTCTCCGCGCCGGGCCGTGACTCAGCCTCGGGGCCGCTGCCCTGCGCCCCAGCCAGGGGCGGAAAGTGTGAGGCGCCCCTGAGGGCTCAGGCCAAACCAAACAGCCCCCCACCCCAGACATTATCTCACTGGAGAATTAGGGGGGCTATAGGAAGGAGGAGGTAGCGGCAGGCATGGGGCGCTCTGGCTCGAGTAATCCGCTCCGGGTTTTCCTATCGTCCCTGACCCCCTTGGGTCGCGAGGCTGATCACTGCTCCGGGTTTTCTTCTCAGCCCCGCCGGACAGATCCTGGTCCGGAGGGGCCCGGAGCCGGTGGGGTCCAGGCCGGGGTTTTCCCCTTCCTACTCCAGCCGTCTGGGTCGTGCAGGCCTGGTGAAGGGCTGTGCTAGGGGCTAGGCGGCAGTGCCACAAGTGAAATGGAGAGGGGGCTGCTTTGGGGAGGAAGGAGGATAGCCAAGGAAAGGGGGCAGGGGGCAGGGGGCAGGGGGCGGGGGGCGGGGGGCGGGGGGCGGGGGGGGGGGGTGGGAACGTTGCCCGGGGAGGGCAGAGCCAGGGCTTCCAGAGCACCAGCTCCCTGGCACCAGCCTTTGGGTACAGAAACTCGAAAGGTGCCCAGTGCCTCAGGCTCGCCTCGCCCAACTTCCCCCATGTTTGAGGGTCGCGTTCTGCGTCTGGCTGAACATGACTGATCTTTCTGCGGCTAGATTGCCACTCCTCACCTCATTCCCAATGGTCCTGGAACCCGCAGTTAGTTCCTCAGTGACGCCCACCCTCCCTTGTCTCTCTTTTTCTCCTGGTGCAAATAAGCTCCCCTCCTTACTCAGAAATCGGAGCGGGGAACCCCTACTTGAAATTCCCTCTTACCCCAACCCCTAACCACGCCAAACGACTGAAACAGCGGCGGCAGAGAAACGCTGACTGGGGACCCCGCCCCCTCCCATGAAACCCCTGCTGGGCCCCAGGGGCCGGCCGCCCCCGCCCCGCCACCAGGCCCAGACTGGAACTGGGAGCTGGAGGGCAAGTGAGGGGCCTGCAGGGGCCGCCTGGGGATAGGGGAGCGTCCCAGATCCGCATGTTAAGATTTAAATTTTTAGGTGACCAGCTAGACTTTAAATTTGGGGAGAGTAGCACGAGTTGGACAAATACCCAGAGAAGGAAGTGTTTACCCTAAGAGAGGAATGAAAGCCCCGAGTGGGAGGACTGAATACCTGGGGCTGGGGACAGCGACTCGGAATGACGGCCAGGTGCGCGGACTGGCCGGGCCACGTGCGCCGAAGGGTAGAAGCATAGAAGTTAGATGCTTGCAGAACCTGGGGGAATGAGGCCTTCAGGTGTTAAGAAAGGCGAGGCTTTGCCTGGGCGGGGTCCTGCGTGAGTGGGTCTGGGGGCCTGTTTCGGAATGTGGGGGGCTGAGCTGCAAGCGGAGCGTCAGCCTGCGCCAGGCGCCCACCTCTTCTCCGCTGCTCCCCCCCATCCTCCGTTGCCTCCGCTTCCCTCGAAAAACCCGCCGCCCAGGAAACCGCTGGGGGCGCTCAGACCGCAGACCCCCCACGCCCCCCGCCCCCCAGCGCTCCCACCGCGACCGCCCAACCCACCTGAAGGGGCCGTGGCCGCCAGGGGTACCCCCCTCCCGCCGACTCCCCCCAACACCTGCGGGTGGTACTATTTATAACTCCGCGCCTATTCCGGGCCTCTGGGTTGGAGCCGGCTGCCGCGCAGCGCTAATCGCCGCCGGGATCTCTGCGCCCCCCAAGGCCGGGGGAGGCAAATTTAGCTTCAGGAAGCTCAGGGGAACAGTTTCCAAAACTCCACGTCCCAGAGAAGGCGAGACAACCCCTCTGCACTCAGCCTCCCTCCGATCAGCCACCAGGAGGCGCAGGTCCCCGGCTTCTCGAACCCAGCCAGCTAGGAGGTTACGGTCGCTTCTTTGAAGCTGGGGTAGGCGAAGGCCTGAGGGCGAATGATGGAAAGGAACTGAGGCCGAAGAATGGCTGGAGGAACGGGTACGCTCCAAGGCTGGCGAACACTCTAGAGTCTGAGAGTAACTGAGAAAGTTGGGTGGGGGGAAATAACTCACATGCAAGACAGATGTAAATAGGATGCAAATAAGAGCCTATGCCCATGCCGGGCGCGGTGGCTCTTGCCTGTAATCTCAACACTTTGGGAGGCAGAGGCGGGTGGAACACCTGAGGTCAGGAGTTCGAGACCAGCCTAACCAACATGGTGAAACCCTGTCTCTAGTAAAAATACAAAAATTAGCCAGTCGTGGTGGCACACGCCTGTAGTCCCAGCTACTCGGGAGGCTGAAGCAGAATTGCCCGAACCTGGGAGGCGGAGGTTGCGGTGAGCCGAGATCGCGCCATTGCACTCCAGCCTGGGCAACAAGAGCCAAACCCCGTCTTTAAAAAAAAAAAAAGCCTATTCCCTTGGGGATGGGTCTGCGCTCTGGCGCTGCCAGTGAAATGATTGCCACACACCCCTTTTTGCCGGCCTCTTGGTGTTGGGAAAACGTGGGACATCCCCACCCACCCACCCCTCCCCGCCGCCAGATTATTGCTATGATATCCAGTTTATTGCCTGCCGCTCCTCAGACCCTTGGGCCGTGACCCCTCTCCTCCAACTGTTTCTTGCATGCCAACGAGGGTCCTGTATCCGATGTAATCCGCCGGGAATCCTGGATATCAGGCTTCTCCTCTCGCTGTTGTACTTGAGGGTCACATCCAGCTGGTCCCTCCTGTCTCCATTCCTACTCCACCCATTCCCCCACCCCCTGTGACCATTAGAGGGCACCAGGGCACCGAGGGGTAGGTGAGGTTTTAATGGCAAAGGCCGCAATTACTTTTGCACCAACCTAACATCTTGGTACCCTGTCTCCTTCACCTCCCTCCCACCTCACTCCACTTGAGTTCCTGAGGGAGTAATTTGGACACTCAAAACCTGAGTTGCCCTAGTTGGGGAGAGATACTTGTGGGGGAACAGCCACAGAGTGGGGAGCCATGGGCCAAGAAAGATCTCTTGGCTTTGTGGATTAGGTGAAAGGGCTGCAGCTGAAACCTCCAAATGGGCTGAGAACAGGGAGCTTAGGGCTGAGGTGGGAAGTGGCATGGAGCGGGTGCAGAAGGGGGCGGTGGTACCTTCCATGCTTTTGTTTGCATGGCCCTGCCTCCAGGCCACTTTGGCCACCATCTCCATGCAAACACCAGCTCAGAAGAGGAAGGCAGGCTCATTAGGAGAAGCCGTGAGTTGGGAATCTGAAAATCTGGGTTCGCTAAATGACTCCTTTACCTCAGTGTGCTGTGTATGTTCTTGGGCGAATCATTTCACCTCTTTGGGCCTATTTCCTTCATGTTAACATGGGATAATTGCTGAAGTGGACTTTCGTAAGGCTCAAAGCACTCTGTATTGTGAAAAGGGCTCTCTGAATGGTATCTGAGGTTTCTTTTATTCTCCTCATCCCTCTCCTCAGTCTTTACACTGCCAAAGCCCTCTTTCCCACTCTGACATTCTCCTTGGGCCACTGGCAGTCTCTACCTGTCACTCCCCCTGCTGCTCTCTATTACCCTTCTCACCACAGGCCACAGCCCTGGATTCTGCCTTCCTCTACCCACCACTTCCCCAGTGGTCTCTGCCAGACTTCCCCTCCCCTGGCAAAGGCCCTTGGGCTCAGACCTCAGACTCCAGGATCCACCTCTAGGCACTGCCCCGCTTGGTGGGAGTGAGGCCTAAGAAAGGAAAAGAAGGCGGTAGGCCAGGGCCTGAGTCAGGGAAGGAAAGGCTGGAGCTGGCCAAGTAGGGTGCAGGCTCTGAGGGGGAAGAAGGAGCCCCAGATTCATGGGAAGGTAAATTCTGACTACCCCCATCACTGGGACCAGGTGAGAGCCTCTCAACGGACCAGCCAAGAGCACTAAGCTGCATTTTGTGGATGCCTAAAGAGATGCACTGAGGCCGGGCACGGTGGCTTACGCTTGTAATCCCAGCACTTTGGGAGGCCGAGGTGGGCGGATCACTTGAAGTCAGGAGTTCGAGATCAGCGTGGCCAACATGGTGAAACCCTGTCTCTACTAAAAATATCAAAATTGGCTGGGCGCGGTGGCTCACGCCTGTAATCCTAGCACTTTGGGAGGCCAAGGTGGGCGGATCACGAGGTCAGGAGATCAAGACCATCCTAGCTAACATGGTGAAACCCCGTCTCTACTAAAAATACAAAAAATTAGCCGGGAGTGGGGGCGGGCACCTGTATCCTAGCTACTCGGGAAGCTGAGGCAGGAGAATGGCGTGAACCCGGGAGGCAGAGCTTGCAGTGAGCTGAGATCGCGCCACTGCACTCCACCCTGGGTGACAGAGCGAGACTCCGTCTCAAAAAAAAAAAAAAAATCGAAATTAGCAGGACATGGTGGTACGCTCCTGTAATCCCAGCTACTCAGGAGGCTGAGGTAGGAAAATCGCTTCAACCCGGGAGACGGAGGTTGCAGTGAGCTGAGATTGTACCATCGCACTCCAGCCTGGGTGACAGAGTGAGAATCTGTCTCAAAAAAAAAAAAAAAAAAGACGCATTGACCTGCCAGGGATAAGAAATAAGCTCAAGTTGGAGTACTGTAGAGGCTAGGCTGCTGTAAAAAAGAATGGACAGGCTCTCCGTGTACTGATGTGGGATCCTGAATCCTGTCCAAGGTTTATCAAAGGAAAAGAAGCAAAGTGCAGAACAGCGTGGAGAGTATGTTAACTAGGAAGAGTAATATATCCAGAATCCAGCCACCCCTCACTACTGCTATTGCTATAAACCTGGTCCGAGACCACCAACATGTCTGGCCTATATTGTGCCATTACCTCCTAATAGGTCACTCGTATTCTACCTTTGCTCCCCTGAAATCTATTCTCAACACAGCAGCCAGCTTGAGCCTTTTAAATTAAAAAAACTCATTTCACACTCAACATTCGGCAATAGTTCCTCATTTCACTCAGCATAAAAGCTCAAATTCTTAGGCCCTCTATGACCTGCCCCCATTCCCACCTCCAGCTCGATTTCCACTTCTTTTTTCTATAGTGCCTATCATCTAATAACATATACATACTTTAAAAAATGTTTATAGTTTGTCCTCTCCACCCCCTAAAATGTAAGCTTCACAAGTACAAGGATCTGTTTTGTTCACTGCTGCATCCAAAGACCCACAGTGACATATAATATACACTCAATAACTCAATATTTGTTGAATGAATGAAGATGCAGTCTATGCACAGACTGGAATGTTCTCCAAGAAACTGGTAACCATGGTTGCCTCCAGGGGGAGCGCTAAAGGATTGGGGGATAGACGTGGAGACTTTTAACTATTAGAGTTCTTTTTTTTTTTTTTTTTTTTTTTTTTTATAAGACGAAGTCTTGCTGTGTCACCCAGGCTGGAGTGCAATGGTGCAATCTTGGCTGACTGCAACCTCCACCTCCTGGGTTCAAGCCATTCTCCTGCCTCAGCCTCCCAGGTAGCTGGGACTACAGGCATGCGCCACCACGTCCGGCTAATTTTTTTGTATTTTTAGTAGAGATGGGGTTTCACCATGCTGGCCAGGCTGGTCTCGAACTCCTGACCTCAAGTGATCCACCCACCTCGGCCTTGTCCCAAAGTGCTGGGATTACAGATGTGAGCCACCGCGCCCGGCCTTTTTTTTTTTTTTTTTTGAGACGGAGTTTCACTCTTGTCCCCCAGGCTGGAGCGCAGTGGCATGATCTCAGCTCACCGCAAACTCTGCCTCCCGGGTTCAAGTGATTCTCCTGTCTCAGCCTCCCAAGTAGCTGGGATTACAGGCACTCACCACCTCGCCCAGCTAATTATTTTTAGTAGAGATGCAGTTTCACCATGTTGGCCAGGCTGGTCTAGAACCCCTGACCTCAGGTGATCCGCCCGCCTCTGCCTCCCAAAGTGCTGGGATTACAGGTGTGAGCCACCGTACCTGGCCTGGCCTAAAGTTCTTTACTCTGGGCATATATCACCTTTACAAAAAGAATCTAGAAAAAAAAAAAGAGTTAACTAAGAAGAAGGCTGAGGAAGAGCTGGTCCCAGGCAGGGAGGAAGAGGGCACTATCTATAATCTCCAGGCCAGTGCCCCAAGTGACAAAGGGCTGGGGGATGATAACTGGCCCCCCAGGAGGGGGCAGAGAATGCTGGATGGGAATCCCAGGGAAATACTGAACAGTCCCAAACAGGCTGGCTCTGAGGTTTGGGGGGCTGTGGGTGGGCACATCAGTAAGCATAAGCACCCCCTGAGCAAGATGATACACATGGCTGGTGTATGTCTACCACCGGGAGTAACTCATGGAAAATACCAGCTGTGGCTACCAAGAGGAAGTAAAGATCCAATTCTGCTCAATCTAGCTGTTTATGTCCTGATAGGGCTGTGTCATGATAAGCCTGAGGGACCTGTGTGGCCACACAGGTGTCTTTCTCTTGTAACTTTGTATGTGAGCTGGGAGCTCTTGTAGCTCATGGGGTTCTACTTCCTTGATGAGCTGGGGACTAGCCTCAGCGCAGTGCTTTCCCCAAGATCCTCAGAGGCAGGAAGCTGCCAGGACCAGGTCTTCTATTTGGGAAAGGGCTGGGTCCTCTGGGTTTCCACACACCCTTGGCCTCACAGATGAAGACCCTACTCAAGCTGGGTCCCCTCCTTAC
This sequence comes from Pan troglodytes, assembly GCF_028858775.2. NCBI lineage: Eukaryota > Metazoa > Chordata > Mammalia > Primates > Hominidae > Pan > Pan troglodytes. The sequence goes on from NC_072398.2 coordinate 94,198,512, forward strand.
CCACAGATTGAGAGGAACCTGAACTGTCTTCCACCCTCCCCACTCAGGAACCAGTGAGTCAGAAAACCTGGCTTTCAATCTTGGTTCTATTCAGGACAAGATCCTTCCCTCCCTGGTCTGCACCCTTGCTCCCAGACCGTTCTAGTGCTGACTTTTTCTGATTCCCCTTTAGACACTTATAATCTTGGGCCTCAAGGCCTATGGATTATATTTATAATTCAGTGATTCTCAAACAGGTATCTTAGGGGGCAGTCCATTCTTGGTACTATGAGGGTATGGTAAAATCAACCATCTGAGCTGGTGGGCTCACTGTGCCAAGCTTGGAGGAGTGCCAGGTCTTGCCACAATCTTACTGGGGTCCTAGCCAGAGCAGTCCAAGCTCCTGCCCACCAGAGGTCCACCAGAGGCAGGGGTTGGGAATGAAGGAGGCTCAGAGATGAGGCAGGTCTGCTAGATGACACAGCTCAAAGCAGGATCCACACTTTACTCTTTACTCATTGTTTATGGCCCATCCTTGGTCAAGCACAGCTGGCCTCAGGAGTCTTGATGGCAATTGGGCTGGGGGCTAAAGAAGAGAATGAGAAGCTAAGGCAAGCTCTGCCACAGAAGCTGCAGCTATGCCTCCTGTTTACTCTACCCTGCCCACCTGAGCGATGCCAGCCATGGTGCTGGTGGGGAGAGGAGGCAGTTCCCTGCTACCATTAATCCAGCAGTTCCTTGATACACCAGCAGCAGAGGAGGATGTAGGCGACTTCCTTCAGGGTCCGCTGGAAGCCCTCCCACCCTGTGCCCATCTTAATGACAGGCACCCGCAGCCCAGTGTCTCGAGGGGCCCCTCCGAGGAAGAAGGGTAGGGTTTGGGCTAGGGGCTGTGTCCGGGGCTGCATGTGGGCAACAGTTCCGAGGAAGGGTGTGGGAGCTGCCTCTAGTGCCTTTTATCAACACTGTCCCCACCCCCTTCAGCCTCATGACTACAGAGACAAAGGATCCAGGGTCTAGCAAAGGGAAGGTTCTAGGCCTGGGAACAGGCTGAGTCAGCCCCTCTAGACAGGGATGGGAGGGTGGGGTTAGTGGGAGGGAGGGCCTGGCCACTCCATCTTTCATCCTCCACAGCTAGGCCAAGACAGCTTCCCCTCTTCCAGCCTGGGTGGTGCCCTGCCTGATTGCCCTTTTCCCAGTGGTTGGCACAACTCCTGCTTTCGCCCTCTGGTGGGCTCCTGCTGAGGCTGACATTGAGAACCATCAGTGAGAGCTCCTTTCCAGCCTGTTCTGCCCTGCCCCTGGGCCCCTTAGAGTGAGCACAGCCAGTCAGAGCTGGCAGCATTTGACCCACTTCTGCTTCTCCCATCCTCTGGAGCAGGAAGACACAGCTAGAGCAACAGGCACAGTGAGAGGCACGGTTTATTGCCAGCTTATACCCTAGGATAGTGTCCTTCCCTCCCTCCTAGGGTGGGAGGTCATGTGCGGGAGTTCCGCTCCTCTTCTTCATTCTCCAGTAGATAGGCTGGACGGTATGTGGGGTGTCCTCCTGGGCTCAGGCACTTCAGGGCCGGGTTCCGCACGGTATTCTCCCGACTCCCCAGTGATGTGTATCTGGAGCAGGGAGGGTGGAGGGCAAGCATGTGGTAGGGTGGGCGATCCTATTGGCCCTCCTTATCCCAGCACCCTAAAAACTCCCTTACCCATTCCCTTCCCCTAATACCCTTACCCTCGGTCATACAGGATACAGTATGGGACAAACAGCTGACGCAGAAAATCCCAGATGTCTCTGTAGGTCCAGTCCTGGGAGGTCAGAGTAATAGAATAGTCACAAATGCTCACCTTTCCCACTTCTACCCCTGCTGTCCTGGGAAGGGGCCCATCCATGGCTCTTCTGCTCCCTTGGCCTCTGAGGGAGGGCTTGCTATCTGATTCTCTGGTATAGCTTGCTCTATGTATGCAAAGAGAAAGAGAAGGACTTCATCTTCTCCACTCTCTGCTTTCCATTCTTGAACCACCCTCTAGTGCAAGGGTGGAGCTTGAGGACAGGGAGAAACCATGTCTGTCTATTTTTTTTTTGAGACGGAGTCTGGCTCTGTCGCCCAGGCTGGAGTGCAGTGGCGTGGTCTTGGCTCACTGCAACCTCCGCTTCCCAGATTTAAGCAATTATCCTGCCTCAGCCTCCTGAGTAGCTGGGATTACAGGCATGCGCCACCACAGCCGGCTAATTTTTGTATTTTTTTAGTAGAGATGGGGTTTCACCATGTTGGTCAGGCTGGTCTCGAAATCCTGACCTCGTGATGTGCCCGCCTTGGCCTCCCAAAATGCTGGGATTACAGGCGTGTGCCACCGTGCCCAGCCCTATTTTTTTTAGACAGGGCCTTTACTGTTGCCCAGGCTGGAGTGCACTGGCATGATCATGGCTCACTACAGCCTCGACTTCCCTGGCTCAAGCGATCTTCCCGCTTCAGTCTGAGTAGCTGGGACTACAGGCATTGATCAGCCCACCTCGGCCTCCCAGAGTGCTGGGGTTACAGGTGTGAGCCACTGTGTCTGGCCAGAACTTCCTGTGATGATGGAAATGTTCTGTATCTCTACTGTCTAATATGGTGGTCATTTGAAATGTGGCTAGTACAACTGAATAACTGTATTTTTTTTTTTGTTTGTTTGGACGGAGTCTCACTCTGTTGCTCAGGCTGGAGTATAGTGGTGCCATCTTGGCTCACTGCAACCTCTGCCTCCTGGGTTCAAGTGATTCTCCTACCTCAGCCTCCTGAGTAGTTGGGATTACAGGTGCCTGCCACCACGCTCCGCTAATTTTTGTATTTTTAGTAGAGACTGGGTTTCATCATTTTAGTCAGGCTGGTCTCGATCTCCTGACCTCAGGCGATCCACCTGCCTCAGCCTCCCAAAGTGCAGGGATTACAGGTGTAAGCCACTACGCCCGGCCTGTGTATGTGTGTGTGTATATATATATACATATATATGTATATATATATATATATTTTTTTTTTTTTGAGACAGAGTCTTGTTCTGTCGCCCAGGCTGGAGTACAGTGGTGCCATCTCAGCTCACTGTAACCTCCGCCTCCTGGGTTCAAGCAATTCTCCTGCCTCAGCCTCCCGAGTAACTAGGACTACAGGCCACCACGCCTGGCTAATTTTTTGTATTTTTAGTAGAGACAGGGTTTCGCCATGTTGGCCAGGCTGGTCTCGAACTCCTGGCCTCAAGTGATCTGCCCACCATGGCCTCCCAAAGTGCTGGGATTACAGGCGTGAGCCACTGCGCCCAGCCAGAACTGAATTTTTAATTGTACTTAATTTTAAAAATTGAGGTATCCACATACCGTCAAATTCATCCTTTTAAAGTATATAATTCAGTGGTTTTTAGTCATATGTATTTCATTCTAATTAATTAAAATTTAAGTATAAATAAATGATTAATGGCTATATTGGACAGCACAAGTCTAAGTCACTATTCTATCCACAGTAGGAAGTGCAATGCCTGCTATTGAATTTGGGCTCAATAAATATTGGTCAAAAGGATGAATGAACAGATAGCACTGCCTCCCTTGGATGATGAGGCCCCTTCATCCAGGTTCCAGGCTCTAGCCTCCCCACTACTGCAGGTGAGCTAGGGTGCAGTGACTGCTGGGGCACGTGAGACTGAAGGTGATAAACCCTCTTCCCCATTACCAGCAGTGGGTTGATGCGCATGAATGCAGGCCAGCCTGCGTCAGTGGGGCTGAAAGGGCAGAGGCTACAGGAGTAGGGGTCAGTCCGGCGGGTGCCCATAAGGACAGCCTCCAGCTGGGGGTGCCGTGCCTGCAGTTCACCCAGGGCCTGCTTCATGCTGCCCTCAGCTTCCAACATCTGCAGATTATACCTTAGGAAGAAACAGAAGTAGGGGTCGGGCGTGGGCTCTGTCAAGCTTCTCTTGGAGCCCAAACCTCCAGGCCCCTAGTACCTCTTGATAGTGTCCTGTAGAAATTGTTCCAGCTCAGGGAAAGGGGAGATGCTGCGGATATACAGGATCTGGAGGGAGTTTGGAACATCAGGTAATTTCCTGCAGAGGGGGAAGAATCCACAGGCTTGTGAGCATGGACAAGGAAATGGCTCCCCTGAAACAGCTCACTGTTCTCGTTGGCCCCTAGGACAGACTCTCACACCTTCTCCCTTTTCCTTGTCCTTTCCATCCATTAGACCCACTTCCTCTGGGAAGCCCACTCTGACCTTTCACCTCTCAAATCTAAGCACGCATCCCTGGTTCAGGTATGTAAATCTCTCATCTCCCCAGCAGGACTGTGACCTCCCTGTCGTCAGGGATAGTGGCCTGCACATCCATACACAAGGCCAGGCACATATCATATACTCAATATGGTGGGAGAATGGAACTGAGAGGTCACCATGACTATCTCCCTCTTGAACTCCACCTGTACACCCCCTTTCTCCTTGCTTTCTGGGATGTGGAACTGGAGAAACAGATCAGGGGTCTTGTCTCCCGGGGGCAGGCTCACCTCTGCACAGCTGCATGGAAGAGGTGCAGGAGGGCAGTGCAGTCTTTGCCCCCGTTGAAGCCCACACAGAGCTGGGTGAGGCTGTACTGAGCCAGGGCGGTCTCAATGGTCTGTAGGGCACCTGCCACCTTTTTCCCCAAAGAAGACCCTGCCAAGCAGGCAGGGAAGAGGGCATCAGATGGACACATATGGCTATCAAAGGGGAGTGAAGGCATGCTGCCCTTGCTTAAACCCTTCAATATCTTCCCAGTGTTCTGAGGATAAAGTCCAAACTCCTTCATGCTGCCCGCTAGGCCCTGCAGTCTGCCCCTGACCTGCCATCTGCCACCCAGCCACACCTCACAGTAGCCTCAGTGTCATTCCTCTGTAGCAGGGGGTGTGGGGTGTGGGCTTCCTTCCATTCCCCTAAACCCCATGCTGCTTCCTTGCAGGCCCTCATTCATACTGTTGGCTCTTGCCCACCTACTGAACTGACCAAATCCTCCTTATCACTCAGTTTATGTCATTTGGCCTTCTCTGACCCCAGATCAAGGCTGATCTCCCTGCTGTGGGAGATCACTCCCTTCATCACCCCATGCAGGATCACCTGTTTAATGTCCATCTTTTTTGTTAAAACACTGGTCCATAAGAGCAGGGCATACATTATCCTACTGAGCCATATCCCCAACACCTAGCACAGTGCTGATGAAAATAGGTACTCAATCAACATTTATTGGAAGAATAATGAATTAACAGAAGCTATCTTCTGCCCTCTCTGGGATTTGCAGGAAGCACCCAACAGCCCCTGCATTACTGAGATCTGGGGTGCCACCAATGGCTTTGGGCATAATGCACCTCCTCCATAAGGTCCCTACCTGATTCAGCGAGTTTGTATACAGCCTCACTGGCCTGCTCCACAGCGTTGGGCATGTAGGGGACCAGCGATCCCTGGGGCAAACGGGCAGTCAGGTAGGCCAGGCATTCCTCCAGGGGTCCTTCTTCCTCTGAGTCTAGAGTCAGCTTCACCTGATAGTAGTTGCTGCCCCAGTCAGGGTAGGAACCCAGGCCAAGCCTACGTCCAAAGTGGGCCTGGGCCTCAGCCAGAATGGGGGCGATGGAGGCTTCATCAGCAGCCACATATAGCTCCTTTGAGTGGAACTGAACAGCTGGGTTTTGGAATAGTCCCTTCATCCCCTCCAGCACCCGCCGCAGCAGCTCTGGAATGCCTGGGAAGAGGTAGACGTTTCGGACGGAGACCAGAGGGAATCTGAAAGGTTGACCAGTGCAAGGATCTGTGCCATAATGCAGGCGGGCAGAGGAGGGCACCAATGATAGCTTCTCCCAGCCTTCCCCTCCTAGGGCTTTGGTGGCTGCTTCCAACTTGGGGTGTGGCTTCAGCTCATCTCCAAAGGCCTGTGCCACTGCCTCAAAGGTCACATCATCATGAGTGGGGCCGATGCCCCCTGCTGTGAGGACATGGGTGAAGCGGTTGGAGAAAGAAGTGACCTCAGCTGCAATGGTGGCTACCTCATCAGGTACAACTGAGACTCGGCAAACCTGGACCCCTAGGGAGCGCAGTGTCCGGCACAGAAAGAAGGTGTTGGTGTCCTGAGTGTGTCCCTGGGGGTTGAAGGGGAAGATGAGGCCATCAGTACTGTAGGGATGAAGGGGAGGGGCTGAAGATGATGGCTGCATCCACCTGATGATGCAGTGCTCTGCTCTTTGAAGGACACCACCTCAGGCTGCTGAGGGGCCTGGACTGGACACAAGAGTGAGAAAATCCATTTGTTTGGTTTTAAAGCTGGGTCTCTGTCACCCAGGCTGGAGTATAGTGGCTCAGTCACAGCTCACTGCAGCCTCAACCTCCTGGCTTCAAGGGCCACCTCAGCCTTCCGAGTAGCTGGGACTACAGGTGCGTGCCACCACACTCAGCTCATTTAAAATTTTTTTTTGTAGAAATGGGGTCTTGCCATGTTGCCCAGGCTGGTGTTGAATTCCTGGTCTCAAGTGATCCTCCTGCCTCAGCCTCCCAAAGTGCTGGAATTATAGGTGTGAGCCACCACGCCTGGCCTGCTTTCTTCTTTCTGTCCCCACTGCCACCAAGCAGGTCCTTAGCACCTTTCACCTGGACAATGGTGACAGCTTCCTGGCCAGGCTCCCAGCCTCCAGCCACAGTGCTCTGCTGTCTCCGGAGTAACCGTTTTAATGCGTCACTGTGATTGCATCACTCTTGGACTCAAAAGCCATTTGTTGTTTCCAACTGTATACAGAAGAAAGTTCAAATTCCTTTGCAGAGTATTTGGGGCTGTCTGTGGCGTATACCCTATCTTCTTTTCCAGCCCCATCTCCCTCTAATTGTCTACAAAGGGTTTAGTGGTTAAGGGTCTGTGTTCTGATGGCCGGGCATGGTGGCTCATGCCTGTAATTCCAGCCCTTTGGGAGGCGGAGCGGGGTGGCTCACTTGAGCTCAGAAGTTCGAGACCAACTGGCACAATATGGTAAAACCCCATCTCTACAAAAAAATACAAAAATTAGCGGGGCGTGGTGGCGCATGCCTGTAGTCCCAGCTACTTGGGAGGCTGAAGTGGGTGGGCTGCTTGAGCCCGGGAGGCAGAGACTGCAGTGAGCCGAGATCATGCCACTGTACTCCAGCATGGGTGACAGGGACCCTGTCACCAAAGGAAAAAAAAAAGGGTCTGTGTTTTGGAGTAAGGGAGCATCAGGCATTAGGCTGGAATCCCATCTCTACAACTTCCTAGGTATGTAACCCTGGGCAGGTTTCTCAACCTCTCTGACCCCCAGTTTCATCAATTGGGATTTTTTGCCGACCAGGTGTGGTGGCTCACGCCTGTAATCCCAGCATTTTTGGAGGCTGAGGTGGGAGGATTGCTTGAGCCTAGGAGTTTGAGACCAGCCTGGGCAACATGGTGAAACCCTGTCTCTACAAAAAAATACAAAAAATTAGCTCTAGCCTAGGCGACAGTGAGACTTTGTCTCAAAAAAAAAAAAAAACAAAGGGTGGGGGGCTGGGCAAGGTGGCTCATGCCTGTAATCCCATCACTTTGGGAGGCTGATGTGGGAGAATTGCTTGAGGCTGGCCTGTTTAACATAGCGAGAACCCCGTTTATAAAACAAATGCACACAGAAAAATAAAATTTTAAAGAAGAAAAAAAGTGCCAACTTCGTGGGATTTTTGTGTGGGGTTGTTGTGAAGATTAGTAAAATCACATATATGTGATGTATAGCACACTACCAGACTCTAGTAGGCACTTAAAATATAGGGGTCACCAGCCTGGCCAAAATGGTGAAACTCTGTCTCTACTAAAAATACAAAAAAATTAGCCGGTCGTGGTGGCGGGCGCCTGTAGTCCCAGCTACTCGGGAGGCTGAGGCAGGAGAATGGCGTGAACCCGGGAGGCGGAGCTTGCAGTGAGCCGAGACCGCGCCACTGCACTCCAGCCTGGGCGACAGAGCGAGACTCCGTCTCAAAACAAACAAATAAAAACCCCACAAAAATTAGCCAGGCGTGGTGGCGGGTGCCTGTAATCTCAGCTACTCGGGAGACTGAGGTGAGAGAATTGCCTGAACCTAGGAGGCAGAGGTTGCAGTGAGCTGAGATTGCGCCATTTGCGCTCCAGCGTGAGCAGCAGGAGCGAAACTCCGTCACACACACACACACACACACACACACACACACACAGCCGGGCGCAGTGGCTCATGCCTGTAATCCCAGCACTTTGGGAGGCTGAAGCGGGTGGATCACCTGAGGTCAGGAGTTCGAGACCAGCCTGACCAACATGGAGAAACCCCGTCTCTACTAAAAATACAAAAATTAACCGGGCATGGTGGCCCATGCTTGTAATCCCAGCTACTCGGGAGGCTGAGGCAGGAGAGTCGCTTGAACCCAGGAGGCGGAGGTTACGGTGAGCCAAGGTCGAGCCATTGCACTCCAGCCTGGGCAACAAAAGTGAAACTCTGTCTCAAAAAAAAAAAAAAAAAAAAAAAAAAAAAAAAAATTGGGGTCAGGGCCAGGTGAGGTGGCTCATGCCTGTAATCCCAACATTTTGGGAGGCTGAGGTGGGTGGATCACTTGAGGTCAGGCATTTGAGACCAGCCTGGCCAACATGGCGAAACCCCATCTGTCCCTACTAAAAATACAAAAATTAGCCAGGTGTGGTGGCACATGCCTGTAGTCCCAGCCACTTGGGAGGCTGACACAGGAGAATTGCTTGAACCTGGGAGGTGGAGGTTACAGTGAGCCAAAATTGATCACGCCACTGCACTCCAACCTGGGCAACCTTAGAACAAGACTCTGTCTAAAAAAAAAAAAAAAAGGGGTCTATTAAGGCTGAGTGCAGTGGCTCATGCCTGTAATCCCAACTACTCGGGTGGCTGAGGCATGAGAACTGCTTGAACGCGAGAGGTGGAGGTGCAGTCAGCTGAGATCCCACCAATGCACTCCAGCCTGGGCAACAGAGTGAGACTATCTAAAAACAAAACAAAACACAAATTTACAAAGAATATTAAAAAAGATTATTATTAAAACTTGATATTTGGCCAAGCTCAGTGGTTCATGCCTATAATCCCAGCAAGGTGTGGGAAGATTGCTTGAGCCCAGGAGTTTGAGACCAGCCTGGGCAACATAGTGAGACCGTTTCTGAAAAAAACAAAACAAAACAAAAAAACACACAAAAAATTAGCCAGGTGTGGCGGCTAACACCTGTAGTCACAGCAACTCCAGATGCTGAGGCAGGAGGACTGCTTGAGCCTGGAAGATGGAGGCTTCAGTGAGCTGTGACTGTGCCACTGCACTCCAGCCTAGGTGACAGAGCAAAATCCTGTCTCAAAAACAAAAAAACCCGTGTCATCTGTTATGTCCTCTAGTAAGACTTTCCTGATCATTCGGAGGGGATTCATCCCTTCTAGTACCTTCCTTCTAGCTCACTTATCCACTACGCTGAGTACCTTGAGTCATTTCCAAAAAGGCTGGGTAAAACTCTTTTTTTTTTTTTTTTGAGACGGAGTTTCGCTCTTGTTGCCCAGGCTGGAGTGCAATGGCACGATCTCAGCTCACTGCAACCTCCACCTCCCACGTTCAAGCAATTCTCCTGCCTCAGCCTCCCAAGTAGCTGGGATTACAGGCATGCACCACCACGCCTGGCTAATTTTGTATTTTTAGTAGAGATGAGGTTTCTCCATGTTGAGGCTGGTCTCGAACTCCTGAACTCGTGATCCGCCCGCCTCGGCCTCCCAAAGTGCTGGGATTACATGCGTGAGCCACCGCGCCCGGCCAAAACTCTTAAATATACAATACATACACCTGTACCTCCTCTACTCGAGGGGCTTCCTGTCATTGTTGTGTAGCTCCTCTGCCCTCTACCATACTGCTTGGTAAATTGCAATGACCTTTTTATTTTTCTTTTTTTCAATCAGCTCTCTCAGGTTGAGAAATTGTAGGGACTTTGCTACAAGTTTTTCAGTAGAGTAATTGAAAGAATGAGGGTTAATTTTCCTCCAATATGCTGGGTTCACTCCAGGATCCTACTGCAGCAAAGAGGCTCCCACCCTGTTTCACCTCCTTCCATGGAGGGATGTGCAGCAGGCCCTTAAGGACAGGAGAACGCCGCGCCCTCCCCCCTTTTCTGTCCCAGACACACCTTAAGGATCTCATCTCCAACAATGATGATGCCAGCCGTCACGCTGCGCCCCGGAGAAAGTTCAGAGGCCCTAGATGTCATGGTCCTGCCTTCTCTACCCCTCTGCAAGGCCCTCCAGTAGCCACCCAGACCCCCAAATAGGGGTCGCAAGCACGGGGGGCCTGCCAGGTCTACAGGGCACTGGGGGCCATAGCCTGGGAACAGGGGGTCCTGGGTCGAGGGAACCTGGAGAAGCCAGAAAAGACAATGGGGGAGAGCAGGTGTGCGCGTTCTTCCTTCGAGGAAGACCCTAGTCTTCTCTAACCAGATCCTTGACAAGCGACTCCTTTGTTCCTGCCTCTGGAATAAACGTGTTCCCAAATCCCAACCCATGTCCTTTTAAATGTCTTGCTTAGCTCTAGTCTTAAAAACTTCTTCTCTCTTGAGAACCTACCACTTTAAGTGTCTTCCGTTTGCTGAGCTGGTCTCCTCAAGTGTCTGCTCTACCTTGGGCATCCGTACCCCTTTAAATGTCTACCTTATCCTGGGCCTTGGTCCTTTTCAATGCATTCGCTCTCCACCCCGGACCAAAATCCCGTCTCTTTCTACTTCAGGCTTCTGCACCCTTTCTAGCCCAGAATCCCTTCTTCCCACCAAGCTTCAGATTACTGAGCCCTCTTAGACTCTCACCTGCCTGTTCTGCCCCTTCACCGGGTCTTTCCCTTGTTCCTTTCCTCATGTCCCGGGGCAGCTTCCGTACTTAAAGTCCCGCCTTGCACCTAGCTGACATTGAATGGTGATTTTGACTGTCGCTTAGACTCTTCCAGGGTCCCATTGGTATATTCAACTGTCGCTCTCAGGCTTTAGCCAGTGGGTGGGAGCAGGGCCGGATTGTTATAGGCGACAACCACGTGGTCACTTCTCGCCCGGAAATACGGGGGCCGGACCTTAGCCCACGGTCGGGGGCGGGACCTCGGGAGTTTAGGGCGGGAAAGGAGCCGTAGTTAAAGGTGCTGTAAGGCCCTCGGGGAGTTTCTGGTGCTGGATTCAAATAATTGTTATGCATGTGTTGCTTTGTTTTGTTTTGTTTAATGGGTCAGTTAGCCATGGTTTAAGCTGTTTTCATTCACCGTGACTCACTAGGCTAAGGGCTTTTACTGGAGTGAGAAAGCATCTTATTTATAGCAGAAGGAAGTTGGAGGGACACTGAGAAAGATTATTACCACTGTCTGTCGGATATGAAGACCCTGGAGTAGGTGAGCTTTTGATGTGTGGAACCTTAATTTATCTCTAGTATAATAGACAAAACGAATTACTTAAATCTCTTTGACAAGAAAGAGTCCAAAAACCCTCTCTTCCTCCACCTTGCTCCAGATGGTGCTTAGTTCAAATGACCTTTCCCAGTAATTGGTCTTGTAGGTGCAAATGAGGCAGCGAATAGGGAGTGCCTTACATGTTTACTCTGGATCCTCACATCATCCGAGCTTACCCCCATTTCAGTTGCCTTTGTTCTAAAAGTACATCTTAAACTTTTTTCCAACAATAATCTGGGGATCTTTTCATATGCAGATTGATTCAGTAGGTTTGGGTGGGGCCTGAGATCTGCATTTAGCTAGTTCCCATGTGATGGTGATCCCACTGCTCTGTGGACTACATTTTGAATGGTAAGGGCCCGAATTCATTCTTTGTTTTTTTGAGACGGAGTCTCCCTCTGTCACCCAGGCTGGAGTGCAGTGGCGCGATCTCGGCTCACTGCAAGCTCCGCCTCCCGGGTTCACGCCATTCTCCTGCCTCAGCCTCCCGAGTAGCTGGGACTACAGGCGCCCGCCACCATGCCCGGCTTTTTTTAAAAAATATTTTTATTTTTTATTTTTTTTAGTAGAGACGGGGTTTCACTGTGTTAGCCAGCATGGTCTCGATCTCCTGACCTCGTGATCCGCCCGCCTTGGCCTCCCAAAGTGCTGTGATTACAGGCGTGAGCCACCGCGCCGGGCCGAATTCATTCTTTGTAGGACTGGTAAACCACACCTTGCCAAATTTTACTCTTCAAAACCCTTGGTCGGGCGCAGCACTTGGGGAGTCTGAGGAGGGAGGATTGCTTGAGTTCTCTCAATTGAAAAAAAGAAAAAAAGGCCGGGCGCGGTGGCTCACGCCTGTAATCCCAGCACTTTGGGAGGCCGAGGCGGGCGGATCACCTGAGGTCAGGAGCTGGAGACCAGCCTGATCAACATGGAGAAACCCCGTCTCTACTAAAAACACAAAAAATTAGCCGGGCGTGGTGGCGGGAGCCTGTAGTCCCAGCTACTCAGGAGGCTGAGGCAGGAGAATGGCGTGAACCCGGGAGGCGCAGCTTGCAGTGAGCCGAGATTGTGTCACTGCACTCCAGCCTGGGCGACAGAACGAGACTCCATCAAAAAGAAAAAAAAAAACCCTGTAAGATACACATCATGCTCATTTTACAGATGAGGAACAGGCTCAGAAAGGTGAAGGGATGCCACACAACCACAAAACACAGTGAATGGTAGACTCAGGTGATCAGGTGTCTAGACCATTCTTTTAATAAGTCCCCCGCTTTTTTTTGAACCAGGGTCTCTCTGTTGCCCAGGCTCGAGTGCAGTGGCGCAAGCACCGTTCACTGCAGCCTCGACCTCCTGGGCTCAAGTGATCCTCCCATCTCAGACTCCAGAGTAACTGGGACCACAGGGGCGCCCCACCATGCCTGGCTAATTTTTGTATTTTTAGTAGAGACGGAGTTTGGTCATGTTGCGCAGGCTGGTCTTGAACTCCTGGGCTCAAGTGATTCCCTGCCTTGGCCTCCCAAAGAATTGGGATTACAGGTGTGAGCCCCCGTACTTGGCCCTCATTTCTTTCAATTATAAAAAGTCAGCTCTTTGAAAAAAAAAAAAGGGCAAAACAAGAATTCCACTTGCCTAGTAAACCACATGTTCCAATATCTTTATTAGCAATACAGGTGATATTTGATCCCCTCCCAAAACAGAATACCAAGACTGTTCCAGTATTTTCCTAGTGGATTCTCAAGCTTAAGTGTACATCAGAATCAGTTGGAGAGCTTGTTAAAACATTGCTGTGCCCAATCCTGAGTTTAGGATTCAGTAGGTCTAGGTTGGAGCCCAATAATTTGCATTTCTAATGAGTTTTCCCGATGTTGATGCCTGCTATTTTAGGAATAAGTGGATGGAAGACAGGAAAAATGGGGGAGGTTAATATCCTTACTTAGTACTAGTATTTTTTTTTTTTTTGAGACGGAGTCTGGCTCTGTCGCCTAGGCTGGAGTGCAGTGGCGCAATCTCGGCTCACTGCAAGCTCCGCCTCCCGAGTTCACGCCATTCTCCTGCCTCAGCCTCCCAAGTAGCTGGGACTACAGGCGCCCACCGCCTTGCCCAGATAATTTTTTTGTATTTTTAGTAGAGACGGGGTTTCACTGTGTTAGCCAGGATGGTCTCGATCTCCTGACCTCATGATCCGCCAGCCTCGGCCTCCCAAAGTGCTGTGATTACAGGCGTGAGCCACGACACCCGGCCACTTAGTACTACTGTTTTGTTAGACTAGAGGGGAAGTTATTATTCTGTGGAATGTTTTTTTTTTAATTGAGACACAGCTTCTGTCGCCCAGGCTGAGTGCAGTGGTGTGATCTTGGCTCACTTTCACCTCTGCCTCTCAGGTTCAAGCGATCCTCTCACCTCAACCTCCTGAGTAGCAGGGATTACAGGCACACACCACGCCCGGCTAATTTATTTTTATTTTTTTGAGACAGAGTTTCACTCTTGTTGCCCAGGCTGAAGTGCAATAGCGTGATCTCAGCTCACTGCAACCTCTGCCTCCCAGGTTCAAGTGATTCTCCTGCCTCAGCCTCCGGAGTAGCTGGGATTACAGGCATGTGCCACCACGCCCGGCTAATTTTGTTTTAGTAGAGATGGGGTTTCAGCATGTTGGCCAGGCTGGTTTCAAACTTCTGACCTCAGGTGATCCACCCACCTCAGCCTCCCAAAGTGCTGGGATTACAGGCATAAGCCACTGCACCCAGCCTAATTTTTGTATTTTTAATAGAGACGGGAGTTTCACCATGTTGGCCAGGCTGGTCTCGAACTCCTGACCTCAAGTGATCTGCCCTCCTTAGCCTCCCAAAATGCTGGGATTACAGGTGTGAGCCACCAAGCGTGGCCTGGAATGTTTTCTTAAACAGCTACATTTTGCACCTGTTTTCTCAAAGCTTAGTTCTTTACCTACCTGCATAAGATGCCTGAAATCTTTACCCCCAGTCCACACTCCAGACCAATTAAGAATCCTTAAGAATGACTCAGGCAGGCATCAGTACTTGTAAAGCTCCCCAGGTGATTCCAATGCCCAAGCCAAGTTAAGAACAGCTGAAAACCTTCCCCAACCAAGGGGCACAGTGAATAGGTCATAGATATGCCTATTATTCCTATTAGGAATTGGGACACACAAGCAGCCCCTGACTGACAGCATCCTTTTATCCATGTGTGCCATTCAAATATTGGGACTATGTTAAAGGCAGCACCCCGACTGTAGGAAGCAGTTCATTTGTTTGGATGAGATGAAGTTGTCCCTATATAACCTCTACCTCAGGCTAGTAGTTAGAGTGAAATATATTTCAGTAGATGTTTGACAGCAAGTCTGCTTAAAGTAGATTAAAAACCAGTTATCTCAATGTTAAACCTCATTATCAGCAAAGAGCTGAGCTTCATTATCAAACTGAAGGGCATATAATTAGAACCATGATATTGATGATGCTCACGCTGAGTGAGGGGGAAAAAACCCGTACAATTACAGCACTAGATTATAAAAACTTCCTCTTTAATCAAGGCTTTTAACATGAACAGATTTCTTGAATAAAATGGAAAGTTTCCAGTACACTGAAACATAAATCCGCAAGTCACCATACATACAACACCCGGCAGGAAAAAACAAAAACAGCAAGTTTACATGATCCCTGTAACAGCCATGGTCTCAAACTCAGATGCTTCCTCCATCTGCCAAGTGTGTTCTGGATACAGAGCACATCGTGGGTTCTGGGGTCACACTCAGCTGAGGCTGTGGGTCCACAGAGCACTCATCTGGCTGGGCTATGGTGGTGGTGGCTCTACTCAAGAAGCAAAGCAGTTACCAGCACATTCAAACAGTGTATTGAACATCTTTTAAATATCAAAGTGAGAAACAAGAAGGCAACATAATAATGTTATCAGAAAGATGTTAGGAAGTAAGGACAGCTGTGTAAAGCTTGAGGCTGAAAAGTAGCTTGCCAGCTTCATTTCTTTGGTTTCTTGGGTAGTGGGCGCCGGAACAGCAAGATGTGAGGTTCTGAAAGAGTGAGGGAAATCTAAGAGACAAGCTCACACCATTCTATGTACAACCTATAGTGTATTCCACTACCACCTCCCCAGCTATCACCCACTCAGATCTTTATAACTAAATAAAGACTTAAGCATATGGCCTTAGAAGCAGACCCAGAAGTCTGGACTGTCTGCCAAGTACAGAATTGTTAATATCAGTTCTTTTGCTATGTTTATACAGCCCCAGGGTGTCCCTTATTAGTTTTGCCTGGCAGCTGGGTGTCTGGTGTCTTATCAATAAATATACTTTCCTTTGCTTATTTAGAATACATCCAAGAATGTTTTCGATGGAGAATGAGGCAGGGGCTATGATCAGGCTATATGTGGCCTTAAAAAGAATACCCTCTGATTGAATGAAAGATTACAGGAGGTTTTTCAGCGACAGGTTGTCTCTGAACTTCCCAGATATTTTAGTCTTATTTTTGGTCACTAGTTTTTTTTTAAAAAATCCCCCACGACTGGAGGGGGAAGGAACCAGTAAACCATTTCCTATCTCCCTATTTGGGTTATACAATCTTATTCTTTCATTCTCTCAGTGTAGCAGTTCTATATGGTTGTTTTTAGCCAGTGCACTGACCTGGTTCATGGATCATATAATGGACCCATCCCTGACTCTGCTGAACGCCAAGATTCCTCCATTCAGATTCAGACATCAGATGTGTTTTAGGGACCAGCTTGGCTATGTCCTTGGGCAGCATGACATGTCTGTAACAGAAACGGGGAGGTGGGGAATTTATGTTAGTACCAGATACAGTCTCTTAGACAAATGCCTGTTTACAAGGCCAAGAAAGGAAAGAAAAACTGGTTTTTGATGTCAGAGTTTATATAATTTTATTGTGGGGTAGCAGCAGCTAGAAATACAGGCTATGTTATATAAATTCCGAGAGTATATTAAAAATACAAATTAGTGAATAATTCCAGTGAATGAGCACTTAAGTTCCAGGCACATTTTCTCTGCCTTCATGGACCTTATAGTCTTCTAGTTGATTATCTACAACATAATGGGAGCCCCACGGAGCACACAGTGTTAATAGTTAGAAGGAAGGAAGAGAAGTTATTTTGTGGCGAGGAAAGGCCTTTTATGAAGTACTGTGTGGACAAGTTATCACAAAGGATGAAATGAACTATCTTGTCCTTTAAAATCTAAGCCAGGCATGGTGGCACAAACCTACAGTCCCAGCTACTTGGGAGGCTGAGGCAGGAGGGTCATTTGAACCCAGGAGTTTGAAAAAGATACAGTATGAAGTTTGAAATCTGATTAAAATACAGAAGAAATAGGCCAGGGGCGGTGGCTCATGCCTGTAATCCCAGCACTTTGGGAGGCTGAGGTGGGTGGATCACTTGAGGTCAGGAGTTGGAGACTAGCCTGACCAACAACGTGAAACCCCGTCTCTACTAAAAATACAAAAATTAGCCGGGTGTGGTGGCATGCACCTGTAATCCCAGCTATCTGGGAGATTGAGGCAGGAGAGAATCCCTTGAATCCAGGAGGCGGAGGTTGCAGTGAGCTGAGATCTGGGCGATAGAGTGAGATTCCGTCTCAAAAAAAGAGAAAAAAAATAAGAAAAAAGAAAGGGCTGCAATGCACAATGGTTGTGCCTGTGAATAGCCACTGCACTCCAGTCTGGGCAACAAAGCAAGACCTTGTCTCTTAAAAAAAAATTAAATCTATCCTGAATCTTATCTTCCTAACTCTGGAGGGATGTACCTTGAGACTTTCTGGGTAAATTCCGTGCTTTTCTAACCAAGGATAAGTCTCCCTTCATAGCAAAAAAATTATTACCCTGATGTGAATCAAACTAATCCACATAGTCTTCGTCATGCTCAATGAAAATGTACTAAGTTCTCCCTCTGTGCTAGTAACAGTGATTCCCCACCATTCTCCTAAAAGAAAAAATTCTAGTCCAAATATAATGAAAATAGCTCACATTCTAACACCACCCTGGCACGAAATTTGGCTTCAATACATACACCAAAAAACCCCTCTTAAACCAAAGTGCCACTGCCAAGAGTTTCATCTTCCAGGGGATGAAATGGTGATTCCTTCCCAGCTCTACAAATCTCTTATAAGCACATACAGTTTTAAGTTAGTTTAGTTCAGATGTAGAGAAAAACAGCTGAGGAAAAGAAAGTTAATTAAAGGAGGGTCTGGAGCCGTCTTGGCATAAAGATGATTATGTATTTGTCAATGCACATCGAGTTCTCTGGAAGACCCAAAGCCCTGAACTAGGCTGGGTGAAGAGACACAAGAAAAGCAAGTTTTCATTTTATGTTCTCCAACTGAGGAGACAAGATACAAACCAGGAAGTGGTCTTAATTATTACAATTAATACAGATTAGCATAATGCCAACATTTGTGGAATCCTGTGTTTTCCCTTATTCCCAATCTAGATTAT
Organism: Pan troglodytes; assembly: GCF_028858775.2. Lineage (NCBI taxonomy): Eukaryota > Metazoa > Chordata > Mammalia > Primates > Hominidae > Pan > Pan troglodytes. Next base: position 94,216,390 of record NC_072398.2, read on the forward strand.
GCACTTAAAATTTATCAAGCCCGAATGCCACATCCAGTGCCAGGATTCCATCATCACCATCCTTGGCAGATGGCTATCTAGTGTCTTCTAAACAATTTCAGTCAAGAGGTGCTTTCTCCCACATACCTTTTTCTTAGAGTCTCATCTCAGGCTCTGCCCTCTAGGAAGCTTTCCCCAACTTTCCCTCTTCCGTTTTTCCTCTCAGTATTTTAAGTTTCATGTTCAAGGGTACATGTGCAGGTTTGTTATATAGGTAAAATCCTGACTCGGGGGTTTGGTGTACAGATTATTTCATCACCCAGGTACTAAGCATAGTACCCGACAGTTTTTTTTTTTTCCTGAACCTCTACCTCCTCCCACCCTCCTCCCTCAAGCAGGCCCCAATGTCTGTTGTTCCTCTCTTTCTGTCCCTGTGTTTTTATCTCCGACATATAAATGAAGACACGCGTAGTTTACTACTGGTTTCGTTTTCAATGGTAGTGAAAGAGACATCACGCTGAATTGGCCCTTAGGACACTCCCCCGCCCCCAAACCAAGCCCAGGGAAGAAGACCGACCGAAAGTAAGAGGTCAGCCTCCAAGGCGGTGGCGGGGCGGGGGGCGTTCTCGAAGCGTGGGATGGGGGAGCGTCCTGGAGTTAGCAAAAGTAGGGGACTGACTTTCTAGCCCCACCTCAACCCCCGCTCACGGCTAGGAAGCCGCAGCCTTCGGGTCGCCAGTTCCCTCTCCTTAGCAAGTCTTGTGTGCTTCCATCACACCCTGTAATGGCTCCTTGCATAGCGTGTATCACCTTTCTGGTGTCTGTCGGTACCACCCACAGATTTTTAAGTTTGTGAACAGCAGAGACCATGTGTTATCCTTGCACTTTAGCAGAACACCTGAAACCTGTTAAGTATTCCATAACTGTTCCCTTTGATATTTAAAGGGCATCTATTAGACCCATATTAAGTATTTTCTCAATGCTCCTAGCCAGTTTTATTCCATTGCAGTCCCAAGCGATCCCCTTCCTTACACAAGCCAGACAACCACGCCCCTTGTCTTTTTCACGAGTTAATAAGCAATATTCAACTCTCTCAGCGCTACTCTCCTGTTAGGGACGCCAGGAAACTTCCAGCTCCGCTTTTGCTACGTTCTCCCACTGGATTCGACAAGATTACTGTGAAACAGTCTCTACAAGGCAAGTTAAGTTTGCCCGATAAAGTTCAGAGAATGATCCAGAAAGCCTCCTGGGTGAGGGTGGTCAGTACTCTAACCACGCCCACCCCTCCCTCCTCTGAGAGGCGACTCCAAATTCGCAACCACTTTGTTTTACGAGCGCCTCCCACCTCCGCGCATGCGCCTTACGCCTTCCACAATATCACACCATTGCCCGTTCGCACCTCGTACGCATGCGCCAATTCTATCGCCTCAGTTCCTGTTACTAATTCCTTGTGCCCTCAGCGGCCAAAGCTCACGACCCTCGCTATTGCTCCCGCGCCAGCACTAACCGATACTCAAACTCCTCGTCGTCGTATTTGTCCGAATAGTAAATTTGTTTGTGCGACATGATCGCTCGGTTTGCTAGCCTTCAGCCCCGCGCCGCCAACCTCCAAGCAACTCCCAACAGCACGCGCTCCCACCCACTTTGGCCTCGCTTTCAAACACGCCGCCCGCACTTCCTATTGGTCCGTTTGGCTCGAGGCGGGGCAGCTCTACTTTCAAGCCTCCGATTGGCTTAGATTTACTTCTCTTCGGATCCTTATTGGAGGGCAGTTCTTACGCTTCTCAAGAACGAGCGTGGGTCAAAAGTAGGCGTCTTATTGGCCACCACTGCCTTTGTGTGCGATCTCGCGCTGCCATTGGCTAACTCGGGAAAGTGGGAAGCGTGAAGGAGGGACCCTGAGGTAGAGGGTCAGGGGTTAGTGAGGCCGGAAGTGAGTGTAATAAAGTTTCTCCAGGGAGGCAGGGCCCGGGGAGAAAGTTGGAGCGGTAACCTAAGCTGGCAGTGGCGTGATCCGGAACCAAATCGGCCCGCGGTGCGGTGCGGAGACTCCATGAGGCCCTGGTGAGTCTTGACTTTTTTCTCCTTAGGTGACTCACTCTTTCACCCCGGAACCCCTCTCCCGGGACCCCACTTCCGGTCTTCATTTATAAGTCCCGCCCCTGAGACCCCTCTCCCCGGAAGTCCCACCTCCCAACTTCAGGGGGCTCCCCCGAACCCCGACTTGATTTTTATTTTGTCTCCGACCCCACCCTGTCGCCCAGTTTTCCTGGAAGTCCCCACCCCCCGACACGTTCCAAGCCCTACTACGAGAAACCCTTCGTTACTCCTTCCATTCTCCGAAACTCCGCCTCCTAGCAACGATCCTCGGCTAACTCCTGTCAAAAGGCCTATCTCCCAAAAGGGCAAAACCCTGCTCTTCAAAGAACGATTCGAATTTGTTGAAGCTCCGCCCCTCCGAAGCCACGCCCCCTCCGTAATCCACGTCTGACTGTCCAGAAAGCCTCCCCGCCCAGAAGTCTGAAGTTCGCGTCCTTAGGGGACCACGCCCCCTTAGGAGCTTTATCTTTGTGGGACCTGGGTCATCAGCTGAAAAGCCTTGTCGTCAATCCCTGAAACTCCACCTGCTTATATTTTCCTGTCCTTTCTCTTTTTTTGGGCCTTGGGATCAGTTTTCCGAGCACTCTCGTGCTCCCCCAGGTGGGAAGTCAAAGTTCCCATCTCTGGCTGTAAGGAGTGAGATTAAAGGCAGCCGTTTTCCGTTTTCCTTTCTATCTTTTTTTTTTTTTTTTTTTTTTTAAGACGGAGTTTCGCTCTTATTGTCCAGGCTGGAGTGCAATGGTGCGATCTCGGCTCACTGCAACCTCCGCCTCCTGAGTTCAAGTGATTCTCCTGCCTCAGCCTCCTGAGTAGCTGGGATTTCAGGCGCCCACCACCACGCCCGGCTAATTTTTGTATTTTTAGTAGAGACGGGGTTTCACCATGTTGGCTAGGCTAGCCTCGAACTCCTGACCTCAGGTGCTCCACCCGTATCAGCCTCCTTAAGTGTTAGGATTACAGGCGTTAGCCACCGCGCCCGTCCCCGTTTTCCTCTTTCTTAACCTCCTCCAAGGGTAGAACTATTTGAAAGGGCTGAACTTGGGGTTTGGCACGAGAGGGAGAGAGAGACTTGCCCTCAGACTCCCAGCCTCACTTCTTGGCTTTCCCTTCCCAGGACCAACCCCATCCCAGAAGTAGCTCTAGGCCTTCCTAGACATAAGTGGATAGGACCATGGATTTGTTGGTGTGTGGCATGTGGGTGTGACATGAGCAAAAGTTTTCTACTACCAGAAGAACGGTGGTTTGGAGTGGGGGTAGATAATAGTGCTCTTTTTGTTGTTTGATTTTTTTTTTTTTTTAAGGGACAGTTCAGTCGCTACTTCTCTGTCTCTTCCCCTCCCCCTAACCAGAGTTCTTGTCTGGGCATTCCTCCTGGCCCCGTTTGCCCAGCCTTCCCTGCTGGAAACATTCCTGAGGCTTTCGCCATTTCCTGCCACTTCCCACCCCTGTCCCCTCCTCCCAGTTGGGCTGCGAAGCCACACACAGCTTTTCCCCTACACCCAATCACCTGGACTTCCAGTAGGCAATCTCCTTTCTCCCTATGTAAATTTCAAGAGTCATACGTCTTTCTTTTCTTCCGAACGCCCACACCCGTTGGTCCTTCCCTGGCTCTGGATACTGTAGGCTCCCACAGAACATCATCTCTACAGATGAGGGACATCCTAGTGTGTGTTTGTGTGTTTTGGGGGTGTGAGGCTATGGTGGAATCCTTTCCTCATTCTCTCTATGCCCGAGAGCTGGCTGGAAATGAAATGATAAAATTCCTTCTCAGGATTGGCTGACAGAGTGACAAAGCTCTTCTGGAATGGGCACTAAGGGGAGATGTAAGAGTTAAGCACAGTATCTAACACACTTCAAGTGTTAATGTTGTTAATCAGGATAATTATCTATCTATATTTTAATCCTCTGAAGTAAATCTAAGGGTAATTCCAAGGTGAGCTGGGGGGAATACGTATTTTTTTTTTTTTTGAGACGGAGTTTTGCTCATCACCTAGGCTGGAGTGCAATGGCTCGATCTCGGCTCACTGCAACCTCCGCCTCCTGGGTTCGAGCGATTCTCCTGCCTCAGCCTCCTGAGCTGGGATTACAGGTGCCCGCCACCACGCCCAGCTAATTTTTGTATTTTTAGTAGAGACGGGGTTTCACCATGTTGACCAGGCTGCTCTCGAACTCCTGACTTCAGGTGATCCACCCGCCTCAGCCTCCCAAAGTGCTGGTATCACAGGTGTGAGCCACCGCGCCCGGTAGGAATACGTATCTTTAACTTGTTTTTTTTTTTTTTTGGTCGCTTTCCAGCTTTGCCTGTGGCATTCGCCGGAAGAGCAGTGGCAGGAAGCCGTGGGTGGCAGGAATGGGTTTGGGACTGTTCCCTGTGTCCAGCTTCAACCCATCTTCTCCTGACACCCCTTTCTCCTGTACTTATTTTTCTCCTGTCCTTATTGACGCAGATGTGTCTTCTGATCTCTCTGTCCCTTCCTGGCCTGTAGTTTCTACTTCTCTTGGAGAACTGTTTCTTCTACCTCCTCCAGCCAGGCTCCTCCCCTGGTGTGAAGGATGCTGTGCTCTTTGGTGGGGCTTAGGGCCCTGTAAGAGGAGGGATGTGAATTGGGGTGGTTTGGAGTGGGAGTGGGGATCTGATTGCCTCATTCTCACCCTTGACAGTGTGCTGTGTTAACAAGCCCTGTGGAAAGGGGAGACAGGACAGTGCTTGGCTATGAGCCATCGGTCTTGGTGTGGTAGATGGCATACGTAGAGAACAAGCTGTGACCAGCATGTCCTCTTGTTCCCTTCTTGCCTGGTAGCTTCCTGATGTACCATCCAGGTTGAAGTTTATTCCCCTTTTTTCACCAGCTTTGCTCTTCCTCTTGGCCCTGCTCTGCATCCATTGGGACCACTTACTTCCCATCCCCACTTCGCTAGCTCCAGTCCACAGCTGCTGTAGCAGAGGATGCTAATGGCCCAGGCTTACTGTATGGGGTAGCGGTTGGGGGTGGCCTGGGCTGGGGCCAGCCAGCTTTCGGGCATAGAGAGGGTGGGGGAATTCGAGTGTCCAACCAGGACAGGAAGGGAAATGCTGAGCTCTGAGATCTCCTCCCTTTTCTACCCCCAGCTGCCTCTGTTTCCTCCCTCATTCCCCTGTACTCCTGCCTGGCTTCCTGCCCCCTTTGGCCTGCGTGTGTCCGGTTTTGAGTGACCCAGACCTCCTATCTCCTTCCTTTCCGTCCCACTCTTCCATCCTTCCCTCCCACCCCCACTTTACTTCTCCCCAGATTACTAGTTGTTTGTATAGGGCAGGGGAGAGGGGCTTGGATAGCCCTACCCCCTGCTCCAGTTCGAGGTTGGGGCGGGGTGGGGGCTCAGCCCCTCTGAGCCTGTGAGTCAGCACTGTCCTCACGATTGGTCTCTCCCCTTAGCTCCCCGCCCCTGGGGAGGAGCCAGAAGCGCTGGGTCCAGCCTGTTCTCTTCTCAGCCAGAGAAGAGGCTCCACGTTGGGCGGGGATGGGGCCTGAAACTGTCTGGGTCTGAGCTGGGGAGCGGAAGCCACTTGTCCCTCTCCCTCCCCAGGACTTCTGTGACTCCTGGGCCACAGAGGTCCAACCAGGCTAAGGGCCTGGGGATACCCCCTGCCTGGCCCCCTTGCCCAAACTGGCAGGGGGGCCAGGCTGGGCAGCAGCCCCTCTTTCACCTCAACTATGGATCTCCTGCCCCCCAAGCCCAAGTACAATCCACTCCGGAATGAGTCTCTGTCATCGCTGGAGGAAGGGGCTTCTGGGTCCACCCCCCCGGAGGAGCTGCCTTCCCCATCAGCTTCATCCCTGGGGCCCATCCTGCCTCCTCTGCCTGGGGACGATAGTCCCACTACCCTGTGCTCCTTCTTCCCTCGGATGAGCAACCTGAGGCTGGCCAACCCGGCTGGGGGGCGCCCAGGGTCTAAGGGGGAGCCAGGAAGGGCAGCTGATGATGGGGAGGGGATCGTAGGGGCAGCCATGCCAGACTCAGGCCCCCTACCCCTCCTCCAGGACATGAACAAGCTGAGTGGAGGCGGCGGGCGCAGGACTCGGGTGGAAGGGGGCCAGCTTGGGGGCGAGGAGTGGACCCGCCACGGGAGCTTTGTCAATAAGCCCACGCGGGGCTGGCTGCATCCCAACGACAAAGTCATGGGACCCGGGGTTTCCTACTTGGTTCGGGTGAGTGAACATCCTCCTCTCCATTCCCCCCCAGACCCCCTCCAGTTCTAATGCTCACTCCAGCTTGGCTGGAATCTCTTTTTTCCTGCTGTTCCCCAACAACCCCGTTTCAGTGTCCTATTTCCTAAACCTTTCTCATCCCTTCCCCGATTCTGTAGCCCCTTCCCTTCCAGCTTTGCCTGGGCCCCCTTCCTTCTTTTCACTCCCCCACCCCCACCCTGCCATGCTTAGCACAATGCCCAGCATGGCAGAAGCTCTTAATAAGTGTTGGAATGAGTGACTTCTTGATCCTTTCCTCCATTCTCCTCCCGCTTTCTGGAGTTGTCACTCCATCCCAGCCAATGCCTGTCGGTCCCCTCCAAACTCTCTCCCCAGTGTGTGAGGTCCTTCTAGCCTGCCTTTTCTTTTTCTCCTCATTCCCTGTTGTCTTTCACCTTGGTTGTGGGATGTAGCCACGGGAAGTGGGCAGAACTTCTTCCTCTTTACTTCCCTTAGGGACCATATGGGTAAAGTCCTAGGGCCCTTTGTGAAGGGGCTGGGGTGGGGGAGCCGCTGACCTGCTGTCCTCTTCTCCCTCCCCTTAGTACATGGGCTGTGTGGAGGTCCTCCAGTCAATGCGTGCCCTGGACTTCAACACCCGGACTCAGGTCACCAGGTTAGTGGGGAGGGAGTGGATTGTGGGAGTCCTGGGATTAGTGAGGCCATGGGAAACAGAGGAGGGGAGTGGGTCACTTGGGTGCTGCTGCTGGGGGCTGATCTTTGCGTAGTAAAGGGGACTGAGAGAAAGCTGAGGTAGTGATTCCGCCTCTTACTGAAAGGAGGCCCCTTTGGCCCGGATCCTCCTTACCTATCCAGCCTTGGGAGTTGTGGGGAAGGTGGCAGAAGCAGCTGGCAGGTGGAGCTGGAGTAGAAAAGGGGGGTAGATGGAAGGTTGCTGCTGCCTTTGGGAAGGGAATGGGACATTTGGTAGCTGGAAGGGGGTGGGGCTATACCCATTGAGGCCCTAACCCAATCAGCCAGGAAGTGGCCTCTCAGTGTCATCAAATATTAAAGGCCCTTAATTCAATCCACCATGACAAAGAGCCTGGAGTGCCCTGGGAGTCTGGCCTGGCTTTCCCCTCCCCCAGCCCTGTGGCAGCCCCAGTTGAGTGGGAGGCAGGCAGGCAGGCGCTGGGTCTGAGTACCCCTCTTTCCCCAGGGAGGCCATCAGTCTGGTGTGTGAGGCTGTGCCAGGTGCTAAGGGGGCGACAAGGAGGAGAAAGGTACTTGGGGTCCTTGGGGATAGGGATGCTGCTGGGAAATGTGGAGGGGCAGTGGGGAGGCAAGTGTGGGGCATGTGGGGAGAGGGCCAGGAGGCAAAAGTGTGGTTTGCCTGTGCTGGGAACCCTCACCTTCTGAGACCCTGGGCCCTACCTTAGCCCTGTAGCCGCCCGCTCAGCTCTATCCTGGGGAGGAGTAACCTGAAATTTGCTGGAATGCCAATCACTCTCACCGTCTCCACCAGCAGCCTCAACCTCATGGCCGCAGACTGCAAACAGGTTGGTGAAGGTGGGCAGACGGACCAGAAACACTGATGGGGGTGCTGAGGGGAGATCTAGTTAGGAGGTCAAAAACTAGGAAGAGGGCTTGAGAGCAGGAGACCAGTAGGGAAGGAGGAAATGAGGATATGGGATAAGGAACCCAGAGAATGAGACTGGGGCACCAGGGTTCTGGGCCCTGAGGCTGCCTGACACATGGCATTCCCTTCCTTCTTCATCCCCTGCCCTAATTCTCAGATCATCGCCAACCACCACATGCAATCTATCTCATTTGCATCCGGCGGGGATCCGGTGAGTTGGGGAACAGAGCAAAGGCGGTGGGAGAAGAGCAAGGGGCTAGGGATTGGGAAGACATTGATTAGAGAAGTGGGGGTGCTAGGATTGTGGGGATATCTGAAAAGGACTGGGTTTTAGGGGTCAGGAGTAAAGTAGAACTGTAAAATTTTTTGACCTTCCTCCCCAGGACACAGCCGAGTATGTCGCCTATGTTGCCAAAGACCCTGTGAATCAGAGAGGTGAGGCATGGTGGGGAGCACTGGGTGGGTCTGGCTGTTTGAGGAGGTGAGCAGGACCTTGGGTCATCTGTACCCACTCTAAGTAGATCTCAGTGGGGGTTCCTGCGGAGGAAGATGGCCCCTGTCTGTGCCTCCTCCCAGTGGGCTCAGCTCACTGACAGCCTCTGCTGTGCCCTCAGCCTGCCACATTCTGGAGTGTCCCGAAGGGCTTGCCCAGGATGTCATCAGCACCATTGGCCAGGCCTTCGAGTTGCGCTTCAAACAATACCTCAGGAACCCACCCAAACTGGTCACCCCTCATGACAGGTGAGCAGGTGGGGAGAGTGTGGAGCAGCTCTTGGATTAGGATTAGGAAAGGAGGGCTGCTCTTCCTACACTTGAGCTGAGAGGTTCAGGGAGGGAATAACCTGTGTGCCTCTGCTTCCCACTTCCTGCTATTCTTCTGTTTCCTGTGGCCCAGGAGGAAAGACTTTTGAGGCCCTGCTTGCCGCAGGACCAGCTTTTCTTGTTTGCTCATGGTGGAGTTGTAGTCCGGGGCCTCCAAGTTACATCTCTCTCTGGCTAGGTGGGATTTTCTACTCCCATCCCTCTTTCTTGCTCATTTCTCTGCTTGGCATTCTGTGTTTTCCTGCCTCTAGAAGCCATCAAGAATTTGGGTTTGGGAGGATATCTCTTTTCCCTGAGATTACAACCTTTCCCACCTCAGGCCTTGAGGGATAAGCAGTGGAGCCAGTAGGGATTGAATATTTAGGAGAGGTTAAAATATTCTGGAGCTGGAGTGCCTTCCCCGGCCCCCCACCCCCCTACATGGTGCTTCCCTTCCTTGTTGGGAGATAGCACAGAGATCAAGAGCAAGAGCATTACTTATTTGAGACAGAGTCTTGCTCTGTAGCCCAGGCTGGAGTTCAGTGGTACAATCACAGCTCACTGTAGCCTCCATATCCTGGGCTTGAGTGATCCTCCCACCTTAGCCTCCTGAGTAGCTGGGGCTACAGGTGCATGCCACCACACCTGGCTGAGTAGTAGTATTTTTATTCTGGTAGAGATAAGGTCTCGCTATGTTGTCCTGGCTGGTCTTGAACTCCTAGGCTCAAACAACCCTCCCTCCTTGGCCTCTGAAAGTGTTGGGATTATAGGCGTGAGCCATTGCACCTGGCCAAGGGGATGAGCTTTAAAGTCAAACCTAAATTTAAATCTGAGCTCGGCCGCCTTTTAGTTGTGAGACCTTGGGCAAATCTTTTCACCTCTGACCCTCATTTTCCTCATCTGTAAAACTGGGGAAGGAAACAATACCTACCTTACAGGGTTGCCAGGAGAATGAAATGATTATGTATATAAAACACTCAGCCTCAGGCTTAATCCATAGTAAATACCCAATAGATGGCTGCTGTTCTATTCTGTCCTTCCCTCCTCCTGCCCACCACACATTTACAGCCACAGCTTCACTGTCCTGTTCCTCAGGATGGCTGGCTTTGATGGCTCAGCATGGGATGAGGAGGAGGAAGAGCCACCTGACCATCAGTACTATAATGACTTCCCGGGGAAGGAACCCCCCTTGGGGGGGGTGGTAGACATGAGGCTTCGGGAAGGAGCCGCTCCAGGGGCTGCTCGACCCACTGCACCCAATGCCCAGACCCCCAGCCACTTGGGAGCTACACTGGTAAGTTGCTTGGATGGAGGCGGGCTGGGGCTAGGGTGGGGGTGGTTGGTTAGGGCTTCTGGTCTCACCTTATTTTTATCCCTGCAGCCTGTAGGACAGCCTGTTGGGGGAGATCCAGAAGTCCGCAAACAGATGCCACCTCCACCACCCTGTCCAGGTATGAAGGGAGCCGAGATAGGCAGAGCTGGGGAGTGTTGGAGGCAGGGCTGGGATCACTGTAGAGCCTCCCTTTCCTCAGCAGGCAGAGAGCTTTTTGATGATCCCTCCTATGTCAACGTCCAGAACCTAGACAAGGCCCGGCAAGCAGTGGGTGGTGCTGGGCCCCCCAATCCTGCTGTCAATGGCAGTGTACCCCGGGACCTGTTTGACATGAGTGAGTGCTCGTCTCTCTCCTCTTTGCATCCCCACCTTTCTACTTGGTTCTGGCCCTTCTCCTGCCTATCTGCTCTTTCCTTCCTGACTTCCCTTCCCTGAAGTCTGGGTCTTGGGTGTGTGTTGTGCCTGCTACTTCCCCTCACCCTCCCTCTATACTTCCAGAGCCCTTCGAAGATGCTCTTCGGGTGCCTCCACCTCCCCAGTCGGTGTCCATGGCTGAGCAGCTCCGAGGGGAGCCCTGGTTCCATGGGAAGCTGAGCCGGCGGGAGGCTGAGGCACTGCTGCAGCTCAATGGGGACTTCCTGGTGCGGGAGAGCACGACCACACCTGGCCAGTATGTGCTCACTGGCTTGCAGAGTGGGCAGCCTAAGCATTTGCTACTGGTGGACCCTGAGGGTGTGGTGAGTGTGGCAGAGGTGTGGGTGAGGGGTGGCAAAAAGGAAGGTACAGTACCCTACAGTGTATCCCTGTTCCTTCCCTCATTGCTTTGTAGACATTCCCGCTGGGCAGCTGTCTATGGGCCTCTCTTGCTCTTTAAAGTGTCTGGCATCTTCCTCCAGAGGCTCATCCCTTAGCCTGAACTATGTTCTTTATAGTCCGGGCACAGGGCCAGGCGTGGTGGCTCACACCTGTAATCCCAGCACTTTGGGAGGCCGAGGCAGGTGAATCACCTGAGGTCAGGAGTTCAAGACCAGCCTGACCAATATGGTGAAACCCCGTCTCTACTAAAAATACAAAAATTAGCCGGGTGTGGTGGCAGGCACCTGTAGTCCCAGCTACTCAGGAGGCTGAGGCAGGAGAATTGCTTGAATCTGGGATGTAGAGGTTGCAATGAGCTGAGATCACACCACTGCACTCCAGCCTGGGTGACAGAGTGAGACTCTGTCTAAAAAAACAAAACAAAACAAATACAGTCCTGGCCCGTCCTCAAATCCCCAAGCCTTAAGCTTATCAGAGCTAGAAGGCAGTCATCTCATCTGTGCCCCTCTTTTGACAAATAAGGAAACCACCCTGAAGAGGTTGTGATGCCCAATGTCAGATGGTTAGAGGCTAGACACTGCAAGTTTCCTTTTGTAAGAAGATCCAAGGGCTTCTCCAGCTCCCCAGACTCAGGAGTCAGACCACTGTGCTTTCTCTTATCTGCACTGCCTCACTGTTCTTCAAAACTTTCCTTGTTTAGCCAGGTGTGGTGGTTCATGCCTGTAATCTCAACATTTTGCGAAGCTGAGGTGGGAGGATTGCTTGAGGCCAGGAGTTCGAGACCAGCCTGGGCAACATAGCGAGACCTTGTCTCTAGAAAAACAAAAAAACAAAAAATTAGTCAGGAATGGTGACACATACCTGTAGTCCTACCTACCCAGGAGGCTGAGGCCTGAGGATCGCTTGAGCCCAGGAGTTCGAGGTTACAGTGAGCCATGATTGCACCACTGTACTCTAGCCTGGGTGACAGAGACCCTGTCTGGAAACAAAAAAACTTTTGTCTGTTTTCTACAGCAATCTCAGCTTCCTTTCTCTTTTTTTGAGATAGGGTTTTGCTTTGTCACCCAGGCTGGGGTGTGGTGGCACACCTGGCTAATTTTTGGTTTTTTTTTGTTTTTTTTTGGTAGAGATGGGGTTTCGCCATGTTGCCCAAGCTGTTCTTGAACTCCCGGGCTCAAGTGATCCACCTCCCTCGGCTTCCCAGAGTGCTGGGATTACAGGCACGGGCCACCATGCCCAGCCTCCACATCTTTTTTTGCACTGTGTATACTCTTCTGAGACATGCCAACTTCCTCCAGGTCAAGAAAGGGGTATATAGCTCTCAGCTTCACTCTTTCAGGGCTGATGTCGCCTTTGCCTTTTCTCACTTCACTGACCTGTCTATTCCTACAACTGTCTTTTTCTAGAGAAGCCTCAATGATCAGGACTGACAGGCCACACTCTCCCCCACCACTTTTTTCTCCTCCTTCAAGCCTCTTGTCTGTTTCACCCTCTTCCACCTTGGAGGCTGAGGTCTTATTTGACTCTTCACCTGAATTGACCTTCTTCCTTCCCACCCTCCCAGGTTCGGACTAAGGATCACCGCTTTGAAAGTGTCAGTCACCTTATCAGCTACCACATGGACAATCACTTGCCCATCATCTCTGCGGGCAGCGAACTGTGTCTACAGCAACCTGTGGAGCGGAAACTGTGATCTGCCCTAGCGCTCTCTTCCAGAAGATGCCCTCCAATCCTTTCCACCCTATTCCCTAACTCTCGGGACCTCGTTTGGGAGTGTTCTGTGGGCTTGGCCTTGTGTCAGAGCTGGGAGTAGCATGGACTCTGGGTTTCATATCCAGCTGAGTGAGAGGGTTTGAGTCAGAAGCCTGGGTGAGAATCCTGCCTCTCCCCAAACATTAATCACCAAAGTATTAATGTACAGAGTGGCCCCTCACCTGGGCCTTTCCTGTGCCAACCTGATGCCCCTTCCCCAAGAAGGTGAGTGCTTGTCATGGAAAATGTCCTGTGGTGACAGGCCCAGTGGAACAGTCACCCTTCTGGGCAAGGGGGAACAAATCACACCTCTGGGCTTCAGGGTATCCCAGACCCCTCTCAACACTCCCCCCCACGTTTAAACTTTGTGCCTTTGACCATCTCTTAGGTCTAATGATATTTTATGCAAACAGTTCTTGGACCCCTGAATTCAATGACAGGGATGCCAACACCTTCTTGGCTTCTGGGACCTGTGTTCTTGCTGAGCACCCTCTCCGGTTTGGGTTGGGATAACAGAGGCAGGAGTGGCAGCTGTCCCCTCTCCCTGGGGATATGCAACCCTTAGAGATTGCCCCAGAGCCCCCCTCCCGGCCAGGGGGGAGATGGACCCCTCCCTTGCTCAGTGCCTCCTGGCCGGGGCCCCTCACCCCAAGGGGTCTGTATATACATTTCATAAGGCCTGCCCTCCCATGTTGCATGCCTATGTACTCTATGCCAAAGTGCAGCCCTTCCTCCTGAAGCCTCTGCCCTGCCTCCCTTTCTGGGAGGGCGGGGTGGGGGTGACTGAATTTGGGCCTCTTGTACAGTTAACTCTCCCAGGTGGATTTTGTGGAGGTGAGAAAAGGGGCATTGAGACTATAAAGCAGTAGACAATCCCCAGATACCATCTGTAGAGTTGGAACTGCATTCTTTTAAAGTTTTATATGCATATATTTTAGGGCTGTAGACTTACTTTCCTATTTTGTTTTCCATTGCTTATTCTTGAGCACAAAATGATAATCAATTATTACATTTATACATCACCTTTTTGACTTTTCCAAGCCCTTTTACAGCTCTTGGCATTTTCCTCGCCTAGGCCTGTGAGGTAACTGGGATCGCACCTTTTATACCAGAGACCTGAGGCAGATGAAATTTATTTCCATCTAGGACTAGAAAAACTTGGGTCTCTTACCGCGAGACTGAGAGGCAGAAGTCAGCCCGAATGCCTGTCAGTTTCATGGAGGGGAAACGCAAAACCTGCAGTTCCTGAGTACCTTCTACAGGCCCGGCCCAGCCTAGGCCCGGGGTGGCCACACCACAGCAAGCCGGCCCCCATCTTTTGGCCTTGTGGATAAGGGAGAGTTGACCGTTTTCATCCTGGCCTCCTTTTGCTGTTGTTTGGATGTTTCCACGGGTCTCACTTATACCAAAGGGAAAACTCTTCATTAAAGTCCGTATTTCTTCTACCTCTGCCTCTTAACCCTTCTGGGAAGCCTATTGTGTACGCCGCGGGCCCTCAGCGGCAGACGGGGAGGCGGGAGGTCGCGGCCGCCGAGGGAAGCTGGGGGTCTGCAGAGTTTGGGTGCGGCAGAGTGGGGCGTTTCGCGCCACCGTCCCCATGGGGATGTCGTGTCCGCAGAGGGGGCTGGCTCCGGGTGGGTCGAGGCGGGAGCCGGGCCTGCCCGGCGCCCCAGCACCGGCCCCCGGGCTACCTGGGCCTCCCGGGTGCGCCTTCGGCTCGCGCGCGCCCCTCCGCGGCGGCTCCACCGCCCGGGATGGTACGGTCCGGCAGCCGGGCCGCGCGCTGCCGCCCCTCGGTGAGCTGGTGTGGGCCGCCGCTAGCGGAGACGGCCCTTTCCACTCGCGTGGTGCCGTGGTAAGCCTCGTCCCTCGCCCGCCGCCTGTTTTCAGGCGTAGCGTCTCGTCCGGTCCTTGCTCCCCCTCCCCGCAGCGCTCAGTGGTGGTGGCCGCGACGAGTTCCGGTTCCGGTTGCTGCCGCCGCTGGCGGGCGGCGAGTCTGGAGAGAGCGCGCAGTTCGCGCCGCAGCTCGGCGCTTCCCTGTCGTCGCACTTTGTGGTTGCTGCAGCTCGGGGGCCTGGGCTGCCCCTGACTCCCCTTCTGGGCGATGGTGCAGCCCGAGGGCGCCTCCATCCCCCGCCGCTGCCGCTAACCCGGGTCCCCCACTCCATGGCCGCCTCGGCGCCGCCCCCACCGGACAAGCTGGAGGGAGGTGGCGGCCCCGCACCGCCCCCTGCGCCGCCCAGCACCGGGAGGAAGCAGGGCAAGGCCGGTGAGCGCGCTGCGAGGGGCGGGGGCTGAAGAGGCCCAGGACTTGGGAACCTCAGAGGGGAGGGATGGTGGGCGGGGGGTGTTTCACAGTCTGAAGGCTTGAAGGGAGGCTCAGGTGAAAAGGATGGGTGGGTGTAATCCTCCAGGGGTTGGGGGCAGGTGTCACACATTGAGGACTCTAGGGTTTGGAGCCACATGGAATTCAGTACTCACTTGGAGCTTGAGGATATCGAAAGATGGGATATCTCTCATTTAAAGGAAGACGTAGCTGAGAGTATGATCATCTTCACAATCTATTTTTCATATTGCACCCCTTGTTAGCATTTGTTGAATAAATAAGCAAGTATGTATTGACGTTAAAGGAGTTCCTCAGAGCATGGCTGAGAGAAAAGAGGTTGGGGAAACCTCAGGGAAACTTGTCTGCGTCTTCCTTTTGCCGCTCTTCCAGGTCTGCAAATGAAGAGTCCAGAAAAGAAGCGAAGGAAGTCAAATACTCAGGTGAATGGTGGTTGGTGGTGGGTTTGGTTCCCAGCAGCCCCTTGGCGGCACACTGTCTACTCTGCCATTCCAGTATCTGTTTGTATCTTGTATCAGCTGCAGGGAGGAGAGAGAAAACTGTCTTTCTTGCTTTGTTTCTTGTTCTTTCGCTGAACCTTATAACAAGTTTAGGGGAAAGTATCCTCTCCTAAGAGATGATTCGACCAAAGTTCTTACCACGCAGGGTTCCAGTCTCCTCCATGTTTCCTGTCCTGGTTTCCTCCTGATGATAACGTAACACCTACCACTTACTGATCCTTTTTTTAGTGCCAGGGATTGTGCTAACATGCTTTAATAGTTTGGGGAGATAGGCATTATCCCTATTTTACAGATGAGAAATCTGGGGGTTAAAAATGTTAAATACATGCTCCACAGTCTTGAGGTTGTTTTTCAGCGTCAGAGCTGGGATTCCATCCTAGTTCTGCCTGTTTTTAAAACATAGTTACTGCACTATGCTGGTTCCACTCTCCACCCTCTTTTTCTTGTCTTTTCTTTTCTTTTTTTTTTTTTGTAGTAACAGAGACTTGCTGTGTTACTACTCAAACTCATGGGCTCAAGGGATCCTCCTGCCTCGGCTTCCCAAAATGTTAGCATTACAGATGTGAGCCACTGTGCCTGGCCCGTGGTCCATATTTTTTTTTTTTTTTTTTGAGACGGAGTCTTGCTCTGTTGCCCAGGCTGGAGTGCAGTGGTATGGTCTTGGCTCACTGCAAGCTCCGCCTCCTGGGTTCACGCCATTCTCCTGCTTCAGCCTCCCTAGTAGCTGGGACTACAGGCGCCCACCACCACGCCCGGCTAATTTTTTTGTATTTTTAGTAGACACGGGGTTTCACCGTGTTAGCCAGGATGATCTCGATCTCCTGACCTCGTGGTCTGCCCGCCTTGGCCTCCCAAAGTGCTGGGATTACAGGCGTGAGCCACCGCACCTGGCCTGTGGTCCATATTGATTTTAGACCTGAGCTGCCCACAGTATCAGCCTCCAAAATATGTATTGTGTTGGTAGTGCTCTCTTGGTTTAGCTCTGTGTTTCCCTCCATGACCCTCTTTCCCTCAACTGTTTCTCACTAGGGCCCTGCATACTCACATCTGACGGAGTTTGCACCACCCCCAACTCCCATGGTGGATCACCTGGTTGCATCCAACCCTTTTGAAGATGACTTCGGAGCCCCCAAAGTGGGGGTTGCAGCCCCTCCATTCCTTGGCAGTCCTGTGCCCTTCGGAGGCTTCCGCGTGCAGGGGGGCATGGCGGGCCAGGTACCCCCAGGCTACAGCACTGGAGGTGGAGGGGGCCCCCAGCCACTTCGTCGACAGCCACCCCCCTTCCCTCCCAATCCTATGGGCCCTGCTTTCAACATGCCCCCCCAGGGTCCTGGCTACCCACCCCCAGGCAACATGAACTTTCCCAGCCAACCCTTCAACCAGCCTCTGGGTCAAAACTTTAGTCCTCCCAGTGGGCAGATGATGCCGGGCCCAGTGGGGGGATTTGGTCCCATGATCTCACCCACCATGGGACAGCCTCCCAGAGCAGAGCTGGGCCCACCTTCTCTGTCCCAACGATTTGCTCAGCCAGGGGCTCCTTTTGGCCCTTCTCTCCAGAGACCTGGTCAGGGGCTCCCCAGCCTGCCGCCTAACACAAGTCCCTTTCCTGGTCCGGACCCTGGCTTTCCTGGCCCTGGTGGTGAGGATGGGGGGAAGCCCTTGAATCCACCTGCTCCTACTGCTTTTCCCCAGGAGCCCCACTCAGGCTCCCCGGCTGCTGCTGTTAATGGGAACCAGCCCAGTTTCCCCCCGAACAGCAGTGGGCGGGGTGGGGGCACTCCAGATGCCAACAGCTTGGCACCCCCTGGCAAGGCAGGTGGGGGCTCCGGGCCCCAGCCTCCCCCAGGCTTGGTGTACCCATGTGGTGCCTGTCGGAGTGAGGTGAACGATGACCAGGATGCCATTCTGTGTGAGGCCTCCTGCCAGAAATGGTTCCACCGTGAGTGCACAGGCATGACTGAGAGCGCCTATGGGCTGCTGACCACTGAAGCTTCTGCCGTCTGGGCCTGCGATCTCTGCCTCAAGACCAAGGAGATCCAGTCTGTCTACATCCGTGAGGGCATGGGGCAGCTGGTGGCTGCTAACGATGGGTGACGCTGGTGAAGTGGCCCAGGGAAGTGCACATGTCTCTCCCTGCTCTTCCAGGGTGATTTTTTTGATGTTTGGCTCTTGGTCCTTGTTTCCACTGGCTTTCCATCCCCATGGGGCAGAAACAGTGGCTCCTGGGAGCAGAAAAGGAATTGAGGTGGGCAGGCAGAAGAGCCTGGATTGCTCACTTTTTTGGGAAACTTACATGTTGAGATCTACAGAGATCCAGGAAACCAAAGCCCTGCTGAGCAGAGCCATTTTGTGGCTATTTCTGGAGGCCCAGGAGTGTGGCTGCAAGAGAAAAGGGGCTGGAGGAAGATCCGGAGGGCAGGGGTGTTCCCTCTGCTGATGATGGATGCCCCTAACACCTGTGCCTAACACCCCTACCGAACCCCACAGCTCCAGCCTTAGTTTTTGGAGTCAAGTGTTAAAGGTTTCTGGCCAGAGGAATTGGGGTCTTGCCATCCCTGCAATAGCCCTTTTATGGGCTCTGGGAGACAGCTTTAGGGAATAAATGGGGATTTTCCCCTTTTTCTACCCACTCCTTTGCTTCCTCCAAGACTTACCCAACTCCTTCCCCCTCAGAGAACCAAATAGCCTGAGGAAGCAGGAGAGTTCCTGGTTATGGCAGTTTCTTGGTGATTTGGGGCTTCAAGACAGTAGGTGAGAAATGCTGTCAGGATGTATCTTCTTCATACCAAAGTCACTGGTCCTTTCTCAGCCTCTCTCGTGCTTTTCTCCTAATGACCATATTTTTGCCAAAAATTGGGATATGTTATCTGACAGACCAGAATATTTGAAGTTTGGGCTGTCCTGAAAGTCTGGACTTTGGTGGTACCCTCCTCCCCCAGCCCATCTGTTGCACATTATACTCCGTGTGTTCTTCAACTTTCGGCGCCCTTATTCCCCTGCCTTCCTGGCTTGATTGAAGGAAAGCTTGAAAAGGCGCAGAGCCCTATACCTCATTTCCTCCATGATAAAAGGATCCAAGTGAGGCCCTGTCACAGCCTGTGGGTAGGGGATGCGGCGGGATCCTCATTGCCATGGTACTCAAAGGTAGAAGAGCCTGGAGTTTGTTGCTTCTCTTTGCTATTCTTTCATATCCTTTTGGGCCTGGTGATTAATTAGCAATTCTCATTCCTGTCAGTCAAAGGCCTGCACTGGGCTTTATTTGTCTTTTTTTATTTTTTAAGCACTGCCTGCCAGAGATGGGCCTGGGGCCTGATGAGGACCTTAGCGCTGCTCGTTCTCCTTTTCTGTTCATGCACACATTCCTCCGTGGGGTGGGGAAGGCAGGCATGGGGTGTGGCCCTCGGAGAAGTTAGGGGTCCCCCAGCTCAAGATACAGTGGCAAAGACCTAGTGGTCTCCTACCCCCACTTCTCTCAGTTCCTGGCATGAGGAGAGAAGACCCTGCTCTGGTGGAGCTGACAACCTTTGAGGCTGGGAGGAGAGCAGCCTCTGGGCATCGTTCCCAGTGTCCCCCACACTAAAACGGCGTAGATG
This sequence comes from Pan troglodytes, assembly GCF_028858775.2. Taxonomy (NCBI): domain Eukaryota; kingdom Metazoa; phylum Chordata; class Mammalia; order Primates; family Hominidae; genus Pan; species Pan troglodytes. The sequence goes on from NC_072398.2 coordinate 94,235,413, forward strand.
GCAACCCCCCACCCCCACCCCGCTGCTCAACTCTTGTGTTTGTTGTTCTGTTTGCCCCATTTATCTGTTGCTGTTTTTGTGTTGTCTTCCCCTGCTCCGCATTTTGTAAAATGGCCCCTGGGGGAGTGTCTTTGCTGGATCTGCTCCCTCTCACTCTCTCACTCCACTACTTTTTGGAACAAAGTGATGGCAGAATGCGGTGGTGGTGGGGGTCTTTTGTACTGTTGGATTAATAAAATGACTTTAAAATCCCAGACAAGGACTCCTTGCTGTTGCTGTGTGAAAAGGCTGGAATGAGCCGCTGCCACTGCTGGGTAGGGTGCTTAGGGGTTGAGGATATGTATACTCCCCAGGGTCCCTGGGAGTGGGAATGGCATATTTGGCACCTGAGCTGACCCTGGTATAAGCTGCTGAGCCAAGGGAGGCCTGTGTTTCCCCGCCCATCCCCCTGTGTTTCCACTGTGAGAAACTGAGTTTCCTTTTTGAGCATATTCCTGGGCCAGGCCTGGAGCCAGGCGGATTTGGCACCAAAGCCTCTGGAAGACAAGTGCTTGAGCTCTTCTGGGTTTAGCACCCCACCCACCTCCCAGTTGTTTGGGTTAGGGAGCAAGTGTCGCTCTAAGGGTGAGGGGAGGGGCTGCTTCTGTTCTAGCAAATTTCATTTTGGGATGTTTTTCAGATCGTTCCCGTCCCCCAACCGTTTTTTAAAGTAGCAACGGCATCTTTTAAGCAGTCTGTTTTGGAGCAGATTGGGGAGAATGGCAGGAGGGCTATTTCCACACCCTGGATTTGCGACCTGTCCCTCTCCCTTCCCCCATCTCACAGCTGTCTCTGTCTATCCTGGGGCCAACCTGGCCCCTTGTCTTCGTCATCTCAGAAGACGGCACCGTTTGCTTTTCTCTTAGTTTGGGGGGGTTCCCTCTAGAAACTGTTTAGACACTGGGAAAGAAGGGCAGGAAACTCAGGATTCGGTTAGCTGGGACCCCGGTCGCCCACCAGGAGGTAAGCCCAGGTTTAGGGCCGTGTCGCTAGACCTCCCTTCCCCTCCCCTGGCTCTCAATTCCTGCTCTTATTGGCCAAAAGTTTCCGCCCCCTTGGGGAAGTTGACTTTTCATTGGTCAGTTTCTGGTCACATGATTTTCTTCTCGGGCTGCAAACAAAGGGAAGCCTGCAACAAGTTAAGCTGAAGACCGAAGCAAGAGCTGGTTCAGGTAATGCCTTAGCTGGGAAGGGGTCCACAGATTCGCTTTGAAGGGGGTGGAATAAGGAAAAGGGAAGGCGGAACTAATCTAGAAGGAATGAGCTGCTTTTCATTTCTGGGCTGGGGGAGGAAGGCCAGGTGCCGACGCTAACACAACAGGAACTTGCTCTGGGTACCCCAGGCAAGTGGCCCTAGATCCTTTGCTTTAGCGGTTTGGAGGAGCAACTGTTAGAGGAGTTTAAATTAACTAGAGGCGAGACTTCCTAGCTTTATACTGAGTGGGAGAGCTCCCCCTTTAGCTGTTTTTTAGAAATAGCAGAAGTCTCTGTCATAATCCTTACAGGAGGTGTTTGTTGAATCCTGCCTGAATGAAAAGAAGGGGGTGGAGGGAGGGAGTGGAGGTGGGTTTTCTTCCAGAAGGTCGATGAAAAGAAAAAGATCTGGAAACACAGCAGGGAAGGGTGGAGATTAGACAGCAGAAGGAACTTCCTAATAAGGCAGTGAGATGCTGGCTTGGGAGAAGAGGTATTTTTTTGAACCCTGGGTTAACCTAACCAAGAAAGAGGTATCAGGGTTTGGAACCCAGAGTATAGGAGTTTCAGAGTGTCTCCTATTTGGGTCTCATAAGTATTTGTTTTGTTGACCCAAATACCTTTGCTGGTTTCCATGGAGACAGTGGGTCTGACATCACTGTGGTTGCCATGGTGCCTGGTTCTAGAGGACCTGAGCAGGCTGCACACACAGCTAGGGATAAACAGGGACTTCAGCCCAAGCTGCTGCCACTTCCTTCCTGCCACCACCTGTTAACAGTCAGCAACTGGGGATGGGGAGATGATAACAAGGGCGGGGGTGGAGCCACAAGCGGAAGGCTGAACAGCCATGGCTCTATGGATACTTACAGATGCATGCCAGGGTGTCCTGTTGGATTTGGTACAGGGAGGTCATTGCAGCCATTCTCCTGTCTCCGTGTGGAATGGGTGCATGTGTCTGGGAGGATGGGCATTGGGAAAGACCTATCCAGGACTTGGATCTTGACTGGCAGGAGCCACAGGAGGTTACTTAGGGCACCACGCAGGACTTGAAAACAGCTCAAACAGAAGGGGATAATGTGGTTGGTTTCAAAGGTAAAACTGCCATACTCTCCCAGCCTCACTTCCCTTTTCCTGAGTTTTCTTATAAAGTGCTCGGGAAGCAGTCATTTATCCTGTTCTGAGGGATCACAATCCAGTACTCTTGAGAGGTCAGCTTATCTGTCCTTCCACCTTTATGCCTGGTCCCAACAGGAGCTGCCTGAGGGAACTGTTTTAGCCTTGGATGAAGGGGCGGATCCCTCTCTTCTTACCCTGCTTTGTGTCAGTCAGGCTTTGGAAACTGGAGTGATTCCCTTCCCTATCCCTGTCAAGTCAGAGCAGATTAACCGGGTGCAGGACCATAGCCCTGATTTTTGTCTATTTTTTGCAAGCTATAAAGTGATGTATATATACATGATAGTTGCCATAAATCCATTTTCCCAGTCACCTTCAAGTTCCCTAAGACCAAACTCTGGCGATTACTAAGAAGGTAAACAGAATTTAGGATGGAGACTGAGAGTGATGAGGAGACTTATAAAAGGTGCATCCAGGTGGATCTAAGCTATGCCAGTGGTTCTTAACCCTGGCTGCGCATGAGAATCATTTGAGTGGTTTTTTAAAAGACCCACGCCCGGGCCTACCCTCCAACTCAATTGAATCAAAATCTCAGGTGATTCCAATGTGCAGCCAAGATTGAGAACCACTGAACTAGACCATACCAAGGACTTATGCTGGGCAAGTGCTGGGACACTTAGGGCTGAAGGAGGCCATTGAGTCTTCCCTTCCAGGTCCTGGGGGAGAAGGTAGTGATTGTGTAGGTACCTGGTGTTGTGAAGGGAGGGCTGTGTTGTTTCCCTGCTCTTCTTATTAACAAGTCTTCTTATTGGCAAGTCAAGTCTGTCAACCTTGCTGGGCTTCATCTTCCCTGACTCAAATGTCAGGGGGCTGGACTGGAATTCCCCAGAGCCTTTCCAGCCTATGCTACTTTGACCTTTCAAGGTCAGTTCAGTTTTCCAAGGCCCTGTTGGTCCCTGGGAGAGGCTGGCTTCTCTGTGGGTGTTGGCAGATTCTGATTTGCAAGGCAAATACTGCTTAGAAGAGCTGGGGTGTCAGGGAGAGAAGGACTGGAACCAGGCTTGGTTCTGGAGGCTGCTGCCCAGCACTTGAACCTTGGAACCCAGCCAAGGCTGCTTTCTGCATTCTGCCCCTCCTGAAGGGAGCTCCCATCCTTAAGAGAGCTTTCTTCTGCAGGTGGCAGCCACAGCAGCCTCAGGGACCTCAGCAACTATGGCCTCCTGCCCAGACTCTGATAATAGCTGGGTGCTTGCTGGCTCCGAGGTAGGAAGAGCGGGCCTGGGAACCATGGGGGTGGGGTTGGGGGGTGTTTCTGAAGTGCTGGGCTTCTTTCTTGGTGGGTCCTTTTCCTTAGTCCTGATGGTCACCTACATCACTTCCTGCCGGCTGTTAGAGGAATTCCAGTAGCAGGAAGAAGTAGATCAGGCCCCAGGGGTCAGGTGTTGGCACTTGGACCATGCCATGAAGGAAGGGACCAGTTGGGTAAGCTGAGACAAGTAGGGACGGATTTTGAATGGAGAGACCAATGTGAACAAAGGTCCCGAGGCGATAGTGGGGAACGCCATGCTGGGGGAGACTGTGGGACACCCATGGGTGATGTGGAGATGTGGGTTGGAGCCAGTGTTGGAGTGAGGTTGGGGACAGAGCCTGGGAACCCCTGGAAGAGACCTGAAGGGCCTGGCTGAGGCCTTCAGGCCTCATCCTGATGGGAAATCAGTGTGGGGCTTTGGGTTAGAGGGATCAGGACAATCATTGTCTCAGGCAGAGGGTGAAGCCACTGTGCATGCTGGGTGGGAACAGGAAGAGAGTGTTTCAAAGACCCCCTGCAGCAGTCCAGGTAGCAGCTGGTGGGGCAGAAGCCCACTGAGGAGGGAGAAGGGGGTTGGCAGGATGGGGAACTGAGTGGCTAGAGAAGGGATGGCAAAAATTTGTCAAAGGCATCTCTGAGAGTTCCAAGACGTAGCGACTTTGTATATTAGAGCCACCAGGAGGGGAGGAGGAGAGAAGCTCAGTTTCAACATGTTGAGTTTGAGGTGCCCTTGAGGAACCCAGCTGGGAGTAAAGAGTTGACCTTGGGGATGACGCTGGAGCAAGATAATGGACTGGGGCTCACTGGCAGAGGGAAGGCAGGTATGAGCAGACGGTCACCAGGCTCTCAGAGCCCTGGCCTCCTGTTGAGGTGTCTTTGTTGACAGCTGGGGGACCTTGGGCATGCCATTTCACCTCTCTGTCCTCTCCTGTAAAACGGGCATCATGATTTTTGCCTTGTAGGGGGGACCATGAGAATAAAAATGTTTTGAAAATAGCAAAGACACAACTAAGGTGACGCATTACTCTCAGAGGGATAGTTGGAGCCACGGGGCGGGTGGCAGGCCAGGGCCCTGTGGAAGGGGAGTAGGCAGAGGGAGGAGGCCGAGGCTGTGTGGCCAGGGCTGGATGTCCAGGCTGAGAGTGCCCTGGAGACAGGCTGTCTGTGGTTGGGGTGGGTTGGGCTTCTGTGAGCAGCTGCTGGGAGACGGGTGTCGGGGGAGTGTCAGGGGCCAGCGGGAAAGGCCAGAAAGGCTTGAGAGATGTAAGTAGTTGTCCAGTTGAGAGGGCAGCTGCAGGGACACCCTGGGAGGCATAACTGTGACCCGTGGGCACCCAGGGGACTTTGTTCTCTTGCCTTCTTCCCACCCTTAATATTATAATATCTGGGTTGTTCATCTGTGGGGAAGGAAGTGCTGCTGATCTTGATGGGAGGGAAACGTAGGCTCTAGCTTACCTCCTGGAGGCGGGGCACCAGGTTTGTACTGCAACCAGTGCCTTGGTCTGGTGGTGCGGCGCTGTGTAGCGGAAACCTGGCCCCTGAAAGTTCCTCCTCGCAGTGAGTGAGGCTGGGGAATGCCGAGCACTTGGTGCTGCCCCGAGCCCCTTTTCGGGCCAGCTCATGACTGAACGTGTGTGTTTCTGGGATGTGGGCTGGGGCCCCATTCTTGGGTGCAGCCCTTCTCCTTGCACTTCTCCTCCCAGAGCCTGCCAGTGGAGACACTGGGCCCGGCATCCAGGATGGACCCAGAATCTGAGAGAGCCCTGCAGGCCCCTCACAGCCCCTCCAAGGCAGATGGGAAAGAATTAGCTGGGACCATGGATGGAGAAGGTACTGGGCCCTGCTTAGGACATAGCTTACCGGACAAAGCTATTCTCCATATTTTGGGGTTTCTCAGTTTCCTCAGAGAAAGGGAGGCTGGTTCGTTTTAGTTCCTCCATTAATCTCAGTTGACAAACTCCTTTTCTCATTCCATCCTGGCTTTTTCCTGCCTCTTCCAACCTGGTAGGGGCCCGTGGGATGGACAGAGGGCTGCAAAGGAAATTCAGCTGGGGCAGTGGGTTTTTCTGGGCCTTTTCTCCTACCACAGGGACACTCTTCCAGACTGAAAGCCCTCAGTCTGGCAGCATTCTAACAGAGGAGACTGAGGTCAAGGTGAGGAGATTCGCTGTGGGAAGGAAGGGAGGCGGGGAGGGCTAGCAGCTGCTCACTGCTGCATCTGCATTAGGGCACCCTGGAAGGTGATGTTTGTGGTGTGGAGCCTCCTGGCCCAGGAGACACAGTAGTCCAGGGAGACCTGCAGGAGACCACTGTGGTGACAGGCCTGGGACCAGACACACAGGACCTGGAAGGCCAGAGCCCTCCACAGAGCCTGCCTTCAACCCCCAAAGCAGGTGAGAGTCTTCCTTGCCTCTCCTGTCACTCTCCTTCTAGAAGGTATGGGAGAGGGATCAGCCATCACTACTGAGCACATGCTGTGGTCCAGGCCCTAGGGCTGAGCAGCTTGGTGCTCTCCTTTCTCACCACTACCCCTGGGACGTTGAGGCCCAGAAAGGTTGAATGACTTGACCAAGGTCACACTGCTGGTAAGGGGCAGGGCCCACATCTGGTTGACTCTTTCCTCTCTGCCATGGGGACCTCCTCTTTTCTTGCTTCCAGAATTCAACCCTCATTTCTGGAGTCCCTTCCTTGTGCTGGCCCTGGGCCTGGGCAGAGGGAAGATGGTTGGTTACCGCCTATGTAAGCGGCAGATCAGACTGAGCCAAGGTGCATATCAGACCTAAGAGTGGTACAGAACTGTAATTAAGGTACTCCCAAAGGAGGGAGAGGCCATTCAGTCAGGGGACTGGTTGAGGGCAAGGGAGAGGCTGGGACAGTGAGAGGTGACATTTGAGTGGAGCCCTGAGCACAGAGTAGGCTTTTGGTACGTAGGCCAGGGAAAAGAGAATGTTTTAGGCCAAGGCTGCAGCATCAGCAAAGGAGTGGGGACCACCTGTCTTGTGCTAAGGAGCTCTGTTCCAGGCTTGTGGCAGAGGAGTGTAGGAATTGGTCCCTGTTGAGTGACAGGATGGAGGGCCTGGGGGCCATTTAGGAGGCAACTGCAGTGGTCAGGCAAAGATGATGCAGACCTGGGCCAGGCATGGTGGCTCGTGCCTATAATCCCAGCACTTTGGGAGGCTGAGGTAGGAGGATTGCTTGAGCCCAGGAATTCAAGACTGCAGTGTGCCATGGTCGTCCCACTTCACTCCAGCCTGGGCAACAGAGGGAGACCCTGTCTCTAAAGAAAATAAAAATAGGCGGCGGGGTGCAGTGGCTCACGCCTGTAGTCCCAGCACTTTGAGAGGCCAAGGTGGGTGGATCACCTGAGGTCAGAAGTTTGAGACCAGCCTGGGCAACATGGTGAAACCCCGTATCTATTAAAAATACAAAAATTAGCTCGGTGTGGTGGTGCACGCCTGTAGTCCCAGCTACTTCCCAGCTACCTGGGAAGCTGAGGCAGGAGAATCGCTTGAACCTGGGAGGCGGAGGTTGCAGTGAGCCAAGATTGTGCCACTGCACTCCAGCCTGGGTTACAGAGGTAGACTCTGCCTCAAAAAATAAAAATAAATAAATAAAATAAAATAAAATAAATAAAAATAAAAATAGGCTGGGTGTGGTGGCTCACACCTGTAATCCTCACACTTTGGGAGGCACAGGCAGGAGGGGCTGGGCTAGGGTAACCCACCTAGGTCAGGCGTCTGTCCTAGCATCCTCCCCCAAAAGGAATGTTTCCTATTTACCCACACATCCTGACCCTCCCCTCTCCCACTATAGTCAGGGCGTCTTCCCAGTTCTTGGTTCACATCCCTTGTGCTAAGGTTTGGGCCAGGGCTGGCATACCTATTCCACATGGTACATGAAACGTACATGGTATCACCTGTCATTGATTGGTGTGGTCTGCCTGGAGCACTGTGTGGAAAAGGATTTAAAGAACATGCCAGGTGCCATGATCAGTTAACACTGTTCCAGGTATGGGAGGTGGAAACAAGACTGTGAGAGCCACACATTGGCTATCCTTAGGTGAATCTAGGAAGTGTGTGCTTATATAAAGATGTAGATGCCGAGGCCCAGGATGGAATTTGGGGATCCCTGTGTCTCATTCATGATGGAGATGGGGTGGAGGATGAAAACCAAATCCTCTGGGTGTTCCAGGCGGGTGGATCACTTGAGCTCAGGAGTTTGAGACCAGCCTGGGAAACATGGCAAAACCCCATCTTTACAAAAAAATACACACACACACAAAAAAAAATTAGCCGGGTGTAATGATGCATGCCTATAGTCTCAGCTACTCAGGAGGCTGAGGTGGGAGGATCGCTTGAGCCTGGGAGGTGGAGATTACAGTGAGTTGTGATCGCGCCACTGCACTCCAGCCTGGACGACAGAGCCAGACCCTGTCTCAAAAAATAAAAATAAATAAAAATAAATAAATATTAAAAAAAAAGAAAGAAGATGCAGACCTGAACTAAGGCAGGTACAGTGTGGGTTGTGAACAGGGGTGGACTGTCAAGATGTTTAAGTGTAGAACTGTGAAACTGTCTGGATGTGAGGTGGAGAGGGAGGGCTTAGGTTAGCTAGATGGTGGAAGCAGTGCCTTCCCCTGAATTGGGGAAACACCAGAAAAGAACCAGTTTGCAGGGCAGTGTGTTGAATGTTTGGTCCCAGAGGGAGTGGCCAGCAGGCAGTCAGACATACAGGCTTGGAGCTCTGGGAGGCCAAGTGAGGAGTTACACACTAAGGACTCATTGCTGAAGGGGGGTGTCAGTGGTGTGGGTCAGAGAATTGTGACTATGTGTACAGTGAGAAGAGCAGAGAACCTGAAATAGTGCCAGGGAGACCACTGACTTTAGGATCAGGGAAGAGCCAGGGAGGGAGAATGGGAAGGAATGGCCAGAGAGTTTGGAGGCGACCCAGGAGGGTGGTAATAGCTGCAGAAGTTTGATGCACAGCGCACACTGAGGAAGGAGGATGCTTTCAGGATGAAAATGGCTTTTATAGCTTGTAGATTGACAGCACTGGTCTCCTGCCTCCAGACTGGGCAGGGACAGTCATCAATGCCCAGGCAGAAGTGGGCAAGTGGGCAAGGTCTTCATGTGCCCCTCTCTGGGGTCAGGGCTGACGACCTCCCTCCCTGTGCCTTCCTCTGCTTCCCCTCTCTCTCTGTGTCTCCCCATCTCTCCAGTCACCTCACTGCCCTGCCCTGTCCTTTCCCCTAGCTTGGATCAGGGAGGAGGGCCGCTGCTCCAGCAGTGAGGATGACACCGACGTGGACATGGAGGGTCTGCGGAGACGGCGGGGCCGGGAGGCCGGCCCACCTCAGCCCATGGTGTCCCTGGCTGTGGAGAACCAGGCTGGGGGTGAGGGTGCAGGCGGGGAGCTGGGCATCTCCCTCAATATGTGCCTCCTTGGGGCCCTGGTTCTGCTTGGCCTGGGGGTCCTCCTCTTCTCAGGTGAGTGGTACCTCTGAGGCTGGGGCTTTGGGCTTCCATGCCTGCCTGCCCTCCTGCCATGTTCTCACCTTACCTCACATCACCCCTCCCTGAGGGCCTCATCAGACTCCTCTGTCTCTGTCTTTAGGTGGCCTCTCAGAGTCTGAGACTGGTGAGTAGGGAGGAGCCTGTCTTGTGCTGGGGAGTTGTATGTGTTCTCTGGTTCTCTGGGTCAGGAGTAGGGGTGCTGGGGGCTCACATTTATTTCTCAGTTAGTGGCCTTGTCAGCTGTTCAGGGTGCCCCTTGGCCCTTTATCTCACCAGACCGCTCAGCCACAGGGTGGGTCCTGAGCAGGAGTGGTGGCTGTGTGAATGGGAGGGTGTGGGGAGAATGGGTTCTGTGTGCCTCAGGACCAGTTTCAGGGTTTCCCTTTCCCACAGGGCCCATGGAGGAAGTGGAGCGGCAGGTCCTCCTAGACCCCGAGCTGCTGGATGCTGTGGGGGACAGGCAGGTATGTGTGAATGTCTCCAGAGGCAGGTGGGGCCTGGCTGGGGAGAACCTGGGCTGTGGGGTAGCATGGCATAACAGGCTCTTCTGCCCTCAGGATGGGCTAAGGGAACAGCTGCAGGCCTCAGTGCCTCCTGACAGTGTCCCCAGCCTGCAAAACATGGGTCTTCTGCTGGACAAGCTGGCCAAGGAGAACCAGGACATCCGGCTGCTGCAGGCCCAGCTGCAGGTGGGCACAGGCAGGAGGGGCTGGGCTAGGGTAACCCACCTATGCCAGGCATCTGTCCTAGCATCCTCCCCCAAAAGGAATGTTTCCTATTTACCCACACATCCTGACCCTCCCCTCTCCAGCTATAGTCAGGGCGTCTTCCCAGTTCTTGGTTCACATCCCTTGTGCTAAGGTTTGGGCCAGGGCTGGCATACCTGTTCCACATGGTACATGAAACATACATGGTATCACCTGTGATTGATTGGTGTGGTCTGCCTGGAGCACTGTGTGGAAAAGGATTTAAAGAACATGCCAGGTGCCATGATCAGTTAACACTGTTCCAGGAAACAAGACTGTGAGAGCCACACATTGGCTATCCTTAGGTGAATCTAGGAAGTGTGTGCTTATATAAAGATGTAGATGCCGAGACCCAGGATGGAATTTGGGGATCCCTGTGTCTCATTCATGATGGAGATGGGGTGGAGGATGAAAACCAAATCCTCTGGGTGTTCCAGGCCATAAAACGGGCTCAGGCCACCTGCCCACTATAATAGAATGGAATTGGGGTAGAAGGCATTGGGGCTATCCTGACAAGAACTCTTTGTGACTTCCTTTGTCCCAAACCATATTCTAGGCCCAAAAGGAAGAGCTTCAGAGCCTGATGCACCAGCCCAAAGGGCTAGAGGAGGAGAATGCCCAGCTCCGGGGGGCTCTGCAGCAGGGCGAAGCCTTCCAGCGGGCTCTGGAGTCAGAGCTGCAGCAGCTGCGGGCCCGGCTCCAGGGGCTGGAGGCCGACTGTGTCCGGGGCACAGATGGGGTGTGCCTCAGTGGGGGTAGAGGCCCACAGGGTGACAAGGCCATCAGGGAGCAAGGCCCCAGGGAGCAGGAGCCAGAACTCAGCTTCCTGAAGCAGAAGGAACAGCTGGAGGCTGAGGCACAGGCATTAAGGCAAGAGTTAGAGAGGCAGCGACGGCTGCTGGGGTCTGTACAGCAGGATCTGGAGAGGAGCTTGCAGGATGCCGGCCGCAGGGACCCAGCTCGTGCTGGCTTGGCTGAGCTGGGCCACAGATTGGCCCAGAAACTGCAGGGCCTGGAGAACTGGGGCCAGGACCCTGGGGTCTCTGCCAATGCCTCAGAGGCCTGGCACCAGAAGTCCCACTTCCAGAATTCTAGGGAGTGGAGTGGAAAGGAAAAGTGGTGGGATGGGCAGAGAGACCGGAAGGCTGAGCACTGGAAACATAAGAAGGAAGAATCTGGCCGGGAAAGGAAGAAGAACTGGGGAGGTCAGGAGGACAGGGAGCCAGCAGGAAGGTGGAAGGAGGGCAGGCCAAGGGTGGAGGAGTCGGGGAGCAAGAAGGAGGGCAAGCGACAGGGCCCGAAGGAACCCCCAAGGAAAAGTGGTAGCTTCCACTCCTCTGGAGAAAAGCAGAAGCAACCTCGGTGGAGGGAAGGGACTAAGGACAGCCATGACCCCCTGCCATCCTGGGCAGAGCTGTTGAGGCCCAAGTACCGGGCACCCCAGGGCTGCTCAGGTGTGGACGAGTGTGCCCGGCAGGAGGGCCTGACTTTCTTTGGCACAGAGCTAGCCCCAGTGCGGCAACAGGAGCTGGCCTCTCTGCTAAGAACATACCTGGCACGGCTGCCCTGGGCTGGGCAGCTGACCAAGGAGCTACCCCTCTCACCTGCTTTTTTTGGTGAGGATGGCATCTTCCGTCATGACCGCCTCCGCTTCCGGGATTTTGTGGATGCCCTGGAGGACAGCTTGGAGGAGGTGGCTCTGCAACAGACAGGTGATGATGATGAAGTAGATGACTTTGAGGACTTCATCTTCAGCCACTTCTTTGGAGACAAAGCACTGAAGAAGAGGTGAGCAGCTGTTGGGGAGTTGGGTCGGGTGGGACAGAGGCAGTTGGGAGGATGTGAAGAGCAAGGATCATTAGTTTGAGTATCCTTACTTTTGGTCCCCAGCTGGCTTCCCTTAGAGAAGGCATTCAGGTCCGCTTCCTTTCTTCCCTTGAGGATAGGAAGCTGCCTGTGCCCACCCCAGAGTGGTCCTGAGCAGTCCCCTTTTGGGCAGGGGAATTCTTTCTCCTGAGTTGCCCTGCCCTACCTCTACCTGCATGGCCCAGGGGACGAGGGAGATCCCCATCTTCCTGTCTCCCCGACTGGAGCCTTTATCCTGGGAGACCAGGTTTTTCCCACATATGCTTGGCGGTGCCTGCTCAAGTCAGCTTCACTGGGAGGAGCAGGGTCCTCTCTCCTTGGGGAACCCGTTTTCATTGCATGGTATTGTCCCCTAAAGGCCTCTTTCTCCCCACAGGTCAGGGAAGAAGGACAAGCACTCACAGAGCCCAAGAGCTGCGGGGCCCAGGGAGGGGCACAGCCATAGCCACCACCACCACCACCGGGGCTGACGCCCTGCCCCACAGGGAATGGCCTTGGCCTGGCCCAGCCCAAGATCCCAGCGTTATCTAACTCCTGGAGGGTGGACTCTGTCCTGGCTTGTTTGGTGTCCTCAGATATCTTTCACACAGTAGAGCAAAATCACCAGCCCTGCACTGATGTCACTTTATGTAGAAAAAGGCCTTAGCTGGACCTGCGTTGCCGTCTATGCAAATGCATGCAAATACTCCAGGCCCTGGGATGTGGGCTTGTGTTTTGTCACTGTGAAGGGGGAGATGGGAGAGGAGCCTGTTTTGGGGTGGGGTCTGGGGAAGGCAATCTGATTCTGAAGCTAAAGAGCTTTCATCCTCTTGAGTGTATGTCCCCATAGTGGGCCCCTTGACCCACATGCTGACCGGTGCCTTGGGATTTGACTAGAGTTGCTGGCTCGAGGCCCAGCACGAGGACTTACCCTGGGGTTTTGTTAGGTTTGGAAGCAGCTGTCCCTAGGGGGTGAAGTCCCCCCCCCCTTTTTTTTTTACCCCTGCTTCTCCCACGGCTTCACCTCCCTATGTGAACTGTAGACTCAGATCCCAATAAAGTGCTGTTGCAGCTATGATGCTAGGTGGTTTCTAAGCACAGGGGACACCCCACACCCCCTGCCTGAATGGATGGGTCCATCCCAGGCACTGGTACTTGCCCCCTTGTTCTGTATCCCCCTTTGCCCTTGCCTTGCCCTTCCAACAAACCCTAGGCCCTTGAGAAGCTGATACTTCTCCTTTTGCTCACAGCTGCCTTGGCCCCAACCCTGGGAGATGTAGCAAATTGAGTGTGGGTTTTGGAGTCTGAGCCTCGGGCTCAAATCCAGGCTAAGTAATCTTGGGCAAGTTAATCTCTGGGAACTTTGGGTTTCTTATCCTCAAAAAAGGCGATGGAAGGGCTGGGGAAGTGATTAAATAAAGCAATGCAAGAAAAATGCCTCTCCTGTTTTGGGCACTCAAAAGTTATTGCCTTCTTTAGGGAAGGGTGTGGAGGAGGGAAAAGAACCCAGGCCCAGAAGGAAGAGCTTCTGGGGCTGGGGAGGTGAGGGAACCACTAGGTGGCACCCTGGCTCCATTTTGCTCCAGACCTCGCCTCTCCCACTACTCACTGTCCCCAAAATCTCAGACCCTACCCCACTGACCCCAGCGCCTGCTCCACTGGCCAGCTCTCCCAGGATGACCAGACTCCCCTTGGCTATTCTCTAGGAAGTCCTTCCTGAGATCTAACCTTAGTCCCTTCGGCAATACACTGGGCTTTTTGACGACCCTGGAAATACCCAGGAAGTACAGGAGACAGAATAATGTGGTGTGACTGCTCAGGCAGGAGGCGGGGGACTACAGGTTCTAGAAGGGGCTGTAACTGATTTCTGTATTATTTAGCAAGCGAATATGTAACTCTGTTTAAGGGCTTAAAGGTATTAGCTCATTGAATTCATGTGTGGGTGGGGCAGGGGTTAGGGCAGGCTGGGGATGGAACAAGGACCACTAATTCAGCAAACATTTATAAAGTCTATTGTGTACTAAACAGAGAGGCACTGGGAATACAGAGGCACCTTAAGAAGCCTAAAGTTGGGTCGGGTGCCGTGGCACACACCTATAATCCCAGCACTTTGGGAGGCCGAGGCGGACGGATTGCCTGAGCTCAGCAGTTTGACACCAGCCTGGGCAACACGGTGAAACTCCGTCTCTACTAAAATACAAAAAATTAGCCAGGCGTGGTGGTGGGCGCCTGTAGTCGCAGCTACTTGGGAGGCTGAGGTAGGAGAATCACTTGAACCTGGGAGGCGGAGGTTGCAGTGAGCTGGGATCGTGCCACTGCACTCCAGCCTGGGCGACAGAGCAAGACTCTGGCTCAAAACAAAACAACAACGACAACAACAAAAAACAGAGAAGCCTATAGTCCAGTGGAAACTTTCTACAGCAGGAGGAGCTGCAGTTAGATCTAAGGAAGAACTTCCTTTCAGGCAGAAGGTCAGTGATATGGGCTGGGGAGGCTTAGGATTTGGTACCCAGGCCTGTGAACCACTGCTCCTTGAAGAAGCCTAGTTTTACCCTGTTCACATTGCTCACCTTCTGTAGGTGCTCAAAATTCTTTCTGCCTGAACAGCTGACTGGTAAAGTTGGGTTGCTGAGAGACAGATTCAGGCTAGAAGGTAGGTAGGATTCAGTGTCCTGGGGCAGGTGGCTGGGCCTGGGAAAGGGGATACAAACTGGCCTACCTGAGTTCCCAGAGGGTGGTGACTCTCACTGTGGCCCCTTGGGGCTTCTCAGTTTCATTTTTAGGGCTCATTTCCTTCGTTTGCATAACGAACGCTCAGGGAGGCTGCCAGGTTCCCCTAAGCCCCCTCCTGTTCCTTACCCACTCAGGAAGTAGATATGCTGAGCTGGAGGTTTCTGAAGCTGCTGAATCAGGAAGAAAAAGCCACGAACCCAAGGGGTATGTTGGGGAGGGCTGGGATGCCAGTGACATTGGCTGCTCTGATCGCCCTCTCTCTGGGATGCCCCTGGGAGGCGATCCTCGCACTCATCACAGGCCACGAGGCCCCTCTCTCTAACACACCCATGCAGCACTGGTGGTGAGGAGGAGCCCAGGGTCCAGGTCTTTGGATGATCTCCTGACCATGGGCCCAGTGTGTAGAGATGAGTCCAGTGAGGCTAGAGCCAAGGGACAGCATTCCCTCCTTCCCACAGGGCTTGGGGATAGCTCTGGCCTGGGCAGGGCTTCGGGGAGCTTGTGGGTAGACTCACTGGATTTCACCACGTGTCTGGCCTCCCAGGGTTTGGGCTGGGCTCTTCCAGTTTCAGCACTTGGCATTTTTAGCACTTGGCTTTCTGCCTTTTCCGCTGGGAGCTCCCCAAGCTTGCCCAAGTAGGGCCTGCTTCCCTGAGAGCTGAGCTCAGGGGTCCTTGGGAAGAATCACTAGAGTTGGGGGTGGCCTTCTTGGGCCTTCTACTCTCAAATGGAAAAATTCTATTTCCTTTGGCCAGTCCCAAAAACTCATTTCCTGGTAGTCCCCAGTCTGCATTCCCCCCTCCCGTCCTTATCTCTCACTCTTCAGCCTCACCTGCTTCCCAGGCTCCTTCAGCCACCCTTTCCCCAGTGCCCTCAGCCCAGCCTCTGCCACCCATGCCCTGTCTGGCCCTGTGCCTCCTCCAGGATCTCCCCCGTCTCCTGCTGCCTCCCCAGGTCTCCTAGGCCCCAGGCTTTCCCCATTGCCTGGCATTCACACCCATCCTGGGGTGACAGGTGGTGGAGACAGATGGGGTGGGTGGGTCATAGGTGGTAGTGGGTCACTTCGCTTCCCAGCCTGACCACCCCTATTGGCTTCTGGAAGGTCAGAGGCACATTGCTCCTTTTGAGAGTGGCTCCCAGCCTCGTCCGGCTGGGCCCAAGGACACACACTGGACTGGCTGGCTGTTGCCATGGGAACCTCCCAGGGTTATCCTGACACAGGAATGTCTCCTCATCCTGCCTTGTTCTGGCCCACAGATGTTCCTGGCCCCTTCACATGCTCACAGCAGGGGTCTGGTAGGGACACTGCAGGTTGCAGGGTAGGGGTGTGGAGGGCTGTTGCCTAAATCAGACAACAGGTTCTTCCCCTCCCCAACTCAGCTGCCTGAGCCACAGAAGCCCCTTGTTAAGCACTTATCTGAGTTCCCTGTCCCACCTCTCCCAGGTCTCCCTTAAGGTGGCCACCCATCTCTTTGGTAACCTTTGGCACCCAGGATAGGTGACTGCCACTCCCAAATGGAGAACAACAGTGAACCCCTTCCCCGCTCACCTGTTCTTCTGGCTGGGCCTGTTCCTGGCTCACCTGTTCCTGGGCCAGGGGGGCTCCCAGCCCAGATCTTTTCTAACCAGAGCTTTGACCTGAGCGAGATTTGAAGTCGGAAACCCCAGAGTGGCGGTCTCCACCGCTGCCCACCTGTGGGCCTTGGGCAAGAGGGCTCTCCTTGCTTAAGGGCTCAGCTTTCTCATCATTGAAGTGGAGACCACAGACTCTGCTCTCAGAGGCTGTCCCGAGGGTGAGATGAGTCAATGTAAGATACATGAAAAGGCTTTGCAAGCTAAAGGGCACTGAAACAGAGCAGTTATTTTTATTGTACTTAACCTCTAAGGGGGAAACTGGGAGCCACTGGGAGCTACTGATATGGGAGGAAAGGGTGTTGGTTCCCCGATGTGGCAGGAGCTGGCGGGAAAAGATGCTAACTAGCATTCAGGTCTCAATACTGTGCTAGATGCTGTGGGGCCCCCAATCCTTGCCCCGAGGCTAATTGGATTAGCTGCACACAAAGCAGAATTTTAATAGTACTCTCTTAATGGTGCCAGGAGCAGTCTGCCAACTGGGTGAAGAGGAAGAAAGGGGTGGCCTTTGAGTTGGATCTTGAAAGATAATAGGATTTCAGAGATGGGAGAATGGGGGAAGGTATTTCAGGCTAGGCAAAGGTGAGGCCTGAGGTAGGGGTGTTATAGCCTATAGCTAGATGGTTTACAGAGGGGGCAAATTCTGCCACAGGCAGCCTGCAGGTCTGAGGGGATGGCTACTGTAGGAAATGGGAGGGGTGCCACTAATCCTCACCATTCCCCCCACCCTCCACTTCCTCTCCAGAGCAGGGCCCCTTTGCAGGAGTTCTCACCAGCATGGGGCACTTACCTTCGCTCAGCCCCAGGGGAGGCATTCAGCAGAGGGGAGGGTCATCCATTGAGGTCATCACTGAGACTCTGTTCAAAATCAAAGGGACAGGTCATCTGGCTAGAGCAGGATAGGCAGACACCTGAAGCCACATGCTGTGGAGAGGAAAGTGCTAGATAGCTCCCTTTGGAAGGTCCATTGCCCATGGGTCAAACAGGCTGGCCATCAATGCTTGCTCATCTGGAATGACAGGACTAGTCCAGAAATAGTGGCATGAGGCCAGCAAAGGAACAGGCTGGTTGGGCGCTGTGGCTCATGCCTGTAATTCCAGCACTTTGGGAGGCTGAGATGGGAGGTTGGCTTGAGGCCAGGAGTTCGAGACCAGCCTGGGAAACATAGCAAGACCTTATCTCTACTAAAAATTAAAAAAAAAAAAAAAGTTTAACTCAGCATGGTGGCACACACCTGTAGTCCCAGCTACTCAGCAGGCTGAAGGTGGAAGGATTGCTTGAGCCCAGGACATCAAGGCTGCAGTGAGCTTATGATCCACCACTGCACTTCCAGCCTGGGCACAGAGTGAGACCCTGTCTCAAAAAAAGAAAAGAAAAGAAACAAGCCATGGCTGTCATCTAGGTGGATCATTAACTTTTCTTTTTTTTTTTTTTTTGAGATGGAGTCTCGCTCTGTTGTTCAGGCTGGAGTGCAGTGGCGTGATCTCTGATCTCCGCTCACTGCAAGCTCCACCTCCTGGGTTCACGCCATTCTCCTGCCTCAGCCTCCCGAGTGTAGCTGGGACTACAGGTGCCTGCCACCACGCTTGGCTGTTTTTTTTTTTTTTTTTTGTATTTTTAGTAGAAATGGGGTTTCACCGTGTTACCCAGGATGGTCTCGATCTCCTGACCTCGTGATCTGCCCGCCTCGGCCTCCCAAAGTGCTGGGATTACAGGCATGAGCCACTGCACCCGGCCACATTTAACTTTTTCCCCCTGGGTTGTGGAAGGCAGGCAGAGCATGTTATATAATGTAACCAGTTCCACCAGCTAGTGGACTTGGGAGGGAAGTGCTACTTTGGGGAGTATTTGAGCAAGTGACCTTGGAGGGTTGGGTGGATGAGCATGTGAGTTTGCAGGTTGAGCAGCTTCTGGTGATGACAAAGCCCAGGGTGTGTCCATAGGAGCTGGCCTCTGAGGAGGAGAGGGGGGAAAAGGCTTTGAACAGCCAGGGCCAAGGGATTGAGCAGCGGGGTGTTGGATGGGCTGGCCATGACCGTGATGTCACCGAGGATGATGACAGCAACTCTGTAGAAAAGGAGACTGGGAGCCAGTGGCTGAGTCTCAGAAAATGAGAATGAGGCTGGGCGCAGTGGCTTACACTGGTAATCCCAGCACTTTTGGAGGCTGAGGCCAGAGGACTGCTTGAGCCCAGGAATTCCAGACTAGCCTGGCCAACATAGCAAGACCCCGTCTGCATAAAGAAACAAAAGAAAATGAAAATGAACCACCAGGATTGCTGGGCTGCCAGTACTGAGGAAAGCAGGAGGGTAGCGCAGGCAGGTGGCATGAGCCTTAGAGGAACCATAGTTTTCCAAGAGGCAGGATGAGTAATGGTGTGGAAATTAAAATGGGGAGGAAGGGAGGCCATAGACTCAAAGCGGATGCTGAGGGATGAGGGCTGGGAGACTAAAGCCTCCACTTGAGACACCAGTAAGGGACAGTGGAGTTCAGTTGAGGCATACTAGGAAGCCTAGTATGGGGGAAGTTTTTTTTTATTTTTTGAGACGGAGTCTTTTTCTGTTGTCCAGGCTGGAGCGCAGTGGTACAATCTTGGCTCACTGCAACCTCTGCCTCCCAGGTTCAAGTGTTCTCATGCCTCAGCCTCCTGAGTAGCTGGATTGCAGGTGCCTGCCACCACGTCCAGCTATCCAGCTAATTTTTGTATTTTTAGTAGAGATGGGGTTTCACCATGCTGGCCAGGCTGGTCTCGAACTCCTGCCCTCAGGTGATCCGCCTTGGCCTCCCAAAGTGCGGAGATTACAGGCGTGAGCCTGGGGGAAGTTTTCTGATCGCTCACTAGGTATTCAGGGAGCTGGATCTCAGAGTCAGAGAGGGAGGTAAGGGGCGTGCATTGGGTCAGGTGAGGAAAGAGACTCCGGGAGTAAGTTCTGACTCCTTCCATGTGACTCAGGTAAAACAGGAGATGTGGACTTTCCGTGGAGGCCCAAATACATGTTTATTGAAGATGAGCTGGAAAATCTGATTCTGTGTTGAATGACGAAGTGCTAAGAATAAATAACAACCCCTTACATCTGGATGATACTTGAGAACTTACAAAGTATTTTATTGTACCTTGTCATATATTTTCTTCATTCCTTTCTTATTATAACCCTGGGAAGTGGGCCTTATCAGTGGTAAACTCAGAGTGACTTGCTAAGTGTCCAAGCTGGGACTGAAAATCCACTCTGTGCTGCCTTCTAGGGCGTTGATGAGTGCAGTGTTTTCTGGGTTGCTGAAAAAAAACAAAAAAAACCCCAAAAAACAAAAAAACCACCTTCTTAAGTCTGTTCTTTTTGCATCTGACCACTCTCCTGTGCCTCTTTTCAACATTCAGGAAATTAATGGTTTCTCCCTAAGTCTCCACACTACACTTTTTCTCTAGTGGAGGCAGTAATGAGTTGCAGGCTCTGTTCTGACATGCTCAGAAAAATGCAGGACGGCAAGTCATAGCCAAAAACAACTCGACGTACTCAGCTGGGGCAACCCGTCAGCTACTGCGGGAAGAGGCAGAACCGGGGATTCAGGGAAAGGACAGATTATTCTTATCCTGGCTCTCAAACTCCTGGCTGGGAGCCAGACTTCGGATGAAACCAGGCAATCTCATCTAGGGATTCAACGCTCCCTTACTATTGATGTTACCCACGCCGTTTGCTTCCGAAAACCTTTGGGCCGGAGGCTGCAGCTAGAAAAGCAATCAAAGGTTTCTCGCCGGGCTTAAAGGGCCACATCTTAGTGACGTCTCGGGTTATAAAATCTGCTTGACAATAAAATATCGTGTGCGCGATTCTGCTCCTCCCCCGACATGACGTGGCCAGACACGCCGCTCGCGTCAGGGCTGCCTTACGCCCCCAGGAAGACCCATTCCCACTCTGGGGCGCGCGCAGATTTGCTGTGGCACATGTACTATAACGCACAGGCAAAAGGGCAGTTTCCAAAACGTCTCCAACGTGATCTCACTCCAGAGATTTTTTTCCCTAAAGTTTTAGGGCTGCGCGGAAGGGAACATGGGGTTCACCTCAGGAAATTTCAGACGTCACCCCTCTCGGAGGAAGGTAGTCGCGTCCGGTTCCTCCCCGGGTGTCAGTTAAGCAGGCCCGGCTGTGAGCGAAGGTCCTGGGCGGGGCTGGACTGTTCTAAGTGAGTTCGGGTGGGGGAGCTTCACGAGGGGAGGCTGCCCTGTGAAGGAACCGCCTTTCTCTCCGCGTGTCTCACCCTTTTCTCCCCATATCTCTTTGGACATGAGCTGAGGGCACGGTCGCGGGCGGTCAGCCCTGTTCGCAGCTACGGCGAGGAGGGCCGCGATTGCTCCTTGTTGCCGCTCCGCTTAGTGGCCGCGTCCATTCCGCGCGGTGTCCCGATTTTAGGGGTAGGGAGAAGTGTCAGCTTCAGGCATCGCGAGGCGTGGCGGCCCCATGGCCCCGCTGGGAGGCGCCCCGCGGCTGGTACTGCTGTTCAGCGGCAAGAGGAAATCCGGGAAGGACTTCGTGACCGAGGCGCTGCAGAGCAGGTGTCCGTGAGGCGGGAAAGGTGGAAGGGGGAGCTCTCCGCATCACGTGACACGAGGAGTGCTTTTGGGTGTCACGGAGTGAGCTTTGGAGTACGGGTCGTCCGTTTGCAAGGCAGGAGGAGCACTGGGCTGGGGAAGGTGGAATGCCACCATTACATAAAACAGTAGTCTACACAGGCGAGCCTCAAAGAAGCAGGTGACCACCTCTCCAAAGACCTTCAGCTGCAGGTCTCTCTGAGAAGCATTAATAATGGTTCCCACCAAGGCACTTTCTATATACCAGGAGTTGGATACCAGCCTGGGCAACATGGCGAGACCCCGCCTCTACGAAAAATCCAAAAAGTAGCTGGGCGTGGTGACGCGTGCCTGTGGTCCCAGCTATTCAGGAGCCTGAGGTAGAAGAATCGCTTGAGCCCGGGAGGCGGAGGTTGCAGTGAGGCGAGATTGGCCACTGCACTCCAGCCTGGGCGACAGAGCGAGACCCTGTCTTAAAAAAACAAAACAAAACAAAACAAAAAACCCTCTTCACCTCTTTGTTAGGTACTGTGTGCCATTATTAGCATCTCCATTTCACAGGTGAAGAAACTGAGGCTCTTAAAAAGTTAAACAGGCCGGGTGTGGTGGTCATGTCTGTCACCCCAGCACTTTGGGAGACAGAGGTGCGAGGATGGCTTGAGAGCCCAGTAGTGGAGACCAGCCTGGGCAACACAGTAAGACCCTAGTCTCTACAAAAAAATGGAAAAGTTAGCCTAGTGCGATGGCGAGCACCTCTAGTCCCAGCTACTCAGGAGGCTGAGGTGGGAGGATCGCTTGAACCTGGGGGCTGCAGTGAATTGTAATCATGCTACTGTCCTCCAGTCCGTGCAGCAGAGCCTGAGACCCTGTCTCGAAGTAAAATAAAATAAAATAACATACGAAGTTAACAACAAAAAACCCTTGCTGGTCACAAAGTAAGTGGCAAATCCAGGATTCAAATTCAGCTTTGTGGTTCATGATGGGCATCTCAGCAATTAATATATAATTGAAACAAAAAGAAAAAAAACCCAAACAAATTCAGCTTTATCTTGCGCCAAGGAATGGTTTCTTTCTGTTTTATCTGGCTGCCTCCCCAAATAATAATACCTTTTGCACAGTGTTTTCTGTCAAAGCAAGACCTTCTGTGCAGGAGCATTTTGCTGAGACCTGGGCTAGGAGAGCAGAGGTTGGGGAGAAAGTGGGGCTCCTCTCCTCTTGAAGGCCAGTGTGATGGGGGTACCAGGAAGCTGCTTTTGGGTACCACGGGGGTTCTATGAAGGTGTGGGAGAGCCCAGAGCAGAGGTCACCACCTGAATTTTTCATCACTAAGTATCTCACCACCTTTTCCTAAGTTACATTTCTCCTCACCTCCAAACCCTGACGTCAAATAGTGGTCCGAAGCACAGGCTCTGGAATTAGACTGCTGGGAGGCAAACCCTGGCTCACTGTTGATTAGTGTGTGATCTTGTACACATCTGTCATTCACTCTGTGCGTCATGTTTTTTTTTTTTTTTTTTTTTTTTTGAGACGGAGTCTTGCTCTGTCACCCAGGCTGGAGCGCACCCAGGTTGCGGCTCACCGCAACCTCTGTCTCCTGGGTTCAAGCGATTTTCCTGTCTCAGCCTCCTGAGTAGCTGGGATTACAGGTGTGTGCCACCATGCCCAGCTAACTTTTGTATTTTTAGTAGAGACAGGTTTCACCATGTTGGCCAGGCTGGTCTGGAACTCCTGACCTCAGGTGATCTGCCCACCTCGGCTTCCCAGAGTGCTGGGATTACAGACATGAACCACCACCACACCTGGCCTGCGTCTCAGTTTTGTCATCTGTAAAATGGGGATGATAATAGGGTGGTTGTGGGGATTAAATGAGATAATGTGTGTGAAGGGCTTAGAATAATTATTGGCACCTAGCAGAGGTGCAGGAACTAAATGTTGGCTATATTTATTTTACCAATCTTGGCTTCGCTACTTGCAGTGTTGCTTTGGGGGAGTCAATCCTCCTTTCACAACCTCAGCTTCCTCATCTGAAACATGAAAATAAGAACACTTACAGCCAGGGCAACATAGTGAGACCCCCTCTCTACAAAAGATAAAAAAAATTAGCTGGGTGTGGTGGTGCATGCCAGTAATCCCAGATACTGAGGAGGCTGAGGTGGGAGGATTGCCTGAGCCCAGGAGTTCAAGATTGTAGTGAGCTGTGATCATACCACTGCACTCTAGCCTGGGTGACAGCAAGACCCTGACTCTTAAAAAACCAAACCAAAACAAAACAAAGAACACTTATCGCTGGGTGCAGTGGCTCACGCCTGTAATCCTAGCACTTTGGGAGGCCGAGAAGGGTGGATCATTTGAGCTCAGGAGTTCAAGACCAGCCTGACCAACATGGTAAAACCCTTCTCTACTAAAAATACAAAAATTAGCGGGACGTGGTGGCGCGGGCCTGTAGTCCCAGTTACTTGGGAGGCTGAGGCAGGAGAATAGCTTAAACCCAGGAGGTGCAGGTTGCAGTGACCTGAGATTGTGCCACTGCATTCCAGCCTGGGCTACAGAGTGAGACTCAGTCTCAAAAAAACAACAAAAACAAAAAACAGCACTTATCTTCCCGTGTGTTAAGTGTATTGTGAGCATCTCAAGGCTAGAACAGGAAGCATGTATCATTCACATTTGTATCACCTAGATCCAAATATGGTACCCAATAAATGGTTGGTTAAGCCAGGAGGCAGAGGTTGTGGTGAGACGAGATGGCGCCACTGCACTCCAGCCTGGATGACAGAGTGAGACTGTGTCTCAAAAAAGAGAAAAAAAGAAGGGCCGTGTGCGGTGGCTCACGTCTGTAATCCCAGCACTTTGCGAGGCTGAGGCGGGCGGATCACGAGATCAGGAGTTTGAGATCAGCCTGGCCAACATGGCAAAACCCCGTCTGTACTAAAAATACAAAAATTAGCTGGGTGTAGTGGCAGGCGCCTGTAATCCCAGCTACTTGGGAGGCCGAGGCAGGAGAATCGCTCAAACCTGGGAGGCGGAGATTGCAGTGAGCCGAGATCGCGCCACTGCACTCCAGCCTGGGTGGTGGAGCAAGACTCCGTCTCAAAAAAAAAAAAAAAAAAAAAAGGGGTTGGTTAAGTAAATTAAATCATGAATGAGTTATTTTTATTTTTATTTTCATTTTTGAGATGGATTTTCGCTCTTGTTGCCCAGGCTGGAGTGCAATGGGGCGATCTCGGCTCACTGCAACTTCCACCTGCTGGGTTCAAGTGATTCTCCTGCCTTAGCCTCCCGAGTAGCTGGGATTACAGGCATGCGCCATCATGTCCGGCTAATTTTATACTTTTAGTAGAGACAGGGTTTCACCGTGTTGGTCAGGCTGGTCTCAAACTCCTGACCTCAGGTGATCTGCCTGCCTCAGCCTTCCAAAGTACTGGGATTACAGATGTGAGCCACCACACCTGGCTTTTGTTTCAGTTTTTTAAATTTGCTTTTCTTATTTCATTTTTTTGAGACACGGTCTCACTCTGTCTCCCAGGCTGGCATACAGTGGTACAATCATGGCTCACTGTAGCCTGGAACTCCTGGGCTCAGGAATGCTCCCACTTCAGCCTCTGGAGTAGCTGGGAGTACAGGCACATGCTGCCATGCTCAGCTAATTTTTAAATTTTTTGGTGGAGATGGTATCTCTGGGTCTTATTGTGTTGCCCAGGCTGGTCTTGAACTCCTGGCCTCAAGCACTCCTCCTGCCTTGGCCTCCCAAAGTGTTGGGATTACAGGTGTGAGCCACCATGCCCAACCAGTGAATTAATAAATGATATATGTTATGGTGACCAAGTCAGTGGAGACAGATACCTCTGGCTGTGAGAGAATTAGTTTAGGGTCTGGGCAATAACCTAATCCAGCTAGAATATTGCGCGCCTGTTCACAATGTAATTAGCACTTTATAGGTTTTACCTGTTAGTTTCAGGGCTCTTCTATATTCATTAGAGTTTCTTCATAATCCTGTGTGGGAGACAGAACAGAAAGTGTTATCCCCATTTTCCGATGAGGAAACAGGATCAGGGACATTGAGACCTACCAAAGTTACATAATACCAGTAGTAGAAATGGGACTTCAACACAGGCCTCTTGACTCCCTTTCTGGGACCTGGAAGCTCCTGGAAATTCTAGGCTAACTGGATTCTGATCTCCCTGTCCTGCAGACTCGGAGCTGATGTCTGTGCTGTCCTCCGGCTCTCTGGTCCACTCAAGGAGCAGTATGCTCAGGTAGGTGGTGCTTTGTGGCATCCGGTGTGTTGGGTGGGGCCGGCTCCAGGACTTTGGAGCTGTGGCTGCTGCCTGAGTCACTGGCATGATTCCCGTCACCACTGCTGGCAGGGTGGTGGCCAGCTCTTGGTTTTCTGTGAGTGGACCTTTCGGGGGCATTTTCAGCTTATATTTCTTTCCTAATAGCCTCCCTCCCTTCAGAGTGAGTTCAGGAAGGTGTGCCCAGGAAAGGCTGTCGACACTCGAGTTGGCAGCTCTGATGCTGTGTGATTAGTAAGGACCTGCCTGTGCCTCCTCACACCACCCACTCACTCAGCTGGCCTGACACAGCCCCTAGAACTTTGCTCCTAGAAATTTAGTACAGGCCGAGCACGGTGGCACACGCCTGTAATCCCAGCACTTTGGGAGGCCGAGGCAGGTGGATTGCTTGAGTCCAGGAGTTAGAGACCAGCCTGGCCAACATGGTGAAACCCCATCTCTGTTTCTTTAAAAAAAAATTTTTTTAAAAGTAAACAACAACACACAAAAAAGAAATTTAGTCCTAAAAGTTGTCAAAATATATCATTAAGTGAAAAAAAAAAAAAGCCAATACCAAGATGTGGAACAGTGTGTAGAGAATGCTACATTTGTCTAAAACTGAAGAGGCACTTTGTGACCAAGAATTGTAAAAGAATTCTAAATATATCTGCTCATATATTTGGCTATTTAACAAATATTTACAGGGTGCCTGTCTCATGTTCAGCACTGTTTCAGGTGCCTGGGATGTGTTCCTGCACTGCATGGGAAAGACAGGTTCGAAACCGTACCATTGGTTGCCCCCAGGGAGGGGACAGGGTGAGAGAGAGATTTTCGACTGTAAATTAATGTGTATCTTTGAATTTTGAACCACATGGATTAAAAAAAATAGGATCGTTAAAATAGAATTAAAAAAATAAGTCAATAGGAACTCTCAGAATCTTAGACTTCAGAAAGGGAACTTGGAAGGCAAGATCAGCCTCCCACATGGTGAAGAGCCCTCTTGTCGCCCACATTTTGCCCTTGACCTCTAGGTGCACCCTTCTGGGACGTGTGCTTTGGCCCCTCAATTGGCCAGAGTGTGGTTTCCGGAACCACATAAAATGAATTGTCCCCCCTTCTATACGCCATCTTTGCCTCCATGGGAAGCATTGGGTCATCTCTCACCAGCTGAACAGACCCATTCACAGGGTGGCAGCCTGAGGAATTGTAAGAATAACTAAATCAAGTGGTTTATTTTTTTTTCTTTTTGAGACAAGGTCTTGCTCTGTAGCGCAGGCTGGAGTGCAGTGGCGCATAATGGCTCACTGCAGCCTTGACCTCCTGGGCTCAAGTGATCCTCCCACTTGAGCTTCCCAAGTAGCTAGGAATACAGGTGCATGCCACTATGCCTGGCTAAGTTTAAAATTTTTTTTTGTAGAGATGGGAGTCTCATTATGTTGCCCAGGCTGGTCTCCAACTCCTGGGCTCAAGCGATCCTCCCACTATGGCCTCCCAAAGTGCTAGGATTTGGGCAGGAGCTACTTTACCTGGCCTGGTTTTCAAAAATTTTAAGCAGCATTCTTTCCCAAATGAAACTGGATACAGAATTTCTTTGTATCCAGGAGACAGACTGGGAGCGACTCTGCAGGGTGGTGGGGTGGTGGGGGGGGGATGGGAGGAAGGAAGGGGTGAAGGGGAAGGCACTGAGCCTTCCCTAGTGGGGCCTAGGCACTTCCAAAGGCCTCCCAGGAGCACTTTCAAAACTGATCTTCCAAAGTTCCCAGATAGGTCTTGCTTCTGTCCTACTGAGTCAGACTGGTGGGGTTGGGTGGGGGGCGGGAGGAAGAAGGAGCAGGAGTTTGCATTTTTATTTATTTATTTATTTTATTTATTTATTTGAGACGGAGTTTCGCTCTGTCGCCCAGCCTAGAGTGCAGTGGCACGATCTTGGCTCACTGCAACCTCCACCTCCTGGGGTTCAAGCAGTTCTACTGCCTTAGCCTCCTGAGTAGCTGGGATTGCAGCCATGGGTGACCACGCCCGGGTAATTGTTTTGTATTTTTAGTAGAGACATGGTTTCACCATATTGGTCAGGCTGGTCTTGAACTCCTGACCTTGTGATCTGCCCACCTCGGCCTCCCAAAGTGCTGGGATTACAGGCGTGAGCCACTGTGCCTGGCCAGTTTGCATTTTTAAAAGCTCCATGGAAGACTCTGATAGGCCAGACTGCCCTTGCTCTGTGGAAGTCCAGCACCACTCTATCCCCCACTCCCATTAAAAAACAAAACCAAAATGAAATGTTCATGCATTGATTTCCTAAGTCACAAGAAGAAATATAACCAACAAGTAGACCACAACGCTCCTGGAGGGAAATTGGTTCAGGAGCAGGAGGTGGCTACTGACCTCCTCTCGCAGCAAGGGGAGCAGGTGGGTGATCAAGAAATTGAGAGCCTGAGGGGAGAATGTCTTGTTGCAGTGAGTTCATGGAGGAGCCAGAATCTGAACGAGGTGATGCTTTTCAGACCCCTCCTATCCTGGATCCCTTTGGATGGACCCCTCTGCTTGGAAAGGGGAGAAAGGAGTTCCCCAGGGTGGTCAGAGTAACCTCTCCTGCCTTGGGGGTCCTCTGGGTGTGGGAGGCCTTGCAAGTGCCCAGAGCCAGATGGAGTGATGCTGTTTCAGCAAAGGCGCCAGGAATTTGGGGATGGGAAGGGGTAAGGGGGAGAGAAAGGAGACACAATCTCCGTGGGATTTGGGATGGGGGGAAACAATGCTAGTGGGAGGACATGGAGTGCAGGATTTTTTTTCCCCCCTCAGATTTCCCACTTTAGTTGAAGGCTAAGCCTTTGCCCAGGGGATGCAAACTAATTTCAGGATTAGTTTAAGCCAGAAATAATTGGGAAGGTAAAACTTGCAAAAGAGAAACCACGCCACATATTTCAAAGACAAATTGAAACAATTTCTGGATTATCCCCAGACCTTTCTTCTGTCTACCAGTGATCGGGATTTCTTAGTTGCTGAGGCTCTTTCCCTTGCAGACCTTTGTCCTGGCTGAAACCTCATTAATCCTTGCATCAGCCCTGGGGGAGGCAGGTGAGGGTGAGGGATGGCTCTTCCGCTGTTTTAGGAGAGACCACTGAGGTTGAAAGGCCGGTGACGTAGACATAATGTCCTTTGGGCAGGAGCATGGCTTGAACTTCCAGAGACTCCTGGACACCAGCACCTACAAGGAGGCCTTTCGGAAGGACATGATCCGCTGGGGAGAGGAGAAACGCCAGGCTGACCCAGGCTTCTTTTGCAGGAAGATTGTGGAGGGCATCTCCCAGCCCATCTGGGTAAGAGGGCTCCATGGCAGCATGAAGAACACCTGTTTCCCTAGCTCTTCGCTGTGTCCATCTCTCTCTGTCTCCACTGCCACCATCCTGGCCCAAGCCCCCACCATTTCTGGCCTGGACAGTCGCAGTAGCCTCCACACTGGTCTCTAGCTGTGGCTCTTGCCCTCTGTGGTCTATTCATTACACAGTAGCCAGACTGACCTTTTATTATTTATTTATTTATTTATTTATTTTTGAGATGGAGTCTCACACTTGTCACCTGGGCTGGAGTGCAGTGGCGCAATCTTGGCTCACTGCAACCTCTGCCTCCTGGGTTTAAGTGATTCTTCTGCCTCAGCCTCCCAAGCAGCTGGGACTACAGGTGTCCACCACCACCCCTGGCTAATTTTTGTATTTTTAGTAGAGACGGGTTTTCACCATGTTGGCCAGGCTGGTCTCGAACTCCTGACCTCAGGTGATCCACCCACCTTGGACTCCCAAAATAGTGGGATTACAGGTGTGAGCCACTGCGTGCGGCCCAGACTGACCTTTTAAAAACGTGAACCAGGTGATGTCACTCTTCTGTTTAGAATACTTTGGTGGCTTCCCATTGTGCTCATGAACAAAATGAAAATCCTTCACATGAACTTCTGGGCCTTGTGTGATCCAGTTTCTGCTACTTTTTTAGCCTCCTTACTCCTTAAGCTGTAGCAACACTGGCCTTCTTGGTCCTCAAGTCAGTCGAACTCCTTCTGGAATCAGGGCCTTTGCACATGCCCTTCCACCTGTCTGGACTGCCCTTTCTTTCTCTTTCCCTGGTTAGCTTCAGCTCAGTTGACATGACACCTCCACAGGGAAGCCTTCCCTAATATTCAGGTCTTAACTGGTGCTCCCTGGCAGGTGCTCCTATAGCACCCTACCCCTTTTCTTCCTCATTCATTCTGGCAGTGAATATTGAGTGTCTACTTCTGCCAGGTGTGGTTGCATGTTGTGGGGATATATTGGTGCAAAAGCGCAATGAAGTCTCTTCCTTCAGGGAGCTTACATTACAGCTGAGGGTGGCAGGGAGATAGGCACAGAATAAATACAGAATATATCAGGCAGTGGTAAATACTAAGGAGTAAAATAAAGTAGGCCTAGGATATGAGGAGAGATAGGGAAGCGTTGCTGTTTTATTAAGGGTGCCTGGGAAGGCTACACTGATATGATGATGTTTGAGCAAGACCTGAAGGAAATAAGGGATAACTGAATGGATATTTGGGGAAGTAGCTTTCCAGAGAGAGGGAGGAGGAAGTGCAGAGGCTTGAGTGGTGAGTGTGCCTGGTGTGTCTGAGGACAAGCCAGGTGGCCAGAGTGGGTGAGGGTGAGTGGTGGAAGGTCAGGTCAGACTTCCCAGGGCGGACCTTTGGGAGAGCTGGGATTTTATTCTGAGTGAGATGGGGAGTCACTACAGGGTTCTAAGCAGAGGAGAGACATGATCTGATTTCAGATTGAGAATCCTGGCCATAGCTGCTGTGGGGAAGATGGGAGCAGAAGCACAGGGGCCGAGTGGAGGACTTTCCTGTGTGTTTTTTTTTTTTTTTTTTTTTTTGAGACAGAGTCTCACTCTTGTCACCAAGGCTGGAGTGCGATGGCGCGATCTCAGCTCACTGTACCCTCTGCCTTGTGGGTTTAAGCGATTCTTGTGCATCAGCCTCCCGAGTAGCTGGGATTACAGGCATGTGCCATCATGCCCAACTAATTTTTTTTGTATTTTTAGTCGAGACGGTGTTTTACCATTTGGCAAAATTTGAACTCCTGACCTCAAGTGAACCACCCACCTCGGCCTCCCAAAATGCTGGGATTACAGGCATGAGCCACCATGCCTGGCCAGGACCTTTCTGTAACAGACAAAATGACTATGGTTGGGGCGCAGAGGGGAGCAAAGGTAGAGTGGAGAGAAGGGGTCAATTTTGCGTGTATTTTGAAGAGAAAACCAACAGGATTTGCCCTTGGGTTGGCTGTGGGGTGTGAGAGACTATACCAAGGATTTTGTTCTGAGCAGGTGGACAAATATAGAATTATCATTTTCTAAGACAGGGAAGGTGGGGAGGAACAGGATTGGAGAGGAAATCAGGAGTTGAGTTTCAGCCGTGTTGAGGTTGAGACACTTGTTGACATACACTGTAATCACTTGGTTATTTGATTACTGAATACTTGTTCAGTGTCTCCCACTAGACTGTAAGCTCTGAGAGGGCAGGCACAGGGTCTGTTTTGCTTACCAGTCTAGCCTTAGCACCTAGCACAGTGACCAGCGTACAGTAGGTACTTACTATAATACTTGCTTAATTGGATCAATGAACTTGTCAGCAGCACTGCCTGACATGTAGTCAGCACTCAGTGGCGTATGTTCAATAAATGAATGAATCCGTGAATAGTGAGTCTAGCTGCTGACATGCTCACGATGATGGGGGGTAGAGCCACACCCCACACTGCCCTGGGTTCTGTAGTCCTCCCACCTCCCCTCACTTCTATCATCCTGTCCTGTTGGTCACCTGTCTGTCCCTCTCCTGCAGCTGGTGAGTGACACACGGAGAGTGTCTGACATCCAGTGGTTTCGGGAGGCCTACGGGGCCGTGACGCAGACGGTCCGCGTTGTAGCGTTGGAGCAGAGCCGACAGCAGCGGGGCTGGGTGTTCACGCCAGGTGAGCCACTCTATGTGTAGGGCACAGGAGGACACAGGCTACCCACCCTGTGGTTTGTCTCCCGGGCAGGCCTGGGGGAAGTGAATGAGGGATGATAAAGGAGAATCTGAGGCCTCCTGATTAGGGAGTAGCATGGTGGACAGAATCCTGAGGGTCAAGGTTCCCTTGGCTTAACCTAGGCTATCTTCTCATGGCCAGTGGGCTGCTTTGGTGGTCTGGCTGGGACCCACCCCCATGATTCTTCACCTTTGCTTTCCAGCCCAGTAGGGGCTGACAGTGGTCAGGGGCAAACCTGACAAAGCTCACTTCTGTTTAACACAGTAGTGGAGTTAGAAGTTAGTAGTGGAGAGGAAGTTCTGCTGGGAGCTTCAGTGGTGCAAGCCCAGGACCCGCTCTGTGGGCTTCAGAAGCACAGCTCAGGCTTCCTTCCTGCCCTAGATCACTGTGACTTGGAGCAGTTCAGATACAATGGGTATGACTACTACTAATGCTGCTCATTTCTGGGGCACTCACATGTCCAGGCCTGTGCTAAGCATTTTATATGCACTGTCTCACTTTACCATCAAAACAGATTCAGCAGGTAGATGCTGTTATTAGTTTACCCATGGTTGGATGAGGCCCTGGCCTGAAAGGTTAAGTCTCTTTCCCAGGGTCACAAAGAGTGAGAGGAGGAGCTGGCCTCCTGACCCTCTGCTTCTGACTCCAGCACATGCTGCCTCCTGAGGGGATTGAATCAGACAGATTTAGGGATAGAAAAGGACACAACCAGCTTGACAGAAAATGAAAACACAGTGCCCTTTTGGGTTGTGTGTGGTTTTAGATGACCCGATTCACCCTCTGTAGGCAGTAGCAAGTGAAGGATTAAGTCAGGAGGGATCAGCTGAGAGGCCCAGGTGGCTATGGGCTACTGAACCTGCCATCACAGTGTTTCAGGGGTAGGGAGGTGCCTTCTGGGTGGGTAGCCCTTGGCTCTGGGGTAGCAGAGGAGAGGCCGGGAGGGCCCACTCCAGTTGGGGTTAGCAGGCCTTGATGCCTGCTGTCTGTCTGGAGGGCTGAGGCCTGACCTCGCCATGCTTCCTTCACAGGGGTGGACGACGCTGAGTCAGAATGTGGCCTGGACAACTTTGGGGACTTTGACTGGGTCATCGAGAACCATGGAGTTGAACAGCACCTGGAGGAGCAGTTGGAGAACCTGATAGAATTTATCCGCTCCAGACTTTAGTCACTAGGTTCTAGGAGTGAGCTGGGGCCTGCTGAGGTGGGGGTGGGGCTGACTCTGCAAAATGGGGGTGTCCCCCGATCCTGGCTGAGGTGAGGAACAGACAGAGGGGGGTCTAGATTCTGAGGGGGTTGGTGGATATTGGGCAAGGCAGGAAACCTCTGGAGACCTCATTTTCTCCATGGGGAAGACAGCCATGCTCTTCAGGAGGAGACTTCAGGGGCAAAGGAGGATGTCTTGGCTGTGCTTGAAGGCGAAACCCTGCCATATCCCCAGTGCCAGTCCCCTCAGCCTGTGGCGGCCTTGCATCCTGACTGGATGTTCTCAGCCCCTTGTTCTGGGCAAGAACCCAGAGCTCCCCAGTGTGGATACTAATAAACCTCTTGGAGCACACTCTCAGAGCTGCTTGTCTCTCATTTCCTTGATGCCAAGCTGGCCTGAGTGGGGTTTAGAAGGCGTGAGGGTGTCATGGTGGCTGGAGGGTCCCTGTTCCACCTCCCACCTGGCTAGAATGTATCCTGCAGAGGTTGACCTATGCTGCACCCCACAGGCAATTGGCCTGTTTATGTTGGAGGTGGGATTGGGTTGAGGCCCTTACCCTCTGGTATAGCGCCATGAAAGGCTGTGATCCATAGAAAGTGCCACCAGCAAGTGCCCCCTCCCCCCGCTCTTTTTTTTCTTTGAGACAGGGTCTTATTCTGTCACCCAGGCTGGCATGCAGTGGTGTGATCATAGCTCATTGCAGCCTGACCTCCTGGGCTCAAGCAATCCTGCCTCAGCCTGCCAAGTAGCTGGGTCTACAGGCACACACCACTATATTTGGCTAATTTTTTTCGTTTTTAGTAGAGACAGGGTTTCGCTATGTTGCCCAGGCTGGTCTTGAACTCCTGAACTTAAGCAATGCTCCCACCTTGGCCTCCTAAAGTGTTGGGATTACAAGTGCGAACCATTACCATGCCTGGCCCTGCCCTTGTAATTTATATAGCCTTTTATAATTTCCAAATTTCTTCTAGATTCTTCACAGCTACCCCCTGAAACGGGCGAGGATAGGATTTTCATCGCATTTAGCAGATGCCAAGAACTCAAAGAAGTGAAACAACTTCTCCAGGGTTAGAGGGCTTAGTAAGTGTCAGTGCTGTGTGGAACCCAGGCCACTTGACTCCTGACCAGGCCCCTTCTGCACATTCCTATGGTTGTGGTACAAAGTCCCAAGGCTCCTTGCTGTCCCCAGGCCAAGCCTAAGCCCTCCAACTCTGGCCCTGGCTTCGTAAT
This sequence comes from Pan troglodytes, assembly GCF_028858775.2. NCBI lineage: Eukaryota > Metazoa > Chordata > Mammalia > Primates > Hominidae > Pan > Pan troglodytes. The sequence continues at coordinate 94,268,841 of NC_072398.2, forward strand.
CCTCCCACAAATTTTGTTCTCACAAATAAGGGGACAGCCAAAGAAATTACACTTTCAGTGTGACCCAGACTGAATCTTGTTTCTGCCCAGATCTCCTCTGCTCTGCTGCCATCATCCTTGCTGGGTGCCAGGCACTGGGGACATAAAGATGAATAGGTCACAGGACTGTTCCTTAAGGAACTCTTGACCTCAATGAGAAATAGACACCCTCCAGGTGCCCAGGAACCTGAAGGCAGTGCCAAAGACAACTTCAGTTCTCTGGGAAGGAGAGTGGGCTTCCATGACACCCAGGCCTGCCGTGCCCGGGTGAGCACTGACGCCTTGTCCCAGGGGCACTGCCATTGCTGCTTGGAAATCCCTCTCTGGAGCTGGGAGCAAATGATTGTGAACAATCCCAGTCATGGAAATGTCCAAAAGTCACTGGGGCCAACTCTGATGAATGTGGGAGGCAAAGTTTTTGGGTTACAAACCTTAACGAGTATAAAGAAGTCGATTAGGGGCTGGGGTGGGGTGGCTCATGCCTATAATCCCAGCACTTTGGGAGGCAGAGGAGGGTGGATCATTTGAGGTCAGGGGTTCAAGACCAACCTGGCCAACATGGCAAAACCCCGTCTACCAAAAATACAAAAATTAGCTGGGCATGGTGGCAGGTGCCTGTAATCCCAGCTACTCAGGAGGCTGAGGCAGGAGAATTGCTTGAACCTGGGAGGCAGAGATCTTGCCACTGCACTCCAGCCTGGGCGACAGAGCGAGACTATCTCTGAGAAAAAAAGAAGGGCAGGAAGGACACAATCAAACCAGGGAGAACATAGAGTCCACGGGGCCAGCTAAGAGGCTTCTGCAAGATTCCAAGCAAGAAGTAGCACAGGCCGAAGGAGAGAGGGTCACTGGAAAGCAGATGGGTTGGTCGTGGCATTCAACCTTGTTTCTGACCCAGCCCACCTGATACCGGGCATATTCCCATCAGTGAAACTGGCTCACTGCCTGAAGGGGAGCAGAGGTTCCGGGCACAGGAGCCCTGTCAGAACCTCCGGGTTGGAGGTGAGGAAACACCTACTGCATGACATCATTACCTGCTTGATTCCAGCATGTCTTCTGTAGTCCTGTCTCACCATGCATTCAATCACATCCACTTGCTGAGCACCTGCTGTGGCTCTAGGAGCTAGGGACACAGCTACAAGAGAGACATGGGCCCTGCCATCACGGAATTTACCTTTCAGAAATAATCCTAGACAGGGTAGGTTCCACAGAACTTGGGGACCGATTAGCCACAGCAGCTGGGGAGATGGAGGAGTTCAAACTTGTGCCAGAAACCCTGGGTTTTATCGCCTTCCCTGAAGGGGGTGTCTTCAGCATGTGGGAATGTGGTAGTACCTTCTCAGTTTGGAAGCCAGCGAATCCCTGCCTTCGTAGGCGATGAGGGTCAAAGCTCCAGATGGATGTGAACCTATCAAGTGTGGTACTAGAGTAAGGGTTGATGCAGACAGGGGGGTAGGGACTGGTGGGTCTCCTGTGCCCTCCGGGAGGGGTGCTGCCCTGCTTTCTTGGCTCTGGGTATTTAGAGGAGACACAGGATTATGACTTGGGAGCCAGTGGGTCTGTCTACCTGGTGACAGGTTGGTAGTGATGCCTTTTAAAATAGGAAGCCCAGTGTCTGCCGGATTCGAAGTTCATAATATATTTTTTTTTTTTTTGAGATGGAGTCTCGCTCTGTCACCCAGGCTGGAGTGCTGTGGCACAAACTCAGCTCACTGCAACCTCCACCTCCCAGGTTCAATGCTTCAGCCTCCCGAGTAGCTGGGATTACAGGCTCCCCCCACCATGTCCAGCTAAGTTTTGTATTTTTGGTAGAGACGAGGTTTCACCATGTTGGCCAGGCTGGTCTCAAACTTCTGACCTCAGGTGATCCACCTGTCTCGGCCTCCCAAAGTGCTGGGATTACAGGCGTGAGCCACTGCGCCCAGCCTCATAATTTTTTTTTTTTTAAGCAAGGTCTTGCACTGTCACCTGGGCTGGAGTGCAGTGATGCAATTACAGCTCACTGCAGTCTCAACCTCCTGACCCCAGGTGATCTTCCTATCTCAGCTTCTTGAGTAGCTGGGACCACAGGTGTGTACCACCATGTCCAGCTAATTAAAAAAATTTTTTTTTTAGTGATGGGGTCTCGCTGTGTTGCCCAGGCTGGTTTTGAAATCTTGGGCCCAAGTGATCCTCCTGCCTTGGCCTCTCAAAGTGCTAGGATTACAGGCATGAGCCACTGCGCCCAGCTCATAATTTTTTTTAACTGATATTTCCCTAAATATAAAAACCAAGAATAACCTTCACTTTTGACACTATATGTTATGATGAGAGCCTTAGCTGCTTTTTATTTCAAGACATTCTCCCCACTTTACTGCTACAGGTTGACCATCCCGAGTCCAAAAATCTGAAACCTGAGGTGCTCCGAAGTCCAAAACTTTTTGAGGGCTGATATGACGCCCAAAGGAAATGATGAGTGGAGCATTTTGTATTTTGTGTTTTTGGATCTGGGATGCTTAACTGGTAAGTATAATGCAAATATTTAAAAATAAAGATCAGAAATTCAAAACACTTCTGGTCCCCAGCATTTTGGATAAGGGATACTCAACCTATAGTCTTTGCTCACTTTGTCTGTGGTTATAATCTCAGAGTATAAAGCTACTTATTTATTTTTTTCTTTAAGACAGGGTCTCCCTCTGTCACCCAGGCTGGAATGCAGTGGCATGATTATAGCGCACTGCAGCCTCAAACTCCTGGACTCAAGTGATCCTCCCACCTCAGCCTCTGGAGTAGCTAGGACTAAGGTACGCGCCACCATGCTTGGCTAATTTTAAATTTTTTTTGTAGCGATGGGGGTCTCACTATGTTGCCAGGGCTGGTCTTGAACTTCTAGCTTCAAACGAAGCTTCCACTTTGGCCTCCCAAAGTGCTGGGATTACAGGCATGGACCACCATGCCTGGCCAAGTTATTTTCAATATTATGTGTCTGTTATTTTACTACTTCTTCTTTTTTTATTTATTACCCACCCATGAATGTATGTATATGTTATTTTAATCATGATTTGTAACACTAACAGCCTCTTTAAAAATTTATTATTATATTTCTAAACAACTTTATTGAGCTATAATTAAAATATAATAACTACATATATTTAAAATATACAATTTAGGTGGGGTACGGTGGCTCACACTTGTAATCCCAGCACTTTGGGAGGCTGAGGCGGGTGGATCACTTGAGGTCAGGAGTTCGAGACCAGCCTGGCTAACACGGTGAAACCCCGTCTCTACTAGAATACAAAAATTAGCTGGGCATGGTGGTACATGCCTGTAATCCCAGCTACTTGGGTGGCTGAGGCAGGAGAATCCCTTGAGTCAGGAGGTGGAGGTTGCAGTGAGCCAAGATGGCGCCACTGCACTCTAGCCTGGGCAACAGAGTAAGACTCCGTCTCAAAAAAAAAGAGTACAGTTTACTGAGTTTTGACATATGTATTCATCTGTGAAACCACAGTACAATCACTATGGACATATTCATCACTCTCAAACATTTCCTCATGTCCCCTTGTAATTCCTCCTCTCGCCTCTCCCTGATTCCCCACCCTCACCCCCAAGCAACCACTGGTTTGCTTTCTGTCTCTATGGATGTTTATATTTTCAAGGATTTTGTATAAAGAATAATAAAATTTGGCCAGATGCAGTGGCTTACGCCTGTAATCCCAGCACTTTGAGAGCTCAAGGGGGGGCAGATCACCTGAGGTCGGGAGTTCAAGACTAGCCTGGCTAACATGGTGAAACCCCATCTCTACTAAAAATTAGCCAGGTGTGGTGGCGAATGCCTGTAGTCCCAGCTGCATAGGAGGCTGAGGCAGGAGAATCTCTTGAACCAGGGAGGCAGAGGTTGCAGTGGGCTGAGATCGTGCCACTGCACTCCAGCCTGGGTGACAGAGCCAGACTCCATCTCAAAAAAAAAAAAGATTAATAAAGTTTTATACGAAGAACAGTATATATTCTTTATTGTCTGTTTTCATTGAGCATAATTATTTTGAGGTTCATCCACATTATTGGTGGTATCAGCAGTTCATTCCTTTTTCTTATTGGTATGTGGTATGAATATACCACAGTTGTTTACCAGTTCACCTGTTGATGAACATTTAGTTTGTTCCTAGTGTTTGGATATGACAAATAAAGCAACTATATACATTGATGTACAACATGTATAAGTCTTTGTGTGGACATGTGCTTTCATTTCTCTCAGGTAAATATCTTTTCAACTTTATTTTTTAAGACGGAGTTTCGCTGTTGTTGCCCAGGCTGGAGTGCAATGGTGCAATCTCGGCTCACCGCAACCTCCGCCTCCCGGGTTCACACGATTCTCCTGCCTCAGCCTCCTGAGTAGCTTGGATTACAGGCATGTGCCACCAAGCCCGGCTAATTTTGTATTTTTAGTAGAGACAGGGTTTCTCCATGTTGGTCAGGCTGGTCTCAAACTCCCAACCTCAGGTGATCCACCCGCCTCAGCCTCCCAAAGTGCTGGGATTACAGGCGTGAGCCACCACACCCGGCCGACTTTTGTTTTTGAGGCAGAGTCTTGCTCTGTCGCCCAGACTGGAATGCAGTGACAGGATCTCAGCTCTGCAACCTCCACCTCCTGGGCTCAAGCGATTCTTCTGCCTCAGCCTCCTGAGTAGCTGGGACTACAGGTGCCTGCCACCATGCCCAGCTACTTTTTGTGTTTTTTCATAGAGACTGGGTTTTGCCATGTTGCCCAGGGTGATCTCGAACTCCTGGGCTCAAGCAATCTGCCTGCCTTAGCCTCCTAAAGTGCTGGGACCACAGGCATAAGCCACCAGGCGTGGCTTAACTTTATTTTTGGAGACTGTGTCTCATTCTGTTGCTCGGGATGGAGTGCAGTGGCATGATCACGGCTCACTGCAGCCTCGACCCCCCTGGGCTCAAGTGATCCTCCCATCTCAGTCTCCCGAGTAGCTGGTACTACAGGCATAAACCACCATGCCTGGCTAAATTTTTTTGTATTTTGTAGACAAGGTGTCTCCATGTTGCTCAGGCTGGTCTCAAACTCCTGGGCTCAAGCATTCCTGAGCCCAGGAGTTTGGCAGGCTGAGGCCTGCCTCATCCTCCCAAAGTGCTGGGATTATAGGCATGAGCCACTATGCCCAGCCACCTTTTTAACATTTTTTTTTTGTTGAGACAGAGTTTTGGTCTTGTTGCCAAGGCAGGAGTGTGATGGCGTGATCTTGGCTCACTGCAGTCTGTACCTCCCGGGTTCAAACGATTCTCCTGCCTCAGCCTCCCGAGTAGCTGGGATTATAGGCATGCACCACCATGCCAGGCTAATTTTTGTATTTTTAGTAGAGATGGGGTTTCGCCATGTTGTCAGGCTGATCTCGAACTCCTGGCCTCAGGTGATCTGCCCACCTCGGCCTCCCAAAGTGCTGGGATTACAGGCGTGAGCCACCATGCCTGGTCTTAACTTTTTTTTTTTGAGACGGAGTTTTGCTCTTGTTGCCCAGGCTGGAGTCAATGGTGCAACCTCAGCTCACTGCAACATCTGCCTCCTGGGTTCAAGTGATTCTCTTGCCTCAGCCTCCTAAGTAGCTGGGATTACAGGCACCTGCTACCATGCCCGGCTAATTTTTTGTATTTAGTGAGACAGGGTTTCACCATGTTGGTCAAGCTGGTCTCAAACTCCTGACCTCAGGTGATCCATCTGCCTTGGCCTCCCAAAGTGTTGCGATTACAGGCATGAGCCGCTGCACCCGGCCTACCTTTTTAACTTCTTCTTTTTTTTTTCTTTGAGTCTGTGTTTCACGCTTGTTGCCCAGGCAGAAGTGCAATGGCACGATCTCAGCTCACTGCAACATCCGCCTCCCAGGTTCGAGAGATTCTCCTGCCTCAGCCTCCCAAGTAGCTGGGATTACAGGCATGTGCCACCATGCCTGGCTAATTTTTGTATTTTTAGTAGAGATGGGCCAGGCTAGTCTCGTACTCCTGACCTCAGGTGATCCACCCGCCTCAGCCTCCCAAAGTGCTGGGATTACAGGCGTGTGCCACTGCTCCTGGCTTACCTTTTTAACTTTTTAAGAAATCCCTGCCAAATTGTTTTCCAAAGTGGTTGTACCACAGTCCCACCAATTGTGAATGAGAGTTACAGTTGGTGTGCATTCTTACCAATACTTTATATGATGAGTCTTTTACCTTTTAGCCATTATAGTAAGTATGTAGTGGTATGTCATTGACTTTTTTTTTTTTTCTTTTTTTTTTTTTGAGACAGAGTCTTACTCTGTTACTCTGTCGCCCAGGCTGGAGTGCAGTGCCATGATCTCGGCTCACTGCAACCTTCACCTCCTAGGTTCAAGTGATTCTCCTGCCTCAGCCTCCCGAGTAGCTGGGACTACAGATACATGCCACCATCCTGGGCTAATTTTTGTGTTTTTAGTAGAGACGGGGTCTTACCATGTTGGCCAGGCTGGTCTCGAGCTCCTGACCTCAAGTGATCTGCCTGCCTCAGCCTCCCAAAGTGCTGGGATTGCAGGCGTGAGCCACTGCGCCTGGCCCTCATTGGTATTTTATTTGCATTTTCCTAATGACTAATTTGGTACAAATCCTGTATTCACATTTGATGAAATCTGTCAGCAAGCTTGAAATAGGACGGTGATATAGTTTGGATATTTGTCCTCACCCAAATCGCATGTTGAAATGTAATCCCAGTGTTGGAGCTGGGGCCTAGTGGGAGGTGTTTGGATCATGGGGGCAGATCCCTTTTGAATGGCTTGGGCCATCAACTTAGTCATAAGTGAGCTTTTGTTCTGAGTTCACACGAGATCTGTTTGTTTAAAAGTGTGTGGCAGAGGCCAGGGTAGGAAGATCACTTGAGCCCAGGAGTTCAAGACCAGCCTAGCCTGGGCAACATAGTGAGACCTTGTCTGGATTCATTAAAAAAAAAAAAAAAAGTGTATGGCACCTTCCCCATACTCTCCCTCTCTCTTGCTCCTACTCTTGCCATATGACATGCCTGTTCCTCCTTTGCCTTCTGCCATGATTGTAAGCTTCCTGAAGCCTCCCCAGAAACTGAGCAGATGCCAGCACCATGCTTCCTGTAAAGCCTGCAGAACAGTGAGCCAATTAAACCTCTTTTCTTTATAAATTACCCAGTCTCAAGTATTTATAGCAATGCAAAAATGGCTTAATGTAGATGGAATATACTCAGCCTCATAAAGAATATCTGTAAAAGCCCTACTGCTAACAACACACTTAATGGTGAAATACTAAATGTTTTCCCCCTAAGACTGGGAATAAGGCAATGATGTCTGTTCTCATCACCTATTCGACATTCTACTGGAGGTTCTAGCCAGTGCAATAAGAGAAAAAAAAAAAGCCATCTAAATTGGGAAGGAAGAAATAAAACTCCTTTTATTCATAGATGACATGATCATCTATGTAGAAAATTGGATGGATTCTCCAAAAAAGCTACTAGAACTTATAAGTGAGTTCAATAAAGTTGCAAGGTCAATATACAAAAGTCAATATTTCTATTTCTTAGCAATGAGCAATCAAATTGAGATAAATAATGCCAATTACAATACCATCAAAATATGAAATAGGGATAAATCTGATAGAAGACATAACATCTGTACATTGAAAATGACAAAACATTGCTTAAGAGAAATTAAAAGACTAAATAAGCAAAGAGATTATACTACATTCATATATTGGAAGACTCAATATTGTTTATTTTTTTGAGTTGGAGTCTCACTCTGTTGCTTGGGCTGGAGTGCAGTGGTGTGATCTCGGCTCACTGCAACCTCTGCCTCCCAGGTTCAACTGATTCTTGTGCCTCAGCCTCCCATGTAGCTGGGATTACAGGCACATGCCACCACACCCGGCTACTTTTTGTATTTTTAGTAGAGATGGGGTTTCACCATGTTGGCCAGGCTGGTCTCAAACTCCTGACCTCAAGTGATCCGCCCACCTCAGCCTCCCAAAGTGCTGAGATTACAGGCATGAGCCACCGCACCTGGCTCAATATTGTTAACATATTTATTTTTTAAATTCAGGTATAATCACATACAGTGAAATGTACTGACCTTAAGAGTACAGTACAATGAGTGTTGACAAATGTGCACACCTGTATAACACAACCCTTATCATGATAGAACACATTTTCATTATTTCAGAAGGTTTCCTTTTAACTCGTCCTACTCAATCCCTGCTTTCCCAGAAACAATTGTTTTGAATTCTTTCACCATAGATTAGTTTTGCCTGTTCTAGAATTTCACACAAATGACTAACATCCAACTTTAAACCAAATTTACAACAATAATTTATAATTTAGACTTCACCGGTTTATTGCTCATTTTCAATCCTTTTATAGTATCTCAACTTCCCCATTTTTGAATTTTGTATTTTGATTCCTCTCCAGATAGTTGATGTGTCTTGAAAAATTTTTTGAAAATGGTATGTAGATGATTTTTTTTTTTTTTTTTGAGACAGAGTCTTGCTTTGTCGCCCAGGCTGCAGTGCAGCAGCATGATCTCGGCTCACTGCAACCTCTGCCTCCTGGGTTAAAGTGATTCTCCTGCCTCAGCCTCCTGAGTAGCTGGGATTACAGGCATGTGCCACCACACCCAGCTAATTTTTGTATTTTAGTAGAGATGTGGTTTCACCATGTTGGCCAGGCTGGTCTCGAACTTCTGACCTCAAGTGATCAGCCTGCCTCGGCCTCCTAAAGTGCTGGGATTAGAGGCGTGAGCCACTGCGCCCGGCCATGATCTATTTTCTGAACCTATATGTATGAGAGAATGACATTCTCTTGCCTCTATATTTGGACAATGACTTGGTTGGCATAAGTTTCATGACCTGGTTCCACTGTCTGGAGAGTATGAGGTCACCTTGACTTTTGTTCCTTTGAAGGTAACCTTCTTTTTTTGCCTGGATGCTTTTGGATATTTTCTTTCTTCTTTTTGTCTTCATTTTCGAAATTCAAATCCTGGCATTCTCCAAGGCAGAGACATGGACGTGTCTTAACAGGAAAAAGTTGGCATCTTATTGTTCCTGGTAAAGCATTATTGAATAATGAGATGGGAACTGAAATGGTCTTGTGCATCCAACTGTCTGCTGTAACCTAAAGTAGTCACCTTGGGCATTTGGGCTGAGACACTTCAGGGCTGTTGCCTTTATCAAATGGCTTTGGGAGCTCCTCTTTGCTTTGAGGACCTGCCCTCAACTCTGCCAAATTCTCATCCCCAAAAGTGCATTTGGGTTTTGGAAACGACCAAAGGGAATTTGGTACTAAACTCTGGTGAAGGAGACATCTTATGGCCAGGAAAAATAGTCCTGTAATGTAATAATTCTAAAACTTACCAAAGTTAATTCTCAGAGAGGAATTTTTAAAAGTTGCCTTAGCAATCAAGCCTCTGTATCTTTGCATGTGCCATTCATGCTGCCTAAAGTGCCCTTCCTACTTGCTTGGGCTTGGACCCCTACAACTTGAGCAGAGCAAGGGGCACTCCACTTCCATTTCCAGAATGCTCCACAGTGTACACTTTCTCACTCCTCCACCACGCTGTGAGCAAGTAAGGAAAGGTTTTTTTCCTTTTGAGTCTTTGGTACATTGCACATAGTAGAGGTATATTAGTCGGTTTTGCATTGCTTTATAGCAATACTCCTTTATAGGAGTACCTGAGACTGAGTAATTTATGAAGTAAAGAGTTCTACAGGCTATACAAGCATGGCACCAGCATCTGTTCTGCTTCTGATGAGGGCTCAGGAAGCCTCCGCTCATGGCTGAAGGCAAAGGGGGAGCAGGCGTGTCACATGGTGAGAGAGGGAACAAGAGAGACAGCAGGAGGTGCCAGACTCCTTGAAACAACCAGCTGTCCTGTGAACTAACAGAGAGAGAACTCACTCATTACCACTGGGATGGCACCAAGCCATTCATGAGGGTTCTGGCCCCATGACCCAAACACCTCCCATCAGGCTGTACCTCCAACATTGGGGATCACATTTCAACATGAGATTTGGAGGGGATAAACATCCAAACCATATCAGTAGGTCTCAATACATGTTTGTGACAATGAAGAAAGTTTATGTGTTAGAAAACAATATGACCTCCTAAGCTTATTGTCATGAAGCAGTTAGCAGTCATTTGGATGTATTAAGTTATGGCGAATGTGTTTGAAGCAAGAACAAATTGCCTCCCATTGCATTACTCTTACTCGTTATACACAGTCGCATGCTGGCAAATGTTTAACAATCAGCTCCCTGGAAGGGGAAAAACAGCCCTGATTTGTAGTGTTTGACCATTTCTGTAGTGTAAATATTCCCACTGTGGCTGATTTCAATCTACCAGTGGGATGTCAGCTGGCTAGCAAAATCCCTGAACATGCAAAATGTTGGCTTTTGCAAGCCAGTAGAAGGTGGCTGAAGCTGGCTCCAATGCACCATTGTACACATTCTACACCTCTTTTGTTTTTCCATCATCACCCAGTTCATTTGCGTGCCCTTTATACAGCACATGTCTATGACTATATTTTATCCCTTGCATCAATCTGATACTATTTTTATCTTCATTTTACAGGTAATAAAATAATGCCCAGAGACAAAGGGACTTGTCCAGGGTGGCAAAGCTTTCCTGTCTATTCCTGGGTTCAGTTTCTCACTGTAGCTCCCTGCCTGGAGCCTGACACTGCAAGGGACTAGAGAGATGTCTTCTTTGCCCAGTTTTCTTTTCTCTGATGTTGAGGGAAGGACCCAAGCACCCCGTGCTTGCCACCAGCTCTCATGCCCAGGACATTCCCGCTGGCAGCTGAGCTGTGATGAATGCTGGCATTTGTCTTGTTCACTTGCTACCTGATAAACAGGTGACAGGGAGTTTAACAACTTTCATTAGACGGGGATCAGCTCTCACTCTCATGGCCTAATTCAGGATCTGGACAGTGTCTTGTTGTCTGACAGCCAAGTGAAGTGATGAGTCCCCCTTTACAGTTTAGGATTTTAATTATTTTCTTCCAGGTGAGTCCCAGGAACATCTAGCCAAAGGCAAGTTCTTTGGGAGCCCAAGCTCATGGCAGTGACAGCTCCCCCAGGAGACGAGAGGTGAAACTGATGCCTGCTTCCTGCTATGTTATTTTGTCTTTAACACTTGCCAGTTTCTGGGCTTGTTGAAGGCCTATGTTAGGGACTGTGTGAGACTTTCTGAGAGATCACCACCTAGATATGTGATGTCACACAAAGTGAGTATTGTAATGGACCTCAGTGATCTAGCTCGAAACCTCTTGCTTACAGACGAGGAAACTGAGGCTCAGAGAGGGGAAGTGGTTTGCTCAAGGTCAAGCGGCAATGACTGGCAATGCCAAAAGTTGGCCCCAAGGCTTCTGACTCCCCACTCCGTGCCCTTCCCTCACCCTAAATGTCTCTGAGAGAGCATGAACCTGTGCCCTTTATCGGAGGAGGGCAGAGACGGCTCAGCCTGAGCCCATGGGAGCTCAGCCCAGTTCCCTGCTTCCTGGGTTTGTCCAGCCTACTCTGAAGAGGCCAGGCCACCTGCCTATTCCACCTGGCATGTCCTGCTTAGGTGAATCCAGCTGTACCAGGATGAGGAAGCCACAGAGTCACTTCCCAGAAGGGAATAATGCTGTGTGCTAGAGGATGATGGGGTGGGAGAGATGGGAACAGACTTGGACTTGCTGTTCCTAGGGTGCTGAGGCTGAGATTCCTGAGGTGGGGGAGGCCCTGCCCTTCACTGTGGCTGTTTTCCATCTGGGCATTGACTGTGTCTGCTAAATGGGACATGCCCAGCAATGTCCTTCTGCCGTGACACCTTTGGTGAATTTCCAGGCATATTAGAACTGAGCCAGTGGTAGCTTTGGCTCCTCAGCTCTTCTGCTGCAGTGGCTGGCTGTCCTCAGGATAGCTGGATTGGATTGGGCATTGTTCTAGCAGATCTGGGATGTTCCAGGAACCGCACTATAAATTCTGTTGAGTATTGGCTGAGTGTGCCAGGAAGGGCAGGGGGCCAAGGACTTGGATCCATTTGGCAAAGTTACTCTCAGCACCTCTTGAAGAAAGCACTAGAGAGAGAGGGGCTCAGAACCTTGCCTGGGGAGGTTCAGTGGGGAAGCAGTGGGTCAAGGGAAGATAACATGGTGGCATGCTTCATGGTTTACCACGTGTTTTCCCATATATTATTTCATCTAATCCTTGCAATAGCCCTATTGTCGTTTCCATTTTAAAACTGAAGAAATGGGGACACAGAAAGATGAAATGACTTTGCCCAGCACACTTTGGAGTCAGATTTGAATCCCACCTGTCACTATCCACCTGTGGGATCTTGAGCAAGTTAGGTTACCTTTCTGAGCCTTGATTCCTGCCTGTACAAAGGGGATAATGCTGCTCACATGGAGGTTTGTTTAGGCAGCACAGCACTTGCCTGGAGCAAGAGGCCAGAGACTGACTTTTTCCTTTTCCCCTGACCTCAAATCACACAGCCCAAGACAGTGGAGTTGGGCCTGGGATTGAACTTCTATTCCATTTTTAGTGTCTTCTCCCCCTTACTCTTTGGTATATGTGAGATAAAGCTGGCAGTTTTGGAAAAGGAATTCTTATTAAGAAATAAAGGGGAAACATGGAAATAGACATGAAGGTGTGAAGGGCAAAATGCTGACACCATGTCTGTGTAATGTGGAGCTCAGGCTGGCGTGCCCGGGGCTCTCCCACCTCCACCCCTGCTCTTTTGTCTCCTCTCAGCATGTCTGGCTGGCCCAGACTTGCAATATGCCCACAGGCTGGTCCTCCAGGGTTCCAGGGGCCCTCCCAGGAGCTTCTCCCACCTGCTCTGGGTGTGGGCCCTATGAATGGGATCAACAATGAATGGTCTGAGCCTACCTTGAACTGGGAGTGTGGCCAACCAAAATCAGCCCTGCACAGGCTCAGTGTGTCCTTTGGTGGCCCTGGGGCCCCGAGTGAGTGGCTCCTCAGCACACCTCAGGACTCGAACCCCTTCCCACCATGGCCACAGGTAGTTTTTTGTTTGACAACAGAGGTGAATCTGGAAGGTCCACACTCAGGATGTATAGGCCATGTAAGCATGAGTGAGGTGCAACTTAAGCCTTGGTCATACCTGGTTTCCTTCTGTCAATCATTCTTCATGGGCTCCATTTTCATGACGTCTGGTGGGATTGAACTTGACCAGCTCATAAATTGGTATTGCCAATTATGGTCAACTTCCATTAAGCCAAACCTAGTATGGAGCGTGGAGCCCATTCATTCATTCATTTAACCAAGGAGTATCTATCACCCATTATACATGAATCAGGACATATAAGGTTGAACAAAACCCAGCCCTTGCCTTTGGGGAGCTCACAGATCAGTAGGGGTAACAGACAAGAAAATACAACCGTGTGATAACAGGGATGATAATACTTTCAGGAGGAGGGAGGGTGAAGTGATGTGACAGTGACTTGCAGAGTCTATGGAAATAGATGAGCTGACTCCTGCAAGCCAAGCAGGCCATCGTGACCCTTCCCTTTGTAGTTGCTGCCATTGGGACCTACCCAGGCGTGATGGGAGATGGAAGGAGCTTGGGGCACACAGCAGCGCCACCTCATGTATGCCCTCATTCTTCCACCCTCTTTCTCGGGGTGGTTTGACTCATCTGAGCCTGGGTTTCCTCCACTTACATCTCAGGGAGGGGTTTGACCTTGCCTAGTGCTGGCCGGATGGATGGTCAGCTCCATATCTTGGCGCTGTGACATCCTGGGACCCACCTTTGCTTCCAGGAGTCCATGTTTCTTCTGGTCACTGATTTAGCCACTGCAGTCACCCCTGCCCCAACTCCTGGCAAGGGTTATGGATTTTATTCAGTACACAATGTACACAGTTTTGGTCTTAGGATATAGTGACCTATGGCTGTCTGCCCATAATTAGGTCCTTATTTCATGTTATTTGGCACTTTTTGCTGAATAGCCTGGGCAGGCCCTTTTACTATGGCTTTGGTCTCACCCCTTGGATGACCATTTTGGTGCTGTGCTCTCCATTCTGAACTTTTTTTTGAGAGGGGGTCTGGGTCTTGCTATGTTGCCCAGGCTGGTCTCAAACTCCTGGGCTCAGGAGTCCTCCCACCTCAGCCTCCGAGTAACATTCTGAACATTTTGCTCCCAGTTCCTAGGGCTTGCCAGGCTCCTTCTCACCTTTGCTTACCTTTGTGTGTACTGTTTCTCTCCTGGAACGCTCTTGCCCCTTCTGCTCTCCTGGCCAACTCTTCCTCTTGCTTTGGTTCCGTGTCACTTCATTCTCTGGCTTTGCTACTCCTTCTCCAAGGTGAGGTGTCCTTGCTCTGGAATTCTACAGCATGCTCTGTCTAGCCTCACCATCTCCTGGGAAAGTCTACGTAACTGTCCTCCCTGCAACCCTCTGAGCTCTCTGGTCCCTCTTACTGATGCAACTCCTAGCATTTCTCATGTGGCCGGTGGGCAGTAAATGTTGAAAAAGTGAATAAGAGAGTGAATCCACCATGGGTCAGGAGGCCATAATTAGGACCATGAAAGAGCCTGGGCTCTGGGGCACATGGATCCATTAGCGCAGGTCCCAGACACACAGTGGTGGTGTGGCCACATTGATGTTGTCTCTTTTCCAGGCATCAGGAAGCTGAGCAGGTGATGAAAGCCAGAGCAGCTGAGCCCTAGCCTGTGTCCCTGTCTTATCTTCTCAACCCCATTCTCCTCCTCCCATCCCTTCCTCCTGCCTCGCTGGTGGGTCTTTCCGTGCTTAGCTGCTCACTAGTGCCCACCCCCATCTATGGCCCTGCCACATTAACTAGCCCCTCTCTCTCATGTTTTCCAATTTCTCCATCCTCACCTGTCCTGAAACAGCTTTCCTTCTGCTGACCCCTCCAGTATCATCTCAGTTATTTTGTCCCCTTTACTCCTGAACACTTTGCAATTTGACCTCTGCTCCTGTCTCTACTGAAACTGCTTCTTGAAGGTCACCCACCACTGACAGCATCTTTAGTTCTCCCTGCATCAGCCGACCAACTCACCCACTCCACTCCCTCTCTCTTGAATTCACTTTTTTGGTTCTCCTGCCTTTCTGCTCCTGCCTTTTCTATTTCTGACTCCTCCTCTTGTTGGGGTGATCAGACCCAACACCAGGTCGTAGGGGTGACAAAGTCCGGCAAAGTCAAAGGATTGAGAAAAAGAGTTTGAGAGAGAAAGGTGGGACCAGGGGGCCATCGCGATTGTGGAGGCTGCAAAGGCCCTGAGCTCTGGGACCCCGTGGTATTTATTGGTAATCCAACAAAGAAACAGGTGGTGAGAATGTGGAGGTCAAAAGGGCAGGCACATGATCTACAGCTGTGATGGTTTAGCATTTATAAGGAACATTTTCTGCTACTTGAGATAGTGGAGAGTAGGTTCTTTTAACTCAAGATACAATTGATCCTGGGAGAGCAAGGAGCCAGCAAGTCTAGACACATTCCAGAGCCATGAGCCCTGGATTCTATCCAAGTCACGAGGGATTTTATGCCCTGGGCTCAGATTATGGTGCGTCAGGGTAGCCTTCCACCCTTTAGCACAGAGCTTGGTGTTCCAAAGGCCACAAGGGGTTTTAGACCCTGGACCCCAGACATGTTCCAAGACTCTTTTACATTGTGTCAGACATGCGAACCCTGCCTCAGCTTCTCCTAACACTCAGCTTTTCCCAACATCCTCTCTTCTTGTCCTAGAAATACAGGTGCTCCTCAGGCCCTGCCTTCTGTTCTCTCTTTTGCCTCCTTCCTTGGTGAGATCACCTTAATACAGATGACTCTGGAGTTTTCCTGTCTTTACATGGGCATCCTATGCGCTGTATTCGGAGTGGCTTCATGTTGGCTCTTGAAGTGTGCTTCTTCCGTAATGGGCTCCCTTCCATCACTCACACTGGAACAGGGTACCTGGCCGAGACCCAGCCTTCAGATTTTTGAAGACTTGGTAAACTGAAAAGGGAAAAACTGCTATGGAAAAGTTGCAAGGAATTTTTATATTTAGAGGTGGTGAGATCAATTCCCCTTAGGATCAGGGAGTCTCTTCGTTTCAGAAAAATTGCCCAAAGGAGCCCTTTCATTACGCACATATGAAGTAAGCACTTACCCAGTGCTTGGGCAGAATGCAGTCCCAGGATACCTGAGTGCACTAGCTTTGATCCACCATTCTGTTTGGCAACATCATCTCTTGTGCGTAACTGAGCCGGAGCTCTGCCTCTGAGCCATTCTTACTTTTTTTTTTTTTTTTTGGGGGGGGGGACAGAGTTTGCCCAGGCTGGAGTGCAGTGGCACAATCTTGGCTCACTGCAATCTCCACCTCCTGGGTTTGAGCGATTCTCCTGCCTCAGCCTCCTGAGTAGCTGGGATTACCATGTGCCACCAAGCCTGGCTAATTTTTTTGTGTTTTTTAGAGATGGGGTTTCCCCATGTTGGCCAGGCTGGTCTCAAACTCCTGTCCTCAAGTGATCTGTCCACTTTGGCCTCCCAAAGTGCTGAGATTATAAGCGTGAGCCACCATGCCCAGCCCATCCTCACTTTTGGGGAGTTGGGGGAAGGAAAACTATTTCTTGAATCTGTAGGAATTTAGAGGATGCTGAGCTGCAGACTGCTGTTTGTCTCGTGGGATTGAGTGTTCTTGTAGGCCAGTGGTTTGTGGGATGTCCAGAGCTGAGGTGACAAGAACTGCTGGTAGGACCCATGGATGTGATGTGCTCATACTTTGTCTTGGAGGACAGACTAAAGCCAGAGCTGTCTGGACCCAGTGCAGTCACGCCTGAATGGGATGGGCCGCAGGTGGCCTGTTTGTGGTCATGTTGTCTGTCTCCCACTGGACTGTAGGCAGCATGAGGGCAAGCACCATGCTTCTCCAGTGTCTAGCTCACACAGCACCTGGCCAATCCCTGCCGATTGAATGAAAGATGAATGAATATTGTGGGCTGCTGTACTTGGGGCCATAGAGCAAGAGCACCCTCTCTTGGTAGGGCTGGGGTTTCTCCGGAAGGATCCATAATCCTGGGAAAAGAATGCTCTTCAATGGGAAAGGTGGGCTGTCCCTGGCTACTGGGGAACCTCTTTATTTCCTCTGTGGGCTGGCTGGGAGCTCATCGTGGTGGTGGGCCTGGGGCCCTGAGAGTAGCGCCATCTCTAGTAGCTGGAGCTGTTTCTCCTCGGCCTTGTGCTTTCCTTCCGTGATCCTTAGTAAGAGTCTGAGGTGTGGCCTATGGAACTGCCCCTCACATTTGTGGGGCTGGAACAAGAGGCCTACATACTAGATGTCTAAACATTCAAAAATTATAAATAAGCCAGGCTCACACCTGTACTCTTACCTACTAGGAAGGCTGAGGTGGGAGGGTCGCTTGAGCCCAGGTGTTTGAGTTCAGCCTGAACAACATAGTGAGACCCTGTCTCAAAAAAAAAGTTATAAATAAAACTAACAAACTGTTAAATAAATAAAATGTGGCTGGGCGCAGTGGCTCACGCCTGTAATCCCAGCACTTTGGGAGGCCGAGGCAGGTGGATCGCCTGAGATCAGGAGTTCGAGACCAGCCCGGCCAACATAGTAAAACCCCATCTTTACTGAAAATACAAAAATTAGCTGGGTGTGGTGGCTCATGCCTGTAATCCCAGCTACTCGGGAGGCTGAGGCAGGAGAATCACTTGAACCGGGGAGGTAGAGGTTTGCAGTGAACCAAGATTGCAACACTGCAGTCCAGTCTGGGCAACAAAGTGAGACTCTGTCTCAAAAAAAAAAAAAATATATATATATATATATACACTCATATATTCACATATATATTCATATATTCATATATATGTATATATATTCTAACCTCCTACTTTGACAAATACACCTTTATAATGACAAAGCTGAAAAATATGTAACTCAAAGTTGCCAACATATCAAAATTGATTGAATTTAATTATTGTTGTATATGTCTAGATGTTCTATTAATGTGCCAGAGATGATTGCATAAGTAATGAAGGTAAATGTCACTTATAAATTATTCTATTTTTCCATAATGTTTATTTTTCTTGCCTTTATTTTAGAAAATCACAAATTATATTAATTTGATGAAGATCTTCACCTAATTTGTGTGCTGTTGATAGTAATGATCTAGATAAAAGTATAAAAGTCATTTTTTCTAAAAAGTATAGAATCTGAATATTTTTCATTAAAATATACATTGCAATAAATGTAAAACACTAAGAAATTAAGGCTGGGCGAGGTAGCTTTGGGAGGCTTAATTTTGGGAGGCCAAAATTAAGCACTTTGGGAGGCTGAGGCGGGTGGATCACCTGAAGTCAGGAGCTCAAGACAAGCCTGGCCAACAAGGCAAAACCCCGTCTCTACCGAAAATACAAAAATCAGCCGGGCGTGATGGCGCATGCCTGTAGTCCCAGCTACTTGGGAGGCTGAGGCATGAGAATCGCTTGAACCTGGGAGGTGGAGGTTGCAGCGAGCCGAGATTGCGCCACTGCGCTCCAGCCTGGGCGACAGAGTGAGACTCCGTCTCAAAAAAAAAAAAAAAAAAAAAGAATGAATAAGATCTAGCATTTGGTAGCACGACAGGGCGAATATAGTAAAACAAAATTGTACATTTAAAAATAACAAAACCTAGGCAACATGGCAAAACCCTGTTTCTACGAAAAACACACAAAAATTAGCAGGGTGTGGCGGTGTGTGTCTGTAGTCCTAGCTACTCAGGGGGAGCTGAGAGGTGGAAGGATCGCTTGAGCCCGGGAGGTTGAGGCTGCAGTGAGCCAAGATTGCTCCACTGCACTCCAGCCTGGGTGACCCTGTCTCAAAAAAAAAAAAAAAAAAAAAAAAAAAAAAGGAACAACAAAAAAGCCTAGAACAATATAATTGGATTGTTTGTAACACAAAGGATAAATGCTTGAAGTGATGGATACCCCATTTACCCTGATGTGATTATTGTGTATGGCACGCCTGTATCACTCAGCTCTTATATCTCATGTAACCCACAAATATGTACACCTACTATGTACCCAGAAAAATTAAAAATTAAAAAAAAAGATTAAAAAGAGAGAGGAAAAAAGAGACCTGAGGGAGCTTGTTCCCCTCTTCCGCCACGTGAGGACGCATAGAAGGCACCAGCTATGAGGAATAGGCCCTCATCAGACACTGAATCTGCTGGTGTCTCGATCTTGGTCTTCTCAGCCTCCAGAGCTGTGAGCAAGAAATTTCTGTTGTTTATAAATTACCTAATCCAAGATAATTTGTTATAACAATCTGAATAGCCAAAGACATCAACTTATCTATTAAAATAAAAGGCAAAATATTGGTTTAAATAAATGAATATAAAAAATTGAAAGCAAATTTTTTGAATAAAGACAATTATTCTAAATTTGATTTTACAAAAATTTAAATTTTATTACATGTTTTTACAAAAATAAAACTATTTCCAATTCTAGTATTCAATATCTAGTATTTACCTCACAGCCAATGTAATAATTGAGCTTTATGCATTTACATCTAGGCCTACATATTTACTAATTTAAGAGTAATAAGAATTATTTATTTATTTTTAGGTATTTTGCTAAGCACCATACTCTTTATTATTATTTTAAAATTTCATAGAGGGTCTCACTATTCACTATGCCCAGGCTGGTCTCAAATTTCTGGCCTCAAATGATCCTCCCACCTGAGCTCCCAAGTAGCTGGGATTACAGGCATGTGCCAGCATGCCTGGCTCCATAATACAAATTATTCGATATTGAAAATATTCCTCAACTACTATGCACAACAGTTAAGAATGCTCTGGTAGTCGACGAATACTTCCATAGTCGTGTTTGAAACAGGAAGGGAAGGAAGAAAACGAACACTCAGCCCTTCTGGTGAAAGATATGTTGTGCTTATGTAAAAGGGTTTGGCAAATTAATTCATTTGTCTTTTCTTTTACTGAAACAATTCTCCACTGAAATCTTCCCTGTATTCTAAAGCAGAGTTCATCAGCAACATTGGTTGTGCGGCAACCCACACACCTTTACAGCGTTCGGATTTCGTTGCCTTTGTTTTGAAGACATAAGGTGAGAGATGTGCAGAAATGTTAGTCACAAAAGAAGATGTTAGGATTATGTGGTGCCCTGTGCCAGCACTGAGTTCAGCTCCTGAGAGAATCAGGTACCTGCACGTGTGTGTGTGTGTGTGTGTTTGAGACAAGGTCTCACTCACTCTGTCACCGAGGCTGGAGTGCAGTGGCATGGTCACAGCTCTCTGCAGCCTCAACCTCCCCAGCTCAAATGATCCTCTCACCTTGACCTCCTAAAGTGCTGGGGTTACAGGCGTGAGCCACTGCTCCCAGCCATGTGTGTTTGATTTATTGTAACATTTTCACATACCATAAAATTCACCCATTTAAAGAGAATACTTTAGTGGTTTCTAGTACAATTCAGAGTTGTGCAACCATCACCACCAATTCCAGAACGTTTTCATCAGTACAAGAGAAACCCTGTACCCATTAGCAGTCACTTCCCATTCTCCCCTCCCCAACCCCCTGGCAGCCACTAATCTACATTCTGCCTCTATAGATTTGCCTATTCTGGATGTTTAATATAAATGGAATTGTAGAATATGTGTCGTTTGTGACTTATGTCTTTCACTTAGCACAATATTTTCAAGGCTCCCCCATATTGTAGCAGGTGTCAGTACTTCATGGCTGAATGAGATTCCAGTGTATGGATACACCACATTTTGTTTATCCATTCATCAGTTGATGGCCATTAGGGTTCTGGCTATTATGAATAATGCTGCCACGAACATTCATATACACGTTTTTGTGTGGGCATGCATTTTCAATTTTTTTTTTTTTGAGACAGAGTCTCACTGTGCTGCCCAGGCTGGGGAGCAGTGGTGTGATCTTGGCTCTCTGCAACCTCCACTACCTGGATTCAAGTGATTCTCCTCTCTCAGCCTCCTGAGTAGCTGGGATTATAGGCATGCACAACTATGCCTGGCTAATTTTTTGTTTTTTAATTTTGTGTTTAACTAGAGACAGGGTTTCACCATGCTGGCCAGGCTGGTCTTGAACTTCTGACCTCAAGTGATCTGGCTGCCTCGGCCTCCCAAAGTGCTGGGATTACAGGCATGAGCCACCGCGCCTGGCCATATTTTCAGTTCTTTTGGGGATATACCTAGGAGTGGAATTTCCAAGTCACCTGCGTTCATTAACAATGTTTGTGTGTATGTATGTGTGTGTGTGTGCATGTGTGTGGGTTCAGGGAAGGGTCCTTTTGCTTAAGTTTAAGGGTGGTATTGGCAGCCCATTCTCTGCTGTGCTGTGGGGAATGAATGAAAGGGCTTTTGTCACACTGGGCTGAGTGGCCAGAAAAGGGTAAAACCAGAATGGTGGCTGTCACTTGTGAGAGATGCCAAATTATAATCTGGGCATTTAACTGAAAAGTGGCTATTCTGTGCTAACATGCTGGTTATAGGGCCATCACCTTCCCAGTCACCCAGCCTAAATTTCATGACACACATTTTGTGTATTAATTTCATGGTATACATTTTGTCTGTGTCATCATCAATAACTCTCGCATCTGCCCCTTCCCTCCACCATCCTAGTTTGGCCTCAAGTGGTTCATTACCTCTTGTTTGCTCTTTGTGTTTTCTGATCACAGAAGTAATGCACAGATACACAAACTGAAAAGATTGCAGAAATACAAAATGTAGAAAGCAGAGCCATCCCCATATTGACTCCCCCAGAAATAGCTATCATCAACAATTTAGTGCCTTCTCTTCTGAAACTTTTATACATATTCTAACATATTATCTCTGTTTTAAAACAAAAATAGAACTGTGTATACTGTTCATCCTTGTGTTCCCCCCCCCATCAAAATATATTAGACATCTTCTCATGAAAATACATAGAGGCCCGCATCATTCTTTCGAATAGTGATACGCAGTCTATAGTGTGGCTATATGGTGGTTTATGTAACCAGCCCCATGTTTGTGGATATTTGGGTTGTTTCCAAGTTTCCACCATTATAAACTATGCTGCAACAGTGTTTCTGTATACATATCCTTTCTGCATTTGTGGGAGTTTTTCTGTAGAATAAACTCCCAGAAATGGAAATGCTGGGTCAGAAAATATAAACATTAAATATTTTAAATAAATACTACTACATTTTCCTCTGAAAACTTTATACAGTTTATATTATCATTAACAGTTCCTGCTGGGCACAGTGGCTCACGCCTGTAATCCTAGCACTTTGGGAGGCTGAGGCGGGTGGATTGCCTGAGCTCAGGAGTTTGAGACCAGCCTGGGCAACAACGGTGAAACCCCGTCTCTACTAAAATACAAAAAATTAGCCGGGTGTGGCGGTGTGCACCTGTAGTCCCAGCTACTCGGGAGGCTGAGGCAGGAGAATCGCTTGAACCCGGGAGGTGGAGGTTGCAGCGAGCTGAGATCGCGCCACCGCACTCCAGCCTGGGCATCAGAGCAAGACTCCGTCTCCAAAAAAAAAACAAAAAAAAACAGTTCACGAGAATGCTGGTTTCCCTGCCTTTTGCAGGGCTGGATATTATTGATTTTTGTCATTTTTACCAATATTGGCAGTATGTCTTTTTTTTTTTCTTTTAGACAGTGTCTCACTCTGTCACCCAGGCTAGAGTGCAGTGGCGCGATCTGGGCTCATGGCAACCTCTGCCTCCTGGGTTCAAGCGATTCTCTTACCTCAGCCTCCTGAGTAGCTGGGATTACAGGCACGTGCCACCACGCCTGGCTAATTTTTGTATTTTTAGTAGAGACAGGGTTTCACTCAGGCTGGTCTTGAACTCCTGACTTTGTGACCCGCTCGCCTCGGCCTCTCAAAGTTCTGGGATTATAGGTGTGATCCACTGCACCTGGTGGCAGTATGTCTTCTTACCTCCCTTGACATATCATCCCAGCCTCCTAAAAGGTCCCTCTATGCCCAGTTCTTTCCTTTTGTTTTTGTCTTTGATTTTTGTTTTTTGTTTTTAGACAGAGTTTTGCTCTGTTGCCCAGGCTGGAGAGTGCAGTGGTGCCATCTTGGCTCACTGCAGCCTCCACCTCCTGGGTTCAAGCTATTCTCCTGCCTCAGCCTCCTGAGTAGCTGGGACTACAGGCACCCACCACCATGCCTCGCTAATTTTTGTATTTTTAGTAGAGACAGGGTTTCACCATGTTGGCCAGGCTGGTCTTGAACTCCTGGCCTCAAGTGATCCACCCGCCTCAGCCTCCCAAAGTGCTGGGATTACAGGTGTGAGCCACTGCACCCGGCCCCAGTTCTCTCCTTTTGTAATCTGCCCAATACATGGTTCTAATTATGACTTTGCCAACTCTAAAAACCCTTTTGAAAAATTGCAATAGGCCTGTCCAGGACACTTTTCTTCACGCAATCAACAGATAGTTATTGACTATGACTGATGTGCCAGGCATCGTGCTAAGCACTGGAGGCGCAGCATTGAACGGGAATGATAAGGTCTCTGCTGTTGTGGAGTTTAATTGTCATGGTGGGAGACAAATCACAAACACTGGAGAAGCAAAAATTATCAGACTGTTATACATGCAATAATGAGAATTAATATAGGTAGGTGGTGATGGTTACTGGGAGGTTGGGTGGACAAGAAGAAAGTTTCTGAGGAGGAAACACTTAAACTGAGCTCTGAATGATAAGAGCAAAGATGCAGGGAATAGCATGCTAGGCAGAAGGAACAGAATGTGCATAGGCCAGAAAATAGGAAGGAACTTGGCATGGTAAGGAGTTGAAAGAAGCCAGATTGGCTAGGGTGGGGAGGACATGGTGGTGGAATGGGATGTGATGAGAGTAGAGGCTTAGCCAGGGTCTGGATTGGCACAGTTTTTTGAACCAGGGCAAGGAGATTGAATTTTAAGTGTGATGAGAAGCCACTGGGCAATTCTATTTTTTTTTTTTTTTTTTTGAGATGGAGTCTCACTCTATCGTCCAGGCTGGAGTGCAGTGACATGATCTCGGCTTACTGCAACCTCCACCTCCTGGTTCAAGTGATTCTCCTGCCTCAGCCTCCAATGTAGCTGGGATTACAGGCACAGACCACCATGCCTGGCTAATTTTTTTGTATTTTTAGTAGAGATGGAGAGGGCCTCCCTATGTTGCCCAGGCTGGTCTTGAACTCCTGGCCTCAAGTGATCCTCTTGCCTCAGCCTCCCAAAGTGCTGGGATTACAGGCATGAGCCACCACGCCTGGCCACAACAATTCGAATTTTGAATGTGGCCTGATCTGAGTTATGTTTTCAGAAGATCACTCTCACTGGGTGTGGAACATAGATGGTAAATGGGCAAGAGGATCAGCAGGGAGACCCTGTAGGAGAGACTGTGGTGGCCTGGGCATGGGGAAGGCAGTGCAGACAGAAGTGAACAGAATTTGGATGGAGTAACTAGGTAGACAGTGGTGTTATTTACTGAGAAGGGGACGACTAAGGGAAGGCTAATCCTGTTCTGTCCAGGAGTAAATTTGAGATGCTTATTAAACATTTCCATGGAGATGTCATGTAGGCAGTTGGATTTTTATTTATTTATTTATTTATTTATTTATTTATTTATTTATTTAGTTTTTAGAGACAGGGTCTTGCTCTGTCACGCGGGCTGGAGTGTGGTGGTGCAATCACGGCTCCCTGCAGCCTTGACCTCCTGGGTTCAAGCGATCTTCCCACCTCAGCCTCCTGAGTAGCTGGGATTACAGTGGTGTGCCACCACACCTGGCTAATTTCTAAATATTTTGTAGAGACGGAGTCTCATTATGTTGGCCAGGCTGGTCTCGAACTCCTGGGCTCAAGTGATTTTCCCACCTTGGCCTCCCAAAGTGCTGGGATTGCAGGCGTGAGCCACCTCGTCCAGCCTTCTACAGAAGTTTTGCTGTGGGCTGGGCGCGGTGGCTCACACTTGTAATCCCAGCACTTTGGGAGGCTGAGGCAGGTGGATTACCTGAGGTCAGGAGTTCAAGACCAGCCTGGTCAACATGGTGAAACCCCATCTTTACAAAAATACAAAAATTAGCCAGACCTGGTGGCATGTGCCTATAATCCCAGCTATTCGAGAGGCTGAGGGGGAAGAATCGCTTGAACCTGGGAGGTGGAGGTTGCAGGGAGCGGAGATTGTGCCATTGCAATCCAGCCTGGGTGACAGAGTGCGACTCTATCTCAAAAAAAAAAAAAAAAAAAGAAGAAGGTTTTGCTGTGGATGAGGAGGAAAGGAATGGAGGAGCAGAGGGAGGGGAGATGAGATTGAGGGAGGATTTAAAAAAACGATTCCAGGTTAAGTTCACAAGACGGAGGATTTTAAAATAAGAGATACTAGGACACTATATTGTACACACTGCAGGGTGGATTTGGTAGAAAGGCAGAAATTAACGTGCAGGAGAGAGAAAATGGGCAGAAGTCTGTCCTTGAGACGGGAGAGAGAAGGGGTCCAACACAGGAATGGGTGCAGGGCTGCAGGGACACTGTCTGTCCTCACAGGGGAGGAGCAGAGAGAGTGGTCTTTTTTTTTTTTTTTAAACTTAACTATTCTAAATATATATGTAAGAGAGAGGGGTCTTGACACAGGTGGGCTGTAAGTTTTGTGGTATGCAGGGATGAGGTGGTTCCTGCCAGGTAGCATCAGGTTTTCCCCAAGGAATGCCAATGCAAGGTTACTGGCATAGTGGTGTGGGAGTTGTGGGAAGGAGGATGCAGGCCATCTGGGGACTGAGGAGAAGGAATGAACTCATCATGTTGGAGACTGGGGAAATATTCATTCCAAGGAAGTGTGGTAGGATTACTGGGTACTCATTTTATTTTATTCTTTGAGACAGTCTTGCTATGCTGCCCAGGCTGGCCTCGAGCTCCTGGGCTCAAGTGATCCTCCTGCCTCAGCCTCTTGAGGAACTGGGATTACAGGCAGGAGCCACTGCGTCCAGCTTTGGGTGCTCATTTTAGATTGACTTATAAATATCCCCAGCTTTTTCCTCAGAGGGAAGCCTTCTGTGCTTCCTGGCCCAGCTTCCCCGCCCCCATACCTGTGCTCATTCATTTCTTCATTGGGGTTTACTAGGTGGAATCTGAGCCAGAGGGATGAAAGGAGGAGGCTGGCAAAGAGAGAGGCCACACAGAGTTCCCTGTGTGCTGCTCAGGGGGTCCCACCACAACCCCAGGCAGCCCAGCTCAGGGGGTCCCACTACAATCCCGGGCAGCCCAGCTCAGGGGGTCCCACCACAATCCTGGGCAGCCCAGCTCAGGAGGTCCCATCACAACCCTGGGCAGCTCAGCTCAGCTCACGAGGTCCCACCACAATCTGGGGCAGCCCAGCTCAGGAGGTCCCATCACAACCCTGGGCAGCTCAGCTCACAAAGTCCCATCACGACTGCGGGCAGCTCAGCTCACGAAGTCCCACCACAACCCCAGGCAGCCCAGCTCAGGAGGTCCCACTGCAACCCTGGGTGCTGGCAGAAGACCTAGCCTGCCTGCCCAGGCAGGGTTGGAGGCAGACTGACTAATTTTAGGAGGCCTCCTGGTTCTATTGTTCTGGGTGAGGCTGGGCGGTACGGGAGGTGGTTTCAGGCGGGGATACCAGTGTGGGAAAGGAAGCGTGGCCGCTGTTGCCATGCGAGAAGGATGGAAACTGTGAGCCTGGTGTGCAGGTTTCAGCCCCAGGGAGGTTCTGCTCCGGTTCCCATGAAGCAGGTAGGAAGTTGCCCTTCCCCTCACCCCTTCCTCTGTGAGTGGCTTTTCCATTGTCCCAGCAAAGTGTGGGGTCGGCTGGACCCCTCAGCTCCCACGCCAGCGCCAGCACTGCCCCAGCAGTGCTGGGGGCCGTTTTCCCCCACCCAGCTCTCCAGCTGGACAAAGAGTGAATGCCAGCCTGTCATAGGAACACGGTGAACTTGTTTGATTCTTTCAACTGCCAGCAAGGCTGCTAATTGCCATTTTGTGTGCAGGGATTGGAGACTCACTTGCTGAATGACTTGCCCAAAGCCTCCCTTTGGTAGCTGAGTTCTCTCATGATCCCCTGGTGGGTTCTTTGGCTTCCAGAAGGACAGAATACTTTGTGCTTCTGGTGAGGTTTGCTCCTGTTCACATGGCAGCCTGGGTGGGCACAACAAAGATTTTTTTCTTAGAATTGTTGTATAAGAACAGAGCTAGCATGGGGGTCTAGAAATGGGCCCCAAAGGCCTGTGTTCAAATCTTGACCCCTCTAGGTGTTAGCCCTGTGACCTTTGAGCAAGCCACTGAATCTCCTGGAGCCTCTGGGTCCTCATCTGCTCCCTGGGGCCGGTCACCCCTGCCTGGTTCTTGGGGCTGCTGTGAGCTCCCATGAGATAATGCGTAGGAAAAGTCTTGCACGGGAGAAGGGACTCCCACTGGTGTGAAGCTAACAGTCTACAGCAAGGGCTGGATTTTATCTTGGCTCAAGAGGGAAAGGATTGCTTTACAAAAGGAAAGAGGGCTCATGGTAGTTATTTAGGAGTTTCATGGCGGTGGATTTTGTTGTTAAAGTCTTGTGGCCAAGTTACAGGAAGGCACACAGGGAGATGGATGAGGTGTTGCCCAGGCTGGTAAAATTCCAAACCCCACTGGTCTCCAAGGCCCTGTTGAAGAGGAGAGCACTAGGCTGGGAAAGCCACTCTGAAGGCAACTTGTATGATTTAAAATTCCAAAGATGTCTCGGCAGCTGGGTATGTTCTTTGTTGCTTAATAGGTTTTCTCCAGCTAATTCTCCTGGGTTCTTTCCATTTCCTGGCCAGACGGAGTAGCTTTAATATCTCTCCTCACTAGCAATAAGCTGCTGTCTGGCGAATGGAGATGAGAACCTGCAGATCCATGGGGGAGGGAGGACCAGAGTGATGGGATCTCAGCAATAGTGCTGGAGGGAAGTCAGGCCGCCCTCAAGGTCACCTGAGGGTCATGGAGGGCCACGCAGCTGCCTGACAGAAGCAGTGCTGATCGTTTTTACTTCTCTTGTTTCCTGATGAACTCTTACTTGTCCTATAAGTCAAAGCTCAAGTGATTTCCCCTGTGGGAAGACTTCTCCAACATCACCAGACAAAATTAATCGGCCCTTTTTTGTGCTCCTATATCATTAAGGAAGCTTTTGGTTGCAAGGAACAGAGGAAAATCAATTTAAATGGTTTTAAACAATTAAAGAGAATTTATTATCTTACACAGCTGTACATTTCAGAAGTAATGTTAGCTTCAGGCATGGTTTGATCAGGATGCTGGCTCTGTTTCTTGTTAGTTCTCTAGACCCCACCCTCCTCTGATGTGTTGGCTTTGTCCTCTGCTAGCCTCTCCTATGGAGGTGATATGACTGTCAACAGCAATGGAGACTAAATTGCTTGCTTATTTATAAGCAGAAGGAAAGAATGTCTTCTTTCCCAGCCATAGACCAAAAGCCCTAAGACTTACTGGGTTTAGACCTGAACTGGCCAAGAAAATCCATACACCGACTGACTTAGGTCAGCATTATCTCCTCTTCCTGAATTAGTCAGTGTGTGGTAGAAAAGATGAAATTATGCCAGGCAGGGGCCACCTTGGATCTGGGATGGAATTAATCTCACTCAAACGTGTGGCTGCTATAAAATACATGTGGGTAGTTCCTAAAAGAAAATATTTTATGGAGAAGAGGGCAATTGTTGCTGGTGGTGCAACCAGCAATTGCCCTCTGTACTCTTGTGGTATTTGGTATACTAAACTCATGGGCACTTATGTTTGCCACTCCAATTCTTCTTAATTTTGGTGAAGTCCAATGTATTATGTTTTCTTTTATGGATTGTGTTTTTAGTATCATATCTAAGATATCTTTGCCTAACATAAAGTCACAAAGATTTTTCTCTTATGTTCTTTTCTAGAAGTTTTATAGATTTAAGTTTTTTTTTTTTTTTTCTTTTTTATTGATCATTCTTGGGTGTTTCTCGCAGAGGGGGATTTGGCAGGGTCACAGGACAATAGTGGAGGGAAGGTCAGCAGATAAACAAGTGAACAAAGTTCTCTGGTTTTCCTAGGCAGAGGACCCTGCGGCCTTCCGCAGTGTTTGTGTCCCTGGGTACTTGAGATTAAGGAGTGGTGATGACTCTTAACGAACATGCTGCCTTCAAGCATCTGTTTAACAAAGCACATCTTGCACCGCCCTTAATCCATTCAACCCTGAGTGGATACAGCACATGTTTCAGAGAGCACAGGGTTGGGGGTAAGGTCACAGATCAACAGGATCCCAAGGCAGAAGAATTTTTCTTAGTACAGAACAAAATGAAAAGTCTCCCATGTCTACCTCTTTCGACACAGACACAGCAACCATCCGATTTCTCAATCTTTTCCCCACCTTTCCCCCATTTCTATTCCACAAAACCGCCATTGTCTTCATGGCCCGTTCTCAATGAGCTGTTGAGTACACCTCCCAGATGGGGTGGTGGCCGGGCAGAGGAGCTCCTCACTTCCCAGTAGGGGCGGCCGGGCAGAAGCGCCCCTCACCTCCCGGACGGGGCAGCTGGCCGGGCGGGGGGCTGACCCCCCCACCTCCCTCCCGGGTGGGGCGGCTGGCCGGGCGGGGGGCTGACCCCCCACCTCCCTCCCGGACAGGGCGGCTGGCCGGGCAGAGGGGCTCCTCACTTCCCAGTAGGGGCGGCCGGGCAGAGGCGCCCCTCACCTCCCCGACGGGGCGGCTGGCCCGGCGGGGGGCTGACCCCCCCACCTCCCTCCCGGAGGGGGCGGCTGGCCGGGCAGAGGGGCTCCTCACTTCCCGGTAGGGGCGGCCGGGCAGAGGCGCCCCTCACCTCCCGGACAGGGCGGCTGGCCGGGCGGGGGGCTGATCCCCCCACCTCCCTCCCGGACGGGGCGGCTGGCCGGGCGGGGGGCTGACCCCCCACCTCCCTCCCGGACGGGGCGGCTGGCCGGGCGGGGGGCTGACCCCCCCACCTCCCTCCCGGACGGGGCGGCTGGCCGGGCGGGGGGCTGACCCCCCCACCTCCCTCCCGGACGGGGCGGCTGGCCGGGCGGGGGGCTGACCCCCCCACCTCCCTCCCGGACGGGGCGGCTGGCCGGGCAGAGGGGCTCCTCACTTCCCAGAAGGGGCGGCCGGGCAGAGGCGCCCCTCACCTCCCGGATGGGGCGGCTGGCCAGGCGGGGGGCTAACCCCCCCACCTCCCTCCCGGACGGGGCGGCTGGCCGGGCCGGGGGCTGACCCCCCCACCTCCCTCCCAGACAGAGCGGCTGGCCGGGCAGAGGGGCTCCTCACTTCCCAGTAGGGGCGGCCGGGCAGAGGCGCCCCCCCCACCTCCTGGACAGGGCGGCTGGCCGGGCAGGGGGCTGATCCCCCCACCTCCCTCCCGGACGGGGCGGCTGGCCAGGCGGGGGGCTGATCCGCCCACCTCCCTCCCGGACGGGGCGGCTGGCCGGGCGGGGGGCTGACCCCCCCACCTCCCTCCCGGATGGGGCGGCTGGCCGGGAGGGGGGCTGACCCCCCCACCTCCCTCCCGGACGGGGCGGCTGGCCGGGCAGAGGGGCTCCTCACTTCCCAGTAGGGGCGGCCGGGCAGAGGCACCCCTCGCCTCCCGGACGGGGCGGCTGGCCAGGCGGGGGGCTGACCCCCCCACCTCCCTCCCGGACGAGGCGGCTGGCCGGGCAGAGGGGCTCCTCACTTCCCGGTAGGGGCGGCCGGGCAGAGGTGCCCCTCACCTCCCGGACGGGGCGGCTGGCCGGGCGGGGGGCTGACCCCCCCACCTCCCTCCCAGACGAGGAGGGAGGACGCTCCTCACTTCTCAGACGGGGTGGCTGCCGGGCGGAGGGGCTCCTCACTTCTCAGATGGGGCGGTTGCCAGGCAGAGGGTCTCCTCACTTCTCAGACAGGGCGGCCGGGCAGAGACACTCCTCACATCCCGGACGGGGCGGCAGGGCAGAGGTGCTCCCCACATCTCAGACGATGGGCGGCCGGGCAGAGACGCTCCTCACTTCCCAGATGTGATGGCGGCCGGGAAGAGGTGCTCCTCACTTCCTAGATGGGATGGCGGCCGGGCAGAGACGCTCCTCACTTTCCAGACTGGGCAGCCAGGCAGAGGGGCTCCTCACATCCCAGACGATGGGCAGTCAGGCGGAGACGCTCCTCACTTCCCAGACGGGGTGGCTGCCAGGCAGAGGCTGCAATCTCGGCACTTAGGGAGGCCAAGGCAGGCGGCTGGGAGGTGGTTGTAGCGAGCCGAGATCACGCCACTGCACTCCAGCCTGGGCGCCATTGAGCACTGAGTTAACGAGACTCCGTCTGCAATCCCGGCACCTCGGGAGGCCGAGGCTGGCGGATCACTCGCGGTTAGGAGCTGGAGACCAGCCCAGCCGACACATGGAAACCCCGTCTCCACCAAAAAAATACGAAAACCAGTCAGGCGTGGCGGCGCACGCCTGCAATCGCAGGCACTTGGCAGGCTGAGGCAGGAGAATCGGGCAGGGAGGTCGCAGCGAGCCGAGATGGCAGCAGTACCGTCCAGCTTCGGCTCGGCATCAGAGGGAGACCGTGGAAAGAGGGGAGAGGGGAGAGGGGAGAGGGGGGAGGGGGAGGGGGAGGGGGGAGGGGAGAGGGGAGAGGGGAGAGGGGAGAGGGGAGAGGGGAGAGGGAGCTCTATCTACCACACAGTCCTTCTCTGAATATGAGTCACAAAGACTATAGATTTAAGTTTTACATTTAAGTCATTGATCCATTTTGAGTTAATTTCTGTATATGATATTAGGTATGGATTAAAGTTACATTTTTGCATATGTATATTCAATTGTTTTGGCATCATTTGTTGAAAAGGTTGTCCTTTCTCCACTGAATTGCCTTTGCACCTTTGTTGAAAATCAGTTGCCAATACGTGTAGGTCTATTTCTGGACTCTATTCTGTTCCACTAATATTTTTCTCTTTTTGATGCCAATACCACACTCTTATTATTGTAGCTTGATCATGTCTTGAAATTAGGTAGTGTAAACCCTCTAACTTTCTTTTTCAAAATTATTTTGACTTTTTTTTAGGTCATTTGCATTTCCACATAAGCTTTATTTATTTATTTATTGAGACGAAATCTTGCTCTGTCGCCCAGGCTGGAGTGCAGTGGCGTGATGTCAGCTCAGTGCAACTTCTGCCTCCCAGGTTCAAGCAATTCTCCTGCCTCAGCCTCCCGACTAGCTGGGACTACAAGTATGCCACCACGCCCAGCTAATTTTTGTATTTTCAGTACAGATGGGGTTTCACCATGTTGGCCAGGCTGTTCTTGAACCCCTGGCCTTAAGTGACCTGCCTACCTTGGACTCCCAGAGTGCTGGGATTACAGGCATGAGCCACTGCACCCAGCCTAAATAAACTTTAGAATCAGCTTATAACTCTACAGAAAAAGCCTGATGTGATTTTGATTGGGATTGCACTGAATCTATAAATTTGGTGAGAACTGGCAACTTAATGATATTGAGTGTCTAACCCATGAACATGGTATATACTTCTCTGTTGGTTTAAATTTTCTTTCATTTATCCCAGCAGTGTTTTGTAGTTTTCAGTGTACAGGTCTAACATTAGGTCTTTTATTAGGTTTATCCCTATTTAAATTTTTTTTAAAAATTTGAGACGAAGTCTCACTCTGTCGCCCAGGCTGGAGTGCAGTGGTGTGATCTTGGCTCACTGCAACCTCTGCCTTCCTGGTTCAAGTGATTCTCATGCCTCAGCCTCCTAAGTAGCTGGGACTACAGGCATGCACCACCACGCCCAGCTAATTTTGTGTGTGTGTGTGTTTAGTAGAGGCAGGGTT
Organism: Pan troglodytes; assembly: GCF_028858775.2. Classification (NCBI taxonomy): domain Eukaryota; kingdom Metazoa; phylum Chordata; class Mammalia; order Primates; family Hominidae; genus Pan; species Pan troglodytes. The sequence continues at coordinate 94,301,649 of NC_072398.2, forward strand.
TTGCCATGTTGCCCAGGCTGGTCTCGAACTCCTGAGCTCAGACAATCCACCTGCCTCAGCCTCCCAAAGTGCTGGGATTACAGGTGTGCAGCACCAGACCCGGCTAATATTTGTATTTTTAGTAGAGAGGGGGTTTCATCATGTTGGCCAGACTGGTCTCAAACTCCTGGCCTCAAGTGATCCACCCACCTTAGCCTCCCAAAGTGCTGGGATTACAGGCGTGAGCCACCGTGCCTGCCCCCTACTTCAAAATTTTGATGCTATTGTATAACACATAGCATTGTTTATTTCAGTTTTGGATTGTTTATTGCTAAGTAATAGAAATACAGTGGATTTTTGTACATTAATCTTGTATCCTGTAACCATGCTGTGCTCATATATCAGTGCTGGTAGCTTTTTTGGAGATTCCATCAAATTTTCTATGTAGATGATCACGTCATCTCTGAATGAAAACATTTTGTTTCTTCTTTTTCAATTTGTTTGCTTTTTATTTCTTTTTCTTATCCTATTGCACTAGCTAGAACCTCCAGTAAAATGTTGACTAGGTGGTGAGAGAGGACATGCCTTGTTCCCAGTCTTAGGGGGAAATCAGTTAGTATGCTGTTCACCATCAAGTATGCTGTTAGTTGTAGATTTTTTAAGTAGACACTTTTTATCAGGTTGAGGGTGATGCTGGCCTCATATAATGATTTGGAAACATTTTCTCCTCTTCAATTTTCTGGAAGGGTTTGTATAAAACTATTATTATTTCTTCATTAAATGCTTGGTAGAATTGACCAGTGAAACAATTTGAGGCTGGGGCTTTCTTTATGAGAAATTTTTGAGCTACAAATTTAATTTTTTTAACATATATAGGACTAGTCATGTTATTTATTTCCTCTTGTGTGAACCTTGGTAGTTTGTGTCTTTCAAGGAATTTGTTCATTTCATATAAGTTGTCAAATTTATTGGCATAGAGTTGTTTATAATATTTTCTTATAATCCTTTTAATATTTAAGAATTGGTAGGGATATTACCTCTCTCATTCCTGATTATTGATTAATTTTTGACTTCTTTCTTTTTTCCTGATAAGCCTGGTTAGAGATTTATTGATGTTATTGATCTTTTCAAAGTGCAGCTTTTGGCTTACAGATTTTTTCTTCTGTTTTTCTGTTTTATATCTCATTGATTTCCACTATGATCTTCATTATTTCTTTTCTTTAGTTTACTTAAGATTTAATTGCTCTCTTCCTAATTTCTTATGGTACCAGCTGAAGTCATTTACTTGAGAAGTTTCTTCTTTTCTAATATAAGTATTTGGTGCTATAAATTCCTCCTAAGTACTGCTTTTGTGGCTTCTCTCAAATTTGTTATGTTTTATTTTTCATTCAACTTAGAATACTTCCTGTTTTCCCCTTTGATTTCTTCTCTGAACCATGGGTTATTTGGAAGTGTGTTGTTGTGTTCCTAAATGTTTGAGGATTTTGTAAAGCTCTTTTGGTTATTGGTTTCTAATTTAATTCCATTATGTTCAAAGAACATACTTTGTATGGCCTGAAACTTTAAAAATTCTTTGAGACTTGTTTTATGGCCCTGAATATAGCCATTTTGGTAAACATGTTCCATGTGCACATGTAAATAATGTGTATTCTATTGTTGTTAGGTGGAGGGTTTTATAAGCGTCAGTTAGGTCAACTTGGCTGATTGTGTCACTTAAAGCTTCTATGGCCTTGTTTTTTTGTTTGTCCCCTCTATTCTTTTTTCCTCTCCCCCTCTTTTTCTGCATACTTTTGAATTAATTGAATATTTTAAATAATTCCATTTAATTTATCCTTTTCTTATCCACATAGTTGCCAATGTTGATGATTTTCCTTCCTTTGTGTAGATTTATATATCTGTTATCCTTTTCTTTCTGCTTCAAGGATCTTCTTTAACATTTGTTGTATCTCAGGTGATAAATTATTTTAGCTTTTGCATGGCTGAAAAAGTCTTATCTTACCTTCAGTCTCAAAATATATTTTCAAAGATATAATATACATCTAAGATATATTCAAAAGATATAATTCAAAGTTGGCAGTGTTTTTTTCTTTTAGTATTTAGAGATATTCTTCCATTATTTTCCGGTATGCATTATTTATGACAGGAAGCTTTTTGTCATGCTTATCTTTGTTTCTCTGCATGTAATGTCCCTAGTCGCTTTTAAAATTTTTCTCTTTATGATAGGCTTTGAGCCATCTGATTGTTCTGTGCCTTAGTACAGTTTTATGTTTCTTGTGCTTAGGGTTTATTGAGGTTCTTGGTTCTGTGAGTTTATAGCTTCATAAAATTTTGAATAATTTTGACCATTATTTCTTCAAGTACTTTTTCTGTTCCCCTCTCCCACCCAGCTTCCTTTATTCCCTGGGATTCCAATTACACATATGTTAGGTTATTTGAAGCTCACTGATGCTCTGAGAAAAGTATATTGGATGGGTTTAACAGCAGATAGACATTGTGGAAGAACATACTGGTAAACTTGAAAACATATAAATAGAAATACCCAACATGAAACAGAGAGAAAAAAGACTAAAAAAATGAACCCAACTGACATTTTCACTGCAACTCCAGGAGAGACTATGAGTCAGAATCACCCAGCTATGCTGCACCCTAATTCCTGACCCAAAAAAGCTTTGAGGCAATACATGTTTGTTAATCCCAGCACTTTGGGGGGCCAAGGTGGGCAAATCGCTTGAGCCTAGGAGTTCGAGACCAGCCTGGGCAACATGGTGAAATGCCATCTCTACAACAAATACAAACATTAGCCAGGCATGGTGATGCGCACCTGTAGTCCCAGCTATTGGGGGTGGTGGGGGGCTGAGATTGGAGGATTGCTTGAGCCCTGGAGGTCAAGGCTGCAGTGAGCCATGGTGGCACCACTGTACTCTGGCCTGGGTGACAGAGCGAGAACCTGTCTCTAAATAAATAAATAAATAAATGTTTGTGGTGTAAGCTGCTAAGTTTTGGTGTAGTTTGTTGTGGAGCCATAGATAACTAATCCATCCTCTTTGAATTTTCCTCTAACTTCTCCATGCGTAAGTCTTTCCTCTTTAGCAACCGAGTTATAAGAAGAGAATCATGAATACCCTATTAACTGTACTTTCTTTTAAAACTTTTCATGATGATTTTTTGTTTTTATACTTTTTCTTTTTTAGAGATAGGGTCTCACCATGTTGTCCAGGCTGGTCTTGAACTCCTGGGCTCAGGGAATCTTCCCCTACCTTGGCCTCCCAAAGTGCTGGGATTACAGTCATGAGACACTGCGCCTGGACTGTTTTATCGTATGGCTTCCATTCTTGTAGTCTAGGTTGATTATGATGATTTCGGCAGTACACAATAGAAAACCAATTCAAGTCGGCTTCAACATATGGAGTCACATATTAAGAAGGTTGCATAGGCCGGGCGCGGTGGCTCACGCCTGTAATCCCAGCACTTTGGGAGGTTGAGATGGGCGGATCACAAGGTCAGGAGATCGAGACCATCCTGGCTAACATGGTGAAACCCCATCTCTACTAAAAATACAAAAAATTAGCCAGGCATGGTGGCAGGCCCCTGTAGTCCCAGCTACTCAGGAGGCTGAGGCAGGAGAATGGCGTGAATCCGGGAGGCAGAGCTTGCAGTGAGCCAAGATCGCGCCACTGCACTCCAGCCTGGGGGATGGAGGGAGACTCCGCCTTGAAAAAAAAGAAAAAGAAAAAGAAAAGAAGGTTGCATAATAAAACAGGCTGGAAGACTCCAGTGTTGGTTGATTCCACAACTCAGTAAAGTTATCTAGCACCTGGCTTATTTTTATCTTTCTGCTCTGCCATCCTCATTGAGTTCTCTTCAAGCTAACTCCCCTCCTGGTCCCGAGGTAGCTGCCATAGGTTCAGGCAACACATATAGACCCAATGACATCCAGAATCAGAAGCCTTTTACAGACTTTTCCCTTCTCATTTAATTGGCCATTGCTTGCCTGTGCCTAAACCAGACACTGTGGAGGGGAATGGGACTACAATGGTAGTCTTAAACCAGTTATGATTCAACCCCTGGGACTGGAGCTGTGGCCTTCCTTTTCCAAGATACATGGCCACATGGGCAATAAAGTACCTAAACAGATCTTGGGTTCTTTTACAAGAAAGAAGTGGGGCAGTGGCTACTGAGGAGGCAACTGTGTCTGTTTCCTTCTGTTTGACTCTGTCTTCCAGTGTGGTCAGATGTCTGACCATGTCAATGCTTTGATTACATCCTGCAATGGCTTCTGATTAATAACTTCTGATTAAATCCCAAGTTCCTACCATGGCGGTCCAGGTATCCCTGACCTGACATTTATCTACCTCTCCAGTCTTATCTTCCACTGCTCCCACCTTGCACATTCATACTGCATCAACCCAAGATAGTCCATGTTTCCCACCCATGCCAGGCCACACCATTAACCTTCAAGGCTCAGCCTGGGCATTGTTTCCTCCAGAAGGCTTCCAAGAACTTCCAGGTGATCCAAGTACCTTTCTTTGGGTCCCCATAGCACCCTGTGCATCCATCCCTTTCTCTTAGTCCTCTGTGATATTGACATTTCTAAGCACCACCTGCTGAATAAACCTTTTCTGAACAGAACTGCACCCCTGCCAACCTCTCTCCTGAGGCTCCAGGCCTACTTGACATGTGTACTTGGTTTGTCCTACAGTCACCTGAATCGCAACATGCCCAATAAGTGTCATATCCTTATCTGGCCCCGATCATTTCTTCCCCATGCATTCCTTATCTTGGAGAATGTACTTCCATCGAGCTGTCAAGACAGGAATTGGGAACTACCCTTTCCCTCTCTTAACCTCATATCCATTTTGTCACCAAGCCCAGTCCCTCTTATCTTCAAATGCCTCCCTTATTTCTCTCATTTCTCTTCTCATTGCCTTAATTCAACTCCTGATCGTCTCCCTGGGTCACTGCAACTGGCTCCAAACTGATGTCCTTGTCTCTATCCTATGCTGTCCTTTCTCCACTCTGTGGCCAGAGTGTACTTTTTAAGAAGGTCACTCTAGTGTTTAAATCCTTCGATGCTCTCTATTTCCTTATCAAACTACTTTTCTTGGCTGTAAGACCCTTCCAGTCTGGCTCCTATTTAATTCTTTAGCCATATCTCTTATCATGCTCTCACACTCAGGTGAACTCAAGCCATATGGGATTATTTCCAGTTTCTCCAAAGTAATTCCCTAAAGTTTTTTTTCTCTGCCTGAGTGTGAATCTCCTCACTTCTCCCTATCATTGACTCATGAGTCCTTGTCCTTCAGGACTCAGCGGTAGCTTTACTGCTCTGGGAAGCTCCCCCATTCCCAGCTGCTTTCCCAGGTTGATCCCGTGTTGCCGCCACCATCACTGCTCCTAGCTCGCAGCCAGGTTTTAATAGGAGTCAGGGTGGTGGGGCTCTGACACTAAACACACACTCTTGGATTACAGCCAAGACAGTGCCAGGGAAGCGCAGTGCAGGGGACTCGTGGAGTAGGTAACAGGGGGCCTGCTCTAGCGGAGGAGTCAGGATGGCTTTCCTGAGGAATTGATGCTTATATGAGGACTCTAGGGATGAGGAGGAGTTGGTGGCCAGATGAAGAAGATGGCAGGAGCGGGTGTTGGTGGTTTTCCAGGCAGAGGAACATCACAAGGGAGGCTCTGAGTGGTGGGAGACGTGGCTCTGAGAAACTGGAGGGAGCTGGTGTGGCTGGCATGCAGAAGCAGCTGGGGGTAGGGAAGGATGACACGGGGCTGTGCAAGGTTCAGGGTTGGGGTCAGCCCCTGTGGGGTCATGGAGCCACATAAAGGAGCGACATAAAGGAGGACTTTGGGTTTTATCCTGAGAGCTCTGGGAAGCCATTATGGGGTTTTAAGCAGAGAACCAGTGTGATCAGATTTGCTTTTTTTTTTTTGACAGAGTCTAACTCTGTCGCCCAGGCTGGAGTGCAGTGGTATAATCTCGGCTTACTGCAATCTCCACCTCCCGGGTTCAAGCCATTCTCCTGCCTCAACCACCCCAGTAGCTGGGATTAAAGGTGCATGTCACCACGCCTGGCTAATTTTTGTATTTTCAGTAGAGACGAGGTTTTACCATGTTGATCAGGCTGGTCTCTACCTCCTGACCTCAAATGATCCGCCCACCTTGGCCTCCCAAAGTGCTGGGATTGGAGGCGTGAACCACTGCACCTGGCCAGATTTGCATTTTCAAAAGACTTTTCTGTTGCCCTGTGGAGGATGGATTTGAGGGCTGGAGGGGTGGGAGTGGGACCAGTTAGGAAGGTGTTGGGTTAAGTCTGAACAGGGAGGTGGAGAGAGAAGGAAAGCGATGCTGAGAGCTACCTTCAAGGCTGGGTCCACAGGATTGGGTGCCAAGGACAGCTCCCATCTTCTGGGGGATGCTGGGGATCTGCCTGAGCTGGGGAGACGCTGGACCAGGAGATGATTTTGGAGGCACAGCCGAATCTATTTGGCACATAAGGGTGAACTCCTCAAGGATGGACACACATATTATTCATCTCTAATTCTGTGGTTGGGCACAGCAGAAGCCCAAGAAGTGTTTGTGGAATAAATGACTGGAAAGCCACTCTTGGGCTTGCTGGTCTGTCTTGTTGGCCAGCATGTAGTGCTGCTCCTCAGATGACAAAGGAAAGTGTCTATTATGTTGTTTCTAACTTGGTGGGTTATCTGCCCAAATAGACGCTCTGAAGGTGACCCCAGATGATAGCAGAGAGAGGCACATGTGGGCAGCAAGTGGGTATGTGTGGGCATGTGGGAGGGGGGCACTGGGAGTTGGGGGAGCATTGTCCTTAGCATCTCATCACCGTTCATTCACATTTACTGCTCGGGAGCATGCTCTGGCTGCAGGGCGGTGCTTTTAGCCCAGAGGCTCAGAGCACTTTCCCATCACTAACATGGAACATTCCCAGAATTCCCCAGAGGCCTGGGGTTCCAGACAGTACAACATACAGAAGGCTGAGGCTCCAGTCACACTGCTGAGGTGTCTGAGCATAACAGTGCATTCATCTGTCCAAGCATGCACCATTTGTTCATTCACTCGTCATGTGCCAGGCACTGTGCTGGGCTTGGGGAATCCAAGGGCAACAAGACAGGCCTGTCCCAGCCTCCTTGAGCTCACATGCTTTATGCACATCCAGATACAGGGGTGCCACTGTCACTAGAGCCACCTCTGGAGTCAGCTAGCAAGATCCGGAGCACATTATCCTCACTTCCATCTAAGCTGGCTGAGCTGCAGTACTTGAGAGTCTGTGGATGATGATGTTATTGGGAGTTTTATCTCTAACCACATGTACCTACTTCCTGGAAGTTCAGAGCAGTGATCCTTAAAATGGCCAGAAACTAAAATTGAAAACCACCCAACTGCCTAAGAAGAGTGAATGGCTAAGCAAATTCTAGACATATGATGGGGGAGCATGACATTATCTAATAAAAACGTGGGGTTATGTTGATATGTTAATGAGATGGGATTTACTGTCTCTATGAGACTGTCTTTAATGAAACAAGAACATAAAATATCAGGTACACACTAATTACAGCACAACTGCTCTAAAACCTATATACACACATTGTCATCTCAATTGTATAAGGAAAACAATGCATAGCAAAAGACTGAAATATGCCACATCTTAACAACACCTACTTTGGTAGAGGAATTTTACGTGACCTTTCTGCTTCTTTATTGTTTTCTATTTTTTCCCAAACTTTTAATAATCAGCAAGCATTTACCGTGAAAATTCAGAAAAGTAAATACATTAAGACTCTCCTATGTTTACACATTGGCATAGGTCAGAAAAGTATTTCCAGGGACGTTAGCTGGGCGTGGTGGTGCATGCCTGTAATCCCAGCTACTTGGGAGGCTGAGGTGGGAGAATCGCTTGAACCCAGGAGGCAGAGGTTGCAGTGAGCCGAGATCATGCCATTGTGCTCCAGCCTGGGCGACAGAGCAAGAGTCCGTCTCAAAAAAAAAAAAAGAAGCATTTCCAGGGATGTCAGAAGAGCTTGGTGAGCGCTAGATTCAGTTGTTTGTATTTGTAATGAACCACACACTGATCATTGAGAGCTGAACTAGGTAGACACTAAGTGCGCCTTTGTTCTGAAGTGCTGGGATTTAACTTAATTCCATACAAGTTGAACAGCTTACAATCCTCTCAGGGAGGCAGACTTATTTATTTACTCAACCGTTTATTCAACGAGTGTTTATGGAGTTCCTCCTTTGTTCCTGGCATTGTCCCAGATGCTGGAGAACATAAACACATAATCACAATGTGACGTGAGAAGGGCCTCAGCAGAGGTCCCGACAGAGTATTAGGGGAATACAGCATGGCTAACCCTGTTTGAGGATGTTGGGGATCAGCGAAGGCCTCCTAAAGCAGGATCATTTGAACAAGGCCTTGAGGGGTGAATAAGAGTTCTCTAGGCAACAAATAGAGGGAAATGGAGCCTAAGCTACTTTGGGAATTATTTTTAGAGATGCCTACATGTGCTATGAGGGAAGATAGAATATGTGGATTGTTTATAGACTGTTGTCCTCATTCCAGCCAGGAGACCAGAATGAGGAGTTGAGTTCAAAGGTCTGAACTCACAAAATTAGAATAACTCATTTGTGTCCTGGCTGTTTTCTTACCCCATGTTTAACTAAACATCATGTGTGTTCAAGGCCTCTTTGAATAATGACCCTCTCAACCCTGGATCTTGACCCAAGTTCAGGAACTGGAAACATCTGGATCCTGCTGGGCTAGAAAAACATGTGTGACCCCTAGATCTCTATCCTCACACAGAAAGCAAGGACAGCTTTCAGAAGGGGACTCACAACTGGAAATTCTAACTGGTAAATATTAGTATCATTAAGAAATCTTGCAAAGGTGATTATTAGCCATCTCTTGTCTATCGAGTTCTGTTGCTTTTCTTTCTTCTCTCCTTTTCTCATTTTTTCTCTCTCCCCTGTGTCTTTCTCCTCCTTTGCCACATCTGTCTGCCTCTTTCCTTCTCGTCTGTTTTTCTATTCTCTGGTCTCTTGTTCTCGCTCTTTGTCTCTTTCTGTCTCTTGGAGCATTTCTCTGTCTCTCTTGCTTTGCTACCTTTCTCTCTCTGTCTTTCTCTTTCTTGTATCTCTTGCTGACCTTGGGGTCACTCCCTTGGTTTTCTCCATTTAATGGAGCCTCAACTTGCCTTTGATGGCATTTAGGGAGGGCAAAGTTAGTCGGACTCTCTGAACTTGATTGGCCTCCCGTGACAAGGATCTCTTTTCACAGGGTCTGGATTTAAAGTGTGAAAATATAAAGAGCTTTTTCATTCTGACTCGCACATATCCCTACTTGAGCTGAAGCATTTCCAGACAGATAATCATCAGGTTTCCTACAGGAAATTAAAGACCTCAGTACCGTGTAGTTGTTTAAATCACCCGTATTGCCCATTAGGTTTCATGAAAGGCTTTGCTTCCCTGGTATGTGATAGAACAAATCTTTAATAAGATTTTTCTCCCAATTTTTCTAATGAAGTCGGTCGTGTGTGTCCTCTAGATAAGCTCACAATAAGGCCAGCAGGTTCCCATTTTGGTATGAGCCGGTGCCTCACCCCTTCTTATCTAAGCCACAGGGACACGGAGCTGACACATGTCCTCAGAGTCCACACTGGGAGCTGCCCCGGGGACAAGAACCCCTACAAGTAGGAGCATTCAGACCTCTGGCTGGATTGGCGGATGTGGCCATGCAGTGCCTTCTGTCCAGGAGCCAATGGCACCCCCACTTCTGCCTTAAGCCCCCCGTGTGCCCACACTCCTCTGGTTAGCATCTGCTTCAGAGGAAGTCAGGCCCCAGTCTCGCCAAGATGGTACTCCTCCTTCCTTTTCTTGGTGGTTGGTTTAGGTCTGAGCATTTAACCCCCCCTTTTTCATTTTTATTTTTTTTGAGACTGAGTCTTGCTCTGTCGCCCAGGCTGGAGTGCAGTGGTGCGATCTCAGCTCACTGCAAACTCCGCCTCCTGGGTTCAAGTGGTTCTCCTCCCTCAGCCTCCCGAGAGTAGCTGGGATTACAGGTGCCCACCACCATACCCAGCTAATTTTTGTATTTTTAGTAGAGACGGGGTTTCAACATGTTGGCCATGCTGGTCTTGAACTCCTGACCTCAGGCAATCTGCCCGCCTTGGCCTTCCAAAATGCTGGGATTACAGGCATGAGGCACCATGCCCCAGCCTAACCCATTCTTTGACCAGTGAGATGCAAAGGAAAGTCTAGGGACTTCTGGGACAAATGTTCTCATTATTAAAGAGATCCACAGCAGGGGGCTTCCCTTCATTGCTGTTGCACTTGAAGGTTGGCAGTGGGATGCCTCAGTGTGCCCTGGCTACCTTGTGATCAACCTGCTGAGGATGGCAGAGCAGAAAGTCAGGAAGAGCCAGTGCTCATGGTGACATGTGCTGCCAAATTAATGACCCCGGGACTGTTCTACCTCTTGAGTTTTTAGTGTGTGAAATAACAAATTTCCTTGTTTTTAAGCTCTCTTGAGGTTTTTTCTTTTTTTTTTTTGACTGGCAATTGAAAGCATATTAGTAGACACAGACAGGACCACAGAGGTCCAAGATGGGCCCCCATGTCTTCTGAGAGAGGTCTGAGCTCACTGAGAGAAGGGTAGGGTGGGGACAAGCCTTGGGATCGAAGGCCCTGCCTTGGAGCAGTTTGTCGTTCCATGCTATGACAAACCATGGGCAAGAAAACCTCTCTGAGCTGAAGTTTCCTTGGCTCAAAATGAGTATTGAGTGCGTCACAGATGCTCAATAATCATCAGCTCTCTTCTCTTCAGGTATGCTTATCTTCCAGTTATTATTATTATTATTTTTTGAGACAGAGTCTCACTCTGTCGCCCAGGCTGGAGTGCAGTGGCATGATCTCGGCTCACTGCAAATTCCACCTCACAGGTTCAAGCAGTTCTCCTGCCTCAGCCTCCTGAGTAGCTGGGATTACAGGCGCCTACCACCATGCCCGGCTAATTTTTGTATTTTTAGTAGAGATGGGGTTTTACCACGTTGGCCAGGCTGGTCTGGAAGTCCTGACCTCAGGTGATCCACCTGCCTTGGCCTCCCAAAGTGCTGGGATTACAGGCATGAACCACCACAACAGGCCTCTTCCAGTTACTTTTAATGGGACCAAGAGGTGCCAGGTACGGAGAGCTATTTAATGACATTTCAGTGCTGGGGAAATTTTACACAGAGACCATTCTAAGTCCTTTACCCACAGTTGCTCCAAGTACAAATCACGTCTCTAATGCCAGCACCAGTGTTGAGGGGGAGGCAAATACACCCAATTCTCAATTCTCCATGGTGATGAAGAATGTGGATAATTGAAAACAGCAGATAATCCCCGAACCTGCTTTGAGTCACTGACTTCCACCGCCTCCCCCATCATCACTTTTCTGGTGCAGCTGACAAAATGCCACATGCATGCACGTTTCTTCTCTCTCTTCTGGTGGATCACTTGGCAAAGCTGCTTATCCACTTCAAAACCGCCAAGTCTGGGGTGACAAGAGAAGCCAGGGGGCTGAACACCACCTCCCCAGCCAAGAACAGCCTGGAAGCTATACCACTGGGCTTGGCCTTGGAGTGGGTTCTGTCCATCCCTTAGGTTAGTTTGACTTTAATCCCTCCAAGCTCTTCAGGAGGTCAAAGACAAGAAGGCGCAGGATCCTGCAGGTGATAGTGAGCACCAGAGACACTGGGCTCCTGTCCTCAGATGGGCCCTGCCCAGGCCAGCCAGGGCGCAGCTAACTTCACGTGAGCCCAGAGCTCCTTCCTACGTGCCACACATTCCTGGAAACCAGGGTGCCTCCCTCTCCCTTTCCTGAGCAATGGCTGGACTAAGGTTAATTGTATTCCTTGAATTTAAAGCTTTTAGAGTTCTGATCCAAGACCCCTTCTCGGTCCGTGAAACCCCTTCATATGAGAGGGATGAAAAGTGAGGAGAGAAGGAAATGAACCTTCATCAGGCACCTGCCTAGCACCATGCCAACCCCTTCACAACTACACTTCGCAGGGAGAGCAGATCTTTCCAGCTAGAACTTGTCTAATCTGGAGTAGGAGATACTGGCTGCCTGCTTGTCTCTGGCAATCTGTTCTTCTGGACAATTTCTGCCTTGGTACCAGTACTACACAAATCAACTTCCTGCAGTCTCAGACCCAGGGTTCAGGTCTCTCAGGATTTCTTGCTGTCTTGTCCTTTCTCTCTACGGCAGAAGCTCGTTCGATCAGCTGAGATCCTTGGGTCTGAGGACACTGGATGACCCAAAACTTCTCCATTGGGCAAGGGGGAGTTGACAGCTTATTTGGCCCTAGTCAGGAGATGCAGAAGTGTGCGCCCTGCTGATCACAGTTAAAGCTCACACTGCTAGGAACTGCGGTAGTTAGATGTTAGGGGCTGCGAGGGCGGGCTCCCACCCTTTTTCCTTTTCCTTCTCTAGCCCTCCTGGTGGGCTCAGAAGCTTCTATAATGGAACTAGCAAGAAGTAAGTAGGAAGCCACTGGCCTTTCTTACTCTCTGAGGCTCACATGTGCCAGTTCCTGGGGCTACCAGGAGGCTTAATCACTGGGTTTGCAGGAGGAGAAGATAGTGTGCTAAGAAAGGAGGATTAGCACTCGCCAGGTCTCCCAGGAGTTCCTGTGTTGGGCCACAGGGATTGCCACAGCAGCACTCTGTCATAAAATCGGCCCTGGGAACACAATTTCGGAAATAATCAGAGGAGGCGAGGTTTCTTAAATTGTAGGAAAAAGCTCCCTGGTTAGAATAATGGCTTCTATTTGGCATCCATTCTCTCTCAGATGTGCAGCCTCATCCATTCCCATTCTGAGGCGTGACTTTCAAACACCAGATGGGAAGAGAGCCAAGACGAGGGTGCTGGGCCTTGGAGTCTGAAGCTCAGTTATTTCATCCTGGGCAAGTCCCTAGGCCTCTCTGGGTCAGTTTTTCTTTGTAAATTGGGATGATAAAAACTGCCTCACTGAGAGAGACAGTGGTAGATTGAAGGATTTAGAGAAGCCTTCCATCCTGCCCTCCATCTCTCCCTTTCTCTTTATGTATAAATATATATATATGTGTCCACATGGATATACACATATACGTGTGTGTAGGTATCTATATGTATGTGTATGTATGTGTGTCTATATATACGTGTGTGTGTGTGTCTATATCTATCCCAAGGATCTCTGGGATGGAGGTGGGCTTCCCTAGTTCATTCACATTTCCTCCAGGGTTGATGCACGTGGCAGGGGGGATTCTCTGCTGGTGGTCAGGGTGGAGCAAATCTAACTTTGTCCTCCTCATGGCTATGCCCCAATGTCACCAGGCGTTAGGGTCTGCGTGAGACAAGCACAGCCTCCAGAAGGCAAACCCAGCGGCCACAGACATGTGGGGTGACTTGCAGGGCCTAGCGCACTTCCCTCTGTGCCCTCTCTATAAAGGTTTGTGTGGCCCTGCGGGCTCTGGAGGTGAGACCAACTTTGCTCTGCCCAGTAGCATGTGGTCTTTGGTTTGGATGCTCCACATTGGACCTATGTCTGTGGCTGTGTAAAGTCTTGTGGCCTTGGTGACTTGGTCTGATGTGTAGGTGGGTAGGTGGGGTGTCACATGAATAGAGGTGACAATGCTCTGATTTCAAGGTGGGGAGCCCAACAGTGAAGGAAAAGTTCTGGTCTAATGGTGGGGACAGAACAGCAGTGACAGTGTCCTGATCCCCTGGAGAGGCTGCTCATGGAGGTGGTATGCCCTGGTCTCATGGCAGAGACCCTGGTAAGGAGCGTGCTCTGTTTTCATGGTGGGGAGACTAGCAGTGGTGATAATGATCTGGTTTCCCAGTCAGGACAAACAAGGGGGCCTGTGTGGCAGTGGGGAGCCAGGGTGCTTCTGCCTCAAGGCAGCAGAGTGGCCAGGAATCCAGCTCAGAAAAGTCCTGGACCTGTGGTTCTCAAATTAGAGCAAAATGGCTGTCAAGGTCTTTCCTGCAGTCACTGCCCATGTACACAGCTGTGGCGCCTCTCCTCTCCCTCCTTTTCCACTCAGCATCCCACCTGAGAGACGCTGGCCACAGTGATTAGGTGTCCGATTTGATGGGGGGCCTGTTAAGACGCTATTGCTTTTCTAATTCTGGCTAAATCGACATTGGTTTTGTCAATCTACCTACATAGGTCAAGCTTGTTGCTTCCAATTTCAGGTGATTTCCATCTTGTCACTCTCTCTTTCCCTTCTCAGCCCATCTAATCCTTGGGTTCTCCAGCTGCCCAGTACTTCCTGTGAGGCAGCATCACTGCCTCTGAGGCTCGGCAATTAGAGACTTGGACTCCAGCAGGGAGGGCATCTTCGGATTATTACTGCGGAGGGAGAGCCTGACTGCGGTGTCCATAGCAACCCTCCGGCTGCCACCTTTCCCAGGAGCGAAGGGAGGCAAAACAAGGGCGGGAGGCAGGAGAGGGGCCTGGCCTTCTGCAGGATTCCTGTCAGAGGGCTGGGCACCCAGGTTGCAGCTCCTGACTGTGCCTGGTGGCTGTGCTGAGGGGAGAGGGGGCTTCTTCCCTCGTTTCACAGCAGCAACCGGGAGTGGAGCTGTGTTGGTGGATGCCCCATAGCAACCGAGAGATGATGGACCAGTTGAAGGGGACCATCGCGGAGGCCGGGCTCGAGTCCCGGCTTTGCGCCTGACTCACGAATGAGTGCAGGCAAGTCCCCTCCCATCTCCGGAGGTCTTCTCTTGCTAATAGGGTGGTGGGCCCGGAGGCGCCTCTGGCATCCTGTCCAGCCCTCTCATTCAAAGGCTTTATGGTGCCCTCACCCAGGACAGACAACAGATGGTTTCTTCTTCCCCAATGGTGAAAAAACCCAAGGAAGCCCGGGAAATAAGAGCGACTTTTGCAAAATATTCACAGAAGTTGATTCTGGCACCAGATCCAGTCCCTGGGCCTCCATGGAAGGAAGCAGAAAGCTGAGGCCGGGGTTCAGTTGCTGTCTGGGGGCTCCCTCGCATCTCCCAAGGTGCCTGGAGTGCGAAGCTATGTGCATACGCCACCAGCAGAGGCCGCCACACTCCTCACAAACCCGCCACAGGTTGCTCTGCCCCCATCCCCATGGGTGAGCACTGACCAGCTGGGACCGCAATCTCAGAGCCAGGGCGGGGCGGGGAGCTGCTACTGGCCACCTGGGGTCCAGGGAGGGGCTGGCTCAGGGGGCTGTGGCCTCAACTGCCAGCCGGCCCTGCTGGTCCCTCACTGCCCTCCCTGTGGGAGAGACATCCATCCAGGCCCACGAGACACTGGCCGCCTTCTTCCCTGCTAGGAATCCATGGCTGCTCCGGTCTGGGCCCTCCCTTGGGCTGCTGCTCAGGTGCCTGTTCTGCATTTGGGAAACTGTTAGAGTTTTTTTTTTTTTTTTTTTTTTTAATTATTATTATACTTTAAATTTTAGGGTACATGTGTACAACGTGCAGGTTTGTTACATATGTATACATGTGCCATGTTGGTGTGCTGCACCCATTAATTCGTCATTTAGCATTAGGTATATCTCCTAATGCTATCTCTCCCCTCTCCCCGGAAACTGTTAGAGTTTTTATTTTCTGTGAGTCGTTTGAGACTGGGGCCAGGAAGCTGATTTATTCAGCAAATCTGAATTGAGAACGTGCTCTATGACAGGCCCTGTTTTGGGCACTGGGGTTATAGCAGTGAATAAAATAGACGCAAATCCCACCCTGTGGAGCCAAGTCTCCAGTGGGGGTGGGTGTCATCACCTACACCACAGTGTGGGGCTGGGCAGGACACACGCACCCAGGATGGCACGTGATGGCTCTCTCTACCGAGTCGACCCCATGCAGACAGACAGTGGACCTACCCAGACTCTGGGGCCGAGGCTTCCATGCTGAGCCCTTGTCAGTCAGGGGTCTGCACAGACCCCTCTCTTGTACTGGCCAGTGCACGTCGGCAGCACTTCACCGTGTGCAAAGTATGCACCTCCACTGGCTCCCTGTGAGCCCGGCAGGCATCTTGGTGACAGAATGTTGGCAACCTGTGCCCATTTCCCATGCCTTCTTTCCAGACACGGTATCAGCACCTTCCATTCGACCTTTGACTCCCTCAAGTAAATAAACGTTCCCATCCGGACTGACTCATCTGGTTAGAACAACAAGTTCCTACACCAAAGCCTCAGAGAAGGGGTCAGGAGACACATTTTAAAATGTATCTCAGTTTTCACAAGACAACTGTGCAGGAGGTGTGAACGATCCCAGTTTCACAGGCTCAGAGAGGCGCACCTTGCTCGTCCTGGTCCCTGGCAGGAAAATGGCAACTCGGAACCAGATGGGCCGATTCCCAGCCCAAGACTGCTCTGGTGCCTGGCCTGGCCTGGCCACTCCACTGTCTTCTCTCCATGTTAGGGCCATCCTGGCCTCTGCAGAGTTTTAGAAGCAGAATCATCAACCTTTGTCCAGACAGATCTCCATGGAGCTGCTCTTTTGAAACCTTTTCCCACTCCTGTTGTTAGAGGGGGTTTCATGGAGGACCTGGGCAGGAGTGGTGGGCAGGAGGGATACTTTCTCTGGAAAGCGATGAAGTTCAGTAGCAGAGGCTGAGTGGAGAGGTTGTGACCTCTCAGAGTGCATAGACCTGTGTGGCTCATGGCTTGGACTCTCCCCTCCCACTGTGAACAAGAGCAGGCCAGTTAACCTTCTCTGAAATTTGACTCAGTTTCTTCATCTATAGAATGGGGATACTAACTTTACTCCCTGGCATGTTGGAACCATGAATGCCCACAGTTGGCCCTCAGTAAATGCTCCAAGTGTAGGGAGTCAGGCCGTATGTCCCCTTTACCTTGACACTCAGATGATGCAAAAGAGCTCCAGTTTTTCTTTAGCAAAGCAGAGTATGGGGAGGAGCCTGTGTGAAGCTGAAGACTCCTTGGCACCCGTAGGTGGCTGAGAGTTGTTGGTGTGTGGCCAGGGGACAGGTGACATGCTGTAGTCCTACCTTGCTCCTCAGATCATGGCTTGCAGGGGCAGGGGTTAGGTGGGCATTCATTATAAGAGGCTTCACCCAGGGTCTAGACATCCAGGGACTCTCAGGAAAGAAGTGTGGACAGAAGGCCTACACTTACCAGTTGGCATTCCTGGTGGCCAGCCGGGCAAGTAAGGGGCAAGTAATGTGTCCTGGGTCAAAGTGCCCAAACTCTCAGTCAGGCTAAACTCACTCACCCTCTTACCTGCTTATGTATTCAACACACAATTTGGGTGCAGCGTGAAGTGCAGTGTTTTGTGTGTGTGTGTTTTCCAATTTATACCATAAGCTCCTGTCACCAAGGAGCTTATGGTGTCAATTAAAATCAGGGAAATTAGCCAGGCATGGTGGCGGGCGCCTGCAATCCCAGCTGCCCGGGAGGCTGAGGCATGAGAATCGCTTGAACCTGGGAGGCGGAGGTTGCAGTGAGCCAAGACTGAGATCGCGTCACTGCACTCCAGCCTGGGCAACAGATTCTCTCTCTCTCTCTCTCTGTATATATATATGATAAAATCAGGGGAGAGAAGACATATATATATAGACAACACCAGTACAAAGCAAGAGTTGAACAGTGTCCCCAGAGAGATACAATAAAGTGCCAAAGGAATTCGGAAGAGGGAGATAATGTCAAATTTAGGGAGGAGAGGAGGGGAGGTCAGGGAAAGCCCTGGGCAGGGGTGGCACTTGTGCTGCTCCCTAAATTCTCACAGGACAGGACACAGAGCAAGAGGTGGGCTGGAAGGGCTTTCCAGGCAGAATGGATGGGAAAGAGCACAGACAGACCCAGGTTCAAATCCATGCCTAACTGGTGACCTTGAGCAAACTACTGAAACCTTTCTAAACTCTAGCTCATGGGAGTAAGAGTGGCAACGATGAGGCAATAGAACCTCCCCAGCCAGCCTTCCAGGGCTGCCAAGAGTTGCAAATGAAATATTTTACATAAAAGCAGTTGGAAAACTATAAAGTGCTCTGCAAACACAGGATTTGTTTTTATTATTGGAGCATTAATTAATCCAGTAATGAAGCTCCTAGATAAGAACACAGTAATGACTGAACCCACATGGGCTAATGAGCTGTTCAGCCTAAAGCTGTCCAAGCATTCAGAGTCTGAGAAAGGGGGTGGTTAATCTTTATGACCCTATCCTTACGAGGTTAAGGGTATCCCTCCAACACCACTGGCTTTTCTAGAATACCTGCCATTATCTGTCATTTGTGTCTAAACTCCCTCCCTCCCTCCATCCATCCATCATCCATACATCCATACATCCACCCATCTATCCTCCCATTCATCCGTCCATTCATCCATCCATCCATCCACCCACCTATCCACCCATCCACACGTCCATCCATCCATCCATCCAACTATCCATCTGTCTAATAAATCTTTTTTTTTTTTTTTTGTGATGGAGTCTTGCTCTGTTGCCTAGGCTGGAGTGCAGTGGTATGGTCTTGGCTCATTGCAACCTCCGCCTCCTGGGTTCAAGCAATTCTCCTGCCTCAGCCTCCTGAGTAGCTGGGATTACAGGCGCTCGCCACCACGCCCAGCTAATTTTTGTATGTTTTTTTTTAGTAGAGACGGGGTTTCACCATGTTGGCCAGGCTGGTCTTGAACTCTTGACCTTGTGATCGGCCTCCCAAAGTGCTGGGATTACAGGTGTGAGCCACCAGGTCCGACCAATAAATCTTTAATGAGTAATTCATAGCCAGGCACCCTGATCAGTGTTGGGGATACAGAAAAAATTTAGAGCCCTTTTATGCAGGTCACAGCCTGTGGGAAAGACAGCCATATAAACCATGAACCACTACTTTTCTTAAACCTATTTTCAGTTAGTTCTACCTTCTGGGGATAACAAGGTCTACAGACAATAGATTATGGAATTTTAAAGCTGAGTGATCTTAGAAATCATCTTTTTTATCTCACTATTTTACGGATGAGGAAATTGTGTTTATGATTTGTTGTGAAAAGTACTGTGACTTTCCCTTACTTGCCTTCAAATGACCTCATCCAGGTTTCAAGTTTAGTCAGTTCGATTAATCTTTACTAAGCGTCTATTGTAAGCGGCTCTTCGGAAGAGCTGCAGTACAGCTGTAAAGAAGACATCATCCCTGCCCTCAAGAAGGTCATGGTCTACGGGCAAAGGACACATATGGAGATAACAGCTGTGTTGCTCCGTAGAGGCCCTGTTAGCACAGGGCACTGAAAATACAGAAGGAGCTCCTGATTTGGGTTTGGGGAGTTCGGGGGAAGCTTCTCAGAAAGAAGACCTTTGAGCCCTGTCTTGAAAGGCAAAGAGAAATGTGTTAGATGGAAATCTGGGGGAAGGGCATGCCAGGCAGAGGGCATGGAGATGTGAAATAGCATGACTTACGGGAGAGCACAATAGGTCGGTGATGCTGGGGCTTAAGGAGGAAGGTGGTGAGGAATGAGCCTGGAAAGGAGGGCAGAAACCGAGTGCCAGCACACTTGATGTGGAGCCAGTATGGCCAAAGGCCACCCCTACTTTCCTTGTCTGCTCTTCCTGTCTCTCTGAGGTAAGAAGCTCCTCCACACCCCCGTTTGCAGACTAAAGAGGCCTAATTTGTCAGCCTTTCATCTTAGGGCAGCATACGGAGTTGCTCCCCATTCCTTAAGGTGTGGCTTAAGTCCCACCACCTCCAGGAAGCCACCCTTGACAACCCTCTGCCTTCAATGAACTCTACTGTCTCGACCACACTTTGGGATCTGCATTGCTGTTTTTTGTCCCCCCATGTGAGTATAACTTGTCTCTACAGTGAGACTTTAAGTTCCTGAGGGTTGGGTGTGTGAGTCACATGGTAATGTTTAATAAACACCAGTAAGAATGAATCCTTTAAATTTGGGTTTCAGGACATATGGCGAGGGTTTGTCAAAAGGTTGGACAGACCTGGGTTTGATTCCAGCTTTATGACTAGTTACTAATTAATAACTCTGGGCAAGTTTTAAAATCTTTTTAATGCCTCAGTTTTTTCGTCTATAAAATGGGTGATGGCCTCAACTCACAGGCTGCTGTGAAGACATGGTTGTGGCTGGGAGCCAAGGGAAGCATTGGGGGCTTTTCAACAGTGGGGCTTTGGACAGGCAGCAACAGCAGGAAGACGCCTGAGTGCGGTGCATCTGGAGGGCAACGTGGAAAACCTGACATGATCAGTCCCTGTGGTTGAGAGCTCCCAGCTGATTCACTAACCTGTCGGTGCTTGACAGTTACAAAGTACTTGGCCGGTGCTCTCACTGGACTAAGGAAATTGAAGGCCTGAGAAGATAAGCAATTGGTCACAAAGTGGGCGAGTGGCAAAGCTTGTGCTGGTGAGAAGGAAGGCAGAGGGTGGAGTGCACAGCCTGTATGTAATGATATAGGAGGCAGTAATGTGCTGATAAATGTTGAACAGCCAGGAAAGATTTAGCAAGCGGCTTCCAGGAAAACATAAGCTCTAATTTACAGTGTTAGCCGATTTCTGTGGTGTAAATACTCTGATCATGGCTGATTTCAAGCTGCTAATGTGACATCACTGTGGAGTTAGGAAGAAATGTGTATGGATGATCAGAAGGTCATCTTGCCTGTGGTCACACAGCCATCCCTGCAGCAGAGAACAGTTCCAGCCTGGGCAGTCTGACACTTGAGCCCAAGCTCTAAACATGACATTGTCCTCCTCCTCCTGTTCATGACAGGATAGCTGTAACAAGGGGCATGAGCTGGCTCAGTGGCATCAGCTGTCAAGTTCCAGCCCATTTCCAGATAACCACTGATCTTTGGTGCTGGCGTAGTTAGGGCTCTACCCAAGCTATCTTTCATCCTCATCCATGATGGCAGGACATGCTCTGATAGGCCCCATTTGGATCCCATTGGCACAGCCAGAAGAACTGGAGGCAAGAGGCTGGCCAGAAAGGTTAGCTGAGGCAGAAGGCAGCTCATGGGGGTAGAATGAGCATAGGAATACCCAGGCCTGGAGCCTGTTCTCCAAAATTGATTTTGCACAGCCCAGAAAACTGTATCCAACACTAAAAAACCAACACGAACAGCACATTTTTGCTACTAACAACATATTCATGATAATTTATTAGAAGATCATTAAACCTAAGTATGCGATCTGGAGCCTTGACCCAAGCAGGTGGCTCTGTCGGGGGATAGAGGAGAGGGAGGGAAATCAAGAATACAGAAGGGAAGGGCAGGGAAGGCAGAGGATGCTGAAGGGGTTGGGGGTGGGTTCTAGAGGGCCTGGTCATGGGAAAACACACGAGACCCCAGGCTTGCATCTGAGGCCTGGTACTGTGACTTCTAGTGTGTGTGTGTGTGTGTGTGTGTGTTGGCAGGGGTAGGGGGAATGATTATGTCATTGATAATAATAAGAATCAAGATTATTATTTTATATATATATATTTTTAGAGACAGGATAACACTCTGTCGCCCAGGTTGAAGTGCAGTGGCACTATCACAGCTCACTGCAGCCTCAAACTCTTGGGCTCAAGCAGTCCTCCTCCTTCAGCCTCCTGGGTAGCTGGACTACAGGCACTCGCCACCATGTCCAGCTAATTTAAAAATTTTGTAGAGTCTGGGTCTTGCTATGTTGTCCAGGCTGGTCTCGAACTCCTGGCTTCAATCAACCCTCCTGCCTTGGGCTCCCAAAGTGCTGGGATTATAGGCATGAGCCACCATGCCTGGCCAGAATCAAGATTATTGTGCAAGAGCAATTGTCACGTATCTGGGATCGTGGCTTGTATTACAAGTAATATTTAGCTCTCAATCATCAGGGTTAATGGGGGATTGGAGAGGTGAGAACTGATATACCGAGGGGACTCTGGGCTCATTTTGGGGGGGCTCTGTCCCTCCCTGACCTGGACACTTGCTGCTTACCAGTCAGGAATGCTGCTTTAGGAGCTTCCTATGTGTATATGTGTGCATGCGTGCATGCATGGGCTAGTGTGTGCACACAACCATGTACACATGTGCACGTATGTCCACCTGCTTACATGTTTTCTGGATGTGTGTCTGTGTGTGTGTGCATGGATCTCCTACCCTTTCCTCTTCCCATCGAGGGAGGGAGCTGGACAGAGGCCAAAGGGTGATGGGGAATCAAGAGCCAGAGAGGAAGAGGCCTCCCTTTTAAAACCCCAGGTGTGCTGGGGAATTCCCTCATGGTGACTTCCTTTCTGATTCCTAAGGCTGCTGTGGTTAGAAATGAAAATGAATTCAGCTCTGGTCCCATCCTTTGGAAGCCCCTCTGCACACAGTGGGGGCTTAATAAATACTTGATGATGATGGTTCTGAACCTGGGAAGCCAGCAGCTGTTCCTAGCTCTGACTCTCAGAGCCCCATGGGGCAAATCAGGCAGGGAATGACCATGGGGGAATCTTCAGTCTTCCTGCCAGATCCCCCTGTGACTCCACACCCAGCTGTTAGGCAAGGGGCTGGAGCCATGGTCCACTTCACACACCCTGCTTTGGAGAGGCCAGTTCTTCCTCAGCAGCTTCTCTTTTGTTTTCCCCAACCAACATTTGAACAATATTTATTGAACAACCACTTTGTACTGAATATCATAGTGGAAATGCATCCTGGGAGAAAGTATCTGATCTGTGGGGTCAGACTGACTAAGTTCAAATCCCAGCATCTTTAATTACAAGCGGGATGACATCTGACAAGTTACATATCTATGTTTGAGCGTTTGAGTGTTTTTTCCACTTTCCTTTCTCTCCTTCTTCTCCTTCTCCTTCTTCTTCTTCTTCCAATTTTCATCTGTAAAAGGAGAGTGATGACATCATTTTTGTGGGGTTGATGTGAGGGTTGGAAATAACAGAGAGGACCCTGAACACGAGGCATAGGCACTCAGTCAATGGTAGGTGAGTTTATCCACCGGGTGTTAGAAGGTGTGGATCCCCCCTGCTTCTGTGACCTTGACGTTGTTACTCAACATCTCTAAGCATCAGGCTTTGTAAATGAGACCATACTGCCCACCTCCTTGGGTGTTTGGAGACTGTATCCGGATAATATATGTGAAACAACCTATCGTAAACCCTGGTGGTTAATAAATGTTTGCCTTCCCCTCCGTCTGCCCCCTCATCAGGGTGCACACCTCCCCTCCTTCGGAGGCCCTCTGTCCCTCCTCCCCATCGCCCCGCGTGAGCGAACATCCCTTATCGCCATGGGCTTAAGGGTTGTGGCCATACCTGTCAGAGGAAAGAGGACAGCGGCTCAGCTCCGGGGTGGGGGAGCAAAAACTACAGTTCCCAGTCCTCGCTGCGCCGCCACTGGGGCCGGAGCCGAGGACGCCAGGCCCCTCCTCTGGGGAGGAGCCTATGCGGGGGGCGGAGCTAGGAGGAGGTTGGAGAGTTAAGCCAAGCCAATGAGACCAGCTGCTAATAAGTGGGCTTGGCTTACAATGTAACAGTGGCAGGAGGAGGCAAGCGAAGCTATTGAGCCAGCGAGGAGTGAAGCTGAGCCTGGCCTCACACGCTCCTAGAGGACCACCTCCTGAGAGAGTTCTTTCACCCCCTCTTCTTTCTCCAAGCTCCCCTCCTGCTCTCCCTCCCTGCCCAATACAATGCATTCTTGAGTGGCAGCGTCTGGACTCCAGGCAGCCCCAGAGAACCGAAGCAAGCCAAAGAGAGAGGACTGGAGCCAAGACACTGGTGGGGGAGATTGGATGCCTGGCTTTCTTTGAGGACATCTTTGGAGCGAGGGTGGCTTTGGGGTGGGGGCTTGTGCTGCAGGGAATACAGCCAGGCCCCAAGATGGACACTTCTGGGCACTTCCATGACTCAGGGGTGGGGGACTTGGATGAAGACCCCAAGTGCCCCTGTCCATCCTCTGGGGATGAGCAGCAGCAGCAGCAGCAGCAGCAGCAGCAGCAGCAGCAGCAGCAGCAGCAACAGCAGCAGCAGCCACCACCGCCAGCGCCACCAGCAGCCCCCCAGCAGCCCCTGGGACCCTCGCTGCAGCCTCAGCCTCCGCAGCTTCAGCAGCAGCAGCAGCAGCAGCAGCAGCAGCAGCAGCAGCAGCAGCAGCAGCAGCAGCAGCAGCAGCAGCAGCAGCCACCGCATCCCCTGTCTCAGCTCGCCCAACTCCAGAGCCAGCCCGTCCACCCTGGCCTGCTGCACTCCTCTCCCACCGCTTTCAGGGCCCCCCCTTCGTCCAACTCCACCGCCATCCTCCACCCTTCCTCCAGGCAAGGCAGCCAGCTCAATCTCAATGACCACTTGCTTGGCCACTCTCCAAGTTCCACAGCTACAAGTGGGCCTGGCGGAGGCAGCCGGCACCGGCAGGCCAGCCCCCTGGTGCACCGGCGGGACAGCAACCCCTTCACGGAGATCGCCATGAGCTCCTGCAAGTATAGCGGTGGGGTCATGAAGCCCCTCAGCCGCCTCAGCGCCTCCCGGAGGAACCTCATCGAGGCCGAGACTGAGGGCCAACCCCTCCAGCTTTTCAGCCCTAGCAACCCCCCGGAGATCGTCATCTCCTCCCGGGAGGACAACCATGCCCACCAGACCCTGCTCCATCACCCTAATGCCACCCACAACCACCAGCATGCCGGCACCACCGCCAGCAGCACCACCTTCCCCAAAGCCAACAAGCGGAAAAACCAAAACATTGGCTATAAGCTGGGACACAGGAGGGCCCTGTTTGAAAAGAGAAAGCGACTGAGTGACTATGCTCTGATTTTTGGGATGTTTGGAATTGTTGTTATGGTGATAGAGACCGAGCTCTCTTGGGGTTTGTACTCAAAGGTAGGGGCTGTGGTTTCTCTTTATACCTTGAACAAAAGGAATATGTAGGTAGCAAGAGAGGGATTGAGAGAGGGGGATTGCGAGAGAGAGAGATTGAGAGAGAGAGAGAGAGAGAGAGAGGGATTGAGAGAGAGATTGGGAGGGAGACTGGGAGAGAGAGGTGGTGGTGGTGGTGAGAGGCGCTTGCTCAGTTATATTCAACACTCTAACTTCCCGTGGTTTTCCTTCTTGATCCCGGGAGAATTCATTCCTAGCTTCCTCTGGGGGGTAGGGGACATCCCCACACACTGTGTCTAATTTGCAGACTCTCTGTTAGGGAGGATTAAATAATCCCTTCTGAGAAATCGCTTTTCCTCCTGGCTCACTCGTACTAAAGCATAACCCAGCAGCTTAACGCACCAATTAATTACACTCCGCCTTCATGTGTTTGCCAGTTCCTGCGACTTCCCCTCCTTTCCTCCCCTCCCTGCTCCACTCCATTTTCCTGAGGATAAAAAAGAAATAAATGTCTGGGTGGGGGGTGGGGATTCCGTACCATTGCCCAAGTCCCTTCTCTCCCTGTCTTCCCAAGTTTCTGTTTCCCTCCTCTTCTCAGAGAGTCTCGGGCAAAATAGAAAACCATCCATGACCTGGGTCCCCTGAGGGCATGGGGTAAAAATATAGGTGGAGGAAATCAGTGGTCCTTTCCCTCAGGAGAGAGGACACAGAATAAACCTGCTGCTGCTTCGTAAACATCTCCTGATAAAAATGGCTACAGGTGTTACCTGGGCAGAGCAGCTGGGCGCCGCCTTGGCATCAGCTGGGGGAGCACCTCTCCTTGGGACGGGATGACAGGGCTTCCCAGGCGGTCCCCACAAGCCCGCGCCCCAGCTCAGCCCCAGTTCTCCCCTCCCACCTCAACTCCTTCTCCTTGGGATAAATAAAGATGAGTGTGTGTGTGAGTGCGCGCCCGGATGGAGAACAGCAGGCACTGGCTTTAGCGGGGGAGCTGGCCCCACTGCTCCAGCCTCTCAGTCCAGCCCCAAGACGGAGGAGGGGGTTTCCCTCCCAGAGGGAGTGGAGATGGAGGAAGGTGGGTTTCTGCCGATGCTCTGCTTGCCCGGGAGCTCTCCTGCTGTGGGCTGGAAGGCTTGGAGACCTGGGAATCGATGGACAAGTGGCTCCACGATACCCCTACCCCCAATTTGTTGGTGTGTGTATGTATGTGTGTAATGTGTGTACGTATGCATGCGCCTGCTTGTTGCTTGGGTTTTTCTATTTATTTGTCATTTGGGGCAGGGGGTGGCTTGCGGGGGGTGGTGGCTGGGCGGGCTGGCCAGCGGGTCGCTGGGAGGGGTTCAGCTGTTGGAGGTTTCAAATAGAGCTTGTTTCAGGCAGGGCACAGCTGCTGCGAGACTGTCACATTCCTTATTGAAATCCAGCCGCAAAAACCTAGGAGGTGCTGATCGGATTTCCCCCATTCCCAGCATCTCACTTTAATCGGGGATGGGCAGACTTTCCCGCCCTGGAAACGGGTGGGGCAGACCTGTCAGACGACCTGAATAGCCAGGACCAAGACTTCCAGGCAGAGGGTCCTCCAGCAACCCGGCTGCTCTCAGTGGGCTGCCCCAGCGGAGGGCAGCACCTGGAAGCCGCCTTAGTCAAAATAGCTCAAGGATGAGCGTCTCAGCGAGCAGAAGCGAGTGGGGTTTCCCCTGGAATCGCAGCTCACTTAGTCATTCCCTGTAATGAGCCTCTGCGTCTGCGGGTCCTTCTGCTCGCTGCCTTCTCAGAACCGCCTCTCCTGCTGGGCGCTCCAGGATATGGGGCTGGCAGCCTCGCCAGGACTGGCAGCTGCCCCGGTCACAGCCCTGGCTCTCTCCAGTCCTCCCTTGGAGACCAGGGGCCCTCACTGGGGAAAACTGATGAAGGCCCAAATGCAAGGGGGGTGTGGGGAAGGGGCAATCCCAGCACCTTCTCTTTCAGTGACACCCGTGGTCAGAGTTCTTAAGGAAACGGCTATTCCCAGAGACAGTGGCTGTGCACAGATCCCACATGTGGGATCTATGCACATTTGTCTTAACATGACGGGAGAGTCACCACTCTGCAGGATCAGGCCCTCTTCCCTGCCTGGGGCAGGTGCCACCCCTGAGGGGGAACTCAGGGAAAGGGGCTTTCCCAGAGATGCGGAAGGCAGATTTTAGGTGAATGAAAGGGGAGGCCACCTGAGGTGCTTGGCTCCCTGCATTTCTGAATCACAGACCCTCATAGCAGCAGTGGCGTGCACCGAGGGGGCAGCAGCTGAGAGGTCCTTCTTGCCTCAGCGGCCACTTCCTGTGTGCCTTGGGGCTGGTCTTGAGATAAGCAGAGCTCATTTAACTTGCTCACTCATTCACCCATCCCTGCACTGTCCATCCATGTTTTGAGTCATTTATGAAACAAGTATTTTCTGGGCGTCTCCTATGTACCAGGCCTTGTACACACCGCAGGGCCAAGATAGATATCCCTCTCTCCTGGAGGCAAATGGGAACATTTCAAGGAACTGGGCCAGAGTTGGAATCCCAGCTCTGCCACTACTATTTGTGTGATCTTGGATAAGTCATGGAGCTTTAGCGAGCCTGTTTCCCCAGCTGTCGAGTAGGGAGAATTAAATTAGAGACGTGTAAGGCACGTATCTGCCTGCTCAACAAATGGGACCTATTGTGATTGTTACTGATGATGACAATGATGAGAGGAAAGGAGATATCTTTTTCCTGTTATCTAACTCTGGCTGTAAAATTAGTTGGAGCCTTAACAGATTGGGATCTAAGACTTGTCAACGGAGTGAGAAGTTGTATCTGGGAGGGAAGAAGTTCTGAGAAGGGACTGGGTCTGACTAGAGACCACCTTTAAACATGGTTTATTCTTGGGGGGAGGTGAATATCTGTGTCCCAGTTTCATGGAGGAAGTGGTCTCTACTCCTCCATGGTCTGGGTTAGTCACAGCCCAGGAGAGCTCAGGGACATTCAGTGGGCCCTGGGGAGGGATGGGTGACACTCTCTTTTGCTGGAGAGCTTTGTGTGCCTGATTGGCCCTGCTGACCAGTCTGGAGGCAGGCGGATGGACAAGGCAACCTCAGGGGTACCAGGCAGATTAGGTAATTCTGCCCAGCCAGTGGCAGCTCCCACTCAAAGGCCCTTGGGAGGGGACAAACTTTTTTTTCCCCCAGGTGATTGAAGATGAACTAACCTTGTGCCTGAGCTGCTGCTTTCTGAAGTTCTCTGCTTTTTTTTCCATGGGGTTGTGGCCTTGCTGTTCACCTATGTTTGGCGGGTGGCTGTTGCTGGGGAAGTAACTTGTCATGCAGGCCTGGGTCTCTTGAAAAGGAGGGTGGCATGTGCCCTGAGCATGTTCAGTTAATGCAAATGGGAGCCAATGTGAGGGGGTTGAGCAACCGGGACAGAACATCCCCAGCTCCCGCCTCACAGGCCTGTAGGTGCTGATGATGGAAGTAAGCTCTGCTAGGAGGCATCAGCCTGGAGCAGGGAGGCGGGGCTTGATTCCTGGGTGAGCTCAGATAAGAGGAGAGCTTCTCATTATTATGCCTGGGACATGAGATCAAATGGCAGAGATGCCTGAGATGGGACATGAGATCAAATGGCAGAGATGCCTGAGATGGCCCCAATGGGCTCCTAAAGGTACCAGGTGACCCTTGAACCAAATGAGGAGTCCTTTTTTTTTTTTAATAGGCAGGTTTACTCTCTGAAGGCTTAGACATTGTGACGAGGCCTGGTCTAGAGATTCTGTTGAGAATCTTAATCACGTCATCTGTACTGATCAGTGCCACCTGGGTAGATCAGCAAGGACCTGGGGAGTCCTTCTTAGTGTTCTTTATTTTCTTTTAGAGCTGGTTTGGGGCACACCCACTCCATTGCATTAAATTACCTGTATGCTCTCTTCCCTGGGTTCAGAAAGAATTAGGGAAGGGAAAGGCCTGGCTGCCCTCCCCTTTCCCCAGGCTGTGACTTCACCACCCTGACCCTGCCATCATGTTGGTGGCTGAGCTGGTACCTCTGTGTGGCTGGCAAGGCACCCAGGGGACTCGTTTCTCGGGACCTCAGGCGTTGGGCTGCGGGATCTTCTCAGGGGAGGCTGGAGAGTGCTGGTGTGGCAGCATGGCTCTTCTTTCCCACCAATCTGTACAACCTCAAGCCACTTCCCCATGCCTGGCCTTGAAACTGGTCTGCATCTCTCCTCCCAGGCAGAACCAGTCCTCTGCCCACTCCCCCACCATGCTCCTGTCTCGCCTGCCCCACTGATTTCCTGCCCCTCTGCTCCTCTCTGTGGCCCCTGCCTGGCCTCGTTGCTGGGGTAACCCAGGTGGCAGAGAGGAGTTGGTGTGAAGATGCTTATCCAGGCTGCCCTGTCTGCTCCCACAGTGTCTTCTTTTCCCACCTCTAGTTACTCTTTCTTCAGACAACCTCATGGGAGGCCGCTTCTCTGCATGCCCAGGGGAGCCTGGTCGTCTGGCCATTCACTCTTTAAACAGAATGGCCAAGGCCAACTTGTCTGTCTCTTTGCAGACCTCAAAGAGGTCCCTGAGTCCATCCCCAGCCTCTAGACCGAATGATTGAGAAGTATCACTGGAACCAGTTCTGATCCTCTGCTCTCCCTGGTCACGGAAGCCTTGTCTGCAGAAGGGCAGAGCAGCAGTGCAGGCTTGGCTAGCCAAGTGGCTCTGCACCTTCTGTTTGGACCCAGGTGCTGCTTTGGGATAGGTTGTTGGCTGTCACAGTGTCCTGGTATTTTTGAGAAGATGCCTCTGGGTACTGGTGCCTGTGTTTCAGGCCATGGCGGAAAAGTAGGAGTAGGATAGACCCTTTCCAGCCCTTTCCATGGACCCTCCCTGTGGGGTGACCTGCAGGACCAGGATGCAGAAGGCAGGAGACTGGCTGAGAGCCTGCAAGCCCACTGCCGAGGGCCCTAGGCACACATTTTGTCTTCACAGGTCACACTGAGTGTGTCGGCCCACAGGAGGGCAAGCGTGAAAATGGCCTTTTGACAGTGTGAAAATGGCCTTCTCCGCCGCCCGCCCCAGGGTGGTGGTGACTTTATTTATAATCTTTGTGGACAGTCTGTAAATGAGTCAAACATTTGTAACCCACAGGGGGACAGCTAACTTTTTATATATGCTTCTCCTTTGCGTGTCATCACACTATTTATAACTGTCCTGGGGAGAGACTTCATCACACATCCGGACTTCCCTTCCCCACAGGCGGCATTACCCGGGTGCTCCGCCAGGGGCATCCTGGCTGGGGCATTTATCTCCTGCACAGCCTAAGTAGAAAGGCGGCTGATGGCCTCGTATTTCTCTTATTGCGCTTTTAGGAAGAGGGATTTGTAAGGCCACGGTCAAAAGATCTGCTTTAAAAAAATATAAGGTAAAGAAAGTCAAAATGAAAAGAAATTTGAGTAAACTCTGTAGAGAATCTGGGGCCTGGATGGAAATGTAAGATCGGAATAGAGCGCTTCAGCTCTGTTGCAGTTATTTGTGAAGCACATTTGGGGGAGAAAATGAGTGTGTGCGGGGGTTGTGAGGGGCGGCTGTATGTTGATGAAATACCACTTTACTCAGCTCAGTGACAGGCAGGCCAGCACATTCATTTGTAGTTCTTTTTCTTCTCTTTCTTTCAAAACCCCAAAAGGAGAGCAAGAAAGCAAGGCACCTATTCCTCTTTAAATAATGAGGGTGGGGAATTCTGAGACTGTGCTGTTCCCAGGAGCTGTAGGGAGGAAAATTCTAGTGCCTTTTCTTCAGGTGAGGAAAGTCCGGAGGAGGCGAATGGGTTTTTAAGTGCCCCCTCCCCCGACCCTGTCATTCCACCCCCAGGAGCTCAGCTGGGATCTGAGGGAAAGGAGGGGAGGAGCAGCTGGGGGCAGGGACCACGCTACTTTCTGGTCACCCAGCACTTCGCTGGGCTGGCCGGGATGTTGCTGAGTGACAGGAGAGGGGAAGGCAAGGACCATTTGCTGAGTGCTGGGCTGGCTTTACATTACACCCGGGAGTACAAGGAGCAGGTCGTGCTCACCGCCCCCTGTGTAGATGAAGTCACCAGGCCACACTGACACTGCCAGCGGTGGTGGCACTGAGATAAGAACCCAAGCCCGTTTAGCTCCCAAGTTCATGCCCTTTCCCTTGCCTGCTGCTGCCCATATCCTTAAAAGAGAAAAATTGAGTTTATGGCACTGAGACCCGTGATGCAAAATGTTGGAACAGGAGGCACTTTACCACGAGCTGGGCAGGAAGGGCTTGATGGAGGGTGGGAGATGCTGGCGCAGGTCCCGGAGAAGACAGTGCTGGAGGGGTGGCCAGGGCAAGTGTGGGCACCCCAGGTTGGCCTGGGATCAGGGTGAGATTGTGGACTGGCCCAAGGTCAGTTCTTGATGCCTCCTCTCTGGGGTCTGGTGCTGCTGCCCTCAGGGTGATACCGGGCAGGTTGTGAGGAGGGTAGGTGTGGGGAATACAGGGAAAATGAAAGCCCTTCCTGCAAAAGCTCCTTCCACAGCCCCTAGCACCCCCACCTTCCACCCCTGGAGGGCCAGCAGGACCCCTAGACCTGACTGGACATGTCCATACATAACTCTCTCACCCCTCACCTCCACCTTGCTCTTCTCTTAGGCTGCCTTTCTCCTCCAGCACTGGCTGTGTGGCTGTTTATCACGGGACAGTCACATGAGCTCAGCATCTTACATCTTACAAGGCATTTTCACCCCTGGGTCCCTCATGACCCTCACGGTGGCTGGCCCAGGGCTCATGATGACCAACTATCTCAGGGATGAGAAAACTCGGCTGCACAGGGGTTCCCAGGGTTGAGTGACTCACTCCAGGTGCCCATCTCAGGAAAGAGAGGGTTCTAGAATGAGAGCTCAGGTCTCAGTACACTTCTGATTTCCCTATTCCAAACCCCACCACAAACTTCTGCTGGGGATTTGAGTGAGGGACCTCGAAGGGCTTCTCCATTCCTGGTTCTAGAAGTTTCTTTTTCATTCTTGAGTCCCATTTTCCTGCGTCCCTGTCTGTGCTTCATGCCTCTGTTGAGCTCTGTCATGGGCAGTGAGTGCCGGGAAAAGGCCTGTCTCTGCTTTGAGCCCCTCAGGAGGTGCTTCTGCCTCTTGCTTCCAGCTTGTTGTGTGATCTTTGTCGAGTCCCTTCCCCTCTCTGGGCCTCGTTTCTCTGGCCTAAAAACAGGAGCTGAACTCCCTTCCTGTGCCGAGGCTTCGCAATCTGATTCCAGATCATGTTTCATCACAAAGATGAGCAGCCACAGTCCGGAGAGTCCTGTTCTTAGGGGTGTCAGACAGCACCCAGATGGCATCCATCCCAGGCGGACGGTGGTTTATGGTGTTGGTGCTTGGGAGGACTGAGGAAGGAGACAGTGACTCAGACTGGGGATGCTGGGTGGATTCCCTGTAGGAGGTTGGGGGGTCCCTGAAGGACTAGACAAGCCATGATGGGAGGGGCTCGGGCAGGGGCTCAATTCTGAGTGTGAGAAGCCTGGGGAGAGGGGGCAGAGTGTGTAGGGAACAGAGCAGGCATGAGGGCAGCTTCAGGTTGCTGCCGTGTGGTGCACACAGGGGCATGTAGGGAGGAAAGAGGAGACTGTCTCGTCTGGAGAGGCTTTGGGCAGGCAGTGAACACAGGCCCAGGGCTAGGGCACAGTGATGGATGGAATATTTGGTAGCATCGGTAACCACCAGGGCTGCTGAGTTCTGCACACTCAGGCCCCGAAGACCTGATATCCTTCCTTTTAGAGGTGGCCAGGCTTGGTAGTTAAGGACTTGGGGCCAGGCGCGGTGGCTCATACCTGTAATTGCAGCACTTTGAGAGGCCAAGGAGGGTGGATCACCTGAGGTCAGGAGCTCGAGACCAGCCTGGCCAACATGGTGAAACCTCATCTCTACTAAAAATAAGAAAATTAGCCGGACCTGGTGGCGCACACCTGTTATCCCAGCTCCTTGGGAGGCTGAGGCTGGAGAATCGCTTGAACCCGGGAGGCGGAGGTTGCAGTGAGCTGAGATCGCGCCACTGCACTCCAGCCTGGGCAACAGAGTGAGACTCCATCTCAAAAAAAAAAAAAAAAAAAAAAGACTTGGGTGGCACACCAGTGATGGGCGCTCTGGGAACTTACTGAACCCAAAGCCTATTTCCTCAGTGTTAAGAAGGAATCACAACTACTGGCTGTAGCACAGCAGCCAGCACAGAGCCAGCCACACACTGGGTCTCAGCAGCTGGCAACTGTTGCCTTTATTAGAGTGGTGGTTAGAAGATGCCACCTGGAGCATCAAGACAGGAGGGGCATGTGCGCCCACGTCACCCCTCCACTGTCTGCAGGTGTCCCTGCCTGGAGAGCACGTGTGGAACATGCCCCTTTTCTCATGAGCCAAATGGCCTCCCGTCCGTGACAAGCTCCCCAGTCATGTTTCTGGATAGACCTTGTTGGGTGAATCTGTGTGAGTAAAAAGGAAGTGGGCTGTTCTCTGGAGGGCAGGGCTGCAGTGGTGGCCTGGGCTGGACTTCTGGAGCCTTCTTACCCCATGGGGCCCTGTTATTCTATACTCAGTTAGCAATTTGTGGTCTGGGCAGAGCTAACCGGGTGTGGACATGCAAATCGGACAGGTGGAGAGAGAACAAAAATAAACCCGTGGGGCCAGGCCAGAGGCTGAGAGGCCTGGAGGAAGGTCAGGGGGACACACGATGACCAGGCAGAAAAAGGCTGAGAGAGCAGGGCCACAGGGAGAGCCGAACTAGGAAGCTGACCTGGGACAGAAGCAGGGAAGAAAAGCATTGCCACAGCTTGCCAGATGCGTCGTCAAGAGAACACAATTTCCCCTTCAAGACTTGAGTCAGGGTGCTTCCTAGAATTCTAAAGGTTCTTTCTGCCCCTTCACCCTGCTTGGAGCACCAGGGCTGTGGCAGTGGGTGATGTTCCCAGCCAGGTGCCAGGGGGCAGGCAGCAAGAGCAGCTGGGCAGGGGAGGGACGTGCCCAGGGCTTGCCCTTCGTGGAAGCCATATCTTTTTCACAAGCCCTGGGCACAGGGTAACCAGAGTTGTATTCTGAGCAGAGCCTTGATGATACTAAATGAACAGCATGCAAATGATATGTGAAATAATATGCAAATTGGCATCTGTTATTTTTGAGTCAGCTTGTTGGGCATTTTTCTTAAAGGACAGGAGTGCTGCTCAGTGTCAAATGAACAGGAAAGTCAGCTTAAAGGACACTCCTTGCAGGGACTGAGCTGGCACCTACTCCTTAGAGCTTGCTGATACCAGGCCTGCCACGCGACATCTGCAAGGACAGTTGTTTGGTGTTTTGCTTCAGGTTATAGATGGAGAGACCTATAAAGGTGGGTGCCCTGCCCAGGTTACCCAGTAGGTAGGGAGGAGGAAGCAGATGACCTGTTGCCTGGCTTGAGCCATTGAACCTTGCTGACCTGTCAGTGGCTTTGAGCTGAGGGGGCCCTGCAGGGAGGCAGGGAGAGGCTGCCCTTGCTCATTCTGGTCCATCTGCCACTGTTGGTTTTCCTTAAGCTCTGTGCCTCAAACTCTCTGAGCCTCAGTGTCCCCGTTTTTAATGGATGTGGGGAGACTGGCATCCACTAACCTGGGGAGGATGACACTTGCTAATGGTTGGTCAAGTGGCCAGCCTGGCTGTGGGTGCTCCTGGGCTGCCAGCAAATGGTGGCTCCTCCTAGCCCCTTTGCCTGAGTTGGCATCAGCCTGCCTCCTCGCAAGCTTCCACTAGCAGCGATTTTTGCAGAGCAAAACCCCTTTTGAGATTTCTGATTTTAACAAATTGGAGTTTAGCTATTTTCTTTCTTTTCTGGCTTCCAGTGGGTAAGATGTTGGCTCCCCAAAAATCTCCCATACATGGGAATGGCCGGAGCTGCCTGCATGGGTGATGTTACCTTCTCCCAAGGTGAGGGCTTGGGGTAGGCATGTTGCTCAGGGTTGAGCCACCGCCTTTGGAGGGCTCAGAGCTGGATGGCATTGGTGGAGGATGCAGGGGAGGCCTCCTCAGGGGGGCACCATACCTGCCCTAGATGGCCAAGCTCTGTAGGCCAGCCAGGTGTGCTAGCCTGGGTGGGCAAGATCCCTGCATATGCCTCCCAGCCCTGTGAGGAAGGCAGGGAAAGGACCATCCTCCTCCTTATAGGACCCCAAGGCCCATAGAAGTTATGCGGTGGCTCACACCTGTAATCCAGCACTTTGGGAGGCTGAGGCGGGAGGATCGGTTGAGTCCAGGACCTCAAGACCAGCCTGGGCAACATAGTGACACCTTGTCTCAAAAAAAAAAAAGTTACATGACTTGTCCGAGGCTACTCAGCATTGTTAGTGGCAGGGGCATAGCTGGAATCCTGGAATTCCTGGTTTTAGTTCTTCCTCTCTTTTTGTTTCTCCCATCCCTCTTCTGGAAACATATCCTGAACACCCACTGTGTGGCAAGCCCTGCTCCAGGCGGCAGGAGTGCAGAGAATCTGTGCCTTACAGACTCCAGGGGGGTCTCTCCCCAGCCAGATGTGTTGTTCTCCACCAACTCTTCCTAAGAGAGCACAGGCTTTCCCCATAGACCTGGATTCAAATCCTGGCTATTTGGCTGTGTGGCCTTGCGCAGCGGCCTCTTTATTTGGGAGGTGGTATTTTAATTCCTCTTGTGGGTGGAGAGGTGAAGAATTCAACGTGGGCCAGAGCTGTCACCCAGGGGGCTCTTGTCTGTGCTGGGCAATGGTGGGTTTTACCTTGGTTGTTTCTTCTGAGAGCTCAGTGGCCTTGGGATCATGCAAGGTCCCTCACAGCTGGGCCCATGGTTCCCAGCCCCTCCTGCTCTGGGCTGGACCTGGTGTTAAGCTCTGCCAAGATGCTTTCCCCTGCTCTGGGAGAGTAATGGTGCTGAGCCTGGTGGGAGGGCATTTTGGCAGAAGACACCTGACGGGGTGCACACTATGTGCCAGCGATGGAAAGATCCCTCAAGAGTGAAATGAAATTGATGCAAGCTGAGAGCAAGTCTAGGATGGAGTTAAGTCATGAGGGTTTCCTGGTG
Organism: Pan troglodytes; assembly: GCF_028858775.2. Lineage (NCBI taxonomy): Eukaryota > Metazoa > Chordata > Mammalia > Primates > Hominidae > Pan > Pan troglodytes. The sequence continues at coordinate 94,337,473 of NC_072398.2, forward strand.
GGTGGACGGGATCATATAGAAAGAAAGCCTGTGTCCACAGCAGCCTGGGGGAAGGCACCGCTCTCATTACATGGGAACTTATTTTTCCTTCCGTAAGAATGACTCCAAAGCAACACCGGGTCTTATTCAGGAGTGAAGAGGTGACAGGCGGTGGAGAAGAGAATATTTATTAAGGGCCTACTATGTGTGTTTACACACCTCATCTCATTAAGTCCTCACAACAACCCTGTGAGGTAGATATAATTCTCCCCATTTTACAGATGACAGACCCAAGGCTCCGAGAGGTTAAGTGACTTGCTCAGGGTCTCACAGCTGGGAGGTGGTGGAGTTTGGATTTGCACACAGGGGAGTGTCTCCGACGCCCTCACATTGTGCAGCAGACATGCTTTTGCATATCAGATCCTAGACTGGGCTCTTTCAAGCCAAAAAGCTTCTCCTGCCCTGCCTGAGCTCTCCACTCCCGCCCACCCCACCCCTTACTGTGCCACCGTCAGTCCCCTGCCAGCCTCCCCCAGAGCCTCAGGGGATGTTTTGTGCTCATGGAGTGGGGTAAGGGTAGAGGGAGGAGGGGAGGAGGATGCTGTCAGTTTAGATATAGGGGTTTGCTGAAGCTCCAGGTGCCGTGCTGGGCTCTGGGGCTGAGGAAAGTCTCCTGTGGGCCCTGGAGGGGCCAGCCGAGCCCTCAACAGCATGCGTCCTAGTGTTCTTGCCGCAGCTCTGTGGCTTCCCGGCTGTGCAGCCTTGTTGAGAAAACTGACCTCTTTGAGCCTCAGTCTCCAGGTCTGTGAATGGGGTTAACAGTGTTTTCTCTCTCTCATGAGAATGGGTGTCATGAGGAATAAATGAGACAAGGGCACTGCCTGGCGTGTTCTGGTTGGTTCTGGGGGTTCAGCACCAAATAGACATGGAGCTCACAGGCTGGTGGGGGAGGCAGGCACTGAACAAGTAACAACAGGTCTGATGTGAGCTTTGCGAGAGACAACGGCACACACATGTGGCTTGGGTTTGACCCACAAGCCTGAGACTTGGTGTCCCACGCCTCCGTCTGCTCCCCTTCCCCCCATTTCCTGAAGGTCCATCTCACCCTCACTTCTTCCATCCTCCCTCATATCTGTCTCCCAGGCCATCCTCTGATTCTTCTATATGGGCTATCTAGCCTGGTGTTAGGAGAACAGGCTTTAGCGCCAAGCAGATATTGGGTACAGCGCTGGCTGTGTCACTTACTGTAGGCTGTGTGGCTTTGGGAAGCTGTCTCAGTGCTTTGATTCGCAGTTTCCGTGGGGGTGAATCCTAACCTGGCCGCTGGGGCTGTCATGAGAGTTAATGAGATATTGCTGTTTGTAAGGCAGAGGACATGGTTTCTGGCACACATGGAGCGCTCTGTGAAGGCCAGCTGAGTTGCAGGTGAGGAGAAGCGTCCTAGGCTAGGTGTGGGGCAGCTTAGTTTCTGGGCCTCTGTTTTGTCATCTAGAGAGTGAGAGAAGGAGCCTGAGGAGGGGATGTTTCCTGCACTGGCCATCTGCGGGAAGGTCGTGAGCACCAGATGGAATTTCGGAGAGAACTGGAAGAAAGCTACGCTATTCCAGCTGGCGGGGGTCCTCATTGATGGTGCATGTTGGCAGGGTGGGCTGCGGGGGGCGTTATCTTCCTATCCCACAAGCGAAAGCCTGTGAAGACATAGTGGCTAAGGGGATTTTCTCACTCTCAGGAGACAGCTGAGAGACAGGCCCTTCTGGCCAGCCTCCCTCCCTGCTGCCTCCTCCCTGCAGGCCAGCCCTTGGCACGAGGCCTGCTTGTCTCCTGAACCCTCCTAGCAGCAGGGATTTAATTACTATAATGTAAGTAGCTGTGGCTTGAGGCCTTCTGGTGGAGGGGAAACAGATTTTTCTTCTCACTGGGAGAATAAAAGTCTATGGAAAGGAAAAGAAATGTACTTTTCCCCGAGGTACCTGAGGCTGTTGGGCTCAGGGGAGCTTCCCTCAGGGCGGGGAGAGGGAGCATGGGTGGCAGCGGGAGGAGGCACCACGTCTGACTCAAGGACCCTTGGCGCTTGCTTTTGCTTTCTGTGGGATGACTCAGCTAAGCTGCCTCAGTTTCCCCAATGACCCTGCTAACAGATCAGCCTGACATTCAGTAGGCATCCGTCAAGCACCTACCATATGCTAGACACTTAGAAACTTCCAGCTGAGTAGCCAGCCCAGGCGGAAAAATAATTTCATTCATTTGACAAAGTTATTGAATGCCTGTTACGTGCCAGTGTATTGTTCTAGGCATCACAGATATACAGTCATGCGTTGCAACGACGGGGACACAGTCTAAGAAATGTGTCATTAGGCAATTTCATCATTGTGTGAGCATCATGCAGTGCACTTACACAGACTAGGTGGCATGGCCTTCTGCACACGAGGCTGTATGGTGTAGCCTACTGCTCCCAGGCCTGTATTGAATACTGTAGGCAATCATAACACAATGGCGAGTATGTATCTAAACATAGAAAAGGTACAGTAGAAATACTGTACAATGGATACAAAATACTACACCTGTATAGGGCACTTACCATGAATGGAGCTTGCAGGACTGGAGGTTGCTGTGGGTGAGTCAGTGAGTGAGTGGAGAGTGAATGTGAGGGCCTAGGACATGACTGTACACTAGTGTAGGCTTTGTAAACACTGTTCACTTAGGCTAACTACGTTTATTTAAAATATTTTTTTCTTCAATAACAAGTTAACCTTACCTTACTATAATTTTATTTATTTATTTATTTATTTATTTTGAGACAGAGTCTCACTCTGTATCCCAGGCTGGAGTGCAGTGGCACGATCTCGGCTCACTGCAACTTCAACCTCCCAGGTTCAAAGAATTCTCCTGCCTCAGCCTCCTGAGTACCTGGGATTACAGGCACGTGCCATCACACCCGGCTAATTTTTGTATTTTTAGTAGAGACAAGGTTTCTCCATGTAGGCTGGGCTAGTCTCAAACTCCTGACCTCAAGTGATCCACCCGCCTTGGCCTCCCAAAGTGCTGGGATGACAGGCATGAGCCACTGCGCTTGGCCAAATTTTTCACTTTATAAGCTTTTTATACTCTTTTGTAATAACACAAACACATTATACAATTGCACGAAAGTATTTTCTTACTCTGTAAGCTTTTTTCCATTTTAGAAATATTTATTTAAAAAGATGCATTTTTACTTACAAAATCTTTTTTGGTTAAAAACTGAGACACAAACACACGTTAGCCTGGGCTGACACAGGTTCAGGATCATCAAGATGTCACGAAGTGATAGGAATTTTTCAGCTCCATTATAATTGTACAGGACCTTGACTGAAATGTCATTATGGGACACATGACTGTAGTAGAAAAAACCCACAAAAGAGAAAAATCTTTGCTGTCAGGAATTTACATTTTAATAGATAAGCCTGATAGTAAACTATCTAAGTTAATTATATATTATGTTCGATGGTGATAAGTGCTATGATGAGTGTTATGAAGAGCTTCTTCCCTCCAAGATACAACTTCTCACTCCATTGACAAGTCTTAGATCCCAATCTGTTAAGGCCCCAACTAATTTTACAGCCAGAGTTAGATAACAGGAAAAAGACATCTCTTTTCCTTTCATCACTGTCATCATCAATAACAATCACAATTGTTAGGACCACTCTGGATGGGAGTGCAGGGGCTTCTGAGAGGAGAGTGGTCATATTATTTTATTTATTTTCAAATTAATTTTTTACTATTATTATTTTTGAGATGGAGTCTTGCTCTGTTGCCCAGGCTGGAGTGCAGTGGCCCAATCTCGGCTCACTGCAAGCTCCGCCTCCCGGGTTCACGCCATCCTCCTGCCTCAGCCTCCCGAGTAGCTGGGACCACAGGTGCCTGCCACAACACCTGGCTAATTTTTTGTATTTTTAGTAGAGACGGGGTTTCACCATATTAGCCAGGATGGTCTTGATCTCCTGACCTCATGATCTGCTTGCCTTGGCCTCCCGAGATGCTGGGATTACAGGCATAAGCTACCGCGCCCAGCTTTTTTTTTTTTGAGACGGAGTCTCACTCTGTCACCCAGACTGGAGTGCAGTGGCGTGATCTCGGCTCACTGCAACTTCCGCCTCCCAGATTCAAGTGATTCTCCTGCCTTAGCCTCCTGAGTAGCTGGGATTGCAGGCACATACCACCATGCCCAGTTAATTTTTGTATTTTTAGTAGATACTGGGTTTCATCATGTTGGTCAGGCTGGTCTTGAACCCCTGACCTCAAGTGATCTGCCTGCCTTGCCCTCCCAAAGTGCTGGGATGACAGGCATGAGCCACCATGCCTGGCTGAGAGTGGTCATTTTAAATAAATGCTCAGAGCCAGGTGCAGTGGCTAATGCCTGTAATTCTAGCACTTTGAGAGGCCGAGGCAGGAGGATCGCTTGAGCTCAGGAGTTTGAGACCAGCCTGGGCCATATAGTGAGACGCCTTCTAAACAAAACAAAAAATTAGCTGGGCATGGTGGTGCGTGCCTGTGGTCCCAGCTACTTGGGAGTCTGAGGTGGGAGGATCGCTTGAGCCCAGGAGGTCAAAGCTGTAGTGAGCTGTGATCGTGCCACTGCACTCCAGCCTGGGGAATAGAGTGAGACCTGGTCTCAAACAAAAACAAAAACAAAAACCACAAATAAAACAAATAAAGAAGTGCTTAGGGCCAGGCATGGTAGCTCACGCCTATAATCCTGGCACTTTGGGAGGCCAAGGCAAGAGGCTTGCTTGAAGCCAGGAGTTTGAGACCAGCCAGGACAGCATGGCAAGACTCTCATCTTTACAGAAAAAAAAAAAAAGCTGAGTATATTGGTGTGCACCTGTAGTCCTAGCTACTTGGGTGGCTGAGGTGGGAAGATCCCGTAAGCCCAGGAATTTGAGGATGCAGTGAGCTGTGATTACGCCACTGTGCTCCAGCCTGGGCGACATGTGAAACCCTGTCTCTAAAAATAAACACATAAATAAATAAATTAAATAAGTGCTCAGGGAAGGCCTTACCAAAAAGGTGATGTCTGTTGGAGGATCTGAAGTGGTGAGGGATCCAGCCACCTGGGGGAAGAGGAATAGCAAGGTGAAGGCCCTGGCGGGGGATCATGCCTGGTGTGTTGTTGACAGCACTGTCCGGTGGACACGAAATGGGAGCTACCGCTGTCATTTTAAATTCCTGAGTAGCCATATTAAAAATAGTGAAAAGAGAAAAGTAGAATTATACATGTTAATAATATTTTTAATTTAACCCAACATAGCCAGAATATTATTATTTGAATGTGCAAGCAATACAAAAAATTATTGAGATCTTTTACACTTTATTTTTTGTACTAAGTCTTTGAAATCTGGTGTGTCTCTGACACAGCATATCTCAATCAGACATTAAGTTTTCATTGGAGATACTTGATCTGTATTTAGAGTTTATAAAATTTACAATTAAAAGAACAGACTTGCTGGGCATGGTGGCTGACACCTGTAATCCCAGCACTTTGGGAGGCGGAGGCAGGTGGATTGCTTAAGGCCAGGAGTTCGAGTCCAGCCTGGGTAATGTAACATAGTGAGACTCTATCTCTCTAAAAAAAAAAAAAAAAAAAAATTAGCTGGGTGTGTGGCATATGCCTGTGGTTCTAGCTACTTGGGAGGTTGAGGTAGGGGGATAGCTTGCTGTTGAGGCTGTGGTGAGCCATGCGTGTGCCACTGCACTCCAGCCTGGGCAGCAGAGTAAGACCCTGACTCCCTGTCTGAAAAAAAAAAAAAAAAGAATAGATTCACACACTCAAGTTGTTGAAAACATACTTAAAATTTTTCCAATAAAAGAATTGAGTGTCTTTTTATATTTAATTTTAAATGAAATGGACTTAAAATCCAGTTGCACTGGTCATGTTGCAGGGGCTCAGTGGACACACGTGGCTCGTGTCCTCACATTGGACAGTGCAGGCCTGGGAGCAGAGAGGATGCCTGTGAGGCTGATTCAGTGAGTGGAGGGATCATGTGGGCGGGGTTGTGAGGTCACAGGGGAGGCGGGTCTGGCTCTGCAGGGATTTGTAGACCATCCTGAGGAGTGTGGCCTTTACCCTGGGTGAGATGGGAGCAAGAGGAGGGCTTGGAGTAGAGAAGTGACAAGATCTGACTTACATTTTAATGGGACCACTCTGACTGCAGTGTTTGGAACAGACAGGGAGGGTCAAGCCAGGGTCAGGGAGCCCCGTTGAGAGGCTGTGGGGACAGCTCAGGTGAGGGTGGTGATGGTTTGGACCTGGGTGGTAGCATTGAGTTGGTAAAAAGTGGCTGGACCCTTGGGCTATTTAAAAGGAGGGCATTCCTGATGAATTGGACGAAAGGTCATGGTTTGCAGGGCAGGCAGTGGTGAGAGAAAGGGGAAGTCAAGGATGAGGCTGAGACTTTTGGCCCAAGCAACTGGAAGGATGGAATTTCTGTTAATTGAATGGAGAAGACTGTGGGAGAAGCAGTTTTTTTGGGGAAGACGGGGAGTTTGTGGTTGGACTCGTTAAGTTTGAGGTGTATCAATTTCGATATAATGCGGGTAGCACCTGCCCCAGGGGTTGTAAGAGGTCACAGGATGGTGCTTGAGGCCGTGGCAAGCTTCTGCCTGGGCTCCTGACCCAGAACAGATGGCTCCTCTCACCTTCCAGAGGTCTGTTCGAGGCATGGCTGGCAACGTTAAAAAAAAATTTGGCCAGGCACGGTGGCTCACGCCTGTAATCCCAGCACTTTGGGAGGCCGAGGCGGGTGGATCACGAAGTCAGGAGTTTGAGACCAACCTGGCCAACATGGTGAAACCCCGTCTCTACAAAAAATACAGAAATTAGCCGGGCATGGTGGTGCACGCCTGTAGTCCCAGCTACTCGGGAGGCTGAGGCAGGAGAATCGCTTGAACCCAGGAAGGCGGAGGTTGTGGTGAGCCAAGATAGTGCCATTGCACTCCAGCCTGGGTGACAGAGCGAGACTCTGCCTCAAACAAAGCAAACAAACAAACAAGCAAACAAAAATCAGCTAAGTTATCCGTGCCTCCAGCACCGTGGGTGTTGACTCCCTGAAGGTCACTGGAAGTTGCTAGGGTCTTTCTGAGTCAATCCACATTTCAAGGTCAAATCTCCCTGCTCTGGGCTGATGAATAAAATGTGTCATAAATGCTCAGAAGCTCCCCCAGTGTGGCCTGGAAGCCTGATTTTATGGAAACTTACCGAAATGATACAAAACGCTAAAGATATGCATTCCTAATTTTCTAGCACTTTCAACTCCACAGGGATGTTGGGGGAAGGGATTAATGAGCTTGGAGAGGTGGAATAACCTCCTCAAGGTCTCCCAGCTGGGGGAAGGTAAGCACTGGATGTTGGGAATCACCAGCCTCATGTGCACCAACCATGTCGCCAAATGTCCAAAGCCTGCAGAGGGCCCAGGGCTCTCACGGACCACACAGGGAAGCCACTGCACCTGTTCTTTTTAAGACTGGGAGGAGAGTGGGGAAAGGCAGCAGGTATGGCTTTTGAGGTCCTCTCCTAGCCCAACTGGTGTCTGATGCTGGCACCCGAGCTTGGAGGGTGAGAGTCTTGGGACCTGCAGACCAAGGCCACCTCACTTGGGCAGCCCAGGCCTGCTGGACATGGGCCTTCTGACTTAGTTTCAAAGCTGGACCCTGACCCTTGTTGGTTGCAGGACTTCAGTGATTTAATCTTTGAGTTTATCTGTTTCATTGGGGTGATGGTGCCTGCCTTGGAGGAGTTTTGTGAAGTGATGTTAATGAAGGAGCTTAGCCCGGTGACTCGACACATGCCCAACATAAGGAATGCCCGTGGGGCCGCCTGGCTCTGCCCCTAGAGTGGAGGGAGACGGTGCAGAGGGAACAGAACTGGTATGGGCTGCGGATACCTGGAGAGTGGCATGAGTAGGGGAGAAAGAAGCGCCTGCCAGAATGGGAGTGAGGGAGAACAGTGGGGGGTCCCCTCCCTTACCACAAGACCTGGGATCTAACTGTGCCTTTAGATCAGAGCTTCTCAACTGGGGCACTTTTGCTCCTCAGGGGACATTTAGCAATGCCTGGAGCCATTTTTGGTTGTCACAGTCAGGAGAGGGATATTACAGTCCTTTAATGTGGAGAGGCCAGGGATGCCCCCTACAACAAAGAATTACCCAGCCCACAATGTCAGTGGTACTGAGGCTGAGAAACCCTGCTTTCGATGACTCATTCTCACCAGCTTGTTATGAGGATGAATGCGAAAATGGAGCCTGCATTTCTAACTGCAGCCTGCCCTTCCAGGTCCTCTCGTTCCCTCACCCTTTCCCAAGGGGGCTGCGTCTGTCATCAAGCAGCCTGGTCCAGGAGTCAGCAGACCTGAATTCAAGTCCTGACTCCTCATGCCTCAGTGAAGTTTTTCCTTAGTTTCTAGTCTCCATGTCTTTTCATCCTTGGAAATCTTGTCTTGAGTGGGGCAGTGGTGTCTACACAGTAATGGGGCTGTGGTGTGGACTGAGTGGGAACCCGGATGGGAAGCATGCTTAGTCAGCTGTGATGTGCCGGCAAAGGGAGGCAGCAGGCCAATCCGCTTTCTAGTCCAGCACTGAATAATAGCCTTGGGGGGCATTGCCCAGGAACCCCCGTTGGCCCCTGCGAGGCCACATGGCTGTTCTCCCAGGCCTGCTCCATCTTGCTTCTTGCTTGTGTTTCCTTGAACAGGTGGAGCTAGTCTCCATTTGGGGAAGATGGAATTTGCAGGAAAATGCAGGGCTATTATTTCTGTGCTGCGTGAGTGGGAGACAGAGCTGGTTGAGTGGCAGATTTCCTGGCAGGGGGAGAAACAGCTAAGTGTGCCAACCCAGGCATCGCTAGAATCCTCCTGAGGTGAGTGGGCCAGGATTCCCCAGTGGCCACCTCGGGAAGCAAACATTTGTTCTGAGCTCAGGACCAGCCTCAGGAAAAGATGGGGTTTGCTGTCGGGGAAAGGTCTGTACCAATATATTGAAGCTCTGAGAACATTCTACTCGGCAAACTTTCACTGATGCCCATTCTGTGGCAGGCACTGGCCCCGGGGACGTTGGGGGACACAGAGATGGATGAGGCTGAGGGGGTTTTCGGGCTGCCGTAACTCTGAGGCAAGGCAGACTGTGCTAAGTGCGGTAGAGAGGCTCTGCATCCCGTTAAGGGCCTGCCGCGAATATTAATGTTTGGAGGCTCTTAGAAGAAGTAGGGGTTGAGCTGGGTTTTGAAGGAAGGTAGGGCTTCATGAGGCAAAAGGGAACGCGTGTTCTGAGCCGAGGCAACAGTAGGGGCAGAGGCTCAAAGTTGGAGAGTGCCATGTGTTCTTAGGGAGGGCTGGAGAGGTAGGTTTTCCTAGAAGTTCTGGGAAGAGAAGACTGGAGAGGGACATGGAGCCCCCTGCCCGTGAAGCTGGTGGAGTAGTGGGGGCTTCACGAACTAGGCTGATGAATTTGCACTTTTGTCTAAAGGCACAGGGAACAGTGGAAGGTATGTGAGCAGGGCAGTGGTGTGCTCCAGCCACAGCATGGAGGATGGGTTATAGAGAGAGGAAGCTGGAAGCAGTGTTACTGTGATAGTTGTGAGAAGGAGGAATGAAGGCTTGAACCCAGCTTGGGGCAGTGGGAAGGGAAGATATGGGGGGAGGTCTGGGGAGGCAGGCAGCTTGTCAGGCCTCACTTTTCTCTATCTTGGGTATCTGAGTTGTGTGTGAGGCTCGAAGTGACTGTCGTGGCCCACTCGCCACATTGCTCTGCTCAAAGCCCAGCCTTTTCTTGGAGAATGACAAGCAGCGAGCATCAGGCAGCCTTCTGGTCCCAGAGAACAGGATGGCACGGTGCCCACACCAGCCGGCACCAGCCACTCTGGCTGGGGAGGGGGGGAGGCCTCCTTCTGGAACCCATCAGCGCTGGCTTCTGGCCAGGCCCAAAGGAGGTGGAATACACCCTCTTCCTGCTCGTTTTCAGAGATTTGGGAGGAGTAGGTATGGAGGACAGCAGCAGCGTACTGGAGCTGGCTACTCTCGGGTTCGTGTCGGAGCTGGGGGAGTGACTGGCTGTGCAGTTGGGCAAGTTGCCTGGTCTCCCTGAACTTCAGTGTCTGTGTTTGTGAAGTGGGCATTATGATGCTCGGCCCACGGGTGGCTGTAAGGGCATCACACAGGTGTAATTATGCAGGTTTCATGTTCTTAGCTCAATAAATGGCCGCTGTTTTTAATTGTCAAGATATGATGATGGACTTGACTTGATGGGTGGGGAGAGGCAAGACCTCCTTGCCTTTAAAGGAGTTGAAGACTTGGGAAGCAGTTGGAATGGTGAATTCTATCTTGGGCATGTTGGCTTTGAGGGGCTGGGGAAAATCCTAGGATATTCAGAAGAAATCTAGGGTCTTCTAATCATGTGGTTCACATAAATGACCCTTACGATAATATCTATCTCAGAGTCAACTTTTCAAGACACCAGCCTCCCTGCAGGCAACCCCAGTGTGGCATCAGGAGAGCGGGGTCTTGGGTCAGCATGGCCAGCCCGGCCTCTGGCTTTGCTTGTGTCATTGGTGACTCCCCATGGTCCTCGGTGCCTTCCTCCGTGATGGCATTTCCCATTGGCTGGCTGGGCCTCCGCCCAGGGATCCAGCTGGGTGCCGGCCCAGCTCAGGCTCCAGAGAGGAAAGAGCCCTGGATCTGGGGCCAGTGACCTGATATTCACGCTGGCTCTGCCCCTTCCCTCTCGGTGTGGCCTGGAGAGATGTGCAGGCTCCCCGAGGGCAGTGGGGGTAGTGAGGAGGGTTCCAGGAGATGAGGAATGTGAAAGCAGCAGCACGTGCCTGGCACACAGGGGCCCTGGTAGATGCTTGGGGGACAAGTGAGGGCAGGCAGGGGAGGGGGCAGAGAGGATTCAGGGAGGCAGGCCTGGGAGGAGCCCAGGGCTCAGGGAGGGGGGTGAGGGGTCAGGCGGAGCCGGCTCAACTCCTGGCTCTGCCGCTTACTAGCAGGAAGACTCCGAGTCCGGTGCCTGCTTTGGTCACATCCATGTGTGGGTGGTGGTGATGGGAGGTTGCCCTTGGGGGCCGCTCTAATGCCTACCTCACAACATAGTGATAGGTCTAGATGGATACGCAGCACCAGGGCCTGAGAGTGCTGAATAAACCTTCATTCCTCCTCTAGTAAGCACAGTAAATCCCTAGAGGGCAGTCCCCAAAGGCCTTGATTACCCCAACTGTGGAGTACAGCGAGAAGTGGAGCTTCTGGAGCCAGTGCTTTCTCTGCTCAATTTTGTATATTCTTTCACTCTTTCATCTGAAATCTGACCCAGCCCCATGGAAACTGGCTGCAGACACCCAATGGCAGTGGGGTACCAAGGGGCAGGGGAGCAATCGGCTCCCGGTGCAGACAATGAGGGGTACACTGTCTGTAGAGGATATAGAAAAATAAATAAAGCCAACAAAAAGTCTGGTTTTTGTTATTGCCATGTACCGGCACTTCTAAACAAGGTCAGTGATAAAACACTCCTCCTCCCGGGGGGCAGATGCTCCTGGCTCCCCCTCAGTATGCTGCTGCGTAATCGTCCTCCAGAAAGGAGCCTCGGGGGCTGTAAATATCAGGAAGGAACTCAGCAAGGCCTGGCAGAAGAAGCCAGAGATGATTTGGAGAATAAGCCCATTGATGATTGCAATAGCAGCGTGGATTTGGGGCTCAGGAGACCAGGAAGGGGAGGGTGCCACACTGTGAAGTAAGGGTAAGGCAAGAGAGTGGAAGTAACTGCTGTGGGTTCTTGCTGGGAGAGGCATCGTCTAGGCCCTTTAGACGTGGTCAGGAAGAGGGTGTACTTCATCTCCCTTGGGCCTGGCAGGAAGCCAGCGCTGATGGGTTCCAGAAGGAAAGCCCCCCAGCCAGGGCAGCCGCTGCCAGCTGGTGTTGGCTGGTGTGGGTGCTGTGCCACCCCACTCTTTTGGACCGGCAGGCTGCTTGCCATCTTCCAAAGGGGACTGGCCTCTTGACAAGGGTAGGAAAGGAGCCAGGGCTGCCCTATGGGCTTGGGGGCTGGTAGGGCGTTGGGGAAGGCAGGATTCACATTTCTCTAGCCTGGACAACAAGCATGTGCGTGAGGATCAAAATGAGCACTTTTAGGGTTTTATTACTATCATTTACTAAACAAGTTTCCTTGCAGGGTTGTGGAAGGGGCCCATGCAGAAGGATCTGTCTAGAGGAGAAGGCTCCGCATGTGTACAAGGGAAGGACGTGTGCCCTTGGGACTGGCTGGGGCACGGCCCTAGGGAAGTGTGTGTGTGTGTGTTTGGGGGGGTGGTCTGGTCATGTGGCCCCTTCCCTGACTGAACCCCTTGCAGGGCCCCATGCCACACAGCAATGCTGCGTCCGTTGCAGAAGCAGACACCTTTGGCTCCTGCTGTGTCGGAAGCAGGTGTGCATTAGTCAAGGTGGCCTCAGTGGTCCTGGGTAGTGGGGCCCCTGCAGTGAGAAAAGCAGAGACCTCTTGGGCCCGGGGGTGTAGGAGTCACTCTCCCTGATCTGCTCCCAAATGCAGGTGCATCTGGTTCCATTTGGAGCCGGTGAGCTGGCTGATGGTGGCTGTCTGGGGCTCCTGGGGCTGAGCAGCCAGGCTAAGCTTAGCCCACAGGCACTTCCCAGAAACTGGTGGCACTGTCACAGTGTTGGCTGGATGCTGAGGAGTTGGCAGGATACAGTGCAGGAACAGCAAATGGTTTTATCTGGGTGTCAAGTTGAAACAATTGGTACCAGCTTCCAGGAGGGCTGTGTTGGGAAGGATTCTGAGGTGTTGTCTGAGCTCAATGGGAAGAGTGCCCTGATTGATTCATGAGGTCTATCTTGGGCAGGGGAAATGGAAGAGTGGCAAGGGGTTTGCCATCCCTGGTATAGTGGAAAAAATACAGAGAGCCTAGATTTGATCTTAGGTGAGTGGCTTCAGTTTTTTTTCTCTCTCTTTTTTTTCTTTTTTGAGACGGGGTCTGGCTGTGTTGCCTAGGCTGGAGGGCAGTGGCACAATTTCAGTTCACTGCAACCTCCACCTCCTGGGCTCAAGCCATCTTCCCACCTCAGCTTCCCAAGTAGCTGAGACTACAGGTGCCCGCCACCATGCCCAGCTAATTTTTGTGTTTGTAGTAGAGGCGGGGTTTCACTATGTTGGTCAGGCTGGTCTTGAGCTCCTGACCTCAGGTGATCCACCTGCCTCAGCCTCCCAAAGTGCTGGGATTACAGGCATGAGCCACTGCAACTGGCCCCCTAGTTTCCTCATGTCTAAAATGAGGGTAAAAATGTGGCCCTTCCAACCCGATAGCCTTATTGTGGGCGCTGAGTAAGATAGCAGAGCGAAAGCCCTTTGTAAAATATAAAAAAGCGATACAAACCCAGAGTGGGGGTTTTGTTGTTACTGAGTCTCCCAGGAACCTGGAGTGACTTCCCAATAATAATGTCTGCCCCACTGGGGACTACTCCATGGTCTGAGTGCCTGAGAGGCCTGACAGGATGTGTGACCGGCGTGGTGCCCGGCACCCAGGCCTTTGACACCAAGTGTCAACGAGGTGTTTGGTCATGTTTCCAACTCTAAGTCACTTCATTTCTGTCTGACTCTCTCCCTGGCTTAAGATTTAGAGACTGTTTTCGTGTCTAATGAAAGAAGGACAGAAAATCTCTCTCTAGAACCTTGTCTCTTACTCTCCATTAAAGGTAGCAAAATTGCTTTATAAAGTCTAAAAGCCTGACAAGAACGCGTACTAATAATGCATGAATTATGCAAATCTGTGTAGTCACTTGATTTGCATAATGGAGGGGCTGGAGGAGGGTTGGGGAGGGGAAGGAGTGAGGGTGAGGGCGTCTGCCCAGATCTGTGTGTAATGGGGGACATTCATTTGCTCCCTTGGGTGGAGTCCCCTTCTGCAAGCCCCTGCTGGTCCCGAGGGTGTGTTCTTTGGCCTTCCCCTGCTGGCCTGGTGTCTGCCCTTTGTGGCCTGGCTGTGCAGCCCCCCCTCCTACTTTCGGGGCAGTCACCGAGGCAGGGGCACGGCGCCCTGTGCTGGACTCTTGTGTAGAACTGGCTTCATTAAATCTCACAGCCGCCCCTCCATGTCCAGACAGACTTCCCTGAAAGTCCCCTGGGTCATTATTTCTCCAAACGTCTGTCTTGCTGAGGCATTGGACTTCGTTAAGTGCCTTCTGGAATTGTAACTATTGCCAAGTGCCTTTTTCTTGGGTTCTGTGGGAAGCAAGGGTGAGAAGGAGTCTCCGGGAGAGAACTCCCCACCTACCCCACCTGGTTTCTCTCTCAGCATTTCTCGCTGTTGCTTTAAAAGGTTTCAGCCTCTGCTGTAAGGGGCCTCTTGCTTTTCTCTCCCAGCCTCCCTGCATACTTGCTAACCTTGGGACTTCAGATTTGATGAGGGGCCGGGCGCAGTGGCTCACACCTGTAATCCCTGCACTTTGGGAGGCCGAGGTGGGAGACTTGCTTGAGGCCAGGACAACATAGCAAGACCCCATCTCTATTAAAAAAAATATTTGATGAGGGCTGAGGCTGGGACTGAGGATACTTGAGGCTTGAGCTCAGTGGGTGCTGCCTGGAAGCCTGGGGATGTGGGCTTTCAAGCTGAAGGGACGCTGGGAACCAGCTTTGGAGAGCCAGGCAGCTGGCTTTTTTGTCCAGAACCTGGATGGGGCAGCTTCTTGTTCTGGGGAGGGGAACTGTTCTGCAGGGTGGATGGATGCAGGGAGCCAGCCCTGGTTGGGAGGTGGGAGGGGCAGGGGCAGGGGCATGGACCATATCTAGCTCCTGGAGAGGCCAAGCAGACTGTCAAGGCTACAAACAGGCTGGGGTTCAGCTTATTTCAACATACTTCTTCAGCATCTATGTCTATGGGCTGGGCTTGTGCTAGGCCCTAGGTGTCAGAGATATGAAGGCACTCATAGCTGTCATTTATTGAGCTCCTATTATAAGTGTCAGGTCCTTCGCTAAGCCACTTATTTACACGTGTCATCTCATGTAATGCATATGACAACTTTATGAGGTCACTACTCTTACTGCCCCATTTTATAGATGAGTAAGTTGAGGCTTGGTCACATGGCGAGGAAGTGGCAAAGTGGGGCTCTAAGTGAGGTCTTCAGACTCCAAAGCCCCTTCTCCAGACCGTGATGCTTTGCTGCCTCTGTTGAGTCAAACCGGACTCTTCCCTTGAGGCCCTGATGGTAACAGCAGTGTAAACAGATGGTGAGCACAGTGTAGTGTAATATATGCAAGGGGAGAGGTTGGAACCAGGCACAGAAGTAGCACTGAGCATTTAATTATGTCAGGGAGGGCCGGGGAAAGCTCACAGGGGGGGGGGGGGTCTCTGAATGAGCCACAGGAGGGAAACCAGATTCTGTCTGGCACTTAGGGAAGCGGCCAGTGGAGGCTGCAGGTCAGTGGGCTGGGGTGAGGGGTAGGGGCTTTAAATCCCAGATGCTTATAGCCCCCTTCTGCCCCACTTTTGGGGTGCGACCAGGTGATGTGGAGCTCAGGAGGTCATGGCTGGAATACTCAGGAAGGTCAAGTGTGGGGTGCTGCCCCAGGGCCCCTCTCCTCGGCCTGTATGTTCAATAGGTGCACTGGCCTCCCTGTCTTGGCCAAACAGCTCTGAGAGCCAGGGCTCTGTGGGTGCCTGAACTGTGTGTGGACCCTGCCTGGGATGAGACCACAGCTGCTCCCACACACACCCAAGAAGGGGGCCGCCATGATCACTGTGGAGGCCAGGGTGGGAGAACCCTCTGGACCATAGGGTCCCACCCCATTGCAGGGCAAAGAGGGGATCTGAGGCCCAGTGACTGGAAGTGATTTGCTGCAAGTCACACAGGCAGCAAGAAGTGGGTCAATCCCCCAAGGTTCTGGTTTGGAGCATTCCTGGGGGTCTCCCCTCACCCCTTACCCTGAGCTCGCCCTCTCCAGGCTGTGTGCCGTCCTCACCACCTCTGTCATGCCCTCGCTTACCCACGTGGCTACACTCTCGCATGCGTTTCCCTCACACCTGGCCATCCTCTTAGGCCAGGCCAAGGCTTTGCTCTTGAGAGAACTTAAATGGCATTGTCAGATAAGGAAGGAGCAGAACCTGCCGATCCCATGACCTCTCAACAGGCCATCTGCACACACTCAGCCCGCTCTCCCCAGCCCTGCACAGGCCCTTCGGCTCGCACATCTCATCCTTACTCCTGCTAGCAAGCAAAGATGTCTGCAGGTTCTCTCATTCGGGGATAGGGATGTAGTAGGGAGACAGTACCTGGTAGATAGAGCTGAACAACTTTCTGCAGAAAGTTTGGAGTGAGGGGGGCTCCATGATGAAATAACAGGCATGAACCAGAAGCCTAATTCTATTGCTTAGAAGCTGTGTGGCTTTAGGCAAGTGACTTAACCTCTCTGAGTTTCAATCTCCTTATTAATAAAACAGGTACGAACAGTGCCTTGCTCAGTGGTCCCCTAACTTGGCTTCATTTTGGAATCCCTTGGAGATCTTTAAAAAAATGCTGATGCCTGGCTCCCAGCTTCTGACCTGATGTCACTGCCCTGAGGTGCAACCTGGGTGTGGGGATTTTAAAAAGCTCCCTGGGTGATACTAATGTGCCGCGAAGTTTGGGAACCACTGTCCCAGGGTTTGTTGGGGATTAAAGGAAGAATGCAGACACGTGGAGAGCGCTTACTAAATGGAGGTGATTATTTCAGTGTTCATCTCCCTGCCTCTCACTCCATTTAATGTGGGGTCTGTGGGACTGAGGTTTTTATTTTTATACCACAGTGGGTTTGCCAGAGTGCTGACCTAAGGGGGCTGTCAGCGGCCCATCTTTACCCGGAAAAGCCCCTCCCTTGCGCCCTCACCATCTCTGCAGCCCTAGGGCAGGCCTCAGTCTTTCTGACAGGCCCCAGGGTCCTGATTAGGCGGGGGCCTGACCCCGCAGGGGCAGGCCTGCCCCTGGTCTCCACCTGGTGGCTTTGGGAATGGAAATGCTGGTTCCCACAAAGGCTTCTGGGAGACAGAAGCCTAAGATGCCAGGGTGCGGTGCACACACTCAGTCTGGATTCGGTGGCCTGACCTAGGGGATCCGGGGAGGGTGTTGCTGGGGGCAGAGGCGTGGGAGGGGCTGCTTCTTTGAAGCTCTCCACTCTGCTCCTTGGTACTGTCTGAGGCCCTGCAAACCTGAGCAGAGACTGTGAGGGAAGACACATTTCCCCAGATTCCTCAGCTGTCCTGACAGGAAGTTGTGCATCACTGGGCTGACAGGAAGGAAATGGCTCTGCTGTTTGGAAAGAAATAGAGAATTCTGACTGGGGCTGAGGGAAAAGGTGTCTGCTTGGAGAAGCCATTTTGTCCCGATATGAGGACTCTTTGTCTCTGCAGGTAGTTGCTCCCTGTTTATTTTCCTTTGAATGACAAGGATTGGCTTCAGTTAATGAGGAGTGGTGAGAGGAAAGTGAGAAGGGGCCTGTGAGATTTTGGGACGCGGAAGCCTTCGCAGGAAACCTGGCCCTCTGCTTGTAATAAGCATCTTTCTTTCCCAGCTCCCTGCTTCGGGGACTGTGAGGTGACAAAGGATTTTGTGATCTCACACACCGCTTTTTCTCCATCCACCAACCATACCTTTGCAAATGCTTTGATTTCTATTTCTTTTTACCACCCCAAAAACACAGTGGATCTTTTAATAGCACAAGGCCTTTTGAATCTCTAACCAATCAGTCTCCAAATCCTATCCAAAGTGCACTTAGAATAGACACTTTTAATAAAATATATTGCTTTTAAGCCAGTGTAAACCTGTGAAATTTGTACATTTCTTTTAGAGCATCTCTACAAATTTTACATTATTGAAATCACCACCCAGTGACCTTTTAGGAAATACTAGATAAATTGCAAGAGACAAATAGACAAACCAAATGGAGTAAGTACAATTTCCAGTGCCTTTCCTGCTAGGTTCCCAGGCTGAGTCTTAGAAATCCCTGACTCCCTGTGCCCCTCCCCCCAGCTCTGTGACCTAGCCCCTGCCCTGCAGGCCTCTCTGCCCACCCTGCCCCTGGCAAGGAGCTAGTAGCTGGGGTGTCCTCTGAGAGCCATTTGCAGCTCTGAGAAGCAGCTCTGGTATGTGGCTCCTGGCACCTTGTCCCGTCTGTGTTTGTCTTTGCGCTCCATCATTCAAAACACTTCCACCAGTGGCCAGGGCCCCCAGAAGGGCTCTTGGGGGTGGATGAGGACAGCTTTAGAAAGGCTCAGAGGCTCTGTGGCCGAGTCTGCCCCAGGCGAGGTCCTCAGCCTTGTCGAGTGAGAGCTGAGCGGGGGTCTGAGTCCAGCAACCCTCACTCACTGTGGAGCACTCTCTGTGCCTGGGCCAAACCTTCGTCAGCCAGGTGTGGATTATCCACTTTGTGGATTGCCTGTAGTGTCTTTTCCAAACCCAGGTCACGTTCGTCCCTGCTGCTGTCTCACTGCATGGGGACCTTTCCTCCCTATCAGCTGGTGGTGCTTAGGGGATGTAAACCAGGTGTCGTATCTTGTTTGTATTTTGTACAGGGAAAACAGAATTTGGAAGACAGATGGTCTCTAAAATCACATTACCAGAGCCTCCAAAGGGTCTCCTGGAGGCTCAGTGCTCCTTTGGGCTATGGGATCTGTTCCCCTTCTGGTGTAGGTACGCAGAGCCTTGGAGCAGTGATGGGGGTGGAGGGAGCACAACTGCGCCCTGCTTCCTGAGGTCTGCAGATCGCAGGTCACTCGATGGTGGTGGGCACGTGGTTATGCACTCATTTCATGGATAAGTGAACTCAGTCACCATCTCAGCTGCTTTGCCATCACTACACAGTGACCTGTGTCAGCACCACAACTGGGGGTGTTACTTGGGTCCCCTGTATCTCAGTTGCTGTTTTTCCCATAGAGTGACCTGACTGCCCTCCAACATGGGGAGGGAGGGAGAGCAGAAGGCAGATCAGCGGTTAGAGATGTCCTGAGTGGCACTGGCCCTTCTGTGGGTAAAGTAGCTTCGGGAGAAAGAAGGTACTGTCAAAGCTGCCCAGGCTTCATTCACTCCTTAATTTGATAATTAATTCCACAAACATTAATGGAGTTTTTCTCACATTCCAGGCACTATGCAAGGTGCTGGGGGTGGGGGAGAAACAGAAAGATGACAAAGACTTGGTTTCCACACTCAAAGAGCTCACAGCCTGGTAAGCAGATGCTCAACGCACTTAGAATTGTCTCCCGAAGAGGCCTGAAGGGACAGGGTGGAGGAAGCGCAGAGGCGGAGGCAGCTCTGGAGGGTAGGGTAGGGGGAGTGGTGAGAATGGAGCCGGTCCTGAAGGTTGACTGGGAACGGGAAAGGCTAAGGCAGGGAGGTTGTTCCCAGCCCAGCAAGCACATGGAAAGGTTGAGGGAAACGAAAGCTTAGTGCATTTTGAAGGAGTGTGAGCAACTCGGTATGGCTAGAATTTGTGGTGTGAGTATGAGATATGGGGCTGTAGAGGCAGGCAGGGGTCAGATCATGCCTTGCTTAGGGGGTCTGCCTTCATCCCAGAGGCTGTGGGGAGCCGAAGAAGGGATTTAAGGAGTGGGATGGCACGATTTGTGTCTTAAATTACTTGCTATGGAATCTACATGGTATAGCAGAAGGAGCCTGGGAGTAGGGGAAGGAGCTAGGCTCTAGCTCTAAATTCTAGATCTGGATCTAGCAGCTGGGTGACTTTGGCCAAGTCGAGGCCTCAGTGTCCTGACCTGTAAGATGTGAAGACTCTAAGGTCTGTCTTAGCCCTGGCGTTTTCCACACCCGTGGCCACCTTCCTGTTTGGCCCCCACACTCTCTGTTCTGTACTTGTCCATCCACCTCTGGCCGCCTGACCCCTGTCAGCTGGCTGTCCCACCGTGGTCAGCAGCTGGTGGCAGCTGGAGGGAGAGGGGTGAGTCCTCCAGGAAGCATGTGCACTCCTGCCCTCGTAATTCAGGCCTGCCTGGCTTCTCCTCTTCCAGCCCTGCGAGAGTGCCTTCCTCCCCCCGACCTCAGCACACCTGGCTCCCCACAGCACACAGCCCTGGCTGGGCCCAGCTGTGTCTCCTCAGTGAGACAGTTCACCCCCTTGGGCCAAAATCCCCACCCACCTGGCCCCCACGTGACAAGAGGCAGCTGCTTCGGGGTTGCCACCTGGTAGCCTGTGACATCTGTGAGATGTCTGTGCATTTGGCTGGTGTGAGCTTTTTCCTTTGCTCTGACCCAAGCTTTGATGGCTCAGTGTGTCATCACCGGCAGTGGATGCCTGGGAGCCCCAGACTGGCTCTTCCTGCCCAGGGACCCCCAGAGCCACTTCTGCAGGACGCCTTGAAACAGCTGTGGGTGGAAAGCCAGGTTTTCCCCCATAAGCATCACTTGTTCTGCTGCCTTCCCAGCTTCTGTGCTCCTGGGCCCAGAGCTCCTCCAGGGTGAGGAACCAGGAGGAGGAGTTGGCTGGGTTGGCTGTTTTCCTAGGTCTTTGATCACAGCTGTTACGTGTAGATAGGCTGGGCGTGGTGGCTCATGCCTGTAATCCCAGCACATTGGGAGGCCGAGGCGGGTGGATTACGAACTCAGGAGATCGAGACCATCCTGGCCAACATGGTCAAACTCTGTTTCTACTAAAATACAAAAAAAAGAAAAACACAAAAAACGAAAAACAAACAAAAAACTAGCCGGGCATGGTGGTGGCGTGCGCCTGTAGTCCCAGCTATTCAGGAGGCTGAGGCAGGGGAATTGCTTGAACCTGGGAGGCAGAGATTGCAGTGAGCTGAGATTGTGCCACTGCACTCCAGCCTAGCAACAGAGCAAGACTCTGTCTCAAAAAAAAAAAAAAAAAAAAAAAAAAAAAAAGGCTTAAACAATGGGTTCTAAGCAAATAAGTATCTGTTTAGTCAGTGGAACAAGGAAACAAAAGTTGATGGAGTTCTCCCCACAATTGGAAGTGTTGTTCCCCATCTAGATGATGGGGCCTGCAGGGAAGTGATTTTGCACGATTCTCCTCTTCTTGGGAACAGGCCATAGGGTAGCATCCCTTCATTCATTCATCAAGTATTTATTGAGTGCCTACTGTGTGCCAAGTCCTCTGTGAGGTGATGGAGCAGAGAGACAGAAAGGACCCCGACTGTGCCATGAAGCAGCCCCGAGCCTGGAGGGGCCACTCAGAGGGAGCCCAGGGGCGGCGGCTCTCGGGCTCCAGCCGAGTTTCCTTCAGACCTAGCCCCTTTAGCTGACAATCTTAAAGCCTGGTCCCGGAAAACAGGAATAGTGCGAGAGGGATGAAATGTGGGTGAGGAGAGTGAGACAAGGGTGGAGGTAAGAAAGAGGGATGGAAGAAAAGACGCAGCAAACTTTCCCGTGAGAGAAATGCTCCAGACAGCACCCCAGTTCCCAGCTGAGACTCCCAGCCACAGTAAGCAAGAACCCACAGGAGGGGAGGCCCACGTTCCTGCTCAGCTCTGCCCTGGCAAGTGGGGTCGGAGATGGGGCATTCCCTGCTTGGGGTCTCAGTCTCTCCATCTGTAAAACGAGGCTTTGGACTAGGGGAGCTCAGAGATCTGTTTAGAACTAATATTCTGTAACCGGTGCAGGGCAAAATAGACGGGGGGCAGGAGCCCAAATTAAGGCCAGTCGAGTATCAGGTGGGGTGTTCCTCCGGCTCCTGCTATTACAACAGCAAGAGGGACCCAGGGGTACTGTGGGAGTCCTACCATCTCCTCACTTGTACGAGGTACCTTCTGGCTGCTCTTCCGCCTGCTCAACACTCAAAGAAGGAAGGTGCTGGGTGTCCTTGTTTGCATATTTTTCTGGCGTGGACACATTCTTCTTGGAGTTTCTTGACATTAGGGCCACTTGAAATGCTCAAGGTAAGGGCTGCTCTGCCTGGCAGACATGCGTCAGGTGCCTTTGGCTCCTCCTTGGCAAGTCTGCCTCCAGACGCCCTCAGATCCTGTCCCCATGCCTGGCCATGGGGCTGTCTGACCACTGATGCCAGAGGGTCACACTCATCAGTCTATACAGAAGACTTGGAAATGTTTTGGCAACCCCGTGTTGGAAGAGTGGGGTTTCCTAACTGTATGGCTTTGGGTAATTGCTTAAATCCTCCCAGCCTTAGTTTTTGCATCTGTGGGTTAGGAGTGGTCCTCTCTACCTCCCAGCATCAAATAGGAAACTGTGCAAGAAAATGCTTTGTAAACAGGAAAGCCCTAAACTGACATCCAGGACACAGTGACTCAGTAGCAAATATATTCTGATATTCAGCCTTTTCCATGGTTACAGCCTCCTCTGTGCCAAGAAATTTAAGTCACCAAGGGTTAAAGCAAGCAAGGCACATGGCCGTGATTGTCCATAATTGATGAAATAAACCTTAAAGGAGTGACATATAATTAATTGCAATTAATCCAGGCACTGTGACACCACCTTGCTAAAAATACTGTCTACTAATAATTGCTTTGATCCAGCAGAATGATGCCTGCCCATGAGCCTGGCAAAGTGTCTGCTAATGGAGTGCACATAGTGGGTGTGGAAGCTGGCAGGTGTGGGGGCAGAGGGCGGGAAGGGGGCCCCAATTCTCTCAGACCCTTTGGCAGCAAATACTACATATATAGGGTGATCATATGATTCATTGTCTAAACTGGGACACTTTTGAGATTATTATATTAATGATTACCGTTCATAGTAATAATTATGCCAGATAACAGGCATACACTGGACTCTCCTGGGTAAACCCGAATGTATCGCCACCCTCTGCATAGGCTGTTTTAAGCCCGTGGGAACCCTCGACTGGGAGAGTATTTTCATGTTCATTATCTGCTCTTCCTCACAACAACCCTGGAAGGAAGAAAGGATTTTTTAGTCTCATTGAATAGATGTTGAAGATGGTGATGGTGTCAAACGGTCCAGCTCTAGTCTTTGGCCTGGCTTCCTCGGTGGCTGACCCCATGCAGGTAGAGGACAGCTGGTCAGGACCGGGAGTTCTGGGGATGTGGAAACAAGTGCAGCTCAGGGGGAAAGAAGTAGCAAATCTGGCTTCAGTGGAGCAGGAACAAGCAACCTCCTCCGTGAAGAGCTCAGGGTGTAGGTCTCAGCCGGGACTGTGCTGCGGTCCTTACTAATCCTGGGCTTGGAATCAGAAGCTGTGTGTTTCAAGTCTGGCTCCCACAGTTCAGCTGTGTGATCTTGGCAAATTGTATAATCATTCAGTGCCTCAGTTTCTCATTTGTCAAGTGGGGACAGTTCCTTCCTGTGAGGATTAAGTGAGAGTTTATATGAAGATGGATGGGTAGACTCAGAGCCTGTCATATAACAGGTACTCAGTAAGTCCTTGTAGAGTTTGAGTCTGAGGAGAGTTCCTAGAGGCAACACCTATAGGGGAACCATGGAGATCCTTCTGCCTTGAAATGGCTCTAACTTGAACCAATTAGTGTGGAATGAGCTCCCGCCCTTGAGATGGGGCTGCCTCATGTTCTTGGAGAAAGAAATGGAGGAAATAAACACATGGAAGAATTGGGAGGTTCCCTGACCCCCCTAGACCATGGATAGTCTACTTGGGAGACTCTACTGCATGCCCCGTGATAGGCAGGACCAGCACCCAAGGAGTCTTTGCATCTTGCAGTTTCCTTGAAGCCCTGTACAGGCTGGTGGCCCACGTTGGTGTGTGGCTTCCAGCCTTCCTCCAGGCTCTCAGATGAACATGCTTGGACATGGGCAGGCAGTGGGGCTCGTGTCGTGCCCCATTGCTGGAATTCATGGCACCTCAAAGTAAAAGGTAGGCAGGTTGGCAACAGTCTGGTGCCAGAGAGCTAGTGAGAGAGAGAAAGAATTATACAAGTGCCATGTTTGGTCTATTAATAGCCTGTGTTTGGTCTCCACCACTTCTATCAACATCGTCCATCACATCCAAACAATTGAAAAACCTGTGCCAAATGTTAGGAAACTCACGGCTGTGCTGTTTCTGAAAAACAGCATTTCTACTTCTTACGCCGCACTGAGATGCCAATAGTTCCATGCCAACTGGTTTTTATTTTTCCAGACCATTTCCCTTTATTTATGTTTAAGCTTTTGTATTGTTAAGCCAAAAGAAGATAGAGAACCTGGAGTAGGTAATTATTGTTTCTCCTGATTTGTCCTTGAATGAGGCATGGAGGAAATGTTCACTCCCCAAACCTGAATTGAGTAGCTGCAGAGGGGTGGAGAGAGGACTAAGACAGGGGCCTGTCCCTTTCAGACAGTGTTCAAGCTGGTGGATGGGCAGAGTGAGGATGTGGCAGAACACCAGCCCCACCCTTGGAAGGCTTAGGGCATTATCAGCCCTTTCTGTTACTGGTGTGTGGCCTTGGGTAGGCCAGAGTCCTTCTCTGGGCCTTAATTTGTTTGCCTATAGAATCGGGGAGTCAGACTTGATGGCTTAGAAGGCCTCTTCCAGCTAAGTCGAGTGTTGGGTGGAGGACTCACTGTCTCACGTTTGTTGGCAAGGCTGTGGGTGTGGAAATGGAAGGAAGGTGATGCTGCCCTCAGAATGCTGGCAACTCCGGGAAGCCTGGAAGCATGGCTGGGAAACACGGACGAGGCTGTTCTTTATCTGGGAAACTCCAGAACAGCCTCCAGAGATGTCTGTGGAGCCTGCAGGCGGTTGTTTTTCTCACCATATGTGATTTCTGGGTGTCTTAAAAATTTTCATTTGGCCCAAACATTGCCGGGGTTGGGGGATGATTTTGCCCAGTGTGGGGATGGAAATGGGTTTGCCTCTGAGCATCAGGTGGGTAGTAGTGGTTTTCTCCATTTTGGAATTCTCTGACCAAGTTGGAAGGTTCAGCTGGGGCCCTAGTGTTGCAGCAGCTTCTGGTGCAGACAGAGGCAAGGGCTGGAGGGAGGAAAGGGGGAAGGCCAAATGGAGGGGTGATAAGGCTGAGAGACCCAGGGTGGGGAGTTGTCTGTAGGCCTTGCTTTGTGTCTTTAAAACCCACATACCTCTCTGTGGCTATCTGGTGATGAAAATCAACATTATTTCAAGTTATAGCCATCTGAAATGAATGTAGCCAGTTCCTTGTAATTAGCTGACCACAGCTCCTGCAGAGAATCTGGGAATCTGTTGTGCGTCTTGTCAGCGATGGCTGGGGCAGGATGGGGAAAGGGAAGCCCAGGCCTGGGACAAGCCCAGCTAGGCTGGTTTGGTTCTAATCAGCAACCCAGTCTAACAGGGAGCCCACAGCTTTCTGTAGAGCAAAGTGATTTCCCGCTGTTTTATTCATTTGGGGGCCAGATAGGTTTTACTAAGAGAAAGCAAAACTACTTCAAAGCAAGCCATCCAGAAAGCACAATTATTTGTTTCAAATATTCTAGAACATTTAAGAAAATGGGGGTTCCTGCAATCTGGATGAAATATGGGGGCCAGATCCTTGGCAGGTGGAGCAGTAAATATTTGCTAGGTGAACCCCTCATGGTGATGGCAAATTGACCAGCGTTCTGGGAGGCGCTAGGAGGGTGAATAAAGGTTAAGAGTTTCACTGTAACTCTGTACACCCCGGATGCCAGGACAGATTTGGGGGCTGGGACTAGGAACCTTCACTATGCTATACAGTTCTCCTGAGATAAAGGTATGGTGTCAGGACCTTCAGAACCTGATGCATAGTGGCAGGTACGCATTCATCAAAGCCGGAGGAGGCTGTAGGGACTTCTTGACACCACAAGAGTAATGTAATTGCTAACTGGCCAAGAGCACTCACATTCCACAAGCAGAGGAGGCTAAAATCTCATCAGGAGCCCATTTTTTATTGGAGAAGGAAACAGTGACTAAGTGACAGTCTTGGAGGTGACTTCCAGGATAGGGATACAGGCTTTTGGAGAACAGATGAATTCAGGGACTGGTTGTTATATTTCCATTAGTATGAAAAGCAGGGTGGGCCGGGCTGCCTGCCCCTGTAAGCATAGGCCGGGAGCCCCAACACCTGGGTTCTAAAGTTTTCTCCAAAACAGGATGCTGTATGATGGGGGCAAGGCAGCCTCAGTGTCATCGTGGAGAATGAGGGTTGGGGAACTAGCTGATCTCCTGGTGTTCTATACGTTAATGAGTGTGTGTCCCAGGGAGAGGCTCACTTGTCAAAGTCATTGACATAGACGCCAGGATGCTAAAGTCAGAGCAGGTCTTCACAGAGGCATTTGTTTCACTGGGACCAAGCACTGCAGGCAGATCTTTGAAAAAGAGCCATCCAAAATAGAGTCTCTCCAGGGCTACATTGAGAGGAAGTGAGTTTCCAACCCCTGGAGATAATCAAGCAGAGACTGGATGGCCATGTGCCAGAAATCTTAGGAGACTCATGGGGCACTGAACTAGATGGCTTCTAAGCTCCATTGCTTATGTGTATGACTGTCTGTTTCACAGTGTCTCAGAGCTGTGAGGGCAACCCCAGCCTTCTGGCTTCTTTCTTTGTGCCCCAGAACAACAATTCTCATTTCTGGCCCGCACATTAGATTCACTGAGATCTTTTTTTAAAAGTTAGTGCTGAGACCTCACTTGCAGAGATTCCAATTTAATTGCTCTGGGGTGGTGCCAAGCCCCTCAGTTCTACAAGGACCCGGGCTATTGGTGCTTGATGGGCTTCCATCCCACCTCCATCTTCCCTGTAGGGGTGGGGAGTTACAAACCCTTCTTTTCCCATTCTGCCTTTGTATGGAGCCCAAAGGTTTAAGTCTGTATTTACCGTTCCATATTCATTTACCCAACAAACACTTGTTAAGTGCTTGCTTTGTGTCTGCAAGAATCCTAGGTGGGCCAGCTTTTGGCTACCTTAGGAGCAGCAAGGACCAAACTGCCTTTAAAAAGGCCTCATCCTGTATGTTTCCACCTCCTGCACAGTGCCTGGCACATGGCAAACATGTAATAAAAAGTTTGATTGAATCACATGGAATCTTTGCCAATATTGTAAGTGGGGCAGGAAAATAAATTATAAGCAAGCATGCAGTAGAGAATTCATGATATGCCAGTTCCCCTCTGCCCAGACCTTATAAAGGAAACCATCTCCTTAATTGGAATTATGTTTGTGGCCTGAAGGGGTGCCCCGTCTGACTTGATATTTTGGGAGCGTGGTCTCCTAAATGATCTTTTTCTGCCTTCCTTGGGGCATCACACAATGGGAGAGCCAGGGCCTGGGGAGGATCATTTTCTCTTAATTGGTGTCCTGGTCATCATGCTGGCTTCACTAAAAATTAGCAGGCCACCCTCTGCTCAGACCTGAATGCCCTTGTTATTAACTGCATGATGTCCCTCAGACATCAGGTTCCGTCTCCTTCTGGGAGTGACAACGTAGAGATCCAGGGAAATGCTCCAGGGCAACTTGACTTTATGAGTTTTGTGTCGAGACCACCGGCTTCCTTCACGCCACAAGTATTATCTGCCTAGTTTCCCCGTGCCAGGCCCAGTCTGCAGAGACGGTGCAGACCCCAAGCCCTGACCTCAGTCTGTTCACCATCTATCACACCACTAAAGCCACACAACTGGGGGCTCCTTCAGAGAGCAGGTGGGACCGGTGAGGGCAGGGCCTGCAAGGGTGATGTTCCGGCAATTGCCATCCTGTCTTCCTGAGGCTCCCTCTGGATCAGTGGTGAGAGCACAGGTTTGAATCTAGCCCCCACCTCTTCCTCATCCGGGGACAGTGGGAATGTGACCCTCTCCAGGCTTCAGATCCCTCATCTCTAGAATGGGGCCATGGGTTGTTCTGAGGACCTAACGAAATTAGCACAGTACCTGGCCTCTGGTAAGTGAATAATAAATGTTAGCTGTTACTTTCATCACCTCTCTTTAGTTTTGATGAATTTGGAAATTCAGGATGGAAGTGTCTACCTGCTTGACATATCTCAAAAATTTTGCTCCCTTCCTTCAAATATTCAACGTTCAACTAATATTTATTGACTTACTATGTGCCAGACCAGTGTTCTAGGCATGGGGCTCTAGGAGTGAACAAATGCAATGTAAAAATTCCCTGCCCTCTGGGGTTGACACTCTGGTGGGGGTGTGAGAACAACATCAGTGGGAAAATGGGGTCAGATGGTGAAAGGTGCTCTGGTCACCCCAGCTGGGCAGTGCCAATGGGAGACACCAGGCATGGCCAGCCTCAGGAAGGGTGTGGGGCCCAGGGCAGACTAGCGGGGTTCCTGGTGCTGAGGTTTCCCTGTGTACTATTAAAGCAGGTAATGGCTCCCAGCTTCGATGGTGGGTATATGGACCCCGTTCAGGGATGGGGGCTGAGGAGGGCACAGGAGGACTGAAGACAGGGCTCTGAGGAGCCACCTGCTCTCGGGTCTAGGTCAGACCCCGCATCCTGATGCGGGTCAGCTGGCTAATGATGCCTGGCTGGCTCCTGGGACTGAGAGGAGAGTGTGGATGGTCTTGTCTCAGCTTTCCGCCCACTGGGGATCCACCTCAAGCATCCCCTGGCTGTGGGGTTGAGGGGTGGGCCCAGAACAGAAGCTTCATGTAAGAAGGTGACTGGGCTGGAGAAAAGGTGGCAGTGAGGTTTAGCCCCATCTCCAGCCCCTGGGACCTGTGGTAAAGATGTCCTCACCCACACAGTGGGCTCAGGCAGGCAGGAAAGGTTCCTGGAGCTTGGCCTCTAATATCCATTCTTGAGCTCTGCCGTGGAGAGAGATGGTCACTCGAGCGCAAAGGAACCACTTGTGGGTTTTCTCCCTCAGCCTGGGCTTCCTGCCCATTCCTGGGTGTCCCAGCCTGATGTGTCCTCCAGGGCCCCCTGACCTGACCCTTGGCCCATCTCTTCTTGACCTTGCACTGTGGGCAGGACAGAGAGGCCAGGGAGAGTGTCCAAGAGGGACAGGATGGGATGTCAAGGTGACGGGGCGATGATGGTGCAGAGGGCAGCCCTTGGGATGAGCTCCTGGGGGCTCCTGGATGGGATTCAGGCTCAGCAGGTTGGGGTTGGAGGGGGTGGGGAATCCCTGGCATTTGGCAATTGCCCAGCACAGTGCCTGGGCATGGTAAGTGCTCAGTGAATATATGTTGTATGAATGCACGAGTGAATGAATGTTTGGCTATGCAGATTGCAAAGATGTCTTTCTGAAATGCCTCAGGGATATCTTTATAAATGATTGCAGCCATAAAATGCTGATATTGGGGGTGCAGTGAGCAGCTCCGGACTGAGGATCAGCTGCATTTACCTGCACTGACATCTGTATGGCAAGAGAAGGGGTGTTTGACTACAAGGGAATGCATGCTTCTCTTTGTGTGAAAACAGAATGAGATTTTTCATATGCATGATCTCATCTCATCCCCTAACAGCTGTGAGAAAAGTAAGGGTAGTTCTTGTTTGCAGAGAAGAAACCAGAGGCCCAGAGAGGTTAAAGGACCGATCCAGTGTCACACAGCTAGTTAGTAGCAAAGACATGACTTGAACTCTGGCCTTTTGGTTTCAAATCCTATGTTATTTAGAAAGAGACAAGGAACATCTTCGTTAGCCCCCCATGACTAAAAATAGGAAGCTTGCCTTGTTGTGTTTGAGGAGAAGATGGTGTGAGTGGGTTTTGTGGCTGACCGTTTCACACCCAACATTTCATCATCTACAGAAATGCCCGGGAAAAGAAAACTCCTAAGAAAAAAAAAAAAAAGGAATGAGTGTTGGACATGTCCCTATGACCTGTTTGTCATGGCATGTGTGCTCGGCGCCTTGGTCATCAGGCTTAACTGAACTTCAGAGAAGGTTCTGTCCAGGAGTCTCATTTTACTGGGGGCTGAGGCTTAGGAGAAGGAAGCAACTTGTCCAGGCCAGGCATTCGCTATGGAGGAGGCTGAGACCCCTGCGTCCTCGGATGCACACCCTGGGCCTCTGTTCCAGAGCTGTCTTGGCTAGCAAGTATCAGGGTCTTGGCCCTTCTCCCTTCTCAGGCTGGTCAGAGGTCCAGCTGCCCTCTGGAGTCCCCAGAGTCTCCCTTCCCACTGTGACAGCATCGGCTGTCTCTCCCGGTCTCAGGTTGGACAGTCCTGGGAGAGAGAGGGTCTGAGTGACTTCATTCTGTCACTTCATTCATTAGTGACTGAAACAGGATTCTGTTAGCTGACTTCTGGTAGGAGCCAGGTTGGGAAGCCGCTCTGAGGATGCTGGGAGGGCCAACAGCTGCAATTAGTGTTATTATTATTGTTGTTATTATTATTATTATTATTGAGACAGAGTCTTGCTCTGTCTCCCAGGCTGGAGTGCAGTGGTGTGATCTCGGCTCACTGCAACTTCTGCCTCCTGGGTTCAAGCCATTCTCCTGCCTCAGCCTCCTGAGAAGCTGAGACTACAGGCATGCACCACCATGCCCAGCTAATTTTTGTATTTTTAGTAGAGATGGGGTTTCACCATGATGGCCAGGCTGGTCTTGAACTCCCGACCTCAAGTGATCCACCTGCCTTGGCCTCCCAAAGTGTTGGCCTCCACCTGGAAGGAGGAGGCTGTGCTAAGATAGGAGCTGAGGATGATGGATAAGAATGAAAGATCCCAAGAACTGGACAGTGTGAGATTGAGGAAGGAGGAAGGCCAGGGCTTGGTGCTGATGTGGAGGGAAAGAAGCCTCAGGTCTCCATGGAGAACAGCGACCAGTGATGCGGTCTTCCCTTTAGCGGAAGAGGGGCTGGTTTAATTTGCATAGCATTAATTAGCAAGAGTATCTAATTAGGACAACCATTACAGAACCACAGTCATAAGCCGATGTTGAATATCAATCAATTTTGGAGCCTCTTCATGAAATTGAAGGAAAAGTTGACCTTATTAGATAGAAAAGATTTCTAAATCAATTATTTCCCAGATTGAATGCACAAAACATAGTGATGTCAGGCAGGCACATCAGACCTTAATTCAGAAATTATGAACTTCAGATGCTATCACCTTTTCCCTTTGGGGGTTTCAGCCAGTGACAGAAATCGTGAATGGACCACATATGTGTATAAACACACACACACACAACCATACACATATACTCTTTGTGGGTAACAGCTTGGTTGGGGAAGGAGCCTGTGCATCATTATCTCAGTTAAGCTAATATTTCAGTTTGGTTCAGTGCCCCTCCAGGTCTCTGTCTGTAAGCATAGCTTTCTCTTTTTTGCGATGATCCAAACAATAAAATACATTTAGAACTTCAAAGTCTCTGGGAAGATCTACCATAATCATTACAGTTCTGGCCTGTTTCTGGAAGCTACAAGGCAGGCCAGGAGAGCAATTTATGTGGTTGGCTCAGAAGCTGGGGAACACACTCCATCACCCTCTGCACAGCCTCAGGGGAGGAAAGGCTGGAATAGCTCTAAGAAGCCTCACTGCAGATATTGGAGGGCCAGCAAGGCATGGCCGCCAGAGCAGGTGGGGTGCTAGGGCACAGGCAGGGCAATGGAACCTGGAGGCAGACAGATCTGGGTGTAAAACCTGGCTTTTGCAAATCCTGGCTTTGCCATGGTGAGAAGTTAGGTAACATGCCCTTGGACAAGTTACCTAACTTCTGAGAGCTTAAGTTTTCTCCTCTGTAAGAGTGGGTTGACAATGCCATCCTTGCATGGTAGGCCCCTATAGATGTGCTTTATTACAGATTATTGTCATCAATGAGAAATCACAGATCTGTGAAGGGCTGGCTCGTGGCCTGGAGCAGAACAGGGACCACATGGATGGAGGCAGCTCTTAGGAATTCTGTTGACATATTTTCAGTCTTTTTCTACACTAAAAAAGCTTAAAAATGAAATAATTGGAAATATACTACATATCGTTTTGGGGTCTGAGTTTATCACTTAATATTCTATCATCAACCATTCTCCATGTCTTCAGATATTGTCTGCAGAAGTGTTTTTTTGTTTTGTTTTTGTTTTTGTTTTTGTTTTTGTTTGAGATGGAGTCTCGCTCTTCACCCAGGCTGGAGTGCAGTGGCACTATCTCTGCTCACTGCAAGCTCTGCCTCCCGGGTTCATGCCATTCTCCTGCCTCAGTCTCCCGAGTAGCTGGGACTACAGGCGCCTGCCACCACATCCCGCTAATTTTTTGTATTTTTAGTAGAGATGAGGTTTCGCTGTGTTAGCCAGGATGGTCTCGATCTCCTGACCTCGTGATCTGCCCACCTCGGCCTCCCAAAGTGCTGGGATTACGGCCGTGTGCAGAAGTGTTTTTAGTGGCTGCGTAGCGTTCCATCACTGCCTGATCTCAAATCTACTTAACCACTTGAAAATTTGTGGGCATTTAGGAATAAATGACTTTAAAAAATGACTCTCAGCTGGGCGCAGTGGCTCACGCCTGTAATCCCAGCACTTTGGGAGGCTGAGGCGGGTGGATCACTTGAGGCCAGGAGATCGAGACCATCCTGGCTAACACGGTGAAACCCCGTCTCTACTAAAAATACAAAAAAATTAGCCGGGTGTGGTGGTGGGCGCCTGTAGTCCCAGCTGCTGGGGAGGCTGAGGCAGGAGAATGACGTGAACCCGGCAGGCAGAGCTTGCAGTGAGCTGAGATCGTGCCACTGCACTCCAGTCTGGGAGACAGAGCGAGACTCTGTCTCAAAAAAAAAAAAAATGACTCTCATCAAATGGGATATAATTCCTAAGTATTCCTGTGTGTTAAGGATTGTTACTCTGTGTTGAAGAGTTCTGAGTCACGGGGCAGAAGGGTTGACCAGTTGACCGCTGGATTCCCTCTGTTCTACAAGCCCCTTATTGGTCCTCAGATAGGAGTGAGTGGGGGCAATGTGTGTGGCAGGTACCCTATCCTGGGATGTATGGCAGCCTGGTGTCACTGCCATCCCCCAAGGAACCATATCAATTTCAAGCTTCACTGATGTTCAGGCAGCAAAGAGAAGATGCTAATTCAACATTTTACCAAATAGAAAACATTCCTAGTTCAGCCAGACTTCTTTGACATGTTTTCCAGCTATTAAAAGCGGTTGGTTAATTTTTTTTATTGACATGCGATGGAGAATGCAAAGAAATCTGTAAGATATCGAGAGTCCCTGTTGATCCAGCACACAGCTTGGTCATCCCACGGGGCTGGAGCTGGCCAGGGAGGTTGTACTGGCCAAAACCAAGAAGCAGGTGGGAGTTGCCTGTTCATGTAAAGGTTTTGAGCTTTAGGACAAAAGGAAGAGGCCCAAAGGAGGGAGCATCTGGCCCCTTTCCCTTCACTGCTTCCTTTAAAATGATGGAAATAGACTTGGATTCTGATGTCAATTCATCGCTGCCAAAAGAAATAAATAAGAGGCTGAAATGTGCAGCTGATCCCAAATCCTTCCCGGGGAGGTGTGATGCTCCCAGATGCTTTCAGACCCCTTTGAAAAGAAAGTTATGGTCATTTCTGGCTGGAAAACATTGTGAGCTGTCCCCAGTTGATCCCCAGTTGATTCATGTAGGGAGGTTTGTCTTACCCTAATACAGTCTGAGTGTTCCTGAATTCACCATTTGCTCTTTTCAGCCCCATCTGGGTCTTGTGGTTGGGTAGCATTTCAGGCACCAGGAAGTGCTTGTGAAGATCAAAATATTTTTGAGGGCCAGCACTGTGTTCTGTCCTTCTCTGTGCTTATGTTGGACCAGAACAGCACCAGCCCTCCTTAGGCCCCCATACATGTGTGCTGAGTAAATGATTGCAGGCTGCTCTTATGGAACTGTGGAACATGAAGAGGCTAAAAGAAGACTGGCTTATGTGTAGATCATCTTATGCATAGTAAATAATGGAGACCTTTTCCCATAGTTGGACGACCCCATGCAATGTAGAAAGTCAGAGTTAGTGAATAAGCCAGATCAGAAGCTTCTGGTGTATATCACTATATATATAGAATCTAGCACACTGTTGGATATCTAGCAAGTGCTCAGCAAATGAGAAGTGGTTGAAATTTTTGTGAAAGAGTGAATGAATTAGTTACTTTATTAGTTTTCTTTGTATCTCCAGTGGGCCTCAAGAACTGTACCAATTAAATGAATGGGGAGATTAATAGACATCAGGGAGAGCACTTTCATTCCATCTCAGCACACAGAGTGGGGCCGAGAGCATGGACCTGGGCACTTGGAAGTCCTGGGTTCGAGTCCCAAGCCCTCCTCTCATTCTTGTGGTTGCCATATTGGACATACCGCCTCACCCCACAGATCTCAGCTGCTCCTCACATCTGCCTCTGAAAGCTGTCTCTGACCCATCCACAGTGGCCTCCCTCCTTTGAGCTCCCCTAGCTCTACTGTAGGTTTCACTCTGGCAATTGATCATACTCTACCTTACCTTGTTGTCTTAAGATGTCATTTAGGTCTATTTAAATGGATGCTTCCCATGTTTCTAAGTTGTTTCCCATGGGAGAGTGTGCCTGAGGGCTTGTGGGCAGTGCTCTGTACTGCGAGTCAGAGGCCTTGACTTTGAATTCTGGCACAAGCCACCCACCCTCCTCTGGGCCTCAGCCTGTAATATCTATAAGGTAAAAGGCCGAGGGCTGTTGTGAGGATGGATGAGAACAAATACGTGAAACCACCTTGTAAACTGTAAGGTGCCTTCCAGAAATCAGGCATCATTCTTCTAATGACCAACTCCCTGAGGAAGGGAATGTTTCTTTTGTGGCGTGCACCACTCAGGACCAAGTGCAGGGCCGCCACACACACAGTCACTGCTTGGAAATGCTTCCTGGATCTCATCTGCTGCCTTTGCTCAGGGCTGTGTTCCCGCCTTCCTTTGGAACTAGGAGCTATCTCTACTTCCAGCTTCGAAATGCCCAGAGGTGCACCAAGTTCCAACCCAGACACCCTGATTTGTAGAGGATGCAAAGTAAATGATAAGGGTAGTTAACACTTACTTGGCCAGGCACTGTTCTGGGCACTTGGCATACATTAACTCCTTTATTTTCACAACAGCCCTGTGAGGTAGTCCAGAATATTATCTCCATCTGACACAGGAGGCATGCTGGTGCAGAGAGGTGGAGTGGGCGTTCCAAGGTCAGGTAGCCCTAAATGGCTGTCGCAGGGCTGGGACCCAGCAGTCTGGCCCCAGAGGTCATGCTCTTAACCACACTTCTCGGTTTCTCTAAGCTGCCCTGGGACTGAAAGGCTGGAGTGGAGGCCACGGGGCTCACCTCCCCCACCTAATCCCTAGCAGGAGGGACCATCAGGGTCCTTCTCCTGCCAGGACCCCTCTCTGCTCCTGTGCTTCCCGGCTTCTCTCTCCAGTAGCTCCTCTGCCGTCCCTGCCTCCTTCCCCTGCCCTTGGCCTAAGCCAGGAGATGAGAGCAGCTGCCGGGACATTCAAATTCATTCCTGAAAGAATTCTGCCTCCGAAATCCTCTGGTTTGGGTTTAAGAGAAAACAGAGGCCCAAGCTGGCGTAATATTGATGCCCAAACCATGTAATAGCGGCACAACAAAGAATGATGTTCATATGAGTTATGAGCATGGAAGCACAAATTCTAAATAACACATCAGCAAACTGAATCTAGCCGTGTATAACAAACATAATACATCATGCCCAAGTAGCGTTCATCCCAGGAATGCAAATACGACTTAGCCCGAGAAAACAGAGGCTCAGAGGGGGCAGCTGCTGAGACAGAGCCGGCCCAGGCACAGCCCAAGGCTTTTGTGGGGCTCAGCCTGACTTTGTGCTACACCTGCTCCTAGGAGGGGCTGGTAACAGTCCCTCCTGTGTCCCCACCCCTTCTCTTTTACACAGCCACAGAATAAAGTGAGACGCTTCTTTCCCCGCACTCCCTAATTCTCTCTCTCCATTGTTCCTGCAGGACTCCATGTTTTCGTTGGCCCTGAAATGCCTTATCAGTCTGTCCACCATCATCCTTTTGGGCTTGATCATCGCCTACCACACACGTGAAGTCCAGGTAGGTGCCCCCACCTCACCCCTTCATGCAGCGGCTGATCCTTTGGCCTTGCTCTGAGCCGAGCCCATCCCCACCCCCAAAACCCACTCCCTTAGCAGCTACTTGGGTGATTTTACAAGACGGTGCCCAAGATCGTGGCTCTTCTCTTCTGGTTTGGACCCAAATGGGAGAGGAAACTGCGAGGCCGCCCTGTGGCTTTCGAATAACTGTTAAGTTGTCTTCAAAGTGGGGATCCCAGAGGCAAACGTAAGGCTTCATGTTGAGTGAG
The DNA here is from genome assembly GCF_028858775.2 of Pan troglodytes. Lineage (NCBI taxonomy): Eukaryota > Metazoa > Chordata > Mammalia > Primates > Hominidae > Pan > Pan troglodytes. The sequence goes on from NC_072398.2 coordinate 94,373,561, forward strand.
GCTGCCGTATTCGGGACCCTCACTGAGCACCATCGGACCGGGAGAGCCCCTGATGCATTGCTCTGCCTTTTGTGTCTCTTGTCCTTTCTGAACTTGGGCCACTCAGTTCATCCCTTCAGTGAGGCAGACCTGCCTTGTGTACCCCCACATATGCTGCACCAAACTCCACCAAGGAGTCTGCTTTTTGTGAATGGTGTGGTCTTCACCCTTGTGGGTCCAGGCTGGGGGTGTCATTTTCTAGACAGAGTAAGAGTCTGCTGTGGCCGAGAAGGCCTCTGTTTCTTGCTGCCCAGGAGTGACTTGGTACCCAGAGAAACATTGGCTGGGCCTCCAGGGTGCACTTCCAGTTTGGCTGACATAGGGAGGATGGTTCAACCCGGGCCAGGAGGGTCAGACAGGAGAGAACAGATCTGCAGCATCTTCTGGTGACAATGAGCTTCCCCCAGCCCCCGGCCCTTCAGGCTGACCTGCACTGCTGTGGACCTGAGCAGTTCTAAACTATCCAGATGTTTTTCCTCATGTGCATGTGAATCTGGAAACCATCCCGGTCCTTTGGCTGGAGGAGCACAGATAGATTCACATCTGGGCAGCAGGCGAGAGATTGACGAAGACCAGAGCTCAGAGTCAGAAAAACTGGGGTCAAGTCTCGGCCATGACCTTTTTTCTTGGTGTGTCTTTGGCCAGCCCTGTGACCTTCCTGGGTCTCGATCTTCTCATCTAGAACATGGGGCCTTTATTCCAGCTCTGCTGAGCTGTTGTGAGGATGGGATGAGGAGCGCATGGGAGAGTGCTTTGTGAAGCGCTATGTAACAACACCGTTCAAATCCAGTCCCTTTTGTTACTCGGCATTTTCAGGGTGGAGCAGCAGTGCGGATGCAGGTGGGAGTGCCTCCTCCTCCTAGAGAGCCTTGGCTTTTTGTCTGAAGGTCAGGGGCCACTGTGGCTGGCTGGGACATGGAAGCCTTGGCTCCAGGCCACCTTGGCAGGGCTGCATTCTGTCAATGACTAGAGGATACTGACCTGGATGCTGGGACTCTTGAGCCTCTAAAGGGTTGCAGATGCTTGGACAGGGGTTGTGCCTGTGCCAGATGCCACCAGGCAGCTTCCTTCATGGAGTCTGAACTGGACAGAGTGGTGGACTTTAACTCAGACCATTGTCCAGTCAGCCCCAGAAAGGAGCCAGGAGTACAGGCAGGGAGGACTAGGGCCACGGAACCGAGACAGGACAGAAGTTGACAGTCTGGGCTCTGGGCCTGGTTCCACCCCACCCAAAGCCAGCCGCGGGATCCAGGCAGTCCCTCAGTGTTCATGTTCTCATCTGTAGGGAGACTGTATTACTATGTGTCACCCTGACCTGTGTGGGGAGGTGTCACACACAACAAAGAAAAAAGGCAGAACCATAAAACTCAGTAATGACCCAGGCTTGAGGAAGGGGAAGAAGAGGAGCTGTTCTCAGCCTCAACCCCACACTATGGTGGTGCTAGGCCTGATTACTTCCTCTTTCTGCTCCAGGCATTGGGGTGGGTAGAGCCAGGTGTCCCTCCCTCTGATGCTCCTGAGGTCCTTGTTCCCAGTCCGGGGCCTGCAGCCCTAGCTCTCAGCCTGTTCTGGTCCAGCTGCAGCTTGACTCAGTTCCGGCCTGGTGGCAGGGTCATGTTGCTGACAGCCCAGAACCTGGCTGGGTACCCATTGTCCCATGTCCAGCTCATGGCCAATCTCTGTTTCAGCCCTAATCATGGGCAGTAGATGATGCTATTGGGGGTCATTCATTTTGGCCTGACACAATTTGGAGAAACAAAGTGAAATCAGTTGTGTTGAATCCTGACTCTGGGGCTCAGTTTCCCCATCTGAAGTATGGGAACCACATCACCCACTTTGCTGAACTCTTGCAGGGGTTGGAAACAGTGTAGAGTACAGAGTGGGCTTTCACAGAATGGAAACTTTGGTCCCTTTCCTGTGACCTTTGTCCCACTGCTTCTAGCTGGGCCTTGCACTTACCAGCTGGGTCCACCAGGTGGTCACTATCATGACTGCCTGGTACTGGCAGGTGGCTGCGCTTCCTCCTGCTCTGGCCCAGCCCTGCCTGTACCCTGAGCTCCCACCACCCAGCCCCTTATCCTCCCTGCAGCCTCCGTCACTTGAGGAAAGTCACCAAAACTGGCTTCCTCTGTGCCTCTTACCTTTCCAGTAAAGTTCTTTCTGTGCCCAGCTAGACCTTCTCTTGCCAGAGGGAAATGGGAACAGTTTGGGCCCAGAGAGTCAGCGGGAGGGAGGTTCCTACGGAGCGCCCTTGTATATACCTCACTGGGCCATATTGTAGTTTTCTGTTGGGTGTCTTTCTTCCCTACCTCAGGGACAGTTATCTTTGCATTAATCTTTGCATTTCCAGAGACTTATAGTGTCTGACAGTATACTCTTCTCGGCAGAGTATAGCACGTTTGTAGCATGTTCTTTGAATGGAAAGCATGCTGAGTTCAAGGTAACTCTTTTCCAAAGCTGGTCGTACCTTGACTTAGCTTTTTGGTCTCGGGCCTCAGTTTCCTCATCTATTACTTAGCCCCCCAATCTTGTAATTCTCTGATTTAGATCTGGCTGCTCAGCCAGCTGCGGAACCTGCTTCCTGCGAGTGGAGGAAGGAGTTATCCCAAGTGTGACTGATGAAGTTATGCAGAGGGCAGTGCTTAGCAAGCACCCTTCCACAGGCAAAGGCCAGCTGCTGCTCACCTGTTGCGAAGCAGGCAGGGCAGGGGGTGGCTGCCGCATCTCCCCTTTGGGTGATGTCAGGACCTTTGCTAGGAATCTGCTCACAGCTTTCCTCATCCACAGTGGTTCCTGATCACCTGGCTAAATTTTAGCAGGGACCAGATGATCATGTCCCCGTCTTCCCCAGCCTTGCCCCAGAAGCTCACACCCAGGACCCAGGCCCTGCCCAGCACACATGTGAGGCTGGGGGAGTACCTTTTAGAACAGTATTCTTACTTGTTCATTTAGATGGCTTGAGTTTTTCAGGAAGAAGAATTCTAAAACACTGTTGGGTAACTCTCACCCAAGCTGGGTAATTTATAAGGAACATAAATGTATTTCTCACAGTTCTGGAGATCGGGAAGTCCAAGATTAGGGTGCCAGCAGCTTCAGTTGTCTGGTGAGGGCTGCTCTCTGCTTCCAAGATGGCGCTACATTGCTGCATCCTCAGGCAGGGAAGGCAGGAGGCTGAGGGACTGAACACTGCATGGGGCCTCTTTGATACAGGCCTTAATCCCATTCACAAGGGAGGAGCCCTCATGGCCTCAACATCTCTGAAAGGCCCCATCTCTTGGCACTACCACATTGGCAACATCTGAATTTTGGAGGGGACACGTTTAAACTGTAGTGTCCACCTATTGCAGGAACCCCAGGGCCTCTGTGTGTGCTACTGTGACGGAGCTGCTGGCCCCCCTGGGAGAGGCTGCCCTACCAATGTCTTTAGAAAGCCCGCCCTTCTGCCGAGAAGAGGCAGCCTCCCTGGAACTTGCCCCCTGGCCTGGTTCTGCTTCTGGAGCAGGGAAAAGAAGGGGTTGGTTTCCCGCGTGGTAGCCTCCATTGTTGGAAGATGGCACCCCACCCCATCTCTCCTCAGTCTCCCTCTCTGTTGGCGTTTTGGAGCACAGACCTTTCAAAGACTCAGGCACCTCTTTTCCTCAGGCCAGTGTGTCCAGGAGAGAAATGAAAACACAAGAAGCAATGCATTTTGTTTATTTACCAAAACTCTGACTGAAAACCATGCTCTCCCTTGGAGAGTCCATTTACTTCTGTGGTTTAGCTCTCACCAACAGCTCTCAGACCATGCTAACCCCCTCCCCAGGCTGCAGGCTCACGTTTTAGATGCCACCGGCAGCCCCTGGCTCCACACACAAAACACTGAACTCCTCTTGCTCCCCAGTATCCTCTCCTCCCTTGCCCTTGATGACCCACCAAGTGCAGTCATTGGTTCAGCATCTATTTAATAATGTTCTTCTAGGTGCAGAGCCCGCGACAGGAGCCCAGTTCTCTAGATGAGAAACTCAGAATTCACCATTGCTTCTCCCAGGGGTCACCAGCCTTGAGTGAATCTATGGCTGTAATGAATGGCCCTGGTGCCATCCTGGAAGGCAGGCTAGCAGGCAGAATCATAAAACTCAGTTATGACCCAGGCTTGAGGAACGTTCTCTACTGAGAATGTAGACTTCAGAGCAGCCCAGCTTGGTGCAAATCATGCTGTTTGTCACATTTAGTGTGGAGGTGGCCTTTAGCAAGTTACTTAATCCTTCTTAGTCTATTTCCTTTCTGTAAAATAGGACTAATAACCATACTGTGGAGGCCACAGCAACTCCATCTTGGATGCTGATCCTCCATATTGACTTCCGATTAACCCAGTTTCGGGAAAGCCTCTAAGATTTCTCCTTTATCTACTGTTTACTGTAAGTCCTGCCCTTAGGCAAATTGCTTCTGAAGCACATATACCCCTTCCCTCTGGTATTTAATCCCTGGGACTAGGGGGTCGTGGTGCAGGATCCACCATCTTGTCTTACTGCTGCCGGAGACTGTGGCTTTTGTTCATAAGTCCCTATTAAATGCTTCTTTCTGAGAAACTGGATATGTCAGCACCTTTCTTCAGCCTTTCAGCTTCCTCAGCCTTTGGGCGTAGGTTTGAATATGCCTACCCACCCGGAACCAGTACCTACCAGAAAGGGTTATTGTATAGATTAAATTAGATAATATATGCAGAACTCCTTAGCTTAAGTAAGAATGTGTTTGTCTGGCTGACAGAGTGGAAAGGATACCCCAGACAGAGGTCTCAGAGTAAACAACGGCTCTGAGATGGGGAACTGCAGAGCACACTGGGAATGTCTCAAGGACAGGGTCCTGGGTAGGGGGGCAAGTTCACTATGGAGGGTGGGAAGGACCCGTAGGGACTTGTTTGCCTTGCTGAAGGGTTTTGGAATGTCCTGTAGGCAGCAGCAGAAACTATGAGAAGGTTTTAAGCTGGGGACAGAGATGATCAGATTTACATTTTAGACAGCATTCTTCATCTGCAGCATGCAAATATAGGAAAGGCCAATTTCAGAGGCAGGAGGACAGTGGGAAGCACATCATCATGGGCCAGGTGAGGAGTGTTGATGCCCAGAGCTGGGGCAGGAGTGAGGAAGGGAGGATGGGAGGGATCCAGTACCCCTGGGAGGAAGTGCCTGGCTCAGAGCCCCAGGCATGGAATAAGGGGTGGGGTGCAGACACATTCACATCCAGAGGCGTGGAGCAGAGCCTGGCATCCTTAATAAAGTTGCAGGGATGGGAGGTGCGGTCCCTGCATCCAGGCCAATGCCGGGCACATAGCAGGTAGTCAGTGAATGTTTGTTGAATTAAATTGAAGAGACTACTGTGACCCAGGATGGGATACAGAGCAGTGGCAGAGTTCATATAATCCAGTCCCAGAATGGGAGCTTCAGAGATCATTAATTTCAAATTGTGGTTCTTGGCCATATTCAAAGTAAAAGGCATCAATCAGATCAATGGGGTGGAGATCCACTCTTGCCTGGGGATATCAGTCCCCTCAAGATCTAGCGTTGGTCTCAGATGTTTCCAGTCTTCTTCAAACTCAACAGAAACGTAACGGTAGTAACAAACTATGGGCCTTCAACCTCATGAATTTGAAATACAACGGACCAAAAAAAGGGGAGGCTTTTAATTTATTAGGTATATAAAAGTGGATATTTTCATTAAATACCAATAGAGTTCTGAGCAGACAGGGAAATTACTTGAAATTACAGGACATAAATTATAGGAAGCCTCACTTCCTGTGGCATAATTGCTCTGTGGATGGGAGTGTCCTCCTGGGTGCGTGGAATGTGCTGTCACAGGGACATGGGTGTCTGTAATGCAGGAGGTGTTGCTGGTCCAGGTGCTTTGGGGTCCCACCGCTAAATGAGTTAGTGGTGTCTTCCCCTGAAAGAACAGACAGGACAACTCACATTGCGTCTTGCTCTGTGCCCTCACCCTCCCTTCTCCCTGTAAAAGAAAGCAGGCTCAAGTCACATCCTGAATGTAACCTGTAAGGTGTCCTGGCACTGAGAGACAAGGTATAATAGCAGAGCATGTACTGACCTCTCTAAATTTTCCAACCCTAGTACAGTCTATAAAAATGGTGAGTCCATTCATTCGTTTACTTATTCAACAAACATTTATTGTAGGACTACTTTGTGCTAGGCATTGAGAATCCAGAAATAAAGCAGACCTGATTCCTGCCTTTGGAAATTGGTTTGTCCTAGACCTTTATCCACTGTGACCCAGGGTCATAAGTGCCATAGTATGAGGGTCTGTGAAACACCAAGTGGCCACGGAGGAGGGAGTGATGCATGTCTCCCAGAGAGGCTGGGCAGGTTTCACACGGAGATGATGCTGTGCCCTGTATTCGCCAGGAGCAGAGACCTTGTATGCTCAGGACAAAGCTGGACCAGAGCGTTTCAGGAGAGGAAAAAAAAGAGAAGGAAGCTGTGCCTGTCCTCCGAAGGGAGGTGGAGGCTGCCCAAACCCCCCAGGTAGGGGCTAGAGTCCCCATCCTTCTTCAGACACCTGGTAGAGGTTTCCTAAGGGTGTCTCTGGCTGGTTGGTTGATGAATTAGAAATACCTTCATTGAACCTCTGAGATCTTGAGACCCCCAGACAGACTTCTCAGCCTGGCTAGGTTTGAGCATGTCAACTCCTTAACTCAGATGTGATGAGCAGATGGAAGGAGGGAGCTCGGGCCACTCGTACTGAAGGGGAGGAGACCTCAACAAGGAAATTCCAGATGGGGGCCTCCTCTGCCAGGTTTACATCCCTCTCCTGTCCCACTTTCATGAGTGTGCCCCTGGTTGATCACAGCACACAAGGGAAATTGAAAATGGGGAATGTGTTCCAGGGAACAGTGACCGGTGATGGGGATTCACTGGAGCGCTGCTCTTCTGTGGGCCTCGGCCTCCTACCTGGCCCAGGTGTGCACAGTGGGGCTAGAAAGAAAGGGAGAAATAGAGAAAGGAGCTACACCACCAACTGGGCCCGAGAAGTCAGAACACCATGGAATAAATCCTTGTCAGACTACACTTTGAAGACAGAAAGCTCAGAGCTGATACATTAGCAAGCGCCTCAGAGACGATGGTGTGGCCACATCTTGTCTAGCGCTTTGTATTTTTTAGAGGGTTTTCACATCTATGAGGCCTTGGGCCTGGCCGCCTTCACCTTTTTGCCTTTTAGGTTTCAGCATAGATATTTCCTCCTCCAGAAACTCTCTCTGGCCATCATCCCCCTTCCCTGACCCCAGGGTGCCCCTTCTAGGAGTGGACCTAGCACCAACTCTTATAGCACCGGCTCTTACTTGTCCCTGCGTGTCTTATGTTGGTTGTGAATACTATTTCTTGCCTGCAACTCCCTTCTCTGACTGTGGGCTCCATGGCAGTGGGGACTGTATTGGATTCACTGTTGGACCCCCAAAGGCATGAGAGTGCCTAGCACATAGTAGGTGCTATTCAATGAGTGTAGGCTGAATAAATGAATGAATGAATGACAAAGCTGGGGTAGGCATGGCAGATTTACTCCCTCCTCATTCTAAGGAGAAAGGGGAGCCTCTAACAGGCTGAGAGCCTGACCTGAAGCCCACAGCCCTGGCATCTGGCCCGTGCTTTCTGCATCCTAAGGGGCTGCGGGTCCCAGCAGGTTGCCCAGTGAGCTGGCCATGCCCACCATGGCCCTCCCTGCCACTCTCTGGGAGGCCCACCTCGATCCCAGCACCTTTTCACTTGGATCGGCCGCTGGCCATGGATTGCCATGGTTACTACACCAGCCCTGGCAGTCTCCGTGTGACATTTTGGTTTTATTTGCTAAACATTTAAACACTTGGGCTTAACCCTTTCTGCCTCAGAGGGGGCTTTCCTGCCCCTGCTCCCTGTCCCTCAGGTGTGAGGGCCCCCGGCTGCTCTCCCTGGCCCTGGCTGGCGTCTCCGATGGGGTGGGTGTGCTCGTGGTGACAGCAAGGCTTGTTTCTCGGCTGCCTGTATTGACTTTCTGTTTTGTCTCTGGGGAATGTCATCCTGGATCATGCTCTCACTGGGCGGTGCTGTGTCCATTAACAGGTGTGAAAAGCCCTGCTCCGGGCATGTTAAGGCTTGACCTCCCCGTCAGCTGGGGTTCTGTTGACTTCCAGGCAAACGCCTCTTACCAAGTCCTCCAGGAGCTTCCTTAGCTCCAGGAGTTCAGGACGGGGTGGGGAGGGATCATCGGCCCTTGAACCCTGGCAGGAGGACAGAGGGGAGACTGGTTTCGGGAAGAGTCCGTGTTTGTGAATGGGAAGGCGGTGCGTCGCCTGGCCTCCCACGCCTCCTCCCCTGCGGGCTCAAGATGAAGCCTCCCGGGAAGAGGAGGCGGCCCGGGAGGCTGAATCCACCCAGCTATGTGTTACCTTGGAAACCACACACTTGTCCTCGCCCTAGGCCATGTGAAGTGAGGGGGCCGTGGACACGCTTCTCAGGAAGCTTCCAGTGTAATTCAGGATACAAAAAATCACAGTCCCAGCATGGGCAGCTGAGAGAATGAAAATGTTCAAAAAAAAAGCAGCCTAACAACTGCCCTGCCCAAGGGGCTCCCACCCCAGCAACCCTCTGCCCGTTCTACATGGGACGAGAGGCCAGGGCCAGTTTGTCTGGGATGCTGATCACTTGTGAGCTTGGACAAGCTACTTGTTCTAGCTCAATCTCAGTTGTGTTGTCTGTAAAGTGGGCAGATTAGGCCAGATGATCTCTGAGAACTCTGATTGTAGCCAGAATTCCATGTCTGAGGGACGCTGCGTGACAAGGAGAGGAAAATGTCGGGAGAGTGGCTGTGAGCGGTTTTTGGTAACAATGACTGACCTGGTTTGTGTTCAGGAGGCCCTTTGTGGGACTGTCCGAACAACTTCTCTCCCTTCTCTTAATAGCCTTGCCTCTGCCCAGTCACAGAGCTGGCTGTCCCCTAAACACAGTCTCAAACTTGACATAGAAAACAATAATAAAGACAGCTCTTTGGCTCCAACATCTTAAAGTTTAAAGGTGACTCCTCTTGAGTCTCTTACACACAGGAGCTGGTCAGACAGCTTAAAGTTTTCAGGATAATAGAGTAAGTGGCCAAGTCCCCTGCCTTAACAATCCATTCCAGACTCCTTCTGTGAACGCGGACTCCCACTTCTCCAAAGTCATGGGGAACAAGTGCGCAGCTTAATAGAATATTCTGTTTCTCCATCATTCTCAGCAAACTATCACAAGGACAAAAAACCAAACACCGCATGTTCTCACTCACAGGTGGGATTGAACAATGAGAACACATGGACACAGGAAGCGGAGCATCACACACCGGAGCCTGTTGTGGGGCGGGGGGATGGGGGAGGGATAGCGTTAGGAGATATACCTAATATAAATGATGAGTTAATGGGTGCAGCACACCAACATGGCACATGTATACATATGTAACAAACCTGCACGTTGTGCACACGTACCCTAAAACTTAAAGTATAAAAAAAAAAGAAAAAAAAAGAATATTCTGTTTCTCTGAGAGTGCCAAGGTGTGTCATCCCTGACTTTTTCAAAGTTAATCCGTTCTATTTGGTTTTGTTGTTACCATTTTTCAATGATGATCATTTCCCCCGTGGCAGCGGTTCTCAATCAGGGGTGTGCCTCAGATCCCCTGTGTCATGTCTGGGTCCTGCATAGGCAGGTGAACCCCACTGCCTGGGAATGTGTGTTTTGACAGCACCGCAGGGGGTCCAGTGCACACTCTTATTAAGAAACATGGCACTCAGTTAAGCTCAGGGAGGCCAGCGTCTTCCCAATCATCCCTGCAGCCACCCCTGCTGTGCCTAACGAAGAGCACTGTGCATAGTAGGACTCAGTGACTCCTGGGGTAAGGATCATTGACTCTCTGAGGATTTGTAAAGTTGGAAGGCACTGTTGAATCTTTAGTGTTTGGAGGCTTCTATACAAGTGTTGTTGCTTTGTGCTATCAAGAAAATTCTGATAATTCTAGTTTCCTGTTGAGTACAAATCTAGTAAAATGACATTTTCCTGTTTTTAAGAGAAAAAATGGCAAAATCACCACCGCTCAAATTCTCCAAAACCCAACAATTGGACGAGGAAAAGAGATGAACTGCCCCTGATTTACCTTTGAATTAAAGAATTCGATGCAATTCAGTTGAGCAGTTTTGTTTCCTCCAAAGGCATCTCCCATACAAACCTGTCCTGTTAGCATGATGGTGGGAGAGACACTGAGCCTGCGGTCCGTAGACCTGGGTCCAAGTTGAGACTTGTTCATTTAAAACACTTTTTAAACTTGTGGTAAAATATACATAACCTATAATTTAGCATTTTAACCATTTTTAAGTATATGGTTCAGTGACGTTAATTGTATAATTATATTCTTATATATATATTTGTATCCTTATTATTGTATATATAATTGTATATATACAATGCAATTGTATCCTTATTAGGATATATAATTGTATCCTTATTATTGTATAATTGTCACCACCATCCATCTCCAGAACTGACTTTTGTCATTTTCTATGTGGCCTTGTGTGCCCCCACCAAGGCTTGTGGTGAGCTCTCTTCGCACATCGTCTCCACAAGCATCTCCCACTTTGTCAGCCCCTAAACTTACCTTTACCCTGTCCCATCGCCCTAACGTCACGGGCCGGGGTTCTGATTCCAAGTTTAGATTGGGGAAGTGGTTGGTAATCCCACAGGTGGTAATAGTGTCGCCTCCATCTGTTGATCTCTCGTGTGCTGGGGACTGTGCCTTTACTTTATCATCTCAGTGATTCTTGGCGACAGTCCCGTAGTTAGGCTCTGTATTCATACCCCCTTTATAGATAAGGCAACTGAAGCAGAGAAGGAAAGAGATGTGTCCACAGTCATGTGGCTGGTGAGGGCAGAGGGTTTTGAGGTCAACTGTTTGAGTTGACCATCTCCAAAGCTAGCCAGGTTGCCCTGCCTGGGGGAGAGAGGCCCGTCCTCAAATTAACTCTTCTACCCCTGGTTCCTACAATGGCTAGAAGCAGCCTAGAAGGTGGGCTGAGTCATGGGGACTTCCCTCCAACAAGGATGAATATTAGGAAGCCTAGGGCTGAATAGTAACCCAGTGTTCGTCCAACCTTGCAGCAGCTCTGGAGGCCCTCATCCCAGCCACACCCCCACCTTGGCTGTGCCTTGTGGTGGCTCCTCTGCCTATTAAAATCCCTTCCTTCTCCTGGTTTCCCTATTGTCCTCCCCTTGGGTCCAAGGCTTGCCTCAAGGATGAGGCCCAGCACCCTTGGGGAGGTAGAAGGGCAGCCATCCCAGGGTAACCTGCCCAGCCATCAGAACTGGGACCCGCTTCAGTTTCTCTGCCTTGCCTTCTGATCCCAACTAGGCTAGGGTCTTCCTTGAAGCCTCGCTGAGCCCCATACTGGGTCTTGTTCTTTCTTGCCTCCCTGCCTTCTGAGGGGCTGACTTCTACTTCTGCTCGCCTGGAGTCACAGTGTCCCTGATAGTCCCCAGGCCCTCAGGATCAGACCTGCCTCTACCCCCAAGCCATCATCTGCCTGGGCTGAGTCTGGTCTTTCCCTTAGACACTGTGCCTTGGGCTGCCAGTGGCCTGGGTGAGTCAGGCTTCAGCAGCCTTCCTGTTTCCCTGCCCATATTTTCCCCTCCTTCTGCCCGTTCCTATGGTAAGGTGCCAGCAGCCTTCCACCCAAACTCCCCTAAGCCGGACCCAGGACTTCCCTAGATTAAATGCCCCCACTTCCCTGCCATAATCATGTCAATAATCCTGTTTCCACCCTGATCTTACTACTCTGAACAGGATCTGCTTGGTCCACAGCAGCCCAGGGATCTGGTGACACACTGACCCTTACACACCACTGAGATCAGGTCAGTACAGAAGGCACCGACCTGCTTTCTCACTTTGTTACTGCAGCCAAAGACAGCCAGTGACTTTTAGCTTTCATGGTAGCCTGTTAGTTTATATTGAATTGAATATTTACTAAAACCCCTCTGTCTTCTCATGAGCTGCTAAGCAGCTCCCCACCCTCTGCCCCCTCAATCTCCCATCCTTCCTAATACCGTTGGCTTTTTAGGTGAGAACTGTACCTTTCATTTTCTTCTGTTACGTTTCCCTGCAGCTGTTTCAGCCCTTCATTCTAGTCTGTCCAGGCCTTTCAGCATCTCACTCAGCAACATGTATTTGGGGGCCTCCCAGCTTCCTGCCCTCCCACATGTGATGAGCCTGAGTATAATAGCTTCATCTAAACCATTGATACAAATGTCGAACCAGAAGTCAAATCTGGGAGCTAAACTTTCTTTGGTTGGACTAAAGACAGGAGAAGTAAAGAAGAAACTTCAAGGATTTGCAAATCTTTTTCATCTTAAAAGTTTTGTGGCCTCCTGTGTGGTTGTAGTTTTATGTGCCCTCCCACCCCAGCCCCCAAATAAGCCTGCTCTGCATTCATAGAACACGTGTTTATTGAGCCATGCTCTGTGAGGGGCACGGTGCCTGGTATGGGACAGAGCTGTGAACTACAGACTGGACCCGGTCTCTTGTTACTCACAGTCTGTGAAATGAAAGCGTGGCTACTGGTGCTGGGGCTTGGCTGCTGGGGCTGAGTGTTGAGTCTGTGAAATGGACGGGTGAAGCCGTACACCTGGTCACTCGGTGAGATCACGTTGTGTCACAGGAGAGTGCTGAGGCATGGCCACCGTGGCTGGACGTTCTCAGAGACACTGCTCAGCCACAGCAGCTGGGCCTGGCTATGACCACTGACCTGTGGCTACATCAGGCACAGCCACAAACCAGAGATCAGTAACCAGACACAGTGGAGCCATCCACTGGGCGCAGAGCAGCCACCACCTCTGAACTCAGAGCCACGAGGCGGCTCTGCGGGAGCACCGGGCAGGGAGTCAGGTATGTCCCCGACACCTGCCTGCTGTGTGATCGCCAGCAGACCCTGCCCCTCACTGCCCTCAGATCCCTCACTTGTGCATCTGGGGAGGAAGCTAAGGGCTCTCCAAGGTCCCTATCAGCTCTTTATGGTGCTTCTTGCTAGAATGTGCTAGAAACCATATCGATTTGAGAGCAAAGAGAAATTGCCACCAGTGGGTGTGTAAGTGTGGAATGGGAGGCGGGGGAGTGGGCAGGGCGATATTTGTCTTCCTGCTGCTGTTAGAAATAGCAACTATTCTCTCCCCTGAGGACTGGACAAAAGGTGATTAATTCATTCAGCACAGAGCTATTGAAGGGCTGTTCTGAGCCAGGCACCGTGGGGACAGCAAGGTCCCTGCCCTAAACAGGCTTGTGATCTAATGGAGAGATAAGCACGCAGACACACACGCCTTGGCTGCTGGTGCTGAGGACAAGGGTGTGGAGGGCACAGCGCACAGTTCCACCTAGATGGGAATGAGGACGCTGCTGTGCAGGGCATCTGAGATGGTCATGGGGTCAGTTCTAGCAGGTGCAGGTGGGTCGAGGGTCCTCTAGGGGAAGGGACCAGCTCCAGCAGCTGTGAAGGATGCAGAAGCTCAGGGCTCTGGGGAATGGGAGGCATGCAGCTGATCGTAAAGGGAATGTTGAAAGGTGAGGATAGAAAGAGGGGCTGGAGCCAGATCCTGGTGAGCAGCAGCTGGAGAGATGGGGCACCCAGGTCTAAAATGGTAGTAGCCCCATTCTATCTATGAGAAGGGGTTGGGGGATGGCGATCTGATGGCGGGAGAGGGAAGCCAGGGAATTTGTCTTCAGGTTGCACCGGCAAAGCATTTTATGTAAGATGGAGAGAATGTCAATAGTCTGTATCAAAGACTGAGAGGTAAGAATGGGGATGGGAGATGGGTGTAGATTAGGGTACAGGTTGAACCCCCCTCAATCACTGGGACCTGCTCTGACCTTAGAGTACAGGGTTGGGCTAGAGGAATGGTGGATGAATCTCCCTCCTTGGGAGATTGTTCGGATTAAAGATGAGAGCCACCTGGTACACTCTTGTTTAAGAGTCAGAGGAATGGAAAAACACCCCTCCCACCCCAAAATGCTGAGGTTCTGATCTCACTGACTGAACACCACCCCACCGGGAGCCAGGGCTTGAGGGCAGCCCGAGTTTGTCTTGCTCTGTCGGATCTTTTTGGATGTTTAGCAGGAGCGACACTGATCAGACTTCACAAGAACCTTAGGATTTTACAATTTTGCTCTTCCCTTATTGTTCACAAATCAAGCCTATGCCTAAAAATACACTCTTCTCCAGCAGCCTCGGGGACTTAGCTTCTCCCCCAGGCAGGGAGTTTACATCCTTCCTTTGCCTGCAGAATTCAATCTTGCAGGTTTGGTGGGGTGGCTGGAAACCGCCACCATCCCAGAGCAGGCTTCTATCCCCAGGGCCTGGCTGTCACCCGCAGCAGCAGTGAACATCACCCAAAGCCGACTTTGTGCGGGGGGCTTCTGAGTGTTTTGAGCGGGGGGCTCAAAAGGTTGAAGTGCGGGGACAGGTAGGAGGAGCTGCGTGGCTTGGGAAGGAGCAGCTGGCGCTGTAGAGGGAATGACTTGCCCCAGCTGCTGTTGGGTTACGGGCTCGACTTGTCCACAGCCACCAGGGGACATTTTTTCCTCTTCTCAGTTCCTCTTTGACCCTGCGCTCAGCTTCACCAAAACCACCTTGTCTCACCTTCTCTGTGTGTCCTCGGCCTCTCCTTTCCTGCTTGCCTCAGTCTTTCCCATCTTTCAAATCTAAACATGTGGTGTCTGTTGCTGCGGGTTGACTGCATGTGTATGTGTGGTTTTCAAGCTGAATTGACAGGGCTGAGTTTTACAGCCAATACTGCCTGGCTCTGGAAGAAGAGAAAGAGGAGGACAATGAGGGACAGGATCTCTTGTAGCAGAGAACATTCTGATCCAAATGTCCTTTCAGGATAAATTTAGTTCCCGGGGCTGGGACCACATTCTAATTTGGTGGGAGTCCTTGGGCACCCTGGTGGGGAATGGCTGCTTCCTTCCTCACCTCCCTGGTCGATTTCAGGGACCGCAGGAAACCCAAGCCTTATGAACATTATGCAGAACTGCAATTACAACAATCCTGAGCTGACATAAGATTTATTCATCGGGCACCAAATTTCCTTCAGGCCCCTTTCTAGTTTGTAGTTTTTGAAGCTGCTACATTTTTTATGGGTGGCACATCTCAAGGAGGAAATGCAGATTAATAGTCTGTACTGGCTGTGTTCTCATGCTCTCAGGATTGAATCAATAATGACTGCAGTATTAATTAGGCCTTTATGAAAAGAAAATGAAATATGGTATGATATGGAAGATTCTAGATTTAGAATCAAGAGTTCTAATCTCAGCTCTGCTGCCGTCTAATGGGTGACCTCGGGCAAATCACTGGATTTCCCTGAGTCTGTTTCCTCCTCTGTATAAACAGGTCATAATGCTGGCCACACACTGATGTTGTGAGCATCAGCTAAGAGAGCTGGGTAAAAGGGCCCACTGGGGCCTGGCACAAACAAGAGACTTCGGTGACTTTAATTTTGGACTCTCCTTGCTAAGGAGATCACCACTGCAAATCCAGCCCTTTGCTGGTGCACAGTGGTGCAGCTCTTGCGTGTTCTTGGCAGCAGGTGGGGTACCCAACACCTTGAGATGAACTCTCCAAAGTCCTTGCTGACAATGTCCACGGTCCCTTCTTAGCTGGTGACCAGGAACACTCCCTAGGGGCCTCCCTTCTCAACCTTCCACTTCTCCTACCCATACCCCACAACGGCCCCATTTCCTGTTGTTTCTCATGAATAGAGTCAGGAAGTAGAAACACTAGTTTGTGCAGTGTTCACGGACATCATGGGGCTCTAGGGAGCCTCACATCACATCACTCTGACACTGACTCTCCTGCTTCTCTTTTCCATATTTAAGGATCCCTGTCATTATGTTGTGCCCATCTAGATAATCCAGGATAATCTCCCTATTTTAAAGTCAACTGATTAGCGGCCTTAATTCTATCTGCATCCTTAATTCCTGCTTATAACATAGTCACAGGTTCTGGTGATTTGGACACAGACATTTTGGGGGGCCATTATTCTGCCTACCACAATCCTCTATTTGTAGATGAGGAAACTGAGGCTAGGGTATTAGATCACATACCCAAAGTCACACAGCCGGTAAGTGGCAAGGTTGGAATTTGAACTGGAGCTGCACAATCTGAAGTCTACTACTACCCTAAAGGGCCCCCTAGAAACCCAGAGAAAGCTCATTCCCACAGAATGGCCCCAAACAGCCGACCACAGCGGGAGAAGTAGAGATCAAAAGAGCCCACCCATCGGAATCCCCACACACCGTTTTAGTTCATAATGCAGAGAAGAGACTGGTGAATAATACTGCATAAACTCTGAACCAGTGGTTCTCAAATTTGGATTGAGAAAAAGTAGTTTGTAATTGCCCTAGGAGCTTTAAAATAATTGCCCTGGGAGCTTTAAAATAATACTGGTGCCTGAGTCCCACCCCCTAGGGATTCTGATTTAATTGCTCAATTGCTCAATTGCTCAGGGGAGGCATTGAATATAGGCGATTTTTCCAAGCTCCCCAGGTGATTTGAAAGTGCATCAGAATGTGAGAATCATTGCCCTGAACTAACCCGTGGCCACAGCCATTCCCCCTACCTGACAATTGTGTCCATAGTCTGATTAGACCATGCCCAGAACACACCCCTCCCACCTTTTGGGCCTTTTCCCTGAACGCCCAGGTCCCCCTGTTTCCTCTTCACCGCCTCACTTGAACCCTGACTGTGTGCTGAGCAGCATTAGATGTGTAGAGAGGACCCTCCCATGGGAAATGGGGCATATTCTCTCCTCTGGCATCTCTCATGCCCCTCTTGCATGGCTGTCTGCAGAATAGAATTGTTTTAATGTCCTCTTTGTATATGCTATATTTCTATAGAGTCTTTCCTTGAAAATGTAATTCACTATGTTTTTGGTGTCTGCATCAGTTCAGCTTGAAAGGCAGTGTGTCCAGAGGGTTGGAGGTCTGACTCTGAAGCCAGACTGCCTGGGTGTAAAGCCCAACCCTGCCAGTTCCTGACTGAGCTTGGGGTAAATGATTCTAGCTTTCTGTGCCTCAGTTTCCTCATCTATAAAATAGGGATCAGAATAGCCCTTACCTAGGGTTGGTGTGAGAACTAATGCTTTCATATATGTAAAAGGGATTAGGACTATGTATTTGCTCATGTTACTAGTATTGCTACTACTCTTGTCTTCACCGAGATCTGTGGGATTCAGTTAATTTCAGCAGACACCGATTCCCTACTCAGTGCCAGGATGGGAAAGAATAAGATGTGTTCTCTGCCTTCAAATAGCTCATGGTCTTGGGAGGGAGAGGGCTGGTAAGGAGAAGGGAAGGAGTCAAATAGGTGAACAGCTAATTAATAATATAATACAGTGTTGACTTGGAACCACGTTGCTGTGGAATAATAAAGATGGGGACATCATGATGTGGGGGATTCACCATGGTCGTGAAGGCATATCATGAATTCTAAGCACTAATAAAAAACTCTTAGTGCGTTTTGTCCTGCCATCCATCCGCATTTGCGAAGCTGTGGGCTGTAACACCCTGTTAAGCCCCTTAGACTCATTTCATGAGTTGTGAATTCGAGCCAATTGTGTTAGTGTTTGTGAGTGAACGCATTAATCTGAAAGGTGTCAGTGGCATCCCAGTTCCTGCTGCAAATGCCCCTCACAGGGAGAGGAACGGGGTGGCTTTCTCCAAGAAAACAGCCAGTCTCTTCAAATCCTAGCCCTACCCTCCTTTCAAGGTGCATCCCAGAGAGCGGCTGGAGTCCACTGCAGAGGGTGGTAAAGGAGGACGTGTCATGCCAACAAGGGAGCAATGACAGCAATCAAAAGGGACATCCAAGGAAAATGCAGAGTTGCACGGGGAGACGGGGTCTTAAAAGCCCACACAGGCAGGGATGGAAAATGCTCCTCTGGGAATGCTCATGTGGTAAGGTGGCCATGAGTGAGTGGGAAAGGAGGGAGGGGTGAATCCTTGGTGTGTGAGGCTCTGTAGAGAGAATGGTTGCTGCCCGGGCAGATGCCTCCTTCCTGTCCCCTCCAGCCAAATGGTCACACATCTCTCGCTCAGATTAACAGCTTGCTGGCCGGTGTGGCGGGCAACTGTAGGAATCTCCGCCAGCTGTGGGAACAGCTGTACACTGCCCAGGGCCACATCACACCCTGGCATGTTTCCCATTCCCTCTTGGTCAAACACACTTAAAAACAGGACTCAACGCTCCTTGGTTTCTAACTGTAAAATATGCCACGTGAAGGATGCAAACTCATGTCTGCCTGGGGACTACAGTGGGGCAGGCAAATGTTTGATGGGCTTGTGAGTTTTTGTGTTTTGAAGAAAAACAACTGTCTCAAGGCAGACAGATGTTGATGAACGTGTTTATTTATAAAGGGCGTACTGAGCTAATAATGACACCAGATCATCCCCAAATGACAGGTGTCACTGCTGACCTATAGCTCAGAGTGTCACTGCCTCTGTTGGAGCAACCTGCTCCATACTGCTGGCCTTTTTCATCTGCAGCCCAGTGTTGCTTGTGGCAAAATGTTTACAGTAGCCTGGGGCTTGCGTGAAAGCCCTGCTAACCCATCCCTGTGCCCTGCTGGTGGTCAGAAATGTCTGTTTTTGTTTCTAGGCTTCCAGAGTCACTAGGACTCTGGGCAGAGAAGGAGGGCCCTCAGGCTCATTGGTGTCTAGGGCCTGGGGGGATTTTTGAGCCACTTCACAAAGCCTGGCCACAGTCCGAAGCCCAGTACATACAGCTGCAGCCCAGGTGACTCCATGGTGAATTGCTCCATCCCTAACATAAGGCACTTGGCACAGCCTCAGTGAGCTATGAGAGAGGCCAGAGTGGGAAGGTGTCATGCACAGCGTGAAAAGGGCCCTCACAAAGACAGAGAGCCTCTCCCCTCCAACCAGGCAGAACAACTAAGTAGAAAGGCTGGTGCAGCTGGAGAATATGGCCAGGAAAGGAGCCTCACAGTGACAGCCAGAGGAAACCCAGGCCGAAGCCACTGGGCCTGTGTGAGTCTGCCTCTCGGATGGGGCTCCATGCACACCCATGTTAGTAGGTGGAGCTGTGTGGGAACACTCAGGTCCCTGGGGTTAAGTCTCATGCCTAGCCCTGGCTGGAGGGTTTTGATGAATGGATCTTTTTTTTTTTCTTTAATAGTGTAGAAATTGTATTTTGCCTCATATTCTTGGGTTATCCATATTAGTCTGCAGCTGTTGGTCTTCCTAAACCATGACTGAGTAGGTCATCCTCTGTTCACCACTGGTGATTTCTTACCATCTGGTGATTTCTGGATAATGCTGAGCCCCTGAGCTTGGACATCAGGCTCTACGGCAGGGCTGGGCTCCATACTTCCTGGGCCCTGCCCCTGGCCAGCTGCCCTGAGGTTACTGAACACTTGGGGTGAGAATAGATCTTACCCACCCCTGCTCCCTGTGTTTTTTCAAACTCCCCTCCTTCCTGGCTCTGGAGTGAGCTCCTGGGTGCGGGGTAGTGGCTTGAGCTCCATGCAGGTTTGGTGCCTTGCTCATAGTGAGAAGCTCAGTAAGCCCACATCAACCATTTGTCTTTCTCTAGCCAAGAGTCAAATAGATCCACGTTTAAATCCCAGCTCTGCCTTTTATTAGCTGTTGGACTAGTTGTTTAAACCTCTCTGCCTCAGTTTCTTCATCTAATATCAGTATCTTCCTAAAGGGGTTGCTGTGCCCATTACATGAAATAATGCTCAGAAAGCAGTGGTACAGGGTAGGAATTCAGTATGGTAGCTGCTATTGTTTTTGTTACTATTATTATTTCATCTCACCCCTACTGCCAGTGCCCTGCATGCAGTAAGTGCTAATAATTGTCCAATCAAGAAACAAGTGAACGAAGGCCATGTTCTTATTCCCTTGCTCTTGTGGGTTGGCCTTCCTCTTCGGCTGCCTGCATGCCCACTCCCATCAGGCTGCTGAGAGCGTTCCTGGCGCGCCCCGACTTGGTGCTGACATCAGCAAACAGAGCCCAGGGGGCCAAGTCTTTCACTCTGGGGTTGTGCATCCTCCGGGGGTGTCAGCTCTTCAAGCTCCTCCAGGTCCTGCAGCTGTTGGCTAGAGATGCCAGCTATGGAAACAGCTGTGCCTCCACCATCTTGCCTCTTCCTCCCCCTGGATTCCTGCTATCCCTTTGGCAGGCAAGCGCACTTAAAAATAAGTGGCAAAAGTTGCACTTGTTTGAAGTGTAAGATATGTCACTCTCAGAAAGAGATTTTGTTCTTACTGAATAAAGGATAAGAAATAGATTCCTAGTTAAAGAACTTTTTTGGCTAGCTCTTCTTTCAGGGGGTGGGAGCGAGCATCCTTTGTCCTTTTGGCGTAGGCTCTTGGGGAAGAATGGATGTTCTCGCTTCAGAGCCACCAGCACAGGCTCTCTGGGCTCTGGCTTTCTCATTGATCTATTTCCCTCTAGTGAATGGGTTTTACAGAAGCTGCAGAGAGATTTTCCCCTAATGATTGTGGATAGAAAAGAATAAAAAGTGACTCTGGGGGTATCTTGGGACCTTAACTGTCATTGCACGCTGACACTTCATTTCAGAATGCAAACGGCCTTCTTCTACTTTGCCGGGATAAATGGTTCCCTTTAGCTGGGGACAGTGAGAAAAGAAGCAGGGCTTTCCAGGTAAAATTGAAGGGCCTCCTGTATTGGGGGTGAGGCTCTCCCCCCACCTCCTTTCCTCATCTCCCCCAGAATCCTAAAGAAAGGAGGACGGAAGCTGGAGTCCACTGGCCAGCTTGGTGTATAGAATCTTTTTCTTTCTCTTTTTGAGCGGGGGATAAGGTCTGGTTGGAGGGAAGTGGCACCATCTTGGCTCACTGCAACCTCCACCTCCCAGGCTCAAGCCGTCTTCCGACTTCAGCTTCCCAAGCAGCTGGGACTACAGGCGTGCACAATCATGCCCGGCTAATCTTTGTATTTTTTGTAGAGATGGGGTTTTGCTATGTTGCCCAGCCTGGTCTCAAACTCGTGAGCTCAAGCCATCCGCCTGACTTGGCCTCCCAAAGTGCTGGGATTACAGGCGTGAGGTACCATACCTGGTGATGGATACAGTCCTAATCTGTTTCCTCCTAACAGGCATTTCCCGGTGAAGCCTGGAGTCTAGGGAAGGAACTCCTGCTTAATGGGACCCCGGGAGGTCACTTTCTCAGGCTGGCTGGCATCAGAACTGGTGCCCAGGTAGGAGGTGCCAGTGTCAGTCTTCTCAGGGTGGGGTGGTGTCTGCTTTTCCTGTGGGTCTAGCATCCTCACCAGGTTATAACAAGGCCAGCTCGGAGCTCTGTACTGGGATCTCTTAACAATCACCGGCCCTGAGCACCCATCTCCTGGGTGAGGGTTTGGGCCAGAAAGATCCTCTGAGCCAATTCTGGACTCCTTATCTGTGTCCTGTGGTAGAGCAACAGCTCTGTGAGGACAGAGCAAAGCTAGGGGGCCACCGCCGTGTACCAATATCAGCACAGGAGCCTGGCCCTGGTGGGAAAGCAATGGAAATCCATCTGCGATAGAATGGATGGGTGAAGGAAGAAACTTACACCTTCTCAAGCAGGGGCAGGTGGCCCTCATGATTCCAGACTGTGGCTGTGATCTGGGACAAGCTCTCCCCTTCATTTCCAAGTGAGCTGCTTATATATCCCATTCTGTAAGAACACAGCCAATGAATCATCACAACAGCACAATGACAATGATGACTTTGGGATCCAAAATAAGAAAATCAAACTCCCTTACATTTGTTCAGGACTCTACAGTTCAACGAGGCTGTTTCCCATGCATACGTCACACCCTTTGCCTGCACGTGAGTGGATGAATGTGGCCTCTGTTTACAGGTGAGGCAGCTGAGGTGCTGCCAGGTCAAGGGACCTGCCCAGGACCATGCAGGCAGTAAAAGGTGGGGTGGCTGCCTCCCAACGTGGGATGCAGAGCTGCAGTTGCCCCAGCACAAAGTCGGTTTCATGCTCAGCTGCAGAACTAATCTCAGTGACCTTTCCTGGGTCCCATGCTCTGCTGCCAGATCTCTTGTGGGATGAGGCCACCATGCTGACCAAGAAGCTCCAGACCACGATCAGCTGGCTGTCCGCTGTAGGGGCACAGGTCTCCCCACCCCAGGGCACTTGCGGATTCAGGAAGGAGGCAGTGGAGGCTCTCCTTGCTTTCAGTAGGAGCTAAGCCTTTTCAACTGCACTCTAGGGCATTTCCAGCAAATTCCTACATGACCCTATGCAGGGGAGGGGACACAACCCTGGTGGCTTCACTTTATGGGTTGAAAGTCTCCGTGGGCTCCAAAAGCGGGTCAGCCTGCCCTCGTTTTCTGGAGACTCTGGCTACGCTCTTTGGACAGTTCACAGGGATAATCTCTAGAGGTGCCCTGGCTAGAACACGGAGATGCCTGGCACTGCTGTGCATTCATCCAATGAGTGACAGTGATCTTGAGCCCTTGACCTAATCCGACAGTGTGACCTAATCCCACAGTATGACCCAATCCATTTGGCATGAATGCTGGCTGAGACTGGAGACCACTGACCTCTTTTCCTTTCAGTTTGATCATATAATAAGAACTGTGTTAGTATAAATCATTATTTAAAGTGTGCTTTAGGCCAGGCATGGTGGCACATGCCTGTAATCCCAGCACTTTGGGAGACTGAGGCAGGCAGATCACTTGAAGTCAGGAGTTCGAGACCAGCCTGGCCAACATGGTGAAACCCCATCTCTACTAAAAATACAAAAATTAGCCAGGCATGGTTGTGCATACCTATAAACCCAGCTACTTGGGAGGCTGAGTCAGGAGAATGGCTTGAACCCAAGAGGCAGAGGTTGCAGTGAGCCAAGATTGTGCCACTGCACTCCAGCCTGGGTGACAGAGTGGACTCTGTCTCAAAAAAAAAAAAAATGCAATAAGTGTCAGTGTTGTGTAATTGACTGTTAGTTCATAGCAATGGTCTCACCAGTCTGCCCACAGTATAGTGAGGTGGTAGGATGGAAGGCCTGGAACTAGAGATTAGGATTTGAATTTTGGCTCCACCACTTCTTAGTTGTGTAACTTCACACACTCTGTAAGTCTCGTGCCCCTAATCTGCAAAGTAGGTACAGTGTCAGTGCCTACTCATTGAGTTTTTGTGGGGACAAAACCAGAGGATGCTTGTGATGTGTTTGTCACTGTGGTCCCCATTACCCTTAAGAAATGTCAGCTCTTTTCTTTGCTCTTATTACTACATTAGTTTAAACAATGTCTCCCATAGAGGCTGCTCCTGAATTAGTAGTGTATTCTTGCCATAAATTACACTTGGGAATAGCCTGATTAATAGTCAGAGATAAGAGGCCTAGGGTGTAAACTCCACCAAATTGTTCAATGTGTGAGACTTTGAGTTAGAAGGCTTGGCGAATGTCCTGCCTCGCTATTTGCTGCCTTCATGGGTATAACTAATGTACCTTCTCCTCATCTGTGAATGGGGATAATGATGTTCCTGAGCTATGGAGAGGACCGAGCAAGCACTGTGTATCACAGCACCTGGCATAGGGCCTGGTACAGGTCAATGCCCACCTATTTTGTGTCCTTCCTTTCTTCCTGTTTGTTCAAACCAGGTCTGAGGCTAACAGATGTGTCTTGGCGAGTCCAAGAGGGTGGCTGGGCCATAAGGGTTGGGGGAGTGGAGAAGTGGGGCTACCAGTTGCTGCTGGCAATTTGCAATATCTACCCTGTCCCAGGAATTGTACCCTGGCCTCTCGGGATGATTTAGTATGGCAGTCATGGAGCTGAAAGTTACAAATGGAGGCTCCAGTGATGGAGCTGGATTTCCTGTTCTATTTAGTCCAGAGCCCATGTGGAGGATCCAAGACAATTAGAGCCAGAGAGTGCTGGAGAAGGCCTCAGTGATCATCATCAGACCATCCTTCTTATTGAACAGATGAGGAAACTGAGGCCTAGAGAGAGAAGACACTTAAAAGTCCGCACAGCAAGTTACAGAGACTTGCTCAGGCAGAGCCACACCCCTGTGTCCACGCCTCTGGTCCTTCTAGGTCTCTGGGGTCACACTGATCAGAATTCCTCCAGCATCTGCTATATGCCAAGCTTTGTGTTTCTCATTCAATTCATTTACCAAAAATTGAAAGAGTGCTTACACTGTTCCTGGCACTGGGGACACAATAATGAACAGGACAGATATGATCCCTGCCCTCATAGAGCTTCCAGGCTAGTGGGAAGGCACAGGGACAGGCAATAACAAGGAATCAATCAAATAAGTCCGTGTAAATTCAGATGCAGACAAAGAACGGAATGTGGCAGTGATGGGGAGTCATGGAGGAAGAAATGAATTAGGGTTGTAGCTTCAAGGGCGACCTCTGAAAGTTACTTTGGTATTGTGAGATTTATTTCTATTAATACTTCCTTTCGCTATGTACTACAGTATTATCTCCTCAGGAAAGTGAGGCTCAGAGAGGTTAATTAACTTGCCCAAAATCACACAACCAGTCAGTGGAGGAGTCAGAATTCGAACTCTACTCTGCCTGACTCCGAAGTCCAGGTTTTTTCCACCATCCTTGATTATCTACAGAAATTAGGACAACCTACTACAGAATGTCAGGTAATATGGTAACCATTAGTATGAGCATTAAGGGACCCCAAGGCCAGACCTGTGAGCCCAGCCTCACTGCTGTCTCTGTCTCCTGTTCTAGGGGGAGGGACGAGGTGGATATTCTAGATGGTCTTACCCTCTCCTCTCCTTCGGAGACTGGCTTCATTGGGAGTGAGATGACACTGTCGCAGGGCTAGCTTTTTTTAGGCCACTAGTTGTCGCAGGCTGCTGATGAAGCCAAGCAGATCACCCCCATGTCCACAAGCACACCGGGATTAGATACATTTAAGTCCTAGATCCCAAACGCCTTTTTCATTTCTGGTTTTGCATTTGTTTCCATTCTACTATCTTCATTTGGAAAACCCTTTCATTCCTCAAGAAAACAAGCCACACAATCAAAAAAAGATGTGTCTTATCCTCCGGGCGCTGCCTCATTGCCTGCCCCATTATTGACCAATGCCACCGGAGTGCCTTGCACACCTTGGCCAGCGTTCGCTGTGCACATCGACCAGTGAGCTGGCATGCTGACAGCGGCAGGGGCCCCCAGCTTCAGACACTTCTGAACCCAGCTGCTTTACGGACACAATCGGTTGAATCGGTTGAATCATGACTTGTCTCCCAAACCACAAATTTGTAACTAGTTCACCGTGAGCCTATGCAGCCAGATGAATTGTAACTTGGGCAGTCCCTGCACCTAAATTTTTTTTTTACCCAATAAAAAATGATATCTAGACATCTCTGTGTGCATGAAAGCATGTCTGTACGTGCGTGTGTATGTTTGGCACCAATGGGAAATACAGAGACGTGGAATGCCAGCTCTGCCCTCAACCTCTTCCCAGACTGGTGGGAGATGATATTCTGTGGACTGTAATTCAAAGAAGACAGACTAATAACAAAGAGCTATGGAGACCAGGGGAGGGGCAAGAATTCAGATCTGGAGTGGAGACCAGGAAAATGGTCCTGGGAGGCCAGACTCTTGGAGAAATGTGGACCTGGCAATAAGAATTTATGAGCTCTTTCTCAGTCACTGCTGAGTGTATATCTTCCAAGGTATTTTCCAATGGGCATAAATTACCTTTCGATTGCAGTATTCGCCACCTCCACTCATCCCCCTACACCAGGTCTTATGTGGACTGTTAGGGAAGCCTCTAACTTGTACCCTGCCTCCTCACCCTTTCTGCACCACCTCACCCCATCGTCACAGCTGTGAGGAATCCAACAGACACACACACTGGACCTTGTCCTTGTCTGAAAACTTTTGGCTGCTCCTCCTTGTCCTTAGAATACAGTCTAGACTCCCCAGGGGGGCAGATAGAGCCCTCCAGAATTGGCCCTGCCCTGCTCTGCGGCCACATCTGTGCCATTTCCTCCTGGAACACTGTGCCAGTCAACCTGGAGTCCCCTGTGCCCATTACCCTGGAGTCCCCTGTGCCCCACAGGTCCACGTCTCTGGGCCTCTGCATGTACTGCTCCTCCTTCCAAGTGCTGTTCTCATCTCTTAAGCCTGAGCTGTCCTCCCTGACCCACCCCCACCAACTTTCAGTGTCCCCACGGAGCCTCATGCATACAGACGTCTCTTGCTGCACCTCTTATATGCAATATATTCCTCCGTTTACATCACTGCTTATTTACTGAGTTATATGAGGGTGGTCCAGGCCCGTGCCTCTTTGAGTCCCCATGCCTTATACAGCATCTGACAGAAGGGTGGCTCAGGGAATGTGTGGCACAGCAGTGAATGATGTGCAGCTTCCACCGTACTTCCAGACATGAATTGATGGTCCTGGAACCTTCAGAGAAGCCTTACCACGTTGTGATCAGTAGGTGGGGGACTCGACACTACCACTGCAGAGGTGGCTTTGTGGGGTGGCCCCTGTGTGCCCTCTTATGTTTGCAAAGTGCGTTCTTTCACGCAGTCAGCCTACCAATGGGTGACAAGATTCTTTCTTCAGAAGCCAGTCAGAAAAGGGACTTGGCTTCCCAGATTACGCAAAAGCAATCTAATCCCAGACCTTTAGTTTTTGTTTAGCCAGTGGCTGCACAAGTGTCACAGACCACAGGGGCTGGGCGACGGGCATGGTGGTCCCTCTGCTTTCCTGGGCACGTTAGGATGTCATTCTCTCACAGGACTCGTTTCAGAGAATTTTCCGTGTAAATGTGAAAGACCTAAATTTATGCCTGCCTCAGTAACTAAGTATAGGCTACTTATGGAACCACCCAGCTATGGGAAATCCAGCCATGACAACTAACTGTGAAGAAATAGCCCCCCTTATTACACAGAGCAGACATCCTCAGGGATTGGATGAAAAAGAGCTCTCTAGGAAGTCAGTGAAAACGAGTTCCCTGCCTCCTCAGAGTATGCCTGGTCGATGTGTGACAGGCTCGCTCCTGGGTTCCCATGCTGCATCCATAACAGACATAACCAATCGATCCCAGCATTCTTTCTAGATGGGCTCAAAGTCCTTCCTCCCTCCAGTGCCACCTCCATGCACAATGCCTAGCCTCAGGCATACTGCTGCTCCTGCACCTCTGTGAATGGGCCCTCCACAGAGGTCCACCTTTGGTCCATGGTTGATCCATGGACCAAAATGCCTGTTCCTTGTGGGCCTCAAGACAGCTGAATAATCTACTAATTCAAAGGGAGACCAGAAAGGCAATAGTCAAAGATCATGAAGAGCATAACAATAGTCTACCCTCTATAATGCAAGTTTTTTCTCCTCTCAGAGGGTCCCTGATCCCATCAGAGGACTCAGTTCTTCACAAGCAAGACTGATCTTGCAGCAGAGGGCTGATGGAGTCATTTACATGGAGAGCCAAAGAGAGTCTCTCCCACCAGGACCTTGAGCTCCTTTGAGGTGTGCCTCATTTTTTCATTCATCAAGTGTTTATTAAGCATCTATGTTTAAGGGCAAGCTCTGGGGAAAACATGGACATAGAAACAGACATGGTCTCTGTCCTCAAGCAGCTTATAGCCTCAGAACAGGCCAGACATTAGTCAGATAATTGCACAAATGACTGTAAAATTACAACTGTAGTAAGTACTCCAAGGAGCCTAGATTGATCCAGTCAGAGGATGAATAGGATTAACTTGACATAGAGTGAAGGGAAGAACATTCTAGGCAGAGGGAACAGCATTCAGAAAGGTTGTGTGTCAAGAAGGAGATGAGCACAACAGCCTTGGTGGTCCTGGGAAGAGGATTTGTCTACATTCTACGCACAACAGGAAACCACCAGGCAGAACCTCTAGCCCTGGGACAGTGCTGTGCACATTCGAGGGCTGGATGCATCAGTGAGGAGCAAAGGCATGCATGGGGGAAAGGATCCAGTGTGATGGAATGACGGATGCTCTCCCACCCAGATTATGTGCAAACCCTGGAATGAATCCGCCTCCACACTGACTTTGGAGATCTGGGGCAGGTCGGGTTTCCAACTGCAGGTCTTTAGCATTCCTTGACTAAGTCAGCTTAGTCAACTACGTTAACGAGGTCAAGTCAAGCTAAGTTAACTACTCCAGCCATTCTTAGAGGTATTTCACTGCAGGCTTTTTGTGTTCTATTTCTGCCTTTCCCCCCACAACAGTTGGGTAACAGTCCCCAGCATAGTGAATAAGTTATATAAGATTTAATATTGATTTGTTGGAGTTTTTAAAAATTGAAAGTATAATTAATGATTTATTGATACTTTGCAGTTTGCATTAATCACTGTCATTAATGGTAATCCTTTTAGGTGGTTTATAACTTTTAAATGGGGTCTGTTAATTCCCAAGCCTGGTGGCTTTGTCTCTAGGCTGCATTGGGGTCTGCCACCCTCCCATGCCCCCGACATCCCTCCCCATCACCCCATTTGCTTTAAGATACAGGGATGAAACTCCAGGTGTAAACTTTTCAGGGTCAGCCTCTTACCAAGGAACAGACATTTGGGTACCTTCCTGGCCAAGAGGAGGGGTGGTGCACAAGCTGGCTCTGGGCCTTTGCTGCGGGCAGAGAGAACCAGGCCACTGCTAGCTCTTCAACCCACTACTTCATTTACAACTCTCTGACTTTGTATTCCCTGGTTTGCATGTCTGACACCTCACTTGGCACATGATTTATTACAGCTTTTCAATAGCCCATTCTTTCTGATTGACCTGTCCGTCTCCATTTGGAGTGGAAAGATTGGCTTCTAGGTGTTTGTGGTGAGAATATTCCTGAGTGCGATGGTTTGGGGTTAGGAGCTTCCTGCTCTTGGTACAGAACCGAGGACCACAACTAAAGGAACTCCCCTTTCTCTGGCTGGGAAATGAAAAGGGTGGGGAAATACACACTAGAAGTTGCCTGAGACCTGGCTGAAGGAGAGAAACTTTCTGTTTTGCCAACACCTTCAGGGATAGAAAAAAAATCAAACTTCTGCCTGCATCACAGGCAAGGGAAGGCAGCTCAATGGAAACAGCATGAAAAGAACTTCGGAGCCCATATAGGTCAATCCCCTGCTTCTGGGGTGGGCATTCTCTCCCACATGAATAGGTCCAGATTTCATTTTGAAAACATTTCCCTGGGAGGAATCTTCCCTCAAATTCTCTCTCTTTCCGTCTCTACCCTTCTTCAAGGTTTGACAATCTCTCTAACCAAAATCCCTCTTGCTGTAGTTAGAGCCTCTTAGGGACCAGTTAAACTGGAACAAGGGATGGCCATAACAAAACACGCAAATTCCTTTTCCTTTTAAAGAGAAATATGTCTCCTGGATATTACCTGAATAAACCCATCAGCTTGCTATTACTTTTCTGGGATTATACTTGATGAGGATGGTTGCAGTAAGTCCTGTAAACATCTTCTATAGTCTGTATGGGGAGGACAAGTCCCACCTGTTTCCAGTGGAACATTCTGATTCCTGTTGTTACTCTATATTTACAGAGTGGGCTCCACTAAGAGCCCACCTCCTTCTGTCACTGGTGGAAAGGCTATTTAATATGATCCCAATTAGAGGGAGGAGGATCTGGGATGGTTGTTGGAACATGGCAGACAGGGGAGACCCGGAGGGAATAAACCACCCCAGGATGCTGTGTGACCACCTGACCCTCTGCAAAGCAGCATCGTGGCACTCTGTTCCCTTTCAAGGTTCCCACAGTGAGTGCCACCCATTTTTACCACAATGGCAACAGGATTTATGCTCCCACCCACTCTCAGTTCTGAACTTTCTATGGCTTTGCTCCTCATTGGTCATAAAACACGTGTCACCTGCCTCTCTGACTTGGCTTTTCTTGCAATTACATGGTTTCCTTTGCGATCTTCCTGGCCAGTGGAAGCAGAAGGATGCTTTTACAGACAGGGTATTATAGATGGGTTGGCAGATGAGGTGATTTCTGAGGGCCTGGCACAATGCCCAAAGGGACGTGAGTCAGCTCTCAGAGAAGGTTTGGTTTTTCCTTCCAAATTCATACAAACAGCAGTGAAGTTTAAAAGATCCTCAAGTGGATTACAACCCCCATTCATTTGGCAGCAGAGGAGCACAACTGTCAAAAAGTCCAGGTACTTTAAGCTGTGGAAGAGGCACAGAGTCACTCTCAAGTTGGACAGGGCTTCAAGCTATTTCTAAAATTAACATCGGGGCCTTTCGTTCCCTTTCGAGGTTCCTTTGAGGAATGGGTGAAAGCCACCTCTTCTTGACCACAGCAGTGACTGGATTTATTTTTGTCCTGTCTTCCTCCTCCACATTCTCAGTTCTCGAGGCTTTTTATTGTTTTTGGTTTTAGCCAGGCTTGGGCTGGTTGCTTACTCTCCGGTGTGCAGGGCTTCTAGAAGTGTTAGCCACAGCCAGCGGGAGGCAGCCGATCACCCATCCCACCTGCTGAGCTGTCGCGGGCAGACATCTGTTGAGCTCCTCCCCAGCACCAGCCGCAAGAATGTACCAGATGTGGTCTTTGCTCTGCAAGAGCTCTCAGTTTAGAGCAGTCTTTTTGAGAAAAAAAAAAAAAAAGTGATATGATACACGTAATATAAAATACCATCCTAACTTGTTTTTTTTTTTTTTTTTTGAGATGGAGTCTCACTCTGTCACCCAGGCTGGGGTGCGGTGGTGCGATCTTGACTCGCTGCAACCTCTGCCTCCCAGGTTCAAGTGATTCTCCTGCCTCAGCCTCCCTAGTAGCTGGGATTACAGACATGCACCACCATGCCCAGCTAATTTTTGTATTTTTAGTAGAGATGGGGTTTTACCATGTTGGCCAGGCTGGTCTCGAACTCCTGACCTCAGGTGATCCACTCACCTCGGCCTCCCAAAGTGCTGGGATTACAGGCGTGAGCCACCACACTTGGCCTCATCCTAACCATTTTTAAGTATATAGTTCAGTGATGTTACGTTTACTCATATTGATGTGCAAACAATCTCCAGAACTCTTGTCTCCTGCAAACCTGAAATTCTGTACAGTATATACATGGGGGATGTGTTCCAAGACCCCTGGTGGATGTCTAAAACTGCAGATAGTACCGAATCCTATAGAGAGAGATAGTCCCAGATTTAACGATGATTTGACTTAAGATTTGTCGACTTTATGATGGTGTGAAAGCAATACACATTCAGCAGGAACTGTACTTTGAATTTTGAATTTTGATCTTTTCCTGGGCTAGTGGTATGCGGCATGATATTCTCTTGTGATGTTGGGCAGCGGCAGAGAGCCCCGGTCAGCCCTGTGATCACGAGGGTCAGCAACTGATACAGTACTCTACCGTTTACTGTGTTCAGTAAATCACATGAGATATTCAATGCTTTATTATAAAATAGGCTTTGTGATAGATGATTTTGCTCAAATGTAGGCTAATGTAAGTGTTCTGAGCACACAGGGCAGGCTAGGTTAAGCTGTGACATTCGGTAGGTTAGGTGTATTAAATGCATTTTCTACTTACAATATTTTCAATTTACAACGGGCTCATCAGGACGTGACCCATCATAAGTTAAGGAGTATCTGTAATGCTGCAATGAACATGGGTGTGCAAACATCCCTTTGATACTCTGCTTTTAAAAGCAAGTGTTCTTGGCTGGGCATGGTGGCTCACGCCTGTAATCCCAGCACTTTGGGAGGCCGAGGCGGGCAGATCACCTGAGATCAGGAGTTCGAGACCAGCCTGGCCAACATATATGTTGCCATATATGTAGCGAATCCTCATTTCTCTACTAAAAAATGCAAAAAATTAGCTGGGCATTGTAGTGCATGCCTGTAGTCCCAGCCACTTGGGAAGGTGAGGCAGGAGAATTGCTTGAACCCAGGAGGCAGAGGTTGCAGTGAGCCAAGATCGCACCACTGCACTCCTCCAGCCTGGGTGACAGAGCGAGACTCTGTCTCTCAAAACAAACAAACAAACAAACAAACAAACAAACAAAGCAAGCCTTCCTAACCTGGGGCCCGTGAACTCCCAGAAACTAGCTGCAATACATGGTGTGTTTCTGTAAATGCTTCTTGTTCTAGGGAAAGCAAATTCATAGCTCGCATCAGGTTTTCAGTGGGCTTAGGATGTCAGGAGGGCTCAGTCTAGACAGTAACAAAAGCAGCACCTCCTTCGGAATCCCCCAAGGCCCTGCCTGTCCTGAGTGCCGCCTCTCCGATGGCAGGGCAGGTGTGAAGGAGCAAGTCATTCACTTCTTGGTTCCTGTCCCAGCTGTGCCATTTACTACCTGGGTGACACTTGGCAGTTCAGCTGACGTCTTGGAGCCCTAGTCTTCAAATCTGTAAAATAGAAATAATGACAACGTCTTCCTAGGATTGTTAGGAAGATTAAACTAGATTTAGCACAATGGTCAAAAGCATAATGTGGTAGGCTGAATCATAATGCCCCCCCTACCCCACCGACCACCACCCTGCCAAAATATCCAGCTCCTAATCCCTGGATATCCTGGCAAAAGGGACTTTGCAGGATGTGGTTAAATGAAGGATCTTGAGATGGAAGAGATTATCCTGGGTTATCCAGGTGGGATCTAAACGTAATCACAGGTGTCCTTGTGAAAAGGGAGGCAGAGGAAGCTACCAAAGAGGAAGCAGGACGAGTGATGGTGAAGCAGGAGGCTGGAGTGGTGGGAGAAGAGGCTACGAGGCAGGGAAGGCAGGCCCTCTCTAGAAGCTGGAAAAGCAAGGAAACGGATTCCCCCGCCTGATCTTCGGGAAGGAGCCAGCCCTGCGGACAACCTCCACGTTAGTCTAGTGAAACTGATTCCACACATCTGGCCTCCGGAGCTGTAATATAATAAATCTGTGTTGTTTTAAGTAATGTGTTACAGCAGCAATAAGAAATGAGTGTACATGGACTCTGGGGCCAGACTGCCTGGGTCTGAGTAAACCACTTACCAGCTGTGTGACCTTGGGCATGTCACTTAATCTATTCATGCCTCAGTTTCCTCATCTTTCAATAATAAGGCCCACCACAAAAGGGCTGCTATGAGGAGTAAAGAAGCTAGTATGTGTAAGTCATTGAGACTAGCACCTGGAACCTAGTAAACGCTGTGTTAAGTATTTGTTAAATAAAATAACTAAAAAGCACATGAAGGTGGCTGGCTCACAGGAGGCTGTGGGGTGATGCGAGTGGATGCTGACGGGTTTGGCAGCGTGGGCTGTGCTCCGTGGAGTCAGTTCAGGAAGGCAGGGGAGTATTTGGTGCCTCTCAGGAAGACTATGGTAGTCTTCATTAAAATGAACCATAGATGCTTGAAGGAATGAACCCTCCATTGTCTGTTACACTGAATGCCTCACACCCTGCATTTCCCACTGTTCCTTGAAATATTAATAGCTGTTACTTCAAAACAAGAGTCAAGGTCAAATAAGTTTGAGAAACTGCATTTCAAAGCCGACTTGTTTCCTTTTCTTTAGAAGTCTCAGAAGCTTTAATATGCTAATGAGCCTGATGAATCTCTGAGAAGCATTTTTCAAACATTTGGCCACTCAACCACTTTGTATGGTGCTTCCGACATGGCCAGCACTCGGCAGAAGGCGCCTCAGAGCAAGCCTGTATACCTGTGCCTGCTACAGAGGTGTGTGAAGGTGGGACAACCCATCTGAGAGGCAGTGTCAGGGGCCTGTTTGCCTGACCTCAGAACTAACTAGAAAATGTAGCTGCTGCTGCTCCTGTCATTCATATCCCAGACAGTCAGAAAGGGTTACCGACAGGCCCATCCATCCCTGTTTCCTTCAGGGCCTGGGCCAGCCTCCAGTGGAGGCGCCTAGACCCTGAGGCCCCAGACCCTAGCATGCCCCTCTCTTGCCTCCCTCCTGACCCAATCTAAGACCCTGAGGGCACTGTGGATGCCACAGCCCTCAGATCTAAACTTCATCCTGCCCCCTCCTCCAGCTACCCCTTGGCTGCTTCTCAGGCTTAGGGATGTACCTACCAGCAGCCAGCGTCAGCCTATGGGAGGACAGATAGAGGAAGTGGCAGCATGGGCCCTGGAAGCAGGCCTGGGGCCTTTTTGGATAGGGGACTCTGGGCGTCTGGATATCCAAACGGGGGTTTAGAAGGTGGAGGCAGACAAGGCCTCTTGGCCCTGTGGGCTTCTGACTCCACGGGGTGTGGTGTGACTTAAGGAGGGGTCAAGCAGGGCCCTCTAGTGTGGGGGACCCAGAGCCAGAGCTCCAGGTGTCTGGATCCAGGGCAGTACCTGTGGGCATTGACCACACAGCAGCACAGACCCTGAACTGCAAATAGTGCCCCCAATCACCAAACTGGCCCTCTCCATGGCCATATCTTTGTTTGCTTCTGCGCATCTCTAGCAGACACGCAGTTCTAAGCTCCTGGTTTATCAGGAACTTGCATCCTGATCTCCACTGTACCCCATGGGTCTTGGCATTGTACCTGGCACGCTGAGGCCAGATCCACAGTGACCTCTCACCAGCAGCAGTCGCTGTGGTGATGGTGGCTGCCGCATGCCCTGGCCTTGGCCCTGGCCCTGGCCCCTCCCTCCCAAATGGAGGGAATGGTGGAGCAGGTTTCCTTTCTCAACCGTGGGGAGGGCCACCACTTCCCACAGGGAGCCTAGGCCTCTGCCCTCAGTTGGGGAGCGGAGTGGGCCACTGACTAACGCAGCTTTCAGTGCCTACGATAGGAATTCACAGGGAGAGGTGGCCTTGAAATAAGTGCCTTGTTTAATCTTCATGCCCTGGAAGTATTTTTCACAAGGTGGCTTAGTTAGAGGGGCTGTGGATCTGGTAATGAGGCTGGCCTTGGAGGGGGAGCCTTGTGAGAGGAGCTCAGCTATGAACACTTCTAGCAGGGCTGTATTCATAAAATCCTGGGGGCTCCCAGGGGATTTGAAGCTCTGCACAGAAAATTACAGGGCAGGAAAGGACCTGGGCAATTATTTTTCCTCCAAGAATGGCCATGCTTAAAACATCACCATTAGGCGCCACAAGTGGCTTTCTCCATGACAGCTCTTTTAAAAAATACTTTATTGGGTTTTTTTAAATTACAAAAGCAATATAGGCTTCTTTTAACACAGAGGTGTGTTCTCATTATCAAAAGGAAAAAAATCAATAGGTTCCCTGATTCCCATCTCCCTGCGTCCCCAGTAGTACCAGTGTTAACAATTTAGTGTTTAGCCAGAGGTGATTAATGCACCTTTTGTGTGTGCTTATACAAAAATGTACCAACATGCATACACATATATGGGCATTTTTGTTTTTATGTGTTGGTGTTTGCTTTTTTAAAAAAGAGGAATCACACTATACCCATTATGCTGTAAGTTTCTCTTTTTACTTAGCAATATATCATGAACATTTTCTAAGTCAATACATATAGATCCACTTCATTTTTAAAAACAGCTACATAATGTTCCCCAGTATGAGTACCATAATATATTCAGCTGTTTCCCTATTGATGTGTATTCAGGTTGTTTCCAGGGTTTTTTAAAAAATTATAATAAGCAGTTCTTTTAAAATATTCTTTGATTTCTTTTTCTATCTTGTGCATATGTTACAAAAGACTCTTTTGCCTTAGGAGGATTATAAAAATGGTGAACAATTAAAATATTTCTTTACAGTCACATTGATATAGTTTTGACACCTTAAACCCTTTATGTATTCATTTGGGTGGCCCTGGGCGCTGTGCCTGGCACTGTGGAGGACAGTGACCAAGGAGATGGCTGTCCTCAAGGACCCCTGCTTTAGTGAGGGTGCTGACAAGCAGGTGGACAGGAACGCGGCTCAGATGGACGATCAAGAAGGAGGTTTCGGAATGGAAACTTAATAGATGAGAGTGTGGCCTCTTGGTTTAAATCCTGTCTCCACCACTTAGTTGCTATGAGGTCTGGGGGATGTTCACTTTTCTTATGGGGCTATTGTGAGACTCAAAGAGTTGACGTAAAGAAAAGTGCTTAGGAGGCCAGGTGTGGTGGCTCATGCCTGTAATCCCAGCACTTTGGAAGGCCGAGGATGGCCGATCATATGAGGCTAGGAGTTTGAGACCAGCCTGGCCAACATCGCAAAACCCCACCTCTACTAAAAATACAAAAATTAGCCGGGTGTGGTGGTGCACAGCTACTCGTGGTAGCTGGGTACTAATCCCAGCTACTCGGGAGGCTGAGGCAGGATAATTGCTTGAACCCGGGAGGCAGAGGTTGTAGTGAGCCATAATCGTGCCACTGTACTCTAGCCTGGACGACAGAGTGAGACTCTTGTCTCAAAAAAAAAAAAAAAGAAAAAGAAAAGTGCTTAGGCCCCAGCCAACAAGTTGGAATCACCAAATGGATTGTTGCTGTTTGAAGTGCTGCCCCCGCCACTGGGAGATCAGGAAAGGCTCCCCCTGAAGGGGTGACAGTGCAGCTGGCCCTTGGGAACGAGGTGAAGGGCCTTTTAGTCAGTTGGGGAAAAACAAACACTCCCTGCCCACCACCAACACCTGGTCCTGACCTCAGTTCTTCAGCTCCCTAGGCTGTTCAAAGATCCAAAAACCTATTTATTTTTAGTTGC
Source organism: Pan troglodytes (assembly GCF_028858775.2). Classification (NCBI taxonomy): domain Eukaryota; kingdom Metazoa; phylum Chordata; class Mammalia; order Primates; family Hominidae; genus Pan; species Pan troglodytes. Next base: position 94,410,162 of record NC_072398.2, read on the forward strand.
TAAAAATATCCCCTAAGCCAGGGTTAAAGAATTTCTCCCTGAGTGGTAAACAGGTGACTCAGAACCAATCAGGGCCCAGCAGCCCCAGTGATGATGCTGTTCCTCCCCTACCCCCAAACATTCAGCGGGATCCTTTCATGTGTCAAAAGGAAAGAAACTTATCAGAAACTTCCTGTTGAGAAAACGATACCTCTTACCCCAGACTTAGCAGATGCACAGAAACCTTTGACTCCTGGATCTGCCAAGGCACACAAAGAACCAGAAACACCTATTGGCCTGGCCTGGGATAGGCAAACACTGGGGCTCAGCCCAACAAGCCTTCCTAGCACAGCCTGGGGCAGCACACACAGTAGTCAAGAGAGCTGCCTGCCCTGGCTGTAGAGCCTAGGTCTGCCCCTTATTAACTGTATGACCTGTAGTAAATTACTTAGTCTCTCCGAGCCTCAGTTTCCCTGTCTGTAAAATAGAAATAAGAATACCTGTCTCAAAACCCTGTTAAGGACTAAATGAGATGGTGCCTGTAAGGCACACCGCACAGGGCCTGGTGCACAGTGAGGCTGCAATACATGGCCCCTGCTGTTACCATTGTTAATGGAGACCGCCACCCTGCTCCCTCCGCCCCCTGAAACGGGGGCTAGCACTCCCCAACTGGCTGGCCATCCTTCTCCAGCTGCCATTTGGGGATTGGCTCTGTGACAAGCAGGGGGCACAGGGCCTGGGGAATACTGGAGGAAGGCACCCAGCCCCACCTGGGAGTCAGAAGGGACCAGCTTAGACCTGTGGAAGGGTGGGACGCTTGATCTGGAGGTCTCTGGTGAAGAAGCTGAGAAGAGGGAGTGCTTGTACAGAAGATGGAGGGGCGCAAGCTTAGGGGTTACTGGTAACTTGGTTTAGCTGGGATGAGACACCGGGTGTGGCAGGTGATGGGGATGGAGGGGCCAGCTGGTGCCAGGTGGGAAAAGGCCCTTTTGGCCAAGTGCAGCTAGGAGGTTGGACACTCTGGGTTGCCACTGAAAGGTTCTAGAAGGGGAGGTGACATGATTTGGTTTGTATTTTAGAACATTTGCTCTGGCAGCAATGTAAAGATGGCTGGGGTGGAGCACATGATGAGACCAAGGTGTGGCCACAGCAACCCAAGGATTGGCCGGGGTCACTTGGCCTTACTGCTTCAAATATAATTGGTTACAAACTCCCACCCCACACAGGAGGGGACCCAGTGTCTTTCCACTGGTCTCTGGGGGCTTGGAAACTTCAATTTCTCTCTTGACAGCTCATCTGATGCCAAACTCTTTCTGCTGAATTCTCCACCTCCATCCTGTACTTAGTAACCCCTTTAGGCACCCTTCCTGTTCCCAGTGCTCCTCGAGGGACCCATGACCAAGGCCTCTAGGTTAGCCGACATTTCCATGGATCTGGAGCAAGGGGAAGGGGTGAGGTGGTGGTGGCACAACAGATAAGACAGCGCTGAACGCCACAGGCTCCTGATCTTACAGTCTCAGCACTGTCCCTGTCTCATGGGTGGTCAGCAGCAGTTAGTCCTCAGTGGGCTCCGGCCTCCCCCTCTCATGGGACTGGCCCAAGGTGCTGCTTAGCCACCTCCCCTCTCCTTCCAGTCCCACAGCTCACAATCCCCCATCTCCAATGTTCCCGTTCATTTCTAGGGCACATATATTAAGCCCTGTGTTGGTCTCCTCTGACCCCACCCCAAGCCTGTCCAGAGGAATCTTCTTCATTAGCAAACATGCTGGGGTGCATAAGTGGGCTCCTAAACTAAGACGGTCTCTTCCTCGCTAGGGACCCCATCACCAGGTCTCCATAGAGGCCTGTTCACTGGCGGGAAGAGGAGGAAGGGAAAGATGATAAATGGATATTGTATCTGTGGAAATGAAAGCCGTGGTCTTAGGTCCACAAACATAGCCCAGTCTAGATTACAGATAACAATGTGGGTTTCCCAGGTGGTGTAGACACCAGGGATAGAACCCAGTTTATTTTAATCGTATATTGATTCTCTGGTCAGCAAAGATTCTTCTGAGAATGAGCATTTAAAGGGTGGGCTTGAGTGTTCTTTCTTTTCTTTCTTTCTTTTTTTTTTTTTGAGATGGAGTCTCGTTCTGTCACCCAGGCTGGAGTACAGTGGTGTGATCTCGGCTCACTGCAAGCTCCGCCTCCCGGGTTCAGGCCATTCTCCTGCCTCAGCCTCCCGAGTAGCTGGGACTACAGGCGTGTGCCACCACGCCCGGCTAGTTTTTTTGTATTTTTAGTAGAGATGGGGTTTCACCGTGTTAGCCAGGATGGTCTCAATCTCCTGACCTCATGATCCGCCCGCCTCGGCCTCCCAGAGTGCTGGGATTACAGGCGTGAGCCTCCGCGCCCAGCCGAGTTTTCTTTAGAAGACAAAGTAAAGCCCAAACTGGCCAGCCCCCAAATAGAGTGCCTGCTTAGCAGGCTGGCAGGTGAAAGGGCGTGGGACTTGGAAGACACAGAATGCTGCAAGCCCCAGGCAATTGATTGAACCTCTCTTGGTTTGGGTTTCTTCATCTGCTAAATGGATGTATGACTCCCTTACAGGGACATTATGAGATGGCAATGAAATGGTATGTGCAGAATCACCTGGCTCGGCCCACAGTCTGGCTTTTGGGTAATTTTGACACAAAAGGAAATAGCTATGAACTGAATTGTGTCTCCCCAAAACGCATTTGTTGAGGCCCTAACCTCCAATGTAACTGCCTTGGAGAAAGGGTCTGTGGGAGGTAATTAAGTTTAAATAAGGTCATAAGGATGAGGTCTAGTCCTATAGGACTGCAGCTCTAGGAGAAGAGAAAAAGAGAGATCCCTCTCCCTTTCTCTGCCATGTGAGGACACAGTGAGATGGCAGCCACCTGCAAGCCGGGAAGAGAGCCTGACCGTGTTGGCACCCTGATCTCAGACTTCCAGCCTCCAGAACTGTGAAAAAATACATTTCTGTTTTTTGAGTTACCCAGTCTATGATATTTTGTTTCGGAGGCCCGAGCTGTGGTGCATATTTAACCTGTGGGCAGTGTGTTTTCAGAAAGTGGTGACATGGTGCACATGGCCCTGGTGGGAGTGGGTCTGTGGTCTCCTGTCCTTTGAGGAAGCTCCTTCTGTGACATCCAAGGTCCCAATGATCTGGGTCCTGCTACCTTCTTGGTCTCACCTGGTATCATCCCTCACTTCTTTCTCACATTGGTCTTCTTTCTTCTATCTCTCCAACTCTCTAAGCTCCATCCTGCCTTGGGGTTTTTGCACATGCTGTCCCCTCTGTAATGCATACCTTTGCAAGGCTCACTTTGGATTCAGAGGTCCCTTCCATAGAGAACCCTGTCCTGGCTGTCTGGGACTTCTCTCATTTCCTTTGCCCTGTCTTATTCTCTTCCTGGCAGGCATCACTCTCTAAAATTAAATGGTTTACCTGTTTAATATCTGTTTTCCTCCCCTGAAATGTAAGCTCTGTGGGGACAGGGGCCTTGTCTACTTGTCTTGCTATATCCCTAGAGCTTACCAAGGACTGTCACATAATGGGGGCTCAACTCATACTCAATGAATGAATGAGTGAATAAGGTGATCGGGGCAAAGCTCCCTGCCTGTGCATCGAGCACCTCTTGAACCAGACCCCAAACACTTGATTTCCAGCATCACACCTTGTCTCTCCTTACAACTAGAGACCAGCTGGTCCATCCAAAGGATTTCCAATCAAAGGGTTCTATGGAGAGCATGGGGTCCACTACAGAGATCTAGGCTGGAGGAGGAGGTGAGTGAGTTGATCTTTGAATGTTCTTCTCTACCCTTTCAACTACAACAGCTCTGAATTTGTCTGTTTCCCATGTTGGGCGTACATGAAAAATCTTATGAAAGAAATGGCCCCACAGCCCAGAGAAAATGGAAAACCACAAATTGCATCCAAGTCTTCACATTACACTGAGGAATCTGAGGTCCAGAGACTTGCCACACACAGATGGCCAGAGGTGGGATGCTATATCCCTAGTGGTGACGTGGTCAGGGATCAAGAAATTCCTGCTATGTGAGTAAAAAATAATGGCTCGCTCAAATGCCGTAACTTGGCTTTCTTTCTCTGAGAACTGAGGACAGGGGAAAGGATTTATGATCACCACTGGTCTCTGTTAGTCCCAAACAAACTTCAGTCTCCATAACCCCCATGAGTGGTCGTTACACACTGCAAGAGACCAAAAGTGAGCTCTGGCGAAGCACTCAGGAGAAGCCTATCCTGGCCGGACCAAAGAGCCACTGTGGGACATCACACATGGCCCAGGGAGTGGGATGGTTTCAGATGAGGACAATTTCTTCTTAGACACAGAGCGGGGTAGCGTGGACCCCAACGCCCTAAGCATCTTGTTTATGGTAGAATCATAGACTTCCCTGACAAGGCCTGTTCACTGGCTGGCCTCTTTTAGAGCCACCTTTTTTCTACCTTTGCTTCCCAACCCCCACCTGCCTCCCTTTCTTCCTCTAGTTCCATGGAGCATTTGCTGACTGGTAATTTTACCAACCATTGCTGCAAACCCAGAAGTTCATTTCATCACTGGCAATCAGCTCCTGTCCTCAGGGAAACCTAATTAGGTACTACAGGATTTTTGATGTTGCTTCCATGGTAACCCCCGTAGTAATGGTGTACATGCAGAATATATGCTCCAGGGTGTTTAAATTTATATATGTATATATAGATATAAAATATAAAATATATTATATATATAAATAATATATCTTAAGAAAATCTGTAATTTTTTCCTCTTGCTTTGTTTCTGTGTAGTTTTTTTAAATGATGGAAATTTTCCCTGAAGTTCTTTTCCCCACAGAGAGGGAACAGTACACAAAAAGGCTTTTTCCATTTTCTCTCCTTTAATTTAGAGAAATTCACAGTTGTGCAAGACTGAAAGTTTTTCAGGTTGGTCAGAAAGTGTCTAAGCAGGAATACGCTCTCCTCCCTGATAGCTGAGAACATTTTAATGACAGATTTTGCTTAAATAAAAAATCAGAAAGGTCTCAAGTCTTTCAAAATAGAATGGGGGGAAAAACGAGTGAATCCAATGAATCGACTCTAAACTTATCCTAAAAAAAAAAAAAAAAGAAAAAAAGAAAAAAGGCAAGCTTCCCTGCATGCCTACCCCTCTGCAGGAAATGTGGTGAGGCCTCACAAGTCTGAAGCTCGGGCTGTGCCATGTGGCTGCTGGAGGCACTGGGTAGTGTCCTTGTCTCCTTGTCAAGGCAGCCTGTCCCAGGCCCTGCAGAGATTGCAGCTGAACGGCCCTGTCCTGAGGTGGCCAGATGGCCTTCAGCGTTGGCCTTGTGGTGAGCTGGCGATGACATCTTTGCTTGGTAAGACACTTTAACCAGGGAAAGCTCAGACCTGGACTCCCTGAGGTGCAGGTGACCAGGGAGAGGGCCTGTGACACACCCACAGCTGAAAGCCAAGGGCTTCTGAAGAATCCCTGAATAACTGAAAGTGCTTTCTGTACTATCCCTCGCTGGCCGTCCAAGGATGGAATGCCATGCTGACCTCTTTGTTAGCTGCCAGCGAATCCATTTACCCTCAGCATTTGCCAACCACGTCCACTGCTCCCAGACTCCCTGCTGTTTTTCTCCAGCGGCCCCCTGCCCATTAATTCTGTTGTGCCCTTGTTCCCTGATTCAGTCTACCAGCTGACTTCCTCACATCTGAGAAAACACTTTGTATGCAAAACAACTAAACTGCTTGCAAAATAACTTTTTAAATGCTCTGAGTTATTCTTTGATATCTCAAATGATGTGTCCATGGGGAGAGTGGGGATGGGGGAATGGCCATCAAGGAATGGCCCTTGACCCTGATCTCCTCCCCATCCAGTCACCCAGTTACTTGAGAAAGACTGGCCAGCAAATATAACTGAGTGGAGTGGGAAGGTGGGGACGGGTGAGGGTTCCTGCTAGGGGCTGTGGCATAAGAATCTAAAAGGAAAATGTTGGGCACAGTAGGCACATGACCTGGCTTTTCTAATATGTGCCAAATATAAGAATTAGTTTTGTTATATATTAGTTTTGTTGCATAACAAAGCACCTCAAAACATAATGGCTTAAAATAATAATTTAGGTCACGTTTCTGTGGGTCAGTCATTTGGGCTGGGCTCAGCTTGGTGGTTCTTCTGCTGGTCTCACCTTGGGTGAGCTTCTGTCATGCAGCTGGTCTAGGATGGCTTCTGATGGCTGGCAGCTGGTACTGGCTGCAGGCTGGGGTGAAAGGGATAGTGAGGCCATGTGTCTATAGTGAGCCTCATGGCGATGACATTTTTTAAACCTCTGCTGTATCACACTTTTTAATGTTCCACTGGCCAAAGCAAGGTACATGGCTAAGTTCAGACGGAAGGGATTGAGAAATAGGCTGTACTGGGCAGGCATGATGGCTCATACGTGTAATCCCAGCACTTTGGGAGGCCGAGGTGGGTGGATCACTGGAGGTCAGGAGTTCCAGACCAGCCTGGCCAACATGGTGAAACCCCATCTCTACTAAAAATACAAAAATTAGCCAAGTGTGGTTGTGGGTGCCTCTTATCCCAGTTACTCAGGAGGCTGAGGCAGGAGAATCGCTTGAACCCGGGAGGCAGATGGCGCCATTGCACTCCAGCCTGGGTGACAGGAGTGAAACTCTGTCTCAAAAAAAAAAAAAGAGACAGAGAGAGAGGGAGAGAGAAATAGGCTGTACTTCTTGATTGGAAGAGAGGCAAAGTCACATGTACAGAAGTAAGTGAATGGGATGGGAGGAATTTGTGGCCTTTTCTGCAAGCTGCCCCCTCTGGTGTGTCTGATGCATGCCTTCCGGGCGCTGCTGAAGCCCTATCTAACCCAAGAAGCTTTTCAAATTGCATCCTAATCATGCATGTCTTTTGCTAGAACTACTTGAGATTGTGAACTGATTCATGGGACATGTGTTTGATTCATATTTATATACCCACAATGGCCTAACCTTGTTGATTCTTAATAATTATTATATTGAACTGAGTGGGGTTAGTTCTCCTTTTTCTCTAATTACAAGCTCCTTAAAGGAAAGTTTGGAATCACTGTTGCATAAAATCTCCCTCCCAGAGCTCTCAGAATTATACTAACGGCTGAAAATCCTGCAAATTCTCAGAACCACCAGTTAAGTGGTAGAGGGATTAGGCCTAGAGCCACCTCTGGACAGAGCAACTATCTGAGGAAAGAGTGGAATTTTCAGGTAACCAGAGACTGTGGTACTGACACATTGCATCTTCAGGTCAGTCATACCCTCAATGAGTGAAATCACTTTTTTAGGCTTAGGAGGCAGAAAGACTCAGTGACTCGAAGAATGTGGCTTTCCTTTTCCCATTCAGGGAAGCCAGAGTACAAGGAGCAAACCTATGCCTCATCAGGAAGAGACTCGTTTGTCAGCCCTGGGCCTCTGTGGCTTCTCCTGCTCTGGAACAGCCCAGAACAGACCACTTGAGGGCCCACGGTACTCCCTGCCCCATGCCACACTCTGTCCACATCACCTCAGTACTTTTCCAGAATCCATCAGAGGCCAACAGTCAAGCTGGTCTAGAATCAGGGCTGGATGACTGAGACTAAGCCCTAGGGGAGGATAGTCCTTTGTGGAGCCACATACACACTCCCCGAGCCCCTCTGGTCCAGTGCTACTCAAGATCCTGGTTCCAGACTTGCTCTAGAACTTTCTAAGGCTTGGAGGTCACCTGGGACAGTTTATTCCAGGTTGAACCACCCTTTGGGAATAAGAGGGTGTCCCTTCCCATGGTGTGAGATGAATTGTCAGGTCCTTTGTGAGTCACAGGCTTAGGAATGGATTTTCAACAGGAATTTCCATTCTGGGTGGTTAACAAGGGCCACAGGCAATCTGTCCTTTTCTTCATATGACACAGTCATCCGCCTACACACCCCTTTATTCACCAAGATTCTACTGACTGCCCACTCTGTGCCAGGCAACGTCTCAGGCATGGGAGTGGGGTGAGATGAGCCAGGCACGGTTCCTGTCCCTGGAGAGCTCAGGTGCACCGAGAACGCAGATGAGGCAGGAGGTGCGAGCAAGAGGGTCTGTGTAGAACCACAGAATTATGGCTTCTTAGAGCAGGAGGTACCTTGGGGATTGTCTAGTCTATTCCCTCATTCCTCAGAGGAGGAAGCTGAGCCCAAGAGAGGGAAGATTAGTCCAGGGGCACGCAGTAAGTGGGAGTTACTAATTCACTAAATAAGCATTTATTGAACACCTACTAAGTGCTAAGATCTGGGCTAGGCTCTGGAGATGCCACAGGGAACAAGGAAGACACAGCGCTTGTCTCTTTGGAGCTCCAACTGTGACTGGTAGGGGGGGTCCCAACCCTGGTTACATTTTAGACTCACCTGGGAGCCTTAAGAAGAACACCCGTGCCAGGGCGCCACCCCCAGAGATTCTGATTACTTGGCCTGGGGTGGGCCTGGGCCTGGGCATGGGTATTTTTGAACAAGCCCTCCAAGTCATTCTAATGTGCGATGCAAGTAGGTTGAGAACCATGTCTAAGGGGAGAGACAGCAAAACCTCACAAATGCAAATCAATAATTGGGATTGTGCTTTGTTAGGAATGAACGGGACGCAGAGTGAGGAAACGGCAGGGTAGGGTATCTGCTACTTGCTCTGAATCGGGAGGGAGCGAGGCCACACTTGGAGAGCTGTGATTCCAAGGGTCAGAAGGAAGGAAGCATAGAGTGTCCTCACGTGGGACAGCAATGGGATCTTCTGGGACACATCCCACCCTGCAGATGCAGAAAACCTTGCAGCGGAGCCCTGTCTAGCAGAAGCTTTTAACCTGCAGCCTGAAAACTCTCCCCCACCCCCTACTCAAAACACCCCCTCTTTACACACACTGTTTACGAGTGCCCCCCAGGCCAGCCAGCTTAATAATCCCTCACATTTTTAGAGCAGTTAGTAAAGCACTGTCCAACTTTTTATCTGTATTATTGGATCCTAACACTAACCCCAGGAGGCAGGCAAGGCCAAGGTCAGTGTTCCCCTGTTGGAGATGTGGAAACAAGCTCGGAGAAGTCACGCACGGCCTGAGATCACATGGCTAATACCTGGATGTGGGGGACTTCAGGCTAGCTCTCCCACCTCCAGCTCCACTACCCCATGTGGCCCCCACCTTCCCTGCACCAGCAAGCCACAACCAAGGCGGGGCACCTGAGAGGCAGCTGGGGACCAGCACCCTCCCGTCTCGCTGGGCAGAGCTGCCGGTGCATTCTCCCCTTCAGCTCTTACAATCCCACTCCTCATCAAGCAATCAAAGGAATCTGTTACTCGTTGCTTCCATTCCTGCCCAGAGTGAACCCAGTTACTATAGTAACCAGATGCGACTCTTTATTACAGAGTAGATGGTTTTAATTTTGTATTTGAAGAGTTTGGCCAGGCAGTCATGTTGCCATGGCTTGGCCTGTCGGGCGGCAGTTAGAAGCAGAGGGAACCCTTTGAGCAGCCATTAGGGCTTTCTAATTGCTGGGGAAAACCTATGTCTGGAAAAACCCAGGCTCAGCCTCACTGGGGAAGGAGGAGGGTGAGTCTCCAGCTGGTGCTGTGCTGGGTACTGTCTCCTGTTCAGAGATGACAGCTCCCTGATTAGAGCCACCAGGTGAGCCTCTCAGCCAGTTGCTCCCATAGTGCCCTGTAGTTTCCCTTCAGGATCCTCATGGGTGGGTGGGTGGGGGGCTGGCTGCTCAGAGGGCCATCAACACATTTTTGTTGAATGAATGAATGAATGAATGAATGAACAAATGATCCTTTGTAGTTTATTAAACCCTTTCAATCCACTGTCTCCTGTGCTCTCCATTATGGCTCTGTAAGGGTATGGAGCAGGGAGAAAGAGAAACTGAGGCTCGGCAAGGTAAGAGACTTGCCTCCTAGTGCTGCCTCCCCTGTCTGTGCCTCTCAGGGCCCATGAATTGCCTGGAATGTTCCCCTGGCTGCAGAAACATATCACAGGTAGATGCTAAAAGCAAGGCAAGCATCGCCCGCCCACACCACACCAGGCCTGGTACCACAGGTCCTCTCCTGGGTCCTCAGTTCCTGCTGAACTGTAAGGAAGGCAGCAAAGTGGAGTGAGAAAGCTGCTTGGTGACTAACTTTGAAGCAGAGCAGAAGCTTCCTTTGGCCCAGACCATCAAGGAGACAGTTGGGTGGACAGAATAAAGGGCTCCTCATTCCCTGATCTCCCTGTGCAAGGGAGGAAAGGAAGGCTTCACTCGGCTTTCAGCCAGCCCCCGCAAATCCACGCTGATCCAGTCTCTCTGTTACTCTTTCTGTGCTGAGGGTGTATTTCCAGGTTAAATAAAACCTCCACCCAACCCTGGCCCCAACATTAATTTCTCCTAACCCAGCCTAGTTTCTTCCGGCCTTGCAGCTCAGGCCTTCCCAGGATGCACGCATGGCCTGCTCTCCCAGCCAGGAGGTGCTGATGCTGGTACCCTTCATCCTGAGCTCATGTTAGGCCACAGGACCCTGCTAGCTCCTCCTTAAAGGCAATCATAACCAGCTTTGGAGAGCAGCAGCTCTCTGTGGCTGTTGGTGGAGCAGGCAGCATATGAGGCTGGAGTCTTGAGTGGGATGTGTTCGTGGATGAGCTGGGACAGGCAACAGCCAGATCTGCTGGAGGGCCAAGGACCCAGTAAAGAGAGGGCATAGTGTGATGATAAACATTCCACTACCTCCCAGAAGTGAGGTGCCTGCACAGGAGGCCCACACCGAACATATGCCTGGATCTCAGGCCTCACCCTCCAAGAATCAAATCATCAGAGCTGGATGAGACTTTAGAGGCTTCTCATTTCAGTCTCAGATGACGACTGAGGCCCCAGAGGGGAAGGATGTGAAGTCCCTTTCACAGTCATCAAATATGGTGGGACTCCACAGTGGGACTTACCGGAAGACAAAGGCTGGACACACAGCAGGTGCTCAGTCAATTCTTGTGAGAACAGCCATCCTCATGAGGTGACAGCAGGAAGCATCTTCGTGAAAGTTTAGGGCCAGAAGGAAGCTTAGATATCACTGAGCCCAACTGTCATTTTACAGAAAGACCGAGACCAGATCCATTAATAATGCTACAAATAAGAATAACTAATAGTTACATAGTGTGCTGGGTGCTAGGCAGGATTCCATGCATGTTGCATATACGAACCCACTGCAGCCTCACAGTGACCTCTATGCAGCAGCTATTATCATCATCCCCAGATGAGGTAACTGAGGCACAGGGTGGTTCGGTAACTTGCCCGGGATCACGGAGCCAGTAGTGTTAGGATCAGGCAATCTGGCTCCAGAGTCCGTGCCGTGAACACTTCACTGCACTGTCTGAGAGCACAGTGCTGCCAGCAAACACTTGCTGCCCCCTTCTCTGAGTGGGGAGAAGGAATCTGTGCCAGCCCTTGTGAGTTCACTCATGCAGGAAACATGACTTTTTCATCTTTACATCCCCTTACAGGGCTCAGCTCAGGTCTGGCAGGGGCTCAGGGATGTGTTTCTAATATAAATGAGTTGATCTTTCTCACCATCGTGAAACAGCCAATTTGGCACCTGTGTGCTGGAAGGGACCTTGGGAAGTGGCTCAACATAGAACACTTGTGGTCAGCAAAAAGGAGGGGGTGGTTCCCACACACCAAGCAATTCTCCAATGGACACTGGCTGAGTGTCCTGCAATATAACTCAAGCCTGATTGTCCGCCTGGAGTTAGTGTTGGCTCCCACAGGTTGAGGGCTCAGTCCCACCACATTTACCCGACTTCCGATGCTAGTCACCAGCCCCAGGTTGTTTTATCTGAGCCTCTGACCAAGTGGCTATAAATCAGGGATTCCCAGGACGCCCTTCTCAGGTTTTCATTAATTTTCTAGAGCAGCTCACAGAACTCAGGGAAACACATTTACTGGTTTATTATAAAGGACCTTACAAAGGATTCAGATGAGCAGCCATATGGGAGCGAAGCAAAGGGCAGGGTGCATGGGAAGGGGTGGAGCTTCCATGCCCTCTCTGGGCACGCAACACTCCACGTGTCCAGGGACCTCCATGTGTGCAGCTATCTGGAAGCTCATCGAAACACAAAGAGGGGAACGACAGACACTGAGGGTGGAGAGTGGGAGGGAGAGGATCAGAAAAAATAACTATTGGGTACTGTACCCAATAGTACCTGGGTGACGAAATCATCTGCACAACAAATCTCTGTAACACGAGTTTACCTATATAGCAAACCTGCACATGTACCCCTGAACCTAAAATAAAAGTTAAAAAAACAAAACAAAACACTGTCTTTTTGGGATTTTATGGAGGTTTCATTACACTGACATAATTGATGACATCATTGGCCATTGGTGGTCAACTCAACCTTCGGGCCCCTCTTCCTTCTCAGGAGGTGGTGGGGTGGGGCTGAAAGTTCCAACTCTCTCATCACCAGATTGGTTCCCCTGGCAACCAGCGCCATCCTGAGGCCACCCTGGATCCCCACCCCGACCGACCCCAGCCACTAGTCATCTCATTAGCATACAAATGACACTTATCACTTTGGAAATTCCGAGCGTTTTGGGAACCGTGCCTAAACCAGGATAAAGACCAAGTACATTATTTCTTATTATAAATCACTATATCTCAGGAAGCGATTTGCAGAGGAGGAAAGTGAGGCCAAGAGAGTCAAAGTGTCTTAGCCAGGGCTTCCCGGGTAGACTGAATCCAGCTCTCCCTACTCCGCATCCAGGGCTCTTGCCACATAGCAAGGCCCCTGAAGAGCATGCTGAGGTGGTCAGGCTGACCTGAGCCCAGCAGCCTGCCCCAGCCTGCCCCACCTGTCCTGCCTGGACCCTGCTGTGGGCTTCCTGGTCCTGGCCACACTAATGGACTTTCTGCTCCCACCAGCTCTTCGTGATCGACAATGGCGCGGATGACTGGCGGATAGCCATGACCTACGAGCGCATCCTCTACATCAGCCTGGAGATGCTGGTGTGCGCCATCCACCCCATTCCTGGCGAGTACAAGTTCTTCTGGACGGCACGCCTGGCCTTCTCCTATACACCCTCCCGGGCGGAGGCCGATGTGGACATCATCCTGTCTATCCCCATGTTCCTGCGCCTGTACCTGATTGCCCGAGTCATGCTGCTGCACAGCAAGCTCTTCACCGATGCCTCGTCCCGCAGCATCGGGGCCCTCAACAAGATCAACTTCAACACCCGCTTTGTTATGAAGACACTCATGACCATCTGCCCTGGCACTGTGCTGCTCGTGTTCAGCATCTCTCTGTGGATCATTGCTGCCTGGACCGTCCGTGTCTGTGAAAGGTATTCCACATGGGGCTTTCTGAGTACAGAGCCTGTGCTGGGACAGGGAAGGGAGGAGGAGTAGGGGTGCCAGGAAGTATGTGGTCTGATGGAGGAGACAGGCATGTACCCAGACACCTGAAAGGAGACAATGGGAAAGAGGGGAGTGCTGAGTTGGGGTTCAGTATGAGCTAGAATTGCAGCATTGGAACCAAGGTAAGGTGGGAAAAAGGCACAGAATTTTCCTGATTTTCTGTTCCTTCTTTGCAAACCAATATATCAAAGCATTCTGGTTACATCAGTAACTCACATATAACACATTGCAACTTATTCCTCTTGGGTATTAATAATGCTTATTAGCATTTTAAAGGCTCTGAGAAGTCCTGAAGTAATGAAACCATTTATTTTTGTTTGGTTCAGCCTTTCTTAATTGTATTTGCCTGCAAATCCTTTTTATTATAAAGCACTATTGGTACCTTGCTACTCAAAGTTTGGTTCACAGACCAGCAGCACTGGCATCACTGGGAACTTGTTAGAATTCCCAGAATCTCAGGCCTTAGCCCAGAATGAATGAATCAGAATTTGCATTTAACAAGGTCACCTGGTGATTCATATGCACCTTAGTTTGAGAAGCACTGTACTGATGGAATATACTTTGGGAAATATTGTTTTAGGAGGCTGGTGGTTGGGAGTCATTCAGAGAAGCTACTCATGGGAAAGAAGGGAGATGTGGCCTGACAGAGATCCAGGGCTGTAGAACAAAATGCCAACTCCTTGGAACAGCCATCAACAAGGCTCAAGGGCAGGACTGAAGCCACCTCCTTCCACCACCCTCGAGCTGCCTTTAATGACTCTTCTCCTTGCAAGGGGTCCTGGATTTTCATTTTATTTATTTATTTATTTACTTATTTATTTATTTATTTATTTATTTATTTATTTATTTATCTGAGATGGAGTCTCGCTCTCTCGCCCAGGCTGGAGTGCAGTGGCATAGTCTCTGCTCACTGCAACCTCTGCCTCCTGTGTTCAAGCAATTCTCCTGCCTCAGCCTCCCATGTAGCTGAGATTACAGGCATGCGCCACCATACCAGGCTAATTTTTGTGTTTTTAGTAGAGATGGGGTTTCACCATGTTGGCCAGGCTGGTCTTGAACTCCTGGCTTCAAGTGATCCTCCTACCTTGGCCTCCCAAAATTCTGGGATTACAGGCGTGAGCCACTGCACCAAGCCCTGGATATTCATTTTAATCTATTTGACATGTGGAGTCTAAATCTAGGTTAGAAACCGTGATTCTGCTCCTAAGTAGCTGTGAGACCTAGGGCAAGTTACTAAACCTCTCTGGGCTACAGTTTCCTCATTTTAAAATGAGGATCACTTGAGATAGAATGAAGCTATGTTTGCTTGAGATAGATTATTTTTATTATGTTGGGAGGTATGGTGAAGCATCCTGTGTAATTTACACAAATCCTGGTAGTCACCCTTAATTTGTCAACACTTACGATTATATTGCCAAATCTTCCATGCACCAGTGTCCTAGCAGAGATCAAACAAGACAAAGAATTCTGGAGAGGAGTTAGCCTTAACACACCCTACATGGGTGCCTTGAATCGTATCTCCTACCTATTTTTGAGACATTCTGTTTGCAGACATTTCTTTCAGCGTTTTGGCCAACAGACACACGGTCAAACTGAGAGGGCATTCTGCTGCCGCAGAACAAGGGTTCAGGCTCCAGGATGCAGGTTCAGGTTCTGAGAGCCAGTGCAGTGTTGGAAGACCTTTCTCACACACAGAGCCCCAGGGACACACCATGCTCACCTATTCAGAACCTCGCCATTACTCAGCAGCTGACATTGCAACATCTGCTCTGAGTGGGACCACACTGCACAGGGCTTCATGAGCCTTCTCCGGTAAGCAGACACTCTTCCCCCAATGGAGAAAGCATGTGCTTGGGTTCCGACCCCAAACTCTTCATGGTACTGTTAGCTGAGCAACATTGTGCTGGTCGCTTCACCTCTCTGGACCTCAATTTTCTTATCTGAAAGCTGGACACAGGATTTATTGTTAGAGTCAAACAAGGTGTATATATGCACTATGTACTGCAATCCAATGATGGTGAAAGTTAATAATAATAGTACAGATCCCTTGATAACTCTTGGGAATTTTGTGCTGCCTTCTTTTAATTAGAACAGCCCAACTTGTACCATACATGGGCCTATACTCTTCCTGTTTTCCTTTCTAAATGATGGAAGCCATGTTGTCTATTAATATAGTAATTGAATTTGCGTAGCCCTTTAAGCTATTTGAAGTCTTTCACTTCCTCAGATGCTCTCTGGCATGTATTTCAGATGGCTGAACATGCAACAAAGTACCTGCAAGTGAGTTTCATAGTTTATTGAACCTATCACAAGAAGGGGTGACTATTTTTCACTGGAAAATAAGCTTGTTTTAAAGAATGTAGTTTGCAAAGTACTTAGATGATGCACCTTATTTGATATTGCATGGCCTTCCATAGCTTCCAAGCTGAGGCTGGGTTAGTCTGGTCCCTGGTGGGCCACTGGGTCTCTCTCTCTCTCTCTGCAGACATGGGTCACAAGCCCCCGCTAAGACCAAGGCACAGAGGAACAATGAGCAAATCGGAAATTCTCTGAAAGTTCCCTTCTCTTGCGAAAAGGCCATTTGACCAAAGACTTAGGTATAACATGAGGTGTATTAAAGCATGGTGGATGTTATTGTTGCACCCCTGTGCTAGTTCTGTGTAAAATCCATATGTCATCCCAGCTTGCCCTCACAATAGATCTATGAGAGAGGTACTTTGCCTGAGGGAAGGAGAGCCCGGGTCCTGGAGGGGCATCTGGGTGAAGCAACATGTCATCCACTACATGGATGTGTTTGAATTGGACATGAAGGCTCATGGGAGAGTTGAGGAAACTGATAGAAAGTAACTGGCCCGAGGTCACAGAGCTATTAATAGTAAGCGTGGAGCCAAAATCTGAACTGGTTTCTGACTCTGAACTTCCATGTGTGTGTCACCAACCCAGGCTGAATCCTGCACATACGAGGAAATCTTGGCCTCTACTCTACTGGCAACTTTCCCAATCTCAGAGTCTTAAGGCCACTGAGACTGACATGTGAATCCCAGTCTTACTGTTTTCTCTGCCTCTGCTGCCTATGGTCTTGACCATGTTATCATACTAGCCTCCTGGGCCGCCTTCATGTCCAATTCAAACACATCCATGTAGTGGATGACATGTTGCTTCATGTCAACATGAAGGGGACAGATGCCCCCTCCAGGACCCGGGCTCTCCTTCCCTTAGCTGGGGTTGTGACTGAGTCCCTCTCTTCAGGTCAAACCCCTTGCCTGGGGGCAGCAAGCTCCCGAGGGGATTTGTCAGTGTGGGAGTTCAAAGGCCTAACCCCGTTTGCTTCTAGTAGGACACTCAGCCAGGCTCCAGGGTCCCTAAGGGATCGCCTAAGGCCTCTGTTACCACTGCATCCGGGAACTTCCTCTATACCCCAGAGGTATTGATCCTGAGAGCAGCCCCAGTAAAACTCCCACCCCCAAATCTCAGCATCTCACAGACTGTTTCCCAGGAATCTGCTCTGTTAATATATTGTTTCCTAAACAGGCAAAGCACTTCTCTTACCAAGACTAAGCACTATTTTTAGAATCAAGCTTAAATGATCATTGTGTTTCCCAATGTCAAATAATAAGTAAGATTGGCAGAGGCCTTCAGCCAGGACTTATTCAGCCAGAGACTGGACAGAAGCTGGAAGCAGGGGAAGCTTTGGGGAACTGAAGTGTCAGACCAGGGTAGTGTGGACAGGATGCCTTGATCTCTCTCAGCCTGATCTAATGATGATTCTATCACCTTAGGCATCAGAGAGGGTAAGTGACTTGCCCAGGGTCACACAGCAGCATGACAGGTTCTAGAAAAATCCACAGCTGCTGATGCCCAGAGCCTGTTCACATTCCAGGTAGCTTTCATCAGCCTGGACTTATCTCTAGTTGTATACACACACTTCTGAAGTTGCTATGGAAATCTCTCTACAGCAAGATGTATTTTAAAAGACAGTTCTCATATCTTGGGTTGGTTTTTATGTGACAACAAAGGTTTTTCATATTTCCTCCTCCCAAGGAGAGAAAGTGGGATCATAATTACGCAGAACAGCCGTGCCATGGGGAGGGCAGCGCCTGGTTGCTGGGAGGGCAGTGACAACAGTGGGCTTGTTTTCCTTGGCCCCCAGAGAGGCATTACATCATGGGTTCCGAGGCCTGACAGTTGTGGCACTCTGCATTCTCTGGGATTCTCCTGGCTGCCTGCCCACCTCCCTCAGGGAGGAACCTCCTGATTTTACACTGTCAAGTGCCAAGCAGCTTTACTGGTGGAGAGACCATCTGAGGCCCCGGGTCCTCGCTGCCGCAGCAGGTTGGAGAGCCAGCCTTCCTAGCGTGCCTTGAGCAGTGGCCTGCCAGCTCACCTTTGTATGTTTATCTCCTTGGGAGGAGCAACAAGGCCTCCCATAACATTGATGAAGTGGGGTGAGCCTTGCTGTCACAGCCATGCTTTATAAATGACCTTACTGTCCTCTTGAGTGGATTCCCTTCGGACCCTTTGGACCCTTCACTTTGGTCCCTCCTGAGGCTCCAAATTCTGCAACAGGCTGTCTCAGTGTCCCAGGCCTTCCAGTCTGTCAACAGGTTTTTTATTTTGCTGGTTAACTTTTGGCATACTGATATTTTAATGAGAAATTTTATTCTGGAGATCTGGCTCCTAAAGCAGGAGAAAAACAATTTGTGGCCCGTTCTTTCTCTCATTAAGAGAGCCACCACTCCCATTGTAAGGAGATAAAAAGAGGCTTCCTTGCTGTACTCTCTTCTGCCCCTGCCTCAGACACCCAGGCCTGCACTTGCCAGCAGCAGGAAGCAAGACCACAGCTCCCTCCTCCTCCCATCTCCTTCCCACAACCTCCTACCCCCTCCAAGAAGGGGTACTTCCACTCCAAGAAAACAGTAGGAATGGCCAGGCTCGGTGGCTCACGCCTGTAATCCCAGCACTTTGGGAGGCCGAGGCGGGCGGATCACGAGGTCAGGAGATCGAGACCATGCTGGCTAACACAGTGAAACCCCCGTCTCTACTAAAAATACAAAAAAATTAGCCGGGCGTGGTGGCACACACCTGTAGTCCCAGCTACTCGGGAGGCTGGGACAGGAGAATGGCGTGAACCCGGGAGGCGGAGCTTGCAGTGAGCCGAGATCACGCCACTGCACTCCAGCCTGGGTGACAGAGCCAGACTCCATCTCAAAAAAAAAAACAAACCCCAAAACAAAACAGTAGGAAAGTGGTCATTACAGGGATGAAGCACCCTACATGGGGTTGATGGAAGCCTGCAAGCTAAACCCTGTAGGCTGAGCAGAACTGAGCAGAGCCTGGGAACAGTGGGGCCAGGCACTGTGGTTCCTCATGGACTGCTTTGGTTTGAGTTATAACCTCCAATGTGGGGCACACGCACAGTGATCCATGGGACTATTGGGAGAAATGATCAGAACTTCTACATATATATATATATATATATATATATATATATATATATATATATAGAGCCTGGCTAGTATTTAATAAATGGATAGAGAGCAATACATGTCTGTAATTTATAATAAATATATGTATAATGGAGGAGGGCATGCTCAAAAAATTTTTAATTGGTAGGAGCCCATGATTGCAAACCACTGGTTTATGATATCAGAGGACTAGTTAGAGAGGATAGGAAAGTAGCCTACCACATGGGATGAAGCCTGCTAGACCCAGGAACCCTGCCCTCTAGCTGGAGAAGTGAGAAGTTAGCCTCCTGTAGGGAAGGAGCAGCCTGTAGCGATCCCCTTCTGGTGCCAGGCCGGGAGATGGATGGCTGGGGAGGGGGAAGGTGGGGAGGCGACAGGGATCCTGCTGGAGGCCTTTGAGAAAAACCTGCAGCATTAAGGAAGAGGAAAATAATCCTGAAGATTCCTGAAAAATGTTTAATTATGAAAAACAAAAAGCAACATTAGAAGAGTCTTGGGTGGCCAGGCACAGTGGCTCACGCCTGTAATCCCAACACTTTGGGAGGTCAAAGCAGGCGGATCGCTTGAGGTCAGGAGTTTGAGACCAGCCTGACCAACACAGCAAAAACCCATCTCTGCCAAAAAAAAAAAAAAAAAAAAATAGCCGGGAGTGGTGGTGCATCTGTAGACTCAGGAGGCTGAGGTAGGGGGATCACCTAACCTGGGAGGTCAAGAGTGCAGCGAGCAGAGATTGCGCCACGGCACTCCAGCCTGGGCGACAGAGTGAGACCCTGTCTCAAAAAAAAAAAAAAAAAGGAAAAAGAAAGAAGAGTCTTGGGCATCTCTAATAGGGTGCCAGAATATATATGATCCTTATGATAGAGAAGAGTGGGCAGATGTGAAATGAAAATGTATCTGGTTCACATAAGCACAGAGTTCCAGAAAACTAAAATTGTTTTAGCAAAATGAAAATCCACATTGATGGCACTACATTTTTAAAAATGTGGAATGTGGAGACAAACTTAAAAAATTTAAAGCTCTCTCAGAATGCAGAAGAGATAAGAGAAAGGATGAATAGGACAGAACTGGAGGCTACAGGATCCAGGTGAAGTCTAAGAATTAGAGTTATTTCAGAGGAAGAAATGATAATAATTTGGATACAAGCATAATCAGAAATATACACAAAGTAAACATTTTCAGAATTGGCCTAGGTAAGGGGATGTTGTTTGTGGGGATGGTAGATCAGAGTAGGCAGATCGAAACGGATTCCTCTTTTCCAGTTAGAATGTGGGGGACAGGAGGAGCCACCCCTAGACATACCCCAATACATTCTTTTTCTGGAAAATTTATTGAATCATAAGGTGAAACAATCCTAGAGGCACACAGGCATCCCAGAGCTGACTCTCCCTCAGGAACCCTAAATTCAGAGTCATTAGAACAGTTCCACAGTATTTTAAATTTGGATCCACCCTGTCATTTGAATGAGGCAACCAAAGGGGAACAAAAGTCATTCTTGGAGTTTTCTGGGCTCAGAAGGTAAACCACCTACACTTTTGGGGGGAACTCGTTTGCCAGTTGACCAAAGACTGAATCACAATTAAGATCTTAATAATGAAATGTTGTAAAGAAAGGTAGACATTGGTTCACACAGGCAAACATGAAATCAAGACTAAACTTAACGCGTGGTCGCAAAACTCCAAATTCTAATGTCAAAGAAAAAGTAGATTCTGGAAAGAGTAGATGTATGAAATTAAAGCAATAATTCAATAATAATTAGAGGGTTGCAAATCCTCAGATTAAAAATTTGAGAGGAGAAGGCTAGAAGGGATTAGTAAAAGCATGCCAGATGCGTTGTCTTATGTAGAGGAGAATTTTTAAATAAAGCCCTATTACTCAGTTTTAGCAATCAGAGAAATATTTTTTTTTAAACCTAAAGGAACCACAGGCAAAATTTTATGAGTATAACAAGAATAACAATAGCATCAGCCGTATATTGTTTCACTTAATCCATACCATAATTCTATGAGATTGTATCTGCATTCTGTATATGAGGATGTTGAGACACAGAGAGGTTGAGCGATGTGCCTCAGGCCACAGAGCCAGCAGACTTGAGACTCCAACACCAGCCTGAGAGCCTTTTCCCTACCCTGAAAACATATACCTCCCATGCCACATCAGAGCCCACATAGCTAAGACAGAAAAAATAAAGGAAGCAGGAAGGAAGAATTTCAATACAAAGTATGAAAGAAGATCAGAGAAAAACAAACTTAAAATTTATAACAATCAACGTAATTGTGTTTACCTCCTTGTTAAAAGTAAATGTCTCTTAGATGAGATTTAAAAGCAAAATTTAATTGCATGCAATTTACAAAAGAAGTACCTAGAACAGAAGGACCCAAAAATAAATGAAGAGCAAAGATTTATTAGGTAAGTACAAATCAGATGGCAAATGAATAGAAATTCTCATTTTAAACCAAAATGAATTCAAAACAGAAATCATTAAATTGTCCAAAAGAACCATTTAATATGGATAAAAGTGCTATATACAGTAAAACTGTGAATTTTATACAAAAAATGAGATTGATAATCTGAATTTTTAAATGTTTAAATTAATTGAGCACTTTGTAGCCTATAAACAAACATCTTCTTTTTAAGCATCCAGGGAACACTTTAAAAAATTGATCAACTTCTTGGTCACACATTTCAAAACATCAGAAAAGTTGCTCGGGCTGTATTCTCTGACCACAAGCCTATAAAACTCCAATTAAAGGACAACTTTTTGGTGGGACTTTTAAAGCAATCTCCTCAATTACAACAGAGAATTCAAAACTACCGTTAAAGGCTATTAGAAAATTACAACAACGATGACCCTGTACGTAAAAACTCAGGATGTGACCAAAGGTGTACTCAGATGAAAAACATCCTTGAAGTTTTTCAGGCACAATGGTGTGCACTGATAGCCCCAGCTACTTGGGAGGCTGAGGTGGGAGGATCACTTGAGCCTAGGAGTTCGAGCCAGTAGTGGACTATGATTGTGCTTGTGGATAGCCACTGCCTCAGCCTGGGCAACATAGGGAGACCCCATTTTTAATAACAAAAACAGAAAAAAATGAACAGAGAAAATAACTGAATCCATTAGAAGAACAAAACAAACCTCAGGAGGGAAGATTAAGTTTATAACAAAGGCAAAGATAGGAATTAATGAATTTAAAAACCAGAAAAACATAATTTATAAATCCAAAAGATACCAACTTCTAAAATATAAATTTAATTGAGAAAAAAGAAAACACAAAATTAGAAATTTTAATGGAGAATAACTACTGATTCTTAGGATGTTTTAATAAATAAGTGAGAATAGCTTAACTTTTTTTGAAAGAGAAGACCATTGAGGGGGCTTTCTCTACTAGATATTAAAATGTATTATAAAACTGAAAGTAATTAAGTCCCTCTGGCATTACTGAAAAATCAATAATGACAGATCAATGAAACCTAATGGAAAACACTGAAATAAACCCTACTATGTTAGAACCCAATGTATGAGAAAGAAAACCAACTGGGAAGCAATAGATTATTCAATAAATGGTAATGGGGAAATTGGAAGCTTGGATGAAAAATCAAATTGGAACCCTAGCTCTCACCAGCCACCAAAATAAATTCCAGGTGGATTAAAAAGTCAGATGTAAAAGAAGAAACCATGAGCAAGCTCCAGAAAACAAAGTGAATATTTAATCAGCCCTGAGAGGAGAAAGAACTGTTAAGCATAAAATCTCAGAAGAAACATGAAGGAAAAAACTGGTGTGTTTGATTACATCATACACACAATTTTAGATTTCAGCCCCTCAAAAAATATGAACTTATTTAAAGAGCAAATGTTATGCTAGAAAAAGTATTTGCAGCAAACATGACAAGAGGTAAATATCCCTATTATACAAAGCAGTCTTAGAAACTAATCAGAAGAACTTATCTCCCCAGTGAAAAAAATAGGCTGAAGATAAGGCCAGCTACAAAGGAAGAAATACAAAAAGCCAATAAAATAAAACACACAACACATATTCAGTCCCTCTAATCAAAGAACTGCAAATTATAACTACAAGGAGAATTACTTTTTCCCCTCTGGAGTTGACAAAATTTTAAATAAATATAACTCAGTGCTGGAGAATCTTCTTATTGTTGGCGGTGGGCGGGGATGAGGTTGTCTTACGCTGAGGGCAAGAAGGAAATTAGACCATCTTTCTGGAAAACAATTTAACAATTTGTCACAGGAGCCTTGAGTTTGTAACTTTGATCCAGGAATTCTCTTTCTAGGAAGCTATTTTAATAGAATAATCAATTTACATCAAACCTCTTCTGCATGGTGCAGTTTATAATAGAAAAGAATGAGAAACCAAGTAAACATCTAGGATTTCAATGGCTAAACAAGTATGGCGCATCCATATGATGGGTAGTTAGCAAGAATTTTAAAAAATCAAATCAACGTGTTTGTTTTCGTTTTTGTTTGTTTGTTTGTTTGTTACTTCGTTGTTTGTTTTTGATGCGGAGTCTCATTCTGTCGCCCGGGCTGGAGTGCAGTGGCGCCATCTCGGCTCACTGCAGCCACCACCTCCCGGGTTCAAGCAATTATCTTGCCTCAGCCTCCCGAGTAGCTGAAATTACAGGCACCTGCCACAACGCCTGGCTAAGTTTTTGTATTTTTAGTAGAGACGGAGTTTCTCCATATTGGCCAGGCTGGTCTTGAACTCCTGGCCTCAAGGGATCCACCTGCCTCGGCCTCTCAAAGTGCTGGGATTACAGGCGTGAGCCACCGCGCCCGGCCTAAAAATCAATCTTTTGAAAATTACAGTAAGGTAGGAAAATATTCATGATGTAATATTTGAAAAAGGAGCATACAAAATAGCATTATGTAGGATATTACCGATTTATAGATAGATGCAGAAATACTTGGAAAATACATAGAAACATTAAGTTGATTTCTTTGTGTTACATGTAATATTTATTTATTTATGAGATAGAGTCTCGCTCTGTCATCCGGGCTGTAGTGCAGTGGCGCAATCTTGGCTCACTGCAACCTCTGCCTCCTGGGTTCAAACTATTCTCATGCCTCACCCTCCTGAGTAGCTGGGATTACAGGCGTGCGCCACCATGCCCGGCTAATTTTTGTATTTTTAGTAGAGATGGGTTTTCGCCATGTTGGCCTGGCTGGTGGTCTGCAGCTCCCGGTCTCAGGTGATCCGCCCGCCTCAGCTTCCCAAGGTGTACATGTGATTTTCATACATGTAAACATTAAGTTGATTTCTTATGACGTTACATGTGATTTTTAAATTACTTTTTATTGTATTTTCAACAATGAGAATGAATATACATATATAAATTTTTAATGGAAAGAGGTAGCATTTGTTTTTACACACTTGACGAAGCCCCTCATCTTCCATAGGAACTCATGTTTTACATCAACGCGGGGTGGAAAGTAAAGCTGAATGGCTCCGTTTTTACATATAATTTTCTCTAACAAGCGCAATGCAAGTTCCGTCTTGAAGGGCTCTCTTCCGACCCGTCGGCCAGTGGCCTTGGTGGACAGGGCCGCGGGGCGCCTTTGCGGGGCCGGAGTGCTTCTTCGCGGGCGCGCGCCTCCCTTGGAGCCCCTCTGCAGCCGGCCGCTTATGGGAGCGCCCGAGCCGGCGTGCGGGCAGGTGGAGCTCCACAGGGGACGTGTGATCGAGGCAGGCTCCACTGGCTCTTCAGTAGCCTCCCGGGCGTCCCCGCGGTGTTGCGGGGTCCGGTGGGGAGAGGCCGCGAGTCCGCGGGTGGTTCCCGCGCGGCCAGGCGGTCGTGGAGAGGCCGGGGCCCGGGAGAGGCCGAGGCTCGCTCCGCCAGGGGGCGCAGGGAGGGCCAGGTGGGCGGTGTCCCCACCTGCAGGGACTCGCTGTGGAGGAGCAGAGCGTTCAGGTTCCCTCTCGCTGTGGCGACAGCCGGAGCGGCTTCAGGGCCGGGCCGGCGGCTCCAGGGCTGCTGCTAGCTCCTGGCTCCTGTCTCGAGTGGGATCCCGTTCTGATTTCACCTGCGTGATTCACAGTCTCCAGTCCCACTCCGCGGCCGCTTTCTCGTTCTGTGATCTCGTATTCAGCCGTTCTTTCCTCTTCCTCATTGGCAGTATTTTTGTGCCCTTTGACACTTAAACTGCTCATTCGTGGCTAGTTTTTTCGTACTTTTATATTAAATAATTATACATGACTTAGCTATTATAAGTAATGGCTGATATCTCTTAGAAAGGAGAATCAAGAAATAGGGAAATTATTAGCCAGCGTGGTGGCGCGCACCTGTAATCCCAGCTACTCGGGAGACTGAGGCAGGAGAATCGCTTGAACCTGAGAGGCGGAGGTTGCAGTGAGTCAAGATCGCACCATTGCACTCCAGCTTGGGAGACAGAGTGAGACTCCGTCTCAAAAAGAAAGAAAGAAGGAAAAGAAAGAGAGGAGAAAGAAAGTGGGAGAGAGAGAAAATAAAATAAAAAAGAAACTGGTAAAGCAAGGAAAATTTCCATAAAATTTGCATTCTGAAGCACTAAGTTTGGGACTGTGGGTGCAAAGTGAAATCCATATTGCATTGAGAAACCATTCCATTTTTTCAGTCAAGTCAACCCCCAAATTATTCCAAATTATTTGCTGCGTTACACCAAACCTGGGTTTCCCTTCACTCTCTTCTGCTGGGAAGTCACCAGTGTCTTTTGTCTCCAGGATTTTTGCCTTAGGGAGACCCAGTTAAATGCCAGGATTCCTTCTTTAACTGGGGAGGACTATCTGACCTTTGTCACTGGAATGAATTCCTTCCCAAGTCTGCCAAAGATGGTACACAGTGACAGTTAGTGCCATGCTGGGTGTGTAGGAGAGAAGTGACTTCCTTTCCTACAGCGGATGCCTAAGGGCATGGGGCTTCATTCTCACCCGCTCCCCCACCCACCTCCTTGGAGGGGCTGAGGTAAGGAAAAGGAAGGGGTTCCTGTAAGTGACGTCAGCCACATCTATTTGTGGGCTGACATTAGTCAAGCAGGAAATCCATATTCTGTCAGCTTTTCCATCCTTCAACTTTGGGGTTGTTTTGTTTGCCCCTCGTGATCCCATTGTGCCCTACATTTCCGGTGCAGACCCCTCCCTCAAAGGACGGGCACCTCAGCTCCACAGGGCCCCTTCTCCATGAGTTTGGTGTCCTAGGCTGGCTCTCAGGAGCGCAGCTATTCAACCCCCCTGTGTTTCCCCTGCCCTCCACTGCCAGCTTGGGGCCCCCGCGCCAGGCTGGGGTAAAGCCCTGCATTCCTGGCTCACATAGCACAGCTGCTAGAAGGGTTTTTAAAAATGTGATTTTTTTTGGCCGGGCATGGTGGCTCACACCTGTAATCCCAGCACTTTGGGAGGCCAAGGTGGGCGGATCACCTGAGGTCAGGAGTTCCATACCACCCTGGCCAACATGGCGAAACGCTGTCTCTATTAAAAATACAAAAATTAGCCCAGTGTGGTGGTGAGCGCCTGTAATCCCAGCTACTCACGAGGCCGAGGCAAGAGAATCGCTTGAACTCAGGAGGTGGAGGATGCAGTGAGCCGAGATCACACCATTGCACACCAGCCTGGGCGACAGAGCAAGACTCCATCTCAAAAACAAAAACAAAAACAGAACGATGTTCTCCTTCCATTTAATACAGACTCCTCTGTTCCCTGAGACTTGGCCCCAGTCCCCCAGAGGCTGAGCTGAGAGGGAATATGGGTGAGACATGCCATATTCCTTGAGTACCCCACCTCATTCCATTCGGTCTGGATGCCTGCTTGCCCCCCACTGCACAGAGAGTTTAAGGGCAGCCAAAGTCCCCTGGCTGCCTTTGAGTAGTGGCCCTGGAAGCCTGCTGGCCCTAACACACCTGGTCATTTTGTTTTCCCAAAAGGCACCTGGGAGCCGCCTGGTAACACAGCCCCTGCGGGCCCTCTCAGACAGGGCCAGACCTGCTGCAACGGGCCCAGATGGGCTCTGACACTCCCACAATAGAGGGGGCACAGAACTTAGTAAAACTCCTTTTAAATATCTTAAACATGTTTCAGCTGAGCCAAGGGGAAAACACCTAGTACACAGTAGCAATCGCACCAGCACAGGATCCATCCTGTGATCAGGACTGCCTGAACTCAGGGTGGAAAAACTCGGTTTGACCCCTGGTTCTACCATTAACCTTGCACTTGTACTTAACCTGACCAGAGTCATGCAGCCTCTTTTGAACACCCTCTGGGACACTACTTTAAAAGACTATCCAATCCATTTGCAGACAGCTCTGGCTTAGAAATCTCTTCCTATTATTGGTTAATATTGGTTAAAACTTGTAGTTTCTGTCTTGGGTCCTAACTCAGTTCTCTGGGTCCGCACAAAAGAAGTTCAAGTACCATAGGCTGGCGGTTAAGCCATTGACCTCTGGGAAGATGTGAGCTTGGAGCCTTGCTTATGCTGTTACTAGCAGGTGACGTTGGGCCAGGAAAGGGGATAATTCACAAAAAGCCCTTAGCACAGTGTAGAACATTTAGCACACGGTGAGTACCCAGTGAAGCAGCCAGGTATTTCTTTTTCTACTGAAGGTCCCTTGAGTATCCAAAGTCAGGTTGAATCTTCTCTGCTCCAACCCAGTGGTCTCCAGTCCCCTCAACCATTGTCACAGGACTTCTGGTCAGACTCCACCCTCTCGCTCACTCTCCTCCCCTGGTCATCAGTGTCCTCATGAAGCGAAGGCCCCAGAACGAACATAGTGCCCCAAGTGTTAGGCATCCTCCCATTTCCTCGGCATTATTTTCCTTTTAATGCAGCCTGAGAGTGGCCCATATTCTTAGGGCAAAGGGCTCCCAGGCATAATGGCCTGGGAATTAGGGAGCGAGACCCAGGGCCCATCTCTGTTTAGATTGGGCACTCTTGACAGTTCCATTCTATAGCCCCATGCTCTATTGTTAGCTTTTCTTCAATACAATTGTAAGGGCCTTGTTTAGCCTGAATCCTGCAGGCAGCAACTTGCACCCTTGTTCCACATGGCCACTACCAGATAAGAGCCACAGCTCAGTAAGGCCAGAGGAGTGGTTCAGCCATGTGGGAACCAGCCAGGACTCAAAGAGACAAGAGGCTCCTGTCCTGTTTCCAGCTTTAGCAAGGGAGTTGAGGGCTGGCCTGAAGTCCGTTTCTCTCTGCCTTAGTTTTCCTGCTGATAAAAGCAATAGTTAGTTTCTCAGGCTCCCGCAGATTTCTCAACAGATTGTTTGAGCACTGAAGTTGAGATCTCTCCTGCTCTCTGGACACATCTCATACTGATTCCCCCCATACCCTATTTCCTGCACAGGTCTGTCCTTTACCTGGACATTCTCCCTCCTCTGCCGTTTCCCTTCATCATGCTTGCTCCCGGAGAATGCAGGCACTCTCACAGGAATGCATCCGTGCATCCCAAGTGGAGCATTGAGCCACGCCTCTCTCTGAGCTGCAGTGCTCTCATGAGAGACTTGCTAAATAATAACACTGTTATGTACAGGTATGGAGCTCTGCTATTCACCAGGCACTGTGCTAGGAATTAAATATATCTTAAAGCATAAAACACACATGATTTTTTCCCTCATGGGCTTACAGTCTACCAGGGAAGACAGGTAACAAGTAAGGAAACAAAAAGTAGATAATTTCAAATCCATGACATATACTGTGAAAGAGGAAAAAAGAAGTTTGCAATGATTCTTTTTTTAAAAAAAAATTTATGGCATTGGATTGGGATCCTACTCATCTGGGGCCTGCTTGGAGGTGTCTCTGGGGAGGTGATGCTTCAGCTGAGGTCTGAAGGATGAGAGGAAATGAGCCCTTCACAGACCAAGAGGGTGAGCCTTCTGAGAAGAATGAGAAGACTGCACCAAGGCCCTGAGCTGGCAAGGAGCCGGGGGGAAGGAGTCACTGGAAGGAGAGTAAACAGATGAAGGGGGGGTGTGGCAGGGACTGAGCCGCAGAAGGGGGCAGGAGGCTGAAAGTGAAGGGCCCTGAGTGCCATGTTGTGGGGTTGAACCTAAGTGCAGTGGAAAGCCTTTAGAGAGTTTTATCTTTTTATTTACTTGTTGTTTCTTCTTCCTCTTCCTCCTCCTCCTCCTCCTCTTCATCGTCGTCTCTTCTTCTTCTTTGCCTTTGCCTTCTTGTTCTTCTTGCTCTTCCTCCTCCTCCCCTCCCCATCCTCCACCTCTTCTTCTCTTCTTCTTCTCCTCCTTCTTCTTCCTCCTCTTCCTCCTCCTCATCTTCCTCTTCCTTCTTCCTTCTTTCCCCCTCCTCCTCCTTCTTCTTCTGTGCCTTCTTCTTCTCCTTTTCCTTCTTCCTCTTCCTCTTCTTCTTCTCCCTTCTCCTTCTCCCTCTCTCCCTCTTTCTTTCTTTCCTTTCTTCCTTCCTTCCTTTCTTCTTTCTTTCTTTTCTTTCTTTCCTTCCTTCCCTCCCTCCCTCCCCCTCCCTCCCTTCTTTCTTTCTCTCTCTCTCTCTTTCTTTCTTTCTTCCTTCCTTTCCTTCCTTTCCTTTCTTCTTCTTTCTTTCTTTCTTCCTTTCTTTCTTCCTTTCTTCCTTCCTTTCTTCCTTTCTTTCTTGTCTCACTTTGTCACCCAGACTGGAATGCAACAGCATGATGACAGCTCACTGCAGCCTTTAACTCCTGGGCTCAAGCAATCTTCCCACTTCAGCCCTCTGAGTAGCTGGGACTACAGGCATAAGCCACCATGCCTGGCTAAATACAAAAATTTTTTGGTGACAGAGTCTCTCTATGTTGCCCAGGCTGGTCTTAAACTCCCAGCCTCAAGAAATACTCCCACTTCAGGTTCCCAAGTATTAGGATTATAGGTGTGAGCCACCATGCCTGGTGCTTTTGAAGGGTTTTAAATAGGAGAGTAATACAATATGGTTGCTTCTAAAAATATTACTTTGGCATCTTTGTGAGTAAATTGGAGGTGGCAAGAAAACTACTAGGAGGACTAAAAAGGCTACTGCAGCAGGCCAGGCAAGAGACAAAAGTGACTTAGAAGGGCGGTGGTGGCGGTGTAGAGTTCTTGAATACATCCCTGCACCATGCCAAGTTTTATATACATCTTCTCCTGTACTGATGTCCCACGCATCAAATCTGTGATCAAACTCATCATGTTGCCCCTAAATTCTCTCTCTGCTTCTCTGTTTGTGTCTTCTTTTTCTCAGGAACTTTACCCGTTAGTATTCGTTTTAGGCTGCAAGTGATAGGAAACCCAAAACAACAATAGCTTAAACAAAACAGAAGTTCTGTCTGACGCCAAAGAAGTCCGGAAAGGTGTCTATAGCAGGTATGCTGCTCTATGGCATCATCAGGGACGCAGGCTCCTTCTCCCTTGTTGCCCTGCCATCGTTGGTACATGGCTTCTTTCTCATACTTCAAGAAAGCTGCTGGAGCTCCAGCCATCCCACCTACCTTTTAGCCGTCAGGAAAGAGAAATGGACAAAATAAGGTTGTTTCTTTCTTGTTAAGGACATTTCCTCGAAGTAACACATGTCACTTTCATTTACATCCGTTGGTCATTCACATGGCGGGAAAATGTAGTCTTTATTATTGGTAATCATTGCTCCTTCCTGGGCGCTCTTACTAATGAAGAAGAGGAGACGTGCTGTTGGGCTACAACCATCTCTCAGGCTCAAATCATTCCCCATCCTTATGCCACTCCCAGCGCCATTTCCAGCCCTCTATTTAGGCACCAAGCTCTATGGTTCTTATTCTGCAGTGTCGCTTAAAGTCATCTCTTCCTGCTACCTCCCTGACACAGATCCCTGTCATCTTACACCAGTTTACAGAAGTAGCTTTTCTGGCTTCCAGTTACCGTTCCTACTATTACCCCTCAAAAACCTTCAGTTGCTCCCTCTAGAAGATTAAGTCCATATTTTTAAATTTAGTGACCAAGGCCCTCCATCATGCAATTCCAGTCAACCCATGATAAAACCAGTTTGGTTCAATTTTAGTAACATCAGCAACAATGGTAATAATGATACTTTGCATTCCTACATGGAAGGTTTTATTGCTCACAGAAGGGACAGCTCATGGCCCCTGGAGTCAGAAACGTGTGCTCATAGCCTGGCTTGACAACGGACCAGCTGTGCGATCCTGGGCAAGTCACCTGCCCTCTATTAAATAAGCACCTGCGACTGGCTGGTTCCTGATAAACCCTGAGCCCTTTCCTTTCCTGGGCCTCTTTCTTGGGATCTGTAGATAGGAAGTAAGCCTGGTCTACCTGCTTCCCAGGGGATTATGAAGTTCAAACAAGAGGAGACCTGAACAGCTGGGGGAAACATAAAACACTGGACATCCTCTTCTGTTTTTCACCACGGCCCTATGAAGTGAGCAGGCAGGACGGGGAACCCACGGTCCCTATTTCGTGGATGAGGATGTGGTGGCTCAAGGAGGCTCATGATCTGCCCTGGCCCTGACTTGTAGGGTAGTGGAGGAGGCCTGGGCCCTTGGGACCCCGATCGCCTGTGGCAGGGCTTTTGGGGTATGTGTTCCACTGGGGAGGTGTGTTACAGAGTGAGGCTGTGTTGAGACAAAAGGAGAAAGAACATAAGACGCAAAGTTTTTCTTTCAGCTTGGGCTGTGCAGTCATTTTCTAATTTCTTTGAGGTCATGCTGTTTGGTACCTAGGAAAGGAATTGTGATTGGTGTTCTAGAAAAACAGCGATTTTTAGTGGGAAGCCACTGCCTATTAGTAAGTACAGGCAGAAGCGGCTCGTTGTCCTTGAATGCCATGATGTCTGTTTTCAAGGGGTGGGGTGGGGTCTGGTGACTGGCTAGACTTTTTTGGAGAAAATGTATGACAAACTTAATAAAGTAAACATCTATGTTGTCAAACTTACTGAGTTAAGTAGATGTGAATATAGTTAACTGAGTAGTAGCTTTATAATTATTTTGTCAAGTTTAACATGTGAAATTGTTCCCACTTAGTTACCAGTATTCTTAAATTGTCTTGTTAATAATTTAAACTGTGCATTTTATTTAGAGAGTAAATATGTCTGGAGGCTTTTCATTATTTCAGAAATTAGAGGATAGATTCCTGAGGTGCCCGGCCTGTCCCTGAGGCCACGTGATGCAGAACTGGAGGCAGGTGAGTCTGAGCCGGGTGCTCGGAGCCTAGTCAAGGGTGACCACAGGCCGAGGGAGGAGAAACTTCTGACATGCAGTGTCCTCATAGGAATGCTTTGTGGTGTTATCTCCATTTCCCTGATGGAAAAACTGAGGCCAAGAGCAGTGGGGTAACTCCCCCACCATAGTGTGGAGTTGCTTAATTGCCTCGCCCCCAGCAGGGGGCATGTCTGTATGATAATGTCTGCTACGGTGCCCAGCCTCTGTAGGAGACTAGGAATTGTTTTTTAATAAATAAGGAGCACTATCTTCGTTCATGGCCATTCATTCTACACAGGTTCTCCTCTGTGGCCCAGCACTCTGTGAAGTAAGCAGGGCAGGAGCAATTTTCCCATTTT
This sequence comes from Pan troglodytes, assembly GCF_028858775.2. NCBI lineage: Eukaryota > Metazoa > Chordata > Mammalia > Primates > Hominidae > Pan > Pan troglodytes. The sequence continues at coordinate 94,442,499 of NC_072398.2, forward strand.
AGAAATTAGGAAATGGAGGCTTTGGGAGGTAAGCGAGCCAGGGTCTCACTGCTGGCCCAGGGCTGCTGCCCGCAGAGTCCTCCACCTGGAGCACTCCCATTCTCCGAGGTTCCCTTGCCAGCTGGGCATGGCTGTCCAGACTGAACATCACTCCTTCCTTCCTTCATCTGCTCAGTGCTTGAAGATCCCAGAGCCCAAGGTCACTTCAGCTAACAAGCTGATGTCCCTATATTTGGGTGAGCTGATGGTGCTAATGACAGTGTAGATCTTCGTTTTAGAGGATAATTATGTTTTCTGAAAGTCTGTGGAGAATTGTGCCATTGCTTGAGGGATATCTAATAAAAATCACCCACTGGATAAAAGTAGACCAGAGTTCACCTAAGGAATCATCATCGTCATCATTATCATCATCTTCCTTATCAACAGCCTCATCTCTACTCATGACAGATTTGGCCAAAAAGAAAAAAAATAAAGGAGGCCTTTCGAGGACTTAACACCCGGAGGACTTTCCTCCATGCCTCCTCTCTCTGTCTGTCTTCCTAATTTCAGTGAGTCAGTTTTTCCTCCCCATCTGTTTGCTTTCTGGCACTTTACACAACTGTCTGGGCTCTTTCATTTTGCCTTCTGTGGTTGCTCAACTCCATCGTTTCCCTCTCGATGCTTCTCCTTTGTTCCCTGGCAGGCTCCTCTCATCTGCCAGTTTCCAGTCCTATGAAGAGTCAGAGGTGGGTTTTAGTTTTCAGGCAGCATTTTTGTTGCCTGGCAACGTGTAACAAGCATCTTCTGTGGTGGCTGCTTCCCTTAAAACAGAGCCAGGCTGGGGATGCAGTGGACGAAGGAGTCTCTGGGAGCTTCCCTGGGGTCATGGGGAGGAGTTAGGGGAGGGGGACAGACAGACAGGTTGGCTTCCATGGTGACTCTGAGTGTTGCCATTCTTACTCTTTTATAATAGCCTTGGCACTGGCACGCCCTCTCCTGCCCCATTTCAGGCACTCCAGGTGTCCAGTGGTGAAAAGCCTTGGGTTAGGAGCCATCAGAAGTTCTGTGTAACTTGAGAGGCACCTGCTGCAGCTCCCTGAGGCATGGCCAGCCTGGATGAAGGCTGCTAGGTGGTTTCCACTGGTGCTGACTCTTGCTTCATCTTGTCTGCACGGGATGCCACAGGCCTCCTGTCTGGAAAGACACCTGGCTTTTGCCTCTGCAGTCAGCCCAGCTGCTAGTTGTCCCGAGAATGGGAGTGGGAGAGAGAAGGGGGACAGAATGTGATCCAAAAAAACACCTGACTTACAGCTGGAGGGGGCTTTAGAGCTTCTTTAGCCAAATCCTCATATTGTACACACGAGGAAACCAAAGCCCAAAGAAGGGAAGCAACTTGTCCAGACTCACACCGCGAGTTGGGCGGGTCTGAGCTCCCAGCCAAGGGTCTCTCTCCTGGGACTGGACTCTGCCGAGCTCACACATCTGATGCCCTGTGGCTAGAAAGAGGCAGCATGTGGTGAGAAGTACACCAGATGCCCAGTTCTCCGCTTTCTGGCCTCCATTTGCTTATCTAAAAAGAATGAGGTGAACTGGGCTAGAGGGAGCCCCAAGACTCAGTGACTCTGATGGTAAAGCTGACACAGCAGGCAGGCCCCTGCTGCCCAGGCCTTCAGCCATGTGTCCAGGGCTGCTCTCACCGCCCCAGGAAAGCTCAGAAGCTGAGGGGGTCCTGGGCCTCTGAGCTGATGCTCCCCAGGAGAATCCCACTGTATGCAGAGACCCCGAGCACAGCCACGACACTTGTCACCATCAGGCTGATTTAGGGCAAGCCTCCTGGGCATCTGTGTCTTCAAAGATGGTCTCTTAAGACCCTTATCAAGGATCAGGGCTGCAGCTGCCCACTCCCCTACCTAACCAGCTCTCCATCTAGTGTGGGAAATGGGTAAGAAAACATTCTCTGAGAATTACAGCTCCTTAGAGCTGGAAGGGGCCCTAATGCACATGGACCCAGCCCCCCACCCTTCCCAGCTGAAGAGAGGGAGGCCCAGAGCTATGAGAGTTGATGCGAAGGGGGTTTTGCTCTATTCGCTTCAGACCCCACAGGGGAGAAGGCATCTCCAGATGGGTCATCTCTTTATCCTGCTCCTTCCTTTCCTCAAGTAAGAATCTCTCAGTTCAAGAGACAGAGAAAAGGATTGCTGAAGGCAATCTGTCTCTTCATATCTCTTTCATTCTGCTCCTGGGGCCGAGGAAATGGGTGAGGAGGGGTGCAGGAGGCCCTTGGCCTGAGCACCAGGCCTGGAGCCTTCCCTTCCAGCCGCTGCTCTCCAGAGCTTGGGGTGCACCAGCTTCGAGGCTTTAGAAGCTTCTCCAGCAAGAAAGGCCCTTTTGAGGGAAAAGTGTGTGTGACTGGCTGTCTCCATTCCTTTCTCCATATAGTGTTGACCTTCAGAATTAGCTTTATTTCTGACGTGTACCAGAATTTTCAGTTAATCATGTAAACCAAGGCTCAGGTGACTTGGCTGTGGGCAGTTGGGGCCGGACCAGCCCCTGAGAAACTACTCCCATCCCAGACTTCGTGACGCTTCACTTGGCCAGAGCCCACTCCCAGAAAGCAGGGAAATGTGCCTTTCTGCGTAGCCCAGGCCTATGGAAAGAGGCGAGAGGTCAGGGACAGCTGCACTCCCTGGGCAGGCTGCTTGTGGTCCGGGAGCATCCCGTAGTCTCCCCAAGCCCCACGGCCGTGGGGGCCCCGGGTCAGGGCATTATTGTGCATATCCCTGTCCTCAGGCCCCTCATGCTCAGGCCAGACCCTCACCCAGGTGCCCTTGCCCTCAGACTCCTCCCCTTCCAGCCATTGTCTCTGTCTCCATCCCTGTCTCTCTCTTTCTCTATCTTCCTCTCTCTCTGATTCCCTGGGGGCTACTTTGCAACCTCTGCTGAGTCAGAATTCTTCCCACTCGCCCTGACGTCCCAGGCTCCTCCTTGGCACCCTGTCTTCTCTGTGGCAGGGAAAGACGCCCAACCAGAGCTCCCACGTCCTGCCCTGGGAACCCCACTGCTCTGGGAAACAAAAACAAGAAAATTCCTTCCCAGGGTACTTTTTCTGTGCTGTTCCTCTTTGTTCTTGGTCACAGGGTGATTCCCACGTCCTTCCCACACTAACCCTGCCTAGGTGAGGCTGCAGCTTTGTGTGCCTTCCACAACATTTGCTTGCCTGGGGAGCTGCCTGCCTTTAATTATCTTTGGAAAGCATAACTGAGAAGAGCAAGACACCCTTCTTTTCTTTAGGGCTCTTGCCAGGAGCACTGCCTATGCAGCACTTCCCTCCAGGGGGTGCCATTCACATTGAAGTCTTCGTGACTGGCACTCCTTGGAGTTGCACAGTGCACAACCTATGCTGCTGAACAGGGCAGCCCTGGCTCTGTCTTACTCTCCTGGGAAGCATGGCTCATTATAACACAGATCCAGGATGAGATACCTGAGAGAGAGAGAATCCCCACCAGTCTCTCCACTCATCTCACCTCCCTTTTTAGGTCTCCACCTCCTCCAAGGTGTAATATGGTCAAAGACAGGGCTCCTCCAAGGTGCAATATGGTCAAAGACAGAGCTGTGGATGCAGGCAAGTCCAAGCACACACTCGGGCCCTGCCACTCAATTGATGTTTTATTTTGTGCAAGTTTCCTAATCTAGTAATTAATCAAGTGATCCTCCCACCTCAGCCTCCAGAATAGCTGGGACTATAGACACATACCACCATGCCCTGCTAATTTTATTCATTTTTTGTAGAGACAGCATCTCACTATGTTGCCCAGTCTGGTCTTGAAATCCTGGGCTCAAGGGATCCTTCTGTCTCAGCCTCCCAAAGTGCTTGGATTACAGGCGTGAGCCACTGCACCTGGTCTAATTTTCCAATTCAATAAAATAGGAAGTGACAGTTATGAGTCTTGTTTTTTGAGGATTAAATTCAGTAATGCACATAAAGCTTTGGCCCACATGGCACGTGATTGGCACTTGAGAAATGATAGTGATTATTGTTATCTCTTCAAATAAGATTAGCATCCAGTCTTACCTACCACACAGAGATAGCCCCAGAAATAAAATGAAATGAGAAGTAGATCATCTCTAAGATCTTTGAGGAAGTATTTTGCAAGAATCCCAACTACTGTTGTTCTTCTCTCTGTATATAAAAATCGATGAACTGTGAAGCCCCTTTGCTTCCGAGTCACGCTCTGTGACTGATGGCAGATGTCGGGAAAGGCTCAACCAGGAGAGAGAAAGCTTGCAGGCGCGGGCGGCAGACTGAGGGCCCCGGGCGGGTGGAGCTCAATGAAAACCACAGACAGACAGCAGCTGTGAGAGCAAGCAGAGACCCAGAATGGCTTTAAACAGAAAGCAGAGGCCCACAGCAGGGAGTGAGATGAGACCAGGTTTAAACGTCACTTTCCCCTAAGTCCTTGTTCATTCACAGCTTCCTTCAGTAGCTCTGACCAGCTTTCTCAGCACCTGCCGACCGACAAACCAACCAACCAATGGAGGCTGGTGCTGGGGGTGGAGATGGCCAAGAGCCGGTGGTGAGAAGTGAGGGAGAATGGGGAAGAAGGGGCCCCACAGAGGGCACTTGATCCGGGACGGCTTTCCGGAGGAGGTGATTTCCTAGGCCTAAGGGGCCTCCGGGCAGAGGGGCCAGCATGAGGGAAGCTCGGAGGTGGGGGAGCATGGATTGGAGGAGAGAATAAGCAGTTGCTTGCTGGGGTGTCGTAAGATGCCGCAGTGCACTCAACGCTACAGGAGCAGGCAGGGGCCTTTTTCACCAGCCTAAGGATTTTGGAATGACTCTTCTATCAGCCAACAGTTTCCAACCTTGTTTATGTACTTGTTTCTTTGATTCCAGCGATGCAGGAGAGATGATATTCAGACAGCCGACTTCTGCTGTGGGTGTGCCCCAGGTTATAAATCATTTCCATCAGGCTAGCTGGAGTCCCGGCCCTTCCTTTCCACTGAAGAAAGCAAATCAGAGTACCAGATAGCGAGAGTGATATTATCACAGGATAGCCTTGAAACTGCCATAACAAAAAAAATAAATCGTTCACAAATGTCAATCCTTCAACTACTATTAGCCCCAGAGAGACTGTTTGTCTACCCCAGTGTGTCGCGGTGCAGAGGCTGAGAACGTCCCCTCTCCTCTTCCCACACCTAGGAGAGGGGGAGCCACTGGTAGATTGGGAGCAGGGGAGGGTCTGGAGTTTCAGAAAGATTTCCCTGGCTGCAGTGTGGAAGGGGGATTTGAAGGGAAGATGGGACACCAGCTGGGGAGGCTGCTGTAGTAACAGAATGCTGCCCCCACCACCCCTGGGTACAGTGGTGGCTGGGATGAAGAGCAAGGGCAGTTTTGAGAGAGCTAGAGGAGCCAACCTCCACCGGACTGACTCACTGGGTGTGGAGTGATGGGGAGGAAGCTCAGGAACAGTGCCTGGTGTCCTAGTGTGGCTGGCTGGATAGCTGGTGGGACTGCCCACGAATAGGAGGTGCAGGAGGAAGAGGGCCGGGGTTGCAGGGGACCTGGGCAGCAGGGAGAGGGCAGGTAATGAGCAGAGTTGGGGATCAGTTGAGCTTAGTTTACCTGCCACCCCTCCAGAGATGTCCCACGTTGGGGGGACCCATGCACCTACTCCAGATGTTACCCTCCCCACTTTACAGCACAGGATTCTGCCTGGTGACATTTGATGCCATCTGTATCTGGCCACCCAGTGGGTGCAAAATGCAAGTTTGCTGATTAAGCAAAATCAACCTGAAGCAAACAAAGACTGATGTCCCCAAGGGATAGCCAGCTCCTTGGAGGCAGAAACCCTTTCCCTCTAGGGCAGAGCTTCCTCTGTGGGTCCTCACAGGGGAGGGTGGGAGAGAGACTGAACAAGTGAAAGGGAAAACAAGAGAGGAGAGATGAGAGGGAGGTGGAGACAGTGCTTCAAAGGAGAAAAAAAGAAAAAGAAGCATGAAAGAGAAGAAGAAAGAACAGAGAGGGGCAAAGGCAGGAAAAATAGAGGAGAAGGAGGAAGAAGACGGAGGGGTTTGGGGCAAGAGTAGCAGTGCAGGCCAGCTGTGCCTGTGAGTTCACGGGGTTCTGCTTATTAAACCCCAGCACTGGCAACTTTGAGAAGATGCTCAGAGTTCTTTCCCCGCCCTGCTTCTCCCTCCAACTCACCTCAGCCTTCTCCTGAGCCTGCCACTCCACCCGCAGCACTGTCATCCCAACCCATACCTGCTCCTCTGAGATAGCTGGGTGTCCCCTGCGCAGTGGCCCCGTGCCCCAACTTGGCGTCACTTGTCTCCATTGTAACGCGGCCCTTTTTTGCCTTGGTGTTGCTTGGTGTCTGCCTTCTTCCTAGAACTCTAAGTTCCCAAGTAGGCACCAAGCCAGGCACACAGTAGGGGGCTCATTCCTATTGCTGACCAAATGAACTCATTTACTAAGTTCCAAAATTTGTGTCAGGCACTATGCAGAGTTGTATATTTTTCACTAGTCCCGTGCAAGGTTTTACTGCTTCATTTTACAGAAGTGAAGCCCAAGACACAGAGAGGTAAGCGCCTTCCCTAGGCCACACAGCTAACAGGTGGCAGGGCTGGGATCCAAACCCCCGTCTGTTGGACTCTCCGCCCATGCCATCTCTGCCACGCCATCTCCAGATACCGTGGAAGACATGCTTCCCATGGGAACAGTGCTTCTTCCAAGCATATTATTTTTCTCCATTTTCATGCATTTTATTAAACATTTCCAAATCAGGAAACATGGAAATATTTTTTAATAAGAAGAAAGAAAACATTGCAGATTGAGAAACTGACTCAGAAGGATTTGCCAGATGAGCCATCTGGTTTTTAATTTCAAAGAGGTTGACAGTGCTTCCCTCTAAGAAGAAAATGGACTGTAGAAGGAATGGCAGCTGGCTTCCCTCAAATGGTGCATCCATTTGCAAGGTGGAGAAGTTGAGCAAGACCAAGAGACCCAAGAGAAGAGAAACACACTCCAAGAAAAGCTTGGCCAGTGCTGGTGTTGAAGCTTCCCCTCTGAGGCCTGCAGAGGTTGCATCCAGCTGTGTGACACCAGCCAGCTGTCCCACCTCTTCCAGAGTTTCTCAGAAGCTTCTACAGAAAACCACTAATGAAGACAGAGATGCCACCACCTCGGTGAGAAAAAGCCACACCAACCAAACTCTCGTTTTCACAGAGCAAGAACAAGCTGTGGTTGTTTGGCGGCAAGTCGCATTTGTTTGTTGGAGCCGTTGTGCTCTGGTGGTGCTGGTTTTCTCTCCTTTTAAAAATAACTGGAGGCCTTGCACCATGCTGTTAGTTCTTAGGGCTGGAAATAAAAGACTAGATTTAGAGTTGCCTTGGAAAGATCCAGGGCTGTTACCTTGAATTACCTGGTAGAGGAAAACGTCGTTATTTTCCTAAATTCAAAGCCAACTCTTGAAAAATAGGACACAGAGGTGAAGTGGATGGAGGGGTGACTTTATACATGCATGTGGTGTCCTGGGCACGTGGTTTGATAGGCTTGTGATCAGCCCTGTGTCTTCAAAGCCATTTATTTTACATTTTAAGATGTTTATAAGGGAAATTGTTTTTGAGAAAAGAACGAACTATTTTTTTTTTTTTTTTTTTTTGCCTTAATGTGAATTCACCCACTGGCACAAGCAGTAATAGCCCTGAAGTCACCCTAGGCCATTTATTCCTCAGCTGCCTTTGAATTTCAATGGGATTCTTTCACACGCCTCAAGCATTTCTGAAATGCTCCTAAACTAAGGGAGCTCATAATACCCTTAAGAAATGATGATTTCACCCCATTTTCTCCATAAAGCTGGAATCACATGCCCTAGCATGCTGAAGGTACTTGATAATTAGAAGTTGATTATATTGGGGACCTGGACAAAGGCGGAGCTGGGAATGGGAATAAAACCCAGGACTCCATGAAAGTCTCTTTCCTTTCATAATAGCTTCTAATTCAGGCTTCTAATAGCTTCGAATGCCAGTCACATACAGAGCCTCCCGGCCATCACCTACTGGCAGTGGCTGAGCGGGTATTTTGCCAAGCTAGAATGGTTCCTGCCCAGGCACACAGGTGCTGCCTCCACGCCCCACCCTGTGCCCAGCTCACTACAATTGCCATCTTTAGCAGCCAAAAAAATACAGGTTTCAGTCCCAGTCTTTTCGCTTAGTTGCTGTGAGAAGTTAGTTAGGTCAGTTACGCACTGGAGCTTTGCATTGATTCACTGTAAGATCAGGTAACAGCTCTTATCCTGCTGGTCTTGTCCCACTGGCTTGTGAGAAAGACGAAGTGGAGCCATTCATTCATTCATTCATTGGACAAATATTTATCGAGTACTAGGGATACAGCAGTAAACAAAACAGAAAAAGTCCTTTCCTCCATGAACCTTATATTGTAATAGGGGTTGTCAGTCAATAAATACAAAAATAGGCCACATATCTATTATGTCAGGTGGTGATAAGCGCTGTGGAGAAGAATGACTCGGGGGAAGCTGGCCTGCTGGGTGTGGGGCAGTAGTGCACTTGGAGACAGGGTGGGCGGGTAACACCTTACTGAGAAGCTGACATTTGTGCAAAGGCCTGAAATTATCTGGGATAAGAGCCTTCTAAGTAGAGATGTCCCGTGACTTATGATGGGATTACTTCACAATAAACCCACAGTAAGTGGAAAATATCATAAGTTGAAAATGCACTGAACGTACCTAACCTACTGAGCATCATAGCTTAGCCCAGCCTACCTTAAACGTGCTGGCAACACTTATGTCAGCCTGCCGCTGAGCAAAATCACCCGGCAGCACAGTGCCCTGTAGAGGACCTTGTAGAGTACTCATGATCACCTGGTTAACTGCGAGCTGCCCAGCATCAGGAGAGAGAATTGCATCACAGATCCCTAGGAAAAGATCAACATTCAGAATTTGAAGTACGCTTTCCACCGACTGTGTATTGCTTTTGCACCATTGTAAAGTGGCACCATTGTAAGTCAGGGCCATCTCTGAAAAGAACAGCAGGTGAGGGGCTCTGAGGCAGGAGTAAAGCTGGCTGGGTGAAGGAGCTGCAGAAACCCCAGGTGGCAGGGCCAATGGGCGAAGGTGAGATGGGCTCAGAGAGGCCCCCAGGTTGGGGGCCCCAGGGAACTTCGGCTTTTTTTCTGAGGGATACAGGAACTTTTGTCTTACTTTTTTTAGAGGGCCTCTCTGACTGCTGTAACAGGACTAGCCTGAGGCAAGGGTCGCCCAGGCAGAAGCAGGGAGGCCAGTGAGGCAACTACTGCAGTGGTCTGGGTGAGAGGGCGGTGCTGAGCCAGGTGAGAGGGTGGGGCTGGAGCAGGTAAGAGGATGGGACTGGAGCAGGTAAGAGAGTGGGGCTGGTCCAGGTGAGAGGATGGGGCTGGTCCAGGTGAGAGGATGGGGCTGGTCCAGGTGAGAGGGTGGGGCTGGTCCAGGGTGGCCACAGACCAGGGATGACAGGTGCTCCGATTCTGGAGGTATTTTGAAAGCAGAGGTGACAGAATTTGATGGAGATAAGGGGTTTAAGCTGCAAGTCACCATATGAAGAGAAGGGGCTGCAGCCACCCAGAAGAACAGCGAAGATTAAAAGGAGAAGCTGGGAGGAGTTTCTGCTTTCCTACACAGCAGCATCTGCTGCCTGTTCTTTCTCCACATCCGTGCAGCTGCCCTTGTCACTAGGACGAAGCCCCAGGTGGGAGGCTCCTGCAGAGGCTGTGACATACCTCTATCTGTATCACTTGCTGAAGGCTGATGGAGCCCGTGCACATTCACTCCTCACCGCGGCCTCGCGAGGCAGGCAGGACGGCATCATTACACCCTGCTTCCCCGAAGAAGCAGCAGGCCCTGAGTCCGTGGAGTGATCTGCTCAAGGTCACAGAGCCATTTGGCATGAAAGGCAGTCTCTGGGCTCCAGATCTTGTGTTCTTTCTGCTATGCCAAGGCTAACCATAGACACACGAGATGAAAATAGCACTTTTTTTTAGTGCACCTATGTGCCCGGCACTGCTCTAATGATTTTAGACATATCAGCTCCTTTAACCCTCACAGTAACTCTCTGTGAGGTGGTACAAGTATTATCCTCTTTTACAGGTGGGAAGACTGAGGATAAGTTCATGCAGACATTAAGGTGCAAAGCCCGGATTCAAACATAGGTGTTCTGGCCCTGGAACCTGTAGGTTCAGCTATACCCCAGCCAGCTTTGCGGCCTTTCTGCAAGCCAGTGTGTGGGCAGTAGGTGGATGGCGCTGATGCCACGTGTGTGAGACACAGGCAAAGAGCTGGGGTTGGCTGGGTGGGTCAGGATCGGATTTGAAGTGGGTCCTGAAGGGCCAGTTAGAAGGCATCAGGGAGGACAGGGCAGGAGTGACAGGAGCAAGAGAGCCATGTGTGCAAGGCAAGCTTGGAGCACAGCAACCCTGAAGCGGTGGTCAGAGCATGAAGCCAAGGAGGCACAGTCGAAGTGGGAGGAAAGCAGGCCAGTGAGCCGCTGCAGATGCCAGAGGAGGGCAGTGTTCCGAGGAGAGAGGCACCGGTGGGGTCAGAGGCCGCCAGGGGGCCAAGCCAGGTACGTGTTGTTGGCTTCCTCATTGGAGAAATTTGCAAGCACAGGGTTCACAGCTCAGTGGGCAGGTCTGACTGTGTGACTCTGAAGATTGACCGGAAGGCAAGGACGAAGCAGTCCATTTGGCTGCTTTGGAGTTCTGCAGAGGATCTGGCTCAATGCCTGCAAATTTCCAACAAACAAATCAGACCCAGGACAAATGGCTAGAGCCATCATATCATGTAGATCCATGTGAAAAGAATCCTTTTTTTTTTTTTTTTTTTTTTACAAAACTAGTTTTAAAAAGTATTCAAATTCTTTTGGAGAATAAGGAAGAAGAGGCAGTCATTTCACTTTGGCTTATTTCCTGTCACCCTAGTGCTGTAACAGATCACAGCTAGTGTCATGAAGCTGAGTTCTTATTAATAGTGAGAACTGACTCCAAGCTCAAGGAATTTGGCAGCCACTTTGACAAAGGTTTAATCTGCCGAAGAGAACAGCTGAAGTCATTTTAACATGATTCACTGAATTACTGAAGCAAGCCTTACTTTTGTAGAGGGACAGGAAAAGCAGCATGCAGGCCTTAGTCAGTCCACAAGTATTTTAGTGAGCCCCTATTATGTGCTAGACCCTCAGAAGGTACCAAGGAAAGGCTACAGAGAATACTGTAATATAACTTCAGGGTTAGACAAATAGACCAATGGAACAGAATAGAGAACCAAGAAATAGTACCACTTCCACATATAATTTATGAGACAGAGGGAGCATTGAAAGCTAGTGGGAGAAAGGATGGTCTGCACATTAAGTGAAACTGAGATAATTGGTTACCCATGTGAAAAAAATGAAGTTGTATCCCTGCCTCACACCATATGCAAAATCAATTCCAGGCAAATTGAAGACTTAGAAAGGCAACATTTTAAAATATGTAAAAATGTTACAATCTCAGGGAGGGAATGATTTCTGCAAAAACCAAATAACTGCTAATTATAAATTAAAGGATGATAAAGTCACCTACAGTAAAATTTAAAACTTCTATTCATCAAAAATACTGTAGAGAAAAGGCAAGGCACACACTGGAAGAAGATATTTGCAACACACAAACTGACAAAATTCTTATTATCTAGAATATATAAATAACTTTTAGAATCAATGAGAAAAAACAAAAACAAGCCAATAGAAAAGTGGACAAAAGTCATGAATGACACGCCACAGAAGAGAAAGTATGAATGACAAAGAAACATACGAAAGGCTACTTAAGCTTTTATCATGGAAACATAAAGTCAAGTCTTGGTGAGATCCCAATTCACCCACTAGTGTGGCAGAGATTAAAGTCAGACAATGGCAAGTGTTAATGAGGATATGGAGCAACAGGAACTCTTATCCACCTCTGGTGGAAGCCTAATTGGCACTGGCATCTTAGAAAACAACTTGACATTTCCTAATGAAGTGAAATATGTACATATCCTACAAACCAGCAAACCCAGTCTTAGGTATGTGTCCTAGAGAAACTCTTATGCAGTGTACCAGGAGCTATGATTAAGAATGTTTGGGCTGGGTGAGGTGGCTCATGCCTGTAATCCCAACATTTCAGGAGGTCAAGGCAGGAGAATCTCTTGAGCCCAGGAGTTTGAGGCTACAGTAAGCTATGATTGTGCCACTGCAGTCCAGCCTGGGCAACAGAGTAAGACCCTGTCTCTAAAAATATAATAACAATAAGTCAATAAAAAATAATGTTTGTAGCAGTATTTCTCATTAGAGGAAAAACCCATAAGCTATCCCAATGTCCATCAACAGGTGAATGAATAAATAAATCATGCCATATTCATATGATGAAATACAATACAGGAATAAAAATAGACAATAGCTACATATGTCAATATAATATATATGTTGAACAGAAAAGAAGCAATTCATAGAAGAGTTCACTGTATTAGTTATCTGTTGCTACATAACAACTTGCTCCAAAATTTAGCAGCTAAAAACAGCAGACATTTACCATCTCAGGGTTGCTGTGGGTCAGGAATTCAGGTGCAGCTTAAATGGGTACCTCTGCCTCAAGTTCTCTCATGAGATTGTCAGGCTGTCAGCCAGGGCTGTGGTCTCACCTCAAGGCTTGACTTAAAGAACACCTGCTTCTAAGCTACTCATGTGGTGGTTGGCAGGCTGTGTCCCTTGCCATGTGGCACTCCACGGGCTTGCCTCCCGACATGGCCTGTGGATTCTCCCAGGGAGAGTGATCCAAAAGATAACTAGTGAGAGATCACCCAAGACAGAAGCCATGATCTTACCATAACCTAACTTCAGAAATGAAAGTCTATCACTTCTGCCATACTCTATGTGTTAGAAACCAGTTACTGGGTCCAGCCCACACTCAAAAGGAAAGGATTGCAAAAGTGTGTGAAGACCTCAAGAGGAGGGGGGATATCGAGGTCATTTTAGAAGCTTCCTACCATACTCTTGTGGTATGATTTCATCCTTATGAAGGTCGGAAATAGGAAAAATGAAATTACATATTGCTTAGGTAATCCTGCCTACGTGGAAGCACTATGAAGGAAAACGAGGAAATGATAAACATGACATTCAGGGTAATGATGATCCTGGGGTGGGGGGCACTGAGAATGGAGAGAACATACAAGTAGATCCCACAGGTTGGAGCTGGATGGTGAGTTCATGGTGCTTATTTTCTTTCTGTGTTTCTTGATGTCATTTAATGTTGCATGTAGTTTTGTTTTTTCTCTTTGGTTTGGTGTTCTGTTGATATGATCAAAGTTACATGTGCATACACTGTAGAGTCAGTCCTTCCGTGGTATTTGCTGTCTTCCACCAGCTCTTCCCATTTACTGTTCTCCAGAGGCAGCTACTTTTACCTTCTTTTGCTAATTAATTTTAGTATTTACCTCCATATCTGTAAGTAATATGTGTGTATTGCTACCTTTTGATGCTTTGGTTTATTTAGGTATTATCTATTCCCTTCCCACTCTGGGAGATGAAAATTTAGCTCCCTTTCCTCTCCTCCAACTCTTCCTCTCCCTTCATCTTCCTTTTATAATTACATCATAATTTTGGTTAAAGCAGTAATCAGTGTTTACATTACTCAGTCAACACTAATTTGACTCTATTCATAGTTGAGCCTTGTAGTAAAAAATATGATAACTTTTCCCTTCCTGCAGAACTTTTCATTTTTCCTGCAGTTGTTAATGATCGTGTTTGTTTGTTTGCTTAGTTTTCTATGTATTCGTCATTAATTCAAGTGCAAACTCTGGCAGTTGTCTAAACCTCTTTTCAGGATGTTCAGGCACATTAAGTTTCCTGTCAATTTCATCTCCTTGGAAGTGTCTCCCAGAGCCTCTTGACCTGCTCCAGCCTGGACGGGTTGTCCTCCGCGCCTGGTGTGCACCTGTCCTATGAGGACCTCCCTGTACCATCACCCTGAGCTCGTTACCTTTATTCCTTGTCTTCCTCCTTGGTTTACTTCTTTGTTTTGGTGAAGCATACCTCCTGTGTCTTCCTGAGAGAGGGTGCATGGGAGGCAAACCCGTGACAACCTTACATATCTGAAAATGTCTTCATTCCACCCTCAGACTGAACTAATACTTTGGCCAATTCAGATTTCTGGTCTCTGGTTTGGAATTCTGATTTGGAAATAATTTTCCTCCAGAATTTTGAAGGCTTTATTCCATGGCCTTCTAGCTTCCAGTGTTGCTGTCAAAAAGTCCAAAGCTGTTGTAATTTCTGGTTCTTTGTATTTGGCCTCTTTTATACCCTCCCCCCAAACCCCTAAAGCTCTGTAGGATTGTCTCCTTTCCCCTGGTGTTCTGAAATTTCACAATAATGTGCCTTGGGGTGCATCTATTTTCATCCACTGTGCTGGGGACAGTGAGCCTTTGATCTAGAAACTCATGCCCTTAAGTTCTGGGGATTTTTGTTTTTGAATGATTTGTAAAATAATTACCTCTCTCCTTCTTTCTCCTTCTTTTCCCCCCAGTTGTTTCTTTCTGTAACTTCTACTGTTTGAATTGGGAGACTGATTCACTGATTTTCTCATATTTTCTTTCCCTCTCTCTCCTTTGAAGAGATGATGGGGGTCTTGCTCTGTCCCCAGGCTGAAGTGCAGGGGCACAATCATAGCTCACTGCAGCCTCAACCTCCTGGGCACAAGCAATCCTCCTGCCTCAGCCTCCGAGCAGCTGGGGGATACAGGCACACACCACAATGCCTAACTTCATATTTTCTTTCATTTTCATTCTTTGTCTTTTTCTGCTTTTTGGGAGACTTCCTTGATTTATCATCTTCCAGCCCCTCTAGGAAGACTTTTTTCATACAGCATTCCATTCTTGTCTCGTGGGTCCAGTATCTTATTTTCTCTCTCTTACGTTAATTATAGGATTTTTCTTTCAAGAGTTCTCTCTGTGAATGGTCTGTATTTGATCCAGAGTTCCTTCTTTTTGTTTGTTTAATTGACTGGTTTGATCTGTGTCTTTAATGTTAGAGACTCCTGACTGTCTGGGGATTCCTGGTTGCCTGTTTATTTTTAAAAGTAGGAGACTAACAACTTTGAGCTGTAAGGGATTTGAGTGAGCAAAAGTAGACATATGTCTCTACCATCTTTGCCAAGTCATATAGTCTTTTGTATCTCTCATTTATTTCATGTTAAGAAGTGAAAAAAAATCCATAGTCCACACCCTGAAAGATAAATCAGTAACTGTAATAACTACCCTTGAGCTCAAAGAAATATTACATCTTTTCCTCCTCAGCCTTTAAAGAAAAACATGGAGCTACCCCCCCCCCAAATTTTCTATTGCAAAAAATAGCACAAGATTAGTATGTGAGTTTGTGACATGTGTAAACCGCTCTAAAATTGTGAATAGGTTTAGAAACCTTTTCTCCCTCCTCTCTACTCCCACAGTCCTGAATCACCAGCCCAGCCTTCTGGCTCATCACTTCCTGCTTGGTGAGTTGCATGTATGTCTTATCTCCATGACGAAGCTCCAAGCCACTGGAGAGCAGGGTGCATGTCCAATTCATCTCAGCATCTTCCGTAGCCCCCACCAGAGAAGCGATCACTGAAGGCTGACAAACAACGAAGGACACTCTCAAGATCTTCACTCCTCTCCTCAGCACACACAGTTAGCACGCACAGGAGTTTATTATGGTGAATGAAAAAAGAAACTCACAAGAACATAATTTATATGTAATTCCACTTTGATCTCTAATCTCTTTACCTTGGCATCCTCCCACATATGAATAGGATGGTCCATGATCCTAAGGGCAGCCAAACAGCCAGGGAGCACGAGTTTAATCCTCAGGGTTTGCAGGGAAAGGAGGACTGTGGAGACCCACGTGCACAAGAAAATCCATGATGTGCACAGAGGCCAGGCTACAAATTAATCCTAACTTCATGGTTCGGTATTCAAGGCTCCCCATTGCTTCTCCCTGGACACCTGCAAAGCTTCTAGCAGCACTGCTTATCTGGGGCCTGACCCCTTTAGTCAGTCTTTCATGTAGAAGAATCATTTTCAGATACTAAGTATCTCATGTCTTTTCTTTGTCCAAGAACTTACAGTTGATTTCTTTTGTATCTGTATCAAATAGTTCTCCAGCCTAAACTTCAAGACATCTTCATGAATGCCTCACCACTCCACTGCACGTGTAAATCCATGCCCCTGTATTTTTCTGTCTATTGTTTCTCAGACTGATAACACCTGCGCCCTCTCAGCAACAATAATGGCTGACATTTAGTGAGCACTTAATTTGGGTCACTGTGCTGGTATTGCTTGTGGGTTATTTTACTTAATCCTCCCATCATCGGATAAGGAAATTGATTGACAGAGAGGGCACGTCACTTGCCCACAGCCGTGGAGCTACTTAACTCTGGAGCTGGAGCTCCAAGCCAGGCAAGCCCAGCCCAGCCCAAGATCACTGGCTCAGCTCAACTCCTCATTGCTAAACTGCCTCAACCACATTTCTTCAGACCTTACCCAAGACTTATCTTCCAGAAAATGTTTTTCAGAAGAACTGAGGACCCTGGCTGTGACTGTATTACATTTATGTGTTGCAGGCTTGTGGCGTGGAGCTGCCTTTATGTCTTCTCCCTTCTGTGTCCCCTCCCACAGTCACTGAGTCTTGCTGCTTTAGAGAAGCTAAAGTCTGATTTTCCACCACTGCCTCAGCACAGGGCCTGAGGATAGGGTCTGCCACCATCCCTCCAGCCAGAAAGCAACCTGCTGGGAAGGGAGGGGTTGCATTGACCTGAGGGCCTAGCAGGGCAGAGTGAGCAGGCCAGGGAGGCAGCTGCCTTTCCAAGGCCACAGCAGAACTGGGAGGGGGCTGATGCACTGGGTCACGGTCAGGGGTAGACGCAATCCTGGGAATCAGAGTTGGGAGCCACCAGCCTGTGCTACTCAAGGATAGCCAGGGGAGCAAAGGCAGGCCCAGCCCAGGGAAATGAGGCCCACGCAGCCAGCCAGGGGCCCCTAGGGTGGTAACAGAGCATCCCTGGGGAGCAAGTATAGCAGATGGAGTGGGCAGGTAAGGCCATCTCATTAGCAGAGCTTTGGGGAGGGGGTATCTTTTCTTCAGATGTCCCCAGAAGTACCAGACACCCATGTCCTTGTGCAGACAGCCACAAAAAGGCTAATGCTGTGCCACCCACTGGGTCCCCAGTTGCTGGCCAAGGACTCAAGTGGGGCTGGAGAGCCCACCATTGATGTGCTCACGGGAATCTGCTAGGGCCGGGCTCCGGTGGGTGAGAAAGGCTGTGGCCTGCGTCTCTGTCCCAGCTTTGCACACCTGTTTCTTGCCTGGTCACCCCACCTCTGTGTCCTGTCTCTTCAGATACCCTGCTCGCCACCCGCAGACCATTCTTCCCAGCAAGCTGTGTTATCTTGTCATTCCTGTGCTCAAGAACCCAGAACCTCTTCTAAGGCCTCTAAGACAAGATCCAAGCTTCTTCTCCCAGAATTCCAGGCCTTCCTAAATCTGACCCCTGGTCTCTGAAGCCCCCTGGTCACCTGCTACTGGAGCCCAGGTGCTCTCCTCTCACTGAAGCTTCCTCATTATTCCCAAGACACATGCCAGTCACTTTTGCCGCTCTGATGTTGAGTGAAACAGTGAAAGGAGCATGGGCTTTGCTTCCTGTGTGTCCTTAGGCAAGTCACCCAGTGTCTCTGTGCCTCCTGCTGCTTACCTGGGAAATACTTTAAAGACTGTTGTGAGATTAGAATGTTTGCGTACAAAGTGCCAGCCACACAGTAGGTGCTCAATACATGCACAGTATCCGTCATACCATGCTCTTGCTGCTCCCTGACTTGATGGCCCTGTCCCTTTCTGACTGGCTGAGCTCCTGCCTCCTTCCAGGCCCATCTCTAGATGCATCTACACATGCAGCCTGCCCTGCACGCCTCACTTAAGGCGCCAAGGGAAGGAAAAGCAGCATTTGCCTGTCACTCGCTGGGCACAGACCCTGTGGGGGCATGGAGATTCCTGATGACGGCAGCGAATCCTTCCAGGGGGCTTCCTTGTACTAGGCCTGTCCCAGCACATTGTGTGCATTAACTCACGGAAGCCCCAGTGGTAACTGACTTCCATAGATTAAGGTTCCTAAATGGCTTTTCTGCTGTATCCAGCCTAGTAGGTTTGGTCTCCCTGGCCCTTTGTTCTTAGCTTTCCCCATCCAGTGGCCTCCAAGTGGCTAAGAGGAGATTTTATCAAGAAGTGAAGCCCTACAGTATAAAATACAGAGTCTATTGTGTGTTGTTCAGGCTGATCCCATTAGAGAACAGTTTGGAAGAGGACTCACCTTCACCAGCCCTGCCACCCAGCCTGCAACCAGCTCCCTTGCTGCACTTTGTATAAGCCCTGGGCTTTCATTAGGGTTCTCTGCCCAGAGCACCCGTTCCTCTGGGCCTGCCTGGAAAATGCAAGCCTTGCTCCTCTGTGGCACCTCTGTGGACCCTCATGTGTTTGGGTCAAGGTCATTGCCCTCTGCCTGCATCCCCAGGGCACCTTGTCCACCCCCTGATTGCACCCCTCTGCAGATGTCTGCCTCCTTGGCAAACCCCTCTCTTGGGCTGGGTCCCTGAGGGCAGGGGCTGTGTGGTGTTCATTTCTGTATTTCAGTACTTGGCACAGAGCCTGGCATGCAGCAGGTCTTGGTGTTGGGGATGAAGGGAGGGAGGAAGGGGATGGGGTGGAATAGGCATCTGGGCAGAGGAAATGGTGCTGATGTTTCCAGTTGGTTCCTCCCAGGGCGGGGCAGCTACAAGCCCCTGTCTGACTCAGAAAGGGAGGCCTCTGTGGACACCCCAGAGCCCCCTCTAGAGACAGCTCCACGAGAGCCCCAGCCACCACAGCTTCCCTCCAGACCCCCGGGAGATGCCAGTCTTTGAGATGCTTCAACTTTCTTAGAGGAAATCGCTGAATATGTTTGGTAATTTTTTTTGACATTTTCCCTGTTCAGGAGCTTGTGATTTCAGATTAATCACATCCACACACATTTAGACTGTCGGCTTGGAAGGGAAAATTTGAATTTTATTACTGCATGATTTCATCCAAAGCTATCTTACCAACACTAAAAGGATGTCTACAATGAGGTGCAAATCATGACAAAACATTTTATCTCTGGGACCAAGCTCATGGCGGGAGGCCAACGGGACGGGGGGCTGCAGGTGGGACCTGGGTGGGCACAGTTGCAGCCCCTTCAGTAGCCTAAAGAGATCTGTGTGAGCCACCGTCACTGCTGCCTCTTCCTCAGCAAAATATCTCATTTCCTTCCCCCCTCTAGGTTTGCCCACAGCCCTTACTCCCAGGAATGGCTGTTCATCGACTAACTCCTGTCTTCCCCTTGGCAGGTACCATGACCAGCAGGACGTAACTAGTAACTTTCTGGGTGCCATGTGGCTCATCTCCATCACATTCCTTTCCATTGGTTATGGGGACATGGTGCCCCACACATACTGTGGGAAAGGTGTCTGTCTCCTCACTGGCATCATGGTGAGTACCCGCCTCTCCCCATTCCCTACCCTTAAAATGTGGCAAAGAGCTGAACTCTTTCTTGCAAGCACATAGGGGCCTTCCTAGCCGCAGAGCGGGGGGTGGCTGTTAGTTAACCGACCTGCATGTGTGTCCCCTACACATAAAATGTCAGGTGGGAAATCTGCAATGGTTTCTCACTTTTCAGTTAACTTTTCTAAGGTAAGAATGAGACGTGGACTCCTGGCAGTTAATGGTCTATTCACAGCTCCCTCAAAATGGGCTGGGTGAAGCTGGTCCTGGCCCAATGCTCTGATGCCCACCCCACTGCTGTGCAGCCACCCAGTTTGCTCACCTCCAGTGAGCACTGGGGCTTGCAGTTTATTGTCCTCCTTCCTGTTGCCTTGGTCCCACTGACCTTGGCACCATTTCTGATCATGTTTAGCTGGAACTCACAGAAGCAGGGACTGGGGAAAGAGCACTGAGTCGGCCTTTGGGACCTGAGTCCTGGACGGGGCTGTCCATATGGCCCTGGGCTGGCTCTTGCCTTTCCCAGGCTTCTGCTTCCACCTCTGCCTATGGCGGGGCTGGGCTCTGAGTGCCAAGTGCTTTGCAGCACTGGCATTTGGCAAGGCTGTGATCCCATCTCCAGGTGCCCAGCAGGTGTGCCGTGCCCTTTCGAGGTGTATCTCTCCTGCCCAGTGCCCTACCACCCACACTCGACACTCTCGCAGAGGCACACACTCTCGCCTGTCACATGGCCATCACAGTGTGGCTTATGAGAGGGATGTGGGGTCTGAGTTTCTGCTCACTGTGGACCCTGGGCCAGGCACTCTGCATATTGGACCTGAGCATCCTCCAGGGGAAAGTGGAGATGGAGGGCCTGCCCTGCCCTCCCCATTGGCTTGTGCAAGGACCAAATGCAATGATTTATGTTAAAGTGCTTTGAAAACGAGAAGCGGCCACACACAGGTCAGTGTTGGTGGTGTCCTCAGTGTCCTTCAGTTGCCAGTTGGTGAAGTGTTCCCTTGGCCTCATTGCACTTTGGGTCCAGGACAGGCAGCTGCTGCTCTTTGGCCTTCGTCCTGGAATCCTAGAACAGTGTCAGACCAGGGTTGGACACTTTTTTCAGAGGAGGAAACTGAGGCTGAAAGAGGAAAGCCCATCTAAGCCTGGGTAGTGTTGGGGGAGGTGGTGGGGTGAGAAGTGGTCAGGCTGCTTGTGGTGTGGCTCTGGGTCTCCATGGCTGGAGACCGCAACCCTCCCAAGGACAGCCCCCCGTCCACAGCCCCCCTCACACCTTTGTGAAAATCCTTCCTTGCAGTGATCCCTCAGATTCCATTTGTCACCCCCATTGCCTCCAGGAGAGATGAAGACCCTCTTTCTGGAAGGGCAGTGACCCCTTTCTGCAGTGGAAAGGGAGGGCCGCAGGTCTTCCTGCAGGGTCTGAGTGAACGCCTCACAGCGGCTGGGGGCTGCCCCCACTCCCCACCCCACTCTGTCTTGTTGGCTTCCTGGGGCTGATATTGGTGAACCAGACAGTCAGACCCAGGCTTGGGGCAGTCGGCCTGCTAAGCAGGAGGGGCCAGGCTCTCTCCTCCTTTCTGACTCCAGTCCAGGGCAGGTCCCTATTAGCAGGCAGGTCCTACGACAGCAGCTAATGACAAAAAGCTTAGCGCTGGGGTTGTGATAAATCACGGGTAAGTGCAAGGCTTTAGAACAAATACCTCCCATCGGTTAGTAGGAGTCTGTCTTGGCATAGCACCAACTGTCACGAGGAAACCAGGGAAAGACGCTTCTTACCAGAAAGGAATGAAATGCCACTGAAGGCCAAAGCTTTCCTTCTTAGAGCCACTCCTGGGGCTTTGTGCCTCAGAACCAGCTCTCAGCCAGGGCTGGCACAGAGCAGGGTTGCCAGTAGGTGGATGGGCCCTGCCGGGAGCCTCTGTTATTTTAAAATAACAGCCTTTCCCCCTCTCAGCACATAGCTGTCCCCATCCAAGAAGCAGCACCCCAAAGACCTGGCTTCCTGGTTCCTGGACTCCGCATCTCCTGGCTCTACTCTGGCACGGCTGAGCGGAACAGGCGAGACCCTTGCCCCACCCCTGCCTCTCTTTGGGGTCCGGAGGCTGTTTGTCTTTCAGCACCCCCTTTTGCTGTCTGGGTGTGCAGTGCTCCCCCAGAGAGAGTGTTCTGTTCCCTGTGGATTGAGGTGTGATCAAAGTGGAAAGAACAAACGGACGATGAGGAGTCAATTCCCACCTTCCATATGAAAAATACAGCCCAGGCCTTTCATCTCTTTTTGTACAAAACCCTGTGCATAAATATACACCTTTCTATATACAGGAACAGGGAGGTTTCCTCTATTTATTGTCAGTGTTTTTCACCCAAATTAAAGTCAGTCGCCTCACTCTGGGGTCAGCCACAGTGAGGAACCCTGGTGGCATTTTTCTAACAAATGTGATTTTTCTAGCTGAGTCACTCCTAGCCAGGGTTTCACTTTGCTGTGGATCCTTTCCCCTCCTCCTCCCAACCTCCCAACACTATGTATAGCTCCCAATTATTATTGCAAGTGCCTTTACTAAAGGTAGGGCTTCCTGTTTGGTTACCATGGACACCAGGAAGGCCAAGGCAAGGCCTGCTTGGGAAGGGAAAGGAAGGATTTGTGTGTGTGTGTGTCCTGTAAATGGTCTTAATCATTGTTTTCTCTTGGCAATCCCAGTAACAATGTAATTATCAACCATTAAGCAGGGTATATAATTGTCTGAACAACTTGCCATGGCTGGCACAGACCTGGTGTGTTTGAGAGATTTCACCCACAAAAGCAGCTACATTAAAGTCCAGCATCTTTCCATAAGGATTTTTCATGATCACGGTGACAACACAGTAGAGAGAAAGCTGTCAATATTTAGTATCCAGAATTGGAAATGACAGTGCAACCTAAAAGCTGTGCAATGCTGACCTTCTGATTCTGTAGGCGTCTGGAAGACCCCAAAGCCCCCAAGGCTGCTTGGCATAACTTTGTTTCAATCTAGCCTCTTTCTAAAGCTGGACTCTCTCTGTAGACCCTTCATCAGTTATGGACAAACAGGCAAAAGCTTCTGGATATCTGCAGGGACGCTGAGCTTTTCCCCAATGGCCTCATGAGAGATGCCTCTGAACTGCCAAGGGAAAGTGATGATGAAGTAAAAGGTAGCACAAATTGAGTCATTTCGGGAGGAGGCAAAAAGAGGGCTCAGCAAGACATCTGCTTAATGTCAGTTTTAGAAGATGAGCTTCTCCCGAAACACCTTGGTTTCAAACCAATTGATGTTATTTTAGTTGTTGCATGGAATCTGTTGCAGAAACAGAATCCAACTGTAAATCCTCCAGGCTTCCCTCCTCCATTTGTCACTTTCATTTGTGTTTTATTTTATTTTATGCTTCTTTAGTTAAGAACACCTCATACTTTTCCCCTTGGGATACTTGTTTTTCCAGCTTCTAAGGTTTTCCAGCTGGAAAATGTTTCTTGAAAACAAGAGGTGGGAGGACTGGTGTGGAGGAGTCTCGGTCCAGATTTGGGTCCGAATCTCTAGAGTTAGGCGTGTTCACCCCGTCCCAGCCACCCTCCCTCCATGCACTCGGTGCTCCCTCTCGCCCACATGCCTTGGGAAGTTCCAGCTCATCAGAAGTGGACCCCATCCACTCCCCTCGCCCCATGGAACTGGAAGTTGGACAGAGCACATCCAGGGACTCCAGTTGATGTCCCCTGTGGTTCAGGACTTGGCATATCTGAAAGCAAAAGGCTGAGTCATGGCTCTTCCCCCCAGTCTGACCCCAGGGAAGTCATAGCAGCAGCTGTTTACCCTTTCCCATCCTGCTTCCTCCCTCCTCACACACCCCCTCTACCCACCAGCCATTTCAAAGATTCCACAGTTAGCCAGGCCCTCGGTGATTTGTCTCTTAAAACTAACCTGCATCACTGCCATGTGACACAACACTGCCAGGCTGCCACTGTGGCCTGTCAGACTATTAACTCACCTAAGTGAAAGGGCCCAGCATCCCAAAGGGGACCCAGGGGACAGGCAATCCTTATACCACTTGAAGATGGACACAGCAGGGTGGGATCCCTTGGCACTTCCTTCATGTCCTCTAAAGGGCCAAAATGGACCACTGACTTCTGGCTCAAGCCTTAGGCTCCTTGTTCTTCCTTCCTCTCTCAATCCCATCAGCCCATCATTTTTTCTTATTCTTCAGCCTCCTCCTTCTCTCTTTCCCCCCTTGACCCTTGCTGTTTAGGATGCAACACAACTTGTTCCCCATCTCATTTTCTGCCCAGCTTTACCTCTCCCTGCACCCACCTTCTCTTCTCTCCTCTTTTCTCCTCTTCTCTTCTCTCCTCTTTTCTCCTCTTCTCTTCTCTTTTCTCCTCTCTCCTCCCCTCCCCTCCTGTTCTATTGTCTTCTCTCCCTTCTTCATTTTCCCTCCCCGCACCCCGCACAGTCTGCAGAGGCTCAGCAGTCTAGGCTTCAGGATTCCTCCACCACTTTCTGAAGGCTGCTGATGTCTGGCCCCATCTTTATTAGATTGCCTCTTAATGGAAAAGACCAGGTTAGGTGTCATTACTGGTGACTGCCCTAATTACATCCAGTCAATGGAAAAATGAAGCTGAGAGCATCCATTTAAGTTGGAATTAAGGGTTAAGAATGCAGCATCCTCTAGAGGAATACTCACAAGGGAGTCATAACATCTCTATGTTGAAAGAAATTGGGAAGTGTCATCTAGTCCACTGTCCTGCCTCCAGAGAGAAATTTATCTTCATCATGTGAGACAGATGGTTCATTAGATAAAACACTCTAGCTTCTCATTAAAAGCCCCCCCTGCAATCAGCCAGCTAAAATGTGGGCCATGGCAAGCGCTGTGAAACACCCCATCTAGACCCTGGAAATTTGGAATGGTGGATGATTGATTGTTGTGATTACATTCCCAAAATAGCATGGAACAGGGAAGCTCCCTCTTCTGGCCTATTGGACCCCAGCTTTCAGGGATGATTTAAGTAGAGTTTTGCCTGGGCCTAGCGAGAGGAGGGAGAATGGAACCTGGGGAGAACCCTCTCCATCTGATGTTCCATTTTTAACGCTATGATATAGCCCTCTTTTTGGGCTTTCAGCCCAAAGTACTTTTGGAACTCCATATAAAGGAGAGGGATGATACTCCGTCCGGTCGAGGGGAAGGGAGCACACATCTTCCCTCTAGGATGGCTTCTTTTAAGCTATTTTTTGCTTTTGGAGGCATGGCTAAATTGATTACAGCTACAGACCAGGCTGTGCAACTGCCCAGATCCTTTGAAAATTGGGCACAGAGTCTCCTGTAAGTCACAGAAGCTGAAAAAACACAGCCGTCCTCGAACAAAAGAGGAAAATGAGGTCAGAAAAGGAAAGTTCACACAGACTTGGTTCTTTTCACTTTGTGACAAGGCCAACCAATGTACTGAGAAACACTAGATTGTTTTAATGGGGACCCTTGTGGGAAACGAGGAGAAAGCATTGTGAACTTCAACCACATTGAAACTTCACACAGGCTAGCCTTTGTCAGCCTGTGGGATAAAGAGAGAAATAGCTTCTAAAAGAGAGAGTAGGGAATGGATCCACCCATATGCATTCCTTCCAAGTCGGTTATAGATTATAGTACCTTTGAAAAACATTCTTTTCTGCTTCTCACACATTTTGTAAGACCTGATGAGCCAAAAATGTTACTGACAGATTCCTTCCATTCTGGGACCTCAACTGCTAGACTGGGTTCTGTGGCAACTAGAATTACTGTTTGACATACAGGATTCGGTTGTTGGCTTTAATAAGTTCATCATCTCTTTCCATGAGTGGTGGTCAGGGCGGCGCAGGGCACAGCATGCAGGCAGAGGGCGATGGTCTCTGACGGGAGTCCGCTTGCAGAAGGATGGGGCTGACTCCCGCTGCCTGCCGAAGAGCCAGGGGAGTAGTGAGTCTCTGAATTCCCCCTATGCTCACAAGCCAACCAAGAAGCCTAGCGAAGAGGATTTTAAAATGCATTGGGAGAATGTTGGAATGTGCAGGGAATTCCCTGCTTATTTCCCAGACAGTCAAGTATGCACCCAGAGGATTAGGAGAGAGAAAGTGAGTCCCACCATTCTTGGGGCTCAGCAGAGCCTGCTTCCTTGCCCACCCTCCCCCGGGCTCCCCTGGCATGGACCTACCGAGCAGACTAGGATCGCTGTTCCAGAAAATCCCAAGGGTCTGCTGCGGGCTCACTTAAAATCCTGGTTTTGATCCAGCAGAAGTGGTGTTGTCTTTAAAATCTCTGCATGATGGTGAATTCATGAGCCTCCTGGTGAAGGCAGGAAGGAACCGATTCCTTGTGCTGAGTCATAGCCTAAACCTTGAGGTGAAAAAGCCCAAGTGTAGAGCAGGCACAGTCACTGAGTGCACGTGTTCGTGCCAACCTGGGTGCCCTCTGTGAAACAAGCCCTGGGGAAAGGTATTGCCTCTTCATTCGATTATTTTCAGGAACACTCTCAGCCACTGGCAGGTGTTCCATCTGCACCCCAGCTGATGGCCTACCTTCTTTCCTCCCAGGCCTGCTGGTCTAGAACTGGCAGTGGGATGGAGACCTGCCTGAGGGAGAGAGGGCCCGTGTGTGCTGGCCCCTCTGTCTTCCACAGCACAGCTTGGCAGGTGACCAGGTGCTTATTTGTTGGTTAAACCCCCCAAAGCCTCGGTGCCACCCAGCATCCTTCTCCATTGAAACTGGCTAGCTCAGCCTCCCAGAGGTCAGCTGCAGAGCACAACCCAAGAGGCACTGCAGACCCCTCTGTGGGTCAGGACATCAGAGTCCTGACAGATTTCAACAGATTTTTGTGGCTTGGTCGTGACCAGCCAGAGAGCTCAAGTTCCCACTCCACTCCCAGGAAACTACCCCCGTGGCCGCCAGGCGTGTTGAGTCTCTCGTCTTGCCTCTTAATGATATGTTCTTTCCCCTCTGGTCCTCTTGATGTCCCCCCACAGGGTGCAGGCTGCACTGCCCTTGTGGTGGCCGTGGTGGCCCGAAAGCTGGAACTCACCAAAGCGGAGAAGCACGTTCATAACTTCATGATGGACACTCAGCTCACCAAGCGGGTAAGATGCCACACAGCCATGTCTTATGGGGGACTTAAGGCCACAGTGGAAGCCAATCAGAAAGCAAATGGTCCAACAGGTGCAGTGGCTCACGCCTGTAATCCCAACACTTTAGGAGGCTGAGGAGGGTCGATCATAAGGTCAGGAGATCAAGACCATCCTGGCTAATACGTTGAAACCCCATATCTACTAAAAATACAGAAAATTAGCTGGGCATGGTGGCACACACCTGTAGTCCCAGCTATTCAGGAGGCTGAGGCAAGAGAATTGCTTGAACCTGGGAGGCGGAGGTTGCAGTGAGCCGAGATCGCACTACTGCACTCCAGCCTGGGTGACAGAGAGAGATTCCATCTCAAAAAAAAAAAAAAAAAAAAGAAGGAAGGAAGCAAATGGTCATGTCGTATGGGTTTGCACCAGGCTTTTAAAGGGTGTGTTTGAGGGAACCCCAGACACAAAATGGAAACAGCATCTTCATACGCCGGGTTCCTGTCTTCTGTTCGATCACTGTGCATGGTTCAGGCAGCCAAATAATTTTCCTGGTAATTTAATTAATAGCCTACAATGGTATAACCTGCCCCTTTGCCTGATGATACCAAATAAATCACGGTATGAGGCAATGTTTTTTGTTTATGCTCAAATATTTTCAGGATTCTCATTAGGAAGGGCAAAACTATATTGAAAATATACCTAAAACTATAAAAGTATATTGAAAATGTACCTAAGTCTAATCCTTTAAAAAAATCATTTAAAGAATCATTCTGTGCTGGGAGCGGCGGCTCACGCCTGTAATCCCAGCACTTTGGGAGGCCGAGGCGGGCGGAGCATGAGGTCAAGAGATCGAGACCATCCTGGCCAACATGTGAAACCCCGTCTCTACTAAAAATACAAAAATTAGCTGGGTGTGGTGGCAGTCACCTGTAATCCCAGCTACTCAGGAGGCTGAGGCAGGAGAATCACCTGAACCCAGGAAGCGGAGGTTGCAGTGAACCGAGATCGCGCCACTGCACTCCAGCCTGGGCGACAGAGCAAGACTCCATCTCAAAAAAAAAAAAAGAATCATTCTAGTAGAGCCCACATTCCTAAATAAAATTGTTCATCAAAACATCATCATCCAATTTTTCCCTTTTGGGTTTTCCGGGTAACGTTTCTCACTTGAACCATTATGGAAGTGGTTATGGAAGATGAAAATCTGAAAATATGCAGGAATGGGTAGACCATTTAGCTGCTGAAAATTGGACACCCCACTGAATTGTCTGAGATGAAAAGGCCCATTTAGAATAGACAGATACAAGCCTTCCAGAATAACAGCAGGCCAAATGGGCAAGGCAGGAGCTGTTTATTCAAGGACAGCTTTTATGGAAAATTCTTTAGAACTACAGCCTGAAGGAAGGTCAGTAAGATGATTTCCTGCAAGACTGTCCTCTTTCTGAGACGAGACAGAATTAAAACCCTGTGCCCGTGTCTCGGCCTCCATAGTCTTTTTCATTTACGACTGAAGTAGGTTAAGGGACCCATGAGCAACCAAATTTTGATTTGGGTTTTTGAAAGCTAGAGAAAATATTCAGTGATTAATGTTGCACAGCAGCAAAAATGTGTTAGAAATAGAGACAACGGCAGGAAGGAAGAACAAAAAGAGAGAGAGAGAGAATGACAGAGGGAGCTGCGAGCGAGCTCTTGGGGAAGGCAGTGGGAGAATGTGCAGCGGCCAAGGCCTCTCCAGTTTCTCAGCAGAATTATTTATGGTGTTTGATTGTTTGGTCTTTGATTACATTTATTGGATTCTGTAAAGAGCCTTAACAGACATTAAAAGGAACTGGTACAGGCAAATATTCTTATGTTGTTGACATTCAAGTGTTTGTACTTGATACATCATGGCCCTGAGCTATCAGCCGCACCAAAAAAAGCCATGATTTGTCACATCACGATGGCAGTGATTGAAGGCTGTTATCACAGTAAGGCCTGCCGGGAACCCTGCCACTTGGCCACTCTCTTTCAGCCCCCTCTAATAATGGGGGCAAAAGTCATGCTCAGTATTGAGGAAATTATTCAAGTTATTGAAACACCTAAATGCAAATCCACTTGCATCTATTTTCCTGAAGCAATTTACTGAGGTTTCACTGAATTGAAACTACGTGCCGGAGTGAGGGCAGGGAGATGTTTTGCCTCCAAAGCCTTCTCATAAGCTGTTTACCAAGAGTAGAGACATTAGCTGTCTCTCTGTTTATTCTGGTTTTCTTTTTTAAGCCAAGAATATTCTTTGTATTTGGTGTTATTCCTTTGTCCTCTCCATTTTTCACCAAGTAGATCAGACGCTAGAGGAAAATAAAGCTGAGGAAAGCCAGCTCCTTTGTATGCCAGGAAAATAAACAATTTTTCTGCAATATAATTGTAGAAGATGAGACTGTGGTTGCTAATTTTAATCTTTCAAAAATGATTCCCTAACATCCTCCTCAATTCCACTTCTTGAAAAGTAGGACTGAAAATCAAATCAACAAATATTTATTGCTCATCCATGAATCTAAGGTAGCTTTTTAATCGAATAACATCTCACTTTTCTGAGAACACTTAAATCTGTTGAAATGTCTCTTTAATATCTAATATCTTTTCTCAAGGAAATAAACAACACAGGAGGGATGGTTCTTACAGACAGAAGGTTTTCAAAGCCGGCAGGACTAGAACTTCTGAAGGTTCTTTTACATAACCTTAATTGAAATGAAACTGGATGTGTGCATCCTTGGCCTGCTCTGGTTTGAGCTGACTTTGACCTGCTCACAAGAGAACCCCACCTCTCTTCCCCTGGGGATGCCTGGCCTGCCTTCTGTCCTCTTGAAATGGTCCATTGTATCAAGCTGGAGTGGCTCATTGGTCAAGAAGATGCTAAGCAGCCGGGTGCGGTGGCTCACGCCTGTAATCCCAGCACTTTGGGAGGCCGAGGTGGGTGGATCATGAGGTCAGGAGTTCGAGACTAGCCTGACCAACATGGTGAAACCCTGACTCTACTAAAAATACAAAAATTAGTGGGGCATGGTGGCACACACCTGTAATCCCAGCTACTCAGGAGGCTGAGGCAGGAGAATCGCTTGAATCTGGGAGGCAGAGTTTACAGTGAGCCGAGATCCCACCACTGCACTCCAGCCTGGGCAACAGAGCAAGACTCTGTCAAAAAAAAGAAAAAAAAAAAAGAAATACTCACTCTCAGACATGATCCTTAGAAGCTCTTGGCCGGGCGCAGTGGCTCATGCCTGTAATGCCAGCACTCTGGGAGGCCGAGGCAGATGGATCAGGAGGTCAGGAGATTGAGACCTTCCTGGCTAACACAGTGAAACGCTGTCTCTACTAAAAAAAAATCCAAAAAAATTAGCCGGGCATAGTGGCACGTGCCTGTAGTCCCAGGTACTCGGGAGACTGAGGCAGGAGAATCGCTTCAACCTGGGAGGCGAAAGTTGCAGTGAGCCGAGATCGTGCCACTGCACTCCAGCCTGGGCAACTGAGCGAGACTCCATCTCAAAAAAAAAAAAAAAAATGCTAAGCTCAGTCTATTCATAACATCTCAGTGAATTCTCAGAGAAAGATCCAACATGAAGGAGTTGACTGTGGCATAATTGCAACCTCTTCGGAGTGGGCAATTAGTAGATTTGACAGATAAAAGCAGTCTCTTACCGGTATATGCAACCTTGATGCTTCAAAGACCTACGCAAAACGAAAAAAGGAATTGTAGCTATTAATCATAGAAAATACTCAAATTGTTCTACTATTTATTCATCCTGTCTTGCTCTAAAGACTGCAGCCTAGCCTTTGCCATGAGAGCCAGCACTATTTTTATTTATTTGTTTGTAGAGAGGGAAGAGGGTCTGATAGCACTGGGTAAGAACTCAATTTCTGCTTTTCTTGAATCCCATGCTTATCTTCTTTCCTTGTATGACTTATCAACTCTGGTGGCAACGTCATTTCTGTATTTAATTCAATCAGATCTTCCCACACTGACTTTGCAGTGTCACTGCCATTGTTATTCTGTAATTATAACTTATTGCTAACCTCTGGGCTACTAGATAATATTTAAGTACATGATTCACAGAGGGACTGGAAGAAAGATACTAGAGCCCCATCTTTTCTGCCACTTAGTGTTTTCATGTCCCCATCTTTCTGTTTTATGTAACTAAACAGATCCATCACAGAGGCCACTCCCTGGGTGCCACACTCTGTACTCTGGGGGCACCAAGATGGGTAAGAGGTGGTCCTTACCTCCATCCTTAACCTCTGGTGGCTGACTGCCCTCAGAGAGCACTTCTTCTTATAAGAGGTAGAGTGGGCCGGGTGCGGTGGCTCACGCCTGTAATCCCAGCACTTTGCGAGGCCGACGTGGGCGGATCACTTGAGGTCAGGAGTTCAAGACTAGCCTGGCGAACATGGTGAAACCCCGTCTCTACTAAAAATACAAAAAATTAGCCGGGCATGGTGGTGGGTGCCTGTAATCCCAGCTTCTCGGGGGGCTGAGGCAGGAGAATTGCTTGAACCCAGGAGGCGGAGGTTACAGTGAGCTGAGATCGTGCCACTGCACTCCAGCCTGGGTGACAGAGTGAGACTCCATCTCAAAAAAAAAAAAAGGAAAGAAAAAGAAAAAAAAGGCCGAGTGGGCTGCTATGGACACACTTGGCTTGGGAGGCACCATGGACCGGAGATATTTTCTTTGCGGTACCTACTCTCCACATCGAGCCACAGTGAGCAGAACCTTCAGACAGTACAGTGTGCTGAGGATCCTATCTCCTTCTTGCTGCAAGGGTTTCTTGCCCCAAGTAGCTCATCCAAGTACACTTCCCCATGAATTCAATGAGTAAGACCAAAACTAAACCCACAACTTCCCTAAACTAGTTCCTTCTCCTAACTTCCCTGGTGTGCTCCTGACGTCGTGTTCTTCCAGACGCCAGGCCTAAAGACTTAGCCCCATTTCTGACTCCTCTGGACCCCACAGGGGTCTGAGCACTTTCTGTGTCTCATTTGACCTTGCCGTGGCTGTTCACGCGTGCCCGCCTCTCCAGGGCCTCTGCCCCGCCACTCTTGAAGCCGCCATCTTCTGTCTTGCACTATCACAGCAGCCTGCTACCTGCTCTCCTCACTTCGGACTCCCTTACCCCAGTCATCCTGCACTCTGCTTCCCCGTGGGTCTCCTTAGACTCTCAGGCTTAGCTCTGAACATATTACTTCCTGCTCAAAAACCTTTAAGTAGTTCCCCCACCTACTATCTCCTGAATGACACTGAAGAAAACTTTTCTTTAATTACAAGCATATGCCAAAGTTTGATCATAATCTTGCTAGAAGAACATTTTCTTCAGCAGGCTAATTCAAAGATTACTCTTAGTAGTGGTATTTCATAGGAAAAACAATGGTAGTCATTGTTATGCCAGATATAGAAGGTTTAGCTAAAGACTGCTAATGGACAGCTGGTTGGGCTCAACAGTGGATTTCCAGAACAAGTCTTCAAGTCTTTACAATTGATCAGATAATCAATAGGGCAGTTATCAGGAATGCTAATTCTCCCCAGAAGAGGATTATAAATTACATCACGCACAAGGTTCTGTCCCAGACAGATTGGGTGCAGGTTTTCTTTAGCAATAGTCACAGAAACAATGTGCATTTAAGCTGGAAGGACCCTTAGGGAAGAGCCACTCCAACCCACATGAGAAGACGAAGGCCCAGAAAGGGGCGAGGGTGGGCCCCCGGCCTATGCAAGATCCACTTTGCTCTCAGACCATCAGGCAGGCAGCTTTAGGGCGGTCAGTTCCTTGGAACTCAGCATGGGGTTAGGGTCCCAGACCTGCTGAAAAGAAAAGCCAGCTTAACTCCACCCTAACTGAGTATCACATAAATAGCATTATAGAATTATCCACCACCCATTACCATATTGCTACAGGGAGAACCTCAAGCTCCAACTTTGAACAACGGAAATACATCTCCTCTCTCTCTACCCAATTTCCTGCCAGCCAGAGAGGTGGAGCTCCCAGTTCTAAGTGGTCAGTGAGGGCCTCTGGGTGAGGCAGGCAGAGAAGCCTGTAAAGGGAGTGTGGAATAGAACAGGGGGAGGAAAAAGAGGAGGTGCAAACAGGGTGATGAAAGAGAGGGCAGCCGGGGAAGCCAGAGCAAGTCTGCAGGGTGGTGATGAGGGGCGAGTGGGCTTGGCAAATGGGAAAGAGGAACCAGCCCCCTTCTCTAGTCCTGTGTGTAGTGGACACCTTCAGTCAAGGGCTGGCTTGCAGGTTCTCCGATAGTGATCTGATCATCACTCAGCCTAATTTCAACCTGTGTGACTCCTTGAAGTTACAGTCATGCACTGCATAACAAGTTTCAGTCAATGATGGTGCACATATACCAAGGTGGTCTCAGAAGGCTATAACAGAGCTGAAAAATTCCTCTCCCCTAGTGATTTGTGTTACAGTTGCCTACAGTACAGGAATGTGCCATACAGGCTTGTAGCCTAGGAGCGATAGGCTATACCATATAGCCTAGGTGTGTAGTAGGCTGTACCATCTAGGTTTGTTTAAGTACACTCTGTGATGTTCACGCAGTGAAGAAATTGTCGAAGATGTGTGTATTTAAATCACACCCACCGGCCAGGCCTCCCTTTCCCCGTCTCCAACCTCCAAGTAGAATACTTCCCTGGCAAGGGTTCCTGGCAGCATAATGGGCATGCTAGTGATTTCTTCTCTGGGGGGCTCTGCTAATAGGACCCCTGGAATTTCCCAGGGCTCCTGGGGCTGCTGGAGGCTTAGGGTGCCCAAGAAAGGTGCTCCTTTCATCCCCCTTGTACTCCTGCCCCAAGCATTCTTGCTGCAACCGACAGCCCCTCTGTAATAGCAAGTAGCAGGTTACCTGGGCAGAGAGGTGGCCAGAGCAAGTCATTGACATGGGATGCTGTGGCCGAGAGCTCAAGGAAGAGATGTGTGTTTTGTTGTATGTTTTCTTGCGGGCTGGGGAAATTAGAGGGAAGGAAGCTGACATTTATTGGAAGGAGAGAATATTAACAAAGGTACCATGTATTGAGGCATATGGCCAGGATCTGTGCTAATGTTTTAAGTATATTCTCATTTAATCAACACAGTAATCCCATTTCACAGATGCAGGTAGTACTTGCATCACTCTCTAGCCCTGGACCCTGCTTTGTTGTTGTGGTTTTTTAAGCGCTTGTTACCTGATGCTATAATACAAACTGCATACCGTCTTCTCCGCAGGATTGTTAAGTTCTGTAAGCGCAGGAATGTTATTGATTTGTTCACTGTGGTACTGTCACTTGCTACAACAATGTCTGGCCCATCATAGGTGCTCATTAATTGTTCCTCAAATGTATGAATAAAGAGAGTCTCAGAGAGTTCAGTAGTGGGTCCAAGGTGGAGCTCATGATCACGTCTATTTATCAAGTTTTTCTGAGGGTTAATGAAACGGTGCAGACATACGTGCTTAGCACAAAGCCTGGCACGTAGTAAGCACTCAGTATATGTTAGCTGTCACCATAATTTGCAAGGTCTTCATTGGACCACTTTCTTGCCCAGGCCCATTAATCTTAGAGCCTTTCCTAAAGTAGATCATAGAGCCCATTGTCTGGCCCCAATCAGAGTGAAAGCAATTTTTTGGTAGAGAGTTTTTGGGCTTGCAGAAAACAATCAGCCAATTTGTTTATGGGTTTTGGAAGCAGGACAGCTGGACTTCCATTCACAAAGGGTCCTCTCCTAACCATCCCCAAACCCATCCGATTGTGGCCAACCTTGAGCCACTCTTTCTGGCTTGCTGCTTTCATCTTAAGCCCTGCCCTCTCGCACTGCTGCACCCTGAGAGCGTCTTTTGGCCCTGGTGCCTCTGCCCACCAGGAGAGGTCAGGTGGTACCCAAGCCTCCATCAAGGAAGGGTGCATGGAGCCCTTCGGAGGCTCGGCAAATCTGAGGAAGGGCACATGACCTCATGTGCTCCCGACCCCAACAATGCTTAGATCAATCAGCCAGGTGAACTGGAGGGAGACCCTGGCCACAATAGCATTTACTGTCCACCTGGGAAAGCACAGTGCAGTTAAAAGCCTATTTCTTTTTCTCTCGCAGATATTGATCTACTTAGCTTTGTGCCAGGCTGTTTGCTGGTAATTAATTTCAGAGTCAGTGCAAGGGCTGGCAGTTAACATCACTTTCCCGAATGCACAGAGGCCTCCCTCCAAACTCATAAAGATGATGTGACTGCCTCTCTCAGCTACCCTGGCCGTGCTGTGACTTCAGTATCTTACATTTGGACTGACGTTAAGTGCAGGACCTGGACTCTGTGTTCTGTCACATTGCTAAGTGAGGGCCATGATGATTTAAAAAAAAAAAAAAAAAATCCAATGCTCTTTCCAGTTCCTTGATCCTGGAAAACAGGAAATGATTTTGTTTGTCTTTCGTTCAGTCCACAAGAAAACCTTCTGCTCTTCCTGGACGTGGCTCTTGTTTTGACTTTGCCATTAGTTAGCTGTGTGATTCTGGCTCTCACATCCCATCTCTGAAGTGGTTTCCTCGTATGTTCAATGAGGGGTTTGAGCTAGATGATATTAACTAATATCTGTATGGTACTTTACATTTTATGTAGCATTCACACCCACACTGACTCAGTTTGCCATTAATAATTGTCTAGTCTTGGTCTGTGTCTTGGTTTCTTCATCTGTAAAATGTGGATAATGTTAGCACCTCCCTGATGGGGTTGTGGTGAGGATTAAAGGAGCTTAGACATATGAAGTACTCAGACCTGTGGCTGCACCTGGTAGATGTTAAGTGTTGCCCCCAGCACCATCATCACTGCCTCATAGCAGCCCTCTTTATTTTTCCCATCTTATAGATAATGAAGCATTTGCTCCTAAACTGCTTAATAATTGACAGAGCAGGGATTCACCTGCAGACTTTCCAGTTTCCTTGAGGCTTTCCTAAGAGGCTAAGTGCGTAGGGAAACTGAAGAAATGACACATCCAATTGCCTCCTCTCCCTGCAAGAGGAGGGCAGTAGTATTAAATGTGTGCTCTGCAGAGAGCAAGGCTTCCCTTCCGTGCCGCCTTTTTTGCCAGGAGGCTGCTGTTCACTCTAGTTCCCTGAGCAGAAGCCCAGAGACCACAGTGTCCTCTCCTGGACATCCACCGTTTCCAACTTTCCACCACAACCTGCTTCCTTTCAGGCAAGAAAGTACTAGAGGCGGGCAGTTAAGTCATTTAAAACTATTTTCACAGCGGATCTTTACTGAATTTTTAAAAAGCAATATTTATGTCCCTTAGACATTTCTGAGAAGACTTAGCTGTTCTTTTAAAAACATCACTTCAGCGCCAATGAAAAATATAATCCAGCCTTAGTAATAAATTGTTAAAACACACACACACAAAAGTTATCAGCCTGCAAAACAATGTTTCCTAGCCTTCCCACACGTCTCAGTATTTTAACAATGTCCCATCTGTTGATGTCAGTCTGAAGAAGCAGGTCTATATTCTCTAATTTTATTAAAATCCTTTCTGGCTAGTAACCTGATTTCTATTAGGCTGGCCTACTTATTTCCAGGCCCCAGGCCTGTGGACTCATGCCAGTCTGCATGGCTGACAGAAATGGGGATGGTTAATCAAAAATCTGCTTAGCATGTGCTTAATAAGGAATGTTTTCTCTTGCTCTTGTTACTAATTGCTGAAGATGTCTGTGTTTGGATTAAAACTTTGTCCCCTGCCATCTGGATGCCATTGATATGTCTCAGCTCAGTCATGAGCCTGGTGATATCAGTGGTTTCCATGTCAACGGATGACAGCGTCATATGTTGAAACGTGTGATTGCAGTGCAGTGAAGGAGCCAGCCCTGGGGAAGAGGAAGCTCTTGTTTCACACCTAAATATCTTCACTGATTTTCAGACATTGCTCTGAAATTATTTCTTTTTTGTGCCAATTACATTTACATGTACAATTGCAGTGCAAATGTTTTTGGCCATTTGGGAAAGGAGACAATGGGCTCGTTGGTACCTATAGTTCCAATCAGTGGGAAAGACATTTTCTCAAAGAAGTCTTTTAAAATCTCCAGCTGATAGGAAATCTGTTTACTCTCTGAACCCAAGCAATGTACCGTATACACGAAGTGGCAATCTCAGGCAAAGCTCGGAAGTCTGCATGTAAGGGCAGCAGTGGTATATCGCTAGCTATTTTCCGAGGGGACCCCGGGACTCAAGGTCTCGCTCATGCAGCCTGTCTAAATATAGCATCAGCAACAGCAGTCAAGAGATTGTATTGAAATAATCAAGAAGGAAGAAAGAAAGAAGGAAGGAAGGAAGGAGAAAGAAAGAGAGAAAGAAAGAAAGAAAGAAAGGAAGAAAGAAAGAGAAAGAAAGAAAGACCCTCCAACTTCAAGCTCTGGTCTGCAGTGTCCAACACAAGATTAAGAACAGATGAATTTTAATCACCTTTTTTTTTTTCCTTTTTTTTTTTTTGAGATGGAGTTTCACTCTTGTTGCCAAGGCTGGAGTATGGCGTGATCTCAGCTCACAGCAACCTCTGCCTCCCAGGTTCAAGCGATTCTCTTGCCTCAGTCTCCAAAGTAGCTGGTACTACAGGCATGTGCCACCATACCTGGCTAATTTTGTATTTTTTGTAGAGACGGGTTTCACCATGTTGTCCAGGCTGGTCTCGAACTCCTGACCTCAGGTGATCCACCCGCCTCGGCCTCTCAAAGTTCTGAGATTACAGGCGGGAGCCACTGTGCCCGGCCTTAATCATCTTTTCTAGGAGTTCCGTGATTTTGGTTAAGAAAATAGATCATTGCAAAATCGTTTCCTTATGAGGTAGACTACAGTAGCAACCACAAAAATGAACCTAAGAAAATGAACCTGATAGCAGCCTACTTTATTTATTCTTCCTTAGATCAAGAATGCTGCAGCCAATGTCCTTCGGGAAACATGGTTAATCTATAAACACACAAAGCTGCTAAAGAAGATTGACCATGCCAAAGTGAGGAAACACCAGAGGAAGTTCCTCCAAGCTATCCACCAGTGAGTATGCCAGAGCGGTTCAGCCATCAGATGACCAGATTGGGAGTGGCGGGACTCCTACAACTCTGTCAGTAGCACAGAAGAAATCCATTCTGTTCCACTCAACAAGTGGAGTGGTGAACTGGGTCTGATCACTCACTCACTGCACCAGCCACATGCCAGGAATTGGGCAGGCTGCTATGGAAGGTAAAAACTAGAGTAAGAACCTCTAAGAGCTTTCACATTCTACACACGCACACACACACACCATACACACCACACACAAACACCACACACACACACCCCGCACACACCTCACACAAACCATACACACACCATACACACCACACACACACCACACACACCACATACCACACATCACACACACCATACACACCACAAACACCACACACACACCCCACACACACCATGCACACCACATACCACACACACACCACACACCACACATCACACACACCATACATACCACACACAAACACCACACACACACACCACACACACCTCACACACACCACACACACCTCACACACACCATACACACCAGACACACACCACACATCACACACACACACTACACACACACACCACACACCCCCCACACACCACACATATACACACCACAGACATTACACGCACCACACACACACCACACATATGACACACATCACAAACACAACACACACACCACACACATACACACCACACACTACACACACACCCCAACACCAGACACACACACAGCACACACACCACACAAACCACACAAACCACACACCAAACGCACCACACACACCATACACACCACACACACCCCCTACACATCACATACACAACACACATGCCCCCTACACACCACACACACCAAACACACCACACACACAAACCACATACACCCACACACAAACCACACACACCACAAACCCCACACACATACCACACACACTACACGCACCACACACACACCAAATGCACCACACACACCACACACACCCCCTACACATCACACACACAACACACATGCCCCCTACACACCACACACACCAAACACACACCAAACACACCACACACACCCACACACAAACCACACACACCACAAACACACCCTTACACACACCACACACAACACACACAGCACACACACACCATACCACACACACACAAACCACACACACACCACATGACCCCACATGCACACCACATGCCCCCACACACACCACACACACAAACCACACACACCACATGCCCCAAACACACACCACACACGCCCCCACACACAACACAAATACACACTCACCACACACACCACACACACCACATACACACCACACACACCCCATACACACACCAAACACACCACACACACATGCCCCCACACACCACACAAACCACACACACCCACACACACCCAAACCACACACCAAACACGTCACACACACACAAACCACACATACCACACACGCCACACACATACCACACACATTACACGCACCACACACACACATCACACATACGACACACACCACACACACTACAAACACACCCATACACACCACACACACACCACACACACCCCATACACACAACACACACGAACACCATACCACACACACACAAACCACACACACCACATACCCCCACACACACCACATGCCCCCCCACACACCACACACACAAACCACACACACACCACATGCCCCCAAACACACACCACACACACGCCCCCACACACAACACACACACGCAACACACATAACACACCTCACAAACCACACACAAAATCCACACACATGCCACACACAGAACACACACCACACACACACAGAGCACACACACACACACACACACACACACACACACCATGCATTGCAACTCAAATCAAAACAAACCGTGGCTGATGCTTTCTGTGATGGAGGAGTTTTTAAAAGTATAGTGGAAAAGCAAAGGATGAAAACATTCATTCTGATGGAGAGGTTTGGGGAATCCCTGAAAAGTTGAGAATAAGGCACTCAACATGGAAGGCGCAGCCCAGGCATAGAGGCAGGGAAATGATCTGGGAATAGCAAGAAACCAGTGACTGAAGGTGAGCATGCGTGGAGACAAGAGTTTGCTTTCTGGGGGGATGTGACAAGCCCCTGGAAAGTAAAAGCCTCAGTTGTTCCCCAGGTTCATGGTCCCCATGCTGGGTTCCAAAATCAGAGGCAGTGGTAGGGCTGGAGGATCTGCTGGTGGGGCTAAACCTTTGCATGGACTTGAAGGGCTTGCCTGTTACCATTCTTCCCCACAGGTTGAGGAGCGTCAAGATGGAACAGAGGAAGCTGAGTGACCAAGCCAACACTCTGGTGGACCTTTCCAAGGTGAGTGGCAGTGTCTGGAGACATCCCCTAGAACACGCAGACACTGAGTCTTCTCAGGCTCACCTGTGAGTCCTGGCTGGGTTCGCACTGGACAGCACGGGACCAGGCAAGCAAAGAAAAATTTCTGCTTGGTTCAAAAATACCTAGGCTCAAGTTTGTTTCATTTGCAATCTACCGGTATGTCTTGTGGGCTTTTGAAACTTGGTGTTTGTTTCTTAAGTGAAATCGCTCAGGTGTGTCTCTGCGTGAAATTAATGAGCTGACTAAACCTTTTCCGTGTCATTTTATGAGCTGCACATTGAGGGACTCCTGAGGTTGGGCTTGAGTTTGCACGGCTGTGAAGCATGCTAGCAAGGACCAGACGGTAACGATGGCCATGGTAACTGCCCAGGTCACACCGGTTTGCTGTAATACTTGGAAGTTCATTTTTGTGCATCCTCCAGTCCTTAACCAACTAGTTTTGCTGGCCTCAAATTGGCGGCAGTGGTGTGTGTGGGGGGGTGCATTTCTTTACTTCTCAAGAGGCAGCCTACAAGGAACATGAAGATACCCAAAAAGAGAGCCCTCTTTTGAGAGCCCTAGGGTGTAAGGCTCGCCATCACTCTGCCACTCTGTTTCTGGCCCTGAGCTGCCATAAATACTGTAAGGAAACTCCTCTTGCAAATCACCCAGGTGAGGGAGCCGAAGGCCACACTGCTGGCAGAGCTGAGAGTCGGTGCCACTGAAGAAAGGGCCTCCCCCTCCTCAGCCCCCTCTCCTCATTGCCTCTTGATAGGAATTGTATATTAAGTGTACAGCCCAGGGCCAGGCTGGCAGAACATTCCAGCAGATGTCAATTATCATAATGGAACACATTCCCTGGGTAAGCAAGAGAAACTCCCTCAGGCACATTAAGCACCCTTTGAAAAGAGTGCAATCAGAGAAATCACTAGTTGTCGGGCCATGTGCAGGTGCCTTGTTTAATAAAGGGATTGAACCAAAGAAAGGGCCTTCTAAACCTGTGAGGACTTCAATCGGGGAGTAAGTGGCTTGGCACATTTGGGGAGAAGCCTCCAGGCCTGCGTGCCTTTGGAGGAGGCCGTTCACGTGGAGTGCAGGGTGGTTCCTAG
The DNA here is from genome assembly GCF_028858775.2 of Pan troglodytes. Taxonomy (NCBI): domain Eukaryota; kingdom Metazoa; phylum Chordata; class Mammalia; order Primates; family Hominidae; genus Pan; species Pan troglodytes. Next base: position 94,483,644 of record NC_072398.2, read on the forward strand.
GAGCCTGGGGTGGGAGTGGAACGTGGGCATGCAGGAGAGAACTCCCTCAGGTTTTTGGGTGTGTTGGTTTTAATATCAGAAACCCGCTGGGACTCGGTTTAAAAATGGAGAAATCTATTCTAAGGATATAAGGGAGTCTCATTCCAGGCAAAACCTCAAAGGAGACATGTGGCCAGACTGCAGGAAGGAACTGACTCGAACTAGACCTGGGAAGCCCCCACAACCAGGAGGTCTCTCACCATTTCTTCTCTGTCCTTCTGTTTAAGTGACTGCTTCAGTTCTCTCTCCCTCTCCCTGTCTCTCTCTTCCTCTCCGTCTCCCTGTCTCTCTCTTCCTCTCCCTTTCCCTGTCTCTCTCTTCCTCTCCCTCTCTCTTCCTCTCTTTCTCTCCCTCTCTGCCTCCTGTCCCCGCGACAGACTGTAACAGGCTCCAATTCAGAGAGTACATATAATAGTTTTAGCCACAGGTAAAGACTAATTGGCCCCCTACTAGTCTTAATTCTAAATTCTCAGAATAGAAGAAATGATTGGCCAATTTGGGCCACGTATCCACCCTGGGACCAATCGGCATTGGCCAGGAAGAGGGTCATATGGAGCAAACAGGGCTAGGGGCCCACCTGTGAGCTTCAGGAATAGCCCAACAAAATGCCCCAGGATGTTTCTTCCATGAGTAGCTGTATTTCCTGTTTCTCCTCTCACCTTGCAGGACATGCTGTGACTGATGTTCCCTGGGGACATCAGGCAAACCAAACTTTCTTTTTTTCTTTTTTAATTTTATTATTATTACACTTTAAGTTTTAGGGTACATGTGCACAATGTGCAGGTTTGTTACATATGTATACATGTGCCATGTTGGTGTGCTGCACCCATTAACTCGTCATTTAACATTAGGTATATCTCCTAATGCTATCCCTCCCCCCTCCCCCCACCCCACAACAGTCCCTGGAGTGTGATGTTCCCCTTCCTGTGTCCATGTGTTCTCATTGTTCAATTCCCATCTATGAGTGAGAACATGCGGTGTTTGGTTTTTTGTCCTTGCGATAGTTTGCTGAGAATGATGGTTTCCAGTTTCATCCAAGTCCCTACAAAGGACATGAACTCATCATTTTTTATGGCTGCATAGTATTCCATGGTATATATGTGCCACATTTTCTTAATCCAGTCTATCATTGTCGGACATTTGGGTTGGTTCCAAGTCTTTGCTATTGTGAATAGTGCCACAATAAACATACGTGTGCATGTGTCTTTACAGCAGCATGATTTATAATCCTCTGGGTATATACCCAGTAATGGGATGGCTGGGTCAAATGGTGTTTCTAGTTCTAGATCCCTGAGGAATCGCCACACTGACTTCCACAATGGTTGAACTAGTTTACAGTCCCACCAACAGTGTAAAAGTGTTCCTATTTCTCCACATCCTCTCCAGCACCTGTTGTTTCCTGACTTTTTAATGATTTCCATTCTAACTGGTGTGAGATGGTATCTCATTGTGGTTTTGATTTGCATTTCTCTGATGGCCAGTGATCATGGGCATTTTTTCATGTGTTTTTTGGCTGCATAAATGTCTTCTTTTGAGAAGTGTCTGTTCATGTCCTTCGCCCACTTTTGGGCAAACCAAACTTTCAAGCCTGCATTTCTGCAGTGCCACCCACGGCCTCTTGGAGAGATGGGGCCCACGGAGCAGACCGGGTGAAGCGAACCCCTCAGTGAACTGGAAAGACACTCCTGTGAATTGAGTGGGGGAACTAAGCCGCAAATAACCCAGGAGCAAGTTACCTGGAAAGAAAGAGTGTGCAGGAAAGGGTTAAGGGAAAAATCTGCAGAACCCCCGTGGGGAGATCTGGGGAGGAGATGAACTCTGACATTCGCCCAGTCTTTGTCTTTTCCTCCCAGGAGACTCACCCAAGGTCCTGGCAGCAGCTTAGCACACTTCACACTGGTCCATATTCCCCCTGGCATCCTGTCGCCAAGCAACGGAACAGGGGGAGACAATAACGCTGTGTTCTCTCTCTTTTCTGTCTTTGTGCTGTAGCCTCCCAAGTCAGCGCCTTCCCACTCCTGCCCTTTGGTCCTCTCTAAATTAAGAATATGGCATGTGGCCTCCACATATTACGTCTGTATTGAATTGCTGTCCTATAGGCTGGCAGAGCTGGGAGGTCTTGGAGTCTTTCCCCGATTGCTTCAATTACTTCAATTGAAATATAAAAATAATTCCTACCATCGGAGGCTCAGGTGATCGAATAAGATGATATCTGTGAAAATGCTTTGTAAACTATAAAGGTTTTGCAATTGGTAGTTCTGATTATCAATATAGATGAGGAAACCAAGATCCAAGGGAACAAAGTGACCATCCCACGGTCAGGCAGTTGGTGAGCACCAGCGTGGGGGCCACAACCCAGGGGCCTGGACTCTGAGTCCAGAGCTCATCAGGGTGCCCCTGCGGTCAAATGAAATGGGTGATTTTGCACATTCCGGGAAGAATGTTTGCCTCGAGGAGGTTCTGTCATGTTGATTAATAAAGGGAGTACTTTCACTTCTAAAGTCACCCTGTCCTCCAAGGGCATCCACGACACGGTGTCCTGCTCTGGCAACAGCAGAGCTCATGGGAGCGGGGCCATCTCCATGCCACCTTGTGACCTTTCCTTATGCTGCCCCAGTGAATTTCCTCGTGGGGCCTGTAGTCTGCTGGGGAGGCCTCCCTGCATTTTGTGCCCCTGCTCCCCTTCATTCTTCTCTGGCTTCTCACATCTTCTTTTACTCTTCTTTTTTCCTCTCACCTTACTTGCTCCTGCTTTGGTCCCTGGGGCATAAATCATGTCCATATCTTCCTAGAGTAACCTGAAATTTCACGTGAAATAGGATTGGGGTGTCACTGGCAGATCATCAGAAACCCAAAGAGCCACAGTACCTCAGGGATGACCAAGCAACCACCGGCCTGGCCCTCTGCATTGCCGCCCCAGGAGCCTCACTCCCTGACACGTGGGAGGCTGAAGATGCTTGTGAATCTTGTTCCCAAGTCTGATGTACACAGCCAAGATGGCATTTGCTAATTTGCTGGGAGAAAAATATCTGTTGCATAGACTGGGACTCTGCAGACCAACAAGGGGGCCACAGGATGTTGGGGAAGGAGCACTGGTAATCGGCCGGCACCCCTGGAACACGAGGAGTCAGTGCTGAGTGCAGGAGGGGTACTGGGGAGCTCTCAGGGGAGCACCCTCAGGACCCCTGCCAAGGAGTGAGGGAAGCAGGATTGGTCAGTGGGAGGGTTTGAACTGTGATACAGTCAACAAAGACCTCAGCCCTTCAGAGTGGCCCTTCAGGGATGTCCCACCCTGAGGCATTGTGGATCAGGCAGGCGAAGGGCCACACCTCAGCAAGGCAGCCTCCTTTGGCTAAGCACTGTGCCTGAGAGTTAATTCACTTTACATCCTGTCTGCTGGGTTAAAATAGAGGTTGGGAGATGTGCAATAACTCCTAACTGTGTACAGTTATTATTAACTCCAATTTTATAAGGCAACCGAGATTGAGAGAGGCCAGGCGCCTGGCAGAGGGCACACTGTTAATGAGCTGCAGATGTGTACTTGAGCCCTGGCCTACTAATTATACACCCACTGCACTGTCCATTCCCCACCAGCGTCTCTTCTGGAATCATTAGATGCCAGCAGCCATGTGAGCTGAGAGGTTGTGGCCCTGTGAGAACATGAGACAGTTTAGAGACTCACTTTATTTAAGAAAAAAAAAAGGGCCACTTTTTCCCCCTTGGTGCATATTTTCTAATAAAATGCTGTCATTAATACTCATTACTTTTGTAATAAGAAAACAAAAATGTGCACACTTCAGCATCCCCATCCCCAGGAAAGAAGCCTGTATCCTTCCTTGACCAGATCAGCTGGTGTGGAAGTGGCTCCTGTCATACTGTGGAGGGCGTTTCATTTCTCCCATTGCAGATTCCTCTGTGATGACCTGTCATCTCCCTCTCTCTCGCCTCTCTCTCTCCACACAGATGCAGAATGTCATGTATGACTTAATCACAGAACTCAATGACCGGAGCGAAGACCTGGAGAAGCAGATTGGCAGCCTGGAGTCGAAGCTGGAGCATCTCACCGCCAGCTTCAACTCCCTGCCGCTGCTCATCGCCGACACCCTGCGCCAGCAGCAGCAGCAGCTCCTGTCTGCCATCATCGAGGCCCGGGGTGTCAGCGTGGCAGTGGGCACCACCCACACCCCAATCTCCGATAGCCCCATTGGGGTCAGCTCCACCTCCTTCCCGACCCCGTACACAAGTTCAAGCAGTTGCTAAATAAATCTCCCCACTCCAGAAGCATTACCCATAGGTCTTAAGATGCAAATCAACTCTCTCCTGGTCGCTTTGCCATCAAGAAACATTCAGACCAGGGAACGGAAAGAAGAGAGACCGAGCTAATTAACTAACTCATGTTCATTCAGCGTGCTTGGTCCGACATGCCTTGAAACCAGAAATCTAATCTCTGTTTAGGTGCCTCTACTTGGGAGCGGGAAGAGGAGATGACAGGAAGCGACGCCTCTGGCAGGGCCCTTGCTGCAGAGTTGGTGGAGAACAGAAATCCACGCTCAATCTCAGGTCTTCACGCGGGGGGTGGGGGTCAGATGCACTGAAGTAGCCAACAGCGAAGCCAGTCCAGAAGAGGGGTCCGCTGGGAGGGAGGGTTGTGTCAGGCTTGGGGGATGGGCTCTTCGCCATGGGGGTCTTTGAACACACCTCTCTCCTTTCCTTTTGTCTACGGAAGCCTCTGGGTGACAAAAGTAAAAGAGAGCTGCCCACAACTTGCCAAAACAGATATACTCGAATCAGACTGAAAAAAAAAAGACACAGACAAATAAAAAGCCAGATTTTCCACTCGATATTAATACCCACATAAACCTGTGTGTTTGCAAACGTGTACATGTACACACATACACATCCCACGTTCGCTTCAGGTCCTTTCTTATTTGAGCTTAATCCAAATAAAAAGGGACTTGACACCTTACCCTGCATACAATAGGCACCCCTTACATGTGTTTTGAGTTGGTCTGAATCTGAACGTGGGGTGCTTTCAGTTCAGGTAGTTAGCTAGTTCTGGCCACATTCTGAGTTTCACTGGAGATGCGGATCCCTTCAGACATAATGCACATTGCTTTGTCCTGGATATGCACCTTGCTTGATTTGAAATGGATGCCAAGCCAAAATTGTTGGCATTCAGGAGGGATAAGCAGGCTTCTAAAAATAACAGCATCTGCAGAGTTTTCTTCTTCCATCCAAACAAGTTGTGTTTCGATGGTCCACATGACCAGGTGTATGTCTGTTAGTGTGGAGGGAGAGGACAAGAAATTGTGCATGTGTGTGCAGACATGCACAAACAGGAGCAATCCAATAACACCTTAGTGAATAGAAATATGGTTGGGGATTTGCTGAGCTGTATTTATCCAGCAACAGGTTTCCAGCCCCAGATGTTAGTAGTGCAAAAGGGCCAAGTGCCTCAATTGTGAGCCTCTGAGCTAGGAGGAGAAGTGATGAAGAGTGGCCTATGTGGTCCCTTCTACCTGACCTTAAGTCATCTCAAAATGAAATATTGTGAGAATGAAGGGAACCCTTAGGGAACCTTGTGGGTAAGGTAAGTGGACATGGATTTGTCAGTAGCCTGTTCCTACTGTGCCATGTTAATCTTGGTGCGAAAAACTATTCCAATACATCTCAAACTCCAAGAGACTTCAGAAACATCAAGATTTAGTGTAATGAGCGGCACAGAAAAATGTTTTCATTGCTCCATAATCTGACCACACGTAACATTTGTGACGTGAAAACCATGACTTTCTCATTCTGAGGTCTTTGGTTTCTGCCTGTGGGAAATTGAATGGCACTGTATGGACTATTTCATCTGTTGATGGTAAAACAAAAGGGTGATTTTTTTGCTTGTGGTTGTCATCTTGGGTTTACCTTTGTAAGAAGACATCATCACCATTCTGAAGGCAGTGGCTTGGCATGGAGATTTTCATTCTGTAGCACTGGGCCTGTTCTTCTAAGGACAGCACAAGGTAGACAATTGTAGAGCCAAGGCCACTTTTTCAGGAAGATCTAGTCTCTTGCTAACCCTCTTCTTTCTCTCTTGCTATTGCTGCTGCTCTTTTGATGGTTTATAGTCTTAATGGCTTGCCTTGATAATTCCTTTGAACACTTTCATTAGTTGTTTTGCATACCAGAGATGCCGCACCTGCTGTTGGCTTATTTTTTTACTTGTTCTTTTAACTGTTGATTATCTGAATGTTTCCCCTCCTCCTTGTTTCATGTCCCAAGAATGGTGCTCCTGTTTTCAGTGACAGTTCAGCTGAACATATAAGCAGATGTGTAAACAGATGAAATAACCATGCAGTTTCCTTGTGGCATTAGTTCCATTTCACAAAGTGAAGACCACTGGTGGGCTGATCTGAGTGTGCCAATCCTGATCATTTAAACCTACAGCCTTCAACCGGTGATTCCTACTCACCGTTTTCATTCTGCTATAACCCTGTGATATGTGTGCGTGTGGGTGTGAGTGTGGGTGTGTGCACATATAGAGATTTAGTCTTAATTTCAACCAAATGACATGCAAGATTCCACTGCCACTCTTCCTGGCCAAAAGTGTGCACAGACTGTGATTTATTCATTGTGGTCTGTGACTTTAACCCATCATTGATGCTGTCACTTAGGTAAACCCTAAAGACCAAACTAGCAACACTAGTCAAGGGAGTGACTGGAGTTATTTCTGGTAGCAGTAGCCACTGGCATCCTAGAAACACATGGACATTTGTAGCATGAATTGACCTATTGGTAGTGCAATAGCTATACATGATTTTTATTCTTGGCAAAAGAAAATGCTTCAAAAAAAAAGTGATCGAACCTGCACATTGATCCTGTAATAGCAAATGGAAGGCTACTTCTCTGTACTAGCATTTCAGCTTTATGTGGGAAAGTTACCCGTTCTCCTGCAAGTACAATCAACCCTTGATGGCTTAAGTGTTAATTATTCTGGGTGTAGCTCACCCAAGTTTTCTTCCTACATCTTTTGGCTAATTCCACCACACCTCAGCATCACAGTCAGATGGGAAAAGGGGCAGGTGGATTCTCATGTCATGCCTTCTTGTACCTTATTTTCAAGTTTTGTGGTGGAGGAGGTTTAATTATCTGCTCAAGAATCTGGTATATATAGCCAGGTGCGGTGGCTCATGCCTGTAATCCCAGGACTTTGGGCAAGGCGAGAGGATCACCTGAGGTCAGGAGTTCAAGACCAGCCTGGCCAACATGGCAAAACCCCATCTCTACTAAAAATACAAAAATTAGCTGGGTTTGGTGGTGGACACCTGTAGTCCCAGCTACTTGGGAGGCTGCGGCAGGAGAATCACTTGAACCCCGGAAGTGGAGGTTGCAGTGAGCCAAGATCGTGCCATTGCACTCCAGCTTGGGTGACCGAGCAAGACTCCGTCTCGAAAAAAAAAAAAAATCGGCTATATGTAAAAACTATTAATTATGTAACCTCACTCCAATACTGTACTGATCAAGATCTGCCCACTCCTAGAGGACTGACCCAATGGCAGATCCCCTACTATAATCTTTCTGACAACTCAGTGACAGGTAAAATCACTCTAATATTCCTAAAATATCTAGACACTTGAATTAGAAATACAGAACCACCCCCACCCCTGCCATTGCTTAAGCCATATTAAAGCTTCATGTACTGTAAAGTCAGGGATGTACTGTGATACTTTAAGACCACTAATCTCAGTGGAATTTCAGGACATAGCATTAGTTGGTAAATTACACCAGACTAGGGGCTCACTCCTCCTTAGATTGAAGTCCAAATAAAAGTCTTCACCTTTGGATCAAAGGCCACATATATATGATCATCATCAATAAATTGTCATAAAGTGTCTATGAACTGCTCTTGCCATCTTCCTAATACGTAACTTCATGACATCATGTCTCTAGAAGTGCTTAATACAATCCAAAAGAACAAGGGGGGAAGGCCCCAAGTCACCACTGACCGACCTCAGCAGGGGCCAGTGGTAGAACAACAATCTTGTGAATTAGGAGACATAGAAAATGTATGCAAAAGTAAATTCCAAGCGCTGAGCATGTACAAGCTATTTTTATTATTAAAAGCCAAGAAGGAAGAGCATTGAAGAAGTAATGATTTTAATATAGTGGGGGATTTCCCCCTTAAATTTTTATAATTTCCTTGTGAATAAACAATCATGGAAAAGAAGAAACCTAGTCATACAAAATCAGGATAAATAAAAATCTTAAGACTGGATCCACATCTTTGGCCAATTCATATAAGCACCTAATACATCAATTTCTCTGTACTTAAAATGAAGAGAATAATTAATATTCTTAAGTACAATGTTTTCAATAGAGAACAAATGAAATCACCTTTGTCATCAACAGCAGCCCAGACTGACTGTATCTAGTTCACACCTTGATGTTACGTTTGAATGCAGTCAGTAGTTACCAAAAAGTAATTAGTGCACATTAAATAGTGGTAAAATCAGCAGGGAGAAATATGGGATTAGCACGTAGTTCCAGAACCTTCCTCCTCCTCCAGAGTGCAACTCAACAAACAGTACACTCCAAATTAAGAATCAATGTTTCATCCCAGGACAAACGGTGTTGCTCCCATCACAGTACCACAACTGAGATACTGTGAAGTCATTGCACTACCAGTAGGTTACTACTCTTTTGAAGTTACTGTTTTTAAATCCTAAAATATGTCCCCAGTTTTCTACATTCATTCTTCTTCCCCTAAGAGTTGCTAGAAGCAGATGAAGGATCCCTATTGACTCTGCAGGGTTTGATTTCAGTACCTTAGACAGCTATCTGGTGACTTCCCGGTAGGCACGAACAACCCCTTCTCTCCCCTTGCAGTCGGTGGGCTTGATGACGCCCCAGACAGTATCCTTTCCTTCTCTACTGCCGCCAAAATAAACATTAGGGAAATGGGATCATTAACACCACCGAGAAAGGAGTTTACAGGGATCGCAATAGTAACTGTCTGCTTGTGGTAGTAGAAAGCTTGTGCCAGGCTGCATGAATAGAAATTAATGTTAAACTCCTGTTAGACAAGTAATATGTAGATTTTTATTGAAACAGACCACAGCTTATTAAAAAGTACTCAGTGCAATGGTATATACATATATACAGATAGAAAAAAAATATAACTGTGATCTTTTTGTCTTACGCCATTACTGGAAACACCCAAACGTGAACTGGAGTTCCCTCTGAACAAAACCATTGTCAAATCTTCAACATATGACCTCCAAATCTAGGTGCCAAGTGCCCTGTGACAGTTGTTTACACACCTGAAAAATGTATCCTGGAAGCTGTAATCTTGGGCCTGGGCTATGTGTTGAAACAAGCAAAAGAGACATCGTGACCAACCAAGCTGGTGGAGGAAAAGCACAAAATTCAACTCCAACCTGCAGTTAGGATCCCAAAGAGATGTTGACATTTATAGCCAAAAAGAAAAAGTATATCTGAATCAGATCGAAGCAGCCAACATCCAGCTTCACTCAAGAAGGACAAGGAATAAACAACATTCTCTAGCTGTGTCATGTTGTCTCAGTTTTTGAATCTCAACCAGGACTGATCCACCTTCATCAGATACGTTTTTTAATGGCGCAACAACTCAATTTTGGTCCCAGACTCTCCATTCTGCACTGGCCACGAGAACAACAAGAGAATGACAGGATGTTAATGGAGGAAACATTTTCATGGCAAGCTCAGAAACTGAAGTGTTTATATTCAGAATCAGATGAGCTTTAATATGAATTTGCATCTTGCCTCTGTACTGCTTGCTATTTTTTAATGATAGGAGAAAGCATAACAGTTTATTTTAAATATGAAATATATTGATATATTATAAAATATATTGTAACTTTCAATTAACATTTTGTATCAAACTAGTGTTTAGCAGGCCCACTGTCAGCCTGCTCTCCCAATGACTGTTTCTGAGTACACATCACTGTTAGTGATTGCCAGGCACCCAGAAAAAGGGTCCTCCTACCACAGCCTACTGAACTGCCATATTCTAATTCTCCAAGGCCTGGGTATTAGAGACAAAAGAACATTATTCCAAGAGTAGAAGAATAATTCTACCCTAAATTCTATCAAGCCATTTCAGAAGAGATTTTAAAAGCCATCACTCCTTTAGTAGCTGTGCAAAGCCAGTTTAATAAAAGTTCAGGCTCTTTCTATATAAATTCAAAGGCCTCATTACATAAATTATATAAGTCTCAAACCTAGCCAACCAGTTTTCCTTTGACAATGTCAGAATTGGACATAAGAAAGAGTCCTGTTTTCCTGTAACTTAAAATACTCAAAATCCTAGGCATTCTGAGTTTCTCCATGTACGTGAAACCGGGGTCGGCTTTCCAAACTACACAAGGCCCAACAAGAGTCCAGTGTGCAGATGTGCTTTTCTAAATTGGCAATACCCTTGAGGGAGCAAGGTTCCCACATGTTTATCAAGGACATGGAGCCCAGCTCCTAAGGGAATGATGGGAGGAGCCGGCAGGACATGAACAGCCAGAGCCAGCAAAGAGCCGGGCTGCCTTTTCTGCTAGCTTCCTCTAGCTGGGAGGAAATAAAGGGTTCCTGCTGAGATATTGTCCTTTATAGCAAAATTAAGCAACTCATGGAATCTACACCCCTCTTTCTCTACAGAGCAGCTGAGACATACATGTAGAAGTTCTCAGTTCCCTCCTTCATATGGCTAAGGCACTAATTCTAGATGAAAACAGGATGTGTTCAGTTACAGAATAAAGGTTTTCTAGAATCAGTGAGCCTCTTCTTACCTGGGACCCTCACTTGCTGTTGTTGCTTTGGTGCAATATTGTACAGGTGCAAACCAGGTTGCATCGGGGCAGATTAACTGAGCCCTATGTGTCTCTTCCCTTCCCAAGCCCTGAAAATTCACATAGATTTACAGATAGTGCAAAACAACAAGTTTTCTCCTGGGAAAAGGCTGGAATCCTCCAAATTTCAATTTATATGAGCTTAAAGGTATATAAGTCATGGGGCTCAATGACATTAGGTATTCATGCTGTTTGAAAGAGAAATGTCTAAATGCCCGTTTTCAGTCTGTTTGTGTAGCTGAGCCCTAACTTGTACACAAGTTTTCTTGTTATGGAGCTAAATTCTCTCAGTGCCTGTATTACTCCTCAGTTATATGTTAGGCCGAGCTCCACTAAAGCCATCTGAACTCCAGGGCACTTGTTTTTATCAGGTTACTTACTCACCGGATAATGGAAATTGGCTTATTTTCAATTTTACAATTGACTGATGAATGTATCGGTGGTAATTGATTTATTTCTTCACTTTTTTTGCTACTAAATGATTTTTTCTTTTTTTAAATTATCATTATTATTATTATTTTGAGATGGAGTCTCACTCTGTCGCCCAGGCTGGAGTGCAGTGGCACGATCTCAGCTCACTGCAAGCTCCGCCTCCTGGGTTCATGCAATTCTCCTGCCTCAGCCTCCCGAGTAGCTGGGACTACAGGTGTGTGCCACCACGACCAGCTAATTTTTTTGTATTTTTAGTAGAGACAGGGTTTCATCATGTTAACCAGGATGGTCTCGATCTCCTGACCTCGTGATCCACCTGCCTGGGCCTCCCAAAGTGAGCCACTGTGCCTGGCCCAGTAAGTGCTTTTTTCTTTTGGTTTTTCCTTCTAACACTGCTCAGACCAAGACTTACATTTATAAAGAGCAAATATATTCTGACCTTTCCCCTCAAAGTTGTATTCCATCTAGAATCAAGGAAACAAATGCAAATTCATCATTTGGGGAAAGCAGACCTCTTGACAGTAATTCAAGTCCATGGCTATATGCTAACCCTTGCTACTCAAAGTGTGGTCCACAGACCGGCAGCGTTAGCATCATCTGTAAGCTTGCTAGAAATGCAGAATCTCAGGCCCCACATCAAACCTTCTTCATCAGAATTGGCCTTTTAACAAATCCCCAGGTGACCTGTATGCACCAGAAATATTGATAAGCACTGGCCTCACCTCACCGTAGTGATAACCAACCTCGTTAATAATTAGAGAATGAAGCTATTTCTTCCTTAAGTCTCATTTACAGAATTATTTGAAGATGTGAAGGTCCTGAATGATCATAAGGATTAAAAAAATGCATCTTTAAATTCCACTTGAGGTTATATAACTTGGATGGTCTACATCAAACATAATAAAGTCAATAAGAGTTAGTCTTTTTCCAATCTTACCTAAATAGCACTCCATATCCTTGAGCCACCTCAAAGCCCCCATTTTTAAGTTTTAGTCTTTTTTTTTTAGACCAGACTAGCAAAGCCATCAGAATATCAGGTGGAACCTCAGGGCAGGTCCTCTGGAAGGCTACAGGAGTCTCTGCTTAGCATAGTACAGAAATTGTTGTGTTTCTCGATCCTTGTGTTCTTCCCTTGAGGAACTCAGCATCTCACCAGTAAGAACTCCCCTCCCCTAGAGGAAAATAGCAAGAGAAGTTAGTTTAACCATCTAGAAACATTGCTAATCTCCTTGAAAGCCAATTCTCTTACTCATCGCACCAACAAGAAACACTCCAAGGTGGGCAAGGAAAGACGTGAATTCTGATATTGGCGCCATAACTCGATATGTACCCAGAAACAGTTATGTTCTAAATTAATGGCTTTAACCTGTTCATTGTAAAAAGTGCCTTGGACTTCAATCTAAAGAGGTCAGTATAAATATGTATGTGTGTGTGTGACGTGTATGTAGGCAAATATTTACAGATTTATACATACATAGGTGCACACACATATACCCGCACATTCATATATAATATATACATACATATATAAATGCTTCATAATATATCATATTGCTATTCACAGCTCCATTTCTTTTGTCTGGTCCTATGTTTATTTGTTTAGTGAGACCTTTACATAGAGAGGTTCTATTCGGAACATTGATGTATTTTTTGTTTGTTTTTTACTTTTTATTAAAAAGGTAAAGGATATTAAAAAAAAAAAAAAAGTCAAGTGCCTGAAGGTTTTGAATGGAGTTACGGTAAACTTTCTCAGGTCACCAAAGAGGAAACATTTTTCCTTTGGAAAACATTTTTCTGTTTCAGTGACTTTGTTTTCCCTTGGTGGTAATGCATAAATAAGAGTGGTTAAAGTGATTTTGTAAGTTTTATTTCAATCCATTTCTGTGGTTCCCATAAGGCAATAGCTAAAAATTTGTTCAGTCTAGTGCCCAGTTTTCTCCACACATCAGCATCAGAAGGGCCCGGTCTTCACATGCTCTGCGTGGTTTTGTTCGCGTTGTTACTGTGTTCCTTACTAAGGAAAGGCAAATGAAATTGCAGGGGCTGGAGCTTAGACCAGCTCCAAATATGGCTTCCTTTTGGTAACACACACAGAAGGTGGACTAGTGGGAAGTCTCTCTCCCTGAAGCAGGTGGGAACCTGTGTCTTAGAAGGCAGAGGAGTCCCAGTGAACTCTCCACAGCTCCATGGGCCCTGCCTGTCTACAGTTATACAACTGCCTGTATGAGTCAGCCTTTCTCTACCTTAGCCAAAGGTCTTCTCTTTCTGTGGTGTGACAGCTTGTAATGAACCAACTTGCTCTGGTTAGAAGTCCCTAGAGCTCCAGGAAGAGTCGCCAGGTTTCCATTGCTGTGCTCAAAGCTCAAGGACACATTATACTTCTTTAAACCAACTAAATCTCTCTAGCTCCCTGCCCCCATGGTGACACTTTCATAATAGGCAGGGCCAAGTCAGAGAGGTCATGCCCTGTATACAGTGTCAATCAGAAGAGACACTGCAAAATGTCAGAGGTGACCAGAAAGACAACAGATCTCTCCAGCTGTCCTCACAGCTGCAGGCACATTTGTGGAATTGTGAGTAGGAAGGCTTGGCAGCCAGGGGATGGGAAATGAATTTCCCCAAGTTGAAAACCCTGTACCCTTACTTTCCTTCCCGTAAATTTTTCTGTAGTTCTAGGCAAAAAATAATAATAATAAAAATGCAAATTAGGTGCTTTAGAAGGAGTATGTAATATCTGGGACTTTTTCTAAGTTGGTAGACCTAAAAAATGTTTTCAAAAATATATCTAGCTGCATTTCTACTGCTGTCATTCCTTAAAGCTCTTCCTCCAAAAACTGCATATGAATGAATACATTTACCAACTCAGTGATTACTAAATAATAGTACTTTATACTTATACACAGTAATACCTTTCATCTAAGGATCTCAAATGCCAATATATTAGTCATCGCCCTGTAAGGTGGATGACATATTATTCCCATTATTCCAATGGGAAAATTGGGCCATAGAAAACTGAGGAGCAAATGACTCATCTACAGGAATTAAATGGAAAAAACAGGCTAGGATTTCTCAGCACACTTTAGGAGTGAATGAAAACTTACAGGCTTCAGTTCTACTGCTGGCCACCATTGGATTTGTAAGATCCAGGATGTGTATTGACCACATGTGTCCAGACCCAGGCTTAGGGCATCTGGAATGAGAGTGGTGGGCTGGTGTGTGGGTCTGAGGATCTGGATGGGAGACTGCATTTTCTTCTCTGTGCAAAATATGGAAGTGTGACCTTGAAGGTGGGCTTAGTCTATGGCCTTCCCCACTCCTGCTTGAACTGAAGCTGGAGAGAATGGGCATTTTTAAATGTTACGGCATATGCTAATATAATATTATGGCATTAAATAAAAACAAGAAGAGAACTGACTAAAACCAAAAAAACCAAAAATGCAAGCGACTGATTTCCTTTAATTTTATCTTCTTCTTTCCCTACGTGTATAGTTGTGAAAGCAAGATTTTTTAAAAGAGGAAATCTTAATTTAGATCGGAAACAGCGTCCCCTGGAAAAGGTTGCTTCTTTAAGCAAGGCCAGAACTGCCGTGGTTTTCATGGTAGTGTTGACTCAGGAGATTGGCCCCCCCAACATGGAGACACATGGAAGGCCTTAATACCAAACCCAGTTTTAACCACCCAGAGAGAGTGGGAGCCGCTCCTAAGGTGAATGGCTGTTCATCAACGAGAATATCTAGACACACTGATGTGTGATAAGGCAAACTTGCAACTATGTTCAAGTAAAGTATCAGGCAGTTCCACACAGCACTCCTTCCATTTAGCTGAGCAGAGGGTCTCAGTAGGCTCATCTCTGAAGCTTTTGAAAACCCCAAGCCAGGCTTCTCAACCCATGGAGACTCAGAAGCAGAGTATGGGTGACACGTGGGCATGTCCCTGAGGCACCACAGGTCGTTCTAAGGGGTGCCCCAAGTTGAGCACCACTGATCCAGAGCTTGCTGAAGTGAGGCCACCAGTGCCCAGTCTGGCACAGCCCTCCTCAGGATCTCTCCCCTCCCCCTAGTTGGTGAGGAGAGGGGAAGAGAAGAGAGTAGGAGGGGGCAAGGTTTTTATAAAGATGGTGATTTATTCGAAGCTTGATTCCTTTTCATCTTGCCCTCATGTCTCTTCAGTCCTGGCCCCATGAGACTGTGCTGATCTGCATGCTGGCTCTACGTGTATTGGCAAACAATGCTGCCAGGTTACTCTTCCCTCACATGGTATTTCTCTGGCTGGCTGCTGCTTTCTCCTGGCACACAGTCTGTCTGGGTGTGATGTCTTTCTTTGGCCTTAGCTCTGGGTGAAGATTGAGGGAGGGCTATTCTGACATTTTTCACTAGCCGAAAAAAGTTAAAATTAAACATAACACATTGTCCTTGCTAGCAGGTAACTCACTAAACCTAACGCACAAAAATTGGGTAACCTGCTATGTTATACACATTGATCTTTTCCAAACTATATCTAACCACTAGATAAAATGTTGTCTCCTATTATAAAGAAAATTTGATCCATTATTACATCATGCATAACTGTGGAAGCTGGAAAAACAAGACATTAGAACTCAAAGGTGGGCCCAGTTTTCCAAAATGGACAATTCTGCTAATTCGGAATTCAGGAGACTCTGAGTAAGAACACCCCCTGCAGGCCAACGGGAATAGGGCAATCTGAGGGAAAAAGAAATGTCACTTGGCATCCAGGAAAAGGCTCATCTGTATGGCTGTCAAAAACAAGGTGCTGGCACTGTATGCGGATGCAGATGAGAAGGCAGGCCATGCCTGTTAGAGACATTCATCTAGGTCATGGCCCTTGCCTTACACGTAGGAGACAGAGATTCAAGAGAAGTGATTTGCCTGGAATCAAACGGAGAATTATGGGCAGAAAGTAAACTGGAACCTTTTCATGCCACATTGAGAATGCCTTCTGGGCTGATGTGGTAAATTGAGGCCTGCCCATAGCCTCTCCATGCTCTTTCTTGATTCATCCTCATAAAGTAGTTGGTTATCCATTTTGCAAATGTTTGCTAAGAAGAAAAGACCCCTGCTTCTCAACACACGCATACACCGCTAATGCATACACCGCATTAGCAATCTCTCAAAGAAAACAAAGATATGCATACTGCGACTGGTTAAAATAATTCATAGTGCATTTTATATTCCAGAGGCATTGATCATTTTCAAAGTTATCTGCCTTTAGTTTAAAGAATTTACAGCTAATACTTGCAAAGCTACAAGAACCCCCACTGGTCAGGAAACATTAAATTCGATTATTAAAATGATGTGATTTTATATCCAGCACTACAGTGGATTATGCTAATGATGGTCAAGGTTATTAATCTTCATTGCCGTCACCACTGCAAATAATACATGAAGATTAGCCAAAATTAACTTAATCTGCTTGTAGCATGAATTTGAAATTTACACTTTATTTTTTCTGAGAACAAGTCACACTTAATAGCCTCTCTTAAAATGCATTCCTCGCCCCCTGGAAAACCAAAGGTGGAAAACACGCATGCAATACCTGAGGGCGATTTCCTCTTCACCTAGGTAAAACGCTTTTCCAAACCTCTTCTGCTTCCTACTTTCAAACACTGGGGTATCACTTAAAAGCAATCAAGTACTTCTCAAGAAAGAATGCATACAGTAATGGGGCACCCACATCCCAGTCACTCATCAAGGGAAATGTCAGGTCTTCTGTAAGTGCCTGTAAGCTGTGATTCAATTGCCCTTTCTTAGAACACCCTCCTCACCTCCCACCTCTTGGAATGAGAAGGTAGATACATAACTCATCCTAAACTTCAGAATTTGGGAATCTTAACAAATTTACCCTTAGGATTTCCTACAGACCCTTTTTCAATAATAACAATGCAATGTTTACTTGATTTACAAATTTGGGGACATAGGACCCTGTTTGGTGGCAGTTTAATTGAGAAAATGCTCGACGAGTATGGTCAGATCATCAATAAGAGGAACTGACATTCTCAGTTCTGTACTTGGAAATAAGATGTGAGAAAACTGTAGAGGACATTTATTCACTATCTCTAGAGCACCCATTCCCCAATTCTCTGCCAACAGCATGCAGAGTTTTCTTTAGTGAATTTGCCCTTCTCCCATCCCAACTATGCACTTGGGTGGGGTTAATACAACTTCCAGACCTCTGGTGGGCCATGGCAGGCTTAAGACAATCAGAGTACCTCATCACCCTAGCCAACGGATGGGCACAGGGCCCAAATCAGGCCAATGGGAGCAAGTGAACCCCAGAGCCCAGGGCTTGAGCCAGAGCAACCAGAAAAGACCCTCTGCCCCAGGAGGGTGAGGTACTGCTTGATCAGGAGCTGCTGCAACCCTTTTGTTTGATGAGGGGAGAGGGAGGAGTTGACAGAGGGCCACCATGTGGAACATGAGGATGAAGACCACCAAAGGCAGAGGGGAGAGGAGAGAAATGGGGACATTATGTGGCATAATATGAAATATATTTTGGGTCTTTGTCCCTTGTTCCTGGCACAGAGCTCCTAAATCCCATGGGATTTCCTGGATGATAGGACCCACTTCTTGTTATAATGAGGTGACTCTTGCTGGGCTCCTGGATAGCTCCAAAATTGGAGCTGGTCACCAGAAAGACCAAGCTCTGATTAGAAACCTGGAACCTTCAGCCTAGCTAACATGGTGAAACCCCATCTCTACTAAAACTACAAAAATTAGCCGGGCGTGGTGGTGCATGCCTGTAATCCCAGCTAGTCAGGAGGCCAGAGCAAAAGAATTGCTTGAACTCAGGAGGCGGAGGATGCAGTGAGCTAAGGTGGCACCACTGCACTCTAGCCTGGGCAACAGAGCGAGGCTCTATCTCAAAAAAAAAAAAAAAAATTGATCATGCCTATGTGATGAAACCTCCATAAAAACCCTTAGACAAAAGAGTCTAGAGAACTTCCAGGTTGGTGAACACATCCATGTGCCAAGAGGGTGGCATACCCCAGCTCAATGGGATAGAAGCTTCTGTGCCTGGGACCCTTCTGGGTCTTGCCCTATATGCCTCTTCTCCTGGCTATTAATTTATATCCTTTAAAACAAATCCATAAACGTAAGTAAAACATGTTCCTGAGCTCTGTGAGCCATTCTAGAAAATTGTTGAACCTGAGGAGGGAGTTGTGAGAACCCCTAATTTATAGCCAGTCAGTCAGGAGTATGAGAGGCCAGGACTTGTGACTGGCATCTGAAGTGGAGGGCAGACTTTGAGTCCTTCACCTATGGGGTCCGTGCTAACTCCAGATAGTTAGTGTCACAATTGAATTGAATTGTTGAACTCCTGTTCTTCTCTGGAGACTCAGAGAATTGGTTGTTGATGTTGGAGAACACCCCCCCTTGGTAATATCCTTGGAGCCACTGAATCTCCTAATTACCTGAACCAGTAACTTTGCTTTATATTGCAACCATTTGGAGATGAATTTTCTGTCATATCCAACATAAAGAGTCCTGGTGGAGAAGAACCAACCTCCTGGGCACACATCAAATCTCCCAGAGGAGTGACCAGAATGAGAATTAAAGAGAAATGCCATTTCAATAGTTCTGACATTTAAAAAGTTTAAAACACAAAAATTAAGTAGGATAACAAGAAAATTTGGAATGTCAAAATTGACTTTAGAGTGTACTTTGACCACTAAGTTAGCAGAGTGATAGAGAAAGAAAGAACCACAGCAAGAGATTCTGTTAAATGAACCAACGTGGTTTGGGGAAAAAAAAAAAAAAAAAAAAGACTAAAGCAGAAAATGATCTATCAGTCAGGAAGGGGTGATGAGTGGAATAAAAGTGACCTAAGATCTTAGTATATGTCTTTATCTATTTTTTGCTGCTATAACAGAATACCTGAGACTGGGTAATTTATAATGAACAAAAATTTATTGGCACACAGTTCTGGAGACTAGGAAGTCCAAGATTGAGGGCTCAGCATCTTTTGAGGGCCTTCTTCCTCCATCATCCCATAGATGGAAGATGGAAGAGCAAGAGAGAGCACACGAGTGAACTTGCAGCCTCAAGCTCTTTTAATAGGTGGCATTATTCCAGTCATGAGAGCTTTGCCATAATAACCTAAAATATCCCCATAGACCCACCTCCCGACACTATTGCATTGGGGGTTAGGTTTCTACACATGCTTTTGGGGAGACACATTCAGACCGTAGTAGTATTGTTTGGAAGGAAGGTAAATATTGATAACTTCAGAGTTTGACCATTTAAATTACAATCAACAATATAATTAAAACAGAGCCTACAACTTTCAAAGTAGTAGAGTTTGAAAAACAGAGAAAAAAAATCAATTCAAAAGAAGGTTAGAAAGGATGGGAAAACACGTAAAAGAACAAATTGGAAGGATGAGACAAAATGGTATAAATATATCCAAATATTTCGATAATTGCAATGAAAGTTATGGACTCCAGGCAAAAGAAAAAGATTGTCAGACCAGATGTTTTAAATTATTCAAATAAATGCTATTTACAAGAAACACATTTAAAGCATAGCATAAAGAAAAATTGAAAGTGTGAATTTTTAAAAGATTCAAGTATATTTTAATCAAAAAAATATGGGTATAGCTAATAAATACTGGGCGGTAGGGGGAGGCTTTAATGTAAAAAGCACTGAGTTCTCCAAGAAAAGATAACAATTTAAAGTATATAGAATACACTTAATAATATGGCCTTAAAATATATAAAGCAAACATTTACAGAACTACAACAAAACAGACAAACCTACAACCATAGCAGGAAAATTTAATACATCTTTCTGAGGAAGTAGTTGATCAAGTAGACAAAATAAAAATCTAAAAAGATATAGAAAAATTGAATGACATAATCAAATCTGTAGGATACACTTTTCCCTTGCACATTGAATATTAATGAAAATTGACCACATAATGGACACTAAAGCAAGTTCAACACATTTTTTTTTTTTTTTTTTTTTGAGACAGAGTCTTGCTCTGTTGCCCAGGCTGGAGTGCAGTGGCGTGATCTCGGCTCACTGCAAGCTGCGCCTCACCGGTTCACGCCATTCTTGCCTCAGCCTCCCGAGTAGCTGGGACTACAGGCGCCCACCACCACGCCCGGCTAATTTTTTGTATTTTTTAGTGGAGACAGGGTTTCACCGTGTTAGCTAGGATGGTCTCAACCTCCTGACCTCGTGATCCCCCCTCCTCGGACTTCCAAAGTGCTGGGATTACAGGTGTGGGCCACCGTGCCGGCCAAGTTCAACACGTTTTAAAGGAATGGTACCATACAAACAAAATTCTCTGACTTCAGTGTAATATATACCAAAGTTCAGGCCGGGCGCAGTGGCTCACACCTGTAATCCCAGCACTTTGGGAAGTTGAGACAGGTGGATCACTTAAGGTCAGGAGTTTGAGACCAGCCTGGCCAACATGGTGAAACCCTGTGTCTACTAAAAATACAAAAATTAGCCAGGAGTGGTGGTGCCCACCTGTAATCCCAGCTACTAGGGAGGCTGAGGCAGGAGAATCGTTTGAACCTGGGAGACAGAGGCTGCAGTGAACCAAGATTGCACCACTGCACTCCAGCCTGGGCAACAGAGCAATACTTCGTTTCAGAAAAAAAAAAAAAAAAAAAAAAAAAAGCAAAATAACCACCATACCTGGTGGAAGCTGAACTTGAAAAAAATAAATACATAAATAAAATTCAGTAAGCAAAAAATCGTAACTAAAATAATACCTTTGGAAGTTAAGAAACATAAATAATTTATGAATCAAAGAATAAATCATAAAAATTTAAATATGTAAAACAGAACATTAAGGAAAATGCTGTGTTTCAAAATGAGTTGAATGAAATTTTAAGAAATTAGAAAGATTAGGCTGGGTGCAGTGGCTCACGCGTGTAATCCCAGCACTTTGGGAGACCAAGGCGGGCGGATCACAAGGTCAGGAGATCAAGACCATCCTGGCTAACACAGTGAAACCCTGTCTCTACTACAAATACAAAAAAAATTAGCCAGGCGTGGTGGCAGGTGCCTGTAGTTCCAGCTACTCAGGAGGCTGAGGCAGGAGAATGGCGTGATCCCGGGAGGCAAAGCTTGCAGTGAGCTGAGGTCGCACCACTGCACTCCAGTCTGAGAGACAGTGTGAGACTCCGTCTCAAAAAAAAAAGAAAAGAAAAAAAGAAATTAGAAAGAGTAACATGAGATTTCCAAATAAAGTAGAATATACAAATAGAGACAAGAGCAGAAACAATTAATAGAAAGTAAACTCACACTAGATGAGGTTTTTTAAAAGTCAAAAGTTCTTCCTTTGAATTTACTAATAAAATTGATAATTCTCTAGCAGGATTAAACAAGAGACAGAAAAACAGAGAAAGGGAGAAAAGGGAGAGAGAGAGAACACAAAACAATATTAGGAATGATGCTACAAATGCTAAAAAGATAAGAAGATATTTGGAAATGAAAAATATTACTTACCAAAATGGACTCAAGAAGAAATAGAAAAATGGAATAATCATAGTATCATTTTTTAAACTATAAATGAATGAATGAATGATTCAAAATTTTGTCACAAAGAGGCTGGGTGCAGTGGCTCACGCCTGTAATCCTAGACTCTGGGAGGCCGAGGCGGGTGGATCATGAGGTCAAGAGATCAAGACAATCCTGGCCAACATGGCGAAACCCCGTCTCGACTAAAAATACAAAAAAAAGTTAGCCGGGCGTGGTGGCATGTGCCTGTAATCCCAACTACTCTGGAGGCTGAGGCAGGAGAATCGCTTGAACCCGGGAGGTGGAGGTTGCAGTGAGCCGAGATCGCGCCCCTGCACTCCAGCCTGGAGACAGAGCAAGACTCCGTCTAAAAATAAAAATAAAAATAAAAATTCTGTCTCAAAGAAAACTGGCCTAGATGATTTTGGCAAATTCTACCAAACATTTAAATAGCAAAGTAAATCCAATTCACATATTTTTTTCCTAGATCATAAGAAAAAAAGAAAAGAAAAAGACCACTTTCCAAGTCATTTTATGAGGCTAGCAAAGGATTGATATCAGAACCTGATGAGGACAGTACAAGGAAGGAAAATTATAGACAAGTTTTACTTAAGACTGTTGATTCAAACATCCTAAACATGCTGTGATCAAACCAAATCTAGAAATAGGTGTGGGAGGTGGGGGAGTACACCAGAATTAAATTTGACCCAAAGAATACAAGTTTTTTTTTAATCTTAGAAAAGTAAAATAAAATTTACCAATGAACCAAAGAAGAAAAATAATCTAACAATAATAGATTTTTTAAAAGATTAATTAAACATTGGTAAATTAAAAATAAAAAACAAACCCTGAGCATTGCTTCTGGCCAGGAATATGGCAAAGGTGATGAGATGTCACTCCCAAGATTATGCTTTTTTTTTTTTTTTTTTTTTTTTCAAATAAGATTCCATGTTAATGGACTGGAGAGATTTTCCTACTGGCCTTGATGCAACAGATCTGTTGTGAACTGCCAAGGCCTATGGCAGGGGACTGTGGGCAGCCACTAGGAGCCGAGAGTGACCAACAGCCAGTAATAAGCCAGGGCCACCAGTCATGTAGCCACCAGGAAATGAACTCTGCCAGCAATTTGAATGGGCTTAGAGAAAAGAATATTCTCTAGTTGAACCTCCAGACAAGAATGCAGCCTGGCCAAATGTTGACTAATCCTTGTGAGACTCTGACCAAATAACCCAGCTAAGCTGTACCCAGGCTCCTGAACCATGGAAACTGAGGTAATAAATGTGTGTTGTTCGAGTCACTAAACCTGTGGTAATTTGTTATGCAGCAATAGAAAGTTAATACAAAAGGGAACTTCCTTAACACAATCAATGGCATCTGCAAAATGATATCTTCCTAAAGCACACATCATTCTTACCGGTAAAATCAAGATGCCTGTTATTACCCCCTCCACAGTGGAGGGTCTAGTGGTGTAATAAGGATGGAAAAATAAACAAGAGGAAAAGGATTAGAACGGTAGAAAATTTTGTCATTATTGGCAGCTGCTATGTTTATCTACCCATCTACTTAAAAGCGCCTAAAGATAGATTATTAGAATTAATAAGACAGTATGATTGCTGGTACAAATTCAACACATACAAATTAATTACATTTCTATACCCTATCAATAAGAAGCTGGAAAATGAATTTTTTAAGAAAAGAAACCATTTAAAATAGCATCCAAAAATATTAAAAGCTTAGCAATAAACTAACAAAAGGCTTGTTAAAGCCTTACAGAGAAAATTATGAAATATTGTGAAAGGACAATAAAGAAAACCTAAATAAATGGAAAAATATCCAAGTTCAGGATTATAAAGAGTTTATTCTTCCCCAAATGAATCTATAAATTTAATGCAATGCCAGTCAAAATCCAAACATACTTTTTAATGGAAAATGGCAAACCGATTGTAAAATTTACATAAAAACAAAAGAGGCTTTGACATTGCTTTTCTTTTCTTTATTTTATTTTTTATTTTTATTTTTTGAGATGGAGTCTCGCTCTGTCACCCAGGCTGGAGTGCTGTGGCACAATCTTGGCTCACTGCAACCTCTGTCTCCCGTGTTCAGGTGATTCTCATGCCTCAGCAACCCCCTAGTAGCTGGGATTGCAGGCGCCCACAACCACACCCGGCTAATTTTTGTATTTTTAGTAGAGACGGGGTTTCATCATGTTGGCCAGGCTGGTCTCAAACTCCTGACCTCAGGTGATCCACCCGCCTCGGCCTCCCAAAGTGCTGGGATTACAGGCATGAGCCACAGCACCCAGCCGAGGCTTTGATATTTCTGAAGAACAAGGTGGAAGGATTTGCCTTACCATATATCACGGGTGTTTGTCATAAAGCTTTAATAATTAAGGTAATGAGGTCTTTGTGTAGGGAGAGAGAGGCAAATTGAACAATGGAACACAATAGAGAGCTGATAAACAGACTCACACATTGATGGAAACTTGATTTATTATTGAGCTGGCCTTGCAAATCAGGTGGAGAAGAAAAGTGGGATATTCAATAAATGATGTTGGAACAGTAGTTACCTAAACTTACATACAAAAATTAACTCTGGTTGAATTAAAAGCATAAATGTAAAGAAAAATTGTGATACTTTTCAGAAGGCAATGGAAAACATTTCTTAAAGAAGACTCCAAAAGCTCAAATCCTAAGGGGAATGATTGACAAATTTGAGTAGATTACATTAAGCCCTTCTGTTCCATAATTTTTTTTTTAAGTGAGCAGACAAGCCACAAATTTGGAGATGTTTGCAATTCATATAACTTACAAAGTCAAGCAATTCCCCCTCCGAGGGAAAAATAAAACAGGCAAAAGCAAGGAACAGGGACTTCACAGTAAAGGAATCACAAATGGCCATAAACATGAAAAGATGGTCAACTTCATTAGCAATCAAGGAAATGCAAATGAAATCACAAAGTACCACTTCCCAACCACTACAGTGACCCAAAAAACCCCTGAAAATCAGACAATACCAAACATCGTATATGGAGCAACGGGACCTCTCACCTACTACTAGTTGATGTGTAATTGGTATAAGCACTTTGGAAAACCATTTGGCATTATTAAGACAAGTTAAATATGTGCCTATCTAAAGACACGGTATTATTTGCAAAACAAAACCCCAAAACCAATAGACTTAACCCAAATCAAGAATAGGATGGATAATAATTCACTGGATGAAGAGTCATCCAAAGGAATATGATGCAACAACGAAAATGAAATAAATGAACTACAGGTGTGTGCATCAGCAGCCGTGACTCTCAGTCACACAATGTTGAGGGAGGAAGCAAGCCAGGGAAGATGGCTTGTTCTGCATACAATCTGCATGTTCCAGTGGTGTGATCTTCAAACACAGGCAAAAGTAAATAATAGGCTTAAAGATACACATATTGGACCTCATGGGGGAGGCACAGGGATGAGGTTGGGGAGGGGTGCCAGGGGAATTCTAAGTTCCTGAAACTGTTCTAGTTCTCAATCAGGGTAGGCAATACACAGGTGTTCACTTTATTCTCCTTTAACTTGGATAAGGATGTGTTTATACACTCTTTGGTATGCCTGCTATACTTTATGGTTTTAAAATTTCTTAATAAAGCAGCATCCTAAAAATGCAGTTTTCCCTCTGGTCCAGTGTGGCTGACTGGCATAGAGAGTGTATTTGCATCTGAGGTCACTGGGAGGAATGACCTGACACCAGTGAAGCTGGCAGAGCTGCAGGGCACACTGGAGCCTCTGGCCATCTGGAGTTCAGAAGACAAGACGTCCACACTTCAGTCAGAAGCAGACCTTTATCTCCAGAGGACTTTGATGTTGAACATATGACAGAAGCTCCTAAAAACTGAGAAGGGACAAAGGAGAAAACAGTCCCTGCAAGTTTCCATGAGGAAAAAGAGCCCTGCTTAGCCTGGGATTGGAGTCAGCTAGACCAGAATTCTTTTTTCTTTTTCTTTTTTTTTTTTGAGATGGAGTCTTGCTCTGTCGCCCAGGCTGGAATGCAGTGGCCCGATCTCGGCTCACTGCAAGCTCCGTCTCCTGGGTTCATGCCATTCTCCTGCCTCAGCCTCCTGAGTAGCTGGGACTACAGGCACCCGCCACCACGCCCGGCTAATTTTTTGTATTTTTAGTAGAGACAGGGTTTCACTGTGTTAGCCAGGATGTAGACCAGAATTCTTATCTTGACTTAGGTACTTACCAGCTAGTAACCTTCTTTGAGAAAGTTGCTTCAACTCTGAGCCTCAGTATCCCCATCTGCAAAAGGGGAATAATGATGGGACCTTTGCCAGAAGATTGCTGTGAAGATTAAATGAGAGAACATATGTGAGGTCACCTCCTACAGGCACACACAGCCGAGCCTCATGTTGCTTGTGTAGAGCTGCTTGTTATTTCCAAGCTTTGTGTTTTACCCAGAGGGAGCTGACTTACTTAACCATTGTTTCTTTTCATCTAATGATGGCGATTTCTAGTCTCTGCCATATCTAGCTCCAACTGATTCTCAGCATAAAATAAGGAGGGCCGGAAATCTCAACATAGTGTCCGAAGGCCTGCAAATCAAGAATGTGGCTGGCACAGCTCATATTATACCCATGGAATCTAAGCACATCATGCACTGTGATTAAAAAGAGGCTCTACTACTTCAATCTTGATCATCCTCCCAACCATCAAGAAATCGTTAGAACTGACAAATATCCCAATATAATTTTACAGAAATCTGAATTTTTAAAAGAAGACCATTAAAAAGTTGAGCCCAGGCAGAGCATGGTGGCTCATGCCTGTAATCACAGCACTTTGGGAGGCCGAGGAGGGCGGATCACGAGGTCAGGAGTTTGAGACCAGCCTGGCCAACATGGTGAAACCCTGTCTCTACTAAAAATACAAAAATTAGCTGGGCGTGGTGGCGGGCGCCTGTAATCCCAGCTACTCAGGAGGCTGAGGCAGGAGAATTGCTTGAACCCAGGAGGCAGAGGTTGCAGTGAGCCAAGATCGCACCACTGTACTCCAGCCTGGGCGACAGAGCAAGAATCTGTCTTAAAAAAAAAAAAAAAAAAAAAAAAAAGTCGAGCCTGGAACATAAAGGAAAACTCTGCGGCCCTGGGGAGGTGGCAACCCCTTGTTGCTGCTGAGGAGGCTCTCAGAGGCCTGTGTGTGCTGCGTTGCCTCCCCACCTCACCCCTACAGAGCGCCCCCCACATTTGTAACCCCGGCAGGTGCACAGCTCCTCCCCACAGCTCTCAGCCCTTCTGCCCACCTAACCCGCTAGTTAGTTAGGCCCCTCTGCCATCTTCCACCGAGTGGGGACTGGCACAGAAATGGATTCTCCCCAGTCGTGCCTCCATATCCTGCACTGTGAAAATACTCTCTTTTCTTCCTTTCCCCCCAAATGAGGTAAGTCTGTGAAATAACAACCACCATGCATTCAACTCAACAATCTACTCTCTTCTCTCACCAAAATTGCTGTGATGCCTCTGGCTAAATGAATTATAAATTATGATCTCTCTTTTCTTCAACATGTCAAAATTCTTGGAGCCAAAAAGATGGGCTTTTAAATAAGAACCATCTAGAGCTCAAATTATACTCTCCTCTGCCTGAAATTCTTCAGGGGCTCTCCCTGCCTGCGGGATAAAGTCTAGATTCCTTGGCATGATTTCTTTTTTTTTGTTTGTTTTAGGTTTTTTGTTGTTGTTGTTGTTTTTGAGACAGAGTCTCGCTCTGTCACCCAGGCTGGAGTGCAGTAGTGCGATTTCGGCTCACTGCAAGCTCCGCCTCCGGGTTCACACCATTCTCCTGCCTCAGCCTCCTGAGTAGCTGGGACTACAGGTGCCCGCCACCACACCCGGCTAATTTTTTGTATTTTTAGTAGAGACGGGGTTTCACTGTGTTAGCCAGGATGGTCTCGATCTCCTGACCCCATGATCCGCCCGCCTCGGCCTCCCAAAGTGCTGGGATTACAGGCATGAGCCACCACACCTGGCTTAAATGATTAGTTTTTGTTTGTTTGTTTGTTTTGAGGTGGAGTCTCACTCTGACCCCCAGGCTGGAGTGCAGTGGCACGATCTTGGCTCACTGCAAGCTCCGCCTCCCGGGTTCATGCTCCTGCCTCAGCTTCCCGAGTAGCTGGGACTACAGGTGCCTGCCACCACGCCTTGGCATGATTTCTAAGCCTGTCACATGGTAGCCCCAATCCACCTTTCCAGGCTTCTCCTCTCTGCCTTCTGCCCTCCTTCCTCATCCCCCCCCCCGACTTCAGTTACCCTGTCTCACACTTACACACACATAATCGGGTTTCAGAAACCTGTTTCACAGACCTTTATTCCCTGTGGCTTTGCACCCGCTGTTCTCCCTGCCTGAATGGCTCTTATCTACATTTTGTTTAGAAAACTCTACCACATCCTTCAAGATCCACTCTATAAAGCCCTCCCTATCTCCCTCACTCTGATGGTAACAGCTCCCATTTATTTAAACACCCACTGATTCTCAACCTGCACATCAGGATCCCTGGAACTACCAAGGATCATCCCAGAACTACCGAGTCAGAATCTCCCATGGTGGGAATAAAGCACTGTTCTTTTCCCAAAGTTTCCCAAGTGATTCTAATGCATGGACATGGCTAAGAAGCTGTGCCGTGTGGGGCAGCAACTGAGATCCTGGGTTCTGGAGCCAAGCACTGTGGGTCTAAAGGCCAGCTGTGCTGCTAACCAGCTGCCTAACCTTGGGCCAGACTCAACTTCTCCATGTTCTGTAAAGTACAGATTATGGGCTGGGCACAGTGACTCACACCTGTAATCCCAGCACTTTGGGAGGCCGAGGTGGGTGGATCATATGTCAGGAGATCGAGACCATCCTGGCTAACATGGTGAAACCCTGTCTATACTACAAGCACAAAAAATTAGCTGGGTGTAGTGGCATGTGCCTGTAGTCCCAGCTACTCCAGAGGCTGAGGCAGGAGAATCACTGGAACCTGGGAGGTGGAGGTTGCAGTGAGCCGAAATCATGCCACTTCACTCCAGCCTGGGCAACAGAGTGAGATTCCATCTCAAAAAAACATAATAATAATAAAATAAATAAATAAATAAATAGAAATAAGTTAAATGGAGGCACAGAATGGCTACAGTTTGTGAATTGCTTGATTTTTTAAATCTTTATATATTCTATGTGTTAAATGTGATATTATATATATTTCTAGTCTATATGTCTTTTAATATAGTAAGACACTTCCAAATTGTCTATGAAAATAGTGTGTTAGTTTGAGCTGCTGTAACAAAAATAACATGGATTGGGTAGCTCAAACAACATAAATTGATTTCTCATGGTCCTGGAGGTTGGGAAGTCCAAGCTTTGGTTTCTAGTGAAGGACCTCTTCCTGGTTTGCAGACAGCCACTTTCCTGCTTTACCCTGATGTGGGGGAGGGAGAGAGAGAGAAAGAGAAAGAGAAGGAGTGTGCGAGCATCTCTCTTATGTCTCTTCTTTTAAGGGCAGTACTCCTGTTCATGAGGGCTTCACCCTCATGACCTAATTACCTCCCAAAGACTCCACCTCCCAATATTATCACATTGCAGATTAGGGCTTCAACATATGGATTTGGGGGAGACACAAACATTCAGTCCATATGAGATAGTATATAGATTTATTAACAATGTTTGTCAATGATGTCGTTTTTACTCAAATTTAACTCCTGGAGAGAAGGGGTGGAGAAGTGAAATTCCTATTTTCTGCTGCTCTCTAACGAAATGCAAACATTTGGAATATATATTTGTTGAAGAATATGTTTGTTTTAAAGGATACGTGTCAAATGGAGGAGGCACAGGGTCGAGCTGCCATGGAGCCAAGTAGCTGGCGAAGGTAGCAGCAGCAACAGCAGCAGCAACCAACTCCAATGAAGACAAATCGTTCTCTGGAGGGTAGACGTCATGTGACGGCAGCTCCTGCTGGCTGGAAGAGCAACAGTGGCCTCCACCTGGGCAGGAAGCAGCTTGAGCTACCTGTCCTAACCCAGCCCCATGGATGCTCTGTGCTGCAGGGACCTGTGTTAGGCTCAGTTGCTAGTTACAAGTGAGGGACCAGGGGTCAAGATCACACCCCATCATCAAAGCCGGGGAAAGCCGTGGTTCCCAACCCTCAGACCCCGGTCGTATTTTTAGGTATTCTTTTGGCTTTGTCTGTATAAGCTTTTTGGTCTATGGTCTTTCTTTCTTGTCATTCTGTTTCTCAAAATCCTCTGTTTTTCCCTGTGAGCTCACATTTCCCGGGAAGTGTAATGTGCACATCACAAGGGTGAGCAGCTGAAGCCCAGCCCTTGACCTGCGATCTTCCTGGTGAGCTGGGGCAGCGGCAGGTGGGCTGGAAGGGTAGGTCATACCCACTGGGGTCACAGGCCTCTCTGGTGCCCAGTCTGGCTCCACACTCCTTATTCCTAGCACTCTGCCAGGTGACAGACAGAGGCACGTCTCTTTTATAAGTGGTTGGTTATAGCAATCCCTTTTGAGGAAGAAGATGGGAGAAAATATTCAGGAACCCTTGGACCCTTGGGTCTGGGGCAGGCTATGGAAATTCAGATCAATTAGATTAAAATAACCAAGTTTCCTTTATTATTTATTTTTATTTTTTTTGAGACAGGGCCTTGCTCAGTCACCCAGGCTGGAGTGCAGTGGCACAACCAGGGCTCACTGCAGCCTTGACTTCCCGGGCTCAAGAGATTCTCCTGCCTCAGCCCCCCAAGTAGCTGGGACTACAGGCGTGCCCCACCACGCCCAGCTAATTTTTTTTTGGATTTCAGTAGACACAAGGTCTTACTATGTTGCCCAGGCTGGTCTGGAACTCCCAAGCTCAAGTGATCCTCCTGCCTCAGCCTTCCAAAGTGCTGAGATTACAGGTATGAGTCACCATGTCCAGTCTAAGTTTCTCTTTACAGACGGCTACTCCAAGTAGCAGGTGAGACTCACCTGGGACTGGAAGTGGCCAGCACAGCTGGTCTCCTCTGTAAATGTGAAGGCCTCCTGCCTACCCACCTCTCTCCCTCCATGGAGGCCTCTTTAGGTGCATTTGAAAGCCCAGCATGAGCAAGCCTATTCAGTTTGGACCAACCAGGTGAGACCTGAGTGCAGAGGAGAAAGAGGAGCTGAGCAGGAGCCTGGTCAAAGGGAGGAGACCACTGTGTTCAGCTGGACTGGAAGCCACAGCTTTGACCAGGTTGGCTCTCTTCATTCTCTTCTTCCATGTCCTCCCCCTTCTCCCCAAATGTTTAGAAAAAATCCATCCCTGTCTCTGAGAGATCAGGCTTTACTTTTTGATATAAAGTTGGCGGGGGTGTTGGAGGAAAGTTTTGCCAAGTAATAAATACAGAACAGATTCTCTCAACTCATCACAGGCTGATGCATTGGCAGCTCAACAATTGCTAGGCCCTGCAGACGAGTCATTAATTTGCTGATTCACTTCTAGAGAAAGCCCACCAACTTTAATTTCCTCATTTATTTCCATAGATAAATGGTGCCCTCTCTCCATGGACAAGCTAATGGATTTTATAATTACTCACTTCTGCTTTCTTTTCACATTATATTCCAGTTTCAGAATTGAAGTTTAGTGATTGAAATACCTGTAATATCAATATTTCATTTCCAAAGACATTTTCATCTTTTTTAAAAATTTTATTGTATTTTTTTTTTTTAAAGACAGCGCCTCACTCTGTCACCCAGGCTGGAGTGCAGTGGCTTGATCTCAGCTCACGGCAAGCTCCACCTCCCGGGTTCACCTGCCATTCTCCTGCCTCAGCCTCCTGAGTAGCTGGGACTACAGGTGCCTGCCACCATGCCCGGCTAATTTTTGTATTTTTAGTAGAGATGGGGTTTCACCATGTTAGGCAGGATGGTCTTGATCTCCTGACCTAGTGATCTGCCCACCTTGGCCTCCCAAAGTGCTGGGATTACAGGTGTGAGCCACCACGCCCGGCCAAGACATTTTAATCTTAAGTGAATAGTCCAAAGAATCATGTCCCCTGACACACAAGTCCAGCTGTTTATTTCAGGTTGGCAGTTTGCTTTATTACTTTCATACCAGATGAATTGCAAAGATTAATTATTATTGCTAACCTCTTAAAGATTAAAAGCACTACACTGGTGTTAGGCATTGTTTCATGTTTTCTGGAGCCATATGATTCAGAGAAACCCCCAAAGTGTGATTTATTCCCTTTTTCTTACAGGACAGTGCAGTGGACAGAGCAAGAGTTTGGCATCAGACCTACCAGGGTCCACATTCCAGCCCTCCCTGAGTAGGGTGTGTCATTAGGCAAATTATTTAAACTCCTGAATCTCAGTTTTCTCATCTGCAAAATGGAGACAAAAATATCCATTAAAAGGACTGCTAAGAATTAAACGTGATTGCTTAAAGCAGTGATTCTCTGGACCAGCCGCATCAGCATCTTCTGAGAACTTCTTAAAATGCAAAATCTCAGGCTCCAACCTAGACCTACGAAATCAGAAGTGCCGAGACCAGCTCGGTCAGGGAGACCCTAACCCAGCAGCACTAGGGGAATTAAAGACACACACACAGAAATATAGAGGTGTGAAGTGGGAAACCAGGGGTCTCACAGTTTTCAGAGCTGAGAGCCCCGAACAGAGATTTACCCACGTGTTTATTTACAGCAAGCCAGTCATTAGCATTGTTTCTATGGATATTCAATTAACTAAAAAGTGAGAAATGAAGGGATGGGCCGAATTAAAGGAATAGGTTGGGATAGTTAACTGCAGCAGGAGCATGTCCTTAAGGCACAGATCGCTCATGCTATTGTTTGTAGCTTAAGAACGCCTTCAAGCATTTTCCGCCCTGGGCAGGCCAGGTGTTCCTTGCCCTCATTCCCATAAACTCACAATCTTCCAGCTTGGGTGTTAGGGCCATTATGAACACGTTACAGTGCTGCAGAGATTTTGTTTATGGCCAGTTTTGGGGCCAGTTTATGGCCAGATTTTGGGGGGCCTGCTCCCAACACAGAAGTTCTGGGGGTGGGGCCCAGCAATCTGTGGTTTTTTTGTTTTTTGAGACAGGGTCTCGCTCTGTCACCCAGGCTGGAGTGCAGTGGTGCTGTGTCCGGAATTGGTGGGTTCTTGGTCTCACTGACTTCAAGAATGAAGCCGCGGACCCTCACGGTGAGTGTTACAGCCCTTAAGGTGGCACGTCTGGAGTTTGTTCCTTCTGATGTTCGGATGTGTTTGGAGTTTCTTCCTTCTGGTGGGTTCGTGGACTCGCTGGCTCAGGAGTGAAGCTGCAGACCTTCGCGGTGAGTGTTACAGCTCTTAAGGCAGCGCGTCTGGAGTTGTTCGTTCCTCCCAGTGGGCTCGTGGTCTCGCTGGCTTCAGGAGTAAAGCTGCAGACCTTCACAGTGAGTGTTACAGCTCATAAAAGCAGTGTGGAACCAAAGAGTGAGCGGTAGCAAGATTTATTGCAAAGAGCAAAAGAACAAAGCTTCCACAGTGTGGAAGGGCACCCGAGCAGGTTGCCACTGCTGGCTCGGGCAGCCTGCTTTTATTCTCTTATCTAGCCCCACCCACATCCTGCTGATTGGTAGAGCCGAGTGGTCTGTTTTGACAGGGCACTGATTGGTGCATTTACAATCCCAATGCGTTTACAATCCCAGAGCTAGACACAAAGGTTCTCCACCTCCCCACTAGATGGGCTAGATACAGAGTGTCCACACAAAGGTTCTCCAAGTCCCCATCAGAGTAGCTAGATACAGAGTGTGGATTGGTGCATTCACAAACCCTGAGCTAGACACAGGGTGCTGATTGGTGTGTTTACAAACCTTGAGCTAGATACAGAGTGCCGATTGGTGTATTTACAATCCCTGGGCTAGACATAAAGGTTCTCCACGTCCCCACCAGACTTAGGAGCCCAGCTGGCTTCACCCAGTGGATCTCACATCAGGGCTGCAGGTGGAGCTGCCTGCCAGTCCCATGCTGTGCGCCCACACTCCCCAGCCCTTGGGTGGTCGATGGAACTGGGCGCCATGGAGCAGGGGACGGTGCTCATCGGGGAGGCTCCGGACACACCGGGGAGGCTTGGGAGCCCATGGAGGGGGTGGGAGGCTCAGGCATGATGGGCTGCCGGTCCCGAGCCCTGCCCCGTGGGAAGGCAGCTAAGGCCCGGTGAGAAATCGAGCGCAGCGCCAGCGGGCTGGCACTGCTGGGGGACCCAGTACACCCTCCGCAGCCGCTGGCCCGGGTGCTAAGCCCCTCATTGCCCGGGGCTGGCAGGGCCGGCCCAGCTGCTCCGAGTGTGGGGCCCGCCAAGCCCACGCCCACCCGGAACTCCAGATGGCCCGCAAGCGCCAGGCGCAGCCCTGGTTCCCACTCGCACCTCTCCCTCCACACCTCCCTGCAAGCTGAGGGAGCCGGCTCTGGCCTTGGCCAGCCCAGAAAGGGGCCCCCACAGTGCAGCGGTGGGCTGAAGTGCTCCTCAAGTGCCGCCAAAGTGGGAGCCCAGGCGAAGGAGGCGTCGAGAGCAAGCGAAGGCTGTGAGGACTGCCAGCACGCTGTTACCTCTCAGTGCAATCGTCTCTTACTATAGCCTCAACCTCCTAGGCTCAAGCAGTCCTCTTACCCATGCCTCTTGAGTATCTGGGACTACAGGCGTATGCCACAATGCTTGGCTAATTTCTTAAGTTTTTGTACAGACAATGGTCTCACTCTGTTGGCCAGGCTGATCTCCAACTTCTGGCGTTGAGTGATCCTCCTGCCTCGGCCTCCTGAGTATCTGGGATTATAGGTGTGAGCCACCGTGCCAAGCCAGTCTGTTTTAACCAGTCCCTGTAGGTGATTCTGATGCCCACTCAATTTGAGAACCCCTGGTTTAAAACATATAGCATACAGCAAGTGCTTAATAGTTCCTTTTTCCTCTATTATCTTTAAATAAAACTAGTAATTCTCCACATTAAATGACTTGTACACAAAATGAGCTGCTGAGTTCAGCCTGCTTGCTCAGTTTTAGCTAACACCAACTCTGGAGCTAGATAGCCCTTTGAGGATGGATGCCTATAGTCCAAAAACATCATGTCATTCACCTCAAAGATGTCATTTTCCACGAAACACATTGAAGAGGGGGTGGGCAAATAACACTGTCTATTAGTTTATGGAGGGTTCCTTCATAGGAAGAGACCTAAAGCACTGTTTTCATTTCGGGAAGAAACCAGGTCTTACGAACTCCCAGAGTCAAGCACCTAGTGGGGCCGGAGCTCTGAGCAAATGCTGCCATCCTGTGGGCAGAAGTGAGACACAGTGCATGGCCACCCAGTCTGTCCAATTAGCACTTACCAGGCATCTGGAGCACACCAGGCCCAAAGAGGGGTCCAGGCAGGTATAAAGGCCATACCCCAAGGTGCTCGCTACAGGATAGCGGAGATGAGCTTGCATGCAGATGAGTACGTCCCCAGTGCAGAGGCCAGAGCGGGGAGGTGCTCAATCTCAAGTGCCTGAAAGGATTTTTTTTTTTCTTTTTTTTTTTTTTGTAGAAGCAGAGTCTCACTATATTGCCGAGGCTGGTCTCAAATTCCTGGGCTCAAGTGATCCTCTCACCGTGTCCTCCCAAAATGCTGGGATTACAAGTGTGAGCCACTACGCCCAGCCAAGACTATTTAAATATACAATCTTTTTCCTAAGGGCAGTGGAGCATTTGCAGAGCTATTAATACATTTTTCACAGAACAACAAATATACGGATTTTTTAAATGAGAAACTGAAAATTAAGGGTGATAAAAATGCTATTCAAAGACTCAGTTTCTAATTATAGTCTTCTAATGGAGAAAACATGGAACCAATTCATTTCTCTTGCTGTAACAGACGCTCTGTGAGAGCTCCCATTGAGAAATAGGTGCTGTCATTTATGTCTGTTCATGCTGCATGATTTAAAATTCTGGGAGGATATTTCGTTTTAACACAAAATACCATCCTTTGAGCAAATGCAATTAACTTAAATTCTATATATACACCTAATTCGGCCTTTCATATAAGTAAAAAATATTTATTCACCTACCAAAACAAGAAATTGCTTAAAACAATGTTGGAGTGGCAGGGCATGGTGGCTCACACCTATAATCCCCGCACTCTGGGAGGTCGAAGAGGGCGGATCATCTGAGGTCAGGAGTTCCAGACCAGCCTGGCCAACATGGTGAAAACCCATCTCTATTAAAAGTACAAAAATTAGCTGGGCATGGTGGCGGGCATCTGTAATCCCAGCTACTTGGGAGGCTGAGGCAGGAGAATCGCTTGAATCCAGGAGGCAGAGGTTGCAATGAGCTGAGATCTCACCACTGCACTCCAGCCTGAGCAACAAGAGTGAGACTCAGTCTAAAAAAGAAAAGAAAAGAAAAGAAAACAATGATGGAGCATGTCAAAATCATATGGAAGCCAGTTTGCAGGCACACTCAGTGGCCAAATCTAGAACAATTAAGTTATCAAAACAAGTAATCAAGTAGGCCGGACATGGTGGCTCGTGCCTGTAATCCCAGCACTTTAGGAGGCCAAGGTGGGCAGATTGCTTAAGCTCAGGAGTTGGAGACCAGCCTGGGCAACATGGTAAAACCCTGTCTCTACCAAAAATACAAAAAATTAGCCAGGCCTGGTGGCATGTGCCTGTAATCCCAGTTACTTGGGAGGCTGAGGTGGGAGGATCACTTGAACCTGGGAGGCAGAGATTGTGGTGTGCCAAGATGATGCCACTGCACTCCGGCCTGGGCAACAGAGCAAAATAAATAAATAAATAAAATGAAACAAAAATAAGTAATGAAGTAATAACAGATTGCAACCCATTGAATGAATAGGAAATGTGAGTCTAAAGTGATGCAAATCAATTAAATAAGTAAATAGAAAGTTCAATGAAGAATAGGATATTTACATAGTTTTGGAATACTGCTCTGCAAAATATTAATCACAAAGGGAGTAAGAGTAACTTTACAGTGAAAAGCCTTGGCAGACACCACCTAAATCAAGTGATCAGAGCAGACGTTATCAATAATGGAACAAATCAGAATCTTGTTCCACCTGATGGAATGTGATGGGGACACAGTACCACTTCTGTGATGCTCCTCTCAGAGATTATAAGCTGAATCTAATCATGGAGAGACAGCTGACAAACTCAAAGTGAGGGACATTTTACAAAATAGCCTGTAATCTTCAAAAGTGTCAAAGTCATGAAAGTTAAGGAAAACCTGAGGAACTGTTCCAGACTGAAAGAAAGTAAAGACACTTAGGACTAAATGCGACATGTGATTCTGCACTGGATTCTTCTACTGTAAAGACCATTATTGGAACAACTGGCAACACTTGAATAGGATCTGAGGGCTATAAGTAGTTACATATCAATATCAAGTTTCTCATGGTGATGGCTGGAGTAGGGTCACATAGGAGAGTGACCTTGTTTGTAGGAATCACACACTAAAGTATTTGGGGGTAAAGGGACATCAGGTTGAGAACTTACTCTCCAGTGATTTTGGTAGTGGAGTTCTTTTTTTTTTTTTTTTTTTTTTTTGAGACAGAGTCTCATTCTGTTGCCCAGGCTGGAGTGTGCAGTGGCGTGATCTCAGCCCACTGCAATCTCCACCTCCTGGGTTCAAACAATTCTCCTGCCTCAGCCTCCCAAGTAGCTAGGATTACAGGTGCCCACCACCACGCCCAGCTAATTTTTGTATTTTTATTTAGTAGAGGCGGGGTTTCACCATGTTGGCCAGGCTGGTCTCGAACTCCTGACCTCGGATGATCCACCCGCCTCTGCCTCCCAAAGTGCTGGGATTACAGGCATGAGCCACCATGCCAGGCCTGTGGTGGATTTCTTCATACAATCCTTGCAACTTTTCTGTAAATTTGTGATTTTAAGATTAACAGTAAAACTATTTTTTAAAAACGAGTATCAGCTCTGGAGTCAGATTATTTGGATTGTAATCCAACCTCTTCCCCTTAGTAGTTACATGATTTTGGGTAAGTTACTTAAGTTCTCTGTGCCTTAATTTTCATATCTGTACAATGCTAGTATAATAATACCTAGCTCATAGGATTATTGTGAGGATTAAATGAGAACAATAAATATTACATATTAATATGTTAACATATAATTTACAACAGTAGGAATCATTTAATTTATCATCCAAACTGTATACTTTCGAGAGTATAATATGTGTCAGCTGCTCCTTCCCCAAAGAGATCATAGAAGGAACTTGTTTATCAGCAAAGCTAAATGTATTGTTTAATGGGGCAAGGAAGACTACTGCCTTGACAGCCTTAGTAGTGTCTCAGGAGGAGATCATGGGTGGGATATTCACATGGGTTAGAGGGTCTGGGTTAAAGTGGGTCTTTCAAGGCAGGGGCCTGGGGCAGGGGGATGACTGCGATTGAGCAAAATTCATGATATTAATATAATAGTTTAGGATTGGTGGATACAGGGAGGCGAGGGTTTTGAAGCCAGCCTTGAGGAGTAAACAGCCCTTTGATAAGCCAGTTGAGTGACCTCCTGCTCTGAGAAGCAGGCTATTAACCTGATGAAGGCCAGCTGAGTTGTCTATATTGCGATAAATTTGCCACTTCATCTTCTTGGGCAAGAATTTCCTGGAATTGAAGACATGTTAACTCCATCTTAGCTCTTAATCCTATTAAACGATGTGGCTAAAGATGGTTTCCATTCTCAGAGGACTCTAACCAGACAAGACTTAGGGAAAACAGACATAAGCCAGCATGTATGGTCACCCTACCTACTACTAGGCAGACACCAAAGCCATATAGTATCCGTATTATTATCTCCACCTTGCAGATAAGGAAATTGAGGCTTGTGGCCATCAGGAAGAGCAACTAATTGAGCTTTGGCAGATCAGCGGAGATTAAAGCCAAGTGTAGTTCTGAATAATTAGCAAGACGTAATTAATCAGGTGACAAAGGGAAGAGGTGAACAGATGGGGTAGAGTGGGGCAGTGTTCTGTGGTGAGTGAATCTGCTGCCAAAGCACAAGGGAGGTGACAGCCTCTGAAGAAAGAGGCTGACAAATTCAGTTTCTCTGAAAGAAATATTTAATAGGAACTTATGAACTGAAGCCATGTCTCAGGTGGCTGCAAGATGGTGGATCCCTGGCCTGGCGTGGTGGCTCATGGCTGTAAATTCCAGCACTTTGGGAGGCCAAGGCGGGCGGATCACCTGAGGTCAGGAGTTTGAGACCAGCCTGCCCAACATAGCGAAACCCTGTCTCTACTAAAAATACAAAAAATTAGCCAGGAGTGGTGGTGGGTGCCTGTAATCCCAGCTACTTGGGAGGTTGAGGCAGGAGAATTGCTTGAACCCGAGAGGCAGAGGTTGCAGTGAGCCAAGATCATGCCACTGCACTCCAGCCTGGGCAACAAGAGCAAACCCCATCTCAAAAAAAAAAAAAAAAAAGGATGGTGGCTCCCCACAGTGGCCCTCCAAAAAGTATCTTTCGCACAGGAAGCTTTTAGGGTAAAGACATGTTGAGCTGGTCACATCTCAGATTTTCCTGCTGAAACTCATGACCACTGGGGAGCTCAGGTAAGCAATTTTTTTTTGAGATGGAGTCTCGCTCTGTTGCCAGGCTGGAGTGCAGTGGTGCAACCTCGGCTCACCGCAACCTCTGCCTCCTGGGTTCAAGCAATTCTCCTGCCTCAGCCTCCAGAGTAGCTGGGACTACAGGCACCCACCACCATGCCCAGCTAATTTTTGTGTTTTTAGTAGAGACAGGGTTTCACCATGTTGGCCAGGATGGTCTTGATCTCCTGACCTCATGATTCACCCCCCTCAGCCTCCCTAAGTGCTGGGATTACAGCACTTATGCACTGTGAGCCACTGCACCCGGCCCAGGTAAGCTGTGAAGGGTTATCTGTGCTACAGGCATCACTTAAAAACGCTGCTGCAGAACACCTTGGTATGCAGGAGTCAAGCAGCCATCAGAGCAGTTTTGCTTCACGATGGTATTGATACAGGACAGGAGAGCCCCAAAACTGGGGCTTAGCCCTTGAGGGTTCTTGGCTTTACCCAGGAAAGAATTCAAGGATGAGCCCATGGTGTTAAACAGCAGCTTTTATTGAAGTGGCCACATACAGCAGTAGCACAGGTACTGCTCCTTGCAGAGCAGGGACATCCTATAGGCAGTGGGCTCAAACTAGCAGCTCAGAGGCAGCTCAGCAGTGGCATTTATACCCACTTTTAATTACATGCAAATTAAGGGGTGGTTTATGCACAAATTTCCAAGAAAAGGTAACTTCCAGGTCATTGAGTCATTGCCATGGAAATGGGCAGTAACTTCTAGGTGCTGCCATGGCACTGGTAAACTGACATGGCACACTGATGGGTGTGTCTTGTGGGAAGCTGCTTTTGTCCCACCCTGTTTTAGCATCCTCAATGTGGTCTGGTGTCTGAGCCCCAACTCCCGAGTCAAGTCCCACCTCCTATTTCACTATTGCTCTTGCCATGCAACAGGCTGTTTTCCTACAGGCAGGAAGAAGTGTTTCTAGCAAAAGAAGCAGGGTCCTCCTGGGGAAGTAAAGTACTTCATTCTGGGGAAAGCTGCAGTGGAAGTGGAGAGGGCCCTGAGAAGAGGCCTGGGATCTCTTGCTGTGGAATTTGGGCTCTATTCTAAGGGTGATGCCAAGTCACTGGAGGGTGGTGGACAGGAAGTGACTTGTGCTCAGATGAGCATTTCAAAAGTTAAAGCTGGCTGCAGTGGTGGAACAATGGGTTGGAAAGAACAGTTAGGGGCTGATTCAGTAATTCAAAAAGAAATACACATGAATCTAAAGAAATTAGACTCAGTAATTCAGAAAGAAATAAACCTGACTCAAAATAAATTAGAATGGGAGGTAAGTGGGCTGACGGAAAAAAATGAAGCAGAACCAACAGGACTTTAGCGTTTTGAGTAGAAATAGGGGGCCAAGGAGAGGGAGAAAGGAATTATATTGGGATTGCAGCTGACATGAGAGTGAATCATCCTATCCATGATCATATTTCGTCTTTTTTTAAGTTTTTTTTTAAATTGTCATTGAATAGTTTTATAATTTTCTTCACAGAGGACTGAGATTTCTTTATTCCTATATATAATGAATATTGATTCGCTATTGTAAATGGTATCTTAAAGCCTTGATTCTCCTTCCCAAGCTGATGGGCTGAAACACAGCTATTAACAAAATGGCCTGTTTTATCTTTGGGCCAAATGCCCAGCCACTTTGGGATTCTAGCACATAATAAAAGAACCATACCATCCAGGGTGGCAGCCAAGTGGCTGAATAGCATATTGAGCTGGTTCCCTGGCTCCTTTCCTCAAAGACAGCAGGACTGCAACTCCAGCCCCTAGTGGATGCTAAAGCTGTAATCCGTGCTCAGGGAAGCACTGATCTCAAACTCCAAGGTGGGTTGTGAAGAAAATGCCAACACCCAGGAAAA
Source organism: Pan troglodytes (assembly GCF_028858775.2). Taxonomy (NCBI): domain Eukaryota; kingdom Metazoa; phylum Chordata; class Mammalia; order Primates; family Hominidae; genus Pan; species Pan troglodytes. The sequence continues at coordinate 94,524,914 of NC_072398.2, forward strand.
AGAGCAGATCACTAAAAGATTTCTGTCCAGGAAGTGGTGTGCTATTTGTTAACATGTAGCTTATCATGAACAGCAGGCAACAAGGAAGGCCTTTGGCTTAAAACAGAGTTCCAAACGCATAAGGGAAGCACATTACCCTTAGATATCTAAAATTGTACATTTGTTGCTCTTGTGGTTTACTTAGAAACTAAGTAAGGAAGCTGCTCTACTGAATTTGCACAGAAGTAACTGAGCCTTATACAAATGGTATTAGGTGTATAAATTCTAAAGAATAAAGGAAATTTTCAGAAACAGTTCAGAATGCTATGTGGGTAATAAGCAACATTTTTATCTCACCCTTTTCCATTTCCAAAGCCCTTTTCTATTTATTTAATCCTCATAACAACCCTATGAAGTGAGCAAGAAAGATATTACTAGACCAGTTTTATAGATGGGGAAACTGAAGCTCAGGTGGTTTCAGGACATGACCCAGGAGGGTCATAAAGATGTCACCCAGGAGAGTCAGGACTCAAAGGCCTGATTTTAGGCCACCAGGCCTTTGGCAACTCCACACTGCCCTTTTAGTTTTGAGTGTCATTTAGAAATCTACTTTCAGCTACTCAAGGTCTCTTGCCAGTTTGAAAATTGGACATAAATATTAACAGGGGGTGGGGGACAAGAAATAAACTGAAAGATAGATTGAAATATACCTACAGTTTTTATGCTAATATAATTCAGTGTTTTACCCATTTATTATGAAGTCATGGAAAAGCATATGACGAAAGGGATTCTCAGGATAGCAAACCGGCCAAGAGATGTGAGCACAAGGGAAGTCTTCCTCTCCTGGCATTTCTGATCACCGATAGCATTCACTGAGCAGGGACTTGGCTGGCCTCCCTAAAGCCATGTACAACTGCTCAGATCGGGGTTGATCTTTAAGAAGTTCATGAAACTGTGAACAGGTCAAACTCTCATTGCGCACATCCTTGATTCTTGAGATGGGAAGACAGTTATATAAAGTGGGCTTCACTTTTATTAAATATGCCATTAGGTAAAATAGGTTCTTCCCTGTGATAACTACATTACTTCTAGTAGAATATAGACTAAATGGTTCTTCCTGGAATAAAAATGCACTGGAGAATATCTGCTGCCAGCAACCAAATTAGCTTAAATCTTTTTCCAAATACTCTAAGAAGAGTTGTGTTTTTTACCTTTGGGACATTAAGAGAAACTGGAAACCAAGAACACAATAACAACTGGCTTTAATCTACTCTGGCTAAATACAAGAGTGATAAGGGAATACTTTGACTGATGCATTAGAACCATTTGCATTAAGTTCAAATCTATGATAGGCAATAGCTATCATTATTTCTCCTGCATTAGGTGTTTTTATTTTTCCTAAAAAGTGGATTTTTCATATAAAAGGACATTTTGCTTACAGCTCAGTCTTCATTATTAATTTCTTCCCTGAATAATTTAAAGAATGGCCCTAAATGTAGGCTTAGGGTCTACTTTTTAAATGATGTTTGTTCTTTTTATTTTTATTTATTTATTTTATTTACTTATGTATTTATTTTTTTATTTTTGAGACAGACTCTTGCTCTGTCACCCAGGCTGGTGTGCAAAGGTGCGATCTCAGCTCACTGCAACCTCCGCCTCCCGGACTCAAGCAATTCTCCTGCCTCAGCCTCCAGAGTAACTGGGATTACAGGCGCTTGCCACCATGCCCAGCTAATTTTTGTATTTTTAGTAGAGCTGGTGTCAATCTCTTGACCTTGTGATCCACCTGCCTCAGCCTCCCAAAGTGCTGGGATTACAGGTGTGAGCCACTGTGCCTGGCTGAGGCACAATTTTTTAATGCTTTTCTGTATATGTCAAATTTTCGACTAAGACCATGTATCGTTTTCATAAGCAGAAAAAAGCAATGAATATAATTTGTATTTCAAAAAGTGTTATAGATCTATATGGAAAGATGAAGTGTTAAGTGAAATAAATTGTAGGACAGTAGGTATAGTGTGATCCTACTTGTGTTAAAACACTTCTGAAGGATATCTATGAAATGATTGATAATGCCTATTCTAGAGGGTAAGCAGGAAGAAGTTGAGGGAAGACTTTTACTGTTCACTTTATATCATTTGTACTGTTTGAGTTTTTCACCATGCACATGTATATCTTTTGTAATAATAACGAACAGTAAGGATAATCAGTTCTTAGAGTTTGAAGGAAGGGATGCTCAATATACATTGGTGTTCTCATTATCTATTGCTGTGTAGTGGCTAAAAATAATGTATACTTATTACCTCACAGTTCAGGCATGGCTTAACTGGGTGCCCTGCTTCAGAGTCTGTCACAAGGCTGCAATCAAGGTGTTGGCTGAGGCAGTGATCTCATTGGAAGACCCAACTGGAAAGGATCTGCGTTCATGCTCATTTGCATGGTTATTGGCAGGATTCAGTTCCCCAAGAGTTGTTGTACTGAGGCCTCCTTCAGGTCATAGCCAGGTAAGCCTGTCTGTGAAGCATCTCATGATATTAGAGTGAGCAAAAGGGGTGAGAGAGTGCCAGCAACAGAGAGAGTACTAGCAAGATAGGAGTCGTGGAAGTGACATCTCATTACTTCTGTTGTATTCTATTTGCTTACAGAAGCAAGTCACTAGGTCCAGCCCACACTCAGGGGGACAGGATTATACAAGAGCACTAATACCAGAGGTGGGGACCATTAGGAGCTAGGCCAGGAGCTTCCTATGATTATTAAAATGGCCTGGAAGGTTTCCTGAAGGTGGAGGAATTTAACAGGTACAATTTGAAAGAACGAAAAATTGGGCAGAATTAGAGAAAAGTAGAGGGGAGTATGGAAGGGAAGCACATAAATGAAGATGCATAGGTAGAAAAGTAAATTAGCAGGCCAGGCGTGGTGGCTCACTCTTGTAATCCCAGTGTTTTGGAAGACTGAGGCAAGAGGCTTGCTTGAGCCCAGTGTTCAAGGCTACAGTGAGCTATAATTGTGCCACTGCACTCTACTGACCTCAGGTGATCTTCCCTTTGGGTGACATAGTGAGCCCCCATCTCTATGAATAATTTTTTAAAAGCAGATAAGCATATTCAGAGCAGAACTAGACCATATTGTTGGGAAAGGTAAACTTTTCTTGGGAGTAATAAGGCTGGAGAAATAAGTTAAGACCTGAATGCCAACCTAAGGAATTTTAAGTTTATTATCTGCAGTGGCTAGCCATGCTTATTAATTGATATCCTCACCAAAAACTTATTCTTTTCTAGTTATGACATATTAATGACTTACTGATGGTTCAGGATGATTATTACTATAAGGAGAGGTATCACATCCTAATAGTATTACATAATAGGTATTACATCATAATATTCTGTGAATATTCTATTCACAGAGTAGATATGTTCATAATAAACTGAAAGTTAGTTATATATTTATTCTAACCTCAGTATATTGTTTTGATCTCATTTTGTATGAGTAAATGTCAGATGTCACATAAGGAACCTAAAGATTTTGAAAATACTTTTATCATGAATTATACTGATTCCAATGTTATTAAATAAATACTTAATATACATACTCATTCAGTATCAATGTTGATGCATCATGATGCAGTGAAATAAACAATATGTTTTGAAGCCATAAAGAGAATTTTAATATCATTTGCAACCACTTTTTGAATGTTTCAAGAAAAAGGGTGTGATAAAATGTGCTGAATAGGTTAAATAAGGTAAAGACACTGAAAGGTTCACTGAATACGGCAACATGGAGATGGTTGATAGCTTCAACAAGAGCAGTTTTAATGAAGTGGTAGAGATAGAAACTAGACTGGAGTGGGTTGAAGAATAAATGGGACTTCCATTCTGGCAACGTAGAAGACAAGTTATCATTAAAAACATAACAAAACAAAAAACCCTCCTACTAAAAAAACTCCTTAAAGTACTGAATAAAATCTTTTTAAAAATCTCTTTTTATGCATAGCTGAGCTGGCAAAGAGTAAGGGAATTCCTCAGAGTCCAAAATAAATCAACAGCACAAATCCAGTGGGTGAATGAGCACTGAATCCAGCAGCTTTCCAATGGGCATCTTATGAGCCCCAGTAACCTATCACTATCAACTATTTTATAAACCAAAAGGCAAAGCTTAGTGCCCTTGCAAGCTGGAGAATTGGTTGTAAAATCTTCCATAAAGTCAGGGCCCCCAAAGGGCTATCCTCTCAGTGAAAGAATGAACTAGAAAGAAAAGCCTGTCTCATAAAGGAGAAGGACATACCTCTGAATAAAATGAAATAAAATCTCCCCCAAAATAACTCACAAGCATTAAGTTGTCCTTCACAAAGCATTGGTGCCAAAATTCATGCTACCTGTTTGGTCAAAACAATTCCAAGCCAAGAATGTAAAGTGGTCCCAAGTTTGGTGTGTCCCTAATGTACTTAGCAGAGGAAAAACAAATCCTTTCTAATGGAATACACCTTTAATGTAAATTTTGAAGATTATTCACAGGTGCAGTTCCAACAAACATGAGATCACAATGAAAATTACAGGATACATATGAGGAAAAGACACCATGTGAGAAAGTCAGCAGAGAGGCCGGGCGCAGTGGCTCACGCCTGTAATCCCAGCACTTTGGGAGGCCGAGGGGGTCAGATCACGAGGTCAGGAAATCGAGACCACCCTGGCTAACACAGTGAAACCCTGCCTCTACTAAAAATACAAAAACAAAATTAGCCGGGCGTGGTGGCAGGCGCCTGTAGTCCCAGCTACTCGGGAGGCTGAGGCAGGAGAATGGCGTGAACCTGGGAGGTGGAGCTTGCAGTGAGCTGAGATAGCGCCACTGCACTCCAGCCTGGGCGACAGAGCGAGACTCCATCTCAAAAAAAAAAGAAAAAGAAAAAGAAAGAAAGTCAGCAGAGAAATTAACAGCAAAATCAGACTCGCAAAGACTTCAGCATTGACGTGATCATATGAAGTAAAACAAATGAGGAATTGACAGGTTTTTAAGAAGATTTTAAAACATGATAGAGGAACAAGACTATAAAAATGACCTTGATATGAAAAAATGTCAAACATAAATTGTAGAAATAAAAAACAAAATTGCCGAAATTAAGACTTCAACACCGAAAAGGTTGGAAATTAATAACTTTAAATGCTTATAATTTAAACAGTAGAGAGAATAAAAATAATGAGCTAAATCTCCAACTTGGGAAATCAGAAAAAGAACAGCAGAATAAACATGAGGAAAGTAGTAGGAAGAAAAAAATAACAATAAGTAGAGAAAGTAATGAAACTGAAAACGGAGGATCAACAAAGCCAAAATTGATTCTTTGAAATTGAAAGACTTCTGGAAAAATTTAAGAGACAGAGAGAAACAGCATGTACAGATAAGGAAAACTGAAAACGAGATAAAATGTATAACTATAGTTATAGTGAACATTTAAACATAAAAGTATAAACAAATCAATGCTAATAATTCAAAACTTAGATGATATGGAAAACGTCCTAGAAAATATAATTTACCAAAACAGATTCAAGACTAGAAAGGCAGAATGAATAGCTCTATAATAATTAAAGAAATTCAATCAGTATTTAAAGTGTTCCCGCAAAGAAAATACCAAGCCCTGATATTTTCCAGGTGAGTTATATGAAATTTTAAAGGAGAAGATCATTCCAATCTTATAAGAGTTTTTGTGGACGATAGAAAAAGAGAGAATACTTGCCAGCTCAGTTTTGGAGGCATCTCTCGCTATTTCTGTGAGGTCTTTACACATGATCTCTCTAGTATGGTGGCTTCAGGGTAGCTAGACTTCTTATGTGTTGGCTCAGGTCTCCCAAGATGCTTGGAGAGGGTGTGTGTACGTGTGGAGAGAGATAGAGACAGAAACGCGCGCGCGCGCACACACACACACACACACACACACAGAGAGAGAGAGAGAGAGAGAGACATGATATGACAAGTGCTAGCCTTAGACTTGCTTTAGCCAATGCAGAGTGAGCAGAAGTGACAGACTCCCAGCCAGAAGCCTAAGAGCCAGTGCATGCTTCTCCAAGTTCCCTTTTCCCTCCACAACTGGCAATGTTCTACAGTAGCTTCCCTTTCAGGCTGAGCCTCAAAGTAAGAATGATAAAAATGTGGAACATTCTAAGGATTTTAGAAGGTGAAAAAACAGATAGAAAAAAATTAAAATGTGGAATAGAGCCCCCTGACTCATGATGAACATGTAGCATGAGGAAGAAATAAACTTTTTTGGTTGTTTTATTGCCATAACACAACCAGTCTTTCCTGACTGGTATGGGCACCTGGGAATAATTGCAGTACTGATACAAAGAAGATCATGATGCTTTATTGAAATACATGAAGAAGAATTAAGTAAAAAGAGAGAAATATTATCAATGGCTAGAAAGTCTCAATATCCTAAATTCTCACCCAAATGTCTCATAGATTCAATGCCATTTGTATCAAAACTTTAAAGTGTTTTTCATAATTTTGACAAGCCAATTCTAAAATATATGTGAAAGAGCAAAGAGCCAAGATGATCCAAGGTACTCTCTAAAAAAGAATAAAATCAGCAATTACATTCTTGGGCATTTATCCCAGAGATATGAAAAGTTATAGTCACCCAAATCCTATGCTCAGATGTTTATAGCCACTTTATTCATAATATCTCAAAACTGAAAATAGCCCAAGTATACTTCAATGGGCGAGTGGTTAAGCAAACTGGTATATCCATACCATGGACTAGGATTCAGTCATAAAAAGGAATGGGCTATTAATACGTGTAACAATCTAGATGAATCTCATGGGAATTATGCTGAGTTGAAAAAAAAAAGCCTATCTCAAAAGGCTACATACGGTATTATTTCATTTATATAACATTCCTTAAATAACAAAATTATAGAGATGGAGAACACGTTAATTGTTGTCAAGAATTAGGAATGAGGGGAAGGGGGACTGGTTGTGGCTATAAAGGGGTAGCACAAGGGAGCCTTGCAATGATGAAGCTGTTCTTTATCTTGATTTTGGTGGTGGTTACACAAATATATACACATGATAAATTTGATACAAGACATGAATATAGACACCCAAGAAGTAAAATAAACTAAAGAGACCCACTCTGAGACACATTGTAATCAAACTTTTGAAAGACAAAGAGAGAATCTTGAAAGCAGAAAGAAAAAAGCAACTTGTCACACACAAGGGATCCTAATTAAGATTATCAGAGAACTTCTCATGAGAAACTTTGGAGTCCAGGAAGCAGCTGGCCAATATATTTGAAGTGCTAAAAGAAAAAAAAAATGTTAACCACGAATCCTACATCCAGCAAATGCATCCTTCAAAAGTGAAGGAGAAATTAAGACATCTCAAGATAACCAAAGCTAAGAAACTTTATTACCAGTACATCCACCCTACAAGAAATGCTCAAAGGGGTCCTGCAAGGCAAAATGAAAAGACACTAGACAGTAACTCAAAGCTGTATGAAGAAATAAAGATTTCAATAAAGGCAAACGCATAAGAAATCATAAAAGCCAGTATTATTGTAAAAATGGCTTATAACTCCACTTTTTATTTTCTATATGATTTAAGAAATTATTAGTCTAAATGTTATTATAACTTTGGTTTGTACTCCACATTTTGTTTTCTACATAATGTAAGAGACTAATAAATTTAAAATAATTATAACTTTATGTTTTGGGGCACACAATGTATAAAGACACAATTCTGTGATATCAACAACCAAAAGGGGTGGGGAGAGAATGGTAAAGAAGCAGAGGTTTTGTATGTTACTAAACTGAAGCTGTATAAATTCAAATTAGAGCATTATAATGTTGGGATGTTACATGTAATCCCCATGGTAGCCACAAAAACAAACAAACAAACAAAAAAACACCAGATATAGAATACATGCAGAAAGAAATTAGAAAGAAATTTAAATATTTCACTACAAAAAATTAAATACAAAAGAAGATAGTAAGGCAGAAAATGAGGAACAAAAAAGCTATAAGGCATGCGGAAAAAAAATAGCAAAATGACAGAACTGAGTCCTCCAAATCAGTAATTACTTTATTTATTTATTTATTTATTTATTTATTTTATTTTTTTCTGAGATGGAGTCTTGCTCTGTCACCCAGGCTGGAGTTCAGTGGCGCAATCTCATCTCACTGCAAGCTCCGCCTCCCGGGTTCACGCCATTCTCCTGCCTCAGCTTCCTGAGTAGCTGGGACTACAGGTGCCCCCCACCACATGCAGCTAATTTTTTTTGTATTTTTAGTAGAGATGCAGTTTCACCTTGTTAGCCAGGATGGTCTCGATCTCCTGACCTCATGATCCGCCTGCCTCGGCCTCCCAAAGTGCTGGGATTACAGGCGTGAGCCACCGCGCCCGGCCAGTAATTAAGTGTAAGTTGGATTAAACTCTCCAATCAAAAGACACCTGAGATTGACAGAATGAATAAAAAACAGATGGTCCAACTATATGCTGTCTACAAGAGACTTACTTTAGATTCAAAGACACAAGTAGAATGAAAGTGAAAGAATGGAAAAAGATATTTCACACAAATAGTAACCAAAAGGGAGCAAAGGTAGTTATACTAATATCAGGTAAAAACAGATTTCAGATTATAAAAAGATTACAAGAGACAAAGAAGGATATTAATATATTAATAAAATGTTCAAAACAGCAAGAAAACATAACACATACACATTTATGCACCTGATGACATCAAAATATATAAAGCAAAATATATAAAGCAAAAACTGAAGGAAGAAATAGACAGTTCTACAATAGTAGTTGGACTTCAATACCCCACTCTCAATAATGGCTAGACCAACCAGACAGAAGATAAGTAAGACAACAGAGGACTTAACCAGCATAATAAACCAACTAGATCTAACAGGCATATAAAGAACACTTTACCCAACAAGAACATATGCATATGTTTGGAAGTGCACATGGGACATTTGCCAGGATAGACCATATGTTTGGGCAAAAATTAAGTCTCAATAGATTTTAAAAGATATATATCACACAAAGTATCTTCTCCAACTATGACAGGATAACGTTAGAAATCAGTAACAGATGTAAAACCAGAAAATTTACAAATTTGTGGAAATTAAACAGACACTTTAAACAACCATTAGATGGAAGAATAAACTAAAGGAATATTAGAAAATCCTTAGAGACAAACAAAAACAAAATCACAACATACCAAAACATGGAATGCATCAAAAGCAGTGCTAAGGGAGAAATGTATAGCTGTAAATGCTTACATTAAAAAAACAAGAAAGATACCAAGTCAACAACCTAGCTTTACAACTTAAGGAACTAGAAAAAGAAGAACAAATGAGACCCAAAACTGCCAGGAGGAAGGAAATAATAAAGATTAGAGCAATATACAGAACAGAGAATAGAAAAAACAATAGAGAAAAATCAATGAAACCAAAAATTGTTTCTTTGAAAAGATCAACAAAGTTGACAAGCCTTCAGTGAGATGGACTAAGGAAAAAAATAGAAAAGACAAAATACTAAAATCAGAAATGAAAGTGGGGACATTACTACCGATTCCATAGAAATAAAAAGGATTATAAGAACAATTGTATGCCAACAAATTGGATAATCTATATGAAATGGAAAAATTCCTAGGAACACACCACCTACCAAGACTAAATCATGAAGAAATAAAAAACTGAATAGACCTATAACTAGTAAGGAAATTGAAGCAGTAATTTAAAAAATCCCCCAGCAAAGAAAAACATTGGACTTCATGGCTTCACTGATAAATTCTACCAAGCATTAAAGAAAAACTAACGCCAATCCTTATTAGACTTTTCCAAATAATGGAAGAGAAGGGAAAACTTCCTAATTTGACATATGAGACCAGCATTACCCTGACATCAAAGGCAAAGACACTGCAAAAAAGAAAAACTACATTATAGTATCCCTTATGAACATTGATGCAAAAATCCTCAGGAATATACTAGCAAACTGAATACAGCAGTATTTTAAAAGGATTACATACCATGACAAAGTGGAATTTATTCCTGGGTTGCAAAGCTGGTTTAACATACAACAATTGATTGATGCAATACACCACATTAACAGAATAAGGGAAACAAAAACCACATGATCATCTCAATTAATGCAGAAAAGACACTGATAAAATTCAGCACCCTTTCATGATTAAAAAAAACAAACCAACAACAAAAAAACAAACAAAAAAACCAGCCAGGCATGGCGGCTCACGCCTGGAATCCCAGCACTTGGGGAGGCTGAGGCGGGTGGATCACCTGATGTTCACCAGCCTGGCCAACATGCCAAACCCCCGTCTCTACTAAAAATACAAAAATTAGCAGGGTGCTGGCATGCACCTATAATCCCAACTACTGGGAGGCTGAGGCAGGAGAATGACTTGAACCCAGGAGGTGGAGGTTGCAGTGAGCCGAGATCACGCCACTGCACTCCAGCCTGGGAGACAGAGCAAGGACTCCATCTCAAAAAACAAACAAACAAACAAACAAATTCATCAAACTAAGATTAGACAGAAACTACCTCACCATAATAAATGTTCAATTGTTCTAGCTGAGGCCATCTTAGATCAGTCTATAGCCAGCTGAACCTCAGACATGTGAGCAAGCCTAGTTAAGATCATCTGAGCCTTCAGACAACCCACAGCTAACAGCTAATTGCAGACACATAAGGAAGCCCAACCCAGATTAGCTGAACCCCACAGACTTGTGAGCCACCTGTGGATTGTTGTATGCCAACTGAGGTTTGGGGTGGCTTTTTAAGTTAGCATTAGAGTGCCAAAAATTATCTAAAACAACCAGGCAGAAAATCAACAAAGGTATAAAAGATTTGAACAATACTGTAAACCAACTAGACCTAACATCTATGGAACATTCCCCTCAACAATAGCACAATATACATTCTATTTAAATGTGAATGGAACATTCACCAGGATGGACCATATGCTATGCCATAACACAAGTCACAATAAATTTAAACGAACTGAGATATACAAAATACATCTTCTGACCACAGTGGAATTAAATTACAAATCAATAACAAAACAAAATTCAGAAATTCACAAATATGTGAAATTTAAATAATACACTCATAAATAACCAATAAAAGAAATCACAGTGGAAATTAGAAAATACTTTGAGACAAATCAAAACAAATATACAACATACTGAAACTTGTGGAATGCAGTGAAAGCAGTGCTTAAGAAAAATGTATAGCTGTAAACACCCGTATTAAAATAGAAGAAAGGCTAGGCGCGTTGGCTCACGCCTATAATCCCAACACTTTCAGATGCTGAGGCAGGCGGATCACCTGAGATCAGGAGTTCAAGACCAGCCTGGCCAACATGGTGAAACCCCATCTCTACTAAAAATACAAAAAATTAGCCGGGCATGGTGGCTGGCACCTGTAATCCCAGCTACTCGGGAGGGTGAGGCAGGAGAATCACTTGAACCCGGGAGGTGGACGTTGCAGTGAGCTGAGATGGCGCCATTGCACTCCAGCCTGGAGAACAAGAGCAAAACTCTGTCTCAAAATAAATACATAAATTAAATTAAATTAAAATAGAAGAAAGATTTCAAATAAATAACCTAAACTTCCATTTCAAGAAATTAAAATGAAAAAAACTAAACCCAAAACAAGCAGAAGGAAATAATAAAGATTAAAGCAGAAATAAATGAAATGGGGTATACAAAGAAAAAAACTAATAAAATCAATAAAACCAAAAGTCAATTCTCTGAGATCAACAAAAATGACAAACCTTCAGCTAGACTGAGAAAGAGACTCAAATGACTAAAATCAAAAGTGCAAAAGCAAATTGTCTTAGTCTATTCGTGTTGCTGTAACAAAATACCTGAGATCCGATCGCTTATAAAGAACAGACATTTATAAAGAACAGTTCTGAAGGTTTGAGAGTCCAAGATTGAGCACCAACAGATTTGGAGTCTGGTGAGAGCTGCTTTCTCCAAGATAGCACCTTCTTGTTGTGTCCTCACATGGTGCAAGGGGACAACAAGAGACTAACGCTGTGTTCTTACAGGGCAGAAGAAATGGAAGGACAGGCCAGGCACGGTGGCCCATGCCTGTAATCCCAGCACTTTGGGAGGCCAAGGTGGGTACAGCACCTGAGGTCAGGAGTTCAGGACCAGTCTGGCCAATATGGTGAAACCCCATCTCTACAAAAATGCAAAAATTAGCTGGGCATGATGGCGGGTGCCTGTAATCCCAGATACTCGGGAGGCTGGGGCAGGAGAATCGCTTGAACCTGGGAGGCAGAGGTTGCAGTGAGCCAAGATCGCTCCATGAAACTCCAGCCTGGGGGACAGAGCAAGACTCCATCTCAAAAAGAAAAAGAAATGGAAGGGCAAAAGGCACCCAGGCATTCCCTTTACCCTCTTTTTAAAAGAGCACTAATCCATTCATGAGGATGCAACCCTCATGACTTAATCATTTTGCAAAAGGCCTCCTCTCTTATTACCATCACCCTGGGGTTTAAGTTCCAAAATATGAATTTGGGAGGGATGCATGCATTCAAACCATAATGGGAACATATCTGCCAACCTTATGGAAATTAGAAAAAGTGTTATAAACAGCTGTATGCCAACAAATTAGGTCACTTAGATGAAATGGAAAAATTCCTAGAAAGCCACAAATTACTGAAACTAACTCAGTAAGAAATAGAAAATCTAAAGGAACCTAAAATGAGTAGAGATTGAATTGGTAATTTTAAAACTCCCCACAAAGAAAAGTCCAAGCCTAGGCAGCAGAGCAAGCCCCCATCTCTACTAAAAAGAAAGAAAAGAAAAGTCCAGGTTCACATGGCCTCACAGGTGAATTCTGCCAAACGTTTAAAAAAGAACTAACAGGTGGGGGGCGGTGGCTCACGCCTGTAATTTCAGCACTTTGGGAGGTTGAGGCAGGTGGATCACTTGAGGCCAGGAGTTCAAGATCAGCCTGGCCAACATGGTGAAACCCCATCTCTACTAAAAATACAAAAATTAGCTGGGTGTGGTGGTGCACGCCTGTTGTCCCAGCTACTCAGGAGGCTGAGACATGAGAATCGCTTGAACCAGGGAGGCAGGAGTTGCAGTTGACTGAGATCATGCCACTGCACTCCAGCCTGAGTGACAGAGTGAGACTCTGTCTCAAAAGAAAAAAAAAGAGAAAAGAAAAAAACAAAAAACAGTAATCCTTCACCAAGTCTTCCAGAAGAGAAGCGGAGAGAACACCTCCCAACTCATTCTAGAAGGCCAGAATTACCCTGATACCAAAACCAGACAATGACATCACAAGAAAACTGTAGAACACTATCCCTTGTGAATATAGATGAAAAACCCTCAACAAAATACTAGCAAACCAAATCCAGCAACTTATAAAAAAGGATGATATATCATGACCAAGTGAGATTTATCCCAGGATTACAAGGTTTGTTTAATATTCAAAAATAAATTAATGTAATACACCATATTGATAGAATAAAGAAGAAGAACCACATGATCATCTTAATAGATACAAAAAAAAGCATTTTATAAAATCCAAAACTCTTTTATAATAACACTCAACAAACTAGCAATAGTAATGAATTCCCTCAACTGGATAAAGGGCATGTATGCAAATCTTGCAACTACTCAATGGGAAAAGACTGAATGCCTTTCTACTAAGATTGAGAATAAGATAAGGATATTTGCTCTTGCCACTATTCAACCTTGTACTGGAAGTTCCAGGCAGTACAATTAGTCAAGAAAAAGAAATAAAAGGCAACCAGCCTGGAAAGGAAGAAGGGAAACTATCTCTTTCACCAGTAAAATGGTCTTGTGTATAGAAAATCCTAAGGAATCTACTAAAACTATTAAAATGAATAAATTCAGCAATATTGTAGTTTATAAGATAAATATACAGATCTATTATACGTCCATATACTAACAATGAACAAGAAAAAAAAGTGTGTGGGCCTGGTATGATAGACAGTGGAATAAAATTAACAGTCCAGAAATACACCTTTACATGTATGGTTAACTGATTTTTGACAAAAGCACTATCACAATTCGATGAAGAAAAATCGTCTTTTCAACAAATAGTACTGGGATAACTGAATATCTATATCCGAACAGATGAAGCTGGATCCCCTACCTCATACCATACACTAAACTAACTCAAAATGGATCATAGACCTAAATGTAGGAGTTAAATCTATGAAACTCTTAGAAGAAATCATAGGACCAAAAGGCAATATTTTGTTTTACATATGGCACCAAAAGTGACAAAAGAAAAAAATTTTTTGAGACAGGGTCTCACTCTGTCACCCAGGCTGGCATGTAGTAGCATGATCACAGCTCCCTGCAGCCTCATCCTCCTGGGCTCAAGGGATCCTCCCACCTCAGCCTCCCAAGTAGCTGGGACTACAGACATGTGCCACTACAACTAGCTAATTTTTAAACTTTTTTGTACAGACTGGGTCTCACTACGTTGCCAAGGCTGGTCTTGAACTCCTGGACTTAAGTGATCCTCCCACTTCAGCCTCCCAAAGTGCTGGGATTATAAGCATGAGCCACCACATCAAGCCAGAAAAAAAAATGTTGATAACTCAGACTTTATCAAAATACCAAGTTTTTGAGCTTCAGAGAACATCATGAGGGAAGTGAAAAGACAACCCACAAGCTGGGAGGAAATATTTGCAAATAATATATCTGATTTAAATTCAGAGTATTAAATAACTCTTATAATTCAGTAGGAAGACAAATAGCTCAATTAAAACCATAGGTAACAATTTTGAATAAACATTTCTCCAAAGAAGATATACAAATATCCAACATCAGTAGTATCAATTAGAAAAATGCAAATCAAAACCACAATGAGATACCACTTCACTCTCTATAATGTCTGTAATTAAAAAGACAGACAAAAATGTGGAAAAATTAGTACACTTGTACATTGCTAGTAGGCATGTAAAATGGTGCCAACATTTTGAAAAACACTTTGGCAGTTCCTCAAAATGTTATCTTTTTTTTTTTTTTTTTTTTTTTTCTGGAGACGGAGTCTTACTCTGTTGCCCAGGCTGGAGTGCAGTGGCGCCATCTTGGCTCACTGCAACCTCCACTTCCCAGGTTCAAGTGATTCTTGAGCCTCAACCTCCCAAGTAGCTGGGATTTCAGGCGCACACCACCATGCCCAGCTAATTTTTGTATTTTTTTTTTTAAGATGGAATTTCCCACTGTCACCTGGGCTGGTGTGCAGTGGCACGACCTTGGCTCGCTGCAACCTCCACCTCCCAGGTTCAAGTGATTCTCCTGCCTCAGCCTCCCGAGTAGCTGGGACTACAGGTGCGCACCACCATGCCTGGCTAATTTTTGTATTTTTAGTAGTGACGGGGTTTCACTATGTTGGCCAGGCTGGTCTTGAACAACTGACCTCGTGATCCACCTGCCTTGGCCTCCCCAAAGTGCTGGGATTACAAGCGTGAGCCGCCGCACCTGGCCTAATTTTTGTATTTTCAGTAGAGATGGGGTTTCACCATGTTGGCCAGGCTGGTCTCAAACTCCTGACCTCAAGTGATACTCCCGCCTCAGCCTCCCAAAGTGCTGGGATTACAGGTGTGAACCACCGCTCCCAGCCTCAAAATGATAAACATAGACGTATCATATGACTGTAAAATTCTACTCCTAGCTATCTATTCCAAGAGAAATAAAAACATATCTATGCAAAAAGTAGTACGCAAATATTCGTAGCAGCGTTATTCATAATAGCCAAAAAGTAGAAATGACCCAAAGTTCCATGAACAGATGAAAGACTAAACAAAATTTGGCATATCTACACAATGGAATACTATTAAGTATTACAAAGGAATGAAATACTAACATAGGGCCTGGTGTAGGGCTCATGCCTGTAATCCCAGCACTTTGGGATTACAAATCCACCAAGGCAGGCAGATTGCTTGAGTCTGGGAGTTCAAGACCAACCTGGGCAATGTGGCGAAACACTGTCTCTACAAAAAATACAAAGATTAGCTGGGTGTGGTGGCCTGCACCAGTAGTTCCAGGTACTTGGGAGGCTGAGGTGGGAGGATTGCTTGAGCTGGGGGAGGCTGAGATTGCAATGAGCTGATATTGCACCACTGCCCTCCAGTTTGGGTGACAGAGCAAGACCCTGTGTCAAAAACAAGCAAACAGGCAGGGCACGGTGGCTCACACCTGTAATGCCAGCACTTTGGGAGGCTGAGGCGGGCGGATCACCTGAGGTCAAGAGTTTAAGACCAGCCTGGCCAACATGGTGAAACCCCGTTTCTACTAAAAATACAAAAATTAGCCAGGTGTGGTGGCACACACCTGTGATGCCAGCTACTCAGGAGGCTGACGTGGGAAGATCGCTTGAACCTGGGAGGTGGAGGTTGCAGTGAGCTAAGATTGCGCCACTGCACTCCAGCCTAGGCAAAAGAGCAAGACTCCATCTCAAAAAACAAACAAACAAAAAACAAACAAACAAAAACCTCATCTTGTGTAATTTTATTTATCTGAAACATTCAGAATAGGCAAATCTATAGTGACAAAAACTATATTAGTGGTTGCTGAGGACTGGGGAAATGTTGGTTTGATGAGAACAGAGAATGATCTCTAAGGGTATGGGGTTTCTTTGGGGGTTGATGAAAATTTTCTGAGTCTAGATTATGAGTGATGGTTGCACAACTATGTAAATATTGAATTATGTACTTTAAACTGATAAATTTTATGAAGTGTAAATCACATCTCCATAAAGCTATTTTTAAAGAAGAAAATTGATATAATGTTGATACAGTTTGGATATTTGTCCCCTTCAAATCTCATGTCAAAATTGGATCCCCAAAGTTGAAGTCAGGGCCTGGTGGGAGGTGTTTGGGCCATGGGGGCAGATCCTTCATGAATGGCTGGGGTCCATCCCCTCAGTGATGACTGAGTTCTCACTCTCTTAGTTCTCATGAAAGCTGGGTGTTTAAAAGAGCGTGGCACCTCCTCCTCTCGCTCTTGCTCCCTGTCTCACCATGTGACAGGTCTGCTGCCCCTTTACCTTCTGCTATGAGTGGAAGCTTCCTGAAGCCTTCGCCAGAAGCTGACGCTGATGGTATGCTTCTTATATAGCCTGCAGAACCATGAGCCAAATAAACTTCTTCTCTTGATAAATTACTCAACCTTAGGTTAAAGTTCCTTTATAGCAACACAAAATGAAGGAATACAACTGTCCTTCTCCTTCCTCTGCTTGATTTTTCTTTATTATACTACCTGAAATTATATGCTCATTTATTTTTTCTGTCTTTTTCTTCTCCAAACCAAAGTACAATTTTCATCAGGGCAGGTACTTTGACTATTTTTTTCACAGCTGTATCCTCAGCAGGTAAAACTATGCCTAATACATAATGGGGGTTCAATAAATTCTGCTAAATAAATGGAGTGAACAAGACAAGGAAATCGCTGCTAAGTTTTACTGTTGATCGCGGACAATGACGTAAGAACGAAAGAGAGCAAAAGCGAAATTGGAAGGGACAAAATAATCACTACTTCTGGACAATATTGTCTACACAGAAACACCAAAAGAATCCATTAAAAATTACGATGACTAATAAGATAATTAAATTAGGTATCTGAGACCAGGTGTGGTGGCTCACACCTGCAATCATGGCATTTTGGGAGGCTAAGGCAGGAGGATCGCTTGAGCTCAGGTGTTTGAGACAAGCCTGGGCAACATGGTGAAAACCTGTCTCTACCAAAAATACAAAAAATTAAAAATAGCCAGGTGTAGTGGCATATGCCTGTAGTCCCAGCTATTTGGAGGGCTGAGGTGGGAGAATCGCTTGAGCCCAGGAGGTGGCGGCCCCCGGAGATTGTGCCACAGCACTCCAGCCTGGGTGACAAAGTGAGACTCTGTCTCAAAAAAAAAAAAAAAAAAAAAGGTAGCTCAGTAAAAGCCCAACATTCAAAAATGAAAGCAACTTTTATCTATAGAGTCAATGAAATGTCAATTAAAATCTCAACAAGTTATTTTGTGGATATTGGCAAACTGATTCTAAAGTTTTACAGAGAGGCCAAAGAACCAGAATAGCTAACACAATATTGAAAGAGAAGAAAAAAGTTGTGTAACTGATATTACCAGACTTCAAGGCTTCCTCCCATAATACTTTTTTTTTTTCTGAGATGGAGTCTTGCTATGTCCCCCAGGCTGGAGTGCAGTGGCGTCATCTCAGCTCATCGCAACCTCCGCCTCCCCAATTCAAGCAATTCTCCTGCCTCAGCCTCCCAAGTAGGTGGGATTACAGGTGCACACCACCAGGCCCAGCTAATTTTTGTGTTTTTAGTACAGATGAGGTTTCACCATGTTGGCCAGGCTGGTCTCAAACTCCTGACCTCCGGTGATCTGCCCGCCTTGGCCTCCTAAAGTGCTGGGATTATAGGAGTGAGCCACCGCGCCCATAATATTTTAATTAAGAAGTGTGATATCAGCAAAAAAAAAAAAAAAAAAAAAAAAAAAAAGCAAATACAGCAGTGGAACAGAATAGAAAACCCAGAAATAGACCCATGTAAATATAGTCAATTGATCTTTGACAAAGAAGCAAAGGCAATGCAATGGGGAAAAGATAGCCTTTTCAACAAATGATACTGGAATAAGTGGACATCCATACACACACACAAAATCTAGACACAGACTTAACAAAAATTAACTCAAAATGGACCGTAAACCTAAATACAAAAGGCAGAGCTATAAAAACTTTTAAAACTGTAATACTCCTAGATGATAACATAGGAGAACATCTAGATGACCTAGGGTTTGGCAATGGCTTTTAAGATACATCAGGCCAGGCCTGTAATTACGCTTGTAATCCCAGCACTTTGGGAGGCCAAGGTGGGTGGATCACGAGGTCAGGAGTTTGAGACCAGCCTGGCCAATATGGTGAAACTCCATCTCTACTAAAAATACAAAAATTAGCTGGGTGTGGTGGCGTGTGTCTGTAGTCCCAGCTACTCGGGAGGCTGAGGCAGAAGAATCACTTGAACCCGGGAGGCAGAGGTTGCAGTGAGCCGAGATCGTGCCACTGCACTCTAGTCTGGGTGACAGAGTGAGAATCTGTCTCAAAAAAAAAAAAAAAAATACAACATCAAAGGCACAATCCTTGAAAGAAAGAATTAATAAGCTGGACTTTTGTTGAAATTAAAAACTTCTGCTCTGTGAAAGACACTGTCAAGAGAATAAAGACAGAAACCACACTAGGAGAAAATATTTACAAAAGACATATCTGATGAAGGACTGTTATCCAAAATATACAAAGAACTATTAAAATTAAGTAATAAAAAAGTAAACAACCCAGCTAAAAACTGGACCCTTATTTGATCATTACACATTGTAAACATGTATTGAAATATCACATGTACCTCATTAATATGTACAATTATTATTATTATTTTTTTTTTTTGAGACAGAGTCTCATTCTGTTGCCCAGGCTGGAGTGCAGTTGTGTGATCTCGGCTCACTGCAAGCTCCACCTCCCAGGTTCACACCATTCTCCTGCCTCAGCCTCCGGAGTAGCTGGGACTACAGGCACCCACCACCACACCTGGCTAATTTTTTTGTATTTTTAGTAGAGACGGGGTTTCACCATGTTAGCCAGGATGGTCTCAAGCTCCTGACCTCGTGATCCGCCCGTCTCGGCCTCCCAAAGTGCTGGGATTACAGGCGTGAGCCACCATGCCCAGCCAATATGTACAATTATTATATGTCAATTAAAAATAAAGAAATATAAAAGGGGCCAACGATCTCAACAGACACCTCACCAAAGAAGATATACAAATGGCAAATAAGCATATGAAAAGATGCTGCTCATCGTATCATCAGGGAAATGCAAATTAAAACAAGATACCACTATACCTCTATTAGAACGGCCAAAATCAAGAACGCTGACAATACCAAATACTGACAAGGATGTGGAGCAACAGGAACTTGCATCCATTGCAGGCAGGAATGCAAAATAGTATAGTCACTTTGGAAACAGTGTAGTGGTTTCTTGCAAAACCAAACATTTTCAACACACAATCCAGCACTCACACTCTTTGGTGTTTACCCAAATGAACTGAAATCTTATGTTCACACAAAAATCTGTTCCTATGGTATAAATATGTCCCAAAGTTCATGTGATGGAAATTTCCTCCCCAGTGCAGCAGTGTTGAGAGGTGAGACCTTTAAGAGGTGATTCTTATGGACACCATTATCTAAGGAATGGGTTAGTTGTCATGGGAGTGGGTTCCTGATAAAAGAATGATTTTGGCCAGATGCAGTGGCTCATGGCTGTAAACTCAGCACTTTGGGAGGCCAAGAAGTGAGGAATTGCTTGAGGCCAGGAGCTCAAGACCAGCCTGGGCAATATAACCCTGTCTCTACAAAAAATTAAAGAAAAAAAATTGGCAAAAGTGGTGGCATGTGCCTTTAGTCCCAGCTGAGTACTCAGGAAGCTGAGGCAGGAAGATCACCTAAGCCCAGGTGTTAAGGTTATAGTGAGCTATGATTATGCCACTACACTCCAGCCTGGGTGACAGAGCAAAACCCTATCTCTAAAAAAATGAAAATAAAAAATAAAATAAAAAGAATGAGTTTGGCCACCTTTCTCTCTCACTGTTGTGTGTGCCTTCCTGCCCTTTCATCTTCCACCATGAGATGATGCAGCCCTAAAACCCTCATCAGATGCTGATGCCATGTTCTGGAACCTTCCAGCCTCCAGGACCATGAACCAAATAAACTTCTATTGTTTGTAAGTTACCCAGTCTGTAGTAGTCTATTGTAGCAGCAGAAAACAGACTAAGACTCCTGCACACAGATGTTTATAGCAGCTTTATTCATAATTGCCAATATTTGGAAGCAACTAATATATCTTTCAGTAGATAAATAAGTGGACATGTCTATCAGTAGATAAATAAATGGATAAATAAGCTGTGATACATCCAGACAAGGGAATATTATTCAACACTAAAAAGAAAGAAGTTATAAAGCCATGGAAAGACATGAAGGCAACTTAAATGCATATTACTAAGTGAAAGAAGCCAATCTGAAAAGTCTACATTCTGTATAATTCCAAATCTATAACATTCTGGAAAAGGCAAAACTATGGAGAAGGTAAAAAGGTCAGTGGTTGCTGGAGGTTATTAGTGAGGGAGAGATAAATCCATGGAGCACAAAGGATTTTTAGGGCAGTGAAATGACTTTGTTTGATAACGTAATGGTAATTATGTCATTATACATCTGTCCAAACCCACAGAATGTACAACATCAAAGTGACCCCTGATGTAAACTATGGACTTTGGGTGATAATGATGTGTCAGTGTAGGTTCATTAATTATAGCCAATGTGTTACTCTGGTGGGGGATGTTAATAGGGGGTAGGCTATGCATGTATGGGGGAATGGGGTTTCCCACAGGAAATCTCTGTGCCTTTTGCTCAGTTTTGCTGTGAATCAAAAACTGCTCTAAAAAATAGTCTATGAAGAACAAAAAGGAGGAGGAAGAGGGGGAGGAGGGGGAGGAGGCCTAACTAAACTGAAGGGTGTGCTATAATAATAATTGCAAACAATAGCAAAGTCATGGAATCAACCTAGGTGCCCATCAACAGGGAACTAGATAACAAAAATGTGGTATATATACACCATGGAATACTATGCAGCAATAAAAAAGAACAAAATCATGTCCTTGCAGCAACATGAATGCAACGGTAAGCTATTATCCTAAGTGAATTAACACAAAAACAGAAAATCAAATATTGAATGTTCTCACTTATAAGTGAAAGCTAAACATTGGGTACACATGGATTTAAAGATGGGAACAATAGACATTGGGAACTCCAAAAGTGGGGAGGTAGGCAGGAGGGGCAAGGGCTGAAAAACTTCCTATTGGGTACTATGTTCGCTATCAATAGACAGATCAATAGAAGCACAAACCTTGCATTGTGCAATATGACAATGTAACAAACCTGACATGTACCCACCCCTTGAATCGAACATGATTTTTTTAAACAAAAAAGAAACAGCATGAGTATCCATCCCCTTTCTCCATACTGTGACGCCTTGTGTTGGCTCCTCTCCTGCTCCAGAGAAAGACTTAGGCCTAGTCTATGAAGAAAGTAAGACTTAGGGCCTCTAGTTTGGGATCAGATACAGTTGAGATTAAGGTTATTGTTCTGAAAACAGGATGAAGGGAATGCTTATTTGTTAAATGTTAAGACCTCTCAATCTTCCTCCTCTGCTCAGTTATCAGAAAGTTATCAACCAGGGTTATATCCTTTAGGCAGGAAAATGGAAGGTTTTTCACAGGGGAATTTGAACAGCTTAAGAGAAAAGAAAAAAAACAAATATACCAACATCAGGCGTTCTCCAACAATGGCCCAACCAGATCACCCTACAGCCGATGTTCTCAAAATCAGCTGCACATTAGATTTCCAAGGTCCTTTTGAAAACTTCTATGCCCAGGCTGTATCCCACGCCAATTCAATATGTAACTCTGGGAATAAAACTCAAATATCTATAATTCTTACTACTCTTAAACAGGATCTATAGCTATGTCCCCTTTCTGGTTCTGACTTTATTTGTGCCTCCTCTCTTTTATTCTAGATCAGTTTTATCAGTTTTTCTATCAGTCGTTTCCAAAAACCAATTTGTGCCTTTATTGAGTCTCTGTTATAAACCTGTTTTCTATTTTATTTGTTTCTACTCTTATCTTTATTTTTTATTTTCATTTTTTATTTAACTCACAGTATGTCTACTCCTATCTTTATCATTTCCTTTCTTTCTATTTTCTGTGTTTAATTTACTCTGTGTGTATGTGTGTGTGTGTGTGTGTGTGTGTGTGTGTTTCTAACTTCTTGAGATGGATACTTACATCACTATTTTCAGGCTTTCTTTTTTGAACTATGTCATTATTTCTATATATATTCTATGGTTCAATTGACACGTTTTCAATTTTAAGGCTATAAATTTTCCTCTAATGGCAGTTTTGCAAGCTTAGCTATTCTTAACATTATTTAGTCCAAAATATCTTTTCCTGTATATTGTGATTTCTTTAATCCATTAGGTATTTAGAAGTATGTTGCTAATTTCCAAACATTCAGGGATATTCTAGTTACTTTTTTTATTATTGATTTCTAAATTAATTTAAGTGTGGCCAGAGAACATGCTCTGTTTGATTTTAATCATTTTAAATTTATTGAGTTGCTTTATGATCCAACATATAGTCAATTTTGGTAAATGTTCCATGTGTACTTGAAAAGAATGTATATTCAACAACAATTGTTGCAATGTTCTATATGTAACATTTCAGTAATATTTATTGCATCATTCAAATCATTTATATCCCTACTGATTTTTTTGTCTGATAGTTTTCTAGTTAACAAGAGAGGTATATTGAAATCTACTCTACTACTCTAATTAAGGATTTCTCTATTTCTTATTTTAGTTATGACTTTTTTATTTTTTTTGCTTTCTATATTCTGATGTCTTTTTATTAAGTACATACAAATTTTATATTGTTGTATTTTCTTGGTGAGCTGACCCCATTATTATTATGAAACATTTCTGTTTATTCCATTTTATTTTATTTTATTTTTTTGAGACAGGCTCTCAGTCTGTTGCCTAGGCTGGAGTGCAACCGTGTGATCTCAGCTCATTGAAACTTCCACCTCCTGGGCTCAAGTGATCCTCCCACCTCAGCCTCCCTAGTAGCTGAGACTACAGGCATGTGCCACCACACCCAATTAATTTTTGTATTTATTCTTAGAGATGGGGTTTTACCATGTTGGCCAGGCTGGTTATTCACTTCTTATCTTGCTTTATACATTAAAGTCTTTATGCTACATCTGCTTTCTTTTGTTTTGAATTTGTGTTGTATCTATATTTTTTTCATTCTTTTGCTTTCAAACTTTCTGTGTCCTTATATTTAAGGTGTGTTTATTATAATCAACATATAGTTGTGTGTGTGTTTTTTAAATCCAGTGTGACAATCTTCCTCTTTAATTGGACTTTTTAGTCCATCTATGTTTAATGTAATTACTGACATATTTGGGCTTAAAATCTATCTTATTGTTTCTGTATTCTGTATTTCTTTTTCTCTCCTTCTTGCCTTCTTTTGAATTTTTCAAATCCTGTTTTCTTTATCTATTAGCTTATTAGTTTATCTTCTCTTACTGTTCTTTCAATGGTTACTCTAGATTACAGCCTGCATCCTTAACTTTTTAAAGTATAATAAAAATTAGTACTTTTACCACATTTGGACAATGCAAAGACCTTAGAACTTTATATCTATTGACCCCACTCCTTTTTTTGGTAAAATTATTGTCATATATATGTAAATTTTCTATAAATTTTAATCCACAAAATATTGTTGGAGTTTTACCCTTTCCATTGCTCTTTATTTCTTCCTGAATTATTATGTTTCCATCTGAAATCATTTCCTTCTCCATAACTCTCTTCTGTATTTTCTTTACTGTGATTCTTCTAGGGATAAATTCTCTCAGGTTTTTTTTCTCTGAAACTGTATTTTTGTTTCATTCCTGAAGGATAGTGTCACTGGGTGTAGAATTCTTGGATGTTAGTTATTGTCTTTAAGTGCTTTTAAGTTAAAATTCACTGTCTTTTAGCTTTCATAGTTTTTACTGAAAATTTAACTCAGTCAGGCCAGGCGCAGTGGCTCATGCCTGTAATCCCAGCACTTTGGGAGGCCAAGGCGGGTGGATTGCCTGAGGTCACAAGTTCGAGACCAGTCTGGCCAACATGGTGAAACCCCGTCTCTACTAAAAATACAAAAAAATTAGCCAGGCGTGGTGGCACATGCCTGTAATCCCAGCTACTCGGGAGGCTGAGGCAAGGGAATTGCTTGAACCAGGGAGGTGGAGGTTGCAGTGAGCCAAGATCGCGCCACTGTACTCCAGCCTGGGCGACAGAGCAAGACTCCTTCTCAAAAAAAAGAAAATTTAACTCAGTCTAATTGTTGCTTTTGTTTTCAACAGCTTTACTGTAATCTGCCTAGGAGTAGATTCCTTTGTATTTATCCCTGTCGAGGTTGAACTAGCACTTCTTGAATCTATGGATCAACATCTCTTGACAGTATGGGGAAATTCTTAGTTGTTATCTCTCTGAATATTTCTTCAGCCTCTGCTTCATTCTCTCTCTTCTCATTCTGAAACTCCAGTTACACATGTTAGATGTTTTCACCTTGTTTCACACATCTTTTTTTTTCTAGCTAGGTAGAAGAT
Source organism: Pan troglodytes (assembly GCF_028858775.2). Classification (NCBI taxonomy): domain Eukaryota; kingdom Metazoa; phylum Chordata; class Mammalia; order Primates; family Hominidae; genus Pan; species Pan troglodytes. The sequence continues at coordinate 94,550,159 of NC_072398.2, forward strand.
ACTAGCCTTTTTTTTTTTTTTTTTTTTTTGATAGGGTCTCACTCTGTCGCTCAGGCTGGAGTACAGTGGCATGATCTTAGCTCACTGCAACCTTCACCCCCAGGCTCAAGTGATCCTCCCACCTCAGCCTCCCAAGTAGCTGGGACTACAAGTGTGTGTCACCACGCCTGGCTGATTTTTGTATTTTTTATAGAAATGGGGTTTTGTTATGTTGCCCAGGCTGGTCTCAAACTCCTGGATTCAAGTGATCCACCTGACTCGGCCTCCCAAAGTGCTGGGATTTACAGGCATGTGCCACAAACCTCTCTTATAAGCCAGCCTCAAACATCTCTTATGCTCTTATATGTACTTTATATTCATTGTCTCACCATATTTCAGCCTAGATATTTTCTTCTGACTAATCTTTTATTTCTTGTATTCTCTCTTCAACTGCTTCTAATCAACTGTTAAACCCATTATTGAATTATTAATTTCATTTATTGAATTTTTCAGTTCCAGAGTTTCCATTGATTCTTTTTTTTATAGTCTGTGGTTCTCTCCTGAAATTCTGCATCTTGTAATTTAATTTCTGGAACACATTAATCACAGTTATCTTAAATTATGTGTATGATTTCTCCAATATCTGGATCTTCCACAGGTCTCTTTCTATTGTCTGTCTTGTAACTGAATTTTTGGCAGTCTTGTCTTTTTTTGCATGCCTATTTTTCATTATCTAGATCTTCCATAGGTCTCTTTCTATTGTCTGTCTTGTAACTGAATTTTTGGTAGTCTTGTCTTTTTGTGTGTGCCTATTTTTCATTACATGCTGGACATTGTGTATGAAAAATTATAGCAATAATTTGAGGCACTGGACAATATTATCTTCAGTCAGAGAGGACTTATTCTTATTTATAAGAATGGTTAAGGTAGGGGCATGGCACCAGAATAAATCTAAAATTAGTTGCTTCAAACCAAATTTCAGTCTTTGAGAGTTAGTCAATTTTGGATCATCCTTACTCCTAGGATATAGCCCTTTAGGAATCCCAATTGAGAGTCTGGGATGTTTACCAGCTACTCAGGAGGCTGAAGTATGAGAATCACTTGAACCCGAGAGACGGAGGTTGCAGTGAGCTGAGATCACACCACTGCACTCCAGCCTGGGCGACAGAGCAAGACTCCATCTCAAAAAAAAAAAAAAAAAAAAAAAGAAAGTCTGGGATGTTTACTAGAACTCCTTCTTATTGATGAGCCCTGAACCACTGTTATTGTTTCCTCTGCCCAGAGAGACTTCCAAACACTCTGCTCAGCTTCTCATTTTCTCAGGTTTGACTTTGAAACTAGGAACACCTCAGTGGTGCCAGATGTTTGTCTCACCTCTGTGGAATTCCCCCTTCTCCAGAATCTTGACCCCTAAGTTCTTTTCTATCTTGGTAGTTCTCCAATGCTTCCAAACAGATATTTTAAAAATATTTTTGAACAGCTTTCCTAACTGTTCTTGATGGGAGGCTTGGTCTGGTTTGCAATGTCTTTGGGTGATTTCTATTTATTCTGCCTAGCTCAGTGAACTTGAAAAAGGAAGCCATTAACAGTACCCAGGGTATTTCTCAAAACTTCTCAAATGTAAAATTCTGCCAGTAATAACTTTGAGAACCCATTGGAACAAAACAAGACATTGTGACACATAATTCAGCACCGCTCCTGGCAGCGATGCTGAGATGGACCATTCTAAAGCCTTTTCTTTCCCTTGGCTTTCTTTATCTCTCCCAAACTATCAAGCAAAAAAAAAAAAAAAAAAAAAAAAAAAAAAAAAATCTACAGGTACAAACCTCTTTTATGCTTTCCCAGTAGCCTGTTCCTCTATTTCTAATTATTCCCAATGTTAGGAATTCAAATTCATGTGTTTCTAACCTTAAATTTTGGAGATTGCAAAAAAAGGCTCACAGAAGTGAAAATACATTATAAGAGTTCATATAATAGGACTCCTTCATCAGAAATGAATTACTATTCTTGCATATCACTAAAATAATAGTGCTTTCTCCATATCTGTATCTCTAAAATGCTGCTCCTTCTTTTGAGAACATTCTCTTTCTTTATTTCTCATCATATTGCCCCACTTCAGATTCTCTTGGCCTCACCTGTCTCCAGGACATTTGAATCCAGCTCCAGTCACTGCTGTTGGGAAAATAAATCTCGGGATCCCAAATCACTAAGCCAAAGAGGAAAGTCAAGCTGGGAACTCCTGAGGGCAAACCTGCCTCCCATTCTATTCCTAAAAAATGATAACTACCAAGATAAAAAACCTACACACCTCCCTCACAATTTGCCCAAGAGGAAACTCCTTGGGGACAAAGGACAGACCGAATTTAGTCATCCCTCTGCTCACTGAGATAAATGTATATCTGATTGCTTCCTTTGGAAAGGCTAATCAGAAACTCAAAAGCATTTGTCTCTTATCTACCTATGACCTGGAAGCCTGCTTCAAATTGTCCCACCTTTCTGGACCAAACCAAAGTACATCCTACATATGTTGATTGATGTCTCATGTCTCCCTAGAATGCATATATAAAATTTAATATAGAATGTAATATAAAACCAAGCTGTACCCCACCCACCTTGGGCACATGTTGTCAGGACCTCCTCAGGCTGTGTCACGGACACACATCCTTAACTTTGGCAAAATAAACTTCCTAAATTGACTGAGACCTGTCTCTGATATTCGGAGTTCACAGGACTAACTTTGCATGGATTGCATTCACCTTCATGCAGGCACACGATGATGAGACCTTATTCCATACCAATACCACATGCTTATTTCCACCCTTCTGTTGATGCTGAGTCATCAAACACCAGGGGACACATATGTATGAGACAGAAGGGCAGGAGAGTTAACCCTCATAACAGGAAAAACAAAAGCCAGTAGAGAAATTCCTCTCTTCTTTTCCCAAAGCAGTTTGTTGAGGGATTGAAGATATCTTTAAACTATTCCCTCAAGCATAGTTTCCCGAGACACACTTAATACGACTTCTTGGAGGATAGCCCCATAGATTGAGCTGCCCAGATGCATTTAGTGGCAGCTACTTTGCAAACACATCCTCATATTAGCTTTGTTTATTTCCCTGTATATAAATCCTAACATTGCCTATGTAAAATAAAATGACAATTACTAATTTGTGGAGTTAGAAAGAAAAGAAAGAACCAAAAAATTAGACAACAGTACCATATAAGTCAGAAAAGGTAAGAAAATAATTAAAATATTCTAAATGTTTTATGCTATCTAGAAGAGAATGGTAAACATATTTAAACTTTATGCCTTGTTAGATTAAAATACATGACACATTTCTGAAGTAACCTCTAAAAAAATTAAGTATAATTCCAAATCTTTAGTGAAAACATGGAAGAGGGGGAAAGGTGCAAAAAGAACTCAGTTAATCAAAAATAAAAAATAAAAAAGCCCGAAAAAAAAAGCCAAAAAAAAAAGCCCAGAGACCTAGAAAATGTAGAACAAATAGAAATAAAAAAGGAAGAATCAAAGTCTAAATATATAAAGAATCATAATAGGCCAGGGATGGTGGCTCAAGCCTGTAATCCCAGCACTTTGGGAGGCTGAGGTGGGCTGATCACCTGAGGTCGGGAGTTTGAGACTAGCCTGAGCAACATGGAGAAACCTCATCTCTACTAAAAATACAAAAATTAACCGGGTGTGGTGCTGCATGCCTGTAATCCCCAGCTACTTGGGAGGCTGAGGCAGGAGAATCACTTGAATTTGGGAAGTGGAGGTTGTCGTGAGCCGAGACCAGCGTGGGCAACAAGAGCGAAACTCCGTCTCAAAAAAAAAAAAAAAAAAATCATAATAAATATACATGGAACAAAATTAATAGTAACAAGACAGATGATCAGTTAGGACTTTTTTTTTTGAGATGGAGTCTTGCCCTGTCACCCAGGCTGGAGCGCAGTGGCACCGCAATCTCGGCTCACTGCAAGCTCCGCCTCCCAGGTTCGCGCCATTCTCCTGCCTCAGCCTCCCCAGCGGCTGGGACTACAGGCGCCCGCCACCACGCCCGGCTAATTTTTTGTATTTTTAGTAGAGACGGGGTTTCACCGTGTTAGCTAGGATGGTCTCAATCTCCTGACCTTGTGATCCGCCCACCTCGGCCTCCCAAAGTGCTGGGATTACAGGCGTGATCAGTTAGGACTTTTTAATACAGCTGTATACATTAATACATCTAAAGCAAAAGAACTTAGAAAGGTTGAAAGTAAAAGGATTGCAAATATTACAAGTAAACACTCACTAAAAGAAAGCTGGTTTGTCTATGATCATATCAGACAAAACAGACTTTAAGACAAAGAGCAATGTAGGGATATAAAGGGATAACTGTGTCATGATATAAAATTTAATTCACCAAAATGTTAACACAATTCTAAACACATAAGCACCTAACAAAATGTGTTCCAAGTACAGGGAGCATAAATTGATAAAAACTGGAGAGGCTGACAAACCTACCATCATTGTGGGAGATTTTTCAACATGCTTTTGTCTGTGACTGGTAATTCAAGCAGAAAGCAAAAAGCAAAGATACAGGATATTTGAACAACAAAACTAACAATCTTGTAATAATGGACATATATCAATTTTGTACCTAACAATGAGAGAATACAAATTCTTATCAAGCTTGTATTTCTCAGATTAGATTATAAATTAACCAATTAGGCAAATATCACTACATTTTAAATAAAAGTATAATAAAAATTATTATTATTATTATTATTATTATTATTTTGAGACTGAGTTTTGCGCTTGTTGCCTAGGCTGGAGTGCAATGGTGCCATCTCGGCTCACTGCAAACTCTGCCTCCTGGGTTCAAGCAATTCTGCCTCAGCCTCCTGAGTAGCTGGGATTACAGGTGGGCACCACCATGCCCAGCTAATTTTTGTATTTTTAGTAGAGATGGGGTTTCACCATGTTGGCCAGGCTGGTCTCAAACTCCTGACCTCAGGTGATCTGCTCGCCTCAGCCTCCCAAGGTGCTGGGATTACAGGCATGAGCCACCATGCCCGACCTAAAAGTATAATAAAAATTATGATAACAATGCAAATATGTCAGAAGAGACAAGGTCTCTGTTACCCAGGCTGCAGCATCAAACTCCTGGGCTCAAGTGATCCTGCCACCTCAGCCTCCCCAGTAGCTAGGACTACCATGCCTGGCTAATTTTTTATTTTTATTTTTTTAGTAGAGATGGGGTCTCTCTATTTTGCCCAGGCTGGTCTCAAACTTCTGGGCTTAAATGATCCTCCAGCCTCACCCTCCAAAAGTGTTGGGATTACAGGTGCGAGCCACCATGCCTGGCAAGAACATATCTTTTAAATAATGAGTCAAAGAAGAAACTACAATAAAAATTTAAATATTTTTGAACTGAATAATAATAAAAATGTTATATATCAAAACTTGTGGGATACAGAAAGCAGTGCTTTGAAGGAAATTTACTGCCTTAAATGTTTTTAAAGACAAGAAAAACATGGCTGAAAATTAATAAACTAAACACACAACTTTAAGAAATAACAGAATAAACTCGAAGAAAATGGAAGGAAGGGGATAATTATAAGAGCAGAACTAGAGATAGAAACGAAATAGAAAACAGGGAGAATCAACAAGGACAAAGTTGGTTCTTTGAAAAATACCAACAAAATAAATAAACCTCTGCAATGATTTATCTAAGAAAAAATGATAAGAAGTTAAAGGCAAATAATTTTTATCAGTCAGTTTTCACTATAATATGCTTTGGTAACTACAAAATCCCAAATCTCTGTGTTTATTTCTTATTTGCTATATATGTTGACTCTGCTAGGCTCTCCTCCACATGTATTCTTCATTCTGGGGTCCCCAATCACGCACATGCCATTCTCATGGAAGAGAGAAAAGAGCAAGAAAGCTGGTAGAAACATGTACGATATCTTTTAAAGTTTCTGTTCATGTATGATGATCAAGCCCATTGACAGCTGGTTGGGTATGCATTCTTCTGTCACAAGAGTCACCTCAAGTCACATAGCATTAGGTAGAAATGTATAGTCCTCTTATAAGAAAAGGAACAAGTATTTGGAGAGCAATAACACAGTCTACCACAAGTAATATTATAAATGAAAAAAGAGATATAAATACAGCAGAGATTAAGAAGATAATACAATCAATAACTATGCCAATGAGCTTAAACCCTTAGATGACATGGAAAAAATTCTAGAACCTATTATTTTATTAAACTGACTCAAGGAGAAAGAAAATAATTGAACAGTTTCATAACTATTAAATAAACCAAAGTCGTATTTTACAAACTTCACACAAGGAAAATACCCAGCCGAGATGGTTTTGCTGTGCTGTTCTGTTCTGTTTTGTTTGGTTTTTGTTTTTTGGAGATGGAGTCTTGTTGCTCAGTCTGGTCTTGAATTCCTTGCCTCAAGTGATCCTCCTGCTTGAGCCTCTCAAGTAGTTGAGATTATAGGTGTAAGCCACTGCACCCAGCTCCAGACAGTTTTACTGGTGAATTCTACTGATGCTTGAAAGGAAAATCACTCCAATCTTATTAAAATTCTTCCAGAGGATACAAAAAAAGGGAATACTCCTTATGTCACTTTATGAGCCTTGAAACCCAAACAGATCAAGACAGAATGAGAAAGGAAAATCACAAGTCCATGTTTTTCATAAACACAAATGCAAAAATCCTACATAGAATATAACATAGACACAGAATATATAGAGCACAATAGCATATAAAATTGAGACTTTATGGTCCAGTTGTTTATCCTAGGAATGCAAGGATAAGTAGTTTAATATAAAATCTATAAATTTCATCTATCATATTAACATATTAAAGGGAGAAAGAAATTGTGTGATGATTTCAATAGATGTAGAAATAAATTAAATTCAAATCCATTCAAGATTTTTAAATTTTATTCAACTAGGAATAAAAGGTACCTTCCTTAACTTGATAAAGGAGATTTACAAAATGCCTACAAAAATATCATTCTAAATGTTTTATCATAAAATATACAAAAATAATACTAAGTTTCCCTTTCGAATATCAAGAGCATCAAGAATGCCCACTATCACCATTTCCAATAACACTGTACTGGAACAATGCACTGCCTTCTCCCCCAAACCAGTGTAACACTTTTTTTTTTTTTGAGATGGAGTCTGGCTCTGTCGCCCAGGCTGGAGTGCAGTGGTGCAATCTCAGCTCACTGCAAGCTCTGCCTCCCAGGTTCACTCCATTCTCCTGCCTCAGCCTCCCAAGTAGCTGGGACTACAGGCACCCGCCACCACGCCCGGCTAAGTTTTTGTATTTTTAGTAGAGATAGGGTTTCACCATGTTAGCCAGGATGGTCTCAATCTCCTGACCTCATGATCTGACCGCCTTGGCCTCCCAAAGTGCTGGGATTACAGGCATGAGCCACTGCGCCTGGCCAAACCAGTGTAACACTTTAAGATAGATAAAAAGCAATAAGGGTTGGGTGTAGGAAAGGGGGAAACTGGCATTATTTTCAGATAATGATTGTTTACATACAAAATCCAAAAGAATCAATAAATAAATTACTACAAACAAGAGTTTAGCATTGTGGCTGGATACAATATCAATGCACAAAAATCAAATTTATTTCTCTATGATCATCAAAAAATTAGAAAGCATATTTTTAAAGGACATCACTTATAATAGCAACAAAAACTACAAAGAATCTAGGAATAAAATCCCCAAAAGATGTGCAAGATCTGGACAAAGAGAATAATAAATCCAAATTAAAGCATTAATGAAGACCTAATAAAAAGAGAGTTATCCCTTGCTTATGGAAGACTCAGAATCATAAAATGTCAATTCTCTCCAAATTTATATGTTAGTTATTTATTATTCAATGCAATGCCAACAGGTTTTCGTTGTTGTTACTGCTGCGTGTGTGTGTGTGCAACTTGTTTGTGTGTGCAACTTGAGATGCTTGCCTTAAAATATGGGAAAACTAAAGACCAAGCATAGCCCAAAAAAAGAAGATGGATGAAGAATAAAAGGGAGATTTTGCACTACTAAATATCAAGACTTTTTATAAAGCTGTGGTAATTAAATAATGTGGTGTTGACATCAAGATAGACAAATTTTCCAGTGGAAGAGGATAGATAGATCAGAAATAGACCCATAAGTAACTGGAATGTTGATATATAACAAAGTTGGGAAAGGTGGGAAAGTTGGGAAAGGTGGGGCTAGTCAATAAACAAACCTGGGGAAAAATAAAGGTCATTTGTATGTAAAAAGTAAAATGGGATCCCTACCTCACACCATATACAAAAGTAAATTCCAGAGAGAATAAGGATTTAAAGATTTTTAGGAGTAAGAGTAAGTGAATATATATTAGGGTAAGGGGAAAAGAAAAACAGGATAAATATTAATAAATTCAAAGTTAAGAACATCTACCAAAATAGAAAATGAAAGGATACATATGGAAGGATAAATTTGCAACACATATAACTGATGAAGAATCAGTGCCCTAAGTTTGTGAATAATGTAGCAAACAATCCACTAAAACAATAATAAAAGACTCAAACTGACTGTTATATAAAGAGCCAAAGATGGCCTCTGTATCTGGGTCCCTGAGTTGTTTATTTCTTCACAGCAAGCTGGTATCTATTATCTCAAAAGCCTTTCAGCACCTAACTCAAATGTTTATACATCCAGGCATTTTAAATATAACCCAACTAAGCAGATTTTTAGGCATTTAGAGCTGCTTGCCTGCTTTGTATACCTCATGAAACTGTGCCCAACATCTGTTAGTCATAGATAAGATAAATCTGTGGTTTATGAAGACTCCAATTTGCTGCTGCCCTTGGGAGCTTTCTGAAACAGAGACTTCCCACAGGCCGCTGAACAACATCACCTGGACATGGTAAGGCCACTCCCTTCTGGAAGTTTCCTTCTCTTTTCCCCTTTTGGATGGTTCCTCTCCACCCCCAATCTCTGGATCTTCTCATGCTGCCAGGGACTTCCCCTAAATACAAACCTGTCAAAGCTCACACAAATAAAGCTTGAGTGTGCTACTGTCACCTCCTGGTCATATATTTTTTCTTGCTCAGCCCTAAAAATCCCTCAAATGCCCTACACTGATATTTCACAGAAGAGAAACTACAGATGGACAATACATATTTAAAAGAGATGCTTAACCTCAATAAGGGCAGTTTGAGACCATGCATTAGCAAAAGCCAAGAAATCTGAGGTGTTAGAGAAGATGTGGATGCTTGTAGGAGTATAAACTGGTACAACCACTTTGGATAAAAATTTGGTACTATCATATAAAGTGGAATACTGGCATTCCAAAGTCCTATCAATTTTATTCCTAGGTAAATACACCCAAGAGACATTTTTGCACAGGGGCACCAGAAAGCAATGCTGATTTCCAACACTGTTGGAAAGAGCAAAAGACTGGAAATTGCACAAAGACTTGGCAGCTGGAGAATGGATAAATTATGGTACATAATGGATTTTTATGTAGCAGTGAAAATGAACAAAATGTAACTTCAGTCAATAAAGATGAGTAAAGAAAAATGTACCAGGCCCAGGCCTCTAGATGAGAGTTTGGAAATACACACAAAACTAAGAAAAGTAAAAATACATTGCTTAGTAATATATATAAATGCGAAAAGAAATTAAAGCAATATAATAGTTGTGTAAACACAAATTCAGGATGGGAGTTACTTCTGATGGAGAGGCAGTGGCACAAGATGGGGACCACTTACAAGTTGATGAAAGTTAATTGATAATATTTTAGTTCTTGGTTAGCATGTCAAGTTAAAGAAGGTGTTCATTATATTATTTTAAAAATGAATTCGTTTAATTTAATTTAAACGGGCCATTCAAAGACTACTGGTTATAATGTATTATTGGCTAATTCTGTGGTCTATTTTTTAAAAGAGGATTGTACCTACGTATCTTCTCAGGCCTTCTGGCCCAACCACGTTATAAATGACTAAGGAGTTCAATCAAGGCCATGGGCAAAAATGCAGCATCCTAAACCCATGTACCTACTCCCCACTGTACCCAAAACAGCGGCATTAACACAACGTAAAAAACCAAGGAAGACGTAGCAACAAAAACCTTAATTTCCTAGAGCGCAAACAAAAGAGGTTGAATCACGTGGTTCTTCCTCCCACGCCCGGCGCGCCAATGATGTCACCAATCTGCGACCAGACCATTGATTCCCGACTGAAGGTAGAGAAGGCTACGCGGTGGGGGAGGGTGGGGGGAGGGTCGCGGCCGCACTGGCAGCCTCCGGGTGTCCGGCCGTGTCCCGAGGAAGTACAAGACCCGGTAAGAGCCTCTGTCCTTCTCGGCTACACCTGCCTGGGCTGGAACGCGCGGCCCATGCGGCCTCTCCAGTCTCTGGCGTTGATGTTAGAGGAAGCGCGGGGGCGCCCCGGCAGGGCACTGAGGGTGGCCGCTGGGCTGGGTGGGGACGCAGCTGGTAGGGGCACAGTGGCCGGTCTCGGCAGCCTTCCAGGAGGCGGACGCCCGGGCCGGTGTACTTTTGTGCGTGTGTGCGCGCCCGTGTGTGCGCGAGTGTGGACGGCAGAGGCTGCGCACGGATGCTCCGGCGCTCGTGCCAGCCGGAGCCCAGCAGCTGGGTACTAAAGGCCCAACAGCTGGGTACCAAAGGCCCTTGTTTCCCTCTCGCCGGCTCCCCCGCCTCGGAGAGTGACTGGAGAGTGAGGTGCCTGGGACTCGCCGCGGTAGGCGCTTTTGCTGCGCCTTCTACCACAAACTGCGTTAGGACCGGCCCTTTATCCCAGAGATAACATCGCCGCCCTGGCGTGCCTTCCACAGGGAAGGCGTAGGAGGCCACTGTGGAAAGCTCACTGCGGGGTCACGGCCGCCGCGCTCAGCCTGTCTGGCCTGGTGCAGGAGGCCTAGTTGCGTCACCTCCCCTTCCTTCTCTGTTTAGCTTGATTTGGGGGCCCCACTAGAGGGTAATCCGGCCCCAGGTGTTTCGTGTTGGTATCAGAGTTTGGGAAACTTGCCTTCCAAAAAGGGATACCTGTCGTTGGATTTTGAATGTTGTGTGGAGGAGCCCAAGTATGCAATTAGCGGAGGGAGCAGAGTCTAGGCTGCCACGGGAGGAGACTTGCAAACAGAGGCCTACACAGTGTCTTGTTGCTAGAGAGGGAGGCAGGATTGCTAGAGCGGGTCATTGGGGGCAGAGAAGGCAGGGGCGTCAAACTGTCAGCAGTTGTGATGCCAACTTCTTTCTCCACCAGAGAAGCCTTGTTCCCATCCTTTTAAAGATCTCTTGAAATATCTTGTTCGTTATTTACAAACAGTTAGTGCTTGCTATATGGGAAAAAGGGAAATAGAGTGGAAAGGGGACATGAACTTTGGAGTCAGGTCTGCCACTTAGCAGCTGTTTGACATTGAATGAGTTATTTAACCTCTCCACTCCTACTTGGGCTTATCTACAAAATGAGGATAATTATATCTACCTTGCCCGGGGTGTCAGAATTCGAAGTGTCTAGCTATTATTAGTAAGGGCCCAGTACCCAGGAGCTTGGACTTGCTCCCTTGCTGAAGGTTTCCTATTGGTACAGCTGCTTGAGAAGCAGGGGAACTTTTTGCTATTTTAGATGTTTGCTATTCTGCCAGATATGATATGCAGACTTGGGGGTGGTAGTGGAGGGGAAATCTCAAAATCCATAATCTCTCTGCTGTACACTTCATTAAATTCTAGAACTGCAAAGAGGTGAAGATCTCACTTTAGGCCGGGTGCAGTGGCTCATGCCTGTAATCCCATCACTTTGGGAGGCCGAGGCAGGTGGATCATGTGAGGTCAGGAGTTCGAGACCAGCCTCGCCAACATGGTGAAACCCCGTCTCTACTAAAAATACAAAAATTAGACCAGCATGATGGTGCACATCTGTGATCCCAGCTACTTGGGAGGCTGAGGCAGGACAATCTCTCGAACCCAGGTGGTGGAGGTTGCAGTGAGCCAAGATCCCGCCATTGCACCCCCCCTGGACGAGAGCAAAACTGTATCTGAAAAATAAAAAAAATAAATAAATAAATAAAAAACTCACTTTATTAATTATAGCTTCTCATTTTATTTTATTATTTTTCAATTTTATCCCGAGTAGCTGGGATCACAGATATGCACCACCATGCCTGGCTAATTTTTTTTTTTTTTTTTTTGAGACAGAGTCTCACTCCATCGCACAGGCTGGAGTGCAATGACGCGATCTCAGCTCACTGCAAACTCTACCTCCCGGGTTCAAGTGAGTCTCCCTCCTCAGCCTCCCGAGTAGCTGGGATTACAGGAGCATGCCACCATGCCTGGCTAATTTTTGTATTTTTAGTAAGACAGGGTTTCACCATGTTGGCCAGGCTGGTCTCGAACTCCTGACCTCAGGTGATCCACCTGCCTCGGCCTCCCAAACTGCTGGGATTACAGGTATGCGCCACCGTGCCTGGCCTATGCCCGGCTAATTTTTGTATTTTTAGTAGAGATGGGGTTTCACCATGTTGGCCAGGCTGGTCTCGAACTCCTGACCTCAAGTGATCTGCGCACTTCGGCCTCCCAGAGTGATGGGATTACAGGCATAAGCCACCGCGCCAGGCCTTTCGCTTCTCTTTAGCACTTGCTATGTACCTGACACGGTGTTGAGCACTTTACATATACTAACTTATTTCATTCCTCTAGCAACTGAGTGCACTAAATATTATCCCCATTTTACAGATGCAGAAGTGAATCTTGGCTAAGGTCCTGACATTAATTAACGGCAAAGCTGGAACTTGAAGCCAGCTGTGTGGTTTGAGTCTTGCTCTTTCTCAGTGTCTAGCAAGTCTTGCTCTTGCCCTTGCTCATCAGGCTATGTGGTTTGAGTCTTGCTCTTTCTCAGTGACTAGTATCCCAGCAATGTAAACCTGGTGCAGTGGGGGAAAGGAGGCCCAGACAGAGTTTAGTGGGCCAGGATTGGCTGCAAGAATAACATCTCAAATTGTCTAATGATACATTATCTTTTATTTTACATTTTTTACTCAGCATTGTCCAGATATGAACCAAGGTTTGGCCTTTTCACCCAGAGAAAAAGGACAGGCTCATGGGTACACTGTGCTGGGATGATGGGCACAAAGTAGGTATTCGGAAAATGCTTGTGGAAAAAAGAAATCCTGAGGCATTGTTATTTCTGCCAGAAGGAGGCCCGGTGCTTATTACAGACAGGCTCCTTAAGCCAGCTATTTTTATACTATAACACACTGTAATATGAGCATTTTTCTGATTCATGGATTTAAAGATTTGAAGCCCTGTTTCAGACCAAGATTGGTAGTATTATCTGTGACCAACTGATTAGAGTTCTCAAATATGTGAACAACAGAATCTGAGCTTTTGGGCTTCTGTAGTAATCTCTTGAGATAGAGCAATTTGTTTTGCTATAACATCTGTTAGACTTGGACCTTAATGGGTACAACTGCTTGAGTTTTCTGGAGAACACTGGATGATTGTTTGACATCAGGGATAAAGAGTTCAAAATATTAAGTTTGTCTCAAAATTAAATATTTGGGAAAGACCTGTGATTGATGTGCATTCATTGTAGGAATAGTACACTAGTTTTAAACAGATGATATTCCTGGTATTTTTGATGAGCTATTCTGTGTCTTAAAGATGTTTAAAGATGACTTGTAGTTGTATAGTGAACTATTAGGAACATACAAAATTTATATAACCCATCCATATAGACTGTGACTTACACCCCCCTCAGTTCCTCCACCCAAGGAGGTCTAGTTGCTGCTTCTATACCCTCTGGTTACCTTGAAGCTACCTATTTTACCATCTTTATCAGACTTAATAGGTGAGACCCTCTGACATCAGCCTCCCTTTCCTTCTGTACCACCCCTTGCCACATGCACACAGAATGAAGCTCTTCTCCAAAAGGACTGTATATTAATCTACTTGCAAGTGGCACAAACCCAGTGTAAATTAACTTAAGCAAAAAAAGTTTTTTTCCTCCCTTTGATTATTTAACTAGAAAGTCCAAAGGCAAGCTTCAGGCATGGCTGGATCCTGGGGCTAAAATGATGTCATGAGGGCTTTCTTGGCCCTTCCTTTTTCGGCTCCGTTTTCTTTATTGACTTCATTCTCTCTTGCTGCTTTCTTTTTCTTTTTTTTTTTTTTGAGATGGAGTCTTGCTCGTCTTGCTCTGTCGCCCCCAGGCTGGAGTGCAGTGGCACGATCTTGGCTGGCGGCAACCTCCGCCTCCCAGGTTCAAGTGATTCTCCTGCCTCAGCCTCCCGGGTAGCTAGGATTACAGGAGCCCGTCACTACCCCCGGCTAATTTTTGTATTTTTAGTAGAAATGGGGTTTCACTATGTTGGCCAGGCTGGTCTTGAACTCCTGACCTCAGGTGATCCACCCACCTCAGCCTCCCAAAGTGCTGGGATTACAGGCATGAGCTACTGTGCCCGGCCTTCTTGCTGCTTTCTCTATGCATACTGAAAAAGCTCCCTGTCAGCAACCCCAAGCCTATGACCTGATGGCTGTCTTTTAGCGTTGTAAATTAACCATTGCTGACAAGGAAATAGGGAGACCACAATTGGAGAGGTCTACATCATAGGCTCACTCTTGGGATGAGGAATTAAACTGCCCGTCCATAACCTTATGGGATGGGGAAGTTCAGAGGTCCTAGGCAGGCAGAAACAGCACATGACTACTGCAGGGGTGTGTGTATGCACACATGTGTGCTTACATGTGTGCTCTTATCTCACTTCTTTGGGGTCCTTCTAGGGCCTTCCAACTGGAATGAATCCAGTGGGTTGTGTTTGTCCATCAAACTTTGACTCCCACTGTGGCATCCATTATGTGCTCTCCGTCCTTTCTGTACCTTTGCATCTGCTGTTTGGGTTGCCCTTCCCCATTGCTTCATCTGGCTGATCCTTCTAGATTCAGGTCATGCTTCTCCCAGAAGCCTTCCTTGACACCTTCCTTAATGAGCTAGGCATCCCTTCTCTCTGCTCCCATAAACACCTGAGCACAACCCCCTTGTAGATGTTATTTCTGTTTGATAATTGTCTGTTTATTGGTCATGTCTCCACTAGACGGAGAGCCCCTTGAGGACAGAGTGTCCTTTGCTTTGTATTCCTTATCTCCTACCCTTAGCTAGTATTATTTGTCTTCATAGCACTCATAACTGACATTGTATATTTATTTGTTTATTTATTGCCTGTCTCTCCTCATTGACTGTCTTTCATTAGCTTCATGAGAACAATGTGGAAAGGAATTTTCTTTGTTATCATAGCAAAACAAAACTACCTTGAGGCCTAGGACAGTGCCTCATACTGGCATATAGTATATGTTCAGTAAATGTTTATTAAATGAATGAATGGAAATCTTCCCACAGGAAGAAAACACTGGCATTATGTTGATGAACATTCCAGTCTGCATGATAGATACACTTCTCACTGTAAAGATCTGAAACTTGAGTACCATGGCATCCCAGGAAGGTAGCACACCTCTTCCCATATGTGTTTGAACCTGCAGAGGTCAGGCCCAAGGAGCCTCCAGCTGGAAATTCTACCCTGTGTGATGTTTCACTCCCCTCAAACTTTTCTGAACTTTGATGGGTTGTATATTAAGGCCTTCTCCATATTTTGAGGCCCTTTCCTTGGAGTATTTATTTTTAAAACATTTATTTAAGCACTTACAAGGTGACAGGCACTGTTCTTAGTCCTTTATAAATAGCAACTCACTCTTGGACTGGAGTTTGGGGACCAAGGGTTGTCAACTTTAAAACTTTTTTCTTTTTAAGTACCAAAACACTCAAGAACAGAAATAAGACTACTCTGCATCTAGTCCATCTTGCCCTCCAGAAGTAGAGCTATCTAACAGCCTGATATAGGTCTCGTCCCTGCCCTTTCCTCAGGTTTTTACAGCCATAGCTAGTAAATATAACATACTGCATCTCATCGCCTTTGTTTGGTCTTCACCCAAACGCAGCCACGCTCTGCCGCAGGATATGTGGCAGAGCCAGGTGGGGAATCAGTGGCTCAGAGCCCACTCTGCTTTTCAGGACATGGGCTGCTCAAGCATCTGTCTTCAGCCCTCTCCCAGGAAGGGCCTAAACCCACATCCTCAGGCCCCTGCAGAGCACATCCATCTTCCTGGTTACATGTTATGCCTTATCTGTGGGAACCCTAGCCACGCCACACCCACCCCTCAACACATGAAGAAGGGAAAAAATACCCCTTTCTTTCTTTTGACAACAACAAAAAAGTACTTCTCCTACAAATAGAGACTTGAAATGACAGGGTTATTATTTAACCCCGCTCTTACTCCAAACATCCAAGCGGCAGTTTCAGCCTAGCTGCAGTACTCTGTTGTAGTGCTTAGTCCTGATTTGCTTCCTAAGAAGTGAATACCAGTTTCCACTGCCATCAGCAATGCCTGAGTACTTACTGTGCCTCTCCCTCACCCTACCCTCCTCTCCAGAACTGAGTATTTTACTAAAAAAGGAAAATCTTAGCTAAATTTGAAATAGCATCTCATTTTAATTTGCATTTTTTATTATAATTAAGTTTGAGCCCTTTTTACCCATACTGAGCCATTTTTATTTCTACTTTTTAAATTTTTGGTTAATGTTTTGTCTATTCACTTATTGTGTTTAAGTGATTTTTAAAATATACAAATATTCTGAAAAACATGAGTTTATCCTCATGGTAAAAAGCAAACAATTTTATTTGCAGTTAATTCTTTTTAGTTTATTGTTTGCCATCTAATTTTGGCTTTATCATTAAAAATACAAATCTATTTTTCATTCTTTTGTAGACAAATTTTGTTCTTTTTGATTTCTTTTGCTTGTGAGCATAAAAAGGTTTTTTTCCTTATTCTATATTCTAGTTTTTTTTATGGTTTGCATTTTTACATATGACTTTTAAAAAGCTAGCATTCAGTTTTATTTCAGATTTTAATAAGATATTTGATGAAAATAGTGTAATATTTTAAATAAAATCAGTTTTAATTAAAGGTCTATGTTTTGTTTTAAGGATGTTTATATTACTGTACTTATATTTTTTCTTTTTAAATAATTTATCAGAATAGCGAACAGCTTGCTTGACAAAACTAAGATTCACATATATAGATAATCATAATTTTAGTGTTCTTAGCGTTTCCATAAATTGCTGCATGAAAAGATATTTATGTGTGGCTGTCTGGTTTAAAGAGGCACTCGTGCTTGGCAACAGCTTTTCAGCATGTAGCCAAGATGACGAATTCAGCCTCTTCCAGTTCCTCTTCCTCACTATTTCCCTAAGATTTTTTTCATGGGAGCATAACTATGTGTATCTCTGTGCACAGATTTTATGTGTACCTTTCAATGTATTTTAACAAAAATATATCCATTTAACTATCCAAATCAAGAAATAAAACATTTTCATTACCTCAGAAAGCTCCCCTGTGGTAGTCACCACTACCCCCAAAGGCCAACACTATTGATGTCTGATATCTATCACTATAGATTAGATTAGTTTTGCCTGTTCTAAAATTTCATGTCAGTATGTGCTTTTGTTTGTGGCTTCTTTCAGTGAGGATCAACCATGTTGCATGTGTCAGTATCCATTGTGTGAATATGCATCAAGTTATTTATTCATTAGTTGATTGACATTTGGGTTATTCCAGTTTGGGGCTATTAAGAAGAATAAAGCTCTATGAACAGTTTTTTTCCTGTTTTTTATTGTAGTAAAATACACAACATGAAATTTACCATCTTAAACCATTGTTTGTTTGTTTTTTTTTGAGACGGAGCCTTGCTCTGTTACCCAGGCTGGAGTGCAGTGGCACGATCTTGGCTCACTGCAACCTCCACCTCCCAGGTTCAAGCAATTCTCTGCCTTAGCCTCCCAAGTAGCTGGGATTACAGGCACCCACCACCATGCCCAGCTAATGTTTGTGTTTTTAATAGAGACGGAGTTTCACCACCTTGGCCAGGGTGGTCTTGAACTCCTGACCTTGTGGTCCACCCGCCTTGGCCTCCCAAAGTGCTGGGATTACAGGCATGAGCCACCGCGCCTGGCCCGTAAACCATTTTTAAGTGTATAGTTCAGTAGTGTTAGGTATAGTCACATTGTTGTGCAACAAATCTCCAGAACTTTTTCATCTTGCAGATCTAAAACTATATTCATTAACAACTCCTCTTTTCCCCCATCCTCCAGCCCCTGGTTCTATGGACATTCTTGTACAAGTCTTTTTGTGGCCATTTTTCTTGGGTAAGTACCCAGGAGTATAAATGCTGGGTCTAGCCTTAGAAGAAACTGCCTTACAGTTTTCTCGAATAGTTAGTCGTACCATTTTATGTTCCCACAGTATACAAAAATGCTAGTTTGCTTCATATCCTCACCAACGTTAGGTATTGTGAGTCTTTTTTTATTTTAGCCATTCTGTAGCTGTGAAGCGGCATCCCATTGTGGTTTTATCACATGTTCTAGTCAGTTATTTACATGTCTGTTCCCATTACTAGACTGTGAACTTCATAAGGGAAGGTTCATGCAGTAAGTAGTTTTGTTTTTTTTGTTGTTGTTCTTATTAACCTTCCTCTTCTTATTTTGAGGGTGATACATGCTTTATTATTAAAAAGAACTTAAAAATTATAGAAAGCTATTAAAAAGCCAATAAAATCACAGGTTAGCCCACCTCTCAGACATCATCAGGAGTATTTTGGTCTTTCAGGCAGTGCTGTGTTGGTTCGTACAGACAGAACAGTTCCCATGATGGTTGATTCAGCAACCCAGCATTGTTCCAGCCTGCTGCCTTGCTGTCCTCTGGACACCACTTATTCCCAGTGAGGAGCCCTTTTCTCAGACAGCCCCAGACAGATTGTTTTTGTAGTTTGCTGGCCACAAATGTATCACATGTATCACTGACAAAAGAAGTAGAATCCTCAATACTGGATTAAATTAGATTAATTAACATCCTTCCTCTGGGGCTGGGGAGGGAACCTGGCCTTCTTAGGAAAGTGGACAGAATCAGGGCACTCTCAGAAAGGGAGGCATAGTTCTAGCGTAGGCCACTAACATTATCTGCCTCTTTTTTTTTTTTTTTTTTTTTTTTGAGATGGAGTCTCACTCTGTTGCCCAGGCTGGAGTGCAGTGGCACAATCTCAGCTCACTGCAACCTCTGCTTCCCAGGTTCAAGCGATCCTCCTGCCTCTGCCCCACTAGTAGCTGGGATTACAAGTACCTGCCACCACGCCTGGCTAATGTTTGTATTTTTAGTAGAGACGGGGTTTCGCCATGTTGGCCAGGCTGGTCTCAAACTCCTGACCTCAGGTGATCCACCTGCCTCGGACTTCCAAAGTGCTGAGATTACAGGCATAAGCCACCACGGCCGGCCTGCTTCTTGGTGTTTTTATTTAATTTTTTTACACTTAGTCTTTCAATACATTTGCAATTTGTTTTGGCTTATTAATATAAGGCTAGACTCTAGACTTTTTTTTTTTCCAAATAGCCATTCAGTTGGCCCAGCTCCATCTGCTGAATAACGCTTTTTCTCACTGCTGTTTTTGGTTCCTCATCATGCATTGGATTTCTGCACATACTAGGCTCTGTTTGCAGGGAGGTGGTTCTTTTCTGTTAGTCTGAAGCTCTACCCTTGCTTCATACCAGTGCTGCCTTGGTTTAATTAGCGTAGCTGTCTTCTTTTTAAAAAACTGTTTTGTTTGTTCTTGTACTTGAACTTTATTTATTCCCATCCAATGACCTATTAATTGCATCTGAACTTTAGAGTAATCATTTTGTCAGGTATCCACTCCTTACTGCCCCAACCTCATAGTATTTGCAGTAAATCGTTATTTAATTTGATATTAATTAGTATTCATAAAGTATTCTACCATCACATTTGAGACTGATGTCCTTCTATTTAAGACATATATTCCTCAGCAGAGTTTTGTAATTTTCCACATGTAAGCTCTTCACATTTCTTAGGGTTAGTCCTAGATACTTCTTTTTTTTAATTTAATGTTTTATTTGCTATTAAGAATACCATATTCTTAATAGCAAATAAAACATTAAAGTATATAAAGAATATATACTTACTATATGAAGAAGGTATACTTATATATTACTATAGTAATGTATATATTAGTATATAAAGAATATATACTTTATATGCATATATACATATGCATATAAAGAAGCTATTGTGTTTTATATGTTTCTCTTATATTCAACCATATTCCTTGACTGGTATTGGTTCTAAGAGTTTTTCAGTTGATCCTCTTGGATCAACTAGGGTTATGATGATATCATCTGCAAATAATCTATTTTTCTTTTTAATAGTTTATCTCTTATTTTTGTTTCATAATGTAGAATATGTAAGAATTTCCATATGTAGAAAAGATATTAAATATATATATTTAACATGTGTTAAATACCATATTTGTTTTAAGACCACTGAGCATAAAGACTTGCTATTGATTTAATAACAGATTTGGGGGGCACTATATTAAATGTATACTTACACTGTAATTCATATTCCAATATCAGAAATGTTAGGATGTAAAAAGCAGTGCATCTTAGAATTAAGGAAAATAACAATGGTAATGGTAGCCCTCCTTTTTCTCGTTTGAGTGGTAGTGTCTAACTGTTCCATTCTACATATGATATTGGCTGTTGATTTATGATAGACAGTCTTTATTATTAAGGGGTCCTCACACATCTTCCTGTTTGGAAGAGGTTTTGTGTTGGTTTAATCAGCTTAGGAGGGAAAGGTGATCATCAGGGTCACTTTCGTGCAGAATCCCACCTCTGCCCACAATTCCTGCCTTCTTTGAACTTTCTTTGTTAAAGTAAGAATCTAGACTCTGGCATCAAAGATTGATATGCTAAGCAGAAGTTTACTGCCCAGCAGAGAACCAGTTGAGTGCAAAAGTTAGGCTCTGAGATCTAAGCCTTGAGGGTGGCAATGAGGGATGAGGTAGGTTTTTAAAACTCATGGTCTCCATCCCATATTAGGAAATCAAAGTCTCCAAATGCTACTTATTGGCCAGTGTTATCTGGACTAGGCATTGTCTAAGCAACAAGCAGGACAGGACGCTTGCAGGAGTTTTTGATAAGTTATCTCTCACTATGTCTATGAGTCAGGATAATAGTGCCCCAGTCATTGTTTTGGTAGAAGTCCAGTCCACTGGCTAGGCAGCCATGTTGGGATTCATCACTTTGTAGTTTTTAACTTTTTACTGTATTCCATATTGGGAAGTTCAGCCCTTCTCTGAGATACCCATTGTCCACTAGAACTCCAGACAGAAGTGCTGGAGAGGGCAGTGGGCCAGGTCAGGAAGACATAAGCCAGAGTTGAAGTACAACAGTGGAAAGAACAAAGTCTTTAGAGCAGTGCCTCTTAACCTTCGTTCTGGGTACACAGATCTATCTGGGAGTCTGAAAGCTATGGGCTGTCTCTTGAGGGAAATGCGCATGTTGCGTTTTTCAGTAAATATTTTTGAGCACGCTGAAAGCAAAACACTTGTATAGCCCTAGCTTCTTGGAACTTGTAAGAGAGACAGATATTTACCAAAAAACCACATGAAGAAATGTAAAATTACAAGTGTAAATATGCTCCAAAAGAGAGGAGGGGGTCTTGAAATCATGTGATGGGAGGGGGTAGGGGTTAGAGCTCAAGCTCTTCCTCCAGAAGTGTTGACTACCCTGAGATCTGAAGGGCAAATCATAGGATAGTGGAAAGGAGGAGAAATAATCCAGAGAGAGGGGCAAGTATGTGGCAAGAGGGAGAATGGCAATCTAGAGGGAGGAAAAGAAGGCTCAGGGAGGCTGAGGGACAGAGAGATGGGGCATGGTCCAACAGAAGGGAGAAGGATGGCAGGGCTAGGCCATGTAAGGCTTTGGAGCCATCGTGTAAAGATGTTTGCCTTTATCTTAAGAGCATTAGGAAGCAAGTATTTTTTTGTTAATAATGTAAATATTTGATATGCATAAAAGATTCCTGCAGCATATATGTATCACTGAAATACAACAATGAAACGAATGCACGTGAACCTAACACCTTCCCCTGAATGAGAACCTTATCTGTATTGCTGAAGCCTCCCTTGTCGCCTCTTGGATCCCATCTGCCTGTGTTCCCCCTCCCCCCTTAATTGCTAGTTTAGAATTTTCTTGAATTCCATGCATGACATGATCAGATTTTGGTTTTCAGAGATCACACAAGCTGTGTCGAGAAGACTGGATAGAAAAGAGGCCAAAGTACATGCCGGGAAACCAGTTTGGAGGTTGTAATCACAAAACACAATCTTACTAAAAGTTTGTCTGCATTTTATTTTATTGCCTTGGAAATTTATTTCTTTCACAGATGATTTATTTTCATCATTTAAAAAATATAAATTAATGGTATCTTCCTAGAAAATAAAATCAGATAAAACTAAAAGCTCTAATTCTGTTGGACAATAATGAGAAGGCTGTACTGTTTAGCTTAACTAAAAAATGTGGTGAGGCATGATGGCTCACGCCTGTAATTCCAGCACTCAGGGAGGCCAAGGCAGGCAGATTGCTTGAGCCCAGGAGTTCGTGACTGGCCTGGGCAACATAGTGCGGCCCTATTTCTACGAAAAAAAATTTTTTTAATTAGCCAAGCATGGTGGTATGTGCCTGTAGTCCCAGCTGCTTAAGAAGCTGAGGCAGGAGGATTGCTTGAGCCCAGGAGTTTAGGAGTTTGAGATTGCAGTGAGACATGACTGTACCACTGCACTCTGGCCTGGGTGACAGAGACCTTGTCTTTTAAAAAATAAATAAATAAAGGACATCATGGCTGTGCATAAGTACATCTATGACAGCTAGTCTGTTTTGGCCTTTTCCCTTTGATGTACCCAAATGCAGAAACTCCTGTCTCGCCTAGCAAAGCCTCTGGCAGCCCTGGACTTGGAGCTCCCTGGTTTGTATTGTCCAGCAAAGATGCTGTAGTAGTTTCCCGTGGCTGTCTGCTGTAAAAAAATAACCACAAACTAGGTGGCTTAAAACAACAGAAATTTATTATCTGACAGTGCTGGAGGCCAGAAATCCGAAATCAGTATCACTGGGCCATGTTGGCAGGGCTGTGCTCCCTCCAGAGGCTGTAGGGGAGAATCCATTCCTTGCTTCTCCCAACCTCTGGTGGGTGCTGGCATCGCTTGTCTTGCGGCTGCATCGCTCTAGTCTTCAAGGCTAGCATCTTCGAATTATTCTCTACTCTGTCTTCACATGGCCTTTTCCTCTGTGTGTGTAGGTGGAAATTTTTTTGAACTTGCCAACACTAAAAGAAACACTTTTAAAGACCAGTGTTCACTTGAAAATGGCTCTCTGTCAAATTCCAAGAAAACCAGTTCACTGAAAGTCAGTTCTACAAAAGCCCCTCCATCCTACCCCTTTGCCTCCTCAGTTTCCTCCTCAATCTTCTGCTCTACAGCAGCAGGGAGACAGCAGAGCATATTTCCTCTAAATTCTATTAAGAAGACAGAATAAAAACTGGTCAATTAAGACTAGGGAGATTTAAGAAAAAAGTAAATGCAACATATTGGTTGTTTCGTAAATTGGTTATCCAAGGAATTGGCCATTTGGCAAACTGACTTTCGGCAAATTGGCTGTTGGTGAAATCAGCCTATTTCCCTGAGAAACACTGCAGAAGTCAGGGCAGTGGCTGCCTTGAGCCTGCCCAGGACAGGACTGTGATTGTCCCCTCCTGCTTTCTACAAGCCATGGAGATAGGGGCATTGCTCTTGCATGAGGCTGGGGCTGAGAGCAGCCCCCTACAGGCTGGATCTGGATCCTAGGGAAGAAGAAGATGGGAGATCTCCCCCTTTGGGTCCCGACTCAATAGAACCCAAATGTAGGCCAGTAGCGGAACCTCTGTGCTAGCCGGAGTCAGGCCAGAAGTCAGTCAGGTGCTGCATCCAAGAACAATCTAGCATCGGAGAAGCGGCTTAAGGGTGTCAGAATATAATGTATAAAACCACAAGTTGTATAGGGTCACCCCGTGGGGTAGTTATCCGACTGAATGTACATTTATTAGTTATACATACTTGCAAAAGATTGCACACAGGCCTGTTAGTCATTATTATTAGTATTATTTTACATATGTAATATTATTGCAAATGTTATATCTTTATTATATAATACTTAAGCCTGGCACATATAGCTAGCTGATAAATACCACTTTTTTTCTTTGTTACTAGATAACTTACTGGAGTGGATAAACGCACTTAATAGCTTTTGGAGACCTTTTTCTTCTGGGGGTACCTGAGGCATTTCTTGCTTTCTTTTTTTTTTTTTTTTTTTGAGATGGAGTTTCGCTCTTGTTGCTCAGGGTGGAGTGCAATGGTGCGATCTCGGCTCACTGCAACCTCCGCCTCCCAGGTTCAAGTGATTCTCCTGCCTCAGCCTCCCTAGTAGCTAGGATTACAGGCATGTGCCACCACACCTGGCTAATTTTGTATTTTTAGTAAAGACGGAGTTTCTCTATGTTAGTCAGGCGGGTCTCGAACTCCCGACCTCAGGTGATCCACCCACCTCGGTGTCCCAAAGTGCTGGGATTACAGGCATGAGCCACCGCGCCTGGCCGCATTTCTTGCTTTCTTGTAACTTCAAAAGCCAGTTTTAGCTGGGAGCAATGGTTCACGCCTGTAATCCCAGCATTTTTGGAGGCCGAGGCAGGTGGATCACCTGAGATCAGGAGTTCGCGACCAGCCTGGCCAACATGGTGAGACCCCACCTCTACTAAAAATACAAAAATTAGCCAGGCATGATAGCGTGTGCCTGTAGTCCCAGCTACTTGGGAGGCTGAGGCAGGAGAATCACTTGTACCTGGGAGGTGGAGGTTGCAGTGAGCTGAGATCATGCCACTGCACTCCAGCCTGGGTAACAGAGTGAGATTCTGTCTCAAAAAAAAAAAAAAAAAAAAAAAGCCATTTGTGATCATTAACATCAATAGAATATATGTCAGCATAAATACTGCCACAGAGCACTACTCAGCCAGTTGGGCAACTCACTCTTCTCTACCAAAAGCTTTACAGGTTATCAAAGCAAGTGGGTTTACTGTGGGAGGCTACTGTGAATTTTGGAAATTAATGTTGAGGGACTAGCGCAGTGGCTCACGCCTGTAATCCCAACATTTTGGGAGGCCGAGGCAGGCGGATCACGAAGTCAGGAGATTGAGACCATCCTGGCTAACATGGTGAAACCCCATCTCTACTAAAAATACAAAAAATTACCCAGGCATGGTGGCATGTGCCTGTAGTCCCAGCTACTCGGGAGGCTGAGACAGGAGAATCACTTGAACCTGGGAGGTGGAGGTTGCAGTGAGCTGAGATCGCACCACTGCACTCCAACCTGGGCAACAGAGCGAGACTCTGTCTCAAAAAAAGAAAGAAAGAAAGAAAGAAAATTAATGTTGTTAGGAACTGTTGTAGTGGAATAAAAACTCAGTGATAAAGAATTGAGGAGAAACGACGATAACAAAAAAGGAGGGCAATAAATTTGTGCCTAGCAACTCTGAATTGCTTACTATACATTTCCTAAGAGTTATTCTAAAATGATGCCCTGGTACTTAAAAATAACTGAGCAGGCTGGGCGCGGTGGCTCACACCTGTAATCCCAGCACTTTGGGAGGCCTAGACCGGCAGATCACGAGGTCAGGAGATCGAGACCATCCTGGCTAACACAGTGAAACCCCATCTCTAATAAAAATACAAAAAAATAGCCGGGCGTGGTGGCAGGCGCCTGTAGTCCCAGCCACTCGGGAGGCTGAGGCAGGAGAATGGCGTGAACCCAGGAGGCGGAGCTTGCAGTGAGCCAAGATTGCACCACTGCACTCCAGCCTGGGTGACAGAGCGAGACTCCATCTCAAAAAAAAAAAAAAAAAAAAAAAACCTGAGTAATTTATTACTTTCTTTGATAATATGTTGCAAATTGTTTAGAATACATTCACAGGCAGTACATTTCTGTCCCAGTATCACTGTATGAGCAAATACTGAAGGAGTTTGCAGACATCTGCTTTACAGTAGACAGGAGATAGATGTTCCAATTGGATATAGCCCATGTGTGTAGTAAAGTCTGGTTATAGGAAATTACAGATTAAAAAAGACTGTTGTTGTAAACATGTATCCCTGCACGCAGTAAGGTTAAACAGAAGATCCACAACAAACCAAATTAACAATTACTAAGTCAGACTAACAGTTACTTATAGTTAAAAAGCAAGAATAGCAGGGATTGGAAAACAAAACCAACTCAGGAGCCCTGATAATAGCATGTCCTTTCCTATAGGTGGGGAAGTCTCACCCCCTGAATGCACCTATAGAGCTAGAGCTTGGCACTGCTATGTGGAAGCCAGACTTCTGAGAATACTGAGTTTCTGAGTACTTCATTTGTAGACAGTAACTCTTAATCATTTAGGTGGTTTTTAATAAGTAGCCCTAGGTGGTATAGATACATCTGGGGTCATTTCACAGGCCCCTGGGGAGGTGAGCCATTCTTTATAGGAAGAGCTCCTCCCTTGAGAGGACTGGCCACCCATGTGTTGGCAGTGCCGTTACGCACGGGGAAGTTACGCACAGGGAAAATGCTCGAAGGGTAGGCACAGATGAATGATGAATTAACAATGGGTGATTTTTATTGTGTTTGCTTGTCTGTATTTTCTGAAATAAACCTATTATTTTTGGTTAATTTTTTTAAAGACTTTCATCCAACTCGTCAAGTTCCTACAATAGAACAGTTAAAAAAAAAAAAGACATCATCACCTCACAACCATGGGGGAGTTAAAACAATTACTGAGGGGGAGGAGATGAAACGTTTATGAATAAGACTGTCTGCAGTTACTTGAGCTGCTAAGATTAAATGACAATAGGAGTTGTTTTTCTTTCAAGGCATAAACTGACCTTCTCTTGAGGAAAGTTCACTGCTTTGCCACTGTGTCCTATGTTAGATTAAAAGGGGTGGGGGGAGCAGCGGTGCAGCTTCCCTCGCACAGTAGTTGTGATTAAAGCTTTTCTGGATCATTTCTGAAGAAGGGTAAAGGCTTTCAGATTGTCTTGCCTGAAGACAAGAAAGCAGAGGTAAGATATAACTCCTGTTACTTAAACGGAGGAAAAAAAACATGGGGAAGTGGACTGGAATTGCAACAGCAAGAGTTTGTTGTGGTTCTTGTTTGTTTTTACCTTTTAAATTTGTGAAATACAGCATATATATACAGAAACATGAATAAAACGTAAATGTATAATGAAATTATTGGAAAGCAAACATATGTAGCCACTACCCAAGTCAAGAGCTAGAACATCACCGGTACCCAAAAGATTTCTTCCCAGTCAAAACTCCCACCTTTCTCCCTAGAAGTGATTAACCACAATTTTGTCTTTTTTTTTTTTTTTTGAGACGGTGTCTTGCTCTGTCTCCAGGCTGGAGTGCAATGGCACAATCTTGGCTCACTGCAACCTCCGACTCCCTGCTTCAAGCGTTTCTACCACCTCAGCCTCCCCAGTAGCTGGGACTACAGGCACACGCCACCATGCCCAGCTAATTTTTTGTATTTTTAGTAGAGATGGGGTTTCACCATGTTGGCCAGGATGGTCTCGATCCCCTGACCTCGTGATCCGCCCACCTCAGCCTCCCAAAGTGCTGGGATTACAGGCATGAGCCACTGCGCCTGGCCTCATTTTGTCTTTTATGCAGAGCATACTATAGTTCAGTTTTGCCTGGCTTGGGACTTTCTGTAAGTGGGATCATATAGTATACATATGGCTTTTCCCACTCAGTATCATATTTAGATAATTAGCTACCTTGTTGCATGCGTAGATCTTTCATTTTTGTTGCTGTATTGTATTCCATCATGGGCATATGCCACCATTTATCCATTTTACTTTTGATGGACATTTGGGTTGTTTCCAGTTTGGGGGCTATTAGAGATATTACAAATAATGCAACCATGAACTTCTTGGGGTTTACCATTACCTTTCTAGATAATGGTAAACTGGTTTCCTGTAGTGACTAAGAGCTGCTCTGCATCCTTGCTGCCACCTGGTCTAATCAGATGGCTAATGCTGTCTGTCTGGTGAATGGACAGTAGCTCACTGTAGCTATACTGTGCATTTCTCTGATGTGATGGGGTTGAGAACCTTTTCATATGTTTGATATTTTTTATCTCCTGTGAAGTTGTCTTTCGATTGTTTTTGCCCATTGTTATACCTACTGAGGGGTCTGTTATTCTTTCAACTAACCAGCCCTCTGAAGGCGAATATAAGGATATAAAACATGCTTCCTGCCCCCGAGGAGATGACTTGACGATTCTAGAGGCAGATATATGAACAAGAAGTACATGATAATTGTGATTACTGAGGCATCCATCTTCCCTACCAGACTAGCTAAAGGATGGCGCTCTTATTTGTGTCATATCCTGGGTGCTTAACACAGTATCTGCCACATAATTAGGTGCTTAGTAAAGTTTTGTTAAATGATCGAATGGGGCGTTTTTAGCGCAGTGTGCAAGTGCCCTATTAGGGGTAGGTGCCCAGTAACTCGAGAAGCATGGAGTAAGAAACCACAAACAGCACCTGCTCCCCCTCCTCTCCCCCTACCTGCTGTGGGGAAGGCCTCCCTTGTAAATTTGAAAGGTTGATTCACGGGAAGCCGTGGAGGAGGTGCATGCTAGGCCAACGAATAGAATGTGCAAAGGCCCAGAAGGAAGACAAGAGCCCAGCCTGCAAGGGAATGTTAATTTGGAGTGACTAACACCATGAAAGGGCATCAGCTGGAGATACTGCTATAAAGGGACTGCCTTGTAATTTCATAAGCATGGGGGTAAAATTAAGATTAAACACAGGGAAAGAACATTCTCACAGGTGAGGATGGTGTTGAACCCTAGAATAATCGTTTCCCAGATACCTTGAACAAAAATCGAGCAGTTAGAGAAGCCTGACCATGAAGCAAATTTGACTTTTGTCCCTCTAGATAACAAAAGTTATCTTTTTGAAAGTAATGGTGTAATTTGAATGAGTGTAGAGAAGCGCTGAAGACTGAGCTTTACTAAAGCCTTCAGACCTGGATTTGGCAGCAGCGTGGCCTTAGTCAAGCCTCGGTTTCTACACCTGCAAAGTGGGAATAATGCCTACCTTGGAGGGCTGTTGTGAAGATTAAGGGAGATAATACATGTAAAGTACTTAACCATTTGCCTGGTGGGGTAGTTTTTATGACCTAGATCCTAAATTGTTCACTGCTGCTGTTGCTACTCTTGGTACTTTTTACTGGCTGGCATCTGCTTGCTTAAATTTATAACATAGTAGGAGCATTAACAAGGTCCCACGGTGGGAACCTTGGTCGTTTGACGAGATCTGCGCTCCCGCCCATCCCCCCCCACCTCCACATTGGAGACGCGGCCACCACCGCGCTGGCGCGGAGAGAGGGAGGACCGGGCGTCATGCTGTTTCTGGCCTGAGGTTTTGTGTGCCTTTGTTTTCCTTTTGCTCTATTCGTGTATTCCTGCCTACGGCCTGTGCGGGGAATTAGGAGCTCAGTACTGAAACGGCGGTTTTCCTAAACAGTACCGGACGGGCGCGGGGGCTGACGCCTGTAATCCCAACACTTTGGGAGGCCGAGGTGGGCGGATCTCTTGAAGCCGGGAGTTCGAGACCACCCTGGCTAACGTGGTGAAACCCTGTTCTTACTAAAAATACAAAAAAAAAAAAAAAAAAAAAAAGCCAGGAGTGATGGCGCTCGCCTGTAATCCCAGCTACTCCGGAGGCTGAGGCAGGAGAATCGCTTGAACCCGGGAGGCAGAGGTTGCAGTGAGCCGAGATTGCGCCATTGCACTCCAGCCTGGGCAAAAAGAGCGAGACTCCGTCTCAAAAAAAAAAAAAAAAAAAAAAAAAAAAAAAAAGTACCTTCCGTAGTTCTCATGCAGCGGAGGGGTTCGACTTGTAACCGGCCTGAAACCAAGCGTGGCGCAAGATTTGCTCAAGCCCCTCCTCTTGGCCAAACTTTCCGGAGGGGAAGGCTTTCCGAGGAAACGAAAGCGAAATTGAACCGGAGCCATCTTGGGCCCGGCGCGCAGACCCGCGGAGTTTCCCGTGCCGACGCCCCGGGGCCACTTCCAGTGCGGAGTAGCGGAGGCGTGGGGGCCTCGAGGGGCTGGCGCGGCCCAGCGGTCGGGCCAGGGTCGTGCCGCCGGCGGGTCGGGCCGGGCCGGGCAATGCCTCGCGGGCGCAATGAATCCGCGGCAGGTAAGACGGGCCGGCCTTGGACCTTCGCCGCCGTCTGGGTTCGTTTACAACCTCACAGGCTTTGTGTTGCAGTGCGTAGCGTGTGCGTCTTGTGAGTGTTAGAGTGTGTGTGTGTGTGTGTCGTCTTGCCAAGCAGCATTGCTGGTTTAGGAATTTGTGCGTCTTGTGAGTGTTTGTGTGTGTGTGGGTGTGTGGGTGTATGTGGTCTTGCCAAGCAGCATTGCTGGTTTAGGAATTTGTGCGTCTTGTGAGAGAGAGAGAGTGTGTGTGTGTGTGTGTGTGCGCGTGTGTGTGTAGTCTTGCCAAGCAGCATTGCTGGTTTAGGAATTTGTGAATTTGTATCCTGCTCATTAATTCTGCAGAATGGAGCAGTGCGTGAAGAGGGCTTGGGGGAAAATGCGCCCCCGTCTGAGTAGGAAGGCCTGAGCCCATGTCAAGGCAGACACATCGTCTCCCTTTCTGCTAGGGCCCCTTGTGAACCCCCTATCCCCGCTTTAGCCCCACTTGAACAACGTTCGGACTTTGAGCAGCGCACACTATCCTCAGCTCACCTTATCCACCTCCTGAAGGCCTTCTGGGAGTTAAAAATGGCACTTAAGCTGTAGGAGAAAGCTTGTTAACCACTTTATAAATTATAGCTAAAAACTGGGAAAACACAAATGGCCTTCAGCAGGTTAACAGATAAACTGAAATACATCCACATAATGGGATACTGCTTAGTAGTGAAGAGGAAATACTGTTACAAGTAACAACACGGGTGACTCGCAAGTGCGTTATGCTAAGCACGAGAAGCCAGACTCAAAAGGCTGCATACTGTATGAGTCCATTTATATGACATTCTGGAAAAAAAAAACCACAGTTATAGGGATGGAAAGTGGATCCGTGGGTGCCAGGGACTGGGTATCGTGGAAGAAATTGATTGTTGAGTGGCATGAAAAAACTTTTTAGGGAAATAGAAATGTTCTATATCTTGATTGTGGTGGCGATTGTCGAAACTCATAGATTTATACACTTAAAAGGATAAATTTTACTGTATCTAAATTATATACCTCAATTTTGTTAAGATATATATATATATATTTTTAAAGCACTCCTTTGAAAGGATTAAGGACGCCTGACTTGAAGGAAAAGCATTTCTGCACAGGTGTCAGTGTATTGCACTGTGGAACCTGTGTGGTAAAGGCAAAGGGGGTAGTGCTTATCTCTTGATCCTAAATATGTGAGACCAGATTAAAGTGAAATCTGGGAGGCAATGAATGTTAAATGAGTTGTTATGTGATTTGCATAGAGGTGATGCTGAGAGATTTAGAAAGGATCACTATGGGTTGCTTGCTCACTTTCTTGCTCTCCTATTCCGTAGCTTTCCAAATGGCTGTACTCAACGGTGGCTTGGTGTTTAGGGGATTTAAGGGGGGCAAAAAGAAAAATTAATAATCTCCTCCTCTCCCTCTAACCCTACTGCCCTAAGATATCCTTAGCAAACTTACATCTCCTTTCTTTTCTCTGTGTTCATTCCATTGTGCGCACACATACACATTCATGGATTTTCTCTTTTTGTTTAGGGAAAAAAATTATAATGTACATACTATTCTACAACTTTTTGTTGTTTTATTGAACATTATATGATTCCTAACTTATCCCCAGGTGAATACAAATAGATATGACACATTTTTAAAAAATAAAATAACTGGCCGGGCGTGGTAGCTCATGCCTGTAATCCCAGCACTTTGGGAGGCCGAGGAGGGCGGATCAGGAGATCGACACCATCCTGGCCAGCATGGTGAAACCCCATCTCTACTAAAAATACAAAAATTAGCTGGGTGTGGTGGCGTGCGCCTGTAATCCCAGCTACTCCGGAGGCTGAGGCAGGAGAATCACTTGAACCCGGTGGGCGGAGATTGCAGTGAGCTGAGATCACACTGCACTCCAGTCTGATTGCAGTGAGCCGAGATCATGCCACTGCACTCCAGCTTGGCAACAGAGCGAGACTCCGTCTCACAAAAAAAAAATAACCGTGTGAGTACTATTCCATAGAATGAATGTTTCATAATTTAATTCTTCTATAGACAGACATTAAAATATTTTCCAGATTTGGGCCAAGAGTAGCAGTTTTAAAAACATTTAGCTTTTAACTGACTTTAGCCACTTTGAGACACAATTTTTTTTTCCCAAGGTCACTCAAAGAGCTAATAGGAGAACTCCTAAGTCCCATAATTCAGCTCTGGGAGCCAGCACTCACTCTGTACACACATTTGCCTCTGTCCCTAGCAATATGGTGGGCGTGAGGGTGCAGCAAGAGGAACAAGAAAGAAATGATTGCTTGCATAGTGGCGTCTTGTTCATGCAGTCATTAATTCAACAAATGTTTGTTGAGAATCAGCTTTGTGCCAAGTGCTAGGGAGGTTGAGATGATTGAAGCATAGTCCTTGACCCCCAAGAGCTCACCATGGAATCAACTGAAGCCCCTCATCAGTACTGTGTTGGGAATATTGAGAGTGGAGAGTTGAGTATAACTTATAGGACACCTAATGTTAATTACCTTTCAGACACTGCAATCTGTGTGTGCCATAAAAAAAAAAAAAAAATCCAGTAGCTCTGATACAAGGGAGAGTAAATGGTTTAACAGGTGCTGAGTAGGAGAAGCTCAAGGAGAGGAAACCCCAAGGGCTGAAGAAGGTGGGAGTCAGGAGTCTCCTGAAGCAAGTGGCATTTAAGGAGCTCTATAAGGAAAGGGTCAGAGTTGTGATAGGTGGCTGTGGAGGGAGATGTGCCACCTGGGTTGGCATGTAGAGGGATAGAAAGATTAGAGGCCTTTGCAATGGCCCAGTAAGAGGTAATGAGGGGCTGGAACTGGAAGAAAACACATTTAAGACACAGTACAGAGGTGGCAGACAAGGTGGGACTTGGCAACTACCTGATGAGATCCAGGAGATGAGGCCAGGAGGCGGGCAGCAAAGATGACGCAGGTTTCTAGCCTTAATAGGCTAGGAGGAGAGTGATGCCATTAGCAATAAGAACTACAGGAGAAGGAGCTGAGTTTGAGGGAACTATTAATTTGGTTCAGAATATGTGCTGTTTGAGTTATGGCAGGATATTTAAGTGGACAGACTGTCGACATAGTTGGAAATTCAGATCTTAAGCTCCCACACAAGGTAGTGGCTGGACATAGTAGATTTGAGTGCTCTTGCTTCAGAGGGCTAGTTTAGGTTGGGGCAGTGATTAAAGCAACCTAGGAAATAAATTATAAAGGAAGAAGAGGTCCTTAAAACCTGGGTGGATCCGTTAATACAGTAGCTATTAAAAAATGATAAGGGGTGGGAAAAAGGGACAAAGAAGAAAAAAGAGGTGAAAGACCTTTGCTGTGTCACCAAACCCTGGGAGGAAAATTTTTTAAAAGAAGAGTACTCAATCCACAGTGAACTAAGGCATGTTTGTTAAACACAATTGACCACCACACAGCGAAGACCCAACTGAGGTTCAAGAGAAGGAATTTTTATGGACCCTGTTAGCACAAGTCAAGGTCCTTCTCCAGTACCGCTGGGAAGCTTTGGAGAAGAAAAGGGGGACAGTGGGCCTTGGGTGGAGAAGGGAACTGACCATGAGATCCAGGTGGGGTGAGGAGGTGTGTGAAGTCAGAGTGGGGAAGAATCAGGGTGGCTTACTGGCAGCTTCACCGGGGTCATGCGAGGAGCAGGTTCCACCAGAGTAAGGAGTGAAGTTGTAGAAACACAGGGAAGTCACCATCAGAAAAGAGCAGGAGTCAAGAAACTATGGCCCACAGGTACAAACTACCTGTTTTTATAAATAAAGCTTCATGGTAAATGAATTGTAAATAAAGTTTTGCATATTGTGTGAGGCTGTTTTTGTGCTACAGTGGCAGAGCTGTCTGGCCCTTTATAGAAAAAGTTTATCAGCCACTGGAAAAGAGTTGCAGGATTTGAGGTCTTGGTGTGATGGCCTAGGTTAGAGTCATAGTGAGATTGAAGGAGTAGCTAGACAAGCCAATTGTGTGGCAGAAAGGTAGGGATGGAGATCACTGGGTTAAGGATCCTCGTAGCCAGGACACCATGAGAGTGATTGACAAGAATGCTGAAATCCCCTAAGTGTGTCAGGATGTGGAAGAGTAGAAGGCTAGAGTTATGGAAGAAAGGGTCCCACCTCTACCTGTGCAGCCTTCAGGAGAGTCTGAGGAGGGGGCGGTGAGTGTGAGTAAATGTTGTCAGAATCCCTCCTCCCAGTCTACAAGCCCCAGGGAAAGGAAGCAAGGTGTTTACTGACACCCCCAGGCTTATAAGTACTTCCTGGCTCCATCACCCTCCAGTGAACAGCCCTGGGGAGAAGACAGTACTGGTTTGCAGGTGGGTGGGTGGGGAAAGGGGTCACAGGTGCTTGGTGTTCTGGTAAATGTGCATATGAGAACATGGGGTTGCTTGTGCCCTGTCCGTCAGGGTTCAGAAGAACGTGCGGTGGAAGCAGCTATGGGGAAGTAGCTAGGGAAGGTAGGACTGGTCTGAGGTGGTGAGGAGCAGATGCTGCCAGCTCCACACATCCAGGAGAGCCTGGGTGGTTTGGGCAAAAGTCTCTGGCATCCCTTCTGAGCCTGGGTACCACACTGAAGAGTGAGGACAGTGTGCCATTTTTATCAGGAAACCCTCCAGCTCCCTGAAAACCAAATTCTGATCCTCCTGGGATGGCAGTGAAGAGCCACAGAGATGACTCTGAGGTCCCGTGGCCTTTTCCCACCTGGAGATTGTTTTCGTTACTGCGCTGTTACAGCCTTGGCGGACTGGGGTTCAGTTTCATCCAATCACATTTCTTCTTTTGTCATAGTCATCTAAACGATAGATCTTAGAGACAGGTGGGCAGGGGGTGCACTGGTGAGCCTGACTTAAGGAGAGGTCATCTCGTCCCTTCCCTAGTCCCATCTCCCTTGGTTATTGTTATTTCATGTGATTGTTCTGGTTATTTCAGGTTATTTTGTTTTTGTTTTCAAAACAAAATAACATATATTTGTTGTTCTGATTTTAAAGGGGTAATTGTTTTGGTAACTAGAAAATTACCTTCTCAACTCCCTTAAATTCTGTCAAAGGAAAAAGTAAGTTAGGTTGCTGGAGAGGCTATGCTGAGGCCTCAGAACCTCTGTACTCCTGGAAGTTCTGCGTGCTTTGCCTCCTGCTCCCCTCTCTGTGTTCCTGTTGGCAGGCCCCTAGGCAGGATTTAGGAGGTAGGCAAGTCACCCTAGCCAAGTCATAAGCCCATGGCTCAATTGCCTTCTCAGCCCTTCAAGGGCTGTTCCACAGGCAGCAAAGGGAGGGGCCTCCACAGGTTCACCACTGCAGCCCTAATTCATTTTCTTTTCCACTGTCTTATTCTGCAGGGGTATTCCCTCAACGGATACTACACCCATCCATTTCAAGGCTATGAGCACAGACAGCTCAGATACCAGCAGCCTGGGCCAGGATCTTCCCCCAGTAGTTTCCTGCTTAAGCAAATAGAATTTCTCAAGGGGCAGCTCCCAGAAGCGCCGGTGATTGGAAAGCAGACACCGTCACTGCCACCTTCCCTCCCAGGACTCCGGCCAAGGTTTCCAGTACTACTTGCCTCCAGTACCAGAGGCAGGCAAGTGGACATCAGGGGTGTCCCCAGGGGCGTGCATCTCGGAAGTCAGGGGCTCCAGAGAGGGTTCCAGCATCCTTCACCACGTGGCAGGAGTCTGCCACAGAGAGGTGTTGATTGCCTTTCCTCACATTTCCAGGAACTGAGTATCTACCAAGATCAGGAACAAAGGATCTTAAAGTTCCTGGAAGAGCTTGGGGAAGGGAAGGCCACCACAGCACATGATCTGTCTGGGAAACTTGGGACTCCGAAGAAAGAAATCAATCGAGTTTTATACTCCCTGGCAAAGAAGGGCAAGCTACAGAAAGAGGCAGGAACACCCCCTTTGTGGAAAATCGCGGTCTCCACTCAGGCTTGGAACCAGCACAGCGGAGTGGTAAGACCAGATGGTCATAGCCAAGGAGCCCCAAACTCAGACCCGAGTTTGGAACCGGAAGACAGAAACTCCACATCTGTCTCAGAAGATCTTCTTGAGCCTTTTATTGCAGTCTCAGCTCAGGCTTGGAACGAGCACAGCGGAGTGGTAAGACCAGACGGTCATAGCCAAGGCTCCCCAAACTCAGACCCAGGTTTGGAACCTGAAGACAGCAACTCCACATCTGCCTTGGAAGATCCTCTTGAGTTTTTAGACATGGCCGAGATCAAGGAGAAAATCTGCGACTATCTCTTCAATGTGTCTGACTCCTCTGCCCTGAATTTGGCTAAAAATATTGGCCTTACCAAGGCCCGAGATATAAATGCCGTGCTAATTGACATGGAAAGGCAGGGGGATGTCTATAGACAAGGGACAACCCCTCCCATATGGCATTTGACAGACAAGAAGCGAGAGAGGATGCAAATCAAGAGAAATACGAACAGTGTTCCTGAAACCGCTCCAGCTGCAATCCCTGAGACCAAAAGAAACGCAGAGTTCCTCACCTGTAATATACCCACATCAAATGCCTCAAATAACATGGTAACCACAGAAAAAGTGGAGAATGGGCAGGAACCTGTCATAAAGTTAGAAAACA
Organism: Pan troglodytes; assembly: GCF_028858775.2. Classification (NCBI taxonomy): domain Eukaryota; kingdom Metazoa; phylum Chordata; class Mammalia; order Primates; family Hominidae; genus Pan; species Pan troglodytes. Next base: position 94,587,005 of record NC_072398.2, read on the forward strand.
GGCAAGAGGCCAGACCAGAACCAGTAAGACTGAAACCACCTGTTCATTACAATGGCCCCTCAAAAGCAGGGTATGTTGACTTTGAAAATGGCCAGTGGGCCACAGATGACATCCCAGATGACTTGAATAGTATCCGCGCAGCACCAGGTGAGTTTCGAGCCATCATGGAGATGCCCTCCTTCTACAGTCATGGCTTGCCACGGTGTTCACCCTACAAGAAACTGACAGAGTGCCAGCTGAAGAACCCCATCAGCGGGCTGTTAGAATATGCCCAGTTCGCTAGTCAAACCTGTGAGTTCAACATGATAGAGCAGAGTGGACCACCCCATGAACCTCGGTAAGAGACCACCCAGGAACTGTACCTAGGATTGGGGTCAGGTGCTTTTGCTCCTGACGCAGTCTTGGCTGATTTGTGAGCAGTGCTGTTTGGTGGCGCCTATCTTTTCCTCCTTCCCTTCTGCCTTTTAGCTAAATCCCCCTTGATTGGCCCTTTCTCCAGATATTGAGCAGGGAATATAGACCTTGGACCAGCCAGAATCTTGGCTGAACAAGGGGGAGGTTGACTCTGTTGGCTGTAATGAAGCTTCTTTAGAAATGATTGGTTTTGGCCGTACACGGTGGCTCATGCCTGTAATCCCAGCACTTTTTGAGGCCGAGGCAGGCATATCACGAGGTCAGGAGTTTGAGACCAGCCTGGCCAACATGGTGAAACCCTGTCTCTACTAAAAATACAAAAATTAGCTGGGCGTGGTGGCATGCACCTGTAGTCCCAGCTACTCAGGAAGCTGAGACAGGAGAATCACTTGAACCCAGGAGGCAGAGGTTGCAGTGAGCTGAGATTGCGCCACTGCACTCCAGCCTGGGCCACAGAGCAAGACTCCATCTCAAAAAAAAAAAAAAGAAATGATTGGTCTTGGGGGCCGGGGCGGTGGCTTACGACTGTAATCCCAGCACTTTGGGAGGCCGAGGCAGGCAGATCATGAGGTGAGGAATTCGAGACCAGCCTGGCCAACATGGTGAAACCCCATCTCTACTAAAAATACAAAAATTAGCCGGGGGTGGTGGTGCTTTCCTGTAATCCCAGCTACTCGGGAGGCTGAGGCAGGAGAATCACTTGAACCCAGGAGGTGGAGGTTGTAGTGAGCCGAGATTGGCGCCACTGCACTCCAGCCTGGGCGACAGAGTGAGACTCCATCTTGGAAAAAGAAAGAAAAAAGAAAAACATGATTGATCTCCATGCATCAATATCATGCCTGCCTCCTAAGGCAGAGGTAATGAAGACTTAATTCCCTTCTGTAGGCCTTCCCCTCCTCCCTAAGCCGTTTTCTGAGAGAGGTGCAGGAGCAGGTGGGTTGGGGCAGGCTGCATACACAGTGGGGGTGGGTTGTGCTGCTAAGCAGCAGCAGGTCCACAATCCACCCTCTGCATAGCTCCTGGGGGGAAAGGATGGAGGAGCGTGTGCACGGCTGCCTGCCTGTTGAAGGTGGTGATTCTAATTTTATAAACCTCCTCTGCACAGATGGGTAGGCTAGCACTTGCTGCCACTCCTGAGCTGTGAAGTCAGCGATTACCTCACTCAGATAGCTGGTCAGGCCCTGCACTGTAGGTCCTAATAGGCCAGTCAGATTGAGGAAAACAGGAGCTTCTGAAGGGTATAACAGAGAGCAAAACCACTGAAGCTGAGTGGCTGCAGCTGCAGCCAGGGAAAGAGCCAGTAGGATGGGGGAGAATTCCACTGACCTTTATGTTTACCTAGCCTGGTTTCTAGGGGTGTAGATTCCTGGCTAGGGCCCTTATTCCTTGTCTTGACTGTCTTCATGACACCAATTTGGCATTTCAGGAGAGCGGTTAAGAAAAGGAGTTGTGTCTGTCCAAAAGCTGGCAAGGCCAGAGCTGGATTGTTTGGGGTAGAGACTGGATGGCCGTCATTCTCTTTTGCCTCCATCCCTCCTCCCCAGAGTTGGAGGAAAGCAGTGGATTTTGTGGTTAGTCATTCTTTGGACTCACACTAAAAGAAACATTGGTGCCATGTTCAAACATATCAGAAGACCTAGGAAATAAGAAATTTGACCTACTTTTCTAAATGAAATCCCAGACTGAGCAAAGAGCTCACCACATTTGAAAGCTTGAACAAAGGGGGCCTAGGCTAAGTCCAGAGGCCTAGAACAAATGCTTTTTTATTTTCTACATAACAAGGGGAAATTCCTTGTTATGTAGAAAATAGCTGGAGACAAATGGTGCTATAGAGTGACTCATAACAAACTACGGTGATATAGGTCTAGGGACAAAAGCAGGCCACTGATAAGTGGCAGATGCCTGATCCCCCTAGGTAGTGGGGAGTGTGAGACTGGGTTATAAGAAGCCTTCACTATCTTTTAGGACCCTCCCTTGAGGAGGCCAGTCTACCACAATTGCTTTAGAATGAAGGTCTTTTGGTTGCTCACAAGATTATAATGGCAATTTTTGGCTCATCATTTTTGTGTGTGTGGGTTTTATCTTAATTCATTGTTAAAGAGATAGTGGGTTTCCCCTGAGCTAGTTTCCTATCATCTGTGCCTATGTTTGCTTCACTGAGCTATGGGGAAAGAGTCACTGGCTGCTTTGTTTACAAAAAGAAAGGACAGGCTGAGCCTTAAGGAGTAGGAAGGAGTTCCTTGGCCTACCCTTCATCTCCTCCACAAGTGAAAAGCCCCTTAGCGTAGCAGAAAATTCCAGGTTGAAGGTCTCTTTGGAGAAGGCAGAAGGAGTGACCTAGACTCCTGTTCACACATCTAATCACTTTCCGTCAAGATTTAAATTCCAGGTTGTCATCAATGGCCGAGAGTTTCCCCCAGCTGAAGCTGGAAGCAAGAAAGTGGCCAAGCAGGATGCAGCTATGAAAGCCATGACAATTCTGCTAGAGGAAGCCAAAGCCAAGGACAGTGGAAAATCAGAAGAATCATCCCACTATTCCACAGAGAAAGAATCAGAGAAGGTAGGTGTCCTCCTGCCATCTGGGAGGACATCAGTTCCCTGTCAGTGTCTGGATTGTAACTGACTCCCTTGAGGCAATCCCAGCCTAAACAATTGACACCGTCTCGGAGTCAGCTTCCCACTCTTCCCTCTACCCTATCTCGCCAGCCCACCTTTTCCTCCTCTCATACCCAGCTCCTCTGTCTGCTCCTGTCCCAACATAATTGGATTTACAGAATTTCGGACTTCAAAGAGACCTGAAAGTTTATTGAAGCCAATCTCCTCTCTTGGAAGATGCGGAATGAGAGCTCCAGCAGCCCCTTTAACTTTGGGAAGCCAACCCCTTGACAGGTGGTGGGAAGAAAGTCCCCCATCCCCATCCCTTCTTCTGTGATGGACTAACCAGTGTTTTCTTAGTTTTGTTTTCTTCTTGTCTCTCATTTTCTCTAGACTGCAGAGTCCCAGACCCCCACCCCTTCAGCCACATCCTTCTTTTCTGGGAAGAGCCCCGTCACCACACTGCTTGAGTGTATGCACAAATTGGGGAACTCCTGCGAATTCCGTCTCCTGTCCAAAGAAGGCCCTGCCCATGAACCCAAGTATGTCCTACGTGTCCTCTGTCCAGCTGAGGTTTTCTCAGAAAGAAAAAGAGACACATTTTCTTCCTTGCCTCCTCAGGGATGGCAGATTGACCAATTTCTCCTGTTTCAAAATGGGGAAAGGAGGGCTCTGAGGTCCTGGTTGCTGCTTGTGAGGCAGACAATTAGGGATTAGGAATTCAAAGGGAATTCCTGGCCCACTCTCTATCTCCTCTATAAGCACTAGGGAGGTTCACGGCTTGGAGGTCACTCACTGTTGGTGGGACAGAAAGGTACAGGACCTGAGAAGCTCTCTGCCTGTGGGTCTATAGACTCACATGTTCAAGAGAAGTGTTCCTGGAAGAGGTGAAACTAGGTTGATGCTTAAATGTTGAAAGGGGTCAGCCAGGCTAAGAGACACTGGCTGTTCAAGGCAGAAGTGACTGCATGAGATGTGACTGCACTGAGGTGATGTGTTCAAGGAAATTACCAGTAGTGGAGGATGGCAGCCTGGCAGAGGCTAGGTCAGGCTCCTCAGTCAAAACCATTTTAATCCTTCTACGTGCTTCATCTCCTGTCAGGTTCCAATACTGTGTTGCAGTGGGAGCCCAAACTTTCCCCAGTGTGAGTGCTCCCAGCAAGAAAGTGGCAAAGCAGATGGCCGCAGAGGAAGCCATGAAGGCCCTGCATGGGGAGGCGACCAACTCCATGGCTTCTGATAACCAGGTAGGGCGTTTTCCTACTCAAAAGATACAGGTCATTTTTAGCAACTGAGTGGTTTAAGATTGCCAGTGACTCCCTCAACATTTCCTGAAGTGTTTACGGCTCCTCTGTTTGATGGATTCTCCTTTAGCCTGAAGGTATGATCTCAGAGTCACTTGATAACTTGGAATCCATGATGCCCAACAAGGTCAGGAAGATTGGCGAGCTCGTCAGATACCTGAACACCAACCCTGTGGGTGGCCTTTTGGAGTACGCCCGCTCCCATGGCTTTGCTGCTGAATTCAAGTTGGTCGACCAGTCCGGACCTCCTCACGAGCCCAAGTGAGTGTCCTAGTCCTGGCTAATGCATGTGTCACCAGTTGGGGATGGTCTGTAACCCAGGGAAAACAAGGGTGTGCTTTAGCTGTGTAGGACAGAAAGGGCGAGTTGAGGGAAACAAGTCCAGCCCTGTCTCCACGGCCTCTTAGAAGACAATAGACCTGCCAAGAGTGAATGCGTTCACTCTTCCAGTAAGCATGATCCTTTTTAATTTTTTGACTAGTTTTAATTTTTAAAGAAATGTATAGGTACATTAAAAAATCATTCAGGCCAGACATGGTGGCTCACGCCTGTAATCCCAGCACTTTGGGAAGTTGAGGCAGGTAGATTACCTGAGGTCAGGAGTTCAAGACCAGCCGGACCATATGAGGAAACCCTGTCTCTACTAAAAATACAAAAATTAGCTGGGCGTGGCGGCGGGTGCCTGTAGTCCCAGCTACTCGGGAGGCTGAGACAGGAGAATTGATTGAACCTGGGAGGTGGAGGTTGCAGTGAGCTGAGATCGTGCCACTGCACTCCAGCCTGAGCAACAGAGCAAGACTCCATCTTGAAAAAAATCATTCAAGCTGATTGAAAAAGTAGTCATTTCAATGAAAAGTCTCATTTCCGTCTCAGACTTCTAGTTTCCCTCCCTAGACCCATATATTACTATAGCCCTGCATTAGCAACTGGGATGTGGTCTGAGAAGCATGGTTTTGTTGTTGTGAGAACATCAGAGTGTATTTACATAAACCTAGATGGCATGGGCTCCTACACACGTACAGGCTGTATGGTATGGCCGGTTGCTCCTAGGCTACAAACCTGTACAGCATGTAACTGTAGTGAATACTGTGGGCAGCTGCAACACACTGGTAAGTATTGGTGTCTATCTAAACAGCGAAAAGATACAGTAAAAAGACAGCATAAAGGATAAAAAAAATACTACACCTGTATAGGGCGCCTGCCATGAATGGAGCTTGCAGGACTAGAAGTTGCTGTGGGTGAGTCAGCCAGTGAGTGGAGAATGAATATGAGGGCCTAGGACATGACTGTACACTTAATGTAGGCTTTGTAAACACTGTTCACTTAGGCTAACTACATTTATGTAAAATATTTTTCTTTAATAAATTAACCTTAGCTTACTGTAACCTTTTTACTTTATTTTTACTTTATTTTTTACTTTATTAACTTTTTTATTTTTTGTTTCTTTTGTAATAATACTTAGCTTAAAACACAAACATGTTGTACTGCTATCCAAAAATATTTCCTTTGTTTATATCCTTGATTCTATAGTCTTTTTTCTGTTTGTAAATTTTTTTATTTTTTTTAACTTTTTAAACTTTTTTGTTGAAAGCTAAGATGAAAATACATTAGCTGTTAGCCTAGGCCTACACAGGGTCAGGATCCTCAGTATCACTGTCTTCCACCTCCACATCTTGTCCCACTGTAAGGTGTTCAGGGGCAATAACATGCATGGGGGCCGTCATCTCCTATGGTAACAGTGCTTTCTGGAATACCTGCCTGAGGCTTTTTTTAGTTACTTATTTTTCTAGAAGTAGAAGGAGTATACGCTGAAATAATGATAAAAATATAGTAAACACATAAGGAGCGTGTAGCCTAGATCCCTCGCATGCACAGTTCACAGTCGAGTTCACACTCCTACAAGAATCTCATGCTGCTGCTGATCCGACAGGAGGCGGAGCTCGGACCAGAATGCTTTCTTGCTCGCCACTCACCTCTTGCTGTGTGCCCAGGTTCCTAACAGGTTACAGAGCCCTGCACTTGGTGATAAGAATTTTTCAGCTCCATCATAATCTTACGGGGCCCCTGTCATATGTGTGATTTATCATTGAACAAAACGCTGTTATGCAGTACATGATTATACCAGTTTCTTGAGTCCTTCTAGAAATTGCTGTGCATAACTAGCACATTTTCCCTTTTGTCTTTTTAAACAAATATATCTTCTGTTTTATACGTTGACTCCTTTACTTACCAGACTTCTTGCATAGCTGCATAGTATTTCATTGAATAGAAGCTGACAAATTCAGTTTCTCAGAAGTAAACATTTAATAGGGACTTAGGAACAGAAATGATGTCTTGGGTGGCTGCAAGATGGTGGATCCCTGCACTTACCCTCCAGAAAGTATGCTTTCTATAGAGGCTTTTTTGGTTAAACATGCAGCTGGTCACACATTATACTTTCTTGTGAAACTTATGAGCACTAGCTGGTGGGGAGGCTTGGTAGACATCTTTGTGTGGAATTATTTATGCTACCCAACACCTTGGGATGCGGGAGTCAGATATTGGTGGTCATAGTGGTTTTGCATCAAGATGGCATCACTCTTGCCATGCAACAGGCATGTTTTCTTAATCTCTAAGGTCTATCACAAAGTGGAAAAGCAAGGTGTAAAGTGAGGGGAGAGGTGAAGATTGTCTGTATATGGCTAGAATATTTTCTTGAAGGATCGAAAAAACTGGCAACTGTGTTTGCTTCTGGGGAAGGAGGGACACTTTTATTGTACACTCTTAACTGTTTGAATTTTCATATGTTTGGCATCCAACTTGTCCATTTTAAAGTCATTAAGGAAAAAAGCTTATAAAAATGCTATCTTGTTACTTTAAATTTGTCTCTCCTTAATAGAAGTAATGTCAGCCGGGCGCAGTGGCTTACACCTATAATCCCAGCACTTTGGGAGGCCGAGGTGGGTGGATCATTTGAGCTCAGTAATTTGAGACCAGCCTGGCCAACATGGTAAAACCCCATCTCTACTAAAAATACAAAAAATAGCTGAGCATAGTGGTATGCCCCTCTATGCCAGCTACTCTGGAGGCTGAGCAGGAGAATTACTTGAACCCAGGAGGCGGAAGTTGCAGTGACCTGAGATTGTGCCACTGCACTCCAGCCTGGGTGATGGAGTGAGACTCCGTCTCAAAAAAAAAACAAAAAAATCAGAAGTAATGACATTTCATTTATTCATATTTATGTGTTATTTGCATTTCCTTTTCTGTGAACCACCTGTTCTTGTCCTTTTCTAGTTTTCTTTCAGATTGTTACTCTCATGGATATGTAAGAACTTTTAACATAATTTTTAAAAGTAGCCCTTTGCCCAACATGACCCAATTTAGAACACACATCTGCCCACTGTTTAAGCCATCTGGAAAAGGAGAGACCCAGTCTCCCTCCAGCTGCTCTTCTACTAATTCATATCCTTCACTCTCAATAAGCACCTCCTTATCTTTAAGCACAGTCCTTCAGATGATAGGTTCAGTGCATGTCCTCTTTCTCTTCTGTGAAATCTTCTATGAAATCCTTTCTAGGACTTCAAGTCAGCCATTCATTGAGAATGTAAGAACTTACTATGAACTAGATGGAAGATACAAAAAATTGCTGCCCCTGAGTGTGTAGCAGACATATAGCCATAGCAGTATTGAAATGTGCCATTGGAGGTGAATGCAGAGTGCTGTGGGGACACAGAGGACACTGCTGCCACTGTCTGCCAGGGAGCTGAGGAAGGTTGCATAGAGAGGGGAAATGCTAATTGAGTAACTACGTTTATTAACTATCTCGTACAATAATATACTCTAGTTGCTTCTTAATGTGAATTATGCTGGGTCTTTTTTTCCTTTCTGTCTACTCTTGTTGGTGATGTTAACTAATTTTATGACTTCTTTTATTTTTTTATTTTTTTATTTTTTTGGAGATGGAGTCTCACTCTGTCACCCAGGCTGGAGTGCAGTGGCGCAGTCTCAGCTCACTGCAACCTCCGCCTCCTGGGTTCAAACAATTCTCTTGCCTCAGCTCCTCGAGTAGCTGGGATTACAGGCATCTGCCACCACATCTGACTATTTTTGTATTTTTAGTAGAGACAGGGTTTCACCATGTTGGCCAGGCTGGTCTTCAACTCCTGACCTCAGATGATCCACCCGCCTCAGCCTCCCAAAGTGCTGGGATTACAGGCATGAACCACCGCGACAGCCATGACTTTTAATATCTAAATGCTGGAGACCACTCAGAGCTCCCGATTCCTCCATCTAGTTGCTTACTTGTCACCTCTGTTTGGATTAACATCCCTAATATGACATGTCCAAAGCAGAACTCTTGGGTTTTGCCCCCTTCGCTTCATTTCCCCCAAGTCTTTCCCAGCTTAGTAAGTGATACCACTGTCTACCCAGTGGCTCAAGTCAGAAACCTGAGGATCATCTTTTCCTCTATCTCCTTTACCTCCTTCGTCAACTCATCCTTAAGTCCTATTGGTTATACTTAGAATTTCTATCCCAAATCCCTTCCTCTTCTTTCTACCTCCAGCGTCAGCACTCTAATCCAAGCCACTGTCTCATCTAGACTGTCACAATAGCCTCCTAACTGATCTTTCTACTTTATTTACTCAACACTTATGGAGTATCTTCTATTTTTTTTAGAACAGGAACCAAACGTTAACCAATAGTCACCTAAAGAAATGTAAGATCTCATATTTGATAAGTATTCCAAAGGGCTGGAGTTGCAGCGAGAATCAATTATAGCACAGTTTGACTTACGAAGGAGAGGGGGAAGGGCTTCCCCAAGAAGTACTGCCTGAGCTGAGACTTTAAGGATGATGAAGAGAGAAAGACTGAGGGTTCTAGGCGAAGGACACTGTTAAATCCTGTGGTGGGAGAAGCGCAGAGCTGGCAAAGAGGCTGAGAGGAGGCACTTATGGGTGGAGCAGAGAGCACGAGGGAGGGCTGGCGCTAGAGGATATTAGAGAGTTGATCAGGGTGGCCCACCAGGGCCTTCCTTGTTAGTCACATTAGTGCTTCTACCACAGAAGCAGTGGAGAGCCATTGAAGGTTTTTAATAAAGGACTGTGACGTTCCCTCTCTCCACACTCTTATCCCTTTCCCAGCATTTTTCTTCTTAATTTTCTTTCCTCTGCTGAGAGAACCATTTCAGATCTTTGCCTCTTTCTTCAGATTTGCACCCATACACCTGTTCCTCACTTTAAACTACCTTACTTCACACTTAATTGAAAAAATAGCAATAAGCATACAAGAAATACCTTATCTTCCCATTACCAAACTACCCCCTACCTCCATCTGTACCAGCAAGAGTGAAGGACGTATCCCTCCTCTCATCCCGGTGTCCTGGATCCCATCCCTCTCATCTGCTCTAAGACTTTATCGCTTTGGTTGTCTCCCCTCTCCTTGTCTGCAGCTCCTCCATCTAGATCATTCCCACCAGCCTTGAAACATGCCCATGACCATCTTTTAAAAACCTTCCCTCTACCCCATATCTCCCTGCAGGTACCATCTCATTTCTTTGCTTCTCTTACAGCCAAACTTCTCAAAAGAGTTATTCATACTCATTGTCTTCACTTGAACTCATTTCACTAAAAAGGCCAACCACTAGCCACATGTGGTTATTGAGCACTCGAACTGTGGCTAGTGTGCTGAGCCACTGAATTATTAATTGCATTGTAATTAACTTAAATTCAGTAGCCCCATGTGGCTAGTGGCTACCATATTGGATAGCACAGCTCTAAAGGATTCTAGTTGCATAATTAACAAACTTTATCATATATGTAAATATATCAGTATAAAACTTTGCACATAAGAGTTCATATTCTTTTCAAACACATAGGGCAGTCATGAAATTCTCCTGGATCCCTGAGGTAAAGATACTACACAATCTGTCCCTCCTGACCACCTTCACCATCTTCTTTTCATGCCACTGTCCCTCTCATTCTGAACTTAAGCCCACTGGCCTGCACGGGCCTGCCAGCATGGACAAAGAAAGGAGTGAAGGCATTCAGTTGCTTCGGATCATCAAGGAACAGTGAGAAACTCCATGTGGTTGAACGTAAACGTTGATTCCTTTTACTGCCTGAGCTGCTAAGTCTTGAAACTGAAGCCTCTGTTGTATGCAGTTAGAGTATCCAAAGCTGGGTTCTCAGCCAGTAGATTAGGATCTGGTTGAAAGCTAGGATTCTTGATGCCTTGTCTGGTACATTTCCAAGCTGTTTTGCTCCACCATGCTCTTCCCTCTGTGTTTGGAAATTACCAGCCGGAGCGGTAGAAGCCACCTCCCTGCTCCACTTGGGCACTTTATTGTCAGCGCAGCTCATGCGCCCAAGATCCATTCCTTACCCCAGAGTTAGCTTAAGCCTGCCAGGAGTCAAAAAAACAACTCCCAGCAAAACCTGGGTCCCTGGCCTAAGGCCGACCTTGACCTAATGACCTCTCCAGGTCAAGTCCCCTTGAGCTAATAGGAAGTAAATGAGGGAATGGAGTTGGGCGCTTTAAAAATCAGACAGTGTATGAAGTAACAGTGACTTGTGGGGAGAAAGGTAGTCCCTTCTGATTTCTGCTTAAGAAGAGAGTCCAAGTTGGTGCTAGCATTTCGTTAAGCCTTCCTCATACTTCATAATCTTCCTTTATAGTAAGGACAGGCTCAGAGCCTTTGCAGGTAACAGTATCTAGTCAGAATTTTATAACATGATTTTATCATATTCTGTTTTACAGCTACCTTCAATATGTGGCAAGTGATACTGGTTTTCCATTTACAGTAGTGAAACAAAGTTTCCTATTTCAGTGTGTTTACATTTTTATCTCTTTTTTCATACCTAGTATTACGGATATTTACATTTTTAGAGTCTGTTTATTTATTTTAGAGATGGGGATCTTGCTGTCTCGCGCAGGCTGGAGTGCAGTGATATGGTCATAGCTCACTGCAGCCTTGACCTCCAGGGCTCAAGTGATCCTCTCACCCCAGCCTCCCAAGTAGCTGAGACTATAGGCACACACCACCGTGCCCAGCTAATTTTTTTTTTTTTTAAGAGACAGGGGTCTCGCTATGTTGCCTGGGGGATTACTATGTTGCCCAGGCTGGTCTTGAACTCCTGGCCTCAAGTGATCTCCCACCTTAGCTCCTCGAGTTGCTGGGATTACAGGTGTGAGCCACAATGGCTGGCTCTAAGAAGTCAATTTAGAGAAAAATATTAATTAATAGTCCAAGTAATACCTGGATCTGGCACAAATCATGTGGTGATTCATGAATGACCAAAATCTAGGAAATGCTGCCTTAGAAACAGCTTCTGTTTGACGGGTCCATATGTTTGCAAGACTGGCCACATCTTCAGCAAAACTAACCCTTCCTTGGAACAATGTCAGGGTCTGGCACTTGTCTTCATTCTCTGTTTCTCATCCCAAAGGTTCGTTTACCAAGCAAAAGTTGGGGGTCGCTGGTTCCCAGCCGTCTGCGCACACAGCAAGAAGCAAGGCAAGCAGGAAGCAGCAGATGCGGCTCTCCGTGTCTTGATTGGGGAGAATGAGAAGGCAGAACGCATGGGTTTCACAGAGGTAACCCCAGTGACAGGGGCCAGTCTCAGAAGAACTATGCTCCTCCTCTCAAGGTCCCCAGAAGCACAGCCAAAGACAGTTAAGACGTCTACTTTTGGTGCCTTTTTTTGGGGGTGGGGGGTCCTCCTAACTCCTAAGTGGAGGTGGCTCTTGCTGTCATGCGAGTTATTCCTAGGCTTTACTCTTAGCCTCGAGAGAGCATGTAACTGGGACACTAGATGTAAGAAGGAAAAGATGACTCACACGACAAGTAGAGCTTGATCTCCCTGCCCACAGTGAATATGGTGGACACAGCCTCAGCTTTGTGGTGCTGACACAGCCTCTTTTCCCCACAGCTCCCTCTCACTGGCAGCACCTTCCATGACCAGATAGCCATGCTGAGCCACCGGTGCTTCAACACTCTGACTAACAGCTTCCAGCCCTCCTTGCTCGGCCGCAAGATTCTGGCCGCCATCATTATGAAAAAAGACTCTGAGGACATGGGTGTCGTCGTCAGCTTGGGAACAGGTGAGTGAGGCTCTGAGACATGCCGCCTCCCATGGCGCCTGAAAGCGGGTCCCTCTCATCCTCCCCTGGAGTCCATGCATGTAAGTCCAAGGCAGGGAGAAGAGACTTCATTTTAGCTACAGTCAATTCAGAGTGAGGAATGAGTTCTTAGTTCCTAGAGGAGAGAATATGGGAGTCTAGGATCTGAGAAACTGAGGCTGTTTCTGCCTTGAAGCTTTCAGAACAAATAGCCTTCATCCTGTTTTCCATCGGTTTCCTTCCATTATTCTATTTCTGTTTTAAACACCTTCCTAGGGAATCGCTGTGTGAAAGGAGATTCTCTCAGCCTAAAAGGAGAAACTGTCAATGACTGCCATGCAGAAATAATCTCCCGGAGAGGCTTCATCAGGTGAGTGAGGTCAGAGCTGTGGCCCGGCTGTGGAGAGCTCCAGTTCCCTGCCCCACATGGCTCCGACACGGCCTCTGAATCCCCCTCAGACAGATGGGTCATGATGTGGCAGTGGCAGCCTTTGCTTTTCACCCGTCCATTTGAACCTGTCTGATGGAATCCATCCCCTCTGTGACCTGAGCTGCCTCCCACTGCTCGGCCTGTTTTTAAATGCTGTCCTTTTTTCTGCTAACTCTGCTGCTTCATGTTCTTTTCTAAAAACACAAAATGACCTTTTAGTCCTCAGGGCCTTGGGGATGAGGCAGCTTTCCATTTCCGTTTGAGGACCTACACAACCTTGATGCCCCTGCCAGCTTTCTCCTCTAGCTCACCTTTTCTTTAATTTATGAAGGGAGAGACTTAGAAAGGAGCAACAGCTTCCTGTAGTCCTTGAATCAGTTTGCTCTGCTCTAGAATCCCTGTAGCCGCCATAGCGAGGAGCCCTCAGCAGAAATGAAGGAGACCCAAAAGGCTAACTATGCTTTATGAAATGCTGGGGTCTCCCCGGGAGAATTTCCACCTGATAAACTGTGAAAGGTCTGCAACATTGAGACTTTTCCTTACTTGCTCATTTGGAGGTCAGATTATAGAAACAACTGCTTTTCCCAGAATTGAACCTGCCTTCCTAACCAGACTTTCTTTTTATAGGTTTCTCTACAGTGAGTTAATGAAATACAACTCCCAGACTGCGAAGGATAGTATATTTGAACCTGCTAAGGGAGGAGAAAAGCTCCAAATAAAAAAGACTGTGTCATTCCATCTGTATATCAGGTCTGTACAGTTCCTGTTGCTGCCAGGGTGGGCCCTGCCAGGCTGTTAGAATTGGGTATCCGAATGCTCTCCTGGCCTGTAAATCGAACCTGATACAATAAGCCACACTCCACTGTGGGTTTGAGGTCCATATTCAGGTGTAGATGACTCACATGTACTGCTGTCCACCTCCAGTCTCCCATGGTAGGCCTTAGAACACATCCCTTGCTTCTGTCACATCTGACTGTTTTGGAGCCCCACGAAATTGCAGATTTCCCACAGGTGAGTTTTAACAGCCACCCCTGTTTTTCAGCACTGCTCCATGTGGAGATGGCGCCCTCTTTGACAAGTCCTGCAGCGACCGTGCTATGGAAAGCACAGAGTCCCGCCACTACCCTGTCTTCGAGAATCCCAAACAAGGAAAGCTCCGCACCAAGGTGGAGAACGGTGAGTGATACATGCCCCCGCCTCCTTTCCTCAAAAGGCTCTGCAAGGTCCAGGGACCCCAAGTCTCTACAAGGCTGCTTAGGATTTTACCATTAGTCACTGGGCACAGAGGTGCTGTTTACAGGAAAGGGAAGACCTGGGTCAGGGAGCTGTGTGGTAAGATCAGGGTTCTATTTTGAATGTGTTAGTTTGGGAGATCTGGGAGATCCCCAAGTCAAATAGGAGGTGGGGGTTCCCATGTGGAACTCAGAGGAGGGAGCTTGGCTGGAAATAGAAATATGGGAGTCATCCCCCTATAGGGTCTTCGTGGCCATGAGAATGCATAGGATCACCTCAAGAAAGCGGGGAGGAAATGAAGAGTGCGGCACAACCAAGCCCTGAGGAGTTGACAGATGAGGATGCCAAGTGCCGGGGTCCCCTCCTGTCTAGCTGGCAATTGACTCTGCCTTGTCCACTGGCTCCTTCTCTCCTATCCTCTCCTGTCTCCTTACTGTCTCTTCGCATCCACTCCATTGCATTCAGGCCACGTCAGCAGTCATCATGGTGGTCCTGAAACCTTGCTAAATACCCTAAAGTATAGACACAGTTACCATGGAGCCGGTGCTCCACTCCTAGGTATATGCTGCAGAGAGATGGGAGATCTGTGTCCACACGGAAACTAATATGTGAATGTTCATGGCAGCATTACTCACAAGAGCCAAAAAAGTGGAAACAACCCAGACGTCCATCAGCTGATGGATTCATAAATAAAACATCAAATATATCCATAAATTGAATATTATTTTGGCGATAAAAAGAAGTGAAGTGCTGATACATGCTTACAATATGGATGCACTTGAAAACTTGATGCCAAATGAAAAAAGCCAGTCACAAAAGATCACATATTGTATGATTCCATTTATATGAAATGTCCAGAATAGACAAATCCATAGAGACAGAAAGTAGATGAGTGGTTGCCAGGGCCAGGAGTGGGAGAGTTGGAGAGATGAGGAGTGACTGCGCCAATGGGTAGAAGGTTTCTTTTTGGAGCGATGAAATGTTCTAAAATTGACTGTGGTGACAGTTGCAGAACTCTGTGAATATACTAAAAATGACTGAATTGTATGCTTTAAATGGGTGAACTGTATGGCATATGAACTATATCTCAGTAAAGCATTTTTTTGTTGTTTTTTTTTAAACCCGATAGTGGTTTCCCACTGCACTGCATATACAAGCAAAACCTGCTGTGATCACCCGGCCTCCTCTCATGCCACTTTCCCCATCCCTCGCATATGCTCTGTCCACACTGGCTCTCTGTCAGGCCCCTGAACAGCCAATCCGCTGGCTGCCTTGGGGCCTTTGCTTTTGTCCTGTGTGCCTGAAACACTTACTCCAGCTGTCCTCCTCCATGTCTGGGCTCCCCTGCTGCTGCTGTCCCAGGAGGTGTCCCCTGTGGTCCTCCGTCATAGCTGCCTCAGAGCCTTCAGAGCACTGTCAGCATCTGGAATTCTTCCGTATGTACTGGCTACTGGTTTAGTGTCTATTCTCTTCCCTTTCAATCTCCTCACCACCATAGATGTTTTAAGAGGACAAAGATCTTACTTGGTTTTGCTCACCGTTCTTTCCCAGCACCAAGCATAGTGCCTGGCGCATAGCAGGGGCTGTGAAATATGTGAAGAATGAATGAATGTAGCCTGTGGCCCAAGCTTAAGGAGGATAAAAACCACGCCAGGGAGTGCTTTGGTCCATTGGCGCCTGTGGGTCTGACCCAAGTCTCTCACACAGGAGAAGGCACAATCCCTGTGGAATCCAGTGACATTGTGCCTACGTGGGATGGCATTCGGCTCGGGGAGAGACTCCGTACCATGTCCTGTAGTGACAAAATCCTACGCTGGAACGTGCTGGGCCTGCAAGGGGCACTGTTGACCCACTTCCTGCAGCCCATTTATCTCAAATCTGTCACATTGGGTAAGGGGCCTGCCTTGGGATCTGGAACTGGTCTGTCCTTCTTGTGCCCAGATCCCAAACTGCATGCTTTATTGCCAGGTGTTTTGTCTCCCTTATCAAAGTAAGCATGCTTCACTCCTCAGTAATTGATTGAGTGTCCAGTCTGCTGTGGTAGGAAGATCCTGGTAGCCCCAGTCAGAAGGTGCTTCCTAACAAGGCAGCTGTTTCTCTTTCTTGACAACTATATCTTGTACCTCCAAAATCCCCACATGCTTCTGCCTCTTAACAGCATTTGGTGCAAACACAGGTATATATGTTTCTCTTTTTTGTACTCAGGTTACCTTTTCAGCCAAGGGCATCTGACCCGTGCTATTTGCTGTCGTGTGACAAGAGATGGGAGTGCATTTGAGGATGGACTACGACATCCCTTTATTGTCAACCACCCCAAGGTGCTATAACCCCCTTCTATTTTCCCTGACATTTTCCTCCTTTTCAAGCAGTCATGTAAACAGAGGGAAAATGTACACTGTGGGCAAGGGGAACATTGCCCACAGTGGTAGCCCACAAGGGAACATTGCCCACAGTGGCCCACCACCAACATTGGTTGGTCTCCCAAGAACTTAAACTTTCTCCCTTTTGGATGCCAAGGGCTTTTCTTCTCTTAGTCTAGAATTAATCTGAATCGAGGTGGAGTTAGTATGTCTAGAGTGTGCTCAGTCTTAGCCAAACAGAACCCTAAATACAGGGGAAAGATCATGACCCCACACTTCCTCTCTCCTATGAGTCTTGAGTCCCTGCTTCAGAATCTTACTCCTGAAAGGTTTCCATCTTTCTCCCGTTGCTTCTGGGATTCCTAGGTTGGCAGAGTCAGCGTATATGATTCCAAAAGGCAATCCGGGAAGACTAAGGAGACAAGCGTCAACTGGTGTCTGGCTGATGGCTATGACCTGGAGATCCTGGACGGTACCAGAGGCACTGTGGATGGGTAAGGAGACAGGAGAGCGCAGTGAGGACCAAGCCTCTGCCCTGACTTGCAAGGGTGCATCATACCTCTGCAGTCTCAGGGCTTGAGAGCCGCCTCCTCTCCCACGGTGTCTCCACTGTGAGCTCCTTATCTTACAGGTCCCAGGTGAATAATGAGTGCTTTTGTTTCTCTAGGCCACGGAATGAATTGTCCCGGGTCTCCAAAAAGAACATTTTTCTTCTATTTAAGAAGCTCTGCTCCTTCCGTTACCGCAGGGATCTACTGAGACTCTCCTATGGTGAGGCCAAGAAAGCTGCCCGTGACTACGAGACGGCCAAGAACTACTTCAAAAAAGGCCTGAAGGATATGGGCTATGGGAACTGGATTAGCAAACCCCAGGAGGAAAAGAACTTTTATCTCTGCCCAGTATAGTATGCTCCAGTGACAGATGGATTAGGGTGTGTCATACTAGGGTGTGAGAGAGGTAGGTCGTAGCATTCCTCATCACATGGTCAGGGGATTTTTTTTTCTCCTTTTTTTTTCTTTTTAAGCCATAATTGGTGATACTGAAAACTTTGGGTTCCCATTTATCCTGCTTTCTTTGGGATTGCTAGGCAAGGTCTGGCCAGGCCCCCCTTTTTTCCCCCAAGTGAAGAGGCAGAAACCTAAGAAGTTATCTTTTCTTTCTACCCAAAGCATACATAGTCACTGAGCACCTGCGGTCCATTTCCTCTTAAAAGTTTTGTTTTGATTTGTTTCCATTTCCTTTCCCTTTGTGTTTGCTACACTGACCTCTTGCGGTCTTGATTAGGTTTCAGTCAACTCTGGATCATGTCAGGGACTGATAATTTCATTTGTGGATTACGCAGACCCCTCTACTTCCCCTCTTTCCCTTCTGAGATTCTTTCCTTGTGATCAGAATGTCTCCTTTTCCCCCTCAGAGGGCAAAGAGGTGAACATAAAGGATTTGGTGAAACATTTGTAAGGGTAGGAGTTGAAAACTGCAGTTCCCAGTGCCACGGAAGTGTGATTGGAGCCTGCAGATAATGCCCAGCCATCCTCCCATCCTGCACTTTAGCCAGCTGCAGGGCGGGCAAGGCAAGGAAAGCTGCTTCCCTGGAAGTGTATCCCTTTCCCCGGCAGCTGGGAAGTCTAGAACCAGCCAGACTGGGTTAAGGGAGTTGCTCAAGCAATAGCAGAGGTTTCACCCGGCAGGATGACACAGACCACTTCCCAGGGAGCACAGGCATACCTTGGAATATTGCCAAGCTTCCAGCTGCCTCTTCTCCTAAAGCATTCCTAGGAATTTTCCCCGCCAATGCTGGGCGTACACCCTAGCCAACTGGTAGGAAAAAATCCAGGACAAATCCTAGAGGGTATAAAATCATCTCTGCTCAGATAATCATGACTTAGCAAGAATAAGGGCAAAAAATCCTGTTGGCTTACGTCACTGTTCCACCCGGTGTAATATCTCTCATGACAGTGACACCAAGGGAAGTTGACTAAGTCACATGTAAATTAGGAGTGTTTTAAAGAATGCCATAGATGTTGATTCTTAACTGCTACGGATAACCTGTAATTGAGCAGATTTAAAATTCAGGCATACTTTTCCATTTATCCAAGTGCTTTCATTTTTCCAGATGGCTTCAGAAGTAGGCTCGTGGGCAGGGCGCAGACCTGATCTTTATAGGGTTGACATAGAAAGCAGTAGTTGTGGGTGAAAGGGCAGGTTGTCTTCAAACTCTGTGAGGTAGAATCCTTTGTCTATACCTCCATGAACATTGACTCGTGTGTTCAGAGCCTTTGGCCTCTCTGTGGAGTTTGGCTCTCTGGCTCCTGTGCATTCTTTGAATAGTCACTCGTAAAAACCGTCAGTGCTTGAAACTGTTTCCTTTACTCATGTTGAAGGGACTTTGTTGGCTTTTAGAGTGTTGGTCATGACTCCAAGAGCAGAGCAGGGAAGAGCCCAAGCATAGACTTGGTGCCGTGGTGATGGCTGCAGTCCAGTTTTGTGATGCTGCTTTTACGTGTCCCTCGATAACAGTCAGCTAGACACACTCAGGAGGACTACTGAGGCTCTGCGACCTTCAGGAGCTGAGCCTGCCTCTCTCCTTTAGATGACAGACCTTCATCTGGGAACGTGCTGAGCCAGCACCCTCAGATGATTTCCCTCCAAACTGCTGACTAGGTCATCCTCTGTCTGGTAGAGATATTCACATCTTTGCTTTTATTCTATACTCTCTGTACTTTTGACCAAAAATTGACCAAAATAAGAAAATGCAAGTTCTAAAAATAGACTAAGGATGCCTTTGCAGAACACCAAAGCATCCCAAGGAACTGGTAGGGAAGTGGCGCCTGTCTCCTGGGGTGGAAGAGGCCTGCTCCCTGGCTCTGGGTCTGCTGGGGGCACAGTAAATCAGTCTTGGCACCCACATCCAGGGCAGAGAGGTCTGTGGTTCTCAGCATCAGAAGGCAGCGCAGCCCCTCTCCTCTTCAGGCTACAGGGTTGTCACCTGCTGAGTCCTCAGGTTGTTTGGCCTCTCTGGTCCATCTTGGGCATTAGGTTCTCCAGCAGAGCTCTGGCCAGCTGCCTCTTCTTTAACTGGGAACACAGGCTCTCACAAGATCAGAACCCCCACTCACCCCCAAGATCTTATCTAGCAAGCCTGTAGTATTCAGTTTCTGTTGTAGGAAGAGAGCGAGGCATCCCTGAATTCCACGCATCTGCTGGAAATGAGCCGTGTCAGATCGCACATCCCTGCGCCCCCATGCCCCTCTGAGTCACACAGGACAGAGGAGGCAGAGCTTCTGCCCACTGTTATCTTCACTTTCTTTGTCCAGTCTTTTGTTTTTAATAAGCAGTGACCCTCCCTACTCTTCTTTTTAATGATTTTTGTAGTTGATTTGTCTGAACTGTGGCTACTGTGCATTCCTTGAATAATCACTTGTAAAAATTGTCAGTGCTTGAAGCTGTTTCCTTTACTCACATTGAAGGGACTTCGTTGGTTTTTTGGAGTCTTGGTTGTGACTCCAAGAGCAGAGTGAGGAAGACCCCCAAGCATAGACTCGGGTACTGTGATGATGGCTGCAGTCCAGTTTTATGATTCTGCTTTTATGTGTCCCTTGATAACAGTGACTTAACAATATACATTCCTCATAAATAAAAAAAAACAAGAATCTGAATTCTTAGAAAGTTTTAAGTCCTGGTTTCTTGGGGGAGGTGAAAATGGGAACAAAGGGACCTGTGGCCCTGGGGTTTCTGATAACAGCACCAGTGGCATCTGACATGAACCTGTGGGGGACAGGGCTGTCCCTCAGCCTTTGGAAAGGAGCCATTTCAAAGAACTTCCCTTTGTGGGTAAATTTGCGTCTGGGTGGGGTGGGGTTCATCAGGCACCTTTTGATTACGTACCCAGCAGGGCCCACTATTGATTGATTGATTGATTTAGAGATGGAGTATCACTCTGTCTCTCAGGCTGGAGTGCAGTGGCGCGATCTCGGCTCACTGCAAGCTCCGCCTCCCGGGTTCACGCCATTCTCCTGCCTCAGCCTCCCGAGTAGCTGGGACTACAGGCGCCTGTCACCACGCCTGGCTAATTTTTTTGTATTTTTAGTAGAGACGGGGTTTCACCGTGTTAGCCAGGATGGTCTCAATCTCCTGACCTCGTGAGGTCCACCTCGGCCTCCCAAAGTGCTGGGATTACAGGCGTGAGCCACCGCTCCCAGCCAGAGCCCACTATTAAATATCTTGTCCCACGGGACTTGAGATGCAAGATTTCAAGGCCCAGAGTAGGAAAACATCCCTTGAGAGAGGATCACCTATTAGGTACATAATTCCAGCTCTCCTTCAGGGGTGTTTTCTACCTCCTCCAAACCCCACTACTACCAGCTGTTTGACTTCCAGGAATGTGCATATTTGGAGTAAAGTTGCAGCCAGGACCAGGACAGGCTTGGTTGTAGTTTTAGGAGACAGACCATTTTCTTTTTACATCATAGATGACATCCAAATTATCTCTCCATCTTGAATTTCAGAGAGAATGTACCTTTTTTCACATTGTAATTTACATCAGAATTTCTAGAAGACTCATCCTGGACCCTTTAATAATATCATAACCAGAGGATCTAAAGTACCTAACAGTGAGGCTAAGTTCCAATTAAACCTGCCTCATCCATTACACAGAAGGAACAACTGAGGCTAGAAGGGCCAGTGACATGTTGTTTGTGGGCATATTTCTTGAGGACCAGAACACCACAACACCACAGGTGTCATTCATCGTCTACTGAGCTACATTGCTGGGTAAGCTGAACGGTTGGTTTTTTGTTTTGTTTTGTTTGAGACGAAGTTTCGCTTTTGTTGCCCAAGGTGGAGGGCAATGGCACGATCTTGGCTCACTGCAACCTCTGCCTCCCGGGTTCAAGCGATTCTGCCTCAGCCTCCCGAGTAGCTGGGATTACAGGCATGCGCCGCCACCACGGCCAGCTAATGTTTTGTATACCATGTTGGCCAGCCCGGTCTCAAACTCCTGACCTCAGGTGATCCACCTGCCTCAGCCTCCCAAAGTGCTGGGATTACAGGCGTGAGCCACTGCACCTGGCCAACACTTTTAAGTGGAAAGACAGTGAAGGCTGTTGTCTCTGCCTGCTGTGATGTACCAGGAACCTTGAGTGCCTCTGTCCTCTCTGTTCTCAGACAGCTCCGGTTCCACATGGACAGAAATGTAGTGCCAGGTCTTTTAAAAAGTGGACAGTTTCCTCATAGCCTGAGGCAAGTGCCCAGCCACTTTGTGTCCAGAGGGAACAACACTGTCCTCCCACGACGCTCCCTGAGTGGGCTGGGAAGTAGGGCTGCCCTGAGGGAGCGCAAGAGGGATTTTCTTCAGCTCATTTCAGTTGCTGTCTACCTTGCATTTCATTTAGGGGGCTCACAATTTAATACTGTTTCCAGGATGTAGGCCCAGATCTGCAGGTCTGGCCTTATGCAAACTGCAGCCTTGACTTCCCAGAGCACGGGGGCTGTGAGAGGAAACCCCCGCCATCCCCGCCTCAGGAGAGAGGTCCTCACCTCCACCCAGCCCTTTACAAAGGACTCCCGGGGGCCTTTTCTGGACTCTGCCTACTCCAGGCCCAGTCATTTGGCCATTTCTTTTCCATCTGAGTGGGTTTGTAAAGCAGCAAATCACAGTGATTCGGCAGACTGTCACCACTCACTTTTTCTTTGGATTCTTGTGATGTCTTTAAGCTCTCACGAGTCCAGTTTCTCCAGCATTCTCCCTTTTTCCTGTATTCGCCAACGCTGGCCCCCACGGGCTCTCTCCCAACCCCCAAATAGAGTGACAAGACAACTTTGGAAACAACTTTCTTTACGAGAATCTTGAGTTCCTAATGAGTCTGACCTGGAGTAGGCTAGACCAGTGCAAATACTCCAGGAGTGCAGAGCGGGGAGGCCAAGGGCAGTGTGGGGAAGATGGGGGCATCGAGGGTGGCTGAGTGAGTGTCCTAATGATTCCTAGACCTACAGTCCCTTAGGAACTGCGTGGCTATCACACTGACCGCCTGGACCTGTTGGGATGAATACTAAAAGGTGGCTGTTCGCTGTCTAGTCAAGGTCGGTGAATGGGAGTCTGGCCAGCACTGGTTGGGCGGGGAGGGATGGTATGACACCTGCCTGACTCTGCCCGGAAACGGGGGGACAACTGGAACCAGGTCTACTCTGGCTTGGGGAGTGATTCAGAGAAGGCCTTGAATGCCCCTTACTTTCCTCCCAAGGAGCTCTTCTGCCTGCCTCAGCGGCTATAGCAAGAGTGTGGACTTCGGGGTTCAGGCCCAGCACTACTCACTAGCTGTCACTTGGTCTTTCTGAGCCGCATTTCTGTTATGTAGGTGGAGGCCCCTTCCCATAGGATTGTCACGCGGAATAAAGACAACGCATGCTGAGGACCTGGCGCAGAGCAGACCCTTAGTAACAGGAGCTAATACTGGAATACAAACAGCCCCAGGTCCCCACACCATCCAAAGAGCCCTCCCTGTTTCCTCTTCCGTTTCAAGACCATTGGGGGAAACGGTCTTGCCCTTCCTCTGCTGTAGCCTTCCTCAGCAGAACACACCACCTGGGGGCTGCTGTGTCTTGTTTGCTTTTAAATTTTCAATAACTTGGTACCAGCTGTTCTAGTATTTCTATCTCCCCGCCAGGAAGCTGCCTTCCTCCCACTGCAACGCCACCTGTCAAAAGCAGAGAGCCTGTGCATGCCTTCTTTTCAGACAAAAATAGTTCTCAGATCACCTGTGGCCTTGCCATCTCTGATGGAGATAGTCTCAACCTGTTTCCTCACTTCCCCTCCCAAACCCTTGCTCCAGGTTTCCATCCAGTATCTCTGCCGCCTCCAGATCTGGAGCTTCCTCCAGTCCTTGCCCAGCATTAAGCTGGGCACCCGATTCTCTGCAGATAGCCCCACCACGGGAAGGAGGCATAGGGGCTTCCCTGACATCAAGAGAAGAGGACGACACACGACCCAAGGGTGGAAGAGACTGTGGTTCCCCAAAGCTTCCCAGTGCACTTGAGGGTTCACACTCTCCCACCACATGGTAGCACCTTGCCTGGGCAGTGGAGCCTTCACCTCTGCCCTCACCTCTTCCTTATTGTGTTGGTTCCCAAAGGGCTGCGTACAGAGATGGAGGGAATGACACTGCCCAGGTAACCCTTTCATGTACACTGACCCCTTTCTTCCTTGCTGAAGACCTCGGCTAGCTCTGTCATCTTCATTTTGTAGATGCAGCACAGCCGGGTCTTAAAAGAGGTCAAACAGTAGACAACCTCTAGGCCTGTTTACTCGTGTGTTAACCGGGTCATGGAGAGGAGCTGGACAAGCTGCTCTCTGCCATCCCCTCTAGCACCATTTGGTGACTTAACTTGGACAACAGCCATGTATGGGAAATATTAAAAGCAAGTACAGCCACAGCAGCAGCTGCTGGGGCCTCGGGGTAGCCCAGGCCCTGGGAGAGCCAAGAGGGAGGGCCTCAGGCCGGCATCCTACCCTTCAGAGGGAGGCTCTTTTCCTGTTGCTGTTTGGTTCCAAGACGCCTTCCCCAGGACCATGAGTTCAAGGAGGGTTCAGGCATAATACAGGCAACTCCCAATCTGCTCTAGAAGAGGGAAAGTTTCCATAGTGCAGAGACACTCCCTGCTACCAAGAAAAGGTGTCCGTGAGCCCATCCTGACAGACGAGGAGATGCGCTGAGGCCTGTCTCCTGCAGCCACTGGCTTCCTGTCCCAGTGATATGCTTCCACAGCCAGTACAGGACTAGAGCCTGGGGTCCCTGAGCACACACCTGTGTCAGGAGGTGCTGACCCAGAAGGGAGGCAGGGCCAGGGCAAGGGTTCAGCCCAGGAATGGAATGAAACTGCTGAGGGGGCTGCAGAGAGAAGCCTGCCCACCCGCTAGACTCCCTCTGGTGTTGCTGTAATGTTCCTCCCAGCTCCCCCAACTCTTCCTGATAAGGGAGACTTGGTTTCCTCAGGGAAGAGGGGGGAAGAGTGGGCCTGGGAGGGAGGCTGGCATGACAGTCAGGGGACCCCATTCTCACCAGCTCCAGTTGCCTGTCAGACTCAACATTCATGAAGCATCTACTCTGTGCCAGGTACAGCACTAGACTTTTTCACAAGCACTGCCTTATCCTCACAGCAACCTCAGGAAGAGGGCATTGCCACCTACGTTTTATAGGCAAGGAAGCTGAGCTCTAGCAAGATGAAGGGACTTGCTCAAGCTGGCTCACATGAGTTACTAGCAGGGCCAGGACTTGAATCCAGACCCGGGGGTCCCTGTCCCATGCTCTTATGCCTGTGCTGTGTCTCCTCCCTCTGCCCTGCTTAGAGAAGCAGGAGTCCCAGCTGGGCTCGAGGGACAAAATGGCTTGTGTCAGGTCAGGTCCCTCAGGTGCACTTGGCAGGCTGACCCGTCTGTAACCCACCATCTGCTGGCCCAGCGTTGAGCCCAGGCTGGGACCACAAGCAAGCAGGAGATCCCTTAAAAGGTCTGTTCTCTGGGCTACCCAGCCAGGTGGCCTCCAGCTGGCCTCTGGAAGCAGAGTCAGGGTACAGCTTCCAGGGACACATGGGGCAGGAAGCCGAGGCTATGCTTTCTGAGGTGTCGCTGGCAGCAGCAGCCCTGTCCTTCCCAAGTTCTGCTTCAAAGCTGCTCAGGTTTGGTTGGGAAGGGGAAGAGGAAGAGTGACAGCCAGAAGGATGGAGCCATGAGCAGAACAGACTGGAGCAGCACGGATGTAGCAGGGTTCCAGCTGTTCACCTCAGCTCTGCTGTGGACAAAGAGGCTGGGTTGGCTTAAAGCTAACATCCTTAGTTCACTTCCTTAGAGTAACCAGTCAGTTCAAAGTGGGGAAAAAACAGGGCACTCGACAGATGGATCTCAGGGCAGGGAGGAAGAGTCAGACCCACCTGTGCTTGTCTCACCGTGTGGGTCAGTTTCTTCATCTGCAACATGGCTTATGTTGGAATCCATGGCTGTACAAAGTTCTTCCAGTTCCAAAAGCCCATGAACTTGGACTTCTCACAGATTTCAAGTATTTGGACCTGAGACTCCAAGCAGGTCACCCAAAGATTCAGAACTCAGAAGCTCCCCTAATACTCAGCCTTGCCCCCCACACCTTGAGCCTGAGAAAGGAAGGAAGAAGAGGGAAGTCCAGAGGGTGCAGAATTCTTCAGTGGGGAAAGAGGATCTGGAGCAGGTCTCTGGATCCCTTAGAAGCAAGGGGCTGTGGGACTGAGCTGGAAGCCTCCCCCAGGGGTCTGTGACCATGGAGCCAGGCTAAACCCTACTTGGCAGGAATCGCTGACCACTGTGGGGCCCACCCAGTCCAGCTGCTGTCCACTCAAGCAGCGGCAGGTGTCAGGTCACACCCAGGCCCCTCTCTTCACCTCCCTTCAGAGCTACCATTGTGTCAGGCCAGCCCGGTGCGGTCTGAGCTCCTGCCCTTCCACCCCGTGTCCTATACCCCTCTTCTCCCATGACTTGGAGGCAGCAGACAATCCTGTCCCCTTCCTGGCCCCTTGCCCATCACTCCTCAAGGTGGATGGCTCTGCCATCTCTGTCTTCCACTTAGCAGCCTTGCTCCCCTCCTCAACACTATTGCCTGGGCTGGTACAAGAGATGGAGAGCAGCCAAAACAAAGCAGCTGGTCCAGCCTCCAGGTTGGAGCTGCTGTGTGTGGATGGAGGCGTGGGGGAGGAGGGACTCCAGATGAAGCAAAAGGATGGGTCTGTGGGGGCAGCACCCCTCTTCTGGTAGCTCACTCGTCCATCCTCCACCCAACACTACTGTGCAGCAGAGGGTGGCAGGGTGAAAGAGCATGGAGATGAGGAAGGGCCTCACTTGGAGCTGGGGGCTGAGTGGTCTGAGTGGAGGAAGGTGGTGGTGGTGTAGTTCTGGAAGAGAGGCTGCAGGAACATGCCGATGGTGCCAAAGACACAGACAAAGACAAAGATCCAGAGGAAGAGGCGGTCGATCACCATGGCGACGTACTTCCAGTCCTCACTCACCTGGATAGAGGAGACGGAGGGGGCCCAGGTCACATGATGCAGGATGGGAGACAAACGAGTATAAGCGGGTCCCACCACACAGACACACACCCCACTCCTCTCCTGCAGTGATCCCAGAATGATCTTGTTAAAGCATGGCTCTGATCTTAGTAAAAGCCTCCAGTGGCCCCACTGCCTTCAGGGCCCATCCAAACTCCCCAGTCTGGAATCAAGACCACCCATGACAAATATGAGCCTATCTCCTCCTTCTCCCACCCCATAACATAGCCCTACCAAACCCTAGTGTGTCCTCCCAGATCTCTGTGTCTTTGGGTTTCCTTTGTGTCTGGAAATCCTGAGCTCCCTTTCTCTACCTGGTGCACTCCTACATATCCTTCAAAGCCCAAATCAAACATCACCTTCTCTGAAGGCTGCCTTGATCCCCAGATCAGCATGAACTGCTGTCTGCTCTGGGTTCCCTCTGCACTGTGTACACGTCTCCATCACAGTATATTTACTGTACTGTATTGTTTCAATTTGCATGCCTGTCCCCCTACTAAGCTACAAGTTCCTAAACAAGGACCCTGATTCATCTTTGTCATCTCAACATCTGGAACACAGAGTGTTGAGTAAATGGCTGATGCTTTAGTGAGTAAGTGGCTGCCTCAGCCGGCCTGGCTCCTTTTATGATCACACACTGAGCCCCATCCAACCACACTACGTCCCCAGAGGGTGAGACCAGGTCCCAGATGTGAACAAATCGGTCAAAAAGATAATGCTGTCTGTGGGTTTGAGAGCCAGTCACAAGGCTTGCACAAACGGCCAGCATCTCCTCAGAGCTCCTCTACTCCAGCCTGAGTCTGGGCCTTTGTGCACGTGTTTATCTGGAGCCAGGCCAGCTCAGGGGGTGGGGAGACAGCCACTGAGCATCTTTATTTAGTCAGCAGCTGAAGAACTCACTCGCGTGGCAACTGTGCCTGTTATATACCTGGCACCATGCTACACACTGGGGATGCAAATGAGCAACAGAAACGCAGCCAGTGGTTTACAGTCTACTGAGGGAGGTGGAGCAAAAATAAGCACAAATTTAAAAATTCCACACTGGCAAACAAAGGATTGAGATAAAAGGAGGAGATATCATTTAGAATGTGGTCTGGGAATGCCTTTTTGAGGAGGTGAGATTTAAGCTGAGGTCTGATGAGTGAGAGAGAACCAGCTGCATGAGGAAAAAGTTAAAGAAACAATCAGACAAACCCACACGGAGGGACATTCGGCCGGCCTGGTCCCTTTAAAAACGTTTATGCCATGAAAGACAAAGCTGAGGAATTGTTCCAGATTGCAGGAAACTAGAGACATGACAACTAAATGTAATTTGAGACCCTGGATTAGGATGAGGGTGGGGGGTGATGCTACAAAGGACATCACTGGGACAATTGGGAAAATTTAAATGTTGAATTTATATGAGATACAGATATCAATGCTAAATTTCCAGCAGTCGATCACTGAACCTGGGTTATGCAAGAGAGTGTCCCTGTTCTTAGGAGAGACACACTGAATTATTTGGGATAAAGGGTCACAGTGTCTACAATTTACTCTCAAATAGTAGAGTGAAAGTTAATAATTGTAATAATTTTTTTTTTTAAAGAAAAAAACAGGGCATCCCAGGCAGAGGGACCCATGTGTGCAAAGGTCCTGAGGCCACGAAAGAGCTTGACTTGCTTAAGACAAGATAAGCCAGGCTGGGCGCAGTGGCTCATGCCTGTAATCCCAGCACTTTGGGAGACTGAGGCGGGTGGATCACCTGAGGTCAAGGGTTTGAGACCATTCTGGCCAACATGGTAAAACCCCGTCTCTACTAAAAATACAAAAAATTAGCTGGGTGTGGTGGCGGGAACCTATAATCCCAGCTACTCGGGAGGCTGAGGCAGGAGAATCGCTTGAACCCCGGAGGCGGAGATTGCAGTGAGCCGAGGTCGCACCACTGCACTCCAGCCTGGGCAATAAAAGCGAAACACATATCAAAAAAATAAATAAAAGATAAGCCAGTGACCAGTGACCTGGGCAAGGAGGGAAAGGCATGAGCCGAGAGGGAGACATCTATTTGGATGCAGGAGCACAGGAGCTGAATCAGGGAGACTATTAGGAGACTCTTCTGCCCTAGGCCAGGCAAGAGCTGATGATGTCCTAGAACCAGGGTGTTAGCATGGAGATGCTGAAAAACGGATGAAGCTGAGAATGACTTTGGGGTTGTGACAGGACAAGACCTCTGATGAATTGGACAGAGAGGGAGGTGAGAAAGGACAGGATCAAGGATCCCTCTGGGTTTTCAGTCTGAGCCATTGAGTGAATGGTGATGCTGTGTACTAAAAACTGGTGGAGGAGCAAGTTGGTGGTTAGGATGTAGACCAAATACTCAGTTTTGAGCATGTTGAGTTTGAGGTGCCTGTGAAGCATCCAAGTAGGTCACCACATCCTCAGCACCTAGCTCGGTAAATGCACAATACATGCGTGACTGCAGCAGGAGAGGTGGAGGCGGTAACCACAGCCTGCTGAGTCCCTGAATCCCAGCATCTCCCACTTGGCCTCAGCTGGCTCTAAGGTTCCCACCCCATCTCCTCTAGTGTATGCTCCCTGGTCCAAGCTTCAGCTCCAACCCATCTCCTGCTGTCCAGGGAAACAGATCTCTGAGGCCCACACCGCAATGCCCTTCTTCATCCCCCAGCCAGAATGGCAGCTGTCCTAGAGGAAACCTGGCCAGTCACCATGGCAACAGCTGAGCCTCAGCCTGGAACCAGCCAGGTAGCCAGAGACTGACCACAGGGTGGGGCCGGCCCCTACCCAAAGTGCGGGGTCGGGGGGATGTCAGCCTATCATATCTCCCCCCAACTCTTGGCTCAGTCTCAAAGAAGCTCTCAGGGAACCCTGTAGAAGAAGCCAAAAGCCGGGTGTGCAGAAAGCCTGAGGAAGGGACCAAGGAGCCCTCCCCTTCACCCACCCCCATCTCCATAAATATTTCAGGAGGCCATCCCCTGGGACTCAGAAGAGCACGGATATTGATTTAGGACTCCATGCTCTCCACCACAAGCAGGCTCCTGGAATCTCTAACCCCGCCACCAACGCCACCCCTCCCCCAATACACACCACTCCTACTGTCCTCAATTTTGCCCCCTCCTGCCTGTGCGGTGCACAAAAGACTCATCACTTGTGCTAAGAGCTGCAGGTTAACAACTTGGATGTGGGCATGCAAGCAGCGGGGGGTGGGGGGGGACTCTCGGGGTCACGGCCACAGGCTGGCTGCCAACCCTAAAGGGCCTCCTCGTGTTTCAGGCCTCCCTGCCCATATAACGATGCCCCAGCTCAGGCATTTTGCCCTGGGTGCTAGCCCTCAGGAAGCAGCAAGGTCATCTTCCACCGACTCCAATTTAGGCCGCACAATCTCCCGGAAGCCAACCCAGAAGGGCCCTAGCCAGCACCCAGGCCCGCAACACAGGCCTGACTCACATTTTCCTCCCCTACACTCCTACTAGCTCTGCATGTCTATAGAACGCCGCTGCTTTCCAGATACCCGGGCCCTGGCAGACCCCATTTCTCACGCCCGGGGTCCCAGCTTGCGGCACTCACGCTCTGGTCATCGTCCTCGCTCCGCATGTGGTCTGCGATGAAGCGCACGCCGTCCACCGCCTCCCGGAGGCCACAGCCACACGGCTCCCCTGAGCGCCCGGGGCCCGCCACCGGTGCAGGCTCAGCCCCGAAGGCCCCGGCCAACCCCTGCACCGACGCGCGGTTGACGAAGCACGTGCAGGAGTCGGCCCCTGGGGCTTCGCGGAAGAAGAGGGCTCCAGCGCCCTCGCGCTCACGCTGGCGTCGCCGCAGGCGCAGGCGCTGACGGGCGCAATGATGGCGTGGCTGCTGCATGAAGAGCAGCGCGGGCAGCTTCTCCAGGAAGACGACCTTCACCCAGGGCGCCATGGTGTGCGTGGTGGGCGAGCGGTGGTGCACGTTGAGCACGCACACGCTGGTGACGATGGAGAAGGTGACAAGCACCATGGTGAACATGAGGTACTTGCCGACGAGCGGCACGTCGAGGGAGGTGGGAGGCACGATCTTGGAGATGAGCAGCAGGAAGACCGTGAGCGCCAGCAGCACTGAGATGCACAACGTCATCTTCTCGCCACAGTCGGATGGCAGGTAGAAGACAAGGATGGCTAGCGAGGTGATGAGCACACAGGGGATGATGAGGTTGATGGTGTAGAAGAGCGGCTTGCGGCGAATGATGAAGTCATACGTGATGTCCACGTACGTAGAGTCGTCGGGGTTCTCGTTGCGCCGGCCCGGCAGCGCCACGATGTCCCACTCACCACTAGGTGTGAAGTCGTCCAGGCTGGCCACCTCACTCTTCAGCACCAAGTCGATCTCTGTGCGGTCGTAGGTCCACGAACGGAACTTCATGGTGCAGTTCTGCTGGTCAAATGGGAAGTGCTTTACTTCAATCTTGCATGCGCTCTTGTAGATGGCAGGCGGCAGCCAGAAGATGCTGCCATCATAGGAGACCACGGCATTGGAATAGAAGGAAACCTCGTACATGCCGTCAGCACTGCCAAAGGATGGGCACAGTCAGCCCTGGCCTAAGCGTTCCTTCCTCCTTACCCATCAACCCAGCCCCTAATGGGAGGAGAGCAAAACCAGAGGGAGACATGGGGAGGGGACACCCAGATCTGAGAGTAACCATCCAGGAGTATAGAGAGGTGGAATTGAGCAAGAAGGGGATATGGGGAGGGGGGGGAAGGTTAGTGACCAGAAGAAGTGTCCTGGTCAGAAGGCCTGTGTGACACCTTGCAGGTAGAAGGGGGTGGTGGGTGGAGGAAGGGGACACATCTGCTACTTGTCACACATTGTATAAGCTGGTTGATCCTCATGAGGGTGGAGAAGTCAGGGGAGCCAGGAGGCCAGAGTGAGGAGCCCCAAGCAATGGAAGGGGACAGGGCATGGTCCCATCAGTTGAGGAAGGTGGCTTTGTACCTTAGAGATAAGATGGATTATTGCAGGAGACAGGATAGAACCTGGAGGAGAAACTGGGAACTTAAAGTTCTTTGATCCTTCCCAGGCTTCCAGGAAAGCCTGTTCCTGAATCAGTTGAGGCGCTGGGGGCTGTCAATACTTTTTTGTATCCCCACCACATCATCAAATACATACTGGGAGTCCTAACCGGCTGGGAGTGGGCTGGTCATTGCCCAGGTCACCTTGGCTGTCCACACTGTACCTCACTGGTCTGGGTCTGTCTGTCTAGGTAGTGACTACATATCTATTATAAGTCCCTCCCCTCCCATAGCATAAGTAATTTCTCTTATTTTCCCCAGAACCCCTTCCCTCCCTGAGCCCTCCAATGGTCTCCCCCAACCTTCCCATTGCACCTACTTGTTGTACAGGACCACATCTGGGAGCCAGATGTGTTTGGAAGGGAGCCGAACTTTCTTCATATTGTCAAACTCTTCAGGCTTCCAGGTGAGGCGATAATCTTCCCACTCCTGGGAAATGAGAGAGGGAGGCAGTACCAACTTGTGACCTGGGCGGGGCTCAAGGTTAAGGAAACGAACTAGAGGGGGCCCATATGGCTTGAGGGACCTTTTAAAAGCCAGCCTCTTCCCCACAGTGACTTCTCTGCCCATCAGGTATGGCTCATGTGGTACTTTCTCATTTAATTTGCACAGCTAGGCCAAGGTACAGTATTAGAATCTACATTTACAAATGAGAAAATGAATCTTGGAGAGTTTAATATGTTTAAAGTCACAAGGCTGGTGAGTGCCAAGATTCAAATCCAATTGTTTAGGACTCCAAACTCTATACTTTTCTGCCTGTTTTGAGAGATTAAGAAAGAAAAAAGCACATGGGGAAAAAGGAAGAGAGAGAAGGCCAGGGGTGTGGGTGGAAGAGAGCACTTACGCTTACCTGGGTCAGCCAGACATTGGTGGTCATGATCTGCTCCCGCTCATGCTGCAGGGAGGAAGAGAGGCTGCCGAGAAGGCCCCTAAGCCTGTGGGGTCACTGCCACCACCCAGGGTCCCTCTCACACCTCCCCAAGCCTTGGAAACACGAGGGGAGGAAGCACACAAGCATTAACACATTTTGGCGGGGCTGATTTCAGTAGCTGGGCAGAGAGCCTGGGACCCCTACTCACCACACTGATGAGCTGGGCCAGTGACACCATAAGCTGTACTGTCACCAGCTCAGAGCCATTGGTGGCTGGGCGGATAAGCTTGTTGTAGCGGGAAGGATCCAGGAGATGCTCCACCAGCCGCTCCTCTGTGTCCGTACCCCACACCCCTGGGCAGGGGAAAGGCAGGACGAAAGTAAGCAGGCAAGGAGAGCCCACCCAGCATCCCACCCTCCCCAGGCAAATGGGAAAATCCAGGCCCAACCAGTATCTCCCTACATCCCAAAGTATACTGCAAAATGCTTAGATTAACCCCAGGGAGGCCCCAGATTAATGTCTTCATAGAAAAGCCCCTCTCTGAGACCACTGACCAAAGAGTCTACACAGCTCCACAGAGATGACTTGAGACTAAGAACCCACTCTGCAAGGATTCATGGAGACCTGCTCTTCCCCCAAAGTCTCAGAGGGCAGTTTGAGATTTCTGCTTCCATGGCTTCCCCAGCAAATACCTATGACTCAAGGGAGGTTTTGCAGGGCGGTGAAGGTGAACAGTTATTTGTCCCAGTTATTTGTGTCCCACCACACACATCCTTTCTCCTGCCGATTGAGGAGGAGAAAGTGTATGTGTGGTGGGACACAAATAACTGTTCCCGTTCACCATTTACATGTGCAAATGACATTATGTGCCTCACGTAATGACACGTGACTGTGGTCACGACGCCATCCTCCCCTCTCCCTAAAGGCACTGGGTTGGAGTGGAATAGCTGGGCTGCCTAAGCTGTGGGTCAGGCATATATCTAGCCCCAAGTTTCACACACACAGCAGCCCACCCCTAGAGGTGGCCTGTAGGTGTGGAAAGCTCATTCAGTTGTGCATTCCCTTTGTACCTGCCCCTCCCCGGCACACTGCA
Organism: Pan troglodytes; assembly: GCF_028858775.2. Lineage (NCBI taxonomy): Eukaryota > Metazoa > Chordata > Mammalia > Primates > Hominidae > Pan > Pan troglodytes. The sequence continues at coordinate 94,620,501 of NC_072398.2, forward strand.
TCCCCCTCTGCAACTCTGCACGAACACACCCCTCCCCATCCCCTCAGAGAGTTCCTTCCTAGTCCTCAGCCTGGCAGAGCTTCTTCCCTTCCAAGCCTCCTGTCCCACCCTACAGGAGGGTTGAAAAGTCCGTTCCGTTTTCTCCCCTTCTCTGCCCCTGAGGGGTGACGAGAATCTGGAGCCCAATGTGGGGGATGGGAAACAATGGGGAGCCCAGGGAGGGGTGCTGGTCCAGGTACCTTTCTTGAGATAATGTTTCACAAAAAGTCAGATGGCATCTTAGCGCCCTCAGAGCTGGCCTCCTGCCACCCCAGGACGCCTGGGGAGATCCCCTGCCTCCTTGCTCTCTGTGCCTACCCCTACCACCGCTGGCCAGGTTTCCATCTCTTTCTTGCTTCACTTACTCCTTCGAGTATGTCTCCTTCCCAGTCCAGCCTCCCAGGTGCTCTCTGCAGTCCCGGGGGGCTCTCCCCTAACCCCCAGCAGACTCCCCCACCTCTAGGGAATCCCTTCTTCCACCTTCCGGCCTAGCAGGGGTGAGTCAGAGGGCGGCGAGTCTTGGGCCGTTGGCTGGGGTAGGAGAACCTGGCCAGTGCCCGTCTTTCCCTTACCTGAGCACAGCCGGAGGAGGCCGAAGCCAAGGAGCAGCGCCACGGGGCCGCAGCGCCGGGCCATGCCGCGGGCATAGCTCGCTGCCTCGCCTACACCGGCTGGAGCGCGCCGCCGGAGGGAGGGCCGCTGGTGGGGTGCTGTCCGTGGTGCTGAAGCCGCGCCCGCCTGGAGCTGGGTCCAGGTGGTGCCGGCCGCCGCGGTGGTTCCTGGGCCTCAGGGAGCCGGCTGCGAGGAGAAACCAGCTTCTTGCCTATCCTGGTATGAGCAGGCGGAGGCTTTTCAGGCTGCTCTTCCAGGGAATACAATTGGGACGGTGAGGGGGAGGAGTCTGCGCCCCGGAGGCGGAAACGCTGGGTCCCAGAAAAAAAAGGGGGGTCCCGGCTGGGATAGTCTTCGATTGGTTCTGCCGTGGTAGGGTGTGCGTGAGGTGGAAGAAGGGCTATTCCTCCACGGCACGGTGGAGGAGTTCTGAAGTCCTAAAGTTGGGGCAGGACCTGCAGCATGGTCGGAGAAGGGGCAAGAGGCCCGGCGGGAAGAAGCAGCAAGAGTAAGACAAGTAGGTCAGGGCCTGCTTAGTACTGAGGGCCAGAGGGCCAGAACGAGGGTCGGGAGACAGGAGGAGTGTCCGGGGTTTTCGCCCTCCTTTTTTCTCTTACCAAACCCAAATGGTCCTGCTCCCCAGGTAGGCTGAGGATACAGCAGAGAAAATGTGTTTAGCCCCTTAAAGAGATAGGGGGCTGTGGGTTTGCTATTTTTAAGAAAGCAAACGGCTTTGGAGTCTAAAAGGCTAAGCTTCCTGCCCTCCCACTGAGGGTCTACCTGAGGAGGTCTAGACTTGCCTGCAAAGAAGGTAGACTTGAGGGTAATAGTGGAAAGACAAGTAGCCCCTATTCATCGGCCTTCCTCACCCCCTTCTCTTGACTCCAGCTGTTGGCTTCTGTGTGACTAGGGAGATCAGAGACCACTCACAGAGGCCTGATCAAGAGAGAAGCTAACACAAAGGAGACCAAAGATGAGAACCCTGAACTCTTAGCCCCTTTTTTTCCTTCAGTGGGTTCGTTGTCACTTTCAACCAAAAGATTCCTGACTAAAGCAGACTTAGCATACAGCAAGGCTCTGTCCTGTTTTGTCCCTGCTTACTTCAACCTCATCTGGGTCACACCACCCCCAGCTCCACATTCCAACTATTGGCAAGGTCTTCAGGATCCTTGAACATCTTATCCGTCCCATCATCCCCCACACTTCAGGGACTTAAATGCATGGTTCTCTTGGGCTCTTTTATAACCCAGGTTCCCCTCATCACCTTCTACTTAACTTTGAGCATTTGGCAGGAATGTCAATTCCTTAAGGAAGCTGCGCCTGACCAAGAACTAGATCAGATACCTTGTTATATGTTTCCAGAGCATGTCCAATGAATAAATGAATCCACCTGAGGCAGTGGCTGCCTCTCTAGATTATGAATCAACACAGTGCCTGGCATATTATTATAAGGGCTCAACAGGTAAGGAAAAGGGCTAGTACTGGACTGACACTTTTTAATGTGTAGGGAAAATTTCTCTCTAAAAGCTCAGCTAGGGACCAGGAGAGGTGACTTAAGCCCGTAATCTCAGCACTTTCAAAGGCTGAGGCAGAAGGATCACTTGAGCCCAGGCGTTTGAAACCAGCCTGGGCAACATAATGAGATCACGTGTGTACAAAAAGTTTAAAAATTAGTCGGGCATGATGGTGTGTGCCTATAGTCCCAGCTACTCGAGAGGCTGAGGTGGGAGGATCACTTAAGCCAGGGAGGTCGGGGCTGCAGTTTGGGGCATGATGGTGCAACTGCACTCCAGCCTGGGCAATGAAGCAAGACCCCATTTCAAAAACTAAACAAATAAATAAATAAAAGCCCAGCTAAAAGCAACTTATTGACCATGTCCCCAGGTCGTGGAATTAAGGGAAGAAGCAGAAAAGTTCTAGAAGAGGACTGGAGAAGTAGAAGGACTACAGACCCCATGATGCACATGGAAATGGACGTAAATCTGCACCACTTGTTCCGGGGCATGCGCATGTGTAAGCGCACAATAATCTCTTAAGAATTAAAGAAACCTTGTAACAAAGAAAAGGAGTGAAGAAAAGCCTTAAGGAAAAGAGAAGGAATGTGTGTAGTCCCTCTACTTAAGGAAAAGATAGAGGGTGGGAAGATCTTCCTTCAACAATTTAGATCAACATTTGTTAGGTATATGTGGTTTGCCAGGAAACTGCATGTGTGTTGTGGACCATATGTGTTGAAGATGCAGTGATCAAAAAGACTTAGTCCCAGCTATTAAGGAGATCACAGTTTGGCAGCAAATTATTATAGAATGTGATGGCTGTTCTAACAGACATATAAAGGAAGTGCTATGGATGGAAGCACAGAGGAAGAAGAGGTTAATAGTGTCTAAGAACCTAGAAGGGATGAAGATGAAAATTGAGATTTGAAAGGTGAGAAAGTCATTAAGACAAGGATGACTTAAAGGTATTCCAAACTCCTAAGAAATACAGGGAGTTTTGGTGGATGCAGAATGATTGAGGAAGGCTGTGAAAGTCTTCTCTTAACAAAAATCTCTTTCTGTAATGGTTGCTTGTTTATGGGATGAGAAACTAGGGGGTCATTTGCTTGCTTAAAGCCTCTGGCTTCTCCTGATGCAACTTCCAGGCCAGTCTACCTTCTCTTCTCAAATCCCCCAGCTTTTGCTTCAAGTTTACTTCCAGCCTGGCAAGGAGTGAGTCTTCTGAGCACAACCACCCAGTGTCCAAGCAGGGCGGGAACACCTCCTTCCTCATCTCTCCCACACATACTCCTTCCATACCCACCAAGAAGAAAGGCAGCCAGGAAGAGTGGACAGGTCCAGAACCACAGAGGGTGATGAACAGATGCAGAAGTATCAATACTGAGGCTAAAGAGTAATTGGGCAAAGTTTTGGTGAGACACTCCCATTGCCTCTGATGATAAGGAATGTTTTCTCTTGAAAGGCTTAAAATTGGTGGAAAGCGGTGGCTCACGTCCGTAATCCAAGCACTTTGGGAGGCTGGGGCAGGTGGATGGACTGAGCTCAAGAGTTCAAGATCAGCCTGGGCAACATGGTGAAACCCTGTTTCTACAAAAAATTTAAAAATATTAGCCAGGTGTGGGGGCACGTGCTCCCAGCCTGGGCAACACCTCCCAGCTACTTGGGAGGCTGAGGAGGGAGGATATCGTGAGCCGTGGAGGTGGTTGCAGTGAGCCGAGACTGTGTCACTGAACTCCAGCCTGGGCAACAGAGCCAGACCCTGTCTCAAAAAAAAAAAAAAAAAAAGGTGGGGGGGAAAGGCTTAAAATCAATGTTATTGTCCTTTATTTAAGGCGTTTTAGGCTGAGTGTGGTGGCTCGCACCTGTAATCCTGGCACTTAGGGAGGCCAAGGCAGATCACCTGAGATCAGGAATTCAAGACCAGCCTGGCCAACATGGTGAAACCCGGTCTCTACTGAAAAATACAAAAATTAGCCTGGTGTGGTGGCGCATGCCTGTAATCCCAGCTACTCAGGAGACTGAGGCAGGAAGAATTGCTTGAACCTGGGAGGCAGAGGTTGCAGTGAGCCGAGATTGCACCACTGCACTCCCAGCCTGGGCAACAGAATGAGACGCCATCTCAAAAAAAAAAAAAAAAAGATGTTTTAAATTTTAAAATTTTTATTACAAAAGTAATACATGTATTCGTCATGAATACCAATTGGAAAACAAGTCAGCAAAACATAGTAAGTACAAAATGGATTCATACTCCTACCTCCCAGGAAAAAAATCAGTGTTAGCAATAATATATTTCACACACACACACACCCCTCCAAATTTATCTATATATACTCAGATATAACATTCATACAGCAAAGTATATACAAGTGTATAGCTAGATTTTCACAACATAAACACAGCCATATAGCCGCCATTTAGATTTTTTTTTTTTAAAGAAACACACATAACTAATATCCAGAAGTCCCCATGATGACCCTTCCAGCAGTTACTCTCTCTTCTTCAAAAGTAACACCTTGGGGCCAGGCGTGATGGCTCACACCTGTAATCCCAGCACTTTGGGAGGCTGAGGCGGGTGGATCACAAGGTCAGGAGATCGAGACCATCCTAACACAATGAAACCCCGTCTCTACTAAAAATACAAAAAAAAATTAGCCGGGCATCGTGGCAGGCACCTGTAGTTCCAGCTACTCGGGAGGCTGAGGCAGGAGAATGGCATGAACCCGGGAGGTGGAGCTTGCAGTGAGCCGAGATCGCACCACTGCACACTCTAGCCTGGGCGACAGAGCAAGACTCCATCTCAAAAAAAAAAACACCTTGGGAGGAGGGAGGAATGGGGGATGGTGACTACTTACCTGGAACTAGACAGTAGTAATGGTTATACAACTTGTGAATGCACTGAATGCCACTGAGTCATACACTTTAAATTAGTTAAAGTGGCAGATTTTATGTGTAATTTTACCACAATTTTTAAAAAATGACTGAAGGTAAAATAAATAACTACTGTCCTGTCTTCTAATAGCATAGATCGACTTTGCCTGTGGAACTTTTTATAAATGGAAAAATGGAATCATCATCTTCCGTGTGTGTCTGGTTTTTTTGTTTGTTTGTTTGTTTGTTTTGAGATGAGAGTTTTGCTCTTGTTGCCCAGGCTGGAGTGCAATGGCATGATCTTGGTTCACTGCAACCTCCGCCTCCCGGGTTCAAGCAATTCTCCTGCCTCAGCCTCCTGAGTAGCTGGGATTACAGGCATGTGCCACCACACCCGGCTAATTTTTTTGCATTTTTAGTAGAGATGGGGTTTCACCATGTTGGTCAGGCTGGTCTTGAACTCCTGACCTCAGGTGATCCACCTGCCTCGGCCTTCCAAAGTGCTGGGATTACATGTGTGAGCTACCGTGCCTGGCCTGTGTCTGTTTTTTTAAAAAACATGTTAGTGAGAATCGTGAACACTGCTGAATATAGTTGTAGTTCATTCATCTTCATTGCTGTGGACTATTCCATTGTATGAATACACTATCATTTATCCATTTCACTATTGATGGATATTTTGGTTGTTTCCTATTTGGACTATTAAAAAATAATACTGCTGTGAACACTCTTGTTCATACTTTTGGTATACAAATACAGTCATGTACCATGTAATGACTTCTCAGTCAACAACAGATTGCAATATACAAAGGTGGCCCCCATAAAATTATAACACTGTATTTTTGCTGTACCTTTCCTGTGTTTAGATAGATACATGAATACATATTATTGTGTTTCAACTGCCTACAGTAATTGCAGGAATTCTAGTGAGCACGGGGAATGCAGCGACTGTATTCAGTACAGTATAACATGCAGTACAGGTTTGTAGCCTAGGAGCCATAGTCTAGACCCTATAGGCTATGTGTGTAGTAGGCTACACCATCTAGGTTTGTGTAAGTACACTATGATGTTCACACAACAGAAAAACCACTGAGACACATTTCTCAGAATGTATCACACCATTAACTGACACATGACTGTATATGCATTTCTGTTGGGTACATAACTAAATCGCATATTTTTTTTTAATGGAGCACACTGTAACATAGCTTTGTAACCACCTTTCTTTTTTAAATCTTCAGCTCATTTCAGTCTAATCTTTTTTCATTTACTATTTCTCAAACAACTCTCCATACCAATAAGTATTTTTGATAACTATTTTTCACAGCTACAGTTTTCCCTTTTAGGCAAATTTGTGCACGTACCTTTTCTTTCCAAGTGTAATTGCTGGGTTAAAGTTTTAATGTGTTTTGAATATTAATTGCTAAACTGACTTTCAGAAGCATTGATACTACCAGGCTATCAGGGTTACCCTGGGATCTCAGGCGATAGCCCCAACGACCAACACCTCTACAACTCTTGCCTATGCTGAGCTCCCTCCTTGTCTCTTTCCCTTCCTTTTATTTGAGTCAGAGTCTCACTGTCACCCAGGCTGGACTGCAGTGGCACCATCTTGGCTCGCTGCAACTTCCGCCTCCTGGGTTCAAGCATTTTTCGAGCCTCAGGCTCCTGAGTAGCTGAGACTATAGGCGCCTGCCACCACGCCCGGCTAATTTTTGTATTTTTAGTAGATACAGGGTTTCACCATGTTGGCCAGGCTGGTCTCAAACTCCTGACCTCATGTTACCTGCCTGCCTTGGCCGCCTCCCACAGTGCTGGGATTACAGGCGTGAGCCACTGCACCAGCCCCCTTCTTAAGTCATTCTTTCTTTGTTTTAGACCTTTCTTCCCAACCTCCTTCTACTTTAGGGCCCAGTTCTTTCAGAATGTTCTCCCATTCCACCTAAGAAACTCTTACTTTCACATTTTTTTTTGGAGTTAATCCTATTAATAATATCACCCTTCAAGGCCCTTCCCCTTCTTGATCCCTATTATTGTGTTCATCGTATTGTATTACTGTTGGTGAGATTTGGCTCCACTTCATCCATCACTGTGTGCTCCTAAGGGCTGGAGCAAGAATACAACAAAACTAATGAGTAGGAACTGTCTGGTAAGAAGCCTCTCCTCTGTACCACAAATCATGTTCTCACAGGGGCCATTATCTTCTTTATCTCTGCATCCCCAGTGCCCTCTACAATTCCTGCAAAGACTAAGTGCTCAGGACATTATTTGTTGAGTCAATGACAGAATTCTATGCTCAGGGAGCAAGTCAAAGGAGAAGGTTGCTCACTCTACTCCAAATATGGGCACCCGTAATGAATGATTTTTTGGAGGAAAAAAAAATCCCTACAATCCATTTTCCACAGAACAGCCAGAGTGATCTTTTAAATTTGTTTTTGTTTTTGAGACGGAGTCTCGCTCTGTCGCCCAGGCTGGAGTGCAGTGGTGCGATCTCAGCTCACTGCAAGCTCCGCCTCCCGGGTTCACGCCATTCTCCTGCCTCAGCCTCCCGAGTAGCTGGGACTCCAGGCGCCTGCCACGACGCCCGGCTAATTTTTTTATATTTTGTTTAGTAGAGACGGGGTTTCACCGTTAGTGAGAATGGTCTCAATCTGCTGACCTTGTGATCCGCCCGCCTCGGCCTCCCAAAGTGCTGGGATTACAAGCGTTGAGTCACCGCGCCCGGCCGATCTTTTAAATTTTTTAATCAGCTCATGCCACTCCCTGCTTAAAATCCTCCAGGAGTTTCCCACTGTGCTTTGAATAAAACCCAAACAATGTACTGTGGTCTCCATAATCTAGCCCCTGCTTTCTTCACTGGACTCATCTCCTACCCTTCTCTCCTTTCACTAGACACAAGCCTTGCTGAGCCCCAATTTTTAAAAAAATGTTTGAGTTCTTACCATGGGCACTATTTTATGCACTTTACGTGTGTTCTTACATAATCCTCCTAACAAGTAAGTACTATTATGATCTCCATTTTACAGGTGTGGAAACTAAGGCACAAACAAGCTAAGTAATTTCCCCACAGTCACATCATTAGTAGTTGGCAGAGCTGGGGTTCAACACACTAAAAAAGGCAGAGTAGGGTACAAGGGCATGGACTTTGGAGACAGGCCTAGGAACTCTGTTTACAGACTGTATATCCTTACAGAGTCACTCCTTTTCCCCAGTTGTAAACAGGGGTAAAAATACTTACCTTGCAATGTTGTTGGGAGATTTAAAAATATTTGCACCTGGGCACAGTGGCTCACACCTGTAATCCCAGCACCTTGGGAGGCCGAGATGGGCAGATCACTTGAGCCCAGGAGTTTGAGACCTGTCTGGGCAACATACCAAGACCACTTTCTACAAAAAAAATACGAAAATTACCCAGCTGTGGTAGCATGCGCCTGTAATCCCAGCTACTTGGGAGGCTGAGGTGGGAGGATAGCTTGAGGTCTCCCGAGGCTGCAGTGAGCTGAGATTGTGCCCCTGCACTCCAGGGCGAGAGAGCAAGACCCTGTCTTAAAATAAATAAATATATATATATATATATATATATATATATATTTGCAAAACACCTTCGCTCAGGAAATAATTAACAGGAATTCCCACCACAGCCTTTTATGCTATCAGCTTGCACACACAGACACAAAGTCAACATGTAGCAAACTGTTCAGGCTGCCTAAACCAGATAAATGGCCCCAGGAAGACCAGGAACAGACTATAATCGTCTTTAAATACCCATACCCCAACTTGACCAAAGGAGGCCTCTGCAGAGGCAACTGAATAGTCTTCCAGCAAAGGCTAGCTCATTTTAGTACAAGTGGGAGAGAAAGGGGGCAATCTGACCAGTGGTTTAAGGGCTGAGTTGGCCCAGCAGAATTGACTAGGCCTTACCACAGGCTAATAACACCTGCCCTCGGCAAAACGAACGCCAGCTCGGGATTTCTGTAGCTTCAACCAGCTTTGTCCTTTGTCATAGTGCCACCTAGCGAGGGTCCGGAGGCACTACCTACTCCTGGCAGCTGCCAAGACCACTGCGACAAGGTGTTAGCCATTTAGGCCTAGGAAAGGGAATGGGAACCACCCGAGTCAGCACTCCTTCCATGACTCCGTGGAGGAAGCCCATGCTGTCCTTCCCCCAACCTCGTCCAGACCCATGGGGTCTGAAAAGCGCGAAAGGCCTGATATTAACTAACACTTGTACATAACACAGCAGTGATCTATTATCATTCCTCATTTTATGGTGTCCTCGCATCGAATCCCTCCCTGGCAATAGGAAAAACAGGCATCATTCTCATGAGAGCCATTGTACAGATGAGGAAACTGAGACTCGGCGGGAAAGTGGTTAACCCAAGGTCACAAAACGCCATCAGAGCCAGGGCTGGGACGAGAATCCACGCCTCTTCCATTCCGGTTCCCGGCTCCTACCCCGACCACCCACCCGAGTGTGAAGACACAGCATGCCCACCCCCACGGGGAGCAGAGGCTCCAGGATCCTGCGCCGAAGACCAGCATGTGGGAGCAGGATAAAGACTGCACGGGGAAGACAGCACTTCTTTCTTCTCTGTCCATGGAGTGCCGGGCACGCTCGCCACGGCTCGGGGGCGGGGGAAGCGGCGCCCGCGGCAGGAAACAGCGTCCTGCGCGGGTAGCCCCTGGGAGCACGCGGCACCGAGTCACGTGAGAGGGGAGCGCAGGCGAAGGGGCGTCGCGCGCAAGCACGCACGACGTACGCAAACACGCACTGAGGCGCCCACAGAGGCAAGCCCCAGGCCCCGGGTCACATGTGGAGGGTGGCAGGCGAGAACAGGGGGGCGGGAAAGACGGAGAGATCACGTGGAGGAGGCCAGAGCAGGGAAGTCACGTGAGGGGGACGGAGGCGGGGCCGCCTAGGAGGAGGAGGAGGGGCGCGCGGCTTCCGGCGGCTGGGGGGGCCAGCGAGCGGAGGGGGGGGCCTGTCCCGGAGGTGGCGGCGGCGCCATCTTGGCGAAGGGGGGATCAGGAAGTGCGGACCGCGGCGGCGGCGGCGGCGGCGGCGGAGCCCGGAGCGCAGGCCGGAGGCTCCCGGCCCGCCGGCCCCGGAGCGGAGCGGAGCGGAGGATGCAGCAGCCGCAGCCGCAGGGGCAGCAGCAGCCGGGGCCGGGGCAGCAGCTGGGGGGCCAGGGGGCGGCGCCGGGGGCCGGGGGCGGCCCAGGGGGGGGCCCGGGGCCGGGGCCCTGCCTGAGGCGAGAGCTGAAGCTGCTCGAGTCCATCTTCCACCGCGGCCACGAGCGCTTCCGCATTGCCAGCGCCTGCCTGGACGAGCTGAGCTGCGAGTTCCTGCTGGCTGGGGCCGGAGGGGCCGGGGCGGGGGCCGCGCCCGGACCGCATCTCCCCCCACGGGGGTCGGTGCCTGGGGATCCTGTCCGCATCCACTGCAACATCACGGTGAGGACCCCCTCGCGTGCGCCTCTGTGGGGGCCCCTTGTCAGGGACCCAGGATCACTCCATCCAGCTTTTTGCTCTCGAAGGACCTGGGAGGCCGAAGCCCCTCTCAGGGCTCAGTTCTTTCTCTCCAGGTTACATTTGTTTCTGCTGGTTGAGGTTATGCAGTGCACCCAGAATCTCTACCATTGACCCCAATAGCAAGGGACACCCCGACATATGGCGCCTAGACTACCCGTTTCCACGAACCCACCCACATCCCAAGGTTCATGATTTTGGCTCTTTTTGGCTACTCCTCCACAACTTTACCTTGCCACCTAGGAATGCGTCTTTCTTCCCCTTACTCTTATTTCAAGGTTTTAGGCCTCGGCACTGACCCTAACTGCAAAGACCTGGCCTGAAACTCACTGCACATTTCAGCGATGCCCCCTTCTCAGTAGTACCTCTGACTTAGGAGGTTGCCACCTGTGGGATCCCCGCCTAGGCATCCCTCATGCAGACCCTCTTGCTCTCTCAACTTCACCAAGTGATAGTTTGCAATTCATTGACTCCTCTTCCTTCTCTCCTTTGGATTCTTTTTCTGGTGTAACCTCTAACTCTCCTCTTTTTGCCTCAGCTGGTAGCAGTTCTGCCACTCCCCTCCCTGTTCCCTATGGATTTGTCCATTTGCCCTGGGTTGTTGCTTTTCCTGGTAATGATAGTGATGTGATGTGCGAGGGCTACCCCCATTTATTCTAAGCAGTAACAGTTGCATTTCTCCCCTGTGAGCGTCATTCCATCCTAGGCATACACCTTACATGTCTCCTGCCTGGTCTACCCTCAGACATCCCTTGAACAGAGAATTGGCTTCTGCTAATTTGGGAATGTCTGGTACTGCATGCTATAGCACTTATATTGGTTGATGTTACCTGCTGTGATGGTATTCTCTCTACCGGAGCAGTAGCTGAAATGCTAGCAGACAGTACTTTATCCAGGCAGGCAGACCTAATCGGAGTAGCCTGGGGAAAGGCAGAGTTGTGAATTCTCTGCTACTTGGGGGCCTGAATTCAACTTACTGGTGTTTTCTGTCCGTTTTCTCAATCAAACCAAGTTAAGATTTGGTGAGGTAAAGCCTCAGTTTGGATTGATTGGTGCCCCACCAAAACTCATATGTCCCATTTCTCTTTCATTTCTTTTTTCCTGCTAGAAAGTTAAAATTGAAGGACTAGGAGTGGCTAAGACTTGGGCATCTTTGATAATTATTTTTCCTCCAGCATTGAGGATTAGAGTCATGGCAATGCTAAGATACCCAGTAGAGGTGGATAAGGTTTCCCTGGCTTGTGTGGGAACCTCGAGTTAATTTTGTTCCTGAATTAAGCTTCTAATTCCTTAAGGGTAGGTTTGCCCCTATCCAGCTGCTCTTTCTGTTGCCAGAGGCCATTTACTGCGTTTGTCCCTGGCAGGAAGTTAAATTTAGGGGGTCCTCAGCCAAACTCCCCATGGCTATAAAGGAGACTTGGCCTAAACTAGCCCCCTTGGTTTGGGCAGAGAGGGAGTCTGGTCAGGCTGCATTTGGCACCAGTGGCTCAGGAATGCTGGGAATGTCAGTAGCGTAGGCTTCTTTCTCCCAGCCTGCCATGTGGAGCCCTACAGCCCACGCCTGGACTGAGAAGGTGGCAGGTTCCCAAGGGAGAGGTGGGGAGAATTGGTTTTTGAGGGGCTCTTCTGGAAGTGGTGTGGGTAGATTCTTGCCAGTACCCTTTTACTCTTGGGTTCTGGAGATACAGTCTAGTTTTTATACTTCTTCCCTACTGAACTCTGCTTTTTTCACTTCAGTGTCATTGTGATGAGGTGATCCCTTCCTCAGCCGATTCTGGAGTTTGAAAAGCAAGCTTGGAGGACTGTTCTGGGTCCAGGGAGAACTTGAAGTCTAGAACTTGTATAGGCAGTGCAGGAGATGAGGAGTCCCCCTTCGCTGTTAGCCAAGTTTGGCTGTGCTAGGTTTCCTGGTTTGTACTCTCGAGGAAAGAAAGAAAAGGTTTCAGTCTGCTTCTCGGAAAGGGTCTTCCCAGGGACTGTTTTTCTTCCAGTTTAGAATTTGTTGTGAAGCTGCTTGGTTAGATGCTGACCTAAGTTGGGCTTTTATGTGTGTGTAGGGGGTGGGGGTGGGAAGCAAAGGGGCTAGAAGTCTTGGGGGGAAAAGGACAGGCAAAATCTGGCTTTTCCCAGAGTCACCCATTTTGATTGCTCTTATTGCTCTTTTCCCTTCAGGAGTCATACCCTGCTGTGCCCCCCATCTGGTCGGTGGAGTCTGATGACCCTAACTTGGCTGCTGTCTTGGAGAGGCTGGTGGACATAAAGAAAGGGAATACTCTGGTGAGGGGGCCACAGGGTAGGGGTACATTTTGTTCTTATGAGGCCCATGCCACAAAGGCATCCTGTGAAAGGGATCCTGAAAAGTGGACGGTACACAGCTAAACATTTAGGGGATGACCTCTCGGGGGAGTTGCTTACTGAAGCCAGAGGGAGACCCTGCATCGGCCCTGGGATTGGTCCATCAGGAGACTCATTCCCACAGCCACATGGCCCATAAGGCTTAGAGAACTAGTTATTGGTGTGGGGCCCGAACTAAGAGCTCATCCATGCACTTATCCAGATTGGAGTGGGGAAGGAATTGATGTCTCTGTGCTCCCCTACCTGTAGCTATTGCAGCATCTGAAGAGGATCATCTCCGACCTGTGTAAACTCTATAACCTCCCTCAGCATCCAGATGTGGAGATGTTGGATCAACCCTTGCCAGCAGAGCAGGTGAGCAGCTGAGGAGCCTCGGGCCCTGTTGTGCAGAGTTGCCCCACAGGGTACTCAGTAAATAATTGAGACAAATCAGTAGTTTCTCTCCATCCCCACCGGCTTCCAAAAACATACACGTCTTATGACTCTCACCCTCGTTCTTCTCCAGATGGGAATCTTCTTTTGCTAAATGGGGCACTGGTAGCTTCATCTCTGATATCAAAATTCATTCTCATGGGCAGCATCCCAAATGTTGAAAGGGAGCGGGGGAATTTTTACTATTATCTTAGCAATAACAGTTGGTGGCCACTGGGGACCCAGGCCCCTTGGTGAGAACCAAGAATGCAATATCAGTCTAAAGAAGATCAAGTAAAGGAGGGGCTCTTAGGAAAATTAAACTAGGATTTAGGAGGTGGGTGACAGAGACAGCCATTTTGCTTTTCTTTTATTCTTTGGCAGTCATAGGTGAAAAATAATGGGCTGGTAGCAAAGCCATTCCCTGGGCTGTTGCTTCCACTCAGATCTGGCTGGTGGAGAGACTGGCAGTATTACAGGCAGGCGCACAACTTCCAGACCTGGGGGCTCAGGGGAGTAGGTTGGAGGCTGCATTCTAGCAAGCCACTGGGGCTCTGATCCCATCTTTCCCCTCCTTGCTGCAGTGCACACAGGAAGACGTGTCTTCAGAAGATGAAGATGAGGAGATGCCTGAGGTAGGCTTGCCCCCTGAGGTGGCATTGGCTGGAAGCTCTTGCAGTCAGCAACATTGGTACCCATATCCAGAACTCCAATCTAGAACTGGAGAGAGAAAAATATCAAAGGAATAAAGACAGATTTACTGACCTGGAGGAATAGCCAGTGTAGTAGAGGAGACAGGGCACCCATATCCAACCACTGAAGACAGGTGCAGCACAGTTCAAACCAAATACTGGGTAAGTTAATTTCAAATGGCTTTGGAGTCCAACAAACCTGTGTTTGCATCCTAGCTATCCTAATTGAGGAATTTTATGTAATCTCACTAAGCTACAGTTTTTTTATCTATAAAGTAGGATTATAATACCTACTGCATATGGTTGTCTTGAGATTAAATGAGGTGTTATATATAAAATGCTTCAGATGATACATGATAAATGCTGAACAATCTATCTGATATATTCTCTAAAAACATACAGAATATAAAATCATGGTTAGGAATTTGAGCTTTAGAGCTAGACAGAACTTGACTGAATCTTAGCTCTGCTAAGAGCTGTGACTTTGGGCATGATAATTGATCTCACTAGACTCAGCTTCCGCATCTATAAAATGGATAATGATAGAATAATGAGTGGTGGTGGTAAGAATGAAATGAGCTAGTATCTGCGGCACCTAGGACAGAACCTGGCATGTAATAAACACTCAGTAGACATTACCTGCTGGTGTGGTAATTAGGTATGTCCTGCCAGATATGGGGAGATCACTCTGATTACTTTTATTTCCTAGCATTAGATTAATATCCCAGGTTCTATAACCCTGTAAGGTTCTTGAGACTGGCAAAGGGCTGACGACATGAAATTTACTCCTCCCAGATAGTGGACAGCCCTCTGGGCCACACCCCCAACATCTGGCTGAGGGGCTGAACCCTACATAGGTTCTCCTCCTTCCCTATGCTCAGTGAGCTAGTTGCTTGCTCACTTAGAGCAGGATGAATAAGGGGCTAATTCTGTTCTTGACCTCTTCCATATATCTCTCTGGACATCCTTTCTCATTTTCATCTGGCAGTGCGTGCCTCTGCATACCTGATTCATGCCCTGCATTTGTAGCGAGGAGAGGAGATGTAATGATTCAGGTTTCTCCTTTAGGCTTGGGGCCCTGAGAACTCCCGGGTGCAATAGTCACCTGGTGAAACATGAGCTTTGAGTCACAGGGTCAGGCCCAAGTCATTTCTGCTAGGAATTAGGGAAGAGTTTCTGCTGCCAAGGGAGTTTTAGGAACAGTTGGAGCAGGGTCAGTCCAGGAAACAAGAGGGCTAAGTCCCTGCCTCGATCTCAGCTGCAGCTCTGCTCGTTTCCGAAGTCCTTGCTGTAGCTTGAGAGCTGAAGATTTAGACTGTGGAGGGAATGGGGCTGGAAATTGTTCTAAAAATGGAAAGCACGTTGCGTTTATAAGACTGCTAGATGGACTGCTTCACTTTAACTTTTGGCTCTTCGCCAAATGGGACTGGGAAGGTGATGGTCATTCTCTAACCTGTGTCGGTTTTTTTCCTTTTCTTTTCACTCCCACCCCACACCTCCTCCAGGACACAGAAGACTTAGATCACTATGAAATGAAAGAGGAAGAGCCGGCTGAGGGCAAGAAATCTGAAGATGATGGCATTGGAAAAGAAAACTTGGCCATCCTAGAGAAAATTAAAAAGAACCAGAGGCAAGATTACTTAAATGTACGTGCCTTCTAGAGAGAGGCTGGTGAAGGGGTTGGTGGGAAATGGCTGGGAAGTAGTAGGCCATCGCATCTCAGTATGGAGAGCAGACTCCTTTTTTGTGCCTAATCCTTTCTTAAATCCTGGGCAAGCTGCCAGACTGCCCCTAAGGTCTAACGTGTGTTTATAAACCACACGACCAAGGAATGTTCCTGTCATCCGTCCCTCACAGGGTGCAGTGTCTGGCTCGGTGCAGGCCACTGACCGGCTGATGAAGGAGCTCAGGGATATATACCGATCACAGAGTTTCAAAGGCGGTGAGTTTGCCCCAGAGAGGGGCCTGCACAAGAGTCACCCATAAAGAAGGGTATGGTGGCAAGGGGCCCAAGAGGTTCTGGGGTCCAGGAGTGCTTATGAACTTCTCAGGCCAAGAATGGAGCTCCTCAAGCCAGTGGCTTGGTTGCATGTCCATCTGTGGTGAACCTAGAGCTGTTGATCTTTTTCTCTCAGTCTGGGAAAGGGGTCTGCATTAGAGACCACTCACCACCTGGACCATCCTACTAACACCTGTTTTTTCCCTCCTTCCAGGAAACTATGCAGTCGAACTCGTGAATGACAGTCTGTATGATTGGAATGTCAAACTCCTCAAGTGAGTGGGGACTCTGGGATTGGAGAGGAAGTTGAGGAGTGTGAGTGGGGCTACTGTGGTGGGATCTCCAGGGCAGCCCCATCCAGCATTTTCATTCAGGGTCCCGGAGCGGGTGTGGGCAGTGGTTTGGTGGTCTGCTGCCAGCCAGGGCAGGGGAGCCCTTATGAAGCTCCTGAGGTGGAACCAGGCATCTGAGCCCAGGCTTGTTGCTTCTTAGAGTTGACCAGGACAGCGCTTTGCACAACGATCTCCAGATCCTCAAAGAGAAAGAAGGAGCCGACTTCATTCTACTTAACTTTTCCTTTAAAGTAAGACTTTTCTTTTCCAGTCTCTCCCTCTGGCCTAGGCTGCCCAGTCTGCCTGACAGTCCTGTGGAGGATGCTGGCCTCCCTCCCCTGATTGTCGTCTCTCTCTCTCTCTCTCAGGATAACTTTCCCTTTGACCCACCATTTGTCAGGGTTGTGTCTCCAGTCCTCTCTGGAGGGTGAGTGGCTGGCATGCGGAGGAGGGCATCTCCTCTGGCAGAGGGCGGGGAAGAGACTTGGAGATTTTGTCAGGCACAGCTGACTAACCTTTCTCATGCAGGTATGTTCTGGGCGGAGGGGCCATCTGCATGGAACTTCTCACCAAACAGGTGAGCCTGTCTCTCCTCCTTGGCCAGGCCGGCCTGGGCGGGGATTGTCTGAGCTTTACAGCACACACCCCTACGGGCTGGGTGATAGACATGATGTGGCCCTTTCATTCTGCTGGGCTGGGTCTGCACCCACTGACCTAGACAGACAGGTGGTGGCAGTGCTGGGAGCAAAGGGCAAGGGCCCTCCTATAGACACAGCTGATTGCCCAGAGGACAAGCATGAGGGTTCTCTGGAAGCTCCGTCTGGACCTGCTTGCCTTGTCCTTCCCTTCACCCAGGGCTGGAGCAGTGCCTACTCCATAGAGTCAGTGATCATGCAGATCAGTGCCACACTGGTGAAGGGGAAAGCACGAGTGCAGTTTGGAGCCAACAAAGTAAGGATCCTGGTCCTGGGGCTGGTGGGGCTGGGTGGAGCCAAGTACACTTGGGGCCACTAGCAGGCCAAGGCTGCCTTCTTTAGAGGAATGAGCATAAGGCCCCCGGGCTGGTGGCATTGGATGAGAGGGCCTAGGGTGCCCACAATGGAACAACTGTGCCTTGGCCCCTAGGGGCACCCCTAGGACTTTTGGGAGGTTTCGGGTCTGGAAAAGGAAGACTATGGGATTATGCCTCCAAGGGACCTCGAAGGTGGAGGGTACTTAGTGTTTTACTAGACCACAGTGCTGGGAGCTGGGACTCTGGGGTCTCTGGGTGACAGCCTGCAGAAGGTGAGGGGCAGTAAGGCCACAGCTAGCCATGGCCTGATCTGGTGGCTTCCTCTCCCCAGTCTCAATACAGTCTGACAAGAGCACAGCAGTCCTACAAGTCCTTGGTGCAGATCCACGAAAAAAACGGTGAGGCTGGAGCCAGGACTCAGGAGATTCGGACACTTGCCACACCCAGGTTTTCACTTCCAGCCACAGAGCAAGAACCCCTTCTTTTGGTTTCTGATACTCAACCACCCATTAACACAGCACCTGCCCCAGTTCTCCCAGGAGGGACTGGCGGTGGCTAACATTCACAACCTCTTCCAGAAACACACCAAAATGATCATATCACCGATAAACTTGGTGCTACCCCCTTCTCGACCACCTTTTGAAAAAGCTCATCTAACTCTCCCATCATCTCAGGTTGGGCACATCATTCCCCCTTCTCATCTCCAGGTATGCAGGCTCTCAGCTTCCCATACACCTCTCCCCACACAGCATAGCCCTCCCCAATATCCTCTTATCTCTGCCACTGGAGACGTCTTCAGGGATTGGGGCAGGACAGGGAGGGTGGGCCTGAACCTTCACCTCACTGACCATTCCATTTCTTTGCAGGCTGGTACACACCCCCAAAAGAAGACGGCTAACCCTGGAGTATCACCCTTCCTCCCTCCCCAGGCACCACTGGACCAATTACCTTTGAATGCTGTATTTGGATCTCACGCTGCCTCTGTGGTTCCCTCCCTCATTTTTCCTGGACGTGATAGCTCTGCCTATTGCAGGACAATGATGGCTATTCTAAACGCTAAGGAAAAAAAACAAACACAGAACTGTTTCAAGTACTCAAGACTGACTTACAGACCAACCAACCACCTTGCTGGAACCCTTGCTAGCAGGCATTCTTATAAAAGAAACTTTCAAGCCTCCTTATATTGCTGGAAACTCAGCTGTGCTCCAGACTAGAGCCTCCTTACCTATGCTATGGATTTTTAATTTATTTTCTCTTATTTCATGTACACTGCTTTTTTTGGTTACAGTGTATGATGGATGTGTATGAAAAAAATGTATCTTTGGGAAAACAATTACAGTTTGTTAATTTGAAGATGCTGGTCTTGACTCATCTTTATTTTTATTCGCACATCCCACCCCATCCCCTGAACTACTTGGGAGGTGGGGAGGGGTACGAGTCCACTGTTGCTTTGGTAGAGATGAGAGGCTGCATTTTGCTGCTAAAGCAAGAGAAACTTGGAGCTGAAGCACACACCTGGTCTGCCCCTAGATTTCTCCTCAAGGCCTCTGGAGCAACCAGCACTTGCCCCCTTGGAATGCAGAGCCTGGCCTGCCAAACTACAGTGTGGTAGGCTGAAACGATGGTGTTAATTCTTAGGACTACTTTTCTAGTCACAGATGTTTTCAAATTTCTAAGAAAAAGAAAGAAAATGAGGCTCAAGAGGCTGCTTCGTAGAATTCCTTTTGAATGAATTGAGTGGGGATGGGGACACAGTCTCCAAGTGTGTATGTGGTCTTTTCTGATCTCAGCTGTGTGGCTGCAACTCTTCGCTGTTCATTGGTTCCTCTCCTGGAAAGTGGCTTCTAACCAGCACTGGATGGTGATCATTGGTAAGCTTTGCTCACCTCCCTCTATCTTGCTTCATTTGGCTTTATCAAAAAGAACAGACCTAGCTCTGAATTTGTTTGGCTTGGGAAATTATGGATTCTTTCAAGCCACTCCCACAAGGTGGGTCCTACTAGAAAGGGTTAGCATTTTAAGGGGGGTTGTTCTATACACCTGTGTCCTTACCCCAGGCTCAGGAACTGCCAGGGAGGGAAGATGAGGTGGGGAGTCTGTACTGAGATGGAACTGTCAGTGCTGTGTTGTATGTACTTGCTGTTGTAAAAGTTTGGGCATGACTTTGCATCTAGCGGGTGCTGCCTGCATCTCTTTGTCTGTAAGCTTGCTTCTGGGACTCAGCCTCTTAGGACCTACGATGGCCAGCAGCTCTCATTAAGAGTGAAATGACAGAGGCCAAGGATGGCCAAGTGAAGACCCAAGTCTCAGAAAACCCAGACTTGGGACAACTGCCTGGGAACTAGGATGCTAGAGCAGTTCTGTAATGCTTTGAGACACAGCAATTTTCACATTGGCCATTCTTTCCCCTCCCCTACCCCTTTTCTTTTGAGGGACTTTTAATGTTTGCTGCTTTAGGTGGATGGAGAGTCCACCAGTCCCACTCAATGCTGCTCTAACTCTACCCACACCCACCTAATTAGGGGTGCTAATAAAACATATGCTGAGGTTGAGATAAAGACGGGACATAAGGGGAAAATTCATTCCATAGAGCTGAAATCTGGTTTTCAAGGCCTCTGTGGCTTTCTTCTGAACTTACCACCAGCCCTGGCTGGAATGTAGATTGTGTTTTTAGTAATGTGTACTGTGAGCTGTCTTCTGTATAATGTATTTTGTAATGTATTTTTCTCATCTACCAAAGGATGAAACAAATAAAATTATTTAAATAGTTTGGCTCTAATAAAATTATTTGAAGAAACAGTGGGGTTCCTGTTCACTTGACATAGAGGGAAGTGCCTGCCCCTGTGAGTTGCATAACACCAACTAACTCTAAGAGAATCCTCCATTTTTCTTGCCAAACCCAGCATCCCTTTTATGACCTTAAGTTTAGGGTTCTAATAAAGTACAAAGTATAAAAAAGAAACAAGGCCATATCATCATGAAACAATTTTCTTCTCCCACTTAGAAGGCAAGGAGAAATGAAACTAACTCTTAGGTTGTTCCCCTACACTTCAAACATGTATCTATATCCCAGGCAGGGTTTGCATGGCCCAGAGCCCACACTGGCAGGCTCTAATCTCACTGCAGCAGTTTTAGAGGGCACGGCAGGGCAGTGGAAGGGTGGCTGGAAAGAAGTATCAATCACTCCAAACTCATGAAACATGCCAACATTTATTTGCTCATTGGTTAAATATTCTCTACCTATTCTACATGGAATGCCAGGAAAACCAGCAGAGGGCTTCTCCATTATCCAGAATCTGTTAGGACCACTTATATCATGCTCTGGGGTGCAAAGAAGAGACACAAGAAAGACCATCCCAGCTGCCTCAGGCTTTCAACCTAATGGTAGTTTCCTATGTTTGGTTCAAATGTTCATGCCAAGTTGGGGAACTGAAGACACATGACAAATGAGACTTCACTCTCTTTTGAGAGGGAAGCTGGGAGTAAAAGCAAAATTGAATCAATCCTGGGCACAGTCTGGTCTTTTTCACCTCCCAGGCCTCAAGAGTGAAAGGGGTACGAGAAGACAGGGCAGGTGGCCTCTGGATCCGTGGCAAACAGGAGAGGGAACATGCTGAGGGAAGCCCCGTTATTTAGACTCTTCAAACTTTAGGATGTGCGACTGGAAGAGAAAGACAAAGCCTTGGTGGGAAGGAAGGCCCACCCCAGCCAGTTCACCCAACCCCTCAGATAACCAGTTCGTTTGATCTAAAAGAATGCCAGGTAAATACTGTGTCCAGGCCTAGGCAGCAGCCTGCTGCAGACACCCCAAGGGCAGGAGTGGAGGGACAACAGCCAAGTTAGATGCAGGAGCAGTTACCGCCGAGTTCAAAGCACCAGTGATTTTCCCTTTGAGGATTCGATGGACAACCTCATACGAACTCAAAATGTCTGCAAAACAAGACACAACAACAAAACCTCAGTGGCACGGGGTTGGGCAGGAGGAGCAAAGGAGGGAAGCAAAAGGCGGGGGCTGCAGGGAAAGTGCTCTGGCCGCCAACCAGCTCCAACCAGCAAGTCTCTGCTAGTTCCTGCTAAATCCCTGCTGCCAGGATCAAATGAGATGATAAATGCTGAAAAGGTAGCATAGGGGGAGGGCAAAATAACAGCAGATAAAGGGAGGAGGCACTTGTTAAAATAATTACAGGGATCTGGGATTTTTAATGAGAAATTCTACTGGGGACAGAAAATCACGTTCACTGAACTCTGCTCTGAGAGTTCCGGCTGGATAGAAGAAGGTTAAAACCAGAGAGGTTTTCACCGTGAGACGCAAGCACTCTTACACGCTGGAACCAGGCAGGGAGCTCACCAAAAACCCACCTTTCCCCAGGATGTCGTCCCTCACGCAACTCCCACCATCCCACCAGAGTCCCCAAACTCTGGGACTGTTTGTATGTATGACACTGAATCACTAAGAGTCAGACCTAGGTTTCATCCCCAGCTATGCCATTTTCTTGCTATTAAGTATGAGTTCATTTCACTTTTCTGAGCTGTATTTTCCTCATCCATAAAGGGAGGAAAACTGACGCTTGTCTGACTTATCTCTGGGTTGGGGACTCTGGCCCTTCTGACAGGCTGGGAGCTGCACTTTGAAACAGGAAGCTCCTCTTCCCTGGGTCACCTGAAGAAGCTCCTGATGCCTGGCTGTTCCCAGCCTGGGCAGCAGGGACCCTCTTCATGCAATGACCCAAGACAACCTCTGGGTGGTGCTCCCTGCCCACTGGGCACAAGCCCCACCAGCCTCCCAGGAAGCCTTGGCCCTGCACAATTGGGAGATGCCTTTCCATCTTTAAATATATATATAATATATATTACATATTATATATTATATGTTACATAATATATTATATATATTACATAATATATATAATATATACGTAATATATAAATTACATTATATATTATATATATATATATATATATATATATATATATATATATATATATATATATTTTGGCCGGGTGCGGTGGCTCGCACCTGTAATCCCAACACTTTGGGAGGCCGAGGCGGGCAGATCACGAGGTCAGGAGTTCGAGACCAGCCTGACCAACACAGTGAAACCCCGTCGCTATTAAAAATATAAAAATTAGCCAGGCATAGTAGCACATGCCTGTAATCTCAGCTACCCAGGAGGCCGAGGCAGGAGAATCGCTTGATCCCGGGAGGCAGAAGTTGCAGTGAGCTGAGATCACGCCACTGCACTCCAGCCTGGGCGACAGAGCAAGACTCCATCTCAAGACTTAGTTTGTCTGAGGGCTGGGCACGGTGGCTCACAGCTGTAATCCCAGCACTTTGGGAGGCCGAGGTGGGCGGATCACGAGGTCAGGAGTTCGAGACCAGTCTGGACAACATAGTGAAACCCCACTCTACACTAAAAAAAAAAAAAAAAAAAAAAAAAAAATTAGCCGGGTGTGGTGGTGCGTGCCTGGAATTGGGAGGCTGAGGCGGGAGAATTGTGTGAACTTGGGAGGCGGAGGTTGCAGTGAGCCAAGATTGCGCCTCTGCACTCCAGCCTGGGCGACAGAACGAGACTCCATCTCAAAAAAAAAAAAAAGACTTAGTTTGTCTATAAAACGTTTCCATCTCAGCTAAGCACGGCAGCTCATGCCTGTCATCCCAGCACTTTGAGAGGCCAAGGTGGAAGGATTGCTTGAGCCCAGGAGTTTGAGGCTGCAATGAGTTATGATTATGCCACTGCACTCCAGCATGAGCAACAGAGTGAGACCCTGCCTCTGAAAAAAAAAGAAATTTTTTAAATAAAACTTTTCCATCTTACTTCCTGTGTATGTGTATGTATGCTTCTTCACCTCCACTTCTCCTGACTGCCCCCTAAAACATTCTTTCATCCTTTTACATTTCACCTAACTTCGATCTTGAGAAGGGGCCTCTTCATTTCCACCTATGGAGAAATCCACAGGTGTCTGAAGCTAAATGAATCACATTAGGAGAGTGCAGTGCTAAGTGCTGTGCTCTGGCGTCTAGCACTGGCATTCGAGTGCTAGTTTTCTTCTATGGCAGAATCTTTTTCCAGTGAAATCTGAAGCAACACGCCAAGTATGTAAAACAGATGAAAGCTGAGCAGCTCTGGTGGAAGCAGGGGTGGGAAATCTGCCCTCTTCTCTCCCCTTCCAGAGAACTCAGCCTTTGGGCAGCATCTGAGGTCCCTGTTGGGATCTTGGGCTCCAGATCCCAGGCATGAAAACCAACACTTGAGAGGCAGCTTTGCAGGGGTCATATGCTGAAAACTGGGGTTGGGTGGAAAGAGAGACTGAAGCACCTTGGCCGCCCACTATGCTGTTTCCTGTTCAGGACCCAGAAGCAACCATGGCTTCTCCTGTCCCTGAAACCCTTGGGAGGAAGAGAGAAGATGTCTCACCTTTCTCCAGCATGAATGGCTGAGTCAGGGGTGGGATGGTCCAGAAGTCGTCGCTGTCTAGGCTGCGCAGAGACTGCACAGGGATGGTGGCCAACTGTCCAAAATCAATGAACATGACCACAGCCCAGGTGTCCACCCTGTCCAGCACCCAACACCTGGCAGAGGAAAAGAGAAAGAGGACAATCATTCCGCCTAGTGCCATGCACAGCAGTCCTCAACAAAGTGGATGTGAAAGTGGAGGTAGGAGGGAGGAAGAGCGAGTTTGCTCTGTTTCTCCCCAATCCTTGAGTGAGGAAATAAGGATAAAGATGATTTTGAGAGAAGAAGCCACAGGAAAAAAAACCAGAGCCCAAAGGAAGAGAATGCAAGAAGGGAGCATTTTCCCTGCACACCTCTCCCATAGACTCTACCCCTGCCCAGGCACACACCTGTTCCAGGCGTGTCCATAATCCCCCAGGTGGTACTCTGCCAGACAGCGAGTCCCGCGCGTAACGGTGGAGCCCTCCAGGTAGGGCTGCTGCTCCTCTGCCTGAGCCAGGGTGCTAAACAGAGCCTGCATGTTCTGGTGCAGAGCCTGTGGGGTGCAAAACGCAACGGCCCCACTGCCTGCACTGCATTACAAATCTGCCTCTGTAGACGTCACCTGTTATGTTAGCACCGCTAATCCGTCCCAAGGCCATCAGGTATGAGGTGGGAGAGAGAACGAGACTTAACCCAGGATCAGACTGTAGTTACCCTGCATCTCCACCACTGACCAGTCCCGTCGCCATCCCCACCCTAGGGAAGCCACGCAGGAAGGCACAGGAGCCTGAGGGGGCCAACCACCAGTCCATACCTCAGTGATGTGCATGGCCCAGAAAAACGGGGTCTTCGGGACGATACTCGTCACCAGCAGCCCCGCCTCCCCACGGATGCTATGGATGAGTGCCAGCCAGCTCAGGTCTCGGAAGCATTCCCTCAGGAGCAGCACCAGGAAGGACCCTCTGCGGGAAGAGCAAGGGGAGCAAGGAAAGGAACGACTGGACCAACGCAAGGAAAGGAACGACTGGACCAACGCCTGTCCTCCAGGAGGCTGAACTGCCTGGGGGATGAGTCCCCTAAGCAGAAGGGCTGTGCCCACCCCCTCTAGGGTGGGAGCTAAAGCCAGTTCCCAAGTAATCCCAGTCCACGGCAGAGGAAAGGAAGGGCCATTCTGGGGGCGTAGGAGTTGAAGAGTTCAAGAAAAGGAAGCAGCAGAGGGAAACAAAAACACATTGAGAAACTCCGAGAGAGGTGGACAAAAGTCCTCAATGGGTAGATTTGGGGCCTCCTAAGTGATTCACGAGCCTCTAAATGATGCAGGTGTGGACTGTCCACCATGCAGGATATGCCTTCCATCCCAAAGCTGCTCCTCCCCTGCGTCTACACACATTCCAAATGTCACCCTGCTGCTCCACTAACTCAATTACCTGCCTAAACCACACGGGGCTAATGACACCCTACAGCATTTCAAGTCAAACTGAGTATTCTGGCACTCTTGACATTAAGAACGGTATCCGCTGTTAAAGCAAAGCAGGGGACATGGTGGGCATGATGATCTCATGGCATCCAGGGCAGGGGACGGTCACAGGCCTTTGCTGTACATAAGTGGAAGCTGATTTTATCATTTTGTTTTATTTATTTATTTATTTTGAGATGGAGTCTCACTCTGTCGCTCAGGCTGGACTGCAGTGGCACAATCTCGGCTCACTGCAACCTCTGCCTCCTGGGTTCAAGCGACTCTCCTGCCTCAGCCTCCCAAGTAGCTGGGACTACAGATGCCCACCACCATGCCCGGCTAATTTTTGTATTTTTAGTAGAGATGGAGTTTCGCCATGTTGGCCAGGCTGGTCTTGAACTCCTGACCTCAAGTGATCCACCCACTTTGGCCTCCCAAAGTGCTGGGATTACAGGCATGAGTCACTGTCCCCGGCTGGGAAGGTGATTTTATAAGTCAGTGTGGGTCACAGCCTTACAGCCTGGGTCTGACACAGGAGTTCCCGAAAACTATCCCCCACCCCAGTACTATCCTTGTCCCCACTCTCTGGGGGACAGAGGATGTCTGTAATCGCCATTTGCCCTGGTGGTCTTTCTATACCTTGCTCACCTCATTTCCAACGGGACTGCAAAGAAGGCTGCCCTCAGTTTCTCTGTCTCACACAGGTCAACAGGAGCTTTAGGAGCGAGCTGTATAATAGCTAGAAAGCAGAAGACTAAGTCCTGGAGGCACCAGAACTACCCAGAGAGGAATTGCTCCCCTAACCCACAAGAGGCCTTGGCCCTGCCCTCCAAGGAAGCATAAAATGGGCCAAGAAGCTGCACCCTCCCACTTCTCAGTCTCTAGATTCTCATCTGGGCGGGAAGGGTCAGTCGGATGATATTCTTTAAGAAAGCATCCTAGGGCTGGGTATGGTGGCTTGCACCTGTAATCCCAGCACTTTGGGAGGCTGAGGTGGAAGGATCACTTAAGGCAAGGAGTTTAAGACCAGCCTAGGCAACACAGCAAGACTCCATCTCACAAAAAATTTTAACAATTAGCCAGGCATGGCGATGCACACCTATAGTCCTAGCTACTGTGGAGGCTGAGGAGGGAGGATGGCTTGAGCCCAGGAGTCTGAGGCTGCAGTGAGCTATGACCATGCCACTGCACTATAACCTGGGTGACAGAGGAAGATCTTGTCTCAAAGAAAAAATGAAAGCAAGCAAGCAAGCATCCTAGAGGAAGAAAGGGAAAAGGGATATTTCTACACTAAGGGTCATCAGGGGACTGAGCTGGAAGGGAGGCTGCAGAAGGGGCTGGAAGAGGTCCATTAGGAGCTGCAAAGCCACATCCTGGGAAAGGATGGCAGCGCAGAATCTCACCGGCGGTTTTGCCAAATCCTTCACCAGAAGCCTTCTCCAACACCTGGGAAGAAAAATGAAAGGTCTCACTCAGCCATGGTGGCATTTGTTTTATTGATTTCTATGTTGAATCACTCCAGGTAGACTGGGAGACAGAGCATCGGCAGCCCCTGTTCTGACTCCGACTTTAGAGCTGACTTTTGAGATATCCGTCCACTCTCTCCATCCTCACGGCATCCTGAGCCAACCCAAAGAAAAGACGATCAGAAGCAGGGAAGGCAGGGAGCAGGGCTGCTGCCAGGGAGCACTCATCTGGAGCTACAGTCACAGAATGAGCTGCCCAGCAGCCTTCCCCAGACAGGGGCAGAAAGCACCACCAGAACGCTTATCCTGGTGCCCTACTGGCACTACCTGCAGGGAGGAAAAGAAGTAGTAGCGGTCACCTGATGCAGGGCTGGGTGGGGACAGAAAGGCCTGGGTGCCCTGCCACTCCCCACAGCCCTGCAGCCCCCAACCCATGCTGGTCTCCCTCTCTCCGCTGTTCTCACCTGAAAAACCCCCAACCCTGGGGAAACCCAAGTATCTATCCCCCTTCCCACTGCCCTGCATCCAGGCCTTTCCATCCTACCACCACCACCCACGCACCTTGACTTTCCTTCTCTCCAAAGGACCTCATGTCCTCTCCTTTCTTCAAAATGCCCACAACCCCTGCCCATTAACTTGCCTCTTCATCAGAGGGCAAACGGGAAGCAATGAGACAGGACGCCCTCTTCTCCCCACCCCCACCACCAACCCCTCTCCCGCTCCTGCCCTCCCCGCCATCCCTCCCCTGCATGGACCTGCTCCCTCCCGCTCTGGCTCAAGCCCTCACCCTGCAGACCCACCCTGCTGCTCCTCCAGTACTGTCTCCCTCCCGTGTGAGCCTTTTCCACAGGAAACAAGCAGGCTCTGACACCCATTTGGAAAGACTCTGACTGACCTCACAGCTCCCCCAATTCCTGCTTCTGTGCTCCTCTCACTGCAACTCCACAGTTTCACGGTCTCTGTGCTGTTTACCTCCACACTCACATCTCCTCTCAGGCTTCCCCAAAATGGCCCTGCACAAAGTCAGCATGAACAGTCACGCTGCCAAATCCAATGGTCACTTCCCTGTTCTGAATCCACCTTCAGTATTCCCTCTGCTCCCTCTTTGCAGAAACGCATCTCTTGGCATCACATGTATCTGGTTCTCCTTCTCTTTCCCTGGCTGGCCTTCTCAGTTCAACTGCTCAACACTGGCACATCCCAGGACTTGTCCTCAACCCATCCACCTTCTCTCCAAGGCCATCTCCAGTGCAACGGTTTTAGGTATCAACAATGTACCACGGACTCTCGAAGCTGCAGCCCCAGCCCTCATCATTCTCTGGAATTCCACTCACATGTGATGTCCACTTGACAGGACAGTGAAGAGGTACACAGACTTAGCATGTCTGCAACAGACCCGCCCAAGGAGCCTGCAATCATGAACAAATAAAGCAGACCCTCCCCAGCCTAGCTTTCTCCATTTGAGTGAACAGCATCTTTTTTTTTTTTTTTTTTTTTTTTTTTTTTTGTAGAGATGGGGTTTCACCATGTTGCCCAGGCTGGTCTTGAACTCCTGGGCTCAAGCAATCCGCCTCCCTCAGCCTTCCAGAGTGCTGGGATTCCAGGCATGAGCCACTGTGCTCAGCCTACCGCATCACTACCTACAGAGCAGTTCACCCAAGTTCTCTCTCCCAAGCTCCCTACGTCAAATTCATCAGCAAGCCAAGCTACCTCCTCCTCCAAGACACACCCGAGCCCA
Organism: Pan troglodytes; assembly: GCF_028858775.2. NCBI lineage: Eukaryota > Metazoa > Chordata > Mammalia > Primates > Hominidae > Pan > Pan troglodytes. Next base: position 94,648,940 of record NC_072398.2, read on the forward strand.
TGAACATTTTTCTCTGTGTCCATGCCCACCACCCCAGTACTCGCCATCTCTTACCAGAATAACAGTGACAGCAAACAGGGAGCTCTGCTGTGGCACCTGCCCCCACAATCCAATCACCTGAGGACTGTGATCTTTTTCAAACAAAAAGTAGATCACATGACATCACTGGTTAAAATCTTCCAACATCTCCCCATCGTGCTTACAAATAAAACCCAAAGTCTTGACCTTGGCTCTCAAGGCTGTACCAATGGATGCCCCTTCCCAGTGACCTCTCTGCCTACTCCCCTCCCCTTCACCCACCAGGCTCATACCTTGGGCCACTTGCAGGCCTCCCTCTGCCTGGAATGTTCTTAATCTGGTCTTCCAAGTGGCTGGCTCTGAGCTGGCATTCAGATCTCAGTAGAGATGTCACTACCCCACAAAAGAGGCCCCCCTAAGAACCATCTAAAGAAGTGACCTCTCACTCTTCATCACATCATCATATTTTAGTTCTCCGGCTGCTACTCATTATCTGGTATTTTCTTGTTTGTCTCTTTTACCACTGGAATGTAAACATCACAAGAACAAGAATGACAAGTGTCTTTCAACAATTACCTTGATCGTGGAGGTAACACCAGGGCCTAGGAAATGCCTGGTGCATATTAAGCTCTCAGTAAATATGTGCTGAATGAAAGAATCAAATAAGAAATGACCTAGGGGCTGGGTACTGCGGCTCACGCCTGTAATCCCAGCACTTTGGGAGGCCTAGGTGGGCAGATCACATGAGGCCAGGAGTTCGAGACCAGCCTGACCAGCCTGGCTAACATGGAAAAACTCTGTCTCTACTAAAAATACAAAAAATTAGCTGGCCGTGGTGGCGGGTGCCTGTAATCCCAGCTACTAGGGAGGCTGAGACAGGAGGATTGCTTGAACCCGGGGAGGCGGAGGTTGCAGTGAGCCGAGATTGTGCCATTGCACTCCAGCCTGGGTGACAAAGTGAGACTCCGTTTAAAAAAAAGAAAAAAGAAAAGAGAGACAAGAAAGAAAGAAATGACCTAGGGCAAATTCTTCACTCTCTAAATCTTGGTTTCCTCTTCCACACCAGGAATCCCACCTGTCTTGATGTGAGGATTTAGTTGAGCTCAGGACAATGACATGCAGTTGGTACTAAGAAACAGAAGCAGCACAACACAGCAGTTACAAGTACGGATTCAAGAGTCAGGCTGTCTGGACCCCAATCCTGGTTGGGAGATTGGCTGCTTAAGTCTGGGTGAGTTACTTGGTGTTCACATCTGCAGAACAGGAGAGTTAACAGCACCTACTGCTGTAATTAAATGAGTTCATACGGTAAAACAATTAGAGAGTGAGTCCTCAGTGCAAGTTAACTACTGCTGTCAATCAATGAGACCCAAATTGAACCTTTCCTCGCTAAACCAACCACGTTCTGCCTCTCTTCTTTACCCATAACAAAGCCAAGCCACGGTGCTAAAAATTGGTCCCCTGTAGGCAAGCACATAAGGTGCCTTTTTATTCAGAATCTCCTAAGGCAGTTTTTTGTTTTTTTGTTTTTTTTGAGATGGAGTCTCGCTCCGTCACCCAGGCTGGAGTGCAGTGATGCAATCTAGGCTCACTGCAAGCTCTGCCTCCCAGGTTCATACCATTCTCCTGCCTCAGCCTCCCGAGTAGCTCAGACTACAGGTGCCCACCACTATACCCGGCTAATTTTTTGTATTTTTAGTAGAGATGGGTTTTCACCGTGTTAGTCAGGATGGTCTCCATCTCCTGACCTCATGATCCGCCCGCCTCAGCCTCCCAAAGTGCTGGGATTACAGGCATGAGCCACCGCACCTGGCCTTTTTTTTTTTTTTTTTTTTTTTGAGATAGAGTTTCGCTCATTGTTGCCCAGGCTGGAGTGCAATGGCATGATCTCGGCTCACCGCAACCTCTACCTCCCAGGTTCAAGCGATTCTCCTATCTCAGCCTCCTGAGTAGCTGGGATTACAGGCATGTGCCACCATACCCAGCTAATTTTTTGTGTATTTAGTAGAGACGGGGTTTCCCCTTGGTTGTCAGGCTGATCTCGAACTCCTGACCTCAGGTGATCCGCCCACCTCGGCCTCCCAAAGTGCTGGGATTACAGGCGTGAGCCACGGTGCCTGGCCTCTCCTAAGGCAGTTCTAAATACCAACCCCACAAACCAATTATCACTAGTGGTTTCAAGCTAAAAATGATTATTAATACAGAAGCATTTCACATCATTTTTGGTCTAATTATTATTCCCTAATGATTTAAGTGATAAATATAACAAGCCCGTTTTGACAGTTCGTAAAATTAAGTTCCAGAGGAAAATCTACATAATTATCATCCAACAGCCACAGCAGGCACGTCACCTAAACACAGACCTCCAATTTCCGACGTGTCTGTAATACAAAGGTGGCCACACGGAAGCCACAGACATCAAGGCAGCACCTCAATAGCTGCAAGAGCAGCTAATTTTAATTAAGTTCCATTGTTGCTACAAGCATGGTCACCCCCATGGCCAGATCAATCAACAGCTGTTAATTATCCCTTTACTTTGTTCTAGGACATTTCTACCAGGTGGTCAAGTGTTCTAAGAGGTGCGCCTGCTCCAGAGTGATGCTGGGGAGTCCGTGCAGTGGGAGAGGAGAAACAAAAATACAAAGGTTGGTGGCCAGAAGGCTTGGAGGTGGGACCATCCATCCAGTCCCCTCCACACACCAGGGAGAAGTTCTTGCATACACTCAGCAGGGTACAGCCTCATGACACCCAGAACACAGGCAGCGTCCCAACCTGCAGCCTCCAAGTCTGCTTGCTGCCACAACCCTGGGCCATCTCTCTTTAAGCGCTGTCTACACCCACCCTCACCTCCACCAACCTGGGGAACTGCACCTGGGAACACCTGAGGGGCCCATCCTGGTGGAAATTTTGCATGTGCAGCTTCAACCTCAACTGCTTCCTTCTCATTCTTTAATCACTTGCACTTCTATGTGCCAGACACAAAAAGACAAAGATGAAAGACAAAGACCTCTGCGTGGGCTCCTCAGGGAGCCCCCCTTTAGTCACCCACAAATATAAAACGCCACCACAAAGCTCACGTTCTGGTGGGGGCAGCAGACACTAAATAAGTATACAAAGAGGAATAATGTCTTTGGCTGGCAGTAAGAGGGATGAAGAGACAAAAGTCAGAGACAGAGGATGAAGGGTGCCAGGGGTGGGTGCTGTCTCATGGAAAGTCCTCCTGAGGTGGTGACTGCTGAGCGGAGCCCGGAATGAAGGGAGACAGCAAACCCTATAGACACCTGGGAGAAGAGCCTTCTGGGCTGACAATAGTAGGTCCAGAGGCCCTAATGTGGGGATGTACTTGGCTTGTCTGGGGGGCCGCCCCAGGGCTGGTGTGACAAGATATTTTCATCTCTTCCCCGGACTGCCAGAAACAGGTCTTCCTGCCTCCATTCTGGCCTCCTCCAGTGGGTTCTAAAGGGTCCCTTTAAAAGTTAAATCTAGGTGCAAGGACAAATAAATGGTGGCACATGATACAACAGAATATCACTTAGCAATAAAAAAAGAACTGCTGATGGTGCAACCACATGGATGCATCTCAATAACATTCCACTGAATGAAAGAAGCCAGACACAAAGAAGCACGCACAGCCTGATGCCATTTACAGGACACGCTGGAAAAGCTCCATCTCATCGAAACGATGGACAACAGCTGAGGGCTGCTGGGGGCCCTGAAGGGGGAATCTTTTGGGCGACTGAAATGTTCTCTATCTTGATTGTGACAGTGGTTACATGCTGCACGCACTGGTCAAAATTCGTCAAGCTGTACACTTAAATGGGTTCACCTTAAGTAAATTATACTTCAGTAAGTATAACGAATACTTCAACAAAGTTGATTTTCTAAAATATGTGAATGGGTTCTATCTGGCTATGTCACCCCCTGCTCAAAGCCTCCAGTGTTCTCATTATTATGTGACTGCAAATCCTATTGAATCAAGTTATGTGTTATTTTTATTCTTAAGCAACTTTGTTAAGATGGAGTTTCGCTGTTGTTGTCCAGGCTGGAGTGCAACGGCACAATCTCAGCTCACCGCAACCTCTGCCTCCCAAGTTCAAGCAATTCTCCTGCCTCACCCTCCTGAGTAGCTAGGATTACAGGCATGTGCCACCACGCCCAGCTAATTTTTGTATTTTTAGTAGAGACGGGGTTTCACCATGTTGGCCAGGCTGGTCTCGAACACCTGACCTCGTGATCCACCCACCTCGGCCTCCCAAAGTGCTGGGATTACAGGCGTGAGCCACTGCGCCCGGCCTGCAACCTTTTCTTAGGAATTAACTGCTGCTTTTTCCCCAGTCCATTTACTTGGATTTCCTTGAATCTTTGGCTAAGTTTTCCTATAACCTCCAGTGGCTCTTCATAATACCGCTCCTCTCAATTTTACATTTTTCTTCCTGCCAACGTCACCGCTGGAGTCTCACCCCGTCCTGCTCTGCCCTGGACTGCCTGCTGCACAGCAACTGTTCCAAGACTGCCTTTGGCCAATCTGGGAAGCCTCTCATCTCTCTCCTCTTGGATCTGGGTTGGATACCAGATCCCATCTTGTTTTGGCTTACTGATTCATTTTTGTTGGAACACACTCCTTCGTAGCTTTCTGAGAACAGGTACATGGGGCACACATTTTTTGAGACCCTATCTTTCTGAGCAAGTCTTTTTCAACCTTTTTTTAAAAGTGACAGTGTCTTACTTTGTTACCCAGGCTGGAGTGCTGGCACAATCATAGCTCACTGCAACCTCAAACTCCTTCAGCTCAAGTGATCCTCCCATCTCAGCCTCACCAGTAGCTGGGACTACATGTGTGTGCCACCACACCCGGCACATTTTTTGTCGATAGGGTTGCCCAGGATGTTCTCAAACTCCTGGCCTGAAGCAATCCTCCCACCTCAGCTTCCCAAATCCCAAATTCCAAAGCACTGGGATTACAGGTGCACACCACTGCAGATGGATTACCCTTATATTCTCTCTCTTTTTTTTTTCTTGAGATGGAGTCTCACTCTGATGCCCAGGCTGGAGTGCAGTGGCATGATCTCAGCTCACTGCAACCTCTGCCTCCCGGGTTCCAGGGATTCTCCTGCCTCAGCCTCCCGAGTAGCTGGAATTACAGGTGTGCACCACCACACTTGGCTAATTTTTGTATTTTTAATAGAGATGGGGTTTCACCATGTTAGCCAGGCTGGTCTCAAACTCCTGACTTCAAGTGATCCGCCCACCTCGGCCTCCCAAAGTGCTACCCTTATTCTTGACTGACTTGTTTGGGCTTGGATATTATTTTCCTGAAGAATTCAATCACACCACCTGATTCCATATCCTTCAATGTGGATTCTCTTCCTAAAGCTTTATCCCTAGTATTCTAAAATACTTCTGTAAAGTGCCTTCATGTAGGTTTTTATTTTCCCATTCATTATCCTGGGCACTCATTGGCTGCTTTATATCTGAAAACTCACATCCTTCACCCATGGGAAATTATCTTATATCATTTGATAATCTCTCCCCCACGCTGACCTGAACACTGCCTGGATGTGTGTTGTGCCACATAAGCTTATCTTCTAATTTTACCTTTTCTTTTCTTTAAAACAATTTCACTACAAAATATTTCAATCAACAAATCCTCTCCCCAAAAAGCAATAACAAATCTTGATAAATTGTCAAAAACAATCACTTCAGGACTCTGGAAATTGACTGAAGCATACAAGAAATTGAAAACATCTATTAAAAAGAAAACAGTAACAACAACGACTGACCTTTGTACGAAAACAGTGAGCATCTGGGGCTTCCCCACTCCCCACTCCTTCAGCGGATAGTTCTACCAGGATGGGCAAAGCCATGGAAACCAGGAGCATCAAAGGTGGCTGACTTGATCGGAGCAGGCTATGGAAAACCACCAGGTGTTGTCAGAAACTGCCACCTCGTGGTAAGCAACGGGAAAGTTGCAGCCTGGCTTTTATGCATCTTCACCTACAAAAGGTGCCTATTCCTAGCTCTTGCCCATTTTTCTATTAGTTTGTTTCTTTCTTGCATTGATTTCCAGGCATTTTCATCCTGTTTATTTTTGTTTTTTAAAAAATAGCCTAGATCTTAACCCAGGAACTGGCAAACTTTTTCTGCAAAGGGCCAGATAGTAAATATTTTAGATTTTGGGGGCCTTACTGTCTGTCATGAGTCCACTCTGCTGCTGTAGTGAGGAAGCAGCCACAGGCAATCTGTAAACAAATGGCTGAGGCTGCATGCCAGGAATGTTTCATGGACACAAACTGAATTTCATACAATTTTCATGTGTCATGAAATATTCTTCATTTTTTTTCCCATTTAAAAATATGGCTGGGGGGTCTCACGCCTATAATCCCAGCAGTTTGGGAAGTGGAGACACAAGGATTGCTTGCCAGGAGTTCAAGACCAGCTTGGGCAACATAGTGGGACTACATCTCTACAAACAATAGAAAATTTAAAAAAATATATATATATATGGCTTGGCACAGTGGCTGCCCTGCAATCCCAGCACTTTGGGAGGCTAAAGCAGGAGGATTGCTTGAGGCCAAATCAGCTGGGCATGGTGGTACACGCCTGTAGTCCCAGCTACTCATGAGGCTGAGGCAGGACTGCTTGAGCCCAGGAGTTCAAGGCTGCAGTAAGTTCAGATCACACCACTGCACTCCAGTCTGGGCAACAGAGCAAGACCCTGCTCTAAAAATATAAATAAATAAAAACCATTCTTAGAACCTCCACTCTGAGAAGATGAAATATACATACTTCATCTTAGTTTTGTTAAACACAACTAAGAGCCCAGGACATTACATGTAAAACAAACATAAGAAGACTCTGAAAGATGGAGAGAAGGGAACAGGCTGACCAGAGACCTTGGAACCCAGGGTACAACGTAGTGATGACTTCTCTGGGTTTTCCTTTTGCTTTATATATTCCAAACTTAGAACTGAAGAGGCCAGCAACCCAGAAACACCAATAGGTCCAGAAAAAAAAAAACAAACCCCAACAAAAGCCTGCTCTTTCTAGCCAAAGCACCAGAAGAGACAGGCTAGGAAGACAGAAAGCTTGTAGATAATAACTCCTTTACTCCAGCTAAATGCCACCAACAAGGCGATCCCACCTCCACGCACGCCAACAAAGACAGCATGCAGGGCCCAGACTTCTGCCCTCATGGGGCTGGGATGAGTCGCCCAATACCCCCACCCTGATGGTGTCACAAAGGGCCAAGCAGGCAGCCAGGAATTTCATCCCCTACCCAATAAAGAAACCGGTCTCTCCCTACCACCACCCTGCCTGGGTGTCAACAGAAACCACTTGGGAATCCTGGACTTCCATACCCACCTCACAGAGAGAAAGCCCCCTCTCTCTCCCTATTGGGGGGGTGTCAGAAGAGGTGTAGTGGAGAGTCAAGACTTTCCTCAGCGGTAATGAAGCCATCCACGCCAAGATGTCAGTGGAGACCACAAACTAGAACTGGCAGTAACAAGGGGCTCGCTGCCGCCTTAGAGGCTGAGTAGGGAGCCTGACTTCCATCCTCACCTGGCAGCAGCGAGGCAGTACCGTGTTCCCCTGTGGGAGCAGCGTCAGAGGAAGCCAGTTAAAACACAAGGTGTACACAAAATCTAGTCTAGCAACGTAACAAGAAAATGTCCAAGTTTCCAGTGAAACTCACTCATCATACCAAGAACCAGGAAAATTTCACATGGAATGAAAAAAATGAGAGGCGACAGCGTGCTGGCAGCCCTCACAGCCCTCGCTCGCTCTCGGTGCCTCCTCAGCCTTGGCACCCATTCTGGCCGCGCTTGAGGAGCCCTTCAGCCTGCCGCTGCACCGTGGGAGCCCTTCTCTGGGCTGGCCGAGGCCAGAGCTGGCTCCCTCGGCTTGCAGGCAGGTGTGGAGGGAGAGGCACAGGTGGGAACCAGGGCTGCGCGCGGTGCTTGCAGGCCAGCTAGAGTTCTGGGTGGGCGTGGGCTTTGCGGGCCGCACTCAGAGCGGCCCCGGGCAGTGAGGGGCTTAGCACCCGGGCCAGCAGCTGCGGAGGGTGCACCAGGTCCCCCAGCAGCGCTGGCCCACTGGTGCTGCGCTTGATTTCTCACCAGGCCTTAGCTGCCTCCCCACAGGGCAGGGCTCGGGACCTGCAGCCCGCCATGCCTGAGTCTCCCCACCACCCCGCCATGGGCTCCTGCGCTGCCTGAGCCTCCCCGACGAGTGACGCCCCCTGCTCCACAGCGCCTGGTCCTATCAACCGCCCAAGGGCTGAGGAGTGTGGGCGCACAGCACCCACCTGGCAGGCAGCTCCACCTGTGGCCCCGGTGCGAGATCCACTGGGTGAAGCCAGCTGGGTTCCTGAGTCTAGTGGGGACTTGGAGAACCTTTATGACTAGCTAAGGGATTGTAAATACACCAATCAGCGCTCTGTGTCTAGCTCAGGGTTTGTGAATACACCAATCGACACTCTGTATCTAGCTAATCTAGTGGTGAGGTGGAGAACTTGTGTGTCTAGCTCACGGATTGTAAACGCACCAATCAGCACCCTGTCAAAACAGACCAATCAGCTCTCTGTAAAATGGACCAATCAGCAGGATGTGGGTGGGGCCAGATAAGGGAATAAAAGCAGGCTGCCCGAGCCAGCAGTGGCAACCCACTCGGGTCCCCTTACACACTGTGGAAGCTTTGTTCTTTCGCTCTTTGCAATAAATCTTGGTGCTGCTCACTCTTCGGGTCCACACTGCCTTTATGAGCTGTAACACTCACCCCGAAGGTCTGAAGCTTCACTCCTGAAGCCAGCGAGACCGCGAACCCACTGGGAGGAATGAACAACTCCAGATGTGCCGCCTTAAAAGCTGTAACACTCACTGCGAAGGTCTGCAGCTTCACTCGTGAGCCAGCAAGACCACGAACCCACCAGAAGTAAGAAACTCTGAACACATCCGAACATCAGAAGGAACAAACTCTGGACATGCTGCCTTTAAGAACTGTAACACTTACCGCAAGGGTCTGCGGCTTCATTCTTGAAGTCAGTGAGACCAAGAACCCACCAATTCCAGACACAAAAAGACAATACCTGCCAATGCCAAGACGACACTGGTGCTGGCACTACCTGACAAACATTTTAAAGCAGCCACGACAAAATGCTTAAAACAAATGAACCAAGTCTCAGCCAAAAACAGTGTTTAAAAATGGAAATTTTAGGCCAGGCGTGGTGGCTCACACCTGTAATCCTAGCACTTTGGGAGGCTGAGGCAGGCGGATCACTTGAGGTCAGGAGTTCAAAACCAGCCTGGCCAACACGGTGAAACCCCATCTCTACTAAAAATACAAAAAAATTAGTTGGGCGTGGTGGCAGGTCCTTGTAATCCCAGCTACTTGGGAGGCAGAGGCAGGAGAACCGCTTGAGCCAAGAACGTGCCAATGCACTCCAGCCTGGGTGACAGAGTGAGACTCGTCTCAAAAAAAAAAAAAAAAATTTAAACTGAAAAATACCATAACCAAAATAAAAAGCTCAGTGGGTAGACTCTACAACAGACTGGAGGCCCAGAAGAAAGAACCGGTGACTGGAAGGCACAGCAATAAAAATTATGCAGTCTGAGCAACAGAAAGACAGTAGACCGAGAAAACCTAGATTCAAACAGGCAAGTGAACCCACAACAGTAAAAATACAAAGAAATGCCAAGACATATCACAATTAAACTCTGAAAACTAAAAACCAAGCAAAAATCTTGAATGCAGAGAAAAACCATTTGAATGACAACAGATTTTTCATCAGAAACCATGGAGGCTCAGCTCAGTAATCTCAGCACTGTGGGAGGCTGAGGCAGGTGAATCACTTAAGTCCAGGGGTTCAAGACCAGCCTGAGCAACATGGTGAAACCCCACCTCTGTTTCAAAAGAAAAAAAAATTTTAATGAAAAAAACTTAAAAAAAAAAAAAAAAGAAGGAAACCATGGAAGCCAGAAGAAAGTGGTACAATTATGTTTCCAGCGTTGAAAAAAAAAACTGTTTATCTAATGAAAATGTTTTTAGGCCAGACACTTCATGCCTCTAATCCCAGCACTCTGGGAGACCGAGGCGGGCAGATCACCTGAGGTCAGGAGTTCAAGACCAGCCTGGCCAACACGGTGAAACCCTGTCTCTACGAAAAATACAAAAATTAGCCGGGCATGGTGGCAGGTGCCTGTAATTCCAGCTCCTCAGGAGGCTGAGGCAGGAGAATCACTTGAACCCAGGAGGCGGAGGTTGCAGTGAGCCAAGATCGTGTCATTGCACTCCAACCAGCCTGGGCAACAAGAGCAAAGACTCTGTCTCAGAAAAAAAAAGAAAAGAAAAAAAATATTCTTTAGGAATGAAGGGGAAATTAAGACATTCTCAGATGAAGGAAAAGAATTTGTTACTAGCAGACCTACCCTAAGAGAACAGCCAAAGGAAGTTCTCTAAACAGGAAAGAAATGATAAAAGGTAGAACTCTGGGACATTACAAAGTAAGAAAGAAGCTGGGCGCGGTAGCTCACACCTGTAATCCCGGCACTTTGGGAGGCCAAGACAGGCGGATCACCTGAGGTCAGGAGTTCAAGACCAGCCTGGCCAACATAGTGAAACCCCGTATCTACTAAAAATACAAAAATTAGCCGGTGTGGTGGTGGGCGCCTATAATCTCAGCTACTTGGGAGGCTGAGGCAGGAGAATCACTTGAACCTGGGAGGCGGAGGTTGCAGTGAGCCGAGACCATGCCATTGCACTTCAGCCTGGTCAACAGGAACAAAACTCCGTCTCAAAAAAAAAAAAAAAAAGAACACAGAAAAAATATGGGTAAATATTAGGTTGGTGCAAAAATTATTGCGGTTTCTGCTATTACTTTTAATGGCAAAAACCACACTTTTGCACCAACCAATACAATACATCTTCCATCTTCTCTTGAGTTTTCGATGTTATATTTGACAGTTGAAGCAAAAATTATAATGTTTTCCAGCCAGGCATGGTGGCTCACTAATCCCAGCACTTTGGGAGGCTGAGATGGGTGGATCACCTGAAGTCAGGAGTTCGAGACCTGCCTGGTCAACATGGCAGGGTCTCTACTAAAAATACAAAAGTAGCTGGGTGTGGTGGCACATGCCTGTAATCCCAGCTACTTGGGAGGCTGAGGCAGGAGAATTGCTTGAACCTGGAAGGTGGAGGTTGCAGCGAGCTGAGATTGTGCCACTGCACTCCAGCCTGGGTAACAAGAGCAAAACTCCGTCTCAAAAAAAAAAAAAACATTATAATTCTTTCCAACTTGGATCTAAATGTATATAGAGTAAATACTTAATTTCAAATACAACTGCATTATTAACAGGGAAAGGTAAAGGGAAGCAAATAGATGTACTCAAACTGATAAAACCAACAAGAGTAGGCTATAAGTTATGTGTATATAATGTAATTATGTAACATCTAGCACAACTATTTAAAAAGGTATACAAAGAGATGCACTTAACACTGTAAATAAAAATGGAATTCTATTTATCTTTATTATTACTTTTTTTTGAGACACAGTCTCATTCTGTAGCCCAAGCTGACCTGCAGTGGTGCAATCTCAGCTCACTGCAACCTCTGCCTCCCGGGTTCAAGTGATTCTCCTGCCTCAGCTTCCCGAGTAGCTGGGATTACAGGCATGCACCACCACACCAGGCTAATTTTTGTATTTTTAGTAGAGACAGGGTTTCACCATGTTGGCCAGGCTGGTCTCCGCCTGCCTCAGCCTCCCAAAGTGCTGGGATTACAGGCGTGAGCCATTGTCCCTGGTCTATTTATTATTTTTATGTTAAAAAAATTTTTTTTGGCAGGGTGCAGCATCTCACACCTGTAATCCTGCACTTTGGGAGGCTGAGGTGGGCGGATCACCTGAGGTCAGGAGTTCTAGACCAGCCTGATCAACATGGCGAGACCCCGTCTCTAGTAAAAACACAAAAAAATTTGCTGCGCGTGGTGGTGCACGCCTGTAGTCCCAGCTACTAGGGAGGCTGAGGAAGGAGAATCTCGAACCCAGGAGGCAGAGGTTGTCCAGTGAATGAAGATCACGCCGCTGCACTCCAGCCTGGGCAACAGAGCAAGACCCCATCTCAAAAAAAAATTTTTTTTTTTTTTTAAGAGACGAGGTTTCCCTATGTTGACCAGGTTGTTCTCGAACTTCTGGCCTCACCTTGGCCTCCCAAAGTGCTGGGATTACAGGCATGAAGCCACTGCACTCAGCCAAGAAATGGAATTCTAAAAAATGTTCAAGTAAGCCTCAGGAAAACAAAGAAACAAAAACTATAGAACAAACAAAAGACAAAAAGTAAAATGTTCTGTATCTGGACTGGGTCAATGTTACTATCCTGGTTGTGATAGTTTTTGTAAGATGTTACCACTGGGGAGAAACTGGATAAAGAGTATACCAGATCTTTCTGTATTGTTGTTACAATTATATGTGAATCTGCCATTAATCTCAAAATAAAAAGTGTAATTAAAAAAAACATTTTTAGCTTGCCAGCAGTATAAAAATGGGCAGTAGGCCATATTTGAATCACTGGCCAAAGTCTATGACACCTTTCCTGATCCTTTGTTAGTTATATTATTGCAAATATCTTCTCCCAGTTCTTGGCTTGAATTTATCTTTCTTTATACATCAACTTTCAAAGAGGTGGTCTTTATTTTAACTTATCCATCTTTTTTTTTCACCTGATGCTTTATGCCTTGACAAATCTCATCCTATCTGAGATCATATCCGGTAGGACATCTGATAAGATCATCCTCACTGAGATCATAAAGATATTCTGCTACGTTTCTTCTAAAAGTTTTTAAGTTTTGCCTTTCACTGCCAAGTTTATAATCCACCTAGTATTTTTGTGCGTGGGATAAGGTAGGGATACAATTTCACAGTTTTCTACATGAATAAGCAATTGTCCCAGTTCAATTTACTGAAGTGTGTATCCTTTCCCCAGAGATCTACCACTCTACCTGAATAATAGTTTCTGCGTACGAATGAGCCTCTTTTTGAGTTCTCGATTATATTTTATTGGTCAAACTGTCTGGCCTTAAGCCAATACAATTGGTCTTCCGTATCTGTGGTTTCTGCATCCACAGACTCAACAAATATTTTAAAAAATTCAGGGCCAGGCGCAGTGGCTCATGCCTGTAATCCCAGCACTTTGGGAGGCAGAGGCAGGCGGATCACCTAAGGTCAGGAGTTCTAGACCAGCCTGCCCAACATGGCGAAATCTTGTCCATACTAAAAATACAAAAACTAGGCGGGCGTGGTGGCAGGTGCCTGTAATCCCAGCTACTTGGGAGGCTGAGGCAGGGAGAATTGCTTGAACCCAGAAGGCGGAGGTTGCAGTGAGCCAAGACTGTGCCACTGCACTCCAGCCTGGGTGACAAGAGCGAGACTCTGTCTAAAAAATAATAATAATAATAAATAAATAAATAAAAAATTCAGGCCAGGTGCGGTGGCTCACGCCTGTAATCCCAGCACTTTGGGAGGCCAAGGTGGGTAATTACTTGAGGTCAGGAGTTGCAGACCAGCCTGGCCAACATGGTGAAACCCCATCCATACCAAAAAATACAAAAATTAGGCCAGGCGCAGTGGCTCACGCCTGTAATCCCAGCACTTTGGGAGACCAAGAAGGGCAGATCACAAGGTCAGGAGTTTGAGATCAGCCTGGCCGACATGGTGAAACCCTGTCTCTACAAAAATACAAAAATTAGCTGGGCGTGGTGGCGTGTGGCTGTAATCCCAGCTGCTCGAGAGACTGAGGCAGGAGAATCGTTTGAACCCAGGAGGCAGAGGTTGCAGTAAGCTCTCGTTTGAACCCAGGAGGCAGAGGTTGCAGTAAGCTCAGATCGCGCCTCTGCACTCCAGCCACGTGACAGAGCAAGACTTTGTCTCAAAAAAAAAAAAAAAAAAAAAATCTGTGAAAGTTGTTTTGGGTTTTGTTTGCTTGCTTGTTTTAGAGAAAGGGTCTCACTCTGTTGCCCAGGCTGGAGTGAAGTGGCATTATCATAACTCACTACACCTCCCAGGCTCCAGTGATCCTACCACCTCAGCCTGCCAAAGTGCCTGTAGGCCTGGCTAGATTTTTTTTTTTATTTCAATAATGTCAAGTTTCTTTTTTTTTTTTTTTTGAGATGAAGTCTCACTCTGTCACCAGGCCAGAGTGCAGTGGCGCAATCTTGGCTCACTGCAACCTCCACCTCCCAGGTTCAAGCAATTTTCCTGCCTAGCCTCCCGAGTAGCTGGGACTACAGGTGCACGCCACCACGCCTGGCTAATTTTTGTATTTTTTTTTATTAGAGATGGGGTTTCACCATATTGGCCAGGGTGGTCTCAAACTCCTGACCTTGTGATCCACCTGCCTCAGCCTCCCAAAGTGCTAGGATTACCGGCGTGAGCCACCACGCCCAGCCTCTTTTTTTTTTTTTTTTTTTGAGACGGAATCTTGCTCTGTTGCCCAGGCTGGAGTGCAGTGGCGCAATCTCAGCTCACTGTAACCTCCGCCTCCGGGGTTCAAGCAATTCTCCCTGCCTCAGCCTCCCAAGTAGCTGGGATTACAGGCACCCGCCACCATGCCCAGCTAATTTTTGTATTTTTTAGTAGAGATGGGGTTTTGCCATGTTGGCTAGGCTGGTCTTGAACTCCTGACCTCAGATTATCTGCCCACCTTGGCCTTCTAAAGAGCTGGGATTACAGGTGTTAGCCACCGTGCCTGGCCATTAATGTCTACTTCCTATTTGGATTTTAAAATGTTGTTACCTACTTCTTCAATCAACTCTTAGCTCATTAATATTCAACCTTTCTTCTTTGCTCATCTAAGATTGGATGAACCTCTAAATATTGCCTTCACTATATCCCAAAACTTTTCAGGGGTAGTATTTTCCTCATTATTCAGTTCTAAGTGTTTTTAAGTTTCTTTATAAATTCTTCTTTGACCCATGTGTTGTTTACATAGGAATGCTTTTAAATGTCCACATTTATGGGGATTTTATGTTCAGCTTTTGTGTACTTATTTCTAATTTAAAAGCAGTGGGAATACTGGGAAATCATCTTTATCCCAAGAGAAAAAAGGTGAGAGCCATGATTCTCTTTCCCAGTATCTGGTTCTGGCATGACACAACTTAACTCTCACCCCAAACAACTCTAAAACTAGACAAAATACAGGAACTCACCATTTCCAGCACAGGACTAATGAGAGTGAATGGCAGAGGGCTGTTTCCTGAGCAAAGGAAAGCATGTGAGCACCACATTCACCCTGACCTTCTGCCTGGGGGCATTTTCCCAAACCACAGCAAAGGGAAACGGAGCCCAAGCAGAAAGTGGCAGTCTCATTGGGCAGCAACAGAGTTTAGGTGACAGGAATTTGGGGACAGGGGACCAGAGAGGAAGGAGCCACACAGAAGTCCAAGGAATCTAGGTGTCTGCCTCAGGTCCTTGGTTGAGGCCTAAGCTGTCCGTGGTGTGGGACAAGTACCGGGAGGCCTTAAAGAGAACAGTCACTGTGAAGGTGGGGGAGAGGGCTCTGAGAGAGACACAGATGCCAGAGGTCTCACAGTGCTGGAGACAATGGAGTTCCAACCCAGCAAGGGGGACAGACCTTGGCAAGCACCCGGAGCACTCACCTGAGACCCTACAAAAGCCAAGTCTTAGGAAAAATGATGTTACCCAAGAAAAAGACTCACAATGGAACATTCCAATCCTAACTATGACACACACACAAAAACCCTTAATAGGGTAAAAGATCTGCTAGTAATTTAATCTTTGCTAGAAAAATTTCAACACTATTTAGAGGACAGTAACAGAAGTCTCCACGATATAGCATCCATAATATCCAACATACAATAAAAAATTACTATAGGCTGGGTGCAGTGGCTCAGCTCATGGCTATAATCCCAGCACTTTGAGAGGCCAAGGTGGGCAGATCACTTAAGCCCAGGAGTTCGAGACCAGCCTGGGCAACATGGCGAAACCCCATTTCTACAAAAAATACAAAAATTAGTCAGGCATAGTGGTGCATGCCTGTAGTCCCAGCTACTAGGGAGGCTAAGGTGGGAGGATGGCTTGAGCCCAAGAGGTGGAGGTTGCAGTGAGCTATGACTGAGCCACTGCACTACAGCCTGGGTAACAAAGCAACACCCTGTCTCAGGAAAAAACAGAAAACTATTTGTAAAGGGGCCTGAAAATTTTACCCATAATCAAGGGATAAATGTCAACAGAAGCAGATCCACAAATGACTCAAATGTTGGAATTAGCAGAAAATGATTTTATAATAACTATTATAAAAATGTTAATCTTAAAAAAGAGACAAAATAGGTGAAAAGATGAAAAAGTCCAGCAGAGAAATGGGAAAAAAGAATAAAATGGAAGTTGAAAAATATCTAAAATAGAACATTCATTAGATGGGCTTAAGAGCAGATTGGACATAGGAGGAGAAAAGATCAGAGAATTCCAAAACAGGTCAGTTTGGAAGAGTGGGAAAGCCTGTGACCATGCACATATACTGAGACCAGTTAGCAAGGTTGTGTGAATGTCTTCAGGGGCTCAGAGGGTGAGTTCAGAACAGGCAGAGGGCTGGGTCCAACTAGGATTAGTGTTCTGCAAGCTATAACCTAGTGAGAAAAGGGCAATGGAGTTAAAGATGTTTGAACTAAGGTAGTTATTGACTATAGAATCTAGGCTAAGAGGGAAATGAGAGAACAAAGAGAATATTGAATAATGAAGAAATGGTGGGGTCAGCAGACTTTGTGTGCCTACGTGAGCCAATGCATCAACTGTTGGACTGAGGCTGTAGAGCCTTGCTACTAAAATGTGGTCCCAGGGCCAGGAGCATCAGCACCACCTGAAGCTTGTGCTAATTCCCAGGCCCTACCCTACATGTACTGAGTCAGAATCGCTGGGGCTAGGGCTCAGAAAACTGTGTTCACAAACCCTTTTGTTGATTCTGATGCTTGTTAAAGCTTGAGAACCATTCTTCCAGAGTAAGAGGGCTGCAAAGACTGGGGGACAGCGCAGAGTGGGATGCTTGAAATGGTTACAGCAATGACAAGGTCTGAAATACAGCTAGGGGGATGAGAAACTGTGACCAAGTGGAAGAAAAAAAATCATTAAAGACACAACAATCCAGGTGGAGTGCAGTGGCTCATGCCTGTAATCCCAGCACTTTGGGAGGCTGAGGTGGACGGATCATTTGAGGTCAGGAGTTCGAGATCAGCCTGGTCAACGTGGTGAAACCCTGTCTCTATCGAAAAAATATAAAAATTAGCCAGGCATGGTGGTTCACACCTGTAGTCCCAGCTGAGGTGGGAGAATCCCTTGAACCCAGGAGGCAGAGGTTGCAGTGAGCTGAGATCACTCCACTGCACTCCAGCCTGGGCAACAGAATGAGACCCTGTCTCAAAAAAAAAAGATACAGTGGTCCAGGAAGTAAGTGACTGGACTCTTAGTCGAATCATCCACATGGATGCTAAATTTGCATGATAATAAGACAGAAAGATAATGAGCCAGAAGCTGAAGTTTTCAGTGAAGGGCATAACACAGAGAAGAGCAGACAACTGCTGCCAGGAAGGTTCCTAAGCAGTATAGTCTGACAGTCTGCCCTTTCAAAGAGGGCTTAAGAGAGAAAGGAAGAGAAAGAGTTTGAAATTAGCAAACGGAGTCACCTCTGACAATCTTTTTTTTCCTGTTTATAGAGATGGGGTCTTGCTATGTTGGCTAGGTTGGTCTCAAAGTCCTAGCTTTAAGCCATCCTCCTGCCTCGGTCTCCCAAAGCATTGGGATTACAGGTGTGAGCCATTGCGCCTGGGCCACCTCTGAAAATCTGACTGTAGTCAATAATTCCAACCCATCTCTCGGCTTCCACCTCCAACCTCTCCAGCTTTGTGGCTGACCTTGTTAACTGCCAGCCATATGCATGCTCTGCTTCCTTGCTGACAGAACCCCAAGTTTAGCAACAATGTGTCTATCTTTTAAAACTACATCTCTCAGCATCTGTGCACTTAAGGCCATGAGTTACGGGGACATCCAGTGAAACACAAGCAGAACTGTGGTCAGGGCTTCTGGAAAATGCACCTTTTAAGAGGACACAGGCCCCTTTTGCCCTCTGCTTCTTCCCTTCTTCCTGCCTAGAACCCTGATACCACCATATAGCAACCCTGGACTCCCTACCTCCTGACTTCTATAGGAAAGAAAAACAAATCGCTAACTTGTTTAAGCTACTATTGTTCAGATTTCCTCGTATGTGCAGCCAAGTCGGCTTCTAGCACTAACACTTCAGGCTCTGGAATGGGATCTTTTTCTCCTGGTTCACCTCTGCATACGGAGAATGGGCCCTCCTCCTTTTGAGGGAAGCTCCCAGGGGTTAGTTATGGACCTTATCTTCTCTGCCTGCAGAGGCAGCCTCCACCATTAACTGCCCCCCATACCTCATATTTGGCAATGTTTATCTTCCTGCCAGGAAGAGCTGGATTTTATTGACTTTTGTCTTACACTTCACACCAGCAGCCAGAACAAGGCTGTACAAACAGTAGACACTCAATGTCTGCTACATTAACAATGAAAACCTAAGTTTCAATATTCCAGGTTGAAAAAGCCCTGACTGAATTGCCTAATGGCCCTTTTTATCCTTGCCAAAAATATAGTCTCCTTAATTTACAAATTCCAAGTTTTCCACATCTGACCTTACCTCTGACTGTTAAAGGTCATAAAAGTTCCCTGACTTCACCCGAGACCCTGCCTTCTTCTCCACAGTCAGACTGGACTGGAGGAGGATGAAAGCACTGAAAGCAAAGTCAGCCACGCTCTAAAGGGTGAAAATGGAACGCCCCAGAGCAGAAAGGCCAGAAGACATACCAGCGGGGCCCGAGGCTGCTGGATCATATCAGGGGTCCTCTTGGGGGGCCTTTTGCTTGTATTCACGAACAGTTTTCGCTTGTGGAAGAGTTTACCATTCAGCTCCTGGATTGCAAGTGTCACTTTCTGCATGGAGCCCAGATCTACAAATGCAAAGCTGAAAAGGGAAGAGAGAGAGGGCGGCTTTGAGCACATCTCCAGAGAAGCCCAGAGCTGCAGGGAGGCACCAAGCCCAAGCTGGAAGGGCAGTGTCCTTTCTCTCTGCAGTGATGGAAGATGAACTGTTCACAAGCAAGCTACAAGTATGTCCAGACTTGGGGCTGGGCCAGTGTGAGATACTGTCATGGGCCTCTAAGGAGCAGAAGAAATGAGCTGACTTTCACTATGCATCGTATGTCTATGACTTTGAGTTTAATACTACTGCCCCAAAAGTTCAAAGCAAGCCAGGTGTGGTGGCTCATATCTGCAATCCCAGCACTTTGGGAGGCCAAGACAGGCGGATCGCTTGAGCCCAGGAGTTCCAGACCAGTCTGGGCAACATAGCAAAGCCCCATCTCTACAAAAAAATACAAAAATTAGCCGGATGTGGTGGTGTACACCTGTAGTCCCAGCTACTTCGGAGGCTGAGGTGGGAGGATTGCTTAAGCCTGGGAGGTGGAAGTTGCAGTGAGCCGAGACTGCACCACAGCACTCCGGCCTGAGCGACAGAGCAAGACCCTGTCTCAAACAAACAAACGTTCAAAGCACTTTTTACTGCCTTGAAAATAAGAAAGGGAAAATATAAGTAGGTTTGGTTTTCAGGAACAACTAAGGCTTAGGGTGGTATAGTAACTTATCTCAAGTCAGAAAATACAGCAAGGACATGACCAAAAATATACCCAGGTCTCTGGACTTCTAAGCCAGGGTTGTGTTGATAAGACAGTATTCGCTGCTGGGTCACAGGGTTAAATATGGAAAGGGGGTTTCCCAAATGTTCCTTTGCCAAGTCAGAGTGGGTGTGGACGTGGCAGTTGCTGGGCTAGTCTGCAACATGAGTGCATCAGCAAAATGGACAGGGAGGAAAGGAGCTGCTTCCCAAAGAAAACAAAGAAAGAACAGTCATTACCATTTGCAGCCATTCTGGATTTTGTGGACATCAAGAGGGTTGAAGTCCTTTAGAAGGTACAGAATTTCCTCCTACAACAGCAGGGTTTAAAAGAGAGAGACCCAGAGACATAACTTACAACCACTTCTCAAGGTTTCAGATCCCCAGCCAGCTAGTCTGGACCCAATTTAACTCATACTTAATGAGGATCTATTATGTGCTGTACGTGCCATGTTTTGTAGGATAGGCAAGAAAGGCCACAGCCCTGTCTTCAGTGAAGCTCACCAGCCAAGCAGCGATGCAGACAAGACAATTAAGTAAACACACCGTTTCATCACTGCACATACAGCTGGCTATGGGCGCACACGGCCTGTCATTTAATCCAGATTTGGAGGGAAAGGAGGTGGTCAGGGTATGCTCCCAGGAAGAAGTGACTTCCGCAGCTTTGCGAGTACCTCCTCCTCACTGCTTCTCAACCCTGCCTGGCCTCTGCCCAGGGATATGGTTCCCTTCCTCTTCCCCGAACATTTCCCCACACCCTTCTCCTCTCCTAGTCTGCCCTCAGGCCGTCTTCCTCACCCCATCCCCTCCTCCCCATCCTGCTCCGCGGGCTTGGGTTGGTGTCTCCACAGAGGCACCAACCTCCCCCGCTTTATGATAAGGTCTATGCCACCCTGAGGCCTTTTTGAACTACACCCTATTTTTTCTCTTTTCTGCCAAACTTGTAGAAAGAGCCGTCTCCACCTAATGCCTCCATTTCCTCCCTGCCCACTCCCTCCTGACTGCCTGCGCTAGGCTGGTTCCAGCCCTACTGAAATGCTTTCTTGCAGGTCACAGACATGCACTCGCTGCCCACTGTGATGGCTTCACTTCAGGTTCAGCTCTTTCACCTCCTGCCTGCACCCCTCAATACTTCCTCCTTCCTTGGCTTCCCCACAAGAGTGTTAATGATTATAAAATTTCACAACCATGATGAAAACCAATTTTTCTCTGGAAAACCCTATTTTGGAAAAAAATGATATTTATACCATCTTCCAAAGTCACTTTGTTGGCTTAGGAAAATAGAAATGCATTATGTATAACTCATTTTTCTCAGTCTTCATGTTTATATTACATTTACATGCAAATTTTCTAATTTGCTTTACTCTTAAATATTTAATGTTTATTACACATGAATCTAAAAGATGCTGAACAAGCAATTCGTGAGAACGAGCAATGTGTGCTTAGCATTTTCAGTTTACCAAGCACTTTCATATCCTTTATTCCATTTGGTTTTCACAACCACCCTATAAAGTACACATTATTACTATACTCATTGCACAGAGGCATAAAATAAGGATCAGAGAGGTTAAATGACGTCTCTATGGCTATATAGCCAATTTAGAATTAGGACTTGAACTCCAGACTCTTCAAATCCTACATTTTTTTTCCATTATATTGTGCAAAGCCATAGTTTTCTTCTCAGGTTTTACCATTACTAAAATAAAATAGAAAACTAGTATTTTGGCAGTTATCAGGAAACCATAACCTTGGGCCAAATCCAGTCCACCACCTTTTTTTGTAAATAAAGTTTTACTGGAACACAGCCATGCACATCCATTCACTCATTGTTTACAGCTGCTTTCAGGCTACAGTGGCCTTCAACGCATGAAGTACTTACTATGTGGCTGGGCACAGTGGCTCACCTGCCCGTAATCCCAGCACTTTGGGAGGCTGAGGCAGGCAGATCACGAGGTCAGGAGATCGAGACCATCCTGGCTAACACGGTGAAACCCCGTCTCTACTACAAATACAAAAAATATTAGCCGGGCGTGGTGGCGGGCACCTGCAGTCCCAGCTACTCAGAAGGCTGAGGCAGGAGAATGGCGTGAACCCAGGAGGTGGAGCTTGCAGTGAACCGAGATCACACCACTGCACTCCAGCCTGGGTGACAGAGCAAGACTCCGTCTCAAAAAAAAAAAGTTTTGATCAATTATAGATTTGAAAGGAGGCTTGGTACATTAAGCTAAAATTGCCTCGTGCATATCTCATTTTAAATCATAAAAGTAACTTATTAGGATTTTTTAAATTACAAAGACATTGAATGTTTGTTGTAGAATATTTTTAAAAACACAGATAAGCAAACTAGAAGTATTGTCCATAATTCTGCCACCAAAATATGAACACTGCACATCTACTATAAATATCATGAAATCATACTGCACCTTCTGCTTTTAACCTATTTCACTTAAAGACACATCCCTTCCAGTCAATCACCGCCAACCACATGGTTTAAGGGATCGATAGCCTGCTATTAGTTAAGGCATCAGCATTTATGGACCACTGACTTTGTGCCAGACAGGCAGGAGGTTACTGCACTCACCTATGTGCTAAGTAATTTCATGCCCGTCCAACTGGCAGCAATTTAACAGTTGGACAACACCAAACATTCATGATAGAGGAACCCTGTGCTGCTAGTGGGAGTGCAAGTCAGTCCCCTTCCTGGTCCAGCTGTGAGGACCGTGTGGCCCTGATGCCCTACACCTAAGTACAGGTCCCAGAGGCACTCGCACCTCGCACACCGATATGCGTACAAGCCGGTTCACTGAAGCTCTGCTTGAGGAAGCAAAAACTAGGAAAATATTAGTGTGAGCCATGTGAAATTGATGATTTTGCAGATTAAAAAAATGGTCCAAGCTGGGCGCGGTGGCTCATGCCTGTAATCCTAGCACTTTGGAAGGCTGAGGTGGGCAGATCACCTGAGATCAGGAGTTTGAGACTAGCCTGACCAACATGGTGAAACCCCGTCTCTACTAAAAATACAAAATTAGCCAGGCGTGGTGGCGGATGCCTGTAATCCCAGTTACTTGGGAGGCTGAGGCAGGAGAATCCCTTAAACCCCAGGGGGCAGAGGGTGCAGTGAGCCGAGATCGCACCATTGCGCTCCAGCCTGGGCAACAAGAACGAGACTCCGTCTCAAAAAAAAAAAAAAAAAAAGGTCCAATACCAGCTATTTCATAAGGTACAACCTAAGAATTGGAATGTCTATTTGCAGGTAAACACACTGTGGTAGGTTCATACAAAAGAATATTGTAACAGCCAAAATTACTGCCTAGAGCTGCACATGCCAACATGGACATGATCAAAGCAAGCCACAGACAAATATGCAGACAGAAGGTAAGGGATCAACAACCACCTGCCCAGCACCTCAGCTCCCTGATTTCCAGGGCATACCCCAGACATGGTCATTCCCAATGCCTACCCCCAAATGACAGCTTTGAACCCCATGCTCTCTGACCCCCTCCTATCTTTCCCGCTCACACCTCTGGTTCTCCAACTACACTCCCCAGTACTGTGACCCTTCAGGCTCCACCACTTTCCACCCTCCTGCAAACTCCTGACTCTGACCCTTTTCTCCTAGCCGTCCTGTCCCACCCGAACCTACAATGTCCTTGCTGTGCCTTTTTTTTTTTTTTTTTTTTGAGTCAGGGTCTGGCTCTGTTGCTCAGGCTGGAGTGCAGTGGCATGATCTTGGCTCACTACAGCCACTGCCTCCCAGGCTCAAGCCAACCTCCCACTTCAGCCTCCCAAGTAGCTGGGATTACAGGCATGTGCCACCATGGCTGGCTCACTTCTGTATTCTTCGTAGAGATGGGATTTTGTCATGTTGCCCAGGCTAATCTGAAACTCCTAAGCTCAAGCAATCCACCCACCTGGGCCTCCCAAAGGGCTGGGATGACAGGCGTGAGCTACCGTGCAATGCTCCTGGCCCCTGCTGTGCTCGTTAATCAGCTTAGGTGCCAGGGTCTTTCACTGCAATCACTACCTGATGTCCAGTACTTCATGGCATTCCTACTACCTATTCCTCATCATCAGCCCCCCAGTCTCCCAGAAAAAACTACCGCACACACTTTGCACATCCTTTCTATTCAGCAGAGAACCCTGATTTTTACTTCACTGAGAAAAGAGAAGCAACCAAAGGAGAACTTCCATTCTCCCACCACCCCCATATCTGTACTCATCCCCCTATGTGGAAGACTTGTCCCTGCCCCGATCCCTTCCTTCCCACCTTCTCGAAGCCTCTGCCGCTAAATCAGCTCCTCTCTTTCCAGCACCAGTTTCCCTCTCCACTGGATGAGCATACAAACTCGCCATGTTAATACTTATTACACATAACGCCTTGGACCCCATACACCCCTCCTGCTACCACTTCATCTTCCTACTCTTCTTTTTGACTAAAATCCTTGAAAAAGTCATCTATGCTGTCTTCACTTCCTCTCACTCTTTCATTCAATAGATACTTATTAGGTGCCCACTCTGTGCTAGAAATGTGTTAGGTGCAGAAAGCAGAGCCCTGCTGGGCTCATCTTTTATGGGGAAGAGATCATCACTAAGGGGAGTAAGTAGCAGGTGGCCAGGCACGGTGCCTCATGCCTGTAATCCCAGCACTTCTGGAGGCCGAGGCAGGCAGATCACCTGAGGTCAGGAGTTTGAGATCAGCCTGGCCAACATGGTGAAACCCCGCCTCTACCAAAAAAATACAAAAATTAACTGGGTGTGGTGACAGGTGCCTGTAATCCCACCTACTTAGGAGGCTGAGGCAGGAGAATCGCTTGAACCCAGGAGGCAGAGGTGGCAGTGAGCAAAGATCATGCCATTGCACTCCAGCCAGGGTGACAAGAGCGAAATTCCATCTCAAAAAATAAAAAAGAGGAGTAAGCAGCAGGTGTGGTGAGTTCGATGGTGGAAAGTATTAAGGAGACACAGAGCAGGAAGGACAGGAAGAATGGGGGCTGCAACTGAGGGAGAAGAGCCGGGGAGGGCCTCTGAGAAGGCCACCTCCGAAGCAGAGCAGTGCCATAGGTGCAAGGCCCTATGGCAGGTTCTGGGCTGAACAAGGAGGCCAGAGAGCCTGCTGTGGAGCAAACAAGGAAGAAGGCAGGAGTGAGGCGGGCACAGGGAGTGGTTCACACAGGGCCACAAGGGATTCTGCTCTTCCTAAATAAGAAGGGAAGCCACTGGAGGCTTCTGAGTGGAGGGGGGCCAAGACCTGCTTGCCACTTTATGGGGTCACTCTGGCTGCTATGTTAAGATTAGACTGCAGGGGAGCAGGGAAGAAGCAAGAAGAGCTGGCTGGGTGCGGTGGCTCATACCTGTAATCCCAGCACTTTGGGGGGCCGAGGCAGGCAGATCACTTGAGCCCAGGAGTTTGAGACCAGCCTGAGCAACATGGCGAAATCCTGTCATAAAAATTAGCCAGAGGCTGAACGTGGTGGCTCACTCCTATAATTCTAGCACTCTGGGAAGCTGAGGTGGGTGGATCATTTGAGGTCAGGTGTTCGAGACCAGCATGGCCAATATGGTGAAGCCCCGTCTCTACTAAAAATACAAAAATTAGCCAGGTGTGGTAGTGCACGTCTGTAACCTCAGCTACACAGGAGGCTGAGGCAGGAGAATCGCTTGAACCCAAGAGGCGGAGGCTGCAGTGTGTCGAGATCACGCCACTGCACTCTAGCCTGGACAACAGAGTAAGGCTCCGTCTCAAAAAAAATAAATAAATAAATAAATAAATAAATAAGCTGGGTATGGTGATGTGTTCCTGTGGTCCCAGCTACATGGGAAGCCGAGATAGGGGGCTTGCTTGGGCCCGGGAGGTCGAGGCTGCAGTGAGCCATAACTGCACCACTGCACTCCAGCCTGGGTGACAGAGCAAGACCCTGTCTCAAAAAACAAACAAACAAACAAAAAAACAAATGAACTAAGATCCCTGGCAGTAATACAGATGGGACAGCAGTGGGTTGGCCGGGGTGCGAGCAGTGGCGTGACAATAGGTGCCAGGTTCTGGATGGAGGTAACTTTTTGTTATAAAATAATTCCAAACATACACAGAAGTAGAGAGTACAATGAACTCCCACAAGCCCATCACCATGCTTCAACTAGCACCCCCATTCCGTGTGTTTCCCCTGTCTCTCCACCCCTTGTTCACCGGTGTCTTACAGAATCCTGGGCATTCTGTCATCTCACCCTTAAATACTTTAGCCTACTCCTCAAAGAGGCATTTTATCAATAGACCATTATCAAACTAAGAAAAACAATAATGTGTTACTATCAACAGGTAAACCTCACCAATTGTCTCAGAAATGTCTTTTTGTGGTTGTTTTATCCAAAACGGGATCAAGACAAAGGCTATCATTGTATTTCGTTATCATTTCTAAGTCTCTTCTATGTTATTTTATTTTTGAGACAGAGTCTTGCTCTGTCACCCAGGCTGGAATGCGGTGGCGTGACCTCAGCTCGCTGCAACCTCCGCCTCCCCAGTTCAAACAATTCTCCTGTCTCAGCCTCCTGAGTAGCTGGGATTACAGGCACCCGCCACCATGTCTGGCTAATTTTTGTATTTTTAGTAGAGACGAGGTTTCACCACACTGGCCAGGGTGGTCTCAAACTCCTGACCTCAGGTGATCCACACGCCTTGGCCTCCCAAACTGCTAGGATTACAGGCGTGAGCCACCAAACCCAGCCCCTAAGTCTCTTCCGAATCTCCTTAAATCTCTATCAGATCTACTTTAATTTTTCCGTGACTGAATTGTTCTAGAAATCAGGTCAGCTGTTCTATAGACAAGAGTGCTGCTGCTTTATGGCGGCATTATTTTGGTCTTCTATTCCCTATATTTCCTTTTGACTACAAATCTGCTATAGAGCTTGACTAGTATAGGTGTTTTTTAAAGTATAGGAATACTTTAAAATGCTGTGGTTGCCTTTATCTTGCATCACTTTTTAGGGGGCTCATATCTGGTTATCTCATTTTTAGTGAGGCTAAAATTAGTCAGCAAGTTCAAATGGTAACATCCTAATCCATCCATTGTAAAACTGCCCATCAATACTTTACCTAATGAATTAAGCAAGCTCAGATAACCACTGTCTGAAACAGGTATCTTACTGGGGTTTGCACAATGGTCATTTTCTAATTCTATCATTTCTTTTGCATTTATGAGCTAGAGTTCTTCTGTAAAGAACTTTCTCTCATTCACTAGGGTTGTTTGCTCTGAAAATGCTATTACATTGGTGTTGGAAAAGCAAGATAAATACTTCTTCCTTCTCTTTAATTATCAAGTTTTATGTTAATGAACCATTATCTTTCCATTTTCAGTTGTGTCCAGTGTTATTTTTCTTTAGACCCCACTACAAATTAATGCTTTTTAAAATCATTGGTGAATTTTAATCAAATGTAGTACGTGATGCTCAAATTGCTCCGTCTTTGGTGCATGGGACACCCTCTTTGCTTGCTCTTGTGTCTTTTTATTTGGAAACTTTCAAATCAGAACAAAAATAGATAAAATAGTATTACAAATCCCTATATGCCTATCACTCAGCAGCCTCAGCAATTCTCAATTCATGGCCATTCCCATTTCATCATAACATCTCTCCCGGCCACTAGGCTATTCTGAAACAAATCTCAAACACCACATTGCTTCACATGCAAACACTTCAGCACAAACTCCAAGAATTAAGAACACCACCTCTAAATAAACCACCCCTGAATAAAACCTCCTCTGTCTTTTCATTCAAACTTCAATAGTCTTTGATAGCTTTCTGGTATAACAGCTCCAGATCTGGAATCAGCCATTTCTCTAAGAAGGCCTGGTTCTCTTTAGCAGGAAAGAACACAATCTATGGGCCAGGAGTGTTACTGCTACTGGGTAATCAGAGCTCCAATGTCTCTCAGTAGACACAGCTAGAAGATATGCATCTTAAAAGAGGAAAAAGTCACCGGGTGCAGTACCTCTTGCCTGTAATCCCCGTACTTTGGGAGGCTGAGGCAGGCGGAACATCTGAGGTCAGGGGTTCGAGACCAGCCTGACCATCATGGAGAAACCCCATCTCTACCAAAAATACAAATTTAGCCAGGCATGGTGGCGCATGCCTGTAATCCCAGCTACTCGGGAGACTGAAGCAGGAGAATTTCTTGAACCTGGGAGACGGAGGTTGCAGTGAGCCAAGATCGAGCCATTGCACTCCAGCCTGGGCAACAAGAGTGAAACTCCGTCTTAAAAACAAAAACAAACAACAACAACAACAAAAAAGGAACAAAGTACTAAGACACACTCTAACACAAATGAACCCTGAAAACATGCTTAGTGAAAGAAAACACAAAATTCCACATTGTATGATTCTATTGATATAAAATGTCCAGAATAGGAAATCCTTAAAAGACAGAAAGTAGATTCATGGTTACCAGGGGCTGGGAGGAAGGGGGAAGGCAAAGGACTGCTAATGAGTATGAGGTTTATTTTGGGGGTGATGAAAATATTCAGGAATTAGGATTAATAGCTGCACAATCTTGTGAATATATTAATAATTGAATTGTACTTTTTTTTTTTGAGACACAGTTTCACTCTGTCACCCAGGCTGGAGTGCAGTGGCATGATCTCGTCTCACTTGCATCCTCTGTCTCCTGGGTTCAAGCGATTCTTGTGCCTCAGCCTCCTGAGTAGCTAGGATTACAGGTGTGTGCCACCACGCCTGGCTAATTTTTGTTTTTTGTTGTCATTGCTGTTGTTGTTTGAGATGGAGTCTTGCTCTGTTGCCAGGCTGGAGTCCAATGGCGCAATCTCGGCTCATTGCAACCTCCAACTCCCGGGTTGAAGTGATTCCCCTGCCTCAGCCTCTCGAGTAGCTGGGACTACAGGCACGCACCACCACTCCCAGCTAATTTTTTGTATTTTAGTAGAGATGGGGTTTCACCATGTTGGCCAGGCTGGTCTTGAACTCCTGACCTTGTGATCTGCCCACCTCAGCCTCCCAAAGTGCTGGGATTACAGGTGTGAGCCACTGCACCCGGCCAATTTTTGTATTATTAGTATTATTTGTATTATTAGTAATTTTTTGTATTATTTAGTATTATTAGTAATAATTTGTATTATTAGTAATATTTGTATTATTAGTATTATTAGTTTCACCATGTTGACCAGGCTGGTCTCAAACTCCTGACATCAAGTGATCCGGCCACCTCGGCCTCCCAAAGTGCTGGGATTACAGGCATGAGCCACCACGCCCGGCCTGAATTGTACATTTTTAAATAATAAAATTTCCAGACTAGGCAACATGGTGAGACCCCATCTCTACTAAAAACACAAAAAAATAGCCAGGCATGGTGGTGCACACCTGTGGTCCCAGCTACATAGGAGGCTGAGGTGGGAGGATTGCTTGAGCCTTGAGGGCAGAGGCTGCAGTGAGCTGAGATCGCATCACTGCATTCCAGCCTGGGTGACAAAAGGAGACCCTGTCTCAAACAAACAAACAAAAAAGTTAATGGTAAATTTTAAGATATGTAAATATTATATATATTTTAAATTTTTTTTTTTTTGAAACAGGGTCTCGCTCTATCTCCCAGGCTGGAGTGCAGTGGCGCAATCTCAGCTCACTGCAAGCTCCGCCTCCCGGGTTCACGCCATTCTCCTGCCTCAGCCTCCTGAGTAGCTGGGACTACAGGTGCCCACCACCACGCCCCGCTAATTTTTTGTATTTTTAGTAGAGACAGGGTTTCACCGTGTTAGCCAGGATGATCTCGATCTCCTGAACTCGTGATCCACCCGTCTCAGCCTCCCAAAGCGCTGGAATTACAGGCGTGAGCCACCGCGCCTGGCCTGAAAAGTTTTTTTAAAATACTGGCTACTGTAGTAGATGATCTTTCAACTCTGACCCAAGATTCTCGTGTCTTCTACCAGAAACCTGGAAACTGCTGCAGGCCAATTTGTTAGTTTGTAATCAGGGTAAAATCTTAGACGTTTCAGTTTTTTTGTTTTTGTTTTTGTTTTTTTGAGATGGAGTCTCGCTCTGTCGCCCAGGCTGGAGTGCAGTGGCACGATCTTGGCTCACTGCAAGCTCCACCTCCCAGGTTCACGCCATTCTCCTGCCTCAGCCTCCCGAGTAGCTGGGACTACAGGTGCCCACCACCATACCTGTCTAATTTTTTGTATTTTTAGTAGAGACGGGGTTTCACCGTGTTAGCCAGGATGGTCTCGATCTCCTGACCTTGTGATTTGCCCGCCTCGGCCTCCCAAAGTGCTGGGATTACAGGCATGAACGACCGCACCCAGCCCATTTCACAGTTCTTGACAGGGCATTAATGTTACCATTCAAAATTTCTTTCTTTTTTTTTTTTTTAAGAGATGTGGTCTCGCTATGTTGCCTAGGCTGGTCTTGAACTCCTTGGACTTAAGTGATCCTTCTGCCTCAGCCTCCCAAAGTACTGGGATTATAGCTGTAAACTACCATGCCTGGTCTAGAAATTTCTTTTTAAAACCCTACTCCTTCTCTAAAGCACAGCTCAAATCTTTCCTATGAGGCTGGTCCGAGTTTGAGTCGAAAGAAGGCACTATGGGTAGGGGCTGCTGCTTTCTGTGAAGGGGACAAGGATGAAACGTTCCCTTACCATGGTGTGGGACAGTATGGCCAAGCAAGCCCCAGGTGCTGGGCTCTGGAATGGGGTCTACTGGGGAGGGGGGAAGAGAGAGGTGGCAGAACTGCTCAGCATCTTACCTCCCCAGACCACTGCAGGAACCACATGTAGGGCTCCTCTGCCCACTTCACTGTCAAGTAACAGGTTGGACCAGCCTGCCAAAATGGGGAAGGAAAACCAGCCCCAGTAGGCTCGTCTATCAGGTGCCAGGAATCCCCCAACCTGCCCCTTTGATTGAATATGATTTCATTTATTGGATCACAATGATTTACTATGCTCCAATACCATTTTCTTCTGTCAGACAAAACGTAATGGTCCATCTTTTATTTGGTGAGTTATTTCCATATCTTATCAGTTACATGATTTGGCACAAAGCAAAGAACATGGGACTTGGGAGCAACTGAGCCTGGATTCCACTCCTGGCTGACCACTCACTAGGTCTGTGTACTTAGCTGAGGGACGTGACCTCTCAGAGCCTTGGCTGCCTCATCTCCAAGATGGGGGCATTACCACCACCCAGAGTTACAATAATAATTTAATAAAACCACATGAATAAAGCATTTAGCTTATTTCCTAGAGCATGCCTGACAGTTAAAATATAGTAAATAGTGTAAAGGAATAAGGTACAACTGGGCAGAGATGATTGAGTGGAACTGGTTAGCAAGGGAAAATGGAGACAAGAAAATTTTGAAAAATGTCTGGCATGCTGCAGGGGTTCCACAAAGGTTAGTTTCTCTCATCCTTCTTCCAGGATTGAGCTCCTTGAGGGCAAGGACTAGGTTGTTTATCTTTAAGCATGCCAAACTGCAGGCACAATATTTTGCATGTAGTAGATGCCAAAAAAAAAAAAAAGTCAGGAGGTGCTTCAATTCAATAGATCACACTTTCATTCTCCTTTCATCTGTATTTCGAATACACTTACTACAAAATTTAAGCACTTATATTGTTTTATAATTATTTCAGGTTTGTTGGTCTGGCCTCTCCAAATAGACAGTAAGGTGCCTGGGGTCAAAAATACGATTGCTTACATTCTACTCTCTAAGTCCCACTAACACAGCACTGACTGAACCAGCTCATTTCACAGTCAAATAGGTGTCATTTTTTTTGGCTGAAACCAACTGCTCCCCATTACCAAAGGATCAGCAGCTGAGCCCTAACAAGGTCCCTTCCTAAAAAGAAGCTACCTCAACCCAAAATGACAAGAAGGCTGACCAACCATCCAGGTATACAGGGATAAAGAGTGGGACTAACTGTCCAGGATGTCAGATTAGAATTTCAGTGCTAAAACTGGGAAAGTCCAAGGCAAACTGTGATGCATTGGTTACCCTAGTCACCAACGAGTGACTGTCTGCACTATCATAGCTCTCAAACGTCTTTAAAAACTGGGGAAATTAAGTTACTAGCAGGTTACTAAGTCATATGGGAAGGCCAAGGAAGATAAGCAGCCTATTGTGAAGAATAAATACCTTAGAAATATCCAGTGGAAGATTGCCAACATACACTTCTGTCTCTCTTTTCTTGAATCCTAAGAAGAAAAACAGCATTAAATGGCAGGCATACATACAGTTAGAGGATTCAGAGGAGTCAGAATACAGGATAGAGACAGGGTCTCTCTATGTTGCCCAGTCTGGTCTCAAATTCCTGGGCTCAAGCAATCCTCCTACCTCAGTCTCCCAAAGTCCTGGGATTACAGGCGTGAGCCACTGTACCTGGCTTCACTTTTTCTTCAATGTTAAAATATTCCCATGCACATACACCCCTGCAAACATCCTCCCACCCCCATGAACACTGAATGGCTATACTGTACCCAATCATTCAGCAATACTTATCAATATTAAGAAGTGGTCCATGGGAAGTGCTGGCCATGCATACCCCTGCCTTCCCAGCAGGGGATCACTCTGCAGGGACCTAGAGCCATGGGCACACCAGGAATCCAGCGCTTTCAATGAGAGGTATTATGAAGTGTTTCGGGACCCACGGGGTTGTGCTTCCCGAGTTAACACTAAGCTGAGAGTGGGGAGCATGCAGGGGCCCAGGGGAATGCAGGAGGGAGGCTGAAGGGAATCCAGGCGGAGGGAACAGCCCATGCCAGGACATGGAGATACGAAAAAGCTGAGCACATTTGGGAAACTGCTCACAGCCAGGACTAGGTGCCAGGTGGATTGCACACTGCATGCAGTGAGTGGTGAGAGAGGAGGCTAGAAAGGGAGGTGAGGCCAAACTATGAAATAATGAAAGGCTGTACCACAGCAGTCACAGTTTATTCCACTGGCTGGGTGATACGGGTGAGGGCTATAACCGGTTGGGGAGGTGTCAATAGACCTGGGTTTCAGAAAGATCACTTTGGAGACGGTAGAGGGAAAATTGGAAGAAGGCACAAATGAAACAGAAGCACGGGGTTAGGAGCAGCGGGTGCCCCAGGGAGTAAGGGTCTGCATCGCAGCAGTGGCAGGCGCCACATCCACTATGAGACAGGAAACATGGTGGCTGACTGGAGGAAGAGCAGAATCTAGGCAGATCCCAAGTTTCACATTGAACAGAAACTGGGCAGACTGGGAACCATTAACTGGAATCCAAGTTGTAGGATGAGAGTCCCAGCACCAGCGAATCCCCCAGCCTAACTTACCTGGAGATTTCTGCTCCTCCAACACTCCATTCTTCCCAAGCAGTTTATCAGAGAGTTGGGGGTGACTAATGTTCCAGGACCTGTCAAACACAGGTGTCAGCATCGAACCTCCCAAGCTCAGACTCCGACAAAAGGAAACATGTGTCAGGCATAAGCAGAGGGGCCTTGCATAAACCTCCATTCCCCTTCCTGACCAAAGGCTTCCCTTCCTCCTCCCAGAATCAGGTTCCAAGCCAGGAAGCCCTCCACTGGACCTTTTAAATCACTAAAAGTTAAAGTATACTTAGGGTTAGGATCAACTGGCAAGAGATGCCAGGGGTGACTCTTAAGACCAGGGCATGGTGAGACAGGAATGGGAGAAAGAGAAGGCTGGGGGATGGAGCGAGGCTTGCTCATCAGCAAAAGGAAGGGACTTACATGCTGCAGTTGCTTTCCAACAGGATCTCCTACAAAGCCAACCGGCCACAGTTAGAGGAATGCCAGGATAGTTCACCATCATATAACCACCGAATAGGTACTGTGGTAAGCAGAATAATGCCTCCCCAACCAAAAGTGGTCCACATCCTAATCCCTAGAACCTATGAATGTATTAGATTTCATGGCAAGGTTGCAGATGGAGTTAAGGTTGCCCATCAACTGACAAAACAGGCCTGGCACTGTGGCTCACGCCTGTAACCCCGACACTTTGGGAGGCCGAGGCGGGTGGATCACCTGAGGTCAGGAGTTCGAGACCAGCCTGGCCAACATGGTGAAACCCTGTCTCTACCAAAAATACAAAAATTAGCTGGGTGTGGTGACAGGCACCTGTAATCCCAGCTACTCAGGAGGCTGAGGCAGGAGAATTGCTTGAACTCGGGAGGCAGAGGTTGCAGTGAGCTGAGATTGGGCCACTGCACTCCAGCCTGGGCGACAGAGTGAGACAACATCTCAAAAAAAAAAAAAAAAAAAAAAGAGAGAGACGTGACAACAGAAACAAAGTTAAAGTGATGTGATATAAGAAGGACTCTACTACTGTTGTTAGCTTTGAAGATGGAGGAAGGGGCCGCAAGCCATGGAATGCTGGCAGCCTCTAGAAGCTGGAAAAGGCAGGGAAATGGATTCTCCAACTAAAGCCTCCAGAATGAACACAGCCTTGTTGAAACCTTGATTTTAGCCCACTGAGACATGTGTCAGACTTGTGACTTACAGAGCTATGGGATAATATTTGTGTTGTTTAACCCAGTAAGGTTGTAGTATTTTGTTATAAAAGCAAATCGAAAACTAATACAGATAGCATGGGCAACTTTAAAAACACACACCACTCTGCACAGTGGCTGGCCTGTGGAAAGAACAGAACTTTTGGAGTTAGATGCATCTATGAGTCCAGCCCAGAGACCCTGGGAAAATTTCATCTGTCAAGTCAGAATCAAAACACCCATGTCATAGATCATGGCAGTGAAGTGAGATACTGCACTTAAAGTATTTGCCATGTGTCAAGAACTCAATAAATGGTAGCTATTGTGTTTATTTTTATGGTTTTTATGGGCACTTTTCTACAATTCCGTTGAGTATTATCCTCCCATTTTACAGATGAGAAAACCAAAGCTCAAGGATATCAGGTGATTTTATAAAATTATAAAAGACACTGAGGTAACTCAGTCCTGTGATTCCAAAGCATTGGTTCTCTTTCTACAGATAACAAGGCTGTCAAAGTCATTTTAAAGGGATTTTTTTTTCCTGTACTTTAGGGAAAACATAAATTAAAACATTAAATTTTAAAATAAAACAGTAACTCTTTTCTCTAAATTATTCCCAGGTGTAGGAGGGAACAACCATTTTAGCTACAACCAATTCTAAATAGAACTAAAAGTAGTTCAGATAATTAAAAGACAGGTATGGATGGATAAAAATGGAGAGAGAGGTTTATGGGCAAAATCAGAGATACAGGATGTTAATCCCAGTTCCTGGTAATCTCTGGAAAAGCCTATGGGCTTCTGAAACAGAACAGGCACTGAGACCTCCCAAGCCAAGGCCCAGCATAAATCCGTGCAAGATGCCTTTAAGGCCTGCCAGGTACTATGCTAAGCAGCTAACACACATTCTCATTTAATCCTCACTCAAACTCTAAGAGGGAGACATTGTTAACCCGTTTTACAGATGAAGTCCCGGAGATGCAGAGATGATAATCTAGTATTTGGCCAAGATCACTTAGCAACCATGCTCACAAATGGGAGAAGCCTGTTTTTGTTGTGAATCCAAACCATATGACCACATGATTCCAAAGTCCTGAGTTTCCTTCCAATCTATTGTTTGGTCTGGAGAAGTAACCTATTTGTGTAGTTTTTTGTTGTTGTTGTTTTTTGTTTTTGAGACAGGGTCTCACTCTGTCGCCCAGGCTGGAGTGCAATGGTACGATCTCGGCTCACTGCAACCTCTGCCTCCCACATTCAAGCGATTCTCCCACCTCAGCCTCCCAGATAGCTGGGACTACAGGCACACACTACCACGATGGCTAATTTTTGTGTTTTTAGTAGAGATGAGGTTTCACCATGTTGGCCAGGCTTTATTTGTGTTTTTTAAAAGACCTAAAGAATACATAAGGAGCTCTTACAACTCACCAACAAAGACAACAAATAAACCAATTAAAAAGTGAGCAAAGGATCTGCTAGACATTTCTCTGGAGATATACAAATGGCCAATAAGCACATGAAAAGATGCTCTGCAACTTTGGCCACTAGGAAAATGCAAATCAAAACCACAATGATAACACTTCATATCAATCAGGGTGGCTAAAAGCAAGAGATACAGATAACATCCTCTATCTCTAACAAGTATTGAGGACATGAAGAAACAGGGGCCCTCATATTGCTGGTAGGAATGTAAAATGGTGCAGCCACTTTGGAAAAGTTTGGCAGGCTCTCAAAAAGTTAGACAGGGAATTACGATATGACCCAGCAAGTCCACTCCTGGGTAACTATTCAAGAGAAATTCAAATATGTGTCCACACAAAGACTTTTCCACAAATATTCATAGTAGTGTTGCTTATAATAGCCAAAAAGTGAAAACAATCCAAATATCCATCAACTGATGAATGAATAAAGTGCTGTACAGCAATACAATAGAATATTATTTGGCAATATAAAACGAATGTAGTAGTAATACATGCTATACGACCTGGATGAATCTGAAAAATGATGCTAAGGGAAAGAAGGCCACATATTGCATGATTCCACTTCTCTGAAAAGTCCTGACTAGACAAATCTATATAGACAGAAAGTAGATTAGTGGCTGTCTAGGACTGGGAAGGCGGAGAGGGAAATGAGGAGTGACTGCTAATTGACGGGAGATTTCTTTTGGGGGTGATGGAGATGTTCTAAAATTAGATTGTTGCGATGGTTGTACTGTAAACACACCAAATATACTGAAAACACTTGAGGTGCACACTTAAAACAGGTGAATTTTATGGTATGTGAATTACATCTCAATAAAGCTTTAAAAAAATGTCAATACGCATTTTCAAGAACGTCAGTATGAGCACGCATTTCTTCATTTTAGCTTTCCCACCTCACAAACCACCACCCACACAAATGAGGCCGTCCACAGTCGCCATCATTCTGTTTCCATTGTATATGAGGACTCAGTGTTGGTCAGCCCCTTCAGCACATTTAGTTTGCTAAACTAAAAGATTTCCGTTCAGTAAACTAAGTTTAAATTTCTTTTTTTAAACCAGAAAGGTGTTTTTTTGTTTGTTTGTTTTTTGTCTTTTTGAGACGGAGTCTCGCTCTGTCGCCCAGGCTGGAGTGCAGTGACTTGATCTCAGCTCACTGCAACCTGCGCCTCCCGGGTTCAAGCGATTCTCCTGCCTCAGCCTCCTGAGTAGCTGCAACCATAGGCGCGTACCACCACGCCCGGCTAATTTTTGTATTTTTAGTAGAGACCAGGTTTCACCATGTTGGCCAGGCTGGTCTCGAACTCTTGATCTCAGGTGATCTGCCCGCCTCGGCCTCCCAAAGTGCTGGGATTACAGTCGTGAGCCACCGCGCCCGGCCTCAGAAAGTTTTTAAAGGGCTTCGAAGGGAGGGAGGAATGGCAGAGGCGTCTTTTCCCTTAAAGTGGCCACAGTTCTGCACACGGCACTCCCCGCCCGCACAAATCCAGACTAGGAGGGCCGCTCCCAACCGGCGCGAGCGAGCGACGGCCCCGCGGGAACAGCGACCCCTTTCCCCCATCAGTCGGGACGAGGGCGTTTCCCATGGCTGCCTGCCGACGCCCCTCCCTCCCAACCCTCGCCTGGCATCCCGGGACCTGGGGCCGACAAGCCATACCTCGTCTCGCGGGCCACGCGCGTGCACCTGCGATCGCGACGCCCAGCCTTCGCGCCTTCTCCCTCCGCGCTCCGCCCCCTCTGAGCCCGGGGGCACGGGGCGGGGCTTGCCGGCAGCCAATCCCCGGCGGCCACGGCGGGAAGAGCCTCGCGCAGCCCAGGACCGTGTGCCACCGAGGAGTAACGGAACTAGCGCAGGAGCTGGCGACCGTTGTCCCTGCGCCCGGACCTCGGGCCGCAACCTCTGCCCTACCGCCAAAAATAACATCTGCAGAAAGAGTAGAGTAGAGCGGAGTGGGTGGGCGAGGGGCTTCCTTCCCGGGGGTGAGCGGCGCACGTGACACTCCTGGGCGCGTGTGAAGGCAGCGCCCGGCCGAGACCGGCTCGGTGCAGACGCGGGCTGTCGGCGGCAGAAGGGGGCTCTCTGCTCAGTGGGGCGCGGCCGAGCTGCACGTGCGGCCGCCGCCCCTTTCTCCAGAGCTCGCAGCCCCTGACCCGCCTCTGCCATGGCGCTCACCCCGCCGCCCCCAGCTCTGGGCAGGAGGTGGCGGGGCTGGGAGGCGCCAGCCGCGGAGGGGAGGGGCGCGCGGAGTTGATGGGCCGCTCGCCGTCCGTCCACCGTCTGTCGCTGCGCCGGGGACACTCCCGCCGCCTCCGCTCGGTCCTCTCTGGTCCCTGGGAGCGTGGGCTGGGCCGCAGGGGGCTTCCGTGGGCCTGGCCTCTCCCACCGCAGGAGGAAAGAGCAGGAGGAAAGAGCAGGGGGAAGCCCCCGGCGCCCGCCGCCTCCGAGAGCCACGGTGTCTTCGGGCCGGGCAGGCGTTGAAGACGAGCCCGGGCGGGGCCCCCCGCGCGTCGTGCCTGTCGCCTGCCGTGTCCGGAGCAGAGGCTAGCGCCCGCCCGCTCGGCGCCCCGAGCCGTGAGAACCCCACCCTGCCGGGCGTGGGCGACGGCCGGCCGGGGGCGCGCGGAGCAGCCGTCGCGGGGCCTCGCCGCGGCCTCCAGCGCCCCAGTCACGGGGAATGCAGTGGTCCCCGACCCCTGGCGCCTCTGCGTGTCTGGGCTGGGCTTCCTCGCTCGCCTGCTCCACGGCCCCGACGCTCCTGGGCCGAGCCG
The DNA here is from genome assembly GCF_028858775.2 of Pan troglodytes. Taxonomy (NCBI): domain Eukaryota; kingdom Metazoa; phylum Chordata; class Mammalia; order Primates; family Hominidae; genus Pan; species Pan troglodytes. The sequence goes on from NC_072398.2 coordinate 94,687,396, forward strand.
GCCGGGGCCCCCTCATGGCGGCCAAGTGGTTCAAGGAGTTCCCCCTGAACCTGAAGACCGTGTCGGAGCGGGCCAAGCCCGGGGGCGGCGGCGGCAAATTGCGCAAGAACTCGGAGGCGGGCGGCGCTGGGCCGGGTCCTGGCAAGGGCCGCAAGAACTCGGCGGCCGAGCTGGGGAGCGGCAGGGCCGGCGTCGGCCCCAAGGACAGCCGGCTGTCCCGCGACAGCCTGCAGGGTCTGATTCAGGCCGCCGCGGGCAAGGGCCGCAAAAACTCCCGGGCCACGGAGGAGGAGCCCCACCGGGGTGCAAGCAAGAGCTCGGGCTGCAGCACCTACATCAACAGGCTCATCAAGGTGGACACTCAGGAGAAGAACGGGAAGAGCAACTACCCCAGCAGCAGTAGCTCCAGCTCCAGCTCCTCTTCCTCCGCGTCCTCTTCCCCTTCCTCCCTGGGGCCCGAGCTGGACAAGGGCAAGATTATTAAGCAGCAAGACACGGTAAGAATACAGCCTCCCTTGGACCACCTCTCAGTCGAAGGGGAGCCCTGGGCGCCTGCTAAGCCCTAGGCTTCTTTAGACCTAAGAGGCAGTGAGGATAGGTTTCCTAAGGTCCTTTCTCCCTCCACCATTTGAGAATTCCTGACCATTTAAAATTCTTAGACTGTTTTTTAATTCTTGAAAAATTCTTATTCTAGAGGTGGGGAGTTTTGCAGAAATGTACTAGCCATTGAATTTTGTTAGCAGTTTAGAAGAGTCGTTGAATGAGATATTCCTGTTTGGTTACATTTGACCCCTTTATAGATGTGGTTCATTTTAATTTTGATATTCAGGGGAATTGCAAAGCTAGGCTTGTGTATGACTTTTATGCTTCTTGAGCATAAGGAATGGTAACCTCTCAAGTGTGTAGATATGCATTTCAAAGCTTCAGGAAATGGTTTAACCAACAGTCTTCTCCACTGATTTGGAAGTTCCATCATTTTCTGCGGTTCCACCGAGTAAAGGGCTCCTCGGAGGTTCAGCAAATCTCCAAGACTGCTGCCCTTTCATTCATTCCATGGGCATTTGTTGTGCAGCAGCCATATGAGGAAAGGAGCACAGGGCATTAAGGGCTGTGGAGGATACAGAATATGACAAGGAAATGCTCTCAAGGAAATTACAGATGAGAAGAGAGGGTGTTTCCTGCGACGGACACACTGGAGGTTTTCTGGGTGCTGTCCAATGTGGAAAAGTTAAGAAAAGGAGTGTGAACATAGGAAGGGACTCTCTCCATTCTTGCTGAGATGAGTTGGTCTGATCTGGTTGTTTTTATCTTCTCTCCGATGTGAAAGGGGGAGAGAGAAGAGCTCAAATCGAGATTTCAGACTCCGGTCCAGGCAATCACTTCCTAACATGCATGGGAGCTTTAATTTTCTCTTGTCCAGGCTTCAAACATGCTACCTCCCTGGTTGAAGTCAAGAGCCCATAACACATGCTGTGTATGTCTGAATTGGGCACTTCTGTTCATTCTTCCATTCATTTTTTCATGCTGTAAATACAGCATGCCCACCCTGAGCCAGGCACTGAGTGGAGAGCTGTGTAAAGATGGACGGGGACCCAGCTCATATGTTATTCAGTGGTCCACCTGACTGTGTGACTGGATCACAAGCATCTTGAAGCCAAGGGCTCACTGTATCTTGCAAATGCGGTACACATGGTGGGTAGTCAAGAAAAATGGATTAAGTGAATGGCAGTCGCAGTCACAGTCCCTTGCAGTGGTTGTCTGGTTATTTTTATGGTTGTCACTTCTGGATGTCTGAGGTTTCTGAGGCTATTTCCAGGCTGTTTCCTCCTCTTCGCTTCTCCTCATGTATCTGAATTCTCACCAACTCCAGTGTTACTTCTAAACTCTTTGGAGAATGTAACAGAGGTTGTGGAGCAAGGCTTGGAGCTTCCTTCCTGAGAAGGGTCCCCTAACCTCTGGTGTTGTCACCCATGTTGTCACACACCACCTCCTCAGGTGCCTTCTATTTTTGGAAAGACGGATGCTTTCTGACACAAAATAGGGGATCCCAGATAGGGATCAAAACCCTATCTGGTCTGTAGCCTGTGACAGTCAGTTTGCCTGTGAATTATTGAACGTAGAACACCTACAATACTGTTTAGTACTGACCTACTTCTCATCTATGAAGCCTGTGTTTTTGGAGCTGTGATCCACTCCTTGAGGACAGGAAGCATGTCTTGGGTTTATTTTGACTCCCTCACAGTGCCTAGCCAGTGCTGGTGGATGACTGACTGACTCATTATGACTGTACTGCTCAGCTGATTGGAGTTTAAAAAACTCAATTCATAAAGGGTATGTGGTAAAGCCACATACCCTTTATGCTCTAAAGCCACAGGTAGCCTTCACTCCCCACATCCACCCCTGCCACCCTCTAACCCAGAAAATGTTTTATTGCTTGGAGAAATAAAGAGAGGTATAAAGAGCCTTGGGGGTAAGTGAAAGAGTTAGATGAATTGTTGCAAATCAACTGTACAACCAAAAAAACAGGTGTTTGTCTAACTGGGACACATGATCAAGTGCAAAAGCTATCTGGAACTCGTTATAGAGATTTTGACCTCCTTGGATATGCAGGAGATGTCAGTAGCCATTTTGACACCATTGCCATTTTGGTATATGGTGGCCCTTAGCAACTGTCCTCTCTTGTTCTTTTTCAGGTCATCATTTTAGAAGACTATGCTGACCCTTATGATGCCAAACGGACAAAGGGTCAAAGGGATGCAGAGAGAGTCGGAGAGAACGACGGTTACATGGAACCATATGATGCACAGCAAATGATAACAGGTTTGTAAGCAGGCTCTACAGAATAGAGACTGAAATCTCACACTCAGTGAGTGTTGTAATATAGTAACCGGTGTCTATTGGGGAAGAGGGAAGCAATTTACCCAGATCCTGCTGACTTGAAGAAACAGAAATTAGACCCCAAACTAATGTCGGACTATCTAGGTAACTTCCTGTATGATTTAGTATCCTTCAGAGTTTTAGAATTTACAGGAGTCTTCAAAGTTTTTCTAGTTCTATGCAAGATGACATTTATGAGTGTAGATCTGCTCAGAATATGATGTTCAGTTTTAACATGATTATATACATTTTGGGGCCACTTTCAGAAGCTTTAACATTCATAATGGGAGTCATACATCTTACCAAGAAGCAAATACATACTTAAGGGATTTTAATCTATTAAAAAATGCAAGGATGGCCAGGCGCAGTGGCTCGTGCCTATAATCCCAGCACTTTGGGAGAGAGGTGGGCAGATCATATGAGGCCAGGAGTTTGAGACCAGCCTGGCCAACATAGTGAAACCCCATCTCTACTAAAAGTATAAAAATTAGCCGGGTGTGGTGGTGCACACCTGTAATCCCAGCTATTTGGGAAGCTGAGGCACGAGAATCACTTGAACTAGGGAGGAGGAGGTTGCAACAAGCCAAGATTGCGCCACTGCACTCCAGCCTGGGCAGCAAAGCAAGACCCTGTCTCAAAAAGGAAGAAAAAAAAAAAAAAAGGCCAGGCGCAGTGGCTCACGCCTATAATCCCAACACTTTGGGAGGTCGAGGTGGGCGGATCACCTGAGGTCAGGAGTTCAAGACCAGCCTGACCAACATGGAGAAACCCTGTCTCTACTTAAAAAAAAATACAAAATTAGCCAGGCATGGTGGCGCATGCCTGTAATCCCAGCTACTTGGGAGGCTGAGGTAGGAGAATTGCTTGAACCTGGGAGGCGGAGGTTGCAGTGAGCCAAGATTGAGCCATTGCACTCCAGCCTGGGCAACAAGAGTGGAACTCCGTCTCAAAAAAAACAAAAAAAACAAACAAAAACTGCAAACATGATGTGATTCTGTATTTTGTAGTAGAAGACTTTCTCAACAAGTTCTACAATATTGGAGCCAAGAATTTAATTACTAAGCAGTAATTATAAATTACTGCTGGCTGGGTGCGGTGGCTCACACCTGTAATCCCAGCACTTTGAGAGGCCGAGGTGGGCAGATCACCTGAGGTTGGGAGTTCGAGATCAGCCTGACCAACATGGAGAAACCCCTGTCTCTACTAAAAATATAAAAAATTAGCCGGGCATGGTGGTGCATGCCTGTAATTCCAGATGCTCAGGAGGCTGAGGCAGGAGAATCACTTGAACTCGGGAGGCAGAGGTTGTGGTGAGCCAAGATCGTGCCATTGCACTCCAGCCTGGCCAACAAGAGGGAAACTCTGTCTCAAAAAAAAAAAAAGAAAGAAAAGAAAAAAAAATCATTGCTGTAAACCAAGCCATTCAAGGCAACCACCTAAAACCAAAGACTAATCTTGTAACTTTTCAAGTCAGAACAATTCCAGTTTGTGAGCTAAGCAGTCACTCTGTCATTCTTAGTGTCAAACTTTTCCCTTTTAGTCATAATTCTCTTAAGTTGATGTAAATGATACTTAAATAAAAATAATATAGATTTATTTGTGAACTTTATGTCTTCACCTAGTTTTCCTTAAACAGTCTTCCATCCATAATGAGAAATGTAATTGCTGAATGCTGACTCAAGGGAGCCTTATTTGACTCTTGTGGGTTTCATGCCTGGGAAGAGTAACTGGTCCCACATGAAAGACTTTGTCTCTTCTGTTTAGAACAGATTGAAGAGCTGTCAAGCTCAGGTTCTGTAAGTATAGTCTCAGAAGAGTTGAGCAGAGAGTAGCAGCAGCACACTGGAAGGGCCAAGACAGTCTTCAGAATGAAAACGAGCTGGAACAGGAAAGCCTGGCTCCGCTTCCTGCTTCTCTGCTTACAGAGATAAGGCCCTCCGTGTGGGGAGGGTGTACCCTGGCCAGGCTGTGACCCTGAAGGTCACTGGACTGTGACCCCTAATGAAATCTGTGAATGAAAGGAAGTGAAAATGAACTGTCAGAGTTTTAAAAAACATCAGAGCCTTGAAAGGAATAGGGAAAAGAATTTACTTTTACACAAAATTGAGGAAAAGGATTTTCTTAAAAAAAAAAGTTTTAGGCTTAATTGTGATTCACCTTTCTTTGTCCTTGGGTTTTTATTCTTATCTTTCTCTTTAACTGAAGTAGGTAGTTTATACCGTACATCTGTTTATTTGGAGAGCTGCACTGATAAGAGGAAATGTGCTGTAATTTTATAAAAATGAATATAATTTTGGGGTTTTTTTTTGTTTTTTTTTTTCATGTAATTCCCACAAGAGCTCTATAAGCTAGGGGACTACAATGCTGTCCCCCTTGTGACAGGGTGACAAAAAACAAGATCAAAGGGATTGGGGCTTGCCTGTGTTAAGGAGACATTTTAAGAGACAGAGCAGGAATTAGCACCCGGATCTCCCACTCCACATTGAGTGGTCTGCCCCTGACACCACATGGCGTTCAGGACACACTTGAAATGCCGTATGCAAAACCACTGTAAACTTCACCCGTAAGTGAGGCACCTTTCCACTCAACCAAGAATTTGTCTTCAGAAGTCAGAATTGTCCAACATGGAATAAATGTAATAATAATCGCTAGCATTTAATATTTGAGTGTGTATTAAGTTCCATGCTCTGTTTTAAACAATTTCTGAAAATAAATTCATTTAGGAATACAAAATTAATATATTCAGTTGGCAAATAAATTCAAATTTATTAAAAATCCAAATTACTAACTTTCTAAACTAGTGATCTAAGTATACTTTGGTCTTAACTTTAAAAAAGTTGTATTCGTGGATTTTAAAGTTTCTTCATTTAGAATATATATCACAAAGCACCTTCTCAATCAGTGTAGAGACTCTACCTCTTATTCTACCCGTAGGTTACAAGCTGGACAGAATAACAGGAAGTGAGTTTATCGGAAGCTAGAAATAAAAGATTTGCTGCTGGGCTTTTGTTTTTTGTTTTTTAAACCTTTTACTTTTTTATTCAGTTTGCTCCTTGTGTACCTGATTGTCAAGTCCAAGTTCGGAAATTTCCCGTCTTTCTTGAGAAATGAGAGTTTTTTTTTACTTGTTTCAGCATTTCTGAAGATGGAAAGGATTTTAATGAACACAGTTGAACTGTGGAGTGGTTAAATCTGTGTTGCCATTCTTTGCATTGCCTTTTTTCTACCGGTGAAATGGGAATTACAGGCCTGGTTTTAACAATATCTTGGGCGTATAGAATACTGCCCATATGTTGTTTTAGAATACCCAACAAATATTTCTTGAGGTTTTTTTTTTTATTATATACTAGGCCCTGTCCTGAGCTCTGGGCATACAGGAAACAAGACCCACATGATTTCTGCCCTTGGACCTCACAGCCTAAGGGGGAAACAGACCTACCAGCAAAGAAGATAAGTCATTGAAAAGCATGATAAGTGCCATGAAGTTGAGAATAGGAGCCAGCATCTACCTCAGGGGCAGAGGAAACTGAGAGAAGCCCATGGCTTTCCTGTGGCCAAATCGCTATGGGACCCAGGCTTCCTGGGTCCCCCCAAAACTTTGCTCTTAACTTTTAAAAGTTAAGAATTTATGAGTTTATGAGTAAATTATCACTGAGATTTATCCAAAGGATTGTTCATAAAAAGATATGACTGAATACAAGGCAATATTAATATAAACCTCTGTTGTTTTTCTGCTAAATTCACAGGAACATTTTAACTAAATATTCTAGCTAAGATATTTAGCTAAATATTTGGCAGAGATATTCTACATAATCTAGCATTAGGAGTTTTAGCCACCGCTTTGAAACGTTAGCATCGTACAGGTCTTTAAAAGTTCCCATTGGCTAGTTAGCATGAGGATTCTTTCTGCAGTTGATGTCATACAGCTGTAAATTGAGAGCTTACTAGGTACCAGCCTGGCCAAATTACCTCACTAAATCTTGCAGCAACCCTGTAAAGTGTTTTGTTTGTTTTTTTTGAGACGGAATCTCGCTGTGTCGCCCAGGCTGGAGTGCAGTGGTGCAATTTCAGCTCACTGCAATCTCTACCTCCCAGGTTCAAGTGATTCTCCTGCCTCAGCCTCCCAAGAAACTGGGATTACAGGCACCTGCCACCACACCTGGCTAATTTTCGTATTTTTAGTAGAGACGGGGTTTCACCGTGTTGGTCAGACTGGTCTTGAACTCCTGGCCTCAAGTGATCCTCCTGCCTTGGCCTCCCAAAGTGCTGGGATTGCCAGCCACAAAGTGAGCCACCGTGCAAGCGGGTTTCTTTATACAGTTGAGGAAACCTAGGTTCAGAAAGATTAAATAATTTGTTCAAATTACACAACTGAAAATACCGTGTCATTCAGCAAGCTATGGTTTTAGCTTTTGAGCTCCAGTCAAAGATTATTTTTAAAATTTTATTTTTACTTCCAAATGATTTTGTTGGTTTGTTTAAATAGTCAAATCTAAAAGAGAACCTCACTGTTCGAGTCTCCATTAAAAAAAAAACAAAAAACTAGAAACTCCATCTGCCGGGCCCGGTGGCTCATGCCTATAATCCTAGCACTCTGGGAGGCCAAGGTGGGAGGATCAGTTGAGGCCAGAAGTTCAAGGCCAACCTTGCCAATATAGTGAGACCCCATCTCTAAAAAAAAAAAAAAAAAAAAAAAAAACTGTTATGTCTGTCTTTGCCTGTGATTTAAACAGAAAAAACCTCTTATGGAAAAAAGTGCAAATGAAGACTGGTTTTGATTTAATTTGTCTTTATTCTCCTCGCTAAATTTCAGGGTTTCTGAATTGTACCTGCTTTTGTTCAGATGTTTAGATTTATTCAATAAGAAAATATTAAAGTAATTTTAAAAGCTTGAGCACTGATCAAAGATATGAGTAAAAAATTGTCAGACAGCCCTGTTTCTGATTCCAGGAGGAAAATAGAGTCTTAAGAGGCTCCAAGTTTAATGTTTTGGAAACATGAAATGGGTTAAAATGGATTAGGGGAAAAGGCACATTATTTGGAAATTGGAATTAACATTTTACGTGAAATCATTTGAGCATAAAGCATGGACTCTGGAGTTGGTAATAATTGGCCTCACCATAACTGCTGCATGACTGTGGCTTCCGTGTATTCACCTGTGAAAATGGGGTAACACATCTGTCACTGCCTTAGTGAGGCATCAGTGAGATTCCGGGCATAATACACCTAGCCGGTGTATACCTAGTCAATACAGCCGTGAGTTAGACACTCCAGAGACAATTATATTTCCAAAGAGCATTCTGGACCATATAGGGCAATACTTATTGCTAACTACAATTAATTTAGTAAAAGAAAATCTTAGTCTTCTGCTAAGACTTTCTTGTTTTTGTGTTTTCATGTGAATGACATAATTACCTGCAGCGAGTTGGGGATTGAGAAGGGAAAATTTTTGGCCCCTATAATGTTTCACACCAACCAACTGCATGTTTTTAGTAGGTGCAGGTCAGTGCTGAGCTTCAGCCCCAGGCTGCAAATGAGTGTTTATCTGCTGCCCGTCCCCTGCATTCTGTTGTCTGCTGTGGTAAATGGCCTCTATCGGCAGCTAGGGTGTAGCTTCCTCTTGCCATTTCCTCCTTCTCAGGCTCGTTTCCTCTTGGAGCCAGCTCTGCACGTCAGGGGCTATTCTCCCTGCAGGAAGGGTCGGCTTGCAGCCCCACGATTGTTTCTGTTTCTATGGCGCCTCAGGTTTGGGGGCAGCCAGGTGTTGGAATGGACTGGAAGGTTACTCCCCTTGAAGAGGGGGGTGGTGTGGGGAGGGGAGTCCTGTGCTCAAGCCCTTTCTTCCCCTAATTAAACATTGTTTCAAAAGATGATAGCAGTTTGCAGATTTTGCCTAATCCCAGGACCCTGCAAGAAAGCATTCTCAACTCCATGCTTTGTGTATCTCCCAGAACTCTATATAAGTGTGGGGAGACTGTCTAAATAGAAGGACCTCATTGCAAAAGTAAAAACTCAAACGCATGTGTAATAAGAACTCAAGATTCTAATCACTATACGTCATTTTATTTTATTTTAGGGGAGGTGGGCTGGAAGGCCCGGTAGGAACACTGCCCATCCACCCTGTACATTTTAATCCAAATGTACTGAAATGTCCTTGTGAGCAGGGCTCCTTCTGTCTTAATGTTAGAATCACCTCTTTTTCCTTTTAGTTTAGCTGGGGCAGAATTGCAGCAAGGACCTTGGGAAAGAGTTTCCCCAGCCTGTGCCAGATGGTCTCAACTGAGTGTAAACTATGATTAGAAACCTTAAAATTGTATTCTATATTCATCCTTTGAACTCCTTTGTGTTTTCTGCTTCCCTTTTCTTAGTTCTTTAGAAAAGTTCCTTTTAAAAAAATTACAGCCTTGTCTTAATTGAACCAAGAACAGAGTATGTTTTTGTTTCTTGTTTTCCATAGCTCTGTTTGGAGTAAGCAATGAAGAAGAAAAGCTGTAGGACTGAGAGTCCAGGGACTCAGGAGATGCAGCTCTGACCTCAGACAACCCCAGATACCTGGCCTGGCCTGGGGGTGGGGGCCAGGGACAGTTCTTCCGACTCTTACATTCTGATGTGGAAGTGGTAGACACAGGCAGTACCTTTCTCCTCAGGATGGGACTAGCAATGATAGGCTCCGGAGAATGAGGAACCAAGATGGGGACTGTGGGCACCCAGGAGGTGTGGAAGTGGTTCTCAGGTTTAGCTGCTCTTTAGAATCACCTGGGGGATTTTTACACTCTTGACTCCCACACTGTACCCCAGACTAATCCAATCTGAACCTCTGGTGGTTAAAGCAGTGTGTGTTAGGGCCTGCGGGTGATTTCAATGAGCTGTCCCTGCACAGAATTTGAGACAGCTGCTGACAGCCCCTAGTCAGCAGAGAACTATAACCTCAGCCTATACCTAAGTTTTGCACTTTTGAATTTGGTGTCCTGATTTTAATAACGTTTCCCTCATTTGTTGCCCTCTTTTTGTTATAGAGGTCTTAATGAGTCAGTGGCATTTCTCTACGGACCATCCCCACACCTGTTTTGAAGTTACAGATAGAAAGTCTTTCCACCCTTTGTGTCTGCGGCCCTGCGGTCTCCTGAGCCTCTTCCTCCTCACCTGACCCCTCAGCCTTCTTTGCTGGCACCTCCTTCCAGCCACCCATAACTGAAGGAGTCCCAGATTCTGCCTTTGATCCTCTCTCGTTTTCAATCTGCCGTCCTTTTCTCTTGTGATTGCTTTCATTCTCACAGTATTCACAACGATCCGTTTGTTAGCCCCTTGACGTATTCCTCCAGATCCACACTGTCACCTGCCTGGAGACATTCTTGAGTTCCCTCCCCTCCCTCTCTCCTCCCATCCATCCATCCAGTCATTATTTAGCACAATGATATGTCCTACAGTAATAAACAAGATATGGTGGTCTCTGCCCTGGCAGACTCCACCAAATTGAAAATACAGACACATCAACATATAAATGGATGCAGTGGGAGAAGAGCAGGGTGAGTGCATTGGTCCAGCCGTGGCACCTGTTTAACTCTGGGGGGTATCAGAGAAGAAGGTGGGCAGGAAAGCCTTCTCCGGAGAGGAGAAGATGCTGAGTTAGATTGTAAAGGATTTGCAAGATCGCCAGGACACCGGTGGGCTCAAGACAGTGTAGTATGCAGGGAACTGCAGAAATTCCACTTGGTCAGAGCAAAGAATTGGATTATGGGGAGATGGGGCAGGGTAGTGTTGAGAAATTGGGGAGAAAGACAGTGACCTACTCATGTAAGCCTCCCATGCTGTTCTCAGTGTTCTTCACTTCTTAAGTAAACAGTCGGGAGCTTATGAGGTGTTAAGAGATGAGGTATCTGCATATAGAAAGTTCCTCCTTGACTATGACCAGGTAGAGGATGGTTTGAAGGCTTCCTGATGGGCGTTTAGAAGAGCCACAAAATGACGTTTCTGTTGGTCTATAATATAGACTCTATATCACCAGCTCTGGTTGTCCAGACTCCAGCCATCTCTAACTCTGGCAAGGCTCCTTGACCCCAGGCTGCTCACCACCCTGTACTGCTAGTTCCTTCTCACTGTGGCTGGTTGGCTGGTTAGGTAGCTAGTGGTTGGTTGGTTTGCATATGGTTTTTTCCATCTATTTTTATGCCCCATTTCAGACTATACCTTTTTGATTTACTCTATCCTGTACACCATGGTTAGAGTTACCTTCCAGTGAAACACAAATATAATTGTTATTCCCCACTGAAAAAAAAAACACCTTATAATGGTTTTGTTTTACATACACAACCATCTAAACTTTGTGTCCTTACTTTTAAAATGTCTACACCTTGGCACCTGGCTTGCCTATGCTTCCAGCTGCTTCTCCCATTACCCATTGCCTCTCTCCTTTGTGGCCTTCTGGCCTTTAGACTCATCTCTCAGCTCCCCATTATGGAACAAGCCCTCTATCGTTCCTACCTCCATATCTTCACTCATGCAGCTTCCTCTACTGGAAATGACCTTCTCTATCAAAGTCAACTCATCTTCCATTTCTCTTCCACTTGGAGTCAATCCAAGTGTAGTGGCTAAGAGTATAGCTTCTAGAGCCCAACTTCCTGCTTCTGAATCCAGGCTTTGGCACTTACTGGTTTAGACAATTTCCTTAAACTCTTTGTGCTTCAGTTTTCTCTTCTGTAATAATGGGGAAATAATGATATCCCGTAATCTTAGAGTGATTGTGAAAGTTACTAGACACTTAGAATAGTGCTTCACACATGGTAAGCCATCGATAAATGTTAGCTGCTGAGTTGTTATTACTGGTTTTCCCTATAACACTTCTTTTACTTTGATTTATCCTGGAGTTATTAGCCCAATACATATTATTCGTGAATGTGTCTGGCTTCCCCCAGTTTATTGAAACTGCATAGGAGTCAAGAACTCTGACTAATGCACATAAATGCTTTCCCTTAGTGTATATGCAGCAATGCTTTGAATATCCAGACAGTGCCTGACTTACTGTGGTTTGACTATAATTTTCAACCTTTACAGTGGTGCAAAAGTGATATGCATTCAGTAGAAATTGTACTTCGAGTCACATACAACCATTCTGGTTTTTACTTTCAGCATTCAGTAGATCACATGAGATGTTCAAAACTTTATTACAAAATGGGCTTTGTGTCAGATGATCGTGTCCAGCTGTGGGCTAATGTGTTCGTTTAAGGTGGGCTAGGCTAAACCATGATACTGAGTAAGTTACATGTATTAAATGCATTTTTGACTTGCAGTCGATTTTATTACAATTCTTTTATCTGGGCTTCCTGACAAGATGTAAAAACTTTGAAGGTGAGCTATACTCAGAGCAGACACCAGAACCTGGAAATGAAGCAGGTTACCCTGAGGCCACTATTTACAAACTGCAAGTGGCACCCTGGAGGTGTGCTTGTCTTCAGATGTAATCTCCCACCTTAAATGTGGATCCCATTATCTGACTCAGGCAACTGGAGGGAAGAAGTTGTAGGCACCTTCATTTTGCTTTTGTAACACAGCTGAGAAGTAATCAACCTATCAGGGAGCAATCTTGGAGTTATCTGCCACCTTCACCCAGACAGACAGAGGTGCTGAGGCAATTGGGTTAATGACCAGGCTTTTATGGCATCTTTGCTTTCAAGACATTGTGTATGGTGTGTGTTTTTCAGAAATGGTGTGTGTTTTTCAGAAATTAGACGACGGGGTTCCAAAGATCCCCTGGTGAAGGCTCTCCAGCTGCTTGACAGTCCCTGTGAACCCGCAGACGGTGGCCTGAAGTCAGAGACCTTGGCCAAAAGACGGAGTTCCAAGGACCTCCTGGGGAAGCCGCCACAGCTATACGACACTCCCTACGAGCCTGCAGAAGGGGGGCCCAGGGCAGAGGGGAAGGCGCGGCCCCCAGACAGCCGGCTGCCCGAGAACGACGAGCGGCCCGCGGCAGAGTACGAGCAGCCATGGGAGTGGAAGAAGGAGCAGATCGTGCGGGCTCTGTCAGGTGAGGGCGCCAGGCCAGGCCCGCCCCAGTGTGACTTCAGTCTTCTGGCCACCGCATCAGCCCCACATTTGTTTTTTTCCTTGTGGGTACCTTTATATTCCTTTCTCTTCTCAATGTGCAACTGTTTTGGAAATGCCTGAAATGACCATTGAAAGAATGACCACCTGGCTGGGCACGGTGGCTTGTGCCTGTAATCCAAGTCACTTTAGGAGGGCAAGGCAGGCGGATCACTTGACCCCAGGAGTTCAAGACCAGCCTGGTCAACATGGCGAATCTCCATCTCTACTAAAAATACAAAAATGAGCTGGGTCTGGTGCTGGGCGCGTGTAATCCCAGCTACTGGGCAGCCTGAGACAGGAGAATCGCTGAACTCAAGAGGCGGAGGTTGCAGTGAGTCGAGATCGTGCCACTGCATTTCAGCCTGGGTGACAGAGCGAGACTCTGTCTCAAAAAATAATAAGTAACTAAATACATAAATAAATAAAAGTATAACCAAGCCGGGCACAGTGGCTCACACCTGTAATCCCTGCACTTTGGTAGCTGAGGCAGGTGGATCACTTGAGGTCAGGAGTTCAAGACCGGCCTGGCCAACATGGTAAAACCCTGTCTCTACTAAAAATGCAAAAATTAGCTGGACGTGGTGGCGTACACCTGTAGTCCCAGCTACTCAAGAGGCTGAGGCAGAAGAATAGCTTGAACCTGGGAGGTGGAGGCTGCAGTGAGCTGAGATCATGCCACTGCACTCCAGCCTGGGTGACAGAGCAAGACTCTGGCTCAAAAATAATAATAATAATTATACAAAAGTATAACTATGCCGGGTGTGGTGGCTCATGCCTGTAATCCTAGCACTTTGGGAGGCCGAGGCGGGCAGATCATGAGGTCAAGAGCTGGAGACCATCCTGGCCAACACGGTGAAACGCTGTCTTTACTCAAAATACAAAAAATACCTGGGTGTTGTGGCACGCACCTGTAGTCCCAGCTACAGCTCGAGAAGCTAAGACAGGAGAATTGCTTGAACCCAGGAGGCGGAGGTTGCAGTGAGCCAAGATCTCCCCACTGAACTCCAGCCTGGGTGACAGAGTGAGACTCCGTCTCAAAAAGAAAAAAAAAAAGTATAACCAATGTAAAGGGTGAAGGGAGAAGGTAATATATTTGATGGCAAGCATTTGAGTCAGTTTTTTTCTTTTTTTTTTTGCTTTTTGAGACAGGGTCTCACTCTGTCACCCAGGCTGGAGTGCGTTGGTGTGATCATGGCTCACTGCATCCTCAGCCTCCTGAGCTCAGGCAGTCCTCTCACCTCAGCCCCCCGAAGAGCTGGGACTACAGGCGTGCACCACCACTCCCGGATTATTCTTTAATTTTTTAGAGATGGGGTCTCACTGTGCTGCCCAGGTGGGTCTTGAACTCCTGAGCTCAAGTGATCCTCTCACCTCAGCCTCCCAAAGTGCTGGGATTACAGGCAAGAGCTACCATGCCCAGCCTGGAGTCAGTTTCGTTTGATTTGAGTTGTCATCTCGGGTACCTGCTCAGTCCTGTGCCAGGTGCTGCCGTTTCATCTCCTTCTCTCCAGCCTAGGTGTCATGGCATCTCGTATTATTTGGTAGTCTTTCTGTTTCTGAGTTGTCTTTTCTTTTTGTTTTATTATTTCATACTAAAAACTATTGGTTTGGTTTTATAGGATGATACACATTCTTGCAAGGATTCATTACCTGTAACTATGTTTAATCTTTTATCCTAAAAATAGCAGAACTACAAGTAGTTTGGCTTTTTTTTTTTTTTTTTTGAGACGGAGTCTCACCCTGTCGCCAGGGTGGAGTGCAGTGGCGCAATCTTGGCTCACTGCAACCTCTGCCTCCCGGGTTCAAGTGATTCTCCTGCCTCAGCCTCCCAAGTAGCTGGGACTCCAAGCATGAGCCACGACACCCAGCTACTTTTTGTATTTTTAGTAGAGATGGGGTTTCACCAGGTTAGCCAGGATGGTCTTGATCTCTTGACCTTGTGATCTGCCTGCCTTGGCCTCCCAAAGTGGTGGGATTACAGGCATGAGCCATCGTGCCCGGCCACAAAACCACAAGTTTTTTAAAAGTCCATGTTGAAATACATTAAAGTGGTTTCCTCTCATAATCTAAAACTGTTTTATACTGATGAATATTTTACAGAAAAAGTGTCTGTGGGATGCTAGCAGTGTGATCAGATATCAAAGACAGCAGGAGCTCAGCTAGCCAGGGTATTTTGCAGTATATTATAGTTAATGTTAAAGGGGGAAAATGCTTCTTTCCTGAGCCAAGGCAGGCAAGGAGGTTTTTTCCCTTTGAAGTTTACATGGGTCACCCCAGTGGCCTGTGATGTTAAATGGAGTCTTCCTTCCAGTCCAGTTTGAAGGAGCTGAGCGACCTTCCCTCAGGGAGGAGACAGTGAGGCAGCACCACCGGCAGAAGAGCTGGACCCAGAAGATCCTGAAGCCAGCCCTCTCGGACCACAGTGAGGGAGAGAAAGTGGACCCGGGCCTGCCCCTGGAGAAGCAGCCGTGAGTCTCCTCCTCAGATCCTTGTAACAGACAACAGCTGGGAGCTTACAGCTTTGTATCAGGGAGCACATTGGCCCATTTCACATGATTATTTTTGTTAATGAATACTTGCCTGGATGGGGCTTTTAATGAAAACCCATCTTCAAAGCCCAGTGCATTGTGCAAAATGGAAAGTGCACTGCATCTCAACAAGCTCATTGTAAGTCTTATTCTTCTGTAGAGAGTGAAAACTGTTCAAATGACACTAGCGCCGTTAACTCACTCTTGTATGATTGATAGGCTTTGTGATCTGGGATCACCCAGATCTGCATTTTGTCTGTTCTGAATGTGAAGCAGGATCTAGTTCAGGCTGTTGCGTCTCTGCCAGAAGTTCATTTCAAACAACGCTTTATGGAGCAATGCCCAGTCTGGATTTGTATTTTGACACTCATGGTGCTTTCCCCTCTTCCACCCCCATTTTTCAGCTGGTATCATGGTGCCATCAGCCGTGCTGAGGCTGAGAGTCGACTACAGCCCTGCAAAGAAGCTGGTTACCTGGTTCGAAATAGTGAGTCAGGGAACAGCAGGTACTCCATTGCCCTAAAGTAAGTAAGCCCCATGGCTTTCCTCATCTCCAAGGGGAAGGAACACTGTGTGACAGTCTTCTAGTCAAAAAAAACATACTGTGAAGGTGGTTCACAGGGGTGTGCATTGCAGAAAATAAGAGGCATTTGTTTGGACAATGGAACATGAGACACTTGGATGAGAATGCAAAATTGGTATTGGGTAAATGCCTCCATTATCTATTATGATCATGAAGGTCTTATTGCATTATCTTTGTGCATTAGTCAATTTCTACCTTACATTACCTAATCTGGAGTAGGCCCTCTCAGTAGAGAAATAATTCCTGATGAAAAGAATTATTTCTAACAGGGTAGTACAGTCATTCTTTTATTCCCTAGTATTGGGGACTTTAATAAATCAAGATCCCCCTGATTGTCAAAATGCCAACTGCAATTTTGACACCAGTTTCTTCTGGTGAAGAAGGAAATGCTGACTTGCCTGTTGCTCCCTCTGTCTGATTGTACACAGAAAATTCACTTTTGCCTGGTAGGCCTGGTGGAGTGTGTATCATGGAAATTCTCACTGCTCCGTGAGTTCAGTGGCCCTGTATTGGAGGATCATTGTCAAGAGCCCTAACAGCATTTCCTTCCTGAGGAAGCTGAGCCCCTGCAGCTGAAACAATCAGGCTGGAGGAGAACAGAGTCGGGCGGGGGAGTTGAGCAATATGGCTCAGAAAATGGGATAGGCCACCAGATACACAATACCAGGAATAGCTCGACTGTGTTCCTGAAATTGGTGCTTGTGGATTAAATCTTTGAGCTTTTGGTGCCAGCTTTCATTTTATACAACCAGGAATGGTCTTTCCAGATGCGAGGGGAGGAAATGGTTTTTATTATTATTATTTATGTGTTCTTTTTGGAAAAAAAGAAGAAGAACCCTTACTTACGTCCTTTTAGCTGTGGTGAGGAGGATGAGTTTTTTTGGGGTTTCTTTTCTTTTTCTTTTTTTTTTTTTTTTTGAGATGGAGTCTCACTCTGTTGCCTAGGCTAGAGTTCAGTGGCATAATCTCGGCTCACTACAACCTTCACCTCCTGGGTTCAAGTGATTCTCCTGCCTCAGCCTCCCAAGTAGCTGGGATTACAGGTGCCTGCCACCATGCCTGGCTAATTTTTTTGTATTTTTTAGTAGAGATGGGGTTTTACCATGTTGGCCAGGCTGGTCTTGAACTCCTGACCTCAAGTGATCCGCCCACTTCGGCCTCCCACAGTGCTGGGATTACAGGCGTGAGCCACCGTGCCCAGCCAAGGATGAGTTTCTACCTCACCTTAGTAGCCTCGTGCTTGGGCGTAAGCACTGGTTTTGCAATTTGAGAGCTAGAAGGGACTTGGCATTCTTTTTAATTGTTTTCTTTGTTCCACTACCTGATGACTCATATGTGATAAGGATAAACCACTCAAGGATTACATGCATTTAGACTGTGAAATTTCTGAGAGTACCACTAGAGTGTGGAATGCATTTCTGTGTGTGTAGAACCATTACGGGATGGATGAGAACCTATCAACCTAGTGTGAATCTGGCTGCAATTGTTTTCAGTGGGGAGGGATCCTCTGCCCACTCATTCATGTCTCCTCCTTGATTTTCATTCCAGGACTAGTCAAGGATGTGTCCACATCATAGTGGCTCAGACCAAAGACAACAAATACACACTGAATCAGACAAGCGCTGTGTTTGACAGCATCCCTGAAGTGGTACACTATTATTCCAATGAAAAGTTGCCTTTCAAAGGGGCAGAACACATGACTTTACTCTACCCAGTGCACAGCAAGCTTCACTAAGATTCAGCCACTGCAAGCCCTGGGCCTCTGGCACCTTCAAGGGCATCATCAGCGCACAACCAGCATCTCAGAGGACAAGGCTGGACTAGCAACTGCTAGAAAATGGGAGTCTTCCTTGAAAAGTCAGAGAGTGATTTGTTTTGTTTTGTTTGAGACAAAGTCTCGCTGTGTTGCCCAGGCTGGAGTGCAATGGCGCGATCTTGGCTCACTGCAACATCTGACTCCTGGGTTCAAGCAGTTCTTCCCCCTCAGCCTCCCAAGTAGCTGGGACTATAGGTTCGCACCACCACTCCCAGCTAATTTTTTTTTTTGTATTTTTAGTAGAGATGGGGTTTCGCCGTGTTGGTCAGGCTGGTCTCAAACTCCTGACCTCAAATGATCCACCCACCTCAGTCTCCCAGAGTGCCTGGATTACAGGCATGAGCCACTGCACCCGGCCAAGTCTTTGGTCTTAAAGTGATTCCATGACACTTTGTTTGTGGCCTGTCCCTTGTTTCCTTGCTAAGTAGTTCTACAATAAGAAATCATGATTTAGCTGTTGCCTCCAGCTCTGGGGTAGGGTGTTCTTTTTATGGTGTGACCCTCAGGAAAGTTAAGTCAGGAGTTCAGGAGCATCAGAGTTCTCTAGAAATGTGCCTACTTGTTACCTGGAATACCTGGTCTCTAAACAAACCAACAAAAAATCCACGTGGCTTTTCCACATGATGGTGCAGACTGGAAGAGGATGTTATATTGGACTCGTTATTGGGGAAATGAATGAGCAGGAGAAAATGTGAATGACGGGCAAGAAGGTGGTCTTTCTCCCTCAGAAGTCCTAATTCAGCTCTGGAGTTCATGGAAATCCGCAACTTCAGAGTGTGGCCTAAGGATTATTTTGTTGGTCAGCCTTTCCAAGAAAGTGTGTGTTCTCTCAATCTCTGTGGATTTTCTCATTTTTTAGCAAATCAGTGAGATAAGCATAAATAGGAAGGAAGATACCCCAGGTTTAAGAATCACCAATATCATTAGGCATTGGCATCATTATTAGAATTCTGAATTATAGAATAAAAGGTACAACAAAGATTTCATTTCTGAATTTTAAAATTCTGGAAATTTGCAAAGCTCCACAACTGTTTTTTTACTGAATTAATTACATAGAACTTCGATGTCTTTTGTTTCATCATCATTGGGCATTTTAGTTGCTATGGAATAATTTTTAATTTTTGTCTCTAAAATTAGATTTGCTTTGTGTTTGTAGTAAATTTTTTAAAAATGCAACCCTAAGATCTGATTATATGAACTGGGTCTCTAAAGCCCACAAAGATTCTCTCGTTCTGTACCAAGCAGACTGCCTTGTACTATACAGAAGTGTTTGAAAAGACCTAGAGGTTTTCTCTTAAATACCATTACTTAAGATTCATAGTATTAGGATCTTTATGATTTATCATGAGCTTATATCACCAGTTTATTTACTGTGAAAAAAAACCATGGGAATGGCATACTGTGAGAAGAGTACTATGGTGAGTGGCTCCAGAATTAAAATTCAGCAGATGTGTCTGTATTCTGGGGTTGGTCATTTGGGTCTCAAAACTGCCCCATATGCAAATGTACTGACTGTCATCAATGAAAAGTTAACCTTTGTAGCTTATAAATACACACAAAATGTTGATTTGGTTAATTTTTTAGGAAAGTATACCTTTGTAGTTACTAGTTACATTTGACTATAAGATTTAGAGGTTAGTAAATTTTTGCTTCTTTATTCAGATAAGATCTCAGCCAAAAGGTTGTGTGATCTTTGATTTTAAAAATTTAAGAGGAACTTTTCCTCACTGGAACACAATGATTTTATTAATAAAGAATGTAGGCTGGGTGCAGTGGCTCATGCACGTAATCCCAACAGTTTGGGAGGCTGAGGCAGGCAGATCACGTGAGGTCAGGAGTTTGAGACCAGCCTGGCCAACATGGTGAAACCCCGTCTCTAGTAAAAATACAAAAATTAGCTGGGCACGGTGGCGGGCACCTGTAGTTCCAGCTGCTTGGGAGGCTGAGGCACAAGAATCACTTGAGCCCAGGAGGTGGAGGTTGCAGTGAGCCAAGACTATGTCACTGCACTCCATCCTGGGTGACAAGAGCGAAACTCCATCTCAAAAAAAAAAAAAAAAAAAGCCTGGCCTGGTGGTGGATGCCTGTGGTTCCAGCTATTCGGGAGGCTGAGGTAGGTGGATCACCTCTGCTCAGGTGAAGGCTGCAGTGAGCCATGATCGCACCACTGCACTCCAGCCTGAGTGACAGAGTGAGACCCTGTCTCAACAAGCAAGCAAACAAAAAACCAAAAGGAATGTTTTTTTCAAATACTGATAGAATGTTTTCAGTGTGTATTGGTTCATTTACTATATCTTTAGTGTAAGATTTTAAAAGGTTTTTTCAGCATCCATTCAACAAATATTTATTATCTTTATACAAATTATTCATTGTGTTAAACTTATTTTTAGTTTAACATTCTAGAAATGAAACATTTTTACTTAACCTTATTCTACAAAGGGAATACAGCAGTTATTCTAATTTTAATAAATGCTAAAAGCTTTATACAATTTTTCTTTGTGCACTAAATGATTTTTGGCCCATACCCAGCAACTGTGATGAATGTATAATGAAATAACATCTTGAAAACAGGCCAGATACATTAAGTATTTATTGAGCTTCTGTCATATGCCCAGTATTATGCTTCTTCTATACTGTTTCTCTGTGACAAGTCATACTATATTCTTTATAGAATTAAAAGTAGAGGAGAGGCAGAGTTTATATATTGTCCAGTTGCTTTACAGTTGTACAGGAGGTTATAAGAAGAAATATAGTAAATTAGTGGGAAGTCAGAGGTGGGGGCGTTAGTGAGCTACTATTTTCTTCTTGAGGTTGTGACACAAGCTGACAAAAGCCAGGGAGTTCACAGCTGTGTGGTGGCACAAAGTTCCATATGTTCTAAAAACAATTAGGCCCAGCAGGGTGTCCCTAATGGCTTCCTTGTTAAACCTCCATGGCCAGCTGATCTGAAGCTCTGTGACATGTTCTCTGAGCTCTGAATGCTCTGGCTTTTTGTCATTTTGTCTTGAGACAAGTATTTTCCTGTAGTCCTCATTCCTTCAAGTTATTCCATCTCCCAGGATATTCTCTGGTGAGAAGAATGTCTTTCAGTGAATTTGCCTTGAATTTAGCATCCATAGAGCTGTGTCAGTGTTCTTCTTGATCACACCTTCTTTAAAAAAATACTCTGCTTGCGATGACTGGACAAGTTCAGTTGGTTAGTTTCAGGCCTATAAGAAGAGAGAGTAAAGGACCTTGCTATTTACTTTAATACCATAGTTGTATCTCAGGATGACCTGCAAACCACTGGCCTTGTGTGTATTTAAGCTAGGAATAAAATAATGGAGAAGTGTTAATATGTATACAAAAAGGTAAATATTGATATACCTACTCTCTGTTGGGGGCAGAAGTGTCATTTTAAGTTATTCAAAGCACTTTCTTAAGCATTTTAGAAAGCCTTTATTCTTTGCTGTTGGAAGTCTCCGTACTTTGCAGAATTGGTATTTGTGTACCAGCCTCTGCCGCAGGATGGGGAGGTGGGCAGGTAGCTGATAGGGGCAGCCAGGAGTTTTTGAGGCAGGTGGTGGGAAATTGTCCTAATTTGTTAATTGGATTATGTAACTCTGTTACTAGTCTGTTATTGGCTGTTGTTACTGGATGCATCTTGATATTCAGAAGAATAACTGTGAGGCATTCTTCAGTTGCTGGTTAAGTGGGGTTAGTTTCTGTTCTGTCAGATGCCCTTTTTCAGTCAAAGGTTAGCCCCTTGTTTCTCCCTCCTTCCAGGGTTTAGGGACTGCAGTGATGTCGATTTCATTTCCCTTCCCCGCACCCCTTGACACTCAGCAGGATTGCACTGAAACCCTTCACAGATTTCTTGTTCACTAGTTGTCTCCTATTTTTCCATAACCAGCACTAGTTTGGCCTTATGACCTGGTTAGAATCACTCTTCTGTATTCTCATTTCCAATTTTTGTGCCCCACTAACGTGGACTAGAGAAACTTGGCCTGCTGTGCAGTGGGCCTTCTGTTCAACTTACCCTCCACCGCTGACCCTGTGTGAAGAAAGATGGTGCGTTACTGCCATCTAATGGAAAAAGAGAAAACTGCAGTTGGGAAAAGCGCTGTGCATTTAAGGGTAGGGCTTTCTGAAGGATTTCTGATACAGTCCAGAAAAGGGAAAATGATGACACAGCAGTTGCCATCTTGAAAAATGCCCTTTCCTGCGGAAAGGGTGTTTTGAAGTCTAATACAACTATCATCACAAGGTCCCTGGACTAAGGCTGGATCGTGTAATTTAGAATCTCAAATTGTATTTTAATTAATATGCTGGCAACAGAATCATTGAAACAGGCATCTCATTTTGTCAAGTTCTTAGCCGTTCAGTTTGTCAGGGGCTTTAATATTTTAGATATCAACTAATACATAGTTTCAACTTTTAAAAATATTTGAAGATTGTATGTAATATAGGTGCCTATCTATAGTGCCTTAGTAATTTAAATCAGAAATATTTTATAAAACTTCTGGTTGTTTTGCAGTAGCCAATATAGGCTTCATGCCCTCCTGAAGATGGTTTCCTCTGAAATGTAACTTTAAATAAACATTATTCCAAGAAAACTACAGTGGTTTTGCTTAATTCAGTTAGCTCTGAGAATCATCTTCCTTCAGAAAAATACTTCCCATGGTAAGAGCTACAGCAGAGTTTCATTTGCAGTCACCATTAATGAAATATAGAAACACCATGATGGAACATAACCAGCAGATTCTATCTTTTATTTACTCTGTTCACATTTAGAGTCCTTCTATTATGTTTTTCTTCCCAAGTAAAATAGTAATACAGTGACGTTTTACTGCCATTTCCTGGCCCATCTCTTCCTGAGTCGAAAGTTAGTGCATTGGTTCTCATCCCTCACTAGATAGAAGATTTGGGCTCTGCTTCTGTTTTTATCAGTTTGTTATTAATACAAATGTCCCATGCCATCTGTGGGATGCCCTAAGTCTGTTGCAAAGTTCAAAAACCTATTTTTTAAAAAAATTGTACCAGGTGATTGGATACACAGCCAATGGTGGAGAAGCCCTGTTGGAAGCTCCTATTTGGAAATGCACAAATAAATTCACGTGAGGTCCTAGAAGGGCATACTGTTGAGTCTGCTATCAAAAAGTTTTCCCCTCCAAAATTCCTGTTTAACATGGTTTCAAGTTTTTAACTTCCATTAAACATTTATGTAAGTTGCCACCAGGTGGAACAAGTGCCTATTGTTTTTCCCCATCTGTGTTTGAGAGAAGAGGAAGTTTGCATTAAGAAATGCTCCCGCCACCCACCACCCGAGCAATTAGAGTAATGGTTTTCAGAATTCAGATTGAACACGTGTTTACAAGCACCCAGGGTTTGAGTGTTGAATGTTGGATTCTGACCCTGTGAAAGGCCAAGATGTAAGTAGTGAGAATAGATTCTTCCTCCGCACCAGGTGTGCTGCTGAACAAATGCTTTTCATCATACAGCGTCTCATTTAATCTGCCACAACTCAGCCAGGTGGGAACCTCGTTTTTCAGATAAAAACACGGGTGCTTAGAATGATGAAATAACTTGTCTTGGGTCAGTCATAGTAAGTGGTAGAGCCCAGATTGCGGCCCAGGTCTCACTCTAGAGTGTTTTTTTTTTTTTTTTTTTTTTTTTGCACTTTTTATGATTTCATTTAAAAACAAAACATAGACTGAGTTGTCTGTTCATTTTCTTCGCTGCACAGCCTGGCCTTGGGAGTGGTGACTGATGGCCCACGGGGATGCTCGCTCCACAATGGCCTTGTGGTTCTGGAGGAAACATTGTGAGCAATCTCAGCTCAGTATAATTTGTTGCACATCAGCAGCGCTTCATTCCAGCCCCTTGACCTTGTAGACCAGGAACTTCTGGAAGCCACTGGGCAGGGTGTGCTTCATTATCTTGCTACTCCCATAACTGACGCTGGCAATACAGCGGAGTATCATTCAGCCTCAACAAGGAAGGGAATCCTGACAGACCATTACGCTGAGTGAAACCCGTCAGTCACAAAAAGACAAATACTGTATGATTCCACTTACGTGAGGTACCCAGAGTAGTCAAATTCATAGAAAGTAGAATGGTAGTTGCCAGGGGCTGGGGAAGGAGGAAATGGGGAGTTGTTTAATGAGTGCAGAGTTTTCTTTTCTTTTCTTTTCTTTTTTTTTTCTTTTTTTTTTTTTTTGAGACAGTGTCTTGCTCTGTCGCCCAGGCTGGAGTGCAGTGGTGCAATCTCAACTCACTGCAACCTCCACCTCCCAGGTTCCAGCAATTCTCCTGCCTCAGCCTCCCAAGTAGCTGGGACTACAGGCATGCACCACAACGCCCAGCTAATTTTTGTATTGTTAGTAGAAACGGGGTTTCACCATGTTGGCCAGGCTGGTCTCAAACTCCTGACCTCATGTGATCCACCAGCCTTGGCCTCCCAAAGTGCTGAGATTATAGGCATGACCCACCATTCCCAGCCCAGAGTTTCTGCATGAGATAATGAAAAGTCCTGGAGATTGGGTGCACAACAATATGAATGTAGTTAACACTGCTGAACTGCACACTTAGAAATGGTTAACATAGGCCAAGCGTAGTGGCTCATGCCTGTAATCCCAGGGCTTTGGGAGGCCAAAGTAGGCGGATCACTTGAGCGAAGGAGTTCGAGACCAGCCCGGGCAACGTGGTGAAACCCCATCTCTTATAAAAAAAATTAAAAGAGGTGGTTAAGATGGTAAATTTTATGTTAATGCATTTCTTACCACACACACAAAAATGCCAGTCTATTATCTTACAATGGAAATGCATCTAGCAGACTGGACATTCAGGTCACCTGTGTGATCAATGTGCTCTCTACCCATAGAGGGGCACATGGACTCAGAGCAAGGGAAATAGGAATTGGGTTTTCGGTATCCACCTCCACCTCCAGGACAATCCTCTGCTGGGTCTGGCAAGTTGCGTCCATGGGCCTAGGCAGCCTTTCCCCTGCTTGGGAGAGGCTCTGCCTGTAGAACTGGGTAGTGTGAAGTCCTGAAGGTCATTTAAGCTCTGATAAGCATACCTTGAGGAGATTCAGTGTGAGGCATGAGGTTATCATTTCCAGAATCCACAGGTAGCACCAGAATTACTTCCCCTTTGTGAATCATGTAGTATGAATCACTGTAATGTCTTGATTCAAATTTAAAATACTTCCTACATGACATTTTTAAATGATTGCCTTCTAATTTATGTGCATAAATAAACAGGTTTACTAATTTGGATTGAGGGAAAGATAAATTATTACTTGGTGAGCACATAAAAGCCAATTTGTTGATCAAGCTATCAACCAGCATATTGTTGGCAAGAAACATATTTTACTTAAAAGATAAGGTGTGGATTATTTCAGATTGCTTTATTCTATTTTTTTTTTTCTGAGGCGGTGTGGATTATTTTGGATTGCTTTACTTTTTTTTTGAGACAGAGTCTCACTCTGTCGCCTAGGCTGGAGTGCAGTGATGCAATCTTGGCTCATTGCAACCTCTGCTTCCCGGGTCCAAGCCTCAGCCTCCTGAGTAGCTGGTATTATAGGTGCCCACCACCACACTTGGCTAATTTTTGTATTTTTAGTAGAGACGGGGTTTCACTATGTTGGCCAGGCTGATCTCAAACTCCTGACCTTGTGATCTGCCTGCCTCGACCTCCCAAAGTGCTGGGATTACAGGCATGAACCACCGTGCTCGGCCTGATTTTACTTTATTTTTGAGACAGGGTCTTCTCTGTTTCCCAGGCAGGAGTGCAATGGTGTTATCATGGCTCACCACAACCTTGACCTTCTGGGCTCAAGCAATTCTCCCACCTCAACTTCCCAAGTGGCTGGGACCACAGGTGTGCGCCACCATACCTGGCTAATGTTTTGAATTTTTGTAGCGACAAGGTCTCACTATATTGCTTAGGCTGATCTCGAACTCCTGGGCTGAAGCAATCATCCTGACTCAGCCTCCCAAAGTACAAGGATTGTAGGTATGAGCCACTGCACCGTCCTGGACTGCTTCAGATGGTGTACTTGCAAGTGAAACATTCTTTCTAAAACCCTTGCACGTTTTAAAATGGAGAATCTCAAGCATTTTTAGAAACTAATACAATGGGCTGGGCACAGTGGCTCACGCCTGTAATCCCAGCACTTTGGGAGGCCAACGCAGGCAGATCACTTGAGGTCAGGAGTGATCCACCTCCAACCGGGAGGTGGAGGTTGCAGTTAGCTGAGATTGTGCCACTACACTCCAGCCTGGGCAACAGAGTGAGACACTGTCTCAAAAAAAGAAATGAATACAATGAACCACCCTGTCCCATCACCCAGCATCAACAATTACTGTCTTACAGCCAATTTTGTTTTGTCTGTGATCCCCACCTACTTCTTGTACATTTTAATAAACAATTTTTCATAGGCAGTATAATATGATTGGACTATTCCAAAATAGAGGGGTTATAATTGTTTAATAAAGCTATCTTTAATTCTAAAAGCAATGCTCATTTAAAAAAATTAAATATGTACACAAGAAAAAAGAGCAAATCCGGTCTTCAGTGACTTCCTAAATGCACTTAGAACATTGCAGAGGTTTGGCTGGGCATGGTGGCTCACACCTGTAATCCCAGCACTTCGGGAGGCCGAGGCAGGTGGATCACCTGAGGTCGGGAGTTCAGGACCAGCCTGGCCGACATGGGGAAACCCTGTCTCTAATAAAAAATACAAAATTAGCCAGGCATGGTGGCGCATGCCTGTAATCCCAGCTACTCGGGAGGCTGAGGCAGGAGAATCGCTTGAACCTGGGAGGCGGAGGTTGCGGTGAGCCAAGATCACGCCGTTGCACTCCAGCCTGGGCAAAAAGAGTGAAACTCTGTCAAAAAAAGAAAAAAGAACATTGCAGAGATGCTCAACATAGTAGACATCCAAGGCGGCCTCCCTCCCACCTGGCCCTTGCCCTCAGCCCTCCCCTGTACCCCCGGCAGGCCTCCCACTCCCCAGACCCTCCTACTCTGCTCCCTCACTCCCTAGACCAGATTAGTCATTTGCTCCCAGACACAGCATTTGCTTGTTAATTGTGTGGCCGACCAGGCATACTGCCAACTCCTGGAGGAGGACATTGGTTCCTCTTGTACCCCACACCCAGCACAGTGGCCTAGTAAACATTCCTTGAATGAATTCTTGCACCCAGAGAGCAGCTCCACTCACAGAGTGGTGACCATTCATCCTTTCAGAGGGAGTGGATGTAATAAGGCTTCCATACCATCAGTAAAGCACAATTTGGCTGGGCGTGGTGGCTCACGCCTGTAATAGCACTTTGGGAGGCCGAGGTGGGCAGATCACTTGAGGTCAGGAGTTCAAGACCAGCCTGGCCAACATAGCAAAACCCCATCTCTACTAAAAATACAAAAATTATCCAGGCATGGTGGTGTGTGCCTGTAATCCCAGCTACTCAGGAGGCCGAGGCAGGAGAATCGCTTGAACCTGGGAGGCAGTTGTGGTGAGCCAAGATGGCACCACTGCACTCCAGCCTGGGCAACAGAGCAAGACTCTGTCTAAAAAATAATAAATAAATAAATAAAGCACAATTTGAGAATTTTCAGGAAGTTCATCAAAGTTTATACCAAGGAACCAACAGGAGAAAACCAAACCATTCATGCAGTGCAGAGGTGTGGCTAGGTATAGATGGAGGGAAAGTGGCTTGATTTGGTCCCTGATCAGAGAGAGTTAACTATGTCAGGAACTAGTTTTGCCCCTCTCCTTTGAGACCCATCTCTGGCTGCCACTGCCTTAGGATCACCTATGGGAGCCCCCAAGCCATGCCTTTGTATGTGCGCTCAGACTCCCATGGGTCAGCCTCCAGCCCCAGCTCACACTGATAAACGTGACAAACCACATGAGGATACCAGGTCCATCTCCTCCTGGGGCGAGTGGGTCAGGCCCCACCCCACACAGGGTGAGGGCACCTGGCCTGAGAAAGGGCTTGGTAAGAGAAGCCCATGAGGTGGTCACCAGTGGCTGGGGGCCGGAGCCCCATGGCAAAAGCAAAGAGCACCAGCCTTCCAGTCCAGCAGGCCCAGGTTTGGAGTCTAGTTCAGCCTCTTAACTAGCGTGGGCATCTTGGACCACCATCTTCAATATAAGCCTCAGTTGCCTCATCTGTAAACAGGTGAGAATACTTACATGGCAGCCACATTAAGGAAGAATATCCTGTTTATAAAGCACATGGTGGAGAGGCAGTAAATGGTAGCCGTTATTTACTTTTTTATTTTTTTATTTTTTGAGGCAGGGTCTCACTCGTCACCCAGGTTGGAGGGCAGTGGTGTGATCACAGCCCACTGCAGCCTCACACTCCCAGGCTCAGGTGATCCTCCCACCTCAGCCTCCCGAGGAGCTACGACTACAGGCATGTGCCAGCATGCCCAGCTAGTTTTTTGTATTTTTAGTAGAGACAGGGTTTTGCCATGTTGGCCAGACTGGTCTCGAACTCCTGGGCTCAAGCAATCCATCCACTTCAGCCTCCCAAAGTGCCGGGATTACAAGCATGAGCCACAGCGCCCAGCTGCCATTCTTTTTTTTCTTTCTTCCCCTTCGACCCCTGTCCCCCCAACACACAGTGTCTCAACCTGTTGCCCAGGCTGGAGTACAGTGGTACTATCACGGCTCACTGCAGCCTCCAACTCCTGGGCTAAAGGGATTCTCCTGCTTCAGCCTCCCAGGTAGCTGGGACTACAGGCATGCACCACCATGCTCGGTTAATGGGTTTTTTAAAAATTATTTTGTAGAGCTGGGCTCAGTGGCTCACACCTGTAATCCCAGCACTTTGGGAGGCTGAGACGGGCGGATCACCTAAGGTTGGGAGTTTGAGACCAGCCTGACCAACACGGAGAAACCCCGTCTCTACTAAAAATACAAAAAATTAGCCGAGCATGGTGGCACATGCCTGTAATCCCAGCTACTCGGGAGGCCGAGGCAGGAGAATCGCTTGAACCCGGGAGGCAGAGGTTGTGGTGAGCCGAGATTGTGCCATTGCACTCCAGCCTTGGCAACAACAGCAAAACTCCATCTCAAAAAAAAAAAAAAATATTTTGTAGAGATGGGTCTCACTATGTTGCCCAGGCTCGTCTTGAACTCCTGGCCTCAAGCCATCCCCCTGCCTTGGCCTCCCAAAATGCTGGAATTACAGGTGTGAGCCACTGCGCCCAGCCAGTAGCCATTATTATTAGGTAATTTTAGTAGATATCTCTACCACAAAGGGCCTGTGAACTTCTAGGTAACCAGTAAGGCCAGTTGGTGTACTGCTTTGCTGCCATAGATGTTTGTTTTCTAGTTAACACCCACTGAAACATGTTGCTGTGAATCTTACCTCTAGCCCTGTGGTCCCCAGCACAGAGATCTTCAAAGCTGGCTGTACAGCAGCATCACCTGTGTAACTTACACTCATGCTACTGTGATTGCCCGGGTCAAAGGTTGGCACCTGGCCTCCTTCTGATGCACAGGCCCACCCACAGAAGGGATCCACTGAAGCCCACCAGGTCTGGAAGTATGAGGAACCCCCAGCATCCACCTCATTGTGGAACTCACGGTCCAGCCACTCTCAGGATGGATCACCACCTTCATCAGAACCATCTGGGCAGCTTATATAGCTTTCTGGGGGCCCAGCTCAGACCTATTGAACTGGAATCCCTGAGGGTGAAGCCAGGAATGGGGTTCTAACAAGCTGGCCGCATTACATGCTGAGGTGCATTTATGTTCTGCAGGAAAACATGCTGCCTGCGTGAGTGGTGCGTGCAGGTGCTGGCTTCCTCTGCTTTTTACTTCTCTCTTCATCTATCTCTGGTAACAGACTCTACCATGCCGTACCTGTCTCCATCATTTAAAAACTCTTATAGAGCAGCACACTAATTTAAAAACCAAAATAGAATAAAGTTGCTCTTCTGATAATTTTTTTTTTTGAGACAGAGTGCTCACTGCAACCTCTACCTCCCAGGTTCAAGCGATTCTCATGCCTCAGCCTCCTGAGTAGCTGGGACTACAGGCGCCCACCACCATGTCCAGCTAATTTTTGTATTTTGAGTAGAGATGGGGTTTCACCATGTTGGCCAGGCTGGTCTTGAACTCCTGACCTCAAGTGATCCACCCGCCTTGGCCTCCCAAAGTGCTGGGATTACAGGCGTGAGCCACTGTACCTGGCTTCCTGATACATTTCATTCTTTAAAAAATCATACTGACATATCAAAATGCAGCTTCCCATGATGCAGTGAGCTATTTTTTTTCAGGACATTGGGCAGCTTTATTAAGCAATTTGAAGTTAGAAGAAAGAACACCCTTAATTTAATAATGCATACACCTATAGTGTGAATGCTTACACACACACACACACACACACACAGAGAGTACTGAAAAACTTAACTTTATTCAAGTTGTGGATTGTCATCAAAAACTGGGTATGAAGTAGGACATGGCTGAACTAGTGGTGTTTTGTTTGCTTGTTTCTTTCTTTTTTGAGACAAGGTCTTGCTGTCACCCAGGGTGGAGCGCAGTAGCACAATTATGGCTCACTATAACCTTGAACTCTGGGCTCAAGCAATCCTCCCGCCTCACCCTCTTGAGTAGCTGGGACTACAGGCAGGTGCCACCACACCTGGTTAATTTTTTTTCTTTTTTATAGATATAGGGAAATGTACTTCTTCCTCTTTTCTCATTTTTATTTTTTCTTATTTAGAGATAGGGTCATGCTATGTGCACCAGGCTGGTCTTGAACTTATGGCCTCGAGCAGTCCTCCCACCTCAGCATCTCAAAGTGCTGGGATTACAGGAATGAGCCACTGCGCCTGGCCTGTTTTGTTTTTTAAGTGACATACACCTGCAGAAGATGGGAACTTCCATAAAGACATTAGAGATTGGGTAGTGTTTGAAAGATGGTGCAACAGGCCCCTCACCCTGTGGCCCGCGGGCTCACCACTCCGCCTAAGGAGTTGCTCTGAGCTCTCGCCCCAGCCCTTGTACACAGCAGTGCTGCATTTGAACCTTTCTTTTATTTTTTTGTGTTTTTTTTTTTTTGAGATGGAGTCTCACTCACTCTTTGTCACCCAGGCTGGAGTGCAGTGGTGTGATCTCAGCTCACTGAAACCTCCGCCTCCCGGGTTCAAGCAGTCCTCCTGCCTCAGCCTCCCTAGTAGCTGGAATCACAGGTGACCGCCACCATGCCAGGCAAATTTTTTTTATTTTTTATTTTTGAGACAGAGTCTGGCTCTGTTGCCCAGGCTGGAGTGCAATGGCACGATCTCATCTCACTGCAACCTCTGTCTCCCAGGT
The DNA here is from genome assembly GCF_028858775.2 of Pan troglodytes. Classification (NCBI taxonomy): domain Eukaryota; kingdom Metazoa; phylum Chordata; class Mammalia; order Primates; family Hominidae; genus Pan; species Pan troglodytes. The sequence goes on from NC_072398.2 coordinate 94,718,601, forward strand.
TCAAGCGATTCTCCTGCCTCAGCCTCCAGAATAGCTGGGATTACAGGTGCCCGCCACCACATCCAGCTAATTTTTGTATTTTTAGTAGAGACGGGGTTTTGCCATGTTGGCCAGGCTGGTCTCGAACTCCTGACCTCAAGTGATCCACCCACCTCAGCCTCCCAAAGTGCTAGGATTATAGGAGTGAGCCACCGCACCTGGCCTTAAAGGCCTTTCACCTCGCCAGCACACCTCTGCTACTGGAGGATGGAGGATGGCAAACACTGTTTCCTGCCCCTGCCCTGTAATTCTCACAGATATTCAGAAAGGTTTGGTTGCCCTGTGCCTCAGTAAATAAGGAAAATGCTTTCTTAGAAGGCTGCTCCAGTAACTGCATGTTCCTGGCCATCCTCTACAGAAATCACCATCTGCTCTCCTAAGTTCTTCTGGAAAGAGCACCGTAACCATGTCATCCTAACAGCAATGCCATGAAGAAAGGGAGGCAGCTCCCTCCACGTCCTGGCTCCAGTGCCCACTCCCGTGCCCCCTCCATGGCCCACGCAGCCTGGCCACCTGGGCGACATCTGGTCCCTGTGTCACTTTCTGCAAGACAAGGACCAGCCTCAAAGAGGAGAGCATGGTGTCCTGAAGGAGATGGCGGCCGCCATCACCTGTCCTGTGGCTTTCCTCTGACTGCCCAGGTGGGGGCCCAGAGGCGGCGCCTCTCAGTCCAGCTTTGAGTGGAGTTACATAATTTCCAGGCTTCCCTGCAGTTCTCTCCTCCCCATCCCTGAACTGTTTACACAGTAGCTCTCACCCACAAAGAGTCCGCATGATGGCTTTTCCTCTGTTTGGAAGATGTGGATGGCTGTGTCCCAAGTTTTTCCTACCTAAGATCCTTTTCAGTAGGGGATGGATTTGGTCTATCTGATGATCAAGAGTTCAGGGTGGCCTTTGTGATAGTGTTACACCCCCTCCCAGGTCCAATAAACAGTCTTCTGACAAATAATGGCCCTTCCTTTTCCTTCCCCACCTGTCCACCACCTGGTAATGTGATGTAAGCGTGGCAAAATCCCACACACCCCTTCCAGAAATCCCAGGACTCGTGTGGGAAATACTTTCATAATTAAAGCCTTCTGAGAAATTGCTGCTCCTTCCTTGAACTTACCTACTTTTGAGCGGTCCTTTAATCCTGCATTAAGGGGATACCCCCCAAAAAATGGTTCTACTTAATTATCCCCCCTTCCTCACTCCCTTCTCCTCATGAATCAGGCAAGCCTTTTTTTTTCAGATGACCCAGATGCCCAAAGCAATAATTACATTTCAAGGGTATTTTTAAAAAGTATTTATTCCAAACACAATGTTCACTTTAAATGCAAAATAGCTGGTAAAAAGAAAAAAAAAACACTGAAAAATATACTGACCCTTTGCCCCATATACAGACATCAGCCTTTGGTATTTGCTTTCAGGTAATTAGGTAAAACAAACAAACAAAAACTTGAAACTATTATTTATCTCCAAGAAAACAACGTAGAGTTGAGGTATTCTATTTAACAGATGTGATCTCCATCCAATAAGGTCTCTCTGTTAATTAACAGCCTTGTGACATGCTGTTCCAATCCTTTCCTCCTAAAGTAGAATTTCATTTGAGCATATGTTCATAAAACTGACAGTGTTCCTTAATAATCACTAAGGTTGCCATAGAAACTCCCTGGTGCTGGCGCCCAGCCGCACGGAGGACAGGGGGCCTTCACAGGGCACTGAGGAGGGCCTGGCACGGACCCTGAACTGGCCCGCCTGCCCCTCCGTGTGCAGCCCCTGCCCACGGCTGCACGGGACAGCCGGGTGCAGGGCTCTTGCCTCAAAGGGTCACAGGTTGCCCCTGCATCTCCAAATTAAGACCACCAACTCCACCTGGAGCTGGTGTCAGCATCCTCCCCACCTGGGTTAGCCTTCTGGACGTGCTGTGAGATAATAGAGCTCAGCACCAAAGCAGCCGGGAAGACATTCCTGAACATTCTCCAGGAAACAAACCCATAGACCACAACATGCCCAGCCTGCCCCACTGGGCCCTGTTCACTACCAGGTGGGCTTCCAGCCTGGTTCCAGCAACAGATTCCACAACCTGCCACGGCAACCAGTTTCCTTTCTCCCAAGACAGCAGGGAAGTGCCAGAGGCTCCGTGTGAACTCAGAGCCTGATAAAGAAAGCGCAAGGGCAAGTCCCCATCAGGGCCAAGAGCTCTCTGAGTTACCAAAGGCCTCGTCAACATAGCCAGTGCTACCCCTGGACACATTTCTTGAAAATATTTCATTAATGCTACAAACATTATTGATCATTTTACTTTAGGCCTTGAACCAGCATATTTTTTACTTTCCCCATCCAGCAGGATAAGCTGTCGTATTTAACCTAAATGGTCTCTGTCTCAGCGTTTCACGTCTGGCTGCGTGGCAGATGGCTACAGGTGTTAGGCAAATAACAGCACTGCTGGGGACTCAAGGCAGTGGGGGTGCTGCAGAAACACAGGTAGAAATGCCCCGTGCATTGAGACACATGCTCAGTCACCACAGATTAGAGAACATAGAGAGCTTAGGATGTATACCTGTGTACGCTGAGCCAGGCCTACAGCCCAGAGAAGACATTTTTTCTTCATTTACATTAGCTTATGAAAAATAAAGGGAAAGCAACCCTCTTCAATACAAAAACAAAAAAACAAAACAAAACAAAGCAATTCCATTACAATAAAAATGAAAGCAATAACAATTTGGAGATCAAAGCTGCCTAGCTCTTGGCAATAATGAGCTATCTGGATTTCACATCTTCCGCTAGCATGGTTCTGCCCGGCTTTGGTAACACCACATGTGGGTAAAACGGTATAAATAATTGAAGAACTGTGGGCACAGAATCACCCTTACTGCAGATTCTCATTCTTAATATTTCCCTTTAACAGCATTTTGCTGTTCTCAAGTCTCAGAAACTTTATGTGGTGGGATGGGAGGGAACCACCATAACCACCTGCCTGCCTTTTTTTTTCTTAACTGTTATTGTTCATAATAGAGATGGTGTCTCACTATGTTACCCAGGTTGGTCTCAAACTCCTGAGCTCAAGCAATCCTCCCACCTTGGCCTCCCAAAATGCTAGGATTACAGGCGTGAGCCACCGCGCCCGGCCATCCTGCCTTTTTGCCAACCTAAGATGAGTTGCCTCAAGCAGCAATAGGGTCTAAAATCTACAGACAAGCCCAGCAATGAAAATCACGGCTTACTGAAGACAGTAACAGCTTAAACCTGGAAAACCGTAAACAAAACATGGTCACTTTCATCCTTTCGCACCTGTCTGGTGATGGTGGTGGTTTTTCTAAGAGGGTAGAGTATTAGAAAAGTTTTGTGGTCTGGTAAATTTTGGGTCCATGGTTACACGGCTGATTTAAATCATATCCCCACTCTGGAATACCCTGATAACTTGAGAGCTAACTGGGTAACCACTAACACCACTGAATTTTCAAAGCTCGGACAGAAAAGTCAGCTGAAGTGGTTAATCATGGTGTTACAACTAGACATTTAGTCCTGCTTCAATTCTTGCAGAGCTGAATCAACTCAAGGAACTAAATAAAAAGAGGAAGGCACCGAGGTAAGGGATTTTTTTTTAATGGGATTTTTTTAAAACCTCTTTGATAGCAGAAAGCTCAGGGCTTTCAGGGTGGGGAATTTCTAGGACCCTGCCGGGTAGTCGTGGGAGGCTTCCTTCTCGGCACTGGGACAGGGACCGGACACCCTCTCCATAACCACCTGGGGGAGTAGTCACACGCTGGTTTTTCCCTAGAGTAGAGAAGAGGCAGGCTATTTTTCCACTTTTTAAGACAAAAACAAAATACAGAATGAAACCACAATCTCTTCTCTAATGGGGAAAATATTGTTTCTTTTTCTTTTTCTTTTTCTTTTTTTTTTTTTTTTTTTTTTGAGACGGTCTCACTTGCTCTGTCACCCAGGCTGGAGTGCAGTGGTGCAATCTCGGCTCACTGCAGCCTTGACCTCCCAGGCTCAAGAGATCCTCCCACCTCAGCCCCCCAAGTATCTGGGACTTCAGGCACACTCTACCACACTTGGCTAATTTTTATGCTTTTTGTAGAGATGGGGTTTTATCACATTGCCCAGGCTGATCTCAAACTCCTGGACTCAAGTGATCCTCCTGCCTCGACCTCCCGAAGTGCGTGGGCCACCATGCCTGGCAGGAAAATATTTTTTCTCTTCCTCCTTTTTCACTTGACTTGGTTTTGGGCTAAACAAAGTTATGGTGCTTCCCCCACACCTAAGTAAGTTACTTCTATGCTGACACAGCGAATATTGGATATTCCACCCTCTCAAGAGAAAACAGTCAGCAGTTTTTTAAAAACCAAGTTTAAACGCATTCTTGCCAGGCTCATTTTTCTTTTCACATTGTCTTCCTTAATATTATCTTCCCTAGTTACCCAGGTTCAGCTGACAACAAACAAAGCTGCAGTAAAACCGTTTTGATCTCAGCAATGGCAGAAGCCCTCCCTGCTGCTAGCTCTCCTTTGTGGGAGGTGGAGAAGAGAGAACATTGGTTTTCAGAGGCTGTGATCCCCCACTCAGCTCCCACTCTACAGGGGATGGTAGAGACCCTGTGCCCCTCTCCTCTCCTTCCTCTGCTTCTCACCTGAGGTCCTGCAACCCAAAGCCAATGCAGTTGCCTCTGTATTCAGCAAATGCCTAGGATCATCATTCACATTTAGCAAAATGCTAATGAGGAACTAATTATAATTCTGTTGAAAACGACCAGGCCCTGAGATACTGTATTATTCACCCACTCACCCTCAGCTGTTTTTCAACTGTAGGGAAGAAAGGGAGGAGAGAGCTTCTTCCCCCAGCCTTGGCGGTTTAAGTAAAAGCCGTCCCCAGGCCTAGAAAAACAGAATTTGCGAAGGCACTTGGGTTTTAAGAGTTTGAGTTGGAAGATGAAACGATGCAGTGGGCCAGGAGCATGGCGGCTGGAGGAGGCTTTGGCTGGAAATCCATCCCACCTGCCTGAGGGTGCAGCTTGTGCAGAGGTGTTGAGGGGTGGGCTGCCAGCCGCTTCTCCACACCGAGGCCCCCACCAACCTGCCCAGCTTTTGAGTGTCCGTGTGAGTGTCCAAAGAGTCTTGATATGGTTCTCTTCACAGTGGCCCAAGTTCACTCTAACCCCTTTAAGCTGGGCATTTGGAAAGGGAGGTTTGAAACCTCAACCAGCTGAACAGCTGGAGCAGGCTGATTTTCCCCTGGCGTAGAACCTTCCGCAAGGCTCTTCCGTGAAGCCAAAGGCCGCACACCCCTGAGATAAGCTGGCATGGCAGTGAGAAGCATCTTTTGCTGAGCCCGTTTGTGTTTTGTCATCCACAGGGTCCAGGCTGCTGGTGCCACCCAGCCAGCTATCTGGGGAAGAAGTAGTCTGTATTGCTGATGTCATAAGGGCTCCGTGGGTCCCTGGCATCTGGTCGGTTGTGGCTCGAGGTATTGTCAGACCCCAGGCTGCTGGGGGACACCGGTGGGGAGATGAGAGGAACAAGCACTGGGGTGGGTCGAGGCCTCTCCGGGACCAGCTGCCCCAAAGAGTATGGCGGATGCATGCTTGTCTTGCCTTCCTTCAGAGCCCGCAGCTTCCACGTCTTCTTGAACCTTCACACAAAGACAAACCACACAGATGTTTAGCTCCCCCTGTGACAAGCCCACAGTGGAAAACACCAATAGCTGGCTGCCCTGGTGGCCTGGCGCGCCCAGGTTTCAGCTCAAAGGAGCAATAACTATCAGCTGTCTTTTTGTTTTTTGTTCATTTGTTTGTTTTGAGACAGGATCTTGCTCTGTTACCCAGGCTGGAGTGCTATGGCGTGATCTCAGCTCACAGCAGCCTCAACCTCCTTGGGCTCAGGTGATTCTTCCACCTCAGCCTCCTGAGTAGCTGGGGCTACAGGTGTGTGCCACTACATCCGGCTGATTTTTGTATTTCTCATAGAGACAGGGTTTTGCCATGTTGCTCAGGCTGGTCTTGAATTCCTGGGCTCGAGCAATCCGCCCGCCTCGGCCTCCCAAAGTGCTGGGATTACAAGTATGAGCCGGCACACGCGACCCGACTGTTTTTATCACCAGGGAGTTCACCATACTCTGAAGAGTTGGTGAGTTTCCAAAACACTCCCAAGGAAATAGATGTGTATTGTTGGTCCAATTTACAAGTGAAGAAACTGAGGCACCAGTCACTTAACAGTCCCTTAATTGTCCCATTGCAGAGGCTGTTCGTTAGGTACACATCATCAGTCCCAAATCCATTTACTTAAAAAAAAGAAAAATAGGCTGGGCACAGTGGTTCACGCCTGTAATCCCCACACATTGGGAGGCCGAGGTGGGCAGATCACCTGAGGTCAGGAGTTCAAGACCAGCCTGGCCAACATGGTGAAACCCCGTCTCTACTAAAAATACAAAAATTAGCCAGGCGTAGTGGCAGGCACCTGTAATCCCAGCTACTTGGGAGGCTGAGGCAGGAGAATCGCTTGAACCCGGGAGGCGGAGGTTGCAGTGAGCTGAGATTGTGCCATTGCACTTCAGCCTGGGCAACAAGAGCGAAACTCTGTCTCAAAAAAAAAGAAAGAAAAGAAAAGAAAAGAAAAAAAGAAAGCATTATTTTAGTAGGGAAAGAAAATGGGCCTCTCCGTCAAAGTAAGGCTGGCAGGAGGCAGATAATTTGCAACCGCCATGTAATAGCAGGAAAAGGGTCCCAATGCTCCCTCAACTGCCTTCCTGTTCCTCTTGCTCCTAATGTTGCTGACCTCCCCAGTTCTCCCTACACCTCTGGGTCCACTCCCACCATGCTGGTGAGTTCCCACAGACTCAACTGTGGGCACCACTGGGCACAATTTGACTCATCTGACAGGAAAGTCAATGCTACACAGGAAGGAGATAGACATCTTTCTGATCACAGCTTGGTTCAGTGCTCCACTCTGGGCCCAAAGCCAGGGCTCAGTAACTGAGAAAAGTCACTTGACAGCTCAAAGAAAGATGAAATGGTGACATGGATCTTCAAAAGCACAGTCACGTCCCCTTCCTAAAGGGGCCCTTCAACTGTGCCAGGGTGGCCAGTGCCCCAAGCCTCAGCCCCTCCCTCTTGCTTCCCACTTTGTGACTGACATGCCTCCTAACCCCAAAGTGGGAACAAGGTGGCCTCCCTCAATTCCATGGAAGATCAGTTACTCCAGGAAGGGCTGGGAAAGAGGAGGGGAAACCAATGTCAAAAACAAGATTTGGGGATTTTCCTTGGGTTTCTTTTTATATCGACAGGTTATTCCTGTCCTTGTTATGATAAATAATTAATAGTTGGCTCCAAATCTGCCACTGGCTTTTAGCTTGGTATCCAAATGAAATAAACAATCTGCAGAATGTTATTTAGGGCTTCACCATGTGGACACCACACAGGAAGAGAGCCCAGCAGGGCTGCTGACTGGAGCTATGCTGAGTCATTGAATGGAGTTCTCCTGTAAGAAAGGACTGAGGAGAGAATCATTACACTCTGGATTTCAAAGAATTCAGACTCTCTGACCCAGGAATTCTACTTCTGGGAAAAGAAAGAACATAGCTATAAAAAAAAAAAAAACCCTTTATGCACAAAGATGTTCAACACAGTGTTTTTTATAAAAGCAAAATAAGGCCGGGTGTGGTGGCTCATGCCTGTAATCCCAGCACTTTGGGAGGCCAAGGTGGGTGGATTACTTGAGGTCAGGAGTTCAAGACCAGCCTGGCCAATGTGGCAAAACCCTGTCTCTACTAAAAAAGAATTAGCCAGGTGTCGTGGCGCATGCCTGTAATCCCAGCTACTTGGGAGGCTGAAGCAGGAGAATTGCTTGAACCCAGGAAGCAGAGGTTGCAGTGTGCTGAGATTGTGCCACTGCACTCCAGCCTGGGCAACAGAGTGATGTGTCTCAATAAATAAATAAATAAATAAATAAATAAATAAATAAATAAAATAAAAGCAAAATAACACCCAAATAATTGGTAATGTTTCGGTGCCACCAATTAGGAGTAATAGGAGGTTGATTAAGAGAAATTGGTATATCCACCTAATACTACAGCTAATGAAAGTGAGATTTATGGCCAGGCACGGTGGCTCACGCCTGTAATCCCAGCACTTTGGGAGGCCTAGGCGGGCAGATAACGAGGTCAGGAGTTCGAGACCAGCCTGACCAACATTGTGAAACCCCACCTCTATTAAAAAATACAAAAATTAGCCAGGCATGGTAGCAGGCGCCTGTAATCCCAGCTACTCAGGAGACCGAGGCAGGAGAACTGCTTGAACCCAGGAGGCGGAGGCTGCAGTGAGCTGAGATCGCACCATTGCATTCCAGCCTGGGCAATAAGAATGAAACTCCATCTCAAAAAAAAAAAAAAAAAAAGTGAGATTTACAAAGAATTTGTACTAATGTGAAAGAATGCCTATGTTATAGTGCTAAGTGTGAAAGGCAGGATGCAGAGCTGAGGATACAGAATAATCATGGCTGTGTAAAAACAAACAAGAAACTAGGCAGAGGAAAAAGACTCAGGAGATTTGTCTAAATATTAAGTGTTCTTGATCTGGGTGTTGATTGTAAAACCATCTCCACAGGGTTGACAAAAATTGCATGCTGGGTTCTGGACAGAAATATATTAATAGTTATAATGAAGCAGTAATCAGGCTGCACTTTGGCCCATTTCCTTATTGCAAAAAGTCACGTAGCCCTAGACACTGACCATCTGCATCCCCGTTGTTTCTGTAGATAGGATTTCTGACATTAGGATCCTAAGACTTTTGTTTAAGGATCACTTAAGATGTTTTACAGACCCCTAATTCCGGCAACCAGTTTGAAGACCCTCACAGAGGAACGGGATTGGCATGAGAAGACAGCTTCTTCATCTCCTTGTCCCAGGGCCTCACCCTACACCCTGCAACCAGTCAACCATCTCCACACTTTGGCCCAGTCCAACATTTTTACAACCCTAGCCCCAAATTCCTTGGGGAGATGGATTTGAGGTGTGGGCGGAGGATTACCTAGGTGCCGAGGCAAGACACTGAAGGCACAAACTGTTTCAGTATAATAAAGAAAATAGAATAAGAATAGTCATAATACAAATTAGATACAGAGATGATCATGAACAATTATCAATCATTATTATAAACATTATTAATCATTAGCTTTTAATATTACTCTTTGTTCCATTACTAATATAACCTAGGAATAACCGGCGGGTATAGGGTCAGGTGCTGAAGGGACATTGTGAGAAGTGACCTAGAAGGCAAGAGGTGAGCCCTCTGTCATGCCCACATAAGGGCGCTGGAGGGCTCCTTGGTCAAACGGTAACGCCAGTGTCTGGGAAGGCACCTGTTACTTAGCAGACCGCAAAAGGGAGTCTCCTTTCCTTGGAGGAGTCAGGGAACACTGTCCTCCACCAGCTTCTTGTGGAAGGCTGGATATTATCCAGGCCTGCCCGCAGTCATCCAGAGGCCTAAACCCCTCCCTGTGGTGCTGTGCTTCAAGGGTCATGCTCCTTGTCCACTTTCATGCTCCTCCCGCACTCCTGGTTCCTCTTCGAAGTTCATAGTAGATAGCAGTAGAAGAAATAGTGAAAGTCTTAAAAGTCTTTGATCTTTCTTATAAGTGCAGAGAAGAAAACCCTGACATATGCTGCCTGCTCTCTGCTTCAGCTACCTAAAAGGGAAGGGCCCCCTATCCTGTAATCACATGACTTGCTTCACCTTGTCAATCACTTAGAAGATTTACCTTCCTTACCCTGCCCCCTTGTCTTGTATGCAATAAATATCAGCGAACCCAGACATTCGGGGCCACTACCGGTCTCTGCATCTTGATAGTAGTGGTCCCGCAGGCCCAGGTGCTTTCTCTTTATCTCTTTGTCTTGTGTCTTTATTTATTACAATCTCTCGTCTCCACACACGGGGAGAACACCCGCTAAGCTCCGTACGGCTGGCCCCTACAGAGGTTTCCTCCCATCTCCTCCTTTGGTGACCCTCTGATTAAACCTCTTTCTCTGCTGCAACCTGGTGTCTTGGCATCTTGACTTGCCACGTGCATCTCATTATAATTATAATGACATGGGTGTGTACACTTCATGGGGCTGTACACATGATGTGGGAACTTTTCTGTATGTTTGTTAGACTTCAATCACATTTACCTTTTGAAAATTAACAGTGGCTCTCTTTGGATGACATATTTTTTTTCCATTTGTCATTATTTAGCAAATCACCAGTAATAATCACATATCACATACATATGTATGTGTGTATGTATATATTTTTTAAGTCCCTATTGACCTAATATGGAAGCAATCTCTGTCCTCAGTTTTTTTTCAAAGTAACTGAATGGGTAACAAAGAAAGGTGAGCTTTCCTTTTGAAATATTCTAAGGCGAGTATGAATTCTTTTCTGAAAATCACTAAACTCAAAGAGGGCTTTGAAACCAGCCAACCTGAGGGTGTCCAGAGCTGGCCTGGATGGGTGTGAGCAGGGCCTGGGGGCTGGAGAGGACACGGGGTGGGCAGAAAGAAGAAACAGATGAGCTCTCTGCTGCCTTCTTTTGCACCTTGACCTCCACCTTTTATCTATTTTACATATTTGGGCTTCAAAAAGTTTTGTTTAAAGAAAAGATTCTGTAGCTAAAAGAAGTTTTTTAAAATGCTCAAAACTCTCACTCTTTTTTAGAAAGATATGTAGAAACCAAGGTGCCACCCCTTTTACCCCAAAGGCCACAGACAGTGCCCACTGCACCCAGCCACCTCCATGGCCCAGAACACCATGAAAGTCCCTCTGCCCGTCCCCCAGCTGTGGAGGTAGCAGAAGCTCTGATTTTAAAATACCGGAATGATACACTACATTCAAAACGAAATGATGTTTAAGTCATAGGCATACACATAGGAAGTCCTCACTTAATGATGTAAGCTCATTCTAGATAAATATGCAGAAAAATAATTCTCTACTAGGAGAATTCTATTTTCCCAGTGCCTGATAACCTAAAATACAGAGAATCAGTGGGGGACAGAGAATAGGGTGGGAGGAATTGGCCCCTGTAAGATGGCAAGCCTTTTCGATAGCATATTTAAATTTTAAAAAATCATCTATGATTCAGAAAAAAAGAATGAGTAATAAAAAACAAAGAAAAAAATCACTGATATTGCTGGAAAAATATTTAGGGCCATACAAAAAAATATAGTATAGACTGGCAGGATGAAGTCAACCTCTCACACTTCACCTACTGTAAATGTGGCTATCCCATGGTAACCATGGTTCAGCCATTTTGGCAGCCCAGAGCCCCACAGTATTTCTAAGTTTATACTCTTTGCTAGACAGAGGGGATTTGGGGAATAGAAGGCTTCTTCATCACTTGAAATAACTGGCCTCTTTCCAAACAAATTTGCCTTATACAGAAGAAAATGGAAACTCACTAGGCTAGAAAATAAATTCCTGGCATGTTCTCAGCACAGGGCACTGGCCCTGTCTGTGCCTGCAGGGACTCTGGTTGTTTAGCAACCAGCCAGTGTCCAAGCATCATCAGCAGAATAGCAAACCAGGTCTGTTCCCAACCTAATGCTCCTCTATTAGCCATTACAACACACCAAGATGGTGCTGCATGTTAAGGGCCAGTGGTGGGCCAATGGGACCAGCTGGGCCCAGCTCTTAGCCAATAGCAGGTGGGGACCATGGGCAGGGACTCTCAGGGTGTGTGTTCTTGCTTGTCCTTGGGCAAGTCATTTTACCTTTGGGGGCTGTTTCCTCATTTATAAAATGAAAGAGTTTGACTAGATGACCCTTAAGGCCCTATAGAAATAGCAGGAGTTTTTGGTTTGATTCTTGGCCTTCTTCTTCATCTTTTTTTTTTTTTTTTTGAGATGGAGTCTCCTTCCGCTGCCCAGGCTGGAGTGCAGTGGCGCGATCTCGGCTCACTGCAACCTCTGCCTCCCGGGTTCAAGCTATTCTCCTACCTCAGCCTCCCAAGTAGCTGGGATTACAGGTGTGCACCACCATGCCCAGCTGATTTTTGTATTTTTAGTAGAGACAGGGTTTCTCCACGTTGGCCAGGCTGGTCTCGAACTCCTGACCTCAGGTGATCCACTTGCCTTGGCCTCCCAAAGTGCTGGGATCACAGGCGTGAGCCACCGCGCCTGGCCTATTCTTACTAGCTATTATCGCACCATCTCTTTTAGCTTCAGTTTCCTCCCGTCAAATGTATATCATATCTACTCTACTCTATAGGGCCTGTGGTGGGTTATGAGAAAAGTCTGTTGAAGCCCTAATGTAGATACAGAGCCAGAACACAGGAGGGTATACCTAGGGTGAGGGAAGGAATCCTTTGGTAGGCAGGAGGTGAACCCGTGGATGCTGACATGGCCCCTCACTGGCCAAAATATATAACAGGCTTTGCATCCTCCAAGGAGCTACCTCTACTCATTAAGAATCTTATCTTCCACGCACCCTTCAGACGGCTTGTAATCTACTTCATTGAAAAAGCAAAGTGAAGGCCGGGCACGGTGGCTCACGCCTGTAATCCCAGCACTTTGGGAGGCCAAGGCGGGTGGATCACGAGGTCAGGAGATCGAAACCATCCTGGCTAACACGGTGAAACCCCGTCTCTACTAAAAAAAAATACAAAAAATTAGCCAGGCGTGGTGGTGGGTGCCTGTAGTCCCACCTACTCGGGAGGCTGAGGCGGGAGAATGGCGTGAACCCGGGAGGCGGAGGTTGCAGTGAGCCGAGATCGCGCCACTGCACTCCAGCCTGGGCGACAAAGCGAGACTCCGTCTCAAAAAAAAAAAAGAAAAAGAAAAAGAAAAGTGAAAACAACCCTCAACCCAATTTGAGTAGTCATCTTGCTAATCTTTCAACCCACACCACACTTGGTAGTCAAGCTAGGTCAGGGCTACTGGCAGGGTCTGATGAGCTAACGTGTAGAAAGCTCTCTACATGTAGAAAGAAGGACAGAGTGCAATGTCTCCTCCACTTGTAGATCATCGCGATTAACCACTGCCTAGAAGACCCAGCCTGACTTCTTTTAGGGTTTCAGCTTATGAAAAAAAGCCGGTTCCTGCAGTAAAATTGTGAACACCGAAAAATTTCATTATTGCTTGTTCATTGAAGGCACTATTGGCTGACTTTTCTGCAAACTTGGAAATGAATGACAAAACCAATGACCAAATGGAGCGAAGATGATTGGGATGAAATGGGCATGATGAGACAGCAGTCAGGGTGCAACTCAGCCTGAATGAGTATTTCCTAACCATGGCTGGAAAAGAACACTAGGGCAGAGCATTTAAAGGTGACCTTTAGGTTCCTGGATTGATACATGGAATATTCCTAAGGAGGTCCTGCTTGGGCACCTTGGATTTAACTGTGTGGTGCTTCTCCAATGTTACTTTCTTTTTTCTTTTCTTTTCTTTCTTTTTTTTTTTTTTTTTTTTTTTTTTTTTGAGACGGAGTCTTGCTCTGTCAACCAGGCTGGAGTGCAGTGGTGCAATCTTGGCTCACTGCAACCTCTGCCTCCTGGGTTCAAGCAATTCTCCTGCTTCAGCCTCCCAAGTAGCTGAGATTACAGGCATGTGCCACTATGCCCAGCTAATTTTTGTGTTTTTAGTAGAGATGGAGTTTCACCATGTTGGTCAGGCTGGTCTTGAACTCCTGACATGAAGTGATCCACCTGCCTCGGCCTCCCAAAGTGTTGGGATTACAGGCGTTAGCTACCATGAAAATACCTTCACATGGTATTTTCATCATTTGAGTATGTGGTTCTCGGAAGGGAGGAAAGGTCATATTCATGTTGTAATTCCAGCACCTACTGTGTTTCTTCAGTGTCTAATGCACACTCCCTCCCTCTCGTTCTTACAACACCAGAATCTCGTGGTTCCTCTCAGCCCCTTTCCCAACACTTCCTTCTCTAAAGAACTTTTCACCTTGGATCCCCACAGGGTTCAGCCCTATCCCCAACCCCCACCCAATGACTCTTATTGCCATCTACATGCTGGTGACGATCTGTGTTGCCTGCCAAGCGTGTCCGCTTGAGGTTCTCGGGGCATCTCAAACTCAAGTGGGTCCCAAAGTGGAATCACCACTTTTCACTGAGACTTGTCTATCCTCAGGTGTTTCCAGTCTTAGTGAATGACAGTATCATCTGCCCAACTGCTGAAGCCAGAAATGGGAGGGTCATCCTGGACTCCTCCCTCTCCTTCATCCTCCTCATCTAATCTGTTGTCAAGCCTTGTCAATTCTACCTCTAAAATATATCTTGAGGCCGGGTGCAGTGGCTCACGCCTGTAACCCCAGCACTTTGGGAGGCAGAGTCGGGCGGATCATCTGAGGTCACGAGATCGAGACCAGCCTGGCCAACATGATGAAATCCCATTTCTACTGAAAATACAAAAAATTAGCCGGGCGTAGTGACATTCACCTGCAATCCCAGCTACTCAGGAGGCTGAGGCACAAGAATCGCTTGAACCCGGGAGGCGGAAGTTGCAGTGAGCTGAGATTGCACCACTGCACTCCAGCCTGGGCAACAAAAGCGAAACTCCATCTCCAAAAAAAAAAAAAAGAATCTATTCATGGCTCTCCAACCCATTGCCACCATCCTAAAACAGTTTATTATTATCTCTTGCCCAGACCCTGGGCTACTGCATCCATTTTCACTCACCCCATCCAGTCTCCAAACTGCATTGAGCGTGACTTTTTGGTTTTCTTTGTTTGAGATGAGTCTCATTCTGTCACCCAGGCTGGATTGCAGTGGTGCAATCTCGGCTCACTGCAACCTCCGCTTCCCAGGTTCAAGTGATTCTCCTGCCTCAGTCTCCCGAGTAGCTGGGATTACAGTCACGCACTACCATGCCCAGCAAATTTTTGTATTTTTAGTAGAGACAGGGTTTTATCATTTTGGCCAGGCTGGTCTCGAACTCCTGACCTCAGGTGATCCACCTGCCTCAGCCTCCCAAAGTGACGGAATTACAGGCGTGAGCCACAGCGCCTGGCCCAGGTTCTTCTTAAAACTCCACAGGCCGGGCGCAGTGGCTCACACCTGTAATCCCAGCACTTTGGGAGGCTGAGGCAGGCGGATCACGAGGTCAGGAGATCGAGACCATCCTGGCTGACACGGTGAAACCCTGTCTCTACTAAAAACACAAAATATTAGCCGGGCATGGTAGCGGACACCTGTGGTCCCAGCTACTCGGGAGGCTGAGGCAGGAGAATGGTGTGAACCCAGGAGGTGGAGGTTGCAGTGAGCTGAGATCGCACCACTGCACTCCAGCCTGGGCGACAGAGCAAGACTCTGTCTCAAAAAAAAAAAAAAAAAAAAAGAAAAGAAAGAGA
Source organism: Pan troglodytes (assembly GCF_028858775.2). Taxonomy (NCBI): domain Eukaryota; kingdom Metazoa; phylum Chordata; class Mammalia; order Primates; family Hominidae; genus Pan; species Pan troglodytes. The sequence continues at coordinate 94,733,956 of NC_072398.2, forward strand.
AAGAAAAAGAAAAAGAAAAAAACTCCAACAGACACTCCTTAGCCTCAAGAGAAGGCCTAAAATCCTCCCACCTCTTTCAAGGCCTTTTATGACCTGGTGCCAGCCTACCTGTCCACTCTTCCTGCCCCATATTGCCCCAACCGTGCTGCGCCCCCTTCACAGACACGTGCATGCACACGCTGTCAACCATATTACATCCTGGGCTTCTCTCCTAAGAACCCTCTTTGGGCCGGGCATGGTAGTTCACACCTGTAATCCCAACACGTTGGGGGCCAAGGCAGGCGGATCACTTGACCCTGGGAGTTTGAGACCAGCCTGGGCAACATGAAACCTCATCTCAACAAAAAATAGAAAAATTAGCTAGGCAGGGTGGTGTGCACCTGCAGTCCCAGCTATTCCAGAGGCTGAGGTGGGAGGATCACTTGAATCTAGGAGGCAGAGGTTGTCCTGTGAGGCGAGACTGCACCACAGCACTCCAGCCTGGGTGACAGAGTGAGATGCTGACTCAAAAAAAAAGAACCCTCTTCTTTCTCAGACCAATTCCTCTTCCTCCTTAATGCCAGGTCAGTTCTCCTCACCATGGCATGCTTTTTGTAGCTCTTACCACAGTAGTGATTACCTCTTCGTGTCTGACTTCTTCCTGAGACTGTATCTGTCCTGCCCAGCATTGTCTCCTGCAGCACCTAAAACACGGCTTGGCATAATAGTAGGTGTTGTGTGTGTTGTGGTGTGTGCATTCATTTGATGAATGGATAAATGAATGAATAAATGCACCGTAAATTTCAGAATGGGCAAAGGAAAGCTAGATAAGAAATATGAGAACACCACAGGGCCATCCCCTGGGACCCATCTCACCTCAGAACAATGGCAATGCAGAGGAGCGTTCCGAAGGCCAGGCTCCCTCCAGCAACCAGGAATGTGGGCAGTGGTACTGAAGAAGAATCTTGCACTAGGTTAAAAAAAAAATTGAAGATAGAGGAGGAAGAGGAGAATATGGAGAAAAAGGAATAGGAGGAGGAGAAGAAAACCACTTAGTTGGTGCTGTCAAAAGCCTCAAAGGAACCTTCCCCTCCAACCCCCCTCCCAGAAAATGAAACAGCTCTGCCAACCAACAGGCCATTTGACAAGCTTAACTGTTTTTTGTTTGTTTGTTTGTTTGTTTGTTTGTTTGTTTCTTAACAAAGCCCACTCTAGATTCCAGGATTCCACCACTTGGCAAGAGAGACACCTCAAGCTCAGGGTTTCTGAGCGACTGTGGCTAGCCACAGACTCCTACTCACTTTCAGAGTGGTTCTGGTGACATTCCACCTGCTCCCACAAGGCACAAAGAGGGTACAACAAACGGAAGGCTTTGGGGACCTCCTTGATGGCAGTTCCTTTGAGGACAACGTCAGAGAGGATTGGATGCTTTAAATCAAGCATTTGGAAGCAGTTTTCTCCATGGGGGTGTCATCTCTTGCCTGTCCCTGCATTTGGTACTCAAGCCCCAGCCATATGAACTTCATTCAGTTCTCCAACAAGCCATGATCTTTTTCCTCCAGGGCTCTCCACACAAGTTCCCTCTTCTCTCCTGTCTGTTTTCTCTACCTTTGCTGCACCCTTTTGCGGTCTAGTCCCTACTTGGCCTTTGGATCTCAGATGAGGTGATGTCATTTCCTTTGAGAATTGACCCCACTCCAAGCTGAGCAAGTGCCCCTCCCAGTATTTCTCCATTTCCACCTCTAGACTGAGTTCCCTGAAGGCAGGGACCACATGTGTCTTTTTCACTGTAACACTGCCAGCAGCTTACACAGTGCCGAATACAAAGTAGGATCGCCAAAATATTTCTTTGAATGAAGGAAAGAACAAACCAGCTTTGCAAGCAGCCACGTCTTCCCACAGAAAGGCTCTTCCTACCACTGCCAGAGTCCCTGGACTAGACAGAGGGCACATCTAAACAAAACCATCTCCTTCTGCTGGGAATGCAGTCACAGTTGTATGGACCCAGCATTCAGGCTCTTCTACCCAAAATGCAATCCACTGCTGACGAAGAGGCTGCCTGCCAGCCATCACTTCAGATGCCTACTAGAGTCAGGCAGCACAGAGAGCCCAGACTGGTGAGTGGGCACTGGCTGCAAAGACAAGTTTCTCCAAGCATGTCCCATGTCTCTTGAGAGATGCAGCTGTGTAATGAAAGCAGTATGCTTGGCTTGCTCATTTATTAACATTTCATCATCTTTTATATTTTTTCCTTCTTTTTTTTTGAAATGGAGTCTCGCTCTTGTCACCCAGGCTGGAGTGCAGTGGTGTGATCTCCGCTCACTGCAGCCTCCGCCTCCTGGGTTCAAGCAATTCTCCTACCTCAGCCTCCCAAGTACCTGGGACAATAGGCACATGCCACCACGCCCGGCTAATTTTTGTATTTTTTGTAGAGATGAGGTTTTACCATGTTGCCCAAGCTGGTCTCCAACTCCTGACCTTAGGTGATCCGCCCACCTTGGCCTCCCAAAGTGCTGGGATTACAGGCATGAGCCACGGCGCCTGGCCATATATTTGTTCCTTCTTTCATCCAACAAATATTCTTTGAGTGCCTATCATGTGTCTAAATGGATCTTACATCCAATCAAGGGAGACAGACATATGAATTTTTTTTTTTTGAGACGGAGTCTTGCTCAGTGGTGCTGTCTCGGCTCACTGCAACCTCCGCCTCCCGGGTTCACCCTATTCTCCTGCCTCAGCCTCCCGAGGAGCTGGGACTACAGGCACCACACCCGGCTAATTTTTTGTATTTTTAGTAGAGACGGGGTTTCACCGTGTTAGCCAGGATGGTCCTGATCTCCTGACCTTGTGATCCACCTGCCTCGGCTCCCAAAGTGCTGGGATTACAGGCATGAGCCACCGCGCCCGGCCAAACAAATGTTTTTTTAAAAAATTATCAGGAAAAGCCTCCCGGAGAAGGGTGCATCTGAGCAGAGACTTGAGTAATAGGAAGGAGCTGGCAAAGTGAATGTCAGAGGAAGCGTGTCCAGGCAGAGCACACAGCAAGTGCAAAGGCCCTGAGGTAGAGCATGTGTGGAGGAGCAAGGAGGGCAGTGTGGCTGGGGCAGAGCGAGGAAAGGGAGAATGGAGAGGCAACGTCTAAAGATAGGGGACCACATGGCTTTGCTGGGACTCCTCGTAGAAACTGGGGACTTTGTCAAGACTTTGACTTTTACTCTGGGGGAGATGGTACTGAGCCAGAGAGAGCTTGGATTTATGTTTTAAGGGATACTCTAAGTGCTGGTTGGAAAAGAGTTGGTTGGGGGTTAAGACTAGAAGTTGGTAGACCAGTTGGCAGCCCAGGAAGCCCTGCTGGATGAGAGGCGGCAGGGGCTGGACTGGGTGTTGGCACTGGAGATGGTGAGGAGTGGTCAATTCCTAGATATGTCTCAAAGCACAAGGACAACGCTTGCTGAGGGACTGGACACAGGATGAGGAGTAGGGAGGAAGCATGCCCGATCCCCTGCACCTGAGCAAATGCGGCACCAGTTACTGAGATAGGGAAGATGGAGAAGAACAGATCTGGGTTGAAGAGGTGGGGAGGCGTCAGGTGTTCTCTTTTAGACATGTTAAATTTGAGAATGCTAGCCAGGCGCGGTGGCTCACACCTGTAATCCCAGCACTTTGGGAGACTGAGGCAGGCAGATCACCTGAGGTGGGGAGTTCGAGTCCAGCCTGACTAACATGGAGAAATCTCGTTTCTACTAAAAATACAAAATTAGCCAGGCGTGGTGGTGCATGCCTGTAATCTCAGCTACTCGGGAGGCTGAGGCAGGAGAATCGCTTGACGAGACTCCGTTTCAAAAAAAAGAAAAAAAATCATCAGTGAGGGTGGACGAAGAGGACTGGAGGTTCCCCTCCTCCATAGCAGCTTTTGTTTTTGTTGTTGTTGTTTTGTTTTTTTGACATGGAATCTCACTCTGTGGCCCAGGCTAGAGTGCAGTGGCTCGATCTCAGCTCACTGCAACCTCTGCCTCCCAGGTTCAAGCGATTCTCTTGCCTCAGCCTCCCAAGTAGCTGGGATTATAGGCACCTGCCATCACGCCTGGCTAATTTTTGTATTTTTAGTAGAGATGGGGTTTCACCATGTTGGCCAGGCTAGTCTTGAACTCCTGACCTCAGGTGATTCTCCTGCCTCGGCCTCCCAAAGTGCTGGGATTACAAGCGTAAGCCACTGCGCCCGGCCCATAGCAACCTTTGAACACCCAACCTCTTGCATCCCACCCATACCATTCAAAGCCCATTTCAAATGGCACCTCCTCCATGAGCTTTCTGTGACTGATCAGCTTGATATACTCTTTCAAATCTCTAAATTCCACTTTGCTTTATCTGTGCCTCCCTTTTGGCCCATCTCACATGCTGGTCTTTGTCACAGTTACCAGTTTACTCTTTGTCAGAGCCTGGACTGTAGCCTCCTTGAGAACAAGGATGGCTCTAATCCTCTCCGAGTCCCCAGCTGTGCAGAGCTCAGCCCCAGGTATTTAGCAGGTCCTCCACAGGTGCACTGCACCATGGTAGGGCTTTGTACCTGGGCTGTTGTAGCAGAGGCAGCCAGCATCAGTGCAGGCAGGAATCCACCCAGGGATGGGGAACGAGGGCAAGGACTGCCTCACGAAGCCCAAGAGTCATCAGGGGAGCCGCTCAACTACTGAACCTCTGGAGTCTGGATTCCATAAGTCCCATATACCTAGTCAAACACAGGACTTATGATCTTTCTTGATTCAAATACTGGTAAGCTTTCCTGGTCTTGCAGGGATAGGGAATCAAAAGCATTGAAATCAAGGGCTCCCAAAATAAAGATTTCCTTCAACAGGTATTCCATTTCGGACTCCAATAATCTTGTTTGCAGCACATTCATTTGTATTGTGGGCCAACTGTGAAATATCTCACTTTTCAAATATCTCGAAGTGATTTGTCCCACTTTTCTTACGGTCTCCTCATTATATCTTAGCTAACAATATCAAAGTTAAACATATAAAGTAATAAAAGGACATTTCTGGCCAGGCACGGTGGCTCATGCCTGTAATCTTAGCACTTTGGGAGGCCGAGGTGGGTGGATCACAACGTCAGGAGTTCAAGACCAGCCTGGCCAACATAGTGAAACCCTGTCTCTAGTAAAAATACAAAAATTAGCTGGGCATGGTGGCATGCGCCTGTAATCCCAGCTACTTGGGAGGCTGAGGCAGGAGAATCGCTTGAACTCGGGAGACAGAGGTTGTGGTGAGCCAAGATCATGCCACGGCACTCCAGCCTGGGCAACCGAGCAAGACTCTCTCCAACACACACACACACACACACACACACACACACACACAAAAGAACATTTCTGCGATTGATCTGTGATTGATCCTCTGACAACATGTCCAAATAAGAAAGGACTTTCTGCAGAGACAAATCTTCTATCCCTCGGACCCTGGGAATATGAAAATACCCAGTCCTTACCTGGGAGGCTTGTCGCATTTGCAGAATCTCTGAAGAGAATATTATCATCGTCTTTATTAGTAGTAAGTGCCTAAAAGAGACATTCCTCACCATCAGCCTGTTTCTGCAGATTGCACCATCATTCAGAACCAGTTCAGGAGTTACCTCCTCCTCAGAGCCCTCCCTGATCCACCCAAAGCATTCCTTTCTCCATTTCATTCATAACAGTGGAAAAATCAATAATACTATTATTTGCATTTTTTCTATCCACATCATGCCTGCTAAAGGTGGGGCTTTCTTTCCACCTGCCTCTCCACCAAAAGCTTAAAGCTGCACAGAGAAGATGCTCAGTGGATACACTGAAGCAGCTGTTGTCCTTACAGGTCCGATGCAAGGATGCAGGTACTACCGTGACTGGAATGCTGGTTCCACCACTTACGAGCTATGTCACCTTGGACAGACTTCTTTTTTTTTTGTTTGTTTGTGAAATGGAGTTTCACTCTTGTCGCCCAAGCTGGAGTGCAATAGCATGATCTCGGCTCACTGCAACCTCCGCCTCCCAGGTTCAAGCGATTCTCCTGCCTCAGCCTATCAAATAGCTGGGATTACAGGCATGCGCCACCACACCCAGCTAATTTTGTATTTCAGTAGAGAAAGGGTTTCTCCATGTTGGTCAGGCTGGTCTTGAACTCCTGACCTCAGGTGATCTGCCTGCCTCAGCCTCCCAAAGTGCTGGGATTACAGGTGTGAGCCCCTGTGCCCGGCCCTGGCCTCAGACTTCTTAACTCACGTTAAGAAGCCCTTACAAGCACTCCCTTGCAATGTTAACATAAGGAGCCAATGAAACAGCAAATGCAAGGCTCACAGTTTAGCAGGATGTGGCCAGTCCTCAGTCGGTGTCAGTTTCCCCAGAACCCGTGTTGGGAGCACTCTAGCCCCATGGGTATGGGCTTCACCTGCAGCTGTTCCTACATGGAACACAGATAAGGTTCAAGAGCCCCAGGCTCCTTCCCTGTGCTGCACAGCTCCAGAAGTGGCTATGACTCCCAGCTTAGCATTTAGGGAATTAAGGGCCACAGGAGGAGATATAGTTGGATAGGAAATTGGATTACTCCAGGAATTTGTTAAGCAGCTTCAGAGGTAATCCTCTTTCCAGCAAATTATGACACCAAGAGTCCACAGGGGAAGGATGCAGATAAACAGAATCCAATCTCAAGCTAAGCCATTAGCGTTGTCCAAAAAGCTCAGAGATGAAACAGCAGCTGCTAGACGCAGAGCAGTTCTGCACGCCAGGCCAGCGCTGCTCCACTCCTTACAGTCCTGGGACAAGATAATTTCTATGATTCCCTTTCACAGGGGTTTGAAAAGCACAGGTAACTCACCACGACCACATTTCTACTAGTGACAGAACTGGATTTAAACCAAATTCGGTCTGGCATCAGCCCACACTCCTAAACACGAGGTGCTGCAGCCCTGACCCTTTTACAAGAACAGGAGCTCACCTGCGTGGGGGTGGACACCTCGTTCTCAGCTGGAGGACTCCTGGATTCTGCGGACAGAAGAAAGGCTCATTATTAGTGATTCATGGGCCCTGGAGTCCTGTCTCAGGGGCTTCAGCATCAGAAAAAAAAAGTTCATCTCAATGTTATTTAAAAGAACAGCATGGGCTGGGCGCGGTGGCTCACGTCTGTCATCCCAGCACTTTGGGAGGCTGGGTAGATCACCTGAGGTTAGGAGTTCGAGACCAGCCTGACCAACATGGAGAAACCCTGTCTCTACTAAAAATACAAAATTAGCTGGGTGTGCTGGCACATGCCTGTAATCCCAGCTACTCGGGAGGCTGAGGCAGGAGAATCGTTTGAACCTGGGAGGCAGAGGTTGCAGTGAGCCGAGATCATGCCATTGCACTCCAGCATGGGCAATAAGAGCAAAACTCCGTCTCAAAAACAAAACAAAACAAAACAAAACAAAACAAAAAACAGCATGCTGGAAATAACCAAATATCCAACCATAAGGGACTAGCTGTAGAAATTATGACACAACTACATAATGCAGAAACTTTTAAAATTTATTTATATATATATATGTGTGTATATATATATATGTATGTGTGTGTATATATATATGTATGTGTGTGTGTATATATATATATATATATATATTTTTTTTTTTTTTTTTTTGAGATGGAGTTTCACTCTTTTGCCCAGGCTGGAGTGAAGTGGCATAATCTTGGCTCACTGCAACCTCCACCCACTGGGTTCAAGCGATTCTTCTTCCTCAGCCTCCCAAGTAGTTGGGATTATAGGCGCCCACCACCACACCCAGCTAATTTTTGTATTTTTAGTAGAGACAGGGTTTCACCATATTGGCCAGGCTGGTCTCGAACTCCTGACCTCAGGTGATCTATCCGCTTTGGCCTCCCAAAGTGCTAGGATTACAGGCATGAGCTACCGTGCCTGGCCAATTATTATATATTTTTTGAGACAGGGTCTCGCTCCGTCGCCAGGCTGGAGTGCAGTGGCATGATGATGGCTCACTGTAGCTTTAACTTCTGGGCTTCAGTGATCCTCCCATCTCAGCTTCCCAAGTATCTGGGACTACAGGCGTGTGCCACCACGTCTGGCCAAAAATATTTTAGAAAAACATTGAAGACATGACATAATGCTGTATGAAGAATGCAAGACAAGAAAAATTCTATGTATTTTGATTCAAACTTTCTAAAGAAATATATTTTTATGATTATTGTGTAACACAGTATATATCATAATACTATATATTTGCACACAGGAAGAAGAAAATGGAAAGATACACATCACCAGAGATAAGCACTATTTCAATTTCCTTCTATGCACCTTTTTGCAATAAAAAATATACGACAAAGAAATATTCATTTGCCTGTATGGGTTTAGTACACATTGCAGCAGCAGGGATGTGGACCAGGCACCCTCACGGCTCCCTCCCCCTGCACGGGAACAGTGTTTCTGCGGAAACCCCAAGGCAAGAGGAGGCTAAGTATCCAAGCGAAAGCCTGGGCCTTAACCGTAACAGGCAGTGAGTGGAATGCTCTGGATTTCAAAACATTTTCTTGTCAGCTCATCATTTTTCCATCAAGAATTCTAAAATTCCACAGAATGGTTTAGACAAAAATCACGAGCCTCGCTGGGCCAGGAGTAAGGACTAGCAAGGAGGCGGGGAGAGGGTGACCCTGCTTCGGCGTCAGGGAGGGTTTCCAGAATTCCTGGAGTATGCCGTCACCAGTAAGGGGGAAACCACACACCAGCAGCACCAGAGGAAGTATAAGAATGCATCCACTCTTCCCATTGTACAGAGGGGAAACAGAGGCCCAGAGAGGGAAAGCGGCTTGTTCAAGGCCGCACAGCAAGTGCGACCTGAATTGAACCTAGAATTCATGGGAGGGACCCAGTTTATTGTTCCTTTGCGTTCTTCCCAGCCCAGCAGAGGACAGTTACACATTCATAGCCCAAGGTATCTAAAGGATGACCTGAGGGCATGGAGGCACTAGAATGAAAGCTAAAATCAGAAGACAAAGAAGATGGGGGCAGGCCGGACTCACACCTGTAATCCCAGCACTTTGGGAGACTGAGGCTGGAGAATCCCATGAGGCCAGGAGTTTGAGACCAGCCTGGGTAACATAGTGAGACCTCATCTCTAAAAAAAAAAAGAAGAAAACAAGAAGAAGATGGGGCAGCCCTGAATAGAAAATATGGCTGCCCATGGATGCTCGTGCAGTTCAGCAGTTTTCCAAACCCCGCCAGAGTCAGCTTCGTCTGGAGCCTTGAAGGCTCCACCTTGCTTGTTGCCTCAGAACCATGGAAATGGGACCCAGTCATTAGGGCTTTTTTTTTTTTTTGAGACCGAGTCTCGCTCTGTCGCCTGGGCTGGAGTGCAGTGGCGCAAACTCAGCTCACTGCAAGCTCCGCCTCCTGGGTTCAAGCCATTCTCCTGCCTCAGCCTCATGAGTAGCTGGGACTACAGGCGCCCACCACCGCACCCGCCTAATTTTTTGTATTTTTAGTAGAGACGGGGTTTCACCATGTTAGCCAGGATGGTCTCGATCTCCTGACCTGGTGATCCGCCCGCCTCAGCCTCCCAAAGTACTGGGATTACAGGTGTGAGCCACCGCGCCCAGCTGTCATTAGGGTTTTTTAAAGGCTCCCCATACTATACTCAAGACAGATGCTTCAGGAAGAAAGTTTCTACTCTCAGTCCTGACCCCCAACACAGCCTGTGGCCCAGAGAATGCCCAGTAACCTCTGGCGGCTCAGGTTTCTGGGGTTAAAGTGGGAATGAACCACAAAGCCACAGGAAGAAGGGAGGAGAGACCGTGGGACCCACAGGCTCAGTAGCGCCAGGCAGCTCCTCCATGCTGAGCAAGGGGACCCTACTTCACACCTTTCTTCGCAGCCTTTAAACCACCCAACAGACAGCTCATCACTGCTCCTCTATTCGTGTAGAAACAAATAAATAAACCTCACTGAGGAGCCTCCTGAGGAGAAATGACTCACCTCCAGCTGGGTCCCAAATGCCACCCGGGATGGTCTGTGGAGAGAAGCCTAGTGGAGACAAGTACAGAAAAGGCTGTGTGTACAAATCTCCACAGTGTCTGGGTGCCAAAAGCGCCCCTCATTTTGAGGTTTCACCCTTCCTCATTTGGGGGGGGCGGGTGTGGGGGGCAGTTAAGGAGTCTTTTTGTTGTTAAGACAGGGTCTCCCTCTGTTGCCCAGGCTGGAGTGCAGTAGTGCAATCATAGCTCATTGCAGCCTCCAACTGCTGGGCTCAGGTGATCCTTCCACCTCAGCCTCCCACTTAGCTAGGACTACAGGTGTGCACTGCTATGCCCAACTAATTTTTTTTTAACTTTTTTTTGTAAAGACAGGGTCTCCTTATGGTGCCCGGCTGGTCTCTATCTCCTGGGCTCAGGCAATCCTCCCCCATCAGCCTCGTAAAGTGCTGGGATTATAGGCCTGAGCCACCACGCCTGACCAAGCATCCTTTCTTTTATGAAATTATGGTGATGGTAAATGCTAATAGCTATTTATCACTTACTTGTTACATTTTATGTCCTTACTTAGCAAAATTAAAAGCTGGCAACCAGCCGGGCATGGTAGCTCATGCCTGTAATCCCAGTACTTTGGGAGGCCGAGGTGGGTGGATCACCTGAGGTCAAGAGTTAAGACCAGCCTGACCAACATGGAGAAACCCCGTCTCTACTAAAAATACAAAATTAGCCGGGCATGATGGCGCATGCCTGTAATCCCAGCTACTCAGGAGGCTGATGCAGGGGAATCGCTTGAACTCAGGAGGTGGAGGTTGCGGTGAGCTGAGATCACGCCATTGCACTCCAGCCTAGGCAACAAGAGCGAAACTCCGTTTCAAAAAAAAAAAAAAAAAGCTAGCAACTTTAATTGGTCCCCAGAATTGTTTTTGAAATTGTACAGACCCGTGAAATCCCAACGTTTAGGAATCGCCCAGTTGTGCACAAGGATGTCAGGCGGATAGGCAATGGGAGGATGAGGGAGGAGGGTCGTGGAGAGGGGCACGAAGAGTGGAGTGCAACAGAATGGCTGACTGCTAGATGCTATTGAGATGTGGCAAGAACCCAAACCAAGGCAGAGACATTTGGTGCGATGTGCAAGCTCCTGGCTGGGTAGCTGGGTGGGTGGGGTGTCCCCTGGACAAGCAGGGCAGGGAGATCTGTGAGGGGTGTGATATGTTTGGTTTGGGTCATGCGGAGCACCTGGCACAGGAGGGAGGATCTGGCCAGAAGTCTGGGCCAAGTTGAAGACATGAATCCAAAGCTCGAGAGACAGGCTTGGCAGGAGATATGGGTGAAAGGCAGTCATGCTGGCATTTATTGCACCCTTGTCATGTGCCAGGCTCTGTGCTAATTGCTTCTCACCTCACTGAAGCCTCACAACCCAGCAAGGCTGGGGTTTGGGTTTTTTGAGGCAGGCATTATTATTCCCATTTGACAAATAAGCAAACTGAGTCTCAGTGAGGTACTTCCCCAGGGTCGTGCTAGTCAAGGGCAAGGGCAGCAACTAGACCCAATGCTGCCTGACTCCAGAGCCAGTGCTCTGCACAAAGTGGCAGGTGATGCAGTGGAAGTGGGCGGGGCCCCAGTGGAATGTTCCAGAAAGCTGCAGAAAACAGGGCAGAGAGGGAATTCAGGGATGCCATATGGATAAGTGAACAGGGCAAAATCTCTCCGGAAATGTGTAACCAAGGCTCTTTAACCCCAGAATGTCCCACTTGGGAGTGCTGCAGAGAGGAACAAAACAAACTCCTCCAGAATGGATGGCCAAAGAGTTTGAGAAGATAATATGTAGCTGGAGGCACTGACCGCCCAGTCCTGGCTTCAGGGCACCCCCTCATGTGCCAATGCAAACCTTTGGTATCACCTCCTCCAACAGGTGTGATTCCCATTCTTGGGGAATAGGAGAGGGAGTTAAAGGGATTATTTGTGAGAAGCAAGGAATAACCCCCTTATACCTAATGGGCTTTTCCCAGGCATTTTGCCCCACGCCGTCTTTGAAAAGGGGCTCCAGCCTGGCACAGTGGCTCATGGCTATAAATCCCAGAGCTTTGGGAGGCTGAGGCAGGAGGATCACTCGAGGCCTGTGCAACATAGGGTGACCTCATCTCTGTAAAATATTTTTTAAAAAATTAGCCAGGCATCGTGATGCATGCCTATAGTCCTAGCTACTCAGAGGCTGAGGCAGGAGTTCAAGGCTGGAGTGAGCTATGATTATGCCACTGCACTCCGGCTTGGGCAACAGAATGAGATACCATCTCTGAAAAAAAAAAAAAGAAGAAGAAGAAAATGATTTTGTGATTCCCCCAGACTCAATGTTGATGTGACAGGGAGAACTTCCATCAGGAGAGGATAAATTCAGAACTCCCGCTTGAGAGAAAGCTGCCGACCGTGAGCCCTGTCCACAGGTACCAGCCTGTTTTTCCTGCCCTGCACAATTTCCATGAGCTGCTGCTGCAGGTGCTGACAGACGTGACCTGGCCTTGCTGGCCAAAGCAGGGCTAAGACAGAGTGACCCTGGGACCCCCAACTTCATACAAAAGGCTATCCTGGGCTACAGTCTGTGCGGGGGCCAGGCCCCAGCCTCAAGGGGGCAGCACCTGCTGAAGTCCAGGCTCCAGAGCCCCACTCTATGGCATTCCACTTCCACTCCTACAGGGGCCCACCAAGGCCGGCCTCCACCTGTCCCACTCAGACCACCCACCCACACACGTGTCGGCCTCACCAAGCAGCTCTCTGCCACCCTCCCCTTGCTCACAGCTCCGTGCCTTTGTACTCTGCCTACAATCCCCATTTTCTGTCTGGGACCCTCCTGCACATCCTTCAAGACATAATTCAATTGTCACCTCCTCCATGAAGCTTTTCCTGCTATCTCTAAACTGCCCCAACAGAACAGTCTGCTTACGGCCTTATCGTGCTGTGAACACCATCTATTACGTATTAGACATACTACAGTGGGGCACGCACCCTCCTCCAGCCCCCTCAAGCACATACTAAAACCACCAGGAAAGCTTTCTCAAACCACCCACTCTACCTCCTCCTCCAGATTCCAATGCAGTGAGTTCACGATGGCATCCAGGATAGTGATTCTGGGATGCCCCTGGTCCCACTCTCCTCCCAAGAACCAGCACTGTCCTGTAATTGCTGATCCCCTTACAAATGCAGTATGCTTTAGCATTTCTAAAGAATATTTTTTCATCAGACTCACAAAAACTCTCTGAAAGGAACAAGATTGGTGCTATCATCCCTACTTTACAGATGACAAGACTGAGGCTCTGAGAGCTGAACTAACTTTACCAATGTCATACAACCTGACTCCCAGGTGCTTCCCAGGACCTCTGTGTCTCCCAAAGGCCACCACTCCCACACCTAGGCTGGGAGGCAGGTGCATCCTGTCTGTCTGGGCCTTGAGAGCTGAAGGTCCTTGGGGTGCGTAAGCTCACCCCACACGGTGATACAGTGTTTAGTACACTGATGCGTCCCTAACAGCCAAATAACCGTGGTCCATAACACACACCTCACCTAGTGCTCTAACCTTCCCCTTATTTTTCAGAACTGCCCGCCAATTTCCAACCTGAATCCCCCTCTTGTGTCAAAATCATCCAAGTTCCTCTTGCTCTTCCCTCAGCAGAGAGGGGAGCAGCAGGTTTCTTTCTTGGATATATTCACCACTGGGTTTTGAAGACTTCCCCTGCCTCAAACCACACATGCATAGGGTGGAGGGCTCAAAGTCTTCCACTCCTTATATGAGAAGAAACCGACTGTTCTATCTGAGCTCCCACAGAAGCTGTGTCTATGCCAAAGAAGCACATCCACCTGAGGCTGGAAAGTGGAGACCGTACCCAGTGCTGGCCAGACAGCCCCCACCACACCATCTTCCAATAGAAGGAGAGTGTCAGCAACTTAAAGAGGGACATCCACAAATGAGACCAGATTCAGGGGAAGGGGGCCAGAAAGGTGAAGAATTCACAGACCATCTCATGTAACAGCCTGGGAAGAGGAGCCCAAGCAGATGCAGGTCTGGGAACTCCAAAAGAATTCAGAGAGAGCAGACTAGGAAATTTGTCATTGGTTATCCCTGAGAACAGAGCAAGGGCCAGTGAGGCCAGAGTTAGGTTCACATAAGAAAGAACTTTCTATTTGAATAGATATTTCTCCAAAGATATATGAATGGCCAAGAAGCACATGAAAAGATCCTCAGCCTGGGTGTGGTGGCTCACGCCTGTAATCCCAGTACTTTGGGAGGCATAGATGGGCAGATCACTTGAGGTCAGGAGTTCAAGAGCAGCCTCGCCAACATGGCAAAACCCCATCTCTGCTAAAAATACAAAAATTAGCTGGGTGTGGTGGTGCATGCCAATCTCAACTACTCGGGAGGCTGAGGCACGAGAATCACTTGAACCCCAGGAGGTGGAGGTTGCAGTGAGCCAAGATCGCCCCACTGCACTCCAGACTGGGTGACAGGGTGAGACTCTGTTTCAATTAAAAAAAAAAAAAAAGACATTAATCATTAGGGAAATGCAAATCAAAACCACAGTGAGATAACACTTCACATCCATAAGGAGGACTATTGCAGCAAAATGAAAAATAACAAATGTTGGCAAGGATGTGGAGAAACTGGAACCCTTATACACTCTGGTGTAAGTGTAAAATGGTGCAGCCACTGTGGAAAACGGCATGGCATTTCCATGAAAATTTAAAAATAGAATTACCATGTAATGCCACAATTATAATTCTGAGTATATACACAAAAGAACTGAAAGCAGGAATCTCAACAGATATTTTACACCCGTGTTCATAGCAGCATTATGCACAACCAAAATGGGGAAGCAAACCCAGTGTCCCCTGACAAATGAATGAATCAACACAATGTGGTATCTCTACACAATGGAATATTATTCAGCCTTAAAAAGGGAGGAAAGTCTGACACATGTTATACCACATGAATAAACCTTGAGGACATTATGCTAAGTGAAATAAGTCAGTCACCAAAGGACAAATACTCTCTGATTCCACTTATTTGAAGTACCTAGAGTGCAGCCTGGGCAACATGGTGAAACCTTGTCTCTACAAAAAATACAAAAATTAGCCAGGCATGGTGGCAGGCGCCTGTAATCCCAGCTACTCAGGAGGGTGAGGCTGGAGAATTGCTTGAACCCGGGAGGCAGAGGTTGCAGTGAGCCAAGGTCACGACAGCGCACTCCAGCCTGGGTGGGTGACAGAGTGAGACTCCGTCTCAAAAAAAAAAGAGAAAAGGAGAGAGACAGAAAGAGACAAAGGAAGGCAGGCAGGCAGGTAGGCAGGCATGCAAGCAAGCAAGCAAGCAAATGAAGTACTAGAGTAGTCAAACTCACAGAAAAAGCAAGTAGACTGGTGGTTGCCACGAGCTGGGGGAAGGAGTGGGTGAAAGGAAAGTTACTGTTTAACAGATTCTGAGTTTCAGTTTTACAAGATGAAAAAAGTCCTGGAGAAGTAAAGTGGTGATGGTTGCACAACAATACTTAATGCCACAGAGCTGTGCACTTAAAAATAATATAAATGGGCAGGGCGCGGTGGCTCACGCCTGTAATCCCAGCACTTTGGGAGGCTGAGGTGGGTGAATCAACTGAGGTCAGGGGTTCAAGACCAGCCTGACCAATATGGTGAAACCCCATCTCCACTAAAAATTTAAAAATTAGCCAGTGATGGTGGCAGGTGCCTGTAGTCCCAGCTACTTGGGAGGCTGAGATAGGAGAATTGCTTGAACCCGGGAGGCAGAGGTTGCATTGAGCTGAGATCACGCCACTGCACTCTAGCCTGGGCGACAGAGCGAGACTCCGTCTCAAAAAATAATAATAATAATATAAATGGTAAATCTTATGTACATTTTACAATTTGAAAATTTTTAGAAGAAACTTTATAAAAAAGCAAGATTGCTTTTAAGCTGCTTGTCACAAGCTTTAAGCTGCTTGTGACTATCTGAACTAAGTGGTTGGAATAAAAGGTAAAATAGGGATCAGCCTATATTTGGAATTCCTATTCCTCTGCACGATGTTAGAGCTGATTTTTCCCCCCTTAAAAAGGCCCCCAAAGCCATACTGATGCTCAGCATTCAGATAAATGAGTGTGTTTGGCTCAAAGTATACACAAATCAAAGAAAACCATGGACAGGTCAATACGATCTACCCTGAAGGATGCACTGATTTATTAAAATGGTCTCCCTAAGTAAGATATAGTAGTTAGGCCCCACTCCTTGTCCAGGTCTGAGCAGGAAAAAAGCTTTTGAGGAGAGGGCCCAATAGAAAGCTGCCTCCTGTCCTTGATGAACAAGGAAAGTGCCAACAAAGATGGAAGCCGGCACTTCATATTATTGCATCCAACTAGGATTACACCCTAAGCCCCAGCATACTCCTCTGGCTCTCCCCAGGACAGGAAAGACAAGGGACAAGGACCCCACAGTACAAAGCCAGCCAGGAGGAAGAGCCATCACCCCACACCATCCAATCTGGTGGAAGAATGTGCAACCCATAGATAAAAGCCTTCTCTCCCTGGGGCCAGGGCTGGGAGAAAGTGGCAGGGGTAGGGATGGGACTGATGTCAATTCTACCTTTTCGTTTTTATCCATACTTACTCAAATAAATGGGTATCTTATTCTTTTTTTTTTTCCTAACTGCCAAGTATTTAAGAATGATTAATTTGGTTCAACTACGCCACAGGGCTAGAAACATTTGACCCCAAAGTGAGCCATGAAGCCATTCTACAGCAAAAACACTGGGAACAATAAAACAGATTGCTGCAAGGGGTAGTAAGCTCTCTGTCTCTGGAAGCATTTAAGCAGAGGCTGGCTGACCACTCTCTGGGTTGTGGTCAGGGAGATTCTTGCATTCTAGATCTGCTAAATCCCAACCTTTCATAGCAGGGTGTTGATAGATAATGTCTCAAGTGGTTTTATTAGGAAAAAAAAAAGCCATATAAGCTTGTTGTTTAGAGTTAAGGAGGGCACCAACAGAGGAACTAGAAACAGAAAGAGTCAAGCAGCTTCCTTAGAAAGCAGGACTAGAAATGGAAGGCATGGGACAAGGGACCACTGCTCAGTGTTATAAGCTGTTTATTACTTCTTTGCCATGTGCATGTATTAATTTGATTAAAATTTTAAAAGTTTAGGCCAGGCGCGGTGGCTCACACCTGTAATCCCAGCATTTTGGGAGGGCGAGGCGGGTGGATCACGAGGTCAGGAGTTCAAGACCAGCCTGGCCAACACAGTGAAACCCCGTCTCTACTAAAAAAAAAAAAATTAGCCGGGCGTGGTGGTGTGCACCTGTAGTCCCAGCTACTCAGGAGGCTGAGGCAGGAGAATGGCGTGAACCCAAGAGGCAGAGCTTGCAGTGAGCCAATATCATGCCACTGCACTCCAGCCTGGGCAACAGAGCGAGACTCCATCTAAAAAAAAAAAAAAATTAGGCTGGGCGCGGTGGCTCACGCCTGTAATCCCAGCACTTTGGGAGGCCGAGGCGGGCGGATCACGAAGTCAGGAGATCGAGACCATCCAGGCTAACATGGTGAAACCCTGTCTCTACTAAAAATACAAAAACAAAATTAGCCGGGCGTGGTGGCGGGCGCCTGTAGTCCCAGCTACTCGGGAGGCTGAGGCGGGAGAATGGCGTGAACCCGGGAGGCGGAGCTTGCAGTGAGCCGAGATTGCGCCACTGCACTCCAGCCTGGGTGACAGAGTGAGACTCCGTCTTAAAAAAAAAAAAAAAAAAAAAAAAAAAAAAATTAAAGTTTAGTCATGTGCAGTGGCTCACACCAGTAATCCCCGCACTTTGGGAGTCTGAGGCTGGTGGATCACTTGAGGCCAGGAGTTCGAGACCAGCCTGGGCAGCATGGTGAAACCCTGTCTCTACAAAACATTTTTTAAAAATTAGCATTGTGGCACACGCCTGTGGTCCCAGCTACTTAGGAGGCTGAGGCGGGAGGATTGCTTGAACCCAGGAGGCAGAAGTTGCCGTGAGCTGTGATTGCACTGCTGTACTCCATCCTGGGCAACGAAGAGAAACCCTGTCTTCAAAAAAAAAAAAAAAAAAAAATTTAAGTTAAAAAAAATTTCCGACCGGGCACAGTGACTCATGCCTATAATCCCAGCACTTTGGGAGGCTGAGGCGGGTGGATCACAAGGTCAGGAGATTGAGACCATCTTGGCTAACACGGTGAAACCCCGTCTCTACTAAAAAATAGAAAAAATTAGCTGGGCGTGGTGGCAGGTGCCTGTAGTCCCGGCTGCTCGGCAGGCTGAGGCAGGAGAATGGCATGAACCTGGAAGGCGGAGCTTGCAGTGAGCCAAGATCATGCCACTGCACTCCAGCCTGGGTGACAGAGCGAGACTCCGTCTCAAAACAAACAAACAAAACAACAACAACAACAACAACAAATTTCCATGGAGTTTTAAAATATATGTATTAATCAGGCAGTTACTAAATAATAAGTTTTCAAAAGTAATTGACAACATGGGGAATATTACATTTATATATATAAATACACACACACATACATGTACCTAGAAAAAGGAAAGCAGCATACTAACATGTTCTCACTGGTTTTCTCTAGGGAGTAAAAGTACTGGTGATAATTATTCTTCATATCTTTCTGGAATTTTTCATGCTCTAATTTCAACAATCCCCAATGGCAATTATTACTACCTTTAACATTTGAAAAAAATAAAAAGCCCTAGATTAAATACGGCTAACTTCTCTGCAGTGCATCCCTCCAGCTGTGGTGGGATCCCCACCCGCCTGCCCTGAGTCTGGGCTGGCAGCTGAGGATGAGAAGCCACAGGGAGAACCCAGGGCCTCGGCCACCAGCCAGCACCATCGTCAGACATGTGACCGAGGCCATCTCAGACCATCCCAATCTGATGGCAGCTGCATTCCTGATTCAGGCAAGACTAGCAGAAGAGCTGCCTAACTGACTGTATTTTTGAAATTTCAAGCCGATAAATGATTGTCGTTTTTAAGCCTCTAGTTGTTTGTTTTGAGACGGAGTTTCGTTCTTATCACCCAGGCTGGAGTGCAGTGGCGCGATTTCGGCTCACTGCAACCTCCGCCTGCTGGGTTCAAGAGATTCTCCTGCCTCAGCCTCCTGAGTAGCTGGAATTACAGGCACCTGCCACCATGTCCAGCTAATTTTTTGTATTTTTCGTAGAGACAGGGTTTCACCATGTTGGCCAGGCTGACCTCAGGCAATCCACCCGCCTCAGCCTCCCAAAGTGCTGGGATTACAGGTGTGAGCCACCACACCTGGCCTAAGCCACTAGTTTTGAGGCAACTTGTCACATAGCAATGGATACCTGATGCAATGACAGTTGAAACATCCCTTCCTTTCTCAGTGCCCACCGCAGTACCTGTCCAAGGCGTGCCCATGGCCTCCGGGCTCCACTCGCTCCACTCGCCTTGCCCGAACTCCTCCTGGGCACGAAGCTGCACCACGTGCCTCAGGCCGCTCCAGGCGTCGTGGATGACACAGTGATGCTGGAGGTCCTTGACCTGAGGGCGGGGGCACGGTGACTCTGGGGAGGGATCCAGGATGGTGCTGGGCAGGTAGCACCCCAGTGGGTTGGTGCCTTGGCCAGCCCTGTGCTTCAGCTGGCGGAGGCCTCTAGAGGCTCCCACAACCCCAGAGGCTCTGCTAGAGAGGGGGTTGCCCTCAGGGCCCATGGAAGCTGAAGCAGAAAGTCCCTGCCCCACCCACGCACTATAGAATCCTGCAAGCCACAACCCTTGACATGTCTACAGCCCAAATCTCTTCCTACATTGCTCTCCTCACAGACAAGCCTGGGAAGAGGAGACTGGCCTGGCATTATCCTTTTCATTTAATAAATGATATACCACCAAGGCTCAGAAAGCTTAAAACATTTATCCAAAGCAACGAAGGTAGCCAATTGTGAAGCAGGAACTAGAGCCTATGGTTTTCCTTTTAGTACCCTTTCTTTTTTTTTTTTTTTTGACATGGAGTCTAACTCTGTCGCCCAGGCTGGAGTGCAGTGGTGTGATCTCTGCTCACCGCAACCTCCACCTCCCGGGTTCAAGGGATTCTCCTGTCTCAGCCCCCGAATAGCTGGGATACAGGTGTGCGCCACCACACCCAGCTAATTTTTTGTAATTTCAGTAGAGACGGTATTTCACCATGTTGGCCAGGATGGTCTCGAACTCCTGATCTCAAGTGATTCGCCCACCTTGGCCTCCCAAAGGGCCGGGATTACAGGCGTGAGCCACCACGCCTGGCCTCTAGTACCCTTTCTACTACGCCTAAGCATCTAGGGGCGCCTCTCTGACCAGAAGTAAAACATAAATTTACCATCCATGTTGTGAATGTCTTTGACCGTTCAGCCCGATATCTGAGCTCAAACCGTAATCTGTAGAAAGATGAGTTCCAGGAGTGGGGGTCTTGCCAGGTGACACTGAGCCAGCGGGGGTTTCTGGCCACAGCAGTGACTGTGATGTTGGCAGGCGGATCAGGCTGCACTGTGGGAAAAGGGAGCATGACTCCTTAGCAGCACCAAATATAGTGTAGAGCAGCCCATGTAGGCTGAGATCCCAGCAGGCAGGGCCCCACCCAGCCCCGTTCACTCCCCATGCACAGCTCCACAAGGGCCTGCTTTATCATTGCCACACCTCCCGGCAAGCAACGCCCAAAAGGCACCAACTCACCAAACCCCTCAACCACCCCTTCCCTGCCACTCTGAGAAGTCGATAAGGAGTATTAAATCAAAAGAGAAGGAAACTGCTGGAGAGGGGGTTAGAGCTTACGTACAGATTCCACAACCCTGAAAGGTTTGAGTTTTGCTGAACTTGCTCCCGACACTACTGGCGACGCACATGGACACTATGTAGAAAGAGCTGTCTCCCTCCGGGACTGCCAACTGGCAGGAGAACTTCTGGGACTCCTGGGAATACTGGCACGGCTCCTGGAAGTCTTCGGCCGGACTGTTCTGACTGTTAGACACAAAACAAGGGCAGGGCTCGCCTGTCAGTTTCGCACAGACTCAAGACGGGACAGAAGGGGGAAGTGGAATCCCGGGGTTTGAATCCCAGCTCCAGACTTATAAGCCCTGTGCCTCTAAGTCTCCTTTTCTCATTTGAAAATAGGAATATTAATACTACTTACCTAGTAGGGGTTAAGTTTTTGTTTTGTTTTGTTTTTGTGATAGAGTCTCACTGTGTCGCCCAGGCTGGAGTGCAGTGGCGCAGTCTCGGCTCACTGCAACCTCCGCCTCCCTCCCAGGTTCAAGAGATTCTCCTGCCTCAGCCTCCTGAGCGTGCCCAGCAAACTTTTGTATTTTTAATAGAGATGGGGTTTCACCATGTTGCCCAGGCTGGTCTCGAACTGCTGACCTCAGGTGATCTGCCCGCCTCAGCCTCCCAAAGTGCTGGGATTACAGGCATGAACCATCACACGTGGCTGGTTCTGTTAAGACTGAGAAATAAGGCCGGGCGCGGTGGCTCACGTCTGTAATTCTAGCACTTTGGGAGGGCAACGCAGGCAGATCATGAGGTCAGGAGTTCGAGACCAGCCTAGCCAATATGGTGAAACCCTGTCTCTACTAAAAATACAAAAAATAAAATAAAAAATTAGCCTGGCGTGGTGGCGCATGCCTGTAGTCCCAGTTACTCAGGAGGCTGAAGCAGAAGAATCATTTGAACCCAGGAGGCAGATGTTGCAGTGACAGAGACTGCACTCCAGCCTGGGCGACAGAGACTCCATCTCAAAAAAAAAAAAAATTGAGCAATAAATGTAAAATCTAGAGATGAGGAAACTAGCTGGATTTACAAATATATATAAACATGTAGCCTAGCGCCTGGCACGAGGGGTGAGGGGAGCTAGGCTGGAGGGCTCAGCTAGTCACTCAGGCAATGGTAGGCTGGCCAGCTCTGGTCTCCCGCTGGGCCTGTGCTCTTGGCACTGTAGGGGATATAGAAATGAATCAAGAGAGGCCCCACCCTGCCTTCAAGGCACTAACAAAAAAGATCTGTCCTCAGATGACTAGACACCCAGCAGAAATGCCACTCCAGAGACACAGAAAGTGCTAGAGGGGTTCTGGCAGGTGAGTCCAGAAAAGAATTCTGGGTAACTGAAGACATTCGAGGTGAGTCAGCCACCATCCCACCTGGCCTGGAAACCTGAGGCTTCACCCTCTTATGACACATGTGGGCATGTGAGGCCACGTCAACCACTCACCCTCCAGCTGGGGTGACGAGTCTGCCACCTCTGACTTGGGTTCGAACCCTGGGCTCCTGCTGAAACCAGCACATGAGACAAACCCAACCTTTCCAGGCTGAGTTAAAGCCCCTTTCCTCCTTCCCCCAACACCACCCAGGCTTCCACCCAGCCACGAAGGCAGGATCACCGACTGCTTTACGTGTGTGCCCAGGTGGGGTCAGAGGGCCGGGGCTCAGTCTTGTTGGCCCGCTTCCTCCCACTGCCCCAGCACTGCTCCTGGTCCAAGGCAGAGGTTGAGCTCACCCATGCCTGTGGAAGAAGGAGGGAGCAGTGCTGCAGTTGGGCAAGGGTGTGAAAGCAGACACACAAGAGAAAAAGCAGAGCTCCCAGTAATCCCTTTCCAGGGGCCTGTCTCTTCCAGGCCCTGCAGTGGCCTGAGGTCTGGGTGGGGCCTCAGTGGGGGCTGGGGCCCCTGAGGCTCTCGAAGCCACTTCCCCTGCTCTTTCCTCACTTCAAAGGCGCCCAGTGGTCATGCTGACTCTTCAAAGCAGATGGAAGCAAAGGCACGAGGCTGCTCAGGAGGACAAGCACTGTACTCTCTCCCACTCCCGCTGTCAACATGGAAAGTATTCCAGTCAAGCCGGGCGCGGTGGCTCACGCCTGTAATCCCAGCACTTTGGGAGGCCGAGACAGGCGGATCACCCTAGGTCAGAAGTTCGAGACCAGCCCCGCTAACATGGTGAAACCTCATCTCTACTGAAAATACAAAGATTAGCCAGGCGTGGTGGTGTGCGCCTGTAATCCCAGCTACTCAGGAGGCTGAGGCAGGAGAATCGCTTGAGCCCGGGAGGCGGAGATTGCAGTGATGCGAGATCCCACCACTGCACTCCAGCCTGGGCGACAGAGCGAAACTCCATCTCAAAAAAAAAAAAAAAAAAAAAGTATTTCAGTTGAAGTGTCAGAAATGACAGAGCTTTCCACAGGCTGGCCTGGGAAGCTGCCAGCCACCGTCTCTATCCTGGCTAATCCTATCTATGGTACAAGCCTTTGAGGTACAAACAAGGTGTATCCTTCGCTGGGCTGTGAAGCTATCCAGGCTTGGGGCATGAGCTGACAGTGCTAATGGCAGCTGCATCATTCACAGATGGTAATCCGCACTTTTCATCATAGAGGACAGAACAAAAATATGACTGCCAGGCGGCCCAGTAACTCTATGGAAACAGACCCAAGTGGGAGCTGAACCACCCTGTTGAAGTCACTGCTCTGGCTTTCTGATACAGTAGTTCCTGCCTTATCTGAGGTTTTGCTTTCCAAGATTTCGGCTACCTGTGGTCAACTGCGGTCCAAAAATATTAAACGGAAAATTCCAGAAATAATCACTTCAGAAATTTTAAACTGCCCACTGTTCTGAGAAGTGTGACGAGATTTCACGCCGTCCCGCCCAGGACATGAATCATCACTTTGTTCAGCATTCCCGCGCTGTGCATGCTACCCATCACTCGTCCTGACATCCACCGCCATCATCATGGCTCGGTGACCCAGAGTCACCCAAAACAGCTGATCCTCCTTCTAACACATGGTCAGAAAGCCCTAGTAGCCTAACACTGAGTCACAATGCCTACATCATTCACCTCACTTCATCCCATCATGCAGGCATTTCACAACCTCATATCATCACAAGAAGGGTGAGTACAGTAATAAGACATTTTGAGAAACAGAGAGACCACATTCACATAACTGTTATTACAGTATATTGTTATCACTGTTCTATGCTATTTTTAGTTATTGCTAACCTCTTACTGCACCTAATCTATAAATTAAACTATCATAAGTACATATCTATAGAAAAACATACTATATATAGGGTTCAGCACCATTTGCGATTTCAGGCATCCACTAGGGGTCTTGGAATGCGACCTCCTTGCCCTGTATTCTGATGACTGACAGCTCAAACTCAATTGTAAACCTCTGGACTAGGGAGACTGTGGCTCTGGGATGGAGACCAGCAAAACTGCAGAGTCAGATTTGTTTTCAGCATCTTCCACCTCCTCTACATCCATGCCTGAACCCATCCCAGGTCTTCCCACGTTAAGCCGTCTTCCGGTGATGATGCAGAGCCCCCAGGCAGGCGTGACTTCTCCCCCCACGGCCCCAAGCTCCCTCTCCCCCACCCATCACCGCTTTATCTCTCGTGCCTTTATCATGGAAATAGCCTGATACGCCCACAAGGGCCCAGACACTGATAATGGTCTGGCTGTGCTACACCCCCTCCCAGGGACATTTGCATGTTTTTCAGAGCAACGCCCATAATCTTCGGACTTTGAATGAAATCAGACAGACTGGGATTGAATTCCCAGCAGAGCCACTTACTAGCTAAGTGAACCAAACCTGTTAATCAGTCTCTGGGCCTCAGTCTCTCCATCTGTTAAGTGAGAAAAATAACGCCCACTTCCCATAGCTGTTGTGATAACCAAGGTCAAGTGAATAGGACAAGGTTCCAAGCACAAGCACAGTGCCTAGCTCAGGGGGGGCAGTCAAATGTAAATCTCAGTTCCCTCTCATCTCCTCTTCCTCAGCCTGAAGGAATTAATTCCTAATGATAATGTTTTGAAATCACCTGAACCAGCCCCTCTCTGGGGGGCCTCGGGAAGGAGGGAGCCAACATGCACATAGCTCAGCCCAAGATACTTACAACTTCCTCACCAAGAGCACAGCCTTGGTCGTCTGGGATGGGGTGCTCCGAGGACCCCACTCACAAACAACGTTGCTGAGGGGGCTCTTCCGGAAGCAGGAGAGCTGGGGCTCCTCGGGGGGAACTGAAAGGAAAGCATTGCAGGTGTCAGCAGGCGGGCGGGGATCCTGGGGCGCACTGACCTCGCAGACAGGGCAGCCTCCCTTGAGGGGAGCACGTGGCTAGGCCCCTCGGCCCCAGCCCTGGAGCTAGTCAGGACCCTGGCCACACTCAGCCACACATGAATGGAATCGCAGCTGGGAAATTAAAGGACACCAAAGTCCTCCTTTCAGTCTGAGACACGGATCCGGGACAGGGGAAGGGAAGAACCTCAGGACCAACTTGTCTGAAGGGGAGAGAGGATGATCGAAAAAAAGGGCTTTGGAGTCACACAGACCTGGCTGTGCGGCCTTGGGCAAGTCCTAGCTGCTCTTCAGTTTCCTCATGTATAAAATAAACTGATGATAATGTAATGATGATGGAAATGATGATAAGCCTGCTTTCCCTGACAAGGCTGCTGAAGGATTACAAGAGATACAAGGAAGAAAGTGCCTTGGCATAGGGCTCGACACACAGGGCACTGGTTCCAGGAAGTCTTTATCTAGGTATGAGGGAGCTAAGAACTTGCTAATTCTAAAAAAATAAGAATAGCTAATTTGAGAGCTTAGGATGGGCTGTGCAGACTTTTTAGCAGCATATGTGTGTGATATACACACATACACACACACACATACGCAAATTCACATACACCCCCTTTGCAACAACTCTAAGGTAAGGTAATAAAATTAACCTTATTTTGCCAAAGATGAAACTGAAGGGTGGAGAAGTTAAGCTGTATGTGAAGGAGCAGGATTCAAACCCAGGCTGCCTGACTCCGGGCCCCAGGCTATTCACCAGTTCACCAAAAGTCCTAACTCCCAAAGCCAATGTTCCCCACCAGTCAGACGCTCCCACTCCCACCCAGCAGCAGTCTTTGCCAGGATCTGGATGGCAGACATTGGTGGGCCTTCCCCAAAATTCTTGCGCCAAGGAAATGGTGGGAGTTTGAAGGCTCAGACAGGGACTGTCTGGAATACACAGAGCCTCATTTCTTACGGGAACTATCTCCGGGAGCTCTGAGGCACAACTTACCATCCACCAGCAAGTGCACAGTCCCAGCTGGGCGGCCGGCCCGGTAGCATGAATAGTTTCCAGAGTCGTGGAGCTGCACCGACCTCAGCAGCAGCCTCCTTCCCATGCCAGCCCATCTGCTGGGGTGGGAGCCTGCAGCCGGCTTCCTGAGCACCCAGTGAACAGTGGCATTGTCTTCCGGCTCTACCCCCGGGCAGGTCAGAGTCACGCTGTCTCCTGGCAGACTGGTCAGCACACCTCTCGCCACCTCTGGAGGAGGGAGAAGACACTTGGTGAGCCCATAGCCACTGAAGAAGGGGGCTTCGTTCTGTTCTGAGGAAGCCACGAGAGGCCTCAGTGATAATCATGAAGTGGCCCAGGCTACCGTCACCTCTGCCTGGATTAGGGCAGCATTCTCCTGGTGACCTCCCCAACCTGGTCTTCACCATCCAGCTGCCTGGGAGAGCCTTCTGAAGCCATGATCCAGCCACCCCACTCCCTGGATTAGAAAACCCTTCAAGGGCCTGCCACCATCCACAAGATGAAGTCCAAGCTCCTCAGCGTGGCCTGCAGGGCCCTTCTGTCCTTGGAGGCCTCATCTCTCCCCACTCTTTAGAAGGTGTGGAGCCCTCCCCTCAGCTCCCCTCGCTCTCCTCCTCACACTCGTTCTTCCTACATCATCCCCACGACAACTCCTCCTATTCCAGGTCTCGGCCTAAACATCGTTTCCGGTCCCCCAGCTCCACTAGGCCCTCATTCTGCAATACGTCACCCACACGCTGCCATGTAATTACGAATTCCGTGTCTCTCTTCCCCTCAAGACTCCAAGCACCACAGGAGTAGGCATCCTGCTTTGTTCTCCGTTATATTCCAAGTGCCCGGGACGTTGCCTGGCCCATGGCAGGAGTCTGCTGAGTACTGCATGAATGTGTGAATGAATGGATGCCGTTAGGAATGAATGCCAGGCACCCAAGTGCACACGTACACAGGAGGTTTCCAAATCGCAGGGTATTCATGGCAGAATGCCCGTTATATAGTTGGTAACTGAGGCACAGAGGAATCAAGAGACTGGCCCAGATGCCCAGCTGGGGTAGGAACCAGGGCTTCTGGTTCCCTGTTCCATGCTCCCTCCAGTACCCTACGTCTACTACAGCAATGCTGTGTTTACTCTAGGGACCAAACTGGAAGGTTAAAAAACAAAATGCATTCTCTACCCCTTGAAAAAAATTGGGTGTATTCTACTACTCAAGAAAAATAAGATTAAAGATTAAAGGAACAAGTACACTTTTTTTGAGTAGCAGTTATAGAGTCATAGAATCTAAGATAAAAATTAGCCCAACCACCTTGGACTCATTTATTAACCAATCAAATTAGTCCAACCAGCTAAGGAAACAGAGGCCAGGGAACACAGCCAGTTTTCACGTAAGCACACTTGGTCCTTTGAGCCAAATGCATAACCATTTATTAGCAAGCAGTAGCAATAAATCTGGCCAAAGATTTCAGAGAGGACCAGCAGCTGCTGAGTGCCTGACCTCACCTCCTCGCCCATGCTCCTGGGACTCAGAAGCAGCACAAGGCTCTCTGCCTGGCCTGCAAATCCCTTCTTGTTTATGAGGCATTTTTATCTCATACTTGGCAGGCTGTCCTTCCTTTCACCCCATCCAAGGTGGCTGTCAGAGGAGGGAGTAAGGATCAGTGACTCCCAGGCAGATAACACCCCTAAAGCTGGTGAGG
This sequence comes from Pan troglodytes, assembly GCF_028858775.2. Classification (NCBI taxonomy): domain Eukaryota; kingdom Metazoa; phylum Chordata; class Mammalia; order Primates; family Hominidae; genus Pan; species Pan troglodytes. Next base: position 94,761,717 of record NC_072398.2, read on the forward strand.
TTGGAGTCCACACTGGCTACTGGCCACAGTCCAGGGACAGAGACATAGACATCAAAGGGGCGGAGACAGCTCTGCCTGGCATTGGGCCCTGTCTAGCTATACAGATACCCTTCACACTTCCCTCTCACTTTAACACCTAGAGCCAGAGTCCTCCTCCCTGGCACCCTCTACCTCGAGGCTGGCAGAAAAGGGACAGATATAAGGCCATCATGGCAGCCAGTCATCTAAGGTTTTCTCTGGTCACCAACAGACCTTGGGTAAGAAAGCTGGTTGAATTGTCACCGTGCAGCCAGGCGAGTTTGGGCAGGTTCCTGAGACACCTATGGCCTTACTTTCTCCCACGGTGGGCAAGTCCTGTGTTTGATAAACATTTGAGGAGGCTGCAGCAGCCAGGCACTGGCAAGGAAGACACAATCAGGCATCCCAGAGACCTGCCCTTGAGAAACGGGAGACACATTCACTGCTGCAAGGCCAGGACACAGCACACAGTACTGTCCTGGTCCTCAGCAAAATCTGAGTCCCAGCTGGGCCTCACACCTGTAATCCCAGCGCTTTGGGAGGCCGAGGCGAGACGGATCACAAGTCAAGAGATCGAGACCATCCTGGCCAACATGGTGAAACCCTGTCTCTACTAAAAATACAAAAAATTTGCTGGGCGTGGTGGCAGGCTCCTGTAATCCCAGCTACTTGGGAGGCTGAGGCAGGAGAATTGCTTGAACCAGGGAGGCGGAGCTTGCAGTGAGCCGAGATCACGCCACTGCACTCCAGCCTGGGCAAAAAGAGCGAAGCTCCGTCTCAAAAAAAAAAAAAAAAAATTCTGAGTCCCTAGAAGGTGAAGTCCACTGAGGGCAATAAGGGGTGGACTGCTACTGCCCAGAGGGCTTGAAAGGGTTATAAAAAGCCACAACTACAGTATAGCTTTCACACAGAATCTTCAACAATATATTTTTAGCATTGCGAACATTGTTTTTAATGTATTACATAATACTGAATACATGCAAATTCATATATATAATGTATGTAAAAGCTACATACATAAAAGTTAATTTATGAAGCATAAAATACCCAGGAAAGCCCACCAACCTAACTTTCACTACCCATGCATCCCTACATTTTTCTTAACTTTGCTTCATTTTTGAGCTTCATATAAATGGTTTGAATATAGTCTTCTGCTGTGATATGCTTTTCTCTTTTCTTTCTTTTTTTTTTTTTTGAGACAGAATCTCGCTCTATCACCCAGGCTGGAGTGCAATGGCGCGATCTCGGCTCACTGCGTCCTCAACCTCCCGGGTTCAAGCAATTCTCCTGTCTCAGCCTCCCGAGTAGTTGGGACTACAGGCACACACCACCATGCCCGGCTAATTTTTTCCTTTTTTTGTATTTTTAGTAGAGATGGGGTTTCACCATATTAGTCAGGCTGGTCTTGAACTCCTGACCTCAGGTGATCCACCCGCCTCGGCCTCCCAACGTGCTGGGATTACAGGCGTGAGCCACCACGCCCAGCTGGTGCTTTTCTCGAACTTCCTTTGTGTGTATATGTGTGTGTGTGTGTGTGTGTGTGTGTGTGTGTGTGTCTGATACAGGGTCTCAGTCTGCTGCCCAGGCTGGAGTGCAGTGGCACAATCATAGCTTTTTGCAACCTCAAACTCCTGGGCTCAAGCGATCCTCCCACCTTAGCCTCCTGAGTAACTGGGAGGTGCACACCACCATGCCCGGCTAATTTTTTAATTTTTACTAGAGACAAGTTCTCAATATATTGCCCAGGCTGGTCTTCAACTCCCGGCCTCAAGCCATCCTCCTGCCTTAGCCTCCCAAAGTGCTGAGATTACAGGCAAGAGGCTCTGTGCCCGGCTGCTTTTTTTTTTTTTTTTCTTTTTCTTGGGACAGGGTCTCACTCTGTCACTCAGGCTGAAGTACAGTGGCACAATCATGGTTCACTGCAACTTCTAATTCCTGGGCTCAACTGATCCTCCCACCGCAGCTTCCCAAGTAGCTGAGACTACAGGTACATGCTACCATGACTGGCTGTATATTTTTTTTTTTTGAGAGATGAGGTTTCACTATATTGCCCAGGCTGGTCTCAAACTCTTGGCCTCAAGCAATCCTCCTACCTGGGCCTCCAAAATGTTGGGATTAGAGGGATGACCACCTGGCCCGGCCTCATTTATATGTTTCTCTGATTCACTGACACGTAGTTCATTCAGTCTCACTGCTATGTAATATTTCGTTGTGTGACCCTATGATTCTCTCACTGAGGGAGGTTTGCGGTCATTCCCATTGTTTTGCCATATCAAAGAGGGTGGCTATCAACTTTCTCATGACTCAGTGCACTTGCCCAAGAACTTCCCTAAGAGTGAAACTGCTGGTGTTGGCGTGTGTGACCCGTGTCCTTTTCCTTCACTAAGGGAGGAGACCACCCCTCATATTGTCTTATGCCCAATTTCTGCCTCCAAAGAAAGAAGTAGTAAAAACTAAAAGGCAGAAATGAAATCCACAAGCAGACAGCCCGGCGCCACACCCCGGGCCTGATAGTTAAAGATCGACCCCTGACCTAATCGGTTATGTTATCTATAGATTATAGACATTGCATAGAAAAGCACTGTGAAAATCCCTGTCCTGTTCTATTCCATTCTAATTACCGGTGCATGCAGCCCCCAGTCACATACCCCCTGCTTGCTCAATCAATCACAACCCTCTCATGCGGACCCCTTTGGAGTTGTGAGCCCTTAAAAGGGACAGGAATTGCTCACTCGGGGAACTCGGTTGTTGGAGACATGAGTCTTGCCGAAGCTCCCGGCCGAATGAAGCCCTTCCTTCTTTAACTCGGTGTCTGAGGGGTTTTGTCTGTGGCTTGTCCTGCTACATCACAACTGAACACATGGTCCAGTGCGTTGAACTCCAATGAGCACCTGATGGAGGCAGCAGTTTACCACATCCAGTCCACATCTTGAAGTCCATCAGTGCCTGAATGCGGTTACATATGGAAGATGCAACGACACTTCTAATCAGTGCATCAATATTTCCACTTTTCCATTTTCCACTGGATAAAGCAGCTGTCAAGATAAAACCTAACATGGACTTCAAGTTCCTGCACAAATGACAAACTTGTAGGAGCAAAGATGGAAACAGTGCCCAAAGAGAACTGCTCCCAGTGCAATGCTTGCAATATCCCTTCCTCAGCTGATTCACTGATTAGCAGAAATCAGAATTCACATGGCATGCAACAGACACAAGTGCAGGATGCATGAAGGTCTAAGGTAGGGGTCAAGGACCACTGCAGCTCATCCAATCACTGGCACTTTTCACATGGCACAGTCCTCAACTATATAAAGGTCCCTTCCCCGACCACGGTGACAACACTGGAAGCTCCTGGTCGTCACTCATCAGAGAACTTAGTAGGTGCTTCATGCATGTTTGTTGAATATAGGGCATGTTAGGGGTGCCCACAGGGACAGGGTCTCGGCACCAAAAACTCCCAGGCGCACAGTTTGCAGGTGAAGGGGTCTAAGTGGTGCCCTCTGGTGTTGTGTGATGGGCAGGCCCCAGGTTGGGGGGCAGAGGAGCCCGCTGAGGCAAGAAATAGACTCCTGGAGCCAGAGGAAGCTCTCTTTTCTGCTTCTGCCTTTGCCAAATCCAGTAAATGTCTTTCTGGTCATTTCCCCTACCCCAGTTCAGCGGGAAGCTCTTGCCATGTTTAGCGGCCAGCCTGAACAATAGCAGGGGCTGTTCTGCTCCTGCACTCACTAACAATGGCCAAAGTATCTGAGCAGCTCAGAGAAATACCAAATAAAAATACTTTTTTTTCCCTCTTCCACAAAAGCAGAGCTGCAGGGAGCAACATAATGGCCACTTCCTCTGCCAAGGAACTTGAGTAATGGCTTTCTGAATCTTTAAAACTGAGTCACTATTTTTTAAAACAGGGAATGATTAATTATAAACCACCCATTGGCAAGTATTGCCTGTCACAGCCCTGCTTCAAAATATATTTCCTCTAGAACCTGCGAACAACACTGTGTTAACTACGCTTTTAAAAGCACTGTATGCAGAATGATCAAAGAAATACTCATAAAGACTATAAGAAAACATACTTGCTAAAGTCAGAGTGGGCAGCACCGCCCCTTCCCTCCCACCCACTCAGCCCTCTGCCTCCTGACCCAAATCTCTGACTCAGTACCCCTGACAGCCGGGTGGCAGTGGGGAAGCCTCATGGGTGACTCTCAGAACAAGTAACATTCATAGAAGTGTCCTCTCCCTACCTCTGCCCTCCTCTCCAAATGATGGTGTTAGAGGTGATTTCTTTCTCTTCCCTGCGTCTTTCTGTAGTTTTTGAATTTTCTATAAGTTGCCTATATTGCTCTTATAATGAATACATATATATATATTTAATTAAACAAGCTACATAGCCTGGGTCTGTGTGAGTTAGGATTTCTAGGAAGGAGGGAGAGGTCACGGCAGAGCGCAGTGGGCACTGAGGGATGTCGGGGGATGAGGGTGGATTTTTCAATACAAGCAGCTTCCGAGCACCTTCAGGCCAAACAGTGCCACTTTGCCCTTGCACTGCTGAGTTCTCTCACTGTCACTGTCACTGAATTCTGCACCCATAGCCCAGCCCTCCCCTGTAGGCCTGATTCCCTGATGGACATAAGACACCATCCCTGGGCTCAGCCTTGATTCCTCCCATCTGTCTGTTTTTCTGTTCCCTGGGAATCTGCTGGAGCCCTCCCTAAGTAGGCCCTACCAAAGAGAAGGGCCAAAAGGAAGAGACACGATGAGGAACCAGGTGAGGAGGGGGCTCCTGAGAGCAGTCCTTCCTGGTCCTGGGAGATATGCCCAGTCATTCTCATGCTCCCACCCCGGCCTGACACAGGCCTTGCATAGTAGGCCCTAGGAGACGGGGCACGCGGGGGCGAAGGCGTGGCTGGTGCACACACTGAAATTTAGCAAAGAGCACACAATCAACGGAGCATTTGTCCATGAGCAATTGCTCAGCATTTAGAGCCAGGATTGCAAGCCTATGCCTGTCCCTTCTTCAAGAATTCAATAATTTTTGTGCACCCATGATGTGCAAGTTCAGAAGTTCCTAATCCAGGAAAAAAAACTCCATATTGAAGTTACTGAGCATCTACAATGCACTGGCACTCCTTCCTATCATTTCCATATCGTAATCTTCTTTAAACCCCACAAAGCCCTAGAACTTAAAACTATCTGTAATACAGGCCAACCTGATATAAATGTCTCCAACATACTGAGGGAACTAAGAAGAGGGATCAATTATTCTAAAGGGGGAAGAGAGATTTTATTGGGGCCTTGATAAATGAGTGGGGGTTTGATAAGTGGAGCCACAGGGAGTTACATTCCATAAAGAGAGAACAGTATATGCAAAGCATTAAGAACTGAGTCACCAGGCGCTGTGGCTCACGCCTGTAATCCCAGCACTGTGGGAGGCCGAGGCGGGCAGATCACCTGAGGTCAGGAGTTTGAGAGCAGCCTGACCAACATGGAGAAACCCCATACTAAAAATACAAAATTAGCCGGGCGTGGTGGCACACACCTGTAATCCCAGCTACTCAGGAGGCTGAGGCAGGAGAATCACTTGAACCCAGGAGGCAGAGATTGCAGTGAACTGAGATTGCACCATTGCACTCCAGCCTGGGCCACAAAAGTGAAACTCTATCTCCAAAATAATAATAATAATAATTAAAAAAAAAAAAAAGAATTGAGAGTCACCAGGCATCGTGGCTTACGCCTGTCATCCCAGCACATTGGGAGGCTGAGATGGGAGGATCGTTTGCGCCCAGGAGGCTGAGACCAGCCTGGGCAACATGGCAAAACTCCATCTCTACCAAAAAACTCTAAAATTAGCTGGGCATGGTGACACATGTCTGCGGTCCCAGCTATCTGGGAGGCTGTGGCAGAAGGATCACTTGAGCCCAGGAGGTCAAGGCCGAAGTGAGCTGTGATTGTGCCACTGCACTCCAGCCTGGGACCCAGAGCAAGACTGTGTCTCAAAAAAACAAAAAACAGTGAGAGTTCTGGGGAGGGCTGGTGTCTGGAGTATCTGAAATGCAGTAAGGAGGGAAGGAAGACCTACAGGGGAACATGGAGGGTGTGAGCACCCTCAAAGAGATCAGGCCTGACTCCACAGGCAGGGGGACTTTTGGTTCCTCTGTGGCCCCTTCTGAAATGCTATGCCTTTGCAACCCAAGAGCCTGGGTTAGGTTGGAGGCCATCCTGTGCTGCCAGCTGGCCTGGGCAGTGGGGACCCATGTCCCTGCTCAGAAACCCAGGCGGTGGGGTGGGATTGGCAGGCATGAGCCAAGCCTGTCAAAAGTATGTGCAGGCTCAATGGCTTCCCCACCTCTCCCCGCTGCCCCACCAACCTCCAGGACAGGAGCATTCCATTGCTTCTTGTTTCTGTTCTCTTCCAATCTCCCTGAGAAAAAACCGACTGTCCCCTGCCCCTCCTTGGCTCCTGTGCATCATGAAGCAGCGCAGAGGCAGGAGGGAGGAAGAGCACCCAAGGACTGCGCCAAGGCCAGGGTCACATACAGGGAGGGAGCAGCTTCAGCCCAGGCTAAGAAGGAATGGGATTCTGCAGAGAGGACAAGGAAGCACCTCACCTGGGACTAAGATCACAAAAGGAGGCAGTATTGCCTCCCGAAAACAAACCCCCAAGCTCCTCCTCAACAGTCAGTGTTGGTGTCTGGTCTGGTCTGGTCAGTTTAATCACTGACTATTAATTGTGTGGGGTTGGGCTGACACAAACGTACAGTCTGCCTTGATTTGTTCTTTAATATAAAGTACATCTCAGTAGGGTGCAGTGGCTCACGCCTGTAATCTCAGCACTTTGGGAGGCCGAGACGGGTGGATCACTTGAGGTCAGGAGTTCGAGACCAGCCTGGCCAACATGGTGAAACCCTGTCTCTACTAAAAATACAAAAATTAGCCAGGCTTGGTGGTGTGTGCCTGTAATCCCAGCTACTCAGGAGGCTGAGGCATGAGAATCGCTTGAATCCGGGAGGCAGAGGCTGCAGTGAGTCGAAGGCTGCAGTGAGCTGAGATTGCACCACTGCACTCCAGCCTGGGCGAGACTCCTTCTTGAAAATAAATAAATAAATAAATAAATAAATAAATAAATAAATAAATTAAATAAAATAAAATAAAGTACATCTCCACAAGCAGGAGGCCCCTTGGTGTAGAGGAAACAGCTCTGTGCTGTCAGGTGACCTGAGTTCTATTCCTGGTCTTGTGATGACTCACAGGCAGCCATGGGCACGTCACCGCCCCTGGCAGAGCCCACTGGCCTTCTCTGTGAAATGAGGATTCAGACTGTGACCTGTAGATCCCCCACAGGCCCCCACTCCTGCGGTCTAGCATCCCATGGCGCCCCATCATTAGCTCTCAGAGGGCAGGAAGCAAACAATACTCAGCTTGAAAACACATAATGAATCTATGGATTTATTATTTTAATAGTTGATGGCTTTGGGAGAAGGATGATGACCAGATCATCCCAGTGCCCTCAGAAAAATGCTTCTTTCTCCCTGGAGAGCTCTAGGGGAGGGAAAATTCCCACAACCTCCCTTGCCTCCCATTCCTCAAGGGAAAGAGAGTTTAGGTCCTAGTAACTCCCAACAAGCAAGCCCATATCTCCCTGCCCCGGTGGCCTAGGAATCCCCCTCCCAGGGACACTGGGACCCCCACCATGGCCCAGACACCCTTTGGTCTGGGGACCCTGCAGCACAGCTCTGGGAAAGTGGGGTTCCTCCCCAGTTGGGACCTAAGTTTGGGTGCCAGGAATCCAAACAGCTTTGTTGTTTTTCTACTTTTTCCCCCTCTTCAAGTAAACTTGCAAATGTCAATAACCAGAGAAAAACACGCACACGGAGACACATATTTCTCAACTCTCTTGCAGCTTGCCGCAGCTCTTGCCAGCAAAAACAAGTTCAGCTTCCTGGCCCCGTTTATGTAAGCGGTGAACCAGCTGCCTGGCCTGCCACCGAGGACACAGGCTTGGCTCGTGCCTGCTAATCCCATCCCAACACCCCAGTTTCTGAGCAGAGACGCAGGTCCCCGCTGCCCAGGCCAGCTGGCAGCACAGGAGGCCCCCAGCCTAACCCAGCTTCTTGGGTTGCAAAGGCATAGGATTTCAGAAGGGGCTACAGAGGAAACAAAGGCCCCCTGTCAGCAATAATGGTCTTGATCTAAAAGTAGGTGGGTGCTGAGAAGCCTCCAGGAGAAGCCTGTGGACACCTTGTGTCCACATGGAAACAAGTATAGAATTTGGTCCCACGAGAGCTAGGACAAGTCCCAGTGCTCTTGGTCACCTGTTCTTGCATTCTCCATCTTTGGACTGAGACTGGCTCCTGGCTTTGATGTGATAATAACCATAACAATCATTAGCAACTGGGACACTTACCCTGCGCCCTGGGCTTTCCCTAAGAGCACACTACTCACAAAAAGTCTGCCAGGGAGGAAGTCTTGTCCCCATTTCATTGTTGAGGCAACAAGAGATCAGAGAAGTTAGGGAACTTGCCCAAATTCACACAGCTCATGCATGAGGGAATCCATGCTGGACCCAGATGAGCCTGGCCAAAGCCTCTCTCTACTTGGCCCAGGTACCTCTCCATGCTCCACCCCCAGCTCCCTTCTCTGGGCTCCCCACCACCCTCTCTCTCCCCCTCTCCCAATTTCCTCTCCTCTTCCCTGCTCTTCTCACATCTTTCCACCCTTCAGAGGCCCAGGGAAGGGAATGCTGAGGCTTGAGGGGTGTGCACAAGGCGGGGGTCAGCGCCATCACTGCAGCTGCCAACCTAATGGGGCACTGGGGACTCTCAGGAGCCAGGAGTCGTGCCCTTGGCCTTTCTCTCCCTTCCCCCACAGCCGCAGCGTGTATAGGATGAGTTAGAGCCTAAAACTGCCTCCCCTTGGACTCCAAATCTCGCTTCCTCCCCAAGTTACCCCACCATCTGGGCCCATTCATTTCTCCTTAACATTTCAGAGGGCACCCTCGGCCACTGTCCAGGAAGAGGCAAGGCCGCAGGCTATGGCAAGTCAAGGCTCCCAGGTTCTAATGGGAGGCCCAGCAACCTTCTCTGACTCAGCTCCCAGCCCCACCTGTCCGCAACCCCCTCTTCTCAGATGACTAGCTTTGGCTGGCAGGCCCCTGCTCCCTCCTCCCCCACATATGTATTTGTACTTCTTGTACCTGCTTGTATTTGTCTGAGTCAGTATTTACCTTGGCCTTGCCTTCCTCCCATCCACACGATGGACTGTACACTGCTGGAGAGAGGGTCTGGGAGGGAGGCTCCTTTGGACCCATAAACAGGTAATGCTCAATGCTGACTCAGAGACCCACGTGCGCGTGTGACCAACTCAGGAGATAAAACATCTAATCCTCCCCTGGCAGCATCAGAGATAACCACCTGGCTCCAGTCCAAGAAGGTACAACCTGGGTCAACTCTCAGAGATTATAAACTAATTAGAGGAAAAGATATCTAAGGCCATGTGCGGCAGCTCACGCCTGTAATCTCAGCACTTTGGGAGGCTGAGGCTGGCGGATCACCTGAGATCAGGAGTTCAAGACCAGCCTAGCCAACACGGTGAAACCCCATCCATACCAAAAAATACAAAAATTAGGCCGGGTGAAGTGGCTCACGCCTGTAATCCCAGCACTTTGGGAGACAGAGAAGGTTGGATCACAAGGTCAGGAGTTTGAGATCAGCTTGGCCAACATGGTGAAATCCTGTCTCTACTAAAAATACAAAAATTAGCCGGGTATGGTGGCGGGTGCCTGTAATCCCAGCTACTTGGGAGGCTGAGGCAGGAGAATCGCTTGAAACCAGAAGGTTGCAGTGAGCTGAGATCATGCCACTGCACTCCAGCCGGGGCAACAAGAGTGAAACTCCATCTCAAAAAAAAAAAAAATTAGCTGGGCATAGTGGTGCATGCCTGTAATCCCAGCTACTCGGGAGGCTGAGGTAGGAGAATCACTTGAACCCCGGAGATGGAGTTTGCAGTGAGCCGAGATCGCACCACTGCACTCCACCCTGGGCGACCCTGTCTCAAAAAAGGAAAGGATATCTAAGGAGGGCAAACAATCCACTCCCTGGCCCAAACCTAACCCCAGGAGCAGATAGAGAAATAAAGAGATTAAAAGCAGGACGCAGCAGGGCCTTAGAAGAAAGCCATTGGTACCTGCAGATGGATACACCCAGTATTTTGGTCCTGAAAGGGACAGTGAGGAGAAGCTACAGCCAGTGTGTAGGGTGCTGAGATAAGGAGCGCTGTTTTAAGGCTATACAGGACTCTTAAGGACGACTCAGGCCAACCTGCTCATTTTGGTGGATGAGGAGAACCAGGGCCCAGAAGTCACACAGCAGTGCATGGTGTCAAGACTGGAGCTGGGCTCTGGGACTCTCGGTCCAGGCTTAACACGCAGCCCTCTGCCTTCCCAGAAGCATGGCCTAGGGGTCTTGTCTTTTATCTCTGAGCACAGTCTCAGAGTATAACAAGGAGGCTGGCCCTCAGTCAGATTTTTTTTATGTGCTTCTGGAAGGTGGCAGGAGGGCAGGGAGAGGGAGGGACCTGATGTACGCACCCCCATTCCATATCTACAGACCCCCCAGCTTCCCTTCCCTGACCCCCTTAGCTATGAGGCAGCAAAGCTGAAGATTTAAGAAGTCACGTGGAGGTGTGGATGGAGCAGCTGGGAGGGATAAGGGGAGGTTTGAGGGGTGTGCACAGGGGGATTTCAGGGCTCCCCTGAGGATGCTTCTGTTCAGTTCTTATTCTGAGTGGCGGTTCCATGCACGTGTTCAGTTTGTAAAGACTCACCCAGTGTGAGACCTATGCTGACCACACTCTTTTGTAGGTGTGTCACTCTGCCATAACACTTTTTCATACAGGCCCCAAAGTCCCCACTCTTGCATTCCAATCACTGCTGAGCCATCCCCACCCCCTCTGCTCCCCCATGTGCCATGAGCTTGGGTACATACATGCATGCACACACTGGTCCAGCTCACTCCACATCACCATCAAGGAAGCAGTTCCAGTGGAAGTGTCCTGGGCACATCTCCCCTCAGTGAGACCTGAATGTTGGGCTCTCCTGCCCCAGCTCCTCCTCCCTCATCATAAGCCCCATCAGGCCTACCAAGAGATAGGAAGACTCGGCATTAAAAATATATCAGTGTTCCCTAATTAATCTCTAAAGTTTACTTGGCCAGGTGCAGTGGCTCATGCCTGTAATGCCAACACTTTGGGAGGCTGAGGCGGGAGGATCTCTTGAGACCAGGAGCTCAAGACCAGCCTAGGCAACATAGCAAAACTCCATCTCTACAAAAAAAAAAAAAAAAAAAAAATTTAATTAGCCAGTCATGGTGTCATGCACCTGTGGTCCTGGCTACTCAGAAAGCCAAGGCAAGAGGATTGCGTGAGTCCAGGAGTTCAAGGTTGCAGTGAGCTATGATCGAGACACTGCACTCCAGCCTTGGCAACAGAGTGAGACCCTTCCTCTAAAAAAATAGGAAGGAAAAAATAAAACTACATAATTAAAACAGTGCGATACTGGCACATGGATAGGGAGACCAAATTATGGAAGAGACTAGAAAGTTTAGAACTAATAAAAATAAAAAATAGTTTAGTCTGCACTACTGATCTGTATACTTTAAAATGTTTTCTTTTTTTTTTTTTTTTTTTTTTTTGAGATGGAGTCTTACTCTTATCACCCAGGCTGGAGTGCAGTGGCACAATCGTGGCTCACTGCAACCTCTGCCTCCCCTCTTGCCTCAGCCTCTGGAGTAGCTGGGATTACAGGTGCCCTTCACCACAGCTGGCTACTTTTTGTATTTTTAGTAGAGATGGGGTTTCACCATGTTGGTCATGCTGGTTTCAAACTCCTGACCTCAAATGATCCACCTGCCTCAGCCTTCCAAAGTGCTGGGATTACAGGTGTGAGCCACTGCACCCGGCTGATACATTTTATATTATGTGTTTTTACCACATTAAAAAAATAACTTAGTCTAAGTGCTTGCTACACATACAGGCAGTTTCTAAGTGTGCTACATAGATTAACTAACTTGATCTTCTCAATAGTCTATTTGACAGAAGAAGAGACTGAGGTTATATAGCTAATTAGGGGTGACCTGCATTCAAGTCCAGACAATTGGGCCTCAGAATTTGTGCTTTTAACTACTCGCTATGCCAAGAGGCGTATAAACCCAAGTATACAGGAATTTGGTAGATTTAAAATGTAACTTTGAAAATTGGTGGGGGAAAGATGGATTCAATAAACTGTAAAGGGATGTCAGGTGACAACTGGAAAGAAAAAGCTGGAGTCAGACTTCATACCTCATCCATAATATTAATAAATTCAAAATGGATCAAATATTTAAACTTTTAAAACTTTTAACAATACCAGAAAAGGAGAATCTTTTAAAATATTGGAATGGGGGTGGAGGTGAACAGTGCAGCCGGCGCCTTGAGCTCCGGGCCCCTGGCGACCTAGGGCCCTGTCCTGCAGGCTGAGGACGGCAAGTACAAGCAACTCAAGGGCGAGTGGAACCGTAAAAGCCCCAATCTTAGCAAGTGCAGGGAAGAGCTGGGCTGCCTCAAGCTAGTTCTTCTGGAGCTCAACTTCTTGCCAACCACAGGGACCAAGCTGACCAAACAGCAGCTCATTCTGGCCCGTGACATACTGAAGATCGGGGCCAGTGGAGCATCCTATGCAAGGACATCCCCTCCTTCCAGCGCCACATGACCCAGCTCAAATGCTGCTACTTTGATTACAAGGAACAGCTTCCCCAGTCAGCCTACATGCACCAGCTCTTGGGCCTCAATCTCCTCTTCCTGCTGTCCCAGAAGTGGGTGGCTGAGTTCCACATGGAGCTGGAGTGGCTGCCTGCCAAGGACATCCAGACCAATGTCTACACCAAAAACCTTGTGTCCCTGGAGCAATACCTAATGGAGGGCAGCTACAACAAAGTGTTCCTGGCCAAGGGTAACATCCTCGCCAAGAGCTACACCGTCTTCATCGACATCCTGCTTGACACTATCAGGGATGAGATGGCCGGGTGCATCAAGAAAGCCTATGAGAAAATCCCTTTTACCAAGGCCACCAGATCCTCTTCTTCAACACACCCAAAAAGATGACCGACTACACCAAGAAGTGAGGGTGGGTCCCGGGCCCCAACAACTAATATAGTTTTGCCGGCCAGCAGCAGGAGCCAGAAGACACTACCATTCCCTCCACAGAACTGGCCAAACAGGTCACCGAGTATGCCCGGCAGCTGGAGATGATCTTCTGAGCCCACCAGGCACAGGGTGGGGCAGGGCACACATTATTTAAAACAGTTACAGTGCAAGGTTTCCTCCAATAAAGGTGGATTGACATTCTCTCAAAAAATAAATAAAAATAAAATATTGGAATGGGAAGGATGTTATTAAGTATGACACAAAACCTAGAAGCTATAAAAGAGACTGGTAAATTCAACTAGTTGGAAAAAAAAATTTGCAGCCAGGCGCAGTGGCTCACACCTGTAATCCCAGCACTTTGGGAGGTCAAAGAGGGAGGATCGCTTGAACCCAGAGTTTGAGACCAGTCTGAGCAACATGGCAAAATCCCGTCTCTACAAAAAATACAAAGGCTAGTCAAGTGTGGTGGTGTGCACCTGTAGTGCCAGCTACTCAGAAGTCTGAGACAGGAGGATCGCTTGAGTCCCAGGAAATTGAGGCTGCAGTGAGCCATCAGCATGTCACTGCACTCCAGCCTGGGTGACACCGTGAGACGCTGAGAAAGAGAGAGAGAGAGAGAGAGGGAAAGAAAGAAATTTCTTGGCAAAAACCACTCCTACCACCAAAAAAAAAAAAAAAAAAAAGTCAAAGACAAATTGGAAAAATATACAACTCATGTATGACATGTTAATATGTCAAGAGCTCCTGTAAACAATAAGATTAATGACCCAATCAAAATAAAATTAGCATTGAATATGAATAGGCAGGTCATAGTAGATTATGCAAATGTCAGTTATACATTAAAAAACCCATACAATCTTATTCAGATAAGATAAATGCAAATTAATTCCACACAGAAGCCATTGTCTATGTAGATACCAGGTTAATAGTACACTTTTGGCAAGGGCATAGGGACACAAGCATTCTCACAATGCTGCTGGAAGTATAAATTGGTGCAACTTCTATTCTGTCTCACAATGACAAATCTCATGGCCTTTGCCCATCAATTCCCCTTCGGGGAATATATCCTGCAGGTGTACTTGCACTCACACAACAAGAGGCATATGCAAAGTTATTCCCCACAGCAGGGGCTGTAAGAGCAAGAAGGGAACAACTAAACATCCATCAAAAGGTAACCGGGTGGCCGGACACAGTGGCCCACGCCTGTAATCCCAGCACTTTGGGAGGCCAAGGTGGGTGGATCACGAGGTCAGGAGTTTGAGACCAGCCTGGCCAACATGGTGAAACCCCATCTCTACTAAAAATACAAAAATTAGCCTGGCTTGGTGGTGCATGCCTGTAATCCCAGCTACTAGGGAGGCTGAGGAAGGAGAATTGCTTGAACCTGGGAGGCAGAGGTTGCAGTGAGCCAACATCGTGCCACTGCACTCAAGCCTGGGCGACAGAGCAAGACTCTGTCTCAAAAAAAAAAAGGGGGGGAACCAGGTAAATAAACTCAGTACATCCATATAATGAAATACAAAAAAAAAAAAAAAAAAAAAGAGGAAGTTCTTTGTGTAATAAAAATAAGTAAACTCTTTCCTAGTCCACAGGAGCAGAGGTCTACAGGTCAAGCCCAGGATTCAGATATATCCAAGTTCCAACCCTATCTCAGTCACTCACTAGCTGTGTGACTTTGGGCTTGTTTCTCAACCTCTCTAGGCCTCACTTTTCTCATCCATAAAATAGAAATAATAACCATGGGTACTTCAAATGTTGTCAGCATTACATTAGATAATTAATGCAAAAACCTCAGCACTATTTTCAGAACATACCTAATCTTTCAAAAAAAATGTAAGCGATTGTAATTATTATCCCCACTGCATTAGTGCCTCTCTCCTTTTCTGGGAGAAAGTCCTCACATTTTAGCATCCCCCTCCTCCCATCAAAATAGGCTTTTAAAGGCCGGGTGCGGTAGCTCGCGTCTGTAATCCCAGCACTTTGGGAGGCCAAGGTGGGTGGATCACCTGAGGTCAGGAGTTCGAGACCAGCTTGGCCAACATGGTGAAACCCCGTCTCTACTAAAAATACAAAAAAATTAGCCGGGTGTGGTGGCAGGCACCAGTAATCCCAGCTGAGGCCAGGAGGCTGAGGCAGGAGAATTGCTTGAACCTGGGAGGCAGAGGTTGCAGTGAGCTGAGATTGTGCCACTGCACTCCAGCCTGGGCAACACAGTGAGACTCTGTCTCAAAACAAAAACAAACTCACCGGGCACGGTGGCTCACACCTGTAATCCCAGCACTTTGGGAGGACGAGGTGGGCAAATCACAAGGTCAGGAAATCGAGACTCTCCTGGCTAACACGGTGAAACCCCGTCTCTACTAAAAATACAAAAAATTAGCCAGGCGTCGTGGCGGATGCCTGTAGTCCCAGCTACTCGGGAGGCTGAGGCAGGAGAACTGCGTGAACCTGGGAGGCGGATGTTGCAGTGAGCTGAGATCACGCCACTGCACTCCAGCCTGGGCGACAGAGCAAGACTCCATCTCAAAAAAAAAAAAAAAGGCTCTTAGGATCAATAACATTTATCAAGCATGCATTTTTGTCTGTTACAGTATTTTATACTTTTGTTGTTGTTGTTGTTGTTGTTGTTGTTGAGACAGGGTCTTGCTTTGTCACCCAGGTTGGAGTGCAGTGTTGCTGTCACGGTTCACTGCAGCCTCGAACTCCTGGGCTCAAGTGATCCTCCTGCCTTGGCCTCCTAAAGCACTGGGATGACAGACATGATACACCACACCCGGCCTCAAAAAGTATTTTATACTTTAAAGCTTGTAGTGACCTGCCCAAAGGTCCCCTAGCTGGTGAAGCAGTTAATGGGGAGACAGGCCTGGACTGCCTGCCCCCAAAGCTGTTTTCTCTCTGCTACCTCAGCTGCCTCTCTCAGAGACAGAGGAAATTCATTTATAGTGATGTGGATTGCAAAACATTCCACTGACCAAAAGGCATATGAATAGATGTGGGGGACCTCAGCCACTCTCAGGGCTTGAAATAATATCTGCCAGCACACGACTCCCACATTTACATCTCAAGCTCAGTCCTCATTCCCAAATTCCTGACTCCCATATCCAACTCCTTATCAGCATCCTCTCTTGATTGTCTCGTTGCGGCCAGGCACAGTGGCTCATGCCTGCAATCCTATAGCACTTTGGGAGGCCGAGGCAGGCAGATCACTTGAGGTCAGGAGTTCGAGACCAGACTGGCAACCTGGTGAAACCCCATCTCTACTAAAAATACAAAAATTAGCCAGGTGTGGTGGTGTGCACCTGTAATGCCAGCTACTCTGGAGGCAGAGGCAGGAGAATCGCTTGAACCCGGGAGGCAGAGGTTGCAGTGAGCCAAGATTGCACCACTGCACTCCAGCCTGGGAGACAGAGACTCTGTCTCAAAACAAAAATGAAAACAAAAGACATTTGTTTCCATATGTGCAAAACTGGCCTCTCATCTTGTCCTGCAGCCCACCATCTATGCAATGGGGCCAGCACTTCTCTCACCTGAGGCTGTTTTGAAGATTACATGAGATCACAGATGCCAAGGGCCTAGCAAAGCTACTTGCACACAGTTGACACACCATAAGTGGTAACAGTTATTGTAACCATCATATAGAGAGGGAAGACCAAAGGATGCTTTTCGGGAAAGCGGTTGGGAAGTGGAGTGGGAACTGATTCAGAGAACAGGTGCTGGGGAGAATAGGCTGCATGCAGGGCCTCAGGGACATACTCCTCAGAGTAGAAAGCACCCGACAGAGCTGGCAAGGGATGAGCAGGAGTGGGGGAGGCTGCTGAGGTCCAGCTAATGTCAAGCCTGAACCCAGTGGCAGAAAAGCCTCTGCCTTTGCCAGGGACTTTTGATCTCTTCAGATCCCAGGCAAGAGGAGAGGGTAAAGAACACAGATTAACTACACAAAAAAACCTCCCAGCTGGACACAAAGGCTCACGCCTGTAATCCCAGCACTTTGGGAGGCCAAGGCGGGTGAACTGCTTGAGCCTAGGTGTTCCAGAGCAGCCTGCAACATGGCGAAATCCTGTCTCTACAAGAAATACAAAAAATTAGCTAGATGTGGTGGTGCACGCCTGTAGTCCCAGCTATTCCGGAAGCTGAGGTGGGAGGATCACCTGAGACCAAGAAGTCGAGGCTGCAGTGAGCAGTGATTGTGCCACTGCACTCCAACCTGGGCTACGGGAGTAAGATCCTGTATTTAAAAAAAAAAAAAAAACAAAAGGCCTTTTCTTTGCCACCTTCCCCTTGCCACTCCAGCCCTCAAGGATCCCACCTGCAGACTTGCAGTTATGACCTGGCATTTAGCACTTCCCTCTGCTAGACTTCAAGGTGCTAAAGGGCTGAGGACTTGTTACCCCAGAGATACTTCTCCAGGGCGGGGAGCATCCATGTGTCCCCACAGAGCCCTCTGCTCCAGAACATAACACACCCTCAGGTAGTACACATTGTTAAAGAGGTAGCAATTTTCCTGCCCAAGATGGACATATAGGGATCTCTAGAGATTTGTATATTTCCTTCAGGTCTTCACTCAAATATTATGTTCTCAGCAAGGCATTCCCTGGCCTCCCATCCAAGGCACCATGCCACCCCACCCTGCCACAAACACACATGGGGTCTGTCTCCCTCTCGGCTTTAGTTTTTCTCCTTAGCACTAGTCGCTAGCATACCACATACTTAATTTGCATCCTGTTAATAGTCTCCCACACTAGAATGAAACTCAACTAAGCCTGGGGTTTTTGTCTCTTTTATTCACGGTGTATCTCCAGCTCTTATAATAGTGCCTGGAACAGAGTAGGAGCTGTTCACTCCAAAAATATATTTTTGGAGTGAATGAATGATCACCTACACTTATTTAAGCACTTGCTGTGTGTTAGGGACTTCTGTAAACACTCTATTTAATACCTTACTTAGCTCATCTCATCTTCATAACCACCCTTCGAGGTAATACAATTATTTCTATTTTCTAGAACACTGGCTGTCAAAGAAGTTAAATCACTTGCCCAAAGTGTTATCATTTTTACTTGGCAGTGCAGGGCAGAGATGTGTCTGGCTTGAAGACCTTAGCCATCACCTATGCAAAATGAGCTGTGTTCAGGTGGAGGAGAGCAGAAGGCAGAGGGGGATAAAGGAAAAGAGAACAGAAAACCTCTGGAAGAAACTGGTTAGCACTCTAGCCCAGCACTGTCCGGTAGGACTTTCCACGATGATGGAAGAGATCTGTATCTGCACTGTTCAGTACAGTAGCCACTAGCAATGTGAGTGTTGAGCACTTAAAATGTGACTAGTGCAACTAAGAAACTAAGTTTTTATTTGATTTCATTTAAATTAATTTTTTGGAGACAGGGTCTCCTGTCGCCCAGACTGGAATTCAGTAGTGCAAACATGGCTCCATGCAGACTGGACTCAAGTGATTCTCCCACCTCAGCCTTCTGAGTAGCAGGGACTACAGGCTCATGTCACTGTGCCCAGCTAATTTTTTAAATCTTTTTGTAGAGACGGCATCTCACCCTGTTGCCCAGGCTGGTCTCCAACTCCTGAGCTCAAGAGATCCTCCTGCCTCAGCCTCCCAAAGTACTGGGATTACAGGCGTGAGTCAGGCTGGCATAATTTAAATTTAAATAGGTACACGTGGCTAGTGGCTACCGTATTACAGAGCACAGCTTCAATCCAGACTAGATTCATTGACTGGAAACTCTTTTGCTTGCTGGGTCTGTGGCTTCCAGGCCTGGTGGGACCAGGATTCAGGAGAGGGGGGAAGGGAGTGTATATTTTCAGCAGTCAGCACCTAGGTTACTTTGTGTAATCTACAAATACCCAGTGAGGGGAGTATTTGTTTACCCCGGCTACTGAGGGCTGGAGATGAGGGTCAGGGTCAGGATCAGTGTGCCTGCTGCCTTGGGATCTTGGTCCTCAGTCAGAGGAACTTCCTCTCTCTAACCACCCCCTACCCCAAGCCAGACAATCTGTTCACGGGTAGTTGGTACCCAGTGGCCCGGTCAGAGTCTGGGGTTTCTCAGTCCTTCTCAGGATTTACCCATGACCATTTTCAGGCTCCTTTTAGGGTGGAGTCTGCATAGCTGATCCTACACAGGCCTCACAGGCTTTACATGGACTCAAGAAATGTTTGCTGCAATGAATAAACAAGCAGCGAGCCAAAGCAAGGAGAGATTTCTGGCAACAGGGAGCCCGAAGGGGGAGGGCCTTCATTCAGTTCCTCAATGACACCATTTAGGCAGCCGTCCTCAAACCTGACAGTGCCTAAGAATCACAAGGGGCAGTTTGTTTAAAAGGACATGCCCCAGGCCTCACTCCCAGGTGTTCTTATTTAATAAATCTGGGTTAGGGTTCAAAAATCATCATGTTTACCAAAGCCCTCCCACCCAACACACACACCAGATCTGATGCTAGGCTCAGAACTAAGCTTTTGAGAAATACTGATTTAGGGTGAGGCTAGGCATGTGTGTGGGTATTGGGGGCAGGAAGAGGTTGCCCTAGAAGGAAATTCAGAAGCTGAGATAGGTCTTTGAGATACTTAAAGGTATACATACTTCTTTTGTGTATTTTCTTGCATTGCAGTAGGAAGAGGGAACTTGAGTCACCCAAGTCCAGCCTTCCAGCACCAGAGTGTCGGAACCGGCAGAAGCCTAAGTCCCAGCTAGTCCAGGCCCTTAGACAACAAGTACACCTGAGAAGTCCTGGCAGCTCCAGGGTGTGTGGGCGGCAGCTGATCCCGAGGAAAACAAACCTCTGGGCTCTAAGAGCCCCGCAGGCTGTACCTGCGGATTTCCCCTCTCAGCCAACTCCAGCCTCTGCTCCCCCTCTGCTCCTCACTTCTCTAAAGCGAAACATCTCACAGTCATTTGCTCCATGCTTCCTGTACGATTTCTTTATTTTTACTCTCCAGTTTGTGGGCTGAGTCTGTGTGGGTGTGGGAGAGGGGCTGGGTATTTCTACTTCTCTGCATTTTCCTTCTGAGCTGGGAGGACTTTCACTTCCTCCCCAGTCTCTCAGTTCTGCCTTTCATGGGCTGTTCAGGCCATGAGACCACCTCTCCTATCCTTCCTGAGCACCTGGGAAATGGAAAACTGACTGTAACTGGCTGCCCTGGAAGGGCCTAGCATCCACTCAGGAGCAACAGGTGGTGGCAACTACAGCAGTAACAGTAACCTCCCTGGGGCAGGAGCCTTGGGCTGGCGTGACAGCAGCAGAGGCAGCCAAGGGAGCCCTGCTTGCTCCTGAGGCCATCCGAGTCCTGGAACCTGTCTTGCATCCCTCTAACACCACCATGGGCAAGCCTGGGCCTCCACTTCCCTCCCTCAGCCTTTTCTGTCCCAGCACTCAGCCAGACAAGAGTGACTCTCAGCTTGCCCCAATGCCCCCAGCTCTGCCTGCTGATCTAGTTCTATATTTGAGAGTCTTAGACATCTACCACACTGGAGCACAGAGCCACGGGAGGGGTTGGCCTCCATCACCGGGGCCTGATAACCTGCCATCCCGCCATCCCAACCTCCCTGAACCTCAGTCTCCTCTTTCAAACAAAGTTATATGTAGATACAGTGGAGGATTAGAAAACATTGAATGGGTGCCCCAATCAACAGTGTCTGTTACTGGCAGGAGTTATAAATGTGTATTGAAAATGGAATCCCTTCTTTTTTTCTTCCAATCATAAGGACCACAACCATCCAAAAAGCAAAGAGAGTCTCAGACACTCCAGCTCAGCCTCTAGTTGCAGAAAGTCACCTCCTCAAAGGGAGAGATCAGTGTTCACCTAGGACTGGAACTCAGTGTGATCTAGTGGTTGAAAGTCTTAGCCTTCAGCCTCCCCAGCCTCGTCAGCTGCTCCAGAAGCCTGTCAGCTGCCCCTTAGTTTTCTGCTGTGTCCTCAAAGCACTTGGACCCTAAAATAAACCTCTGGAGAGCCAGTTGCCCAGCTCTTCCAGAAGAGAGACTAGACACGCAGCTGGGCATGCGGCCAGAGCCCAAGAAAAGCCTGGTTTGCCAGGGGCAGATTACAGTCAACGGGAGCAGTAAGTGCCTCTGCCCTCTCCCTCACGGCTCCTTCTCTTTTCTAGAGGGGAGTCCAGCAGGTGCCAGCCCCAGGAGGTCTCACTCCCTTGCCAGCCTCCCGACTCAATTCCCAGGACTGGGGCACTTGGCTTCCCAGAGTTGGTGGCTGCCAAAGTGACTCCGTGCAGCGGGAAGATCCGTGACTCAGCGCCCGTGATGTCAGTCCCTTCATAGTCAGGGCACTGTCATCCACACATGCACCCGCGGGGGTGGCGGGAGGACCAGGCGAGGTGGACCCCCAATGCAGAGGGAGAAGAGGGGCGCTGGTACAAAGGACTCCCCAGGCGGGTACATCACCCCGCTGGGGCGCGCCCTCTCGGGCCATCTCCCCTTAGAGTAACCTGGGACGCGGTTGTGTAAAGGCTCCTGGGGGCACTGGGAAGGAAGCTCGAGAGTCAGGTTTGCAAGGACACAGTCCTGTACAAAGACCGCAGGGTTCCCGCACAGCTTCACCGGGCATTCCGGGGAGCGCTCCGGGCCAAGGGAGCAAGCGCAGCAGGGGGCGCAAGAGCCACTACCCGCGACCACACAGCTAGGTGCCCGCGGGGCCTCAAGGCAGCCACAGAAAAGGGGATCCGTCGCACCTCCTTTCCTCCCTCCAGCCTCCCACAGACTGCGGTGGCCAAGGCGGTTTCCCCCAGCCGCCAGCTGCCCCAGCCCTCCAGGTGCGCCCGAAGCCCTTACCCTGCGCAGGGCAGCGCCTTGGGGCCAGCGCCGCTCCCGGCGCGGCCAGCAGGGCAGCCAGCAGCGCGCAGCCGACGGCCAGCATGCTTCCTCCTCGGCTACCGCTCCATGGTCCCGCAGAGGCGGACAGGCTAATGGGAACCGGGCGGCAGGGGCGGCAGGGGCGGCAGGGGCGGGGCGGTGGGCGGGCAGGCGGGCTCAGGCCCCGGGGGCAGCCCCCATCCGCAGGAGCCCGGCTCTCTACACACACTGCGAGTCCCTCGGCCCCGCGCCGCGCTCGGCTCCTCTCCCTCTGGCCCGGCTCAGTGTCAGTGCGACTTCCCACTCGCACATGACTCAGAGCGGCGGACGGTCCTGGCAACGCAGGAAAACATTTGAGGAACTCGCGCTGGAGCGTCTCTGGGCCGTCCCAGGGTGCGGTTACGAAAGCCGGAGCGGATGGCGCAACAGCCCCGCGCACCGGCCGACCGAGGGGGTGGCTTCCTGCCACAGCGCCGCACCTGAGCGGGGAGAACAGGGGACCGCCAGCCCCACCAGAGCCCTTCCTCCCGGTTCTGTTGATGAGAAAAGGGCGTATCAGCCACCAGTGGGCAGTGGCCTAGTTTTGATTTTTGGTTTCGTGAACAGGATTACGCTGTGAAAGGCACACCTGGAGAGCCCTCGAGGAGGCGATGTTCCTCTTACCCTTAGGGTAAAACAGTGCTTGGTAGCCCGGTTGCCCACTGGAATCAGCCAGGAGCCCTAAAACCCACCAATGTCTGGGTCGGGTCTCCAGAGATTCTGATTTCATCGGTCTGGGGTGAGGCTTGGGCATCGGAAGACTCACCACCGTAAAGGCACAGCCTTTCTGCCCAGCTGCTCCTCGTAGGCTGCAGCAGAGGCAAGGAAACGGTTTGGACTTTGCAGTCAGATAGACCTGGGTCCCCATTTAGACCTACCATCTACTGTGTCTGTGACTTCGGTTCAGAATCTGAGTCTCCATTTCCTCATCTGTCAGAGATAAGAAAGCCTATGCTGCCCAGGGTTATTAGGAAGGTTCTGTGGATGGCACCTAAACACCTGACACACGGTCTGGGCCACACGTGCTCAGTAGACATCAGAACGTGCATGGCTGCCCTCCTGACTTGACAGACAGACACTAACACCAGGGGCAGTGGCTCACGCCTGTAACCCCAACACTTTGGGAGAGCCGGGTGGGTGGATTGCTTCAGTCCAGGAATTCTAGACCAGACTGTGTAACAAAGTGAGACCCCCATTTCTATAAAAAAATTTAAAAATTAGCTGGGTGTGGTGGTGCACACCTATAGTCCCAGCTACTAGGGAAGCTGAGGTGGGAAAATTGCTTGAGTCCGGGAGATCCAGGGTACAGTGAGCCGTGATTGGGGGCTGCTACTCCAGCCTGGATGACAGTGAGACCCTGTCTGGAAAGAAAAAAAAAAAAAGAAAAGAAAGAAAGAAAAGGAAGGGAGGAGGGAGGGAGGGAGGGAGGGAGGGATAGAGGGGAAGGAAGGAAAGGAAGGAGAGAAAAAAAGAAAGAAACAAGCACCTGGCTTTTGAGCAACCACAAGGACCTTGAAGGGGACCATCTGTCCGTCCCTTGGAGGGGAACTCTCTCAAGGACCCCCACAGAGCCTAAAGCTGATAGGATGGCCTCATAGCTGAATCTGGAGGGAAAGAAAAATGCTGAAATAAAGTTTAGGCTGAGAAGCTTCTAGACCAGCAACTGCTCATTAGAATGTGTTTTTCTACCTTTGGTTTCAGGCCGATCCTAACCCAGATCAAAGATCCTGGGACAGCTGGAACAGGCATGGCCTAATGGAACTCCCAAGTGGACAGGGCCAGGCATGGAGGGACAGAGCTTCTGAAACAGTCCTCAGACCCCGTGCATCTGGATCTTTCTGTAGGAACCACCCATCAGCAGTGCCAGACAGAACCAAGCACATGCACTGATCCACCGCACGATGGGAGCTGGTGTGGGTGAGCTTGTTTGCTTTAGCCATGCCCACAGACAGGAACAGAAGAGCACGGTGGAGGCCACCAGTCCTCTCGCCTGCTATTTCAAAAGGGGTTGCAGCAGGGCTGGAAAGCGGTTCCCACTGTGGTTGCCCCCTTCCTCTCTGTGGCACACACAGACCTGAAAATAACCAGAGAGGGACTGCGAGCTGCCACCCTAAAACAGGAAGGCTGCAGAAAGTCCTAGGCTCAGATAGGAGAGTTTAAAAGAATGTTGAAACCAAGAACGGGCATCACAGATCCCACCTGTCTCTGCACCAAAGCAGACCTCCCCCTCTCTAATCTACTGGTGGGGAGCCTGTGTGCTCTGTAGTCATGCAGATCCCAGCTTTACCACTTGCTGGCTGTGTGACTTAAGCAAGCTATTTAACCTCTCTGAACCCCTATTTCCTGATTTGTAAGATAAGCGCAGCAATATACAAAGTTTTAGTGTTGTGGTTCACATGAAAAAATTTAATCCTGGCCAGGCCGGACGTGGTGCCTCACACCTGTAATTCCAGCACTTTGGGAGGCCAAGGTGGGCAGATCATGAGGTCAGGAGTTCGAGACCAGCCTGACCAACATGGTAAAACCGCATCTCTACTAAAAATACAAAAATTAGCCGGGCATGGTGGTGCGTGCCGGTAGTCCCAGCTACTCAGGAGGCTGAGGCAGGAGAATCACTTGAACCCAGGAGGCGGAGGTTGCAGTGAGCCGAGATGGCACCACTGCACTCCAGCCTGGGCAAGAAGAACGAAACTCCCTCTCAAAAAAAAGAAAAGAAAAAGAAAAAAGAAAGAGAAGAAAGCATACCTGCACAATTCAGCCTGACCTGCCCTCACCCGGACAACAGAAGGAACAATGAAGACTTTAGTTGTCTGAGCCAGAACACTTCTCAGATAACTGTGCTGCTTACAAATTGCTTCACATACACAATCTCCTCTGAAATTCTCAACCCTGAATGCTGGGAGACATTGCCCCCAATTTTCAGATGAGTAGACTGAGGCTAACAGAGGTAAAGTGGCTTGTTCAAAACTGCACTACTAGTACTGGCAGCTCTAGGGTGAGGTCTGGCTCCTGGCCCAGGACTCTCACTGAGCAAGGGCTCGGTCGGCCCACCCAGGACCAAAGACACTGCAGACCATGGCAGCAGGCACTTGGTGTTCTGTAGTCTGTGAGGGGAGAGCAGAGAGCAGAACCTGGTGTGTGGGACACCCTCTCCTTCACCGGTGTTCCTGCAGGGACCCTCCGTCTCCTGTAAAGGGGGAAGCCCTAGGCTGACTCCCAGCAAGCAAGTCCTCTCTCACCTTTCACCTGAAGTGATGAAGCATCTTAAAGTTTGCCTAAAGCAGAAGTCTACAGGAGACCCACAGAATAAATATGTAAGGTTATTTTGAAACCAAAAGGGACTTGGTCATCATTGCTTCTCCTCCCTCACTTTTTAGATAAGGAGCTAGGCCTCAAGAAGAGAAGTTGCTTGGTAAAGATGGCACAGGCAGTGGTGACAGAGCTGGTCAAGATCCCAGATACCCTGACTCAAAGTGGTCTTTTTAAATTCCCACCCTGCCCCCAACCTCCAGGTCTGGGCTGATGTGTTGGGGCCATTCTCAACTGTGAGAGTTTAAAACTATGCACTTTATTCTCTATTCACCATGTGAATCCATCTTTAGGGACAACGATTATTCTGAGAAGTGCAGTGGGGTAGGGCTGAACTGACCTGCAGACCCCTCCCTGGCCTCTGGCCCTGGAGCCAGCCCCTGGTTAATCAATAATTACAGGAAGGTGCTCCTTATTCTCTGAAACCTTCCCCTCCTGCTTTCTCATCAGCCTGGGAGGAGGTTACGTGGGCAGACAGAGGCCTAATAACAGAACTCAGTGTCTGGCCAGTGGCATCCCTCAGAGTCAGGCCCATTGAGGGCCCACTGAGGGCCTCAGCCTGCCTGTGGAGACCCTCGCTTTCACAGTGGAGGAATGCAGCATCCCTGGTTCCGGCAGCATGACAGTCTGGCTCCCCATTGCCTCACCAGGTGAGTTTACACCCAGAAAAGGGATTTGTTTAGCACCATTCTCAGAAAGGGTTCATAAAAGTTTATCCCCTTCTTGTAATATTTAGAGAATGTTATGATTTTTAACTGCTAAAAAGCATCACAGTTATAGCTGGGCATAGTGGCACATGCCTGTAGTCCCAGCTGCTTGGGAGATTGAGGCAGGAGAACTGCATGAGCCCAGGAGGTCAAGGCTGCAGTGACCTATGATTACACCTTTGGCACTCCAGCCTGGGCCACCGAGCAAGACCCCGTCTTTAAAAATAAAAATAAAAATAGGGCCAGGCACAATGCCTCACACCTGTAATCCCAACACTTTGGGAGGCCAAGGCGGGCAGATCATCTGAGGTCAGGAGTTTGAGATCAGCCTGGCCATCATGGTGAAACCCCATCTTTACTAAAAATACAAAAATTAGCCTGGCCTGGTGGCGCATTCCTGTAATCCCAGCTACTTGGGAGGCTGAGGCACAAGAATCTCTTGAACCCAGGAGGCGGAGGTTACAGTGAGCCGAGATTGTGCCACTGCACTCCAGCCTGGGCAACAGAGCGAGACTCTGTCTCAATAAATAAATAAATAAATAAATAAATAAATAAATAAATAGCATCACAATTAAAATTAAATGTAGAATTGTCATATAATCCAGCAGTTCCACTTCTGGATATATTCACAAAAAAATTGAAAGCAGGGACTCAAACAGATATTTGTACACCCATATTTTTAGCAGCATTATTTACAATAGCCAAAAAGTAGAAACAATTCAAAAGTCCATCAAGAGATGAATGGATAAAAAAATGTGGTATGTACATATAATGAAATATTACTCAGTCTTAAAAAGGAAGGAAATTCTGACATATGCTACAACATGATAAACCTTGAAGACATTATGCTAAGTGAAATAAACCAGACACAAAAGGACAAATATTATATGATTTCATTTATATGAGGTACCTAGAGTAGTCAAATTAATAGAGATAGGAAGCAGAGTGGTAGCTGCCAGGGGTTAGTAGGAGGAGAGTGGGAAGTTATTGTTTAATGGGTACAGAACTTCCGTTTTTGCAAGATGAAAAGAGTTCTGGAGATAGATAGTGGTTATAGTTTCACAATAATGTGAATGTGCTTAATGCCATTGAACCATTTAAAAAATGGTTAAAATGCCCAAATGAGGGGGATTGCTTGAGGCCAGGCGTTCAAGGCTAGCCTGGTCAACATAGCAAGACCCTATCTCTACAAAAAATTTAAAAATTAGCCGGACATGGTGACCCACATCTGTAGTCCCAGCTACTTGGAAAGATAGCTTGAGGCAAGGAGTTTGAGGATGCAGCAAGCTATGACGGCGCCACTGTACTCCAGCCTGGGGGACAGAAAAAGACCTTCCTTATCTTAAATAAATAAATAAAAAGCTAAAATGGGAAATTTCATGTTTTGTATATTTTACCACATTTTTAATAAAGCATCACAATTATAAAATTAAACAAGCTAGATGCTTGGAAATCCAGAAAACAGATTGCATTATTGAGTTGGTGGGGAAGGGAAGATAACTCATATTTTTAAAGGATATATAACGAGATTCCTTAAAGATAGTGCACTTTTTTTGGTGCACTATACAATATAATTCTATGAACACAAACTCTGGAGCCAAAGCGTCTGGGTTCAAATCTTAGCTCTGCCACTTATCAGCTGTTTGTCTCTGAACAAGTCACTCAACTTCTCTGTGTCTCAATGTCGTCATCTAAAAAATAGGGGGGAAGTACCCTCATAGAATTCTAATGGGAATTAAATTAGTTAACATATGTAAAACATTTATAACAATGACAATACATGATAAACTCTATATGAGGGTTTGTTAAATAAATGTAAATAAGTAAACTTTCCCAAAACATATTCTTTCTAGACACAGAAGTTCATCCAAATGTTTTTTAAAATATAATTCATTATATCACCCATAAAATGAAGATGTTGAAGTAGAATTTGGTCATTAGCTGCTCTGTGAGGCCCCTTCTCAGAAGCTGCATGGATTTAAAATGGAAGGCCATTGGTAGCAGGTCTTCTGATGACATCGTTTAGGTCAATGTTTTGAAATTTTATATATATATATATATATATATATATATATATATATTTTTTTTTTTTTTTTTTTTTTTTTGAGACAGAGTTTCAGTCTTGTTGCCCAGGCTGGAGTGCAATGGCACGATCTCGGCCCACTGCAACCGCCGCCTCCTGAGTTCAAGCGATTCTCCTGCCTCAGCCTCCCAAGTAGCTGGGATTACAGGAATGTGCCACCATGCCTGGCTAATTTTTGTATTTTTAGTAGAGATGGGGTTTCACCACGTTGGTCAGGCTGGTCTCCAACTCCTGACCTCAGGTAATCCAGCCGCGTGGGCCTCCCAAAGTGCTGGGATTACAGGTGTGAGCCTCTGTGCCTGGCCGAAATAATATTTTTTTGAGATGACGTCTTGCTCTGTTGCCGCCCAGGCTGGTGCAGTGGCGCCATCTTGGCTCACTGCAACCTCTGCCTTCTGGATTCAAGCGATTCTCCTGCCTTAGCCTCCCGAGTAGCTGGGACTACAAGTGCACACCACCACACCAGGCTAAGTGATAATTTTAATAAGGAAAAAAAATAGATTCCCAGCCTGGGCCCCTGTCTGTGTGGAGTTTGCATGCTTCCCCCATATCTGTGTGGGTTTTCTTCTGGTACTCTGGGATGTGCCCGTTATGTTAATTAGCATGTCTAAACTGTCCCAGTCTGAGAGAGACATAGAGAGAGAGAGTGAGAGAGAGAGAGAGAGTGTGTGTGTGTGTGTGTGTGTACCCTGTGATGGGATAGTGTGTACCCTGTGATGGGATAGCGTCCTGTCTGGGGCTGTTTCTTGCCTTGCACCAAGTTGCTGTGATAGGTTCCAGGCTCCGCCACCCACAACAGAGACACTAAACTGAAATAAATGGGTACATAATTTTCTTCATTGCTTTTATTAATCTTTCTTAAATGTATATATAGCTCACATTTATTTCAATGTTTGATATTAGAAGTGTTTGGGGTCTTTATTTAGAAGTTTGGTTACATCTTTGTGACCAGAAACGTCGTAGAAACTTAACTCTAGTTCATATCAATTGGCCTATGGTAAAATTGGTTTCATTATACGTTGTTTTGCTTAAAGTCGCAGTTTTCGAGAACCTGTTAACAAGGTTAAGTGAGGACTTACTGTACTAGCTGACTTAACAGTTTCAGTCGGGTTTGCTTCTGCTGTTAACAGTAATCTCTTGTCAGAGCTAGGGCCCTGCAGTTACTACCTCTACCTGCCATTGTACCTTTCCTGGAAGATAGTCTAAACTTGGACTTCACACGTATGCGTGAGCTATTTGCTCTTACACTTCCCAGCAGAGGCTGCATTACGCTGTGGATTTGTGCAGAATGAGGGTTGAGTAATAATTACCCTTCACTTGCCAATCATGTGTTCCATTTGCATTCATTATTAGCATGCTCTTTAGCAATCATTTGTCTATGCCGAGCTATTTATGTAGACACAGACATGTAAGCAGATTTCTGAGCCAAACTGCCTGAGTTCAAATCTAGCTCTGCCATTGACCAGCTGGGACCTTGGATGCTGTAATTTTATCTAAACTTCACTGTCCTTTTCTATAAAATGGGAATATTAAGAGTGTCTACTGCACAGGGTTATTGTGAGGATTAACTGAGAAAACTACCTACAGTACTTAATACAATCCTGGCACCCAGTAAATGCTCAGCCTGATAATGACAATAATCTGTACATATGGTAACCTCATCCATTCCAGGGAGAAGAGGAAGAAGGTGGATATTAATTAGAATCGATTTTTTTCTGTTAAGTGAAATTTCCCTCCAAGGAAAAAACCTTATTTATATTAACCATTACATAAATCTTTTTTTCTAAACATGCTGTACAATTTTCTGGCCCATAAAATGGATTAGGCTGACCATAATTTTAATAAATTTGAAGCAATACAGCATAAAGATTAAAAGTTTTTTCAGCACCATAGGAAAGGTAAAAAACAAAATAAAAATAAGGCTGGGCGCGGTGGCTCACGCCTGTAATCCCAAAACTTTGAGAGGCCAAGGCAAGCGGATCACCTGAGGGCAGGAGTTTGAGAGCAGCCTGGCCAACAGGGAAAAACCTCATTGCTACTAAAATTACAAAAATTAGGTCGGGCACGGTGTCTCACACCTGTAATCTTAGCACTTTGGGAGGCTGAGGTGGGCAGGTCACTTGAGGTCAGGAGTTCAAGACCAGCCTGGCCAACATGGTGAATACAAAATACAAAAATTGGCCGGATGTGGTGGTGCACACCTGTAATCTCAGCTACTTGGGAAGCTGAGGCAGGAGAATCACTTGAACTTGAGAGGTGGGGGTTGCAGTGAGCTGAGATCCCCCACCGCCACTACACTCCAATCTGGGCCACAGAGTGAGACTCCATCTCAAAAAAATGTATACAAATACAAAAATTAGTGGGGCGTGGTGGTGCATGTCTGTAATCCCAGCTACTCTGGAGGCTGAGGCATGAGAATCTCTTGAACCCAGGAGGCCAAGGTTGCAGTGAGCCAAGATCATGCCACCGCACTCCAGCCTGGGTGACAGAGCAAGATTCCATCTCAAATAAAGTATTTGAACTTGCTATAATCAAAAAGTCATATAATAACAAGTGTTGGTGGGCAAGCTAATTTAATTTTTGTATGTTTAGTAGAGATGGGGTTTCACCATGTTGGCCAGGCTGGCCTCAAACTCCTGACCTCAGGTGATCCACACTCCTCGGCCTCCCAAAGTGCTGTGATTACAGACGTGAGCCACTGCACCCAGCCTGATAATTATTCATTAGATGACAGCCATGTGCCAGACTTTTTTCTCCCCTCTCCCCACTACAACAAATTCAAAGATAAATAAGGCACAGATTTTGCCCTTCTCTTCTAATGCTAATATCTCCAAGGATTACTCCTACCCCCCTTCTCTAGAACCTTAAGCCATGAGTTATCCCTCTCTTCTCCTGTGTTAAACCTCTCCCTCTCCAGTTAATCCTACCGATCAGCATTTAACATGCTATAGTCTCTCCCATCTTAAGAAGCAACTTTCCCTGTGCTACCACTACCTGCCTGACATCTGCAGTTGGAGATCTCATACACATCTCAAACTCAACATATCCAAACCCGAGCCTCATCTTCCTGTCACTACTTGCTCTCCCCTTATATTCTCTATCTAAGGGACTTGCCCCACCATTTGCTCATGTCAGAAACCTAAGAATCATCCTTAACTCCTTCTTCCTCTCCTGTGTCATCCAGTTCTTACAATGTTGCTTCAACCTCGAGAAGAGATTTCAAATCCATCTGCCTCTCTCCACATTCACTGCTACCATACATGTCCAAGTTAACTACCATCTCTCTCAGACTTCTAAAGTATGAACCACTGATTTCTCCCATTAAGTATTTCCACTTCAATCTATTCTCCACATTTCAGCCAGGATGCTTTAAAAACATGTAAATTAGATCATGTTATTTTTCTGCTTAAAATCCTTCTACACATTCCCATGGGCACTGTGTCTGTCTAGCCATTGCTTTATCTTCAGTGCATAAAACAATACTAGGCACAGAGTAGGCACTCAATAAATAATTGTTTTATGAATAAAAAGTTATATTCATGACTTTATTCAAGGTCTTATTTAATAAATGTGGAAGTAAGAATGAAGGCCGTTTTTTTTTTTGTTTTTTTTTTTTTGAGACGGAGTCTCGCTGTCGCCCAGGCTGGAGTGCAGTGGCGCCATCTCGGCTCACTGCAAGCTCCGCCTCCCGCGTTCACGCCATGCTCCTGCCTCAGCCTCCCGCGTAGCTGGGACTACAGGACCCCGCCACAACGCCCGGCTAATTTTTTGTATTTTTAGTAGAGACGGGGTTTCACCGTGTTAGCCAGGATGGTCTCGATCTCCTGACCTTGTGATCCGCCCGCCTCGGCCTCCCAAAGTGCTGGGATTACAGGCGTGAGCCACCGTGCCCGGCCCGAAGGCCGTATTTTTAAAAACCCACAGCTAACATATTTCATGGTGAAGGAATAAAAGCTTTTCTCTCTAAGATCTGAAACAAGACAAGTATGCCCACTTTTGCCACTTCTGTTCAACATAATATAACAATTTGTAGCCAGAGCAATAAGGCAAGAAAAAGAAATTAAAGGCATCCAAATTGGAAAGAAAGAAGTAAAAAAAAAAAATTTTTTTTTTTTTGAGACAGAGTCTCACTCTGTCACCCAGGCTGGAGTACAGTGTTGTGATCTCAGCTCACTGCAAGCTCTGCCTCCTGGGTTCACACCATTCTCCTGCCTCAGCCTCCCGAGTAGCTGGGACTACAGGCGCCCGCCACCACACCTGGCTAATTTTCTGTATTGTTAGTAGAGATGGGGTTTCACCGTGGTCTCGATCTCCTGACCTCGTGATCCGCCTGCCTTGGCCTCCCAAAGTGCTGGGATTACAGGCGTGAGCCACCGCACTGGGCCAGAAAGAAGTAAAATTATCTCTGCTCACAGATGACATGATCTGATATGTAGAAAACTCTAGGCCGGGCGCGGTGGCTCACATCTGTAATCCCAGCACTTTGCGGCGGCTGAGGCAGGAGGATCACGAGGTCAGGAGATCGAGACCATCTTGGCCAACATGGTGAAACCCCATCTCTACTAAAAATACAAAAATTAACCGGGCGTGATGGCAGGCGCCTGCAGTCCCAGCTACTCGGGAGGCTGAGGCACAAGAATCGCTTGAACCCAGGAGGCAGAGGTTGCAGAGAGCCGAGATTGCACCTCTGCACTCCAGCCTGGCAAAAGAGCGAGACTCCGTCCAAAAAAGAAAAAGAAATTGCTAAAGATTACACACACACACACACACACACACACAAATACAAATAAACAGC
The DNA here is from genome assembly GCF_028858775.2 of Pan troglodytes. Classification (NCBI taxonomy): domain Eukaryota; kingdom Metazoa; phylum Chordata; class Mammalia; order Primates; family Hominidae; genus Pan; species Pan troglodytes. The sequence goes on from NC_072398.2 coordinate 94,794,643, forward strand.
TAATAAATGAATTCGGTAAAGTTGCAGGACACAAAATCAACACATATGACTTCCTGATGGTAATTTTTTTTAATTAAATTTTAAAAATTAAAAGAAAACAAGATTAACTCATAAAAGTTAGTTGCATTTCCATACACTAGCAATGAACAATCAGAAAAAGAAATTAAACTTTTTTTTTCATTTACAATAGCATCAAAAAAGTAAAATACTTGAGAATATATTTTACCAAGGAGGTAAAAGACTTGTACATAGAATACTGCAAAACATTGCTGAAATAAATAAGAAGACCCATATAAATAGAAAGACATCTCATGTTCATGGATTGGAAGACTTAATATGGTTAAGACAACAATACTACCCCAAATAACCTACAGACTCAATGTAATTCCTATCAAAATCCCAACAGCAATTAGCAAGGCATGGTGATGCACACCTGTAGTCCACCACCTCAGGAGACTAAGGTGGATCACTTGAGCCCAGGAGTTCAAAGCTACAGTGAACTCTGATTGTGCCACTGCATTCCAGTCGGGGCAACAGAGAGAGACTATGGAAAAGAAAAAAAAAATCTCAACAGCAATTTTTGCAGAAATAGAAAAAATCCTAAAATCTCAAAAAATCCTAAATAGCCAAAACAATCCTGGGAAAAAGGAGCAAAGTTGGAGAGCTTAACATTTTCTAATTTTAAAACTCACTATAAAGCTACAGTACTCAAAACAATATGGGAGGCTGGGCAAGGTGGCTCATGCTTGTAATCCCACCATTTTGGGAGGCCAAGGTGGGCAGATCACTTGAGGCTGGGAGTTCGAGACCAGCCTGGCCAACATGGTGAAAACTTGTCTACTCAAAATACAAAAATTACCCAGGCATGGTGGTGGGCACCTGTAATCCCAGTTACTTAGGATGCTGAGGCAGGAGAATTGCTTGAACCCAGGAAGCGGAGGTTGCAGTGAACCGAGATCACACCACTGCACTCCAGCCTGGGCGACAGAGCAAGACTCTGTCTCAAAAAAACAAAACAAAACAAAAGACAACCTACAGATTGGGAGAAAGTATTTGCAAATCATATATCTGGTAAGGGGATTAATATCCAGAATATATAGAGAACTCCCACAACTCAACAACAAAAAGAAACAACCCAATTTGGCCGGGTGCGGTGGCTCATGCCTGTAATCCTAGCACTCTGGGAGGCCAAGGCAGGTGGATCACCTGAGGTCAAGAGTTAGAGAGCAGCCTGGCCAACATGGTGAAACCCTGTCTCTACTAAAAATACAAAAATTAGCCAGAAATTGCTTGAACCTCGGAGGCGGAGGTTGCAGTGAGCAAAGAACGTGCCACTGCACTTCAGCCTGGGCAATAGAGTGAGACTCCGCCTCAAAAAGAAAGGAAGGAAGGAAGGAAGGAAGGAAGGAAGGAAGGAAGGAAACAACCCAATTAAAAAATGGGCAAAACCAGTCTGGCCAACATGGCAAAACCCCACCTCTACTAAAAATACTAAAATTAGCTAGGTATGGTGGCACACACCTATAGTCCCAGCTACTTGGGAGGCTGAGGTAAGAGGATCACTTGAACCCTAGAGGCGAAGGTTGCAGTGAGCCAAGATGGCACTACTGCACTCCAGCCTGGGTGACAGAGCAAGACCCTGCCTTAAAAAAAAAGGGGGTGGAGGCAAAAGACTAAAATAGACATTTCCCCAAAGAAGATACACAAATGACCAACAAGCACATAAAAATATGTTCAATCAACATCATTAGCCATCAAGGAAATGCAAATCAAAACTATAATGAGACCATAGCCATTAGGATGATGGCTGCTATTCAAAGAAACAGGAAAATAACAACTCTTGGTGAGGACGTGGAGAAACTGGAATCCTTGTGCATTGCTGGTGGGAGTGTAAAGTGGTGCAGCATCTGGGGAAATGTTTGGTGGTTCCTTAAAAATTAAAAGTAGAATTACCATATGGCCCAGCACAATAGTGTGCACCTATAGTCCTAGCTACTCAGGAGGCTACATGAGCCTTGCCTGAGCCAAGGAGTTCCAGTCCAGCCTGGGCAACATAACAAGATCCTGTCTCTAAAAAATAAAAAAAGCCCAGTGTGGTGGCTCGCACCTGTAATCCCAGCACCTTGGGAGGCCAAGGCTGAGGTCAGGAGTTCAAGACCAGCCTGACCAATGTGGAGAAACCTCATCTCTACTAAAAACACAAAAATTAGCTGGGCATGGTGGCGCATGCCTGTAATCCCAGCTACTGGGGAGGCTGAGGCAGGAGAATCGCTTGAACCCAGGAGGCAGACGTTGTGGTGAACTGAGATCGCGCCATTGCACTCCAGCCTGGGCAACAAAAGCGAAACTCCGTCTCAACATAAATAAATAAATAAATAATAAAAATAAAAATAAAAAAAATTTAAAGAACCCAGACAAGTCTAATTTTCTCTCTTTCTTTCTTTCTTTTTTTTTTTTTTTTGAGATGGGGTCTTGCTCTGTTGCCCAGGCTGGAATGCAGTGGTGCGATCTCAGCTCACTGCAACCTCTGCCTCCCAGGTTCAAGCAATTCTCCTGCCTCAGCTTCCCGAATAGCTAGGATTACAAGTGCGTGCCACCACGCCCAGCTAATTTTTTTGTATTTTTTTGTATTTTCTTTATTTTTATTATTATTTTTTTTGAGACAGAGTCTTGCTCTGTCGCCCAGGCTGGAGTGCAGTGACACGATCTCGGCTCACTGCAGACTCCGCCTCCTGGGTTCATGCGATTCTCCTGCCTCAGACTCCCGAGCAGCTGGGACCACAGGCCCCTGCCACCACGCCTGGCTAATTTTTGTAATTTTTGTAGAGACAGGGTTTCACCATGTTGGCCAGCTGGTCTCGAACTCCTGGCCTCAGGTGATCTGCCCTCCTTGGCCTCCCAAAGTGCTGGGATTACAGGCGTGAGCCACCACACCCAGCCAGAAAGTGTTAAAGCCCATGATGACTGCACCATCACGGCTGCTGGAGCCTCCACTGCTGCTATGATTCTCATTGGAATCACTGCACATATCACCTTGCAGGGAAGGAGTGCATTCCTGCTGTTGTTACAGGAGCCCAAAGTCACACCACTGTTGCTGCCTCCTCCAGCCCCAGAGTCCACAATCACTGTGCTGCTGTGGCCGCAATCACTGCACGTGCTGGTGAAGCAAGGAATCTAGGAGCCTACATCCACCTGCTGCTGCCACTGTCAGAGGAACTGCCAAAAGGAGAGAACAAGAAGACCTCTTCCTTTAGCTTCCCTTCTAATCTTTCACCAGGGGCACCCATTGCAGAACCTAGCCAGAAGTCAGCTGGAAAGAGAGTCAGAGGAAAGTAGCTTGCAGTTTCCCAGTTCCTTACAATACAACCAAAGCAAGGAAGTGCAGTGTGATGGTTAATTTTACGTGTTGCTGGCATGGCGATTCATGCCTGTAATCCTAGCACTCTGGGAGGCAGAGGCAAGATGATTGCTTGAAGCTAGGAGTTTGAGAAAAGGCTGGGCAATGTGGCAAGACCCCATTTCTACAAAAAATTTTAAATTGCTGGGTGTGATGTCTCACAACTGCAATCCCAGCACTTTGGGAGACCCACGTGGGAAGGTTGTTTAAGCCCAAGAGTTCATGACAAGCCTGGGCAAGATAGCGAGACCTGTCTCTACTAAACAATTAGCCAGGCGTGGTGGTACGTGCCTGTAATCTCAGCTACTCTGGAGGCTGAGGCACAAGAATCTCTCGAACCCAGAAGGTGGAGTGTTGTCACTGCATTCCAGCCTGGGCAATGGAACAAGACTCTGTCTAAAAAAAAAAAAAAAAAAAAAAATTAGCCAGGCATGGTGGCACACCTACTCAAAAGGCTGAGGTGGGAGAATCGCTTGAGCCCAGGAGTTCAAGGCTATGATCAATTCATTGCACCCCAGCCTGGGTGACAGAGTGAGATCTTGTCTCAAAAAAAAAAAAAAAAGTGTGAATTTCAGTGGGCCATGGCATACCTCAAACATTATTATGAGAGTTTCTGTAAGGATGTTTTAAGGGTAGCTTTTTTTTTTTTTTTTTTTTTTTGAGACAGGGTCTCGCTTCGTCACCCAGGCTGGAGTACAGTGGCACCATCTTGGCTCACTGCAACTGCTGCCTCCTGGGTTCAAGCCATTCTCCTGTCTCAGCCTCCCAAGTAGCTGGGATTACAAGCGTTCGCCACCATGCCTGGCTAATTTTTGTATTATTAGTAGAGATGAGGTTTCACCATGTTGGCCAGGCTGGTCTCAAACTCCTGACCTCAAGTAATCCACCCACCTCTGCCTCCCAAAGTGCTGGGATTACAGGCATAAATCACCGCACCCAGCCTGTAAGGGTGTTTTTGGATGAGGTTAAGATTTAGGCCAGGTGTGGTGGTTTACACCTGTAATCCCAGCAGTTTGGGAGGCTGAGATAGGTGGATCCCTTGAGCCCAGGAGTTCAAGATCTCGAGATCAGCCTGGGCAAAATGGCAAAACCACATCTCTACAAAAAAATACAACAATTAGCCAGGCACGGTGGTATGCGCCTGTGGTTTCAGCTACCCAGGAGGCTGAGGTGGGAGGATCACCTGAGCCTGGGAGGTGGAGGTTGCAGTGAGCTGAGATCATGCCACTGCACTCCAGCCTGGGTGACAGAGTCCCTATCTCAAAAAAAAAAAAAAAGAAAAAAATGCTGGGCGCAGTGGTTCATGCCTGTAATCCCAGCACGTTGGGAGGCCAAGGCAGGTGGATCACCTGAAGTCAGGAGTTCCATACCAGCCTGGCCAACATGGTGAAAGATTTCTTTCTTTTTTTTTTTTTTGAGATGGAGTCTCGCTCTGTTGCCCAGGCTGGAGTGCAATGGCAAGATCCTGGCTCACTATAACCTCCGCCTCCCGGGTTCAAGCAATTCTCCTGCCTCTGCCTCCTGAGTAGCTGGGATTACAGGTGTGTACCACCACGCCCAGCTAATTTTTGTATTTTTAGTAGAGATGGGGTTTCACCATGTTGGTCAGGCTGGTCTCGAACTCCTGACCTCATGATCTGCCTGCCTTGGCCCCCAAAGTGCTGGGATTACAGCTGTGAGCCACCACGCCTGGCCGGTGAAACCACATTTCTACTAAAAATACAAAATTAGTTGGGAGTGGTGGTGGGCGCCTGTAATCCCAGCTACTTGGGAGGCTGAGGCAGGAGAATCACTTGAACCCAGGAAGTGGAGGTTACAGTGAGCTGAGATCGTGCCATTGCACTCTAACCTGGGCAACAGAGTGAGACCCTGTCCCAAATAAATAAATTAATAAATAATTTAAATTTTTTAAAAATAATTAAACTGAGTAAAGCACATTGTCCTCCCTAATGTGGATAGTTCTCATCCAATCAGTTGAAGGCCTGAATAGAGCATAAAGTCTGACTCTTCCCCGAGTAAGAATTCTTCCTGCCTGACTGCCTTTGAAACAGAGAACATTGGCTTTTTCCTACCTTTGAACTGAACATCAGCTCTTCCTGAGTGTCAAGACTTTCACCCTTCAGGCTGGAACTCCACCATCAGCTCTCCTAGGTTTCCAGCTTGCAGACTCACCCTACAGATCTTTGGATTTACCAGTAAAAAAAGCCTCCGTAATTGCACAAACCAATTCCTTTATATATATATAAAATATTAATATATATTATATAATATATTAATATATTTATATGTAATATATACCTATTAATATAATATGTTTTATATAGTATAGAGAGAGAAGATATATATTCTATATATACAGAAGATATGTATCTATAACATATATAGATATGTATTTATATATAAGATGTATATTCTATATATACAGAAGATATATATTCTGTATATTCATACGTATATATAGAAGATAAATATATATTCTATTTCTCTGGAGAACCTTTACTAATACAGGTGGGCAGGAATGGAGGTGAGAAAAAAATGGCCATCATTAAAGTTTGAAAGTTCTCATTTAGTTTGAGGGCAGCAGACTCATAGTAGAGTTGACCTTCAGCTGGGCCTTAAAGGTATCATTTCTTTTTTTTGTTTGTTTAGATGGAGTCTCACTCTGTCGCCCAGGCTGTAGTCCAGTGGCGTGATCTCGGCTCACGGCAACCTCCATCCTCCCAGGTTCAAGCAATTCTCTGCCTCAGCCTCCCAAGTAGCTGGGATTACAGGCGCCACCACGCCCAGCTAAGTTTTTGTATTTTAAGTAGAGACGGGGTTTCACCATCTTGGCCAGGCTGGTCTTGAACTCCTGACCTTGTGATCCACCCGCCTCAGCCTCCCAAAGTGCTGGGATTACAGGCATGAGCCACCGCACCCGGCCAAAGATATCATTTCTATAAGTAGAGATGGATGGATTGGAGAGGTGAGGGAGAAGATAGAGAAAACTCCAAGCAGAAGCAACAGTATGAGCAAAGACAAAGACAGGAAAATTCTGGCTGCATTCAAAAAATAAAGCATTACATTAGTACAGCACTTTATAGTTTACTGTTTCCACACACCCTATTGAGGCATCATATAGGAAGCAATAAAAATTGGGACTCAGACGGGTTTGGCCAAGATTGTGCCACTGCACTCCAGCCTGGGCGACAGAGCGAGGCTCTGTCTCAAAAAAAAAAAAGAAAAAAGAAAATTGGGACCTAATAGAGAATAAACTTCTCAAAGGACCCATGTACCTAGATCTCAGTTGCTATTTCCCACCCCTAAGCCCATGGTCTCTAGAGTTAAGTACAATCTACTCAGCCAGGTGCGAGGGCTCACGCCTGTAATCCCAGCACTTTGGGAAGCCGAGGCGGGCAGATCACCTGAGGTCAGGAGTTCGAGACCAGCCTGACCAACATGGTGAAACCCCGTCTCTACTAAAAATACAAAACTAGCCCGGCGTGGTGGCACATACCTGTAATCCCAGCTACTCAGGAGGCTGAGGCAGGAGTATCGCTTGAACCTGGGAGGCGGAGGTTACGGTCAGCCAAGATTGCACCATTGCACTCCATCCTGGGCAACAAGAGCAAAACTCCGTCTCAAAAAAAGAAAAAAGTACAATCTACTCAAACACTTACCAGTCTGGCCCCAGGATGCCTTTTCTTCCTCTTTCTTCTGAGTCCTCTCTCAAATATACTGTGTTTCAGCCAAAGAAGATTTGAAAATTCCAGATGTACCCCAGGAACCAGAAAACCCTCTGGGTTTAGGTGACAACTGATGTAGCCAACTTGAAATATCCAAATCCTGGCCAGGCACAGTGGCTCACGCCTATAATCCCAGCACTCTAGGAGGCTGAGGCGGTGAATCATTTGAAGTCAGGAGTTCAAGACCAGCCTGGCCAACATGGTGAAACTCCCTTGCTACTAAAAATACAAAAATTAGCTGGGTGGGGTGGTGCATGCCTCTAGCTGCAGCTACTCGGGAGGCTGAGGCAGGAAAATCTCTTGAACCCGGGAGGTGGAGGTTGTATTGAGCCAAGATCATGCCACTGCACTCCAGCCTGGGTGACAGAGCGAGACTATTGTCTCAAAAAAAACCAAAAAAACAAAAAAGGCCAAATCCTAAATGACCAGCAGAGAAAACTGAGAAGCAACCCATCTATTCATAAAATCCTCAAAACGCTCATGAACTGGCAGCTCCAAGTACCTCTGGAACTGAGTTTGTGTGTCTCTGAGTGTGTGAGTGTGTAAACAAGGAGGACTGGTTGAAAGCTGTTTGAGAAGCACCCTTCATTACTGAGTAACTACCCCTCCCTCCCTCCCACAGAAATCTGCAAGCTTGTTCTCTGTACAGGATAAAACAGAGAGTCTCTGAACTGGGTGATACCAGGCACATTTGACAGCATGGCTATGGCTTGTAAACTAGGGAACTAAGGGACTGCGTATGCCGAATGCCCCAGGCTGAGACCCACAGCCCTCTGCCTCCTTTCGGGGGCCAGAACACTGGCAGGCTGGCCTGTTCCCTCCTAGAGGGAGATTCTTCTCTGGGTAACCTGACTGGCCCCAGACGAAAGACCTAAAGATCCAGACATGTGGGGACTCCCCCAGCAAACAGTCCCGTCCAGATGCCCACCACGTGAGTTTCCAATCAGCGCCTTCGTTCCCATGTCAGAGCTTTCTCTTTGCTACTCCCCACCCACGCTGCCTGGCCCTCTGCACTGGGGGTATTCCAGGAAGAGACCACATGAGCAATACCCCACACCCTCTGACTAGCAGTTGGTCTAGACAACGCAGAACCCGGAAGACCAGAGGGAGGAGGAGCGTGAGATCAAGGTATCTGTTCCTCTGGTTCTTCTCTTAGAGGGTTCCTCTCTTAGGCTGCCAGTGTCTCTCAACCAAAGGTTGTAGCTCTCCTATACTCTGTCTTTGTAAATGGCCATTTTGTAAAGAAATCCTCCTAAAATAATCCTAACTTGAGTAAACCATATGTTTACTGTAAGGACTTAACTGATATTTGCCTGTCTTATAAATAATCAGTCAAAGATCACCAGACAGCTGAAAAAAACCTCAGACATGGAAGATAAAAACAAATGAGCAAAAAGCAGACTGAAAAGCAATTTGCAGAAATAGTTTCTACGCAGGAAGAAGAAAACTTCAAAAGAAAAATATCAAATAATACTTCAGAGAGGCCAGGCACAGTTGCTCACACCTGTTATTCCAGCACTTTGGGAGGCTGAGGTAGGTGGATCACCTAAGGTCAGGAGTTTGAGACCAGCCTGGTCAACATAGTGAAGCCTCGTCTCTACTAAAAATACAAAAATTACCCAGGCATGGTGGCGCGTGCCTGTAATCCCAGCTACTCAGGAGGCTGAGGCAGGAGAATCGCTTGAACCTGGGAGGTGGAGTTTGCCGTGAGCCGAGATCGTGCCATTGCACTCTAGCCTGGACAACAAGAGCGAAACTCCGTCTCAAAAAAAAAAAAACAAAACAGGAGAACAGGAGGACACATGAGTTTGGAGCTTCATACAAACGTGTGGTCAATAACAGAACAGGCCTGTATTTACCTGTGTACAAAAACGCCTGTGTGTCTGCAGCTACAGACAACCTACTATGAAACCACTAATCATTTCCTCATTGCTTTCGGATTCAGGCTTCTCCTCCAGACATGCTTAGCTGTGGTTTAGGAGCTGCTACGCTTATGGGGTCTTTCCAGTGTCTTCCTAGCGCCTTCCTTTCCTCTCCCAACCCCTACGCCCTCTGCCCTCAGGGTTCCCAGGTTAAACAATCAAGATACACACTTCCGCCTCTAGGCACCACGCCCCATCCTCTTCCTGGAGCTCCACCCACAACAAGGTACTGAAGAGGAGGAAGTAGAGAGGAAGAACACTAGATTATTGAATAAATAACCTGAGAATTGAATACATTGGAAGTTAGCCCTATTGTTAATCTTTGAACCATGGGAAATGGTAGCATGGGAAGAATGACCCCTAAAGCCACTGAGTTGGGGTGGGGCTGGCTCTCCTCCACTTAAAACCCCTCAGGGCTCTGGCTTATTCCCAGAATAAGGCTGAAATCCCTTCACCGAGAAAAGGGTTCTGCAGAAGTCACCCTGCTTTTCTCTCCTACCTCATCTCTTGCCACTTTCTCCTTGTTATCTGGGCTCCAGCCACAATAAACAATGTTCTTGCAGACAAGAGCATTGACTTCATGTGGGCAAGTGTGGCTCTTGTCCCGGGCCTCATGGTTAGAGGGCCCTGAATTATTCACACATGTGCACACACACATTTAACACACACTGCTCCTCTGTCATTAGGGACCGGGTGCTTTTTGCTGAACTAGAGAAACCCCATGCCTGAAACCTACTCATCTGCTCTCAGGAGAGGTAGTAATTGTCACTGCTCATTGATAAACACTCCCTGTCTTCATTGGAGCAGGCCCAGGGGTTGTTGGGTTTAACTCCATCCCAAATTCCAGAGATGAGCCAGGTTAATGTAAGCTAGTCGGGGGATCTCCCTCCACCTGTCTCTTCCCTGTACCTACAAGCATGCACAAACAGGGCACAGCACTTCCCTGGTCAAAGGGCTTGGTTCAATTGAGGATAGAGCAGTGGATGGCACAGGAGACACTCCCCTCCCTTGCTCTGAATCAGGCAGAGTGTAGATGTGAGGCCTGGGAATGATAACAGCCATTTAGTTCCCCCAAGATAAGCCAGACTTGGAACATTGCCACTTGACACCCCCATTACCCAAAGACAACTGGAGATAGCTGAGCTAAAGCTCAAGCATCGTCATTTGGAGGTTGGTTGGTTCGTTTGTTTGTTTGTTTGTTTGTTTGTTTTGAGACAGGGTCTCTGTCACCTGGGCTGGAATGCAGTGGCATGATCTCGGCTCGCTGCAACCTCTGCCTCTTGGTTTCAAGCGATTCTCCTGCCTCAGCCTCCCCAGTAGCTGGGATTACAGGCGTGCACCACCATGCCCAGCTAATTTTTGTATTTTTAGTAGAGATGGAGTTTCACCATGTTGCCCAGGCTGGTCTTGAACTCCTGACCTCAAGTGATCTGCCTACCTCGGCCTCCAAAAGTGCTGGAATTACAGGCATGAGCCACAGTGCCACTGCACTCCAGTCTGGGCGATAGAGGGAGACTTTGTCTTAAAAAAGGGCCAGGTGCAGTGGCTCACTTCTGTAATCCCAGCACTTTGGGAGGCCAAGGCGGGCAGATCATCTGAGGTCAGGAGTTCGAGACCAACCTGGCCAACATTGTGAAACCCCATCTCTACTAAAAATACAAAAATTAGCCAGGTGTAGTAGCTCACGCCTGTATTCCTAGCAACTCGGGAGGCTGAGTCATGAGAATCGCTTGAACCTGGGAGGCAGAGAATGCAGTGAGCCAAGATCACACCATTGTACTCCAGCCTGGATGACAGAGCAAGACTCTGTCTCCAAAAAAAAAAAAAGAAAGAAAGAAAAAGGAAAAGAAAACCATTGCCCTCAGGTCACATCTGGCCTACTACCTATTTTTGTACAGCATGTGATGGTAAATCTCATGAACATAAAAGACACACAGGCACACGTTACAAAATAGTACATACTACATGATTCCATTTATATAAGGTGCAAAAATGATCTATAGTGTTGGGGATCAGGATACAGGCTACCTTTGGGGAGATGGGGAATAGTGTCTGAGACAGGACACAAAGGGATGTTTGTTTGTTTGTTTTTGAGATGGAGTCTTGCTCTGTAACCCAGGCTGGAGTGCAGTGGTGCCATCTTGACTCACTGCAATCTCCATCTCCCAAATTCAAGCGATTCTACTGCCTCAGACTCCCGAGTAGCTGGGATTACAAGCGTGCACCACCACGCCTGACTAATTTTTGTATTTTAGTAGAGACGGGGTTTCACCATGTTTATCAGGCTGGTCTTGAACTCCTGACCTCAGGTGATCCACCTGCCTTGCCCTCCCAAAGAGCTGGGATTACAGGCATGAGCCACGGCGCCCGGCCAAATAGTATTTTTATATACCTTTTTATTAAAATATATTATACGTAGCTGTGAAGTGCATTAATGTGAAGTGCATAGTTCAATAAAGCTTTGCATAGGAATACATCCAGGAAAGCACCACCCAGATTAAGATATAGAACTTTTTTTTTTTTTTTTTTTTTCAGACGGAGTTTCACTCTTGTTGCCCAGGCTCGAGTGCAATGGCACAATCTTGGCTCACTGCAACCTCCACCTCCTGGGTTCAGGCGATTCTCTTGCCTCAGCCTCCGGAGTAGCTGGGATTACAGGCATGCGCCACCACGCACAGCTAATTTTTGTATTTTTAGTAGAGACAGGGTTTCTCCATGTTGGTCAGGCTGGTCTTTAACTCCTGACCTCAGGTGATCCGCCCACCTTGGCTTCCCAAAGTGCTGGGATTACAGGTGTGAGCCACTGAGCCTGGCAAGATATAGAACATTTCTGTATCTAATAAAGACATCACAGATTGTTCCTCCCTACCCCCACCCTTCCACCCCCTGAAAGGTTAACCATGGATTTGTTTTGCCTCTCTTGATTCTAGCATAAATGAAGTCACACACAGTTACCTTTTGTGCCTGACTTATTTTGTTCAGCAGAATGAATGTGAGATTAGTTCATGCTGTTGGGTTATCTATTGCTCATTCTTTCTATTGCCATATATTACCTCATTATATGAATATAAAATGTGTTTATTCTCCAGGTGATACTCTTGAGCTATTTTGACATTTTGGCTGCTGTGAGTAATGTTGCTGTAAACAATCTTGAACTTGTCTTTTGATGGACATATGCACGTCCTTCTCTCACCTAAGAAGTGAATTTTCTGGTCATAGGGTGGGCATACTTTTAGATTTAGTAGTTAGCTAATACAGTGGTAGATGCTGCCAAACTGTTTTCCAAAGTGTATGAACCCACCAGGCATGGTCAGTGATCACGTCTGTAATCCTAGCACTTTGGGAGTACAAGGGGGGAGGATGGCTTGAGCCCAGGAGTTCAAGACCAGCCTGGACAACATAATGAGACCCTGTCTCTTAAAAAAACAAAAACACTGCTAAATTTGACCGGCTTTAAAAAAATATTTAAAACAAGTTTTTAAAAAGTGCATGAACCAATTTATAATCCCACCAGCAAAATATAAAAGTCATAGTTGCTTCACATTCTTGTCAACACTTGGTATTGCCATTCTATTTTAGTTCTTCTAGTTATGTAGTAGTGTCTACTTGTGGTTTTAATGACATTTCCCTGTGGTTAAATACATTTCATATTTATTGTCCCTTTGGATATCATCTTTTTTTGAAATGCCCACTAAAATATTATGCCCATTTTTTAGATGGATTACTTGTCTTTTATTTATTTATTTGTAGTTATTTATATATTCCAATGTAAATTGTTTGGGTATGTGTAATTCAGATATCTTCTGCCAGTGAAGCTGCATCTTCACTCAGTGATGACTTTTTTTTTTTTTCTTTTTGAAACAGAGTTTAGCTCTTGTTGCCCAGGCTGGAGTGCAGTGGCGCGATCTCAGCTCACTGCAACCTCTGCCTCCCAGGTTCAGGCGATTCTTCTGCCTCAGCCTCCTGAATAGCTGGGATTACAGGAATGCACCACCACGGCCTGCTAATTTTGTATTTTTAGTAGTGACGAGGTTTCTCCACGTTGGTCAGACTGATCTCGAACTCCTGACCTCAGGTGATCCGCCCGCCTTGGCCTCCCAAAGTGCTGGGATTACAGGCGTGGGCCACCGTGCTTGGCCATTGATGACTTTTAAGAAACAGCAGTGGCCGGGCACGGTGGCTCACGCCTATAATCCCAGCACTTTGGGAGGCCAAGGCGGGCGGATCACGAGTTCAGGAGATCAAGACCATCCTGGCTAACACGGTGAAACCCCATCTCTACTAAAAATACAAAAAAATCTAGCCAGGCGTGGTGGTGGGTGCCTGTATTCCCAGCTACTCAGGAGGCTGAGGCAGGAGAATGGCGTGAACCTGGGAGGCGGAGCTTGCAGTGAGCTGAGATCGTGCCACTGCACTCCAGCCTGGGCGACAGAGCGAGACTCGTCTCAAAAAAAAAAAAGAAAAGAAAAACAAGAAACAGCAGTTCTGGGGCTGGCACGGTGGCTCACGCCTGTAATCCCAGCACTTTGGGAGGCCGAGGCGGGCGGATCATGAGGTCAGGAGATCAAGTCCAGCCTGGCAAACGTGGTGAAACCCCGTCTCTACTAAAAATACAAAAATTTAGCTAGGCGTGGTGGCACGCAGCAGTAGTCCCAGTGACTTGGGAGGCTGAGGCAGGAGAATCACTTGAACCCAGGAGGCAGAGGTTGCAGTGAGCCGAGATTGCGCCACTGCACTTCAGCCTGGGTGACAGAGTGAGATTGCATCTCAAAAAAAAAGAAAGAAAGAAAGAAAGAAACATCACTTCTTGGCTGACTGGGTGCACTGCCTATGAGTTAGCCCTACTCTACAAGGAGCAGTAAAAAATAGATACATAAAAATACATTTTAAAAAAAGGAAACAGAAGTTCTTCATTTTAATAAAATTTCTTTCTGTTGATATTTTAATTTTATGGTTAATACTTTTGTGTCTTCTTTAAATCTTTCTCTACTTCAAGGTGATAAAAATAGTCTTGTTTTCTTCTAGGAGATATATTGTTTTACCTTGACCATTTTGGCCTATGATTTGTTTTGAATTAATTTTTCTTGGTACATGATGTGAGGTAGGGGTCAATATTTATTTTTTCCATATATATCCAACAACTCCAGCACTATTTATTCAAAAGAACATCTAATTGTTTATAGTATATAGAAACAGAATTAATTGGCTAGTCTCAGTGGTTCACATCTGTAATCCTAGCTCTTTGGGAGGCCAAGGTGGGTAGATTACTTGAGTCCAGGAGTTTGAGATCAGCCTGGGCAACACGGGGAAACCCCATCTCTACAAAAAATACAAAAATTAGCCAGGAGTGGTGGCACCTGCCTATAGTCCCAGTTGCTTGGGAGGCTGAGGTGGGGAGGATAGCTTGAGCTCAGGAGGCTGAGGTTACAGTGAGCCAAGATTGTGCCAGTGCACTTTAGCCTGGGTGATAGAGCAAAACTCTGTGTCAAAAGAAAAAAAAAAGGGAATACAATTAATTGGCATGGGTGAACAAGGTCAGGTCCAGGGACTCTGGCACCTTGCTGCTTAAGAAATGTCTTCCCTTAGTGAGGAGCACCTCTGCCTGGCCGCCAACTATCTGGGAAGTGATGAGGGCCTCTGCCCGGCCGCCGCACCGTCTGGGATGTGAGGAGCGCCTCTGCCTGGCTGCCGCCCCATCTGGGAAGTGAGGAGCGCCTCTGCCCAGGTCCCCACAGTCCGGGAAGTAAGGAGCGCCTCTGCCCAGCCGCCAACTGTCTGGGAAGTGAGGATCACCTTTGCCTGGCTCCTGCCCCATCTGGGAAGTGAGGAGCGCCTCTGCTTGGCCGCCAACTGTCTGGGAAGTGAGGAGTGCCTCTGCCTGGCCGCCAACCGTCTGGGAAGTGAGGAGTGGCTTTGCCTGGCTGCCCTCCCATCCAGGGAAGTGAGGAGTGCCTTTGCCTGGCCACCAACCGTCTGAGAAGTGAGGAGCGCCTCTGCTTGGCCGCCAACTGTCTGGGAAGTGAGGAGTGCCTCTGCCTGGCCGCCAACCGTCTGGGAAGTGAGGAGTGGCTTTGCCTGGCTGCCCTCCCATCCAGGGAAGTGAGGAGTGCCTTTGCCTGGCCACCAACCGTCTGAAAAGTGAGGAGCACCTCTGCCCGGCCGCCAACCATCTGGGAAGTAAGGAGCGTCTCTGCCCAGCTGCCAACTGTCTGGGAAGTGAGGAGGGCCTCTGCCTGGCTGCCAACCATCCAGGAAGTGAGGAGCGCCTCTGCTCGGCTGCCAACCGTCTGGGAAGTGAGGAGCGCCTTTGCCTGGCTGCTGCCCCATCTGGGAAGTGAGGAGCGCCTCCGCTTGGCCGCCAACCGTCCGGGAAGTGAGGAGCGCCTCTGCCGGGCTTCTGCCCCATCTGGCAAGTGAAGAGCACCACTGCCCGGCCGCCCCACCGTCTGGGAAGTGAGGAGCGCCTCTGCCCAGCCTCTGTGAAACTTTCCAAGTGTGAAGTGACAGCCTTGTGTGTGATCTTTTCTGTCTTCCCCAAGTTTGCATTTTTGACATTAAAGTTTACTTTTTAATTAAAAAAAGAAATTTTTAAAAAAAAGAGATGTCTTCTCTTTCAGAATGTGCCTTGCACACGTGCTCTTCTGAATGCCTGGCTATTTGGTGAAGTTGCCTGGCCTGCTGATTCCTAGTCTATGAAAGTGGTGAAACTGCTTTTTCCGCGCTACCTACAGAGGGGTCCATACCGCGTTGTTCTGGATTCCCGTCGTAACTTAAAGGGAAATTTTCACAATGTCCAGAGCCCTTGATGTCCTGCAAATGAAGGAGGAGGATGTCCTTAAGTTCCTTGCAGCAGGAACCCACTTAGGTGGCACTAATCTTGACTTCCAGATGGAACAGTACATCTATAAAAGGAAAAGTGATGGCATCTACATCATAAATCTGAAGAGGACCTGAGAGAAGCTTCTGCTGGCAGCTCGTGCCATTGTTGCCATTGAAAACCCTGCTGATGTTAGTGTTATATCCTCCAGGAATACTGGCCAGAGGGCCATGCTGAAGTTTGCTGCTGCCACTGGAGCCACTCCAATTGCTGGCCACTTCACTCCTGGAACCTTCACTAACCGGATCCAGGCAGCCTTCCGGGAGCCACGGCTTCTTATGGTTACTGACCCCAGGGCTGACCACCAGCCTCTCACGGAGGTATCTTATGTTAACTTACCTACCATTGCGCTGTGTAACACAGATTCTCCTCTGCGCTATGTGGACATTGCCATCCCATGCAACAATAAGGGAGCTCACTCAGTGGGTTTGATGTGGTGGATGCTGGCTCGGGAAGTTCTGCGCATGCGTGGCACCATTTCCCGTGAACACCCATGGGAGGTCATGCCTGATCTCTGCTTCTACAGAGATCCTGAAGAGACTGAAAAAGAAGAGCAGGCTGCTGCTGAAGAGGCAGTGACCAAGGAGGAATTTCAGGGTGAATGGACTGCTCCAGCTCCTGAGTTCACTGCTACTCAGCCTGAGGTTGCAGACTGGTCTGAAGGTCTGCAGGTGCCCTCTGTGTCTATTCAGTAGTTCCCTACTGAAGACTGGAGCGCTCAGCCTGCCACGGAAGACTGGTCTGCAGCTCCCACTGCTCAGGCCACTGAATGGGTAGGAGCAACCACTGAATGGTCTTAAGCTGTTCTTGCATGGGCTCTTAAGCAACATGGAAAAATGGTTGATGGAAAATAAATAAACATCAGTTTCTAAAAAAGAAAGAAAGAAAGAAAGTGGTGAAACTGTTTAGTGAACAGCCTTTGGCCAAGAAGAAGACTTATGACTGGTATCCAGATTACAATACTTATTTTGTACTCATGGGGACATTCTTATGCCTTGGCCTCTACAGAGATGAGCATCAAGATTTTAAGGATGAGCCAGGCACGGTGGCTCATGCCTGTAATCCTAGCACTTTTGAAGGCCGAGGTGGGTGGATCACCTGAAGTCAGGAGTTCAAGACCAGCCTGGCCAACATGGTGAATCCCCGTCTCTACTCAAAATATAAAAATTAGCCGGGTGTGGTGGCAGGAATCTGTAATCCCAGCTACTTGGGAGTCTAAGGCAGGAGAATTGCTTGAACCCAGGAGGCGGAGGTGGCAGTGAGTCAAGATAGCGCCACAGCACTCCAGCCTGGGTGATAAGAGCAAAACTCCGTCTCAAAAAAAAAAGAAAGAGAGACCAATCTGGCCAACAAAAAGACCACATCTCTCAAAAAAAAAAAAAAAATTAAGGATAAACAAATGTGTTTAACACTTTTCCTGTCTGCCCCAGGAATATTTGCCAGCAGTGCTTGTGGTGACAGTGTTTACCTCGAGATAACTTTGCCAGGAGATATCTCGTTTTTATTATTATTTCACATCGCTCTAGTATATCACATCTTTGGAAACAAAAGGCATCATTCTATTCATAGCATTCTGTTTCTAGTAGTGGTATTTCCATTTACAAAATATAGTAATTCTCGATCACTGAAAATGTCAAATGCTAGAAAATGTAGCATTCCTACACGTGATGTTAACATCATTCTGGAACAGTTGCTGGCTGAAGATTCATTTGATGAATCGGATTTTTCCTAAATAGATGATTCTGATGATTCAGGCAATTCTGATGTTAGCTCTGTTCAGAAATAACTCCAAGAACAGTTTCGATATTTTATTTTCATATTGAAAATCAGTCAGATTTGCTTCAGCCTCAAAGAGCCTGTTTATGTAAAATTAAATGAGTGCTGGCAGTGAACTGCACTTTTTTTTTAAATGGGAAATTAAAGAAGCTCTGTATAACTTGATTGCCTCTGTAAAGAAAAAAGAAAATAAATAAATAAAAGAAGCTCCATGGAAGGGGGAAACCAAGTAAAGGAAAAGAGAAAAGAGCAGTGGGCCGGGCGTGGTGGCTCACACCTATAATCCCAGCACTTTGGGAGGCCAAGGCAGGCGAATCTCGAGGTCAGGAGATCGAGACCATCCTGGCTAAGACGGTGAAACCCCATCTCTACTAAAAATAAAAAAAAAATTAGCCGGGCATGGTGGCGGGCACCTGTAGTCCCAGCTACTCAGGAGGCTGAGGCAGGAGAATGGCGTGAACCCAGGAGGCGGAGCTTGCAGTGAGCCGAGATTGCGCCACTGCCCTCCAGCCTGGGCGACAGAGCTAGACTCCCTCTCAAAAAAAATAAAATAAAATAAAGAGCAGCAAAAACGAAATAGTGTTGGCCCATCAAGAGGGAAAATTTCCTCCTCAGTGACAGAAAAAAGTGTATTTATTAGCCAGGCGTAGTGGCTCATGCCTGTAATCCCAGCACTTCGGGAGGCCGAGGCAGACGGATCACCTGAGATCAGGAGTTTGAAACCAGCTTGGCCAACATGGTGAAAACCCTGTCTCTACTAAAAATACAAAAATTGGCCAGGCATGGTGGCACACTCCTATAATTCCAATTACTCGTGAGCCTGAGGCACAGGAATTACTTGAACCCAGGAGACAAGTTGCAGTGCTGAGATGGCACCATTGCACTCCAGCCTGGGGGACACAGTGAGACTCTGTCTCAAAAAAAAATAATAATCACAATCATAAAATAAAAAAGGAAGTGTATTTATTGTCTGTCCAGATACTGGAGGAATGTAATATTCCTAAATGAAGGTTATTTAGGGAACACCGTGTTGAAGTCTAATCCAGTTAAATTGTAGCTGGTTTCTTGACCACATTCTAACCATGCAAAATTATTTTGCTTTGGCTTTCTGATCCGAGGTTTACCTAATTTTCTAATGAAATGAGTACACTAAAAAAAAAAAAAAAAAAAAAAAGAAATATAGGCCGGGCACGGTGGCTCACGCCTGTAATCCCAGCACTTTGGGAGGCCGAGGCAGGCGGATCACGAGGTCAGAAGATCGAGACCATCCTGGCTAACACGGTGAAACCCTGTCTCTACTAAAAATACAAAAAATTAGCCAGGCGTGCTGGCACTTGCCTGTAGTCCCAGCTACTCAGGAGGCTAGGGAAGCAGAATGGCTTGAACCCGGGAGGGGGAGGTTGCAGTGAGCCAAGATCACGCCACTGAACTCCAGCCTGGGTGACAGAGCGAGACTCCATCTCAAATAAATAAATAAATATAATGAATTTTTATTCACCCTTGTATCCATAATCTTACAAATGCATTTATTAATGTTAATAGTTTATCTATAGACTCTGTAGTTTTGTTTTGTTTTGTTTTTGAGATGGAGTCTTGCTCTGTCGCCCAGGCTGGAGGGCAGTGGAGCAATCTTGGCTCACTGCAAACTCCATCTCCAGGGTTCAAGCCATTCTCCTGCCCCAGCCTTTCAAGTAGCTGGAATTACAGGTGCCCACCACCACAACCAGCTAATTTTTATATTTTTAGTAGAGACGGGGTTTCGCCATGCTGGCCAGGCTGGTCTCGAACTCCTGCCCTCAAGTGATCCACCCCACTTGGCCTCCCAAAGTGCTGGGATTACAGGCATGAGCCACAGCACCGGGTGGGAGCTTTTTTTTTTTTTTTAAAGGTGGCATAGCATTTTATGAAACACTTTTCCTGTATCTATTGAGACAGTGAGAGAGCCATGTGTTTTTCTCATTTATTCTGTTATCATGATGAATCATCAATGTCAGAATCAAAACTCATAATTTTTTTTTTTTTTCTGAGATGGAGTCTTGCTCTGTCACCCAGGGCTGGAGTGCAATGGCACAATCTTGGCTCACTGCAACCTCCACCTCCTCGGTTCAAGCAATTCTCCTGCCTCAACCTCCCAAGTAGCTGGGATTACAGGCACTCACCACCACACCCGGCTAATTTTTGTATTTTTAGTAGAGACAGGGTTTCACCATGTTGGCCAGGCTGCTCTCAACTGAACTCCTGACCTCGTGATCCACCCGCCTTGGCCTCCCAAAGTACTGGGATTACAGTTGTGAGCCACCGCGCCTGGCCCAATTTTTGTATTTTTAATAGAGACGTGGTTTCGCCACATTGGTCAGGCTGGTCTCGAATTCCTGACCTCAGGTGATCCACCCACCTCGGCCTCCAAAAGTGCTAGGATTATGGGTGTGAACCACCACGCCCGGCAATAATTATTTTAAAAAGGAAAGTAAGCCGGGGAATGGAAAATGAATATGAAATGGTACAGCTGCTGTGGAAAACAATTTGGCAGTTTCTCAATAAGTTAAACATAGGATTGCCATATGACCAGCAATTTTACTCCTAGTATATAACCAAAATAATTGATAACAGGTGTTCAAGTCAAAACTTGCACACAAAAAAAAATTTTTTTTTGAGACAGAATTTTGCACTTGTTGCCCAGGCTAGAGCACAATGGCGTGATCTCAGCTCGCTGCAATCTCCGCCCCCTGGGTTCAAGAGATTCTCCTGCCTCAGCCTCCCAAGTAGCTGGGATTACAGGCACCCACCACCACGCCCAGCTAAGTTTTGTACTTTTAGTAGAAATGGGGTTTCACCATGTTGGCCAGGCTGGTCTCGAACTCCAGACCTCAGGTGATCCACCTGCCTTGGCCTCCCAAAGTGCTGGGATTATAGGCGTGAGCCACCGCACCCAGCCACACAAAAATGTTTATAGCAGCCCTATTCACACTAGCCAAAGGTGGAAACAAAACCAAGAGCAGTGGTGCGCCTGTAGTCCCAGCTACTCAGGAGTTTGAGGAGGGAGGATCGCTTGAGCCCAGTAGTTTCAGGCTGTGTGGTATGGTATGATCATGCCTGTGAATAGCCACTGCACTCAGCCTGGGCAACATAGCAAGACTCTGTCTCTAAACAAAATGGTTTTTTGGCCAGGCACGGTGGCTTACACCTGTAATCCCAGCAGGCCTTTGGGAGGCCAAGGTGGGCGGATCACAAGGTCAGGAGTTTGAGACCAGCCTGGCCAGCATGGTGAAACCCCATATTTACTAAAGTTACAAAAAATTAGCAGGGCATGGTGGTACGCGCCTGTAATCCCAGCTATTCGGGAGGCTGAGTCAGGAGAATCACTTGAACCCAGGAAGCGGAGGTTGCAGTGAGCTGAGATTGCGCCACTGTACCCCAGCCTGGGCAATAGAGCGATACTTTGTCTCAAAAAAAAGAAAAGAAAAGAAAGAGAAAAGGGTTTTTTTTTTTGGCATAGGATCTGTCTGTCGCCCAGGCTGGAGTGCAGTGGTGTGAACACACTCACAGCAGCCTGGAACTGCTGGGTTCAAGTGATCCTCCTGCTTAATAGCGTCCTGAGTAGCTGGGACTACAAGCATGCATCACCATGCACAGCTAATTTTTCAATTTCTTTCTGTTTTTTGTTTTTTGTTTTTTGTTTTTTTTGAGATGGAGTTTTACGGTTGTTTCCCAGGCTGGAGTGCAATGGCACAATCTCGGCTCACTGCAACCCTGCCTCCGCCTACTCAGGAGTCTGAGGCAGGAGAATTGTATTTTTGGTAGAGACGGAGACAGGGTTTCACCATATTTGCCAGGCTGGTCTCGAACTCCTGACCTCACGATTCGCCCGCCTCAGCCTCCCAAAGTGCTGGGATTACAGGCATGAGCCACCGCGCCTGGCCTCAACCATTACCATTATCTAAGTCCCAGGGCTCTTTCATTACCCCAAGTAGAAACTTCATACCTAGTAAGTAGCCATTCCCATGTCCCTCTCCCACCCCAGATCTGGGCAACCGCTAATCTGCTTTCTGTTTCTCTGGGTTATGCCTGTTATGGAAATTTCATACAAATGGAAATATAATTCTCCTGCCACAGCCTGCTGAGTAGCTGGGATTACAGGTGCCCGCCACCACACCCAGCTAATTTTTGTATTTTTAGTAGAGACAGGGTTTCGCCATGTTGGCTAGGCTGGTCTCCCAACCTCAGGTGATCCACCTGCCTCGGCCTCCCAAATTGCTGGGATTAGAGGCATGAGCCACCATGCCCTGTCTTTTAAAAATTTTTGTAGAGACAAGGTGTTGCCATGTTGTCCAGGGTGGTCTCAAACTCTGGGGCTCAAGAGATCCTCCTGTCTTAGCCTCCCAAATTCCAGGAATACAAACTTGAGGCACCATCCACAGGCTAAAAAAAAATTTTTTTTAAGGTAGAAACAACGTAAGATGTCCATCAGAGGAATGGATAATCAAAATGGGGCATATTCATACAATGGAATATTATTTGGCCATAGAAAGGATTAAGTAATAGTACATGGATGAACTTTGAAAACATTATGCTAAGTGAAAGAAGCCAGAGACACAAAAGGTCACATATTATATTTCCATTTGTATGAAATTTCCATAATAGAAATAACCCATAGAAACAGAAAGCAGATGAGTGGTTGCCAAGATCTGGGGCAGCAGAGGGACGTGGGAGTGGCTATTTTCTAGGTATGAAGTTCCTACTTGGGGTAATGAGAGACCTGGGACTTAGATAATGGTAACGGTTGAGGCCAGATGCAGTGGCTCACGCCTGTAATCCCAGCACTTTGGGAGGCTGGAGCGGGTGAATCACAAGTTCAGGAGTTTGAGACCAGCCTGGCCAACATGGTGAAACCCAGTCTCTACTTAAAATACAAAAATTACCCAGGCATGGTGGTGGGCGCCTGTAGTACCAGCTACTTGGGAGATTGAGGCAGAATAATTGCTTGAACCCAGGAGGCAGAGGTTGCAGTGAGCCGAGATCACACCACGGCACTCCAGCCTGGGTGACAGAGCAAGACTTCATATCAAAAAAAAAAAAAAAAAAAAAAAAAAGGTAATGGTTGAACAAAGCCACTGGGTTGTACACTTTGAAATGGTTACAATGGTAAATTTTATGTTATCTATTTTACCACAATTTTAAAAATATTGAGGACTCCAACGAGCCTTTGTCTATGTGAGTTATGTCTAAGAATATTTACCATATTAGAAATTAAAAGTGTCCAGGCACAGGCCAGGACTGGTGGCTCACATCTGTAATCCCAGCACTTTGGGAGGTCAAGGTGATCAGGAGTTCGAGACCAGCCTGGCCAACATGGTGAAACCTTGTCTCTACGAAAAATGCAAAAATTAGCCCGACGTGGTAACGTGCACCTGTAGAACCAGCTACTCAGGAGGCTAAAGTGGGAGAATCACTTGAGCCTGGGAAGTGGAGGTTGCAGTGAGCCAAGATCTCACCACTGCACTCCAGCCTGGGTGACAGAGACTCTGTCTCAAAAAAAAAAAAAAAAAATTGTGTGGGCGCAGTGGCACACGCCTATAATCCCAGCACTTTGGATGGCCGAGGAGGGCAGATCACTTGAGGCCGGGGGTTCAAGACTAGCCTGGCCAACATGGTGAAACCCTATCTCCACTAAAAGTACAAAAATTGGCTGGGTGTGGTGGTACACACCTGTAGTCACAACTACTTGGGGGGCTGAGTCACGAGAATCACTTGAATCTGGGAAACGGAGGTTGCAATGAGCCGAGATTGCACCACTGCACTCCAACCTGGGCGACAGAGTGAGATTCTGTCACAAAAATCAAAACAAAACAAAAAGATATTAAAATTGAGAATTTAAAATATTAATTCATTAATATTTTTATGAAATCTGAAATAATAACAATTAAACCACTACAAATTATATTTTAAAATTTTGTTGTTTTTGGTGTTTTTTTCTTTTTTTGAGACAGAGTGAGACAGAGTCTCACTCTGTCACCCAGGCTGGAGTGCCGTGGTGTGATCTCGGCTCACTGCAACCTCTGACTCCTGGGTTCAAACGATTCTCCTGCCTCAGCTGCCTCAGCCTCCCAAGTAGCTGGAATTACAGGTGCATGCCACCATGCCTGGCTAGTTTTTTAGTAGAGACAGGGTTTTGCCATGTTGGCCAGGCTGCTCTTGAACTCCCAACCTCAGATGATCTGCCTACCTCGGCCTCTCAAAATGCTGGGATTACAGGCATGAGCCACTGTGCCCCGCCAAATTTTTGTTTAAAATAAAGAGAAATAAGAGAGACATTGTTTTACAGTTTTTGCTTTTACTTTAATGTCTGACTTATAAAAGACAATATGAATCTAATTTTGGCTTCTATATTCAATCTGTTCCTATATGATGTTTTAGTTGAAGTATACGAAGAAAGTTTGGCCCTACATAGATATGTAGTTGGAAAATGGAGAATTTTAATAGCCTTTTCAGATAATTGTGGATTTTTTTTTATGTAAAACTCAACAAGTGGTAGTTTATTTCATTTTATTTATTTTTAACAAAGGTCTCACTCTATCTTCCAGGCTGGAGTGCAGTTGTATGATCATGGTTCGCTGTAGCCTCCATCTCCTGGACTCACGTGTTCTGCCTGCCTTAGCCTCCAAGTAGCAAAGACTCCAGGTATACACCACCACACCCAACTAATTTTTTTTTTTTCGAGACAGGGTCTCTTTTGCCCAGGCTGAAGTGCAGTGGCTGATCTTGGCTCACTGCAAACTCTGCCTCCCAGGCTCAAGCAATCCTCCTGCCTCAGCACCCCCCAAGTATTAATAACTGGGAATACAGGTGTGCACCACTACACCCAGCTAATTTTTGTATGAGACCGGCTTTTGTCATGTTGCCCAGGCTGGCCTCAAACTCCTAGGCTCAAGAGATCTGCCTGCCTTGGCCTTTCATAGTACTAGGATTACAGGCATAAGCCACCTCCCCTGGCCTAATTGTTTTATTTTTTTTAGCAACAGTGCTCTCACTTTGTTGCCCACTCTGGTCTCGAACTCTTGGCCTCAAGCAATCCACCCACCTCGGACTCCCAAAGTACTAGGATTACAGGCATGAGCTCCTGCACCTGGCCAACAAGTGGTATTTCCTTAAGGACTAGTTGCAATATGGAATCTGAAACCAAATTTCGAATTCATAAAGTTTTCTTTTTTTTTTTTTTTTTTGAGACGGAGTCTCCTCTGTCACCCAGGCTGGAGTCCAGTGGCGTGATCTTGGCTCACTGCAACCTCCGCCTCCTGGGTTCAAGCGATTCTCCTGCTTCAGCCTCCCGAGTAGCTGGGATTACAGGTGCACATCACCACACCCAGCTAATCTTTAAATTTTTCTTAGTAGAGACGGTTTCACCATATTGGCCAGGCTGGTCTCGAACTCCTGACCTCATGATCCACCCACCTTGGCCTCCCAAACTGCTGGGATTACAGGTGTGAGCCACCACACCCAGCTAAGTTTTCATATTTTTTTGTTCATTAAAATCCATTGTTCTATCTTGCACGTTGTTGTTTTTTTTTACTATACAAAATTTTGTAACATCATGCATTGGTTATTTGGAAAATACTGGGTCACTAAGTTATAAAGATTATTGACATAATTCATCATACAATGTCAAAAAAATCACATTTGTTAATACCACCATTCTCATCAAAAGTCTTTTACATACTGGTAGCCAAGTAATAATGGTGAATACAGTTCAAGTAAATGTGCTCAACAGTCTGAGTCTCGTGGAATTAATTTTCATTCTAGTGGTTTTGCGTCAGTAGCCTGATGTCATGAGGTCACCTACTGCAGAACTGAAATGATCCTAGGAATTCTGAGTCTCCGGTCCTTTGTTTCATTCTTTCCTCTACGTTCCTAAGGTTATCTTTCTAGGATGTTTCTTCCAGAAGACCCTAATGGGGTCTGTAGCATACAGCAAGGGCCCTGAGGCTTGTGTGAGAGGACAGTGAAAACTATCAGCTGATGACATGCAGAATGATTTAGATTTGTAAACCCAAAATATCTGAGACAGGCCTCAACCAATTTAGGAAGTTTATTTTGCTGGCCGGGTGCGGTGGCTCACGCCTGTAATCCCAGCACTTTGGGAGGCCAAGGCGGGTGGATCATGAGGTCAGGAGATCGAGACCACCTTGGCTAACATGGTGAAACCCCGTCTCTACTAAAAATACAAAAGATTAGCCGGGTGTGGTGGTGGGCGCCTGTAGTCCCAGCTACTCGGGAGGCTGAGGCAGGAGAATGGCGTGAACCCAGGAGGTGGAGGTTGCAGTGAGCTGAGATTGCACCACTGCACTCCAGCCTGGGCGACAGAGCAAGACTCTGTCTCAAAAAAAAAAAAAAAGAAAGAAAGTTTATTTTGCCAAGGTTAAGGACACACCCATGACACAGCCTCTGGAGGTCCTGAGGACAAGGTGGTCCCAAGGTGGTCGGGGTATAGCCGGCTTTTACACATTTTAGGGAGCCACGAGACATCAATCAATATGTGCAAGATGTACATTGGTTCTGTCTGGTAAAGAGGGACAAATCGAAGTGGGGGAGCGCTTCCAGGTCATAGGTAGATAAGACAAAAAAGGTTGTATTCTTTTCAGTCCTTGATCAGCCTTTCACTGAATACACAATTTATTCTGGCTTAGTGAATCTGCATTTTTACATTAACAATAGGGCAGAGGAAGCAATAAGATAAGCATTTGTCTCAAGTCAGCAGAGGGATGACTTTCTGTCCTGTACCTGTGAAAATAAGCTAACGGTTTACATTGCCAGGGTGAAATTCAACAGAACTATTTTAGGATAAAGATTTTGAGGCCCGCAAGGAATTTCCTTGTGGACAAATTGTGAGGGAGGTATGTAGCTCTTTTATCTTTGTAGCTATCTCATTTAGCAATAAAATGGGAGGCAGTTCTGCCTGATGCAATTCCCAGCTTGACTTTTCCCCTGGCTTAGTGATTTTGGGGTCCTGAGATTTATCTTCCTTTCACAGATTGATGGGTCACAGTGTCTGAAAACATCAGAAGGTCTTTTTATTTTTTATTTTTTGAGACAGGGTCTTGCTCTGTCACCAGGCTGAAGTGCAGCGGCGCAATCACTGCAACCTTGACCTCCTGGGTTCAAGCGATCCTCCCAACTCAGCCCCCACCCCCGGCCCTGCACCCTCCAGTAGCTGGGACTGGAGGCTAATCTTTGTATTTCTTCCAGAGACGGGGTCTCACCACGTTGTCCAGGCTGGTCTTGAACTCCTGGGTTCAAGTGATCCTCCCGCCTCAGGCTCCCAAAATGCTGCGATTACAGGGATGAGCCAACATGACTGGCCAGAATGTCTTTTTATAAAAACATTTATTAGTAGTTATCATTCCATTTAGGTGAGTACAGTTGTTTATACTCTCCTTCTGAAATATTTACTGGAAGTAAAGTAGCTTATCTGACCAGTAAAGCCAGCAAAGGAAATTTAGAAAGCTCAGATTAATTAAACTTTGCAAAAATAAAGTCTTGGATAAACTAATATTATGCAAACAATACTTTCCACATGGTAATAAAATTAGAAGAAGGTAAAAAGCAAAGCTGTCTTTTTTCTTCTTCTTCTTCTCTTTTTTTTCTTTTTTTCTGTCTTTTTTTGAGATGGAGTTGTTTTGCTCATGTCGCCCAGGCTGGAGTGCAGTGGCGCGACCTCAGCTCACTGCAACCTCTGCCTCCCAGGTTCAAGCAATTCTCCTGCCTCAACCTCTCAAGTAGCTGGGACCACAGATGTGCACCACCATGCCCAGCTCAAGACCTGTCCTCTAGGATGAACTAAAGCTATCCAATCAGTCTGTATTAGTCAACTCCAGCTGCTGTAACAAAATACTGGCCAGGCACAGTGGCTCATACCTGTAATCCCAACACTTTGGGAGGCCAAAGCAGGCAGATCACTTGAGTTCAGGAATTTGAGACAAGACTGGACAACATGGCAAGACCCTGTCTCTACAAAAATTATCTAGGCATGGTGGTGCATGCCTGTAGTCCCAGCTACTCAGGAGGCAGATGCAGGAGGATGGTTTGAGCCCCGGAAGCAGAGATTGCAGTCAGCTGAGACTATGCCACTATATTCCAGCCTGGGTGATAGAGTGATACTGTCTCAAAATCAAAACAAAATAAACAAACAAAAACAAATACAGTCACATAGGGGTTATGACTTCAACATATGAATTGGGGGGGATACAATTTATTTCATAGCACAGCCTTATTTATCTAAAGATTTATTTTGACACACCTAGCTTACTTGAACTTTGATGCTTGTAGCATTCTTCTGTACCTATACATCAAATATTAAAAACCAAATCAAAATTTTGGTATCAAAAAGTTTTCAGCCCAGCATGGTAGTACAAACCTGTAATCCCACCTACTTAGGAGGATGAGGTGGGAGGATTGCTTGAGGCCAGGAGTTGGAGAACAGACTGGGCAACATAGCAAGACCCCATCCTGAAAAAAAAACAACTTTTTAAATTAGAAGAATAAGAATTAAGCTCTTCTGTCATATAACAGGTTTCCTCATTTATGAATACATACCCTGCCTTTGATTCCCTTGCCTGTCATTGGCCACTGGCCCAGTGGAGACTTAGCACCATGATATGAGATGATACTTCAGACTTCTTGATAAATCATGCTAGAATTCCATGCAGTTCAAGGGTCTACATCCCACTACATCCCTCCCTTATGCTATTACCAGAAAGGGGTCCCAATCCGGACCCCAACAGAGGGTTCTTAGATCTTGAGAAAGAAAGATTTTGAGGCAAATCAATAGAGTAAAGTGAAAGCAAGTTTATTAAGAAAGTAAAGGAATAGGCCAGGCACCATGGCTCATGCCTGTTATCCCAGCACTTTGGGAGGCTGAGGCAGGCTGATCATTCGAGCTCAGGAGCTTGAGACCAGCCTGGGCAACATGGCGAAACCCTGACTCTAGTAAAAATACAAAAATTACCCAGGTATAATGGTTCATTCCTGTAATCCCATTTACTTGGGAGGCTGACGCACGAGAATCGCTTGAACCCAGAAGGCAGAGGTTGCAGTAAGGGGTTGCAGTGAGGTGACACCACTGCACTCCAGCCTGGGTGACAGAGTGAGACTCTGTTTCAAAAAAAAAAAAAGAAAGTAAAAGAATAAAAGAATGGCTATTCCATAGGTAGAGCAGTGGCATGGGCTGCTCAACTGATAATATGGTTTGGCTGTGTCCCCACCCAAATCTCGTCTTGTAGTTCCCATAATCTCCACTTGTTATGGGAGGGACCTGGTGGGAGGTAATTGATCATGGAGGCAGTTTCCCCTATTCTATTCTCATGATAGTAAGTACTCACAAGATCTGATGGTTTTATAAGGGGCTTCCCCCTTCGCTGGGCTCTCATTCTTGCCCTGGCTGCCACCATGTGAAGAAGGACAGGTTTGCTTCCCCATCTGCAATGATTGTAAGTTTCCTGAGGCCTCCCCAGCCATGCTGAACTGTGGGTCAATTAAACCTCTTTCCTTTATAAATTACCCAGTCCTGGGTATGTCTTTATTAGCAACATGAGAACAGACTAATCAAGTAACAATTGATTATACTTATAGTTACTTCTTGGTTATGTGCTAAACAGGGGGTGGATTATTCATGAGTTTTCCAGGAAAGGGTGGGCAATTCCTGGAACTGAGGGGAGTGTTCCTCCCCTTTTTTTACCATATAGGGTAACTTCCAGACACTGCCATGGCATTTGTAAACTGTCATGGCGCAGGTGGGAATGTCTTTTAGCATGCTAATAATTAGCACATAATGAGCAGTGAGGACAACCGGAGATCACTTGTGTCATCATCTTGGTTTTGGTGGCTTTTGGCTGGCTTCTTTACTGCATCCTATTTTATCAGCAAGGTCTTTGTGACCTGTATCTTGTGCTGACCTCCTAGCTCATCCTATAACTAAGAATGTCTGATCTCCTGGAAATGCAGCCCAGTAGGTCTCAGCCTTATGTTACCCAGACCCTATTCAAGATGGAGTTGCTCTGGTTCAAATGCCTCTGACAATACCACCCAAACTCAGACAAGAAAGCCTACTGATGCAGGCTGATCTAGGGAGCTCCCCTCACCACCACCACCATGAGCCCTCTTCTGGCCATACCCCTCCCATAAAATGATGAGTCAAAGGGGCCGACTGGACTTGCCCAGCTGGAGCCCACACTGCCTCCTTCTAGACCAGCACACTCAAATTGTGGCCCTTGAACTGCTGCCATTCAACAGATGGCTTGTTACTGGACCACAATGAGCCAAGTATAGAAATGAAAAGCAGCAGAGGCTAGGCGCTGTGGCTTACGCCTGTAATCCCAGCACTTTGGGAGGCCGAGGCTGGCGGATCGCCTGAGGTCGGGAGTTTGAGACCAGACTGACCAGTAGAAACCCTGTCTCTATTAAAAATGCAAAATTAGCCAGGCATGGTGGCACATGCCTGTAATCGCAGCTACTCGGGAGGCTGAGGCTGGAGAATTTCTTGAACCCGGGAGGCGGAGGTTGCGGTGAGCTGAGATAATGCCATTGCACTCCAGCCTGGGCAACAAGAGCAAAACTCCGTCTCAAAAAAAAAAAAAAAAGAAAGAAAGAAAGAAATGAAAAGCAGCAGGGCACCGGGCGCAGTGGCTCACTCCTGTAATGCCAGCACTTTGGGAGGCTGAGGCATGCAGATCACCTGAGGTTGGGAGTTCAAGACCAGCCTGACCAACAGGGAGAAATCTCGTCTCTACTAAAAATACAAAAAACTTAGCCGGCCACGGTGGCCCATGCTTGTAATCCCAGCTATTCAGGAGGCTGAGGCAGGAGAATCATTTGAACCCAGGAGGCAGAGGTTGCAGTGAGCAGAGATCGCACCTTTGCTCTCCAGCCTGGGTAACAAGAGTGAAACTCCATCTCAAAAAAAAGAAAGAAAAGAAAAGCAGCAGGGTGCAGTGGCTCACGCCTGTAATCCCAGCACTTTGGGAGGCTGAGGCAGGTGGATCACATGAGGTCAGGAGTTCGAGACCAGCCTGGCCAACATGGCAAAACCCCGTCTCTATTAAAAATACAAAAATTAGGCCAGGTGCGGTGGCTCACACCTATAATCACAGCACTTTGGGAGGCCGAAGCGGGCGGATCACAAAATCAGGAGATCGAGACCATCCTGACTAACACAGTGAAACCCCATCTCCACTAAAAATACAAAAAATTACCCGGGTGTGGTGGTGGGCGCCTGTAGTCCCAGCTACTCGGGAGGCTGAGGCAGGAGAATCACTTGAACCCAGGAGGTGGAGGTTGCAGTGAGCCGAGATCGTGCCACTGCACTCCAGCCTGGGTGCAAGAGGGAGACTCCGTCTCAAAAAAAAAAAAAAGAAAGAAAAGAAAAAAAGAAATGAAATGAAATGAAACACCAAGCATTTAGAAACTTTTATCACAATTTTACTTTGCTGCAACATCCAAGCTCCTGATCATTTTCCATTTTCCAGGAATTTGTTTTCATTGTATTTTATAAAAGTATCAGCCAGCCTATCACAGATTGGAAATTTTATTTATTTATTTACTTTTCAAGAAGGGAAAGAAAGGCTGGGCACGGTGGCTCACACCTGTAATCCCAGCACTTTGGGAGGCTGAGGTGGGCAGATCACTTGAGGTCAGGAGTTTGAAACCAGCCTGGCAAACATGGCAAAAACCCATCTCTACTAAAAATACAAAAATTAGCCTGGTGTAGTGGCACACACCTGTAATCCCAGCTACCTAGGAGGCTAAGGCAGGAGAATTGCTTGAATCCAGGAGGCAGAGGTTGCAGTGAGCCAAGATAGCGCCACTACACTCCAGCCTGGGTGACAGAGACTCCAACTCAAAAAAAAAAAAAAAAAAAAAAAAAAAAAAAAAGGAAAGAAATTTAACAGATTGGAAACTTTAAAAGCTGGTTATTCACCTGAAGCACTGTTCTAGACTCTGGCATTTTTCTATCCAAATGGTGTTGAGTTCATTTCCAAGGTCTCTGCAGCCTTCTGCTTCAGGTATTCTCTGGCAAACAGACCCATCTGCCAGTGTGCACACCTGGCTCCAGTAAGTGGCCAGGAACAGCTATTTGCAGGGGTGCAGGTGGAACTTGGACTTGTGTGCTGGGGTGCGCTGCAGAAGCAAGGACCCTCACAGTGTAGAATGGGACAGGGAGGGAAGTGGGAAGAGGAGGGGCAGGCTGGGGGCTGGGAGGCCAAAAGGGCAGGTTCTAAATTTAAACTGACATTCCAAGTTGTTAGGAAGATATATCTGTCAAGGTAGGAAGACACAGCCTACTTTGATCTCATAACTCCTCTGTACTCAGACACGTGGTACGTGGGCCTCCATTTGCTACTTGCCCTGAGTCCCACGAACATTCAGGGCAGGGCTGCCTGAAGCATCCCTAGGTGAACAGCTGAGGAGCCTATTAAACTGCATACACTTTGTAAAAGCACATAAGCATTTCATCACATGGCTTCACTGGATTTTCAGAGGTGAACCTGAGCCAAAAGTATGAAGAACCGCAGTCCCAGACATTGCAGAAAACATGACAGGGCAAGCTGGCCAGTTCAACTATGCTGGATCCAAAGCCGGGGTCCAAGGTTGTCTCACCCACTTCTTTGTGTGAGGGTAGACCTAGAGAATAGCCATCATCTGGGGGTACTAAGGATGTCTCCTATAGTCTTCTGGTATCCTTTGTACCTCCACAGAATAGACTTTCTGCGTTTCTAGAAATCTTCCCTTCCCCTGCAGAGGAGAATCAACCCCCAGGCCCAAACTGCTGCATGTTTGCTTCCAGCCCCAGCGGTTCTCCAGGTGTTGTAGAAGCAGCCACTCAGCTGTGCAGCTGCCTGCCTTCCGCCCCGGGGGTGTCCCTCCCTGCGTGGGGAGCCCAGGCACAGCAGCAGGCGCCCAGAAGGTTCTGGCAGAAGTGCTGCACCCAAGGTAGTAGGGGACCAGGAAGAGGTGAACCCCCAGCTTGTAGCTATGCACTGCGGGGCTGCGAGTGAAATGAAGAGTGGCCCATGAGGAAGGAGTGGAGAGTGGGACATGGTCCTTTCCTTCCACCTGTCACCCCCTCCTCACCTCCTGTCTGCCCTTGAGTAAACCTGGGCATCCTCTCCTCCTTGCCCCAGTCCTGGAACCCACACATGTCCCTGCTGGGCCCCGGGGGGCCGAAAACACGGCTTAGGCCTCCCTGTCCTATTCCCAGTGGCAGGATGGAAGATTTCTGCAGAATTTCCAGCCCAGGCCAAACTCAGGCTGTGCTAGGCTGGAGGAACTCCCTCTTTCTGTGTCCAAAAACACTCCTTTCTTAAGAGGAGACACTCCGTCACGTTTTGGAGAGAGAGAGAGAGAGAGGGAAAGTGTGTGTGTTTTGTTTTGTTATTTTATTTTTTTAGAAGGAGACTTACTCTGTCGCCCAGGCTGCAGTATAGTGGCGCGATCTCTGCTCACTGCAACCTCTGCCTCCTGGGTTCAAGCCATTCTCCTGCCTCAGCCTCCTGAGTAGCTGAGATTACAGGGGCACACCAGGACACCCAGCTAATTTTTGTATTTTTAGTAGAGACAGGGTTTCACCATGTTGGCCAGACTGGTCTCGAACTCCTGGCCTCAGGCGATCTGCCCACCTTGGCCTCCCAAAGGGCTGGGGTTACAGGCATGAGCCACCATGCCGGGCCACTGTGTGTGTGTGTGTGTGTGTGTGTGTGTGTGTGTGTGTGTGTGTGTTTTGTTTTTTGGTTTTTTTAGATGGAGTTTCGCTCTTGTTGCCCAGGCTAGAGTGCAACGGCCTGATCTCAGCTCAGTGCAACCTCCGCCTCCCAGGTTCAAGTAATTCTCCTGCCTCAGCCTCCTGAGTAGCTGGGATTACAGGCGTCTGCCCCCATGCCCAGCTAATTTGTTGTATTTTTCGTATAGACAGGGTGAAGCCATTTTAGTCAGGCTGGTCTCGAACTCCTGACCTCAGATGACCCACCCGCCTTGGCCTCCCAAAGTGCTAGGATTACAGGCGTGAGCCACTGCGCCCAGCCCAGTGTATGTTTTAATAGACCAGTATTGGGAAAGACTTCCCTCTCTCAGCCCGGCAAGATAAGTCTACACCCTCCCCAGGCGGGTGTCCAGCAGGGCAGCTCCCAGCAACTCACTGAGAACTGGAAAGTTTCCAGGAAGGGTTGGGAGGGTCAGACAGGTCATGTTTCTCACTGGGGTCAGGACACAGTCCTTCAAGATAGGACACTGGAGCAGAGATAAGCAGGAGAACTCAGCTCCTTCCTTCAGCCGCAGAGCCCAGTGTTTAGTACATCTCCATCAATGGCTTGCTTCCTCTGAAGTAGAGACTGCAGTGGGTAGTCCTGGTGCTTTATCAGCGAGTCCCTCCCTCATGCTCTGCAGGGTGGCTACAGTGGGAGGCTGCAGCTGCCTACCTAATCTGAGCACTCTGGTCTCTCCAGTTTCTCTTTTGGGGCCAAGGAAAGTGATATTGAACCTTTGTGGCAGAATTTCTTTGTGTTTTGAGTCCCAACCTAGATGGCCCTGCTTTGGGGACAGAAATATGGCTGTCGTGACCCTGCCTGGGTCACAATCACTGGGAAACAGTGGCTCAGGACTTTGCAGCTTAATCATTTCATGCTCCACATCAAAGAAGATGAAATATATGATTTACAGTGTGGTGGCCCCAGAGCAGAGGTTGTAGGGTTTTCTCCAGGACATGTGTGTCTGGCTTTGGTGACTGGTGAGATCGCGTGCTGCTCACTGAAATAGAGGATGCGGAAGGAGCAACAGGTGTTGGGAAAAACAATGTTCAGTGTGGGGTATGTTGAATAACAGGTGGGTCGTCCTAGTGGAGAGGTCCAATGGATAATTGAATACAAGGGTCTGGAGCATGGAGTGGAAGGAAGAAGTCCAATCTAGAGGTGAACAATGGTGACTCTCCATTTAATTGTTAAATCTTATTTGTTTAAACAAATCTTATTTAAACCATGGGTTTGCATGGGGACCTTCAAGGACCCTGCACAGACGAGAAAAGCTTAGAGCCAAGTATGGAGTCCTGGGGCATGGTGGGAAGAAGAACAGAGGAAGGAGCTCCAAGGAAGGAGACAGAAGGATCAACCAGAGAGGCAGCAATTAAACCAAGAGAAAGTGGAACAAAGTCAGCAGAGGGCAGAGTTTCAAGGAGAAGGCAGCCAACACAGTCAAATGACTAAGAGATTGCAAGTCAGATCAGACCTGGAAATGCCTTCTGGACTTGGCCAACATGAAGGTCAAAGGTGATTTTAGTGAAAGCATTTCAGGGACTGGTGAAGGAGATGCCAGATTACAGGCAGTGGAAGAGATAACAGAGAGGCTAATGGGAGGGACACAGACCACAACAGAGTTGATAGGGGTTAGGGGTCAGGTGAGGGGGAAGAAAACTGAGCAGGCTAATTTGGGGAAGGAAAGAATCAACGGAGAGGGAAATGAAGGCAGGGTCAAGAGAAGGTCCTGGTGAAGGACAATGTTAGGTGCAGTGGTGGGAGGAGGGGAGGGGCGGGGCCACAGGGAGCAGGACAGGAGGGTCCAGCCTCCCTAGGCAGGGGAAAGGAAAGGGGAAGGCCGGCGTGCCTGTGCGCAGTGAGATTTGTAGGTGAGAGGAAAGCCGCAGAAGTTATTTGCTCCGTGAAGTAGGAGGCAGCACCATCTGCTGAGGGCAGGGTGGGAGGCGGTGGCAGGAGTTGAGGGAGGGGCAGGAGAATGAGGTTCCCAGCGTCTCCTCGCCGTGCAGAGGCGCCTGCGGAGGGAGCCCGGGCAGCTGCCGCTCCTCTTGCTCCGTGGTTGTGTGCTGCCCTTCAGCATTCCACAGCTCACCCTGGGAGACGCTGGGCTGACCCAGGGCTGGAATGTTCCGGGGCAAAGCGACGAGTACCAGACCACGGGCTCCGGGCTGGATTGGGAAGCAAGTAAGGATTCACATACGGAAGCAAGCGACCAGGAGGAAAGGGAGGGGCCGTAGTTTTCGCTGGGAGCACAGATGGAAGGGGGAAGAACTGAAGAATATGGATGGCCAAATGCTGAATGAATTGTGAGAGTTCAGAGGTGGAGCTCCTCCCGACGGCAGTGGGCGCCCATGGGTGTGTGCTGCTTTAGCGGAGTGGAGAGGAACGCCCTTGGAGATAAGCAGGCTCAGTGGAACAAAGCTGCGGTATCGGACAGACTTCACCTCCACGCACTCAGAAAAGGCACTAGGACGATGGGGACCTAGGGGCTGGAAGCCACTCCCACAGGAGCCCAGGTGCTCAGTCAGCGCAGGGAAGGAAGACCAGGGATGCCTGCGGCAGAGGGGAGAAAACGGGGAGCCCGAGTGCCCGCAGCCTCCGTGGAGGCGTGTGTCTATATCGCGACGGAGAAAACGCGTCCCCAAGAGGCAATGAAAGTTAAAATGACATTGGCCCTGCCCCTCAGACACACATAATAGGATCCTGGGTGCAGGAGAGCCAGGGTCAGCGAGAGGAGCCAAGGAAGACATTCCCAGTGGCTGAACAGACCCCCAACGGGAGGCCAGCGCAGTGCTGAAGACCTGTCTTGTGGGAGGGGTGGACTTGGGGCCTCACCAGCCTCAAGGGATTAAGGCTTCTTTCTGTGTTTCGGGGGTGGGGGCACTGAAGCCAGATGCCACTTGCTGCCCAAAGCTCAGGGTTCCAGACAGACCCCAAAGAAAGGCTTGTGTGGACTGGACAGCCTCTCCCTGGGTGGAGGTGGGTGTCAGGTGATGTTCCTGGCGGTCTGTGGCGGGATTCCCGCCGGGGGCCGTTTCTCCTGAAGAGGGAAACAGATCTTATCTTCACATCTTCCCCCCATACACCCTCCGCTCCCCCACCCTTTTTTTTTTTTTTTTAATACAGGCGGGGTCTCCCCATGTTACCCAGGCTGGTCTTGAACTCCTGGGCTGGGCTCAAGTGATCCTCCTGCCTCAGCCTCCCAAAATGCTGGGATTACAGGCATTGAGCCACCACACCCAGTCTACGTTTTTGAGAAGTAAGGATTGTTCCATAACTGAAGACTGGCTGGATCAGGGGGAAATCAGCCTGCGGGTGGGGCTGGATCATGCTGATATTGGCCATCGGCGGAGGAAGCTATACTTCTTTCTTCTCAGGCCAGCACTAACCCTGGCCCTGACTCCTAGGACCCCATCCTCATCCGCCCTCCCTTCCCTGGAGGAAAGCTCCCTTTAATATAAGACTTTAGCTTCCTTGATACTCACTTGAGAAGCCAGGAAGGTGTGAGGCATGCGGAAAAGCGCAGAGTTAAAAAACAAAACCTTACAATATTTACCAGGTACTTTCCCTACACACACATCCATCTGGCGTGTGTTAGGGATGACAGGTTGGCCTGCGTTTGGAGAAAGGTAAACAGCTCAAGGTCGTAGGCACCCAGCCAAAGTCCATACGATATGCCACTCAGTACCACCCACTGCCCCGTCTTCATCTTCAGCTGAAACTCAGATCCCGGGAGGTCTGCAAATGGATGAGGTGCTATCCCACACCAGTCAGATTCCAATTTGTCCAAGATATCCCAGATCTACCCACTCAATTACATTTAAGAGACAGTTTCTGTCTTTACTTTCACCACCAGTCTTGGTTAAACATCAGAAAAGAGACAAATTACACACTTCTCAGAAATTGAAATTTTATAAAAAGGCATTTTTCTCTTATATCCATAAAATGATATAATTTTTGCAAGTATAGAAATGTGTCATAAATTATAATGTTCCTTAATTACAGCTCAATGCAACTTGGTACTTTCTTCCCTCCCTAAAAAACGAGAGAGAACCAAAAAATAATATATATATATAACTGTATATATATATTTATATAATATAGACAAACAAAATATGAAAAAAAATCATTTCCTCTTTGGTATAAAAATCAGACTCTCACCTTGAGAGACACACAGACAGACATGATACTGGGTTTGTAAACTGTGTGGCCAAAAGGGATTTCCCTGCCAAGACTTCCCCTCTCCCATTCCCTGCCCACCCGCCCCCACCTCACTGCAGCCCATCCAGTTCCTTTGGGGCTCCCACATGGAACATTTAAAATCCCCCTACCCACTCCCAGCTCCACACCATTCCTGAAGTATCCCCCGACCCACTATCAAAGAAGAGGAAAGGATTCTTCTCAAGGCTGATTAGGTAGCGACTAACTTGGGAAATGCCTTATTTAGGGAATAGCTTCATAGGTGTGGATGAAGTAAAGGACAGGCTGTGGCCAAACTCCGACAGTGTCCCATCCAGACCAAGCCAGGCACTGGCCTGGGCCTGGTTTTGCCCTTCTCCTCCTCTACTACCCGGCACAAGGACTCCACCACCTCTTGCCAGAGGCTGGGCCTGAGGGGCGGGGCTCCTTGCTTACTGAAGAAGGGAGCAGAGAGGCCGATTCCCGTTCCAGCCTCATCTCAGGTGCACAGCTTCCCCCTGCAGCCCCACCACAGGGCCCTGGGGTGTAGATGCAAGCAAGCACCAGATGGGGAGGCAAAGGGAGGTCAAAAGGGAGTCTGCCAATAAACTTGGGTTTAAATTTAAAATTAAAGAAAACTACCCCTCCCTGAGCTGGGTGTGGTGGCTCACGCCTGTAATCTTCAGCACTTTGGGAGGTTGAGGTGGGCAGGTCACGAGGTCAGGAATTCAAGACTAGCCTGGCCAACATGGTGAAACATCTCTACTAAAAATACAAAAATTAACCAAGCGTGGTGGTGTGTGCCTGTAATCCCAGCTACTCAGGAGGCTGAGGCAGGAGAATCGCTTGAACCCAGGAGGTGGAGGTTGCAGTGAGCTGAGATTGTGCCATTGCACTCTTGCCTAGGTGACAAGAGTGAGACTCCATCTCAAAAAAAAAAAAAAAAAGAAAAAGAAAAAAGAAAAGAAAACTACCCCTCCCCACTGACCAAATTTCAGACCCAGCTTTAGCTCACTAAGGATTTGGGGGCCACTTTCCTAGGCTCCAGCCCAAGGCCAGCAGGACTAAGGAATCCAGGAATTGATATGTGTGTGTGTTGGGGGCAGAGGGCAGCACTTTACTCTCAAGGTGAGGAAGCAGACAGGACCAAACCCTCCTTTACACTCTCCCACTACCCTCTGCTCATGGGTACCTCCCTCCCTGGTCAGCTCCTCTGTCCCACAGAGCACTGGTCACTGCAGGCAGAGCCGACATGGATCCTCCCAAACCACCCCACAGCCGGCCAGGCTGTGGCATCCCAGTGTGTGCCAGCCTCCTTTTCCCAGGAGAGTTAAGACACCAACCACAACATAAAAGTCACATAAAAGCCTCCTCCACTTGCCAAATAAAAAAAGACAAAACCAAACTGGACACAACACAAATCAAGGAGAGACATACACGATGTGAGGGGCCGAGGCCCCTGCAGGTCTCTGGCTTCCCGGCATGGTACATTCTTATGTAATTCAGGAACAGAGGCACTAGGGCCCCTCTGGGGAGTAGGAGTAAAAAAATAAGGAGATTATAGTCTCCCTGTGGGTCCCAGGCAGGGCAGGGGCAGACACAATCTCTCACAGTTTTTTCTTGTTTTTGGTTCCACTTCTGGTCCCCGAGTGGGGCTGGCTCCCCGTGCCTCAGCCTCTGCTCTGCCCTTGGGCCTGCTCCCTCTAGCTCCCCAGCTGGTGGAAGGGCCTACAGCTGGGAACAGATGTCCCAGCCATGTGTGGTGGGACCAGCAGGACAGAGTCTACCGGGGGGACGGGAAGCAAGGAATGAGGACCAGCAGTTCCGAGACGCTGTTCCCTCAGTGACTGGCCAGCCCTGGGTGCTCTGGTCACTGGCACAGGGCATCCATCCTCGGCCTTCAACCCTTGAGGGGCTTGTCGGCACCGCCACTGGGGCTACTGGCACTGTCACTCTTCTTCCTGCGCAGGCTCTCAATCCAGCTGGAGCTGGAGCGGGTGGTGAAGCTGGAGAGCGCGAGAGAGCTCAGCCGCATGTTCTTGCCAGACATGATGAGCTCCCCGAAGCCCTCCTGATGGGAGAAGGCATAGCCGGAGCGCCGGGAGCCAGTGCGGCCAACCCGCCGCATGCAGCGGTGCTGGGCCTTCTGCTTCTTCCTCACGAGCTGTGTGTAGCGGACCTGCAGAGGGGCACAGGGAAGAGCCCTCTGTCAGCGTGGAGGTGTCAGATATCGCCAAGGAGAAGGGACCCACAGCACCCGGGACCAGGCTGACACAGAGGCCTCCGACCCACAGCACCTGGGACCAGGCTGACGCAGAGGCCTCTGTGGCCAGCTGCACAGGGTGTCTGTCCCCAGGAAGAACAGATAAGCACCAACACACTGAACAGCCACATGGCCCCACAGAGCCCCCCAGTGTTCACACGAGGCCTTTCCAGCCACCCCATCTCTGCCTCCCACAGCAGGTAGCCCGGCTTCTCACCGTGTCGGA
The DNA here is from genome assembly GCF_028858775.2 of Pan troglodytes. NCBI lineage: Eukaryota > Metazoa > Chordata > Mammalia > Primates > Hominidae > Pan > Pan troglodytes. The sequence goes on from NC_072398.2 coordinate 94,834,796, forward strand.
GAGATCCGGCTTCAGGTTGAGCCTGAGGAATCGGAAGGCAACCACGGGCATGATGCAGACGACCGTGGTGAGCACAATGGTCAGCCACACCGTGGGCTGGGCCAAGGTGTTCTGGGCATTCCCTGGGGATGAAGAGGAGTCAGTGGCCTTGGGAGTCACGAGGCAGACATTCCCTGTTCCCATTTCTGGCAGCTCCACTTCCCTACTCTCAAAGCCTAAGTCACCTCTGGCTTCCCACTTCTCCAGGCTCACCCTCCAAATGTAAATCTCCAAATTTAGCTCCAAACTCCCCCAAAGCTCCAGACCTGCTGCTTCAACTGCCAGACTTGACATACCAGGCATCTTGAATTTCCCGTGGCCCAAACTCAACTATTGTTTCCTTTCCCCAAATCTGATCCTGGTCTTTCTCAACTCAGGAAATGCCACAACCCATTCAGTTGCTCCAACTAAAAACCCTGCAGTGGATCTTGATTCATTTCTGTAAAATTTTTTTTTAATTTCTGTTTTTTTTGTTGTTGTTTTTTATCTTGATTCATTTCTCTCTCTTCTTTGGACCCCTCATTCAATCTATTGGTTCCTTTTTTTTTTTTTGAGACAGAGTTTTGCTCTTGCCCAGGCTGGAGTGCAATGGCGCGATCTCGGCTCACTACAACCTCCACCTCCCAGGTTCAAGCGATTCTCCTGCCTCAGCCTTCCCAAGTAGCTGGGATTACAGGCATGTGCCACCAAGTCCGGCTAATTTTGTATTTTTAGTAGAGATGGGGTTTCTCCATGTGGGTCAGGCTGGTCTCGAACTCCCAACCTCAGGTGATCCGCCTACCTCGGCCTCCCAAAGTGCTGGGGTTATAGGCTTGAGCCACCGCGCCCGGCCTGTTGGTTCCATTTTCAAAACATCTCTGGAATCCCACAGCCTTTTACTCTATTCCGAGCCCTCATTAGGCTCACCTGGTGACTGCTCTCACCTCCTAACTAGTCTCCCATTTCCACTCTTGCCCCCTACACTTTATTATCCACGAAACTGTAAGAGCGGCCCTTTAAAAACATAAGTAAGCTTCTGGTATTTCTCTGCTCAAAGCCCTCCAATGGCTTCCTCTCACATTTAGATTAAAATTCAAAAACTCAAAGTTCTTCCTCTGACCCATAAGGGCTTAAATAATCCTGACTCATTCCACCCCCCACCCTCCAACTCATTTCCTCCACTCCTCCCCAGCTCCACGTGCAGAAGACCTCCTCCCAGGCCAGGGCTGAAGGCCTTTATATTGCTGTTTCCTCTTCCTGGATTGACAGTTCCCAGAGAGCCACATGGCAGGCTCCCTTTCCCTTTATTCAGATTTCTCTGTGCTAGCTGGGCATGGTGGCTCACACCTGTAATCCCAGCACTTTGGGAGGCCGAGGTGAGTGGATCACCTGAGGTCAGGAGTTCAAGACCAGCCTGGCCAACATGGTGAAACCCTATCTCTACTAAAAATACAAAAATTAGCCAGGCTTGGTGGCGTGTGCCTGTAATCCCAGCTACTCAGGAGGCTGAGGCATGAGAATCGCTTGAACCCGGGAGGCAGAGGCTGCAGTGAGTCGAAGGCTGCAGTGAGCCGAGATCGCACCACTGCACTCCAGCCTGGGCAAGACTCCTTCTCGAAAATAAATAAATAAATAAATAAAATAAACAGAATACTTGGCACATAAGAAATGTTGAATGTGCAGATTAGCTGATGGTCCTGTTAGTCCCGGAACAGCTGTGATTCCTCACCGATTCAAGGAGGCCACGGGGACTTACCCACAAACCGGAACTGGTTGGGAAACATGTCGAAGAGCCCATTGCTGTGCATGGCAAAGAGGATGGCAAAGTAAACAGCAAGGCTTCCCCAGATGAAGAAGTGGTTGATGGCCGTCCAGTAGCCTGTGTCCAGCCCAATCTGCAGAAAGGAGGCATAGTCAGGCAGGCGCACGCCCTAAAAGCCCCTTCCCCCAGAAACAGAACTGTGGTGCCCAGGGCAGCCCCAGGGACAGAAGGCTCACTCCTTCCAGAGAAGAGGGGAGTTCCTGGATGGCCTCATACCTGCACGCTAACCACAATGACCAAGGATGTGGCCACAGTGACTGCAAAGGACTGGTAGTCAGCCAGCTGAGTGCCATCATCCCGGGTGGCATCGGCAAACACCCCGTAGGGAATGAAGAACATGAGCACGGAGGTGTAGATGCCCTGGGCGATGCAGATGAAGAACTCCCGCTTGTTGAAGAGAAGGTTCAGCTGGCCCGGCTCATACAGCTTAGGGTACTCCATGCTCCGCTGCTCGGGGACATCCTGTGTGGGAGGACCATGTAGCACAGGGGGCCTCAGAGGTTGCCGTTTTGACCCTGGATGACCAAGGGCAGACTCTGACTCTGTCCCTGCCTCCTCCTTTCCAAAGTCTTTGGCAGCTAGAACCAACCTCAAGCCAGCTACCCCCAGACTAACTTAGTTCAGCAACCCAAGAGAGTTCTAGATCAGCTGCAGCCAGGAGGGAGAACCAGCCACACCTTCTCCAGCTGAAAGAACTGCCTTCCCAGTGGCCACAGGAAATGGGCACAAGTGTCACACACCACGTCTATGTGACTCCTTCAAGCAGTGACCTTCCCCGCATCCCATCTGATCATCAAACTCCCCCATACCTGATCAAAGACCCCCATAGCCAGGACTGGCAGGGAGGTGTACACGATGTTATACAGGGTGATGAAATACTGGTCATAGACGGTCTGGAAGAGAACAGGGAGCAAGGGAGCATGCAACCTTTCTTTGCTACACATCAGGCACAGGAAGACAGCTGATGTCACATACAGAGAACCCTAAGAAATTTTCTGAGGCTCCTTCTCTCCTCCTTTAATAAGCATTTATTAAGAGTATGTACCAGAAAATAGCTAGGCCCTGGGGGACTGAGTGATAAACAAGACAGATAGAACCTCTGCCCTCAGGTTTACAGATTTGCACAACAGTGGACTGGGAACATTTATTACCTGGGCTGAGAAGCCACAGAAGAAGCCAAACCAGAAGTGGACCATGGTGAAAGCAAAGTTTTTGTAGAAGAAATAGCAAAGAAACTTGCACATTCGCAGGTAGGACCAGCGCCCATGCACCAGCAGGAGGCGCTGCAGGAACTTGAACTGGGAGAAGGAGTAATCGGAGGCCAAGACAGCCTGGATCCCTTCCTGCCCACTGATCCCCACACCAATGTGAGCCGCTGCAGAGACAAGAGATGACAAGAGGGTGAAGATGGCCACCGGCCACACACTTTAGAGCCTACCAAGTTACAACCCCCTTCCCGTCATTCTTCTGCAGTCCAGAGACCTCAGTGGGCCCCTCCCCAGCCTCAAGCCCAGCCTACACACCTGCACAGCCCACACTCACTTTTGATCATGCTGACATCATTGGCTCCGTCTCCAATGGCAAGCGTCACAGCCTTCTTGTACTTCTTGACCAGTTCTACCACCTGTGCCTTCTGCAAGGGGGTCACCCGGCAGCAGATGACAGCTTTGCAGGCACACGCTGTCTCCAGAAACTCCAGCTCCATGTCTGCCTCCAGTGCGTGGGCCTGGAGCACAGAGAAACCTGAGAGAGCCAGTCTTTCCAGGAGACACCTGGGAGTCTCAGCTCCTCCCAGTCCCCTTTGAGACCAGAGTCTTCTCTGAAATCAGGGGAAATTAGAACAAGATATAAAAGCCCTGGACAGAAGTGCTCACTGGAAAGATACTGCCCAAGCTAAGGATAGCGATGCCTACCAGGCTGTGACCATTGATGACCAGGGCGTACTCCCCAGCAACGGCCTCCAGGACAGAAGTTAGCTTGGAAGAAGAAAGCTTGTCCTGGTAGGTGAAGCCGTTGCCTACGGAGCGGGATGAGTCCATCATCTTCTCCCGGGCTTTCCTGTCGAGGTGGAAATGATATGGTTGTGGTCTTCCAGAACGGCAGTGGGGAGCAGGGATTCAAGTCTAAACGGTCCAGAAACCCCCACTTGAGCCCTGGGCACAACGCACAGCACCGCCTCCCCTGGGCTTCTTGTTTACCTGAGCTCCTCCCGCACCTCCAGGACAGTATGGCCAGTGACTATGAAAACCTCGGTCATGTCATCCGTCAGCATCTTGCAGGAATAGCCAATGTTCACAGCCGTCTCTACCAAGAGAGAACGCAGGAGCTACGGACAGGCACCCAACAAGGTCAGCACACTTGCCTGCCTGATGTCCTCGGCTCCATGCAAGGGTCCAACAGGGCTACTGTCAGTTGCAACTGCCTCTGCCCTGCTGGGCTCTCACCTTGCTTGTCTCCAGTTAGCACCCAAATCTTGATGTTGGCCAGTGTCAGGAGGGCAATGGTCTCTGGAACCCCTTGCTGAAGTTTGTCCTCAATGGCCGTTGCACCCAGCAGCTGAAAATACCACAAGGATTCCTGGCACAAGAATCGCAGGCATGAGCCCTCCGTGCCCATCCTTGGCCCGTCCCGCAGCCCGTACCATCATGTTGTTCTCAACCTCCTCATAGATGCTAGCCAGCCTGTCCTCCCGGCTGTCCTGGGCCAGGCTGGCCTGGAGGCGTCGCTCAGCCCACTCCTCGTAGTACTCTTCATCCAGATCCTTGTAGGCCAGCACCAGGGTCCTCAGCCCTTCCCCTGCGTACTCCTGGAGGCAGAGTGGAAAGGCACACCTGGGTAAGTCTGGAGAGCTAATGGACAGCGTGAGGGTGACAATGAATAATCCTGCACTGTAGACTGGGCGTGTGCCACATTCCACAGTTAGGGACCGTCACCACACACATAAAAAGAGGTAACTATGGGAGCTGGCTGATGTGTTAAACTTGTCTGACTGTAGTTATCACTTCACTGTATATACACATCAAAACATCACGTTGTAGACCTTAAATTTACACAATAAAACAAACAAGTCGCCTCCCCACACTAAGAGTAGAACCCCCCAGGCTGGCCCCTCCTCTCCTCACACCCACATTAAGGTGGTCCATGGTGGTGTTGAGCAGCTCTTGAGTGGAGTGGTGCAGTCTGTCCAGTAGGATAGTGTCAGCCCCTTTGCAGTAGAGTCGGATCTTCCCCTCTGGATTCCGCACTATGAATGGGGCAGGTGAAGAAAGTGCCAGAAAAATTCAGACAGGCAAAGACCCCCAACATAAACACATCAAGAGTCACCCGGCACACTTCACCCATTCCAGGCCTGAATGCTGTCCCCAAACGCCCCAGCACCCCAGGCCTGGCCTCACCTATGACCGACATCCGCTTGCGGATGTTGTTGAAGTCCAGGATGGCCAGCAGCTGGTAGGTGATGGCTGTGCCCATCTCATGGACGGTGATTGTTTTGGGGGTGCGAGAGCGGAAAACAAAACCAAAGTTCCTGGCTGCGGTGACCAGGGCCCCCTCATCTGGGGACTGAGCTTTGTAGTACAGCTCTCCTGGGTGGGGAGGAAGAATACACGTGATATAAGTGGCTTCCCTCAGCCACGTGCCCCGCCCAGGAAGCCCCAGCCCAGCCGCATTGCAGAGCAGAGCAGAGCCCAAGGGCAGAGTCAGGTCAGGAGAGTGCGAGCCGGCTCCTCGGCCCACCTTCGTTCTTTTCTTCTGACATGACAGTATGACACAGGGAAAGGAGGCGGAAGAACTCATGCGTGTGGGGGTCCCCGATCTTGACAGCCTCCAGCAGGCTGGGGTCCCAAAATAAGAACTTCTTGTCAGCCAGAGGATTGAAGGAGAAGTCGACAGGTTCAGGCCTCTGAAACACATAAGAAGGCTCTTAGGAAAGGCTAGAGTGCCAGGCTGCATCCCGGGGAAGGGTTCATCCCTGCCCTCCCAACTCTCAGTAGGCTCCTGTCCACGGTGGACCTCAAAATTTCCACTTCCGTCATCACCAGTTCTGCCTTAAAACACCCATTTCTCCAAGCAGCTTCCATTTCCTATCCAGACAACACATCACTCCTGACTACACTGTTACTGGCCAGGCACCCTGTTTCACTGGCACATAGAATTAGGGAGACTGAATCTTACCTCTCCCAATTCAGCTTTGTGTCCCAGGACGTCAAACACATCACCTACATACAGCCAGGGCAGAAAAAGAAGCAATGTCAGAGCCAGAGAGCTCCAGAGCATGGAAAAACATCTCCAATGCAGAATCCCCGTAGGCACTGAGCCCCTCAACCCTAATCGCTGAGCAGCTGTCACAGTGTGAGTCACTCAGTCACATTGCTGACTCGCGGGATAGGAGGCATCAGGCACCCTAGATTCCAGAACCCCAAGGCCTGGCCATGAAAGAGCCCCGGCACCCACTGCTCACCATCCCTGTCTCTACCCTAGGTGGCACCCCCCTCAGGGCAGCTCCAATTCCACACCCCCCAGGCCTCCTTGCACCCATTAGACCTGAGCAGCAGACAAGGCTCAGACACTGACCGAAAGGCATCAGTCAGTACAGAAAGCAGTCACAAGAGGGGTCCACACTCTGCATAAAAGTCAGCCCCACATGCTGCCCCAGGCCATCCCAGCAGCACAGCCACGGGCCACACTGGGAAGTCCAACCACAGCCACATTCCACAGACTCACAAGGACCCTGAGCAGCAACAGGGGAGAGTCTAGCAGTGTTCCGCCTGGCCAGGATGCCCAGAGGCCAGTGTCTCACTTCAAACAGCCAAGGAGCTCCCCTAATTCCTGGAGCTGAGACCAGGGTCAGGGCATCAGGAGAGGACAAGGGGAGGACTCTCAGAATCTAATTTTTTTTTTTTTTTTTGATAGACTTTCACTCTTGTCGCCCAGGCTGGAGTACGATGGCGCAAACTCGGCTCACTATAACCTCCACCTCCTGGATTCAAGCAATTCTCCTGCCTCAGCCCCCCGAGTAGCTGGGAAAACAGGCACCTGCCACCACGCCCAGCTATTTTTTGTATTTTTAGTAGAGACGGAGTTTCACCATGTTGGCCAAGCTGGTCTCGAACACTTGACCTCAGGTGATCCACTGGCCTCAGCCTCCCAAAGTGCTGAGATTACAGGCGTGAGCTACTGCGCCCAGCCAGGATCTGCTTCTTGACATGGGACACAGAATGGACCTCTTCTTTGTGTGTGGATTTTTCTCGAGAGACAGGGCCTCATTCTGTCGCCCAGGCTGGAGTGCAGTGGAAGATCATGGCTCACTGCAGCCTTGACCTCCCAGGCTCAAGTGATCCTCCCATCTCAGCCTCCTGAGTCACTGGCCAGCTGAGACCACAGGTGCATGCCACTATACCTGGCTAATTTTTAAATTTTTTGTAGGGATGTGGTCTCACTATGTTGCTCAGGCTGGTCTCACATTCCTGGGCTCGAGCAATCCTCCCACCTCAGCCTCCCAAAGTGCTATGACTATAGGCGTGAGCCACCGTGCCTGGCCAGGATGGACCCTTTCTAGGCCCCTCAGACCCAACTAGGAAGGAAGAAAAAACCAATGTTAAGGAAACTGTGGGGCCCCAGTTCCACTGTCCTTCCAGGCGAGGTGCAAGCCCCCAGTCCCCAGTGGTGCCACCATACCATAGCTGTGGCCATTGATGGAGCACTTGTTGAAAACCATGATGTTCTGGGTGAGGGTGCCCGTCTTGTCGGAGAAGATGTACTCCACCTGGCCCAGCTCCTCGTTTAGGGTGGTGGTGCGGGCTTCTGCAGGCGTCCGCTTCTTCATGCAGAACATCTTCTTATCCCAGTTGATGAAGTAGCTGTGGCCCAGACGGATGACCTCCACACTGCACAGGGGACAAGAGGTGAGGCTTGGGTCGGGAAGAAGAGGAGGTGCCCCACCCACATGGGCCTTCGCTGCAGGCCCTCCGCCTGGGGAGAGACGAGAACGGAGAAGACACCTGGGCACAGAAACCTGGGTGGGAAAGGGCAAGGAGAGCCTGAAGGTGGAGCCGGCCGCACACAGCCAGCAGAGGAACGCCCCGACCCGACCCTCCTGATGCTCTCCAGACAAGAAGGTGCAAAGGGCCTGGGTGGGCAGGACAGACAGCAAAGGAGGAAAAGGGGCTGTAGACAAGGCACTCGGCCAGTTCTTACCTCAGGACTAATAATACAGAAACCATGCAGAGAAAAACAAGAGAAAGTGCCAGAGGGAGGGGAGAGAAAAGAGAGAGAGAAATAATGAGGGTGCTGTGCATGCCACAGCAACACAGACGCCACCTCAAAGAGGGGTGGCACCGGGGAGGGGAAATGGAGAAGGCTTGAAGCCCACTCGTCACTGTCCCACCACAGGCGGGGTGCGCTCCTTCCACCCTGGGCTTGGGGCACTACATTCCTGATTCTGAACACCGGGCAGGGCTGAGGTGCTGACTCCAGAGGGAGAGGGCCCTGGGCATCTGCAGAACACCACCACTTCACAATGGCACAGCACATTGTGGTGGTTGTTGTTTGCTTGTTTGTTTTTTGAGCTAGGGTCTCTGTCACCCAAGCTGGAGTGCAGTAGTGTAATCATAGCTCACTGTAGCCTCAAACTCCTGGGCTCAAGCAATCCTCCCACCTCAGCCTCCCTAGTAGCTGGGACTACAGGTGCACACCACCACACCTGGCTAATTTTCATTTTTTGTAGAGATGGGATCTCGCTGTGTTGCCCACACTGGTCTTGAATTCCTGAACTCAAGAGATCCTCCCACCTCCACCGCCCAGAGTGCTGGGATTACAGGCGACAGCCACCATGCCTGGCCCCTATAGTGCCTTTAACATCTCCAGGTCTGTTCGTATCCTCTTCTTTGCTAATAATATGCACTGTTAACATTTCCAGAAAGGGCCATGTTTAGGTCCAGTGCAGCTGAGCAATGGGGCCCTATCGAGAGCCCTGCTTCCCACCTGACTAAGGCTCCTATCAGGATCCCATTACCAGGCAAATGGGAATGTCTTCACATTCCAAAGGGCCTTTTCCTCACACAGCTCTTCAACCCCCTCTTAGCCTCCCCGAAACATACACACTGTGACCTGATGAGACTCAGAAAGAAAACTGCTTTAGCTGCTCCCAAGGGCTTCAAGTGAACTGAGATACAAAACACAGATAGCAAAGCCCATAGGTAGGAAGACAAAATTAGGTTGTAAGCACAAAGGCATTTAAATAGTAATGCAGAAGGGAGTGGCAACAGTCACGATGAGCAGGCTACCACCCAGTAACTGTACAGTCATTTAAGTTTAAAATGTATCTTCTAAGCCAATATCTTATATCAAGACATCCTATTAAAAGGTGAGACAAGTACTCCTGTTCCTGTTTCACGTGGGAAAACTAAGATCAAGTGAGGCCCTGAGTGACCGTGGATTTTCCTGAGGTCACATGGCCAGTGAGGAGGCAGGACTAAACCCAGAACCTCCCAACTCTCCTCTTCACATCCTGGAAAAGCCTAAACTATATTCTCTCAGCACAGAAATGCTGTATCTTCTATTTATTATCACCAGCAGTAAGATTGGGGGCTGGGAGAGAGTTGAGGGCTATTTGGGGAATCTGTATGAACAAAAGATGGGAGACAGGACAAGTTTTCAGCACCTCCATAAAACATTTCCTTAAAAATGTCACAGGTTCCCTTATCTCAAGTGCAAGGCACTAAGCAAGAAAGTTCCTTTCCCCTGGCCATTCCTCCTGCCTCGTCTTCCTCCGATCCTCCCCTTCATTCTCACTGGCCTGTCCCTGCTAACATTCTCTTTACCTCAAACATCCTACATGTTGCCTTGATCCTATTCATGCTGTACACTACTGCCAGTCAATACTTCCTAAAGCATTCTTTAGATTTTTTTTTTAGAATGCATTTTTTTCTTTTTGTGGGGGAGGGGTTCCAGTGAAAACTGGAAAACCTGCTAGACAAATTCTAAAAGAGCTGTAACACTTAGAATGCATTTTTAGAATACAGAATACATTCTTTTGACTTTCTTCAAAAACTTTTTTGTTTGTTTGTTTGTTTCGTTGTTTTTTGAGACAGAGTTTCGCTCTTGTTGCCCAGGCTAGAGTGCAGTGGCGTGATCTTGGCTCACTGCTACCTCCACCTTCCGGTTTCAAGCGATTCTCCTACCTTAGCCTCCCAAGTAGCTGGGATTACAGGCAACCACCACCACACCTGGCTAATTTTTGTATTTTTAGTAGAGATGGGGTTTCAACATGTTGGCCAGGCTGGTCTCGAATTCCTGACCTCGTTATCCGCCCACCTTGGCTTCCCAAAGTGCTGGGATTACAGGTGTGAGCCACCGTGCCCAGTCTTTTCAATAACTTTTAATGGTTAGTAAGTACAAAGTCCACAGGCAAATATTCAAAAGCCTCCACAATCAGGAGCAAGCTATGTTTCCAGCTCTTGCTCTTGGCCCAAGACCCTGGCCAACTATGGCCAACTATTTCCATAGGCCATTCCCAGGCTCCCATCTCCACACCTTTGCTTCCAGCCCTCTCATCCTCCTCTCCATTGTGGCTCCACCTTCATCCAGCCCAGTCACCACTCAAAGCCCAGAGCAAATGCCATCTCTCCCTCTCTGCCTACCTGCTAAGGGAGCGACACTCTCCCAGTCCCCGGGCACCGTGTGCCTCCCACATGGTATCTCAGTCTGACACTGTCCAGATCTCCCCTCCTCGACCTATCCATCTGCTGCTGCTAAAGGTAGAGGCCACCTTATACATCTCTGTATCCCCAAGCTTCACACAGAAGACTCTAGGTCGAATTCTACAGCACTGGTTCCTATTTTGTTTTATAATGTGTTTAGATTTTCCTTCCTTTACTAGACGTAAGCTCCTAGAAGGAAGGAGATCCATTCCTAATTCATCTTTTATTTGTGATGGCACCTAGCACACTTCTTTGTACACAGTAGGCATGTAATAAATAGGTGCTGAATAAATCAATTTTTTTTTTCTCTAATACAGTCCCAAGTACCAGGAAACTGTGGTAAAAAGTTTGCTCTGCCCACAAAGATAAACAGATAACATCAAATGTTTATAGTACAGGAAGAAGAGGACTTCAAGTTACTTCTCAAGGACTTCATCTTCATAGAAAAGAAAAGTTCTATGGGACCGCCTGACTCCCTGGAGAGACCCCAGGTCAGAGAAGGCACATACCTGACATAGAGTGAAATGGGCACAACGGTGTTGAGGATGATGATGTAGGACCAGAAGGAGAGGAAGCCAGAGAAGAAGGCACTGTCCACTGCCTCATCCCACGGCAGGTAGACCTGGAAACGCATCCCCACCTCGTGCTCCCAGATGGCATTGCCAATGGCCAGGATCACCCCCATGCAAACCAGGAATCCAAAAATCTGGGGAGGAATGAGAAGCACAGGCGAGGCTGACATGTAGGAAGCCCTCAAAACCAAGTGCATCTGTGATGTATTCATCCCTTGAGCCCTCAAAAGCTCAGATGCTCTAGTGCAAGCTTGTCCAACCCATGGTCTCTGGGCCACATGTGGCCCAACACAGATTCATAAACTTTCTTAAAACACTATGAGATTTTGGTAACAGCTGAATGTTAAATGAAAAATAATTAAAAAAAAAAAAAAACTATTATGGGCTGGGCGCAGTGGCTCAAGCCTGTAATCCCAGCATTTGGGGAGGTTGAGGCGGATGGATCACCTGAGGTCAGGAGTTTGAGACCAGCCTGGCCAACATGGTGAAACCCCGTCTCTACTAAAAACATTAAAAAAATTAGCCAGTCCTGGTGGCACTTGCCTGTAGTCTCAGCTACTCAGGAGTCCAAGGCATGAGAATTGCTTGAACCCGGGAGGCAGACATTGCAGTGAGCCAAGATCATGCCACTGCATCCCAGCCTGGGCAACAGAGCAAGAACCTGTCTCAAAAAAAAAAAAAAAAAAAAGGCCAGGTGCAGTGACTCACGCCTATAATCCCAGCACTTTGGGAGGCCAAGGCGGGCAGATCATGAGGTCAGGAGTTCGAGACCAGTCTGGCCAACACGGTGAAACCCCATCTCTCATCTCTACTAAAAATACAAAAATATTAGCCGGGTGTGGTGGTGGGCACCTGTAATCCCAGCTACTAGGGAGGCTGAGGCAGGAGAATCACGTGAACCCGAGAGGCAGAGGTTGCAGTGAGCCGAGATAATGCCATTGCACTACACTCCAGCCTAGTGACAGAGTGAGACTCCGTCTCAAAAAAAAAAAAAAAAAATTTATGAGATTTTTTTTGCAATTTTTTTTTCTAAGCTTATCAGCTATTGTTAATGTGAGTGTATTTTATGTGTGGCCCAAGACAATTCTTCTTCCAATGTGGCCCAGGGATGCCAAAATATTGGACACCACTGCTCTAGTGGAAAAAGCTCAGAACTGGTGACAGGTTCTAGTCTGTCACCAATTATCATGTGGCCTTCTGTCTGACCATCATTTCATCTATATGATGAAGAAACTGAATAGTTGATTAGCTCTCAATCTGGCACCTTGAAACCTTCCAGAGTCCTCAAAGTTGGTAAGAGTGGGGATGAGCTACTTTTAACATACCAGAAAACTTACTGTAAATAATCTATTCACCTGGGCTAGGCCTCCACAAGCCAACAAAAATGCCAAGCCACGGTAATGTTCACTATCTCACATAGATGGCCTTTTTTTTTTTTTTTTGAGATGGAGTCTTGCTCTGTCGCCCAGGCTGGAGTGCAGTGGCGTGACCTCGGCTCACTGCTGCAAGCTCCACCTCCCGGGTTCACGCCATTTTCTTGCCTCAACCTCCCGAGTAGCTGGGACTACAGGTGCCCGCCACCACGCCCAGCTATTTTTTTGTATTTTTAGTAGAGATGGGGTTTCACCATGTTGGTCAGGATGGTCTTGATCTCTTGACCTCGTGATCCACCCACCTCGGTCTCCCAAAGTGCTGGGATTACAGGCGTGAGCCACTGCGCCTGGCTAAGATTGCCTTTTTTTTTTTTTAAACTTGGGAAACAAACTTATCTTCATAAACGTAGATTTCTTTTTTGAAACAGGGTCTTGCTTTGTTGCCCAGGCTGGAGTGCAGTGGCATGATCCTAGCTCAACGCAGCCTCAATCTCCCAGGCCAAGCAATCCCCCCGCCTCAGCCTCCAGAGTAACTGGGACCACAGGTGCATGCCACCAAACCTGGCTAATTTTTCAGTTTTTTGTAAAGACAGGGTCTCACTATGGTGTCCAGGCTGTTTTCGAACTCCTAGGCTCAAATGATCCTCCCACCTTGGTCTCCCAAAGTGCTGGGATTACAGGTGTGAGCCACCACTCCTGGTCTAGATTTCTTGATTAGTCAAAAATCTTATAAATTTTGGAGTCTCTGGAGAGACTGGTAAAAAACCAGGCCACTGTCCAATTTCCTACATCTATTTCCAAAGCTGCCTCCGCTGTTTAGGCTTTGAAACAAAATAGGAGATTGGTGCCCAATGGCCACCAGGGGGCGACTGGAGCCCTTATGTGATAGACAACCTCGCCCACCAGGCTGGGTTTCCGCACACCCTTTAAAGCCAGGGCGGAAACAAGCTCACCAGAGGCTAGCCCCAGCCTTCACAAGCTGGCATGTGGCGGGCAGGCAGCAGACAGTCGGGGCACAGGAAGGGGAGGAGAGCCCAACAAGGAGTTCAGATTTCTAGCTAAACAAGAGAAGGATTCAGGAACTGCCAAAAACTAAAACAGAAACTTTTCCTTTGGGATCCTTCGTTCTTAGAAGTTGGGGGGAAAAGACCCTGCCAACCTCTTCCAAATGGAAATTTTTCTTTTAATTCCCTCTCCATCCCCATGAAGGCCTCCTTGTCCCTGGCAAAAGCAAACAGAAGGTCACATGCTTCACAAAGTCATCATCATAACTGGAATCAGAGAAGGGATGATTTGTTTTAGCTTTAAGTTGTTGATTCATGCACGTTCCTGAAGTTTTTTTAAATAACATCTTCCAACTAAAAGGAGCCTAAAATAAACACTGCCTTTGTGTAGCTGACCTGCTAGCAGCTTTAAAGCCAAACCTGAAGTCTACTGACCAAAGAAGAGAGAGGAAAGGAAAAGGAGCACCCAAGGAGAAGACAGGGCAGGGGCAGGGAGCCAGATGTGGGGCGCCTCACCCAGAGCACCAGGGTATTCATTAGGCGATCGATACTCGTTCTTTTGAACTTTGTTCTGCCGCTGTTTTGCATCAGCTTAGTGTCGGGACCTGGAAAAGAATGGGAAGGGCTGGGAAAGCCAAATAACACATCTGCCTCTGGGCTTCTGCCCTGATCCCCAGACTGCAGGACACCAGGGTGGAATAGAGATACTGGCTAGATAAGAAGCCTGTATACACAGCTGGAGGTTTTTTACCTTAGGTATTCTCCCACCTCATCCCATACTCCTGAGTGAGGGCTGGCTGAGTCACTCTTACCCTTCTTTCTTTGGATGCTAGGAGGCTCACCTGCAAAGATGACCAGCCCGAAGCACCACTCGGTGTTTCGCAGCACACAGCCCCGCAGCAGCATGTTCTGGTTGCTCAGAGGGAACTTGTTTTCCTTCCAGTAGAGGGTTCCGCTGAATTTGTCCAGTTTGTTGTTGGGAGGTTCACAGATCACTTCACCTGAACAGGAGACAAGAATTCCACTGCTTAAGGTCCAGTCTACAGCCTAACCACAAGACAATAAAACAAAGAGAAAATGAGCTGAGCGAAGAGGATGCAAGGGCAAGGGCCCATCCATATGCTGCTGGGAGGAGTGTGAGCTGATGCAACTCTTCAGGAAAATAATGAAGCAGGCCGGGCGCGGCAGCTCATGCCTGTAATCCCAGCACTTTGGGAGGCTAAGGCGGGTGGATCAGCTGAGGTCAGGAGTTTGAGACCAGCCTGGCCAACATGGTGAAACCCTGTCTCTACTAAAAATACAAAAATTAGCCGGGTGTGGTGGCGGGAGCCTGTAATTCTAGCTAATCGGGAGGCTGAGGCACGAGGATGGCTTGAACTTGGGAGGTAGAGGATGCAGTGAGCCGAGATCGCACCACTACACTCCAACCTGGGCAAGAGTATTTAAAAAAAAAAAAAAAAAAGCAGCAGCATGACCTAATATTTGTTTGTACAAACATGTATGAAAAGTGTGGATGAGCACACACTGACTGTCAATTAATGTGGCTACTTCAGCAGGGTAAAAGAGGAAGGAAGAGCTATTTTCTTCTTTTTTTTTTTTTTGAGACAGTGTCTCACTGTGTTGCCCACGCTGGAGTGCAGTGGCCCGATCTCGGCTCACTGCAACCTCCACCTCCTAGGTTCAAGCAACTCTCATGCCTCAGCCTCTCAAGTAGCTGGGACTACAGATGCACACCACAACGCCCGGCTAATTTTTGTATTTTTTTTTTCTTTTTGAGACAGAGTTTCGCTCTTGTCACCCAGGCTGGAGTGCAGTGGCACGATCTTAGCTCACTGCAACCTCCGCCTCCCTGCAACCTCCGCCTCCCAGGTTCAAGGGATTCACTTGCCTCAGCTTCCTGAATAGCTGGGATTACAGGCATGCAGCACCACGCCCAGCTAATAATTTTTGTATTTTTAATAGAGACAGGGTTTCACCATGTTGACCAGACTGGTCTCGAACTCCTGGCCTCAGGCAATCCGCCCACCTCGGCCTCCCAAAGTGCTGGGATTACAGGCGTGAGCCATGGTACCGACCTCTATTCACTTTTTCTTATACACTCTGTATGGTTTGTCTTATAAGGAACACATATTATTATTCTGAGCTAATAAGCTAAAAGAATAAGCTGAATTTCTCTCAACATGCATAGCAAGTGGGGAGCTATCAGCCACAAAGTCCCCTTGAAATAATTATCAACTCAAAACCAAGAGGGAGCCACATGACATTACGAACACTCCCCTCCCCAAAACAGTCCAGGGAGTTGCATAATAACAACAAAAAGCCCAAAGGAAAATGTATAATTTAACGCCCCCAAACAAAACCCAACCCCCCTCCTCTACCTTCAGGCTGCTCCTCCAAAATTACTCACCGTCAAACTTGGCAAGCTTACTGATGTCTCCCAGTTCTGAGGTGACTGGAATCGCCTGACGTACTTTCATGTTGGTCTCGCTGGAAGGACAGCATCTCTGAGTCCCCGCTCCCTCCTCATCCTCTAAATGTTTTTTTTCACAGATGGGGTCTCGCTCTGCTGCCCAGGCTGGAGTGCAGTCGCACAATCATAGCTCACTAAAGCCTCGAACTCCTGGGCTCAAACAATCCTCCCGCCTCAGCCTCCCAAGTGGCTGGGATTATAGGCGTTAAAACCACCATACCCAGCTAATTTTTAAACTTTTTAAATTTTTTGTTTGTTTGTTTTATAGAGATGAAGTCTCACCATCTTGCCCAGGCTGGTCTCAAACTCCTGGCCTCAAGCAATCCTCCCACACTGGCCTCCCAAAATGCTGGGATTTACAGGAGTGAGTCACCATGCCCACCTCTCCCCATCCTCTAAATTCTACCTGGTGACACCTAAGCACGGTGCATAACTGCTCAGCCCAGCAAATACTGGTTGAATAACACTTCACACATCCCATCCAAAGCCTTTCTTACCCCTAATTTTTCCAAATTCAGACAGAGCTCAGGCCTGAGAACCTCATTCAAAGACAATCTTTTTACCTCCAAAGAGACAGAAGGAGAGGGCTGACACTGAGCATGCCACTTACCCATCAAGTTCTGCTGTCTCTATGTAACACAGCCCATGGGGCTCACTGCTGGAAAGGAGGAGGAGATCCGCCTAGAGAGAAAAACTAATGAGAAGTCCAAATATGCAAACCTCCACCCCCAGTGGGCTGTAATGGTGGCTCCTTCCACTAAGCATTCTTGGTTTGCTTAGTTCCAGGTGCATAAATGGCTAGTTCCAGGCATATCAGCATGACACAGAAGCCCCTGGTGTGAGAAAGATTCCTGCCACGGGTGTTTAAGAGGCAACAGTAAATCAGGAAAGATTCATCCTTTTCTCACAAAGAAGAGGAAGAACCTACAGGCCTAGAGGGGTACCCTGTCCCTTACCGCCACAAACTGGTTATTTTCTAGCTTGATAATATCACCAACACAGACATTCATCCACTGCTCCTGCTGGAGGCTGAGGCAACGAGAAGACAGTGAAGAGGCTGTCAGGAGCTAAAGAGGTTCCTAAGGGACCCCCTTTGTCCCCAGAGCTCTTGTCTCCAACAGGCACTCACATTCCATTGATCAGCACCTGAGACTGGCGGTTATTCACCTGGTTATCGCTCTTGTGGCGGAACTGAAAAGAAGAAAACTGAAAGGTAAGACACCTTCCCCCGCCTCGAAGGAATTCGTTGATCAGTAGAACTCAGAGCATGCTGGTTAACGCCTCATACACACCCCATCACAAACCAATTCACTCCCTGATTCCCTCTCCCCACACTCAGCAAAAAGACATCATGGATCTAGCTGGACCGGGTAAGGGATGTCAAGGTCACCAAGAAATTGTGCTGGATGAAGGTGGCCGTGAGTTGGGGGTGGGGCTGGGAGTAGGGGTGGGTGACTGGGACAAAATAGAAGAATGAAAACCACTCACATAGTCATCAGTGGCATCTTTAACAGCTGTGATGGTGAGGACAAGAACCAAAGGCACAATGGTGGTGAACCAGGACAGGGAAGAGATCTGGGGGATCAACTGAAAAAAAGAAAGAGAAGTATGCCTCTGAGGCCCCATCTGATGCCTTCATTCCCTTTACTCCTCCTTGGCTTTATTCAGTTTGGGGAGCTGCAAAAAATCTACTATGGGTCACCTACCTGCAGAATGAGGAGGAACAGGAAGTAAGTGTTGGCAACTTCCTGGAACTGCTCAAAGAGGTTGACAGGCAGGAAGGTGAGAATATTGTACTTGGAGGTCTTGATGCAGTTACTCTATGGCAGTAGGAGAGAAGATAATGAGCAGTCTCCAGTCCCAACCCAGAACCAGACTGAGGCTGCCTCCCCCATCTTTATACTTCCCCAGACCTCTACCCCAAAAGCTAGCAAACACAGGTGTGGGAGGGGGAAAGAGGAGGAGAGAAGGGAGTCTCAAGGGGGTCAATGTATTCTGCTTCACTGACAGGTGAAGGCATGAAAAATTCAGCACGATAGCAGATGGAGAGTGGCTGAGGAGGTTGCTTCCCCTCCCCCAAGCACTCTTCCCAGGCAGCCCTCAGTCCCAACGGTAGGTTGTCCTTGCCCCATTCCCCTCTCCAAACAGAGAGAGGGAACAGGTGGTCTAGAGTCGCTTACCGCATACTGGAATTTCTCATTGTATTCTCGGTCATTAGCCCGCGCCCTCCTTTCTTCTTCTGCAACAAAATGATGCTGCAGTCAGGAGGAGCAAACTGAGGTCTGGACCAACACTTTGCTGGGGGGTTCCCTGCTTTTTCCACAGAATATCATTTTAAGGAGTTAGCTCCACAACTGAGGGGGTCATCAAATTCTTCCCTCCAGTCCACCTCTCACCAGCAGCCTGACCACACGGCTCTCCAGGTTACATTCACAGGACAGGACATGTTCTCTTTTCCTCACCACCAAACTTCAAGGTCTTCCACTGGAAGCACCCAGTTTGTCTCCCCCACCCCCACTCCAGAGGAATCTGAGCCACTGACAGTGCTGGGATTCCCCAGCCCCTTTTGCTGCTATTACTAATGCATACATTGTCATAATCAAGGAGTAGCGCTGAAAACGCAAAGCTTCCTTCCCCCTGGGGACCACTGCAGATCTAGTCGCGGTACTGCTCTCTCCCTTATTTAGAGGGCGGGGTAGGTGGCAAGAAGGAGGCTCCCTGTGCCCTGGAGCTGCTCTGCGGGAGCATCCCAGCCCCATGTGCAGTCCCCCCTACAGGAGCCTCTGGTTGTCACATGTCACCAGCAACTGCTTCTGACTGGTCCGAAATGACATCACCTTATTTCAAAGCTCATCTTCAAGTAGAAAAAGGTGTGGGGGGTGCGTTTCAGGGATATGGGTCATGCAGACTGAGATAGAGATAGAGGAGGGAGGAATGAAATGTAATTGAAACAGTTGCTCTCTAACTGGACCTTCCTTGTACCATCTGCACACGTTTAGCTTTAAAGGGCTCATTTGTCACTCAGTTAGTGACACCTATCTAGCTAAACCTATCTGAAACCTCTGCAGGTCTGGGACTGAAGGCATCAAATTCATGTCCCAGAACAAGGAGCTGTCCTATAATAGATTCCCCAGCCCATCTCCCCGGGGGTCACCATGACCTCATGTTGCAAAAAGGGGTAACTTGGTTAGGCGCAAACCTAATGCCTTAAGCCTGTCAGGGAGCCAAAGACAGCATTCCAGAACCCTTTCTACACACCCCAGGACCCCTGCAGAGCACACTGCAGTAACAAAACCCAGGCCACAGTGCCCCCTGCCTACCAAGCCACTTCACTCCCATAAACTTCCCTAGAGGGGCTCTCTTGGGCCAAGTCCCCTGCGCAATCACCAAAGACCATGCAAACGAAGAAGGTAGGGACTGGATCCTTCGGAGCCAGGATCTCTGGGTCTGGAAAGAGGATCAGGGGAGGTAGGGGGAGGCTGGGGACAAGTGAATGTAGGGATTGGAGGGGGGAAATAATGGGTGCGGGAGAGCTGCCAGGCGCTGCCTCCCGTTACCTGTCCCCCAAGAGGGCTTCTTTCGGCTCCAAGAGGGAGGCGCCTGGGCCCGGGCCCACTTCTCGGGCATCTCCTTGGGGACCGTCATGATCCCGGTTTGAGTGGGGGAGGGCAGACCGTCTATATGTCCTTGGCCTTAGTGGCATCGACGGGGCGGCTCCCCGGGGAGGTGCAGGAGCCGCAGCCGCTCAGAGGGGAGCCCCGGCCGTCGGGCGCGCGCCCCACCCGCAGCCCAGGCCATCCTCCCGGCCGCCGGCGCTCGGGGACACCGCGAGCTCAGCTGCGCCGCCGCCGCCGCCCCCCATTCCCCCCGGCGGATGCCAGCGTGCGCTGAGTGGCCCCGGACACGCCGAGCACGCCCAGGGTTCCGCCCCCGCCCGCTCCCCGACTGCAGGAGCCGCAGCCTGCCAGCGCGCCGCGTAGGCGAAAGCTCGCGCGCGAGCCCCGCCTCCCCTCCCACCCCCGGGCTGGGCCAATGCGGGTGAGCGGACTGCCGGCGTTGTCGGGGGCAACCGCTTTCACGCACACACACCCCCGCCCGCGGAAAAACCAGGAGGACCGGTAGATGGAAAAACGAGGAGAGCAGGGAAGGGGTGAGAGGACCAAGCAGAGATGAGAACACAGCTCCCTAGGCCAGAAAGCAGGAGCTGCAGGTGCCCCAAGATAAGACTGCAGGTGTTTCGGGGCGTAGGGCTGGTGTTCAGCGCTGTCCTGGCAGATAACCCAGCTTTGGGATCAAGCGGAAGAATTCGGTTTCCTAGGCTGCCCCCAAGCTGGGTAGGGGCTGCTGTAAGCTACCCTCCCTCAGACCCATACCAGTTGTCCCTTTTCCTTTTGCTCCCTGAGCCATAACAACACCCACTCTTGATGGTTCCCGGGATCTCCCCTCCTTGCCTGTCTTACCTGGGGGGCGCTTTTTTGCACACAGTGCCATCTCACCCAGCAAGGTCCCAGCAATCCCATGGGAGACCCTGCAAGAAGTGACAGACGAATGAGGTCAGGAAGCTGAGGATAACCCTTCCCTCCCCTCATGAGACCTCTTTTGAAGACCCTCTTCTCCAGCTCTGACCCTGCTCCTCCCCCAGCCTCCTCCTCCCAGTCTCTCCTCTTACTGCCATGATGGGTCCCTGGGAAAGAGGGGACTTCCCCACCACCTCCCATCATGCCCCTGCCTTGGGTGACATGGGGGGCTGAGACTTTACAGAAGCCCATGCCTGTAGGGAAAGGAGAAGAGGCCAGATATTGAAAAAAGGGGAACAGCTCTCAAGGTATCCATCCCAGGGACAACGGAGGCTCTCATGTGTTCTGGCGGCAATGAGTAGTGCTTGTGCTTACTAGAAAGCAGTTTCCCCAAAGGGTGGGGTGGAGGGAACATGAGCCAGGAAACACCTGGCAGGGCATCAGGAAACAGGGTGGGCAGGCTCCACCCTTCTCGAAAGGCTTATAAGTTCCCTGCCATCCCCACCCCCCATTACTAGGGCTTCCATTATCACCTCCTCCAGGGGAGCTCACATTAGAGGCATGGCCCTCACTTTCTGCACAGACAGTCCCTAAACAGCTTCCCCTCAGCCTGGGTCAGCCACCCTTCTGGGCTGGCAGAGGGGTCTTCCCAACCCTGGTGGGGAGTTTGCCCCTCCCTCCCTCCCACCCCAAGCCTAGTCCAGTCAGTATGGCACAGGGTGCAGGCTTAGGGAGCACCAGTGAGACAAGCCTCTGCCTGCTTCCGCCTTCCCATGTCCTTTCTCCTAAAAGGTTCAAGGCCTGGCCTTACAAGGCAGAGCCTCATCCTTACTCCCCTGCCTGGCCCAAAGGAAACTGCCAGTCAGTCACCTCCTCTTTCCTTGTCTGGGTGGAAGGCCTTTCACCTCCTCATCCTCTTTGGTTCCCTCTGCCTTTAGCCTACCAGGCACACCCCACCAACCTGTCAGCCCCAAGAGATACTAATTGCCTGTCTGGCTAACCTCTATAATTACAGACTCTGGCCACAACCCAGTCACCCACACCAGTTCTCCCTTCGCTAGCTCAGATCCCGCCCTTACACCAAGTCAGGCAATCCTGAAAGCCAGAAGTCCTTTTCATCCCTGACCTTCTCCAACTATGGCAGTCCAGGGTGCCTGGCTCAGGAAGAAAAACCTCATCCATATTTTAGAGATGCCAAGCCCTCCTCCAGGGCCCCCAGCCAGGGTCTCCACCCAGTCTGAGTATGAGTCACGGGAGGGTGGGGAGCACAGGGAGAGGTTAAAGGATGCAAAAGTGGGCATCACAAGTTCTACAGGCAGCCCCGCCCTTGGGGAGGAAGGGATCAAGAAACACTATCAGCCTAAAGATCTGAGTTTGAGTCCCATGAAAGAGTTAATGTAGGAGCTGCACACGCCATCAGGAGTCAGGAGTCTGGATATGGACCAGGAAAGTTGTTCTACCTCTGAGACCCTGGGGAGACTGGAAGCAGGCTTGGCCCCAGACCTCATCCCCTCTGGGGGGGGCCATCATTCCAAGGGGAAGAGAGGAGAGACCTGGGAACTGGGATCCCCTCTCACTTTTCCTTCTTAGTCTCACACAGCCTGGGTTTTCTGAGCAGGTCAGGCCCATCAGCCACGTTGCCCTGCCCCGTCACCCAGCCCCAGCCCCCTCTCGGCCACATTTGGGATAAAAATAGCCAGCCCCGGCAAGCAGGCAATGCTCCATGGAGGAAAACAGCTCCTCCTATAGGTCCGGTCCCTGCTCCCTTACAAGCAAGAGCCCCAAAGGCTGGCCACTTCTTTCAGAGGAGGATGGCAGGTCAGGGAAACAGGAGGAAATGGAACTCGAGACCTCCAGCTCACTGGCCACCAACACGAGCTCGGGCCACCTTCCCTCACCAAGGACAGAACTCAGGGCTCCCGGCATAGCTATCATCTCCCAGAGCTACTGCCCCTTCCTGACACCCTCAGTTTTCCTCAGGCATAGACCTCCACCTTACTGAGACAAAGCCTACCAGCCCAAACTCCCTTCTCCAGGCACCAAACCCTCGGGTCCCGGTTACTCCTCTCGCCCAACAACTCTCTGGGCGGGTCTCCCCTGGCCAAGGCTGCACGAGCTTCTCCTTGGTACTTGCGCCGCTCTCCTGCTCTCCACGCGCCCCTTCGGCACCCCATCCTCCCATCCTGCACGCAGCCCCCCCGCTCTGCCCCGTCCCCGGGCACCCGACAGCCCCTCCTCTCCAGTCGGCCGCCATCCCCGCCCCGTCTGGCCGCAGCTCCCAAATCTTGGCCCCCAGTGCTCCCCAGTCTACACCCGCTCCCCGGCCCCTCCAGCCCCGCGGCTGCGGCCGCATCTCCCTCTGCCCTCCTGGCCCCGCGCTCCCGGGCGCCCCCGCCTCGCCTCGCCTCACCTCAGCGCTCAGCGCTCGGCGCCCGCCCCGGCGGCCCCGTACTGCCCATGCCGGGGGCTGGGGCGGGGGGCGCTCGGCTCGGCTCCCCACGGGCTCCCGCCCCCCC
This sequence comes from Pan troglodytes, assembly GCF_028858775.2. NCBI lineage: Eukaryota > Metazoa > Chordata > Mammalia > Primates > Hominidae > Pan > Pan troglodytes. The sequence goes on from NC_072398.2 coordinate 94,857,787, forward strand.
AGCTGCGGCCCCGCTCCCCCGGGGCCTCGGCCCGCTACTTTGTGTCAGTTTCGGCCACGGCGGGGCGGAAGTGACGGAGCCGGCGGCGGGGGCCGGGGGGCGGGAGGGGGTTTTGGGGAGGGGAGAAGGAGCGGGGAGGAGGGAGCAGCCATCTTTGTGCGGGGCAGTGGGAGGGTCTTAGCCCTTCCGAGCCTCGGCGTGGCTGGGCTGGGATGCCCCCACACGTACGTCCATCCGCATCTTAAAAGAAAAAACAATTCGGGAGGCTAGATCGCTCTGAGGGGGTATTTTTAATTCGGAAGAAGGGAATAGAGGAACACTGCCTTCTCTGCAAAACGAGCATCCTCTGCAGGGAGCGGCAGGAGAGCTGTAGAAGTGGTGAATAACCAGAATTTTCCCTGGCGCCAGGTTGCCCTCAGCCCGACTCTCGCTCCTCGGAGCCGTCCGCCCTCCGTTCCTTCACCCTCCCTCCTCGCCCTGGCTCATTTCACTGTATCTCAACTCTCCTTGAATGAACGACACAGCACCGAGATGTCTAGGAACGGTGCCTCAGTTTCACAGCCTTGCTCTCTGTCTCTGTGCCCCGCCGCCCTCCTTCCCTCCGCTCCCCCTCCCTCCGCCCCCACCACGCCCCCTGGGTGGAGGCGGCTTCCCCACCCCTAACTACCCTCTTGGGGAGGCATCCCCGAGAGGGTGAAGGTGGTAGGCGCCGAGGCGATGAGAGCTAGGAGTCGGCAGTCGGGACAGGCTATGGAGGGCAGCCCCCAGGGTTGTGCCCTACACTGGATGGTGGCCCCCTCCACCCTGCAGATGCCCGCAGCCGTCCCCATCCAGCATCCAGGTGCGCACCCTCTAGCGGTTACCTCGAGCAACTACATTCCGAGAGGCCCTGAGGGTCAGAAAACCGCTTTGCGGGAGGAGGGGATGAGAAGCCTGAGTCCTGGTACCTTATCCTCCTCCACTTCTCCCTGTCCAGGATCCTTCTTAGTTTAGGAGGAAGGGATGCCAAACGGATAAACAGAGAAGCCTCCCAGGTTCTGGCACATTAACAAAGAGGAAGAATGACTGTTGTTCCCAGGCGGGGTCAGTGGCTGGCTCCAGGGTCCATGAGTGAAGTGAGGGTTGTCCTAATCATAGCTTACACTCCAGCATCTGAGCTGAGGCAGGAGTTTCCAACTCTGAGGCTTTGTGTTGAGCAGACACCAGATCCTGAGCTGGCTCTGGGCCCTCAGGGTGGTGCAGAGCCACCAACAGCTGGTAAGTGGCTGTGCCAACGGTGGCCCCCACCAGAGGGGCCACCACAGGCACCCACCACCAGCCATTACCAGCACTGCAAAAGAAGGACAGTGGGAAGGTATCAGGAGTGACTCCCTTAGCCTTCCCCTCTCCAAGGACGGGGGGCAGTAACAAGAGAGTGCCCTAAAGTTGTTCCCAGGGTGGTAGACACCAGGAAGAGGATTGCCTTGTCACCAAAGCATAGTATTTAGAAGAGGGAACCCCAGGAGAGCTTGGTCCAGCCTCTTGCCTTAGGGAATTATCTGAATATATTAAGTTTGCTGATGAAGTCACTAATGTGCATGGAAGTAATGTGGCATGCCTAAGAACACAACCTCTAAATCTTACTGTTTCGGTGAAAAGTTGGGAGGGAAGCAAGGGAGAAAGGGGGAGAATATGACTTGGAGAAAGAACACTGTCCTAAGAGGCCAAGAGAGCTATTTTAAAGGCAGAGTGCTGTGGACCCAGGGACAGAGCCCTTAGCAGAGGAAGGTGAGTGGAGGCCAGCACCAGGAGAGTCTGTCTCCCACCTGAAGACTTCAGGACCCCAGCCAGCCACGTAGGTGAAGAGACGTGGGCCCAGGTCCCGGGCAGGGTTGAGTGGAATCCCGCAGTTGGCACCCATGGATAACCCGAGGGCCAGGATCAGCATCCCCACCACCACAGGCTCCAGACCCGCAGGGACTCCCTTGTTCCGTCTGTCCAGGATGGCCAAGAGCCCCACAATCAGCATCCCGGTGCCCAGAACCTTGGAGTCAACAGAGGCAGAGGGTTCCCTGTCAGCTGCCAGGTGCTCCATCTGCCCTCTCTCATCCAAATATTCCATGTCATCTGGCTTTGTGCAACACAGGCAGTTGGGGATGGTGGGGGGTGCCAAGATAGACACAACCCACACTCCACCCAGAGACTGAACAATAGGCTGGGGTGCCGAGGAACAGGACAAAAGTAGTGTCCCCAGGTCTCCCCCTCACACTTACCTGATCCAGGAAGCCATTGTTCAGGGACAGATAGGGGGCAGGATAGGTGGCAAAAATGGAGGCTGTCTCCTTGGGGCCAGTCACTGTCAGGTTCCCACCTGTATAGTTCTGTAGGGCATCTGTGGAGGGAGGGAACACCCAGGATTTCCCTCTTTGCTCATTCATCCAAAACCATTCTGAGGCACCCCTGCCCACCCACAGGTGCTCTCAAGGCACAGCTCCCTCTGTTCCCTCTGTCACCATAGTAGAGAACATAGGTGGCTCCCGAAGCACAGAAAGCAGACAGCAACTGCACCAAGATGTAAATGGGGAGCTTGACCCAGGGGAGGCGTCCAACGATGCACATGGCCAGGGAGAAGGCTGGATTCAGGTGGGCCCCTTCAAGGATCAAGGAAAGAAAAAGAGCATCTATTAAGTGTCACTGCCAGGCATTGTCACCAGACAACACTACTGCTCCTTCCTATAGCTCTTAAGGCAGATAGTGTAATTCCCATCACACAGCTTAGGAAATTGAGGCTCCAGATGTTACAGATGTTAAGTGACTTAGCAAAGTCACACTGTGGGCCAGGCACAGTGGCTCACGCCTGTAATCCCAGCACTTTGGGAGGCCGAGGCAGTGGATCACTTGAGGTCAGGAATTCCAGACCAGCCTGGCCAACATGGTGAAACCCCGTTTCCACTAAAAACACAAATATTAGCCAGGCGTGGTGGCAGGTGCCTGTAAAATCAGCTATTCGGGATGCTGAGGCAGGAGAATCGCGTGAACCCAGGGGGCAGAGGTTGCAGTGAACAGACATCACACCACTGCTCTCCAGCCTGGGCAACAGAGTGAAACTCCATCTCAAAAAAAAAAAAAAAAAGAAGAAGAAGACACTGTGAATCCAAAGTTGGAACCTAGGTCTGTCTGCTTTTTCCACAGCAACACACTATGTATCAAGGCTCCACCCAAGCACACCGATGCAGTGTGTATCTGGGGTACAAACAGGAGAGGTCCTGAGCGGAGATGAGCCCCCAGAGGACTTCGGGTGGGGGATACAAGAGGATAGCAGCTGCCCTTCGTGCCCTGCCATTGATTTCTGTCTAGGTGAGCCAAGCATTAGTGTGAGGAAGCAGGATGGAGAGATACAGAAAGAGGAGGGGCTGGTGGGGCCAAAGGCTTATTTCAGTCTGGGGCACTGTTCAAGGGGATAATGTCCACGAGTCACAGAAGGATTTGCGTTTCCACCATCACCAGACAGACAAACTGGCATGCACATCCCACCTGCTCTGATGACCAGACCCCACCCTCCTCACCTGAGACGTTACCACCCACGTAGATGGCTATCGTAACGGCCAGAGAGCCAGCCAGAAACATGGTGAAGAAGTTGCCTTTGGTTTCTCCACTGGTGACAGCCTGGGCCACAGCTCCTTGGGTGAGGAGCTGCTGAGAAGAGGAGAGATGAGGAACAGGGAGCCCAGGAGACCAACAGGGAGAAAGGCTGGGAAGGCCAGGGGAGCAGCTAAGGAGATGAATGAGCACGGAAGACAAGCAAGGGAAGGAGAAAAGCAGAAGGAGGGAAGGGAAAAGAAATGGGGAAAGTGGAGGAAGAAGAAAGGGAAAGAATGTGGGAAAAAAGAAAAGAATTTACCCAACTCATAGGCATTTGAGGGCACAAACCCATGGCAGGGCTCAGCTTTAAAAAGTCTTATCTAAGATTCTTTCTATGGAAGAGTTCCATCAAAGCCAATTTTAAAAGCCTATGTGAAAAATAATTATTCTTGCTGCACTTTATACAATCATCAGGCCAAGTATAATAAAGCACATTGGTCTTACCATGAAAATGGTCTTTCATAAAAATGGGAAACTGGAGAGAGAAAAATTATGTTTCAAGAACTATGATACACTTGTTATTAAAGAAAGAATAAAAATGACAAGAATAAAAATGATGAAGTAGGAAAGGAAAGGAGATTAGGAGAGATGAGAGGATAAAAACGAAAAGTGATAGGGAGTTGAGAGGAAGGGGGACACCAAGAGAAAGAGATAAGGACACCAGAAGGAGCCAGGAACTTTTGCCCACCCCCCTTCTTTCCTTCCCCCAGTGACCCTACCTACCATGAGTACAAACACACCCAGAAACTCTGCCAGGCACTGCCGGGCCAGGAGGCTGCGTATCCGGAGGTGGCCCATGATTTCAGCCGGGGCCTGAGTGAAGACCATGGTGGAAACACCCTATTGCTATTCACTGCTCCCTCTGTCTGCATAGGCACACTGTCACTGCACAGCTACTGCCTGCCTCCAGCAAAGATAAGGAACAGACTTTAAAACCATTAGCTCAGTTCCTGAACAGCAGCTACGTGTCTGTGCACGTGTGTAGGCTAGGAAACAGAGAGATAACAAGAGAATGTCTGGGAGCAGGCTATGAACACAGAGCCTGGAGTTTACCCAACCTCTGTCTCTTTTACCCTTCATTCCCAGTCATCACAGGACTAGCCTCCCCCATCCTGACAAATAGAAGGAAGTACCCCGCTTCATAGACATTAGATCTCTTGGTCCTGAAGTCAGCTCTGCAAAGTAGTACTATTGCTTCCATTCTACAGATGAGGCTAGTGGGCCTTAGAACTCCCCAAGATCAAACTTTTTTTTTTTTTTTTGAGAGAGAGTCTTGCTCTGTCCCCCAGGCTGGAGTGCAGTGGCACCATCTCAGCTCACTGCAACCTCCACCTCCCAGGTTCAAGCAATTCTCCTGCCTCAGCCTCCCGAGTAGATGGGATTACAGGTCCATCGCACCTGGCTAATTTTGATATTTTTTAGTAAAGACTTGGTTTCTCAGGAGGCCGAGGCAGGCAGATCATGAGGTCAGGAGATCGAGACTATCCTGGCCAACATGGTGAAACTCCATCTCTACTAAAATACAAAAAAATTAGCGTGGTGATGCACGCCTGTAGTCCCAGCTACTCGGGAGGCTGAGGCAGGGGAATCACTTGAACCAGGGAGGCGGAGGTTGCTGTGAGCCGAGATTGTGCCACTGCACTCCAGCCTGGCAACAGAGCGAGACTTTGTCTCAAAAAAAAAAAAAAAAAAAAAAGACAGGGTTTCACCATGTTGGCCAGGCTGGTCTCAAACTCCTGACCTCTAGTGATTCACCTTCCTTGGCCTCCCAAAGTGCTGGGATTACAAGCGTGAGCCACCGTGCCCAGCCCAAGATCACACAATTATTTCATGGCTGAGTGAATTCAAATCCAGATCTTCTGACTCTCCAGCTGGTAACACACAAAGCCTCTCATTTAGAACCTGAAGCCTTTCCCCAAACCATTTGGATGCTTGAAGGACTCAATGGGCATCTGGAAAGACTGGGCTAAAGACCATAGACTGTGGGAATGAAACTCACATATTGAGTGCTTGTACTTCCCTTATGCCGAGTGTCACATAGGTTAGAGAATACTCCATCTTTGTGTCCCCTGACATGGCTTGACATGAGGCCTTCACACTCATGCTGAGCTCCACCTGGCCTTCTCTGGGTGCATGCTACTCTTGCTCTGCATGAAGTAACCGCATCCTACTTCTTCATATCTCAAGGCTCCAATTAAATGCATTCAAAGAATCTACGTCTAGACACTGGAGAAACAGTGGTGAACAAAACATAGTCTCTGCCCTTCTAGAGCTTATGTTCTAGTAGGTGGAAACAAACAATATGCAACTTTTTAAAATACCATATACAGTTTATGAAGTTCTTGAGGGCTACCATTATGATTTATGTAACCCTGTGGGCTCTACCACTGTCCTGGGCACATCTGTGTGACTAGTAAAGAAATAATATTTCTTTACTAGGTTTAATGGATACTATAGTGCTCCACCCAGATTCCCCCTTGGGAGCCAATATGCCCATCCGCTATATGTAGGAAATACCAGCTGCTGATACCACATAGCTACCTCCCTCATTGGGCAATGCCCTTCAAGTCAGAAAGATGCCTCACCGAAGGTTACATGCCCTCCTATGGGGCCCATGTCAAACACTGATTGATGGAGGGATATAAAAGTCTAGCCTCTTTGCCTCACTTTGCGGCAACTCTAAAGGGCTGTTCCAGCTCCAGTTCCCCCATAGGATCCATTTAGGCATCTGTTATATCATCCATGTGTGTCAGTTTCTCCTGGTGCCTAATCTTGTTACAGGAAAGGGGTCTGAATCCAGATCCCAAGAGAGGGTTCTTGGATCTCACACTAGAAATAATTCAGGCTGAGTGCAGCGGCTCACGCCTGTAATCCTAGCACTTTGGGAGGCCAAGGCGGGATCACAAGGTCAGGAGATTGAGACCATCCTGGCTAACATGGTGAAACCCCGTCTCCATTAAAAATACAAAAAAATTAGCCAGGCATGGTGGTGGGCGCCTGTAGTCCCAGCTACTTGGGAGGCTGAGGCAGGAGAATGGCATGAACCCGGGAGGTGGAGGTTGCAGTGAGCTGAGATCGCACCACTACACTCCAGCCTGGGTGACAGAACGAGACTCCGCCTCAAAAAAAAAAAAAAAAGAATTCAGGGCGAGTCCATAGAGTAAAGTGAAAGCAAGTTTATTAGGAAAGTAAAGGAATAAAAGAATGGCTACTCCATAGACAGAGCAGCCCCAAGGGCTGCTGGTTGCCCATGTTTATGGTTGTTTCTTGATGATATGCTAAACAAGAGGTGGATTATTCATGCCTCCCCTTTTTAGACTATATAGGGTAACTTCCTGTCATTGTCATGGCATTTATAAACTGTCATGGCATGAGCCACCATGCCCGGCCATGACCTGTATCTTATGGCAACCTCCTATCTCATTCTGTAACTTAGAATGCTTTAACCATCTGGGAATGCAGCCCAGTAAGTCTCATTCTCATTTTACTCAGCTCTTGCTCAAAATAGACTTGCTCTGGTTCACGTGCCTCTGACATTTCCCCCCTTCCTTTTATAAGAGAAGCACTAATCCTAAGGGTTGCAGAGGGACGAAGGTCCATCTTCTGTAAGTTCTTCAGGATGAATAGGGGTGATGATATTTTTGCCTAACTCTTAGAATCTCTCATATTCATGGTAGAGAGGAGCTCAGTTGGAAAGTGTTGGTATGGGCCAGGCGGGATGGCTCATGCCTGTAATCCCAACACTTTGGGAGGCTGAGGCAGGTGGATCACCTGAGGTCAGGAGTTCAGACCAGCCTGGCCAACATGGTGCAACCCTGTCTCTACTAAAAAATACAAAAAAAATAGCCAGGTGTGGTGGCGGGTGCCTGTAACCCTAGCTACTCAGGAGGCTGAGGCAGGAGAATCTCTTGAACCTGGGAGGCGGAGGTTGCAGTGAGCCAAGACTGTGCCATTGCACTCCAGCCTGAAAGAATGAAACTCCATCTGAAAGAAAAGAAAAGAAGGGAAGGGAAGGGAAGGGAAGAAAAAGCATTGGTTTCTTGAGGGCCATTCATAACTCATGAGTTCTGACAAAAGGTGATACTCTGGAAGATTCATAAGTGTTCAGTTTAAGGAAACATTCAGTAAGCTTGTCCTCCATTCCTATACAAAGATTACAACAGCTATACATTCCACAACCGTAAAGCAAAATAAGTAAAATTATCCCAAGTAAACTAAACTAGAAGGCTTTCCATGAACTGAGGAACTGTTGGAACCACGCTGATATGAGGTTGCTAGATGATTCCAGTACATGCCCAGAATTAGAATATTGATGCAGATTTTTACATTACCCATCCCTCTTGTTTCTTCTGAGCAGCAGTCAGAGGCCACTGGTTGGTTCACAGGACTAAGCAGGGTTAGCCTAAATTGCAGAAACAAACTTAAAGACAACTGATGAGACTGGAATTTAATAACAAGTGTATCATAGTTCTTGAAACATAATTTTTCTCTCTCCAGTTTCCCATTTTTATGAAAGACCATTTTCATGGTAAGACCAATGTGCTTTATTATACTTGGCCTGATGATTGTATAAAGTGCAGCAAGAATAATTATTTTTCACGTAGGCTTTTAAAATTGGCTTTGATGGAACTCTGTTCCATAGAAAGAATCTTGGATAAGACTTTTTAAAGCTGAGCCCTGCCATGGGTTTGTGCCCTCAAATACCTTTGAGTTGGGTAAATTCTTCCTCTCCTTTTGAGGTCCCCAGATAACTTGGGGCTCCTGGACCTTTTAGAAGGTGACATTCTTTACTTACCACAGGTCAGAAACCCTGTACAGGGACTGTGTAGGCAAGGTTATGAGCCCAGGTCGCTAAGTGGCTTTTATAGGCTTTACAAGTCAAGTTTGATTCCTTAATGGAAAGCACACCATTCCAGTCAAACCCTTCATAAAATAACCAATTTCTCCAATTGTGTCCTGTTGCAAAAGAAAACAGATTCTTATTACCCTTATGCAAATAACTGCATTGCCATAAATTAAGAATACACACAAATAATTTCCAAATTCTGGAGAAATCAAGTAGAGAGATGCATATACTCCAAATTTTGTTCACAGGAGTATACTTTACTCGATTGTTAAAAGCTGTAAATATCTGAAAAGAAAAGTTGCCTTGACTCTAAAAAATAAAACAAAGGATCAGCAATGTTTTAAGCAAAGGCAAAAAGATTGCTTTAGTCTTCTTTAGTTTATGCAGTTAACTTTTGTTTGATATCTATGAACATTTCAGCTCCCCATGAGATTTCTGAAAGTTGTTTCCTCTATTCTAATGTCACAATCTCCAAAGTTATCAGAAACCTGCATTTAAGTGCACCTGTTAAAGTCCTATGGCTGATTATAAACTACCTTCTAAAGAAGATCAAAACAAGACAACAATTGTCTGTGGATGATAAAAAGTCTTAGGGCCAGGCGCAGTGGTTCACATCTGTAATCCCAGCACTTTGGGAGGCGGAGGCGGGTGGAACATTTGAGGTCAGGAGTTTGAGACGAGCCTGGCCAACATGGTGAAACCCCGTCACCACCAAAAATCCAAAAATTAGCCAGGCATAGGGCAGGTGCCCATAATCCCAGCTACTCAGGAGGCCGAAGCAGAGGAAGTGCTTGAACCCAGGAGGCAGAGGTTGCAGTGAGCTGAGATCATGCCACTGCACTCCAGCCTGGGTGACAGAGCAAGAATCTGTCTCAAAAAAAAAAAAAAAAAGTCTTAGGACAGCCACTAGTAAAGCCACAATTAACTAGGAAATTTTGGTCACTTCTGTTGCATACAAAATTTTATGTAACAATTATTAATAACATACGCTAAGTCATATTAGAATTATAGGAATTTCTCATAATTTTGGAACATGTACCAATAACACATTTAATCTAATGCTCCAACGTAGATAAACTGAACAATTTTTGTTGTTGTTGTTGTTTTTTGTTTTTTGGGTTTTTTTGTTTTTTTAAGACAGAGTCTCCCTCTGTTGCCCAGGCTGGAGTGCAATGGCATGATCTCGGCTCACTGCAACCTCTGCCTCCTGGGTTCAAGTGATTCTACTGCCTCAGCCTCCTGAGTAGCTGGAATTACAGGTGCGCACCACCATGCCTGGCTAATTTTTTGGTATTTTTAGTAGAGATGGGGTTTCACCATGTTGGCCAGGTTAGTCTTGAACTCCTGACCTCGTGATCTGCCTGCCTCAGCCTCCCAAAGTGCTGGAATTACAGGCGTGAGCTACTGCACACAGCCTAAAATTGAACAATTTTTAATAGTCAAAGAAGCAGCTTATGACCTTAAAGAATTTAGCAAACTTAATATCTGACCTGTATAATTTAGACCAAATGTTTACATTTTTTATTTTTTGTTTGTTTGTTTCTTTTTAGTCAGAGTCTCACTCCGTCACCCAGGCTGGAGTGCAGTCGCTCAATCTCGGCTTACTGCAGCCTCTGCCTCCCGGGTTCAAGCAATTCTCCTCCCTCAGCCTCCCAAGTAGCTGGGACTACAGGCTTGCACCACTACACCTAATTTTTGTATTTTTAGTAGAGATGGGGTTTCACCACGTTGGCCAGGCTGGTCTCGAAATCCTGAGCTCAAATGATCTGCCTGCCTTGGCCTCCCAAAGTGCTGGGATTACAAGCATGAGCCACCGCACCTGGACAAAATGTTTACATTTTTGAAGATTTTTTATTTTACCAATAATCTTTAAAACTGTATTTATTTCCCAAAGATTACTTAAGTCACATGAACTAAATAAAGGGTATTCCACTTTTTACTTTTCTGATAAAATGTTTGATTTAAGCAATTCTTATTGTTAAACCAATTAATTAAAGCTTTTCCATATATAAACATTACAAACATAATACATATAAATACACAGACAGACAGAAGATAAGGATCATCCCCTAAACTGGGAATTGGACTTTAAACCAGGGCTGCCATTATGAAAAGAGAAAGCATGGCCACATGGTTACAAGGTCAAGCTGCTAAGGACATACAAGACAAGGAGGAGGCCGGGCATGGTGGCTCATGCCTGTAATCCCAGCACTTTGGGAGGCTGAGGTGGGTGGATCACCTGAGGTCGGGAGTTCGAGACCAGTCTGACCAACATGGAGAAACCTCATCTCTGCTAAAAATACAAAATTAGCCGGGCGTGGTGGCACATGCCTGTAGTCCCAGCTACTCAGGAGGCTAAGGCAGGAGAATCGCTTGAACTGGGAGGCGGAGGTGGCAGTGAGCTGAGATTGCGCCATTGCACTCTAGCCTGGGCAACAAGAGCGAAACTGTGTCTCAAAAAAAAAAAAAAAACAACAAAAACAACAACGACAAAAACAAATAGGATGAAATGTGAAAGCATTTGGAGCTCATGCAAGAAAGAATTCAGGGCGAGTCCATACAGTGAAGTGAAAGCAAGTTTATTAGGAAAGTAAAGGAATAAAAGAATGGCTATTCCACAGACAGAGCAGCCCCGAGGGCCACTGGTTGCCTATTTTTATGGTTGTATCTTGATTACATGTTAAACAAGGGGTGGATTATTCATGCCTCCCCCTTTTAGACCATATAGCATAACTTCCTGTTGTTGCCATGGCATTTGTAAACTGTCATGGCACTGGTGGGAGTGTAGCAGTGAGGAAGACCAGGGGTCAGTGTGGTCATCTTGGTCTTGGTGAGTTTTCGCCGGCTCTTTACTGCAACCTTTTTTATCAGCAAGGTCTTTATGACCTGTATCTTGTGACAACCTCCTACTTAATCCTATGACTTTCTTTTTTTCTTGAGATGGAGTCTCGCTCTCTCACCCAGGTGGGAATGCAGTGGTGCAATCTTGGCTCACTGCAACCTCCGTCTCCTGGGTCCAAGCAATTCTCCTGTCTGAGACTACCGAGTAGCTGGGACTATAGGCACATGTCACCATGCCCAGCTAGTTTTTGTATTTTTAGTAGAGACGGGGTTTCGCCATGTTGGCCAGGCTGGTCTCTAACTCCTGACCTCAGGTGATCCATCTGCCTCAGCCTCCCAAAGTGCTGGGGTTACAGGGGTGAGCCACCACACCCAGCTGTTCTTCCTATAGCTCTTAAGGCAGATAGTATTATTCCCATCACACAGCTTAGGAAATTGAGGCTCCAGGATGTTAGGCAACTTATCAAAGTCACACTGTGAATCCAAGGTTAGGATCTAGGTCTGGGCCAGGCACGGTGGCTCACGCCTGTAACCCCAGCACTTTGGGAGGCCGAGGCAGGTGGATCACCTGAGGTCAGGAGTTCGAGACCAGCCTGGCCAACATGGTGAAACCCCATCTCCACTAAAAATACAAAAAATCAGCCGGGTGTGGTGACACGCATCTGTAATTCCAGCTACTTAGGAGGCTGAGGCAGGAGAATCGGCTTGAACCTGGGAGGCAGAGGTTGCAGTGAGCCGAGATAGTGCCACTGCACTCCAGCCTGGGAAACAGAGCAAGACTCCATCTCAAAAAAAACAAACGAACAAGCAAACACCCTAAGTCTGTCCGCTTTTTCCACAGCAACACACTATGTCTCAAGGCTCCAGCCAGGCACACTGATGTCTGGGGGAAAAGCAGGAGAGGTCCTGAGTGGAGATGAGCCCCCAGAGGACTTCAGGTGGGGGATACAAGAGGATAGCAGCAGCCCTTCGTGCCCTGCCATCGATTTCTGTCTAGGTGAGCCAAGTATTAGTGTGAGGAAGCGGGACGGAGAGATACAGAAAGGGGACGGGCTGGTGTGGCCAAAGGCTTATCTCAGTCCGGGGCACTGGTCAAGCTCAAGGAGATAATGTCCATGAGTCACAGAAGGATTTGCGTTTCCATCATCACCAGACCGACACGCTCACATGCACGTCCCACCTGCTCTGATGACCAGACCCCACCCTCCTCACCTGAGATGTTACCACCCACGTAGATGGCTATCGTAACGGCCAGAGAGCCAGCCAGAAACATGGTGAAGAAGTTGCCTTTGGTTTCTCCACTGGTGACAGCCTGGGCCACAGCTCCTTGGGTGAGGAGCTGCTGAGAAGAGGAGAGATGAGGAACAGGGAGCCCAGGAGACCAACAGGGAGAAAGGCTGGGAAGGCCAGGGGAGCAGCTAAGGAGATGAATGAGCACGGAAGACAAGCAAGGGAAGGAGAAAAGCAGAAGGAGGGAAGGGAAAAGAAATGGGGAAAGTGGAGGAAGAAGAAAGGGAAAGAATGTGGGAAAAAAGGAAGAAAAGTGACAAGAATAAAAATGATGAAGTAGGAAAGGAAAGGAGATTAGGAGAGATGAGAGGATAAAAACGAAAAGTGATAGGGAGTTGAGAGGAAGGGGGACACCAAGAGAAAGAGATGAGGACACCAGAAGGAGCCAGGAACTTTTGCCCACCCCCCTTCTTTCCTTCCCCCAGTGACCCTACCTACCATGAGTACAAACACACCCAGAAACTCTGCCAGGCACTGCCGGGCCAGGAGGCTGCGTATCCGGAGGTGGCCCATGATTTCAGCCGGGGCCTGAGTGAAGACCATGGTGGACACACCCTATTGCTGTTCACTGCTCCCTCTGTCTGCATAGGCACACTGCCACTGCGCAGCTACTGCCTGCCTCCAGCAAAGATAAGGAAGAGACTGTTGCGGGAAGTTAGGGACCCCAAACGGAGGGACCGGCTGAAGCCATGGCAGAAGAACGTGGATTGTGAAGATTTTATGGACATTTATTAGTTCCCCAAATTAATACTTTTATAATTTGTTATGCCTGTCTTTACTGTAATATTTAAATATAAATTGTGAAGATTTTGCACTTTGGTTCACACCTATAATCCCAGCACTTTGGGAGGCCGAGGTGGGCGGATCACTTGAGGTCAGGAGTTCGAGCCCAGCCTGACTAACATGCTGAAACCCCGTATCTACTAAAAATACAAAAATTAGCTGGGCATGGTGGTAGGCACCTGTAATCCCAGCTACTCAGCAGGCTGAGGCAGGAGAATCTCTTGAACCTAGGAGGCCGAGGTTGCAGTGAGCTGAGATAGCGCCATTGCACTCCAGCCTAGGTGACAGAACGAGACTCCATCTCAAAACAAACAAACAAACAAACAAACAAAAACCATTAGCTCAATTCCTGAACAGCATCTACTGTCTGTGCACATGTGTAGGCTAGGAAACAGAGAGATAACAGGAGAATGTCTGGGAGCAGGCTATGAGCACAGAGCCTGAAGTTTGCCCAATCTCTGTCTCTTCTATCCTTCATTCCCATTCATCACAGGACTAGCCTCCCCCATCCTGACAAATCGAAGGAAGTACCCTGCTTCATATGCGTTAGATCTCTTGGTCCTGAAGTCAGCTCTACAAAATAGTACTATTGCTTCCATTCTACAGATGAGGCTAGTGGGCCTTAGAACTCCCCAAGATCATACAATTTTTTGTTTCTGGTTTTTGTTTTTTTTTTTTTCAGACAGTCTTGCTCTGTCTCCCAGGCAAGAGTGCAGTGGCACCATCTTAGCTCACTACAACCTCCACCTCCCAGGTTCAAGCGATTCTCCTGCCTCAGCCTCCCAAGTAGCTGGGACTACTGGTGTGCACCAGCATGCCCAGCTAATTTTTATATTTTTTAGTAAAAATGGGGTTTCACCATGTTGGCCAGTCTGGTCTCAAACTCCTGACCTCTAGTGATTCACCTTCCTTGGCCTCCCAAAGTACTGGGATTACAAGCGTGAGCCACCATGTCTGGCCCAAGATCACATAATTATTTCATGGCTGAGTGAATTCAAATCCAGATCTTCTGACTCTCCAACTGGTAACCCACAAAGCCTCTCATTTAGAACCTGAAGCCTTTCCCCAAACCATTTGGATGCTTGAAGAACTCAATAGGCATCTGGAGAGACTGGGCTGAAGACCATAGACTGTGGGAATGAAACTCACACATTGAGTGCTCGTACTTCCCTTATGCCAAGTGTCACACAGGTTAGAGAATACTCCATCTTTGGCTGGGCACGGTGGCTCAGGCTGTAATCCCAACACTTTGGGAGGCCAAGGCGGGCCGATCACGTGGTCAGGAGATTGAGACCATCCCGGCTAACATGGTGAAACCCCGTCTCTACTAAAAATACAAAAATTAGCAGGGCATGGTGGCGGGTTCCTGTAGTCCCAGCTACTCGGGAGGCTGAGGCAGGAGAATCGCTTGAACCCGGGAGGCGGAGGTTGCGGTGAGCTGAGATCGCACCACTGCACTCCAGCCTGGGCGACGGAACGAGACTCTGTCTAACAACAACAAAAAAAGAATACTCCATCTTTGTGTCCCCTGACATGGCTTGACATGAGGCCTTCACACTCATGCTGAGCTCCACCTGGCCTTCTCTGGGTGCATGCCACTCTTGCTCTGCATGAAGTAACTGCATCCTACTTCTTCATATCTCAAGCCTCCAATTAAATGCATTCAAAGTATCTACTTCTAGACACTGGAGAAACAGTGGTGAACAAAACATAGTCTCTGCCCTCCTAGAGCTTACGTTCTAGTAGGTGGAAACAGACAATATGCAGTTTTTTTTTTCTCTTGAGATGGAATTTCGCTCTTGTTGCCCAGGTTGGAGTGCAGTGATGCGATCTCGGCTCACCGCAACCTCTGCCACCCGGGTTCAAGTGATTCTTCTGCCTCAGCCTCCCGAGTAACTGGGATTACAGGCATGTGCCACCAAGCTCGGCTAATTTTGTATTTATTAGAGACGGGGTTTCTCCATGTTGGTCAGGCTGGTCTAGAACTCCCAACCTCAGGTGATCCGCCAGCCTCGGCCTCCCAAAGTGCTGGGATTACAGGTGTGAGCCACTGCGCCCAGCCAATATGCAGTTTTAAAAAATACCATATACGGGCCAGGTGAGGTGGCTCAAGCCTATAAATCTAGCACTTTGGGAGGCTGAGGCAGGCGGATCATTTTTAGTCAGCCTGGCTACTCTGGAGGCTGAGGCAGGAGAATCACTCAAATCCAGGAGGCAGAGGTTGCAGTGAGCAGAGATCGTGCCACTACACTCCAGCCTAGGTGACAAGAGCAAGACTCCCTCAAAAAAAAACAAAAACAAACAAACAAAAAAACTAATCACCACATCAAGGCAGACTATAAAAGCCAACAGGCCTTTTTGACAGCATTTAAGGAAAACCTAATCCCTTGTATCCATTGGGCATTGAGTGAAGGAGCAGCTCAAGTGTTAATTATATAAGTAGTAGATCTTTAGAGAAGGTTGAATTCTCAGCCCCTGTAGATCTCCTATGCCAAGGTTAGGGTCAAAAAGAAAAACTGTAGGATCTTGAGACGGGATAGAGACATCTAAGTAGATACAACAGAATCTTGAGTCCCCAGATTCCTCTGAAACCTCTGTCCAAGCCTGCAGAGTTAGCTCACTATATATATATGTGTGTGTGTGTGTGTGTGTGTGTGTGTGTGTGTGTGTGTTTTGAGACAGCATCTGTGTTAGTCCATTTTCATGCTGCTAGTAAAAACATACCGAGACTGGGTAATTTATTACAGGAAAAAGGTTTAATGGACTCACAGTTCCACATGGCTGGGGATGCCTCACAATCATGGCAGAAGGCAAGGAGGAGCAAGTCACATCTTACATGGATGGCAGCAGGCAAAGAGAGCTTGCCCAGGGAAACTCCTTCTTATAAAACCATCAGATCTCTGGCCAGGTGCAGTGGCTCATGCCTGTAATCGCAGCATTTTGGGAGGCGTAGGCAGGCAGATCACCTGAGGTCAGGAGTTCAAGACCAGCCTGACGAACATGGCGAAAACTTGTCTCTACTAAAAATACAAAAAATTAGCCAGGCATGGTGGCAGGCACCTGTAGTTCCAGCTACTTGGGAGGCTGAGGCAGGAGGATCTCTTGAACCTGGGAGGCAGAGGCTGCAGCAAGCCTAGATGGCACCATTGCACTCCAGCCTGGGCAACAAGACCAAAACTCTGTCTCAAACAACAACAACAATAACAACAAAACTATCAGATCTCGTGAGACTTACTCACTATCACAAGAACAGCATGGGAAAGACCTACCCCCCATGATTTAATTACCTCCCACCAGGTCACTCCCACAACACGAGGGAATTCAAGATGAGATTTGGGTGGCGACACAGTCAAACCATATCAGGGTCTCACTCTGTTGCCCAGGCCGGAGTGCAGTAGTGCAATCTTAGCTCACTGCAACCTCCATCTCCTGGGCTCAAACAATTCTCATGCCTCAACCTCCAGAGTAGCTGGGACTACAGGCATGTGCCACCATGCCCAGTTGGCTCACTCTTCACTTGCAAAATGATCATACAAAGGCTTCAAAGGAAGCAGGTGCTTTACAAGATGATACTCATCCTCTCCAGGATCTATCGCCACCTCCTCTCCTGGCAACAAGACAAATAACAAGGATTGAATTCTAGCAAAGACCCAAAAAGAATGTTCTGGCCTACTAAGAGAAGGGAGAAAATATATGGTAAAGGAACTTCAGGATCTTGTTAATATGTACCTGCAGAATTTGGGAGAGACACATGGAACTGGATACTGAGAATGTTGGATCAAGGGAGGTGGAACATAAAGTTAGACATGGAAGGTATAGATATGGAAGAATTTATTGATATGGGAACACTCGCCTGTGACATAGGATTTAACACCCTGGTGTAACCACCCAATGGGTTCACCTTGCCCACTGCCTAGACAGAGATGATTTATCAAGGCAGGGGAATTCCAAAAGAGAAAGAGTAATTCACACAGAGCTGGCTGTGCAGGAGACCAGAGTTTTATTATTACTGAAATCCGTTCTCCCCAAACATGAGGGGATCAGAGTTTTTAAGGGCATCTTAGTGAGTGGGGGAAGTCAGTGAGCCAGGAGTGCTGATAGGTCAGGTCAGAGATGAAATCATAGGGAGTCGAAGCTGTCTTCTTGTGCTGAGTCAGTTCCTGGGTGGGGGCCACAAGATCAGATGAGCCAGTTAATCGATCTGGGTGGTGCTAGCTGATCCATCAAGTGCAGAGTCTGCAAAATATCTCAAGCACTGATCTTAGGAGCAGTTTAGAGAGGGTCAGAATCTTGTAGGCTCCAGCTGCATGACTCCTGAACCATAATTGCTAATCTTTTTTTTTTTTTTCTGTCTTGCTCTGTCACCCAGGCTGGAGTGTAGTGGGGCAATCTCAGCTCAATGCAACCTCCACCTACTGGGTTCAAGTGATTCTCCTGCCTCACCTCCTGTAAAAATTGATTAGATCATGGCAGATGGCAGCAGTGTACCCCAAACTTAACCAAACAACAACCCCAATTGCAGTTGCTGTGTCCCACATGGTAACTTTGTAAAACAGTTTATTATAGCCCCCGGGTGTTGGTGTACGCCATTAATTTGGTTTGTGAATGTTATTTTCCATCCCAAATAGATCAGAAGGAGAATCAGAAGCAGGATCATTTGCATCCACATGGGAAGGACAACAATGTTTGTTTATGGGCTTGTCCCAAGATTATGTTTTTTTGTTTTGTTTTGTTTTGGAGATAGTCTCACTCTGTCACCCAGCCTGGAGGGCAGTGGCACAATCTCAGCTCACTGCAACCTCCGCTTCCTGGGTTCAAGCAATTCTCCTGCCTCAGCCTCTTGAGTAGGGGGATAACAGGTGCACGCCACCACGTCCAGCTAATTTTTGTAATTTTAGTAGAGATGGGGTTTAGTCATGTTGGCCAGGCTGGTCTCGAACTCCTAACCTCAAGTGATCTGCCCACCTTGGCCTCCCAAAGTGTTGGGATTAGAGGCATGAGCCACCATGTCTGGCCAGTTCTGCCTTCTTAACATTTTTTGTTTTTTGTTTTTGAGACGGAGTTTCGCTCTTGTTGCCCAGGCTGGAGTGCGATGGTGCAATCTCGGCTCACTGCAACCTCCGCCTCCCAGGTTCAAGCAATTCTCCTGCCTCAGCCTCCCAAGTAGCTGGGATTACAGGTGTATACCACCATGCCCAGCTAATTTTGTATTTTTAGTAGAGACAAGGTTTCACCATGTTAGTCAGGCTGGTCTCGAACTCCTGACCTCAAATGATCTGCCTGCCTTGGCCTCCCAAAGTGCTGGGATTACAGGCGTGAGCCACCATGCCTGACTCCAGGATTATGTTAACTCTCTGGCCCTCTGTCATAATATACTCTGAAGGCATCTTGACTATATGAACATTCTGAAGAACATCATATTAGCTCCAAAGCAAGCTTCAAAGCAAGTGGCCCAGTCTACTGTATATGTATAACATCATGCTAATCATACGGGAAGAGCAAGAAGTATATTGGAGGCCTTGGAAAGATACATGTATTCAGAGAGTGGGAAATAAAACCCTGCAAAGTTTCAGGAAATTTCTACATTGGTTAAGTTTTTAGAGGTCCAGTGGTCTGAGACATGCTGGGATATCTATCCAAAGTCAAGGTCAGATATTGCATCTCATGCCTCCCACCACTAAGAAAAAAAGAAGTGCAATGCCAATCTTCTTAGGACTCTGGAGCAATATTTCACAGTTAGGAATACAACCCTGACCAATTTACTAGCTGACACTGAAAGACATCAACTTTGAGTGGGGCCAAAAGCAGAAAAGGCCTCTGCAGCCTTGTGACCTAGCAGAACGTAAGAGACTGGAATGTCTGTGGTTGGAGAAGATGTTGGTTTTGGTTTGGCAAGCTCTCAGAGGAGAATCATAATGTAGGCCCCTGAAGCTCTGGAGCAAATCCATGCCATCTGCAGCAGGAAAATACCCACCACTTGAAAAGCAGCTCTTGAAATGCTCCTGGGCTCCGGTAGAGACACAGAACCTGACTATAGGACATCAAGTAACCAAGTGGCCAGAACTAACCATCAAAAGCTGGGCTCTGTCAGATCCTCCATGTCATTAGGAAGAGTGGGCCCAGCAAGAACATATTGTGGCAACAGAGTGAGATCCTGTCTCAAAAAACAAAACAAAACAACAACAACAACAAAAACATTGTAAGATAGAGGTGGCATCTTTGATATCAGGCATAAGCAGGATCAGAGGGCAAAGCAAGCTTCAAAGCAAGTGGCCCAGACTCCCAGGTCACTCAGCAGTGTTGCACTGACATCTCTCTTCAGCTCTCACCTATGGCCCTGTCAGGGATCCCTGTGACTTGCTGACAGGGAAGGCAAAAGCCCAAGCTTCACTCACAGATGGATTGGCATGGTAAATGGGGAAAAGCCAAAAAAGAGAATCCTGCTGCATTGCAGCCTCACTCAGAAGCAGCTCTGGAAGATAGTGGTGAGGGGAAATCCTTCCAGGGACAAAGATTTGGACAGTATATCTGGTCATCCCCTTTGTGTGGAAAGAGAAGTAGCCCTACATGAGAATATTCACATGGGCAGAATATTCACACAGTCACATAGTCAGTGGCAAATGCCCCGGTTGGTTCGTCAGGGGCTTGAGAATAAAGAGTGAAAGAACAAGGACAAAAAGGTCTGAGAGCCAGGGCATGGTGGCACACGCCTGTGGTCCAGCTTGGGAGGCTGAGGTAAGAGGATTGCTTGAGCCCAGGAATTCAAGGCTTCAGTGAGCTATGATTGCAGCCCTGCACTCCAGTCTGGGCAACAGAGTGAGACTCTGTAACGATGGGAGTGGTCTTGAAGTGTACGATCTTTGTACAACATGTTATGCCCACCAGAGAGCATCCATTACAAAGGAAGCATTGAACAGATAAGTAGACAGAATGACTCAGCCATTGTCATCAGCCACCCCAGCTCTGAACAATGGGTACAATGAATGGAGTAACTGGTCGTAGAGATGGAGGTGATGCATGGGCCCACCAGCATGAGCTCTGTGATGACTAATTTTAGGTGTCAACTTGACTGGATTGAGGGACGCCTCCATGGCTGGTGAAGCATTGTTTCTGGATATGTCTATGAGGGTGTTTCCAGGGGAGATTGACATATGAGTCAGTAGACTGAGCTTTAAAATCCCCTCTTCTTCTCTCTCTCTCTCTCTCTCTCTCTCCCTCCAGTATATCCTATTGGTTCTGTCTCTCTGGAGAACCCTGACTAATACAAACTCCTACTCACCAAGGCTGAAATAGCTATGGCTGCTGCCAGTGTTCAATCTGTCATTAATAAACGCCAGGGCTAAGCCCCCATATGGTTCTATCCCACGAGAAGAACAAGCAGCCGTTCAGGGACAAGTTGATGACATTACACCCCACCACCTTTGACTGAAATTGACACGTATTCTGAATATAGGTTTGCCTTTCCTGCCCATAGGGTCTGCCCGTAACTAGTACCACTCTCCAAGGACTTACAGAGTGTTTGATCCATCAACATGAAGTCTGGCCGGGCACGATGGCTCACACCTGTAATCCCAGCACTTTGGGAGGCTGAGGCGGTTGGATCACTTGAGGCTAAGAGTTTGAGATCAGCCTGGCCAATGTGGTGAAACCCCGTCCCTACTAAAAATACAAAAATTAGCAGGGCATGGTGGTGCGCACTTATAATCCCAGCTACTTGGGAGACTGAGGCAGGAGATTTGCTTGAACTTGAGAGGCAGAGGTTGCAGTGAGCCAAGATCATGCCAATGCACTCCATCCAGGGCCACACAGTGAGACTCCAACAACAATAACCAAAACAAAAAACAAAAAAAAAATGGAAAACAATGAAATCTGAATTACATTACTTTACTCTAGAAGATCAACATTACAGCAGTGGGGGTATGGCAGTGGGCATGTGACAAAAGGATCTACTGATCTTACTTTTTTTTGAGATGGAGTCTCTGTTGCCCAGGCTGGAGTGCAATGGCACAATCTCAGCTGACCTGCTACCTCCACCTCCCAGGTTCAAACAATTCTCCTGCCTCAGCCTCTCAAGTAGCTGGGATTACAGGCACCCGCCACCACGCCTGGCTAATTTTTGTATTTTTAGTAGAGACAGGGTTTCACTATGTTGGCCAGGCTAGTCTTGAACTCTTGACCTCAGGTGATCTGCCTGCCCCCAAAATGCTGGGATTACAGGCATGAGCCACTGTGCCAAGTTCTTTTTTTTTTTTTTTTTTTGAGACGGAGTCTCACTCTGTCACCCAGGCTGGAGTGCAATGGCGCGATCTCGGCTCACTGCACACTCCGCCTCCTAGGTTCAAGCGATTCTCCTGCCTCACCCTTCTGAGTAGGTGAGATAACAGGCACATGCCACCAAGCTTGGCTAATTTTTGTATTTTTAATAGAGATGGTGTTTTGCCATGTTGGCCAGGCTGGTCTCGAACTCCTGACCTCAAGTGATCCACCTGCCTCGGCCTCCCAAAATGTTGGGATTACAGGTGTGAGCCACTGTGCCCGGCCTTTTTTTTTTTTAGATGGAGTTTTGCTCTTGTTGCCCAGGCTGGAGTGCAGTGGCGTGAACTTGGCACACTGCAATCTCCACCTCCTGGGTTCAAGTGATTCTCCTGCCTCAGCCTCCTGAGTCGGTGGGATTACAGGTGCGCGCCACCGTACACAGCTAATTTTTTGTATTTTTGGTAGAGATGGGGTTTCATCATGCTGGCCAGGCTGGTCTCGAACTCCTGACCTCAAGTGGTCCACCCACCTCGGCCTCCCAAAGTGCAAGGATTACAGGCATGAGCCACTGCGCCCAGCCTTGTTTTTTAAATTAAAGACAGTCTTGCTCTGTCAGCCAGGCTAGACTGCAGTGGCGTGATCATAGCTCACTGCAAGCTCAACCTCTTGGGCTCAAGCAATCCTCCTGTCTCAGTCTCCTAAAGTGCTGGGATTACAGGCGTGAGCCTCCATGCCTGGCCAGGAAGAATACTTTGGCATTCAGGTCATCCACTGGGATGCCTCTTGGTGCTACTGTGATCAATTCTAACAGTAAATAGAAAAGAATTCTAACAGTAAATAGAAAAGTATAGCAGCCACATGGTAACCAAAGGCACTCTCAGGATTTAGGGTCTGGGTCACCCTGCTACCCAGCTCTCTAGACCAGCAGAAGTGCTAGCCAAAAGTGAGGAGAATCTGGCATTAGTGGTACAGGAGGTGATAATGAGAAGTTCTTAGAACCTCAAAACTAATTGCAGCAGTAAAAAGGCTATAAACTTTTCCACTTAATCCTTCTCTCAAAGTTCCCCCAGGAAATGAAACCAATCAGAACGCTATAGATGCTTTTCCCCAACAGGGCAAACTAACTATAAGAAGAATGAATTGGGTCAGGCACGATGGCTCACGCCTGTAATCCCAGCACTTTGGGAGGCCGAGGCAGGTGGATTACCTGAGGTCAGGAGTTCAAGACCAGCCTGGCCAACATGGTGAAACAACATCTCTACTAAAAATACAAAAAAAAAAAATTAGCTGGGCATTGTGGCTTATGCCTGTAATCCCAGCTACTCAGGAGGCTGAGGCAGGAGAATCGCTTGAACCCGGGAGGCAGAAGTTGCGGTGAGCCGAGATTGCACCATTGCACTCCAGCCTGGGCAACAAGAGCGAAACTCCGTCTCAAAAAAAAGAAAATTTAGCTGGGCATGGTGGTACACGCCTGTAATCCCAGCTACTCCGGAAGCTGAGGCAGGAGAATCGCTTGAACCCGGAAGGCAAAAGTTTCAGTGAGCAGAGATTGTGCCACTGCACTCCAGCCTGGACGGCAGAGTGAAACGCTGTCTCAAAAAGCAAAAAACAACAACAACAAAAAGAAGAATGAATCATGCGGTGGCTCACGCCTGTAATCCCAGCACTTTGGGAAGCCGAGGCGGGTGGATCACGAGGTCAGGAGTTCAAGACCAGCCTGGCCAAGATGGTGAAACCCCATCTCTACTAAAAATACAAAAAAATTTAGCCGGGTGTGGTGGCAGGTGCCTGTAATCCCAGCTACTTGGGAGGCTGAGGTAGAGAATTGCTTGAACCCAGGAAGCAAAGTTGCAGTGAGCTAAGATCGCCCCACTGCACTCCAGCCTGGGCGACAGAGCGAGACTCTGTCTCAAAAAAAAAAAAAAGGATCTGAGTAGTGCAAGTGGTAAACTGTAGAAAACACCGGTGTTTCACCCAGATTCCCTTTCTAGGATCATGAGCCTACTCCCCAGCTGCTAGGAATATCAGCCACTGATGGCCCACTGCTGCCTCCCTTACTGGACATTACCATCAGCCACAGGAAATTGTTTTGACCTTTCTTTCCTGCAGCCAATGATTGGCTAATGCAGTGACACAAAATCATGGTCCCTTTGCCTTCATTTGGGACAGCTTTGAAAAATTATCTTCATTCCAGGGCTGTCTGTAAAATCCAAGGATCAGTTAAGGTTCTGCTGCAACCACATTGTGTGTCAGCTACTCCCTCTGCTCAATTCTGCCTTCTTAACTTAAAAAAAAATTTTTTTTTTCTGCTGGGTGTGGTGTCTCATGCCTGTAATCCCAGCACTTTGGGAGGGTGAAGTGGGTGGATCATTTGAGGTCAGGAGTTCGAGACCAGCCTGACCAACATAGTGAAACTCTGTCTCTAATAAAAATACAAAATTAGCCAGATGTGTTGGCGCATACACCTGTAATCCCAACTACTCAGGAGGCTGAGGCAGGAGAATCACTTGAACTCAGGAGGCAGAGGTTGCACGGAGCCGAGATTGCACCACTGCACTCCAGCCTGGGTGACAGAGCATGACTGTCCCCCGCCACCAAAATTGGTTTTTAAAATATTTTCTTCTCTCAGAGATCCCTGTTCTGAATGTTTTTATTTATTTATTTATTTATTTATTTGGTAGATATGGGGGTCTCACTATGTTGCCCAAGCTGGTCTTGAACTCCTGATCTCAAGTGATCATCCCACCTCAGCCTCTCAAAGTATTGGGATTACAGGCAGGAGCTGCCACACCCAGTCTGACTTTTGATATTCTTTAACCTGAAAGACTCAAGGAGGGTGGCTAATGGTACAAAGTGTGTGGGTTGGAAAAACTAAATGTCTTAGATTGGTTCTCCCTGGAAACAGGCCCTGATATGGAGAGTTCCATGTGGAAGGTTTATGTGGCAGTGATCTTCAGAGATACACTTGTGAAGAAGTAAAGTGGCTGGGCGCGGTGGTTCATGCCTTCCATCCCGGGCGTGAGAATCACTTGAGCCCAGGAATTCGAGACCAGCCTGGTCAACATAGTGAGACATACCCCTATTCAGGCCTGGCTCTTTTATTCTTCTTTTTCTGGTAAAGGAATAAAAGAATGGCTACTCCATAAGCAGAGCAGCCCCGGCTCTTTAACAAAAAACAACAAACACATTTAGAGCTGAGTGCGGTGGCTCAAGCCTGTAATCTCCACACTTTGGAAGGCTGAAGTGGGAGGATCACTTGAGGCCAGGAGTTCAAGACCAGCCGCCTGGAAAGCATACTAAGACCCCCATCACTACAAAAAAAAAGAAAAAAAATCAAAAGGAAAGAAAAGAATATCAAAAGTCACCATATACGGCTGGGTGCCGTGGCTCACGCCTATAATCCTAGCATTTTGGGAAGCCAAGGTGGGTGGATTGCTTGAACTCAGAAGTTTGAGACCAGCCTGGGCAACATGATGAAACCACGTCTCTACAAAAAATACAAAAAATTAGCCAGGCATGGTGGAGCATGCCTGTAGTTCCAGCTACCTGGGGAGCTGAGGTGGGAGGATCACTTGAGCCCAGGAGGTCGAGGATGCAGTGAGCCAAGATCTCGGCCACTGCACTCCAGCCTGAGTAACAAAGTGAGAGCCTGTCTCAAAAAACAAAAAAAGTCACCATATCCTCCATCGAGATCTCTCCCCTGTCACTTTGAAAAAGAAGAAAAAATTGGTTTTATTTTCATAGTTTCTAAAGTAATATGTGCTCATTATTCTTATACCACATACTCATGTTTCCAGGTAGAAGAACTTCTATTAGACCTTTTTTTTTTTTTTTTTGAGACAGAGTTTTGCTCTGTGTCATCCAAACTGGAGTGCAATGGCATGATCTCAGTTCACTACAACCTCTGCTTCCCAGGTTCAAGCAGTTCTTCTGCCTCAGCCTCCCAAGTAGCTGGGATTACAGGCACCCACCACCATTCCCAGCTAATTTTTTTGTATTTTTAGTAGAGATGGGGTTTCACCATGTTGGCCAGGCTGGTCTCAAACTCCTGACCTCAGGTGATCCACCCGCCTTGGCCTCCCAAAGTGCTGAGATTACAGGCATGAGCCACTGTGCCTGGCCTAGACCAGTTTTTAAAACCAGGAATACTACAATCTCGTAGGGAGAATTTTGAAAATTTGTAAGGCCAGGTGTGTGAGTACATGCCTGTAAATCCAGCACTTTGGGAAGCTGAGGTGGGCAAATTGCTTGAGCCCAGGAGTTTGAGACCAGCCTGGGCAACATGGCAAAAGCCCTTTTCTACAAAAAATACAAAAATTAGCCAGGCATGGTGGTGCATGCCTGTGGTCCCAGCTACTCAGGAGGCTGAGGTGGGAGAATTGCTTGAACCCAGAAGGTTGAGGCTGCAATGAGCCGAGATCACGCTGCTACACTCCAGCCTGGGCAACAGAGACCCTGTCTCAAAAAAAAAAAATTGTAGTCAGAATTTTTGTCAATGTTGTTTCACAATGGGTGGGAAAGGGGCAGTAATTCTTACATTTAGTAGTCAGAGTCCAGATATTCTAAACATTCTGCAAGACTCGCAACAAAGACTTGTTCTATGTATGTCCTACATGACTTTAGAATGTCCTACCATAGTGCATATAGGTGAAAAACTTGTTTATAATTATATGATCTCAGAATGTGACTCTTTTTTGTATATAAATACAAAGTAATTTTAGCAGATTTTTTTTCTTTTTTTTTTGAGATGGAGTCTCACTCTGTCACCCAGGTTGGAGTGCAGTGGTGCGATCTCAGCTCACTGCAACCTCTGCCTCATGGGTTCAAGCGATTATCCTGCCTCAGCCTCCTGAGTAGCTGGAATTACAGGTGCCTGCCACCATGCCTGGCTAATTTTTGTATTTTTAGTAGAGACAGCATTTCACCATGTTGGCCAGCCTGGTCTTGAACTCCTGACCTCAGGTGATCTGCTTGCTTCTGCCTCCCAAAGTGCTGGGATTATAGGCATGAGCCACCTTGCCTGGCCCTAATTTTAAAATTTTTTTGTGGAGATGGGGGTCTCCTTATGTTGTCCAAGCTAGTCTTGAACTTCTGAGCTCAAGTGATCCGCCCACCTCAGCCTCCCAAAGTTCTGGGATTACAGGCGTAAGCCACCACGCCTGGCCTCTCTTTATCCTCTTATTTTGCTTTTTGTTTGTTTGTTTGTTTGTTTTGAGACAGAGTCTTGCTCTGTTGCCCAGGCTGGAGTGCAGTGGTGCGATCTTGGCTCACTGCAACCTCTGCCTCCCGGGTTCAAGTGATTCTCCTGCCCCAGGCTCCCAAGTAGCTGGGATTACAAGTGTGCGCCACCATGCCTGGCTAATTTTTGTATTTTTAGTAGAGACAGGCTTTCACCATGTTGGTCAGGCTGGTCTTGAACTCCTGACCTCAGGTGATCCACCCGCCTCCACCTCCCAAAGTGCTGGGATTACAGGCGTGAGCCACTGTGCCTGGCCTGTTCTTTAAGTGTTGACATAATTTAGCAATAAAGCATCTGGACCTGGGCATTTTCTTGTGGGACGATTTTAAATCCAAATTCTTTTCCTTTTACTTGGTATAGGTCTATTTGGATTTTCTTTTTTTCTTTCTTTAGTTAGCTTTGTTAATTTGTCTTTTTCTAGGGTTTTCTCCATATCATTTAAATTCCCTACAATTCCTTCCTTCCTTCCTTCTTTCTTTCTTTTTTTTTTTTTTTTGACGGAGTCTCACTCTGCCGCCCAGGCTGGAGTGCAGTGGCATGATGTTGGCTCACTGCAGCCTCCACCTCCTGGATTCAGGCAATTCTCCTGCCTCAGCCTACTGAGTAGCTGGGACTACAAGCATTCGCCACTACGTCTGGCTAATTTTTTTGTGTTTTTAATAGAGACAGGGTTTCACTATGTTGACCAGGCTGGTCTCAAACCCCTGACCTCATTTGATCTGCCTGCCTCGGCCTCCCAAACTGCTGGGATTACAGGCATGAGCCACTACACTTGGACAAGATGTCCCTTCTTTCATTCTTGATTTTGGTAATGTGTATGTTCTTTCCTCTTTTCTTGGGCAATCTAGCTAAAGATATGTCTGTTTTGTTGATCTTTCCAAAGAACTAGTAGTATTACTCTATATATATAGTACATTTGCTTTTATTTTTTCTTTTATTTACATGTAAAAATATGGAGTGCTTCACAAATTTGCATGCCATTCTTGTACAGGAGACTGGCTAATCGTCTCTGAATTGTTCAAATTTTAGTATATGTGGTAGCCAATTGTCTTTAAACAAGTTGACCGTGATGTGTCTAGGTATTTGAGGTTTATTGAGATTCTTAGATGTGTAATATTTTTCATCAAATTTGAAAAGTTTTTGGCTATTATTATTATTTTTTTTGTTTTTTGAGATGGAGTCTCACTCTGTCTCCAGGCTGGAGTTCAGTGGCAAGATCTCAGTTCACTGCAATCTCTGCCTCCCAGGTTCAAGCGATTCTCCTGCCTCTAAAGTTTTTGTTTTCTATTTCATTGATTTTTCAGTCTGGCGTTTATTATGTTCTTTCTTCTATTTACTTTATGTTTGATTTACTCTTATTTTTCCAGCTTCTTGAAGTGAAAGACTGGATTATTGATTTTATTTTATTTTGTTTTTTATTTTTTTGAGGTAGAGTCTTGCTCTGTCACTCAGGCTGGAGTGCACTGGTACAATGTCGGCCAGCTACAACCTCTGCCTCCCAGGTTCAAGCGATTCTCTGTCTCAGCCTCCCAAGTAGCTGGGATTACAGGCATGTGCCACCACACCCAGCTAGTTTTTGTATTTTTAGTAGAGATGGGGTTTCGTCATGTTGGCCTGGCTGGTCTCAAACCCCTGACCTCAGGTGATCCACCTGCCTCGGCCTCCCAAAGTGCTGGGATTACAGGCGTGAGCCACCATGCCCAGCCTAGATTATTGATTGTAGACCTTTCTTTCTTTCTACTAAAGGCATTTAAGCTACAAATCTTCTTCTAAGCATTGCTTTAGCTTTATCCCTTAAATCTTTCTTTTTTTTTTTTTTTTTTTGAGACAGAGTCTCAGTCTGTCACCCAGGCTGGAGGCTAGAGTGCAGTGGTGCCAATTTGGCTCACTGCAACCTCTGCCTCCTGGGTTCAAGTGATTCTCATACCTCAGGCTCCCGAGTAGCTGGGACTACAGGTATGCACCATCATGCCCAGCTAATTTTTTGTATTTTGTTATTTATTTATTTATTTAGAGACGGAGTCTTGCTCTGTTGCCCAGGCTGGAGTGCAGTGGCAAGATCTCAGCTCACTGCAAGCTCTGCCTCCCAGGTTCATGCCATTCTCCTGCCTCAGCCTCCTAAGTAGCTGGGACTACAGGTGCCTGCCACCACACCTGGCTAATTTTTTGTATTTTTACTAGAGACAGGTTTTCACCATGTTAGCCAGGATGGTCTTGATCTCCTGACCTCATGATCTGCCTGCCTCTGCCTCCCAAAGTGCTGGGATTACAGGCGTGAGCCACCGTGCCCAGCCTTGTTATTTATTTTGACATGGAGTCTTGCTCTGTTGCCCAGGCTGGAGTGCAGTGGTGTGATCTTGGCTCACTGCAACCTCCGCCTCCCAGCTTCAAGTGATTCTCCTGCCTCAGCCTCCCGAGTAGCTGGCATTACAGGCGCCCGCCACCACACCCAGCTAATTTTTTTGTAGTTTTAGTAGAGACGGGGTTTTGCCATGTTGGCCAGGCTGGTCTCAAACTCCTGACTTCAAGTGATCCACTCGCCTCGGCCTCCCAAAGTGCTGGGATTACTGGTGTTAGCCACCACACCCAGCTAATTTTTTTTGTATTTTTATTACAGTCAGGGTTTTGCCATGTTGGCCAGGCTGGAACTAGTTAATTTTTTAAAATTTTTATGTAGTGATGGTGCCTTGCCATGTTGTCCAGGCTAGTCTCAAACTCCTGAGCTCAAGTAGTCCACCTGCCTTGGCTTCCCAAAGTGCCGAGATTACAGGCATGAGCCACCACACATGGCCGTAATTTTCTTTCAGCTCTTAAAATATCTCATTCCATTGCCTCCTGGTCTCCATTGTTTCTGATGAGAAGTCTGCCATTAATTGTGTACTTCTTCCCCCATATTTGATGAGTCTTTTTTTCTTGCTGCCTGAAAGATCTTTTTTGTCTTTTTATTGTAATCACTTATTTTTAAATTCATTCTTCCATGCTCAGATTTTTTATATTCATCTGTGTATCTAACACAGTAGTATTACTCTCTATATATAGTACATTTGCTTTTTTCTTTTATTTACATGTAAAAATATGGAATGCTTCACAAATTTGCATGCCATTCTTGTATAGGAGACTGGCTAATCTTCTCTGAATTGTTCAAATTTTTGTACATGTGGTAGCCAATTGTCTTTAAACAAGTTGACCGTGATGTGTCTAGGTATTTGAGGTTTATTGAGATTCTCAGATGTGTAATGTTTTTCATCAAATTTGAAAAGTTTTTGGCTATTATTATTATTTGTTGTTTTTTGAGATGGAGTCTCACTCTGTCGCTAGGCTGGAGTTCAGTGGCAAGATCTCGGTTCACTGCAATCTCTGCCTCCCAGGTTCAAGTGATTCTCCTGCCTCAGCCTCCTGAGTAGCTGGGACTACAGGCACGCACCACTACACCTGGCTAATTTTTGTATTTTTAGTAGAGATGGGGTTTCACCATGTTGGCCAGGATGGTCTCAATCTCTTGACCTTGTGATCTGCCTGCCTCGGCCTCCCAAAGTACTGGGATTACAGGTGTGAGCTACGTACCTGGCCTTTGTATTATTTTTTCAACTACTTTTTTCTGACCCTTTGTCTCCTCTCCTTTGGACATGTATTACATGTATATCGGCATGCTTGATGTACCACTGGCCTCTGAGTCTTTTTGTTTTCGGTGTTTTTTTGTTTTTGTTTTTTGGTTTTTTTGTTTCTTTTTTTGAGACAGTCTTGCTTTGTCACCCAGGCTGGAGTGCAGTGACATGAACATGGTCACTGCAGCCTTGACCACCCAGGCTCAAGCGATTCTTCTGCCTCAGCCTCCCAAGTAGTTGGGACTATAGGGGCACACCACCATATCCAGCTTACTTTTGTATGTTTTGTTGAGATAGGGTTTCATCATGTTGCCCAGGCTGGTCTTGAACTCCTGGGCTCAAGCAATCCATCTGCCTCAGCCTCCCCAAGTGCTGGGATTACAGGTGTGAGCCACTGTACCCAGCTGTTCACTTTCCTGCAATCATTTTTGTCTCTATCATTCAGACTAGATTATTATTATTGATCTATCTTCAAGTTTATTAAATTTTTCCTCTGCTATCTTAAATCTATTGGGTTCATTTAGTAAAATTTTCATTTCAGTTATTTTACTTTATAATTCTAGAATTTCTGTTTGATTCTTTTTTTATAGCTTCTATTTCTTTGTTGAGATTCCATATTTATTGAGTCATTGTTAAACATTTTTATTTAATTCCTTGAACATATTTATAATATGTGCTTTAAAGTCTTTGTCTGCCAAATTCAACTTCTGAGCCTACTCAGAGTCAGTTTTTATTTTTATTTATTTATTTTTTTTTTGAGACAGAGTCTCACTCTATCACCCAGGCTGGAGTGCAGTGGTGCCATCTCAGCTCACTGCAAGCCCCGCTTCCCAGGTTCACACCATTCTCCCGCCTCAGCCTCCCAAGTAGCTGGGACTACAGGCGCCCGCCACAATGCCCGGCTAATTTTTTTGTATTTTTAGTAGAGACGGGGTTTCACCATGTTAGCCAGGATGGTCTTGATCTCCTGAGCTCGTGATCTGCCAGCCTCGGCCTCCCAAAGTGCTGGGATTACAGGTGTGAGCTACTGCGCCTGGACTCAGTTTTTATTTTGTTTTTTATTGTTTTTTTTTTTTTTTGGAGACAGAGTGTTGCTCTGTCGCCCAGGCTGGAGTGCAGTGGAATGATCTCAGCTCACTGCAACCTCCGCCTCCCAGGTTCAAGCAATTCTCCTGCCTCAGCCTCCCCAGTAGCTAGGATTATAGGTGCCCACCACCATGCCTGACTAATTTTTGTATTTTTAGTAGTGACAGGGTTTCATCATGTTGGCCAGGCTGGTCTCAAACACCTGACCTCAGGTGATCCACCCACCTCGGCCTCTCAAAGTGCTGGGATTACAGGTGTGAGCCACTGCACCCGGCTAGTTTTCATTGACTTTTAAAATCAGGATATGAGTTACTATTTTTTAGGTTTCTTCGCATGTGTCATAATTTTTTCTTGAAAACTGATCATTTTATCCTCTTCCTCCTCTTAAAAACTGGTCATTTTAGATAATAGACTGTAATAACTCTGGATTCTGTTGTATTTTTCCGAAAGGTGGTGATGCTGGTGATGCTGATGGGGTGTGTGTGTGTGTGTGTGTGTGTGTATGTGTGTGTGTGTAATTTGGAGTTAAACCGTAGAGTCTGGATTCTATTGTATTTTTCTGAATGGTGGTGATGCTGGTGATGCTGATGTGTGTGTGTGTGTGTCATTTGTCTGGAGTTAAACTGTAGAGTCTATCATTCCACAGTGTGCAGCTGCTAATGTGTCTGCTCAGTTTTTATTCTTGTTTTTTTTGTTTGTTTGTTTGTTTTGTTTTGTTTGAGATGGAGTTTTGCTCTTGTTGCCCAGGCTGGAGTGCAATGGCATGATCTTGGCTCACTGCAACCTCTGCCTCCAGGGGTCAAGTGATTCTCCTGCCTCAGCCTCCTGAGTAGTGAGTAGCTGGGATTACAGGCATGCGCTACTATGCCTGGCTAATTCTGTATTTTTAGTAGAGACAGGGTTTCTCCATGTTGGTCAGGCTGGTCTTCAACTCCTGACCTCAGGTGATCTTCCCACCTCGGCCTCCAAAAGTGCTGGGATTACAGGCATGAGCCACCATGCCCGGCCATTTATTCTTGTTTTTAAAATTTTCCCACAGGGGTCAGGCATGGTGGCTCACCTTTAATCCCAGCACTTTTGGGAGGCCAAAGCAGCTTGAGCTCAGGAGTTTGAGACCAGCCTGGGCAACATACCAAGACCCCATCTCTACTAAAAATACAAAAACTTAGCAGGTAGTGGTGGCATGTACCTGTGGTCCCAGCTACTCATGAGCTGAAGTAGGAAGATTGCTTGCGACTGGGAGGCAGAGGTTGCAGTGAACCGAGATCATGCCACTATACTTCAGCCAGGGTGACAGAGTGAGACCCTATCTCAAATAATAATAATAATAAATTTTTCCAGCTAGGTGCAGTGGCTCATGTCTGTAATCCCAGCACTTTGGGAGGCTGAGGTGGATGGATCACCTGAGGTCAGGAGTTTGAGGCCATCCTGGCAAACATGGCGATACCCCATCTCTACTAAAAATACAAAATTTAGCCGGGCATGGTGGCACCCAGCTATACTCTCAGCTACTCGGGAAGCTGAGGTAGGAGAATTGCTTGATCCTGGGAAGTGGAGGTTTCAGTGAGCCAAGATCGAGCCATTGCACTCCAGCCTGGGCGACAGAGTTAGACTCCGTCTCAAAAAAAAAAAAAAATGTTCCCTCAGGGATTAGAACAGGAATTAAAAGAAATTAAAGACTGTAGGCCGGGCGCAGTGGCTTATGCCTGTAATCTCAGCACTTTGGGAGGCTGAGGTGGGTGGATCACAAGGTCAGGAGTTTGAGACCAGCCTGGCTAACACGGTGAAACTCCATCTCTACTAAAAATACAAAAAAATTAGCCAGGCATGGTGGCGGGCACCTGTAGTCCCAGCTACTCGGGAGGCTGAGGCAGGAGAATGGCGTGAACCTGGGAAGCGGGGCTTGCAGTGAGCCAAGATGGCGCCACTGCCCTCCAGCTTGGGCAACAGAGTGAGACTCTGTCTCAAAAAAAAAAAAAAAAATTAAAGACTGTGTAAGCAAAAACTCAGTTGTATGTAAGAAAACCCAATTCCCCCTTGAGGAAGAGAAAGGGCTGGAGTCCTTTAAAATTAACTGCCTGTTTTTCTCTCTGTGGCTATTGAGCCTTATCTCTCCATTTACCAGGCATTGTGAAGACTCTGTTTCTCTAGCTGTGCAGCTGCAAGGTCACTAGACAGATAATCTCAAGTCGTAAAACATGTTGTTCCTTGAACAGTAAGAAATAATGTAATGCATGCCTTAATTGAATAACTGTCTTTGTCTCTCGCTTCTATAATACGCTTCCCCCTGCACAGATCTCCCTCCACCCCACGAAATGCTTAAAAGGTAGCTTGACTCTTTGTTCCGGGCTCAGTCCTTTGGATGTTAATCCAACTGGGTCAGTGAACCTAAATAATTAAATAACTCCTCCTCAATCCCTCAGTCTCTCTGATTCCTTAATTATCCCGCAGCAGTATCACCCCTATGCTTACATAGCACAGTGTTCAGCCAATGATTAGAATAAGCATTGTGTTCCAACACCTCAAGCCCATATAGCATCCACTTCTGCCAATATATCTGTTTGAAGGATGAGAAGTGTATTAAAATGTGCAGCAGTGTTCAAGTCTTCCTTGTCTTTTATTTTTCAGGGAGCTCTCTGAGCTATCCTCCATGCATATGATAGTTTCCCAGTGAGCCAGGGATGTGGGAGAGCTTATCTCAGCCCTTTTGTAGTTTCCTATTTTCCAGCTAAATTTCTGGCTTTTCCACCACTGAACACAACTAGGAGTGCTACTTTGAGTTAGTACAGCTAGAGGGTTTTTTGCCTGTTTATTTCCTACCAACTTCATATCATTCAGCTGAGAACATTGTAGGCTTTTGTCCGCCTCCACCTAACTAACTCCTACAATTTCAGTCTACCCACTGTGACAGCAAACATTGCTGGTTTTCACAGCCAGTTCCATACTGGTAAAACTACAGTTCCCAGCCACCAAGGAAGTTGGATGGGAGCAGCCTCAGGCAAGAAGGCTGCAAACTCACATTGCTTTTGCTTGAAGCTGTAGCAGTTTTTCAAGAATAAAAGCTCCTCAATTTGTTTTCTGCCTTGCTCAGTTTCCAGAGACTTGAAATCATTGTTTGGGGCAATTTTATTTAATTTCATAGTTTTTTTGTGTGAAGATTCACAGATCCCTTTACACTGCTATAGCCAGAAGTTCCTTGGTGTAGTTTTTATTTATTTATTTATTTTAATGTATCTTTTTTTTTTTTTTTTTTTTGAGACAGTCTCGCTGTGTTGCCCAGGCTGGAGTGCAATGGTGTGATCTCAGCTCACTGCAACCTCTTCCTTCAAGGTTCAAGCGATTCTCCTGCCTCAGGCTCCCAAGTAGCTAGGATTACAGGTGCCTGCCACCATGCCCAGGTAATTTTGTATTTTTAGTAGAGATAGGGTTTCTCCATGTTGGCCAGGCTGGTCTCAAACTCCGGACCTCAGGTGATCTGCTGCCTCGGCCTCCCAAAGTGCTGGGATTACAGGCATGAACCCCACGCACGTTCCTTGGTGTAGTTCTAAATTGACATGAGTGTTACTGTGCAAACAATATGGTTTTGTTTTTTCACTCATTACTATTTTTAAGATCTCTCCATGTTGTCTTTTGAATATTTTGTATATCTGCTGAGTAGCATTCTATACTATGCAACTCCCATATTTAACCTTTCTTTTTCTTTCTTTCTTTCTTTTTTTTTTGAGATGGAGTCTCGCTCTGTTGCCCAGGCTGGAGTGCAATGGCGTGATCTCAGCTCACTGCAACCTCCATCTCCCAGGTTCTAGCGATTCTCTTGCCTCAGCCTCCCAAGTAGCTGGGACTACAGGCGCCTGCCACCATGCCCAGCTAATTTTTGTATTTTTAGTAGGGACAGGGTTTCACCGTGTTGACCAGGCTGGTCTCGAACTCCGGACCTCAGGTGATCTGCTCTCCTTAGCCTCCCAAAGTGCTGGGATTACAGGCGTGAGCCACTGCACCAGGCTTATATTTAACCTTTCTACTTTGCTAATGAAAGTCACCCAAAACTGAGTTCTAACATTGAGCTTCCACAAATAATGCTGTGATAAATATTCTTGCATGTGACCCCTTATGAATCTAGACACAAGTTTCTCTGTAACATATATGAAGGAGTTGAGACTAAACTCTGATTTTATTTATCTTGCCCAAATTCCTATCTAAGGGATCTGGGGAGTCATGACCTACAAATCATAAATTCTCATCAGATAGGTTTTATTTAACCCTATACGTCATGATTTACTTTCCAACCTGACTCTGGTATAACATTACGAGACAAAGAAGAAAATCAAAATATTTTACCCCAAAACATGTTTCTTTGTCATATTTTAAAATGCCCCTGCAAAGCTGTTCTTTGTGGGGAAAATCTACATCCATAAAGAATCTCTATTAACATAGCCAGGGCTGGGGGCAGTGTCTCATGCTTGTAATCCCAGCACTTCGGGAGGCTGAGGCAGGAAAATCACTTGAACCCAAGAGTTGGAGGCTGCAGTGAGTGGAGATTGCGCCATTGCACTCCAGCTTGGGAGACAGAGCGAGGCTCCATCTCAAAAAAAAAATATATATATATATATATATTTTTTATACATAAATACATATATATAAAATACATATACATCTATAAATATATATGTATATATATATACATCTTTTTCTTCCAGATCCTCCCAATCCTAAAGAGACTAACTAAGATCTGAATAGGAAACATTTGTCACCTATTGTCTCCAAGGCAGCCATTATGAGACTTCAAAAGAGCTTTGGTCTCCACAATCTTTATCTTAACCTGAACATTCCCTTTCTATCTATCCCAGCTCTTTAGACAAACTTAACCAATTGTCAACCAGAAAACATTTAAATTCACCTATAGCCTCGAAGCCCCCACTTTGAGTTGTTCCACCTTTCTAGACCAAACCAATGTATGTCTTAAATGTATTTAATTGATGTGTCATTCCTCTCTAAAGTGTATAAAACCAAGCTGCACTCCAACCACTTTGGGCACAGGTTCTCAGGACTTCCTGAGGGTTGTGTCACAGGCCATGGTCAGTCATCTTTGAGTCAGAATAAATCTCTTCAAATATTTTACAGAGTTCCACTCTTTTGGTCGACAGAGTAGAATTGTTGGGTCATAGAGCATGTGCATATTTAATTTCACAAAGCTCTGCCAGATTCTTTACTACAAAAATGGAAACGGCTGCATGTCTCACACTCCAGGAGTACAGCAGGGATTTGTTTCCTCACATCTTGGATCTTGCTAATATTTGGTATTACCAGACTAATTTTTGCCTACCTGATGGGTGTAAAGTGGTATCTTATTATTATTTTAATGTGCATTTTTCTGATTGCGTTCAAGGTAGAGGATTAATTTATACTGTTGGTATTCAGATTTCCCCTTCTGTGATTGCTTACCATGTTTATTTTTTTCCTTCCCAGGAATGGCATCTGGGTTCAGCAAACTCAGAAGAATGAAAGTCAGAAGCTACTCATCAGTGAGTGCTTAATCATGTTTTTTGCCTATTTTCTTTTTTTCTTTTTTTTTTTTTATTGATCATTCTTGGGTGTTTCTCGCAGAGGGGCATTTGGCAGGGTCATAGGACAATAGTGGAGGGAAGGTCAGCAGATAAACAAGTGAACAAAGGTCTCTGGTTTTCCTAGGCAGAGGACCCTGCGGCCTTCCGCAGTGTTTGTGTCCCTGGGTACTTGAGATTAGGGAGTGATGATGACTCTTAAGGAGCATGCTGCCTTCAAGCATCTGTTTAACAAAGCACATCTTGCACCGCCCTTAATCCATTCAACCCTGAGTGGATACAGCACATGTTTCAGAGAGCACAGGGTTGGGGGTAAGGTCACAGATCTACAGGATCCCAAGGCAGAAGAATTTTTCTTAG
Organism: Pan troglodytes; assembly: GCF_028858775.2. Lineage (NCBI taxonomy): Eukaryota > Metazoa > Chordata > Mammalia > Primates > Hominidae > Pan > Pan troglodytes. Next base: position 94,895,275 of record NC_072398.2, read on the forward strand.
TACAGAACAAAATGAAAAGTCTCCCATGTCTACCTCTTTCTACACAGACACGGCAACCATCCGATTTCTCAATCTTTTCCCCACCTTTCCCCCCTTTCTATTCCACAAAACCGCCATTGTCATCATGGCCCGTTCTCAATGAGCTGTTGGGTACACCTCCCAGACGGGGTGGTGGCCGGGCAGAGGGGCTCCTCACTTCCCAGTAGGGGTGGCCGGGCAGAGGCACCCCTCACCTCCCGGACGGGGCGGCTGGCCGGGCGGGGGGCTGACCCCCCCACCTCCCTCCCGGACGAGGTGGCTGCCGGGCAGAGACGCTCCTCACTTCCCAGACGGGGTGGCTGCTGGGCGGAGGGGCTCCTCACTTCTCAGACGGGGCGGTTAGGCAGAGGGTCTCCTCACTTCTCAGACGGGGTGGCTGGGCAGAGATGCTCCTCACATCCCGGACGGGGCGGCAGGGCAGAGGTGCTCCCCACATCTCAGACGATGGGTGGCCGGGCAGAGACGCTCCTCACTTCCCAGATGGGATGGCGGCCGGGAAGAGGCGCTCCTCACTTCCTAGATGGGATGGTGGCCGGGCAGAGACGCTCCTCACTTTCCAGACTAGGGAGCCAGGCAGAGGGGCTCCTCACATTCCAGACGATGGGCGGCCGGGCAGAGACGCTCCTCACTTCCCAGATGGGGTGGCGGCCGGGCAGAGGCTGCAATCTCGGCACTTTGGGAGGCCAAGGCAGGCTGCTGGGAGGTGGAGGTTGTAGCGAGCCGAGATCACGCCACTGCACTCCAGCCTGGGCACCATTGAGCACTGAGTGAAGGAGACTCCGTCTGCAATCCCGGCACCTCGGGAGGCCGAGGCTGGCGGATCACTCGCGGTTAGGAGCTGGAGACCAGCCTAGCCAACACAGCGAAACCCCGTCTCCACCAAAAAAATACGAAAACCAGTCAGGCGTGGCGGCGTGCGCCTGCAATCGCAGGCACTCGGCAGGCTGAGGCAGGAGAATCAGGCAGGGAGGTTGCAGCGAGCCGAGATGGCAGCAGTACCGTCCAGCTTCGGCTCGGCATCAGAGGGAGACCGTGGAAAGAGAGGGAGAGGGAGACCGTGGGGAGAGGGAGAGGGAGAGGGAGCCCTATTTTCTTGCTTTTAGTTTACTGCTTTATTGATTTGAGGAGTGGGTTGTGTGGTCTAGATATTAACCAATTGCTTGCTTTAAATTTTGCAAATTCCCCCCTAGGTCTATTCACTATTACCTTTGATTATAGTTTCCATTATTGAGCAGGATTATTTAATTATATATATATATACAGGGTTTCGTCACCCAGGCTGGAGTGCAATGGTACGTTCTTGGCTCACTGCAACCTCCACCTCCCTGGCTCAAGTGATCCTCCCGCCTCAGCCTCTGAAGTAGCTGGGACCACAGGCACGTGCCACCATGCCCAGCTAATTTTTTGTATTTTTGGTAGAGATGGGGTTTCACCATGTTGCCCAGGCTGGTCTCAAACTCCTGAGCTTAAGCAGTCTGCCCACTTCAGCCTCCCAAAATGCTGGGATTACAGGCGTGAGCCACCACACTCAGCCCTTAATTTTTTTTTTTTTTTTTTTTTTTTGAGTCAGAGTTCCGCTCTTGTTTTCCAGGCTAGAGTGCAAAGGTGCAATCTCGGTTCACCACAACCTCCACCTCCCAGGTTCAAGCGATTCTCTTGCCTCAGCCTCCCGAGTAGCTGGGATTACAGGCATGCGCCACCATGCCTGGCTAATTTTTGTATTTTTAGTAGAGACGGGGTTTCACCATGTTGGTCAGGCTGGTCTCGAACTCCTGACCTCAGGTCATCTACCCGCCTAGGCCTCCCAAAGGGCTGGGATTACAGGTGTGAGCCACCACGCCTGGCCCCTTAATTTTGATATAAAAAAGTAACCCATTGTCTGACTTATGGTTTGTATTTTGGGGTCTTATTTAAGAAGCCCTCCTTTGCCTCAAAGAAAGAACACAGGTTCTTCTATTACCACTATAGATTTGAGGCAGGAAAATAGGGTCTGGAGGCAGGGAACATAAGGCCAATTCACACTTCAGCTATGACAGGAAATAACCTCTCCATAGGGCCTAGGCCAAGTAAATGACTTTGTAATTTTACTTCATCCTCTCCATTTACATAGGGTGTACACCACATAACCAATGAAAACCTCTAGAGTGGTATTTAGACTCCCAAATATTTTGTAACAGGGCCTTTGAGCCCCTATGCTCGGGCCTGCTCCCACACTGTGGAGTGTACTTTCATTTTCAATAAACCCCTTCATTCCTTCCTTGCTTTGTTTGTGCATTTAGTCCAATTCTTCTTTCAAGACGCCAAGAACCTGGACACCCTCCACTATTAACAGTTTCACCTATAAGCTTTGTATTTCCAATCCATCTGAACTGGCATGCATCTAATTTTCTTTTCTTCCAGTTTTTCCAAAATCATCTCTTAAAACAATCGATCCAGGCTGGGCATGGTGGCTCACGCCTGTAATCCCAGCCCTTTGGGAGGCCAAGATGGGTGGATCACAAGGGAAGGAGTTTGAGACCAGCCTGGCCAACACAGTGAAACTTCATCTCTACTAAAAATACAAAATATATATATATATATATATTAGCCGGGCATGGTGGCGCACACCTGCAATCCCAGCTTCTCAAGAGGCTGAGGCAGGAGAATTGCTTGAATTCGGCAGGCAGAGGTTGCAGTGAGCCAAGATTGCACCACTGCACTCCAGCCTGGGCGACAGAGCAAGATTCTGTCTCGAAAAGAAAAAAAACAATCCATTCTTCCTCCACTGGTCTGTTGTATCAACCCTGTCAAATGTCAAGACTGCTATAAATGTATTTTCTTTACATTAACTCACTTTTTTTGCATTACATTTATAAATTTAAATTTTTAATTTATTGCTAATATATGGATTTTTTTTTTTTTTTTTTTGAGATGGAGTCTCGCTCTCTCACCCAGGCTGTAGTACAATGGCACAATCTCTGCTCACTGCAACCTCCGCCTCCCGGGTTCAACAGTTCCCCAGCCTCAGCCTCCCAAGTAGCTGGGACTACAGGCTTGCGCCACTGTGCCTGGCTAATTTTTTGTATTTTTAGTAGAGACAGGGTTTTGCCATGTTAGCCAAGCTGGTCTCAAACTCCTAACCTCAGGTGATCCACCTGCCTTGGCCTCCCAAAGTGCTGGGATTACAGGTGTAAGCCACTGTGCCCGGCTACATGGATATATCAAGAGTGAAATAATTAAACATTTTTCTTTTCTGTTTTTTTATTTCTTTCTTTTTTTCTTTTTTTTTGGAGAGGGGGATAGGATCTTGCTCTGTCATCCAGGCTGCAGTACAGTGGTCTAGTAATAGCTCACTGCAGCCTCAGTCTCCTGGGATCAAGTGATCCTCTTGCTTCAGCCTCCCCAGTAGCTGGAACTACAGGCATATGCCACCACGCCCAGCTAATATTTTTTGTTTAGACAGGGCTCTAAAAGGGTTGGGATTATAATCATGAGCCACTGTACCAGGACAAAGTCAAATAATTCTACAACACATGAAAAATAGCAGCTTCCTGACTTCAGTGTTAATATGGTCCATCCTTTTCCAATCCCCAGAGGCAACTATTACCAACTTTTTTTTTTTTTTTTGAGACAGAGTCTCCTTCGGTGGCCTGGGCTGAAGTGCAGTGGTGTGATCTCGGCTCACCGCAACCTCCATTTCCCGGGTTCAATTGATTCTCGTGCCTCAGCCTCCTGAATAACCGGGACTCCAGGTGTGCACCACCACACCCGGCTAATTTTTGTATTTTTAGTAGAGATGGGGTTTCTTCATGTTGGCCAGACTGGTCTTGAACTCCTGGCCTCAGGTGATCCATCTGCCTTGGCCTCCCAAAGTGCTGGGATTACAGGCGTGAGCCACCAGGCCTGGCCAACCATTACCAACTTTTAAAATATTTTCTTTAATATTTACCATTATATACCTAAATATGCTTACAGTGATACTTATTTTTTGTTTTAGAAACTAACTATTGGCCGGGCGCAGTGGCTCACGCCTGTAATCCCAGCACTTTGGGAGGCCGAGGCGGGCGGATCACGAGGTCAGGAGATCGAGACCATCCTGGCTAACATGGTGAAACCCTGTCTCTACTAAAAATACAAAAAATTAGCCAGGCGTGGTGGTGGGTGCCTGTAGTCCCAGCTACCTGGGAGGCTGAGGCAGGAGAATGGCATGAACCTGGGAGGCAGAGCTTGCAGTGAGCCAAGATTGTGCCACTGCACTCCAGCCTGGGGGACAGAGCATGAGACTCCATCTCAAAAAAAAAAAAAGAAAAAAAGAAACTAATTATTGTGTTTACAGTATGGAAGATAAGGATTTAGTTACATATTGCACTGCCCACAACAAATATATGCATTTGTTCCTCCATCTTCCCAATGTAGACAAGTACTTTTTATTTTTATTTTATTTTATTTTATTTATTTATTTTTTTTGAGACAGAGTCTCACTCTGTCGCCCAGGCTGGAGTGCAGTGTTGCAATCTCGGCTCACTGCAACCTCCAACTCCCGGGTTCAAGTGATTCTCCTGCCTCAACCTCCCGAGTAGCTGGGATTACAGGCACATGCCACCACGCCTGGCTAATTTTTGTATTTTTTTGTAGAGATGGGGTTTCACCTTGTTGGCCAGGCTGGTTTCAAACTCCTGACCTCAGGTGATCCTCCTGCCTTGGCCTCCCAAAGTGTTGGAATTACAGGCATGAGCCACTGTGCCCAGCCAACTACATTGTTATTAACTGTAGTCACCATGATGTACAATAGATCTCTTGAACTTATTCCTCCTGTCCAACTAAAATTTGGTATCCATTGACCAGTGTCTCCCCAGCATTCACCACCCCCTGGTCTCTGGTAGCCACCATTCTACTCTCTACCTGCATGAGGTTTTTTTAAGATTCCATATATAAGTGGGATCATGTCGTATTTGTCTTTCTGTGCCTGGCTTACTTCACTTAACATAATGTGCTCTAGGTTCATCCATGTTGTAAATGACAGGATCTCATTCTTTGTTTTCTATTTTTTCTGTAAAGAATGTCTTTATTTTAGAGATGACGTCTCGCTATGTTGCCCAGGCTGACCTTGAACTCCCTGGCTCAAGCAATCTTCCTGCCTCAGCCTCCTGAGTAGCTGAGACAACATGAGCATGCTACCGAGCCAGGCTTCATTCCTTTGTAAGGCTGAATAGTACTGCATTGTGTATATATGCCACATTTTCTTTATCCATTAACCCACTGAAGGAGACTTGGGTTGATTTCTACTCTCGGCTATTGTGAACAGTACTGCAGTGAACATGGCAGTGCAGGTATCTCTTCAACATACTGATTTCAGTTGCCTTGAATATATACCTAGTAGCTGGATTGCTGGATCTCCATTGTCTTATACTTTGTGTTGCTGATAAAGTTTGAGAACATTATGATTCTTGATCCTTTAGGTTATTTTGTTATCCACTGACACAGCCCTCAGGAGATCCTGAGAACATGTGCCCCATTTTTCTGTCTCTCTCCCTCTAGAATCTTTTAAACTCTGTTGTCTCCAGTGTTCTAAAATTTCATATGGCATGCCTTAGAGTGGGTTTATTTTCACCCTTGGTGTCTGGCATGTGGCAAGTCCTTTCAGGTTAGAAAGTAATATCCTTCAGGCCGGGCACAGTGGCTCTTTCCTGTAATTCCAGCACTTTGAGAGGTCGAGGTGGGAGGATAACTTCAGCCCAGGAGTTGGAGACCAGCCAGGGCAACATGGCAAGACCACCGTCTCTACCAAAAACAAAACAAAACAAAAAACAAAAAACAAAAATTAGTCGGGTGTGGTGGTGCACACCTATAGTCCCAGCCACTCAGGCTGAGGCAGGAGGATTGCTTGAGTCCAGGAATTCGAGGCTGCAATGAGCTATGATTGTGCCACTGCACTCCAATCTGGGTGACAGAGTGAGATTCTGTCTCAAAAAAAATTAAGTAATATTCTTCAATTCTGGAATATTTTCATGACTTATTTCATTGATAATTTATGCTGTTCTAGTTTTATGTTTTTCTTTCTTTTCTTTTCTTTTTTTTTTTTTGAGATGGAGTCTCACTCTGTCTCCCAGGCTGGAGTGCAGTGGCGTGATCTCGGCTCACTGCAAACTCCACCTCCTGGGTTCACGCCATTCTCCTGCTTCAGCCTCCCAAGTAGCTGGGACTACAGGCACTCGCCCCCACGCCCAGCTAATTTTTTGTATATTTAGTAGAGATGGGGTTTCGCCGTGTTATACAGGATGGTCTCGATCTCCTGACCTCATGATCCGCCCGCCTCGGCCTCCCAAAGTGCTGGGATTATAGGCGTGAGCCACTGCGTCCAGCCTTTTTTCTCTTGTTTTTTTTTTTTTTTATTAATTTATTTATTTTTATTGATCATTCTTGGGTGTTTCTCACAGAGGGGGATTTGGCAGGGTCATAGGACAATAGTGTAGGGAGGGTCAGCAGATAAACAAGTGAACAAAGGTCTCTGGTTTTCCTATGCAGAGGACCCTGCGGCCTTCCGTAGTGTTTGTGTCCCTGGGTATTTGAGATTAGGGAGTGGTGATGACTCTTAACGAGCATGCTGCCTTCAAGCATCTGTATAACAAAGCACATCTTGCACCACCCTTAATCCATTTAACCCTGAGTGGACACAGCACATGTTTCAGAGAGCACAGAGTTGGGGGTAAGGTCACCGATCAACAGGATCACAAGGCAGAAGAATTTTTCCTAGTACAGAACAAAATGAAAAGTCTCCCGTGTCTACCTCCCTCTACACAGACATGGCAACCATCCGATCTCTCAATCCCTTCCCCGCCTTTCCCCTGCTTCTATTCCACAAAACCGCCATTGTCATCATGGCCCATTCCCAATGAGCTGCCGGGTACACCTCCCAGACGGGGCGGTGGCCGGGCAGAGGGGCTCCTCACTTCCCAGTAGGGGCGGCCGGGCAGAGGAGCCCCTCACCTCCCAGACGGGGCGGCTGGCCGGGCAGGGGGGCTGACCCCCCCACCTCCCTCCCGGACGGGGCGGCTGGCCGGGCAGAGGGGCTCCTCACTTCCCAGGAGGGGCAGCCAGGCAGAGGTGCCCCTCACCTCCCGGACGGGGCGGCTGGCCGGGCGGGGGGCTGACCCCCCCACCTCCCTCCCGGATGGGGCGGCTGGCCTGGCGGGGGGCTGACCCCCCCACCTCCTTCCCGGACCGGGCGGCTGGCCGGGCAGAGGGGCTCCTCACTTCCCAGTAGGGACGGCCGGGCAGAGGCGCCCCTCACCTCCCGGACGGGGCGGCTGGCCGGGCAGGGGGGCTGACCCCCCAACCTCCCTCCCGGACGGGGCGGCTGGCCGGGCAGAGGGGCTCCTCACTTCCCAGGAGGGGCAGCCAGGCAGAGGTGCCCCTCACCTCCCGGACGGGGCGGCTGGCCGGGCGGGGGGCTGACCCCCCCACCTCCCTCCCGGATGGGGCGGCTGGCCTGGCGGGGGGCTGACCCCCCCACCTCCTTCCCGGACCGGGCGGCTGGCCGGGCAGAGGGGCTCCTCACTTCCCAGTAGGGATGGCCGGGCAGAGGCGCCCCTCACCTCCCGGACGGGGCGGCTGGCCGGGCAGGGGGGCTGACCCCCCCACCTCCCTCCCGGATGGGGCGGCTGGCCGGGCAGAGGGGCTCCTCACTTCCCAGTAGGGGCGGCCAGGCAGAGGCGCCCCTCACCTCCCGGACGGGGCGGCTGGCCGGGCAGGGGGCTGACCCCCCCACCTCCCTCCCGGTCGGGGCGGTTGGCCTGGCGGGGGGCTGACACCCCCACCTCCCTCCCAGACGGGGCGGCTGGCCGGGCAGAGGGGCTCCTCACTTCCCAGTAGGGGCGGCCGGGCAGAGGCGCCCCTCACCTCCCGGACGGGGCGGCCGGCCGGGCGGGGGGCTGACCCCCCCACCTCCCTCCTGGATGGGGCGGCTGGCCGGGCGGGGGGCTGACCCCCCCACCTCCTTCCCGGACGGGGCGGCTGGCCGGGCAGAGGGGCTCCTCACTTCCCAGTAGGGGCGGCCGGGCAGAGGCGCCCCTCACCTCCCGGATGGGGCGGCTGGCCGGGCAGGGGGCTGACCCTCCCACCTCCCTCCCGGATGGGGCGGCTGGCCGGGCAGAGGGGCTCCTCACTTCCCAGTAGGGGCGGCCAGGCAGAGGCGCCCCTCACCTCCCGGACGGGGCGGCTGGCCGGGCAGGGGGCTGACCCCCCCACCTCCCTCCCGGTCGGGGCGGCTGGCCTGGCAGGGGGCTGACCCCCCCACCTCCCTCCCGGACGGGGTGGCTGGCCGGGCGGGGGGCTGAACCCCCCCACCTCCTTCCCGGACGGGGCGGCTGGCTGGGCAGAGGGGCTCCTCACTTCCCAGTAGGGGCGGCCAGGCAGAGGCGCCCCTCACCTCCCAGACGGGGCGGCTGGCCAGGCAGGGGGCTGACCCCCCCCACCTCCCTCCCAGATGGGGTGGCTGGCCAGGCGGGGGGCTGACCCCCCCACCTCCCTCCCGGACGGGGCGGCTGGCCGGGTGGGGGGCTGACCCCCCACCTCCCTCCCGGATGGGGCGGCTGGCTGGGCGGGGGGCTGACCCCCCACCTCCCTCCCGGACGGGGTGGCTGGCCTGGTGGGGGCTGACCCCCACCTCCCTCCTGGATGGGGTGGCTGCCGGGCAGAGACGCTCCTCACTTCCCAGACGGGGTGGCTGCCGGGCGGAGGGGCTCCTCACTTCTCATATGGGGTGGTTGCCAGGCGGAGGGTCTCCTCACTTCTCAGACGGGGCGGCTGGGCAGAGACGCTCCTCACCTCCCAGACGGGGTCGCGGCCGGGTAGAGGCGCTCCTCACTTCCCAGACGGGGCGGCGGGGCAGAGGCGCTCCCCACATCTCAGACGATGGGCGGCTGGGCAGAGACGCTCCTCACTTCCTAGATGGGATGGTGGCCGGGAAGAGGCGCTCCTCACTTCCTAGATGGGATGGCGGCCGGGCAGAGACGCTCCTCACTTTCCAGACTGGGTAGGCAGGCAGAGGGGCTCCTCACGTCCCAGATGATGGGCGGCCAGGCAGAGACGCTCCTCACTTCCCAGACGGGGTGGCGGCCCGGCAGAGGCTGCAATCTCGGCACTTTGGGAGGCCAAGGCAGGCGGCATGCTTCGCCGGGTGGTCAGAGCTATTCGCCCATAGTCCGTAGCCCAGAGCCGGGGCTGCTCGGCTCTCCGTCCCGGGGGGCCGGGGCCGGGCTGGAGGCGTGCGAGCCTCTCATCGCCGCCTCCTTTCTCTTGTTTTTTGATCAGTTATTTTGTTTACTTTGTGGAGAGTTCAACTTTGGAGAGTTGAACTCTATCACATTTGTGGGTTTTATTTCTGTTTTTAGAGAGAGTCTCACTCTGTCACCCAGGCTGGAGTGCAGTGGCACCATCATAGCTCATTGCAGTTTTGAACTCCTGGACTCAAGCGATCCTCCTACCTCAGCCTTCCCAGTAGCAGGGACTACAGTGTGCACCACCCTGCCTGGCTAATCTTTAATTTTTTGTAGAGACGGGTCTCACTATGTTGCCCAGACTGTCTCCAACTCCTGGGCTAAAGCCATTCTCTCCCTTCAGCCTTCCAAACTGTTGGGATTACAGGCATGAGCCACTGCACCCGGCCAAGTACATACATCTTTATAGTGCTTAGAAATATGAAGCAATAGGCTAGGTGCAGTGGCTCATGCCTGTAATCCCAGCACTTTGGGAGGCCAAGGTGGGTGGATTACTTGAGGTCAGGAGTTCAAGACCAGCCTGGCCAACATGGTGAAAGCCTGTCTCCATTAAAAACTCAGAAATGTAGGCTGGGCGCAGTAGCACATGCCTGTAATTCCAGCATTTTGGGAGGCCGAGGCAGGCATCTGAGGTCAGGAATTCGAGAGCCTGGCCAACATGGTGAAACCCCGTCTCTACTAAAAATACAAAAATTAGCCAGGCGTGGTGGCATGCACCTGTAATCCCAGCTACTTGAGAAGCTGAGGCAGGAGAATGACTTGAACTCGGGAGGCGGAGGTTGCAGTGAGCCAAGATCGTGCCATTACACTCCAGCTTGGGCAACAGAGTGAGACTGTCTCAAAAAAAAAAAAAACAAATTGCCGGGTGTGGTGGCTTGAGCCTGTAGTCCCAGCTACTCGGGAGGCTCAGGCAGGAGAATCGCCTGAGCCTCCACCTAGAGGTGGAGGTTGTAGTGAGATGAGATTGTACCACTGCACTCCAGCCTGGGAAACAGAGCAAGACTCCATCTAAAAAAAAAAAATTGTGTACATTTAAAGTTTTTAATCTCTCTGCATAGTCTCTGTTTCTTTCAAGTTGTTTCGTTTGTCTCTACCACTCATGTTAAATGCTTTCTTCACATATCTGGTGATTTTTAGCTCCATTTATATTTGTGATGGTACTCTAAAAAGCTGATTAGAAAAAACAATTGTATTTTTATACACTAGACGGGTTAAAAAATAATAAAAAGGCAGGAAGACTGGTTTTACTAAATAAAACTATAGTATTTTAAGGTATGATATGGGCACAAATATAGACAAATAGATTAATAGAATAGAAAGGCCCAGCACAGTTGTGTGTGTGCATGTGTGTGTGTTGTTGTTGCTATTGTTTTGGGGCTGTTTTATTTATTTATTTATTTTTACCTGGGATTACAAGTGCCCACCACCATGCCCGGCTAATTTTGTATTTTTAGTAGAGATGGGGTTTCACTGTGCTGGCCAGGCTGGTTTTGAACTCCTGACCTCAGGTAATCCACCTGCCTCAGCCTCCCAAAGTGCTGAGATCACAGGCGTGACCCACCGTACCCGGCCTATTTATTTATTTATTTATTTATTTTTGAGGCAGAGTCTCACTCTCTCGCCCAGGCTGGAGTGCAGTGGCATGATCTCTGCTTACTGCAACCTCTGCCTCCTGCGTTCAAGCGATTCTCCTGCCTCAGCCTCCTGAGTAGCTGGGATTACAGGTATGCGCCACCACACCTGGCTAATTTTTGTATTTTTAGTAGAGACAAGGTTTCGCCATGTTGGTCAGGCTGGTCTTGAACTCCTGACCTCGTGATCCCCCCGCCTTGGCCTCCGAAAGTGCTGGGATTACAGGCATGAGCCACCGCACCCAGCCTATTTATTTTTTGAGATAGGGTCTTGCTCTGACACCCTGGAGTGCAGTGGCGTGATCATGGCTCACTGCAGCCTCAAACTCCTGGGCTCAAGTGATTCTCCTGCCCTAGCCTCCCCAGTGGCTGGGATTACAGGCACATGCCACCATGCCCCACTAATTTTTTAATTTTTATTTTGTACAGATGGGGGGGGGGTCTCACTTTGTTGCCCAGGCTGGTCTTAAACTCCTGTGCTCAAGCAATCCTCCCACCTATCCCTCCCAAAGTGCTGGAATTACCAGCGGGAGACACAGTGCCCAACCTTGTTTTTTAAAAACAAATATTTATATATTTGTGCGTATTTTTTCCAAATTGGACCCAAATTAATACCATATACAAACAAAAATTCCAGGTAGGTCTAAAAACCTAAACGTAAAACACAAACTTATAAAGATAAATTAGGCTACAATAAATCAACTTCTGTTCACCAAAAGATACAATAGAGAATTAAAAGACAGAGCTTCATTACTATCATCTCCTGTCCTTTGTTCTTGTGATATACCTCTTTAGAGAAATCCCTTTGTCATAATTTAGTGGGATTTCCAGAGGAAACAGAAGTAAATAAATATGTAAGATTTACCACTCTCTCTTTTTTTTTTTTTAGATGGAATTTCACTCTTGTCGCCCAGGCTGAAGTGCAGTGGCACAATCTCTGTTCACTGCAACCTCCACCTCCTGGGTTCAAGAGGGTCTCCTGCCTTAGCCTCCCTAGTAGCTGGGATTACAGGCGCCCGCCCCCACACCCAGCTAATTTTTTGTATTTTTAGTAGAGACGGGATTTCACTATATTGGCCAGGCTGGCCTCGAACTCCTCACCTCAGGTGATCCACCCGCCTCAGCCTCCCAAAGTGCTGGGATTACAGGCGTGAGCCACCACGCCCGGCCACCACTCTTTTTTTTTTTTAATATTTATTTTTTATTTTATATTTTGAGACAGAGTCTTGCTCTGTTACCCAGGCTGGAGTGTATGGTGCAATCTCGGCTCACTGCAACCTCTGCCTCCCGGGTTCAAGTGATTCTCATGCCTCAGCCTTCCGAGTAGCTGAGATTACAGGCCCGTACTACCTTGCCTGGCTAATTTTTGTATTTTTAGCAGAGACAGCAAGTTATCCGCCCATCTTGGCCTCCCAAAGTACTGGGATTACAGGCGCGAGCCACCACTCTCGGCCTTTTTTTTTGAGACAGTCTCACTTTGTTGCCCAGGCTGGAGCGCAGCAGCATGGTCATGGCTCACTGCATCCTTGACCTCATGGGCTCGACATCATCCCACCTCAGACCCCTGAGTAGCTGGGACTACAGGCATGCACCACCATGCCCAGCTAATTTTAAAATTTTTTTGTAGAGACAGGGTTTCCCTATATTGCCCAGGCTGGTCTCAATTGATCCTCTCCGCTCAGCTTCCCAAAGTGCTGAGATTACAGGTGTGAGCCACTGTGACTGGCCCCAGATTTGCCCCTCTTAACCACAGTACTAAAAGCTTTTGTTGTTGTGATCGGGTCTCACTCTGTCACCCAGGCTGGAATGCAGTGGTGTGATCATAGATCACTGCAGCCTCGAACTCCAGCCTCCAGGGATCCTCCTGTTTTGGCCTCCTGAATAGCTGAGACTACAGATGTGGGCCACCATGCTCAGCTAATTTATTTATTTATGTTTTTTGAGATGGAGTCTCGCTCTGTCAACCAGGCTGGAGTGCAGCAGCACAATCTCAGCTCACTGCAACTTCCGCCTCCTGGGTTCAAATGATCCTCCCGCCTCAGCCTCCTAAGTAGCTGGGATTACAAGTGTGCACCACCCCACCCAGCTGATTTTTGTATTTTTAGTAGAGTTGGGGGTTTCACCATGTTGGCCAGGCTGGTCTCGAACTCCTGACGTCAAGTGATCTGCCCACCTTGGCCTCCCAAAGTGTTGGGATTACAAGTGTGAACCACAGTGCCCGGCCTGCTTGAACTCCTGACCTCAAGTGATCCACCCGCCTCAGCCTCCCAAGGTGCTGGGATTATAGGTGTGAGCAACGATGCCCAGCCTGCTCAGCTAATTTTTTAAAAATATTTTGCGGGGCGTGGTGGCTTACGCCTGTAATCCCAGCACTTTGGGAGGCTGAGGCAGGCAGATCACAAGGTCAAGAGATCGAGACCAGCTTGGCCAACATGGTGAAACCCTGTCTCTACTAAAAATACAAAAATTAGCTGGGCGTGGTAGCACGTGCCTGTAGTCCCAGCTACTCGGGAGGCTGAGGCAGGAGAATCACTTGAACGCAGGAGGCAGAGGTTGCAGTGAGCTGAGATTGCGCCACTGCACTCCAGCCTGGGTGACAAAGCGAGAGTCCATCTCAAAAAAAAAAAAAAAAAAAAAAAAAAATATATATATATATATATATATATACATACATATATATTTTAGAAATAGGATCTTGCTATGTTGCCTCCGCCTCCTGGGCTCAAGTAATCCTCCTATCTCAGCCTCCCAAGTAGCTAGGATGATAGGTACAGTCTAACACACCTGGTTAAAAACTTTTATAATGAGAAAAGGAAGCCTGGGCAACACGGCAAAACTCCGTCTCTACAAAAAATACAAAATAATAGTAATAATAAAAGGAAAAAAACCGAGAAAAAAAATTAGCTAGGCATGGTGGTGTATGCCTTTAGTCCCAGCTACTCAGGAGGCTGAGGTGGGAGGACTGAGCCCGGGTCAAGGCTACAGTGGGCCAACATCGCCCCCTACACTCCAGCCTGTGTGACAGAATGAGACCCTGCCTCAAAAAGAAAAAAGGACCTAGTAACGTTTGTGCCAGGTGTATTTTCTCTAACATACATAACAATTTTTTGAGATGGAATTTCGTTCTTGTTGCTCAAGCTGGAGTGCAATGGCATGATCATGGCTCACTGCAACCTCCACCTCCTGAGTTCCAGCAATTCTCCTACCTCAGCCTCCCAAGTAGCTGGGATTACAAACATGTGCCACCACATCTGGCTAATTTTTGTATTTTTAGTAGAGACGGGGTTTCACCGTATTGGTCAGGCTAATCTCGAACTCCTGACTTCATGTGATCCATCTGCCTCGGCCTCCCAAAGTGCTGGGATTACAGGCGTGAGCCACCACACCCAGCCACATAACAACTTTTTAAGGCCAGTAAAGTAAGGAAAATTTACCCATGTGCTTCCCCAGTTACTTCATGAACTCTCCAGTCAGTGATCCCACACTCAGGGAAGCAGTTAACCCCTACTTCCACACCCACACCCTTTTTTTGGGAATCTGATGTATCCCTCTCTAGAAATTTTCCTGAAATTATTTCTAGTCATCTCCTCAGTAAGAAAAATCATTTTTCTTTTTCTTTTCTTTTCTTTTTTTTTTTTTGAGATGGAGTTTCGCTCTTGTCGCCCACGCTGGAGTGCAATGGCGTGATCTCGGCTCACTGCAACCTCCTCCTACCAGGTTCAAGCGATTCTCCTGCCCTAGCCTGGGATTACAGGCACCCGCCACCATGCCCAGCTAATTTTTGTATTTTTAGTAGAGACGGAGTTTCACCACATTGGCCAGGCTGGTCTTGAACTCCTGACCTCAGGTTATCTGCCTGTCTCAGCCTCCCAAAGTGCTGGGATTACAGGCATGAGCCAACGAGCCCGGCCTCTTTTTTTTTTTTTTTCTTGCTTGAGAAAGAAAAATCATTTTCTACTTGTGCCTGACCCTTACTTATGAAATCAGGTTTTAGATGCAGAATAAAAAATTAAGGAATAAGGAGAAGGTAGAGGACCAAGATAATTTCGGAAGTGTTGGATGGTTCTAGAAACTGAAATAGCCTTGACAAAACCAAGACAAAGAATTAGCATAAATAAAGGTTTTATTGGTCAGTTTGGGTGAGTGACAAACTGACATGCCCCCAGTTCACTATTCCACATATCCAAGCCCCTGAGGTGGCAAGAGGAGAAGCTAAGCTTATTAATGGTGGGCAATGGGTGAGAGGTGGAAAGGACTTGAAGGCCTCTGAGGGTTAACAAGGCTACCGGGACCGGAACCAACGTCCTAGGAATAAGTCCAGGATGGAAAAGGCATCATCCAGGGCTGGAGGTCTTGGTGATTCTGGATCTATGGAAGAAAGTCATACACGTAAATAGGCTAAATGAAAGAGACTAGGCAGAAGCAAAGGACAAGGGTAGAAGAGTAAGATTTCCCTTCCCCAAGGAATCTTGAGATGAACCCCTTTGTCTTTTAACTTACCACCCCTAGGACTGCTATCTGCTTCGTGTCGGGTTACTGTAGTCTCTGTCCGGCCCTCACTGTCCACCACAGTCCGGCGCTCCTCCACTATCTACAAAGAGAAGTCCCCACCATATTCCGAACGTTACTAAAGGTTATGCTCAGCAGTTTCTTTACACAGATCCCTGTTTCAGGGCATTCGTTCCCTGGCCATACTTTTCCTTTACCTCTTTCTTTCAACTCACCCCATCTGGTTTAGTGATCTTGGTCACAGAGATGCTCTTGAAATAGGATTTGGGCTGGGGCTGTAGAACCGGGCCAAGACCCTCCTGGGAAACCTGGGAATCAAGATCTGGAAGAGCAGAGAGATGAAGAAGCAGGAGAGAAAGAGTCCAAAGGAAAAAAGGAGACAAGTGTACAGGA
Organism: Pan troglodytes; assembly: GCF_028858775.2. Taxonomy (NCBI): domain Eukaryota; kingdom Metazoa; phylum Chordata; class Mammalia; order Primates; family Hominidae; genus Pan; species Pan troglodytes. The sequence goes on from NC_072398.2 coordinate 94,911,104, forward strand.
AGAAACTTCAGGGAGGGAGAACACACAGAACTTCAGAAGAATAACAAAAGGCTGGTAAACTTCCCCTTCCTCCAGACTTACCATTGTCCTCTCTGGTTCTAGGATGCGGGTCCATAGGCCATACATCATCAAACTGCAGAAGAAACCATAGTAAGTGAAAAGACTCCTTCCAATCTGAAACTTGAAAGGTCATAGACCTCAAACTACTCCCGAGCTCCAAAACCCCCTTCCGCAGAAGAGATAATTCCATTCAGAATAGCCTTATTTACACACTCCTTCCTGGCTGTTTTATGTATCCTTCTACCAGAAAGACTTCCTGAACTGATATATTCCTATCCTCTGTGCACAATCCTGCCTTATCCAAGAATTATCTAGACCAGTGGTGTTTTTTTGTTTTTGTTTTTTAAAAGAAACAGAACACCCATCTCCCCCCAAAGAAAATCCCACAAGCTTAATATAGAAAACAGAAAACACTAAATGGAGGGCTTAGGATTCCAACCCAAGGCTATCAGATTCAAACAAGAATTGCAATCTTTGGCCAGGCATGATGGCTCACACTTGTAATTCCAGCACTTTGGGAGGCCGAGGTGGGTGGATCACCTGAGGTCAGGAGCTCGAAAGCAGCCTGGCCAACACGGTGAAACGCCATCTCTACTAAAAACACAAAAATTAGCTGGGCGTTTGGCAGGCGACTGTAATCCCAGCTACTCAGGAGGCTGAGGCAGGAGAATCACTTGAACCTGGGAACTGGAGGTTGCAGTGAGCTGAGATTGTGCCACGGCACTACAGCCTGGGCAACAGAGCAAGGCTGGGTCTCAAACAATTTTTGAGATGGAGTCTCCACCTCCTGGGTTCAACCAATTCTCCTGCCTCAGCCTCCTGAGTAGCCGGCATTACAGGCACCTGCCACCATGCCCGGCTAATTTTTTGTATTTTTAGTAGACACGGGGTTTCACCATGTTGACCAGGCTGGTCTCCAACTCCTGACCTCTGGTGATCTGCCCACCTCGGCCTCCCAAAGTGCTGGGATTACAGGCGTGAGCCACCGCACCTAGCCAGTCTTTGCACTTTATTAGTGGTCTCTCACAAGCTCTCACTTCAGGACCAGATGGGATACTCACCCTATGAAATGGCCTCTGGGAGCCCCAGTCTGGTGCTGGTTGGGGGGATTCACTTCTTGCATCACTCTCCAAGACCCCCCCAAAGATCCTGGGCTGGTGACTATCTGGATACTTAAGCATTGAGTCCCGAAGTGTCTGTCCCTCCCGTAGTCTCTCACCAGGTGTCTCTGACTCAGGACCTGGAAGTTCTGCAGAAAGGTGGCAGGTGTTTGCTGGGATGGGAAAGGACTTGGGCTCTATTAATCTCCCTGAAATCATCAGTCTTCTCACACTTCCCATCCCCCAGCTACTCCCTGCAGGCTCTTTATTTCACCCACCAACCCACCAGAAACCACAGGTTGCCCCTTAGGGGAAGCCACACACCAGGAGGATGGGAAGGCAAGGTCCAGGCCCCCATATCGCTGAAGATGCTATTGAAATCTCGTACTAGGTCATCAAAGCCGAAGTTATCGTGGAAACGTATCCCTCCTCCTGGGCTGAAGCTGAAGCCGAAGCCAAATTCCTCAGGGGGGTGCTGAGGACTATGGAACCTTGGGTTCCCACGGCCCCATGAGCCCCCTTCTTCCTCTTCTTCCTCATCATCATCTTCATCTCGAGTCATCCCTCCAAAAAAGGGATCTCTGTGGCTGAGAGTGGAGGCAGATTGGCCACCAATATTTCAGCACTATTTAAGCCATTAAATCAACTCATGGGTGGCAAAGTGGGACAAGAGCAAGGGGTCTGGGAAGCTAGGGAGAGGGTCGGAGGACTGGCTGCCACATCAAAACATTAATACAATGGCTGACAGTTCTTTTTTTTTTTTTTTAATCAAAGTCAGACCTCAGCTCGCAGCTCCCTTCATACACCTTCCCCCAGTTTTTCTTCAGTGTGCCCCAGTCCCTCCTCTCTCTCCCAAGGTCCTGCTCACTTGCTCACTGTCCTATTCCCCAGACCCTCATTGTCTTCCCCGCCCGGGTCCCTGTTGCATCACCCCAGGTTGGAGAAAGGCTTAGTTTGCTGTTTCTCCTCTTAATGACCGCCTTGGTTACTGTGGCGGGGTGAGTGTTCAATGTTGCGACTTCTGTCCTCTCTTCAGGAGTTGAAGGAGTGGGACAGAGGATGTTTTTCCAAAAATAAGACGTAGGGGTCAAGCTCCCCTCAGACTACCCCCACCCTTGTCCGAGCCGGACCTACTCTCACCTCCGAGGTCCAGGAAAGCCGAAAAAGCCCCGGAAGAGATCAAAGAGGCTCATTCCCGTACTGGGACGCGAACCTTTGAACCCCTCCAGTGGTCCATTCGCAGAAGGGGGAAACCTGCGCAGCCCTGTGAGAAATTGAGCGAGGCGTCAGCCCACGCTACCGGAAAGCAAGCCCGCGATGCTGACACTGTCGTAAACGACGGTAAGCCGGACGTGAAATGGAGGCGGGACCGAAGGTCTTCCTCAAATTTGAAAGGCTTTATCTTTACCCCACCTTTCAGAGACCAGTTTCCGTGACGGGAGTGGGCGTGACGCACTTTCAGTTTCCTATGACCGCCTTCCTCCTAAATCTGTTCTTCTTTCTGCAGACCAACTCAGTACGAAAAGCGATTTCGAGGGTTTGACTCTGGATGGCACCCGGATAAAGCCGCCAGAGGGCAGCCCAGCCGCACAAATGGACCGGCTTGAGGGCGTCCCTCAACCACCCCACCCGCGGGGCTGGCCAGCCTCACAGCAGAAGCCACCTCGCCCCTTACTCGGGCGTTCTTTTTGACTGACCTGGGCGATGTCTGCTGTTAGAGGGATGAACAAAATGCTTTTCCAAGCTCCTTCTAGTATTGAATTCCCCAGAGAAGAGATCAAGACATAAGAGACGCATGGACTTAACTTCCTCCACCTCTCTAGCTACTAGGGAGTTTGTTATAACCATATAGAATTCTTTTTTCTAAGCAGGCTCTGCAACCAGCAAGACAAAGGATTTTTAAGAAAGCAAGGGAAGGGAAGCTAGTTGAGTCCTGAGAAGGAACAAATTGGGGGTTATAAAGAAGTATCCCTTTGGTATCTTTTTTTTTTTTTGAGACAAAGTTTTCTCTCATGTTTCCCAGGCTGGAGTGCAGTGGCACCATGTCGGCTCACTGCAACCTTCGCCTCCCAGGTTCTCTCCTGTCTCAGCCTCCCGAGTAGCTGGGATTACAGTCATGCGCCTCCACGCCCGGCTACTTTTGTATTTTTTGTAGAAACGGGGTTTCACCATGTTGACCAGGCTGGTCTCGAACTCCTGACCTAAGGTGATCCGCCCAACCCAGCCTCCCAAAGCGCCTGTCCTCATTCCTTTTTTAAAGTGTTTTGTTCAAAACCTCTCCGAGACCTGTCTCTCCCTGTACCCCATCCCCAAGCCAGACCTTGCTCTAGATTCTTTTTCAAAGAATTGGGTATAGCTATGTCACAGAGAAGCATCCAAGAAGCCACTACTACAGTAGTCCATTCCTAGGGGGAATGGGCCCCAAGGTTTTGTTTTTTTATTTCGTTTTTGGGGTACAGGTGGTGTTTGGTTACATGGATGAGTTCTTTAGTGATTTCTGCGACTTTAGTGCACCCATCACCCGAGCAGTGTACACTGTACCCAATATGTAGTCTTTCATCCCTCACCCCACTCCAAGATTTAGTTCTGCCAGACGATACATGTTGCCTTCACTTCTTTTTAGTTTATTTGCCTGGACCCATCTAAGTCATACTTAAAACTCTATAAAGCATTTTTTTTTCTTTGAAATGGTGTCAGCTCCTTCTTGATCCTCTCCATTTTCCACCCAATCTCCTCTATCCCTCTCCCTTTACTGCCTGAAATCGGCTGTAGATGTAGCAGTTTCTGGAGGAAATGAAGATTTGTGGTGGTTCTTTCCAGTCACCAGGTTGTGAAAGTCTTAGGGGTGAGGGGAAGGAAATCCCCTCAAGGACAAGATACTACTACCACATTAAGGTCAGGAGTTCTTAAAGGGCGAAGATTTCATTTTATTCCACTGCCTTCAGGGGCCTCCTAGAGGAGGCCCAGTTGGTACAGTAATACTTATTCACCAAGCTGGTCATCGACGAAATTGAGGATGTCCTAGACGGAGCAAGAATAGGCAGAGGCTGAAGGTAGAGGTTTTCTTTTTATATATACAAGACACATTAATCCATTAAATTTGAGGACACAGTACAAAAAAAAAAAAAAAAAAACCACTTCAACTAATTCATCTGACAATGCTGTTCATATTCATGACGCCATTTTTTTGTTTGTTGTTGTTGTTGTTGTTTTCCTAATAATAAAGAAGGAGACTTAGGGCTGTTGGGCTGATATATATTTGGGGGTCCCACCTCCCCGCCTCATCCATACACCACCAGGGTGAACAGGAGGAAGCAAAGGAAGTGCAGGGCCCATAGCAAAGTTTCATAATCTTGAATGCAAGAGGGGAGAAGGAATGGAAGGGGGGAAAAAAAGGAGAAAATACAAATCCTATAATACATACAACAGGGTGGGGATGGTATAGGAATGGGACAGACATGAAGCTGAGGCATGGGGTGGGCCGCTGGGGGTGGGGGGCAGCGGAAACCCCCCACATTCCTTTCTCTTTGATGCTGTTTCCATAGTTTCCAGGCTGAGAAGCCCTCTCAGAAGATGGGACCGGGAGAAGAGGGTCAGGGCCTCAGTTGGCCCCCCAGCTGTAGCTGTTGTAGGCAGACTTGTTGGTCTGGGGCTTCTGCGGGATGGAGCTGGTCTGGCTACGTTGCCCGCTGCCCGTCTGCAGGGGAATGGGAGGATCATGAGGAGGAAAAAGGTGTCTAGTTAGTGGTACAAATTTGTAACATCTTCAGGTGGAGATGTGCAAACTGTCTTGCTCTCCCATTCCCCTCACTACTATTAGAACCATAGAAAATTTGGTCTGCATAGCTGCTAAAGCCCCTTTCTTACAAGCAGGAAGGCATTTTTGACTTTTAAATAGGGAAAAGATGAAGAGGGCAAGACACCTTCAGAGACAAGGTAGTGAGTGAGTTCTACTCATTTTCAATTCTACATTCTCGCACTACCCCCTCTCTCCCCTGCTCTTGGAGATGGGTGATCACAAGGCAATTTCATTTCCATTGATCCCTATTAATGCCTCAATTTGGAAAGCTGTCTTTGAGGAAGGAAGCCCTTATTCTAGCTCCAGCCACCTATAATGGAGCTCTCAAGAGGCCACTTGCATCGCCCCACAGATCCCCACCCCTACCACACATCACATCTGTGAGCCCATTTCAGGCAGGTATGAGAGGCAGTCTGAGGCCTCAGGCTCCAGATGCTGCCCCAAGAATCTTTTCCATTCTGGTAACCGAATGTTTTCCACAGCTGGGGAAGGGTACAAAGATAAAGAGGGTGTTGGGGAGGGGAGGAGGAGAGAGGAAGGGGAGGCCAGAGAGCTCAGCAAGGTGTTTGTGTTTGTGTATCCCGATTTGTGACCGCGCAGTCTTTTCAAGTTCCCTGAGGCTGTGAAGGTGAAATGGGGACTGAAAAGGAGTGGGTTCAAGCATATGATCATTCAATTTCATTACCTGCTCCTCCTGCTGGCGCTGGCAACAGAGAATCATCTGCAAATATGGTAGCTGAGGCAGAACCAGGATATATGGAAAATAAAGGGACAAACTTTGACAATAGAACTCCACCATTAGAAGGGAAAGCTAAAATGTCAGGGAAGAGGGAAGGCTGGGAGAGGAAAGAGGGAAGGTGTGACCCAGGTCTGATGGGATGAGGACAACTGTGGCACAGGAGGAGAAGGGCACCAAAGGAATTGGGCAAAAAAGGTTTCAACCCGGCCCTTCTCTGAGATTTCCTTTGCCGGCCGCTCGTGTTATGTGCGCTTGTGTCTGTATGTGCTGTGTGCCCATGACTGGCGCTGGGGAGGGATTGGGTGAAGGTGGTGGTGAGGAAGGGTAAGAAAAGGAAAGGGAAGGCAGTTTTAAGGGATAGGAAGGAAGAGGAAGGGAAAGGAGAGAAGGGGAAGGGCTATTACCTGGCCATCCTGCTGCAGGTGATGGTGAAGGATCTGAGAATGCGGCTGCTGATGGGGGGTCAGAATGTGCATAAAGGGGGCAGGTGGGTAGGCAGCAGCTGTGGCCGGATTGATGGGGCCCCCACTTCCTAGGGCTGAAGGCAAGTTGAAGGAAGCAGCAGGAGTACCGGAATGAAAACCTTGTTTCTCAAAGGACTGCTATCCAGGAGGCCAGGAGGAGACAGAGTAAAAGGGATCAGCAAACTAGTCTTGGGATTTTTCCTGAGCTCAAGCTCCCTGACCCTCAGAAAGCAGCATGGTGTCACAGAAGGCACAGTACACTTGAAGTCACATATTCAGGTCTCAGTCTCAGCTCTGCTCTTATTTAAGAACTGTGTGAACCTGGGCATACTACTCAATCTCTTAGCCTCAGTTTCCTCAGATATAAAACAGGGATGCTACAAACCTGTTGTAAAGACCAAATAGGCTGGGCATGGTGGCTCACATCTGTAATCCCAGCACTTTGGGAGGCCAAGATGGGTGGATCACACAAGGTTAGGAGTTTAAGACCAGTCTGGCCAATATGGTGAAACCCCGTCTCTACTAAAAATACAAAAATTAGCCGGGCATGGTGGCGGGCGCCTGTAATCCAGCTACTTGGCAGTCTGAGGCAGGAGAATCACTTGAACCTGGGAGGTGGAGGTTGCAGTGAGTCAAGACTGTGCCACTGCACTCCAGCCTGGGAGACAGAGGGAGACTCCATCTCAAGAAAAAAAAAAAAAAAAAAAGGCTGGGCGCAGTGGCCCACGCCTATAATCCCAGCATTTTGGGAGGCCAATGCAGGCGGATCACCTGAGCTCAGGAGTTTGAGACCAGCCTGACAAACATGAAGAAACCCCGTCTCTACTAAAAACACAAAATTACCCGGGCATGGTGGCACATGCCTGTAATCCCAGCTACTTGGGAGGCTGAGGCAGGAGAATCGCTTGAACCCGAGAGGCGGAGGTTATGGTGAGCCCAGATCGCACCATTGCACTCCAGCCTGGGCAACAAGAATGAAACTCCGTCTCAAAAAAAAAAAAAAAAAAAAAAGACCAAATAAGAGGATGAAATGTGGAAGCACTTTGTAAAACTGAATGTCATATGTGAACATCATGAAATCCGAACTTAGAACTCCAGGCTGGGCATGATGGCTCACATCTGTAATCCCAGCACTTTTGGGAGGCTAAGGCAGGTGGATTGCTTGAGCCCAGGAGTTCGAGACGAGCCTGGGCAACATGGCAAAACCCCGTATCTACCAAAAAACAAAAATACAAAATACAAAACAAACAAAAAACAAAAATACAAAAATTAGGCAGGCCTGGTGGTGTACACCTATAGCCCCAGCTACTCAGAAGGCTGAGATTCCACCACTGCACTCCAGCCTGGGTGACTTCTTGAGACTGTCTCCAAAAAAAAAAAAAAGGCAAACCAATAGTGTCCCCACCCCTTCCAATATTCCTTACAAAAATAGTAACTCCACTGGGTGCAGTGGCTCACGCCTGTAATCCAGCACTTTGGGAGGCCAAGGTGGGCAGATCATGATGTCAGGAGTTCGAGACCAGCCTAGCCAAGATGGTGAAACCCCGTCTCTACTAAAAAATACAAAAATTAGCAGGCGCGGTGGTGGGCACCTGTAATCCCAGCTACTCAGGAGGCTGAGGCAGGAGAACCGCTTAAACCCAGGAGGCAGAGTTTGCAGTGAGCCGAGATCACACCACTGCACTCTAGCCTGGGTGACAAGGCAAGACTCCGTCTCAAAAAAAAAAAAAAAAAAAAAAAACTCGTTGGATATTTCAAAAGAAATAAACACATACTGAGATATTTGAAGTGTTGAAGGTCTTGTGCATGAAGTGCCCCCCCAGACCCCCAGTGCTTTATAGCAAACTTTAAGTATTTATGGTGATGGGGGATAAAAGCAACATAACAAACCTGTGGATCACTCAAATGCTTCATTAGTTACTAGGTCGTCTCCTTTCCCACTCCCACTGTTATAGATTTACTCAAAGAATGGAATGAACTAGTTTCCTGTCACTCTCATACTTATTCTCTTGAAAAGTTATGAAAAAGGTTGGGAGTAGGTAGGAAAAGGGGCCAGGAGAGTTGCACAGTAAATTACATGACACGTTAAACAATTTGCCACAGTTTACCTTCCTATTACGTTTCTCGTTTTTTTTCTCAGAGGGCTAAATTTTAACTTCTTAGAGGAAGTGAAGTCTAGAGAAGACCTTTCATTTAGAAAAAGTAGGATGGGTTTCCTGCCACCTCTCCTAGGGTTCTTCTTGTCCACTGTTATTTCTACCATTGCAACTCCACCTCCTCTATGTCTATCTCTTTTCCACTTTTATCCAGAGCCAGGCACCTACCTGGGTTTTGGAGTACACAGAACCCGAGATATCTGGCACGCCCGTGTTACTGGAGGTGACTGAAACACCTGGGGGAGGAGGAAACAGACAGGAGGATTAGCTCAGCTAGCTACCTGGCCCTTATTCCTGAGACGAGGTGATATCTGTAGCCTTTCTAGCTATACCAATGCAAGGGAATTTTGGTCGGTTTTCCAGCTTCAAGTTAGTCCTGAGAGGTAAGAGTTCATGAAACAAAAGCTCCCTAAGGGTTCTTTGGCCCTTCCCAGGTATGTGTTGAGTATACGTGAGAGAGAGTGAGGTAAGTTGTTTTTTGGTGGGCAAGGGGATATGACCAAACCTCACTAGCATATACTGTTTTCAAAACACTTCTGTGCCAAAGTCTAGCAGGAATATAATAAACTTTTAATTTTAATGTCCATTTCAAATCAATCCACCCAAACGCCACTCAGTTTTATTCCTGGAGACTGGGGCAGTCTGGCCCTCTCTCTTCCTGAAGTGACATTTCTGGGCTCAAAATCCATGCCTCCACTGCATAAGTACTAGAGGAGCAGTCCACTTTAATCCCCAAGGGCACTCTCATTCTCAGAGCCTCAGCTCAATTAGTCCAGCTTCTTTAGTCTTGGAGCATCTAGGCTAAATCTTCAAACTTAAGATGTAAAGGCCTAGCATCAAGATCAATTTTCATGTACACAATTTAAGCCTAAGTGTAGCGGGGTGGGGAGGGATAGGTAGACAGGAGTAGGCCATCTCCTATAGCCTAGGTGGAACACAAAAACCACATGTCATTTTCAGTATACAACTTCAGCTTCTCCGTAAGATAAAAGCTCTCATACCCCAACTCTCGTATTTCCTGTTGAAAAAAACTCCCTACTAACCACTACAACTTTAAAGAAACCAGAGTAGTACAACATGTCATTCTAATTTGTACGCCTCAAACAAATAAATACTCATACTATATTCCATCACCTGGGGTATAAGGCATCGGGTCAAGAAGATAGGAAAAGCCATGAAATAAATAACCTAACATCTTTTATACTTTCCATTTTGAAACAAAGATGTGAAGAAAAGTAAGTAATTTAACTAGGAATATAAAGCATGATTTTAAAAAGATATATTAGTTTTTATAAAAATAAAACAAAGCTTCAGAAAAACTTTGCCTGTCTATGCCCTTGGATCCTTCCCATCAGAGGTACACATTTCCTTCTCCTCTGCTGTCAGGAACACTGATGGAAAAGAGTTTTAGAAGCAGTGTACTAGAGTGGCCAAATCACAAATAAGGAATCCTCCATTCACCCACAATTAAAACTCTAGAACCCAAATCCTCCCAATGCCTCAGACAAAGGCAGCCTTCCAAAGTTAAGCCCACCTTGAACAGTCACTTTTGAAGTGGTATCTTAATCTGGAAAACCTTCCCAACATCCTAAGTCCAGATAGTTCCTGGGAGGGGCAAACACTAACTAGGAAAAATAACGGAACTACAGAAAACCAAGCAAGAGAAAATCTCCGAAGCATCTACTGTCTAAAGACACTGAAGTAAAAGAAGGGAACGATACAGGAGTATCTTAAAGGGCTAATGGGGTATTTTTTCCATTCCCTTTTCAAACCCGAGGTGCCCATCTGGCAAATCACTGGGTAACAGGCATAACTTTTAAGAATAGGAAGTTCAGTTATGGAAAAGGCTTCAGCTAGTAAGTTCGTGTGGAAGGGTTGAGAGTAAAGGTGGAATAAACAGGATATAAGTAGAACATTTTTAAGTCAAACCAAAAGAGAGAATTTATCTTTACTGCAAAGGCAAAAATAAAAATAAAAAAATAAAAAATAGCATAGTTGGTCACCTTCTGCAGTGAGGCTAGGCTGCCTATATTGGATGGAAGAAATGACTAACTGGATTCTCAAGCCGAGTGGTAGGGAGGAATTCAGCTCCAGTGTGCCCCTACCTGATCTCATTCTTTCCAGAGTTTAGGCTAAAAACAGCTTCTAGTCCAGAGGCCTTATCTTGGATATGAGGTTGAAGGGACTGAGAATGCAGGAACCATAATACTCTGTAGTAGCCATAATAATCTCAATTACAGTATTAGAGACCTAGAAAATAATGGGTACTGATTTCACTACCCCTCACCAGTTATTAGGAAGATCTTCAAACTACAGAGTTCTCTTGCTTTCCTTCCAACATCAACACCCCCTACTTATCCCCAAACAGTGACAATACCAGAATCACGTGGGCAGCAGGGCAGAGACACATGAATCTATCTCTCCCACCACGGCAGCCCCTGGGAAAGGTGGTCACACTCCACAGAGCAAAATTACTCCAAAGGGCTGGGAACAAATACAAGGAAAGCTGAATACTTTGGTTTCTAATTCACCCAGGGTGGTGATCTCACTGTCCACGTTAACTTTATAAACAAAGGGCTAATGTTGTATGCTAGCTGGACTGGGAGGGAATTAGAATTTCCATAGTCAAGGAGATGTCTGACCAAACCGCTCCTGCACATCCTTAGCTTATACCCACAAATGCAAAACTGATAATCCACGATCTCTGAAAAGCCATCAAGGGACTAAGAACAATGTTCCAGGATAGCACAGTCTCCACAGAGCCTGAGTCATCAACTAGCTTATCACTAATGACTTTATCAGATCTTAGCCACTTGGCCTTTAGGAACCAGATAGATGTGGGAATTAAGCCTTGAAAGATACTTCTCTAACAGCTCTGAAAACTCTCTTTTGCCTTTCACCATGACATGACACTCCAAACTTTTTTGTCCTTTCCCCCACTGCTTATGTAAGAGGCAAAGGAAAGATCTAAATGGAAAAATGAAGCAACATAAGCATGGAGAATCAGGTATTTCTACAAATAGTTTCCTTTACCAACTAATCAACAGGTGGGAAACTCAGGCTGTTTCCCCTCCCCCCACCTTCATAAAACCACCATACTGAAAAATTAATAGTTCTTTGGCTATGCTGGGGTTTGATTAAAAAGGCCACCCTCCACCCTTCATCCACAGCACAGCATTGGTTCCTAGTGTCCAGAAAGACATGCACGGAAAGAACGCCAGAGTTAGCTAAAGAAATACCACAGTTTATTGAAGACTACAAATATTTTTGTTACAAGTTGAAACTACATGCCTTCCAGAAATCAAAAGCAACAGCAGGTGTGTGCATTGATGCTTCGAAGGTGCTGCACCGCTTGAACTTGAAATGGGTAAGACAGGGTCAGACACATGGGGGAGAGGGAAATGGGGGAGGGGCAAGTTCAAAAGCCCAGAAGGTATCCACCAACTCATTTCCCCAAGCCACGCAGGCCATGGCCTCAGCTCAGCAGGCTCTCCTCAGTGGTCTGGTTTCTGAAACAAGACTTCAGTGCAAATTTATACACACACACAAAACACAGCCCCCAGCCTTGGGCCAAATTAGCTCTCAGCCGTCCAGAAATGCTTGTAAGGGGGTGGATATTTTCTTCCTAAAAGGAATCAAATACATAAAAATAAATGAATGGAATGACAAAAGCCCTTTGTGGGGTTGGGAACTGGGGGTTCTCAAGGGCTGATATAATACGTTTCTGAATTCTGAAGGGAGGCAAGAAGGTGGGATTTCTAGAATCAGGTATGCCAATTCTCTTATATTATCCATCACCTACCTCTTAAAATTCATGAACCTGGTCCAACTAAGACTTCAACCTAATGTCCTCGGAAAGGGGCCACCACTCCAAGTCAAAAAGCTTATAATCCTCCCCACCAAGATTTAGGGTGAACCTTGCTCAATGACAGGGGTGGCCACAAGGAGTCTATGTATTAAATCTCAATGGGGCTTCTCAGGATTTGTTTAATTTAACTCATGACCCACTCTAACTCATGCAGCACAGTTCAAAGCTCCACTTGGCTATCAGTTCCTAGCCCTTACTGCCTTCTGTGCTCTTCCCAATTATTGAAAACTGTGGGCAACTGACCCACCCAGAGCCCATATAAGGGTGAAAAACACATGCTGCTCTATCCAAATCACCATGAAACTGTAACTGAGCTGACAGCTTTGAAGGACAACCCCCATCCCCAACCCTAAGCAATCAGAGAAACCTACTCCTCCCCTATTCATCTACAAGTCGCTGAAAAGGTACAATTATATTATTCAAAGATTCCTTCTCGCTCCCTGTCCTCCAAAAGTAGAGCACAGATGTCAGGTATGGAAGCAAGGGAGAGGCTGAGTATCTTTTAGGTAAGTACCCATCCAGAGGATTCCTACAATTCCCTCCCTGCCATCACATATGCAAAAAGACTTGCAAAGAGACCAGCCATACAAATGAAGGAACCTAAAGGCCCAACTCTCCCAGTCCAATTCCCACTCTATTAAGTATGGTCACGCCTACTCCTTTTTCTCCACAGTTTAGGTCTTCTAGCTAGGGAATAAAAAAGGACACATAAGAAAAGTAGTGCTACAAAGTGATTTAAGCCAAACCTATCGTAGGCTGCTAGCTATGAACCCATTTAATCCTTCTACTCAGTGAATACACCCCCCTTTTGTACTATCAGTGCCATACATACTATTAACACTTGCCTCCACTGACATTTCAGCAAAATCTTGGGGCTCCTTGCCCTACTTCCACCCACACTTTTGGCCAACCAACATATTCTAAAAACCAACACATACTCTTGGGCATTCCCGTCACAAATAGTGGACACATGTCCTAGTATCAAGCTCCTCTGTTGGTGCTGCTCCCACAGATACCCAAGTCAGCCAAGCATTAACAATCATACCTGGGGCAGCGGCACACCCTCACCAACCCCATTTTCTCAAGCACCAAGTCTTCCTCCCTGAAATTTATCCAACAACACCCCACAGATACCACCGAGCCAGAGACAAGGTCAGCTTACCAGTGTTGTATCCATGAGACCCATATCCACTCGGCTGTTGGAAAGGGGTGGCCGATGCATTCACACTGACATTCACACCATGCTGCTTGGAAGAGGTAGGAGCCACCTAAAGAGCAAAAAGGCCAGATTTGCAGTGACTTGGCAGCAGAATACCATCTGTCCCACTTGTCCTGCTCCAGGTACTGGCCATTCAGATGGCTACCTATCCTGATGCAAGTTGACTACAGTTTGCTTAGTGAAATTAGCTCCTTACTAACTGTTCTAGAATCTACTAATGAAGTCAAGAAATGGTAGTTTGGAGGAAGAAAAAGGGACAATGGCAGCAGGGAATGAATGAATCTGAGTGAAGCAAAGCTGTATGGTATCATATTCTCCCTTTGGCAAATTCTAAGTCTAGGCAATCCCTATCCTAATTCCACCAATTCCAGCCCCATTCCCCCACCACCCTGCACCAGGCCAAAAACAGGCCAGAGGTGGAAACTGTTCCTCGTCATCCATTATTAAAGTCATTGACCCTTAAAAGCAGCTAGGATAGTGTCCAGGGCTAGGATCCTTCACCACAAGGAGTGACCAAAGCCAGGTACTCACAGGGAACACAGCAGGCCCATACTGGAAGGTGCTGGGGAGGCCCGGGACCCCTGTATAGTATGGCAGGCTGGTGTAACTGTAGCCAGGAGGCAGCGCCGGGTTCAGGAATGTCTGCTGCGTGGTATGGTGAGTCTGCGTCTGGTTCTGTTGGGGTTGGGCCAAGGTTGTGGCCGGGGCTGGGGAGGAGGCATCCCCACGGCCGAACTTTGTGAGGTCACCTGTGACAGGAGAAACTAAATGTACCTGCCTCTTTCACCCCAATACCAATACAGAATTACCTCTTCTGATTTCACATGATTCCAGGAGATCCTGTTCAAAGACTATTAAAGTTCAATTCCTTGAATTACATTTCTTAGTGGCTCCAATTATTGTTGCTCAGCATACACTTAGCACAGTTGCCGCAAGTCAAGGACTAATGTTGAATAACTGTGCAATGCTATGGCAGGAGGCTCTTGGAATAAGGCACCTGCACAATTTCTCTGCCCACTTGTGTTCTCTTTCATCTTCCCTCTTCTTCCCTCCCCTCTTCTCCTCCATGGGGAATACCCCATGCTGGACTTGAAGGACAATGATGGATCAGGGAAAATGGTAAGTCAATGAGGACAATGATAGGTCAGGTAAAAGAAGGAAGCCCCAGGCCTAGCAAGGCAGTGAGATTGCCACTGTGAGTAGTAGCATAAAGGGGCAGAGATGAGCAGAGAAGACCACCTCAACCACTGTATTTCCTGGAAAAAGCTAGCAAATGGCTTGAAACTAAGTCAAGATATCACTTTTTTGGAGATGGGGTCTTGCTATGTTGCCCAGGCTGGTCTTGAACTCCTGGGCTCAAGCAATTCTCCCACCTTGGCCTCCCAAGTAGCTGAGACTACAGGTGTGTGCTACCATGCCTGGCTAAGATATCATCTAGAAATCACAGGGAGACAACACAAAGTGGGATGAATAGGAAAAGCCATGACATGCCCAACTTTAGCAGGATTTTGAATCTACCAATCCTGATTTATCACATCCCTTCTTGCTACCAATCAGGTGTCTGCCATCAATCCCAACACTATCTCCCTTTTTATTTATTTAGTCCCATCCCAATCCTACCAGAATAAGGGTTGCTGGCCAGGCTACCATCCCTCCCAGTCAGCGGAGTAGTGGGTGTGGGAAATGGGATGCTGTAGTAATCCTAGAAAAGAGGGAAAAAAAGAGCAGAGATTCAATGTCACTCATTCCCCAGCATGAGTACTATTTCCACGGAGGAAAAAACAGAAGAATGTGAGAGTTGTGCAATTTATCCAGTCACTAATTAAGCTGGCTAGAGTTAGCACAAACTCCACATTACTCTTGCATACACTGTCCCCCCTGCCTGGCCATGAGCACAGTCAGACAAGGTCTACGGGTATGCCCACTTGAGAATACAACAAAGTCCACGAGGACCAATATTTTCAACCCTCTAGGTGTCATCCCTATCAGTTTATACCAAGCTTATTCTACTGAGAAAACAGATCATTCGATAATTTAAAGTGTCTGGGACAAACAGAAAGCACCCTGAGTGCTCCAGAGTACTTTACTGGGCTATAGATTAGGTTAAAATGTATTTACTAAGATGCCACAACTCTGATTTAAAAAAAGAAAAAAAAAAGGCTGGGTGCGGCGGCTCATGCCTGTAAGCTCAGCACTTAGGGAGGCAGAGGCGGGTGGATCATGAGGTCAGGAGTTCAAGACCAGCTTGGCCAAGATGGTGAAACCCCACCTCTACTAAAAATACAAAAAAAATTAGCTGGGGGTGGTGGTGGGCACCTTTAATCCCAGCTACTCGGGAGGCTGAGGCAGACAATTGCTTTAACCCAGGTGGCAGAGGTTGCAATTAGCCAAGATCACACCACTGCACTCCAGCTTGAGCGACAGAGAGAGACTCTGTCTCAAAAAAAAAAGTTATCTTCTGTTGGAAACCCTCCCCCAAATCCCTATATTCTAATATGCCTTAAATCAGAGTGTATGGAGGGCTGGGATGGGAAAGAGCTATGTCTGTGACGGAGATAATTCTCCCGACACTAATTTTAAGACTACTTTCTTTTCCAAAGCTCTATCCCACATACTCACCAATGGAAATCTCGTCTGAAGCATCTGCAAGTCATCATAACCATATACTTGTGGCTGAAAGATACAGACATATAGCAATAACAGGAACTGGTCATGATGTTAGCAAAACAAGGAGCCAAGAGACAAGCTAATTCAACAGAACATTCATCCTCATTCTGGGTTAGAACAGGACACGGATTATTTCCTTCAATTTTATTTAAGGAAAAAGCAGTAAAGTACACAGAGATTAAATGATTCATGAAAGGTCTTGAAGCTTTCCTTGAGCTAAATACTACTGATTCTAGTAGGCTGGCTTCTTGATACCAATAGAGTAGACACAAAATATACACGAACAACCAGTTTTACTCTCTATTCTACAAGTCTCTGTCTCTTATACTCTTCAAAATCTGGCTTAAAAATAATCTCCTCTGGAAAGAATATTTCACTTTTCTCCAATTTCAGGGTTTTAAGGTAGTGACCACAAATTAAAAATGTGTAACTGTGTTATTTGGATGTGTCATCGGTATGAAATTTATCTAGACTTTGTCTATGAGGGCAGGAACAGGTATCTTCTAAAACGTTTTCATATATCCTTCATCTTAATAGGTACCAAATACTTGAAGGTCACAGAAGATACACTAGGGCAAAAAGCTACTAATGTCAGCCACTTATTCTCAAAGTCCCAGATTGAGTCAGGAAACTTTCCTCTAACCAGGCCAGACCAGCAAACACACTCAGAGTTAGGGATTTAATCAAATCAGAGAAAATAATTCTTGGGGCCAGGAGTAGTGGCTCAGGCCTATATATAACCCCAGTTATTTGAGAGGCTGAGGCAGGAGGACTGTCTGAACCTGGGATTTTGAGACCAGCCTAGGCAACATAGGAAGACTCTGTCTCTAAAAAAATTTTTAAAACTTAGCCAGGCATGGGGATGCACACCTGTAGTCCTAGCTACTTGGGGAGTCTGAGGTGAGAGGATTGCTTGAGCCCAGGAGTTCAAGGCTGCAGTGAGCTAGCTATGATCGTTCCACTGTACTCCAGCCTGGGTAAGAGCAAGATCTGCCTCAAAAAATAAAATAATAGTCATAATTATCTAAGAAACCAAAAAGGATTCCAGATGAACATTCTGGCCTTTGGCTTCTGAGGCCCAGAAGTTGTGTTTCAAACAGGGCAGATATTCTCATCACACATATACATACACATTGTACGCACACACACACATGCATACATGTGTGCACCATAAACCAAAGCAGATACACAATAGATGGGTTGGCCTCAGTTTAGTATTTTTTCCAAAACTGCAAAGATTAAAAACCAGTTTGATTACATGTGGCGATCCCTCATTTATTTTATATTTTAATTACAGTTGACCCTTAACACAGGTTTGAACTGCACGCTGTTTATATACGAATTTTTTCCAACCAGACACACAGATCAAAAATACGGCCACATTTACAGAATGCAAAACTCATATACATGGATTCCACAGAGCCAACTGCAGGGCTTGAGTATGTGCAAGTTTTGGTATTCACAGGGGTCCATCTGAAGCCAGAGCTATAAAAAGAGTAGCCACAACACCCTCACCTTTTGAAGAAGATCCTTTAGTCCCACTTACCGGGTAGGCATGTAACAGCCCTGGAGCCATAATATACGGATTAGGCAACAACGGCGGGACCCCAGGAGGGAGGTTGGGAGGAGCTTTTCCTAAAAGAGAAATTACATTTTTATCCCATCACACAATTACTTACCTCCTCCATCCCAGAGGAATGCCATCTGCTTATGCAAGGCTACCTGAAGTCGTAGCAACTGAGCTTCGAGTCGAGGCTGTGACAGTGGAGTTGCTGCCTAGGCTGAGGCCCAGGCTACTGCCACTATTGAGACTGGAGGAGACACTGACCACTGGGGGAGGTGCAGAGACTGTGCTGGATGTGGTGGAAAAAGTGCTGGAGGAAGAATGGAGATTCGCCTCACTCTCCACACTTGTGTGCTTCAAAAGGGGGAGCAGTGGAAGAGAGAAGAAGAAAAGAGATCAGCATCATAGGTCAGGAAAAATAAGACAATCCCCCCTGCTGAATATATTATGATGTCAACTTCCTAATTAAAGAGGCCAAGTAGGCAAGGTACCAAAGTACACCCTGCTAAAGTAGTTAGAAATAATCTCCAGCTACATATTCCTCAAGACTCATCTGGCAAGAATGGTAACAGACTCACTGCACATCATCATCCTGTTCAGAAAGACAGTAAAGCAAATGGAGACAGATTCCCCAGAGACTAACACTGGCTGATAAAGGAACAGAGAGAGTTGAGATGTAAAAAATATATCACAGCTTTCTCTCCCCAACTTTTCTTTACTAGTTGAGACCAGTTTGTGGACTAGGAAAAAGCAAAAATTCTGATTTTACATTTTTTTTGAGACAGGGTCCCATCCTGTTGCCCAGGCTGGGGTGCAGTGGTGCAATCTTGGCTCACTGCAACCTTGGCCTCCTGGGCTCAAACAATCCTTCCACTTCAGCCTCCCGAGTAGCTAGGACTCTACGAATGTACCACCATGCTTGGCCAATCTTCAAAAAATTTTTGTGGAGATGAGGTCTCACTATATTGCTCAGGTTGGTCTCAAACTCCTGGGCTCAAGCAATCCTCCTGCCTTGGCCTCCCAAAGTGTTGGGATTACAGAGGTGAGCCACTGCACCTGTCCACAATTCTGACTTTAAATCTGAAACTGTGTATTTGAATAGAGACTCCTAAAGGAGCCTTAGCCCTCATATCTCCCCAGGCTTCCGGCAAATCTGATACTTTTGTCCAAAATGGGTCCTTCCCTTTACAGGCTCAGCTTAATTCTATTAATAGTTGTTACAAATCAAAACAATAAAATTGACTCTTGGACCAAAAGCTCTCACCTGGCATTCTCCTTTCACAAACATGTCCAGCCTTGCACTGAT
This sequence comes from Pan troglodytes, assembly GCF_028858775.2. NCBI lineage: Eukaryota > Metazoa > Chordata > Mammalia > Primates > Hominidae > Pan > Pan troglodytes. The sequence continues at coordinate 94,930,046 of NC_072398.2, forward strand.
TCTTTTCAGAACTTGGGCATACCCAAGACCAAGGAAAGAGAACAGCTCTACCAGTTGGAAAGGTATGTTCTTCCAGAATTTATTAAAGCATACAAAGCCCAACTATATATTCAGTAGGGGAAAAAAGTCAGAAAGTCACTTTCAGGGCTTTTAGGAATGACCCAGAGTTCAATGTTTAGGGATTCTTCTGCCTCTCTTGGCTTCCTAACATCCCTTTACTCCTTTTCCTGCAACCTCAAATCAATTATTTTGCCACCTCATGAAGAAATTTTCAATAATTCTCTCTTGGGACAATCTTACGGTTGGACAGTTCTAAGTGTAAGAAAACCACACATCCCTCTCAGCATCACACTTACCAAAAGAGTGGATGTCGAAGTGCGCCCAGAAGATGTTGATGATGAAAGGGTATTCTGCTGCGTAGATAACGTGCTGTCAGAAAAAAAGAGGCTGCCATCAGCCATAGTGCTATAGTTACGTGACCTGGAGCTTCAGTCAAGAACATAACAAGGAAATAAGACATAATATGGGACACCAAGGAGGTCTGAGATCATATGTTAAGCACAATGGCCAGCCAGGGGTAGAGAGCAGTTAAAGCAAAAGTGGATGTTGAAAGGGGAAAATTAAAACAAGCCTCCTCTGTCTTCACTTCCCACAGTTCTTAGGTCACCCACTTACCACAAAAGCAGGGCTAATGTGGTCTCTGCCAGGCCAAGGGAATAATAAGAACCAGAGAGCTCTGTTATTGCTATTCACCAACCCCAACCTCCATCCTCACCCCAAATCACCTGCTGTGTTGTGTGGTGGTAGTATTTGGAATCTCCTCACTGTGGCTCAAGCCACCCAAGGAGGATGAATGCTGATTGGTTGTCGTCAGTAAGGAAGCTGCAGATACCGTTTCATTGAGAGGGGGGATGCTAGAAGTGGAAGGTGAATCAGATTTCACTGCAGAGCCTGTAGCACCTAGAAATTTAGAAGAAAGGAATTCCTCTCATCAGAAAAAAGGGAATGTCTATAGAGAGGTGACCACAGTCCAAGGCAGCTCCAAAGACAAAAGGATGAGTTATTTAACAACGGACTATATTAGGTAGAATCTTTTTTCTTTAATGCTGAGAATTACACAGCATGGGTCTCAATTGTCCAGTGAAGGGAACTAATGGATTATCACCATTTTAAGATAGAAAACCAGAAACTTAGGAGGGGAAAAGCCTGAAGAACACTCACCTTCAACAGATTGTGTGGTCTGTAACTGCGTGGCCTGCACAGAACTGAAGCCATTCTGGTAAAAAAAAAAACAGAAGAGCAAGAAACAGACAAACTCATGTGAATGAGGAAAGTTAGCACTGATTCAGCTTTATTTTGGTCAACAAATCTTTAGGAGAAACTCTGTAAATTAACCAAAAGGATTAATATTAATACAGTGCAGACTATCCAAAAAACCAAAATAGGAACAAAAATTAAACAACAAAACTGAGATATACCAACACTGTGTGACCAAAAGCAAAAGAAGGAAACCCTACAAATTGTTGAAGACACCCCAAACCTAAAACAGATAGAGGAAAGGCCCAAAGTCCACATCCAGTGATTTTTGGGGAAGGGTAAGTACAACAGTTCAGCCACACCACCTATTCCGCTGGCTGCATCTGACACTCACTCCACGTCACCTCTGGCACATGCTGTCTCCCTCACCATGCCAGGACTTAGCAAGGTGAGGTCTACTGACACGCACCCAGAAATCTGGCAATCACATCTTCCCAGAAGACAGAACAGGCTCTTGAGACTGATTCTACTAGAGGCAATGAATTTTTAGTACAAAGAGAATGGTTTCCTGGCTCTTCAGTCTCCGGGATTGCTGATAAGAACTTTTAATTCACTAGCCACAGATGTGTGCCTTTTTCAAATTCTCAATCACTACTTCCAAAGTTTCTTAGCACCACTTGCTGAAAAGTAAAACACTAATATTTAAGGAATTTTTGCCCACTATTCTCCTAACCAATTCCCAAGGGTTCATGAAGCCACTACCTTTGCCTGAGTCAGGTCCTTTTGGGGTGATGAAGAGATGGAGCTGGGGTACCGCCGAGTCTGTGTGGATCTCTGTTCATAAAGAGGGCCCTGAGCATTATTTTGGGAGGTATAGGTTGTCGACTGAATTGGGCCGCTCTGATAACCAGACTCCTGACTCTGGTTAGATGAAATTGTAGAGGATGATTCACTGTGAGTAATGAAGAGAAAAATCTCAGAGAAACAAAATAGAGCATATCTACTCATACTAAGGAAATCGTGGAGATCTACTAGTGGAATAACTTGATTTGAATCAAGAAGAAATTTTTCAGCAACAAATAGAAGAATCTACCAAAATTTCCTCCTGATAACACTAGGAATCCCTACCTTCTATAGCACCAGAGATCTGAATTAAGAATTAATCTTAAAAAAACATCTAGGCCAGGCGCAGTGGCTCACGCCTGTAATCCCAGCACTTTGGAAGGCCGAGGCGGGCGGATCACGAGGTCAGGAGATCAAGACCATCCTGGCTAACATGGTCTCTACTAAAAATACAAAAAAATTAGCCGGGCATGGTGGCGGGCACCTGTAGTCCCAGCTACTTGGGAGTAGGCAGGAGACTGGCATGAACCTGGGAGGCGCAGCTTGCAGTGAGCCGAGATCAAGCCACTGCACTCCAGCCTGGGTGACAGAGCGAGACTCCATCTCAAAAAAAAAAAAAAAAAATCTTAAAAACATCTTCAAGTCTTCAAGGAAGAGAAAAGTCCCTTGGCTCCCCCCTACATTTTGCTGTTGTGAGAAAAAGTGGACCCGGAAGCCGTGGCTCATGCCTGTAATCCCAGCACTTTGGGAAGCCAAGGTGGGCAGATTACAAGGTCAGGAGATCGAGACCAGCCTGGCCAACATGGCGAAACCTTGTCTCTACTAAAAATACAAAAAATAGCCAGGCATGGTCGTGGGCGCCTGTAATCCCAGCTACTCAGGAGGCTGAGGCAGGAGAATCACTTGAACCTGGGAGGCAGAGGTTGCAGTGAGCTGAGATCGTGCCATTGCACTCCAGCCTGTGTGACAAGAGCAAGACTCTGTCTCAAAATAAAAAAGTGGCTAAATGTCGGTATACAGGATACATTACTCTTGGCCCCTTCTATACATTATAACATGGACCCTAAGCACAGGAAAAGCCATCTTTTGTTCACACTCATTTTAGAGAATTCTGAATTCTAGGCTCCCTCAAGAACCATATAAGATTTGGGCCGGGTGTGGTGGCTCACGCCTGTAATCCCAGCACTTTTGGAGGCCAAGGTGGGCAGATCATCTCCATTCAGGAGTTCAAGACTGGCCTGAACAACATGGTGAAACCCCATGTCTACTAAAAATACAAAATTAGCTGGGCATGGTGGTGCATGCCTGTAATTCCAGCCACTAGGGAGGCTGAGGCAGGAGAATTGCTTAAACCTGGGAGGCAGAGGTTGCAGTGAGCGGAGATTGCACCATTGCACTTCAGCCTGGGCAACAAGAGCAAAACTCTGAGCCAGGCGTGGTGGCTCATGACTGTAATCCCAGTGCTCTGGGAGGCCGAGGAGGGCAGATCACCCGAGGTCAGGAGTTCAAGACCAGCCTGGCCAACATGGTGAAACCCTGTCTCTACTAAAAATACAAAAATTAGCCGGATGTGGTGGCACATGCCAGTAATCTCAGCTACTCAGGAAGCTGAGGCAGGAGAATTGCTAGAACCTGGGAGGCAGAGGTTACAGTGAGCCGAGATCACACCACTGCACTCCAGCCTGGCAACAGAGCAAAACTCCATCTAAAAAAAAAAAAAAAAAAAAATCTGGGCCGGGCACGGTTGCTCACCCCTGTAATCCCAGCACTTTGGGGGGCTGAGGTGGGTAGATCGCTTGAGGTCATGAGTTCTAGACCAGCCTGGCCAACATGGTAAAACACCATCTCTACTAAAAAATACAAAAATTTGCTGGTTATGGTGGTGGGCACCTGTAATCCCAGCTACTCGGGAGGCTGAGGCAGGAGAATCGCTTGAACCCGGGTGGCAGAGGTTGCAGTAAGCCGAGATCGCACCACTGCATTCCAGCCTAAGCAATAGAGTGAAACTCTGTGTTTAAAAAAAATTTTTTTTTGTAGAGACAGGGACTCATTATGTTGCCCAGGCTGGTCTTGAACTCCTGGCCTCAAGCAATCCTCCTGCCTTGGCCACCCAAAGTGCTAGGATTATAAGTGTCAGCCATCACACCCAGCCCCTAAGGGGCATATTTCTACCTGTTTAGTTACAGATAACCCTAATAACAATATTTTAAAGCACTAAAAATGCTATGACTGACTACTTTCCCCCTCAGCCATGCAGAGGGGCTTGGCCTCTCCAGAGTTCTAGAAATTTCCCACAGATTAAAAAAGTAGTAAAGGTTAATAAGAGAGGTCTTATGGTTAATGTTCCCTCTACCTGGCCGTGCTGGTATACAGGCTACTTGGAGCCTGGCTTGAAGAGGCGCTCGTGGTGGGGGTGGACTCATAATCAGAAAGGACAGGCTCTGACCCAAACTGCAATGCCCCAAACTGCAGGTTTAGCCCTGAGATATCTGCTGAGCCAGGCATCTCCACAGCCAGAGCAGGAATCTATAAAGTTGAAGGAGAAGAGAAAGTAATGGCTTTAATACAACCTTACTAAAGACTAAAAAAAACCCTTCCCTTTAAATTTCCAAACTTACCCTTTTAATCTCAATTCTCAAGCCCCACACCCCTTGCCATAAAATGGTATCTACCTAAAAGTTTAAGTACCTTAGAAGTCAAGGAGGCTTTTTTCTTCTGCTGTTTCAGTTTCTGCTGAGCCGGCTGAGGGCTAGAGGACTGGTTGTCTGAAGATCCAGGCGACATCTGTGGAGCCGACGTGGATTTGCTTGGCAGAGGAGAAGACGGAGGTGGAGGTGCAGCTGTGGAGGTAGCCACTGCAGGTGACTTCTCCTGAAGGAACACCTCCATCATGGTTGAAGATGGGGTAAAAGCCTGGCGCTTTGTAAAGGGGCTGTGCACTGTTGAATCACTTGGGTTCTTCAAATCTGCAAGAGGAAACCCAGTATATGAAGCCAGAGATGCTAATGAATCTCAAGGAAATGCTATTGTCCTGCACTAGCACCATGAATGAGGACTGTAAAAATCAGAAACTCATATAAGCAGGCCCTCTTTTGGGGCTTAATCTCATTTCTATAGGTGACAATCACTGGATTACATCTTTTTTTTTTTTTTTTTTTTTTTTGAGATGGGAGTCTCGCTCTGTCACCCAGGCTGGAATGCAATGGTGCAATCTCAGCCCACTTCAACATCCGACTCCTGGGTTAAAGCGATTCTCTTGCCTCAGAGTAGCTGGGACTACAGGCGCGCGCCACCACGCCTGGCTAATTTTTGTGTTTTTAGTAGACACGGGGTTTTGTCATGTTGGCCAGGCTGGTCTCGAACTCCTGACCTCAAGTGATCCGTCCGCCTCGGCTTCTCGAAGTGCTGGGATTACAGGCATGAGCTGCCGCACCTGGCCTACAACCATCCTTAAATAAAGCCTAATTAAATCAACATTACCCTGTCTGTGTAAGACAGGAATGCACAAATTGTCCAAGTTTAAAGTACTGCAAGTTCTCATTTAACATCCATAGGTGCTTGGAAACTGGCTTTAAGCAAAAACAAGGCATGGCACATCTTGGCATAACATTGTTTCCTTCAACATGATTTCATTATAATGTTGATGAGGAAAAAAAAATGGCCAGGTGCAATGGCTCACGCCTGCAATCCCATCACTTTGGGAGGCCAAGACCAGCAGATTGCCTGAGCCCAAGAGACACACCTGGGCAACACGGAGAAAACCCATCTCTACAAAAAATTAAAAATTAGCCAGGCATGGTGGTACAAGCCTGTGGTCCCAGCTACTCAGGAGGCTCAGGTGGGAGGATTGCTTGAGCCCAGGAAGATGAGTGAGCCAAGATAGTGCCACTGTACTCCGGTCCGGATGACAGAACTAGACCTTGTCTTATGTTTCGCATAAAGTCGCAAGAACCTATCAATGACATTAAGTGAAGACTTACTGTGTAAGGTCTTAAGATGGCTAAGCCTAAGAACCTGGAGGCAATATGTTATTTTCAAACACTGAAGATAAATCTAAGGAGAATAATAATAATAATTAAAACCCCAATCAACAGAAGACTGCAACTATGTATATGGTTAAAATTTTTTTTTTTTTTTTTTTTTTTTTGCGGAAAGCTAGCTTCACACTAGCTCACCCTCCCTAGGGGCTGGGACCACAGGTGCACACCACCACACTCAGCTAATTGAAAACAATTTTTTTAGAAATGGAGTCTTGATATGTTGCTCAGGCTGTTCTTGAACTCCTAAGGCTCAGGCTGTCCTCCCACTTCAACCTCCCAAAGTGCTAGGATTACAGGTGTAAGCTACCATGCCCAGCCTCTAAATGTGATGAGAAATATATAGCCTCAAATTTTATTATTCCCCAACTTCTTGAATTCAGCTTATTTGATTAGGGGAAATACATGTGGGAAGGTAACCAACTAGCTGCCCCTTTTCTTCACTTCAGGACACATTCTCCACCCCCTCCCCCTGCTAGCCTCTTGACAGTAATGCTCCAATGCTTTAAAGATTCAAGTCACTTTCCATCTTCTCACCATACTGCACCAGTGATGGGGATTGTGTCGTCGAGCCCATGTCCCAAGAGGAGGTGGTGGTGCTTCCAGACTGAGAATGCTGAGCTGCCAACTGAGCCAGGGCTTGGGCAGTCTTGAATTGCTCCAAGAACTGGGAGCCCGTAGTACTGCCGCCTTTAGCTTCACCGACATCACCAAATCCTTTCCCTAACATGCTCACCTGTAGATCAACAAAGAGATGAGAGAAACCTACAGCCAGTAACCTTGTTCAGCTACTCATAAAGACACTTATCCAGACCGAGAGCCAGTATAGATCAGGCAAGTAAAGAATACTGTCACACTGAGTATACAGCATAGTCCACTAGAGTATAGGACCTAGAGTCAGACTGTCTTAGATTGAAATCCTGGCTATGTAAGCTTGGAAAAACTATTTTTTAATCTCTCTTTCCTCATCTGGAAATAGGAATAAAAGTAAAGCTGTAGGAGGATTAAATAAATTAAAGCACTTAATACATGTATGGCACATAGTAATCACTAAAAAAACAGAGCCATTAAAACTTCATATCATCATTACTTCCTTCTCCCTGCTTCTCAGGGATAAAATTTGGCTGACTGGAGAATTTTTGTTTTTGTTTTTGTTTTTGAGACAGAGTCTCGCTCTGTCACCCAGGCTGGAGTGCAGTGGTGCTATCTCGGCTCACTGCAAGCTCCGCCTCCCGGGTTCACACCATTCTCCTGCCTCAGCCTCCCGAGTAGCTGGGACTACAGGCACCCGCCACCACACCCGGCTAATTTTTTGTATTTTTAGTAGAGACAGCGTTTCACTGTGTTAGCCAGGATGGTCTCGATCTCCTGACCTCGTGATCTGCCCGCCTCGGCCTCCCAAAGTGCTGGGATTAGAGGCGTGAGCCATCACACCCAGCCGAGAATTTTTAAATCAACCAATACAATTAACATAAATGTAATATAAGATTTTATTTTGCCATTAAGGTCCTTGCCCTTCTCATTAAAAAAACTCAAAAGAAACAACAATTAACTGGAGCCTCATCTCGATGCTGCTAATAACTAGCACAGAGGCAAAAAGGAAAAGTTAAAGGGCATCCCAACTTCTGCACTAGACAATCAAGTAGCAAGTCAGTATCATTTGATTGTTTTCTCCATGTACATACAAGTTCTATAGGGTAATCACTGGGCCAAATGCTGTGGCTCACGCCTGTAATCCCAGCGCTATGGGAGGCTGAGGCGGGCAGCTCACCTTAGGTCAGGAGTCCTAAACCAGCCTGACCAACATGGTGAAACCCTGTCTCTGCTAAAAACACAAAATTAGCCAAGCGTGTGGCGGGCGCCTGTAACCCCAGCTACTCAGGAGGCTGAGGCAGGAGAATTGCTTGAACCCAGGAGGTGGAGGTTGCAGTGAGCCAAGATCGCGCCATTGCACTCCAGCCTAGGCAACAAGAGTGAAACTCTGTCTCAAAAAAAATAAAAAATAAAAACAATTAAAATTACCTAGTGTTCACTGTATTATACATAAAAATATAAAGAAACTCCCATGTTATTTAGCTCTATTAAATTTTAAGTGAAATTAATCCTCTAACATTTATTCTCAATAGAAAGGAAATTACATTATCTAACATATTGATTAGTACAGGCAACAAAAAAACAGAATAGTATTTATATTTAGTTTTCACATTTTTATTTAAAAAAATTTTTTTTAGAGAAAGGGTTTCATTCTGTCACCCAGGCTGGAGTACAGTGGTGAGCTCAAAGCTCACTATAGTCTTGAACTCCTAGTCTCAAGCAATCCTCCCACTTCAGCCTCCAGAGTAGCCGAGACTACAGGAACGTGTCACTGTCCCCAGCTGAAAACATCTTTTTGATATCAAAAGTCTGATTTCGTTGTAAATTTTCACAATTCCAGACATTAAGAGGGCAATTAAGAGACATAGATCACATAATCACATTTTCCAGTCATTTATCTTTAAGGGTTGGTAGTTACTTCTTGATCTTCATTACACCTTCTTACAACCTTTGTCCTATTTTCTTTCTTCTTTTTCTATTTAATCCCAACACTTCTCTCCATTTCCCTTCTCCTCCCACCTCTTCTCACCTGTTACCTTTCCTATGTGGCAGGACATCGACCACCAAATTACTAACTTAACACACACAAAAAACATTTTAAGACAACAATTAAAAACTGACCGAGTTCTGAATTAGTAGCTAGCTTGGCAGTTTTCTAGTTAAACTAATTACTCTAACTGGAAAAATAAAATTATATGCACACACATGGTCTGCTTACAACTTTAGTATCCCTCCATCAAAAAATAGGAGAGAAAAAGAGAAAAAAAGAAAAAGCAGTACTTCTCAGGACTCACTGACTATGAGAAAACTGGTACTTGTAGCATCTTTGTTTAGTTTAAATGATTCCTTTGATGTAGTTAATGACCTTGGATGTTTTAAATGCTCTTGAGTCAACAAGTAATATGTCATAAGTTCTAAGTTATTTATAATATCACTACTGAAACCACACTTGTATAGCCACCTTTGGGAAGATGGGAAGGACTAGCACTTTTATCCCTATTTACATAGAAATGGAGACACAGCTAGTAAGTGGCAGAAATGGGAAGACCATAGGTTTCTGGAGGCCTTGTCTACAAATACCTGGTTTAAGTAAATATACAAGACAATTCTGATCCATCAAGAAATGGGGAACTGCTACAATCTCCCATCATAGTTTAATGAGGGCTGCAAAAGGATTAAAATGTATTGACAAGTTTATGTCATTGATTTTCTCTCAAGAGTAATGGCAAATGGTGTTCATTCAGCACAATGAGTAGTCAATAAATAATGTTAACTTATTCTTATAAGAATATTCAGTCTGTCCAGAACTAAGTCCTCTCTTAGAGCTACCCCCTATTACCCAACTCAAACATTTCTACAACCAAGTCTGCTTAAGAAGACAAAGAGGATGCTTCACCTGCCAAAAACCTGACTGTCTTTGGAAGGAACTGTGTATGTGTGCTAGGATTAGCAGGAAGGTTTGATTAGGATAAACCACGTTTCCTACTCACCATACTGTGATGAGAAAATGTGTTCCCTGAAGCAGGCTGTGATATGGCAGTCTGCTTCGAATTACTGAACACCAGAGGCTGGGCCAGAGAAGGAGCCTGAGACGGATCCAGATTAGATGAATCATTCTCCATTGTAGATGGTGTCTTCCCCAGCAGAACAGCAAGGTCAATTCTAATGGAGAAGGGAAGGGATCTTCATGAAGAATGACTGAACACGCTAACATTCCCCAACACTCAAATCAGATTAGATCAAAATGAAGCCACTTGCTGGGGCTTCTTCTAAAAGGGTTCAAACACAAAGCCTTGAAATGCTTAAATTTCCCAAAATAACTGATGCATAAGAGTCACTACAGTATATAGCTGAATTCCACTGATGTTGCCAATAATAATGGTTAATTTTTTAAGTGAAGTTATTAATTTAATGAAATATCAAATGCTAGTTTTTGTTTGTTTGTTTGTTTCGAGAAAGTCTCGCTCTGTCACCCAGGCTGGAGTGCAGTGGTGCGATCTTGGCTCACTGCAAGCTCTGCCTCCTGGGTTCATGCCATTCTCCTGCCTCAGCCTGTAGCTGGGACTACAGGTGCCTGCCACCACGCCCGGCTAATTTTTTTGTTTTGTATTTTTAATAGAGAAGGGGTTTCACGTGTTAGCCAGGATGGTCTCAATCTCCTGACCTCATGATCCGCCCGCCTTGGCCTCCCAAAGTGCTGGGATTACAGGCATTAGCCACCGCACCGCACCCGGCCTCAAATGCTAGTTTTAACATGGCAGCTCAATAACTCAGCCAAAACTTATAAGTACTTATCCATGATTTTAATACTGAATACCTGTCATTACCAATTCCTAAAACAGAAAATCATATACCAGAACACTGGAATCTTTCAATGGCTTTAGAACAGGGGCAGTTTGGGAGATATTTTTTCCCACAATTTTCGTAAAATTTCAAAAGTTACCTGTGGTATAATATATACTTGAGCTTTGCCTTGTTCCTGGCATGGAGCTCCTAAAACATTTAGAATTTCCTAAGTGATAGTGTCCTTTGTTACTCATAACACACTTCTTTCAACCATACCTGAATGCTAATGAGGTAGCCCAGGGTGGGGCCCCAGATAGTTTCAGGATGAGGGTTGGTCACTAGAAAGACCAGATAAGGCTGGATGCAGTGGCTCACACCTGTAACTCGGCACTTTGGGAGGCCAAAGCAGGCGGATACTTGAAGTCAGGAGTTTGAGACCAGCCTGGCCAACATGGTAAAACCCTACTAAAAATACAAAACTTAGCCTGGAGTGGTGGCGGGTGCCTACTATCCCAGCTACTCGGGAGGCTGAGGCAGGAGAATCGCTTGAACCTGGGAGGCGGAGGTTGCAGTGAGCCAAGATTGTGCCACTGCCCTCCAGCCTGGGCAACAGAGTGAGACTCTGTCTCAAAAAAAGAGACCAGGTAAGAGTGTTGGAACTTTCAGAAGCCCCTCCCAATCCCACCAAATTCCAGGGGTGTAGGCGACGTGGCTATTAAGTCCAATCACCAATGGCCAATGATTTAATCAATCATGCCTAGGTAATAAAACTCATAACAATAAGATTTGGAGAGCTTCAGGATACCTGCAGAAGACAAGGAGGTTGTGTGTGCCCCACCCACATACCCATTCATACCTTGCCCTACTCATTTCTTCCGTTTAGCTGTTGCTGAGTTGTACTTTTATAATAAACCAGTAATGGGCCAGGTGTGGTGGCTCACATCTGTAATCCCAGCACTTTGGGAGGCTGAGGTGGGTGGATCACCTGAGGTCAGGCTGGCCAACATGGTGAAACGCTGCCTCTACTAAAAATAAAAAATTAGCTGGGTATAGTGGTGCATGCCTGTAATCCCAGATACTAGGGAGGCTGAGGCAGAAGAATGGCTTGAACCCAGGAGGAGAAGGTTGCAGTGAGCCAAGATCACGCCACTGCACTCCAGCCTGGGTGACAGAACAAGACTCCGTCTCGTCTCAAAAACAAAAACAAAAAAACAGTAATGGCAAGTAAAACTCCTGAGTTCAGTCATTCTAGTGAGTTATCAAACTTGATAAGGCGGTCATGGGAACCTCCAAATTTGTAGCTGGCTGGCAGAACCTCTGAAGTTGGGGCACTCTTGTAGAACTGAGCTTTCAACTTGTGGGGTCTGCATTAACTCTGGGTAGTTAACGTCAGAACTGAATTTTTGAGCTATCAGGCTCAGGTCTAGAAAAAATTCAAGAGGTTTCCAGGGAATTAAAAATATTCCCTGAAGAGTGTATCTCCTACCACTGATCCCTAGAGATTTAAATTCTAAAACGTTTATTAGCTGGATCCTGCTGATCCAAAGGAAAAAAACAACTGTTATACTCAGTGGGCTCAGAGAACAGGAGAATAAACTGCTGAACAGTTCTAAAAGATTCAGAAATAAATGAAAACATTTCCACTTTTGGCTCTTCTTTCCCTGACTTACTTCAAAACAAGTTATATACTCAATGCTGGTGATATGAAAGGCTGATCTTTGTAATTAAAGTGCCATTTGCAGGGAGAATCAACTTTAAAATTGTAACATATAAACTTCCATTCAGTAGATTAACTAGTACTAACTCTTAGAAGTCTCTCCATCAACTGGCGCGGTGGTTCATGCCTGTAATCCCAGCACTTCGGGAGGCAGAGATGGGCGGATTACCCGAGGTCAGGAGTTCGAGACCAGCCTGGCCAACATGGTGAAACACCGTCTCTACTAAAAATACAAAAATTAGCCAGGCGTGGTGGCACACGCCTGTAATCCCAGCTACTCGGGAGACTGAGGCAGGAGAATTGCTTGAGCCCAGGAGGCAGAGGTTGCAGTGAGCCGAAATCGTGCCACTGCACTCCAGCCTGGCCGACACAGTGAGACTCTGTCTCCAAAAAAAAAAAAAAAAGAAGAAGTCTCTCCATTAACTTAAGAGGAATGTAATGATGTAATGTAATTTGGTTATTATTATTGACACCATGGGAGTTTACAAAGGCCAGTGCCACTTCTCTTTACAGTAATCTCAGTAGATGTGTTTAAGAAATGGTACTAAATTTTACTGCACACTTGCCTCTGACCAGCAGTGATTGTCACATTCTCCGCAGGCAGAGGCACTGAAGACACATTAGAGGCAGTGAAGATCTTGGTCTCAGAAAGCTGGAAAACAGAGGGATTAGTCACTCTTGGTGTCAGGGATGCTACAGTCAGAAACTTGGCATAGGTAAGGGGAATTCAACATCAAGAAAAAGTGAAAGCCCTATAAAGAGAAAACTATCTACCCTGAGGAATCCTGAATGGATTGACTTTCAAGCCCTTCAATATATGCTCAATAGTTTTAGCCAAAGAAAGAGTAGAAGCAAGGAACCCAATAAAATATAGTGGAGTCACATGATCATATGCATAATGAACTTACAGGCATGCTAGACATAAAAAAAAAAATAAAAGAAAGAAAATCCCTCTATATTTTCCCATTACAGTTCCCAACTCCCACCTCTTCCCAAACCACATTTGTCTTCTACTACTCCCTTCACAGCCCCACCCCTCCCAAAGAAAGATCATAACCAAGATGAAGAAATAAATAAAAGAAGTTCATTTTTAGCTTTTGAGCAGTAAGGGCCCAAGTGCTGGTGAATTAAGGTTTTTTGGGAGATCGTTTTAACTAGATGTTATTTTTGCCTTAATATTTGACTTTGTGACATTTAGTCCTTCCACTATTAAGGCATCAAACTTAGGTAAGCAAATGCAGGGATTAACTTTTCCTACTATTCAAAAGTTGATTTGGGTTTCAGTTTTATTTCTTGATTTAAATCGCTAAAGCACAGAAAATCCACTCTCCCCTCAATGCCCAACACCATGTATCATTCTCTGAAAGTTGCTTAAGCGGACAAGCCAAATCTCAGAAAGGAACATAATTTGCCCATTTTCACAAAGCAGTCTAGTTCATTGATTATACAATAGAAAATAATCACCCTGTGATGCTGATGCCTCTGAAATTTAAAAAACCCAGAATTGGCAACCAAAACAGTCTTCACATGTCATTTCCTCTTATCACAAAAGCTGTCTTGCCTAACTACATGAAAGTATAGAAAAGTACATAGATTAAAAATGTTAAAACAAGAGTTTATCCATGATCACTGAAAACCATAATTCACAGCAGAAGCTTGACTGTGACCAGGAATCAGCAAAATTCTTACTCAGGTAGTACTCAAATGAATTCACAGAGCTTGTTTACGTGCCACCCATCTATGAGGTTTCCAAGTTAAGTCAAGCTGGCAGATAGCCAATTCTACAGATATTCATCTCAATCACAATTATACAGTTGGGCTTCAAATAAATACAAGGGTTCCAGAGTCAACCAGATTACAAGTTTGAGGATTTGGTACCACAACACTCGCTTTGGATCCACTGCCAATCCATTACAGGACCTTATAGCAAATACTTAAATATACCAAGTAGTCATGTACCACCAGCAGCTGTTACTCAATGCACTACCTGCCTAACTCCACTTCTGGTGCCCTACCCAACCACCAATCTCTTCCTGGGATAAATCCGACAATCAGATATTGGACTTACACAAGTGCACTTGCCCTTTCCATAGTGTGGTTCCACAGAGTCCTGTTCATGCCCAGTCTCCTTCATATAACATATGTGAAATGTTCTGGCTCAGAACACTATTTTGGATGTAAAAGTTTTGGGTCAGAATCTTAAGGGTGAATTTTGAGGGGTAGAAACATACCCATTTTCTATCCCTAAACAACACTTAGGGATAGAAGGCATTAGTGAGGAATGACCTGGGAATACCTACATCTTCATTCCAATCTTCAGTCCCCCACTCCTCTGTTGCAGTCCTCCATGCACCTGAGAATAAAGAAAAATAGTGAAGTAACTTCACTATTAAATGCCAGTACAAAGCATGTGTAGAAAACATCAATGTATTAATTTTTTTGGCAGCCAAAAGTATGACTAAAATTTAGTAATCAGAAGGCCAGGTGTGGTGGCTCACACCTATAATCCTAATACTTTGAGAGGCCGAGGTGGGTGGATCACTTGAGGTCGGGAGTTCGAGACCAGCCTGACCAACATGGAGAAACCCTGTCTCTACTAAAAATACAAAATTAGCTGGGCGTGGTGGCGCATGCCTGTAATCCCAGCTACTCGGGAGGCTGAGGCAGAAGAATGGCTTGAACCTGGGAGGTGGAGGTTGCGGTGAGCTGAGATCGCGGCATTGCACTCCAGCCTGGGCAACGAGAGTGAAACTGTCTCAAAACAAACAAAAACAAAAAACAAAACAAAAAAACAAAACAAAAAAAAAGAAATTCTTGGGCTTCAAAGGTAAGGAAACACTCTTTAGAAAAGGATATCTCAGAGTACCAGGGTTTTAATAAGATTATGATTTCATAGCTACTTTCAGTTTTTGTTACAAAGCAGGGATGGGGGTGGGGGGGGACAGACAGACAACCACCCAATGCTCGAAGCAATATCTTTAAGGTCCTCAGGTTGATTTAGTGGTCAATTCAGTGAAATGGCAGCAGCCAATTTAAACCATAACATGCAAACTACACCTATTTATCTAGTATAAGACAAAAAATACTGTAGGCAGTCTGAAGAAGGATAGTAGCACTGACAGAGAAACACAAATGGTTACCACATATGGTTAGTGAATGAGCACAAATGGTTAGTGAAAGAGCAGTGAAGAAGGGTGGGTTTGAAACCCGAACTGAGGGCATTGAAAACTATCTACTATGAGAATTAGATTAAATATGCATACTCAGCAGAAGTCAAGTTTATAGATCTTATTGGTTTAACTGTATAAGAAAAGCCCCTATAGAGCTGTTCTCTTCAAAAGACAATGAACAAGACTGAAAAATCAGGTATGAATGATAGTTACTGGCCTAACCTTACTCATATAGAACTTGAAATCTGACCTGCTATGGTCATGGCACAGACAATGGGAGTATACACTGTCCTTGTGTTTGTTGGTAATACCGAAGCTGGGATACAGTTTCTACTGGAGAAATCCAAAAGCAATCAAACCACCTTCCACATTCCGTTTTTGTGCTTCATGTATACATATATTTTCAGAAAAAAAAAATGTCCTTTCTTAAAAAATAAGGGTGAGAATTTCTAACGAGAACCAGGATTCTTCCCTTCAGCCAAAGGCACAGTAAAAACAAGAACCTGTCTGAAGAAGGGACAAGAGCACCCTTATTTTCTTGCTAGAATAATATATATTAAATAACTCTTCAATCCTTCCCTCCTACTGGAAAAAAGCTTATAAGAATGAAATGAAAAGTCTGACATTCAGATGCTGTGCCACTGAAGAGAAGTATTCTAACACCACATTAGAAGTATTCTAATACAAAGCCCATCTAAAATTCTTCTAAACATTTAACAATGCAAAAATCTTCTTTCTTAGAGGAAAATATATTCATTGTAAAGACTTTCCCAGGAAAATATTAAAATTGCACCAGGGAAATCCTAAACCACTTAATAATGACAATATTCTCAAAACCAAAGTCCAATCTCAGTACAGACAAGCTACAAACCACATTCTTTTCTCCTTCTTCATTGATACCACACTTTCTTCTCATTGACATCCATCTTATCCTGGCTCGATGGAATCCAAGTTGCGTTAGCACTTATACACAATCCTAGAGTTAGACATGATCTAACAGGTTATTTAATCTAGGCTCTTAATGCAAGAATTTTTTTCTGCACACTGATGACTTCAACTGGGATGGAAAGGAGGAACGTAGATACCTAACTGGTATGTTCCTATTCAGGATATACGGTCATGGCTGAGGAAGAGAGAGAGCTGAGGAAGCATTAAGGAACAGAATAGATGGAAATGCTCTAAACAACAGACTAGGGTTTCCATTCCATTAGCAGAAAGCAATCAGTGTAACTGTCAAATATTCATTAAATGAACAGAAAGGTAAGTGGACACAGAAAAATGAGAGAAAAAGGCAGAAAGAGAAAAAGCAGAAAGACATAAAAATGACATATCCACAGATATTTCAGCTCATAAAAATCTACAAAAATATCTGGGGCAGTTAGGCACCTGGATGTATCATACCAGGAGCAGTCTGGGGGATAATTTTGGGGGATAATTTGACCCCTCAACCCCAATGAAATCAAGTCCTGAAACAAAAAAAAAAAAAGAAAAGAAAAAACAACCAGTGAAATTTTGCTTGTAAATGAGAAAGTCTGCCCCAATACATAATCCCCATTGTACCTGTGGATATTTTAAAGGTAGGTTTGGATTTTTTTTTTAATTTAAAGGGGAAACTGAAGTTTGCTATCAGGAAAACACAAAAAGAAACCATGCATGAAGGTATGTTCATATCATGAAATTAACAACGACCAGGCGTGGTGGCTCACACCTGTAATCCCAGCACTTTGGGAGGCCAAGGCAGGTGGATCACTTGAGGTCAGGAGTTTGAGACCAGCCTGGCCAACACAGTGAAACCCCATCTCTACTAAAAATACAAAAATTAGCCAGGCGTGGTGGCGTGCACCTGTAGTCCCAGCTACTCAGGAGGCTGAGACATGAGAATAGCTTGAACTCAGGAGGCGGAGGCTGTAGTGAGCCAAGATCGCACCACTGCACTCCAGCCTGAGTGACAGAGCAAGACTCTGTCTCAAAAAAGAAAAAAAGAAAAGAAAAAAAAAAATTAATGACAATGGGAATTCATGAAGCTATAACCAACACTTTTGCACTAACAAGACGATAGTGGCGTCACATTCAGCCACAAATCAGATTTCCAATTCCAGCCTTCCACATGTGCTCCCTTTTCTACTCAGTAGAAATTAACACACACACTACCTTTCGCTGTTTTTCCAACCAGATCCTTACTGAAGACAGCTAAGGCTAAGGACTGGGACCCCATGCCTGAATTTCTATTCACAACTAAAAACAAACTTTTCAACTTCCGCCATCTTACCTGCCAAAGATAAAAAGCCAAATACCCAGGAATAAGCTACAGCTCAAAAACAGTAACTTATTTATTATTGAGACTGCTACCACTGCCTCTACAAAGCCATCAAGAGATGAATGAAGAACAGTTCTAATGCCTCCAAAGTATAGTAAGTTAAACTATAACAGGACATTTCGTAACTAAATGATGCAGAAATTCAAAGATACCTATCTTGTAACTCAACTTCAGCCTCCACCCATGAAATGTGTTAAAAATGAATTTATAAGATAGCAACTTGGCAAACAAAAAGCAGACGACATTCAGAGCCTCAGGAATAATATATTGTAGGAAAAAGGTGGAAAACTATTTGTGCCAAAGGCTCTCCTAAAGGCCCAGAGATCACGTATCTGTGAAAGGTGACAAGGCAAATTTAAACAGGTAAGGAGTCAAACATTTCAGGCCCTACTCATCCCCCTTTGTAAGAGGAAAAAAAGCCTTAGGCTCTCATGTGTTAGCTCAGCCAGAATGAGGCAGCTGTTCAAGAAAGCACTCCAGAGTTTTCTTACTAAAATGAACTGCTCTTATTAAAAGTGGCACACGTATCCACCCCCAAACACATCTTAGGTGTATACCACAGCTTAACATATCCTTAAACATTTATATCCAGCCCAGACGCAGGCACCAAAGTCAGTTAACAAAAAAGTAATCTTATTCAAACCCTGAATACTCCATCACACCAAGAAGGCTGTTCAACGGGGCACCAGAAAGGCTAGAGAGATTTCGAAATCTTCTTGTTCAGATACTGACGTGTCCCAAAAATAAAGGGAAAAAAAGGATATTCTTATCTCAGTAACAGAAAACAAATAAATGGATAGTGTGGACTTTGATTCTAGGCCTTGTTCATCTTTACAAGCAGTGGCTTGATTAATTCTGGCTATCTTTTCAAAAGGCAACACTACCCTAACATAAACACTAGAAAATACACTTGGACCTAATAGCAGTGACATAGCATAGTTGAAAGGGCACGGACTTTCAGGGTCAAACAATGCTGAGTTCAAATACTAGCAAATTTATAACCTCTCTTTCGGCCTTAGTTTTGTCATCTGGAAAGTGATGATAAATAATGATTATTTCATACAATATCAAGCAGCATTAAGCGAAATAACATGTGTAATGTGCCCATATGCACGTTACATAAACAGTACACACAGTAATACAACTGCCAGCCCTTTCTCACCCTATCTCCATAACCAAACACTATTCCTCCACGTTTTAATGTAAGTATAATCAGAAAAAACTATTTCCTTAGATTCCCAGAGACAAGAAATGAATGATAAATGGTCACTCACTCGTCCCATCATCTGGTTCAAAGTGGCCAGTGTTGTTCCACGTATTGCCGCTGCTATTGCCATAGTTATCATCAGTATTGGCTGGCTCTGCATAATCAGCTGGGTTAAAGGTTCTGGAAAAAATAAAACTTAAGAGTCTCTGACCTCTAAGCAGCTTTGGCAAATATTAAAGAATCAAAATCTTGACTGCATCCTTCCTAGTACAAATCTATCATGGCCCCATTCTATAATCCTGTGTGTCATCTACTTTTTCTCACTTATCACTCTACCCAAAATTTCATGGTATAATCTCAACATATATCTAAGATATTCTGAGAAAAGAACAGGTATATTGATTCAAATAAAGATATATAAAATATAGGTAATGATCCAGGTGGTAAAGGTTTATCCCTAAGAAATGAGCCCTAAGTCCCCATATCTTTCTGACCATACAGTCTAGAAATCATTCTGATCATTTTGGTTAAGGCTGCCTACAGTAATTTTTAAGGGAAAAAAAAATTAAGACACTAGATCAATGAAACTTACCCCATTCCTTGAGCAGAAAACCTTCCTCCTCGCCTACCAGAGCCACCTAAAGAAAGAATGAGAAAAAGAGAAGAGAGATGTATTTTAGAAGTTGATATAAAACTTCCTTGCCAGGCAGGCACAGTGGCTCCCGGTGGTAATCCCAGCACTTTGAAAGGCTGAGGGCGGGCGGATTGGTTGCATCCAGAAGTTCGAGACCAGCCTAGGCAATAGAGCAAAACCCTATCTCTATAAAAAGTACAAAAATTTGCTGAGTGTGGTGGCACACACCTATAGTCCCAGCTCCTTGAGGGGCTGAGGCAGGAGGATCACTTGAGTCCAGGAGGCAGAGGCTGCAGTGAGCTAAGACCACACTACTGCACTCCAGCCTGGGTGACAGTGAAACCTTGCCTCAAAAATACAAAAAACTACCCTGCCAGCTGAGGCAGCTCTGGAATAAAAAGTGGTTGATACTATCAGATGTTCTTTCTCTCTGTCCCATGTTACATATCAGTAATAGAGTAGGACAATCATTACTGTTGAGAGATTTGTCTTTTGCTGCTCAGACTACCATGTCCTCAAGCAAATACAATACTAGCAATAAAGACTAGAGGAAATGACATCTACCTTCTTTCTCACTCTCCCCTTCTGCAATCTCTAGTATATGCATGACACCTCAGGAATTAACTAACTAGACTTCATGTTAATTTGTTTTTAAACAAAGTAGACCCTGGAGCCAAGTGCTGTCTCTCGCACCTATAACCTCAGCACTTTGAGAGGCCAAGCAGGAAGATCTCTTGAAGCCAGGAGTTTGAGACCACCCTGGGCAACATATTGAGACTCCATCTCTACAAAAGCATTTAAAAATTAGCGAGGCGGGCGCATCACTTGAGGTCAGGAGTTCGAGACCAGCCTGGCCAATGTAGTGAAAGCCCGTCTCTACTAAAAATACAAAAATTAGCTGGGCATAGTGGCGCACGCTTGTAATCCCAGCTACTTGGGAGACTGAGGCAGAAGAATCGCTTGAACCCGGGAGGCAGAGGTTGCAGTGAGCCAAGATCGCGCCACTGCACTCCAGCCTGGGTGACAGTGCGAGACTCCATCTCAAAAAAAATTAGCCAGGCATACTGGCGGCCACCTGTAGTCTTAGCTACTAGGGAGGCTGAGGCAGGAGGATCACTTGAGCCCAGGAGTCTGAGGCTGCAGTGAGCTATGACTGTGCCACTGCACTCCGGCCTGGGTGAGAGTGAGACTACCTCCAATAAAAATAAATAAATAAAGCAGACCATTAATGAATAAAGAGTAACCTGCCCCCAATATCCATCCCCCAACAAACTGATCACCTCTGCCTCGGCCACGGCCCCTTCTGCCTCTTTCTGTTCCTCTTCCAGAAGGCCCTCCACTCTTGGTGCCATCCAATCCATTTTCCTGACCTCGAACTGAAATAAAAATAAAAATTAAAACAACAACAACAACAAAAAAACCAAACCACAGATGGCCAGAGCACAGTCAACAGGATATATACAAATATATAAATGGTATGTAATATGGTATTGGGAATTAAAAAAACAACGAAGAGAAAATGAGCTGGAAGGATGGGAACATGTTTCTCAGGGAATGGTAATGTGCCTTAATGGAGAGCTGCAAGTCAAATTTAACTTTATAAATGACTACAGGGTAATCTCATGCCAGACTGGTGGCAGTTGGTAGAAAAGGCCACATGCAAGAGATGTCAAGGTCTCAGAACAGATGATGGCAAGAAAAGCAAAAGGATAATATAATGGTTCCTAGGTCCTGACTAGCAGGGCCCTGGCACATCCCTAGAGTCTAGACATTACTGACCCACAGCTGGTTTTGATAAAGCCCCATGCATACACTCTCGTCCACGGCTGGCACCTCTCCCCCGTCTTGGTGGCCCACCACGTCGCCGACTATAGTCTCTGTCCCGGTCTCGATTTTCTTTGCCTTCCTCATTGGATTCCGTCTGGCCACCATCCTTCTGGCCTGAGACTCCCTTCTTCTTCCCGACCATCTCCCAGGAATGCTATAGAAGGGTAGAGCATTCATATCTAATCAATATGGAGTGCTATCAGGACACTAGAGATGAAAGCTGGGATGACTGATTGACTTAACCATTCTCCACTCAGCATCCATGTCTAAAACACTTCCATTAGTTTGCTTTTATTTCTGTTTAAATATTTTATACATATCACTACAAAAAGTAAAGTCCTTTATTTTTTATTTATTTTTATTTATTTATTTATTTATTTATTTATTTATTTATTTTTTGAGACAGAGTCTCGCTCTGTTGCCCAGGCTGGAGTGCAGTGGTGTGATCTTGGCTCACTGCAACCTCCACCTCCCAGGTTCAAGCGATTCTCGTGCCTCAGTCTCTCAAGTAGCTGGGATTACAGGCACGCGACACCATGCCCGGCTAATTTTTGTATTTTTAGTAAAGACAGGGTTTCACCACATTGGCCAGGCTGGTCTCTCAAACTCCTGACCGCAGGTGGTCCACCCACCTCGGCCTCTTAAAGTGCTGGGATTACAGATGTGAGCCACTGCACCCAAAGTGCTGGGATTACAGACGTGAGCCACCAAGCCCAGCCATAAAGTCTTTTTTGTAGGGAAGGTACTTATAGGAAACAGATTGCAGGGATCACTTCCAAGAGGATTACAAAGACCTCTATCTAATTCAGTCACTTAGCATATTAGTCAAAGGACCGAGTTATTGGTCCCTATCTTTCAAGTGTTATTTCCTGGGCTAAAAAAAAAAAGAAAAAACTAATTTCCTTCGGAGTCAGTGACCCACAACTTTTTATAGCATCATTCATACCAAATAAAGCAAAAAAGAAAATGTTTCTAAAAGTTACCTATGAATTCAGAATGAATGAGCAGCATTCTACTCTTGGGCACATTCTCTAATCTCACCCATAAATTTAGGAGGAAAACAACTAGAGCTACCTACCTACAGACACACACACAAACACACACATACAGCAATTTCATTTAAAAGATCAGGCTGGGTGGCCAGGTGCGGTGGCTCACACCTGTAATCCCAGCACTTTGGGAGGCCAAGGCGGGCAGATCACGAGGGCAGGAGTTTGAGACCAGCCTGGCCAACACGGTGAAACCCCGTCTCTACTAAAAATACAAAAATCAGCCAGGTGTGGTGGTGCGCACCTGTAATCCCAGCTACTCAGGAGGCTGAAGCAGGAGAACTGCTTGAACCTGGGAGGTGGAGGTTGCAATGACGCAAGATCGCACCACACCACTGCACTCTAGCCTGGGACACAGAGCAAGATTCCATCTCAAAGAAAAAAAAAGAAAAAAAAAGGGCCAGGCGCGGTGACTCACGCCTGTAATCCCAGCACTTTGGGAGGCCGAGGAGAGTGGATTGCCTGAGGTCAAGAGTTTGAGAACAGCCTGGCCAACATAGTGAAACCCTGTCTCTACCAAAAATACAAAAAATTAGCTGGGCGTGGTGGCAGGCGCCTGTAATCCCCGCTACTCGGGAGACTGGGGCAGGAGAATCGCTTGAACCCAGGAGTCGGAGGTTGCAGTAAGCTGAGATCCTGCCATTGCACTCCAGCCTGGGCGACAGAGGAGTCTCCATCTCAAAAAAAAAAAAAAAAGAAAAAGAAAAAAGAAAAAAAGGTAAGGCTGGGTGTGGTGGCTCACACCTATAACCTCAGCACTTTGGGAGGTCGAGAGGTCAAGGCAGGAGGATCATTTCAGGCCAGGAATCTGAGACCAGCCTAGGCAACCAAATGAGACTCTGGTCTCTACTAAAAATTTAAAAATTAGCCAAGTATGGTGGTACACTCCTGTCACCCAAACTACTTGAAGGCTGAGGCAGAATGATCACTTGAGCCCAGGAGATTGAGGCTGCGGTGAGTCGTGGTTATGTAACTGTACTCAGTCTAGGTGACAGAGTAAGACCCTGTCTCAAAAAGTATATAAAAATAAAAATAAAAGAAGACCAAACGACAGTCGCAGCCCTGACCCCAAGAGATACTGATTATACAAAGCCTTCCATCCAGGTTTTACTTGCAGTGTTCTCCCTGTATTTCCTAAATTGGTATCAGCCAATTTAACTTTCCCCAGTGAAAAATACATATCTATGATACATTCCTAACTGCAAGAGGGAAAGTCTGTGGTAAGGAAAATAAGCTTAACACCCTTGCAAAACACTCTTCCTCAGGAAAATGAGCATTGTAAACTTAAAAGTTTTAAAAAAAAATGCATACCTTGATTTACACATATTTTTGTAAAAAACCTGTACAAATGGAACTTCCAGGACAAACACCAACACTATCAGATTTCTTTCTTTCTTTTGTTTTGGAAACTTAGTCTCACTTTGTCACCATGCTGGAGTGCAGTGGTGCGATCTCGGCTCACTGCAACCTCCGCCTCCCAGGTTGAAGTGATTCTCCTGCCTCAGCCTCCCAAGCAACTGGGACTACAGGGCACCACCATGCCCAGCTAATTTTTGCATTTTTAGTAGAGATGGGGTTTCACCATGTTGGCCAGGATGGTCTTGATCACTTGACCTCGTGATCCACCCGCCATGGCCTCCCAAAGTGCTGGGATTACAGGTGTGAGCCACCGTGCGCAGCCTCAGATCTTTATTATCTTACCATCAAACTCAATCATGGCCCTAGTGCTCAGTAACAGCTACCTAATATCTAATCACTTTCAGAATATGGGCTGAGTATTAGATAATATAAAATTATTAACCTTATCAGGATTGATAATAGTATTATGGTAATGTAAGAGTATCCTCCTTTAAGGGAAGCATGTTGAAGAACTTAAGGGTATCAAGTATTATGTCTACAACTTCCAGATAATTCCAAGTGTCCACTGATGAGTAAACAAAATGCCACATATATGTACAACGGAATATTAGCCTTAAAAAGGAATGAAATTCTGACCCATGCCACAATATGGATGAACCTTGAAACATTACACTAAGTGAAGTAAGTTAGACACACAAGGTCAAGTATTACATGATTTCACTTACATGAGATCTCTAAAACAAGCAAATTCATAGAAATAGAAAACAGGGCCGGGGATGGTGGCTCACACCTATAATCCCAGCACTTTCCGAGGCCAAGGAGGGTGGATCACTTGAGGCCAGGAGTTTGAGACCATCCTAGGCAACATGGCAAAACCCTGTCTCTACTAAACATACCAAAATCAGCCAGGTGCGGTGGCACACACCTGTGGCCCTAGCTGCTTGGGAGGCTGAGGTGGGAAAAATGCTTGAGCCCAGGAGACAGAGGCTGCAGTGAGCCAAGATCTCACCATTGCACTCCAGCCTGGGCAACAGAGCAAGACTCCATCTCAAAAAAAAGAAAAAAAAAAAAAAGCCAAGTGTGGTGGCGCACACCTGTTGTCCCAGCTACTAAAGAGGCTGAGGTGGGAGGATTGCTTGAGCCCAGGTGTCCATGGCTGCAGTGATCATGCTACTGCACTCCAGCCTGGGTGACAGGGCAAGACCCCATCTCTTAATTCATTTGTTTTAAAAAGATTACCTACCCAAGACTTGGTAGTTTGTTGCTGCCTACTCTTCCAACCCAAGCCTATTATACATTACAGTTAGTGGGTCATTTTATGCTCACAGTAAGTTAGAACAACCCTGTAGCTAAATATACACCAGGAACACTCTGGAAGCCAGACTCAAAACAGCTTTTAGAATTTATGCTGCTATCTCAAAACCTGGCAAGTTTCAGGAAACTGTAACCTTTCTCCCTCCTCTGTATGCACATCTGTTGCTGGCACAAGATGGGTCAGGAGAAAGAATTACTATTATCTTCCCAAAGACGACTTCAGTTTTCTGAAATGATCTCACCCACCCAAATACATCCAACATCCCTGGGAGCTGACTTTGCTTCCCATTGGTTTCACTAGTAGCTAGTTTATTCGTAACATAAACCTATATTCTCCAGCTTATTTTCCTTTTTGATACTGTGTAACATCAGCCTTATAGCACTAGACAGAAGATGCTGGAAGGTAAGATAAAATGTGATTTGCGAAAAAACATTCAGACTTTTAAAAAAACATAAATAGCCCCACCTGATTCCCCCCATAAAATCTGGAGACAATTATTCTAGAGTAAACCCAAAACAAATCAAAAGCATATCTTGATTGGCCAGATAGTAAACATTCAAATAAGGTCAACAGTGTAAAATTTAATCCAGGATAACACTTTTGAAGAAAAAACCCACCAATTTAAATTCAATTGTTTTTAAAAGTTTTCCATTATTATTTCCCATTGTCTCAAAGAAATTGACAAACCTCCTGCATTTAGCTGGAGTGACTCTGTAGTATCAGAAAGCTGTTGTATCTGAGGCCAGGTTTCATGGCTCACGCCTGTAATCCTAACATTTTGGAAGGCCGAGGCAGGAGGATTGCCTGAGCTCAGGAGTTCAAGACCACCCTGGGCAACATAGTGAAACACTGTCTCCACTAAAATACAAAAAATTAGCCAGGCATGGTGGTGCATGCCTGTAGTCCCAGCTACTCAGGAAGCTGAGGCATGAGAATTGCTTGAACCCAGGAGGCGGAGTTTGCAGTGAGCCGAGATGTACTCCGGCCTGGGAGACAGAGAGAGACTCCGTCTCAAAAAAAAAAATTAGCCGGGTATGGTGGTGAATGCCTGTAATCCCAGCTACTCTGGAGGCTGAGGCACAGGATCACTTGAACCTGGGAGGTGGAGGCTACAGAGAGCAGGTTCGCGCCACTGCACTCCAGCCTGGGCAACAAGAGCAAGACTCTGAGTCAAGAAAAAAAACAAGTTATCTGTGAGGATGAATTTTGATATCTATTCCAACCAAAGAGCCCCAGTATAAGACCCAATAAATGAAAATGATTTCAAAATAATACACTGGGCCAGGTGCGGTGGCTCATGCCCATAATCCCAGCACTTTGGGAGGACGAGGCAGGCAGCTAGCTTGAGCCCAGGAGTTTGAAATCAGCCTGAGCAACATGGAGAAACCCTGGCTCTACTAAAAATAGGAAAATCAGCTGGACATGGTGGCCCATGCCTGTGGTCCCAGCTACTCAGGAGGCTGAAGTGGGAGGATCACCTAAGCCCAGGACGAGGAGGTTGCAGCATGTCAGTGTACTCCAGCCAGGGCCACAGAGTAAGACCCTGGCTCAAAATAATAATAATAATAATACACTGCTCATTAAAAAAACAAAATTTCTCTAGTAAGCACTGCAGGAACATTCTGAAGATCAATAAGGCAGTCAGAGGATTACAATTTGGTACAAACATAAGACAAGCACAAAAACAGAATTCTCATGAAGTGGGAAGGAGAAGTGAAAGCGACTTGTCTAAATTCCAGGGCAAGAGATCCTCCAAGATATCCCCTATCATCTCCAGGGATGGTCAGCAGGCTACAAAGCTTGTTTCTCTGCTACCTCAACAGAAGTAAGTTCAGGCAATGAAACAGTAGTGTGCAGTGCGAAGCTGATATTGAGGGGAATGTCCTGAATTCAGAATCAAATATGTAAAATAAATAAAATAAAAGAAAAAGAAAAAAACAGAATCAAGTATAGTGTGTGACTTTGTTCAACAGCAATATCCAAGGCTATCAAATCGCACCTCTAATTCAGCCTAACCCCACAGCCTGAAAACAGTCACTAGCCTGGAATAAATAATTTATTCCAGGCCAATTAGCAGAGACTGATTTCACTGTTTTCTCCTATGAGCATTATCCTCATAAAAAGGATGTAGTACACATAAATTTTAAGTATTTATAACCTGTGGTGAACCATCTCCAAGAAAGTTCCCAACTTTACTTCAAGAAAAAGGTGCTCTGCTTTAAGGTATGTTGCCATTTGCTACTTTTAGAACATTACTAGCCTCCCAATTGAGGACCCATGTCCTAGAACACTCTATAAGCACTCTACCGTGTCTGGGTTTCCTTCCAGAAGAACATTGATAGCTCTGTTGACATCTCCATTGCAGTCATGCAAAGCAATCACACATTCATCCTGGTTCTTGCCTGTAATATCAATCAACTGAAAGAGAAAAAACAGCAACCATCATGAACAGGCTTATGCTCACACTCCCAATGAAAGGAAACTAGGTGAAGGGAAACGCTATCAGTTGAGTTTGAAAAAAACAAGTTTAAAAAGCAAAAGATGAGGGCTGGGCACAGTGGCTCGCGCCTATAATCCCAGCACTTTGCAAGGCTGAGGTGGGCGGATCACCTGAGGTCAGGAGTTTGAGACCAACCTGACCAAAATGATTAAACCTGTCTCTACTAAAAATACAAAAATTAGCTGGGTGTGGTGGCGGGCGCCTGTAATCCTAGCTACTTGGGAGGCTGGGGCAGAAGAATTGCTTGAACCCAGGAGGCGGAGGTTGCAGTGAGCTGAGATTGCGCCACTGCACTCTAGCCTGGGCCACAGAGCAAGACTCCGTCTCAAAATAAAAAAAAAACAAAAAAGAAAGAAAGAAAAACGATGTAGAATTTGCCTAGCAGGTTTTCCAGAACCACCCCCCCACCCCCGCCAAAAAGGAAAACATGTAGAATTTTGGTATTCTATTTCCAAAAGCCAAATATTAACATCTGTGGTTCAGGGATGAGGTCAAAAGTATTTACAAAGCAATTAAGCATCAAATACAGAATCAAACTCTGAAACACACAGGCTTCAGCATGAATTTCCACATTTCCTATACCCACAACTGCTCAGTTTCTACAAAATGGCATCAGCAACAGGCAAGAGGTTAAAATTAAGATAAAATTTCCAAACAAAGTATCTATCCAAAGGGCTACAATAGGCTGGGTGCAGTGGCTCACACCTGTAATCCCAGCACTTTGGGAGGCTGAGGCAGGCAGATCACTTGAGGTCAGGAGTTCGAGACCAGCCTGGCCAACATGGTGAAACCCCATCTCTACTAAAAATACAAAAAATTAGCCAGGCATGGTGGTGAGCGCCTGTAATCCCAACTACTCGGGAGGCTGAAGCACGAGAATCGCTTGAACTCGGGAGGCAGAAGCTGCAATGAGCCAAGATCATGCCACTGCACTCCAGCCTGGGTGACAGAGTGAGACCTCATCTGAAAAAAAAACAAAAAACAAAACAAAGGGCTACAAAAAATTAGAGAATGAAAGCACTTATTTATTGGCCTGACCTATTATATTTCAGGTCAAAATTCTTTCAATACCTATAGTAGAAAGTATCCTGGCATCCATCTACGGTATTTGATTATGCCTTAATCCTGGTATCTTTTCTCATAGTGTACAGTAAATTAGTGATACACTCACTTGTTTCACCTTCTCCTCAAAGTCAGCATCATTATGGTCCGAAATCATCTGTGCAAGTCTAATTTGTTCTGCAGTGGCCTAGGAATTGAGATGAGATCAAGAAAGCATAATCATGAGGCAACAGTTTAGAGAACAGGAACCTATTTCGTCAGCCTCCACTGCCCCAATTTTCTTTTCCTTGTAACAAATGAGCAAGTAATAAAGCACCATTTAGGACGCTTAATGGGGGATCAGGGATAGGTGCGAGTGGTGGCTCACGCCTGTAATTCCACACTTTGGGAGCCCAAGGCAGGCAGATCACCTGATGTGAGTAGTTTGAGACCAGCCTGGCCAACATGGCAAAACCCCGTCTCTACTAAAAATACAAAAATTAGCCGGGTGTGGTGGTGCACACCTGTAGGTCCAGCTACTCGGGAGGCTGAGGCAGGAGAATTGCTTGAATCTGGGAGGAGGAGGTTGCAGTGAACTGAGATAGTGGCACTGCACTCCAGCCTAAGCGATAGAGCAAGACTC
The DNA here is from genome assembly GCF_028858775.2 of Pan troglodytes. Lineage (NCBI taxonomy): Eukaryota > Metazoa > Chordata > Mammalia > Primates > Hominidae > Pan > Pan troglodytes. Next base: position 94,959,342 of record NC_072398.2, read on the forward strand.
CACCTCAAAAAAAAAGATGCTTAAATCAGTAAAATGACAAAAAATTGAGTGAAACTGTTACAGAAAGAGTAAGGAACTCATTCACCAATCTTCACAGTTAAAGGGACTTCCGTCTTAGAATCACAGAACCGCTCTGAAACATCTGCCCCTTAATTCATATTAAGTCACAAAGCCATGTGTAAACTCTATTCTTATTTCTGTAATAACCAACACCATCCTCTTATTCCTAGAGCTTAGAATACAAGTCTGACAATAGACTCAACACATCTTCTGTATATCCAGTGTATGTTCAGATACTAGGAATTTTACTGCCCCAACTAAGTATTATAATTCTACTAGAAATCCACTTGAAAACACAGATGAAAGAAAAATGCGTAAGGGGGAAGTCCTAATCTTACATATTCGATTTATCCGACCATAATCAAATATAAGTAATTCATTCACATTACATACCAACTAACATCAACCTGGTATGAGAAACAGAATATATCTACATCAAAGTTAATATCCAAGAGGTTAATTTACTCTTTAAAACTTAAAATTGAGCAATGCTCTAAGGTGTTTCATTTAATTTTGAAGAAACATAGTGAAGTTGCCAGCTCCTCATGGGAAAGGAATAATCAGGTAAGGTCTCAATGGGACCAGAGAGGAAAATAAAAGACAAGTTGGGGAAAAGAGGAGCAAAGGATAAAATCTGGAATGGAAAAGGCTGGCTAGAGAGGTATCAAGGTGGGGCAGGGCACAGCGGCTCATGCCTATAATCCCAGTACTCTGGGAGGCCGAGGCAGGTGGATCACCTGAGGGCAGGAGTTCGAGACCAGCCTGACCAACACGGTGAAACCCTGTCTCTACTAAAAATACAAAAATTAGCTGGGCGTGGTAGCACACTCCTGTAATCCCAGCTACTCAGAAAGCTGAGGCAGGAGAATTGCTTGAACCTGGGAGCCAGAGGTTGCAGTGAGCCGAGGTGGCGCCATCGCACTCAAGCCTGGGCAACAGAGCGAGACTCCGTCTCGAAAACAAAAGAGAGAGATATCAAGGTGGAAGGTCTAAGAAATAGAAAGGTATTGCTAAAATGGCCCAGGTAAGAGAAGGGAAATGCTATCTTAAGAGTTATAGAGCCGGGCAGTGACTCACACCTATAATCCCATGAGTTCAAGACCAGCCTGGGCAATGCAGCAAGACTACCATCTCTACAAGAATTTTAAAATTAGCCTGGCATGGTAGTGTGCACCGGTAGTCCCAGCTACTCAGGAGGCTGAAGCGGGAGGATCACTTAAGCCCCAGAGGTTGAGGCTACAAATGAATGGTGACTGTGCCACTGCACTTTGACCTAGGCAAAGGGAGATCCTATCTTAAAAAAAAAAAAAAAAAAAAAAAAAGATAAAAAGCACAGGACCCATAATAAAGTGCTAAGCCTCATAATACAGTATTAAACAACAAAAAAGTAAGCATCTTGCCTTACAGCATGTCATGAACAGTTATCAGGACCTAAGTAAAAAAAGAGCCAAGGACTAGAAAACAAAAATAAGGAACCTAAACCAACAGTTCAAAGCACAGAATGATGCTGTACTGCATGGAAACCAGTATCAGCAGGCAACGCTATCCATGAATCAGTATGCTTTGGATTATTTACCTGTGGCCGCTGCTTGTGCTGTGTCTGGTTTTGGTTTTGAGGTTGTTCCCAGTTTCCCCGGGCTCGGTTAGTGCCCACCGATGTCATCATTTACAGTATATACAAATAACAGTATTTACAAGGTAGAATACTGAAAGATTTAGAAGAAAATTAGGTATTAAATGTGGGCAAAATATGTTTTTAACTCTCTCATCAGCACCTTCACCACCAAACACTTTCACTTCTTCAAAGGAACAAATCAGTAAGATTCATTTATTCTTACAACATAATTAGCTTGATAAATTCCTTAAGGAGCTATGGCTGTTAATCCATTTTTATGTAACAAAAAATGTATAAAGCATGTGTAAGTGATGGATTTTTTTAAGAAGTTACAGCAGTTTGGTTACTAGTCCCCCATAAGCAGACTTTACATTTAACTAATAATCAAAAGCCTTTTACATAGATGCAAGTATCTGAAGTACCTTTGACAGAAGGAAAGATAATCAGTAAAGTCCGGAAACAAAAACCTTCCAGGAAGGAGATTAGTCTACACTCCAGAGAAATAATTTTAAATACTGTATTCAATCACCTAAGAAAACAGCCTTACCTGCCTTACAACCTTTTTTATGTAAGCTGCATGTGACCTCCATTGCTTGGGAAAGGACAAGTTCAAGTCTAGACTCTTCTTTGTCCCTCAAGTTTCATCTCTTTCAGTATGCTATGGGTTTGTTTTGTGTTTGTGGGGGTTTTTTGTTTTTTTAAACCACAGCCTTCAACAGGGTACGTATTAGCCCCAATGACTTTGTCCAGAATCTCTGTTCTCTGGAAAATAATTCCAACACACTGCTTTTACAGGTGCTTCTCTTGGTCTCCTAGTCCACATTTTCAAGAAACCCAAATGGCAATTACCCTCCACCACTCACCTTAATATACAGGGAATCTCAAATTTGTCTCAAACCAAAAGCATCTAGCACAAAGTTTTATTTGGAAGAAAGTGCTTCTAAGAAATCATTTTAAACTTGAGACCTTAATGCTGGCAAGATGACTTAGTTGAGTCTTTACAGAGACACAGAACACACAGGGCCTTCCCCAAACCAGAATATAGTTTTTGTTACAAGACTTCTAACAAGGAAGGATTCTACTGAATTCAAGTTCCTTTAGTTCATACTTTGTTTTATAATACAATCTCAGCTGCTGCATTTAGTAAAAAAGAAAACATTAATCATATGATAGAGTGTTCAAAATAATAGGTTACTCTGCATTTATTCCCTTCCAAAGAGGGTAAGTTTATACTTTTCTACTCTATATTTAATTTTTCTTGTTAATGAAATCTTATACAATGTAATTCTAGACTGCCCAGAGATATTACTGGATTTGAGTGGGAGGAAGGACTTCTAAAGAAATATGCAAGGATTAACTATTAGGGAAGTGAATTTCATCTGACTTTCTTGGATGTCACAGAGAAAGCTGACTTTTTCTGTGCATAAATTCTTCACCAAGTTGCGTCAATAGGTTGCATAGGTCTTTGTATCAAGAAAGATTTTTTTAAGGTAGCTTCTCAGGTAATTTTTAACCCATTACCTCTTCCCCCTACACATATTGGCACACAAAAGCCCATAAATATTTCAAGCTAGAAAGGATTATTTGCTACACAGTAGCCCATTTTCCCAGGTTAGCATTATAGTCGTTTCAACTTTACAAAAAAAAAAATGTTTAACCAAGTACCCTGAATCCAAATCAACAAGACTACATATACACATATATATAAAGACGAGAGGAAAACTATTTTGTTTTAAAATTGGCTCTAAGATGAAGTTTCTAATATGGCATAGTCATTTCCAACCCGCTACTGTAACTTACAAATATTGACTGTTTTCTACTCCACATGTGATATCTATTTGTGAGGATAAGTTATATTGCAGGTATAAACTGCATGACTAGCTATATACTATTGCATATACTGTACCAGTCAGATGTAAACATATTAAAAAGTCATCTTGAAAGATATAATTAACCAAGAAAGAAAAAAATCCTCCTAATCACTCTTGCTAGTAACATTTCCCTCTTACAAGTGCTTCGAAATGTGACTAAGAAAATTTTACCACCTAGTAGTGACAACACTGAGCAACAGGTCAAAAGTAAGTGATCTGGAATGGATCACTTGAGGGCACAGAATTAGTAGCAAGCAGACCCATTCCCAGCTATCACACTGGAGATGAAGAATCTTGTTACTTACTTGCTCTTTCTTAGAAAATAAAAAGATTTAAAGGAAGTAGGGTGAGAAGTATTGGAGACCAAGGAAATCGTGCGAGAGTAAACAGAGGTTTCAACACAGGAGTGCCCTTGACTCTTTTTTGAAAACCAGCTACTTAAAAAAATAGCCAGAGAAATTTCACTGAAAAAACTAAATAACAAATATTTATTGACAATCTACTATGTGTCCAATACTTCAGGAAAATACAAAAGCAGTATGACTTAGTAGCTGCCCTCAGGGAGCTTACAATCTAATTTAAGAAACAATTCAGAAACTGAAGCTAGACTGAGTTGGGTAAAATTTGCTACCTCTAACAGAACAACTAATTTCTGTAGATGCTTTGTTGAAATGGCCCCTGCATCCCCTTCCCCACCACCTTGATATCTAGTTAGTAAGAGTACTTCCCAGTTAGGACATAGCAAGGAGGAGCTTTAAAGATGAAAAAACAAAACAGGACATTTTTAGGCCTTTCATCACTAGTTTATGTGCCAGCAATATTTCCCATTCACAAAGGAAACAATCATTGAGATAGTCTAATCTTTAAGGACAATGGTGTCAGATCTCAAAGCAGTTTTATCAACTGATACACAGCCAAAATGTTTTAATTCTCTGTAATTATTGGGATAGTCTAATCTTTAAGTACAATGGAGACAGATCTCAAAGCAGTTTTATCAACTGATACACAGCCAAAATGTTTTAATTCTCTAGAAACGCTGGTTACTAGTAATGTCCATCATCTCCCAGCAAGTCACATCAGGTATCCCCAAAACAGGATATGCGGCGGAGGAAGGTAGGATGGGAGAGAAGACAAAAAAAAGGATTTCTCCATTTAATAATCAGGGAGAGTCAAAGGCAAAAACGTTAACAATAATAACAAAAACGCCTGTTACTGTGGTGTTTTTCTTTCCACAACATCCTACACCAGAGGTGGCTACATTTCAAGAATGGTGGAAAAGGAGCAGTCTCCAGTTTGTGACATCAGTTTGCAAAGCAATTTAAGGGCTGTCCACAAGGTTAAGGGTTTGAAGAAACTGGGCATTCCTGTCCCATTATGAGAAGAGTGAACAAATACCCCAGTGCTCTAGTGACGTCCCTTAAGCGTAAATACACCCTATGGGGGCCTCCATGTCCAGCTTCCCAAATAACACAATTGTTTGGGGTACCCAAACTACAGTATAAACAGGAAGCTAAAGACAGCAGCAAAAACATATTCCAAGAACTGGGTTGGTGAGAAAGAAGGGAGGGTAATAAGAGGAGCTGACAAAGAGCCTGGAAACGGAGAGGGGACGCAAGCCCACGCGTGGAGGATGGGAGGCTCACCCCCCTCAGCGCCACATCGAGAGCCCACGGGGCCAATCTCCTCCCTACCTCCCAGCCGGAACAAATTAATCCTTCGCACACCAAACTGAGGGCCACATGGGGGAGTTTGGGGGAGCTCCACCCCATCGCCCTCCCTCCCCCACGCCACCCCCAAACCAGGCCGGATCCGGATCAGAGGAGGCCCGCAGTGGGTGGAAAGGGAGGAGGCCCTCTCCTCCGCAGGCACCGGCCGGGGTGAAGAGAGAGCCCTACCTCAGGCAAGGCCCAGGCCTCGCTCGCTCGCGCTCTTTCTCGCTCTCCCCTCTCAGGCTCTAGCCGCATGGCCCCCCCTTCCTACGGCTGCTCCAAGCCCCGCCCCGGCCACGCTCCCAAATCGAGGCCCCGGCTCTGGCGCGGCCCACTAGGCCGCGAACCCAACCATAAACAAAACCTCCGGCGGCCGACTCGAGGTGGGGGGCGCCAGGGCTCGCATGACTCGGGAGGGGGTGTACAGTGGGGGAACACACGGTGTGGGGGGGCCTACCGAGGGAGGGGATACGGCGGGGGCAGGGGAGAAAAGAGGGAGGGTAAAAAGGGGATCGCGGATTTAAAGGGGCCGCGGACAATACCCGGCCCCGCCGCGCTGCCGCTGCCGCCGCCGCCGCCGCCAACGCCGCTGCGCTCCCAACTTTACCTCAGTCTCCTCCACACTGACACCCCGGGCCGCGCCGCCCCTGTCACGTGATATAAGATTCCCTCTTCCCCACCCCCTCCCTCCTTTTCCCCCTCGCGCTCGCTCTCGCGCCTTCCCCCGCCCACTTGCCTTCCTGCGTCCCCCAGCGCGTGACGCTAAAAGGGGCGCGCACGCAAGCGTGCGCGTGCCGCCTCGCCACGAGACACCTCTTTCCGGCTCCGCGAGTCCACCCCGCCTCCTTCACGGCGGCCCTGCCTCCACCACGTGACGCACGGATGGCCGCCGCTTCCTCTTACTGTCGTAGTTCCGCGTCTGAGCGCTCGACGCTCCTGGGTGCCATTGCCTGCCTGAGTCACGTGTCAAGGGGAAGCTGGAAGGCGTCGTTCTCCTTTCCCAGCTCCCCTGCCTGTCCGCCATGTTTTCAGGCCGGGTCTGGCTTGGTCTTCCCCCGTAAGGAAATGGCCGGGGAGCTCCAGGGGACCCAGGCGCCGTCGCTTCGGCGGAGCCTGGGCTGACCAGCCAGGACAGCGGGGTAAACCCGAACAATTCTGCGCGAGGTAGGGAGGCCATGGCGTCCGGCAGTAACTGGCTCTCCGGGGTGAATGTCGTGCTGGTGATGGCCTACGGGAGCCTGGTGAGGAGATTACCCCACCCCATTCCTGCTGTCGCATCTTACCCAGTAGAGACCCTCCTTTTGAGCTGTACCCCGTGTGCATTCTCCACCCACTCACCTGCGCCTATCCGGGCTTTGACTCCTTATTCCAGGAGTAGGTGGGAGTTTAAGTCACCTAGTCGGGCCGATCCGCCCTCGTTAGCCTAGAACCCTCCCTTTAACGCTAGAGCACAGACCCCACGCCTCCCTGCTGCTGGCTTCTTAGATCCACCCCCATCATAACGGCCTTGCTTTGCCCCAAGTTTTACCCTGAAACATTCCTGAGAGCCGGAATCTGGGGATTTGGAATGAAGGCATGCTTTTTAAAAAAATAAAAATAAAAACTGTCTTTTTATTAAAGGATTTTTACATCTTTTTGGACAGGTGTTTGTACTGCTATTTATTTTTGTGAAGAGGCAAATCATGCGCTTTGCAATGAAATCTCGAAGGGGACCTCATGTCCCTGTGGGACACAATGCCCCCAAGGTAGGTCCTTAGGGCACAAGTTAAACATACTTCTCCAGATCTTTTAGGGTCAAGAATGAGATTTCCTCTGCCTTTAGTGATGACTTTAATTCTCATGTTTCTTTGCGTGCACTTGTCCTTGTACTTACTAAGTTGAGCAGGCACTGTGCGCTTTGGAACTTGGCTTACCTGCTCAGTGCTGTGGCAAGCATGTGGCTCACCCTGGAACTTCTGTTTTTGTATCTGCAGAATGAAGGGCTTGGGTCGAAGTTCCCAACTGTTTGTAGTAAAATATTTCCCAGCTCATCTTAAACTACCCAGTGTTTTTTGTTTGATTAGGATGGGGTTGAGATCATTAAGGTTAACCCAAGAGCAATGAGAAGGGTTACCTTTACATAATTTTAGACTTAAGAGGAGCTCCATAAATCATCAAATTCCACCATTCATGTTACCAAGAAGCCCAAGAAAAGGAAGCAGTTTACCAGAAGACGTATAGGAAGTGAATAATCCAGTGGTCTTTTATCTTTGTCTGTACTTTCTCCTTAGGTGACTGTCTTCCTTTCCTTGGCTTTAGCTACAGATGAAATTTTATCTCTATCCTAGAACTCTTTCCTGAGTTCCTTACATATATTGCCAACTGACTACCTGACATTTCCACTTAGATTTGTAGTAGACATCTCAAACCCAACATATGTGAATCAGAATTATTGATATCCCACTGCCACCCTCATTCTGCTTCTTTAGTCTTTCGCTTCTAAGTAAAAGACACCTGCTTCCCTTACCAACCCCCTTTTGTGTGGCTCTCCCCAGATCACTGGGACCCAGCTCCACTGGCTGAATTTTCCACCCTTTTTGCTCCTGTGATCTGGAATGGTCTTCAATTGGCTAGCTCATTCATTCTTTTGATCTTAGCTTAAATGTTACTTCCAAAAAAGGAATGCTTATTACCTATTTTAAAGTAGGTTCCCCCTCTCTTTATTTTCACATGGTACCCTGATTTTTCCTTCATAGCATTTACCATAATTTTTATGTTTGTCCATTTGTTTAAAACATGCCTCTCTCTTCCGCTAGACCGTAAGCTTCAAGAATGCAGGCACCATGCCAGTTTTGTTCACGACTATAAAGCCAGGACCTACACATAGTAGGTACTCAGTAATTTCTTGTTGAATGAAAAACAGGTTAGTGCCAGGGCCTACACATAGCAGGTACTCTGTAATTTGTTGCTGAATGAAAAACAGGTTAGTTGTAGAGCTAGAGCTCATGACTCCCTCAACTCCTAGAGCACTGTACTTTCATTAACCAGTGCTATTAACCTTCCCCTCTTTGTTCTTTGCTGACATAGTACATGAAAAGGCTCTAGGAGGATGTCCTGGCTTGAAACCTTAACAGTCCTGCCTGCCTCATGAGAAAGACATAGGGTTAGTTTCTAGCACATCATGAACCAATCAATACTTTGGCTATTCAGGGGTCCCTTGGTCTAGTTCAGAGCAATATTCCTTTTGCTTAAAAATTTTTTCTAAATTCTCAACCATTGCTAGTGAAAGTATAAATTAGTAAAACCACTTTGGAAAATAACTGGTCATTGTCTGGTAAGATTGCACATGTACCTAATCCATGGTCCAACAGTTTCTCTCCTACCATAGAGAAATTAAGTTTTGCTCATGTGTACCAAGAAACATGTGCAAGATTATTTATAGCGGCATTGTTCATAATATTTGAAGAAGAAACTTAATTCAAACGTCCACTTTTCAATTATTATATAGGCTGAGTGCAGTGGCTCATACCTGTAGTCCTAGCACTTTGGGAGGCTGAGGCCAGAAGATCATGTGAGCCCAGGAGTTACAGACTGCAGTGAGCTTTGATTGCACTGATGCACTCCAGCATGGGCAAGAGCAAGACCTTGTTTCTAAAAAATAGGTAGTGGTATATTCATATTCTGGAATAGTGTAAAAAATGAAAAACTGAAGATAAATATATGAAGACAAGTCCTCAAAATACTTTTGAATGAAAAAAATTGCAAACATGAATCTCAAAAACATGCTGAGTGGGCCGGGCATGGTAGCTCATGCCGGTAATCCCAGCACTTAGGGAGGCCGAGTTGGGCAGATAACACTTGAGGTCAGGAGTTCGAGACCAGACCAGCCAACATGGTGAAACCCAATCTCTACTAAAAATAAAAGAAAAAAATCCCAACTACTCGGGACGCTGAGGCAGGAGAATCCCTTGAACCCAGGTGGCGGAGGTTGTAGTAAGCTGAGATCAAACCACTGCACTCCAGCCTGGGTGACAGAGCGAGACTCTGTCTCACCAAAAACAAAAAAACCATGCTGAGTGAAGAAAGCCAAAATGCCGTTCACAAGAGAATATGTACCATGTGCTTCCACCCCATTTATATGAAATTCTAGAACAGGCAGAACTGTAAAAGAGAGTACATCATGTTGCCTGGGCTGGGAGAGGGGAGATTTCCAGGTGATGAAAATATTCTTTACTTTGATTGACGTGGTGGTGAAGGGGGTATGTTCATTTGTCAAACTCATCAATTTATATACATAAAATGAATGCATTTATTGTATGTAAATTCAACCTCAATAAAGTATATTTGAAAAATTTTGCTGGGTGCGGTGGCTCATGCCTGTAATCCCAGCACTTTGGGAGGCTGAGGCAGGTGGATCACCTGAGGTCAGGAGTTCAAGACCAGCCTGGCCAACACGGTGAAACCCCGACTGTACTAAAAATGCAAAAAAATTAGCTGGGCGTGGCGGTGTGTGCCTGTAATCCCAGCTACTCAGGAGGCTGAGGCAGGAGAATCACTTGAGCCCCGGCGGAGGTTGCAGTGAGCAGAGATCACACCATTGCACTCCAGCCTGGGTGACAGAGTGAGTCTCTGTATCAAAAAAAAAAAAAAAAAAATTTAAGGCCAGGCGAGGTGGTTTATACCTGTAATCCTAGCACTTTGGGAGGCCGAGGCAGGCTGATCACGTCAGCTCAGGAGTTCAAGACCAGCGTAGGAAATATGGGGAAACCCTGTCTCTATAAAAAGTTTAAAAATGGGCCAGGCGCGGTGGTTCACGCCTGTAATCCCAGCACTTTGGGAGGCCCAGATGAGAAGATCACAAGGTCAGGAGTTTGAGACCAGCCTGGCGAGCATGGTGAGACCCCATCTCTACGAAAAATACAAAAAATTAGCTGGGCATGGTGGCATGCGCCTGTAGTCCCAGCTACTTGGGAGGCTGAGGCAGGAGGGCAAGGAGAATTGCTTGAACCCAGCAGGCAGAGGTTGCAATGAGCCAAGATCATGCCACTGTACTCCAGTCTGGGTGACAGAGCAAGACTCCATCTCAAAAAAAAAAAAATGTTTAATAATTAGCCATGCATGGTGGTGTGTGCCTGTAACCCCAGCTACTCAGGAGGCTAAGGCAGGAGGATCATCTGAGCTCAGGAGGTGGAGGTTATAGTGCGCTGAGATTGTGCCATTGCACTCCAGCCTGGGTGACAGAGTGTGACCCTGTCTCAAAAAAAAAAAAATTTTTTTTTTTAAACAAGTTGCAGAGGGATTCTTAAAGTATTTTTCCATTTGTATCAAGTTGAAAACCAGGCAAAGCTAAGCATCTTTTTTAGGGTGACACAATAAAACAGTGAAGAAGTGTATGAGGACTATTGACAAGTTAAGGTTTGGGGTGTGGAGCATTCAATGAGGGATGGGCACACAAGACTTGAAAGTTAGTGGTAATGTTCCATTGCATAAACTGGATATTGGTTATAGGTGTTCATTATTATGCTTTTTATAATTATTTAAAATGTACATCTATGTTACTTGTATTTTGTGTATCTTATGTTTCACAATGGGAGTTTGTAAAAAGTTACAACAAAAAATTTATTTCCTGGGGCTCTGGTAACCCTCTTAGGTAAGAGAGATTAATATAAAACTGAAAATAGTAGTTGCTGCTGGGTAACTGAGAGGTGCTACCTTTAGTATCTTTTTTTTTTTTTTGGAGACGTCTCGCTCTGTCACGCAGGCTGGAGTGCAGTGGCGCAATCTCGGCTCACTGCAAGCTCTGCCGCCCGGGTTCACGCCATTCTCCTGCCTCGGCCTCCCGAGTAGCTGGGACTACAGGACCCCGCCACAACGCCCGGCTAATTTTTTGTATTTTTAGTAGAGACGGGGTTTCACCGTGTTAGCCAGGATGGTCTCGATCTCCTGACCTTGTGATCCACCCGCCTCGGCCTCCCAAAGTGTTGGGATTACAGGCGTGAGCCACAGCACCCAGCCCCTTTACTATCTTTAAAATTTGTATACCATGAATTTGACTTGGCTATTTTAAAAGAAATATGTGTTAATTTTTTTTTTTAAAGTAGCCTCTAGCTAGGTGCATACCTGTAATCCTAGCTGCTCAGAAGGCTGAGGCAAGAGAGGCTGGGCGCAGTAGCTCACACCTGTAATCCCAGCACTTTGGGAGGCCAAGGCAGGCGGATCACTTGAGGTCAGGAGTTTTGAGACCAGCCTGGCCAACATGGTGAAACCCCATCTCTACTAAGAATAGAAAAATTAGCCAGACATGGTGGTACGCACCTATAATCCCAGCTACTCTGGAGGCTGAGGCAGGAGAATTGCTTGAACCTGGGAGGCGGAGGTTGCAGTGAACTGAGATTGCGCCACTGCACTCCAGCCTGGGTGATAGAGCAAGACTCTGTCTCAAAAAAAAAAAAAAAAAATTGGAAATAATGTTGATGCTGTATAGCTTGAAGGATTTCTGGCACAAGTTAAATGTTCTAGCTTAGAGATGTGCAGCTTGGAGAGGTTATTGGAAAACCCAATCCCGTTCTTTCCTAAATTCTTACCTCTTATCTGGTAATTTTATTAACTACATGAGCATGGTCTCTATTTCTGTTGTCTTAGTTATTCATTAACTCTGCCCCATTTTCACATTGGTGGAAAGCAGAGTGCAGGGTAAATGATTGTGTATTCTTTTTTTATGTGAACAGGACTTGAAAGAGGAGATTGATATTCGACTCTCCAGGGTTCAGGATATCAAGTATGAGCCCCAGCTCCTTGCAGATGATGATGCTAGACTACTACAACTGGAAACCCAGGGAAATCAAAGTATGTGGCAAGCTCTTGGAATGCTTCAGTGAGGAGTCCCACAAGTCCAGAATTCCTTTTCTCTCAGAGTTGTCAAAAGCTGCTGGCAAAGCCTTAGTTATTCCTGTTATTGGATATATGTTAGATGCAGAGCCCATTTATTAGCTTGCTGGAGTTTGGGGAATTTTTTTTTTTCTTTTTTGAGATGGAGTTTCGCTCTTGTTGCCCAGGCTGGAGTGCAATGGTGCAATCTCGGCTCACTGCAACCTCCACCCCCTTGTTCAAGCAATTCTTCTACCTCAGCCTCCTGAGTAGCTGGGATTACAGGCATGCGCCACCACGCCTGGCTAATTTTGTGTTTTTACTAGAGACGGGATTTCTCCATGTTGGTCAGGCTGGTCTCAAACTCCTGACCTCAGGTGATCCGCCCACCTCAGCCTCCCAAAGTGTTGGGATTACAGGCATGAGCCACCACGCCCAGCCTGGGGAATCTTTTTAGGTTTATGCCTAACACCAGTCTTTTCCTCAACAGGTTGCTGCAACTATCTGTATAGGATGAAAGCTCTGGATGCCATTCGTACCTCTGGTAAGGGCTACCTGACAGGGTCCATTCTAGGATCCTGAAAGCCCACCTAGGGAACAGAGTAATGAACCCACTTTGTATGTTAGGATTTGTCCTTTCTGCACATCCCTGGCTAGTAGGAAATTCTAGAGTTTTGAAAGTACTAGATTAGAGATTTTGCTGAAGGAAATGATATAAGCAGGTTATTCTCCAAAGAGTCTGGGTGTTTTGTTTTTTAAAGTTCTTCTCTTGAGACCTTTAGTTTCATGAAGTAGATGATAGTAATTTGCTTGTTTTTCCACAAAGGACAGGTGGCACCTGCTTTTTCACTAAGCCCAAGATAGATTGTTCTTGAATTTTTTCCATTCTGTCAACACTTGTCGTATATGCTTTATCTCTATGAAATCAGTTTATATCTTAAACCTAGGATGGATGAGTAAGCAGGATGGTAAAATGTGTGATGACACTATCATGTGTCATAGATGTAGCTTACAACTGTGGTGTTACCACCAAATGACCACTCAGGCACAGCTTTATACCTTTGGTCTCAATCAGAATCTCCCTCTAACTCTACTTGCTCATTTCATTAGACCTATTTCTTTTTATTTTTGAGACGGAGTCTTGCTCTGTTGCCCAGGCTGGAGTGCAGTAGCACGATCTTGGCTCACCACAACCTCCACCTCCTGGGTTCAAGCGGTTCTCCTGCCTCAGCCTCCCGAGTAGCTGGGATTACAGGTACCTACCACCATGCCTGGTTAATTTTTGTATTTTTAGTAGGGACAGGGTTTCACCACGTTGGCCAGGCTGGTCTCAAACTCCTGACCTCAGGTGATCTGCCTGCCCCGGCCTCCCAAATTGCTGTAATTACAGGCGTGAGCCACTGCGCCCAGCTTCATTAGACCTACTTCTAAGTTTGGGGAATTAACTAGAAAGACTAAAGAATGGGGCAGGCGCAGTGGCTCATGCCTGTAATCCCAACGCTTTGGGAGGGCGAGGCAGACAGATCACAGGAGGCCAGGAGTTCAAGACCAACCTAGCCAACAAGGTGAAACCCTTTTGTATTTTTGTCTCTACTAAAAATACAAAAATAAGCCTGGCATGGTGGTGCACATCTGTAATCCCAGCTAATCAGGAGGCTGAGACTAGAGAATTGCTCAAACCTAGGAGGTGGAGGTTGCAGTGAGCCAAGATCACCGCCACTGCACTCCAGCCTGGGTGACAGAGCGAGACTCCATCTCAAAAAAAAAAGACTAAAGAATGAGAGAAGGGATATCATTGTGCTGTTTTCTCCATAGAGATCCCATTTCATTCTGAAGGCCGGCATCCCCGTTCCTTAATGGGCAAGAATTTCCGCTCCTACCTGCTGGATCTGCGAAACACTAGTACGCCTTTCAAGGGTGTACGCAAAGCACTCATTGATACCCTTTTGGATGGCTATGAAACAGCCCGCTATGGGACAGGGGTAAGCCAGTTTTTTCTTCAGGGCACTAAAGAGATCCCTCAGACTGAGAGATCCTCACTCTTCCTTTCTCTTTCCTAAGGTCTTTGGCCAGAATGAGTACCTACGCTATCAGGAGGCCCTGAGTGAGCTGGCCACTGCGTGAGTTTGGAGGGGAACGTGTCAGAGGGAGCTGGTACAGTAGTGTTGGACTGTTCCCACAGTGCAGTGACCTTCATAAAGCATATAAACAAAATCCATGATACTATAAGAGTTGTCAGGTTCTAGACTATTAGATCAGTCTCTTATATTAGAAAGCAGATGCGGCCGGGCACAGTGGTTCACGCCTATAATCCCAGCACTTTGGGAGGCCGAGGCGGGAGGATCATCTGAGGTCGGGAATCCGAGACCAGCCTGACCAACATGGAGAAACCCCGTTCTCTACTAAAAATAAAAAATTAGCTGGGCGTGGTGGCGCATGCCTGTAATCCTAGCTTCTGGGGAGGCTGAGGCAGGAGAATCTCTTGAACCTGGGAGGCGGAGGTTGTGGTGAGCCAAGATCGTGCCATTATACTCCAGCCTGGGCAACAAAAGTGAAACTCTGTCTCAAAAAAAAAAAGAAGAAAAGAAAGCAGATGCAACTATACAAGCTAGTAAAAGAAGTTTTTACTAGCATTTTTCTTGTGTGCATTTTTCTTGTCTTTTGTTTAGCCCAATAAAATGTCAAAATTGGTGTAGCCTAGCAAAGGGAATAGTTTTTCAGCACACACAGGGATTCCTTCTCTTCAGAGTCTCAGTGTCCCTTTTGTGTCTTGGCCCAATAAAAGTAAGAATTAAATAACATTGGGCCGGGCGCAGTGGCTCACGCCTGTAATCCCAGCACTTTGGGAGGCCGAGGCAGGCGAATCATGAGGTCAAGAGATCAAGACCATCCTAGCCAACAAGGTGAAACCCTGTCTCTACTAAAAATACAAAAATTAGCTGGGCATGGTGGTGCGTGCCTGTAATCTCAGCTACTCGGGTGGCTGAGGCAGGAGAATCGCTTGACCCCAGGAGGCAGAGGTTGCAGTGAGCTGAGATCACGCCACTGCACTCCAGCCTGGTGACAGAGCAAGACTCCATCTCAAAAAAAAAAAAAGAACTAAATAACATCTATTTTTGGCCGGGCGCGGTGGCTTACGCCTGTAATCCCAGCACTTTGGGAGGCCGAGGAGGGTGGATCACAAGGTCAGGAGTTCAAGACCAGCCTGGCCAACATGGTGAAACCTCGTCTTTACTGAAAATACAAAAATTAGCTGGGCATGCTGGCGGGCTTCTGTAATACCAGCTACTCGGGAGGCTGAGGCAGGAATCACTTGAACCCAGGAGGTGGAGGTTGCAATGAGCCGATATCATGCCATTGCACTTCAGCTGGGGTGACAAGAGCAAGACTGTCTCAAAAAAAAATAAAAATTAAAAATTAAAAAAATCTATTTTTACTACCACTTAAAGTATTAGTAACCATGTCTGAAACAAAGGCTATCGCTATAGAGTCAGCTGTTGAGCATTTGTGTCACAGGAGAGGATTCATGGCTTTTGTTTGGGAATGTTTTTAATACACACTAAACATAGTCTTATATTTTCATGCAAATGTTAAAATCAAAGTTCTTGGCGAGAAAGGAAAGCCAATCTAGAGTAAAAACTTAGGCCGGGCGCAGTGGCTCACACCTGTAATCCCAACACTGGGAGGCCGAGGCAGGTGGATCATCTAAGTTCAGGAGTTCAAGACCAGCTTAACCAACATGGTGAAACCCCATCTCTACAAAAATACAAAAATTAGCCAGGCATGATGATGTGCGCACCTGTAATGCCAGCCACTCAGGAAGGTGAGGCAGGAGAATCGCTTGAACCTGGGAGGTGGAGGTTGCAGTGAGCCAAGATCGTGCCATTCCACTCCAGCCTGGGCGATACAGCAAGACTCCATCTCAAAATAATAATAAACAGTTAGTTACCAGTCATAAAAATAATCTGTTTTCTGCTATGTTGAATATTGCTTTTTCAAGAGCTTAAGGGGTATGTCTCTCCTGTCTTCTCTCTGTCCCTAAAAATGAGCTACGTTGTCTTAAAAGATGAAAGGGCCAAGGCCTGGAGCAGTGGCTCACGTCTATAATCCCAGCACTTTGGGAGGCCAAGGTGGGCGGATCACTTGAGGCCAGGAGTTGGAGACCAGTCTGGCCAACATGACAAAACCTCATCTCTACTAAAAATATAAAAATTAGCGTGGTGTGGTGGCACATGCCTGTAATCCCAGCTATTCCAGAGGCTGAGGCAGGAGAATTGGTTGAACCCAGGAAGCAGAGGTTGCAGTGAGCCGAGATTGTGCCACTCCAGCGTGGGTGACAGAGCAAGAGTCTGTCTCGAAAAGATGAAAGGTCCTAGTAAAAACTGCTTAGAAGGCCAGCTGCAGTGGTTCGTACTTGTAATCCCAACACTTTGGGAGGCTGAGATGGGTGGATTACTTGAGCCCAGGAGATTGAGACCAACCTGGGCATCATAGTGTAACCCTGTCTCTACTAAAAATAAAAAAATTAGGCCAGGTGTGGTGGCTCACGCCTGTAATCCCAACACTTGGAGAGGCCGAGGCGGGTGGTTAATGAAATCAGGAGAGCGAGAACATCCTGGCTAACGTGAAAACCAGTCTCTACTAAAAATACAAAAAAAAAAATTAGCCGGGCGTGGTGGCGGGTGCCTGTAGTCCCAGCTACATGGGAGGCTGGGGCAGGAGAATGGCATGAACCCAGGAGGCGGAGCTTGCAGTGAGCCAAGATCGCGCCACTGCACTCCAGCCTGGGCAACAGAGCGAGACTCCATCTCGAAAAAAAAATTAGCTGGGAGTGGTGGTGACCACCTGTAGTCTCAGCTACTCAGGAGCTGAGGTGCGTGTACCACTTGTGCCTGGGAGGCAGAGGTTGCAGTGAGCCAAGATCATGCCACTGCACTCTAACCTGAGCAACAGAGTGAGACACTGTCTCAAAAAAAAAAAAAAAAAAAACTGCTTAGAGCGCTGATGAACATGTAGAAAGGCTGGAAAAGGGCATTTGGTCTAGAAGTCAGCAGAAGCCTGTTCAAAATTCACTTTCTTTGAAAGATAAATACTAGATGATTCCAGTTATATGAGATACCTAGGTAGTCAAACTCAGAGACAGAAAGTAGAATGATGGTTGCAGGGGCTGGAGAGTGGGGAAAATAGGGAGTTGTTCACTGGGTATAGTTTCAGTTTTGCAAGATGAAAATGTTGTGGAGGTTGGTTGTACAACACTGTGAATATACTTAACACTACTGAACCATACATTTAAAAATTCTTAAGATGGTAAATTTTATGTTACATGTATTTTACCACAATCTTTTTAAAAATTATTTCTGAAGGCCAGGCATGGTGGCTCACGGCTGTAATCCCAGCACTTTGGGAGGCTGAGGCGGGTGGATCACCTGAGGTCAGGAGTTCAAGACCAGCCTGGCCAACATGGTGAAACCCTGTCTTTACTAAAAATGGAAAAATTAGCTGGGCATTATGGTATGCACCTGCAATCCCCAGCTACTCGGGAGGCCGAGACAGGTCGCTTCAACCTAGGAGGCAGAGGTTGCAGTGAGCCAAGATTGTGCCACTGCACTCCAGCCTGAGCAACAGAGAAAAAGACTCCATCTCAAAAACAAAAAATTATGTTTGATTTGTAGTTTCTAGGAATGTTCATTGGGTATAGTGAAGAGTATAGGCTTTGAAATCTGACAAACTTAGGTTTGAATCCCAGGTCTGTCACTTAACTAGTTTTGTGACCTCATACAAGCTAATTATTGGACCCTTAGTTTCCTAATCTGCAAAACAAGGTGATACCTATATTGGGGATACCTGTCTCTGAAAAAAAAAAGCTTGAGCCAGAGGCAAGAACTCTGGGAAATTGGTTTCTCTGCTGCTAGTTGTTTTTGGTATGAGTAGGTGTGTGTCAGGGTACCCAAACAGGGCCTTTATTCTGTCACCCAGGCTGGAGTGCTGCTACTTTTTTAGGGTGTGTGTGAGAGAGAGAGACAGGGTCTCAGTCTGTCGCCCAGACTGGAGTGCAGTGGCACATTCATGGCTCACTGCAGACTCGAATTCTGGGTTCAAGCGATCTTCCTGCCTCAGCCTCTTGAGGAACCAGGACTACAGGTGCTTGTCACCATACCTGGCTAATTTTTTGCAGAGATAGGGTCTCACTTTGTTTCCCAGACTGGTCTCAAACTCTCCTGGGCTCAAGCGATCTCTGGCCTCTGCCTCCTGAAGTGCTGGGATTACAGGTATAAGTGACCATGCCCAGCCTCTCTGCTAATTTTTTTTTTTTTTTTTTGAGATGGAGTCTTGCTCTGTCACCCAGGCTGAAGTGCAGTGGCACAATCTTGGCTTGCAACCTCTGCCTCCTGGGTTCAAGTGATTCTCTTGCCTCAGCCTCCCGAGTAGCTGGGATTACAGGCACCCGCCACCATGCCCAGCTAATTTTTGTATTTTTAGTAGAGACGGGGTTTCACCATGTTGGCTAGGCTGGTCTCGAACTCCTGACCTCAAACAATCCACCTGCCTGGGCCTCCCAAAGTGCTGGGATTACAGGCGTGAGCCACCGCGCTCAGCCTCTTCTATTTCTAAGCTACTAGATGGGGTTTTAGTAACTAGTTTACAAAATAGGACAGATAGGACACAAATAACTATTTGTGACTATTGCTGCATTTATGGCCTGGGATAAGCCCTGATTTCTTTGATTAGTCCTCATTCTGTCAATGACCTCCCCTCTCTGTTCTTCAGGGTTAAAGCACGAATTGGGAGCTCTCAGCGACATCACCAGTCAGCAGCCAAAGACCTAACTCAGTCCCCTGAGGTCTCCCCAACAACCATCCAGGTGACATACCTCCCCTCCAGTCAGAAGAGTAAACGTGCCAAGCACTTCCTTGAATTGAAGAGCTTTAAGGATAACTATAACACATTGGAGAGTACTCTGTGATGGAGCTGAAGGACTCTTGCCGTAGATTAAGCCAGTCAGTTGCAATGTGCAAGACAGGCTGCTTGCCGGGCCGCCCTCGGAACATCTGGCCCAGCAGGCCCAGACTGTATCCATCCAAGTTCCCGTTGTATCCAGAGTTCTTAGAGCTTGTGTCTAAAGGGTAATTCCCCAACCCTTATGAGCATTTTTAGAACATTGGCTAAGACTATTTTCCCCCAGTAGCGCTTTTTTCTGGATTTGCATTCAGGTGTTATTCTTAATGTTTCTGTCAAAGCTTCTTAAAAATCTTCACTTGGTTTCAGCCATAGTTCACCTTCCCTGTTCCAGGTTTATTTAATTCCAAAGGTGAGAGTTGGAGTGAGATGTCTTCCATATCTATACCTTTGTGCACAGTTGAATGGGAACTGTTTGGGTTTAGGGCATCTTAGAGTTGATTGATGGAAAAAGCAGACAGAACTGGTGGGAGGTCAAGTGGGGAAGTTGGTGAATGTGGAATAACTTACCTTTGTGCTCCACTTAAACCAGATGTGTTGCAGCTTTCCTGACATGCAAGGATCTACTTTAATTCCACACTCTCATGAATAAATTGAATAAAAGGGAATGTTTTGGCACCTGATATAATCTGCCAGGCTATGTGACAGTAGGAAGGAATGGTGTCCCCTAACAAGCCCAATGCACTGGTCTGACTTTATAAATTATTTAATAAAATGAACTATTATCAAATAAAACGTATGAATCAGTCCTTTATAGTTGTCTTTTAATAAAACAGGCATTTGATAATGTTATCTGCACATTTCTAACAGGGTATAGGGCATGAGGATTTGCCTCCAGAGAATTGGTGGGACTGTGTGCATACCCTGGACCTACGACCATACACATATTCCTTGGGACCCTAGCACAAGAAACCCTAAAATCAGGACTGTGGCCCTTGCTCATAGATGCCTGTGTCACCAACAGAAGGCTGCAGAACAAGGATTCTCTCAAGGTTTCTGGGGCAACAGGCCAGGTGGCCAATCAACTCCTAGGCCCAGGGTTATTGTTGGAGGTGTAAATGTTACTATGACTACTGAAACCTTGGTTACTGAACTAAACAGAAGAGCCTGTCAGTCTCCTCAGACTGTATCAAGCAAATCTATAGACATGTCTGTGGAAAAGATGACAAAAGTAGAAGAGGTATGCAGAGTTGGAAGGAGGGGCTGGGTTGAAGTTTGATGAAGTTTCCAGATCAATTTACTATAAGTGCATCTTTTACTGGGAAAGGCTTTTGATGTAACAAGGGTATAATGTAGTTAGTAACAGGAGTGGGAGGCTATGTCTAGTACACAGTAGGTATTCAAATATGTGTTCTATCCAACCCCTGCGTGTTTTCTTTGATCCATTCTGAAAGTAGAGCTTTCCTCTCCTTATTTCCCCCTAGGAAATTGCTTTCTCAAAAAGGTCTATGTGGCTGGGTGCGGTGACTCACGCCTGTAATCCCATCACTTTGGGAGGCTGAGGCGGGCGGATCACCTGAGGTCAGGAGTTCGAGACCAGCCTGACCAACATGGAGAAACCCCGTCTCTACTAAAAATACAAAATTAGCCCGGCGTGGTGGTGCATTCCTGTAATCTCAGCTACTCGGAGGCTGAGGCAGGAGAATCGCTTGAACCCGGGAGGCGGAGATTGCGGTGAGCCGAGATTGCGCCACTGCACTCTGGCCTGGGCAACAAGAGCAAAACTCTGTCTCAAAAAAAAAAAAAGGTCTATGTCTCTCATTAGAATAGAGGTTCTGGAGACTGAGGCAGATCAACAGAACTACCTTTTCTTGCAGAGTTTTCAAAAGGCCATGGGACTTAAGAAGACGGTCGACAGGTAATCTGCTTCTATCCCCTCCCTTTACCTTTGAGCTTGACCTTTCCACTCTGCTGTCTTCCCTGAGCCACCTCCCAACTCTGCTGCATCTCTTTAGGGGCTCATCAAGAGGAAAACAGATGCGGAAGGGGTGAGAAGCAGCCTTGTCCTCAAAGCAAATGAGATCAGCCTCTTAGTGCCTACTAGGTTAGGTGATATAGATTGGTTTTTATTGTCCCCTGCCTCATTCTCTGGAGAAAAATTGAAGCATGTTTTTATTTTCTTTTTTTATCAAGAATTCAAGTATTTGTTGCCTGGCTTTGTACTAATTATGTGGTTGGTAGTGCAGTATTTGTTGAACCAGT
The DNA here is from genome assembly GCF_028858775.2 of Pan troglodytes. Taxonomy (NCBI): domain Eukaryota; kingdom Metazoa; phylum Chordata; class Mammalia; order Primates; family Hominidae; genus Pan; species Pan troglodytes. The sequence continues at coordinate 94,980,602 of NC_072398.2, forward strand.
GAATGAGAAGATTCACAAGACTGGGCTATGTATCCTTTTCACCCTGATGAGCTTTTGAAAAAACTGATGCAGCCGGGCGCGGTGGCTCATGCCTGTAATCCTAGCACTTTGGGAGGCCGAGGCAGGAGGATTGCCTGAGCTCAGGAGTTCAAGACCAGCCTAGGCAACATGGTGAAACGCTGTCTCTACTAAAATACAAAATAAGTTAGCCAGGCATGGTAGTGTGCCCCTGTAGTCCCAGCTACCTGGGAGGCTGAGGCAGGAGAATTGCTTGAACTTAGGATGCGGAGGGTGCAGTGAGCCAAGATCGCACCACTGCACTCCAGCACTCCAGCCTGGGTGACAGAGCAAGACTCCGTCTCTACAAAAAAAAAAAAAAAAAAACACCGATGCAAGCCTGGCATGGTGGTTCACACCTATAATCCCAGCACCTTGGGAGGCCGAGGCAGGGGGATTGCTTGAGCCCAGGAGCTCGAGACCAGCCTGGGCAACATAGGAAAACCCTGTCTCTACCAAAAAAATTAAAATTAGCCAGGTGTGGTGGTGCATGCCTGTAGTCTCAGCCACTCAGGAGACTGAAGCAGGAGGATCAGTTGAGCTCAGGTCAAGTGATGCCACCACTGCATTCTATCCTGGGTGAGAGAGGAAAACCCTGTCTCAAAACAAAACAAAATGAGCTGGGCACATTGGCTCATGCCTGTAATCCCAGCACTTTGGGAGGGCAAGGCAGGTGGATTGTTTGAGCTCAGGAGTTCGAGACCAGCCTGGGCAACATGGCAAGACCCCCATCTCTACCAAAAAACTTAATTTAAATAAATAAATAAGCACTGATGCCTAGTTCTTAACCCTAGGAGATTCTGATAAAAGTGGTCTGAAATGGGATAGGAGAAGCCTTTTTTTAAGGTTTCACGGGTTATATCCAGAGCTAGCAAGGATGTGAAGAAACAAGAACATATATGATTTTAATAGGAGTCTAGGTTGATACAGCCATGTTTACAAAGGCAGTTTGATAAAATCTATCAAAATTTAAATTTACATATCCATTGAACTGGCAAAAATAGGAATTTATCTTAAATATACATACTTGGAAAAGCACTAGAAGGTACATACACAAGAATGTTCATGACTATTGCTTTTATTTATTTATTTATTTATTGAGATGGAGTTTCGCTCTTGTTGCCCATGCTGGAGTGCAGTAGCACGATCTCAGCTCGCTGCAACCTCCGCCTCCTGGGTCTAAGCAGTTCTCCTGCCTCAGCCTCCTGAGTAGTTGGGATTACAGGTGCCCGCCACCACACCTGGCTAATTTTTGTATTTTCAGTAGAGTCGGAGTTTCACCATGTTGGGGTTTCGCCATGTTGGCCAGGCTGTTCTCAAACCCCTGACCTCAAGTAATCGGCCTGCCTTGGCCTCCCAAAGTGCTGGAATTATAGGCGTGAGCCACCACCACGCCCGGCCTGATTACATGTTTTTTAAAAAAGAAGATGTACTTCCCAGTTTATGATAGAAACATTTTCTGAAAACATTCACAAGTAGCTGGGTGTGGTGGCTCATACTTGTAATCCCAGCACTTTGGGAGACCAAGGCAGAGGATCACTTGAGCGCAGGAGTTTGAGACCAGCCTGGGTAACATAGTGAGACTCCGTCTCTACAAAAAAAAAAAAAAATTAGCCAGGCACGCACCTGTTGTCCTGGCTATTTAGACAGCTGAGGTAGAAGGATTGCTTGAGCCTAAGAGGTTGACATTGTAGTGATCCATAATCACACACTGCACTCCAGCCTAGGCAACAGAATGAGACCCTGTCTCAAAAAATATATATATGCAAAAGTTACCTGGGCGTGGTGGCACACGCCTGTAATCCCAGCTACCCAGGAGGCTGAGGCAGAAGAATTGCTTGAACCTGGGAGGCAGAGGTTGCAGTAACCAGAGATCGCACCACTGCACTCCAGCCTGGGCAACAGAGCAGGAGTCTGACTCAGAAAAAAAAAAAAAGTAAAAACTACAGTCATTCCCAACAAAGTATATATATATATATATATATATATATATATATATATATATATATTTGCCCAGTCAGAGATAACAACTTTTTTTTTTTTGAGGCAGAGTCTCTCTAAGACAGAGTCTTACTCCACCACCCAGGCTAGAGTGCAGTGGTGCAATCTCGGCTCACTGCAGCCTCCACCTCCTGGGTTCAAGCGATTCTCGTGCCTCAGCCTCCTGGGGAGCTGGGATTACAGGTGTGTGGCACCACGCTCGGCTAATTTTTGTATTTTTAGTAGAGATGGGGTTTCACCACGTTGGCCAGACTGGTCTTGAACTCCTGGCCTCAAGTGATCCGCCCGCCTCAGCCTCCCGAAGTGCTGGGATTACAGGCATGAGCCATTGCACCCAGAAAGTTTTTACTTTTCACTTAATGTATTTTTTTTTTTTTCCCTTGGGACGGAGTCTTGCTCTGTCGCCCAGGCTGGAGTGCAGTGGCACGATCTTGGCTCACTGCAAGCTCTGCTTCCTGGGTTCATGCCATTCTCCTGCCTCAGCCTCCCGAGTAGCTGGGACTACAGGCACCTGCCACTGCGCCCAGCTAATTTTTTTATATTTTTAGTAGAGACGGGGTTTCACCGTGTTAGTGAGGATGGTCTCGATCTCCTGACCTCGTGATCCGCCCGCCTCGGCCTCCCAAAGTGCTGGGATTACAGGCGTGAGTCACCGCGGCCGGCCTCACTTAATGTATTTCTGTGTGGATTCAATTTTTTCAACATGTGGAAAATGTACTTTTGATTTTTTAAAAATGCCAACAGTAGATATATGTACATGCATGATGTATATTTATATTCTTTCTATATATTAAAAAACTTATAACTGGCCTGGCATGGTGGCTCACTCCTGTAATCCCAGCACTTTGGGAGGCTGAGGCAGGCTGATCACTTGAGGTCTGGAGTTCGAGACCAGCCTGGCCAACATGGCAAAACCCCACCTCTACTAAAAATTTAAAAATTAGCAGCCAGGCGTGGTGGCTTACGCCTGTAATCCCAGCACTTTGGGAGACTGAGACAGGTGGATTACATGAGGTCAGGAGTTCAAGACCAGCCTGGCCAACATGGTGAAACCTCTGTCTCTACTAAAAATATGAAAATTAGCTGGGCGTGGTGGCATGCACCAATAATCCCAGCTAGTCGGGAGTCTGAGGCAGGAGAATTGCTTGAGCCCAGGAGACAGAGGCTGTAATGAATGAAGATTGCGCCACTGCACTCCAGCCTGGCTGACACAGCGAGACTCTGTCTCCAAAAAAAAAAAAAAAAAAATTACCTGGGCGTGGTGGTGGGCGCCTGTAATCCCAGCTACTCAGGAGGATGAGGCATGAGAATTGCTTGAACCTGGGAGGCAGAGGTTGCAGTGAGCCAAGATCGGGCCATTGCACTCTGGCCTGGGCGACTGAGCGAGACTATTTCTCAAAAAAAAAAATTAAAACTTCAATGAAGATTCCAGTCTAGCCAGGGCTGAGAATCACTAGTATGAGGGAAGGGATATTAACTTTAGAGAAATTGGATTTGGGGCCAGGCGCGGTGGCTCATACCTGTAATCCCAGCACTTTGGGATGCTGAATCAGGCGGATCACCTGAGGTCAGGAGTTCGACACCAGCGTGGCCAACACGGTGAAACCTCGTCTCTACTAAAAATACAAAAATTAGCCAGGTGTGGTGGCACATGCCTGTAGTCCCAGCGACTCAGGAGGCTGAGGCGGGAGGATCACTTGAACCCTGGAGGCAGAGATTGCAGTGAGCCAAGATTGCCTCACTGTACTCCAGCCTGGGTGACAGAGTGAGACTCTGTCTAAAAAAAAAAAAAAAAGCTGGATTTGAGTCCCAGGTCTGCCATTAAGTGACCTTGGGCATCTCACAACTTTTAGTTTCCTTACCTGTATCATGTAAAAATTAATGCCTATGGGCCAGGTGCGGTGGCGCATGCCTGTAATCCCAGCTACTCAAGAGGCTGAGGCAGGAGAATCGTTTGAACCCGGGAAGTGGAGGTTGCAGTGAGCCGAGATCACACCATTGCACTCTAGCCTGGGCAACAAGAGCAAAACTCTGTCTCAAAATAAATAAATAAATAAATAAATAAATAAATAAAATAACACCTATGCCACATAGTTATTGTAATGATTAAATGATATTATGTACTTAATACATACTAGGTTCTAAATTACCCTTTTAAGGATTTTACAGTCTTCTAACAGTGGGGCAGAGGTTCCAGGTGAAGAAACAGTCTTGGGCCAGGTGTGGTGGCTCACACCTATAATCCCAGCACTCTGGGAAGCCGAGGCAGGTGGATCACCTGAGGTCAGGAGTTCGAGACCAGCCTGACCAACATGGTGAAACCCTATCTCTACTAAAAATACAAAAAATTAGCTGGGCATGGTGCCAGGCACCTGTAATCCCAGCTACTTGGGAAGCTAAGGCAGGAGAATCACTTGAACCTGGGAGGCAGAGGTTGCAGTGAGCCAAGATTGCGCCACTGTACACCAGCCTGGGCAACAAGAGTGAAACTCTGTCTCAAAAAAAAAAAAGAAAAGAAGAAAAAGAAAAAAGAAACAGCCTCACTCTATGGGTTTTTTGTCTCTACTCCTAACTCTAACCCACCCATTCAACCCCCACCTCTGTACCTGGAGCAGGTGGCAAAATTCACATACTCACTGTCTGTGGCAAATGGCATTGGGCCAGAGAAGAAACCCGTATGCCACCCTAAGGATGCAGGACACCATGGTACAGGAATTGGCACTGGCCAAAAAGCAACTACTAATGGTGAGTTCTAGCAGGGCAACCTGAAGTCTCATTCACTACTGCTGTGTGCCTTTGCCCACTGAGTTTTCCAAGCTCTTAGTGTGTGTCATTGCACATTTATCTTGTTTGCCTCTAGGTTTTCAGCATTACACCAGAGCAACACAACTCTAACTCCATTGCCAAAACTCTTTTTCATTAAGTGATTCTTTGCATCCACCTTACAGGCGGCAGGCACATGTTAAAGTCCCAAAGTATACTCTAGTTCCTGCTCCTTTCATCTTGGTGAGACTCAAAACTGCCTCTTAGATGGGGTGTGGGGGCTCAGGCCTGTAAACCCAGCACTTTGGGGGGCCAAGACGGGCAGATCGCTTGAGCCCAGGAGTTCAAGACCAGCTTGACCAACATGCCAAAACCACCTCTCTACTAAAAACACAAAAATTGGCCGGGCATGGTGGCACTTGCCTATAATCCCAGCTACTTGGGAGGCCGAGGCACGAGAATCACTTGAAACGAGGCAGAGGTTGCAGTGAGCTGAAATTGTGCCACTGCACTCCAGCCTGGGCTACAACGTAAGACTTGGTCTCAAAAAAACAAAAAACAAAAAAAACTGCCTCTTAGTGCGTATCACTTGCCTCTCGGTACCTCTCTCTCTCCCGGGGTCCCCACTTGGTGCCATGTAACCATCTTTGTATCCCAGTTACTTAGTAGAGTTCCTGTTTCATGGTCTGTTCTCAGCAAATATTTGCTGAACATAGGGCTTTGCCTGTGGAGAAAAAAATTGGATAGGCTTCCCTCCGCTGGTTCAGCCTCTCTGCTACCACCCAGCTTTATGTCACAGCTAAGTCCAGCTCCAAGAGAACACAAATAATGGGAAAGCAACTAGGAAGAAAGAATAAGAAAGGGTGGTAAACAGAGGCAAACAACACACTCTATTCTGCCCTCTCCACCAGGTCCGTCAAGCTGCCCTGCACCAGCTGTTTGAAAAGGAGCATCAGCAGTACCAGCAGGAACTAAATCAGATGGGCAAAGCTTTTTATGTAGAGAGATTCTGATGGCATCCAAAACACTGCTCTTCCATTCTCAACATGCCTGCTAACCTAGCCTTCTAGAACCTCTACCACCTTGAACCTCCTTCCCAAAACATACCTGGATCTTGCTATCTGCCAGGGACTTAAGACAGCACTTCCACTCTCACTTCTCCACTCTCTCGTTAATCCTTTGCCGCTATTTGGGAAACAATCTATGAAACAACAGTAACAACAAGAGTGACGCCTTGTGGTCATAGTGGGATTTACTATGTTGATGTAAGGGGGCAGGGGTGGGGAGGGGTGGACAATGAGAGTTGAGAATCCTGATTTGGTATAACAAATAAATTTACTTCCTAAAGGCTCAAACTTAGACCACTGGGCTCATTCTTTCATGTCTAAATCTTGATTTGTTTCAAAAGTGCTTATTTTTCAGCTACTGTAATCTTAACCTCCTGGATTTCACTTGCCATCTCTCAGATATCACTTTCACTTATCTTTTATTTATATCTGGACAAATTGTTCTGAATGTGGCTATTAATCTACAGACACCGTAGTGCTTGAGTGAGGAGGCCTGCATTTTGGGTTTTGAGTCAGCTAGTTATTGTGAAACTTTGGACAAGTCTCTTTCCACTGGGCCTGAATTCCCACCTATGCCAAGAGAGAGGATTCCAAACTTAAATGTCTCCAGGGGTCAGGCAGGTAATGTTACAGTTGTAAGGAAATAAGGAGTGGTGGGATTTGTAGGGGGCTGGAAAGAGCAGTCAAAATAAAGGCACTCAAAATTCTGAAAAATACTGAAAAGTACTGATTGACCATGTGCATCATATGAAGGCCATAGACAACTTTACTTGCAAGGGTTCACTTTACAGGCTGGGTGAGGTGGCTCACACCTGTAATCCCAGCACTTTGGGAGGCTGAGACAGGTGGATCACCTGAGGTCAGGAGTTCAAGACCAGCCTGGCCAACCATGGCCAAAATGGTGAAACCCCATCTCTACTAAAAATACAAAAAATTAGCCTGGCATGGTGGCAGGCACTTGTAATCCCAGCTACTCAGGAGGCTGAGGCAGGAGAATTGCTTGAACCGAGGAGGCGGAGATTGCAGTGAGCTGAGATCATGTCATTGAACTCTAGCCTGGGTGACAGCAAGACTCCATCTCAAAAATAAAAAGGGTCCACTTTACATGTGAATGACATCCCAAGCCAGAGAGACCCCCATTTCACAGCCAGTGACAGCTGTAGGAATACACCATGAGTCCCTGAATACACTCCCTGAACACACCATCGCTCCCTGATGTAAATGCCATTATACATTACTTTGTCCTGTGCTCTCACCTTGCCGTTGGCATCCTCACTGGTCACTCATCCTGTCCACATGATATTTTCCTGACCTCAACTCTATGTGCCTTTGTCTCCACTGCAAAACTCATACCCTTCCCTCCAACCAAGTCTGTCTCCATCCTTCAGTCTCCTACTGAATCCCCCATTTTTCTTCTAGCTGTCAGAGCTTCTTCCTCTGCCCCTACACATCCCACTGATCAAGAGGCAGTAGAGTATAAAAATAAGAGCACAGGCTTTGAAGTCAGGTGTGGGTTCAAATTCTGGCTTCACCTCTTTAATTCTTGTGTCATCATATGGAAGTAATTTAGCTTAACTGGCCTCAATTTCCTCTTCTGGGCTGGGCATGGTGGCTCATGCCTATAATCCCAGCACTTTGGGAGGCCGAGGCAGGTGGATCACCTGAGGTCAGGTATTCAAGACCAGCCTGCCCAATGTGGTGAAACGCTGGCTCTACTGAAAATACAAAAATTAGCCAGGTGTGGTGGCAGGCCCCTGTAATCCCAGCTACCTGAGAGGCTGAGGCAGGGGAATTGCTTAAACCCAGAAGGCGGAGGTTGCAGTGAGCCGAGATTGTGCCATTGCGCTCCAGCCTGGGTGGCAGAGCAAGACTCCATCTCAAAAAAAAAAAAAAAAAATTTCCTCTTTTGAAAATTAGGACAATACCCATCTCATAGGCTCATTTGAAGAATTAAGTAAGATAATGTATAAGCCCAGTGCTTGGCACACAGTAGGTATCCTCCATGTTCTCCCTCAGGAGATTTCTCTGTGACCCAGGTCCTCCAGAGGTTGCTTGCTGACCTCTAGGCCAGCCCTCTTATCTAATCAAATATCATTCTCCACCCATGCCCATTCCTCTCTCTGTGCTACATATCCGATATTCAACCCCCAACTCCCATCACCTCTGCTTCCCAAACCCTCTTATCTTTAGTCAATAACTACTCATGAGTGCTTACACACCAGATGATGTGGAATTCACAGCCTAGTTGAAGAGGCAGGCACTGAACAAGTAATGACAAGTATGGTGTAAGTTTTATAGGAGACAAAACATGTGACCTGGATCTGACCCAGAAACCTGAGACTGAGTCGCTCATTCCTTCTGTCTGCCTGTGTCCTCCCCGGCCCTCTATTTTCTGAAGCTTCATCTCACCTTCGCTTTTTTTTTTTTTTTTTTTTTTTTGAGACGGAGTCTCGCTCTGTCACCCAGGCTGGAGTGCAGTGGTGCAATCTCGGCTCACTGCAACCTCCCCCTCCCGGGTTCAAGCGATTCTCCTGTCTCAGCCTCCTGGGTAGCTAGGACTATAGGTGCCCACCACCACGCTCGGCTAATTTTTGTATTTTTAGTAGAGATGGGGTTTCAGCATATTGGCCAAGCTGTTCTTGAATTTCTGACATTGTGATCCGCTCACCTCAGTCTCCCAGAGTGCTGGGATTACAGGGATGAGCCACCGCACCCAGCCTTTCTTTTTTTTTTTTTTTTTTGAGACAGTCTCGCTCCATTGCCCAGGCTGGAGTGCACTGGTACAATCATGGCTCACTGCAGCTTCGACCTCCTGGGCTCAAGCCATACCCCCTCCTCAGCCTCCTGAGTAGCTGGGACCACAGGCACATGCCACCATATCTGGCTTTTTTTTTTTTTTTTTTTTTGTAGTAGAGATGGGGGTCTCACTGTGTTGCTCAGGCTGGTCTCGAACCCTTGGGCTTAAGCAGTCCTCTGCCTTGGCCTCCCAAAGTGCTAGGATTATAGGCATGAGCCAAATAGCCAGCTGCTCCTTCACTTTTTTTTTTTTTTTTTAGATGGAATCTCTCTTGTCACTCGGGCTGGAGTGCAGTGGCGCGATCTTGACTCACTGCGACCTCTGCCTCCCGGGTTCAAGTGATTCTTCTGCCTCAGCCTCCCAAGTAGCTGGAACTACAGGCGCCTGCCACCACACCTGGCTAATTTTTTTGTATTTTTAGTAGAGACAGGGTTTCACTATGTTGGCCAGGCTGGTCTCAAACTCCTGACCTCATGATCTGCCTGCCTCGGCCTCCCAAAGTGCTGGGATTACAGGCGTGAGCCACCGCACCCGGCCTGCACCTTCACTTTTTAAATCTTCCCCCATATTTGTCTCCCAGGCCACTTATTGCTTCTTTTACACAGGCAGTATATTTTGGCGTTAGGAGAACAGGCTTTAACACTGGACAGATCTGGGTTTCAGTGCTGGCTCTGTCACTGACTGTGTGGCCTTGTGCAAATTATTTTAATTTTCTGGGTTACAGTTCCTTATGCTGTATGTAAAAAGGGAGATAATGCCTAATTCATTGGGTTGCTGTGGGGATTAAATAAAGCACTTAGCAGCAAGTAGCACAAAATGTCCAATAAATGGTAACCCATAATGATGTTTTCTTGCTCCTATGATAGTTTTTTTCCTTCATTCCTTTCCATTACCTGGGCTCCCCTTACCTCCAACCAGACTCCCTCACCAACTCCTTCTATTTTGCTATTCTTCTTTCCTCTGTTCATCTGAAGCCACAGAATGCCCCATCCCCTCTGCCTTGATCCCTGACCTTGGCCTCTTCCCCCAGGGCTTGTCAGTGCCAGGCTGGCTCCAGTATTGGCAGGTTGGCCCCCTACAGAGTCCATCTCTTCTGATCCTCTCTATCTATTCTGTCTGCTCTCATAACATCACCCCATCATACCCATTCAGCCCCTCTTCCCTCTGTGGCGAATGCTATAACAAGCTCCTCTGGCTCAGAGGGGCTCAGTCCTGTTTGAAATGGCTGCATAGTAGATATTTCCAGGAGAGCTAAATGGCTTTTATCAAAGGCCATCTGATGTTTCTGCCTAGGTATGCCATACAAACTCTCCTTCCAAGACAGCTGCTTCTCTCCTGCATCCATATTCCCAGTCTGCCTCTCTGTTCCTCTAGTGCCCCAAACATTAAAGTCCTTTCATTCCTGCTAGTCTCTTTCCCAGCCTCTCTTCCTCCAGCTTCTGATTCTTGAATGTGGGTAAGCTTCTCAGAGAAGGGAACTAGAACTTGAGGGGTTAAGGGTAAGAAGGGAGAGCAAGAAAGTACAAATTACATACACATCCCCTTTAGGAGCCAAAAAGGAACAAAGACATAAGACAACATCACAGATGCCTACCTTGGGGCCTGTATATGCCGATTTGTTAGTCTTCCCCTGAAAGGCAAGAGCCACACAACAGGAATTGACTGGGGCTTGGGACAAGCTATCGATCTAGATCAAGGACACTGTGGAGTTGGTATATGCTGGGGTTTGGGGTGGGTGTCTGGAATGGGAACAAGGACACATGGAACAGGCCTAGGGGCTGAAGCAGAGTGTCCTCCTCCCACCCCCACACTTCCACTCAAGCCCCCCAGCCCCCAATGCAGCTATAACTTGGGTTCTTTTCTGCCACAGTGGAGAGAAGCATCTGCCTGCCACATGACATTCAACAGACCTGATTCTCTCCAAAAGAGAAATCCCCCATGTGGGAATCCGGCTGGATCCCTGTGAGGGAAGACCCTTGGAGAACGCAGCCTGGAGTTCTGGTAAAAAGCCCTAGAAGAGGAGAGGACTCCTGTGGACTGCAGGCTGCTTCCTGGCAGAAGTTTCCTCTCTTACCCTCAATCTAAAGCCTTAGTTTCAATTCTGCCAGGCAAGGTGGGGAACTATAAGTCTTCTCTTCTGGAGCCCACGATGGAGCCTGCCAGGGAGACAAGTTATTCTTCTGTTCTGGACATCCAAGGGTGACTTTAAGGAGGATGCCTGGAGGACATGGGGAGAAGGTGAGAAGGGTTAAGCTGGCAGAAAGGGGAAGCCAAGCATCTGCAGCACTTAAGAGCAGGACGGTGCCAGGATGGTGCCTCCTGAACGGACCTCAGTAGTCTTGTGGGGGTGATCTGGGAAGGTTAGGAGTTCTGTTGGAAAGGTAAAGCAGGATGTACAAGTCCTCTGCCCCCACCCCGGAAAGCCTCAGGGCAGCTGGAATGGCATTGAAGAGAGCAGGTGGCAATTTTGATGAGGAGCTGCTGACACGGCTGATCCTCTGGGCGCTGGGGCCGTGACATCAGGGTGAGAAGCTCTGTGTGGGAGCTCTAGGGAACGATAGTTGCCCGGATGTGGAGCCCTGCCAGGTATTCTTCCTGGTTTAGGCCAACGTGATCCAGCAAAGGCCAGGAGCTTGTAGAGGAGGAGCTGAGGCAGGGATGACACGTAGGGCAATAAGCAAGAGCTGGCTGTCTTGGGAGGTGAAGAGCAGGAGCCAGTACCCTTCCTCAAGGAGATGGCTCTCCACCTAGATATGATTGGTGCCTGGTGTCTGCTCTATTCTTTCTTTGCAACTGGAAGGAAGGCAGATGACCCCCAAAGCTCTCCTGCCTGCTTCTGTGTGATATGTTTGATATTGGGTTGTTTAATTAGGAACCAACTAAATGTCAAACATATTCTTACAGCAGCAGGTGATTCAGCACCACCCTCTTTCATACTTCAATCTCTGGGGCTCCTGTCTCTTTTACTGAACCTCTTCTCTCCAGGACCCCCCCAAAAGTCCAGTAGCTGCAACCTATGTGGATTTCAATCTTAACCTAAGAGGGCTGGTGTGGGAATGGGAGAGAGTTGGAATTTGAGGATAGAATCTTTCTATTTCTTGTCCCCTTATACTAGAAGGGACATTTCTTTGTCTTTTCTTGTCCTCGTATTTTTCTCCCCCTTATTCACTTGCCCACCCCACCCCCCATTTTCCACTCCTTCCTCTCCCTGTTCCCTAACCCCTTTCCCTGGCTAATCTCCAGAGAAAGGAGACTTGGTTTCTCCTCTCTCTGTCGAGAGTCAGCTGATGGTCTATCTGCCTATCTACCTCTAGTGACTGGACGCTCTCAATAGTGGACTCCAGCTCTGCTCTACCCACTGGCCTGGTGGGTGTCTCAGTTCCCCCATTGCTGGGGCTCAGCATTAACTCTCAGTATCCTTGACATAAATGACTAACTAGAGCCATTTATATTTGCCCAATATATCTGGTCACCTTGAACAGTGCCCACCTCTCCCTTGGCATATTTTCAGGTGTATGGTGCCAGTGGACTGGTATCCTTGCCACCTGTTAGTAACAAGGCTCCCAATGGAAGAATAAACATGGTCTGGAACTAAACTGGAAAGAATAGAGCTGATAATGATGATTACGATGATGTGGTGAGTGGCAGCGTTGGGGAGAATTAAGAAGGGAGAAGATAAAGGGAAGAAGAGGAGAGAGCCACATAGACCAAAGTCTGTGTGGGTACAACAGTTCTATTTTAAGGTTACTGTGGGAAAACAAAGGGTATGATCCTGTCTGGATTGTTCTGACCCTCCCCTGTTTCTCTCCCCACCCCACTTGAAGCTCTGGGATAGCCTTCAAGGATAGGGTTGGAGATTCCAACCCTACCTCTTACTCTACTCTTGTGGCTCTTGGTGGGGAGGAAAAACGTCTCCCTGCCAATCGGAGACTCCCAGAATAGCACAGCAATTTGATCTGGGGATCTGGGAGAATTGTTAAGGATCATGAGTGACCTCCCCTCTTCCCTGTGCCCAAGCTCCTTGAATACCAGGAATCAAAAGCTAAAACTCAACTAATGGAGTTTGACCAGCATTCAACACAGTCTGGGGGAGAGTGAAACGGGAAGCTGAAAGGCAACCAGGACCCCCTGGATGCAAACTGCCAACCTAGAATTGCCAAAGTACACTTCTCTATTTCAATGTTCTTCCCTCCCCTCTTCCTCTTCTTTTAAAACATCCATAGAGCTGCCCAGAATGAGTGGAAAGTTTCAGGGTCAGGGAGAACCTCTTCCCTCCCCCACTTTCCATTGTCTAAAATCAGCCTCAGCTGTTGCTAGATATTTTTTTGCTGGTGATGTCAGTTCATCAAAGCGTCTCACCCTGTGTTCCCCCAGGAGAACAATGATGGGGTGGAGGGAGCTGGAAAGACCATATTAGGAACAAAAGGTGGAGCTATGAGCACAGATAAAGACTCAAGTCTGGGGACCTCCTGGTCACTCAGGCAGCAGCCCCTTCTTTCTTGCCCCAGTCTCCAGTTCTCCAGTGTTCACAGGTGAGCCTACCAACAGCCACTGCTCATGATGGAGGCCATCAAGAAAAAGATGCAGATGCTGAAGTTAGACAAGGAGAATGCTCTGGATCGGGCAGAGCAAGCTGAAGCTGAGCAGAAGCAGGCAGAAGAAAGAAGTAAACAGGTAGGCACTGGCATTGATCTCTCTCATCTGCTAGTGAACAAGACTGTGAAATGGAAGGGAGTTTTCATGGGAAAGACAGTGACTACTGGTGTCACCTCCTTTTTGGGGGTGGGATGGACTCCCCAGCCTCACTGGAGGAGCAGAGGATATCTAACATATCTGTCTCAGACTGCCTTTGTGACCTTGGGAAAGTCAGTGAGCCACAGTATGTCTGCTGAATTTAAGTAGAAATGGACCATGTTTTGGAAGAACCCTTGACTTCTAGAGGAAAAGGTAAGAGTTCTAGAGGGAAAGAGCATCTCTTTTCACTCAAATAGCATCACGGGCATCTACACTTTAGATATTTATCATCCAAGGGTCTTGGATGAAAACCCAGGATGGCTTGGTCATCTTAGGATCAGAGATTACAGGGTCACAGGCCAAGCTACGGCATAACTCCTGAGGCAGTGGGCTGGAAGTGGCTGGGGAGAAAGTGTGTCTCACTAGGGATGGTAACATGGAGGTTACACTCAGGGCTCCAAGAGCCCAGGGTCCAACCCTGCATTGTTGTGTTTGTGTGTTTTTGTGTGTGACTCTCTGGGCTCCTATAGCTGGAGGATGAGCTGGCAGCCATGCAGAAGAAGCTGAAAGGGACAGAGGATGAGCTGGACAAGTATTCTGAAGCTTTGAAGGATGCCCAGGAGAAGCTGGAACTGGCAGAGAAGAAGGCTGCTGATGTGAGTATTAGAGAGATGGAGGATGGGTTTAATCTACACATATAGATCTTTATGTTAATGTATGATGAAATTCCAAACACACTTGTGGGTTCATGGAACACAGACATATATACTCACATACATTTTTGCATATAACCACATGCTGGTATATTCTCATAATGGCATGTATTTTCTTTCTTAAAGACATCTCCAACATGTTAAAAGTTTTTTTTTTAATACATGTAAAGGTCTCATTTATCTCCTATCACCAACCCAGGAATTTAATTATCTTTCCCAGGACCTGGACAAAGAGAGGGGACTCTAAGTTCAGAATGCTGTCACTTATCCTACCTCCTCCCCCATGCCACATTCTTAGCTTTTATGTCCAAGTCTTGGCATGTGGATATGTGTATTAATAGGGAACCTCTCATCTCTCAACTGTCCAACAAAACCAGCTCGGATTTCACAATGGGAAATGGAGGTCACACTGACCCTGGCCATATATGGGTTTATTTATCTTGGCCAATGCAGGCATTTGCCTTTATGCCATGGAGATGCCATATGAAGCATTGCTCCTAGGGCAGCAGAGAGATCCCTACAGTGACAGACTATAATAGAAACTAAGAAAGAATCTTAGGGGGTAAAGGTATCACCACCAGACTTCACTCTATGACCGTGAGTAATTACTCAGCTTGTCTAGGGCTGAATTTTCCCATTCTAAAATAAAATAAATTCTCTTTTCCATCTCATATTATCCCATCATCATCACCTACTTTCCTTCATCTTTAACCTTGAAGTTTGCTGCAAAGATAAATGAGAAAGTAGACTGAAAAGTTTTTTAGAAGAAAAGTACCATAGGAATCTTACCACCAACAACAGAAATGTCCCAGTATTGGTGGAAACAAGTTTCTCAGTGAACTGAGTTAATAGGAAAAAAGGAGCATGTAATATTTAAAATCATATTTGGGCTGGGTGCGGTGGCTCACGCCTGTAATCCCAGCACTTTGGAAGGCCGAGGCGGGTGGATCACCTGAGGTCAAGAGTTTGAGACCAGCCTGGCCAACATGGTGAAACCCTGTCTCTAGTAAAAATACAAAAATTAGCCAGGTGTGGTGGCGGGTGCCTGTAATCCCAGCTACTCAGGAGGCTGAGGCAGGAGAATCGCTTGAACCCAGGAGGCGGAGGCTGCACGGAGCCGAGATCGTACCACTGCACTCTAGCCTGGGCAACAGAGAGAGACTCTGTCTCAAAAAATAAATCAATAAAATAAAATCACATTTGGTTTTGGAAAATAGCTAGAAGGACAGACAGAGTGAACCATTCATAAATGCTTTCGGATCCTCATATTGGGTCTCTCTGCCATCAGGTTTCTTTCCTTTTCTTTTCCTTTTTTTTTTTTTTTTGAGACAGGGTTTCACTCTTGTTGCCCTGGCTGTAATGAAATGGTACTATCTCGGCTCACTGCCATCTCCACCTCCCAAGTTGAAGCGATTCTCCTATCTCAGCCTCCTGAGTAACTGGGATTACAGGCACGTGCCACCATGCCTGGCTGGCTAATTTTCATATTGTTACTAGAGACGGGGTTTCATCATATTGGTCAGGCTTGTCTTGAACTCCTGACCTCAGGTGATCCGCCTGCCTCGGCCTCCCAAAGTGCTGGGATTACAGGCGTGAGCCACCCCGCCCAGCCAGGTTTCTTTTTATTGTTGTTGTTGAGATGGAGTCTCACTCTGTTGCCCAGGCTGGAGTGCAGTGGCACAATCTAGGCTCACTGCAAGCTGTGCCTCCTGGATTCAAGCCATTCTCCTGCCTCAGCCTTCCGAGTAGCTGGGATTGCAGGTGTATGCCACCATACCCAACTAATTTTTGTATTTTTTTTTTAGTAAAGATGGGGTTTCGCCATGTTGGCCATGCTGGTCTCGAACTCCTAACCTCAAGTGATCCACCTGCCTCAGTGTCCCAAAGTACTGGGATTACAGGCGTGAGCCACTGCACCCAGCCTAAGCCACTGCGCCTGGGCTTTTTTTTTTTGAGACAGAGTCTTGTTCTATCACCAAGGCTGGAATGCAGTGGCAAGATCTCGACTCACTGCAAACTCCACCTCCCGGGTTCAAGTGATTCTCCTGCCTCAGTCTCCTGAGTAGCTGGGATTACAGGCAGCTGCCACCATGCCCGGGTAATTTTTAATATTTTTAGTAGAGACAGTGTTTCACCATGTTGGCCAGGCTGGTCTCCAACTCCTGACCTCAAGTGATCCACCCACCTTGGCCTCTCAAAATGCTGGGATTACAGATGTGAGCCACCATGCCTGGCCTCTGCCATTAGGTTTCTGATCTGTTTTGTTTTCCACCACTTTCAGTGGCCAAGGAAAGTGGTAAGAATTGAATATATTATGCCAGAGGTTAGAAACACAAACTAAATATACATCATTTAAACTCATTCTTCCAAAAGTTAAGGCCAGCACAGGCTTTTTTTTTTTTTTTTTTTTTTTTTTTTTTTGAGACGGAGTCTTGCTCTGTCACCCAGGCTGGAGTGCAGTGGTACGATCTTGGCTCACTGCAAGCTCCGCCTCTCGGGTTCACGCCATTCTCCTGCCTCAGCCTCCCGAGTAGCTGGGACTACAGGTGCCCGCCACCGCGCCCGGCTAATTTTTTGTATTTTTAGTAGAGATGGGGTTTCACCGTGTTAGCCAGGATGGTCTTGATCTCCTCACCTTGTGATCCGCCCGCCTCGGCCTCCCAAAGTGCTGGGATTACAGGTGTGAGCCACCGCGCCCGGCCAGGCCGCCACAAACTATTAATTCTCCCTTCTTGTGCCCAGTGTGGTGGCTCAGACCTGTAATTCCAGCACTTTGCTTTGAGAGGCCAGGGCAGGAGAATCGCCTGAGGCCAGGAGTTCAAGACCAGCCTGGGGAACATAGTGAGGCCCTATCTTTACAAAAAATTTAAAAATTAGCCAGGTGTGGTGGCACGTGCCTGTAGTCCCGCGTACTCGGGAGGCTGAGATGGGAGGATCGCTTGAAGCCAGGAGTTCACGCTTGCAGTGAGGTATGATAATGCTACTGCACTCCAGCCTAGGTGACAGAGCAAGACCCTGTCTCTATTTAAAATGATGAAAATTCTCCCTTCTCAGAAAACTCAAAAAAACAAAACAAAACAAACAAACAAACAACCCTACCAAATCTACAGGTTACCCCTGGGCTTTGGGCAAGTGGATGGCTGGCTGGAATTGTATAGCCTAGGTTCCTGGTATATTTGGATGGATCTCTCTGTTTCTAACATATGGGCATGAAGATAGAAGTTTTCACAAACTAGCACAATGTCAGGTTAATAACAGTTTTGTGAGAAATTGGGTAACATCAATCTGGGTCTGTTCTTAGGCTGAAACAGCTAGTATGTGGGCTTGAGGAGGTGTTTCCAGGAGCAAGAAAAAGAACAAGTCTAACCTGAGATCATGAGAAGGAGAATAACATAGAGGCTGTACGCAATACATCAAAAGCATTAGGAATATAAAAGGATTTCCTGGGGATGAATTCTGTCTATCTTAATCTGTTTTACACATGTACAGACATACACATACACACACATAGCACCCCTCACCTAGATGTGGTCTACTCAGTATATTCATTTGAAAGAAGTTTCTTCATATTTACATAGGAATCCACCAAAACCCATTTAAATATGTAAAGTGAGGGTTAAAAATACTCATTCAACCCCTCTCCCCTTTGTTAGCTTTCCCAAGTCAGAAAGTACCCTCAGAGACATGCATAAGAACAAGAAACAGGAGAGGGAAGGTTGTGGCCAGGAGCAAGCAAGAAGAAAGGTTTCTTTCCTCAAAGCTAGAGTCAGCAAACTACCACCTGTGGGTTAAATCTTGCAACAGCCTGGTTTTGTAAATAAAGTTTTATCGGAACACAGTCATGCTCATTCTTGTACATACTGTCTACTGGCTTTCTTATCTCTCTGGCCACAAGACCCTAAAAGTTGGATGACCCCTGCCTCAAAGGGTCAAAGAAGGACAGTGTTTATAGGAATTGGGAGAGGTGCTGAATAAGGAGCAACAAGGTTAAAAGCAGAAAGCAAAGGTAAGAGTCATGAGCAGCATAATATATGCATCTTTGGAGGGAGTATACTCTGTCCAATACAAAGGAAGTTAACAGCTCAGCTTCTGTCCTTGAGGTTAATAAATAAGTAAACAGAGCATATTATCTTGAAGTAGATATAAGCAGTAGAGAAGGAGGAGGGAGTCAATAACTACGTGTTTACACAAGCAGTTCTGGTTATCTGAGAAGCCTTTCTGAAAAGTGCAGGATTTACTAGGACTGCTTGAATAAAGAAAGGGCAAGGGTATGGCAAGGCGAGTCCAAACTTTTGTTTTTTTCCTCCCTAAATTTGTCTAACTTTGTTTTCTAAGTTGTGGTAAAATACGCATACATAAAACTTACCATTTTAACCATTTTTAAATGTCTAATTCAGTAGTAGCATATTTACATTGTTGTGCAACCACATCTAAGATCATTTTAATCCAAGATGAAATCAGATGCTGTTTAGGGAGAAACAAAGGGAAAGAGGAGTGCATTGTTAGGACATAGAGTCATAACACCATTTTTAGGGACAGGTGGCAGGAAGGATGGGGAGAGAAGGGACAACGATGGACATATACACCTGTTGATATATTGTATTGCTGGTTACTAGGAACACAATAGCACTGGGCCCCTTGCTGTCTATCCATTATGCTTCTAAAGGCTATCATGAGTCAGTCCATCTGTTTCCCTGCATTAAGAGGAGATTATCTGCTCAAATCTACCAGTCTCAGAAATGCAGTGGTGCTCTCAATACCCTCTTGGTTTGACTAGGATGAGGTCTTCTGCTGCTTTACCAGGGCACAGGGAGGTACAATAGTGCCCCCTGCTGAGCAGCACCCAGATGACAAAGTGTCACTTCTGCCACATCTTGATCAGACTTCTACAAAGCAAGTTAGAAAAATTCTTAGGCCATCAGGGTAGAGTCTATTAAGAGTCAGAACCCTGATCTTCCTTCCTAATTTCTGGGGGAAAAATCAGTGTGCAGATTACTCTATTGAGAAAATTATTATCTATCCAAGTTGTTTCTTCTGAATAGTCTCATTGCTCGGTATTTCCAAAAGGTGATAGGAAAACAGAGGCTCTGCAGGGAGCATTCTTAGAACTAGACATTGAGGGCAGCAACTGTCTTGCCTACTGTTCCTTTCAGGGATTAGGACTCTTCATTATAAGTCCTGTTCCACGTCCTAATTTTCTAGGAGAAAAGAGAGCTGTCCCAGAAGAAAAATTTATCACGATTACCTACTGGGAAGGTGGGAGGAATACAAAGAAATAAGAGGGAAGATAACGTTCTCAAGTCTCTTTACTATTGTGCTTCCAGAAATCCTGCATGGCAGTGCCTGTAGGGAAAGTTTCTTTTTTTGTTGTTTTTCTTTTTTTTTTTCAGATTGTGTCTCACTCTGTCACCCAGGCTGGAGTGCAGTGGCGCGATCTCGGCTCACTGCAACTTCTGCCTTCTGGGTTCAAGCAATTCTCCTGCCTCAGCCTCCTGAGTGGCTGGGATTACAGGCGCCTGCTACTGCACCTGGCTAGTTTTTTGTTTGTTTGTTTTTGCGGTTTTTAGTAGAGACAGGGTTTCACCATCTTGGCCAGGCTGGTCTTGAACTCCTGACCTCGTGATCCACCTGCCTCAGCCTCCCAAAGTGCTGGGATTACAGGCGTGAGCCACTGCGCCTGGTCTGTTTTGCCATTTTTTTTTTTTTTTTTTTTGATACAGAGTCTCACTCTGTCACCCGGGCTGGAGTAGAGTGGCACCATCTCAGCTCACTGCAACCTCTGCCTCCCGGATTTAAGCAATTCTCTTGCCTCAGCCTCCCTGAGTAGCTGGAACTACAGGTGTGCACCACCACACCCGGCTAATTTTTGCATTTTTAGTAGAGACGGGGTTTTGCCATGTTGGCCAGGCTGGTCTCAAACTCCTGACCTCAGGTGATCTGCCCGCCGTGGCCTCCCAAAGTGCTGGGATTACAGGCATGAGCCACCACATCTGGCCAAAGGGAAGTTTCTAACTCATAAACAGTTCCTTGGGGGTACTTGGAAGTACAGTGGCATTGAAATTGCTAAAAGTTGTAACAGAATGGAGGCTCAATTCTATAGTACAGTTTACAGGCACTCATGTCTGGCTGTTGCATGAAGGATCTAGTAACAGTCGTCTGTTTTTTATTTTTTTGAGACAGGCTCTCAATCTGTCACCCAGACTGGAGGCAGTGATACAATCTTGGCTCACTGCAACCTCTGCCTTCCCGGCTCAAGAAATCTTCCCACCTCAGCCTCCCAAGTAGCTGGGACTACAGACGTGCTGCCACCAAGCCTGGCTAATTTTTTAATTGTTTGTAGAGACGAGGTCTCACTATACTGCCCAGGCTGGTCTCAAACTCTGGGCTGAAGTGATCTTCTCGCGTTGGCCTCCCAAATGTTGGGATCACAGGCATGAGTCACCCCGCCCGGCTGACAGTGGTCTGTAATAGAGGATTTCTTCCTGATAAAATGGGGGCATATCTTTCTTATCTACAAAAGGAATTGTAAGTGATTATTAAATTATTTATTTATTTTTAGAGATGAGGTCTTGCTATATTGCCCAGGCTGGTTTTGAACTCCTGGGCTCAAGCCATCCTCCCACCTCAGCCTCCCAAAATCCTAGACTTACAGACATGAGCTACCACGCCCAGCTGATGATTAAATTGCCAAGTCCTGAATCATTCCAAGGTTTGGAGGGGCTGGAAGGTTGGTTAATTTGGTGCATGATGACTCTCAAAAGTAACAGGGACCTGTAATCCCAGCACTTTGGGAGGCCGAGGCCGGCAGATCACGAGGTCAGGAGATCGAGACCATCCTGGCTAACACGGTGAAACCCCGTCTCTACTAAAACTACAAAAAAAAAAATTAGCCGGGCGTGGTGGAGGGCGCTACTCGGGAGGCTGAGGCAGGAGAATCGCTTGAACCCGGGAGGCAGAGCTTACAGTGAGCCGAGTTCGCACCACTGCACTCCAACCTGGGCGACAGAGGAGACTCCATCCCAAAAAATAAAAAACAAAACAAAAATAAATAAAATAACAGGGAGCCTGACGGGGTGGCGTGCCCCTGTAGTCCCAGCTACACCGGAGGCTGAGGTAGGAGGCTCGCTTGAGCCCAGGAGTCCGAAGCTGTAGTGAGTTGTGATCTCGCCACTGCCGCACTCCAGCAACAGAGCGAGATCTTGTCTCTTAAAAAAAAAAAAAAAGGAGAAAAGTCTGTTCTAAATAGAACACTTAAGTTCATACCATGCCAAATAGAATGAGAATTTGTGCCATCTTGCCCATCCCTTCCACTCCGACAGTTCCATTCATTGACTTCCAGGAGACGAGAGAGAGAACCTACCTACCTGAGCCGACTTTGAAAGGAGACTGAGTGGGGCTCTTTTGAACCTGAGGCCCAGAAAGTCTTTTAGACTTTTCTTATAACTTGGTTTTGGAGTTTGTCGTGGGGTGAGTGGAAGCAGAGACTTGTAGGATGTTTATATTGTGGAGCAAATACAGTGAGGGGTGACGGGTATCGGCATTGGGGGAGTGAGGGGTCAACTGCGGGAGTGTAAGGTCAGCCGAATACCTGCAAAGGGGCCAACCATTGTGGGCAGCCAGCCTGGCGGGAGAGGCTAGGGCACGAAGCGCCGCCCAGTTACCATGGTAACACTCCCTCGTCCCAACCCCGTCCCAGTTTACTGGCCCAAGGTAAGGCCGGGAGCCGTACCCCAGGGCGACTGGGAGGATCCACTCCCTACCGCGGCTCTCCCTCCAGTGGACTGCCTTCCCGCCTGCCTGGCGGTGGGAGGGCGCGGCAGAGGGACGTCACATCCGGGCGGGTTGGTGAGTTCCGGTATTTCAGGGCGTAGCAGGCGGAAGTAAGGGTGAGAGGAGGCTGCAACGCCGAGCGGAGGAGGCAGGAACCGGAGCGCGAGCAGTAGCTGGGTGGGCACCATGGCTGGAATCACCACCATCGAGGCGGTGAAGCGCAAGATCCAGGTTCTGCAGCAGCAGGCAGATGATGCAGAGGAGCGAGCTGAGCGCCTCCAGCGAGAAGTTGAGGGAGAAAGGCGGGCCCGGGAACAGGTACGGAGATGGTGAGGCTCATGAGGGAGGGGCAGGCGCTGGAGTATCCGGCAAGCGGAATAAGGTCCCTTTTGCCGTGAAGCACGGTCCTCTGAAGGCCGGCGGGCTCGGAGATGAAGTTGGGATCTCGGAGGATGGGTGGGGCTCAGCACCAGTAGGACAGCAAGCGGACGAGAGGGAAACAGTGCTCGGGCGAGCAGGCTTGACCTTTGAAGAAATTGAGCCTTACGGGGTTTGGGGTGTGGCTTTCCTCCTCTTTTTTTCTCCACCTCATTCATTCAGTGCCTCCGATCCGGGCGCGGCCGTGGGAGGGGCTCAGCGGCTTCTCCCTCCCCCACTTCCCCATGGAGGGTGGGAGAACTTTGCTCTGGCTTGAGGTTTCCTGCCCAGGGCGTAAGAGTGGGTGGGTGCTTCTCTGTTCGGGGAGGGGCAGTACTGAACCTTCTGTGAAATGGTGAGGGTTGTGGGGTGGGAACCGTCGGAAAGACCCCGGCCTGCCTGCTGGCAGCTTTTCCGCTCCCTCCTCCTGCTCAGGAAATGAGGCAGCAGTTGGCTGAGAGGAAGCGCGGTGCCCTCCCTCCCTGGAGGAGCTCGAGGCCACAGGACCGCCTCTCATCCTCTGGCCAGGGGCCCTTTCCTCTTACGGGGTGCTCTTGCAGCTGCTACACCCACTCTCTGAATCTACGTGAAACGGCAGGGGAGGGGATAGTACTTCTCTCAACGTTAGTGCAAATGTAGGAGCCAACCAAACTTGCCTGGCCCTACCCACAATGACCTGGAAGGCAGGAACTTCTGTCCGATTCAGGCCTTTATTGCTGAAGTGTGATCAGTGCAAGCCGAACTGGTTAAGAACATTTCTTCCGAGCAGAGCTGATAAGCGAGTGTATGGCAGAGAATCAGATGGTGTGCCAGTCTCAAGGTTTCTGATTGACTTGGGCAATTTGGTGGAGACAATAATGAATTCCAGGTGACTCTAGTGGAATATTTGTTCAACTGAAAGTGGAAACATAAAATGTTGGTGGAGTGAACGGTGATTCTAGTGATTTCTTTCTTCCTTTCTTTTTTTTGAGACAGAGTCTCACTCTGTCGCTCAGGCTGGAGTGCAATGGCATGATCTCGGCTCATTGCAACCTCCGCCTCCCGGGTTCAAGTGATTCTCCTGCCTCAGCCTCCTGAGTAGCTGGGATTACAGGTGCCCGCCACCAAGTCTGGCTAATTTTTTGTATTTTTGGTAGAGACGGGGTTTCGCCATGTTGGCCAGGCTGGTCTCGAACTCCTGACCTCAGGTGATCCACCCACCTCTGCCTCCCAAAGTGCTGGGATTACAGGTGTGATCCACCGTGCCCAGCCTATTCTAGTGATTTCTTTAAACGTCTTTCTGTTTAAAAGTGGCTGATTAGTTTTAGTGTAAGCCATAAGATTTTCCAAGGTCTAGGGTGCAGTCTAATAGATGGAGCTGATACCAGTTGAGGCTTTGTTTTGGAGGATCTTGAGAGAGTAAAGTAACTGTTGCTAAAATTTAAGATCCAGTGAAAGTACTCATGTGGTTTATTTGTTCTTTCCCTTGGTAAGTTTTTGTTTTTGTTTTTCTTTTTGGCTGCTCCTCTGGGAAATAACTGAGAATGTTTTTGGGAGGGGGAGGGGTGGATTTCAGAAAAGGATGGTAATTGGGGGACAGCTGCCCTCCAGGTTAAATACTTAAAGATTGTTGGAATACTCACTTATTTTTATAAGTGGTCATGGAGATGCTGGGATGGGAGCTTGTTGTCTTCCTCAGACACCTTTTTCTAGGTAGATTTTTTTCCTCTGTTCAGTTTGCCAACAACTTCTTATTATCTGTGCAAGTGAGATGGACTGGCTGGGTGACTCTTTATGGCCAGTGGCACTTTCTCATCTCCTTTGTTCTGGAGACCAGATAGCTTTAAAGGGGAAGACAGAGGAACTGGCCATGTGTTGAGCTGCAGAATCTTAGGCTCAGTATTAAATATGGACATTCTAGGAGTAGTTCTAAGGTGGGTGATTCCTGCCTACCATCCCCCCTCTTTTTTTTTTTTAGATGGAGACTTGCTCTGTAGCCCAGCCTGGAATGCAGTTGCATGATCTCTGCTCACTGCAACCTCCACCTCCCAGGCTCAAGTGATTCTCCTGCCTTAGCCTCCTGAGTGGCTGGGATTACAGGCATCCACCACCACACTCGGCGATTTTATTTTATTTTATTTTTTTATTTTTTTATTTTTAGTAGAGATGGGGTTTCACCATGTTGGCCAGGCTGGTTTCAAACTCCTGACCTCAAGTGATCTGCCTGCCTCAGCCTCCCAAAGTGCTGAGATTACAGGCATGAGCCACTGCGCCCATCCTGGGGTGATGTTTCTTAAGCTACTTTCACTCAGAGCCTGCCAAATTTGCTTATTGATCTGAGGTCTAGTGAGGAAGTCCTCAGAATGGGGAAGTAGAGTTATAGTTAAATATTGATGAAATCATTTCTTCTACTCCCCAGCCTGAAGAAGCTTAATCTTTTGACTTTCTGCTCTGCTGAACTTTGAACCCCTACTGAGGAGGAGACACCTGTGGGAAGGGAGGGGGGTTGCTTGGGCTACCTGTTATCCTCTTAAGGCATTCTGGAATGTGGGTTTTGCAGACTCCTCCCTCCTCTGGAGCGGGAAACTGCACTCTCTGATGGTATCTCATGCTGTTAGTGGGATTGTCACTTAATTATTTTCCTGGTTACTTTGTGTGAACATCCAAGCCACCCTTGTTGGGAAGCTAGATGAGTCTAAAACTGAGACACTGGTGTTCTAGGATCCATCTTTCTTTTCTGCTCTCGGCCTGGAAATTGGTCTTTTATAATGTAGCACCTTGTCAAATTTACTTTCAGTTCTGCATTTCCTTTGTACTTCTGTCTAAATGGAAACAGATGGCAACATAATGTTTAAATGCAGTCTTTTTCCTTATCTCTTTTTTTTTGTGGTAGTGGTGATAAAAATACATGTAAAATTTACCATTTTAACCATTTATAAATGTACAGTTCACCTTATCTGTTTTTAATACCTCTCTCCTAATTGTCCCTGATATTTTTCTCTTTTTAATTTTTTTCTAGTCTAAAAAACTTAAGAGGCTGGGTGCGGTGGCTCACACCTGTAATCCCAGCCCTTTGGGAGGCCTGGGCGGGTGGATCTGAGGTCCACCTGTGGATCTGATGAAACCCCATCTCTACTAAAAATACAAAAAATTAGCTGGGCATGGTGGCGCATGCCTGTAATCCCAGCTACTTGGGAGGCTGAGGCACAAGAATTGCTTCAACCCTGGAGGCGGAGGTGGCAGTGAACCAGGATTGGATCATGCCACTGTACTCCAGCCTGGGCGAGTATCGGCACTGGGGGAGTGAGGGGTCAACTGCGGGAGTGTAAGGTCAGCACACTACCTCTGCCTCAAAAAGAAAAAAAAAAGTAATAATAAAAACCTTAAGAGTACTACCGAGGGAGTGGGCTTTGATTCTGGCCTTAATCCTAAATTCCTAGTCTCTGGAGAGGTTAGAATGCTTGACTGTTGTGTGGTTCTCTTCTATTCGTGGGCCTGGTGGACTAAGCAACCTTTCTTTGGTTGCTTTGCTTTCCTTTCTCTTTCCCCAGTACTAGAACACACACTCACAGGGGAGAGGCAGATAGCCCTTTACCCCTGCTTAGGCTCCGCCTTTGTTTACTGTGGGGCAGATAGCTCTACTCCCTTCCAACTTGCCTCCCCTTTGGTGAAGTTTAAATTCCCCAAGGACACGGTATCTCCCTGGGTAATGCATTTGTGAGCACAGTGAACTCAAATAGTCCTTTACTCACAGGGCTCAAGCCTAACTTTCTAATACTCTTTCATTTGAATTTTATCTGTGGCTTTTATCTAATAAGAGAAACCCCAGTGTGGCAGAAAGCCAGATTTAGGCTAATCCCCTTCTGTCCTTGGCCCTGTTCTGCCTGAGAGTACCATCACACTGTCAGTTTCTTGCCTGGAGGGGTTGACGTATTTGGGAAATCTCTTTGGAGTGGAGGATAGCCGAAGCTGTTGTCAGCCATCTTGTAATGTGACTGAGTTGCTGCTGCATTCTACTCTTTCCCCAATCCCTCACCCAGGATCTTTGCTTCCTGGGCAGTGGAGAGTCCTATTATTACTTGAAGGGAAGAACCACAGAGTACTGTATATCCTCCACACTGCGCAGAGATAGGTCAGCTGAAACACCAAAACCGCATCTGGATGGGCATGCTAAAACCTAAGATGATTAGGAAAGTGCAGAGCTTAACGTTTCCCAGGGCCACAGGTAGCCTGGTCTGCAAAAAGTAGGCCTGTTCAATCTCTTGGTACCCATTGGTATTATTTGACCTGAAAGGGACAGGCACTGTGCATAGACTCATGGGGGAAAAGTCAGCTTGTCTTCCTTGTTCCTTTAAACAAAGTATCAGATCTTGATTCTGCAGGCTTTTGTTTCATTGTAAAGAGAACTGATCCTCTGTGCTAGGAGAAAAGAGAAAGGCAAGGTCCCATTCCCTACCACTCCACCCCGGAGGGGGTCTCTGAAGCTTTTTCTAGGACTCCCATCTCAGGTTCTGCTTTTGATACAGGCTTGTTCATGTGTGCATGCTCTTAGGAGGGCACCAAGATGTGTTTTCCCCCTCTCCCTTTTCAGCCTTGCTAAGAATTCTATTGTAAATGCTGATTTGTGGGAGAAACTGCCTGAGCCAGCTTGCTGTCATGGCAACTGTACACCCCCGCCCCATAGCCTGTTATCTTCTACTCCAGTTTGGGTAACTACTGGTGAGCTGCATGATGTCTTACATTTCATGAGCTTCCTCTAAATCTAGTTGTATTTTTCGTCTGAGGGGGGTAAGTCATTTTACTAGCAGTGTCTCCTAGGTCTTGCCTGATAGCCTGACTTGCTCTTGATCCATGGCCTTGTTGGGTTTGTGAGGAGAAATGTGTGTTGTTACAGAGAACATCTATTTTTCTGGAAGAGGCAGAAGCAGAGAATACTTGTCTTTGTGGTGTTTTGAGTAGTGTAGAGGCACAAATGGTTTCTTAATAATTTCAGCTTATGTTGACTTCTCGATTTTCTTTGCCTGGTGGCTAGATTGTAGCCCCAGCCCTCTGCTTCCCTTCCTAGTCTCTTCAGCTTCTCATGTTTGTATGTGGAAGTTTTTGTGCCAGACCTGATGGTTAAAAAGGAGTCTTTTGGTCTATATTCTTCCTCATCGGAGCTAGTGGCCCAGGCTGTTTCTATAGCTGCACCAACTCCTGCCTGCCAGGAAGAAATCAGGGTAATAGAATTCAGGCACAATCTGGGCTATAGAAGAGAGATCGTGTTTACCAGGCACTTGGATAAGCATCTGAACTGGGTGGTGTGCGGGGCATATTAAATTCTTGTATACTGTTGCAGTCAGGGTACCTCCCACCAGTAAAGGTAGCGGGGAGGCAGTCATGGAAAGAGGTTTTCCTACCATTAGAATTTATCCATCCACCTGCAGGCTGCCTCCTTCTTTCCTTGTTTCTTAGAGAAAACCCATCCAGGATGGGTTTACTCGGACTCTAACCTATACTTCATTGTGAGATGGAGGCCAGGGGGAAGATTGTCATAAGCTGTATTAGAGGGTGAAGCTAAGGGGATGGCTGGAGGAATAGAAAGGAGACAATTCAGAAATTTGGAGGAATGGTAGTGGGTGTGGTGGAAATGTTCTTTCTTTTTTGTAAAGCTATCAAAGCAGATAATTTTAGCCAGAAGCAGCTCCTTGTAGCCAACTTAAAAAAGGAGTACGGGGGCACAAGTTGAAGGGCTGGTGAGTAGGCATCCCAACAATATTCCATTCTTTTGCTTTCCAGTCTGGAAGGCTATTCTGGAAGACATTCCCTTGGCTAGTTATTCTTCTGATGTGTTAGGGTAAAGTGATCATAGGAATAACAGTTTGAGTTAAGCAGCAATTAATAGGTAATCCAGGATTCCCTCTTTTTTTTTTTTTTTGAAATGGAGTTTCACCGTGTTGCCCAGGCTGGAGTGTAGTGGCGCAATCTCAGCTCAGTACAACCTCTGCCTCCCGGGTTCAAGGGATTCTTCTGCCTCAGCCTCCCGAGTAGCTGGGACTAGAGGTACGCGCCACCACACCTGGCTAATTTTTGTATTTTTTATTAGAGACAGGGTTTCACCATATTGGCCAGGCTGGTCTCAAATTCCTGACCTCATGATCCGCCCGCCCCAGCCTCCCAGAATACTGGGATTACAGGCATGAGCCACCACACCCAGTCAGGATACCCTCTTTAAGAAACCTTGCTTTTTTTTTTTTTTTCTGCTT
Organism: Pan troglodytes; assembly: GCF_028858775.2. Lineage (NCBI taxonomy): Eukaryota > Metazoa > Chordata > Mammalia > Primates > Hominidae > Pan > Pan troglodytes. Next base: position 95,009,145 of record NC_072398.2, read on the forward strand.
TATGAGACACTTGAAAGGTTACTGAGGATGAGACATGCCTCCAAGCCAGAGCTCAGGCAGAAGGAACCCTTCATTGACTTTCTTTTCTGACTCCAGTGTGTTGAGGAATTTGAACTGAGTCCAGGAAGTGGGTGGTACTAACTCACTGGGCTGGGCAAGGAACTGAGTTTTAAAACACTCTTCCTGTGGAACATATGGGAGTTCGTTGATGGGAAAGGGAGGAAATATATATATATAAAGTTATGTCTGCTAGATCTTTTAACAGCTGAGCTAAGACAAGTTCTACCCTGCGAGACTCTGGCTTTTTCATGGTAGTCAACCCTGATCTTAATGTCATAGTTATTTCTTCTTTTCTCCATGCCTCTGCTTCCCTTGTCCATTCTTTCCTTCAAATGCAGGCTGAGGCTGAGGTGGCCTCCTTGAACCGTAGGATCCAGCTGGTTGAAGAAGAGCTGGACCGTGCTCAGGAGCGCCTGGCCACTGCCCTGCAAAAGCTGGAAGAAGCTGAAAAAGCTGCTGATGAGAGTGAGAGGTGTGTAGGGAAGCCTGATGGAGTGTGGATTTTAAAAGTTCATAATAGTTCTGATCAAGATTTCCTTATAGACCTGTTTTCTAAATAGCAATTCTGGCTGCGTGTGATGGCTCACGCCTGTAATCCCAGCACTTTGGGACGCTGAGGCAGGAGGGTGGCTTAAGCCCAGGAAGTTGGGGCTACAGTGAGCTGTGATTGCGCCACTGCACTCCTGGGTGACAGAGAAAGACCCTGTGTCAATCAGTCAATAAAAATAAAATACTAACTCCATCACACAGGATCTCCTTTCTATTCTGCATATTCTGTCCCCTTGAAGACAGTAAGGGTAACTTAGATGTTGTGACCCTTTTGTAATTGGTATTTCCTTACAAATTGGCCTAATGATCCTTAAAATGGGATCACCAGTATGACTTCTACTTTCTGGATCATAAGCTTCTATTTGTGAGATTAATTTCTCTAAAACAGAGGTTCTCTAAGTAAGGTCTCAGACCAGCAGCATCAGCAATACTTGGGAACTTGGTAAAAATTCACATTCTCAGCTCCTATGCTGATCTGCTGAATCAGAAACTTTGGATGTGGGGCCTGGCAATCTGTTTTTAGTAAGCCTTCTCAACGCTGGTTGCATTATTAGAATCATAGGTAGGGGTGAGGGGGGAAATCACTGGGGAATTTAAAACTGTGGATGCTTAGATCTCATCCCAGTTCCATTAGAATCAGTTGCAAGAGGGGTCTGGGCATTGATGTTTTTAAAGTTCTCCAGCTAATTTTTTTTTTTTTTTTTTTTTTTTTTTTTGAGACAGAGTCTCGCTCTATAGCCCAGGCTGGAGTGCAGTGGCGCAATCTGGGCTCACTGCAAGCTCCACCTCCCGGGTTCACGCCATTCTCCTGCCTCAGCCTCCCAAGTAGCTGGGACTACAGGTGTCCGCCACCACGCCCGGCTAATTTTTTGTATTTTTAGTAGAGACAGGGTTTCACCGTATTAGCCAGGATGGTCTTGATCTCCTGCCTTTGTGATCCTCCCACCTCGGCCTCCCAATGTGCTGGGATTACAGGCGTGAGCCACTGCGCCTGGCCTTCCCCAGCTAATTTTAATGTGTTCCTAGGGTTGAGAACCATGGCCCTTGAAACAAATTATAACTCAAGTTTTTGAAAATAGCCAGTTGTCTCCTTGCCACATGTGAGTTAAACTAGAACAGAGGTGCTTGACAACTAAGGGTTTTCAGAATAAATAGTGCCTTTCTAAGGGTACGTTACTACTGTGCAGCTGTGAAAATGAAAGAGGCAGCTATGTGTATACTATTAGAGTAGCATGCAAATTATAGAAAGTGAGGGCCGGGCGCAGTGGCTCACACCTGTAATCCCAGCACTTTGGGAGCCTGAGGTGGACGATCACTTGAGGCCAGGAGTTCAAGACCACCCCAGCCAACACAGCAAAATCCAGTCTCTGGTAAAAGTACAAAAATTAGCCAGGCGTGGTGGGGCGCGCCTGTAATCCCAGCTACTCAGGAGGCTAAGGCACGAGAAGCACTGGAACCCAAGAGGCGGAGGTTGCAGTGAGCCTCCCTCTTTTTTTTGGTCTCAAAAAAAAAAGAAAGAAAGAAAGTGAGGATAGCTGCATGCTGAATCCTGGGGGGAAAAAAAAAGAGTGTGGAAAACAAGTTGCAGAACCGTCTAGTATATTATTACTTTGGGGAAGCTGGGATGGGATTTTTTTTTGTGTATATATATATATACATATATTTAAATAATATTTATTTATTTTTTTGAGACAGAGTCTCACTCTATCCCCTAGGCTGGAGTGCAGTGGCACAATCTCGGCTCACTGCAACCTCCACCTCCCGGGTTCAAGCCATTCTCATGCTTCAGCTTCCCTCAAGTAGCTGGGATTACAGGCGCCTGCCACCACTCCTGACTAATTTTTGTATTTCTAGTACAGACAGGGTTTTGCCATGTTGACCAGGCTGGTCTCAAACTCCTGACCTCAGGTGATCTGCCGGCTTCGGCCTCCCAAAGTGCTGGGATTACAGGCGTGAGCCACCACGCCCAGCCGTATATATCCATATTTTTATTTAATATTTTAGTATTTAATTTCTTAATAAGTTTTTTTGGGGGTGGTGGAGGAGACGGTGTCTCACTCTGTCGCCCAGGCTGGAGTGCAGCAGTGCGATCTTGGCTTACTGCAACCTCTGCCTCCCGGGTTCAAGTGATTATCTTGCCTCAGTAGATGGGATTACAGGTGCTTGCCACCACACCTGGCTAATTTTTGTATTTTTAGTAGGGACAGGGTTTCACCATGTTTGCCAGCTGGTCTCGAACTCCTGACCTCAAGTGATCCACCTGACTTGACCTCTCAAAGTACTGGGATTACAGGCGTGAGCCACTGCGCTTGGCCAGGATGTATTACCTTTATAACAAAAAGTGTTTTTTTTTGTTTTTTTTTTTTGAGACGGAGTTTCGCTCTTATTGCCCAGGCTGGAGTGCAATGGCTCGATCTCGGCTCACCGCAACCTCCACCTCCTGAGTTCAAGTGATTCTCCTGCCTGAGCCTCCCAAGTAGCTGGAATTACAGGCATGTGCCACTACACCCAGCTAATTTTGTATTTTTAGTAGAGACGGGGTTTCTCCATGTTGGTCAGGCTGGTCTTGAACTCCCGACCTCAGGTGATCTGCCCGCCTCAGCCTCCCAAAGTGCTGGGATTATAGGCGTGAGCCACTGTGCCCAGCCATAACAAAAAATTTTAAATGAAATAATTAAACTAAGGTGTGGGAGTAGTAACATGGAATTTCCATTTGAGGGGCAGACAGAGAGGAGTGGGCTTTTAAAAGTACAGTTCTGAGACCCTTGGAGTGGAGCTGACGACACACTCCTCAGGGTGTCAGTATTGCTTTTGTCCTATTTCTGGCAGAGGTATGAAGGTTATTGAAAACCGGGCCTTAAAAGATGAAGAAAAGATGGAACTCCAGGAAATCCAACTCAAAGAAGCTAAGCACATTGCAGAAGAGGCAGATAGGAAGTATGAAGAGGTAAGTGACCTTCTGTTAGTCCCTCTCGTATCAGCCTTTTACAAAGCATAATGTGGTAAATGGCTCCTTTGCTTCACTAAGCTATACTGGGATCTTTTCCTGTAGGTGGCTCGTAAGTTGGTGATCATTGAAGGAGACTTGGAACGCACAGAGGAACGAGCTGAGCTGGCAGAGTCGTGAGTATCTAGCTCCCCAAATCTTGTCATTACCAATTTGTCCCTTCCCCTTTGGCTTGGGCACTAATATGAATAAATTAGCATTCCTTCAACCTTGTTAAACAGGGCCTAGGGAATGGGAGTCATCTATAGTGCTTTTTTAGGCCCAAGAATGGTTTTAGGCTTCCTTATTCTCCTGACTAGTGACAAGTGACAAAAGAGGCTTTCTTATTTTTTGTTGGTAGGGTTTACAAATTGAGAGCAAATAAGGACGAATACATGGTGAACAGTTAACTGGAAGATCCTACTGGGTCCTTCCACCTGGGGTGGAAGACATCAAAGTGGCTATCCTGATTTAAGATCTAGTGTCTGGCTGGGTGTGGTGGCTCAAACCTGTAGTCCCAGCTACTTAGTATGCCAAGGCAGGAAGGTTGCTTGAACCCAGGAGTTGGAGGCCAGCCTGGGCGTCATAGGGAGACCCTGTCCCTAAAACAAATAAATTTAAAAAAAAAATCTGGTGTCTGTTTTGGCCACTTTGCCAATCTGCTAGGGAACCTTAGGGCAAGGGTAGATATTAACTGCTCTCCCGTCGGTACCTTCTGGGCCTTGATTAACAAAGTCAGTGCTGAATGCATATGTATTTGTGCTTCCCTCTTACATTCCCGTCTGCCAGACATAACATATCATGACCATGGTGGTGTTCTCTTCCCATTTTTTGAATTTTTTTTTTTTTCGTTTTGCTGCTTGTTTTCTTGCTGTGTTCCTTTTTGACCTTTCTCCCTCCCCACAACCTGGCTTGTGCCATCCCCGTGACTATCACTAACAGCCGTTGCCGAGAGATGGATGAGCAGATTAGACTGATGGACCAGAACCTGAAGTGTCTGAGTGCTGCTGAAGAAAAGGTACTAACCATTAAGCCCACAGCAAGGTTATATATATGGTGTGGTTTTGTTTTGTTTTGTTTTTGTTTTGCAGCTGCCTCCCCTCCACTTGATTTTGTTGAGTGCTGTCTCATCTCTTCATGGAATGCTCCATTCTTTTCCACTTACTTGGCATCTTTCATCTCTTCTTTCCTAGTTGCTTCACTGCCTCTCCACAGGGTCTCCTTCCTTTGGGTGATTTGGGGGACTGTTTGGGTTGGGCATTTGTTCCCACCTCCACCCCAGGTAGCAGTTATGACTTGTTCCTGGTAGTGGATTTCTCTCAAGTGCTTTATTAGTATTCAAACATTTTGAGCCCAGGAAGGTCTAGCTCCTGACACGTTCTATGGTAGAGGGAGGAGGGTTGATGCTTGCTCAGGTTACTTGGGAACATCTCTTCCCCAGTATGCCTTCCAACTCTCTCTACATATAGGTTCAATTCACGTCTATGTGTCTCTCTCCCTTTTTTTATTCTCTTCCTTTTCCCTTTTCCTCTCCTGTGGTATTTAAAATATTCACAGTAAGTGTTCTGAGCTGGAGGAGGAGCTGAAGAATGTCACCAACAACCTCAAGTCTCTTGAGGCTCAGGCGGAGAAGGTAGGGGCTGGTTTGTGAAAGTGACAGGCTTTGGGGCCTGGGCCCAGCCCTGCCCTTGATGAAAGACTGGAGACACGCATTCCATATATAATCCAGTGAGGCGTGTCCTCTTCCTACCTCCTTACCATGTATTCAGGTTCTGGGTTTAATGCTACTTTCTGTGCACTTTGATTGCTTTAATTAAAATAACTTCATGGTCTCAGGTTACTGGAGTCATGTGCTCCTTAGGCTGATACTGCTGTGCTGAAAAGCAATAATCAAGGGCCCTAACAGGCTTTCTAGCAGACAGATGGGGGCAACAGACAGAATCAGCTCTGAGACCTAATGAGCAATCAAGACAGATGACTTCACTTTGCCATCATGTGGGTGTGTTTCAGTCATGTGACCTTGGGGTGCTACTATTCTTGCTCATCAAGCAGGGGAAAGGAAAAACACCTCCTTGGGTTGATCTGAATAATATCAAAGCTTAGATCCATCTTAAAAAGTCATGGAGAATTTTAACCTGAGGATCTCATGGCTCTAAAGACATAGATTTCTGAATTTCAAGGACCTATTGTCCAGAGCCAGGCCTTGCTCTTACTCTTGGACCATTCAGCACATTTAGTGCAAGAGGATATTCAATGTAAGAGTTAAATGTAGGGGGGAGGTATTGCCTGTGTGACTAATTTCTACTCTGAAATTTTTAATCTACTTATCTTACAGTACTCTCAAAAAGAAGATAAATATGAGGAAGAAATCAAGATTCTTACTGATAAACTCAAGGAGGTGAGCTGAGGGGATTTATAGGGCAGAACCCAAAACATTTAGAGGTATATAAGGCATTAATATGGATTTAAACTGGCTGGTTTGGGTTCTGAAAGGTCCAGAAGTAGAAGGTGGAAGAAATAGAGATTGTTCTTCTTTGTCTTCATCTCTGGTTCTGACTAATTTCATATTTCCCCCAGGCAGAGACCCGTGCTGAGTTTGCTGAGAGATCGGTAGCCAAGCTGGAAAAGACAATTGATGACTTGGAAGGTATGGAACCTGGAGTAGGGATTGAAATAGAGAAATATAGAGGAAGACTGCCCATTAACCATTAATCTCTTTTTCTGTACACCAAAGGAAGTTGGTAGTGACTTGGCATGTATTAATATCATGTGCACTGTCCTATGCCACAGCTAGGCAAAGTGGGTCAAACTCTAGAATTGGTTTTTTAAATTTAATCTTTTCCTTTAAGAAGACTTTACCAAATAGTCTGCAATTTGTACCCTTCCCTTTGAGGAGAATGATAATGGCTGCATTTACCTCCAATTTATTAGTCTTAAACCTTTAGTCTGTGGGTTTAAATGGAAGCCATGATTTCAGAAGGGCAAGATGTATGTCATTTCATGGCTACTTTCCACAGTTCTTTTTGCCACTCGAGCTGTCGGGTATTTATCCAATAAATGAAGTTGTGGAATAACCGTATCTGAACATTGACCAATGTCAGGAGCTTTCTAAATACTTTCTGTCCCTGCAAGTTGGTAACTGCCATCCACCCTGACAAGGGAACGTACTCTTTGCTTTGAGAACTCTGATGTATGCTCCTTTGGTACACTCTCTTGGCAGAGTTGCAGGGGCAGCCTGTGGAGCAGAGGGGCCACTAATAGGTTCACATTTTGTAGGCAGAGAAGTGTCTGAATATGGATATATACTCTCTCCCTTTGCTATTTTTGTTCAATTAAGTGTTATCACTGCTAGGAATTGGGTACCTGGATGGGAGTGGTATCCTCTTGAGTGCTTTTGGAAATAGGAATTTCTAGTTATGACTGTGCCCAGGTTCTCAGCCCTTGCTGCAGTCGATTTGGAGTATCAAGAAAGGAAGTTGGTCATAGGAGAGAGTAGATCTGAAAATGTCCAGTCATGGTTGCCAGAGTAGATATTTTCCTAACTGTGGTATTAGACCCACAGTCACACTTTCCTAATTTCTAATGATTCCCTCTCTTCATCTGCTTCTGAAACCTTTCACTCTGTCCCCTCATTCCTCCCTGTGGTTCCTGTGCCTGTCCAGATGAGCTCTATGCCCAGAAACTGAAGTACAAGGCCATTAGCGAGGAGCTGGACCACGCCCTCAATGACATGACCTCTATGTAACTATCTGACAGTAGAGTGGGGCTGGGATCTTGGCTTGTGGGTGGATGGGGGTACAAGCTATGCATAGTGGTGTGCTTTGGTTTTATCCTTTGGAAACTAGAATCTCCACCCTATCTTTGAAACATTGGTGCTGGTTATTTGTTTGGCAAAAGCTTTGGAGGCATGGCCGGGCGCGGTGGCTCACGCCTGTAATCCCAGCACTTTGGGAGGCCGAGGCAGGTGGATCACGTGAGGTCAGGAGTTGGAGACCAGCCTGGCCAACATGGTGAAACCCCGTCTCTACTAAAAATACAAAAAGTAGCCAGGCATGGTGGCAGTGCACCTGTAATCCTAGCTACTCAGGAGGCTGAGCCAGGAGAATCGCTTGAATCTGGGAGGCAGAGGTTACAGTGAGCCAAGATGCGCCACTGCATTTCAGCCTGGGCAACAGAGTGAGACCCCATCTCAAAAAAAAAAAAAAAGAAAAACATTAAAGGCCAGGCATAGTGGCTCACACCTGTGATCCCAGCACTTTGGGAGGCCGAGGTGGGCGGATGACTTGAGGCCAGGAGTACAAGACCAGCCTGGCCAACATGGCAAAACCCTGTCTCTACTAAAAAATATTTAAAAAATTAGTTGGGCTTGGTGGCGCATGTCTATAATCCCAACTACTCGGGAGGCTAAGGCAGGAGAATCACTTGAAACCAGGAGATGGAGGTTGCAGTGAGCCGAGATAATGCCACTGCACTCCAATCTGGGTTAAAGAGCAAGACTGTCTAAGAAAAAAAAGCTCTGGAGGCAATTAATCTTGGATCAGAAGGAGAACCCTGACTGACTTGTAATTTTTATATTTTGTATTCATAGTTTCTTCATTACACTGTGATTTTTCTATTTGCTTCTCAAATTTAGTCTTCTCAGAAGGGATACTGCTAGAGGTAGAATCCATACAACTAAGGAAATAGGGCCCACAGAGCCAGTAACTTGGGCCCTGACACATTAAGACAAAATTCAGGCCTCCTGGGTGTGTTTAATTGGTTCCCTGATATTAAAGTTCAGGGAACTACCCAAGATGGGAAATACCAAATTCACCTAAGAATTGAGCTGAGTCCCAGAAGCAAGCCAAGTGATAAACAGCACCAAAAAGAGTTGTTGGGGCTTCATCTGTTTGCTGTGGATCCCTGATCCTTGATGCTAATCTGCCTCTTTGTATCTTTCCCACTAACCCTGAAAAGAAGCCACATTTCTCAGGCTGAAGTGTCTGGCTCTCTTTTATTATTCCTGCTGCCACCTCTTCCTTTTTTTCCTCTTCCTTTCTCCCAATTTGCTATCTAGATTGATGCTAGTCCTTCTCACCTAGAGTATCCTTACTTTTTCATACAGATAATTATCACCGTTTCTGCTCTGTTCTGGATCTGCCCCCTTTACTCCTCGGGGAACCCAAGGCCCCACTCTCGCTCTGGATTCCATTTGGGTCAGCCTGGCTGGTCCCCAAGGCATTAGGATGGGGGAGCAAAAAGCAACTTATGTATTTTCTTCCACCCCCACCCCAAATTAAAATGTTAAGCTGCTGGAAACCTCATGCCACCCTGCATTTGTGTCATTGACAAAGCTGCTGCTGTCCCTAAGAAGGAGCCTTGGGGGTGTGATGTGGGGAAGAGCTATTGTAGGCTCCCCCTCCTCTGACTTATGTAATCAAAGCCACTTTTGTGTGTGTCTATTTTTTCTTGACATTTAAACTCAGCTGATCTGATTCTACCAGAGTGATGGATTTAGTACAGGTTACTCAGGATAGTAATTTTAGTTATACTCCTCAAGCTGAACAAGATTAAATTCCTTATTTCCAGGTTCTTAAATCATCCTGCCTGCAGTGTTTCCATTCTCTCTTCAGGTATTCCTCCTTTGGTGTGGTGTCATTGAGAAGCCATTGAAGTGACTCTCAATACACATTCTGTACCCTTTTACCCGTGGTTCAAATGGTGCATCCTCAGAACACCCAGTGAACCCAATACATTATTGCTAAGATTGACTAATTATGTCAACTCCAGTCACAGAAAAATATACAATGGATAGAATTCTCGATGGTTTTTTTACTTTTTCTTCTTTAAACCTTTCTTACATATTTGAGACTTGCTACCATTTGCCTGCTAGTGTGTGACTAGTGGGATATAAGATAAGTGATAAATTATTATTGGGAAAACTAAAATGACCAATCATGCATATTTCAAATAATGTGCATATGAGGCTAATGATTTATTACATACATAAATTTCTGCTAGTCAAATTTTCCTTGGTTCATATTGTGGAATTAAATATCAACATTTTAGAAATTCCCATTATAGGCCGGGCGTGGTGGCTCATGCCTATAATCCCAGCACTTTGGGAGGCCGGGGCAGGTGGATCACCTGAGGTCATGAGTTCGAGACCAGCTCGGCCAACATGGTGAAACCCCGTCTGTACTAAAAATACAAAAATTAGCTGGGCATGGTGGGCGGGTGCCTGTAATCCCAGCTACTCGGGAGGCTGAGGCAGGAGAATCGCTTGCACCTGGGAGGCAGAGGTTGCAGTGAGCGGAGATCGCGCCACTGCATTCCAGACTGGGCAACAGAGAGACTCCATCTCAAAAAAAAAAAAAGAATTCGCATTCCAATTTACACAGCAGAGATTTCTTAATAGTATAACTGTGAATTATACTAATCCAAGCACGTAAGTGTTGTTCACTTAGTACTTTAGTTTCCCAGCAGGGTATGTATTTAAAATTTGCTTTTCTTTTAGCTGGGTGCAATGGCACTTGCCTGTAGTGCCTGTAGCTCCTTGGGAGGCTGAGGCAGGAGGATTGCTTGAGCCCAGGAGTTCTGCACTGTAGTGTGCTATGCAGGTCAGATGTCCTCACTAAATTTGGCATCAGTATGGTGACCTCCTGGGAGTGGAGAACAACAAGGTTGCCTAAGAAGGGGTGAACTGGCCCAGGTCGGAAATGGAGCAGGTCAAAATTCCTGTGCTGATCAGTAGTGGGATTGCACCTGTAAATAGCCACTGTAGTACTCCAGCCTGGGCAACACAGCAAGATTCCATCTGTTAAAAACACTTTTGCTCTTCTTTTAAACAGATATAATCAGGTAGGGAAGTTTTCCTTAATCTAAAACTTTAAGTCATATCAAATTCAGGTTTCCTTTTGTCCATTCCATTTCTTACTGCCGCATAGCCTTTGAGATTAAGGTTCAGATTCATTTGTTCAGCTGACACTTCCTGGTATCTTCTAGGTATAGGATATTAAGATGGAGACAGAAATAAAGATGGAGGCACCGTTCCTACTCTCAAGTTGCTTAGAATCTACTAGGAGAGAAAACATACATAAAGCTACAGATACTGTGTGATGAATGCCACAAATAATAGTGTTATGGGAATTGAGTAGAGGGGACGAGATTGATCCTAGTGGGGATGAATTGGAAAAACTCATGGAAGAAGGCATGTAATGGGTACTTCATAAACATGTTAAAACTTTTTTCTTTTTTCTTTTTTTTTTTTTTTTTTGAGACAGAGTTTGACTCTTGTCACCTAGGCTGGAGTTCAGTGGCCTGATCTCAGCTCACTGCAACCTCTGCCTCCTGGGTTCAAGCAGTTCTCCCACCTCAGCCTCCCGAGTAGCTGAGATTACAGGCGCCTGCCACCACACCCAGCTAATTTTTGTATTATTAGTAGAGGTGAGGTTTCACCATGTTGGCCAGGCTGGTCTGGAACTCCTGACCTCAAGTGATCCACCCACCTCAGCCTCCCAAAGTGATGGGATTACAGGCTTGAGCCACTGCGTCCGGCCAACGTGTTAAACTTGCATATTCATTTTTATTGGGTTCCAAAAGTGGATTTTTGACAAGCAGAGTTGGGTTGTGGGATAGTGAATATTGACCATTCCATTATTTATTTATTTTTCTCTTTTTGAGACGGAGTCTCGCTCTGTCACCCAGGCTGGATGGAGTGCAGTGGTGAGATCATGGCTCGCTGCAACCTCCGCTTCTTGAGTTCAAGCGATTCTCCTGTCTCAGCTTCCCGAGGAGCTGTGATTACAGATACCCACCACCATGCCCAGCTGATTTTTGTATTTTTAGTACGGACGGGGTTTCAGCATGTTGGCCAGGCTGGTCGCGAACTCCTGACCTCAAGTGATCCACCCGCCTCTGCCTCCCAAAGTGTTGGGATTACAGGTGTGAGCCACTGCACCTGGCCTGAGCACTCCATTTAAAGAGAAACAAAATAATAAAGGCATTGATAGAGATGAGAAGGCCACAATAGCTCTAAAGGTAGATTTAGACAGAGTAGGGAACAGGTTGTGTCTTAAAATGAGGCTGAGGAGTTATAATTTTACTTGGGAGTTAATGGGGATGCCACTGGAGATTTTGAATAGGATATGTTGTGATCTGAATAACATATAAGAAGAATTAATTTGGTAACTAATTTGCAGATTAGCAAAGTGATTCACTAACATGGTGTTTCTCACATTTCAGCCATTTACGTTACCATTTTTGATGGCTTTTTCCATATTCATTGCTGCCTACATTGTTTTCTTCAGATCTACTCATTTCCAGATTTATTTTGTTCTTACTTGACACAATTCTATTTTGAAATCAAAGGTTTGATGTGTTAGTGTTTTTTCCTAATCACATTAAAGTAACTATAGCAGTGAATACACCACACTTTGGAAAAAATTGGGTTAGGTTAATTTAGTTTTCTAGGAGAGAATAATCAGGGTCTGAGCTAGAGTAGTGGCAGGAGAGATAGCACTAAATAAAGACAGGCATTGTGAAAGGCCTGGCCACTTGATGTGAGGAGGAAAGACAAGGATGACTGGTTTTTAGAGTAGGAGAATTAGCCGGGTGCAGTGGCTCATGCCTGTAATCCCTGCACTTTAGGAGGCTGAGGTGAGAGGATTTCTTGAATCCAGGAGTTCGAGACCAGCCTGGCAATAAAGTGAGAACCTGTCTCTACAAAATATAAAAACTTAGCCAAACATGGTGGTGCGTGCCTGCAGTCCTATCTACTTGGAGGGCCGAAGCCAGAGGATCCTTTGAGCCCAGGAGTCTGAGGCTGCAGCGAGCTGTGATCACACTGCTGCACTCCATCCTGGGTGACAGAATGAGACCCCCCCCCCAAAAAAAGAGTAGGAAAGTGGTGGGGTTAAAGGTGTAGGGAGATCATGTTGTCCTGGTTTGGGGAGCTGGGGGAAGGGAAAGAAGATACGGCTGACAATCTGGCAGGTATCTGGGTGAAAACAAAATTCTAGGGCTTCAGGCAGAGAGGTTGACATAAGAGAGTTGGGAATCCATATGGGGTACAGGTAGTTTATGCCATGGAGGTAAATTAGAACCATGAAGGACAATTGCAAATACAAAAAAAAGAGGCCAGGCACGGTGGCTCACGCCTGTAATCCCAGCACTTTGGGAGGCCGAGGTGGGCGGATCACGAGGTCAGGAGATCAAGACCATCCTGGCTGACACGTTGAAACCCCGTCTCTACTAAAAATACAAAAAATTAGCTGGGCGTGGTTGCGGGCACCTGTAGTCCCAGCTACTTGGGAGGCTGAGGCAGGAGAATGGCGTGAACCCGGGAGGCGGAGCTTGTAGTGAGCTGAGATTGTGCCACTGCATTCCAGCCTGGGTGACAGAGCAAGACTCTGTCTCAAAAAAAAATTAAACAATGAGGAAAACGTTATGTAAGAGGAGGAACCAAATGGAACTGATTGGAGGGAAAGAAGACGGTTGAGTAGTTCTTTAAAAAGTTCCGGGTTGGATGCTTTCTAGTGGTTTTTCAACAGAGAGGCTAAGAAGGAAGATAACTGAAAATGGGACATGCATTGATACTTTAGTAATTTGAGGGTACATTTTGAGTGTTAAGAAGTGAAGAGGAGGAGTCATTTTCAGGGGCAAAAGAGTGTATTGGTAGGAAGATTATATAGGCAATATAATTTACTTTAGAGCAGGGCTTTCCAACAGAACTTTTGGTAATGATGTCTAGTACATTAGCCACATGTGGCAGTCAAGCACTCAAAACATGGCTAGTGTGGCTGAGGGGCTAAAATTTAATTGTATTTCATTGTAGTTCATTTAAATTTGGCTACCTGTGGCTAGTGGCTATTATATTGGACAACGCATTTCTAAATATTCAGATCCTGGGCAGAAGTTGGCTTTGACATGAAGAAAGACTTCTTAGAAAGGAAGGAAGTAGACCGGGCATGGTGGCTCACGCCTGTAATCCCAACACTTTGGGAAGCTGAGGCAGGTGGATCACAAGGTCAAGAGATCAAGACCATCCTGGCCAACGTGGTGAAAACCTGTCTCTACTAAAAATACAAAAATTAGCTGGGCATGGTGGCACATGCCTGTAGTCCCAACTACTCGAGAGGCTGAGGCAGGAGAGAAAAAAAAGAAGGAAATAAGAGGGAGATTGGGAGAAAAGTAAGGTGTTATAGCTCTGATCTGTGATATCTCCTGTTTTCCTTGTGGTATGACTAGTGTGAGCAAGGATAGAGACCAACAAACTGGGGTAGCAAAGTGGACAATGAAGTACTATGTAATTAGTGCTAATGCTAAATTCATTCCTTTGTTTAAGGCTTAATATCCTTGCAGAAGCCATCCTGTGTTACTTGAGCCTGGACTAGTATTGGGGTGAAGTCAAGCATCAGAGTAAAACATTTGTCCCCTTAATGTTACCCCCTCCTCTTAATTTCTAAGAACCACAGGCCCATTTTGCCCTTCCTTGTTACCATCATTGAGATGAGGAATAAGATGTAGTAACCCCATGTTATCTGATAGGTACAACTGACCTATTCTGTTTGGCAGCTTTATCTTAGCCCCAGCCAAATCTCTTCCTTTCACATGGTATTGGTTGAATACTATCCAACTCCATGGGGTTGGTTTGTGTTTTTTTTTTTTTTTTTTTTTGAGACGGAGTCTTGCTCTGTTGCCCAGGCTGGAGTGTGGTGGCGTGATCTTGGCTCACTGCAAGCTCCGCCTCCTGGGTTTAAGTGATCCTCCTGCCTCAGCCTCCTGAATAGCTGGGATTACAGGCACGTGCAACCAAGCCCGGCTAATTTTTGTGTTTTTAGTAGAGACTAGGTTTCAACATGTTAGTCAGGCTGATCTCAAACTCCTGACCTCGTGATCTGCCCGCCTCGGCCTTCCAAAGTGCTGGGTTTACAGACTTGAGCCACTGCACCTGGCCATGGGGTTGTTTCTTAATTAGATATAGCTGAAAAGAACGCTAGACCAAATAGGTTCTCTGCCTTGCCTTTTCGTTTGTTTTGTTTTAGCTATTATCAGGGAACCAAAAACTTTAAGGAGCTAGTACTGGTCTTAATTTTTAATAACTAGAGATAGCAGAGTTAGAAACTAAGTTCAAAGTGAGAGAACAGCTGCATTTGTCTTTCTGACCTCAAGCAATTCCTAGGAAACTCTGTGTTCTGTGATTTAGTCAGGCAATAAAATGCTCCCACTCCTTCTCTGTCTCTTTATTTCTTCCCTAAATGGAAAAGAATTGACCAGGCTGCTTTGAGGGATAAAGATCCTGATAATGCGGCTGGGTGCGGTGGCTCATGCCTGTAATCCCAGCACTTTGGGAGGCGGGCAGATCACCTGAGGTCAGGAGTTCAAGACCAGCCTGGCCAATATGGTGAAACCCCATCTCTACTAAAAAAAAAATGCAAAAATTACCTGGGCGTGGTGGTGGGCGCCTGTAATCCCAGCTACTCAGGAGGCTGAGGCAGGAGAATCGCTTGAACCTGGGAGGTGGAGGTTGCAGTGAACCAAAATCGTACCATTGCACTCCAACCTGGGCAACAAGAGTGAAACTCAAAAAAAAAAAAAAAAGGATCCTGATAACATCCTTCTTTCCCAAGTGAGAATCACACAAACTAACTTGGTTATAGGTATTATCTAAATTCAGGCTGTTCACGAGATTTATATGTAATGTAACATCACAGGAAATTTGAGAGATTAGTTCACAAATTTCAACACCTGTTACTTTGACAAGGACGCCCCAGTGAATAAGACAGGTCCAATCTCAGGCCTCATGAAGCTTATATACCATTAGTATAGTTTTGAGTATTCCTTATTCAAAATGCTTGGGACCAGAAGTGTTTCGGATTTTTGCTTTTTTTTTTTTTTTTTTTTTTTAATATTTGCATTATACTTACCAGTTGAGCATCCCAAATTCGAAAATCAGAAATTTATACCAGGCATGGTGATGCACACCTATAGTTCCTGCTACTCAGGAGGCTGAAGCAAGAGGTTTGCTTGAGCCCTAGGAGTTCAGGGCTGTTGTGCACTATGATTAGGCCTATGAATAGTCACCACACTGTAGCCTGGACAACACAGTAAGACCTTGTCTCTAATACACACACACACAAACACACACATCTGTATGTGTATGTAAAATCCAAAATCCTCCAATGAGCATTTTCTTTGAGCATCATGTTGGCATTCAAAAAGTTTCAGATTTTGGAGCATTTTGGATTTTGGACTTTCAGATTTGGGTTCTCAGCCTGTATAGTGTTTGTCAATGGTGAACGTTTGTCATTTAGAGTAGGACAGTTCTGTTGATGTACAGAACAATCCTGTGTATTGCTGTCCCCTGCCCAACAGATACCTGTATGGGCCTTCTAGTCACTGTGATATCAAAACCTCCCATACATACTCAAAATCTCCCCTCGGAGAGAAGAGTGCACAATACCACCCCTATTGAGAACCATTGGTTTAATGGGAAGTGCAAGTTAAAGGTTCACCCTGATTCTACTGTTTAATACAGCTATTATTTTTAGTCATTCCCTCCCAGGCTTTTTACACATATATGCTTTCTGTTTTGATAGTGTACGTAAAGTGGCAAGTATTACTGGGACCATACTGGTCTCTAGCTTCCCAGTCAATCTGGGGAGAGCCTCAGCCCACAAGGCAGGGTGCCTGAGCAATGCTCACATATGCAGATGATTTTAGGACAGAAAAGTATCTTTTTCATATTGAGATCCTGAGACCATTTTGAAACGGGCTGTAAAATATAGGGAGAAACTTATTTGTGAATTTCAGAGGTTGATACTAGGAGTATACCAGGAAGAGTTTGGTTTTCCTGTCCCCAAACTTGTATTATCCCTGTGCTAGTCAGATGTATTTGAATCTTCCATATCCCACTATCTCTTTAAAGTGTGCTTCAAATAGAAAATCCAGATAAACCTATTAGATTTGAGCACTTAGCTGCTTGTATCAGGAATGCTTGCTAAATTGTCCTTTAGCCTGATTTGTAAAAAAAAAAAAAAAAAAAGGAAATAACTTACTAGTAGCTTAAATAAATATGGGATTTGTTTTTTAATCACATATATCTAGCCATGAGCAACTGTGGCCTGTTGTAGCTGGGCTTTCCATGATTCTCTTGGTCTTTTAAGATTGAAATATGCAACTCTGGTCATCACATCCATGTTGAAGGCAAGAGGGAAAGCTAAAGTTTTCCCAGAAGCCCCCAGCAGACTATCTTTCTACATCTCATTGGTTAAAACTGGATCATATGATCACCCCTAGCTGCAAGGGAGGCTGAAAAACAACAGGATAGTCTTGAGTAGCTTATACCAGTAATTTGCCTTCCCTGGGACTAGGCACACTATTTGTTGACTCTAACAGGTTTGGGGTTCTTTTAAAGAAGACGAAGAAATTGAATATTTATTGGCTAGGCCACTGAAATGGGTCTATCACACAATATCTGTAACACAAAGCATTAGAAAGTATAGGAGTGAATGAGTGTGGAGATATTTCTCCCAGTATACTGTTTATAATGCTGTTTTGAATGCTTTCACAGAAAAATGTTCAGCTGTTCACTTCCATTCCTTTCAAACCCTGATTATTGTGAACACATTTCTTCGAAGCCAACTGTATTCCTTCCTTTGCCATTTCCCTTGTTTCAGTTTCTCAACCCAGGGAATAAATATTGTGAAGGAAGCATTTTTTCTCCCTCAAAATGTTGTCCTACCAACTTGTCAGTCTGAATTTCCTCTGATGGTCTTTCCACCAACTGACTGACTCTTATTGCCCTCTATCTGAATCCTCCTTGCATCCACCCTGCCTTACAGATGCATGTTATATATACCAGCTAGTTGAAAGACTCATAATTTACTTCTGGTACTCTACTAACTTTCCCTTTTTCTCTTTCTCCTCCTCTTTTTCCTCTCCTTCTCTTGTGTTCCCCTCCTCTCCGTTGCTGCTGCAGAGCGTCTCTACAGCCAACTTGAGCGAAACCGCCTGCTTTCTAATGAGCTGAAGCTAACGCTGCATGATCTGTGTGACTGATGGGCAGGGCTCAATGATGCCCATTAAACTGAGCTTACTGCTCACACCACTGACCTGGACCCCAACAAAAAGCTGATTGTCTTTTTAAAAGTTATTATTTTGCCCTGAGCAAATTGCATTTTAATTGGGGCAGTTAGAATGTTGATTTCCTAACAGCATTGTGAAGTTGACCATTGTGAAGTTTCTGTCCCTTTAGAAGAGATTATGGGTGAAGAAGGGAGGGGCCTGAGAGATTATAGTGAGAAAACTTGCGAGAATTTTGTTTTCCACCCTTATTTGCTGCTCTTTCACTTGGGCACTGACTGTAGGATATGTTCCCTTGCATGGATGTTTTTAACAATAAAAGGACTGACTTGACAAGTTGTTGTAACTGCTTCATCGGCAGGCCCAGGGATGGGTCCTTCTGACTGGGTGGAAAAAAGGGAAGTGAAAGAAAAGTTGTGGGATATGAATATGGGTCTGTGTTGCCATCACCTTCTCTGAGTTGAAGATTTGAGTATTTTCCTCACCTCTTTAGAGCAGTCAGAGTGGTTTGCTTGCTAGACAGATTAGATTCTCCTTAATGTTCAGCTGCTGATTTTCTTTCTGACTTTTGCATCCTTTTTCTGGTTTTATGTTTAATTTCAAGTAACTGTCACAAGCTAGTTCTGTTCAATAGCTCTGCAGCAATCTCAAGGTTTGCTTACAACTACTTGTTTCAGTAGTATTCTTGGCTTTGTTTTCTTTAGAGATTATTTGACTTAACTGTGAGCGCCCTTTTATTTATCCCATCAGTTATTACTTTGGCCTCTACTTTTTCGAAAAAACATGTAGTGCATGAGGATCTTCCTGTGCTCTTTATAATCTGAGATTCTGATGTTTCTATTGTTTGCAATGTTCAAACTCCAGTGAGCCATTTCAAGAGGGTATTGTTATGTGGGCAAAACCTAGAAAAGTGGATGGCTGATGCTTAAGGCTTGCTCTTTCATTGACTGAAAGCTGAAAGTGTTGGTTGGGTGTGGGAGGGAGAGGAAATGGCTGATAAGGGCCCTAACTCCCTCACCCAGGAAGTGCAGCAACACCTACAACTTCAGTAGGCAAGCCAAAGGCCCTACAAAACTGGGTGATGTAATAGCTCACTTCTGTGGCTGAGAAGGCAGCTGCTTCATCAGTCTGCAGCTTCTCTGCAACAGGAGCAAGTCTCAAAGAGCGGGTAGACCTTGAAATTTACTTCTAGTTCTTGTAACTTCTCTCCTTTACCCCCATTAGATAAACTGAAATGCACCAAAGAGGAGCACCTCTGTACACAAAGGATGCTGGACCAGACCCTGCTTGACCTGAATGAGATGTAGAACACCCCAGTCCCACCCTGCTGCTGCTCCTCCCTCTGACCCAGACTCCGCCTGAGGCCAGCCTGCGGGAAGCTGACCTTTAACTGAGGGCTGATCTTTAACTGGAAGGCTGCTTTCTCCTTTCGCCACCCCCTCCTTCCCTGTGTCTTTTTCACCAAACTGTCTCTGCCTCTTCCCGGAGAATCCAGCTGGGCTAGAGGCTGAGCACCTTTGGAAACAACATTTAAGGGAATGTGAGCACAATGCATAATGTCTTTAAAAAGCATGTTGTGATGTACACATTTTGTAATTACCTTTTTTGTTGTTTTGTAGCAACCATTTGTAAAACATTCCAAATAATTCCACAGCCCTGAAGCAGCAATCGAATCCCTTTCTCACTTTTGGAAGGTGACTTTTCACCTTAATGCATATTCCCCTCTCCATAGAGGAGAGGAAAAGGTGTAGGCCTGCCTTACTGAGAGCCAAACAGAGCCCAGGGAGACTCCGCTGTGGGAAACCTCATTGTTCTGTACAAAGTACTAGCTAAACCAGAAAGGTGATTCCAGGAGGAGTTAGCCAAACAACAACAAAAACAAAAAATGTGCTGTTCAAGTTTTCAGCTTTAAGATATCTTTGGATAATGTTATTTCTATTTTTTATTTTTTTCATTAGAAGTTACCAAATTAAGATGGTAAGACCTCTGAGACCAAAATTTTGTCCCATCTCTACCCCCTCCCAACTGCTTACAGAATGGATCATGTCCCCCTTATGTTGAGGTGACCACTTAATTGCTTTCCTGCCTCCTTGAAAGAAAGAAAGAAAGAAGATTGTGTTTTTGCCACTGATTTAGCCATGTGAAACTCATCTCATTACCCTTTTCTGGGTTTGAAGCTGCTGTCTCTAGAAGTGCCATCTCAATTGTGCTTTGTATCAGTCAGTGCTGGAGAAATCTTGAATAGCTTATGTACAAAACTTTTTAAATTTTATATTATTTTGAAACTTTGCTTCTTTGGGTTTGTGGCACCCTGGCCACCCCATCTGGCTGTGACAGCCTCTGCAGTCCGTGGGCTGGCAGTTTGTTGATCTTTTAAGTTTCTTTCCCTACCCAGTCCCCATTTTCTGGTAAGGTTTCTAGGAGGTCTGTTAGGTGTACATCCTGCAGCTTATTGGCTTAAAATGTACTCTCCTTTTATGTGGTCTCTGGGGCCGATTGGGAGAAAGAGAAATCAATAGTGCAACTGTTTTGATACTGAATATTGTCAAGTGTCTTTTTGAAATAAAGAACCAGTCCCTCCAACCCTCAGACCTATTTGACTTTTATTTATTAAAACTAAATGTGCTTTTTCCACAGAAGCTATGAGGTTTGGGTTAAAAATAGCATCTTTGTGGGTGGTAGCAACAGGATTTATTCTTTATTATTATTATTTTTGAGATGAAATTTCATTCTTGTTGCCTGGGCTGGAGTGTAATGGCTCGATCTCGGCTCACTGCAACCTCCGCCTCCTGGGTTCAAGAGATTCTCCTGCCTCAGCCTCCCGAGTAGCTGGGATTACAGGCCCGGGTAATTTTTTATATTTTAAGTAGAGACAGGGTTTCACCATGTTGGCCAGGCTGGTCTCGAACTCCTGACCTTCAGGTGATCCACCTGCCTCGGCTTCCCAAAATGCTGGGATTATGGGCGTGAGCCACCGCACCCAGCTGGAGCAACAGGATTTAATATAGAGCAAATGTTTAGTTTTATCATCTGTAAAATGGAGATAAGTATTGTCAGAGTAAACATGAAGATTAGAAAGAACACTTAATGTGCTGGGCCTTTTATAGGTTAACACTGACATCTCAGGCTGAACTATATACATTTTCCTTCACAACCATATCAATCCTTATAAACTATGGATTTATGCTCCTTAAAACAATATATAATGCTGATCACTACTATAAATGTGTGGTTTTAACCAACTGTACTGAAACAGCTTTGAGTTTATATTCTGTTTGGATATTTGGAGAAAACAACAAGTGCTCTCAGAGTATTTGCTTAGAGGCCGGCTGTTTGAGTGGATAACTTTGAAAGCTGCTTTTGAGACGCCAGTGTCTGGCATTTCCTGCATTCTGGCCTGGAGGCCGGACGTGAATCTGACTTCTAGTAAAAATACACGGTTCCCTTGACAAAGTCGAGCTGTTTATCCCAGAGACTGCACAATTTTCCGTTTATAGGCATGGACCAATGCTAACTGGAAATCATTGTAAAGTTTTTTTGTCGGGCGGAGGGTGTGGTGTTAAGATAAACAGTGTGCAACAGAAGAAATTAAAACTGGAAGAAATTAAAGGTTTTTTTTTAGACTTTTCTGCTTGTTCCTTACTGTTAAAAAGGTCTGCCATCCAGTATTTAGGAAAGCCCTTTAAGAGAGTTTGAGGTGTTTTAGCTGGGTTTGTGCCAAAAGTTTCCATTATATTGGCTTGCTGAAGGACTGCATTTAAAAATGCCCACACATCCGAGCAAGAAGCAGGTCCCATCCCCCTCTGCTGACGTCACGCCTGTGGATTGGCTGATGGAGCTGTGAGCCGGCTGTAGTTGAGCGGGAACCCGAGACCTGGCAGTCGCCATGACTGGCTGTCCGGCGTCATCAAGACGCCGAGGCTTCGGGCTCTTTTTCTTCTTGCGTCTACACCGCCTCCTGTTGTTGTTTCTGGTTTTGCGTGGGACCCTGGCCAACAAACTTAACGTGCCACAGGTGTTGCTACCCTTCGGCCGGGAGCCAGGCCGGGTGCCTTTCCTGCTGGAGGCCCAGCGGGGCTGCTACACTTGGTGAGGGGTGGTGGGTGACAAGGATATGCACCCTCACTACCATCCAGTAAGGGTGAGGGGGGTTCCCTCTGTAAGATCCCACAGGAATACCGTGTGGGGCCGCGTGAAGGGGCCTAGCCGGTAGGGGAGGAGAGTGTGGTGTCAGTGAAGGTGGCGAGGAGCAGACCCTTGGGTGTGGCGTGTCCTACTCATGTGGTATATCCTCCAGCTGTGTGACGATCTTCCAGACGTGTGAGGAATTCTCGGGATGTGGGACTGGCCTCTTCTCTGTGTGTGTTGGGAAGGGGTGGTCACTATGAGCAGCCGTCAGGGTAAAGGGAAGCCCTGTGTTGGAGGCCACAGGTACTGTTGACTACCAATGTAAACAACTAGAGTAAGAGGAAGTTCCCCATATCTGAGGAAATTTCTGTAGGAACAGGAAAACTTGGGGTGCGAGGGTCCCCACTAACTATAGATGAGGTATTCAATGTGAGAAGGACTTAAAACACAACAGCCAAGTATTGGGGGTTAACTAAGCACTTTACATGTGTTAACTCATTCGCTTTTTGCAGTCTTATGAAGTAAGTACTATTACTCCCATTTCACAGACGAGGAAAGTGAGGCCCAGAGACTATGAAGTGTAAACTTCTGGGAATATGAGAAGATTTATCGTGGGTGGAGATGAGATCTGTCTGTATTATCAAAATTGCCCCATTTATAAAAGGGTACCCGCTTGAAGTGTGAGGACAGGGGGTACACACAACTCCGGGATAATGACTTCCTGACTGAAGATGAAGAGACATGATTTTCTGGTGTGAGAGGACCCAATGATGGGTTATGTGGTTGCCTAAGGTATGAGAGAACCTAACCGAAGTGAGCTTCAGGATGCCAGTGCATTCATCCTAGATGGAGTAGATACCCCTTTGCCATCTCCTAGGAGAAGCAATGAGGTTTGTTCCGAGTATAAATTCACCTCTCATTTTATGAGGAAGTATAAGGAAAGTGAGCTTGTAAGATGATCCAGTGTGACGTGTGTGTTTCCTGACCGTGAGGGTGATGCAAGGCATCTTTCCAGCATTGAAAGCCATTTCTTCTATCACTCCAAAAATATTAATGAGGCCAGGCATGGTGGCTCATGCCTGTAATCCCAGCACTTTGGGAGGCCGGGGCAGGCAGATCACTTGAAGTCAGGAGTTCAAGACCAGCCTGGCCAACATGATGAAAGCCCATCCCTACTAAAAATACAAAAATTAGTCGGGCATAGTGGCAGACACCTGTAATCTCAGCTACTCGAGAGGCTGAGGCAGGAGAATCGCTTGAACCCTGGAGGCGAATGTTGCAGTGAGCTGAGATCGCCCTGCTGCACTTCAGCTTGGGCAACAAAGTGACTCGGTCTCAAAAACATAATAATAAATAAGAATAAAAATATTTATGAATGTTTTTGGTATTTTGAGTTGGACTCACACCTCATAATTTAGGCACCTTTTCCATCCTAGATATCAGAAGCCTGGTTTCTAGGATTGAAGGAAACTTTCCTCAGAGTATGAGAAAGTCCCCTCTCATTACTAGAAACACATCAGTCCTATTTCTGCATACTGAGGGAAGAATATAAAAATCTTTTAAAAAAAATTGAGGGAGGGATATTTCTGAGACTTTGTTCAAGGGATCATTGGGAAAGTTCTCATCAATCTCTCAGTTTAATTATCGCATCCCTAAGCAATGTTCCTGCTTTAAAAAGTGTCATTTACATATACCTGGTAGTATGTAACATGGAAGAAGAGTGAGAATCTATGTTCCACTAAAAGTTAATTTTAACCCACCTATTTCACACTCTTAAGAATTTTGTTCTGGCAGGCATTCCACCCATCATGATGCAGTTACTGTTGAGCCTTTATATGAAAATGGCACCTTGTGTTCCCAAAAAGCTGTACTCATTGCTGAATCTACGCAACCGATACGCCTCAGCAGTATTATTCTTGCTCGAGAAATAGGTATGTTGAGAGCAAAAACACTATGTATCACTTCTTCTGGGGTAGAATAATCTGGTATTTTGTATAGATAGTTAACACAAATGGTGTTGGCTTCAAATGATTAAAGGGAGAATAAATGATTCCTAGCTGGCTGCAGTGGCTCACGCCTTTAATCCCAGCACTTTGGGAGGCTGAGGCGGAAAGATTGCTTGAGCTCAGGAGTTTAAGAACAGTCTGGGTAACATAGTGAGACCTATCTCTACAAAAAAAAAAAAAAAAATTATGGCTGGGGGCGGTGGCTCGCGCCTGTAATCCCCCCACTTTGGGAGGCCGAGGTGGGTGGATCACCTGAGGTGGGGAATTTGAGACCAGCCTGGCCAACATGGTAAAACCTTGTCTCTACTAAAAATACAGAAAAATTAGCCAGGCGTGGTGGCGCACACCTGTAGTCCCAGCTACTCAGGGAGGCTGAGGCAGGAGAATCGCTTGAACCCGGGAGACACAGGTTGCAGTGAGCCAAGATTGTGCCACTGCACTCCAGCGTGGGCGACACAGGGAGTCTCCATCTCAATAAAACAAAATAAAATAAAATAAAATAAAATAAAAAAAATGAAGAGTATTAGGCAGGATTTTCATTTTTTCTTTCTTTCTTTTTTTTTTTTTTTTTGAGACGGAGTTTCGCTTTTGTTGCCCAGGCTGGAGTGCAGTGGCGCGATCTTGGCTCACTGCAACCTCTGTCTCCCAGGTTCAAGCGATTCTCCTGGCTCAGCCTCCTGAGTAGCTGGGATTACAGGCGCACTGCCACCACGCCTGGCTAATTTTTGTATTTTTAGTAGAAAGGGGGTTTCTCCATGTTGGTCAGGCTGGTCTCAAACTCCT
Organism: Pan troglodytes; assembly: GCF_028858775.2. Classification (NCBI taxonomy): domain Eukaryota; kingdom Metazoa; phylum Chordata; class Mammalia; order Primates; family Hominidae; genus Pan; species Pan troglodytes. The sequence continues at coordinate 95,033,721 of NC_072398.2, forward strand.
GACCTCAGGTGATCTACCTGCCTCAGCCTCCCAAAGTGCTGGGATTATAGGTGTGAGCCACCGTGCCCGGACAGCATTTTCTCTTTTTTTAGAGACAGGGTCTTGCTTTGTTGCACAGGTTGTAGTGCAATGGCACGACAGTAGCTCACTGCATCCTGCCTGGCCTGCGCAACACAGTGAGACTCCATCGCTACAAAACAATAATAATAAATAAATTAAAGAATTTTTAAAAACCACCTAAAACCTATTCTTAAGTGGGCTTTGCAATTAGATAGAACTAATCTGTTTTTGTTTCCAGCTTTGGAAAATTTCCTAGTACAGCTGAGTCATCACTTTTCCCCCACTCCCTTTAACCTTTTGGTTCCTAGGGAATAAGAGTCCTCTACTATTTTTCACCAGATTTTTTTCCAACTACTAACACCTATTCTACAAATTTTGTTACTGGCCCTCTTAATGTTCTCACATGTGCAGTCAATGACAACCATATCTTGACTGCTGCCTGGCTGAGAGGACTTGTAAGATGTCATCAATTATAAGATAAATCCCAATTGCAGAGATGTTAAAAGATAAAAAACGAGTGTCTAAGAATCAATGAAATATGGTATGATATTCTCAAACATAAGAATCTTTGAAGACCATGTCATGCAGGGTAGCTAAAAAGGATAGAGAAGGATACGAAAGTCAGAAAAAACAAAAAACATTGATTTGGTCACATATGCGATTTTTAAAATGTAATCATTTTTAACTACACAAATTCATTCTGATATAAAAAAATTCACAGAAGTACTAGGAAAAATGTCAAATCTTGCTCTCAGCTTAACTTCATCTGACTTGTGACCAATTTTCCAAAGTTAAGTATCCTTAAATCAACTTTCCCAATTTTACTATTAATACAATTGTGTACATAGATGAGATTCCCAGTGGTAAGGGCCAGTCTTGGTGTCCTACTAGGAGCATCTGAATGGGAGCAAGTAGTAGGAAAGGGGTGGGATTGGGCATTTTGAAAGAGAAGTGCATGCCTAAGAGAAATTGTTCATTAATTCCTTGGACAGATATTTATTGAGTTGCCTACTTTATAAGGCATATATAAAGGTAAAAAGATGTAAGCTTGCCATTGGCATTTAAGTCCTTTTTTTTTTTTTTTTTTTTGAGATGGAGTCTTGCTGTGTTATCCAGGCTGGAGTGCAATGGCACGATCTTGGCTCGCTGCAACCTCCACCTCCTGGGTTCAAGCAATTCTCCTGCCTCAGCCTCTTGAGTAGCTGGGACTACAGGCATGCGCCACCACACCTGGCTAATTTTTGTATTTTTAGTAGAGATGGTGTTTCACCATGTCGGCCAGGCTAGTCTTGAACTCCTGACCTTAAGTGATCCACCCGCCTCGGCCCCCCAAAGTGCTGGGATTACAGGCGTGAGCCACCGCACCCGGCCTTAAGTGCTTATTATAAAATTTTGTTTATGATGGTTTTGGTGATAGTGTAGTAAAGAAAGTGGTCATGACAAAGATGATGGATAGACTTGAGGTGAGAGACTTAAGTGCAATGACGTGATCTCCGCTCACCGCAACCTCTGCCTCCCGGGTTCAAGCGATTATCCTGCCTCAGCCTCCCGAGTAGCTGGGATTACAGACATGTGCCACCATTCCCAGCTAATTTTGTATTTTTAGTAGAGATGTGGTTTCTCCATGTTGGTCAGGCTCATCTCGAACTCCCAACCTCAGGTGATCTGCCCGCCTCAGCCTCCCAAAGTGCTGGGATTACAGGCGTGAGCCACCACACCTGGCCTTGCCCCGCTAAATTTTTGTAATTTTTATAGAGGTGGGGGTTTCGCCATGTTGCCTAGGCTGGTCTCAAACTCCTGGAGTTAAGCAGTCCACCCACCTTGGCCTCTCAAAGTGCTGGGATTATAGCCATGAGCCACCACACCCGGCTGAGAGCATAATTTTAGGTGAAAAAGTTCACAGGGCAGATGAAGAACTGGTTTGGACAACTGAAGTGTACCTGTGGTAATGTGGACCTGTAAATAAAAATATCCGTTATATTATTTAATAAAGTTGTATTCTCTTCACTTTAAAAGTTAAATGTTTGATATTTCTCCTACTCATTCTAAATTTACTTGTAAATCATCCAAAATAATTTCATTTATTTATTATTTATTTTTATTTTTGGGGACAGGGTTTCACTCTGTCACCCAGGCTGGAGTTCAGTGGCACAAACATGGCTCATTGCAGCTATGACCTCCTGGGCTCAAGTGATCCCCCTACTTCAGCCTCCTGAGTAGCTGGGACTAAAGGGGGGCACCACCAGGCCTGGCTAGTTTTTTTATTTTTTGTAAGACTATGGTAGTGGGGTTGCTCAGGCTGGTCTTGAACTCCTGGGCTCAAGCAATCCTGCCTCAGCTTCCCAAAGTGTTGAGCTTATAGGCTTGGGCCATTGTACTGGGCAGTTTTTTTTCTTTATGGTCAATGGCCTTATATTGAAAAGTTTTCTAGGCTGGGCACGGTGGCTCACGCCTGTAATCCCAGCACTTTGAGAGGCCAAGGCAGGTGGATCACCTGAGGTCAGGAGGTCGAGACCAGCCTGGCCAACATGGTGAAACCCCGTCTCTACTAAAAATACAAAAATTAGCTGGGCGTGGTGATGGGCACCTGTAATTCCAGCTACTTGGGAGGCTGAGGCAGGAGAATCACTTGAACCCGGGAGGTGGAGGTTGCAGTGAGCCTAAATGGCATCATTGCACTCCAGCCTGGGCGACAAGAGCAAAACTCCTTCTCAGGAAAAAAAAAAAAAAAAAAAGAAAAGTTTTCTGCTGTTGAAGTAGTCAGATGAGTAAGCATTGTGTGCACAAGGCTTTTCCTTTTTTATGTAAGGTCACAGCTGCTTCTGTTTGCCCTTGTGCTACACATTTCTCTACTGAAAAGGGGGCTTTAATTTCTCATTTGACAAGTGCTAGATTACTCAGTGCCTGATTATCAAGTTACGGATTACCTAAGATTACCATCCCTCCCTTCCTTCCTTCCTTCACCATCCTGAAACACTTCCTTAGTGGTAATTCTACCAGCAGATCCTGTGAGATTTCAACTTACCTTGTTGTTTTTTGTTCATAGACCCCCATGTCTTTGTCTTTAATTATTTTAACTTGGGGTTCTGTTTGTCAGTTAAATGTTAATCAAGTAGAAGGCTAACTTAATTTTAAAACTTTTTAATTTAAAAATGATTTTAGATTTACAAAAGAGATGTAAAGATAATACAGAAAGTTCCCATATACCCTTTACCTAGTTTGCTCTAATGTTTCACTAATCTTCTCTAGGATTCAATTAAAGATACACATTGCTAAACCAAATTGTCATGTTTCCTTTGTCTCCTCCAATCTGTGAGTTTCTCAGTCACTTTTTTCTCTTGAGACAGAGTCTCTCTCTGTCACCAAGGCTGGAGTGCACTGGCACTATCTGGGCTCACTGCAACCTTTGCTTCCCGGTATCAAGTGATCTGCCCACCCTAACCTCCCCAGTAGCTGGGACTGCAGGCACACGCCACCATGCCCAGCTAAGTTTTGTAAAGATGGGGTGTCACCATGTTCAGCCTTTTAGTCACTTTTGATGCTTTTTTTTTTTTTCTGAGACCGAGTCTTGCTCTGTCGCCCAGGCTGGAGTGCAATGGTGCAATCTCGGCTGACTGCAACCTCCGTCTCCCGGGTTCAAGCGATTCTCCTGCCTCAGCCTCCTGAGTAGCTGGGATTACAGGCACGCACCACCATGCCTGGCTAATTTTTTGTATTTTAATAGAGACAGGGTTTCGCCATGTTGGCCATGTTGGCCGGGCTGGTCTCGAACTCCTGACCTAGTGATCCACCCACCTCGGCCCCCCAGAGTGCTGGGATTACAGGTGTGAGCCACCGTGCCTGGCCTTGACACTTACAGAGTGTTGGGTGGCCAGGCACGGTGGCTCACCTCTGTAATCCCAGCACTTTGGGAGGCCGAGGCGGGTGGATCATGAGGTCAGGAGTTTGAGACCAGGCTTGCCAATATGGTGAAACCCCATCTCTACTAAAAATACAAAAAATTAGCCAGGCATGGTGGTGTGTACCTGTAATCCCAGCTACTCTGGAGGCTGAGGCACGAGGATTGCTTGAACCCCAGAACCCCAGAGGCAGAGGTTGCAGTGAGTTGGATTGCACCACTGCATTGCGACAGAGAGAGACTTTGTCTCAAAGACAAACAAACAAACAAACAGTGTTGGGCCAAGGGCACTAACTCCGGAGGCCTGTAATCCCAGCACTCTGAGAGGCTGAGGCAGGAGGAACACTTGAGCCCAGGAGTTCAAGACCAGCCTGGGCAACATTAGCAAGACCAAGTCTCTACTAAAAAAAAAAAAGAAAAAATTAGCCAGGCATGATGGTACGTGCCTGTAACCCCAGCTACTCAGGAGGCCAAGGCTGGAGGATTGCTTGAGTCCAGGAGTTTGAGGCTGCAGTGAGCCATGATCAAACTGCTGCACTCCAGAGACCTTGTTTAAAGGAAAAAAAAAAGTACTGGTCAGATGTTGTATATAGAATGTTTCTCAATTTGGGTTTGTCTAATGTTTTCTCATGATTAGCCTGGGGTTATGATTTTCAGGGAAAAAACCCACATAGAATTGAAGGGCCCTTCCCATTGCATTATTTCATGGGGTTCATGATATCAGTATGATTTATCACTGGTGGTGGTAACCTTGATCACTTGGTTAAGGTGGTGGTACCTGTCAGGTTTCTCCACTGTAAAGCTACCATTTTCCCCTTTGTATATGCTATTCATTAAAAGGGGTCATGAAGCCTAGCCCACAATTTAAAGGAAGGGGAATTGGCCTGGACAACAAAGTGAGACCCTGTCTCTACAAAAAACTAAAAAATTAAAAATTAGCCAGGTGCGGTGGCATGCGCCTATAATCCCAACCACTCAGGAGGCTGAGGTGGGAGGATCACTTGAGCCCAGGAGTTCGAGGCTGCAGTGAGCTATGATTGTGCCACTGCTCTCCAGCCTCGGTGACAGAGTGAGACCCTGTTTTTAAAAAAGCAAAACAAAAATAAAGGAAGGAGAACTGACCTTTGCCTCTTGGAAGGAGGAGTGCCAAAGGATTTGTGCACATGTATTAACCACTGCAATAACTAATAAATATTTGAGGGAGATACTTTCATGTATCCTGTTTCTCCTTGAAGCTTTACCCACTGATTTTAGTGTTTATCCATGAATCTTAGTACTGTGATGCTCTTTTTTTGGGGGGGCGGAGGGGGGATGGGATCTTGCTCTTGCAGTGGCATGGACTCAGCTCACTGCAGCCTTGACCACCCAGGCTCAAGCGATTCTTCCACCTCAGCCTCCCACGGAGCTGGAACCATAGATGTGTGCCACCATACCTGGCTAGATTCTTTTTATTATTTGTAGATATGAGGTCTCACTATGTTGCCCAGGCTGATCTTGAACTCCTGGGCTTAAGGGATTTCCTTCATATATTCCATACTTATTAACTAGTATTCTTCTGAAAGAAAGATGTCTTACATCTTACAAACAACTTCTTCCCAGTTAATTTATTCAATTATTTATGTCAGTATGGGTTCATGAGTATTTATTTAATTTGGGGGCTATATTTCAATGTTATAATTTATTCTGTTATTCAGGTTTTTCCAGCTTTGGCCACTGGGGGCTCTTTCAGGTTGGCTCCTATGTCCTTTGTCCTTATCTTTTCTTTAATTTTTGTGATTGATTGATTGATTGTGCTTTCTTACTTTTTAGTTCTATGAGATGGGCCAGGGTCATCTTAGCCATTTCTTCAAGGAGTCCTGGTTCTTTATATTAAAGAATTATATTTAGTGCCTGTAATCTCAGCGGTTTGGGAGGCTGAGGTAGGAGGATCGCTTGAGGCCAGGTGTTCTAGACTAGCCTGGGTAACGTAGCAAGACTCCATCTCAACAACAACAAGAATTATATTTAGAAACCAAGATCTGGGTGCCAGTGTGCTTGTTGCTACTGGTGTATCCACTGCTTCTAGGCCCTCTCAGCAACATAACTAGGAAATATATGTATATATGCTAACTCCTGTATACACATATGTCTACACTTATTTCTATATCTATCTGCATAGATATTAAAATAAACATGAGCTCATACTGGTATCTTCAATTCTAATCTTGCACCTTAGGGTTTATTCTAGCCTTCCCACCTTGCTTATTGTAACTTCTTTCTCTGACAGGGAGAAAAGTGACTTTCATTATCTATGACGTATTTACTTATTTGTTCAATTCTGTTGTCTATATAAAGTAATTTCAGGATGAGTAATTCAATTTTTAATGTTTCTGTTGAAAGGAAGCATGCCATTTCCTGAAATAAGCATACTTTATTGCATCTTAGCCCTTGTTGAGGGCCATTTACCTGTATTATCCTATTAACATTCTCCTTTGATTTTTTTTTCAATGTTTAATTTTTTTTTTTGTAGACGGAATCTCGCTCTGTCACCCAGGCTGGAGTGCAGTGGCACAATCTTGGCTTACTGCAACCTCTGCCTCCCAGGTTCAAGCAATTCTCCTGCCTCAGCCTCCCGAGTAGCTGGGACTACAGGCGTGCACCACCACGCCTGGCTAATTTTTGTATTTTTAGTAGAGATGGTGTTTCATCATGTTGGCCAGACTGGTCTTGAACTCCTGACCTCAGGCAGTCTGACCGCCTTGGCCTCCCAAAGTGCTGGGATTACAGGCGTGAGCCATCATGCCCAGCCAATGTTTAATTTTTAATTTTTTGTTTTTTTGAGACAGAGTCTCACTCTGTCACCCAGGCTGGAGTGCAGTAGCATGATTTCAGCTCACTGTAACCTCTGCCTCCTGGGTTCAAGCAATTCTTTTGCCTCAGCCTCCTGAGTAGCTGGGACTACAGGCGAGCACCACCATGCCCGGCTAATTTTTGTATTTTAATAGAGACGGAGTTTCACCATGTTGGCCAGGCTAGTCTCAAACTCCTGACCTCAGGTGATCCACCTACCCTGCCTCAGCCTCCCAACGTGCTGGGATTAGAGGCGTGAGCCACTGCACCCGGCCTCTCCTTTGATTTTAAAATTCCTTAAAAGCAGATCTATGGTTAGGGACAGAGTTTATCCCTGATGTTTACTGGTAATTTGGGGTCATTGGAAAGTGGTCGTAACTTTGCTTTTTGGTTTTTTTGGATGAAGCTAAAACTAAATGTTACAATAGTAGAATGGAACAGCTATATAGACAGTTCTCAAATACATGGCAAATGTGGTAGGAAAGAGTGCTGTTAAAATATAGTGGTACAAAACAATTTTTATTTCATTCTCATTTTATTCTGTACTGTTTCAATTAGTGTTTCTGAATTTCATTATGGGTATATTGACTAGAACTCTGGTTGGACTGGGACTCTAGCTAGATCTAATACGGTGGTTCCCAGGCTTTTTAATCTCATGGCCCACAAGAAAAAATAACTGAAAGAAAGGAAGACAGAAAGAGACAGAGAAGTTTATTGATAGGACTGACTTACAGTTGCCACCGTTTTACTTTCCTAAATAAATACATTTTAAAAAATCTACTAACACCATTATTTCATAAAAGAAAATTTTTTACCATTTTAAAAGTAAGACGTAGAATAAAGTATAATCCTTTAATATGACTACTTTATTTTATTATTCACTTTTTATTTTTTATTTATTTATTTATTTTTGAGACAGAGTCTCACTCTGTCGCACAGGTTTGAGTGCAGTGGCGTGATCTCGACTCCCTACAACCTCTGTCTCCTGGGTTCACACCTTCTCCTGCCTCAACCTTCCGAGTAGCTGGGACTACAGGTGCCCGCCACCACGCCAGGATAATTTTTTTGTATTTTTAGTAGAGACGGGGTTTCACCGTGTTAGCCAGGATGGTCTTGATCTCCTGACCTTGTGATCTGCCCACCTCAGCCTCCCAAAGTGCTGGGATTCCAGGCATGAGCCACCATGCATGGCCTATTATTCGCTATTTTAAAATTTTTATTTGTTATCAAGATCTTGAAGAATTTGGAGAAAAATATTAACATTTTTATTTTTCTTATTTTTCCATGGATGAGTAGAAACATCATAGATCAGTGTTTTGGAATCTCTGGTCTAGTGCCTCTTGTTATAAAGAAAGGCTCTTATATCTTGTTATTATGCTATTTTCTTCCATAGGTAAAAGCAGCAGTCATAGTCTTACTTTTTCATAATCTTTAGAATACAGTTTTGAGTATTTGAGACATTTAATAGATTCATGACCTATTGAATTAAATACTCAGTTTTTGGGTTCATTGTAGTGACTGACCATGAGCTACGCTGTGATGTTAAGGTTGATGTGATAAACAGCATTGAAATTGTATCTCGGGCCCGGGAACTTTATGTAGATGATTCGCCACTGGAACTGATGGTGAGGGCATTGGATGCTGAAGGTAAAGAACTTCAGAGGATTCAACAAAATTACCTAAAATAAAGTAATATCTGTTTATGTTTAGCACTTGGAAACAAAAACTTGAGTGGCAAAAGTAGATTAGAAGTAATATCTATTTTCTCATTTGGAGCTCATAGATGAATAATAATTCTGAGTATAATTTAATGTATTAACTACACGTTTTCATAAAATATTCCTGCTATTGTTAGTTATCTCAGAACTTTTCCTTTCTTGGGCAGGGGAAGGGGAACAGAGTTTTGCTTTTGTTGCCCAGGCTGGAGTACAATGGCATGATCTTGGCTCACTGCAACCTCTGCCTCCTGAGTTCAAGCAGTTCTCCTGCTTCAGCCTCCTGGGTAGCTGGGATTACAGGCCTGCGCCACCACTCCCGGCTAATTTTGTATTTTTAGTAGAGATGGGGTTTCACCATGTTGGTCAAGCTGGTCTTGAACTCCTGACCTCAGGTGATCCACCCGCCTTGGCCTCCCAAAGTGCTGGGATTACAGGCGTGAGCCACCACGCCTGGCCACTTTCTTTTTTTTTTTTGAGATGGAGTCTCGCTCTGTTGCCTAGGCTCAAGTGCAGTGGTGTGATCTTGGCTCACTGCAACCTCTGCCCTCCCGGTTCAGGCGATTCTTGTGCCTCAGCCTCCCAAGTAGCTGGGAATACAGGCACGCGCCACCACACCCATTAATGTTTGTATTTTTAATAGAGACGGGTTTCACCATGTTGACCAGGCTGGTCTCGAACTCCTGGCCTCAAGTGATCTGCCTTCCTCGGCCTCCCAAAGTGTTGGGATTACAGGCATGAGCCACCGCACTGGCCTCCGAACTTTTCTTAGATACCCAAATCTACCACTGAGCTTCTGTTGATGGGCCCTAGATCAACAATTAAGAACACTTTTTGGAATTTATTGCTAGCTCTGTTTGATCAATCCACTTTCTATAGACCAGGAGAATTAAATGTAAATCTGTAAAAAAGTTACAATCTTGATCTAATCTTTAATGCTTTTAATACTGTATACTATATTAATGCTATAATGAGGTATTAAAAAACACTTAGGTAGTAAAAAAAAAAATTTAGGTGGGACGTGGTGGCTCATGCTTCTAATTCTAGCACTTTGGGAGGCCGAGGTTGAAGTATCCTGTGAGGCCAAGTTTCCCATGGTTAATTAAAAAAAAATTATAATGTATTGCCACTTTCTTTGTTAATTACTTGAGTGATTTGTTTTTTTAATCTGAAAAATGAACTATTCGGGAATTCTGGAAGCTTTTTTTTTTTTTTTTTGGATACAGAGTCTGTCACTCAGGCTGGAGTGCGGTGACACAAGCATGGCTCACTGCAGCCTTGACCTCCCAGGCTCAAGCAATCCTCCTACCTCAACCTCCTGAGTAGCTAGGACTACAGGTGCAGGCCACCATGCCTGGCTAAGTTTTTATTTTACAGACCAGGTGTCACTATGTTGCCCAGGTTGGTCTCAAACTCCTGGGTTCCAGCGATCCTCCTGCCTTGGCCTCCCAAAGTGCTGGGATTACAGGTACAAGCTATTGCACCTGGCTGGAAAGTTTTTACAAAAATTTGTGTGGAGGGGACCAGGATTAAGGATGCCTTGTCAACCATGAGGTGGCCTTTATGTAGAAAGGAACAGAAGGAGCATGGCATAATTATTGTCAACCAGAAGTTAATCAGCTTGAGCCCTTTTTACTTTCAGACAGCTTGTGCAGCAACATCATTTATTGTTTGTGTAGGGAACTTTCTCATATATATGTTTTAATTCATTAATGATAGTGCTTTCTATTTCTTAATGAAAGAGGCTTCAAAGTAATTTTCTAGTTAGGTTTTCCTTTCTTGTTGTAAATACCTGAATATTTTTAAATACGTGATCCTATCTTGTCTGCTTTTGGCTTGCTCTACAGGAAATACTTTTAGTAGTTTGGCAGGGATGATGTTTGAGTGGAGCATTGCCCAGGACAACGAGTCAGCAAGAGAAGAACTGTCTAGCAAAATTAGGTAAACTTGAAACCAAACATAAATCATCTGACTATGAAGAAGACATCTGCCATTAAGCGGCATGCTGAACAAGCAACCATTTGTGTGGACTTTGATGACCCTGCTATCTACTTTTTTGAAACTGATAAATTACTGAAGGAAATGTCTTTGATAGAATGAAATATGACATAGATGTAGGTACCTTTATGATCGCTTAATCTGAGTTACTATGGAGGAGTTCATGGGCTAAGTACTACACAATTATTTGAGCCAGGTATATCTTCTGGAAATTCTTTTTGTTCAAGCTACCTGCACATGCTGGAGTAGAGGGAGAAGGATGATAGTATGAAATTTTGTCTTCAGTACCAAGGAGTAGATCTCAGATCCAAGTTTTACTCCCACCACAATTTTAGCCAGAGGCTCATAAATCCCTTTCTTTTTTTTTTTTTTTTTTTTCGAGATGGAGTCTTGCTCTGTCTCCCAGGCTGGAGTGCAGTGGCGTGATCTTGGCTCACTGCAACCTCTGCCTCCCGGGTTCACGCCATTCTCCTGCCTCAGCCTCCTAAGTAGCTAGGACTACAGGAGCCCGCCACCACGCCCAGCTAATTTTTGTTGTTGTTGTTGTATTTTTAGTAGAGAACAGGGTTTCACTGTGTTAGCCAGGATGTTCTCAATCTCCTGACCTCCTGATCTGCCCACTTTGGCCTCCCAAAGTGCTGGGATTACAGCGTGAGCCACTGTGTCTGGCCTTTTCTTTTTCTTTTCTTTTTTTTTTTTTTTTGAGATGGAGTCTTGCTCTGTCACTCAGGCTGGAGTGCAGTGACACGATCTCGGCTCACTACAGCCTCCACCTCCTGGGTTCAAGCGATTCTCCTGCCTCAGTCTCCTGAGTAGCTGGGACTACAGGTGCCTGCCACCACGCCCAGCTAATTTTTGTATTTTTAGTGGAGACGGGGTTTCGCCATATTGGCCAGGGTGGTCTCAAACTCCTGACCTCAAGTGATCCACCCGCCTCTGCCTCCCAAAGTGCTGGGATTATAGGCGTGAGCCACTGCGCCTTGCCTTTATCTTTTTCTTTTTTTTTTCTTTTTTTTTTTTTTGAGACGGAGTCTTGCTCTGTCACCCAGGCTGGAGTGCAGTGGCACAATCTTGGCTCACTGCAACCTCCATCTCCTGGGTTCAAGTGATTCTCCTGTCTCAGCTTCCCAAGTAGCTGGAATTACAGGCGCATGCCACCACGCCCGGCTAATTTTTATATTTTTAGTAGAGATGGAGTTTTGCCATGTTGGCCTGGCTGGTCTCAAATTCCTGACCTCAAGTGATGTGCCCGCCTTGGCCTCCCAAAGTGCTAGGATTACAGGCGTGAGCTACCATGCCCAGCCAAAAGTGTTTTACATTCTATAGACATTGAAGAAACTATGTTTAAAGTCTCTTAGGGACTTTTGGAAGAACACTTCATTTAATTCTGCTAGAAACACGTTTTATTTTATGTCTTTAGGATTCTTAAATACTCCGAAGCAGAATATGCTCCCCCAATATATATAGCTGAGATGGAAAAAGAGGAGAAACAAGGAGATGTGATTTTAGTGTCTGGGATTAGAACTGGTGCTGCTGTTGTAAAAGTTCGAATTCATGAACCATTCTATAAGGTAAAAAGTTTGTGTGCTATAAATTTTCCTTACTTGTTTTTTCAAGATATGGTCTAACTCTGTTGCCCAGGTACTACAAGAATGCACTACCCGCCCTGGTTTTTTTTGTTTGTTTGTTTGTTTGTTTGTTTTTGTAGAGACAGACAGGGTTTCACCAGGTTGCCCAGGCTGGTCTCAAACTTCTGAGCTCAAGCAGTCTGCCTGCCCCAGTCTCCTAAAGTGCTGGGATTACAGGCGTGAGCCCACACAACTGGCCAGTGTTATAAATTTTTCATTTAATAGTCTTGCCTATGGAAAATATAGTTTTTTATGTTTATCTATAGTAGAAGCCCTCTAGTCTGATGTGATTTGGGCCAATAGTTGGTCATTTAATTGAAAAAGTTATTTGAAGTAGGTAAGCATTAAACAATTATCTTAAACATTTTATTGCCTGATTACAATTACAAATGTGACTGGCATTTTCTCTTAAAATATATAACTACATTTTATTCACCAATCCTTGATGTAGGTGCAAGGCCTTTCTTTGACCATGAGTTCACTGATTTGAAATCTACATACACTTTCTCCAATAAACTACAGTTTCTAATTTCTTCCTTTTTTGGGGTGGGGGGGTTTCAAGTGATTCTTGTGCCTCAGCCTCCCGAATATCTGGGATTACAGGTGTGTGTCACCATGCCCAACTAATTTTTGTATTTTTAGTAGAAACAGAGTTTCACCATGATGGCCAGGCTGGTTTCAAACTTCTGGCCTCAAGTGATCCACCTGTCTCGGCCTCCTAAAGTGCTAGGATTACAGGCGTGAGCCACCACGCCCGGCCCTAATTTCTAGTCAAGTAAAAATTTAGATGCAGGAAGAATTTGAGTGCAGAAATTTATATTTTAAAGGATTTTCCCTAATATTTTACATTTCTCACTTATACCTAATTGATAGTATATATTAGCAGCTTGCCTTTAACTTTTTTTGACACATTTAAATTTTTAATAGAAATAACAGTTCTCTTTTCACATCTATAGTTTTTGTTTTAATGTGATTATAATTACAAGCACAACTTGCATAAATAGGTTTGGGAAAAACAAATGTTTTTTGGTAAGCATTTAATTCAATGGCAAGAACATGAGTGTGTGGACCTCCTAGAGAGAAGCCTACCAACCTTGCATTGGGTAAATCTTCATAAAAATCAATGTGTTCAACAGAGAGTGGAAAGTAACTTAATCTGGCAAGTCAGTTAATTGGAGGTTGGCTAAAAGAATTTCTGTGTCTACAATTGAGTCTTACCTTTTCTCATTTCAGCATACTTGACTTTTTATTTACCTACTTTTTTTCTTTTAGAAGACTTTTTTGTTCTAAGTCTGAGTACCTTAGAAAGTTAATAAGGTATTAAGATTCATAATCACTTTTTAAGGCTAGCTGAAATTATGACTTGTGATTAGGAAAGCTTTTAAAAAAATCTTTATAAAAAATTTTAAAAGAAGTTTAAAAGAAGTAAGCTTTTAACAAGAAAGATGACTGTGAGGATTCCGTCCATGGAAACTGTTTTTTTTTTCTTTCCCTCCCTCTTTTAGAAAGTGGCAGCAGCCTTAATACGTCTGCTTGTTTTGGAGAATATATTTCTTATACCATCCCATGATATTTATCTCTTAGTAGGAACATATATTAAATACCAAGTTGCAAAAATGGTTCAAGGGAGAGTGACAGGTAAGGTGATTTATTTTTTCTCCTATGACTCACATTTCCCAAATCTTTTCTGTTGACAAGATCAGCAACTCCACATTACATATGAAAAATACTTGTGTTTTTAGATTTTGTGGTAAAGTGTTAATTGCTGTACTTAACTAATATTAGACAGAAATAGCCCCATATCTTGAACATATTAATGGCATAGTTAGGCTGCTTAGCTTCGGTGCCAATAGGCATCTGAATTCTCTATTAAAACAACAACTAGCCAGGCATGGTGGCTCTCACTTGTAATTCCAGCTACTCTGGAAGCTGAGGCAGGAAGATTGCTTGAGGCCAGAAGTTGGAGACCAATCTAGGCAACAGAGCAAGATCCCCATATCTTTATTATTTTTTTATTTTTATTTTTTTGAGATGGGGGGTCTCACTCTGTTGCCCAGGTTGTAGTACAGTGGCATGATCATGGCTCATTGCAACATTGAACTCCTGTGTTCAAGTGATCCTCCCACCTCAGCCTCCTGAATGGCTGGAACTACAGGTTCCTGCCACCATATCAAGCTCTTTTTTTTTTTTTTTTCTAGATGTAGTCTCTCTCTGTCACCCAGGCTGGAGTGCAGTGGCATGATCTCGGCTCACTGCAACCTCCACCTCTGGGTTCAAGCAATTCTCCTGCCTCAGCCTCCCGAGTAGCTGGGATTACAGGTGTGCGCCACCATGCCCAGCTAATTTTTTGTATTTTTAGTAGAGACGGGGTTTCACCATGCTGGCCAGGCTGGTCTCAAACTCCTGGCCTCATGATCCATCTGCCTCAGCCTCCCAAAGTGCTGGGATTACAGGCGTGAGCCATCACTCCCGGCCTCTTTTTTTTTTTTTCTTTTTTGTTAGAGATGGGATCTCATTATGTTACCCAGGCTGGTCTTGAACTCCTTGTCCCAAGTGATTCTCCCACCTTGGCCTCCCTCCCAAAGGGCTGAGATTATAGGTGTGAGCTACTGTGCCAAGCTGAGACCTCATCTCTAAAAATAACTAAATAAATAAAACAATTAAAGCTTTACTAGCTTTTGAAGGGCAAGTTAAGACACTTTACCAGAAGGGACCTGAATGATCATTGCAATGATCTTTGCAAAAGTTGTTTCTTGAGAAACTCAATTCATCGACTGAAAGCTTAATATTCTGTTGATACTAAAAGTTACATTGAGCTTTTTTTTTTTTTTTTTTTTTTGAGATGGATTCTCACTCTGTCGCCCAGGCTGGAGTGCAGTGGCATGATCTCGGCTCACTGCAACCTCTGCCTCCCAGGTTCAAGCGATTCTCCTGCCGCAGCCTCCCGAGTAGCTGGGATTACAGGAGCCCGCCACTACGCCCAGCTAATTTTTTGCATTTTTAGTAGAGATGGGGTTTCACCATGTTGCCCAGGCTGGTCTCGAACTCCTGACCTCGTGGTTCACCCACCTCGGCTTCCCAAGGTGCTGGGATTACAGGCGTGAACCACCGCACCCGACCTAAAAGTTACATTGAGCTTTTAAAGTATATATTGGCTCCATTAACATTAATCTTTTTCTTACTAATGATGACCCCTCCTGCTACTCAGTTCACTAGTTTTTAAGAATACAAGCAAAACCAATTCTTTCTTTCTCTCTCTCTCTCTCTATATATATTTTTTAATTTTTATTTATTTATTTATTTATTTTGAGACGGAGTTATGCTTTGTCGCCCAGGCTAGAGTGCAATGGTTTGATCTCAGCTCACTGCAACCTCCACCTCCCAGGTTCAAGCGATTCTCCTGCATCAGCCTCCCGAGTAGCTGGGATTACAGGCACACGCCATCACGCCTGGCTAATTTTGGTATTTTTAGTAGAGACGGGGTTTCACCATGTTGGCCAGGCTGGTCTCGAACTCCTAACTTCAGGTGATCCGCCCGCCTTGGCCTCCCAAAGTGCTGGGATTACAGGTGAAGCCACCACACCCAGCCTCCAGCAATATATTTTAACTCATATACTCCCCCCAAATGGTTACATGTAGAAATTCATCATAGCAGGAAAAACATTAGAAGCAGATCATACTCTTATTTTATGTCTGCTTCCTGATCATTCCTTTATGATCAAGAATACATCATTATCTACTGGAATGGCTGCTGTCATTACATTTATGTATCTTTCATGTCTTACAGAGGTGAAATTTCCCCTGGAACATTATGTACTGGAATTGCAAGACCATAGGGTTGCACTTAATGGGTCTCATTCTGAGAAAGTGGCTATACTGGATGACAAAACAGCCATGGTGACTGCCTCACAACTGGGCCAGACTAATCTTGTCTTTGTCCATAAAAGTATCCTTTTGTTCAAGTTTTAGCTGCCAGTCTACACTTCCTTGAGCATCCTAGACATGTTCTTTGGTAAAATAATTTATTAAGAATGATTATGGCCGGGCGCGGTGGCTCACGCCTGTAATTCCAGCACTTTGGGAGGCCGAGGCGGGCGGATCACAAGTTCAGGAGATCGAGACCATCCTGGCTAACACGGTGAAACCCTGACTCTACTAAAAATACTAAAAATTAGCCAGGCGTGGTGGCGGGCGCCTGTAGTCCCAGCTACTCGGGAGGCTGAGGCAGGAGAATGGTGTGAACCCGGGAGGCAGAGGTTGCAGTGAGCCAAAATCGTGCCACTGCACTCCAACCTGGGCGGCACAGCGAGACTCCGTCTCAAAAAAAAAAAAAAGATTATAATACTACTACAGTGTTTTCCTATAGGTTTTATTTTTAATAAAGAATTATAAGTTATTACTGTCATAATTTCTAGCAGAGTAAGTAGAGAAAAGGAGTATAGTTGGAACTTGGGATCTACTAACTTCAATGCTTATTTGCAACCTCAGTCAAATTGTAATTAGGGAAATAAAAAAACTGCAATTGGGGAATGGGGAAAACGGAGTTTGGAAGAACATGTGAGAATTTTATTTAATTCTCTTTTCTATTTGTACATGATAATTGAGAAAATATGCTATTGTCTCCAGTAGATGTTTAACTAATATTTTTATTGTGTTGAGAGCAATTTTAAAAAATTCACTAAACCTGCTATGCAAGGATTGAACAAAGAAAGGTACACAGAGGCCGGGCGTGGTGGCTCACGCATGTAATCCCAGCACTTTGGGAGGCCGAGGCCGGCTGATCACCTGAGGTCGGGAGTTCGAGAACAGCTTGACCAACATGAAGAAACCCTGTCTCTACTAAAAATACAAAAATTAGCCGGGCGTGGTGGCGCATGCCTGTAATCCCAGCTACTCGGGAGGCTGAGGCAGGAGAATCGCTTGAACCCCCGGGAAGTGGAGGTTGCGGTGAGCCAAGATCGCACCACTGCACTCCAGCCTGGGCAACAAGAGCAAAACCATCTTTTTTTTTTTTTTTTTTGAGACGGAGTCTCGCTGTCGCCCAGGCCGGAGTGCAGTGGTGCGATCTCGGCTCACTGCAGGCTCCGCCCCCGGGGTTCACGCCATTCTCCTGCCTCAGCCTCCCGAGTAGCTGGGACTACAGGCGCCCGCCACCTCGCCCAGCTAATTTTTTGTATTTTTAGTAGAGACGGGGTTTCACTGTGTTAGCCAGGATGGTCTCGATCTCCTGACCTTGTGATCCGCCCGCCTCGGCCTCCCAAAGTGCTGGGATTACAGGCGTGAGCCACCGCGCCCGGCCTGAAACTCCATCTCAAAAAAAAAAAAAAAGGTACACGGAGATCTGTAATAGTCAATGAAAACAGAAGAGAATGGAGATTTAAATTCTCAGAAAATTGAAACATGATTTGGACTCCATCTCTCTGTGTTTTATTTGGTATTTTTTTTGAATATTTTAATCTGAAAGAAATTCATTCAGCAAATATCTATTACATTTCTACTATATGCTCAACATTGTTCTAAGCTCTGGGTATACAAATTGCCATTTTGTCCAGTATAGTTAGTTTCTTAAAATATTATTATTATTATTATTATTATTATTATTTTTTGAGGTGGAGTTTTGCTCTTGTTGCCCAAGCTGGAGTGCAGTGGCACGATTTCTGCTCACTCCCACCTCCGCCTCCCGGGTTCGAGTTATTCTCCTGCCTCGGCCTCCTAAGCAGCTGGGATTACAGGTGTGCGCCACCATGCCCGGCTAATTTTTGTATTTTTAGTAGTGACGGGGTTTCACCATGTTGGCCAGGCTGGTCTTGAACTCCTGACCTCAGATGATCCACCCACTTCGGCCTTCCACAGTGCTGGGATTACAGGCATGAGCCACTGTGCCTGGCCAAAAAATTATTATTTTTGTAGAGACAGGGTCTCACTCTGTTGCCCAGGCCGGAGTGCAGTGGTGCAATCTTGGCTCTTGGCTCACTGCAACCTGTAAACTCCCAGGCTCAAGTGATCCTCCCAGCTTAGCCTCCCAAGTAGCTGGGACCACAGGCACGTGCCACCACGCCCAGCTAATTTTTGTATTTTTTTATAGACACAAGGTCTCGCCATGTTGCCCACACTGCTCTTGAACTCCTGGACTCAAGCGATTCACCTGCCTTGGCCTCCCAAAGTGCTAGGATTCCAGGCATGAGCCACCACACCCAGCCAGATTTTTTTTTTTTTTTAGAGATAGAGTCTCACTCTGATGCCCAGGTTAGAGTGCAGAGGCATGATCATAACTCACAGTAGCCTTGAGCAATCCTCCCACCTCAGCCTTCTGAGTAGCTGGGACTATAGGCATACACCACCGTGCCATACTAATTGTGTCTTTTTTTGTAGAGATGTCTTGCTAGGCTGAGTAGGCTGGATGAACTACTGGCCTTAAATGAACCTCCTGCCTAGGCCTCCCAAAGTGTTTGGATTACAGGTGTGATCCACCACACCCAGTCTTTACCTAGCATAGTTAGAAAAGTCCTCTCTGATGAGGTGACACTGGCACAATAAGCCATGTGGATAGTTGGTGAAAGACTTCTAGGGAAAGGAAAGAGCAATGGCAAAGGTTCTGAAGTAGGAACATATTTGGCATGATTAAAGAAGAGTAAGGAAGACAGTGAAGCTAAAGTGCAGTGAATCAGGAAATAGTAGAAGTAATAGAGTAGGGGAGGGGCAGATTAGGTAGGGCCTAGTAGGCTTACTCCGAATAAGAATGTCTCTACTTTGGGCACACTGTCTATAGCGTAGCCCTGCTCCAAAAGCAGTACCTCTGCTACTCCACTTCAAGAAAAGTTGCCAACACCAAAAAAATTCTATCAGACTTGAAAGGTACAGTATTTCTTGTATAATATTGTTAGTTAGCAGCCTATATTATTTGTCTAACATTAAGGAGAGTTATTGATCCAATGTTGTTTGCTTTTTAGTCATTTTAAGGTACCTAGGACATTTTTCAACAAATACAATCATACCTACAAAATAAATTAAGTTATTCAATATTTATTGATCCCCAACTGTGTGTCAGGAACTTCCCTGAATTCCCCAGGTGAACTTAAATGTTCTTTTTTTCCCCCATATTTTCAGTTCATATTGTTATTTTTTTCCAAAGTATCAAATATTAAAATACATTGTATTTGTCTATTTATATATCTTTTTTGAGGACATGGATGGTGACTATTCATAATGTGTCCCAGCACCTGGCATAGAGTAGCTGGTGGAACTGTTCATGGAGATGGAGAATATAAGAGAAAGAGCAGTTTTAAGGAAAAAGATAGTGAGTTCAGTTTTTCACATGTTAAATTAAAACATCGAAACTGTGGGATAGATATCCAAGCAGAAATTTTCATTATGCCTCCGGAGGAGAAAGATTGAGGATCAAGATAGATCCTCAAGGATCAAGAAAGATTGAGGATCAAGATAGATATTTGAAAGTTGGTTTATAGATAGGTGATAGTTGGAGCTATTGTAGACAAAATCACCTAGGGAAATTATATACAGTGAGAGAATTTGGCCAAAGACAAAATTGTGTAATGCTAGCTTTTAAGGTTCGTATGGGAAAAGAGAACGTGTGAGGAGGATCTGAAGGAATGCTTAAAATGTAGTATTATAGAAAAACCAAGGATGGGCACAGTGGCTCATGCCTATAATCCCAGCACTTTGGGAGGCTGAGGCAGGTGGATCACTGGTCAGGAGTTTGAGACCAGCCTGGTCAACATGGAGAAACCCCATCTCTACTAATAATATAAAAATTAGCAGGGCGTGGTGATGCACGCCTGTAATCCCAGCTACTCGGGAGGAACTCCTGAGGCAGGAGAATCGCATGAACCTAGGAGGCAGAAGTTGCAGTGAGCCGAGATGGCACCACTGCACTCCAGCCTGGGCGACGGAGTGAAACTGAGTCTCAACTAAAGAAAAAAAAAAAAAAGAAAGAAAAACCAGAGAGAGGAGTTTCCTGATAACCAAATTAGGAATTTACAAAGAGGAGAAAACTGTTCAACAGGTCAAATATGGTAGTGATGTCAAGATAAAGACTGAAAGGTTGTAGTAACTAGGAGGTCTTAGGTCACTTTGTCAGTAAAAACAGCTTGGCTTTCATAAGGACAAAAACAAAGAAGTTTGAAAAAGACACAACGAATACTTTTTTTTTTAAGATTGGAAAAACTTGAACATTTCTCTTAATATTTCTCTTAATTAAAGAGAGAAAGATGGCAGAGATAAGGGAGAAAGGAGAGCCAGTTGATGGAGCATGTTTTCTGAGAGGCAACAGAAAATGAGATTTGGAATGCAGATGGAAAGCTTAGATCTTATTCTGATATCTTATTCCGATATCAGAAGAATGAATTGTTTTAGAGATCTGTTGAGATGTTTCCTCATTTGTAAAATGAAGTGAATGTTGTTATTGCTGACTTTCCTTCTAGCTCTTTTTTTTTTTGAGATGGAGTCTCGCTCTGTTGCCCGGGCTGGAGTGCAGTGGCGCCATCTTGGCTCACTGCAAGCTCCACCTCCCAGGTTCACGCCATTCTCCTGCCTCAGCCTCCCAAGTAGCTGGGACTACAGGCGCCTGCCACCACGCCTGGCTAATTTTTTGTATTTTTTTTTTTTAGCAGAGACGGGGTTTCACCGTGTTAGCCAGGATGGTCTCAATCTTCTGACCTCGTGATCCACCCGTCTCGGCCTCCCAAAGTGCTGAGATTACAGGCGTGAGCCACGACGCCCGGCCCTAGCTCTTATATTTTATGAATATTATGGTAAAGTACATATCAGAACTAAACCTAAGTTTGGCACAGAGTTACCATAAAGTATTTAGAAGATTTGCTTTAGGCCGGGCACAGTGGCTCATGCATGTAACCCCAGCACTTTGAGAGGCTGAGGCAGGAGGATTGCTTGAGTCCAGGAGTTTAAGACCAGTCTAGGCAACATAGTGAGACCCCTGTCTCTACAAAAAGTAAAAGGTTAGCCAGATGTGGTGGTGCAGGCCTATAGTCCCAGTTACTCAGAGGCCTGAGGGTAGGAGAATCGCTTGAGTCCAGGAGTTAGAGAGGCTGCAGTGAGCTGTGATTGTACCACTGCACTCAGCCTGGGTGACAGAGTGAGACCCTGTCTCAAAAAAAAAAAAAATTGGGGCCAGGCGCAGTGGCTCACGCCTGTAATCCTAACGCTTTGGGAGGCTGAGGCGGGTGGATCACCTGAGGTCAGGAGTTCGAGACCAACCTGGCCAACATGGCAAAACCCTGTCTCTACTAAAAATACAATAATTAGCTGGGCGAGGTGGTGCGCGCCTATAGTCCCAGCTACTTGGGAGTCTGAGGCAGAAGAATCGCTTGAACATGGGAGGCAGTGGTTGCAGTGAGCCAAGATCATGCTGTTGCACTCTAGCCTGGGTGACAGAGTGCAATGGCGCAATCTCAGCTCACTGCAACCTCTGCCTCCTGGGTTCAAGCAATTCTTCTGCCTCAGCCTCCTGAGTAGCTGAGATTACGGGTGCCTGCCACCACACCTGGCTAATTTTTGTATTTTTAGTAAAGACAGGGTTTCACCATGTTGGTCAGGCTGGTCTTGAACTCCTGACCTCAGACAGTCCACCCACCTCGGCCTCCCAAATTGCTGGGATTACAGGCATGAGCCACCGTGCCTGGCCAGTTATGTGTTTCTCAGAGCAGAAGTAATTTATTCTTAGCTTTTGGATGTAGTATATTTTTAAGAACAAAGCATATTCTTAATTAGATTGTATATAGACTGATACTGGAATAAATTTATATTTCTGCCAGGATTATCTGAAATGGTAGTGGTAGAATGAGGTATAAGTGACCCAGAAGTATCTTTGATGGCAAGCAGAGAACATTTTGGTATTAAACATTTACTGCAAATAACAGAAAATCAACTAGTAATTTTGAAACTATCTGTGGAGTTCTAGGCATGTTGCTGGATGGCAAGTCATGCCTCTCCCTCTGCCTCCATCAACAGTTCATCCTTTCAGCCAGAAGGTCTCTTCCTCCAGAATGGAGCCACTTCGTCCTGTTTCCATACTGGGCTCCTATGTAGGTATTTATTTGGAGAAAGGGGTCTGCAGCTACATTAATATTAAAAGCACAAAGCATGATCTTTTTTCTCCCTTTCTATCTTCCTCAAATTGAAATTCAAGAATATCTGACTCATAAGATGACTAAGAGTCCCTCAGACTTTTTGCAGAAGTATACACATTTAAGTTTTGGCTTTCCAAAGGATAATAAAAGATAGGATTTTTGTTTGTTTTCATTTGTGCATTTGTTTGTTTGTTTGTTTTTCTCCTTTGGTACCTCACCTTTTCACCCAACTCTGGCTCACATGATTTCCTTAAGCAAAAATTAAGATGTTCATATGCGATCTGTGTCTGGACTCCCAAATTGCACCATATATGTTGTAGAGCCTGGATTTTTAGGTATTTTAGATCATACTTTTCAGAAACGTGGATAGCTTAAATGATTTCACTAAAATGAGTGCATTATACAGCATTTCTTCAACTTTCAACTTTCATTCTGGGACTTAATTTCAAATTCAACCTTACTTTGACATGTTTTATCAAATTGTTCTGATTAAATGCTATCACAAGAGTGAAGCATGTTGAAACAGATTGTGAAAAAAATATGAAAATCCATATAATACAATTTTGAGGTTAGGAAAAGAAACTTTATACAAGGAAAAAAGAATCTTAATGCTCATAGGCCATATGAAACAATGAATCTGACTGAAAGAAGCTGAAATATTGCCTGACACATTAGGAATGAGCTGAAAGTATGGTTTCTTCTTGTCTACAGATATAAGTGAAAGTGTTTCTTTTTTTTTGTTTGTGTTTGTTTTTGTTTTTGTTTGAGACAGGGTCTTGCTCTGTCACCCAGGCTGGAATGCAGTGGCGTGATCTTGGCTGACTGCAACCTCTGCCTCTCAGGCTCAAGCAATCTTCACACCTTAGCCTCCCAAGTAGCTGGGACTACAGGTGCGCCACCATGCCTGGCTAATTTTTGTTTTCTGTAAAGATGGGATTTTGCCACATTACCCAGGCTGGTCTCAAACTCCTGAGCTCAAGCGATCTGCTCTCCTCGGCCTCCCAAAGTGCCAGAATTAGAGGTGTGAACCACCATGCCCAGCCTAAAGTGTTTCTTTATACCTGAGATGAGCTAAATTAAACCAGGATTTTTGGAACCCTAAATTATTATACAATTTTTTCTTTTTGGTCTGAATCAGTGTCTGGCTCTGTTGCCCAGGCTGGAATGCAATGGGCTACAGCCCACTGTAGCCTCCAATTCCTGGGGTCAAATGATCCTTCCACCTCAGTCTCCTGAGTAATGGAACTATAGCCGCGAGCCACCACGTTCAGCTAATTTTTAATTTTTTTGTAGAGATGGGATCTTGCCGTGTTGCCCAGGCTGGTCTCAAACTCCCGGGCTCAAGCAATTCTCCCTCCTTGGCCTCCCAAAGTGCTAGGATTATAGGCATGAGCCACCAGGCCAAGCCTTATACAATTTGAGAGAAGGAACTAAAAGATGTACTTTGGAGAGCTGGGTGCAGTGGTTCATGTCTAATTCCAGCACTTTGGGAGGCTGAGGCTGGTACATCGCTTGAGCTGAGGAGTTCGAGACCAGTGTGGGCAACATGATGAAACCCTGTCTCTACTATAAATGGAAGAATTAGCCAGGCGCGGTGTTCTAAGCCTGTAGTCCCAGCTACTCAGAAGACTAAGGTGGAAGGATCACCTGAGCCCAGGAGGTCGAGGCTGCAGTGAGTCATGATGACACCACTGCACTCCAGCATCTGTGACAGTGAGACCCTGTTTCAAAAAATAACAACAAAAAAATCTACTTTAGACCAGGCACAGTGGCTCAGGCCTGTAATTCCAGCACTTTGGGAGGCTGAGGCAGGCAGATCACTTGAGGCCAGGAGTTTGAGACCAGCCTGGCCAACATGGCAAAACCTCATCTCTACTAAAAATACAAAAATTAGCTGAGCATGCATGGTAACGCACACCAATAATCCCAGTTACTTGGGAGGCTGAGGCACAAGAATCAGTTGAACCCAGGAGGCAGAGGTTGCAGTGAGCCGAAATCATCACTGCACTCCAGCCTGGGTGACAAAGCAAGACTCTCAAAAAAAAAAAAAAAAAAAAAGAACCTACTTTGGAAAGCATCTCCATCTATTAGTAAATTTTGCTGTTTGAACAGCTTTATAAAGGTTGTATTTTTAAATTCGTTGTAGAAAAATGTTAGGCTCTTCTAATATTTTTGTTTCTTGATTTGTGTATAGGTTTCACTGTCCAACCTGGAAACCGATGGAGTCTAGAGGTGGGACAGGTATATGTCATTACAGTAGACGTCTTTGATAAAAGCAGCACAAAGGTCTATATTTCAGATGTGAGTCAGTCTTTTTTATTTTTCTGAGCTCCTTGTAGGGATAAGATACATAAGATGTAAAGTGGACCATCTTCCTAGCTAGAAAGCCCTCTTTCTTTCTTTGATTCTAGATTTTTACCTTTGGAAAAGCAAGTTGCTAATTTATTATTATCATTAATTCTCTTCTTCTTTTTCTTCTTCTTTTTTTTTTTTTTAAAGAGACACAGTCTCGCTCTGTCACCCAGACTGGAGTACAGTGGTGTGATCATAGCTCACTGCAGCCTCCAACTCCTGGGCTCAAGCAATCCTCCTGCCTCAGCTGGGATTAAAGGCATAAGCAACCATGCCCAGCTAGTTCTGTTCTTGAGGAATGCTAAATCAGAAGTAAAAGATATAATTTGGTCAGAATTATAGAAAAGAGGTGAAATGAGTACCAGTGATAACACTTTGGAGGGTGTCCTCATTCTACAACTTCACATCCTAGATGGTTACCAGAGTTTTGTAGTGGTGAGAGTAGTAATATGAATATCAAATGTGAAGTATTGTACTCACTCTCTAGGGTCCTTATTTCATCCTGAGAACTGTCAATTTATAAAATGGTAAAAATTACACTAAAATTTGCATAAGCTTTGACTCTTGCTATTCCTGATGTTTGCCATTGATAGATCTTTCAAAAACTAGTCCCATTTTAAAATTATATCTCCCCAACTTTTAATTTCTATGAGGGAGAGCAAAAGTTTTGTTTTTATGTCTTTATTCCATGAATGCATAGCTACAGTTTTATAGATGCTTTGGGATTAAGATGACTTCAGGGAAAGAACATATCTTCAGGTTTTTGTTACTGTGGGGCTGATTTTCAGAATCTCAGGATTACACACGACTTTCCTAAGGAGTACTTTGAAGAGCAACTAACTACCGTGAATGGATCTTACCATATAGTAAAAGCCCTGAAAGATGGTGTTGTGGTAATAAATGCATCCCTGACCTCCATCATTTACCAGGTAGGAATTAAACAGACAGTGTTTGTATTCTAAGAACACTGAAGAGGCTTGGCTGACTTGTTGATTTGCAAGCAGATATACAGCATATACCACCTTTATCTTTCAGAAAAATAAACAGATAAACAGCAAATTCGTAAGTGTATACCTCTACAAATTTTCTGTTCTAATCTATGTTATTGTACATTAAAATATCTGCATTTGCGGTCATTGTGTATATATCATTTGGGGTTTCAGGTTTCATTAAAAACATTTCTCTCCCTTCCTTCCTTTCTTCCTTCCTTCCTTCCTTTCTTTCAGAGAGGGCCTCATTTCATCAGCCAGGATGGAGTGCAGTGGTGCACTCATGGCTCACTGCAGCCTGGACCTCCCAGGCTCAAGCAATCCTCCCACCTTAGCCCCCCAAGTAGCTGGGACTACAGGCACATGCCACCACACCTGGCTAATTTTTGTTTTTGTTTAGTTTTTCGAGGCAGAGTCTCACTCTGTTGCCCAGGCTGGAGTGCAGTGGCGTGGTCTTGGCTCACTGCAACCTCTGCTTCCTGGGTTCAAGCGATTCTCCTACCTCAGCCTCCTGTGTAGCTGGGGTTATAGGCATCCACCACCATGCCTGGCAAATGTTTGTATTTTTAGTAGAGACAGGGTTTCACCATGTTGGCCAGGCTGGCCTTGAACTCCTGACCTCAAGTGATTCATCCGCCTCAGCCTCCCAAAGTGCTGGGATTACAGGCATGAGCCACCACAACCGGCCACACCTGGCTAATTTTTAAATTTTTTGTAAAGAAGGCGTTTCACTGTGTGGCACAGGCTGGTCTTGAACTCCTAGGCTCAAGTGATCCTCCCATGTCAGCCTCCCAAAGTGCTGGGATTATAGGTGTGAGCCACTACACCCAGCCATGATGTATTTCATATGCACATTTCCATGTGTCATCAGGTCCACAGAGCGTACTTTATTTTTCTTTTTTTGGAGACAAGTCTCACTCTGTCACCCAGGCTGGAGTGCAATGGCATCATCATAGCTCACCTGCAGCCTCGACCTCCTGGGCTCAAGTGGTCCTCCTGCCTTAGCCTTCCAAGTAGCTGGGACTACAGGCGTGTGCCACCACACCCAGCTAATTTTTATATTTTTTGTAGAGACAGGTTCTTGCTATGTTGCCCACAATGGTCTCAAACTCCTAGGCTCAAGTGTTCCTCCTGCCTTGGCCTCCCAAAATGTTGAGATTACAGGTGTGAGCCACCACTACCAGGTGCATAGAGTACTATTAATTCTAAAAATCCAAAGGTTTAATATGCCAATTTATTTACCCATACCCCAAACATTGAATGTTTCCATTATTTCCATTTTTTTTACTGTTGTAAATGGCATAACTGAGTATCTTTGTACATTTTTTTTCTTTTGGGTTATTTCCATACTGTGTAACAACAGAAATGGAGTTATTGAGTAAAGGGATAAGGAATGAATCTGTTTCTAATGCCTCCAAAATACATAAGTATCCTGATTTTTACTAGCCTGCCAAACCTGCTTTCCTCTCCCAAACCTACTTTTTCTCCAATGTTCCTTTCACTCAGTTTAGACAAAATCCAAAGTCACCCTTGACTCTGCCTTCTCCCTCAGCTTCTGTATTCAACACATTATTAAGTGCCATGTCAACTCTTCTAAATGCCCGTCAAATCTATTTTTTTTTTTTTTTTACCATCCCGGTTGTGCTCTCTCTCTCTCTTTTTTTTTTTTTCTTTTTGAGATGGAGTCTCACTCTGTTGCCCAGGCTGGAGCGCAGTGGCGCGATCTCAGCTCACTGCAACCTCCGCCTCCTGTATTCATGTGATTCTCCTGCCTCAGCCTCCCAAGTAGCTAGGACTACAGGCGTGTGCCACCACGCCCGGCTAATTTTTGTAATTTTTTTAGTAGAGATGGGGTTTCACCATATTGGCCAGGCTGGTCTCGAACTCCTGACCTTGTGATCCGCCCACCTTGGACTCCCAAAGTGCTAGGATTACAGGCATGAGCCACCGTGCCCAGCCTCTCTCTCTCTCTTTTTTTTTTTTAACTGAGACAGAGTCTCACTCTGTCACCCAGGCTGGAGTGCAGTGGCACGATCTCGGCTCACTGCAACCTCTGCCTCCTGAGTTCAAGCGATTCTCCTGCCTCAGCCTCCCGAGTAGCTGGGAATACAGGATCATGCCACAATGGCTGGCTAATTTTTGTATTTTTAGTAGAGACAAGGTTTTACTATGTTGGCCAGGGTGGTCTCGAACTCCTGACCTCAAGTGATCCACCCGCCTTGGCCTCCCAAAGTGCTGGAATTATAGGAGTGAGCCATGGAAACTGGCCCATTAATAACTTTTTAAACTTTTAATTTTGAAATTATTATAGATTTACCAGAAGTTGCAAAAATAGTATATAGGACAAAGAAAATGTACATATGGCTAATAGCACATTAAAAGATGTTCAGCATGATTAGTCATTAAGAAAATGCAAATCCAGATGGGCGAGTTGGCTCACGCCTGTAATCCTAGCATTTGGAAGGCCCAGGCGGGTGGATCACTTGAGGTCAGGAGCTTGAGACCAGCCTGGCCAACATGGTGAAACTCCGTCTCTACTAAAAATACAAAAATTAGCTGGGCGTGGTGGCGCGTGCCTATAATCCCGGATACTCGGCAGGCTGAGGCAGGAGAATAGCTTGAACCTGGGAGGCGGAGGTTGCAGTGAGCCGAGGTTGTGCCATTGCACTCCAGCCTGGGCAACAAGAGCGAAACTCCATCTCAAAAAAAAAAGAAATACAACTGACATTGGAGTGTTGATGTTGTATATCGCAACTTCGCTGGATTAGTTTATTAGCTCTAGTAGTTTTTTGTGGATTTTTTTTTTTTTTTTTGAGACAGGGTCTCACTCTGTTACCCAGGCTGGATTGCAGTGGCACCATCATGGTTTACTGCAGCCTTGACCTCCTGGGCCCAAGTGATCCTCCTACCTCAGCCTCCTGAGTAGCTGGGACTACAGGTGCATTCCACCACTCCTAGCTAATTTTTTTGTAGAGATGAGTTTCACCATGTTGCCCTGGCTGGTCTCAAACTCCTGAACTCAGGTGCTCCACCCACCTCAGCCTCCCAAAGTGCTGGGATTAGAGGTGTGAGCCACTGCACCTGGCCCTGGAACTGCCATACTGTTTTCTACAGTGGCTGCACCATGTTACATTCCACCAGCAATGTATAAGTGTTCCTATTTCTCCACATCCTTGTCAACACTTGTTATTTTCTCTTTTGTTTTCTTTGAGACGGAGTTTTGCTCTGTTTCCCAGACTAGAGTGCAGTGGCACAATCTCGGCTCACTGCAACCTCCACCTCCTGAGTTCACACCATTCTCCTGCCTCAGCCTCTGAGTAGCTGGGACTACAGGCGCCTGCCACCATGCCCGGCTAATTTTTTGTATTTTTAGTAGAAATGGGGTTTCACTGTGTTAGCCAGGATGGTCTTGATCTCCTGACCTCATGATCTGCCTGCCTCGGCCTCCCAAAGTGCTGGGATTACAGGCATGAGCCACCACGCCGGGCCTGTTTTGTTTTAAATAATAGCCATCCTAATGGGTAATAAGTAGTATCTAACTGTAGTTTTCATTTTCCTTTTCCTAATGATCAGTGTATGGGAAGTTTTTAAACTATGAATTCAATTTTAAAAATATATATACAGCCATTCATGTTATTTGGTAGTTTGTATCTTTGAAGGAATTTGTCCATTTTATCTAAGTGGTTGAATTTATCACATAAAGTTGTTCAAAATATTGTTTTACTAGTCTTTTGTTGTCTATAAAATCTGTAGTGATGTCCCCTTATTAATTCCTGATATTGGTCATTTATGTCTCTCTTGTTTTCTTTCTGAGTCTGGCTAGAGGTTTATAAATGTTATTGAGTTTTTCAAAGAGCAACTGTTGGTTTCATTGACTTTTCTCTATTTGTCTGTTTTCTATTTCATTCATTTATGCTTTTGTATTATTCTCTTTCTTTTGCTTCGTTTGGATTTAATTTGCTTTTCTTTTTAAAGTTTCTTTTTCTTTTTTCTTTTTTTTTTTTTTTGAGATGGAGTCTTACTGTTGCCCAGGCTGGAGAGCAGTGGAACGATCTCGGCCCACTGCAACCTCCGCCTCCCGGGTTCAAGTGATTCTCCTGCCTCAGCCTCCCGAGTAGCTGGGATTACAGGCGCCCGCCACCATGCCCAGCTAATTTTTGTATTTTTAGTAGAGACGGGATTTCACTATGTTGGCCAGACTGGTCTCAAACTCCTGACCTCAGGTGATCCACCCGCCTTGGCCTCCCAAAGTGCTAGGATTACAGGCGTGAGCCACTGCTTTCAGCCTTTAAAGTTTCTTATGGTGGAAGAACTTTATGATGGATCATTGGGTTATATCTTTCTTCTTTTTTAATGTAAGCACTTCTGCCATATTCTATTGGTTATTCAGACCAATCCTAAGACAATGTATACTACATAATGGGGACTACACAAGGGGATGAATACCAGGAGTCAGAAATCTTTGGGGGCCATCTTTTAGTCTAGTTATCATAGATAGGTGCTCCAAATTCGTTCTGGGTTCCCTGATATTAGACTTAAATGATTTAATGAACCTGTTTCCAGTAATAAAGTGAGCACTGGTATTCCATGGCATGCAATAGCAAAACAACTGTTTAAATTATTACCCGTAGACACACTCCAGTCAAGTGCATAGAGAAGGCAAAGCTTTAGGTCACCAACTGGTTGCTCCCATAAAACATTACAGTGAAAGTAAGGGATTTAATATGATTGATCATTGTTGCTAAATGTGCTGGATAGTGTGGGGAAAGAAAATGGTTACATCAGGGCTTTAAATTCCCAGCATGAGATCCCCATAAGAGATCTAAAAGTTTCTCTGACTATCCTTGAAGAAGATCTCACTACCAGATTATTATACCTTGTCTGCAATCATGTGATTAAAATCAACAATAAAGGGATTTTTAAAGTACATATTTATAAATTTAATAATGCACTACTTTTTTTTTTTTTTTGAGATGGAGTCTCGCCCTGTCTCCCAGGCTGTTGTGCAATGGTGTGATGTCAGCTCACTGCAACCTCCGCCTCATGGGTTCAAGTGATTCTCCTGCCTCAGCCTCCTGTGTAGCTGGGATTACAGGTGCATGCCACCATGCCTGGCTAATTTTTTGTATCTTTAGGTAGAGACGGGGTTTCACCATGTTGGCCAGGCTGTTCTCAAACTCCTGACCTCATGATCTGCCCGCCTCGGATAATGCATTTCTTTTTTTTTTTTTTAATTATTATACTTTAAGTTCTAGGGTACATGTGCACAATGTGCAGGTTTGTTACATATGTATACATGTGCCATGTTGGTGTGCTGCACCCATTAACTTATCATTTACGTTAGGTATATCTCCTAATGCTATCCTTCCCCCCTCCCCCAACCCCATGACAGGCCCCGGGGTGTGATGTTCCCCTTTCTGTGTCCAAGTGTTCTCATTGTTCAATTCCCACCTATGAGTGAGAACACACAGTGTTTGGTTTTTTGTCCTTGCGATAGTTTGCTGAGAATGATGGTTTCCAGCTTCATCCATGTCCCTACAAAGGACATGAACTCATCCTTTTTTATGGCTGCATAGTATCCAGAATCTACAAAGAACTCAAACAAATTTACAAGAAAAAAACAACCCCATCAAAAAGTGGGCGAAGGATGTGAACAGACACTTCTCAAAAGAAGACATTTATGCAGCCAACAGACACATGAAAAAATGCTCATCATCACTGGCCATCAGAGAAATGCAAATCAAAACCACAATGAGATATCATCTCACACCAGTTAGAATGGCAATCATTAAAAAGTCGGGAAACAACAGGTGCTGGAGAGGATGTGGAGAAATAGGAACACTTTTACACTGTTGGTGGGACTGTAAACTAGTTCAACCATTGTGGAAGTCAGCGTGGCAATTCCTCAAGGATCTAGAACTAGAAATACCATTTGACCCAGCCATCCCATTACTGGGTATATACCCAAAGGATTATAAGTCATGCTACTATAAAGACACATGCACACGTATGTTTATTGCAGCACTATTCACAATAGCAAAGACTTGGAACCAACCCAAATGTCCATTAGTGATAGACTGGATTAAGAAAATGTGGCACATATACACCATGGATAATGCACTTCTAAATACAATTGTCCCTCAGTATATGTGGGGAACTGGTTTCAGGACCCCACATATACCAAAATCCACACATACTCAAGTCCTACATTCAGCCCTGTAGAACCTTATTATTTATTTATTTATTTGGTTTTTTGTTTGTTTGTTTGTTTTTTGAGACCAGGTTTCCCTATTGTTGCCCAGGCTGGAGTGCAGTGGCATGATCTCAGCTTACTGCAACCTCCGCCTCCCAAGTTCAAGCAATTCTCCTGTCTCAGCCTCCCAAGTAGCTGGAGTTACAGGCATGCACCACACGCTCAGCTGATTTTTTGTATTTTTAGTAGAGATGGGGTTTCACCATGTTGGCCAGGCTGGTTTTGAACTCCTGACCTCAGGTGATCCACCCACCTCGTCCTCCCAAAGTGCTGGGATTATAGACATGAGCCACCTCTCCCAGCCAGCCCTGTAGAACCTTACACAAAAAGTTGGCCCTCTATATATGGGTGGGTTTTGCTTGTTTTTAAGTATGAGGCAAATTTCTTACCTTAGCACCTTTAAATGTTCTCATTTTCTTCTGAATAGCTTATAGTATCCCTTTGCGTTTACAGTTTATGGATGTCCAGGGGTCTTTCTTCTGAAAGTATGGTTTCCCTTACTATGTTGATTTTTTTAAAAACCTCTTTTATTTCAGGGAATTTTAAGCTATTTTCCCTGATTCTGATAATTAGTTTAGGTCTAGCAAAACCCTTTTCATTATTATTTCATTTTCATTATTATTGAACCATAGCAGCTATGCTTATTTAGTGAAGAGAAATATTTATTTATTTCTTTTATAGATAGAAACTGGTTGAGTAATTTATGAGCATACCATTTTGCTGATGTTTTGAGTATATGAATGTGTATTATAAGAATAGTCCTTATAAATATATTTTGCTCCTTTTTTCCTGCTCTTATAGAATAAAGATATTCAGCCTATAAAATTTCTAATCAAACACCAACAAGAAGTGAAGATTTATTTTCCCATCATGCTTACACCCAAATTTCTGGCATTTCCTTATCATCCTATGGGAATGTTATATCGTTATAAAGTACAGGTATGGTGTCCTATAAGGCTTCACAAGGAGATAAGCCGGTTTCTCTAATAGCTTAATTTATTGAAATTTGATTAATGTTACATTTATTTCCTCCCAATCCTAAAAGTATAACTTGGGTTTTGGTGACAACCAAAATTATACTCTTGAAAAATGTCATCTATAACAAGACTTGGTTACAGATGCTTTCTGTCTCTCTTCCCAATATCCTTTCCTTGTGAGTTTTGTAAAGTTCTGTTGTGTCTTTTTTTGACATTTTGTGACACTACCATTACTTTGCCTCCCTTTAGTATTTCTCTTGCCTGTTAAGGTACTTTACTATAGTGTCACAGTTTCTTTTCTTTCTTTCTTTCTTTCTTTTTTTCTGAGACAGAGTTTTGCTCTTGTTGCCCAGGCTGGAGTGTAATGGTGCAATCTCGGCTCACTGCAACCTCTGTCTCCCAGGTTGAAGCGATTCTCCTGCCTCAGCCTCCGGAGTAGCTGGGATTACAGGCATGCACCACCACTCCCAGCTAATTTTGTATTTTTAGTACAGACAGGGTTTCACCATGTTGGCCAGGCTGGTCTCGAACTCCTGACATCAGGTAATCCACCCACCTTGGCCTTCCAAAGTGCTGGGATTACAGGTGTAAGGCACCATGCCCAGCCTAGTGTCACAGTTTCTAATGTGTCCAAAAATAATTTATTATATTATGTTATTATTTTGTAAACTTTATTTCACCAGTCAAGTTTTACATTTTCACTTAAATTTTATTTTCTTCCGATTGTAATTAAATGTAATGTGTGTTTTCACAGGTAGAGGGTGGCAGTGGCAACTTTACCTGGACTTCTTCTAATGAAACAGTGGTCATAGTAACCACGAAAGGAGTGGTGACTGCAGGTCAGGTCAGGGGGAATAGTACTGTTTTGGCCCGAGATGTACAAAATCCCTTTCGATATGGAGAAATTAAGGTAAACGACTCTCCAGATATTCTTATTACCCCTACAACACTACTGTCTAAATTTAAGTAATTAACACACTTTAAAAAAAGAGCCCAACATGGCTATTTAAAAATATTACTCACATTCAGTCAAGAAATACTTTTTTTTTTGGAGACAGATGTTGCTCTGTTTCCCAGGCTGCAGTGCAGTGGCAAGATCTCAGCTCACTCACTGCAACCTCTGCCTCCCCGGTTCAAGTAATTCTCCTGGCTCAGCCTCCTAAGTAGCTGGGATTACAGGTGCCCACTACCACACCTGGCTAATTTTTGTATTTTTAGTAGAGGTGGGGTTTCTCCATGTTGGCCAGGCTGGTGTCAAACTCCTGACCTCAGGTGATCCGCCTGCCTCGGCCTCCCAAAGTGCTGGGATTACAGGCATAAGCCACTGCACCCAGCCAGAAATACATATTTTAAAAATATTTCTATAACTAGGTTGAATCTTGCTTCACTTAATAGTCACTTATTTAACATCTATGTTTGTTTCCTCATAGGATGATGTTAGTATCCACCTCGAAGGTTATTATCAGAATTATTGAAAAATGTTTTAAACTGGAAAATTTGAGGAAAAAAATGATGAAATGCATTCTGTATTTATTATACTAATTATAAAAACACATGTAAAACTGAAAACAGTAATAGGTAACATTTTAAGCATTTGTTACAGTGCTCTACAAGTTCAGAGAAACTTCCCTTGTAATGAACTATAGACATGATCACTGAAAGTATAGTCTTTGTTGTCAGGATTAAATGAGATAGTGTTTACTCCAGTGCTTGGCATATATTTAATATTTAATTAATGTTAACTTTTTTGTTATAGTTATACATATGATTTTTAAATGGCCTTTATAGTAACTTTATCTCTAGTGTCATATTTTGGTTTGTCAATCTGTTACTAAAAGATTGAAAACTCTTTTTTAGTATATTATGTAACCATTTTCCTATTTTTCTCCTTTATTTTTTCTTTTTTTGAGACTGAGTCTTGCTCTGTTGCCCAGACTGGAGGGCAATGGCATGATCATAGCTCACTGCAGCCTCAAACTCCTAGGACTCAAGCAGTTCTCCCGCCTTGGCCTCCCAAGTAGCTAGGACTACAGATATGCACCACCCCACACAGTTAATTTATTATTTTTGTAGAGACAGGGTCTCACTGTGTTGCCCAGGCTGGTCCCAAACTCCTGGCCTCAAGTGATCCTCCTGTCTTGGCCTTCCAAAGTGCAAGGATTACAGGTGTGAGCCACTGTACCCAGCCCCATTTTTTTTTTTTTCCCTGAGATGGAGTCTCACTCTGTTGCCCAGGCTGGAGTGCAGTGGCGTGATCTCAGCTCACTGCAACCTCTGCCTTTCAGGTTCAAGCAATTCTCCTGCCTCAGCCTCCTGAGTAGCTGGGACTACAGGCACCCGCCAAAACACCCAACTAATTTTTTTTTTTTTTTTTTTTTTTTTTGAGATGGAGTCTCTTTCTGTCGCCAAGGCTGGAGTGCAGTGGTGCGATCTTGGCTCACTGCAAGCTCTGCCTCCCAGGTTCACCCCATTCTCCTGCCTCAGCCTCCCGAGTAGCTGGGACTACAGGCATGTGCCACCATGCCCGGCCAATTTTTTGTATTTTTAATAGAGATGGGGTTTCACCGTGCTAGCCAGGCTGGTCTCTATCTCCTGACCTCGTGATCCACCTGCCTCGGCCTCCCAAAGTGCTGGGATTACAGGCATGAGTCACCACGCCCGGCCTAATTTTTTGTATTTTCAGTAGAGACGGGGTTTCACCATTATGGCCAGGCTGATCTCGAACTCCTGACCTCAAGTGATCCTCCCACCCCGGCCTTCCAAAGTGGTGGGATTACAGGCATGAGCCACTGCGCCCAGCCCCAGCCCCATTTTTAATATATGTTGCTGTTCTCTATAGGACTTAATAGTTTGCCATCACTCAGTGAACATTTATTATCTCATAGGTATTATTGGACATTCAGAGATACATAACACATGATCCCTATCTTAAACTAGGAAGATATATTAACATGAAAAAAGTCAAATAACATTTTAAGAAAATGATATGTGAGATATTTAAAGCCCTGTATGACTGAGAACTACTTGAATTGTACAGTAAGTGCTATTAGTTTGTAAAAGAGAAATCCTTGTGTATGGGACTATCAGAGACTATTATGAAAGACGTGGGAACTTGAATAAGACTTTTGGAGGATGGAATAAAAGTAAGGCCCAAAGGTCAAATTTAGAGTGCTTCCTTATTTGGTAAATAAACTTTTTTCAGAACACAGCTACTCCCATTCATTTACATATTGTCTGTGGCTGCTTTCAAGCCACAACTGCTGAGTTAGTAGTTACCACGGAGACTGTGTAGCCTCAATAAGTCTAAAATGTTTACTATCTAGCTCTTTACAGAAAGCTTTGCCAATCCTTGCTGTAGACAATGGGGAACCAATACAGGCTTTTAACAGGTCAATGGTATGGTAAGGTCTCTGTTCTGAAAGATATCTAATTATTTTTATAATCAGACAATAACAGCCATTATACTAAAAAACAAAAGATACTTGCTGGTGCTATAGACTAGTAGATTAGAATGGATTGAAGGGAGAAAGTGAAGGCAAAAACTTCAGTTAAGCTTGAACTAGTGAGATGGTATTGAGAATAGCAGGAAATAGACCAACTGAGAATCTTTTTTAACAGGTAAATCAATCCGATTTGATTGAGCAGGGAAGAGTTAAACATTTAAAGCCACAGAGATGATGTGGAGGTTTCTGACTTTGCCAGCGGGGTGGATAGAAAATACAAGAGGCTGGGAGTGGTGGCTTACACATGTAATCCCAACACCTTTGAGTGGCCATGGCAGGAGGGTGGCTTGAGGCCAGGAGTTCGAGACCAGCCTGGACAACAAAGCAAGACCCCCCCCATCTCTTAAAAAAAAAATTAACCAGGCGTAGTGGCACATGCCTGTAGTCCTAGCTACTGAGGCAGGAGGATCGCTTGAGGCCAGGAGTTTGAGGTTGCGATGAACTATGATCACGCCTCTGCACTCTAGCTTAGGCAAGAGTGAGACCCTGTCTTTAAAAAAAGAAAAGAAAATACAAAAAAATGGAAAAGATGATGAATTTAGTTTTGGATACATTTAGCGTAATTCACCTATGGAGCATCTAAGTGGATGTTTTTAATTGGAAATAGGGGTCTGAAGTTCAACTGAAAGATTAGGGCTGGAGAGTTTGTGTATGGTTAGTCACTGAAGCTTTGGGACTGGATAAGTTTCCCAGGAAGAACATATGGATCCTGTGTAATGTAAATGTCACTTTAAGAAACATAGGAAGAGGAACTAGCAGAAGAAACACAGAAAGTGGCAAAAATGACAAAATAAAAGATATTTTATTTTATTTTATTTATTAATTTTTTTGAGATGGGGTTTCTGTTGCCCAGGTTCAATGCAGTGGCACGATCGTGGCCTACTCCAGCCTTGACCTCAAGCAATCCTCCCACCTCAGCCTTCCAAGTAGCTGGGACTACAGGCGTGTACCACTACGCCTGGCAAATTTTTTTTTTTTTTGAGATGGAGTCTTGCGCTGTTGCCCAGGCTGGAGTGCAGTGGTGCAATCTTGGCTCATTGCAACCTCCGCCTCTCGAGTTCAAGCAATTCTCCTGCCTCAGCCTCCCGAGTAGCTGGGATTACAGGCGCCCACTACCGCGCCCAGCTAATTTTTGTATTTTTAGTAGAGACGGGGTTTCACCATGTTAGCCAGGCTGGTCTTGAACTTCTGAACTCAGCCTCCCAAAGTGCTGGGATTACAGGTGTGAGCCACCACACCTGGCTTTTTTTTTTTTTTTTTTTTTGAGATGGAGTCTTGCTCTGTTGTCCAAGCTGGAGTGCCGTGGCCAGATCTCAGCTCACTGCAACCTCCACCTCCCAGGTTCAAGCGATTCTCCTGCTTCAGCCTCCTGAGTAGCTGGAATTACAGGCACGTGCCACCACGCCTGGCTAATTTTTGTATTTTTAGTAGAGATGGGGTTTCACCATATTGGCCAGGCTGGTGTTGAACTCCTGACCTTGTGATCTGCCCGCCTTGGCCTCCCAAAATGCTGGGATTACAGGCGTGAGCCACCACGCCTGGCCTAATACATTAGTTTTTACAGGCCACATATAGTCACTATCTCATATTCTTTTTTGTGGTTGTTATTGTTTTATTTTCCAACCTTTTAAAAATGTAAAAACTGTTCTTAGCTCATTGTACAAAAACAGGTTGTATACAGGCCGTAGTTTGCCAGACCCCTCCTACATGGAGTTAGATGCTTTAAAGAGATCAATAAATTTAAAAATGTAGAGTGACATGTTTAGCATCTTGTGGGGTGTTTATGTGTGTGTGTGCGTATATAAAAGAGACCTGGACCATTACATTGTGTATAATAGTAAATAACATATATATATATAATGTATTTATATATGTTCATGTGTATGTAAATATTTAAGGAATGATTTCTTCTTTATCTTAACAATTTTAAATTATATA
Organism: Pan troglodytes; assembly: GCF_028858775.2. Taxonomy (NCBI): domain Eukaryota; kingdom Metazoa; phylum Chordata; class Mammalia; order Primates; family Hominidae; genus Pan; species Pan troglodytes. The sequence continues at coordinate 95,071,967 of NC_072398.2, forward strand.
TATATATATATATATATATATTTTTTTTTTAAGACAGGGTTTCTCTCCCATCACCCCGGCTGGAGTGCAGTGGTACACTCTCAGCTCATTACAACCCCCATCTCCTGGGCTCAAGCAATCCTCCTGCCTCAGCCTCCCAAGTAGCTGAGACTACAGGCATGCAACACCATGCCCAGTCAATTTTTGTATTTTTAATAGAGACAGGGTTTCACCATGTTGGCCAGGCTTGCCTCAAACTCCTGACCTCAGGTGATCCACCTGCTTTGTCCTCCCAAAGCGCTAGGATTATAGCCATGAGCCACTGCACCTGGCCTTTTTTTTTTTTTTTCCCAGACAGGGTCTCATTCTGTTGCCCATGCTGGAGTGCAGTGATGCAACCTCAGCTCACTGCAACCTCCGCCTCCCGGTCTCATCCAATCTTCCCACCTGAGCTTTTCAAGTAGCTGGGACTACAGATGTATACCACCATGCTCAGCTAATTTTTAAACTTTTTTTAGAGACAGGGTCTCCCTATATTGCCCAGGGTGGACTTGAACTCCTGGGCTCAAGCGATCTTCCCGCCTTGGCCTCCCAAAGTGCTGTAATTTTTAATCTTCAGGTGTACGTGGTAGGTGTATATATTTATGGGATACATGAGATATTTTGATATGGCCATACAATGCATAATAGTCACATCAGGGTAAACGGAGTATCCATCACATCACCTCAAGAATTTATCCTTTCTTTGTGTTACAAACATTCCAGTTATACTATTTTAGGTATTTTAGCAATGTTTTTTTAGAGACAAGTTCTTGCTCTGTCACCCAGGCTTGAATGCAGTGGCAGGAACATGACTCACTGCAGCCTTGGCCTCCGGGGCTCAAGCAATCCTCCCACCTCAGCCTCCCGAAGTGTTAGGATTACAGGAGTGAGCAACTGTGTCTGGCCATTAATGATTTTTTAAAAAAATGTGTTGTTGAGGCCAGGCGCAGTGGCTCAAGCCTGTAATCCTAGCACTTTGAGAGGCCGAGGCAGGCAGATCACAAGGTCAAGAGATCAAGACCATCCTCGCCAACATGGTGAAACCCCTTCTCTACTAAAAATACAAAAAATTAGTCAGGCATGGTGGTGCGCACCTATAGTCCCAGCTACTCGGGAGGTTGAGGCAGGAGAATTGCTTAAACCTGGGAGGCAGAGGTTGCAGTGAGCTGAGATCGCACCATTGCACTCCAGCCTGGGCAACAGAGTGAGACTCCATCTGAAAAAACAAAACAAAACAAAACAAAAAAAAAGTGTTGTTGAATTTGGTTTACTAATATTTTGTCAAGAGTTTTTCCATCATGTTCATCAGGGATATTGGCCTGTAGTGTTTTGTTTTTTTTTTAATAAGTCTTTGTCTGGTTTTTGTATCAGGGTAATACTGGCCACATAGAATAAGTTTGGATGTATTCTCTTCTCTATTTTTCAAAATACTTTGAGTAGGATTAGAATTAGTTCTTTTTTAAATGTTTAGTAAAATTTAGCCATGAATCCATCAAGTCCTGGGCTTTGTTTTGCTGGGAGACTTTTATTGCAGCTTCGATCTCATTACTTGTTATTAGTCTTTTCAGGCTTTGGATTTCTTCATAGTTCAATCTTGGTAGGTTGTATATGTCTAGGGATTTATCCATTTCTTGTAGGTTTTCCAATTTATTGGTGTATAATTGCTCATAGTAGCCCCTAATGATCCTTTAAATTTCTGTGGTATTGGTTGTAATATCTTCTTTTTCATCTCAGATTTTACTTTTATTATTTATTATTTATATATTTTATTTATTTATCTAGTTTTTGAGACTGAATCTCACTCTGTCGCCCAGGCTGGAGTGCAGTGGTGCGATCTGGGCTCACTGCAACCTCTGTCTCCTGGGTTCAAGTGATTCTCATGCCTCAGCCTTCCGAGTAGCTGGGATTATAGGCGCCTGCTACCACGCCTGGCTAATTTTCGTATTTTTAGTAGAGATAGAGTTTCACCATGTTGGCCGGGCTGGTCTCAAACTCCTGACCTCAGGTGATCTCCCGGCCTTGGCCTCCCAAAGTGGTGGGATTACAGGCATGAGCCACCGTGCCCAGCCAGATTTTACTTATTTGGGTCATCTCTCTCTCTCTCTCTTTTTTTTTTTTTTAGTCTGGCTAAAGGTTTGTCGATTTTGTTTATCTTTTCAAAAAACCAACTCTTCATTTTGTTGATCTTTTGTATTTTTTTATTTCATTTATTTCCGCTCTGATCTTTATTATTTCTTCTACTAATTTTGGCTTTGGTTTGCTCTTGCTTTTGCAGTTTTGTTTTTCTTTTTTTTCAGGCAAGGTCTTGCTCTGTTGCCCAGGCTGGAGTACAGTGGTGAGATCACAGCTCACTGCAGCCACTACCTCCCAGGCCCAAGTTATCTTCCCGCCGCAGTCTCCCAAGTAGCTGGGAATACAGGTGAACACCACCACGCCAGCTGATTTTTGTATTTTTTGTAGAGACAAGGTTTCACCATGTTGTTCAGGCTGGTCTTGAACTCCTGGGCTCCAGCAGTCCACCTGCTTCAGCCTCCAAAAGTATTGGGATTACAGGCATGAACCACTGTGTCCAGCCAACTTTTCCAGTTCTTTAAGATACTTCGGCTGGGTGCGGTGGCTCACACCTGTAATCCCAGCAATTTGGGAGGCCGAGGCAGGTGGATCACAAGATCAAGAGATTGAGACCATCCTGACCAACATGGTGAAACCCTGTCTCTACTAAAAATACAAAAATTAGCCAGGCATGGTGGCGTGCCCCTGTAATCCCAGCTACTCAGGAGGCTGAGGCAGGAGAATTGCTTGAACCCAGGAGGCGGAGGTTGCAGTGAGCTGAGATTGCATTACAGCACTCTGGCCTGGCAACAGAGCAAGACTGTCAAAAAAAAAAATACAACATTGGGTTGTTTTTTTCAAGTTTTTCTACCTTTTTTTTTTTTGAGACAGAGTTTTGCTCTTGTTTCCCAGGCTGGAGTGCAGTGGCGTGATCTTGGCTCACTGCAACCTGTGCTTCCTGGGTTCAAGTGATTCTCCTGCCTCAGCCTCCTGAGTAGCTGGGATTACAGGTGCACGTTTCCATGCCCTGCTAATTTTTTGTATTTTTATTAGAGATGGGGTTTCATCATGTTGGCCAGGCTGGTCTGAAACTCCTGACCTCAGGTGATCCACCTGCCTCAGCCTCCCAAAGTGCAGGGATTACAGGTGTGAGCCACCGCACCTGGCCTCTACTTTTTTGATGTAGGCATTCATTACTATAAACTTTCCTCTTAGTACTGCTTTCACTGTATCTCATAGGTTTTGTTATGTTGTGTTTTCATTTTTGTTTTTTTCAAGAAATTTTAAAATCTCCTTCTTAATTTCTTCATTGATATGCTGGTCATTCAGGAGCAAGTTGTTTAATTTCAATGTGTTTGTATAGTTTCCAAAATTCCTCTTGTTACTGATTTCTAGTTTTAGTACACTGTAGTCAGAGAGGATATTTGACATAGTTTCAATTTTTTTGAATTTTTGAACAATTGTTTTGGGCCTAACGTAGTCTATTCTTGAATATGATCAAGAATACTCATTCTTGCTGAGGAGATGAATGTGTATTCTGCAGCCATTGAATGAAAAGTTCTGTAAATATCTATTAGATCCTTTTGGTCTACATTGTAGACTAAGTTTGATGCTTCTTTGTTGATTATCTGTCTGGATAATCTGTTCATTGTTGAAAGTAGGGTGTTGAAGTCTCCAGCTATTAATGTAGTGAGGTCTATAGCTCTCTTAAGCTCTAATAATATTTGCCTTATACATCTGGATCCTCCAGTATTGGGTGTATATATATTTATGATTGTTATATCCTCTTGCTGAATTGACCCCTTTATCATTACATAATGGCCTTCTTTTTCTCTTTTTATAGTTTGTCCTGAGATCTATTTTGTCTGATATAAGCATAGCTATTCTTGCTCTTTTTTGGTTTCCATTGGCATGGAATCTTTTTCCATCTCTTTATTTTCAGTCTACGTGTGTCTTTATAGGTGAAGCGTGTTTCTTGTAGGCAACAGATTGTTGGGTTTTTGTTTTTGCTTTTGTTTTTGAGATGGAGTTTCACTCTTGTTGCCCAGGCTGAAATGCGATGGCATGATCTCGGCTCACCGTAACCTCTGCCTCCCAGGTTCAAGCAATTCTCCTGCCTCAGCCTCCCGAGTAGCTGGGATTACAGGCATGTGCTACTACGCCCAGCTAATTTTATATTTTTAGTAGAGACGGGGTTTCTCCATGTTGGTCAGGCTGGTCTCGAACTGCCAATCTCAGGTGATCTGCCTGCCTTGGCCTCCCAAAGTGCTGGGATTATAGGCGTGAGCCACTGTGCTCAGCCTTTTTTAAAAAAATCTATTCAGTCACTCTATCTTTTTTGATTGGAGAGTTTGATTGGAGAGTCCATTTAAATTCAATGTTATTATTGATAAATAAGAACTTACTCCTGCCATTTTTAATTTGTTTTCTGGTTGTTTTGTGGTCTTCTCTTCCTTCTGTCCTTCCTTCCTGCCTTCTTCCTTTTTGTGAAGGTGATTTTCTCCGGTGGTATGTTTTAATTTCTTGTGTTTTATTTTTGTCAGGTTACCATGACGCTTGCAAATAAGATCTTATAACTCATTATTTTAAACTGATAACATCTTAACACTGATTGCATAAACAAACTAACAAATTAGCAAAGAGAAAACTAATCAAAACTCTAGGCTGGTTGCAGTGGCTCATGACTGTAATCCCAGCACTTTGGGATGCCGAGGTGGGTGGATAACCTTAGATCACCTAAGATCAGGAGTTTGAGACCATCCTGGCCAACATGGTGAAACCCTGTCTCTACTAAAAATACAAAAATTAGCCGGGTGTGGTGGTGCATGCCTGTGATCCCAGCTACTCATGAGGCTGAGGCAGGAGAATTGCTTGAACCTAGGAGGTCGAGGTTGCAGTGAGCTGAGATTACGCCACTGCGCTCCAGCCTGAGTGACAGAGCAAGACTCCATCTCAAAACAAAAACAAAAACAAAAACTTCTACACTTTAATTTCATTCCCCTGCTTTTTAACTTTGCGTTGTTTCTATTTATATCTTATACTGTCTATGTCTTGAATAGTTGTTATAGTTATTCCTTTTTATAGGTTCTTCTTTTAGTCTTTCTACTCAAGGTATCAGTAGTTTAAATCTCTCTCTTTACCTCCTCTTTAAGGCCAGTAGCTCTTAGATTTGCCATTTTGTGGCCATTTTCTAGAACTTCATTCTTTTCTATTATTTTTTCTTTAGTCTCTGCTAACTGTATTTTCTTTCTTTTCTATTTTTTTGAGGCCACATCTCACTCTGTCACCCAGGCTGGAGTGCAGTGGCATGATCTCTGCTCACTGCAACCTCCACCTCCTAGGTTCAAGTGATTTTCATGCCTCAGCCTCCCAAGTAGCTGGGATTATAGCATGCGCCACCATGCCCAGCTTATTCTTTCTATTTTTAGTAGAGACAGGCTTTCACTGTGTTGGCCAGGCTGGTCTCAAACTCCTGGCCTCAAGTAATCCACCCACCTTGGCCTCCCAAAGTGCTGGGATTACAGGTGTGAGCCACTGCACTTGGCCCATGACTATATTTTCAAATAACCTGTCCTCAAGCTCACTGATTCTTTCTTTTGCTTCATCAGTTCTACTGTTGAGAGACTGATGCATTCTTTAGTTTTTTTTTTTTTTTTGAGACGGAGTCTCACTCTGTTGTCCAGGCTGGAGTGCAGTGGTGCAATCTCAGCTCACTGCAAGCTCTGCCTCCCAGGTTCACGCCATTCTCCTGCCTCAGCCTCCCAAGTAGCTGGGACTACAGGCGCCCGCCAACACGCCCGGCTAATTTTTGACTTTTAAGTAGAGACGGGGTTTCACCATGTTAGCCAGGATGGTCTCGATCTCCTGATCTCGTGATCTGCTTGCCTTGGCCTCCCAAAGTGCTGGGATTTCTTTAGTATGTTAATTGAATTTTTCAGCTCCAGGATTTCTGCTTTTTAAAATTATTTCAGTATCTTTGTTATATTTGTCTGATAGGATTCTGAAATCCTTCTCTTAAATTTCATTGAACTTATGCAAAACAGCTGTTTTGAACTCTTTGTCTGTAAGGTCATATAGCTCTGTCACTCCAGGATTGGTCACTGGTGCCTTATTTAGGCCATGTTTTCCTGTATGGTCTTGATCTTTGTGGATGTTCATTGATGTCTGGGCATTGAAAAGTTAGGTATTAATTGTAGTCTTTGAACAATATGCTTGTTTGTACCCATCCTTCTTGGGAAGGCTTTCCAAGTATTCAGAGAGAATTGAGTGTTGTGATCTAAGTCTTTGGTCACTGCAGTACATATCTGCATTGGGCGGCACCCCAAGCCCAGTAAAGCTGTGACTCTTGCAGACTTGTAGAGGTACTGCTTTGGTGGTCTTAGGTAAGATCCGGGAGAATTCCCCGGATTACCAGGCAGACTCTTGTTCCTTCTCTTTCTTTTGCCCAAACAAACAGATCCTCTCTCTCTCCCTGCTAAGCTGTCTGGAGCTGGGGGTGGGGTTACACAAGCCCCTCGGTGGCCACCACCACTAGGACTGCACTGGGTCAGACCCAAAGCTAGCATAGCACTGGGTCCTGCCCAAGTCCTTCAGTGACCACTGCCTGGTTACTGCCAGTGTTCACTCAAGGCCTAAGGACTGTACAATTAGTGGGTAGCAAATTCAGCCAGGCTTGTGGCCTTCGTTTCAGGATGGGAAGCTCCTCACCAGCCCAGGGCAGGTTCAGAAATTCTATTCAGGAGCCAGGGCCTGGAGTCAGGAACCTTAGAAATCTACCTGATGCTCTATTCTACTGCGACTAAGCTGGCACCCAAGCTGCAAGACAAAGCCCTTCCCAATCTTTTTATTTATTTATTTATTTGTTTTTCTGGAATGGAGTCTCACTCTGTCACCCAGGCTGGAGTGCAGTGGCATGATCTCAGCTGACTGCAACCTCTGCCTCCTGGGTTCGAGCGATTCCCTTGCCTCAGCCTTCCGAGTAGCTGGGAGTACAGGCATGCACCACCACGCCCGGGTAATTTTTGTATTTTTAGTAGAGATGGGGTTTCACCATATTGGCCAGGCTGGTCTCAAACACCTGGCCTCAAGTGATCCACCCATCTCGGCCTCCCAAAGTGTTGGGATTACAGGTGTAAGCCACCGCACCCGGCCCCCTTCTCGTTCTTGACTCTCCTTTGTTCAAACTGAAAGAGTCTCTCTTTGTGGCCACAACTGCCCCAGACCCGTGGCAAATACTGACTAGCTACTACCAATGTTCATTAAAGGTCCAAAGGCTCTTCAGTCAGCTTGTGAATGCTACCAGGCCTGGGTCTCTCCCTTCAGTGAAGTGGGCTCCCCTCTGGCCTAGGGCAGGTCCAAAAATGCCATCCAGGAGCCAAGGCCTGAAATTGGGGACCCCTGAAGCCCACTTGGTGCTCTACCTCACTATGGCTGAGCTGGTACCCAAGCTGTAAGACAAAGTCCCCTTTACTTTTCCATTTCCTTTTCTTAAGCAGAAGTCTCTGCTCATGGTCATCACAGCTGGGAATGTACTGGGTCACACCTGAAGCCAGCATGGCACTGAATGTCACCTAAGGCCTGTATCAAATACTGGAAACCACCAAATGTTTATTCAAGGCCCAAGGGCTCTTTTTTTTTTTTAATGGATTTTTGCTCTGTCGCCTAGGCTGGAGTGCAGTGGCATGATCTCGGCTCACTGCAACCTCCACCTCCCGGGTTCAAGCAATTCTCATGCCTCAGCCTCCTGATAGCTGGGATTACAGGTGCCCGCCACCACGCCCAGCTAATTTTTGTATTTTTAGTAGAGACAGGGTTTCGCCATGTTGGCCAGACTGGTTTTGAACTCCTGACCTCAGGTGATTTGTCCACCTCAGCCTCCCAAAGTGCTGAGATTACGTGCATGAGCCACTGCACCCGGCCAAGGCCCAAGGGCTCTTTAATCAGCAAGTGTTGAATCCTGCCAGGACAGTGTCCTTCCTTTCAAGACAGCAGGTTCCCTTCTGCCCCAGGGTGTGTATAGAAATGTTTTCAGGGAGTTAGTGTCTGAAATGGGGGCCTTGTGACTCTGCCTCATGCTCTATTGTGGCTGAGCTATTATCCGAGTTGCAAAACAAAGTCCTTTTTACTCTCCCCTCTCCTCTCCTCTCCTCTAGTCGGAAGAAGGAGTAACTCTCCCAGAGTTATGAGCTGTGCACCTGGGGTGTGGGGAGGAGTGGTACAAGCACTCTCTTGGCCACCCCAGCAGGTGTCTCACTAGGTCATATGCATCCCAGGTCCACTGGCTTCAAGCCCAGCACAGCACCAGAACTTGCCCAAGAATTGCAGTCTTTGTGGCCTACACAGCCTTTCAAGTTTATTTAGGACCCCAGAGTGCTTTAGCCCACAGTGTCGGGGTTAGCTGGAACTCAGGTTCAGACCACTGGGATGGGTAATTCCCCTTTGGCTAGCGCTGGTCTAAATGCTCCTTCCACAGCGCTGGTCTAAATGCTCCTTCCACAGGCACTGACTGAATTCTGCCCTGTGTTGCTTTCCACTGTAGTAGGCAGCACTGAGCTCCAAATCTGTGCACCTGGGGAGTGCAGTGATTGTGGAATGCAAAGTCCCACAATCACTGTACTCCCCAGGTGCACAGATTCTCTCTCTGCCCCATGTGGCTGCTGCCACTGCCTGGGAAAGGAAGAGAGGTGATGTTGGCAATTCTAGACTCTTTTCTTGCCCCTTCAGTGGCTCCTTCCTTGATATGATGTTAAAACCAGGTACTGTGATTGCTCACCTGATTTTTGATTCTTATGAAGGTGATTTCTTGTATGGATAGTCATTCAATTTGGTGTTCCTGCAGGGAGGACAATCACTGGAGGGTTCTATTTGGCCATCTTGCTTCTCCTCCTCCTAAGACTTTTTTTTAACATAACTTTCTTGAAAGATGAATTTTTCCCCTCCAGATACATGTCCTGAAACTGAACAAAATGGAACTGTTACCATTTCATGCTGATGTGGAGATTGGCCAGATTATAGAAATCCCCATTGCAATGTATCACATAAATAAAGAGACCAAAGAAGCCATGGCATTCACAGACTGCTCTCATTTATCCTTGGATCTGAACATGGATAAACAAGGAGTCTTTACTCTTCTCAAAGAAGGTAAAAGTAGCCTTTTTATCTTCTCCTTCCTTTGTCTTTATTTATTTATCTTTAACTCTACCACTGTGACAGATTACTTTCTTTGTCTTTAAGGAAGCAATCAACAATTCAGAAACTACCAATTATAGTCTAAGTTCACATATTACTTTTCTTTATAATACTTTATTTTGTCAAATGCCTTGTAGTAAGTGTTATACTCCTCATTTTACAGATGTAGAAACACAGGCACAGAAACTGAATAACATTGCAGCTGGCCAATATCAGTTTTTTGTTTGTTTGTTTTTGTTTTCTGAGACAGTGTCTCGCTTTTGTTGCCCAGGCTGGAGTGCAGTGGCACGATCTCGGCTCACTGCAACCTCCACCTCCCGGGTTCAAGCGATTTTCCTGCCTCAGCCTCCCAAGTACCTGGGATTACAGATGTCCACCACCATGCCCGGCTAATTTTTGTATTTTTAGTAAATATAGGGTTTTGCCATGTTGGCCAGGCTGGTCTTGAACTCCTGACCTCAGGTGATCTGCCCGCCTCAGCCTCCCAAAGTGCTGGGATTACAGGCGTGAGCCACTGCGCCCAGCCAGTTTTTATTTATTATTATTATTATTATTATTATTATTATTAGAGACAGGGTCTCACCACCGTGTCACCCAGGCTGGAGTGCAGTGGTGCAATCATAGAACATTGTAACCTTGAACTCCTGGGCCCAAGCTATCCTGCTATCTCAGCCTCCCAAGTAGCTGGGATTACAAGTGCAAGGTCAATATCAGATTTTAGTTCACAGTAAGGTTTTCCATTTCTAGCCTCAAGCTCTTTTCTTCTTTCTTCCCCTTATATATATACCATATGTCTTTTAAGAGGAATGTAGAGCCATTTAATATATGCATACATTCAATTTATTGAAAAAGGATAAAATATCTCTTTCTAATAAAACAGAAAATATGAATAACGGTCAACATCCTTTCCTGCTATTGAACTTCTTATTTGATCCTGATCCCCATTGTTTTTTCATCAATATAATGACAGTAGTAGCACCTAAGATTTGCTTAGCATTTACTCTTTGCCAAGCTCTGTTCTGAATACTTTTTATACATTAACTATTTAATTCTTATATCTATAAGCTTGGTATCAAATTGGACTTTTGCTTTGCCCTTGCTCATTATACTACATACATACATACATATAGACACACCCTCACTCCCGGGTTCAAGTGATCTTTCCCCTCCTCTCAGAGTATTTTAATTTTTAGCCCCTTATTTCCCATGTAGGACAACAAAATCCTCCTGACTATTCTTACCTCTGGTCATCATGGCTATCCGATGGCGCTTCATGAACTCAACTTTGGTATTACTTTTTCTGCTCAAAAGTTTTGAGACTTCTCATTGTCAGTGGAATGGAGCCAAAATCCTTTTAGTTTGGTATTCAAGACCACTCTACAGTATAACCCAACCTACTTTTCATGATTTCATACTTTTGCTTCATATGTGGTTCTAGCTAAATTAACTACTTTATTTATTTATTTATTTTTATTTAATTTTTGTTTTGTTTTTTTGAGATGGAATCTCACTCCATCACCCAGGCTGGAGTGCAGTGGTGCAATCTCGGCTCACTGCAACCTCTACCTCCCAGGTTCAAGTGATTCTTGTCCCTCAGCCTCCTGAGTAGCTGGGACTACATGCACGTGCCACTACACCTGGCTAATTTTTGAATTTTTTAGTAGAGACCAGGTTTCACCATGTTGGCCAGGCTGGTGTGGAACTCCTGACTTCAGGTAATCCACCTGCCTCGGCCTCCCAAAGTGCTGGGGTTACAGGCGTGAGCCACCATGCCCGGCTAAATCAACTACTTTAAATTCTCTCATATATATCTCTCATATTCTCATTTATATCTCATTTGTATTTCTTTGTTCATTCTGTTTTCTCAGCCTAAGATACTTTAAACTTTCCTTGATCTCTCCAGCTTGAAATAATCTTTCTATTTTCTAGATTTCTATAATACTTACCACTTTCTATTAATGTTTTAAGTGAATTATTTACATGTTCACTTTCCCCTTGAAACTATGAATGCTTGAGGTCATGATCTTTGCTCATATATATATATTCCCACTGTACATACAACTGTTGTTTTTAACAGTGTCACTCTGTCACCAGGCTGGAGTGCAATGGCACGTCTTGGCTCACTGCAACCTCCGCCTCCGGGGTTCAAGCAATTCTCCCTGCCTCAGCCTCCCAAGTAGCTGAGATTACAGGTGCCTGCCACCACGCCTGGCTAATTTTTGTATTTTTAGTAGAGACGGGGTTTCACCATATTGGCCAGGCTGGTCTCGAACTGACCTCAGGTGATCCACCTGCTTTAGCCTCCCAAAGTGCTGGGATTACAGGCATGAGCCACCGCCCCCAGCCAAATTTTTTTTTTTTTTTTTTTTTGAGACAGAGTTTCACTCTTGTTGCTCAGGCTGGAGTGCAATGGCGCAATCTCGGCTCACAGCAACCTCTGCCTTCTGGGTTCAAGTGATTCTCCTGCCTCAGCCTCCTGAGTAGCTGGGATTACAGGTATGCACCGCCACGCCTGGCTAATTTTGAATTTTTAGTAGAGACGGGGTTTCTCCATGTTGGTCAGGCTGGTCTCGAACTCCCGAGCTCAGGTGATCCACCCGCCTCGGCCTTCCAAAGTGTTGGGATTATAGGCATGAGCCACTGTGCCTGGCCCAAGATGGTATTTTTAATATATTAAAATTCTTATATTCTCGTAGCTTAATCTCCTTTAAAACTAACTGCTTGTGGCTGGGTGCGGTGGCTCATGCTTGTAATCCCAGCATTTTGGGAGGCTTAGGTGGGTGGATCACAGGGTCAGGAGTTCGAGACCAGCGTGGCCAACACAGTGAAACCCTGTCTCTACTAAAAATATAAAAAATTAGCCAGACATGGTGGCAGGTGCCTGTAATCCCAGTTACTCAGGAGGCTGAGGCAGGAGAATCGCTTGAAACCAGGAGGCTGAGGTTGCAGTGAGCCAAGATTGCACCATTGCACTCCAGCCTGGGCAACAAGAGCGAGACTCCATCTCAAAAAAAAAAAAAAAAAAAAACCAAAAACTAACTGCTTGTTACCCCACTGAAATCATATTTGTTTTGGGGTTTTTTTTTTTTTAGGTAAGGTCTTACTCTTGCCCAGGCTGGGGTGTAGTGGTGCAATCATGACTCACTGCAGCCTTGACCTCCTGGGCTCAAGTGATCCTCCTTCCTTAGCCTCCTGAGTAACTGGGACTACAGGTGCACGCCACCATGCCTGGCTAATTTTTTTAATATTTTGTAGACACGGGGTTTCACCATGTTTTTCAGGCGGGTCTTAAACTTCGGAGCTCAAGCAATCTGCCTGCCTTGGCCTCCCAAAGTGCTGGGATTACAAGCCTGAGCCACCACGCCCTGCCAAAATCATGGTTTTTGATTCACAGGTATTCAAAGACCTGGACCAATGCATTGTTCCAGTACACATATCGCAGCTAAATCTCTCGGCCATACTCTGGTAACAGTAAGTGTGAATGAATGTGACAAGTACTTGGAAAGCAGTGCTACATTTGCTGCTTATGAACCCCTAAAGGTAAGATATTTCATGGTAAGGAACTGGCATTTCTTTTAATGGACTCAACTATGTCTGCTTATGGGCTTACTAGCTATCTGTGGTCCCTACTAAGGATCAATGACATTTATGTTCTCTTTACTTGGCACTTTTTTGTTTTTAGATCTACAGCTCTCTCCTCAGACCTAAGTCTCCAGGGAGTTTACTCCCTCATGCTTCTGTCACAGGAATATCTTTAAGTTGTATCAGAAAGTTTTAGATGTTCTCCTTTCTTCTTTTTTACTGAGGTATAAAATATGTACAGAAAAGTTCATAAAGTACACTAATCTTAAGGTGCTATCTGAATTTTTACATGTGCATATATCTCTGTAAATACCAAAGTTAGTATATTAGTGTACTCTCTTTTGAAGAACCCTGAAAGATAATTTCTGTCCTATGGAAGGAAGTCAATCATCTTTTACCCTATATACTTATGGATTTTAAGCACAGAAGCCATTATATTGAGCCCTAAGGACTGGTTCATTATAATGAAGATAGTATGATAAGTGGTTCTGATGGCAGTGGCAGCCTGTCTGGAGCAGCTGCTGCCATCACACCAGCTGCAGCAGGGAGATGCAGCTGGGGCTGCACGCTCCGTGGAGCCGTTTGGAACCGACGCCAAGTGGGAGCCCCAGGAGCCCCACTCCTTCTGAGCTGGTGGGGCGGGAGCTCCCTGGGTGCAGCTTTGGCTGCCCAAGTCATGACTGCGGACCCAGGCCTCCTGCTCCACCGAGCAGGCAGGAGATGCACCCCTGCCCCAGCCCCACTACCCCCTTGCCATGAAACTGCAGCTACTCAAATGGCAGCTGTGGACCCAGGCATCCTTGTACTCTTGGGAACCCAGGAAGGCCCCTTCTGCACTCTCCTGCTGCCTGGCTTCTTCCTGCTGTCAGCACCAACTCCAATCTCAGAACAAAGTTGGGCCAATCCTGGGCGCTGTCACAATCTGGCCAGATGAGCACATGCTTGGGGCAATTTTAACATGCCAGGCCCCTGCTGCCTTGGCCCCCTCCAGACTTTGGGCACCAATAAGCATAGGAGGGAAGCCAAAGAGGAGCTGAGGGCAGCTCGGCACTGGCCCGCAGGTGCCCCTTGGCACCTACAGCCTCGGTGCCATGAACAGCGGCAGGAGGCAGACAAGTTCCTGGGCAGAAGGTGCAGTCCCTGGTGAGGCCCTACCTTCAGGCCAGGTAGGGCCTGAAGCCTGGGGTCCAGGCTGCCAGTCCCGCAGACCAGAGTGGGAACTTGTGATGCCTTTTCCAGACCCACCCATGGCTGCCCATGGACCAATCAGTGTGGACTTCCTCCCCTCTGATGCCCATAAAAGCTCCAGGCTCAGCCAGAGCTGGGCAGAAGACATTGGGCAACCAGCTGCAGAGAGGAGCTACCAACTCCAGGGCCTCCTCTCTGCTGAGAGCTGCAGACACTGGGATGACCAGCAGCAGAGAGGTACTACCCACTCCAGGGCCTCCTCTGAGCTATTCTGTTACTCAATAAAGCTCTTCTTCACCTTGCTCACCCTCTACTTGTTCTGCATATCTTATTCTTCCTGGATGCAGGACAAGAACTTGGGACCTTCCCAATGGCAGGGCTGAAAGAGCTATAACACAAACAGGGCTGAAACATGCCCCTTGCTCACCACGTTGTGGGTGAAGAGAAGGAGAGAAGAACTGTGACTCTTCAGGGAGCCGAGACCTGGGAGCTCCCCAAGCCAGGGCTGTGACTCCCACTTTGGGGCCCTGTGGTTCCTGGAGTCTCTAAGCTTCCAGGCACCACTGTGTTCCCCAGTGGCAGCGTGGAAGCTGCTTGCAGTGCACCTGATCTAGCCACAGGCTTGCAGAGAGCCAGTGCCCATGCCGGCACCTGGAGCTGCCTGTCCCACTGCAGCAACTGGTGTGCCTGACTGCAGTGGCTGGACCCCATGCTTACTCACTCACACACCTGTTTCGACTCCATGCCTGGCTCACCCTTGGCAGGTGTGAGATCCAGGCTGGTAGCATGAGCCAAGCACAGCCTGCCAGGCCGAGTGGATGGAATGAGCCCAGTGGGCCCAAACAAAACTTGGGCAAAGGTGCCACCAGCCACAGAGGTTTCCAGCCAGAAAAGCGACACCCTAAGGATCCTGCAACAGTTCAAAATAAAAGTAGATAGAGACTGGCATGGTTTCTACATCCTATTTGATTCCAGCAGTAGCTAAAATTGGTATCTACAAGTTCTTGCTGATAGATACTGACAAATCCTGACTCAATGCCTCTTGGAATAAGGAGCACCCACAGGGAAAAATGTTAACACTAATGAAAGAAGTAAAGTAAGGTAAAAGAAAAAAGATAAATTATTCATTCAAATTTGCATTTTAAGTTGGCCTCATTGTACATTGTGTAGCATATATATTAAATATATGGTTCAAGTATATTTCACTAGTTCCCTGGGTGGGTGAATCCTCCTTCTTGCCTAATTAAATGCAAGTGCTTGGCTGTGGCTCATTGTAAAGTTCCATTAGGTTTTTTCTTACTTTTATCATTGTCCTTAGGCTTATTTTATATATATTGAGTGTCCACAAATCAGATCTCCCCTGAATGAAAGTCGTCCTTAAAGGAAAGGAAGTGATGATGATTTTCTTTTTCTACCTAGTATGTTAGTCACGTGTCTTTCCCCTTGCCTGATGAAAAACAAATTGTTTAAAAATATGTGTGTTCTACCCTTGTTATCATTACTATGTTTCAGTACATGGTACAGTTCTCAATTTGTCCTTTTATATTATCAGCTCAATTCGGTTCATCTGGTTAGTTTTTGACTATACATCTAAGAAAAAGGAATCATTTGTTTTGCTTTTTCAGAAAGGCCATCTATGAGACCTCTGTGTTTATTTTTTCCATTCGTTTCTTCTGTCAAAAACTTTTTTTTTTTTTTTTTGAGACAGAGTCTCACTCTGTTGCCCCAGCTGGAATGCAGTGGTGCAATCTCGGCAACCTCCACCCCCTAGGTTCAAGCGATTCTTGTGCCTCAGCCTCCCAAGTGGGTGGGATTACAGGTGCACACCATGATGCCCAGCTAATTTTTGTATTTTTAGTAGATATGGAGTTTTGCCATGATGGCCAGGCTGGTCTCGAATTCCTGGGCTCAAGGGATCCGCCTGCCTTGGCCTCCCAAAGTGCTTGCATTACAGGCATGAGCCACCACACCTGGCCAAAAACTTGTATGGCACTGTGTAACATGTCTTTTTTTTTTTTTCCTGAGACCAAGTTTTGATCTTGTTGCCCAGGCTGGAGTGCAATGGCACAATCTTGGTTCACTGCAACCTCTGCCTCCAACTGATTCTCCTGCCTCAGCCTCCCAAGTAGCTGGGATTACAGGCGTGCACCACCATGCTCAGTTAATTTTGTATTTTTAGTAGAGATGATGGGATTTCACCATGTTGGCCAGGCTGGTCTCAAACTCCTGACCTTAAGTGATCCACCCACCTCAGCCTCCCAAAGTGCTGGGATTACAGGCATGAGCTACCGCACCTGGCCACATGTCTTTTTGTAACACTTATTATACTCTTTACCTACTCTAAGTCTGTCTCTCCCAGATTGTGAGCTCCCCTGTGAGACAAGACTTTATTTGGATTTCTATTACTGTATCCTCATAAGTGAATATTTATTGAATTATATATACATTATTTAAGAGAATACTACCATCAGGGATAGAAATGTTCAGTTTTAATAGTACTCAATAATAAATATGACTGAACAGTTCTGAAAAGAAAGCATAGTTTGCTTACATTTTTAGAATAATTGCTTCAACTCTCTACTTCGTTTTAAAACTTAGTCACTGTAGTGGGAGTTGAACAATGAGAACACATGGACACAGGGAGGGGAACATCACACACTGTGGCCTGTAAAGGGGTGGGGCCTCGGGAATGGATAGCATTAGGAGAAATACCTAACGTACATGATGGGTTGATGGGTGCAGCAAACCACCATGGCACATGTATACCTAGGTAACAAACCTGCACATTCTGCACATGTATCCCAGAACTTAAAGTAAAATAAAAAAAAATTAGTCACTGTTGTGGACATTGTGTGCCATACAAAAATAACCTACACTTTGAGAATACTTCATTCCCCTAATGCCAGTTTCCTCATCTGTGAATGGGATACAACTTCTCTATACTGAATTGAGTAATACCTATCTTGTCTACTTCTTAGCTTATAAAGTTCTTGGAGAAATATGGTGAAGTGTATAGATGTATTATTTTTATATTTTTAGGGCAGAAGTTCTTTGATACATTAGTAAAATATCAGTTTAAAATGCTTATGCATCTTATCTTTCACTCTTTAGCCTGAAAAAAATGCTTATGCAGTTATTTATACAATACCTTTTCTGCACACAACATTGTACTAAATCCCAGTGAAGAAGAGAAATACTAAAACAAATTGGGTATAAGATACTGACTCCTCTTAAGGAGTTTATATAACTAGAGAAAACAACAAAAATTATTAGATTTATACATAGCATTTGACACACATATAATAACATTAGGAAATGAACAGGGTACAAATGAATGGTACAGATAAATACTGTAAGAGCTTAGAGGATGCAGAAGTGGTGTGGTCTAGAATGACTGGACACAAATTAATGGATAAAGTAACATAATAGTTAGGTTCAAATGATAGGTAGGATCCAAATTAGGTTGAGAAGCATTCCAAGTGAGAGGCATGGCATACATATCTCTTAATTTGGGAATTAAGTTTAACGTCATTTGCAGCATATTCAGATAACTAGTGTTTCACTTTAGAAAATTATTGAATTCCCTAACCTATCAGGAATTAATTTCTTTAAATATCATCAGGCTTTAAATCCTGTGGAAGTGGCATTGGTGACATGGCAGTCTGTGAAAGAAATGGTATTTGAAGGGGGTCCTCGTCCATGGATCTTGGAGCCCTCCCGATTTTTTTTGGAATTGAATGCGGAGAAGACAGAGAAGATTGGAATAGCACAAGTGTGGCTGCCATCTAAGAGAAAACAGAACCAGTACATCTACCGGATCCAATGCCTGGATTTAGGGGAACAAGTAGGAAAACAGTTTTTTATAACATTTTCTTTAGTGTAATACTCCAAATCCTTTGTACTTCCAGCCATTCCTTTTCAGATTCCGCTGAATTTAGTTTATGGACTAAATAGGAAAATTCTAATTATTGATCAAATGATTGTTTTTTCTAAAACCTTATTATCCTTAAAATATACCCAGAGGTTTCAATTTGCTCATCCAAGAATTCCAGCAGTTCACGAATTAACAAGATCTTTTTGTAGTAATGAGCTTATTTCACATTATTTGCAATCACATTATCATTATATTCACTTCCTTGTTTTGTAGACTTTAGGATATTTGGTTTCCCAACTTTAAGAATTCAAGGAAGGGAAACTTTGAAGTATCATCTATGGTTAGCAATTTTGAGGAACTAATTAGAGCTACACTGATACGAATAATAAATATATTTTATCTCTATCAGTTGAATTATTTTTAATTATTTTTATTTATTTATTTAGAGACAGGGTCTCACTCTGTTGCCCAAGCTGGAGCGCAGTGGCACGATCTCGGCTCACTGCACCCTCTGCCTCCTGGGTTCAAGCAATTCTTATGCCTCAGCCTCCTGAGTAGCTGGGATTATAGGCACACACCACCATGCCCAGCTAATTTTTGTTGTTGTTGTCGTTGTTGTTTTTGAGATGGAGTCTTGCTCTGTTGCCCAGGCTAGAGTGCAGTGGTGCAATCTCAGCTCACTGCAACCTCCGCCTTCTGGGTTCAAGAGATTCTCCTGTTTCGGCCTCCTGAGTAGCTGGGATGACAGGTGCACGCCACAACGCCTGGCTAATTTTTTGTATTTTTAGTAGAGATGGGGTTTTACCATGTTGGTCAGGCTGGTCTCAATCTCCTGACCTTGTGATCTGCCCAACTCGGCCTCCCAAAGTGCTAGGATTACAGGCGTGAGCAACCATGCCCAGCCATTTTTGTTTTTTTCTATAGACAAGGTTTCACTGTGTTGGCCAGACTGGTCTCAAGTTGCTGGAATCAAGTGATCCACCCACCTTGGCCTCCCAAAGTGCTGGGATTATAGGCATGACGCACTACACCCAGCTGAGTTTTAATTATTTTTAGAGGTACTGATGGATTTGCATAGTTTTCATTCACAGCTGTGCTGTACTTCTATCAAAATCAGTAACAAAGATTTGCAGTTTTACTGGGCTTGAGAATTCAAGGTATGACTGTGAAACAGCACAGCTAACCAGCACATAAGGGAATCAATGTAAGATTTTAACTTGATAAGAACTGTGCTGTAATCCATTGAACTTCATTCTATTTTATTTTATTTATTTATTTTTATTTTTTAGAGACAGGTTCTCACACTGCTGCCCAGGCTAGAGTGTAGTGGAACAATCGTAGCTCACTACATAGGTTTCTTTCTAATATTTGTAGTGAACTTTACTGTATATATAACTAGCTATCAGTAATTTCAGGGCTAATTACTTATTTTGGTCCTCAATCTTTTATTGTGGTAAAATTACCATCTTTTTTTTTTGAGATGGAGTTTCGCTCTTGTTGCCCAGGTGGGAGTGCAATGGCACAATCTTGGCTCACCATAACCTCCACCTCCTGGGTTCAAGTGATTCTCCTGCCTCAGCCTCCTGAGTAGCTGGGATTACAGGCATGCACCACCACACCCGGCTAATTTTGTATTTTTAGTAGAGATGGGGTTTCTTCATGTTGGTCAGGCTGATCTCAAACTCCTGACCTCAGGTGATCTGCCCACCTCGGCCTCCCAAAGTGCTGGGATTACAGGCATGAGGCACCGCACCCGGCCGAAAATTACCATCTTAATCATTTTTTTAAAATGTACAGTTCAATAGTATTATGTACATTCATAATCTTGTGCAGCCATCACTACCATCCATCTCTTTTCATCTTATACAACTGAAACTCAAAGGCTGGGCACAGTGGCTCATGCCTGTAATCCCAGCACTTTGGGGAATCAAGGCGGGAGGATCACTTGAGGCCAGGAATTCAAGGCCAGCCTGGACAACATAGTGAGACCCTGTCCCTACTAAAAAAGAAAAAATTAGCTGGGTGTCATGGCAGACACCTGTAGTCCTAGCTACTTGGGAGGCTGAGGCAGGAGGATCACTTGAGCCCAGTAGTTTGAGGTTACAGTGGGCTATGATCTAGTCACTGCACTCCAGCCTGGGTGACAGTGCAAGATCCCATCTCAAAAAACAAACAAACAAAACATATAGAAACTCTATACCCATTAAAGAATAACTCTTGGCTGGGTGTGGTGGCTTATGCCTGTAATTCTAGCACTTTGGGAGGCTGAGGCAGGTGGATCACTTGAGGTCAGGAGTATGAGACCAGCCTAGCCAACATGATGAAATCCCATCTCTGCTAAAAAAAAAAAAAACAAAAAAACTAGCCGGGTATGGTGGCATGTGCCTGTCATCTCAGCTACTCAGGAGGCTCAGGCAGAAGAACTGCTTGAACCCGGGAGGCAGAGGTTGAGGTGAGCTGAGATCGCGCCACTGCACTCCAGCCTGGGCGACAGAGTGAGACTGCGTAAAAAAAAAAAAGGCCGGGCGCGGTGGCTAACGCCTGTAATCCTAGCTCTTTGGGAGGACGAGGCGGGCGGATCACGAGGTCAGGAGATCGAGACCATCCTGGGTAACACGGTGAAACCCCATCTCTACTAAAAATAAAAAAAAAAATTAGCCAGGCGTGGTGGCGCGTGCCTATAGTCCCAGCTACTCAGGAGGCTGAGGCAGGAGAATGGCGTGAATCCGGAAGGCGGAGCTTACAGTGAGCTGAGGTCATGCCACTGCACTCCAGCCTGGGTGACAGAGCGAGACTCCGTCTCAAAAAAAAAAGAAAAAAAAATAGCTCCCCATTTCTGCTTCACCCCAGTCCCTGGCAACCACCAATCTACTTTCTGTCTCTGTAATTTTGGCAACTCTAAGTACGTCACATAAATGGAATCATGTAGTATTTTTCTTTTTATGACTGGCCTATTTCACTTAACATAATGTTCTCAAGGTTTATTCACACTGTAGTATATGTCAGAATTTCCTTCCTTTTAAGGCTGCATATGTATATATAAAATATGTACATATAAAATTATATACATATATATGTATATATGAAATTTTGTGGCCGGGCGCAGTGGCTCACGCCTATAATTCCAGCACTTTGGGAGACCGAAGCGGGCAGATCATTTGAGTTCAGGAGTTCGAGACCAGCCTGGCCAATATGGTGAAACCCCATCTCTACTAAAAATACAAAAATTAGCTGGGCGTGGTGGTGGGCACCTGTAATCTCAGCTACTTGGGAGGCTGAGACAGGAGAATCGCTTGAACCTGGGAGGTGGAGATTGCAGTGAGCCGAGATCATGCCATTGCACTCCAGCCTGGGCAATAGAGCAAAAGTCACTCTCAAAAAAAAAAAAAAAAAAGAAAGAAAAGAAAAGAAAAAGAAATTTTGCTTATCCACTCATCCATTGATGGACACTTGGGTTGCTTAGAGTAAGGTTTTAGTGATCATGAATAATGCTGCTGTTGAGCAGGCATAGTGGCTCACACCTGTAATCCCAGCATCTTGGGAGGTTGAGGCAGGTGGATCAGTTGAGGCCAGGAGTTCGAGATCAGCCTGGCCAACATGGCAAAGCCCTGTCTCTACTGAAAATACAAAAATTAGCCGGGTGTGGTTGCACGTGCCTGTAGTCTTAGCTACTCAGGAGGATGAGTCACAAGAATCTCTGGAACCCATAAGGCGGAGGTTACAGTGAGCCAAGATCATGCCACTGCACTCCAGCCTGGGCAACAGAGTGAGACTTTTTCTCAAATAATAATAATAATAATAATAACAACAGCAATAATAATAATAATGCTGTCAACAAATACAGCTATCTGTCAAGATCCTGCTTTTTAATTGTTTTGGGTATATATACCCAGAAGTGGAATTGCTTGATCATATGGTAATTCTATTTTTAATTTCTTGAGGAACCATCGTACTATTTTCCACAGCAGCTGTACCATTTTACTTTCCTACCAACAGTGCACAAGGGTTCCCATTTCTCCAGAACCTCACCAACACTTGTTATTTTCAGTTTCTTTCTTTTTTTTTTTTTAGATGTAGTTTGACTCTTGTCACCCAGGCTGGAGTGCAATGGTATGATCTTGGCTCACTGCAACCTCCGCCTCCCGGGTTCAAGTGATTCTCTTGCCTCAGTCTCCCAAGTAGCTGGGACTACAGGCGTGTGGCAATATGCCTGGCTAATTTTTGTGTTTTTAGTAGAGACGGGGTTTCACCATATCGGCCAGGCTGGTGTTGAACTCCTGACCTCAGGTGATCTGCCCACCTCAGCCTCCCAAAGTGCTGGGATTACAGGTGTGAGCCACCGCGCTGGGCCTTTGCCCATTTTTTGAACCAGTCTTTTACTATTGAGTATGATGTTAACTGTGGTAAGGCTTTTATCATGTTGAGATAGTTTCCTTCATTTCCTAGTTTTTTGAGTGAGCTATTTAGTAATTTCAGGTCTGATTAACCCTCATTTGAAGTTTCCTAACTTCTTTTTGTTTCCACATTCTGTTATTCATTACTACTTCTACTAGAGATGAGTGGAAACACAAATTAGTTTTTTCACTTATCAACTTGTAACAAAATATTTGGTGGAGGAAAAGACTGAAATAATTGGTCAAAGTTAGATTTTTTTTTTTTTTCCTGAGACAGTGTCTCACTATGTTGCTCAAGCTGGTCTTGAACTCCTAGGCGCAAGCAATCCTCCTGCCTCAGACTTCCAAGCAGCTGAGATTACAGGTACACACCACCACACCCAGTCAAAGTTAGATTTTTTTTTTTTTTAGACAGGGTCTCACTCTGTTGCCCAGGCTGAAGTGCAATGGCATGAACATGGCTCACTGTAGCCTTGACCTCCTGGATTCAAGCGATCCTCCTGCTTCAGTCTCCGAAGTAACTGAGACTACAGGTGTGCACCACCATGCCTGGCTAATTTTTAGATTTTTTGTAGAGATGGGGTCTTACTATGTGATGGTCTTGAACTAGGCTCGTGATCCTCCCAAAGTGCTGGGATTATAGGCATGAGCCACTGTGCCTGACCTAGATTTTTTTAATGTTCCAGTTGTTTTCAAATTTTCATGATATTATTAATGCCCTTTAGCATAGATAATTAAGAACTATAATGTCTTTAAGGGATTTGACAGATTATAATGTGAAAGGGACTCTCTATACTGGAATTTGAATAATTCTAACACATTTATATTGGCATGACTGACATCAAGTATCTACCCACAATTATCTCTTCCTCTGTGACTTCCTTAAAGGTTCTCACATTCCGAATTGGAAATCATCCAGGTGTCCTGAACCCTAGTCCAGCTGTAGAGGTTTTGCAGGTTCGCTTCATTTGTGCCCACCCTGCCAGTATGTCAGTAACTCCAGTATACAAGGTGCCAGCTGGTGCCCAGCCATGTCCTCTGCCACAGCACAACAAATGGCTGGTAAGTACAGAGTATGTTTCCAACTAAGTTGGCACTTTTATCTTCCGTGCTTTAGAGATAGAGTCTGGAATTCTTTGGGGTATATATCCAGAAGTAGAATTGCCAGATCATATGGTAATTCTATTTTTGATTTTTTGAGGAACTGCCATACAGTTTTCCACAGCAGCTGTACCATTTTACATTCTTACCAACAGTGCACAAGGGTTCCCATTTCTCCACTTATCAACATTGAATGAACTATTTTACTCATTACTCATTTTCTGATAGTGTCTGAGGAGAGGTGATTAAACTGATTAGAATTGGCTACACTTGTTTACTATACTTAAGTACATAATCAGCTTGTGATAATGGCAATAGACACTTGAGATCTGACTACATAACTTCCAAATTTTGCTGATATCCTTCGCTACCAAATCTTTTATTAACAATATTAATAAATAATAAAATTTACCTCTTCTCCAAACCAATCATGAAGAATAGTGATAAACAATAATATAGCTACTAAGTAGGCAACAGGGTATGAAAAATAAATGAGTTATCTATCCTAGAAAGTAGAACATCATATTATATAATAAACAATGTTGAGTACAGGTCCAAGCTTGGGAGCATAGAAGTCATTACTTAACCTATACAGAACAATTAGTTATTCCCATTTTCTGGATGAGAAAACCGAGCCTCCTAAAAGTCGATTAATTTTCCCAGTCATAAAGCTAGAAAGGAACACATTCTGTCTGACTCCAAAGTACATGTTATTTATGCCATACTGCCTTTTATTATGAAGAACAACAGTATGGGATGTTACAGGTTGTGAACCCATTTTTTTGAGTCAGACTTCACATCAAATATTATTTGAAGTTTATGAAGGAGTTACTATTTTTTTAAAGCACTCTGAGTGGAGTAGAATAAAAGTTACCCCTATAACATCATTGTCATTCAATGGCATTTTTCTTTTCATTTGAAATAATTCAAATTTACAGGCAAGTTGCAAGAAAAGAACTTTTTTCCCTGAATTATTTGAGAGTGAGTTACAGACATGATTCTCCATCACCCTATTGACATACACTAGCATATATTCACCCTTTTTTTTTTTTTTTTTTTTGAGACAGGATCTCACTGCAGTCATCCAGGCTGGAGCACATGGCACCATCTGCCACCTCAACTTTCCCCAGTCAGGTGATTTTCCCAACTCAACCCCCCAGTTAGCTGGGATTATAGGTGTGTGCCACCATGCTGGCTAATTTTTTGTATTTTTAGTAGAGATGGGGTTTTGCCATGTTGCCCAGGCTGGTCTCGAACTCCTGGGCTCAAGGGATCCACCCACCTCAGTCTCACAAAGTGCTGGGATTAGAGGTGTGAGCTACCGCGCCCAGCAGATCACCCTTTTAAAGTGTTCAAATCAAAGTTGTGCAACCATCGGTGCTATCTAACTTCAGGTCATTTTCATTTTCTCCGGAAGAAACTCCATACCCATTAGCAGTCACTCCTTATTTCCTCCATTTCCTAGCCCCGGCAACCCCACTGATAGACTTTCTGTCTCTATGGATTTGCCTATTCTGACGTTTCATATGAATGGAATAATACAATTATGTGTCCTTTGTGCCTAGCTTCTTTCATTTAGCATGTTTTCAAGTTTCATTCATATGGTAGCCTGTATCAGTAGTGCATTTTTTATGGCTAAGTAATATTCCATTGTGTAGATATACTACATTTTGTTTATCCCAGCCATCAGTTGATGGATATATGTGTTGTTTCCACCTTTGGCTATTATGAATAATGCTGCCATGAACTCACAAGTTTTTTTGTGAGTATATGTCTTCATTTCTCTTGAGTATATAGCTAAGAGTGGAATTGGTGGTTTGTATGTTAATTCCATGCTTAGCCTTTTGAAGAACTTCCAGCTGTTTCCAAAGTGGCTGCACCATTTTACATTTCCACTAGCAGTGTGTGAGGCTTCCAGGTTCTCCATATCCTTGCCAACAATTACTATTATTTGTCATTTTGATTATAGCCTTCCTAGTGGGTGTAAAGTGGTATCTCATTGTGGTTTTGATTTGTATTTTCCACTGTCTAATTATGTTGCACATTTTTTTTTTTTTTGAGATGCAGCTTCATTCTTTTCGCCCAGGCTGGAGTGAAGTGGTGCAATCTCAGCTCACTGCAACCTCCAGCCCCCGGGTTCAAATGATTCTCTTGCCTCATCCTCCTGAGTAGCTAGGATTATAGGTATGCACCACCACGCCCAGCTAATTTTTGTACTTTTAGTAGAAACGGGGTTTCACCATGTTGGCCAGGCTGGTCTCAAACTCCTGACCTCAACTGATCCACCCGCCTCGGCCTCCCAAAGTGCTGGGATTACAGGCGTGAGCCACTCTGCCTGGCCTATGTTGTGTATCTTTTTATGTGCTTATTGGCCATTTGTATATCTTCTTTTGACAAATGTATATTCAGATCCTTTGCCAATTTTTAATTGAACTATATGTCTTTTTATTGAGTTGCAAGAGTTCTTCATTTCATATATTCTGCATACAAGTCTCTTTTCAGATATATGATTTGCAAAAATGTTCTCTCATCACATGGGTTATCTTCTACTTTTTTTTTTTTAAGACACAGGGTCTCACTTTTCACTCAAGCTGCAGTGCAGTGACATGATCATAGGTCACTGTAACCTCCAACTCCTGGGCTCAAGCTAACTATCCTCTCACCTCAGCCTCCTAAGTGGCTGGGACTACAGTCACATGCCACCATATCCAGCTAATTTTTTTTTTTTCTGTAGAGATGAGGTCTCACTATATTGCCCAGGCTGGTCTCAAACTCCTGGCCTCAAATGATACTCCAGCCTTGGCCTCCCAAAGTGCTGGGATTACAGGCATAAGCCACCATGCTTGGCCTCACTTTTCTAATGACATCTTTTGAAGCACAAAAGTTTTTAACTTTGATGAATTCCAATTTATCAATTTTGTTACTATGGTTGTTGTTTGTACTTTTGGTGTCATATCTAATCTAAGAAACCATTGCCTAATCCAAGGGCATGAAGATTTATGCCTTTGATTTATTCTATGAGTTTTATAGTTTTAACTCTTACATTTAGCTCTCTGATCCACTTTGAGTTCATTTTTATGGTGTGAGGTAGGGTTCTAACTTCATTATTGTGTTTTGGTTTTGTTTTGTTTTTTTCTTTTCTTTTTTTTTTTTTTTTTTTTTTTTGAGACTGAGTCTCACTCTATTGCCCAGGCTGGAGTGCAGTGGTGTGATCTTGGCTCACTGCAATCTCTGCCTCCTGGGTTCAAGTTATTCTCATGGCTCAGCCTCCCCAGTAGCTGGAATTACAGGTGCCCGCCACCATGCCTGGCTAATTTTTGTATTTTTAGTAGAGACAGGGTTTCACCATATTGGCCAGGCTGGTCTCAAACTCCTGATCTCAAATGATCTGCCCGCCTTGGCCTCCCAAAGTGCTGGGATTACAGGCATGAGCCACTGTGCCCAGCCTCACTTCATTTTTTTTACATGTTGGTATCCACTTGACACAGCACCATTTGTTTAAAAGATTATTTCTTATACCTTGAGTTGTCTTGGCATTATTGTTGCAAATCTGTTAACCATAAACATGAGAGTTTATTTTTGGACTCTAAAATCTATTCTATTAATCTATACATCTTTATGTCAGTACCACACTGTCTTGATCACTGTAGTTTTGTAGTAAGTTTTGAGGTTGGGAAGTATGAATTTTGCAACTTTGTTCTTTTTCAATATTATTTTGGCTATTCTGAGTCCCTTGCATTTCCACATAAATTTTTAGGGTCAGCTTGTCAAAGCCAGCAGAGATTTTGATAGGGATTGCATTGAATCTGTAGATCAGTTTGAGGAGTATTGCCATTTTGATAATATTGCCTTTTGATTTATGAACATGGATATCTTTCTGTTTATTGGTATCTTTAATTTCTTTCAACAATGTTTCCTGTTTAAAGTATACAAGTTTTATACTCATTAGATTTATTCCTAAATATTTTGCTTTTTTGATGCTATCATAATTGGAATTTTTTCTTTATTTTATTTTATTTATTTATTTTTTTTGAGATGGAGTCTTGCTCTGTCGCCGAGGCTGGAGTGCAGTGGTACGATCTCGGCTCACTGCAAGCTCTGCCTCCTGAGTTCACACCATTCTCCCTCCTCAGCCTCCCGAGTAGCTGGGACTACAGGCGCCCACTACCAAGCCTGGCTATTTTTTTTTGTATTTTTAGTA
This sequence comes from Pan troglodytes, assembly GCF_028858775.2. Classification (NCBI taxonomy): domain Eukaryota; kingdom Metazoa; phylum Chordata; class Mammalia; order Primates; family Hominidae; genus Pan; species Pan troglodytes. The sequence continues at coordinate 95,099,568 of NC_072398.2, forward strand.
GAGACAGGGTTTCACCTTGTTAGCCAGGATGGTCTCAAGCTCCTGATCTCATGATTCACCCACCTCAGCCTCCCAAAGTGCTGGGATTACAGGAGTGAGCCACTGCACCTGGCTTTTAGTTTTATTTTTAGGCCAGGTGCTGTGGCTCACGCCTGTAATCCCAGCACTTTGGGAGGCCGAATTGGGTGGATCATCTAAGGTCAGGAGTTCAAGACCAGCCTGGCCACTGTGGCTGGTAACTCATTGGTTATTTAGGAGTGTTTTTAATTTCCACACATTTGTGAATATTCCAGATTTCCTGTTACTGATTTCTAATTTCACTCCACTGTGATTAGAGAACATATTTTTAAATTTAAATCCTCCCCCCAACCCCAGCCTTTTTTTTTTTTTTAAAGAAATATGGGTCCCAGCTGGATGCAGTGGCTCATGCCTGTAATCCCAGCACTTTGGAAGGCCAAGGCAGGTGGATCACTTGAGCCCAGGAGTTGGAGACCAGCCTGGGCAACATGGCAAAACCCCATCTCTACCAAAAATACAAAAATTAGCCAGTCTTGTAACCTGGTCTCAAAATAAATAAATAAATAAATAAATAGACAAAAATTTTTAAAAAATAAAGCAGGGTCTCAACCAGCCTGGACAATATAGTGAGACCTTGTCTGTACAAAAAATTTAAGGCCGGGTGCGGTGGCTCATGCCTCTAATCCCAGCACTTTGGGAGGCTGACGTGGGAGGATCACTTGAGGTCAGAAGTTCAAGACCAGCCTGGCCAACACGGTGAAACCCCATCTCTACTAAAAATACAAAAATTAGTCAGATGTGGTGGCATATGCCTGTGAGTCCAGCTACTCAGGGGGCTGAGGTATGAGAATTGCTTGAACCCAGGAGATGGAGGTTGCAGTGAACTGAGATCACACCACTGCACTCCAGTTTGGGCAACAAAGCAAGACTGTGTCTCAAAAAAAAAAATTAAAAATTAGCCAAGCATGGTAACGTGCTCCTGTAGTCCCAGCTACTGGGGAGGCTGAGGTGGGAGGATTGCTTGAGCCAGGTAAGTGGAAGCTCCAGTGAGCCAAGATTGCGCCACTGCACTCCAGCCTGGGTGACAGAGTGAGACTCTGTCTCAAAAAAAAAAAAAAAAAAAAGAAAGGAAAAGGAAAGAAAAAACAACAGGGTTTACCACCCTGTTGAGTCTACCACCATCTCTAAATTGCACTGGTTAACTTTTACCCTTAGTAACTGAACACAGCACAGCTGCAGTTTCATACCATGCATGACAAGGTAGCCACCCAGGAATTAAAGGTTCCTCATCCCCCACCCTTTCATCCTTTCTCATCCCAAACCACCGTTTCTGTGCCACAGTGCCATTCTATCAAATCCCACCTCAATCACACCAATTGTTCAGGAAAAACTCTCAAACTGTGTTTTTCCTCTGCCCTCACACCACCACAACAATCGTTAACACAGAAGATTTCTGTTTCATGAAAAATATGAGAGAGGGAAGAAGAAAAAAGAAGACTTCTGTAACCAAACGTATGGGTTTTTTCCCCACACATCAAGCAGCAGACACCAGCTGGGTGTTCTCCAATTCAATTCTGACACTATCTACCTGGAGTTACTGTCAGATCTCACAGGTTGAGGGCTCAGTCACCAAGACTGCCCACACCTAAGACACAAGTTGCAAATCCAGGCCTCCAGAACTTCTGACCAACTGGCCTCTAGTTGGGGTTCCCCTGACCTCTTTGGGTTCAATTAATTTGCTGAAGTTGAGAGGTGAAGCCAGCTGGGCTTCTGGGTCTGGTGGGGACTTGGAGAACTTTACTGTCTAGCCAAAGGATTGTAAACACATCAATCAGCACTCTGTAAAAACACACCAATCAGCGCTTTGTGTCTAGCTAAAGGTTTGTAAATGCACCAGTCAGCACACTGTAAAAATGGACCAATCAGTGCTCTGTAAAATGGACCAATCAGCACTCTGTAAAATGGACCAATCAGCGCTCTGTAAAATGGACCAATCAGCAGGATGTGGGCGGGGCCAAATAAGGGAATAAAAGCTGGCCACTGAGCCGACAGTGGCAACCTGCTCGGTTGCTTTTCTGTGTTGTGGAATATTTGTTCATTTGGTCTTCACAGTAAATCTTGTTGCTTCTTACTCTTTGGGTCCACACTACCTTCATGAGCTGTAACACTCACCACGAAGGTCTGCAGCTTCACTCCTGGAGCCAGTGAGACCACGAACCCACCAGGAGGAATGAAGAACTTCTGATGTGCCACCTTTAAGAGCTGTAACACTAACTGTGAAGGTCTGCAGCTTTACTCCTGAAGCCAGCGAGATGATGAACCCACTGGGAGGAATGACCAAGTCCAGACGTGCCACCTTTAAGAGCTGTAACACTCAAGGCGAAGGTCTACAGCTTCACTCCTAAAGTCAGCGAGACCAGGAACCCACCAGAAGGAAGAAACTCTGGACACATCTGAAGGAACAAACTCCGTTTCTGACCAGTTCCGTAATTGGTCAGGAACCCACCGGAAGGAACCAATTATGGAAGCAGAGTGACTCATAGAACTCAGGGAAATATTTACTTATGTTTACCAGTTTATTATAAAGGATATTGTAAAGGATACAGATAAAGAGATACATAGGGTGAGATATAGGGATGGGGCGTGGAGCTTCCATGCCCTCACTGAGCATGCCATCCTCTGGGAATCTCCACCTGTTCAACTATCTACAAGCTCTAACTATTATTGAATTGTCTATTTCTTCCTCAATTCTGTCAGGTTTTGCTTCATGTATTTTGAGGCTCTGTTATTAGGTACATACGCATTTACAATTGTTACATCTTTTTAATAGATTGACCTTTGGCAATACCACAATGCAATTCTGACACCAATATGCAGTTAGCTCAGACTCCACGGTTTTAAAGGCACAGTTCCCAACAAGACTGCCCTCACTTCAGATGATAGTTGCAAATGGGGGGACTCACAGGCTACCCACTCTTATGACCAACAAGTTTGGTAATTTGTCAGAATGACTCACAGTTTTGTTATAAAGGATACAAATAATTTTGTATCCTTTTGAGAAAAATCTTCAGAGAGTCCCAGACACGCAGCGTCCATGCCCTCTCCATGGGATTAGGATCTGGTGAAAACATAACAGGTGGAACACATCAATGTGTTTACCAAACAGGAAATCCCACTGAGTTTTGGTGTCCAATGTTTTTTGTTTTTTGAGACAGGGTCTCACTCTGTTGCCCAGGCTGAGTGCAATGGCGTGATTATGGCTTGCTGCAGCCTCACTTCCTGGGCTTAAGTGATCCTCCCACCTCAGCCTCTAGAGGAGCTGGGACCACAGGTCTGTGCCATTACACTCAGTTAATTTTAAAATTTTTCTGTAGAGTCAGGGTCTCACTGGGTTGCCCAGGCTGGTCTTGAACTCCTGGGCTCAGGCAGTCTTCCTGTCTCGGCCTCCCAATGTGCTGGGATTGTAGGTGTGAACCACCATGCCCAGCTCCAGCGTTTTATTGGGATATTATTATGTAAACATGATTAATTATGTAAACATGATTAATTGAATAATTGGCCACGTGATTAAACTCCATCACCAGCCCTCCTCTTTTCCCTGGAGGTGGGGCTGCTATCACTTGACCCAAAACCTCATCCTTCTAATCACATGATTGGTCTTTCTGTCCTTATCCAACTCCATCCTGAGTCATCTCATTAGCATAAACTCAAATGTTATCCAAGGGGGCCACCATAAATAACAGACACAATCCTATTACTCAAGAAATTCCAAAGGTTTAGGGGTTACCTCCCAGGAACTGAGGACAACCTCTTTATTATAAATTATTATTTTATCATTATAAAATGACCTTTTCTTTAGTAACAATTTTTGTATTAAAGTCTATTTTGTCTGATGTTAGTGTAACTACTTCAGCTCTCTTTTGGCTACTGTTTGCATGATACATCTTTTTTTTTTTCCATCCTTATACTTGTGACCCATGAGTGTCTCTTGCAGACAACATATAGCTGGGCCATTTAAAATTTTCATTATGCTAATCAGACTTTTCATGGAACATAAAATTTATTTACACTTAATGTAATTACTGATAAGGTAGGCATTATGTCTGCCATTTTGCTATTTGTTTTTTATATGTCATATGTCTTTTCTGTTCCTCTTCTTCCATTTCTTCCTTCTTTTTCTTTTCTTTTTTTTTTTTTTTTTTTGGAAGCACAGTCTTGCTCTGTTGCCCAGGTTGGAGTATGGTGGCACTATCTCGACTCACTGCAACTTATACCTCCCAGGTTCAAGCAATTCTCCTGTCTCACCCTCCTGAGTAGCTGGGAATCCAAGAGCACATGCCACCATGCCCAGCTAATTTTTGTATTTTTAGTAGAGATGAAGTTTCATCATATTGGTCAGGCTGGTCTCAAACTCCTGACTTTGACTGATTTACCTGCCTTGGCCTCCCAAAGTTCTGGGTGTTTTTGTTGTTGTTATTTGTTTATTTATTTATTTATTTGAGATGGTCTCGCTCGGTCGCTTAGGCTGGAGTGCAGTGGTGCCATCTCTGCTCCCTGCAACCTCTGCCTCCTGGGTTCAAGTGATTCTCCTCAGAATCTCCTCCTAAGTAGTTGGGACTACAGGTGCACGCCACCGTGCTTGGGAAATTTTTTGGTATTTTTGGTAGAGACAGGGTTTCATCATATTGGTCAGGCTGGTCTCAAATTCCTGAATTCCTGACCTCAAGTGACCCGCCCACCTTGGCCTCCCAAAGTGCTGGGATTACAGGTGTGAGCCACTGCGCCCAGTCATTTCTTTCTCCTTCTTCTTCCTTTTTTTTTTTTTGAGATGGAGTCTTGCTCTGTCGCCCAGGCTGGAGTGCAATGGCATGATCTTGGTTCACTGCAACCTCCGCCTCCCAGGTTCAAACGATTGTCCTGCCTCAGCCTCCCGAGTAGCTGGGATTACAGGCATGCGCCACAATGCCTGGCTCATTTTTGTATTTTTAGTAGAGATGGGGTTTTGCCATGTTGGCCAGGCTGGTCTCAAACTCCTGACCTCAGGTAATCCACCCATCTCGGCCTCCCAAAGTGCTGGGATTACAGGTGTGAGCCACCATTCCCCGCCTCTTCCTTCTTCTGTGTTAGACATTTTCTAGTGTACTATTTTAACTGCTTTATTTTTTCTTTTACTATATTTTTGTGTATATGTGAATGATATTTTACTTAGCCACTTTTGTTTACAACTGAAACTCTAGGAATTTAAAATTAGCATCCTTGCCTGTGAGCTTTCCTTATAAATACCAAAAATGTTTCAGCCTTGTGTTCCACATTGTCCTGCTATGCTTTGTCCAGATGAACCTTTATGAGCCCGCTGCTCATATTCTGTTGCCCATAGTTTCACATGGGAAGACCAAGTGATCTTGACCTTGACCAAGAGATCTTGACCTTGACCAAGATCAATGGTTCATTGTGTACAGCTATTAGAATGCACCTCCTGGAACATTTTTGCTTTTTTTTTGTATGGCTTTTTTGAATTGGCTTAGGCAGAATTCTCATCTAACAAATAAAGCTAATGTGCTTCTCATTGAACTTTTTCTCCCATTCACATGCTAGCTAGAACTTAGATTTTCTGTAAAGATTTCAGTTGAGATATGGGGACAAACATTATGATAGTTCGTGACTACCACCAACTTCAATTTCTTTGGCTGCTGTTCTATTCAACTCCCTTAGCTGAGCCTTAAGGTCCCAGTTTATTTCCAGGTTAAAGAAGAGCCTGAGAAGCCAGGTATGGTGTCGGACACCTGTAGTCCCAGCTAGTTGGAAGGTGAGGTGGGAGCTTGCTTGAGCCCGGGAGTTTGCTCCTAGCCTGGGCAATATAGCAAGACCCCTCTCAAAAAAATTTTAATGTAAAATTTTTATTATTTTATTTAATTTTTTTTTGAGATAGGTTTTCACTCTATCACCCAGACTGTAGTGCAGTGGTGCAGTCATAGCTCACTGCAGCCTTGAACTCTTCGGCTCAAGTGATCCTCCCACCTCAGCCTCCTGAGTAGCTAGGACTATAGGCATGAGGCACCATGCCTGACTAATTTTTATTTTTTGCCCAGGCTGGTTTTGAGCTCCTGGCCTCAAGCAATCCTCCCACCTTGGCCTCCCAAAGTTCTGGGATTACAGACGTGAGCCACCATGCTCAGCCAAAATTTTCGTTTAAAGGAAAGAAAGGAAGTACTCCAAAGTTCTTTCCTTACAAAATAAATAAATAAGAAAAGCCTGAGCAATGCTGGCCTCAAACTTACTCAGCTTTTCATCACTGGGCTTCATGATGAACTGCATGGCCTTCTTGTTTAGTGTTGGCTTAGGGAGCTGTGTTGTTTTGAGTAATTTTATTAATTATTGCCCTAAGGATTACAATTAACATCTTAATCTTTAGTAACCTAGTTTGGCATCATACCAACTTAATTTCAGTAGTGTGTAAAACCTTTGCTCCGATATAGACCCATTTCCTGTCCCTTGTTTGTGCTGTTTTTGTCATATAAATTACATTTTTATATACTATGCCCATCAAACCAGTAAATATATATATTGTTTTCTTTTTTTTTTTTTTGAGACAGATTCTCACTTCGTTGCCCAGGCTGGAGTGCAGTGATGTGATCATAGTTCACTGCATTCTCTGCCTCCCAGACTCAAGTGATTCTCCTGCTTCAGCCTCCTGAGTAGCTGGGATTACAGGTGTGTGCCACCACATCCAGCTAATTTTTGTATTTTTAGTAGAGACAGGGTTTCACCATGTTGGCCAGGCTGGTCTTGAACTCCTGACCTCAAATGATCCACCCACCTCGGCCTTCCAAAGTGTTGGGATTACAGGCATGAGCCACTGTACCTGGCCTTTTTTTTTGGAGATAGGGTCTTCCTCTGTTTTCCTGGCTGATTCATGGTTCACCGCAACTTCCACCTCCCCAGCTCAAAGGATCCTCCCACCCCAGCCTCCCTAGTAGCTGGGACTACAGGTACACACACGCCACTGTGCCTAGCTAATTTTTGTAATTTTTTTTTTTTTTTTTTTTGTAAAGATGAGGTCTCGCTGTGTTGCCCAGGCTGGTCTTGAACTCCTGGGCTCAAGCGATCCGCCCACCTCGACCTCCCAAAGTGCTGAGATTACAGGCTTGAGCCACCACGCAGCCTATAATTATTACTTTATAAATATTTTTTTCTTTTTTCTTTGAGACTGAGTCTCACTCTGTTGCCCAGGTTAGAGTGCAGTGGCGTGATCTTGGCTCACTGCAACCTCCGCCTCCTGGGTTCAAGCAATTCTCCTGTCTCAGCCTCCCAAGTAGCTGGGACTGCAGATGCATGCCACCATGACTGGCTAATTTTTGTATTTTTAGTAGAGACAGGGTTTTACCATATTGGTCAGGCTGGTCTCAAACTTCTGACCTCAGGTGATCCACCCGCCTCAGCCTCCCTAACTGCTGAGATTATAGGCGTGGACCACCGCACCCGGCCATATATTTTCTTTTAAATCAGATAGAAAAAAAGAATAATTACAACCGAAAATACATTTATACTGTCCTTTATATTTACCTATGTAATTATCTTTTCCAGATTATTTCTTCATGGTGATTCAAGCTATTGTCTAGTGACCTTTCATTGCAGCCCGAAGGACTCCCTTTAGTATTTCTTGTAAGACAGGTCTGCTAGCAATAAATTCTCTCCATTTTTGTTGGATCTTAGAATGTCTTAATTTCTCCATTTTTGAAGGATTATTCTACCCAATATAGAATTGTTGGCTGGCAGTCTTTTTATTTTATTTTATTTTATTTTATTTTTATTTATTTTTTTGAGACAGAGTATCGCTGTGTCACCCAGGCTGGAATGATCTCGGCTCATTGCAACCTCTGCCTCCTGGATTCAAGCAATTCTTGTGCCTCAGCCTCCTGAGTAGCTGAGACTACAGGCCCACACCACCACGCCTGGCTAATTTTTTGGATTTTTAGTAGAGACGGGGTTTCACCATGCTGCCCAGGCTGGTCTCAAACTCCTGAGCTCAGACAATCCACCTGCCTCGGCCCCCCAAAGTGCTAGGATTACAGGCGCGAGCCACTGCACCTGGCCCTTTTTCTTTTACTTTGAATGTGTCATCTCACTGCCTTCTGGTCCTCATGGTTTCTGATGAAAGATCAGCTATTAATCCCATGGAAGATCCCTTATGAGGGGTGAATCCCTTCCCTTTCTGTTTTTATGATTCTGTCTTTGACTCTGGACAGATTGATTATGATGTGTCTAGATGTAGATCTTTTTGAATTTATTCTGCTTGATGTTGATGGATTGATGTTGTTTGAGCTTCTTGAATGTTTAATGTTTTTCATCAATTTGGTAAGTTTTGGCCATTATTTCTTCAAATATTCTTTCTTCCTCTATTCTTCTATCTCCTCTCCTTCTAGCACTCCATTTTTGCATATACTGGTACGTATGATGGTGTCCCACAGGTCTCTGATGTTTGTTCTTTTTTTTCATTCTTTTTTCTTTTTATTCATCAGACTGGATAATCTCAGTTGACCTAGCTTCAAGTTCTCCAATTCTTTCTTCAGCCTGTTCAAATCTGCTGTTGAATTCCTCTAGTTAATTTTTCATTTCAATTATTGTACTTTTCAACTTCAGAATTTCTTTTTGGTTCTTTTTTGTTATAACTTCTATCTCTTTATTGGTATTCTCTGTGTAATGTGATAGCACTTTTGTATTTTCCTTTAGTTATTCAAACATGAATACCTTTAGTTCTTTGGACATTAAAGTTAATTAGAAGTCTGTCCGGGCACAGTGGCTCATGTTTGTAATCCCAGCACTTTGGGAGGCTGAGGTGGGTGGATCACGAGGTCAGGAGTTCAAGACCATCCTGGCCAATCTGATGAAACCCTGTCTCTACTAAAAATACAAAAATTAGCCGGGCGTGGTGGCACACGCCTGTAGTCCCAGCTACTAGGGAGGCTGAGGCAGGAGAATCGCTTGAACCTGGGAGGTGGAGGTTGCAGTGAGCTGAGATCGTGCCACTGCACTCCAGCCTGGCAACAGAGTGAGACTCTGTTTCAAAAAAAAAAAAAAAAAGAAGTCTTTGTCTGGCCCAGGCATGGTGGCTCATACCTGTAATTCCAGCACTCTGGGAGCCTGAGGTGGACGGATCCTTTGAGTCCAGGAATTCGAGACCAGCCTGAGTGACATGGCAAAACCCCACCTCTGCAAAAATACAAAAATTAGCCATGCATGGTGGTGCATGCTTGTAGTCTCAGCTACTTGGGAGGCTGAGGTGGGAGGATTGCTTGAGTCCAGGAGGCAGAGGATGCAGTGAGCTATGATTGCATCACTGCATTCCAGCCTGGGCAATGAAGTAAGACTCCATCTCAAAAAAGGAAAAAAAAAAAGAAGTATTTGTCTTGTAAGCTCAATGTCTGGGCATTCTCAAGGCAGTTTCTATGGAAACTGCTTTTATTCTCATGTATGGACCATACTTATTTCTTTACATTTCTAATAATCTTTTGTTAAAAACTCAACATTTTATATAATATAATGTAGCAACTCTGAAATCAAATTCTTCTCCTCCCCTGGTTTTGTGGCTGCTTTTGTTTTTTGTTTTTGCTGAGAACATTTATTTAGTGTCTTTTCTGAACTAGTTCTGTAACATCTGTACTCTTTGACCTATGTGGCCACTAAAAGTCTCTGCTTAGTTAGCTTCATGGTCAGCTAATTATTGGCAAATACTTATTTGTGTTCCTGGTATTTTTATTGAGATTATGTTAAATTTATTTATTAACTTGGAGTAAGTGGAATATTTATGATGTTGAGTCATTGAGTTATCTTGTCAAAGAATGTGTATATGTGTGTGTATATATATGTATACGTGGGTATGTCTCACATATATATGAGAGCTTAGAGACATGTTTTAAAATTGCTGTACAACTCATACTTTTTTAAAACAAATTTTATTTACAAGCTCTGTTCACTGAAAGGGCCTATAACCCAATAGTGATGTACAAACATCTGGGTTTCTAAATACTAGTCCCCATTTAAAGGAATCAGAGCCTCTTGGAGAACTAGTTGATTCCAGCTCAGTAGGGAAAGTGAACAATGAGTCTCAAACAACTTGCGTTAGAAAACAAAGAAGTGCTCAAAGAGTAATGGTGACTTCTCAAAAAGCAGCTGGCTTGAAGGGACCCCTACTCTCCAAATTGTAGATAATTTGAGCATCCAAAAAATAATGGCAGAGGGTTGAAAAATTACCTATTGAGTACAATGTTTACTACAGTAAAAGCCCAGACTTCACCATTGTGTCATACATGCATGTAAGACATCTGCACTTGTACCCCTTAAATATATCTTTTAAAAAATAATGACAGAAATATCAACTTAAAATTCATTATCCCAGCGGGGTGTGGTGGCTTACGCCTGTAATCCCAGAACTTTGGGAGGCCGAAGCAGGTGGATCACAAGGTCAGGATTTGAGACCAGCCTGGCCAACATAGTGAAACCCCGTCTCTACTAAAAGTACACAAAAAATTAGCCAGGCGTAGTGGCGGGTGCCTGTAGTCCCAGCTACTAGGGAGGCTGAGGCAGGAAAATCACTTGAACTGGGGAGGCAGGGGTTGCAGTGAGCCGAGATCATGCCACTGCACTCCATCCTTGGTGACAGAGTGAGACTCCATCTCAAAAAAAAAAAAAAAAAATCGTGATCCCATAGTGATGCTCAAGGTTATAAGAGAAAAATGAAGGAAGAAAGAGACAGAAGGAGGGAGAAAGAGAAGAAAAATAAATTGAGGAAGGAAGAGAAGGAGGGATGGAAGAGAAAAAAGGATGCTCTTTTCCAGGAAAATACCAGCTTATATAAAATGAATCATAGAATTAGAAATTTATGATTTTGTAATCCTCCTTGTAATAATTGATCCTGGCAAAGATCATCAATGGATATTAAGACTAGTAAGTGAAAGCTTGTTGGGAAATGGGATAGTCTTAAGATTTCAAATTATCACCCACAGAGGGGAAACCATACCTTTATACTGGAGAGATCTCCAGTGGCAGTCACCACCTTCAGCAGATAATCAAATTTGGCATCACTAATAGTGGTACAACCTGATATTATGTGCAAGTAAATTTTTAACAGACTCTCCAAAACAAAAAACAACGACAAAAAAAAAAAAAAAACTGAGGGGGACCCAATTTGTAACATGTGCCAAATTCTATGGTGTTAATACTCCCATCATGGCCGATTTCAGGTTACCAATATGATATCACTATTCAGAGTTGTCAAGAGATGCTAACAATCAGCTTACCTATGAGCCTGCTCCAGTATACCATTGAATTTATTTATTTATTTATTTATTTATTTATTTATTTATTGAGACAGAGTCTCACTCTGTCGCCCAGGCTGGAGTGCAGTGGTCCATTCTCGGCTCACTGCAACCCCCACCTCCCAGGTTCAAGCGATTCTCGTGCCTCAGCCTCCTGAGTAGCTGGGACTACAGGCATGCACCACCGTGCCCGGCTAATTTTTGTATTTTTAATAGAGACAGGGTTTCGCCATGTTAGCCAGGCTGGTCTCGAACTCCTGACCTCAAGTGATCCGCTCGCCTTGGCATCCCAAAGTGCTGAGATTACAGATATAAACCACGATGCCTGGCCCTTATTTATTTATTTATTTGAGATGGTCTCACTCTGACACCTAGGGTAGAGGGCAGTGGTGCAATCATAGCTCATTGTAACCTTGAACTTGGGCTCAAGCGATCCTTCCACCTCAGTTTCTCAAGTAGCTGTGACTACAGGTGCACACCATCATATGTGACTAATCTTTTTTATTTTTTGTAGGGATGTGGGTTTCATACTTTGGGAGGCCGAGGTGGGAGGATTGTTTGAGCCCAGGAGTTCAAGACCAGCCCTGGCAACACAGTGAGACCCCGTCTCTACAAAAAATAAAAAAATTCTTGCAGCAGTAAGGTGATATCACATTGTGGTTTTGATGTGCATTTCCCTGATCATTAGTGATGCTGAGCATTTTTTCATATGTTTGTTATCCATTTGTATATTTTCTTTTGAGAATTGTCTGTTCACGTCCTTAGCCCACTTTTTGATGAGGTTGTTTGTTTTTTCCTTGCTAATTTGTTGGAGTTCATTGTAGATTCCGGATATTAGTTCTTTGTCAGATGTATAGATCGTGAAGATTTTCTCCCACTCTGTGGGTTGTCTGTTTACTCTACTGACTGTTCCTTTTGCTGCGCAAAAGCTCTTTAGTTTAATTAAGTTCCAGCTATTTATCTTTGTTTTAATTGCATTTGCTTTTGGGTTCTTGGTCATGAAATCCTTGCCTAAGCCAAAGTCTAGAAGGGTTTTTCCAATGTTATCTTCTAGAATTTTTATAGTTTCAAGTCTTAGATTTTAGTCCTTGATCCATCTCGAATTGATTTTTGTATAAGGTGAGGGATGAGGACCCAGTTTCATTCTCCTACATGTGGCTTGCCAGTTATCCCAGTACCATTCGTTAAATAGGGTGTCATTTCCCCACATTATGCTTTTGTTTGCAAGAATGGCCATAATTGCCAGGTGCGGTGGCTCACGCCTGTAATCCCAACACTTTGGGAGGTCAAGGCGGGCGGATCATGAGGTCAGGAGATCAAGACCATCCTGGCTAACACGGTGAAACCCCGTCTCTACTAAAACTACAAAAAATTAGCCGGTCGTGGTGGCAGGCGCCCGTAGTCCCAGCTACTCGGGAGGCTGAAGCAGGAGAATGGCATGAACCCGGGAGGTGGAGCTTGCAGTGAGCCGAGATCTCACCACTGCACTCTAGCCTGGGCAACAGAGCGAGACTCTGTCTCAAAAAAAAAAAAAAAAAAAAAAAAAAAAGGAATGGCCATAATTAAAATAAAAAAATACAAAAAATAATAGATGTTGGTGTAAATATGGTGAACAGGGAACACTTCTATGCTGCTGGTGAAAATGTAAACTAGTACAGCCACTATGGAAAACAGTGTGGAGATTCCTTAAAGACCTAAAAGTAAAGCTACCATTTGATCCAGCAATCCCACTACTGGGTAGCTACCCAGAGGAAAAGAAGTCATTATATGAAAAAGATACTTGCACACATGTTTATAGCAGCACACTTTGCAATTGCAAAAATGTGGAACCAACTGAGATGCCCATCAATTAACGAGTGGATAAAGAAACTGTGATACACACACACACACACACACACACACACGCGCGATGGAATACTACTCAGCCATATAAAGGAATGAATTAGGGCCGGGCGTGGTGGCTCATGCCTGTAATCTCAGCACTTTGGGAGGCTGAGGTGGGCAGATCACGAGGTCAGGAGATTGAGACCATCCTGGCTAACATGGTGAAATCCCGTCTCTACTAAAAATACAAAAAAATTAGCCGGGCATAGTGGCACGTACCTGTAATCCCACCTACTTGGAAGGCTGAGGCAGGAGAATCGCTTGAACCCAGGAGGCGGAGGTTGCAGTGAGCCGAAATTGTGCCACTGCACTCCAGCCTGGGTGACAGAGCAACACTCTATCTCAAAAAAAAAAAAAAAAAAAAAAAAAGGAATGAATTGATGGTATTTGCAGCAACCTGGATGGGATTGGACACTATTATTCTAAGTGAAGTAGCTCAGGAATGGAAAACCAAACATCGTGTGCTCTTACTCATAAGTAGGAACTAAACTATGAGGATGCAAAGGCAAAAGAATGGCACAATAGACTTTGGGGACTCAGGGGGAAAGGTGGAGGGGGGTAAGAGATAAAAGACTACAAGTTGGGTCCACTGTATACTTCTTGGGTGATGAGTGCACCAGAATCTCACAAATCATCACTAAAGAACTTACTCTTGTAACCAAATACCACTTGTTCCCCAAAAACTTACGGAAATAAAAAAATTTAAAAATTAAAATTAATAAAAATTAAAAAAAAATTATCCAGGTGTGGTGGCACGCACCTGTAGTCCTAGCTACTCAGGCAACTGAATTGGGAGGATGGCTTGAGCCTGGAAGGTTGAGGCTGTAATGAGCCATGGTCACACTGCTATGCTCCAGCCCATGCAACTGAGAGATACCCTGTCTCAAAAAAAAAAAAAAAAAAAAAAAAAACTGGCCTGGACTTTACAAAAAATTCAATATCATGAAAAACAATAACAAAAAAGGGCAAATGTGCCTTTTCTAGATTAAAATATACCAAAAAGGTAAACAATCAAATACAATGCATACATACACCTTGATTAACTTCTAGATCTAAACTAAAAAACATATAAAAATATTTTGGGGCGACATTTTGGGGAATGGAAATATTGACTATACATTTGCTGACATTGAATTAGTGTTAATATTATTGTGTGTGATATCCTGTTTCTTACATAGCAGAATGTTCTCGTATTCTTAGGATACATGCTGAAATAGTTAGGGGTGAAGTGCAATGATGCCTACATCAACAAAACAAAATAACAATCATATATGGAAGGTGAGGAAGGAGAGGGAGAGAGAGAAAAGGCAATGTAACTAAATATTAAGAACTGGTGAATCCAGGTGAAGTGTATGTATATAGGTATTTATTATATTGTTCTTTCAATAGCTACAAGTTTGCAAATTTTTAAGGTAAAAATATTGAGAGAAAACTCGATTCCTAGCTTTAGAGATATCTTACTACCCCTTAGGCTATTGATTTTTAAATTGTTGTTTTATTACTTTTTATTTTAATGCAGATTCCTGTATCAAGACTGAGGGACACAGTCCTGGAACTAGCAGTGTTTGATCAACATAGGAGAAAGTTTGATAATTTCAGTTCACTAATGCTAGAATGGAAATCCTCCAATGAAACACTAGCCCATTTCGAAGATTATAAATCAGTGGAAATGGTAGCAAAAGATGATGGCAGTGGGCAGACCCGGTTACATGGTATTGTGAAAATATACAAGTCTTTTCATATACCTGAGTGTTTTTTTGTTTGTTTGTTTGTTTTGTTTTGTTTTGTTTTTTGCTTTAAGTTCTAGGGTACATGTGCACAACGTGCAGGTTTGTTACATATGTATACATGTGCCATGTTGGTTTGCTGCACCCATTAATTTGTCATTTACATTAGGTATTTCTCCTGATGCTATCTCTCCCCCATCCCCGCACCCCATGATAGGCCCTGGTGTGTGATGTTCCCTGCCCTGTGCCCAAGTGTTCTCATTGTTCAATTCCCACCTCTGAGAGAGAACGTGCGGTGTTTGGTTTTCTGTCCTTGTGATAGTTTGCTCAGAATGATGGTTTCAAGCTTCATCCATGTCCCTACAAAGGACACGAACTCATCCTTTTTTATGGCTCCATAGTATTCCATGGTGTATATGTGCCACATTTTCTTAATCCAGTCTATCATTGATGGACATTTTGGTTGGTTCCAGGTCTTTGCTATTGTGAATAGTGCTGCAATAAACATACGTGTGCATGTGTCTTTATAGTAGCATGATTTATAATCCTTTGGGTATATACCCAGTAATGGGATGGCTGGGTCAAATGGTATTTCCAGTTCTAGATCCTTGAGGAATCGCCACACTGTCTTCCACAACGGTTGAACTAGTTTACAGTCCCACCAACAGTGTAAAAGTGTTCCTATTTCTCCACATCCTCTCCAGCATCTGTTGTTTCCTGACTTTTTAGTGATTGCCATTCTAACTGGTATGAGATGGTATCTCATTGTGGCTTTGATTTGCATTTCTCTGATGGCCAGTGATGATGAGCATTTTTTCATGTGTCTGTTGGGTGCATAAATGTCTTCTTTTGAAAAGTGTCTGTCCATATCCTTTGCCCACTTTTTGATGGGGTTGTTTGATTTTTTTCTTGTAAATTTGTTTAAGTTCTTTGTGGATTCTGGATATTAGCCTTTTGTCAGATGGGTAAATTGCAAAAATTCTCTCCCATTCTGTAGGTTGCCTGTTCACTCTGATGGTAGTTTCTTTGGCTGTGCAAAAGCTCTTTAGTTTAATTAGATCCCATTTGTCTATTTTGGCTTTTGTTGCCATTGCTTTTGGTGTTTTAGTCATGAAGTCCTTGCCCATGCCTATGTCCTGAATGGTATTGCCTAGGTTTTCTTCTAGGGTTTTTATGGTTTTAGGTCTAACATTTAAGTCTTTAATCCATCTTAAATTAATTTTTGTATAAGGCGTAAGGAAGGGATTCAGTTTCAGCTTTCTTTCTTTTTTATTTTATTTTATTATTATTATACTTTAAGTTTTAGGGTACATGTGCACAATGTGCAGGTTAGTTACATATGTATACATGTGCCATGCTGGTGCGCTGCACCCATTAACTCATCATTTGGCATTAGGTATATCTCCTAATGCTATCCCTCCCCCCTTCCCCCACCCCACAACAGTCCCCAGAGTGTGATGTTCCCCTTCATGTGTCCATGTGTTCTCATTGTTCAATTCCCACCTATGAGTGAGAATATGTGGTGTTTGGTTTTTTGTTCTTGCGATAGTTTACTGAGAATGATGATTTCCAATTTCATCCATGAGATGGAGTCTTGCTCTGTCACCCAGGCTGGAGTGCAGTGGCATGATCTTGGCTCACTGCAAGCTCCACCTCCTGGGTTCACGCCATTCTCCTGCCTCAGCCTCCCGAGTAGCTGGGACTACAGGTGCCCACCACCACACCCAGCTAATTTTTGTATTTTTAGTAGAGACGAGGTTTCTCCATGTTAGCCAGGATGGTCTCGATCTCCTGACCTCATGATCTACCCTCCTCGGCCTCCCAAAGTGCTGGGATTACAGGCATAAGCCACTGCACCCCACCCAGTTTCAGCTTTCTACATATGGCTAGCCAGTTTTCCCAGCACCATTTATTAAATAGGGAATCTTTTCCCCATTTCTTGTTTTTGTCAGGTTTGTCAAAGATCAGATGGTTGTAGATGTGTGGTGTTATTTCTGAGGTCTCTGGTCTGTTCCATTGGTCTATATCTCTGTTTTGGTACCAGTACCATGCTGTTTTGGTTACTGTAGCCTTGTAATATAGTTGGAAGTCAGGTAGTGTGATGCCTCCAGCTTTCTTCTTTTTGCTTAGGATTGTCTTGGCAATGTGGGCTCTTTTTTGGTTCTATATGAACTTTTCCAATTCTGTGAAAAAAGTCATTGGTAGCTTGATGGGGATGGCATTGAATCTATAAATTACCTTGGGCACTATGGCCATTTTCATGATATTGATTCTTCCTATCCATGAGCATGGAATGTTCTTCCATTTGTTTGTGTCCTCTTTTATTTCGTTAAGCAGTGGTTTGTAGTTCTCCTTGAAGAGGTCCTTCACATCCCTTGTAAGTTGGATTCCTAGGTATTTTATTGTCTTTGTAGCAATTGTGAATGGGAGTTCACTCATGATTTGGCTCTCTGTTTGTCTGTTATTGGTGTACAAGAATGCTTGTGATTTTTGCACATTGATTTTATATCCTGAGACTTTGCTGAAGTTGCTTATCAGCTTAAGGAGATTTGGGGCTGAGATGATGGGGTTTTCTAAATATACAATCATGTCATCTGCAAACAGTGACAATTTGACTTCCTCTTTTCCTAATTGAATACCCTTTATTTCTTTCTCTTGCCTGATTGTCCTGGCCAGAACTTCCAACACTATGTTGAATAGGAGTGGTGAGAGAGGGCATCCCTGTCTTGTGCCAGTTTTCAAAGGGAATACTTCCAGTTTTTGTGCATTTCAGTATGATATTGGCTGTGGGTTTGTCATAAATAGCTCTTATTATTTTGAGATACATCCCATCAATACCTAGTTTAATAAGAGTTTTTAGCATGAAGTACTGTTGAATTTTGTCGAAGGCCTTTTCTGCAACTATTGAGATAATCATGTGGTTTTTGTCTTTGGTTCTGTTTATGTGATGGATTATGTTTATTGATTTGCGTATGTTGAACCAGCCTTGCATCCCAGGGATGAAGCCAACTTGATCTTGGTGGATAAGCTTTTTGATGTGCTGCTGGATTCGGTTTGCCAGTATTTTATTGAGGATTTTCTCATCAATGTCCATCAGGGATATTGGTCTAAAATTCTCTTTTTTTGTTGTGTCTCTGCCAGGCTTTGGTATCAGGATGATGCTGGCCCCATAAAATGAGTTAGGGAGGGTTCCCTCTTTTTCTATTGACTGGAAAAAAGTTTCAGAAGAAATGGTACCAGCTCCTCTTGTACCTCTGGTAGAATTCAGCTGTGAATCCGTCTGGTCCTGGACTTTTTTTGGTTGGTAGACTATTAATTATTGCCTCAATTTCAGAGCCTGTTATTGGTCTATTCAGTGATTCAGCTTCTTCCTGGTTTAGTCTTGGGAGGGTGTATGTGTCCAGAAATTTATCCATTTCTTCTAGATTTTCTAGTTTATTTGCGTAGAGGTGTTTATAGTATTCTCTGATGGTAGTTTGTATTTCTGTGGGATTGGTGGTGATATCCCCTTTATCATTTTTTATTGCGTCTATTTGATTCCTCTCTCTTTTCTTCTTTATTAGTTTTTCTAGCAGTCTATCAATTTTGTTGATCTTTTCAAAAAAACCAGCTCCTGGATTCATTGATTTTTTGTTTGTTTGTTTGTTTTTTTGAGACGGAGTCTCGCTCTTTCGCCCAAGCCGGAGTGCAGGGGCACTATCTCAGCTCACTGCAAGCTTCGCCTCCCGGGTTCATACCATTCTCCTGCCTCAGCCTCCTGAGTAGCTGGGACTACAGGCGCCCGCCACCTCACCCGGCTAATTTTTTGTATTTTTAGTAGAGACAGGGTTTCACCGTGTTAGCCAGGGTGTTCTCAATCTCCTGACTTGGTGATCCGCCCGCCTCGGCCTCCAAAGTGCTGGGATTACAGGCGTGAGCCACCGCGCCCAGCGATTCATTGATTTCTTGAAGGGTTTTTTGTGTCTCTATCTCCTTCAGTTCTGCTCTGATCTTAGTTATTTCTTGCCTTCTGCTAGCTTTTGAGTTTGTTTGCTCTTGCTTCTTTAGTTCTTTCAATTGTGATGTTAGGGTGTCAATTTTAGATCTTTCCTGCTTTCTCTTGTGGGTATTTAGTGCTATAAATTTCCCTCTACCCACTACTTTAAATGTGTCCCAGAGATTCTGGTATGTTGTGTCTTTGTTCTCATTGATTTCAAAGAACATCTTTATTTCTGCCTTCATTTCGTTGTTTACCCGGTAGTCATTCAGGAGCAGGTTGTTCAGTTTCCATCATGTAGTTGTGCGATTTTGAGTGAGTTTTTTAATCGTATATCTGAGTGTTTCTACACTTATTTTCTTTCTTTCTTTCTTTTTTTTTTTTTTTTTTTTTTTGAGACAGAGTCTCACTGTGTTGCCCAGGCTGGGGTGCAATGGTGCTATCTCGGCTTACTGCAACCTCTGCCTTCGGGATTCAAGCAATTCTTGTGCCTCAGTCTCCTGAGTAGCTGGGACTATAGGCATGTGCCACCATGCCCAGCTAATTTTTTGTATTTTAGTAGAGACCGAGTTTCACCATGTTGCCCAAGATGGTCTCGAGCTCCTGAGCTCAGGCAATCCACCTGCCTTGGCCTCCCAAAGTGCTAGGATTACAGGCATGAGCTGCCACACCCAGCCCTAAATATTTTCTTATGGGCAAGAGTTTTATTTTAGATTTTATCACGTATCACCTTTTATCTTTGACTCTTGTATTTTTTAGAAAATGTGAAGGTAGTTTTCCTTGTTTACAAAGCTAGGGCTGAGGGGCCAACATTTCTTACAAGAACATAAAATTAAATTATTTTTAAAATATATTTCTTTTTCTTTAGAGACAGGATATTATTCTGTCTCCCAGGCTGGAGAGCAGTAGAGCAGATCATAGCTTACTATAACCTCAAACTCTTGGACTGAAGTGATCCTCCTGCCTCAGCCGCCCTAGTAGCTAGGACTGTAGGTGCATGCCACCAAGAGCAGCTAATTTTTTAATTTTTTGTAGAGACAGGTTCTCACTATGTTGCCCAAGCTGGTCTCAAACTCCTGGCCTGAAGTGATCCTCCCACCTCAGCCTCTCAAAGTGCTGGGATTACAGGCATGAGCCATTGTGCCTGATTTTATTTTATTTTATTTTATTTTATTTTATTTTATTTTATTTGTTTATTTACTGAGATGGAATCTCGCTCTGTCTCCCAGGCTGGAATGCAGTGGCGCAATCTCGGCTCATTGCAACCTCTACCTCCCGGTTTCAAGCGATTCTCCTGCCTCAGCCTCCCGAGTAGCTGGGCTTACAGGCCTGCACCACCTCACCTGGCTAATTTTTTGTATTTTTAGTAGAGACAGGGTTTCACTATGTTGGCCAGGCTGGTCTCGAACTCTTGACCTCAAGTGATCTGCCTGCCTCGGCCTTCCAAAGTGCTGGGATTACAGGCATGAGCCACCACGCCCAGTGCCTGACTCAATTTTAAAATGTATTGACTGCCTACTATTTTCCTAATATTATTTATTTGTTAATAAATATTTATTGAAAGGCTACATGTAAGGTCCTCTGCTAGGCACTGGAGATGATGAATGAGATTGACATGGCTTTTCCCTCATATACTTATAGTCTAAGGCAGACTATAGCTGGAGAAACCAGACTTTAAACATTACAACTGTGTTAAGTGCAAATACAGGAAGACTTGAGAGCTTCAGGGAGACCTAACCTCGTCTTGAACAGGGAAGGCTACCCTGAGAAAGTGACATTTATGCTGAGACCTGGAGTGGTGACAGGAAGAGGAAATAGCAAGAATGAGCTTAAGAAGGCGAGTGAGACTAAGTCAGAGAGGCACGAGGCATAGATGAGGTTCTAAAAAGGCAACAAGCCCTCATGCCCAAGTGCTTATTAAGCTTCTGCTTGTGTCATATTTGCTGATGTCCCATTCGCTGATGTCCCATTCGCTGATGTCCCATTCACTAATGTAAGTCACCTGACAAAAACCAGAGTCAAGGTGGGTGGGACTATACAAAGGCATGGATACCAGCAGGCATGATTCACTGTGGACCATTAATATAACTGTTTAGGCCAGGTGCATTGGCTCATGCCTGTAATCCCAGCACTTTGGGAAACTGAGGCAAGAGAATCACTTAAGCCCAAGAGTGCAAGACCAGCTTGGGCAACATAGTGAGACCCCCCCCCACCTCTATTAAAAAATAATAAAATATTATTTAATATATTTATGCATATAAAATATGTAGACATGTTATATAATTTATATATAATATATACATATTATGTATAATATACCATATCATACATATATATAATATATGTACTTTAGTGCTCCCTATTCCATTGAATGGTTCTACATCTACCCAAATGCTCATCCCGGAAATCTAAAAGTTAGCTTTTGTACCCCTTTCTTCTACACTGGAAGATGATTCTTCTTCACAATACAAGTCTGAATATCTCTCTTAAAATCCTTTTTTGGTTGCTATTTACTGAACTCTCATGACATGCCAGGCACTGCACTAACTACTTTATAGACTTTTTCACATAATCTTCTAACCACCATGAGAGATTGGTATTATTATCCCCATTTTGTGAATTTATTGATTTATCAAACATTTATTTAGTTCTTACTATAATTGGCTCAGTTTTAGGACCTAAGATTACAAAGGTAAATAGATGAAGCAGCAAACTCCCTGACATCAAAGCCTGTAGTCCTGACCGCTGACTATACTGTCACCATATTGTCTTCAGAGATTCCCCATTCTTTCAGGGTAAAATTTGTATGTTGTAGCTTAACAGACTGACCCTGTTTACTTCTTTGGTTTCACCTCTTATTACTATCCACACATATCCTATATTTTTCTCACCCTCAACAACTTTAGATCCCTAACTATGACAAAGCTTGTCATTCTTCTTTCCTTTGCATATATTGCATATGTTCTATTTTCTTAAAACATGCTTTTCTTGCATCTTCACTGGGCTGAAATCTTCCTCTAGGGAACCTAGGAGTTTTCTGTCCCTCTATATTCCCAGTCTAAAATAAATATTCCTTCTTTGTGCTCTTATATACTATATGTGCTCTGTACGTACTTCTATAATAGCACTTATCACACTGTATTGCATTGATTGGTTTACTACTCAGTCTCCCCTCACTAAACTATGGGTTTCTTCGAAGGCAAGGATTGTGTTTTCTTCTTAATTTCTGTATTCTAATTACCTAACATAGCACCTGGCATGTAGTAGGCCCTCAATAAATATTTGTTGAATGAATGTGGCATCACAAGAAACTGCCTCACAGATTTAGGCATGATTATATATTGAGGACAAAATTAAAACTGACCTAAGTGAAGTGGCAGATTCATGTTTGTTAAATTAAAAAAAGAAAAAAAGGCCATGTGCAGTAGCTCACACCTGTAATCCCAGCACTTTAGGAGGCTGAGGCAGGAGGATCACTTGAGCTCGGGAGTTCAAGACCAGCCTGGTTAACATAGCAAGACCCCGTCTCTACAAAACATTAGCCAGGCATGTTGACGTGCACCTGTGGTCCCAGCTACTTGGGAGGCTGAGGTGGGAGGACTGCTTGAGCCGGGTAGGTAGAGGTTGCAGTAAATTGTGATTGCACCACTGCACTTCAGCCTGGGTGAAGAGTGAGACCCTGTCACTCACACACACACACACAAAAAAAAAAAAAAAAAAAAAAGGAAAAAGAAAAGAGAGAGAAAGGTGAAGAGTGAGAGTGAAAGAGGAAAGAAAAGAAAGAGAAAGAAAAATGAATGATTAAAGCAGAGTCAGAATATGGAAGCCTTCAAATACAAGTTTAAGGAGATTGGATTGATCTAATTAAGAACAGTTAGCCATTTAAACACTTTGCTAAGTGACTTACATGACATGTAAATGTAGAGGACAATTTAGGAGAATGAAAGATGAAAGATCCCAAAGGACTATCCCTTTCTCACTTCCATTTGTAAATTGGACAAAAAATTACACTTGTCAGCCTATTTTTGGACTCATAGACCATCAAAGCTAGAAAGAATTTTAGATTTCGCCTGGCCCAGTCCCTCATTTAATAAAAGAACTAAGAGATAAAGTGTTTGCTCAGGGTCATATGGGTACATATTGGCATGGTCAGCACAAAAACCCAGTTTTCAGGCCGGGCGTGGTGGCTCGTGTCTGTAATCCCAGCACTTTGGGAGGCCGAGGCGGGCAGATCACGAGGTCAGGAATTCGAGACCAGCCTGGCCAACATAGTGAAACCCCATCTCTACTAAAAATACAAAAATTAGCCAGGCATGGTGGCACGCGCCTGCAGTCCCAGCTACTTGGGAGGCTGAGGCAGGAGAATTGCTTGAACCCGGGAGGTTGTGGTAAGCCGAGATCATATCACTGCACTTCAGCCTGGGCAACACAGCGACACTCCATCTCAAAACAAAAACAAAAACAAAAAACAGTTTTTTCTTATGTATTTCCCCATTGAGAGTTTTTCCTCCCCTGCAATAAAGCACCATTTGGAAAAACTGTGGCAGAATGTGGTTTTCTAGAAACACTTGCGTATTCTACATGTTATTGTTTCTCACAGGGTATTTTTCTGCATGTTTCCAGGTCATCAGATCCTTAAAGTACATCAGATAAAAGGGACTGTACTGATTGGAGTCAATTTTGTGGGCTATTCAGAGAAGAAAAGCCCAAACGTGAGTGGAGATTATAATATAAGAAATATAAATTAAATAATTGGAATGTAAAGCTCTTCTTTAAAAGTTGTACAACTTACATAAAGCTGAGACTATATACCTCTGTAATTCTGTTATTTTGGCCCTTGAGAGAGTCCTGGAAACTTCTTCCATAGAGCTGAAGAATTGGACATTGACTTTATTATTATTATTATTATTATTATTATTATTATTTGAGATGAAGTCTCGCTCTGTCACCCAGGATGGAGTGCAGTGACATGATCTTGGCTCACTGCAACCTCTGCCTCCCGGGTTCAAGCGATTCTCCTGCCTCATCCTCCCAACTAGCTGGGATTACAGACACCCACCACCATGCCTGGCTAATTTTTGTATTTTTAGTGGAGATGGGGTTTCACCATGTTAGCCAAGCTGGTCTCAAACTCCTGGCCTCAGGTGATCTGCCTGCCTTACCCTCCCAAAGTGCTGGGATTACAAGCGTAAGCCACCGTGGGTGGCCAAGAATTAGATGTTTATATTCACTTTTGTGGTTCTTATTATATTTCTAGGAAATTTCCAACTTGCCCAGATCTGTAGATGTGGAACTGCTCCTGGTAGATGATGTAACTGTAGTGCCTGAGAATGCCACCATCTATAACCACCCTGATGTAAAGGTAGAAGCTGTATGAGTCTAGTTAAATGGAATCATATTGGAGGGGAAGTTATTAAAATTAATAGCATAACAATTAAAAAACTTACTTATGTGTTGAAAATAATTGATACATATATGTAAAACACATATATAATAGTTGCACTGTCCTTAAAAATTGTACTTTAATAATTGTATTTTGTCTTTTGTCTATTCACTTTAATCTTTTTATCCCATATTCTTTCTTAGGTAGGTAGAAATTATTTCCTTTGAGCTATTTATAAACTGAAGCAAACAGAATATTGTTTGTCTGATTTTTCCATAGGAAACATTTAGCCTTGTGGAAGGATCTGGTTATTTTTTAGTCAACAGCAGTGAGCAGGGTGTTGTCACCATCACTTACATGGAAGCAGAAAGCTCTGTTGAGGTGAGCTCTAGAGACAGTCCCAGATTGATGGTCTCAGGCCAAAGCTCATTCTGAGGAGATTGGAAAAATTCCATTTTGTGTCTAAAACTTGTTACAGAAGTAACATTTTCCTTTCTTTCTTTAACCTATATAGATTCTTCAACCAAAAGGGAGTGCTTTTTTTGCTTCTGGTTGAACAGAGACAGTATAAGAGATCTCAGTTAGAAGATTTCCGTTAAAATAAGTTTCATTTTTATAAGTTTCAAAGCACACATCTGTGTAGATACTTAAATATTTAAATATACTATTGACTTTATTTATTGAGATAGAGTCTCGCTCTGTTGCCTGGGCTGGAGTGCAGTGGTGCGATCTCGGCTCACTGCAACCTCCACCTCCCAGGTTCAAACAATTCTTCTGCCTCAGCCTCCTGAGTAGCTGGGATTACAGGAGCCCACCACCATGTCTGGCTAATTTTTGTATTTTTAGTAGAGATAGGGTTTTACCATGTTGGCCAGGCTGGTCTTGAACTCTTGACCTCAAGTGATCTGCCCAAAGTGCTAGGATTGCAGGTGTGAGCCACTGCGCCAGGCCACTGTTGACTTTATAACATGAATATATGATGTTTTCAGCCAGGACATGACAACTCAAAACATTAACCTAACTCCATAGTCAGTATGCCAAAGGATTTGTTTTTAGTTGATTTATAGTAATAAAAATAATACCATCTATTAATATATGTATATAGTTCCTTTCTAACAGCTTAAAGTAATTTAACTTACCCTAGTCATAATGTATGTTTTAAAAAGGGAAGACTAAGGTACAAATGATGTGAAAAAAACATGCTATTGTGCAGGAACTGTAGCACAAAGAAAGAAAAAACAGTGTTAGTTGGCCTAATGCTTTCTCCCCCTACTAGTGATTGTGGTATAAATGCACGCGATTTTTCTTCATGACATCCTTTCCCTATTTATAATTGAGAAGCTGAATACGTATGTTGGATTCTGCTTGAATTCAATCAACATAAATTCTGCTCTTTACTATTTGTTTTTGTTTCGTTTTGTTCAGTAGAAATAGGGTCTCACTCTGTTGCTCAGGCTGGAGTGCGTGGCATGATCATAGCTCACTGTAGCCTTGAACTCTTAGATTCAAGTGATCCACCTCAGCCTTCTGAGTAGCTGGGATTATAGGTGTGTGCCACCATGCCCAGCTAATTTTTTTTTTTTGAGACAAGGTCTCACTCTGTTTCCCAGGCTGAAGTGCAGTGACACAATCTCAACTCCCTGCATCCTCAACCTCCCAAGTTCAAGTGATCCTCTCTCAGCCTCCTGAGTAACTGGGACTACAGGCACGGACCACCGTGCCCAGCTAATTTTTGTTTTGTTTTGGGTAAAGACAGGGTTTCACCATGTTGCCCAGGCTTGTCTCAAACTCCAGGGCTCAAGCAATCCTCTTGCCTCAGCCTCTCAAAGTGCTGGGATTACAGGCATGTGCCACCACGCCCAGCCTTGCTAATTTTTTAAAAAAGTTTTTATAGAGACCAGGATTTTGCTTTGTTCCCCAGGCTGTTCTTGAACTCCTGGGCTCAAGTGATCCTCCTGCCTCAGCCTCCCAAAGTGCTGGGATTATAGGCGTGAGCCACTGCGCCCAACCTATATTTGTTAAAGTACAGATTTTGCCATAATCGGAAACATCACATTAAGTGTACATATTATGCTATGCCTGAATAATGTTATGTGATGTCTGAGAGTCCCCAGTTCAAAGAAAGCAAGATGTTTTCTATTCTGCTTTGGGTGAAAATAGTTGCTTTGATTATGCTTGGAGCATGTTTGCTTCTTTATCCAGCTACCATCTTCTTACTTCCAGTTAGTTCCATTACATCCTGGATTTTTTACCTTGGAGGTCTATGATCTTTGTTTGGCTTTCTTGGGTCCAGCAACAGCCCACCTCAGGGTGTCAGACATACAAGAGCTGGAGCTTGATCTGATTGATAAGGTGAGACATGTTTGTTTTATCTCAGAAATTAAGCAAGCCTTATTCTCACTCCCCAGCGTTCCTTAATATAGTCTCTGCTCAGCTACTGTGTGTGTATACCAGGACTTCTGGTAATGTTAATGGAAATACCTGCCCTTAAAGAACAACATTTCAACATTAAACAGATGAAGATAAATAGACTGTTAAAAACCAACTTAAAACAATACACATAGATTAAGCTTATTTGATTGAAGGCTGACCAGGATCATTTAGCATGAAAGAAAAAAAAAAGTACACTGCCCTCTAAGAGTTAGACTGCCATTGGTGAATGAGACACCTTTGCTAAAATCTTTTTCTTTTTAACTACTAGGTTGAAATAGACAAAACTGTGTTAGTGACTGTGAGGGTTCTTGGCTCTTCCAAATGCCCATTCCAAAATAAATACTTCAGAAACATGGAACTCAAACTGCAGTTGGCTTCTGCCATTGTCACCCTGACGTAAGTACCATTTCAATACTTCCTTCCCACTATGCATATCATAAGACTCTCCCTCCTAGTGACCTGGTCAGCTTTCCCTTACCTTAGCTTATTTCAGATTTTCTCCATTCCTTTTCTGTTAGAATACATTTCAGCCCATACGCTCCTCCCATATTCAGCTCTCTACAAAATATCCATTTGAGCCTGGCGTGAGGGTACATGCCTGTAGTCCCAGCTACTCAGGAGGCTAGGGCAGGAGATACACTTGAGCCTAGGAGTTGGAGGCTCTAGCACACTATAATATAATTGTGCCTGTGAATAGCCACTGCACTCCAGCCTGGTCAACATAGCAAGGCCTACATCTCTTAAAATACACACACACACACACACACACACACACACACACACACACACACATTCGAGGTCCTCAGATGCCTTGTTTGGGGGCTAAGGTCACATGTCATTAATATTTCCATTTTCTGAAACCTCTCCTTGGATGATATCTTTTGGGGATGCTTCAGGATAGAGGACCCTTTAAAAATATATTTAGAGGCAGACATACTGGTATTCCCCTCTGAGAAAGGAGAAATTCAGGAATTTCAGGCAATTTAGTATTTGCAATTTTACCAGTCTATTTTTATATTGCCCTTATTCCTCTGGAGCCTTAGAACAAATTTTTGCCTCTCAGGAGCCTTCCACCATTCCCTTGAAATTTGTCTTCACTCTGGAAATTTATTTTCTTGCAATTCCCCCTAACCAGAGTTAAAATGAGCAGAAAATGTTAAGCACCTTGGAAAGATGCACCACTGGCCACTTTCAGAAGCTAATCTTGGCCAAGCGTGGTGACTCATGCTGCAATCCCAGCATGATGGGAGGCTGTGGCAGGAGGATTGCTTGAATCCAAAATTCAAGACCAGCCTGGGCAACACAGTGAGACCCCGGCTCTACAAAAAATAAGAGAATTAGCCAGGAGTGGTGGTATGTGCCTGTAGTCTCAGTTACTCAGGAAGCTGAGGTGGGAGGATACATTGAGTCTGGGAGGTTGAGGCTGCAATGAGCTGAGATCATGCCACTGCACTCCAGCCTGGGCGACAGAGTAAGACCCTGTCTTGAAACAAAACAAAAATCTTTCTCACCTGAAAATACATGGGTTTTTGCAGACCAATGGAGCAACAGGACGAATACTCTGAAAATTATATTCTTCGAGCTACCACTATTGGGCAAACCACACTTGTGGCTATTGCCAAGGACAAGATGGGAAGAAAATACACATCAACTCCTCGGCACATTGAAGTAAGGAAATTATCTCATCCAAAATTTGTACTTTTTCTTGCTTAACATCATTTGTCTTTTTCTGTTAGTTTATACAAGTTAAAAATCATTTGACTGGCTGGGCACAGTGGCTCACACCACCATGTGAGCACTTTGGGAGGCTGAGGTGGGAACATCACTTAAACCCAGGAGTATGAAACCACCCTGGGCAACATAGTGAGACTCTGTCTCTACAAAAATAAAAATAAAATAAAATAAATTAGCCAGACATGGTGTGCCTGTAGTTCCAGCTACTCAAGAGGCTAAAGTAGGAGGATCACTTGAGCCCTGGAGGTTGAGGCTGCAGTGAGCTGTGATTGTGCCATTGCACTCCAGCCTGAGTGACAGAGAGAGACCCTGTCTCAAGAAAAAAAATCATTTGACTGAAAAAAAGGATAGTGTCTAACTCTTGCACAACATGCAGTATTTTTGGGTTTTGTCTCTCTGTATAAAACAGTTCTTATAGAAAATTTGGAAAAACATGTGTAGTGGTGCATGCCTGTGGTCCCAGCTACTTGGGAGACTGAAACAGGAGTGTCACTTGAGCCCAGGAGGAGTTCCAGGCTGAAATAAGCCATGATCGTGCCACTGCACTTCAGTCTGGGTGACAGAATGATACCCTGTCTCTTAAAAAAAGAAAAGAAAAGAAAATTTGGAAAGCACAAATTTTAAAGGTGTTAAATGAAAATCACCTGTAATTTCACTACTTAGAGGCAACCATTGTTTTTTTGTTCGTTTGAGACAGAGTCTCGCTTTGTTGCCCAGGCTGGAGTGCAATGGCGCGATCTTGGCTCAGTGCAACCTCTGCCTTCTGGGTTCAAGCGATTCTCCTGCCTCAGCCTCCTGAGTAGCTGGGATTACAGGTGTGAGACACTGCACCAGCCCAGCTGTTCTACTTTTATATGTGTTCAAAAAAAAGAAAGTTAACTGTAAACATAATTTTAATGATCACTTTTACTCTAGTGAGTAGATATATAACTTATTTAAGTATTCCTACTTAAATACTTTTAAATTTTTTGCTATTACACATAAAATTACATATCTTTGTGTGTAACTTTTTGGTAGATAATTAAGAGTTTTCCTTAGAATAAGATCATGATGGGCTGGGTTTGGTGGCTCATGCCTGTAATCCCAGCACTTTGAGAGGTTGATGCAGGAGCATGACTTGAGCCTAGGAGTTTGAGACCACCCTGGGTAACATAGGGAGACCCCATGTCTGCAAAAAATTAAGAAATTAGTCAGGCATGGACAGGCGTGGTAGCTTACGCCTGTAATCCCAGCACTTTGGGAGGCTGAGGCAGGTGGATCACCTGAGGTTAGGAGTTTGAGACCAGCCTGGCCAACATGGTGAAACCCTGTCTCTACTAAGATACAAAATATTAGCTGGGCATGGTGGCAGGTGCCTGAAATCCCAGCTACTTGGGAGGCTGAGGCAGGAGAATCACTTGAACCTGGGAGGCGGAGGTTGCAGTGAGCTGAGGTCTCGCCACTGCACTCCAGCCTGGGTGACAGAGCGAAACTCCTTCTCAAAAAAAAAAAGAGAGCGAGAGAGAGACAAAGAAAGAAAGAAAGAGAGAGGGAGAGAGAAAGAAAGAAAGAAAGAAAGAGAAAGAAAGAGAAGGAAAGGAAGGAAAGGAAAGAAAGAAATTAGTCAGGCATGGTGGTGCACACTTCTGGTCCCAACCACTCAGGAGGCCAAAGCCGGAGGATTGCTTGAGCCCAGGAGTTCAAGGCTGCAGTGAGCTGTGATCATGCCACTGCACTTCAGCATGGGCAACAGAGCAAGACTCTGTCTAAAAAAAAAAAAAAATTTAAATGACCATGATATGTTATAAAATTGACTCTAGTTAGTTACTGTTGTCCTTTTGGTTTTCTCCTTCAAGGTGTTTCCTCCATTCAGACTTCTTCCAGAGAAAATGACACTGATTCCAATGAATATGATGCAGGTGAACTTACAGGCAGAAAAAATAAGATTTACCTTTTCTCCTTACCTCTCTCTCTCTCACACACACACACACCTCTCTTCCTATTGATCTCTTATTTACTCTCACCCAAGTACTAGTGGATCTGATAAAGAACAAGATTAGTATTTTCCCTGACCTATGATGTACATCATATAAAAACTCTCTTGGAATCCCATGGATCATTTGCACTACTTCCATTTCTTCTGCGTTTGAGTTGATATGGGATATGTTGTTCAAGAAATGGGGGAAGATGAAGAAGTCAAGTTGCTTGGACAAAATTTTGGGAAAAGAGACATGATTTCTCCCTTATGTTCTAGGCATTCAATGGTATATTTAAATTCCAGGTAATGTCTGAAGGTGGCCCCCAGCTCCAATCCATCATTCACTTCTCCATCAGTAATCAGACCGTGGCTGTTGTTAATAGGAGGGGGCAAGTTACAGGGAAGATTGTTGGCACAGCTGTGGTTCATGGCACCATCCAGACAGTAAATGAAGATACTGGCAAAGTCATTGTGTTTTCTCAGGTATTGGTTATTTGCTCTGCTCTGCTTCTATTCTTCTATTGAGGAACCATACTGTGGGAGATAGGGAGGCAGTGGTAATGAGGAGGGTGTCAGCAGCCCAGGAAAAGCCTTAGAGTGCCCCCACCTGGCATTCTGTCAACCAGGCATGGAAAATGTCATCTTTAGTGAAAACCCCACAGAGTACTTGGCACTGTTATAAGATATGGTCCCCATCCTTAAAGAATGCTTTGAAGAAGAGAAAAACAAATATGTCTATCTAATAAGTTTTTTCCAAATGTTTGTAATACATAACAATATATGTATTTATGGGGTACATTGCCAAGACCAGCTTGGTTGTGGAGACCCTAACCCAGCAGCACTAGAGGAATTAAAGACCCACACACAGAAATATAGAGTGTGGAGTGGGAAATCAGGGGGCTCACAGCCTTCAGAGCTGAGAGCCATGAACAGAGATTAACCCACATATTTAGAGACAGCAAGCCAGTGATAAGCATTGTTTCTATAGATTATAGATTAACTAAAAGCATTCCTTACGGGAAACAAAGCGATGGGCTTTGGCTAGTTATCTGCAGCAGGAACATGTCCTTAAGGCACAGATTGCTCATGCTATTGTTTGTGGCTTAGGAATGCCTTAAGTGGTTTTCCGCCCTGGGTGGGCCAGGTATTCCTTGCCCTCATTCTGGTAAACCGACAACCTTCAGCGTGGGCGTCATGGCCATCACGAACATGTCACAGTGCTGCAGAGATTTTGTTTATGGCCATTTTGGGGGCCAGTTTATGGCCAGATTTGGGGGCCTGTTCCCAACATGTTCCCCCTTTTTATTTTTGCAAGACAATAAAAGCAAAGGCGGCTTTATCATGGTGAGCTACTTCTCGCAGAAGTCAGGATCTGCATCTGCAGACTATACAAAGACAAACAACACAGATTAAAAGCACAATCATCATCGAAATCACAGAGCCTCCAAGTGTTTTTATCCATGTTAACAGGTTACCAGCTGCTAATCTGTCTGCAGCTCCTTCAAGCACTCCAGTTCCTGGCATTAAGGTCAGGTGTGTCTGGGATGCTTTAAATATTTGTTCTTTTAATTTTGCAATATCCAAAGACAAGTTTGCGGAGTGTCCTTCTAGATGCTTTTTTATTCTTTCCCAAATTTGGATCTTACTAAGAGCCATTAATAGTTTCCACAAATCCTTATGTTTAGCCCCTAGAGCGGGCCATATCATTTGAGGTTGAAGTGCCACTATACTGCCATGTTTCCAGATAGTAGGAACTCTTGCCATACTTCTTATCATTTCTACCATCTGACCATTTTGTTCAGACCAGCTGAACATAGTGTGGCTATGGCACACAGACTGGGAGGTGCAATTCATGCTAAACATCCCCTTTGGGGACCAATCAATAATGATTGTGCAGCATCTCTGCCTGTTCTGCAGTGCAATCTTCCCAAACAAGTACATTCATTATTTCTGGCCAGATTCAATTCCGTTTACGAATAGGTTTTTGAGGGCGGTATGCCTCAATTAGAGGAGCAGATTTATTATGGTAAATACTGAGATCAGAAAGCATGCGTAACTGCGTCATAGAGTGATTACATCCAGGTATTATTGCCAGCCAAGATTGATAAATATGCCCAATAAGTATAATTGTTCTCTGTGTCAGCCCTTGTTGAAGGAATACTCACAGCAACGGTGATCACCACTATCATAGCTATTGTTAAATTACTCATTGTGACTGGTTGTCCCACTTTCCTCAGGTTTTCTTCCTCCATCTTTGACAGCTTCTTGATCTGTCCCCGGGTAGGTGGCTGTGTTCGACGGGTGTTGCTCATGACAGTTGGGGTCCTCCTCAGCATCAGTCTTGACATGGCTGCAACCAGGGGATCCTCGGGTTTCTCCCAGAATCTCTTCTTCAGCATCTGGCTCATGATAAGGTTTCAGGTGTCGTGATGGTATCCAAATCGGCTGTTGATTTGGTCCAGGAGAAACACAAGCATAACCTCTACCCCAAGTTATTATTTTACCTATTTCCCAACTTTTTGCTAACGGATCTCGCTACCAAACCAATTGTTCTGCTTCTGTCTTTGCAGCTGGTTTCTGTAGATGCTGTTCAGCTGCTGATAGCATCTGGCCTTTAGGCAGGCTCAAAAAATTTAAAGTCAATAATGCTAGATTCAGTTGCATATGGGGGTCCCGTAGTCCCTGTTTCTCCCCTTTTGCTTTTGCAACTGCTATTTTAGGGAGAGGTTCATTCTTTCCACTATGGCTTGTCCTTGAGAATTATATGGGATACCAGTAATGTGTTTAATATTCCATATAGAGAAAAATGTAGCTAGAGCTTGGCTACTATAGCCTGGGGCATTATCTGTTTTAATAGAAGCTGGAATGCCCATCACCAGGAAACACTGCAAAAGGTGATGTTTAACAGAGGCAGAAGACTCTCTTGATTGGCCTGTAGCCCAGAAAAAGTGAGAAAAGGTGTCCACACATACATGTACATAAGCTAGTCTCCCAAATGAGGGAACATGTGTGACATCCATTTTCCAAAGAGAATTAGTTTTCAATCCTTGAGGATTAACTCCTGCTGTAAAAGATGAGAAATGTACCATCTGGCAAGTTGGGCATCGCTGGATAATAGTTTTAGCTTCTTTCCAGGTAATGCTGTATCTGCGCTTTGTGACCAGAGACATTAACATGGGTTAAATTGTGAAAGTATCGGCCAGGCACAGTGGCTCACACCTGTAATCCTGGCACTTTGGGAGGCTGAGGCAGTTGGATAACGAGGTCAGGAGATCGAGACCATCGTGGCTAACACAGTGAAACCCCCATCTCTACTAAAAATAAAAATAAAAAAATTAGCTGGGTGTGGTAGTGGGTGCCTGTAGTCCCAGCTACTTGGGAGGCTGAGGCAGGAGAATGGTGTGAACCCAGGAGGCAGAGCTTACAGTGAGCCAAGATCACGCCACTGCACTCCAGCCTGGGCAACAGAGCAAGACTCCATCTCAAAAAAAAAATTGTGAAAATGTCTAGCATTATATATTGTAGTAGCAACTAGGCAATCAGCCATTTGATTCCCTTCAGTTAAAGGTCCTGGAAGAGTTACATGAGCCCTAATGTGAGTGATGTAAAAAGGGTGCATTCTACTCCTAACTGCTATTTGCAATTGGGTAAATAAAGTCATCAGTTGCTCATCAGTGTGGAATTGTAGCTGAGCATTTTCAACTAACTGTGTAGAATGTACCCCATATGAAGAATTGGAACTCACATTAATAGGCATATCAAAAGCAGTCAATACCTCAATTACAGCTACAAGCTCTGCTTTTTGAGCTGAAGTATAGGGCATCTGAAAAACTTTACCTTTTGAGCCAGAATAAGAAGTTTTACCATTATTAGACCCAACTGTGAAGACATTTTCAGCATCTTCAATTGGTTTAAATTTAGTTATTTTAGGGAGAATCCAATTAGTTAATTTCAAAAATTGAAATAATTTTGTTTCAGGAAAATGATTATTGAGAATACCCACAAAATCAGCTAAATGGATTTGCCAAGAAAGACTATTTATAAAAGCTTGCTGTATTTATGCCTTCGTGAGAGGGACAATAATTTTTCTGGGATCATATCCATGTAATTTGACAATCTGAGTTCTCCCATTTCCTATCATAGGTAGCAATTTGATCCAAATAAGGAGTTAGAGTCTGTGAATTAGTATGTGGAAGAAAAAAACATTCTACTAAGTCCTGCTCTTGGACAATAACACCAGTAGGTGAATGCTGAGTTGAAAACATTAGCAAATCTGGAGTCTTCTCTGGATCTATTCTATCTTTTGAGCTTTATGGACTTGCTTTTCAATCAGCTGTAACTCTGCCTCAGCCTCCTTTGTTAATTGTCGAGGGCTAGTGAGACTAGGATCTCCTCTAAGGATAGAAAATAGATTACTCATGGCAAGGTAGGAATGCCTAGAGCAGGTCATATCCAATTAATGTCCCCTAGTAATTTTTGAAAGTCATTTAATGTTTTCAATTGATCCCTACATATGGTTACTTTCTGTGGCACTATTGTAGTGTCACTTACTAAGGTCCCTAAGTAGGAGTAAGGAGTAGTAGTCTGAATTTTGTCAGGAGCTATAATTAAACCAGTGCAAGAAATCAAATTTTGTAAATGATCATAATATTGGGGTAATATTTCTCGAGTGGGGGCAGCACAAAGTATATCGTCCATATAATGAATAATGTAATACTGTGAAAATTTTTTATGAGTAGGTTCAATTGCTTGCCCTACATACTTCTGGCAAATTGCTGGACTGTTTAACATGCCTTCTGGCAACACTTTCCGATGAAAACGCTTAGCAGGCTGCAGGTTGTTTACTGCAGGAATTGTAAATGCAAACCATTCACAGTCTTGCTAAGCTAAGGGGATAGTAAAGAAACAGTCTTTTAAATCTATGACATTAAAGGCCAGTTTTTTGGAATCATAGCAGGAGAAGGCAGTCCTGGCTGTAATGCCCCCATAGGTTGTATAACTGAATTAATGACTCTAAGATCTGTCAGCATTCTCCATTTACCTGATTTTTTCTTAATAACAAAGACTGGAGAATTCCAAGGGGAAAATGCTGGAGCTATGTGTCCTTTTTCTAATTGTTCAGTAACTAAGTCCTCTAAAGCCTCCAGTTTCTCTTTACTTAATGGCCATTGTTCTATCCAAATTGGCTTGTCTGTTAACCATTTTAAAGCTATAGATTCTGGAGGCTTAACAATGGCTGCCATCAAAAATGATATCCTAAACCCTTGGCAGGAACTTTTCTTTCTGTTTGAAGCGGTTCCTTCAAACCCTGCAAATATTTTTCTAGTCCCATACTAGGGACATACCCTATTTCATGCATCATATGTTGACTTTGAGGGCTATATAATTGCTCTGGAATTAGAACTTGTGCTCCCCATTGTTGTAATAAATCTCTTCTCCACAAATTTAAAGGTACAGAAGTTATAATTGGTTGAATAGTCCCAGGTTGTCCATTGGGCCCTTCACAATGCAAAATATAACTACTTTGATATACTTCAGGGGCTTTACCAACTCCAACTATGTTAAATTGAGCGGGTTGAATTGGCCACACAGATGGCCAGTGCTGTAGAGAAATGATTGAAATGTCCACTCCTGTATCTACCAAACCTTTAAATTTCTTTCCCTGAATAGTTATTTCACAGGGAGGATGTTTATCAGTAGTTTGATTCACCCAGTAAGCTGCTTTGCTTTGTTTATTTGTGCTCCCAAATCCTCTTGTTTTTCACTTTTCCCCATTTCCACATACAGCACAATCAAGAGCCGTGCTATACACTCTCCTGGCTCTGCTTTCCAGGGAACAGAAGTAGATATAACAATTTGAATTTCCCCACTGTAATACGAATCAAGGACTCCTGTATGTACTTGCACTCCTTTTAAATTTAAACTAGATCTACCTAGAAGTAATCCTATCATCCCCGCTGGCAAGGGTCCACAGACTCCCGTAGGTACTTTTTGCTGGGGCTCCCCAGGCAGAAGACTCACAGCTTTTGTGCAGCATAAATCTACTGCGGCATTACCAGCTGTGGTGGGGGACAGACATTGTACAGGGGTGAGGGAGTGGCCTGAGCCAGAAATGCCCTGGTTTGGAACAGGGCCCGGGATAGGCCCCTCATGGCATTTCCCAAAATCGGTTTCCCATCTTTATCAAACTTAGAGTGACACTGATTAGTCCAGTGTTTTCCTTTTTTACACTTCGGGCATACACGTGGCTCATACTGATTAATGGCCTGTTTAAACTCTTTAAGTATTTTAAAAGGAAAAAGCTCAAACATAGCTATAATATTTCCTTGTTGATCTGGGGGGTGTATCCTAACAGGGAACTGCCAAGCCTCTATATCACCCTCTCTTCTAGCTTGCTGGATTCCTGCCTGAATAGAACTGAGAGCGGTTGCTTGAGGCGCTACTTGAACAGTCACTGGGGCATCTACTTTTTGCCCAGTGTCCTCCGGAAAAGAAAGATCTGGAGGGTCAGGCCACTCTTTTTCTTCAAAATAAGGAGGGGGTGCAGAAGGGTAGGGATGAACCTCTTCCTCTTTGCCACTTTAGCTTTAGCTGGCAAACAAACCTGCTCTTTCACCTCTTCTGTTATTTCGATATACTTTCCTTCCTCCACATCATCAGTGTGAAAATGTTCCAAGGTGGAACAAACTAGAGCCCACACTTGTTCCATTGTTACCCTGATGCTTCCAAGCTCCCCTTCTTACTCACCACAGGGATTGCTTAAGAGTACTCAGGTGTCCTCCAGCTTAGTTCCACGTTCTCCAACCGTCGCTCCAATGACCCTTTGACCTAGGTTGGAGCCCCACGTATGGGCACCACTTACCGAGATCAGCTCAGTCGTGGAGACCCTAACCCAGTGGCACTAGAGGAATTAAAGACACACACACAGAAATATAGAGTGTGGAGTGGGAAATCAGGGGGCTGACAGCCTTCAGAGCTGAGAGCCACGAACAGAGATTTACCCACATATTTATTGACAGCAAGCCAGTGATAAGCATTGGTTCTATGGATTATAGATTAACTAAAAGCATTCCTTACATGAAACAAAGGGATGGGCTTTGGCTAGTTATCTGCAGCAGGAACATGTCCTTAAGGCACAGATTGCTCATGCTATTGTTTGTGGCTTAGGAACGCCTTAAGCAGTTTTCCACCCTGAGTGGGCCAGGTGTTCCTTGTCCTCATTCTGGTAAACCCACAACCTTCAGTGTGGGCATCATGGCCATCACAAATGTGTCACAGTGCTGCAGAGATTTTGTTTATGGCCATTTTTGGGGCCAGTTTATGGCCAGATTTGGGGGCCTATTCCCAACAGTATATGAGTTATTTTGATATAGGCATACAATGCATATTAACTACATCAGGGTAAATGGGGGGTATCCACCACCTCAAGCATTTATCCTTTCTATGTTACAGACAATCCAATTATACTCTTTTAGTTATTTTTAAATAAACAATAAGTTATTGTTGACTGTAGTCACCCTGCTGTGCTATCAAATACTAGCCCTTTTTCATTCTAACTATATTTTTGTGCCCATTAATCATCCCCATAGCCCCCCTACCCACCCACTGCCCTTCCCAGCCTCTGGTAACCATTGTTCTACTTTTTTGTTTGTTTTGAGTCGGAGTTTCGCTCTTGTTGCCCAGGCTGGAGTGCGATGGCATGATCTCGGCTCACTGCAACCTCCGCCTCCCGGATTCAAACGACTCTCCTGCCTCAGCCTCCCAAGTAGCTAAGACTACAGGCACGTGCCACCACACCCAGCTAATTTTGTATTTTCAGTAGAAATGGGTTTCACCATGTTGGTCAGGCTGGTCTTGAACTCCTAACCTCAAGTGATCCACCTGGCCTCCCAAAGTGCTGGGATTACAGGCGTGAGCCACCATGCACAGCCCATCATTCTATTCTTTATCTCCATGAGTTCAACTGTTTTAATTTTTAGCTCCCATAAATATATAAGTGAGAACATGTGAAGTTTGTCTTTGTCTTTCTATGCCTGGCTTATTTCACTTGACATAATGATCTCTAGTTCCATCCATGTTGTTGCAAATGACAGGATCTCATTCTTTTTATGGCTGAATAGTACTCTGTTGTACATATGTACCACATTTTCTTTATCCATTTGTTTGTTGATGGACACTTAGGTTGGCTCCAAATATTGGCTATTGTGAATAGTGCTGCAATAAGCATGGGCAAGGTTTTTTACTGAATGTTAAAAACAATAGCAAACTAGTTATCAAAAGCATCTCTGTCCACCCCACAGAAACTCCCTCTTAGCCTAAGCTTGCTCTCCACCCTGTTGAGCAGGATGAAGTACAGATTGAAGTTGTTCAGCTAAGGGCTGTTAGGATCCTTGCAGCTGCAACTCGGCTCATCACAGCTACCAAGGTCAGTATGATGGCTCTGTTCAGGGCTCATTATTCTGATAATTGCAACTGGGCAGAATATATAGCACAATGCTGCTATTTATTTTCAGATGCCAGTTTATGTCATGGGAGTAACCAGTACCCAGACCCCTTTCTCCTTCAGCAATGCTAATCCTGGGCTCACATTCCACTGGTCTATGAGCAAAAGGGATGTATTGGATCTAGTGCCCAGGCATTCAGAGGTAAGAATTTGCCTATTTATTGTGTTATCTTAGGGATCTTGATATTAAATTTATTTTAATTTATCATAAGTTTCTTTTTGTTTTGAGATGAGGTCTCACTCTGTCCCCCAGGCTGGAGTGCAGTGGTGCAATCTCAGCTCACTGCAACCTCCACCTCCTAGGCTAAAGTGATCCTCCCACCTCAGCCTCCCGAGTAGCTGGGACCACAGGCACATGCCATCATGCCTGGCTAATTTTTTGTATTTTTTTGTTGAGATGGGGTTTTGCCTTGTTGCCCAGGCTGTTCTTGAGCTCCTGAGCTTAGGTGATCCACCCACTGTGACCTCCCAAAGTGCTGGGATTACAGGCGTGAGCCACCATGCTCACCCTATCATAAGTTTTAGACTGATTACTCACTCCCTAAACTACACAATATTATTACTTATTTACTTTTCCTACTGTTCTCTGAACTCTGAACTCTGGAAACCTGCAAAGCAATAAAGAATCCAAATTTGAGTATGCAGATAATACTGTATGATTATTTTTATTTTTTGCTGGAAAGAGCTCTCAAAAGTGATCTTTCTTTTAATATTGTATTTATTAATGTTGTTGTAATGTTGTATTTGTGAGCAGATGACTATGTTAGATGAGTAACACTATGAATATAAAGTATATGCATAGAGTTTAAATATACAATTTTTATTTTTTATCATGTTCAGACACACATTTGATTATATTCATAATCATGGTTGTGCTACATGCTGGGTGATTACATTAATAGTAAGAAAAGCAAATGTAGAGGGCTGTAGGTGGCATTGCTTTGTTTAGCACGCTCCCAGCCCACCCTACTTGGAATTGGGGAAGAACTGGATTCCCATGTCAGGCACCATGGGTACCACGGAGCTGTAGTCGCCTATCAACTGGGCAGCTGATTCTGGACTGGGTGTCTTATATCAACGACAAATTTAAGAACAGTGATTAATTAAACTGCCCCTCCGTGGTTCCCTTTGGTATCTGGTGGTATTGGCTCCTCCCAATTCACTACCTGCTGTGTCTGGAACCACAGAAGACCTCAGGATAGACATCTAGGATATCCACAGTTCAACTTGAGAGTATATTTCTCTGAAAAAAAGCTTTGATGTTTTGATGCATGTAGTATTAAACCTCACACTGAAACCTGAAAAAGACAAAAAAAAAGCAAGTTTGGCAGAAACTATGTAAAGTTTGCTGCCGACAAATTTTACCTAAATGAAACTCACCCAAGGTGGTCTGAGTACAGTGGCAACCAGCTAGGTCTGGGTTTTACCTTAGGAAAAAGGACATGGGGCCGTGATACCCAGTAGGTCACAATTCAGTGCTCATGAGAACAAAGAATTAGAGTTATATCTTGGGAGATAATAGAGGGGTTACAGGAGCTAGAATTAGGAGGATATTTCGGTAGCCAGCTAAAAAGAAAAGAGAACTTTGGAAAAAGTAAAAAAAAATTTGTAATCTTTCTAAAAATATCCTTAATCTATAATTTAAGGAAACTCTAGTGGTTAGATCTTCTGTCTGTGACTTCCTAGAGTCTAGTTATACTGGAATTGTGGAAGAATGGAACTGTACTTAGTTTGATGCAATTTAATGTAAGGATTTGGCTTTTTTCTTTTTCTTTTTTTTTTTTTTTTTTTTGAGACAGAGTTTCCCTCTTTTTGCCCCGGCTGGAGTGCAATGGTACGATCTCGGCTCACTGCAACCTCCGCCTCCTGGGTTCAAGCGATTCTTGTGCCTCAGCCTACTGAGTAGCTGGGATTACAGGCGCCTGCCACCAGGCCCGGCTAATTTTTTGTATTTTTAGTAGAGACGGGGTTTCACCATGTTGGCAAGGCTGGTCTCAAACTCCTGACCTCAAGTGATCCACCCACCTCGGCCTCCCAAAGTGCTGAGATTACAGGCACGAGCCACCATGCCCAGCGGGCTTTTTTCTTGAATAACAGACAGGAGTGTGTGAAAGGAGGGAATGGCTAGGCCTTGGCCTCTATTCTACTTCTCCCTTTCTTTAATTTTTTTTATGTAAAGCATCACTCTTTTCTCTAGCAGAAGAAATAATTGAGAGCCACACAGATTTTTTCTTTTCCTGCCTCAGATCTAGCATAGGCAAATTGGGTAATGAAATGGGCAATAGAAAGGCCTTCATGAGGCCTGTAATCCCAGCACTTTGGGAGGCCAAGGCAGACTTGGGATCAGGAGTTTGAGACCAGCCTGGCCAACATGGTGTAACCCCGTCTCTACTAAAAATACAAAATTTAGCTGGGTGTGGTGGCACAAACCTGTAATCCCAGCTACTTGAGAGGCGGAAGCAGAAGAATGGCTTGAACTCAGGAGGTGCAGGTTGCAGTGAGCCGAGATCACGCCACTGCACTCCAGCCTGGGCGACAAAGTGAGATTCTATCTCAAAAAAAAAAAAAAAAGCCGGGTGCAGTGGTTCACGCCTGTAATTACACAGTGGCTCACTTTGGGAGGCCAAGGCAGGTGGATCACCTGAGGTCGGGAGTTTGGGAGTTCGAGACCAGCCTGACCAACATGAAGAAACCCCATCTCTACTAAAAATACAAAATTAGCCGGGTGTGGTGGCGCATGCCTGTAATCCCAGCTACGCGGGTGGCTGAGGCAGGAGAATCGCTTGAACCCGGGAGGTGGAGGTTGTGGTGAACTGAGATTACGCCATTGCACTCCAGCCTGGGCAACAAGAGTGAAACTCCATCTCAAAAAAAAAAAAAAAGGCGGAGTGCAGTGGCTCACGCCTCTAATCCCAGCACTTTGGGAGGCCGAGGCGTGTGGATCACTTGAGCCCAGGAGTTCAAGACCAGCCTGAGCAACATGGCAAAACCCCGTCTCTACCAAAAATACAAAAATTAGCTGGGCATAGTGGCGCACACCTGTAATCCCAGCTACTCAGGAGGCTGAGGCAGGAGGATTCCTTGAACCCGGGAGGCAGAAGTTGCAGTGAACTGAGATTGCACCACTTGACTCCTGCCTGGGGAACAGAGCAAGACCCTGTCTCAAAAAAAAAAAAAAAAAGGTCTTAATGGGCTGGGTGTGGTGGCTCACAGCTGTAATTCCAGCAATTTGGGAGGCCAAGGTGGGTGCATCACTTGAGCCCAGGAGTTCAAGACCAGCCTGAGCAACATGGCGAAACCCCGTCTCTACCAAAAATACAAAAATTAGCTGGGCATAGTGGCATGCACCTGTAATCCCAGCTACTCAGGAGGCTGAGGCAAGAGGATTCCTTGAACCCAAGAGGCAGTGAGCCGAGATTGCACCACTGGACTCCAGCCTGGGCAACAGAGCGAGACCTTGTCTCAAGAAAAAAAAGGCCAGGCGCGGTGGCTCACGCCTGTAATCCCAGCACTTTGGGAGGCCGAGGCAGGTGGATCAGGAGGTCAGGAGATCAAGACCATCCTGGCTAACATGGTGAAACCCCGTCTCTACTAAAAAATACAAAAACATTAGCCGGGCATGGTGGCGGGCACCTGTAATCCCAGCTACTGAGGAGGCTGAGGCAGGATAATGGCATGAACCCAGGAGGCGGAGCTTGCAGGGAGGAGAGATTGCGCCACTGCACTCCAGCCTGGGCGACAGAGCAAGACTCCATCTCAACAACAACAACAACAACAAAAAGGCCTTCATGGGCTGGGTGCGGCGGCTCACAGCTATAATCCCAGCACTTTGGGAGGCCGACGTGAGTGGATCGCATGAGCTCAGGAGTTCAAGACCAGCCTGGGCAACAGAGTGAAACCCTGTCTCTACAAAAAACACACATGAGATTAGCCAGGCATAGTGGCATGCACCTGTAGTCCCAGCTACTAGGGAGGTTGAGGTGGGAGAATCACCTGAGCCCGGGAGGTGAAGGCTGCAGTGAGCTGTGATCGCACCACTCCACTCCAGCCTGGGTAACAGAGTGAGACCCTGTCTCAGAAAAAAAAAAAGAGACAGAGAGAGAGGGAAAGGCCTTCTTGCTCCAATGGGTAGATTTCCTACACTGTGGAAATGCCAACATTGAGAGGTTCACTTGGATTAAACAATTATAAACCACTCATTTTTTAGCATGAGACTCTTCCAGATAACTGACTGAAATCTGCACAAAGGAAATGGGATTTTTTTGTGTGTGTAGGGAACTGGGGAAAGGTGATTTTGGAACATGGGACTTTGTCGTAATTCTAGAGCACTAGAAGGAAAGTTTTGAGGGTTGTGAACAGCAAGAAGGCAGGGAACACAGGACCTGAAATGCCTACTTCAATATTTGCCTTAGTGGTGGTCCTGCCTTCCCTATTATCAGAAGTCTATCAAGTTCTAATCCTCGCTATCCAGTCTAGCCTGTAATGATAAGAGAGGCAAGTGGGAAGATGGTCAGCCAGTTTTTTTTTTCTTTTCTTTTCTTTTTTTTTTTTTTAGTTTTCATTTAGTATATTTCTGTGTGGGCTGGGCGCAGTGGTTCACACCTGGAGGCCGAGGCAGGTGGATCACTTGAGGTCAGGAATTCTAGACCAGCCTGGCCAACATGGTGAAACGCCGTCCCTACTACAAATAAAAAAATTAACCAGGTGCGGTGGCACATGCTTGTAATTCCAGCTACTCAGATGGCTGAGGCATGAGAATCACTTGAACTTGGTAGACAGAGGTTGTAGTGGGCTGAGATTGCACCACTGTACTCCAGCCTGAGTGACAGAGACTCTGTCACATAAAATAAGTAAATAAATACATACCTAAATACATAAACAAACAAACAAAATTGGTTCAGACAGTAGAAACTGGGATAGGAGAGAAGTAGGGCAAAGGCCAGGCTCGGTGGCTCACGCCTGTTACCCCAGCATTTTGGGAGGCTGAGGTGAGAGGATCACTTGAGCCCACGAGTTTGAGACCAGCCTGGATAACATAATGAGACCCCATCTGTTAAAAAAGTTTTAAAATTAGGTAGGTGTGGTGGCACACACCTGTAGTCTCAGCTACTTGGGACACTGAGGCAGGAAGATCACTTGAGCCCAGGAGGTTGAGTTTGCAGTAAGCTGCGTTTGCACCACGGCACTCCAGCCTGGAAGACAAAGTGAGACCCTGTCTCTCAAAAAAAGGCACAAAAAGGAAACTGCTTCCACCATTTCCATTCTTCTTTCATAAAAAAATTTGACTTTGAGGTAACATAAGAAAGAATCTGGCTGGGCGCGGTGGCTCACGCCTGTAATCCCAGCACTTTGGGAGGCCGAGGCGGGCGGATCACGAGGTCAGGAGATCAAGACCATCTTGGCTAACATGGTGAAACCCCACCTCTAGTAAAAACAATAAAAAAAAATTTAGCCGGGCGTGGTGGCGGGCGCCT
This sequence comes from Pan troglodytes, assembly GCF_028858775.2. Taxonomy (NCBI): domain Eukaryota; kingdom Metazoa; phylum Chordata; class Mammalia; order Primates; family Hominidae; genus Pan; species Pan troglodytes. The sequence continues at coordinate 95,143,972 of NC_072398.2, forward strand.
GTAGTCCCAGCTACTCAGGAGGCTGAGGCGGGAGAATGGCGTGAACCTGGGAGGCAGAGCTTGCAGTGAGCCAAGATCACGCCACTGCACTCCAGCCTGGGCGACAGAGTGAGACTCCATCTCAAAAAAAAAAAAAGAAAGAAAGAATCTTAGGGAGGCTTGCCAGAATTAACTGAACACTACAAACAGAGGTTACTTTAGGGGTAATTATGCTGCTGGGACTATGAAAAGAAATCACTACGAAAACAATCTCTTGTACACTATTTCTCCTCCTCCTCCTCCTCTTCTGCTGCTCCTCCTTCTTCTTCCTTCTTTCTCCTTTATTCTTTCTTTTTTCTTCTTTTCTTCTTTTTTTTTTTGATACAAGGTCTTATTATATTGCCCAGGATGATCTCAAACTTCTAGGCTCAAGCGATCCTCCTGCCTCAGCATCACAAGCAGCTGGGATTACAGGGTGTACCACTACACCCAGCTCCTCTAGTTCTTCTAGAAAGCTATTTCCAACATACATTTTCCTTATTGTTACAACAAACAAGGAAAGATTAGCCAGGCATCATGGTGCATGCCTGTTGTTCCAGCTACTTGGGAAGCTAAGGCAGGAGGATCATTTGAGACTAGGAGTTCCAGGCTGCAGTGACCTATGACTGTACCACTGCACTTCAGCCTGAGTGATAGATAGAGCGAGATCCCGTTTCTAAAAAAAATAGTAGTGCTCACTTTGGCAACATACCTACTAAAATTGGAATGATACAGAGAAGATTAGCATGTCCCTTGCGCAAGGATGACCTGCAAATTCGTGAAGTGTTCTATATTTTTTAAGAGGTAGAGATAGAGAAATCAGGGTAGAAAGTTTATTCAAAGGGATAATAACAGAGAACTTCCCAAACCTAGAGAAAGATATCAATATTCCAATGTAAGAAGGTTATAGAACACCAAGCAGATTTAACCCAAGTAAGGCTACCTCAAGACATTCAATAATCAAACTCCCAAAGGTCAAGTATAAAGAAAGGATCCTAAAGCAGAAGAAAAGAAACAAAGGAGCTCAATATGTCTGGCAGATGACTTCTCAGTGGGAATCTGATAGGCCAAGAGAGAGTGGCATGACATATTTAAAGTGCTGAAGGAAAAAACTTTTATTCTAGAATAGTATATCCAGTGAAGTTATCCTTCAAAGGAGAAATAAAGAGTTTCCAGGCCAGGTGCGGTGGCTCATGCCTGTAATCCCAGCACTTTGGGAGGCCGAGGCAGGTGGATTGTCTGAGGTCAGGAGTTCGAGACCAGCCTAGCCAACATGGTGAAACCCCCGTCTCTACTGAAACTACAAAAATTAGCTGGGTGTGGTGGCAGGCACCTGTAATCCCAGCTAGTCAGGAGGCTGAGGCAGGAGAATCGCTTGAACTCGGGAGGCGGAGGTTGTAGTGAGCTGAGATCACACTATTGCACTCCAGCCTGGGCAACAGGGCAAGACTCCATCTAAAAAAAAAAAAAAAAAAAGTTTCCCAGAAAAACAAAAGCTGAGGGATTTCATCAATACCAGACCTGTCCTACAAGAAATGCTAGTGGGAATACTACAATCTAAAAGAAAAGGACATTAATGGGCAGTAAGAAATCATCTGAAGATACAAAACTCACTGGTAATAGTAAGTACACAGAAAACCACAGAATATTATAATGCTGTAATTGTGGTGTATAAACTACTCGTATCTTGAGTAGAAAGACTAAAAGATGAACCTACTAAAAATAACTACAAATTTTCAAGACAAAGACAATATAATAAGATATAATAGAAATGACAAAAAGTTAAAAAACAGGAGAGATAAAGTGCAGAGTTTTTATTAGTTTTCTCTTTCCTGTTTGTTAGTTTGTGTGTTTATGCAACCAGTGTTAAGTGTCATCAGTTTAAAGTAACAGGTTATAAGATGTTATTTGCAAGCATTATTGTAACCTCAAATCAAAAAAACCTACAACAAGCCAGGCACGTTGGCTCACACCTATAATCCCAGCACTTTAGGAGGTTGAGGCAGGTGGATTGCTTGAGCTCAGGAGTTCAAGTCCAGGCTAGACAACATGAAAAAACCCTGTCTCTGCTGGGCATGGTGGCTTACGCCTGTAACCCTAGTACTTTGGGAGGCCAAGGCAGGCAGGTCACCTGAGGTCAGGAGTTTGAGACCAGCCTGACCAACATGGTGAAACCCCGTCTCTACTAAAAAAATACAAAAATTAGCCAGGCATGGTGGTGCATTCCTGTAATCCCAGCTACTTAGGAGGCTGAGGCAGGAGAATCGCTTGAACCTGGGAGGCGGAGGTTGCAGTGAGCTGAAATTGTGCCATTGCATTCTGGCCTGGGCAACAAAAGCGAAACTCCATCTCAAAAAGAAAAAAAAAAAAGAAAAAGAAAAAACCCTGTCTCTACAAAAATACAAAAATTGACTGGGCATGGTGGTGTGCACTTCTAGTCCCAGCTACTCAGGAGGCTGAGGTGGGAGGATCTCTTGAGCCTGGGAGGCAGAAGTCACAGTGAGCCCAGATTGCACCACTGTAATCCAACCTGGGCAACATAGCAAGACCCTGTCTCAAAAGATAAAATAAACCAAAACAGATAAATAAAAATAAAATGCAAGAAATTAAAACATACCACTGGAGAAAATCACCTTCACAAAAAGGAAAACAGGAAGGAAGGAAAAAAGGAAGAGAAGACCACAAAACAACCAGAAAATGAATAACAAAATGGCAGGAAAAGTTCTTATTTATCAATAATAACATTGCATATAAATGGACTAAATGCTCCAATTTAAAAGACATAGAGTGGCTGGGCATGGTGGCTCATGCCTGTAATCCCAGCACTTTGGGAAGGCCGAGTTGGGTGGATCACTTGAGGCCAGGAGTTCGAGACAAGCCTCGCCAACATGGTGAAACCCTGTCTTCACTAAAAATACAACAATTAGCTGGAAATCGCTTGAACCCAGGAGGTAGAGGCTGCAGTGAGCTGAGATCACGCCACTGCACTCCAGCCTGGGCGAGGAGCAAGTCTCCATCTCAAAAAATAAAATAAAATAAAAGACATAGAGTGGCTGAAAGGATTTAAAAAATAAATAAATAAGATCCAACAATCTGTTGCCTACAATAAACACACTTCACCTATAAAGACACACATAGACTGAAAATAAAGAGATGGAAAAAGATATTTCATGTTAATGGGCACCAAAAAAGAGCAGGAATGGTTATATTTACATTAGACAAAATAGATTTCAAGACAGAAACTATAGAAAGAGATGAAGGTCATTATATAATGATAAAGGGGTCAATTCAGCAAGAGGACATAACAATTATAAATATATATGCACCCAATACTGGAGTACCCAGATATATAAAGCAAATAATATTAGAGTTTAAGAGAGAGGCAGACCCCACAACATTAACTGGAGACTTCAATAACCCACTTTCAGCATTGGACAGGTCATCCAGACAGAAAATCAACAAAGAAACTTCGGACTTACTCTGCACTATAGACCAAATGGATCTAATAGATATTTACAGAACTTTTATTCAACAGCTGCAGAATACACATTCATCTCCTCAGCACGTGGCTCATTCTCAAGAATAGACAATATGACAGGCCACAAAACAAGTTTTTAAAAATTAAAAAAATTTTGGCCAGTCATTGTGGCTCTTGCTTGTAATTCCCAGCACTTTGGGAGGCCAGGGTGGGCAGATTGTTTGAGTTCAGTAGTTTGAGACCAGCCTGGGCAACATGTCAAAACCGCATTTCTTCAAAAAGTACAAAAATTAGCTGGATGTGGTGGCATGCACCTGTAGTCCAAGCTACTCAGGAGGCTGAGGTGGGAGGATGGCTTCACCCCAGGAGGCAGAGGTTGTTGCAGTGAGCCAAGATTGCACCACTGCACTCTAGCCTAGGTGACAGAGTGAGACCCTGTCTCAAAAGAAAAAAAAAGTCCAAAAAATTCAAGCCAGCAGTGAGCTATAATGGTGCCCCTGCACTCCAGCCTGAGCAACAAAGCGAGACCCTGTCTCTTAAAAATATATATGTTCTGGTTGGGCACAGTAGCTCATGCCTGTAATCCCAGCACTTTGGGAGGCCAAGGCGGGTGGATCACTTGAGGTCAGGAGTTTGAGACCAGCTTGGCCAACATGGTGAAACCCCATCTCTACTAAAAATACAAAAATTAGCTGGGCACGGTGGTGGGCACCTGTAATCCCAGCTACTCAGGAGGCTGAGGTAGGAGACTTGCTTGAATCCAGGAAGCAGAGGTTGCAGTGAGCCAAGATCGCACCATTGCACTCCAGCCTGGGCAACAAGAGTGAAACTCCAAAAAAAAAAAAAAAAAAAAAGTTATACACACACACACACACACATGTTCCAACTGTCCTATACATTAAATAAATAAATTTTTTAATTAATTAAAAACACTGAAATTATATCAAGTGTTTTTTCTGACCACAATGGAATAAAACTAGAAATTAGTAACGAGGAATTTTGGAAACTATACAAACACAGGGTAATTAAACAATATGCTCCTGAATGACCAGTGGGTCAATGAATAAATTAAGAATTTAAATTTCTTGAAACAAATGAAAATGGAAACACAACAAAACCTATGAGATACAGTGAAAGCAGTACTAAGAAAAAAGTTCATAGGCCAGGCGCGGTGGCTTACGCCTGTAATCCCAGCACTTTGGAAGGCCGAGGCCGGTGGATCACGAGGTCAGGAGTTCAAGACCAGCCTGGCCAAGATGGTGAAACCCTGTCTCTACTAAAAATACAAAAAATTAGCCAGGCGCGGTGGCAGGTACCTGTAATCTCAGCTACTTGGAAGGCTGAGGCAGGAGAATTGCTTGAACTTGAAAGGCAGAGGTTGCAATGAGCCGAGATCATGCCACTGCACTCCAGCCTGGGTGACAAAGTAAGACTCCATCCCCCCAAAAAAGAAAAAAGAAAGAAAAAAGTTGATACCAAAGAGTGCCTACATCAAAAAAAAGTAGAGGCCGGTCACCTGTAATCCCAGCACTTTAGGAGGCCCAGGTGGGCAGATCACTTGAAGTCAGGAGTTCGAGACCAGTGTGGCCAACATGGTGAAACCCCGTCTCCACTAAAAATACAAAAAATTAGCTGGGCGTGGTGGCAAGTGCCCGTAATCCCAGACACTCGGGAGGCTGAGGCAGGAGAATCGCTTGAACCCGGGAGGTGGAGGTTGCAGTGATCCAAGATCGTGCCATTGCACTCCAGCCTGGGCAGCAAGAGTGAAACTCCATCTCAAAAAAAAAAAAGTAGAAAAAATTAAAATAAAAAGCCTAATGAAGCATCTTAAAGAACGAGAAAAGCAAGAGCAAACCATACCCAGAATTAGTAGAGGAAAAGAAATAATAAATATCAGAACAAATAAATGAAATTGAAATGAAAAAGAATACAAAAGATCAACAAAACAAAAAGTCATTTTTTTAAAAGATAAACAAAATTGACAAACCTTTAGACAGACTAAGAAAAAGAGAAGACCAAAATAAATAAAATCAGCGGTGGAAAAAGAGACATTGGCCGGGCGTGGTGGCTCACGCCTGTAATCCCAGCACTTTGGGAGGCCGAGGCGGGTAGATCACAAGGTCAGGAGTTTGAGACCAGCCTGACCAACATGGTGAAACCCTGTCTCTACTAAAAATACAAAAATTAGCCAGGCATGGTGTTACACACCTGTAATCCTAGCTACTTAGGAGGCTGAGGCAGGAGAATCACTTGAACCTGGGAGGCAGAGGTTGCAATGAGTCAAGATTGTGCCACTGCACTCCAGCCTGGGCAACAGAGCAAGATTCCATCTCAAAAAAAAAAAAAGAGAGAGAGAGAGAGACATTACAACCAATACCACAGAAATTCAAAGGATCATTAAGGCTGCTATGAGCCAATAAATTGGAAAACCTAGAAGAAATAGATAAATTCCTAGATACATACAATCTACCAAGATTTAACCATGAAGAAATCCAAAACCTGAACAGACCAATAACAAGTAATGAGATCAACGCCATGATGAAAAGTCTCCCAGCAAAGCAGTCTGGGCACAGTGGCTCACTCCTGTAATCCCAGCACTTTGGGAGGCCAAGGCAGGTGGATCACTTGAGGTCAGGAGTTCCAGACCAGCCTGGCCAACATGAAGAAACCCCATCTCTACTAAAAATACAAAAATTAGCTGGGCATGGTGGTGGGCACCTCTAATTCCAGCTACTCGGGAGGCTGAAGCAGGAGAATCACTTGAACCAGGAGGCAGAGGTTGCAGTGAGCCAAGATCATGCCACTGCACTCCAGCCTGGGTGACACAGTGAGACTCAATCTCAAAAAAAGAAAAAAGTCTCCCACCAAGGCAAAGCCCAGGACCTAATGGTCTCATTGCTGTATTTTACCAAACATTTAAAGAAGAACTAATACCAATCCTACTCAAACTATTCTGAAAAATAGAGGAGGAGAGAATACAACTAAACTCATTCTATGAGGCCAGTATTACCCTGATAACAAAAACAGGCAAAGACCTATCAAAAAAAGAAAACTAAAGGCTAAGATCTCTGGTGAACATTGATGCAAAAACCCTCATGAAAATACTAGCAAACTGAATTTAACAACACATTAAAAAGATTATTCATGGCCAGGCATGAAAATTGCTTGAACCCAGGAGGCAGAGGTTGCAGTGAGCTGAGATCATGCCATTGAACTCCAGCATGGGGGACAGAGCTAGACACCATCTCAAAAAAATAAATAAATAAAATAAATGAAGAAGACACACAAAAAATGGAAAGATATCCCATGTTCATAGATTGGAAGAATCAATATTGTTAAAATACCCATACTACCCAGAGTAATCTACAGATTCAGTGCAGTCCCTATCAAAATACCAGTGACATTCTTCACAGAAATAGAAAAAAAATTCTAAAATTTATATGGAACCACAAAAGACACAGAATAGTCAAAGCCATCCTCAGCAAAAAGAATAAAACTGGAAGACTCATATTACCTGACTTCAAATTATACGACAGAGCTATAGTAACCAAAACAGCATGACACTTGCATAAAAACAAACATATAGACCAATGGAACAGAATAGAGAACCCAGAAACAAATTCATACACCTGCAGGAAACTCACTTTTAACAAAGGTGCCAAGAATATACATTGGGGAAAAAACAGTCTCTTCAGTCAGTGGTGCTGGGAAAACTGGATATCCATATGCAGAAGAATGAAACTACACCCCATCTCTCGCCATATGCAAAAATCAAATCAAAATGTATTAAAGACTTAAATCTGAGACCTCAAAGTATGAAAATATTACAAGAAAACATTGGGGAAACTCTCCAGAACACTGGACTGGGCAAAGATTTCTTGAGTAATACCCCACAAACATGGGCAACCAAAACAAAAATTGACAAATGGGATCATATAAAATTAAAAAGCTTCTGCACAGCAAAAGAAACAGTCAGCCAAGTGAAGAGACAACCCACAGAATGGGAGAAAATACTTGCAAACTATCCATCTAACAAAGGATTAACATCTATTATATAAGCAGCTCAAACAACTCAACAGGAAAAAAATATAACAATCAGATTTTAAAATGGGCAAAAGATTGGAATAGATATTTCCTTCCTTCCCTTCCCTTCCTTCCTTCTTTTTCTTTCTTTCTTTTTTTCTTTCTTTCTTTTCTTTTCTTCTTTCTTTCTTTTGAGACGTCTTGCTCTGTCGCCCAGGCTGGAGTGCAGTGGCGCAATCTGGAGTGCAGTGGTGTGATCTCGCCTCACTGCAAGCTCCACCTCCCAGGTTCACACCATTCTCCTGTCCCAGCCTCTGGAGTAGCTGGGACTACAGGCACATGCCACCACACCTGGTTAATTTTTGTATTTTTTGTAGAGACAGGATTTTGCCATGTTGGCCAGGCTGGTCTCGAACTCCTAACCTCAGGTGATCCACCTGCCTCAGCCTCCCAAAGTGCTGGGATTACAGGCATGAGCCACCACACCTGGCCTGTATGTCTCAGGAGGCTGAGGCAGGAGAGTCGTTTGAACCTGGGAGGCAGAGGTTGCAGTGAGCCAAGATCACACCACTGCACTCCAGCCTGGGTGACAGAGGGAGAATGTATTCCACCCCTACCGAAAAAAAAAAAAGACATACAAATGGCAAACAGGTATATGAAAAGGTGCTCAACATCATTGATCATCAGAGAAATGCAAATCAAAACTACAGTGAGATATCTCACCCCAGTTAAAATGGCTTATATCTGAAAGACAGGCAACAATGAATCCTGGCAAGGATGTAGAGAAAAGGGAACCCTCATATACTGTTGATGGGAATGTAAATTAGTACAATCACTATGGAGCATAGTTCGGAGGTTTTCAAAAAACTAAATATAAAACTACCATATGATCCCAACAATCCCACTGCTAGACATATACCCAAAAGAAAGGAAATCATTATATCAAGGAGGTATCTGCTCTCTCATATTTATTGCAGCACTATTCACAATGGCCAAGATTTGGAAGCAACTTAAGTGTCCATCAACAGATGAATGGATAAAGAAAATGAGGTGTATATACACAATGGAGTACAACTTAGCCATAAAAAAGGAATGAGATGGCTGGGCGCCGTAACTCACACCTGTAATCCCAGCACTTTGGAAGGCCAAGGTGGGAGGAGGGCTTGAGCCCAGGAGTTTGTGGCCAACCTAGGCAACATAGTGAGACTTGGTCTCTACAAAAAAAAAAATTTTTTTTAATTTAGCCAGGTGCAGTGGTGCATGCCTGTAGTCCCTGCTACTTGAGAGGCTGAGGCAGGAGAAACACTTGAGCCCTGGTGACTGAGGTGGCAATGAGCCATGATTGTGCCACTATACTCACTCAACCTGGGCAACAGAACGAAACCCTGTCTAAAAAAAAAAAAAAAAAGGAATGTGACCCTGTCATGTGCAACAACATGGATGATGGAATTGGAGACACTATGTTAAGTGAAATAAGCCAAGTATAGATAGACAAACTTCGCATGTTCTCACTTATTTGTGGGAGCTAAAAATGAAAACAATTGAACTCATGGAGACAGAGTAGAATGATGGTTACTGGAGGCTGGAAAGCGTAGTGGGTGGGTGGGAGGGAAGTGGGGATGCTTAATTAGTACAAAAATATAGTTAGATTAAATGATTAAATGAATAAGATCTAGTATATGATAGCACAACAGGGTGAATACAGTCAACAATAACTTATTGTATATTTTAAAATAACTAGGCCAGGTGCAATGGCTCACACCTGTAATTCCAGCACTTTGGGAGGCCAAGGTGGGTGGATCATCTGAGGTCAGGAGTTCGAGACCAGCCTAGCCAACATGGTGAAACCCTATCTCTACTAAAAATACAAAAATTAGTCGGGCATAGTGGCAGGCGCCTGTAATCCCAGTTATTTGGGGGGCTGAGACAGGGAGAATTGCTTGAACCTGGGAGGCGGAGGTTGCAGTGAGCCGAAATCATGCCATTGCACTCCAAACTGGTCAACAGAACAAGACTCCATCTCAAAATAAACTAAAATAACTAAAAGAGTATAATTGTGTCTGTAACACAGAAAGGATAAATGCAGCTGGGCACAGTGGCTCACGCCTGTAATTGCAACACTTTAGGAGACTGAGGCAGGAGGATCACTTGAGCCCAGGAGTTTGAGACCAGCCTGGGCAATGTAGGGAGACCCTGTTTTTAGAAAAAAGAATTTTTTTTTAATTAGCTGGGCTAATTGGCACATGGTGGCACATGCTTGTGGTCCCGGCTACTTGAGAGGCTGAGGTGGGAGGATTGCTTGAGCTCAGGAGGTCAAGGCCACAGGAAGCCATGATTTCACCACTGCACTCCAGCCTTGGCAACAGGACAAGACCCTGTCTCAAAAAAAAAAAACCAAAAAAGGTTTCAACTTAAAGTGTGCTTGAGGTGATGCATACCCCACTTACCCTGATGTGATTATTACAGGTTCTATGCCTGTATCAAAGTATCTCATGTACCCCATAAATATGTATACCTACAACGTAGCCACAAAGATTAAAAATAAAAACAAAAAATTAACTGTAATCCCAGCACTTTGGGAGGCTGAGGTGGGCAGATCGCTTGAGGCCAGGAGTTCAAGACCAGCCTGAGCAACATGGCGAAACCCCATGTCTACAAAAAATACAAAAATTAGCTGAGTGTGGTGGTGTGCCCCTGTAGTCCCAACTACTAGGGAGAGTGAGGTGGGAGGATCACTGGAGCCCTGGAGGTTGAGGCTGCAATGAGCTGAGATTGTTCCACTGCACTCCAGGCTGAGTGAATTTTTAATTTTAATTTTTCCATAAGTTATTGGGGTACAGGTGGTATTTGGTTACATGAGTAAGCCCTTTAGTGGTGATTTGTGAGATTTTGGTGCACCCATCACCCAAGCAGTATACACTGCTCCCTATTTGTAGTCTTCTATCCCTCGCCCCCTCCCACCCTTTCCTGACTTTTTATTTTTAATTTAAAAAAAATTTAATATTAAAAAAGTGAAAAAAAAAGGAAGGACACCATGTTTATTGATGAATATTTCTTAATCTATCCCTTCACTGTCTAGGTTTTTCTACAGCTCCCAGTAGAGCATAACTTTGCCATGGTTGTCCATACAAAAGCAGCAGGCAGGACCAGTATCAAGGTCACTGTTCACTGCATGAACAGTTCCTCTGGGCAGTTTGAGGGGAATTTGTTGGAACTCTCTGATGAAGTACAGATCCTGGTAAGCTTCCAAATCTAAATCTTATTTTCGTATATTAAGGATAAGAAAGTTATATTCTCTTACCATCAACAAAGAGCTTAGTCTGGATAGAGACAGATAATTGTTAGAGCGATTCCTGGAACAGGTTTGTACTTCCTAGATCTTTATCATTCCTGCTAATTGCTTGTATATAGTTTTGTTTTTTGTTTTTGTTTTGTTTTGTTTTGAGACGGAGTTTCACTCTTGTTGCCCAGGCTGGAGTGCAATGGCACAATCTTGGCTCACCACAACCTCCATCTCCTGCGTTCAAGTAATTCTCCTGCCTCAGCCTCCCGAGTAGCATGTGCCACCAAGCCCAGCTAATTTTGTAATTTTAGTAGAGACGGGGTTTCTCCATGTTGGTCAGGCTGGTCTGAAACTCCTGACCTCAAGTGATCCTCCTGCCTCGGCCTCCCAAAGTGCTGGGATTACAGGCGTGAGCCACTGTGCCTGGCCTGTTTTTTTTTTGTGTGTGTTTTTTTTTTTGAGACAGTCTTGCTCTGTTGCCCAGGCTGGAGTGCAGTGGTGTGATCTTGGCTCACTGCAAGCTCCTCCTCCCGGGTTCACACCATTCTCCCGCCTCATTCTCCCAAGTAGCTGGGACTACAGGTGCCTGCCACCATGCCCGGCTAATTTTTTGTATTTTTAGTAGAGACAGGGTTTCACTGTGTTAGCCAGGATGGTCTCGATCTCCTGACCTCGTGATCCACCCGCCTCAGCCTCCCAAAGTGCTGGGATTACAGGTGTGAGCCACCATGCCTGGCTTGTTTTTTGTTTTTGAGACAGAGTCTCACTCTGTCGCCCAGGCTGGAGTGCAGTGGCACAATCTCCACTCACTGCAGGGTTCAGGTAATTCTCCCTGCCTCAGCCCCCCGAGTAGCTGGGATTACAGGCGTGCACCACCATGCCTGGCTAATTTTTGTATTTTTAGTAGAGACGGGGTTTCGCCACGTTGTCCAGGCTGGTCTCAAACTCCTAACCTCAAGTGATCCACCCGCCTTGGCCTCCCAAAGTGCTAGGATTACAGACGTGAGCCACCACGCCTGGCCGCTTTTATATACTATTGACATTAGAAACTATTAGTACTTGCAGGTGAGTAGTCTGGAAAAAAAAGAAAAGAAACTGTAGCACACACACTCCCTTCAACTCCCCATATCAGGAACACAGGATATGAACACCTTAGTAACTAGAGAGGGATTCATTTCTGATCCACTCCACCTGACATAGATATTATAAGTCCATTAACAATTTTTATTTAATTATTTATTTATTTTGAGACAGAGTTTCACTCTGTTGCTTAGGCTGGAGTGCAGTAGCATGATCTCGACTCACTGCAACCTCCACCTCCCAAGTACAAGTGATTCTCCTGCCTCAACCTCCTGAGTACCTGAGATTACAGGCATGCGCCACCATGCCCGGCTACTTTTTGTATTTTTAGTAGAGATGGAGTTTCGTTATGTTGACCAGGCTGGTCTCAAACTCCTAACCTCAGGTAATCTGCCCGTCTTGGTCTCCCAAAGTGCTGGGATTACAGGTATGAGCCACCGCGTCCAGCCAATATAAGTCCATTTAAATATATTCACAGTTAGGATAAAACATAATTCTAACTTTTGATAAGGTGTAAGAGTATGAATAGTTTCTACAGATATTCTTGGGCTAAAAGCTAAATGGCTCTGTTGTTTTTAGAATTCAAAAAACAAATTATCACTTATATGGGTCGAGTAAGTTTCACTGCCTCTGATTTTGAGACTTTTTTTTTCTTTTCCTGTTTTATTTTTTCCTTTATTTTGGCTTTGGTTCTCTGATTCCATGTGAAGTAGAGGAAAGAGCACTTTACTAGAAGGTGGAAGACCTGGATGTTGTTTCATGCTAATTTAATATTATAAGTTCTTTTCCCCAAACTTCATGTCATTTTACCAGAGCCAAAATTAGAAATTTCAAAGTATTTTTATACCTAATATCTAAGCAATATGGAAGATGTGGTAAGTGTAAGCTTTGCTACATGCTGAGTCCCTCAGAGTCAGAAACAGGGCTAACATTAGGTTATATCTTCTAGAATATCTAGTTACGTTTTGAGTGCCTGGTTCATTTTGGAGAGGAGTATTGTGGACGATTTTAGACTAATTAGAAGTTAGGCAGACTGTTGATTCCTAGTTGTCATTTATTTGCATGTAATCTCTTCGAGATTATACTGAAGTCTATATGTAAGTAAAAGTCATAATTTGTCTTTGCCAAAAATGAGGAAAACATTTTCTCATTATAGGTGTTTGAAAAACTCCAACTCTTCTCTCCAGAGTGCCAACCAGAGCAGATTCTGATGCCTATAAATTCTCAGCTCAAACTCCATACCAACAGGTAAGGAAAAGGGAGAATAAGGAAGTGCCAGGATCTAAGCTTAAGTATTTTCAGTAAAACATTGACATAGAAAGAACACTTTTGCCTTCTAGGAGGTTTTTCCCAAATAATTTTTTGTGTGAGGTGAAATTCCCATAATGTAAAACTATTGTAAAGTGTAAAATTCAGTGGCATTTAGTACATTCACAATATTGTGTATTCAGCATCTCTATCTAGTTCCAAATATTTTTATCACCACCAAAGGAGATCCCATACCTGTGAAGCAGTCACTCTTCTTTCTTTCCTCCTCGCAGCCCCTGGCAATCACTAATCTGCTTTCTGTGTACGGTATTAGCTATCCTGAATGTATTTCATATAAATGGAATCATACAGTATGCAACGTTTTGTGTTGGCTTTTTTTTTTTTTTTTTTTTGAGACAGTCTCGCTCTGTTGCCCAGGCCAGCGCACAGTGGCACAATCTCAGCTCACTGCAACCTCCACCTCCCAGGTTCAGGCAATTCTCCTGCCTCAGCCTCCTGAGTAGCTGGGATTACAGGTGCCTGCCACCACACCTGGCTAATTTTTGTATTTTTAGTAGAGATGGGGTTTCACCATGTTGGCCAGGCTGGTCTTGAACTCCTGACCTCGGGCGATCCGCCTGGCTTGGCCTCCCAAAGTGCTGGGATTACAGGTGTGAGCCACCACGCCCAGCCTTGTGTTGGCTTCTTTAAGTTAGCATAATGTTTTTGAGGTTCATCCATGTTGTAGCATGTATCAGTACTTCTTCCTTTTTATGACTGAATAGTATTCCATTATATGGAAATACCACATTTAGTTTATAATTTCATCTCCTAATAGAAATTTGGGGCTGGGCACAGTGGCTCATGCCTGTAATCCCAGGCCTCTGGGAGGCCAATGCAGGTGGATCACCTGAGGTTGGGAGTTCGAGACCAGCCTGATCAACATGGAGAAACCCCAACTCTACTAAAAATACTAAATTAGCCAGGGGTGGTTGCACATGCCTGTAATCCCAGCTACTCAGGAGGCTGAGGCAGGGGAATCACTTGAACCCGGGAGGCGGAGGCTGCAGTGAGCCGAGATCACACCATTGAACTCCAGCCTGGGCAACAAGAGCGAAACTCCGTCTCAAAAAAGAAAAGAAATTTGGGTTGTTTTCACCTTTTGGCTATTGTGAATAGTGCTGCTATGAATATTCATTTGCAAGTATTTACCTGAATACCTGCTTTCAATTGTTTTGGCTGAATAATTATTTTTTTGAAACGGAGTTTTGCTCTTGTCCCCCAGGCTGCAGTGCAAATGGTGTCATCTCGGCTCACTGCAACCTCAGCCTCCCAGGTTCAAGCCATTCTCCTGCCTCAGCCTCCCGAGAAGCTGGGATTACAGGCACCCGCCATCATGCCCAGCTAAAAAAAAATTTTTTTTTTTTGTATTTTTAGTAAAGACGGGGTTTCACCATGTTGGCCAAGCTGGTCTTGAATTCCTGATCTCAGGTGATCCTCCCGCCTTGGCCTCCCAAAGTGCTGGGATTACAGACATGAGCCACCACACCCGGCCTAAATAATTTTTTAATTATAAATATGTAATAAGATTTGATTTTAAAGAAATAAGCATAATCCAAAGGCAGACTTTTACCTGAGGAACAAATAGTTACACACATGGAGAATGGCAAGCAGTTTTCTCGAGTACATCCCCTAACAGTAATCCTGGAAATTTTTACTCTTTTCTCTCTGGTCAGACAGGACCCCCAAAAGATGCCACTTCCTTTCCTTGTTCCCTAGGGAAGGAGCTGCCTTCGTGAGTTCTCGTGTTCTCAAGTGTTTCCCTAATTCATCCGTCATTGAGGAGGATGGTGAAGGGCTCCTGAAAGCTGGTTCCATTGCAGGTACTGCTGTATTGGAAGTCACTTCTATAGAACCTTTTGGAGTCAACCAAACAACCATAACTGGGGTCCAGGTGAGTTCATGGACTTACTAAAAAAAACAAATAAATAAAAGTCATACCCTGGCCTTAAAAAGCAGAGTTTCTTTTTTAAAAAACTAGAAATTTTCTTATCATGCCATTAAAGAAAAAAAGAAAAAGAAAAGAATTAGAAACTTCTGTATCATGAGAGAACATGAACCAGAAAAAAAAAAAAAGGAGAAGAAGAAGAAACTCTCTGGGAGTCAGAAATGAACCTATAAGAGGCCAGTCTTGACATGGTTATAAGCCATAAAATTAAAATGAACTTTAGAGCCCTTGTTATAAAACAGATCAGCCTGGCCGGGCGCGGTGGCTCACGCCTGTAATCCCAGCACTTTGGGAGGCTAAGGCGGGCGGATCACGAGGTCAGGAGATCGAGACCATCCTGGCTAACACGGTGAAACCCCTTCTCTACTAAAAATACAAAAAATTAGCCGGGCGAGGTGGCGGGCGCCTGTAGTCCCAGCTACTCAGGAGGCTGAGGCAGGAGAATGCCGTGAACCCCGGGGGGCGGAGCCTGCAGTGAGCCAAGATCACGCCACTGCACTCCAACCTGGGCGACAGCGAGACTCCATCTCAAAACAAAAAACAAAAAACAAACAAAAAAAAAACAAAAAAAAACAGATCAGCCTAAATTTATATGATTGTCTTCCTAGCAGCTTTGGCAAAAGGGTTGGTATCGGAGGAGTGTAGAATGATTGCTATCAAAATTGGCTGGGCTGGGTGACTCACGCCTGTAAGCCCAGCACTTTGGAAGGCTGAGGCAGGAGAATCACTTGAGGCCAAGAGTTTAAGACCAGCCTGAGCAACATAATGAGACCCCTATCTCTACAAAAAATGGAAAAAAAAAAAAAAAAAATAGCCGGGCTTGGTGGCACATGTCTGCAGTCCTAGCTGCTTGGGCGGCTGAGGTGGAGGATCACACGAACCTAGGAGTTCGAGGCTGCTGTGTGCTGCAATTGAACTGCTGCACTGCAGCCTGGAAAACAAAGCAACAATCTGTTTCTTTTTAAAAAATTAAGCTTTGCTACAAGAATTAAAAAATTGAGAAAAGACCTCAGAGATAAGTTAGTCTTAACACGAAAAAAAATTTTAGACATTAAACATCTACTATATACTATGTTGGTCATTGTATGTATATTATCTCTTTTAACTACCACAAAAGCCCTATGAGGTAGGCATTATTATCCCCATCTAACTGTTAACTGATAAGAAACCTGAGACCCAGAAAAGTTACATGAGGCTATGAAATGATAAAGCTATGATTCAAACGTGGGCTTCACTTACTGTATCGCAGCTCTCTTACAGTGTGAAAACACAATATAGATTGTGTTCCTGATAAGTAATTGATTATTTAACCATAAATATTGAGCACTCTGCATGAAATGGATGAATTATAGTCCTTTCCTCATAAAGCTCCAGCTTCTCTTCACATTCCCACAGCTTTAAAAATTAAAAACCCGGCTGGGCACAGTGGCTCACGCCAATCCCAGCACTTTGGGAGGCCGAGCCGGGTGGATCACGAGGTCAGGAGTTCAAGACCAACCTGGCCAAGATGGTGAAACCCCCATCTCTACTAAAAATACAAAAAATTAGCCGGGCATTGTGGCGGGCGCCTGTAATCTCAGCTACTCAGGAGGCTGAGGCAGAGAATTGCTTGAACCCAGGAGGCGGAGGTTGCAGTAAGTTGAGATTGCACCACTGCACTCCAGCCTGGGCGAGAGAGCAAAATTCCGTCTCAAAAAAAAAAAAAAAATTAAAAACCCATTTCAAGCCGGGCACAGTGGCTCACGCCTATAATTCCAACACTTTGGGAGGCCAAGGCGGGCAGATCACTTGAGGTCAGGAGTTTGAGACCAGCCTGGCCAACATGGTGAAACCCTGTCTCTACAAAAAATACAAAAATTAACCAGGCGTGGTGGCAGATGCCTGTAATCACAGCTACCTGGGAGGCTGAGGTAGGAGAATTGCTTGAATGCAGGAGGCAGAGGTTGCAGTGAGTCAAAATCATGCCGCTGCACTCCAGCCTGGGTGACAGAGTGAGATTCTGTCTCAAAAAAAAAAGAAAAGAATTTCCTATGCTGCTATGCTGTCATATTTCTTTTCACTCTGACTTAAGTCATCTCACATCAAAAGCTATTTCCTACAGAAAAGAAACATCACTCTTTATCATTGATTATAAGTCTCAGAATATGGTTGCAGCACTTCTCCAGTGCATCTTTCTCTGTACCAGTAGGTTTTGTCTCCCACAGGTAGCACCGGTGACATACCTGCGAGTGAGCAGCCAACCCAAGCTATACACAGCCCAAGGAAGGACCCTGTCAGCATTTCCCTTGGGCATGTCTCTTACCTTCACTGTTCAGTTTTATAATAGTATCGGAGAGAAATTCCACACACACAATACCCAGCTTTATCTGGCTCTGAACAGGTATGGAAGTCAAAGGAATGGTATTGACACTATGGTAGAAATCTTGCATATTAGGCTAGTATTATATAGCAGCTCCAGTAAATTCCTCTCACATTCTGAATTTGGAAGTTGATCTTTCTTTTGTTAAAAAAAATTTTTTTAAGTGAGGCCAGGTGGGTGGCTCACACCTGTAACCCCAGCACTTTGGGAGGCTGAGGAGGGAGGATCACTTGGGCCCAGGAGTTCGAGACCAGCCTGGACAACATGGTGAAACCCCATCTCTACAAAAATACAAAAATTAGCTGGGTGTGGTAGCGTGTGCCTGTAGTCCCAGCTACTAGGGAGGCTGAGGTGGGAGGATCACTTGAGCCCAGGAGGCAGAGGTTGCAGTGAGCAGAGATTGCGCCACTGCACCCCAGCCTGGGTGACCAATTAAGACTGTCTTAAAAAAAAAAAAAAGACCAGACTTAGGCAATAGTATTAGTTGTCACTTAAGAAAAAATGCAGGATATCTTAAATCTGTCAAGTTCTAATTCACTAAAAGATCCATAGGGAGCTAACTGGAGTATTATTATCAAAAGGCTTTACTGGAAAAAAAAAAAAAAGCCTTCCTGGGAACTATACGTATGAAGGTAATAGACTGATCCTTGGCCCATACTTACTTACTCTTTATTGTGGAATTCCTTCTGAACTTCTGAGCTGTTGAATATAAAATGTGGTAGGGTGTTCCCCAGAACTATTTTCTAACTATTGTCTCTTTTTAAAGATTTCTACCTTTAATGTCTACTTGCAGAGATGACTTGCTGCATATTGGACCAGGGAATAAGAACTATACTTACATGGCCCAGGCTGTGAACAGAGGGCTGACACTTGTGGGGCTTTGGGACTGGAGACATCCAGGCATGGCAGATTATATTCCTGTTGCTGTAGAGCATGCCATTGAGCCAGACACCAAGCTTACCTTTGTTGGAGATATCATCTGCTTCAGTACTCACCTTGTCAGCCAGCATGGTATGTATACATTCCCTTTCTCAAACTTACAACTGATAGTTGTGGGGATTAAAAAGCAGTTATTTAAAAAAAAGCAGTTATTAATCCCTTGGACTGGTGTAGTGGTTTATACCCATAATCTCAGCCCTTTGGGAGGCCAAGCTGGAGAGGTCACTTAAGGCCAGAAGTTCAAGAAAGCAATTAATCCCCTAGAATATTTTTTTCCAAATTATCTAAAATCTGAGGGACTCTCTGAGAAAGAAAATAATTTTGAGTATTTTATTATTTGTAATGTTACTGATAATTTTTAGCTTAATGCCTGTTTCACTCAATAGCCAGCCAATTAGAAGCCAGCCAGTAATATTTATCAAGAGTCTATTGGATACATAGCTCTATTTTATATTATGTAGATAGTGCAGGGTACTGTGTCTTCTCCTCCATTCCCAGCTTTTGAAGGAGGGTAATTACTATATTGAAGGACAGTAAAGGATAACAGGAAGGAAAGGGCAATAAGGCTTTAGTTCTAAGAACTAGTTATGTGTACGCTATTTTGTGAGGCACATTTGAAGGCCTAAGTCCTAACATATCATCATTGTAATAAGGTTTTTTCTTTTACCCAGATAAACTATACTTTTTTTTGTTTTTTTTTTTAGAGACAGAGTCTCACTGTGTCATTCAGGCTGGAGGGCAGTGGGCAGTGACATGATCTCGGCTCACTGCAACCTCTGACTCCTGGGTTCAAGCGAGTCTCCTGCCTTAGCCTCCCAAGTAGCTGGGACTACAGGCACACAACACCATGCCTGGCTAATTTTTATATTTTTTATACAAGGGGTTGGCCCCTGGCCAACTATACTCTTGAAAACAAAGCATTTCTGTCCTAAGTACTGAGTTAAAAATAAAATCATAAGCCAGGTGCGGTGGCCCATGCCTGTAATCCCAGCACTTTGGGAGGCTGAGGTGGCGGGATCACGAGGTCAAGAGATCGAGACCATCCTGGCCAACATGGTGAAACCCCATCTCTACTAAAAATACAAAAATTAGCTGTGCATGGTGGCACACGCCTGTAGTCCCAGATACTCGGGAGGCTGAGGCAGGAGAATCGCTTGAACCTGGGAGTTGGAGGTTGCAGTGAGCCGAGATCGTGCCACTGCACTCCAGCCTGGCAACAGAGTGAGACTCCATCTCAAAAAATAAATAAATAAAATAAAATCATAGAAAACATTTGGGAGGCCGAGGCAGGCAGACCACCTGAAGTCAGGAGTTCGAGACCAGCCTGGCCAACATGGTGAAATCCTGTTTCTATTAAAAATACAAAAATTAAGGCCGGGTGTAGTGACTCACGCCTGTAACCCCAGCACTTTGGGAGGCTGAAGCAGGCGGATCACAAGGTCAGGAGTTCAAGACCATCCTGGCCAGCATGGTGAAACCCCGTCTCTACTAAAAATACTAAAATTAGCTGGGCATGGTGGCACGTGCCTGTAGTCCCAGCTACTTGGGAGGCCAAGGCAGGAGCATTGCTTGAACCCAGGAGGCACAGGTTGCAGTGAGCCAAGATCACACCACTGCACTCCAGCCTGGGTGATGGAGCGAGACTCTGTCTCAAAAATAATAATAATAGTAATAATTAAATTATCCCGGTGTGGTGGCATATGCCTCTGGTCCCAACTATTGGGAGGCTGAGGTGGGAAGATAGCATGAGCCCAGGAGATCAAGGCTGCAGTAAGCTATGATCGCACTACTGCACTCCAGCCTGGATGACAGGCTGTGTCTCAAAAAAAAGAAAAGGAAATCATTCTTTGGTTAGGAAATGAGTATGAATTCTTCGGGTTTCCAAATATCATATCCCAAAGTGGTGTACACTGCCTGGATGTATACATCCAACCAAGTAAGACCTGCTTGTAGTAATGTATGGTTTTGGCTTTGCAGCCTCTTCTGGTAACTATGGATACATATGTTTAGGTAAAGTGATGTAAATGTTGGACCTGACTTTAACATTAATACGTATTTTGGACCTTGATACAAAGGGGCTCTATACAGCTGAATCCCCCAATGCTATAACAGCTGATTTGCAAACAACCACTACCAACATGCAATCCAGGACCAATGAGCTAAACCTACTTTAAGGTTGGCAATGAGAGTTACAATCCCCTGATTATAAATCCCTTGTCAATGAAGCAGAGTATTTTTTACCCTCTCTTTGTTTGTTTGTTTGTTTTTTTGAGACAGAGTTTCACTCTTATCACCCAGGCTGGAGTGCAATGGTGTGATCTCGGCTCACTTCAACCTCCGCCTTCTGGGTTCAAGTGGTTCTACTGCCTCAGCCTCTCAAGTAGCTGGAACTAGAGGCATGCACCACCACACCTGGCTAATTTTTGTATTTTTAGTAGGATGGGGTTTCACCATGTTGGTCAGGCTGGTCTCGAACTCCTGACCTCAGGTGATCCTCCAGCCTCGGCCTCTCAAAGTGCTGGGATTACAGACGTGAGCCACCATGCCCGGCCTATTTTTTATTCTTTTTAGCTAGATTTTTGACAGGATTGTCCCATAGTCTTCCAATCTGGAATTTTGGGAGGCTTCATCATGTGATGAAGGAAAGAGCCATATGCCAGGATCAGTAATCCTGCAGGCTAAGTACAAACTCTAACCCAGTATTTGGCATTCCTCGGCCATCTTTAGACTTAAGCCAAAATAAACAAATCCTTTCTCTTGCCATGGTCACTTTTTTGCAGTCTTCTTGCTGTCATCAATCAGTAGCTCAAAGCAAATTTGTCCTTAGTAGCTTCTAAACAAAATTTATTCAGAAAGTTATCCCTGTATGTAAAAAGAGCTTTTCTTTTTCCTAAGGAGAACAGTTACATTCTCCAACTACGTAGCTCTTCTTATGATTCTTTATTTTGCTGGCATGATATACGAAGAGGAACCTGACACTGAGAAAACAGTTATCTTCAAAGCTGGCTGTTTCTCCTGGGAAGAGATATCTGCATGCTTGAAAAATTTACTGATTTGGAGTATGAATAAGTCCAGAGTGATTTATATCAAAGGCTTCAGCCAAGTGTTTTCTCTTGTCTTTTCCTAGGTGAACCTGGGATATGGATGATTTCTGCCAACAATATTCTACAGACAGACATTGTCACTGGAGTAGGAGTGGCCAGGAGTCCGGGGACTGCAATGATTTTTCATGACATCCCAGGAGTAGTGAAAACATATCGAGAGGTAAACATAACTGTATCAGAGTTTAAGAGACTAGGGTGACTATTGCCACATATGAGGATATGCATAGAGAAAATACATCCTAGGAAAGGAAATACACTCATAAAACAGATATAAAGCCAGCCAGCAAACTTTACTGGAACACAAAGCTAAACAGTGCTCAGGATTCTTAACCAGCAGAATGACTACCTGTGTTTTAAGAGATCACAGTGGGTACTGGTTGGCACTAGACAGTAGACACCAGGGTAGAAGTTGAAAGACCATTTGGGAGTCTACTGCGGTAATCCAGGTGACATATGTTGGCAGATCAGGGTGGTGACAGAGGAGGTGATAAGAAGTTGATCAGATTCTAGGTATATTTTATAGGTAGAGCCAATACAGTTTCCTCACAGATTATATCTAGAACATAAGAAAATCCAGAATGATTCAGGTTTTTGGTTGAACAGCTGAAAGGACAGCATTACTGTCAACTGAAATGGGGAAGACTGTAGGTGGAACAGTCTTGGAGGGAAAAGCAGTCAGCTTTGGATATGTAAAATTGGGTGTGTCTATTAAATGTCAACTGGATATGTTGAGGTTGCTGGATATAAAAGTCTGGGAGTCATTGGAATAGAGATATTTAAGGCCATTAGATCACCAAAGAATGAATGTAAAATAGAAAAAAGGCCAGGCGCGGTGGCTCACATCTGTAATTCCAGCACTTTGGGAAGCCAAAGTGGGAGGATCACCTGAGGTCAGGAGTTCGAGAACAGCCTGGCCAACATGGTGAAACCCCATCACTACTAAAAATACAAAAATTAGCCGGGCCTGGTGGCTCACATCTGTAGTCCCAGCTACTCAGGAGGCTGAAGCACGAGAATCTCTTGAACCTGGGAGGTGGAGGTTGCAGTGAACTGACATCAAGCCACTGTACTCCAGCCTGGGCAACAGAGTGAGAGTCGCTCTCAAAAAAAAAAAAAAAAAAAAAGAGAGAAAAAAGACCTAAGTACTAAGTTCTGGGAGCACTTCAATCTTAAGAGTTCTGATTGCCTTTTGATTAGTGGCAAATGGAAAAAGAAAGAAACAAAAGGGAAAAAGGGAGCTCTGAGAGAAGAACCAATAAGAAAGACTTATAAGAAACAACCAGGCTTAGTGCTGTGGCTCACGCCTCTAATCCCAGCACCTTGGGAGGCCAAGGCAGGTGGATCACAAGGTCAGAAGTTCGAGACCCAGCCTAACCAACATGGTGAAACCCCGTCTCTACTAAAAATACAAAAATTAGCTGGGCGTGGTGGCACACACCTGTAATCCCAGCTACTCAGGAGGCTGAGGTAGGAGAATCGCTTGAACCCAGGAGGCAGAGGTTGCAGTGAGCCAAGATCACGCCACTGCACTCCAGCCGGGGCAACAGAGTAAGACTCTCTCAAAAAAAAAAAAGAAAGAAAGAAACAACCAGTGAAATGGGAGGAAAATCTAGAGATATGTGTATCCTGGAAGGCAAATGAAGAAAGTATTTCAAGGAAAGAGGGAGTGATCAACCATCATTACTATTAATGGGTTAAGCTGAAAATTGAGAAATGACTGATGGTTTTTGCAGTATGGAGACTCTGGTGCTAGTGACTTTGTTGAGTAGCTTCAGCAAAGTGACCTGAGCCCCTTTTTTTTTGTTGTTGTTGGAGACAGAATCTTGCCCTGTCGTCCAGGCTGGAGAGCAATGGTTTAATCTTGGCTCACTGCAACATCTGCCTCCTGAGTTCAAGCAATTCTCATGCCTCAGCCTCCTGAGTAGCTGGGATTACAGGCACGTGCCACTACCCCCAGCTAATTTTTGTATTTTTAGTAGAGACAGGGTTTCACCATGTTGGCCAGGCTGGTCTCGAACTACTGGCCTCATGTGATCTGCTCGCCTCCGCCTCCCAGATTGCTGAGATTATAGGCATGAGCTGCCACTGCACCCAGGCTTTTTTGTGTGTGTTTTTTTGTTTTTTTTTTTTTTGAGATGGAGTATCGCCCTATTGCCCAGGCTGAAATGCAGTGGTGTGATCTCAGCTCACTGCAACCTCTGCTTCCTGGGCTCAAGCTATCCTCCCACTGCAGCCTCCCTAGTAGCTGGGACTACAGGTGCATGCCACCATGCCCAGCTAATTTTTTTGTTTTGTTTTGTTTTGTTTTGTATTTTTGATAGAGATGGCATTTCACCATGTTGCCCATGCTGGTCTCGAACTCCTGAGCCCAAGTGATAGGCCTGCCTCGGCCTCCCAAAGTGCTGGGATTACAGGCGTGAGCCACTGCGCCCAGACAGAGTGACCTGAATGAATGTTTGATTGGAGAATTGGAGAAAAGGACTTGGAGACAGTGAATATAGAAAGCTCTTTTAAGGAGTTGGGGTTAAGAGTTTGTTTTGTGGATTTTTTTTTTTTATGAGAGAAATAGTGGATTGGGAATGATTCAGTGGAAACAGAAAATTTGATGTAAGTCAGAGGATTGCTGGAGGGAGTAATATTCTTGAGTAGGTGAGATAGGTAAACAATAAAGGGATTTTTTAAATGAAATATTTTCTATTCCCTTCTTAAATATATGTAATGTCTCCTTCCTCTTTGCCCAAAGCACTTCTTTGTTCCTCTTTTTTCATTCCTCAAACATGGTAGCTACAACTTTTTGTGTATCTACTATGGGCTTGGCACTTCTCATCTTTTTTTTTTTTTTTTTAAGAGACAGTGTCTCACTGTTGCCCAGGCTGGAATACAATGATGCAATCATGGCTCACTGCAGCCTCAAACTCCTGGTTTCAAGCCATCCTCCTGCCTCAGCCTCCAAAGTAGCAGGACCACAAGTGTGTGCCAGCATACCTGGCTAATTATTTTTATTTTTTTGCAGACACAGGGTCTCGCTATGTTGTCCAGGCTGGTCTCAAACTCGTAGATTCAGGTGATCTTTCTGCCTCAGCCTCCCAAAGTGCTAGGATTATAGGCATGAGCCACTGCGCCTGGCCATCTATTTTTTTTATTTTTATTTATTTATTTATTGAGACAGGGTCTTGCTGTGTCACCCAGGCTGGAGTGCAGTGGTGTGATCTCAGATCACTCAGATCCACCTCCTAGGCTCAAGTGATCCTCCCACCTCAGTCTCCTGAGTAGCTGGGACCACAGGTGCACACCACCACACTCAGCTAATTTTGTGGTGTGTGTGTGTGTGTGTGTGTGTGTGTGTTTTGAGACAGAGTCTCACTCTGTCGCCCAAGCTGGAATGTAGTGGCTGAATCTCAGCTCACTGCAACTTTTGCCTCCTGGATTCAAGCAATTTTCCTACCTCAGCCTCCCAAGTAGCTGGGATTACAGGCACCTGCCACCACACCCAGCTAATTTTTGTATTTTAGTAGTGACAGGGTTTCACCATGTTGGCCAGGCTTGTCTCGAACTCCTGACCTCAAGTGAGCTGCCCACCTCAGCCTCCCAAAGTGCTGAGATTACAGGCATGAGCCACTGTGCCCAGCCAATTTTTTGTGTTTTTGGATAGATGGGGTTTCACCCTGTTGCCCAGGCTGATCTCGAACTCCTGGGCTCAAGTGTTCTACCTGCCTCAGCCTCCTGAAGTGCTGGGATTACAGGTGTTTGCCACCACATCTAGCCCAGTCTTTTTTTTTTCTTTTTTTAACATCCAGTACACCTATCACTTTTAATTGTATTACTTTTAACTCTGCAAAATAAATATGTGGGGCATGGAGGGAGGGAGAGCATCAGGAAGAATAACTAATGGATGCTGGGCTTAATACCTGGGTGATAGGTTGATCTATGCAGCAAACCACCATGGCACACATTAACCTATGTAACAAACCTGCACATCCTGCACATGTACCCTGGAACTTAAAATAAAAGTTGAAGAAAAAAAAGTATTTTCCCAACTTTGTTTTATTTTATTTATTTATTTTTATAACAGAATCTCACTCTGTTGCCCAGGCTGGAGTGCAGTGGCACAGTCTCTGGTAACTGCAACCTCCACCTTCCAGGTTCAAGCAATTCTCGTGCCTCAGCCTCCCAAGTAGCTAGGACTACAGGTGTGTGCCACCACACCCAGCTAATTTTTGTATTTTTAGTAGAGGCAGGGTTTTGCCATGTTGGCCAGGCTGGTGTCAAACTCCTGGCCTCAAATGATCTGCCTGCCTCAGCCTCCCAAAGTGCTGGGATTACAGATGTGAGTCACTGCACCCGGCCCCAACTTTATAGATGAGTAAGTTACTCAATATGTGTGCACATGGTATCTGGTGCCTTCTTTTGAGGAGCTCATAGTCTGGTGGTGACATAAACAATTACATACATGGCACAAATAATTACAATAGGCAAATAAAAGTACATGTTGTGTTTGAAGACTAATGAATAAATCAGGGCAACTTCAATACAAAATTAATAAGGGCAGAGAGGGAAAATTTGGATAACATCCAAAAAGAACTTGTATTATAAGCAGATAAGAGGTTCAAGGACAGAGGTAGTATGAAAAGAGTACTAGAAAAAGAGACTGAGAAGGGATTAGGAACCAGAAAAGCAAAGAGAAACAGTGTCATAGAAGGCAAAGGAGGAAATGGTTGTGGTGTTAGATGCTACAGGGAAGTCAAAAGGTCATTCCTATTCTAATTTGTGTACTTCATCGAATCCTCATTTAATATTCACTAATTAGCAGATACTCATTAAAGCCTATTAAGTGTCAGGCATTGTGCTGGCCTCCAGAAATACAAATATGAAAAAGACAAAATTCTTTATTAAGCCATTAATGTAACTAACTTGGGTTTTAAGGTTCTTGAATTTAAAAAACCTGTGGTAATACTAAGGAGAATGTAGAGTATATTGCATTTAAATTTAAAATATTAAGGGCTGGGCATGGTGGCTCACACCTGTAATCCCAGCACTTTTAGAGGCCGAGGTCAGTGGATCCCTTGAGGTCAGGAGTTCGAGACCAGCCTGGCCAACATGGTGAAATCCCGTCTCTACTAAAGATACAAAAATCAGCCAGGCATGGTGGCACGTGCCTGTAATCCCAACTACTTGGGAGGCTGAAGCAGGAGAACTGCTGGAACCCAGGAGGCAGAGGCTGCAGTGAGCCGAAATTGCGCCAGTGCACTGTAGCCTGAGTGACAGAGCAAGACTCCATCTCAAAACAAACAAACAAACAAACAAAAAAACTTACAATATAAGGCAGAATAGTACAAGTATTCTTGAGAAAAAACAATGTACTTTGAAGTTTCAGAAAAGATTGAGATTATGTGCAACTAGAGACAAAGAGAAAATGTCCTAAAGAAAGTTGCAGTTGTTTTGTTTTTTTGTGTGTGTTTTTTTGTTTTTGTTTGTTTTGTTTTGTTTTTTTGAGATGGAGTCTCACTCTGTCGCCCAGGCTGAAGTACAATGGCACAATCTCAGCTCACTGCAGACTCCGCCTCCCGAGTTCAAGCAATTCTCCTGCCTCAGCCTCCCTGGTAGCTGGGATTACAGGCATGCTCCAACATGCCTGGCTAATTTTTGTATTTTTAGTAGAGGTGGGGTTTCGCCATGCTGGCCAGGCTGGTCTCAAACTCCTGACCTCAAGTGATCCACCTGCCTCAGCCTCCCAGAGTGCTGGGATTACAGGCATGAGCCACCGCACCTGGCCTCAAAGGCATTTTAATAGGGAGTCATACAAAGGGAAGATATGTCTGAAGGAATAATTGGACCCAAGACTTCCTTCTAGAAAAAATGTTATTTTGGGCTAGGCATGGTAGTTTATGCCTGTAATCTCAGCACTTTGGGAGGCCAAGGTAGAAGGATGGCTTGCGGCCAGGAGTTCTAGACCACCTGGGGCAACATAGTGAGACCCCGTCTTTTTTTTTTCGGAGTCTCGCTCTGAGCCACCACGCCTGGCCAAGACCCCGTCTTTTTTTTTTTGATTCAGAGTTTCACTCTTGTTGCCCAGGCTGGAGTGTAATGGCGCAATGTCAGCTCACTGCAACCTCTGCCTCCCAGGTTCAAGCGATTCTCCTGCGTCAGCCTCCTGAGTAGCTGGGATCACAGGCATGCACCACCAAGCCCGGCTAATTTTGTGTTTTTTTTAGTAGAGGCGGGGTTTCTCCATGTTGGTCAGGCCAGTCTGGAACTCCTGACCTCAGATGAGCCGCCCGCCTCGGCCTCCCAGTGCTGGGATTACAGACGTGAGCCACCGCGCGCGGCTGACCCCGTCTTTTGTTGGTTAGGCATGGTGACACATACGTGTAGTCCCAGCTTCTCTAGAGGCTGAGGCAGGAGGATTGCTTGAGCCTAGGAATTTGAGGCTTCAGTCAGCCATGATCATGCCACTGCACTCCAGCCTGGGTGACAGAGCAAGACCCTGGTTAAAAAAAAAAAAAAAGTTATTTTGTCTTCAAAGGCAAACAGATTTTGTTGTTCTCAAATATGTGGTCATGAGATGGAATTTGTACATGTGTGAAACAGATACTTTTGGTTAAATAAGTTATGAGGGGTGGATCTGGAAGGAGTCAGATTCTCTAGGAACTTAGGTGCAGATTTTCCTTTGATTTGCTGACAGGTGGTGGTCAATGCATCATCAAGATTAATGCTCAGTTATGACCTCAAGACTTATCTCACCAATACCCTCAATTCAACTGTATTCAAGCTCTTCATCACCACTGGCAGAAATGGTGTCAATCTTAAAGGTCAGGAATCTCTTCATGGTTTCAGTGATTGTTCCTATCTTTCTCATTTTCCCTCAATTCATTTATCCCTTTGGCTGGGCGCGGTGGCTCACACCTATAATCCCAGCACTTTGGGAGGCCAAGGCAGGCAGATCACCTGAGGTCGGGAGTTCAAGACCAGCCTGACCAGGAGTTCAAGACCAGCCTGACCAACATGGTGAAACCCCATCTCTACTAAAAATACAAAAACTAGCTGGGTGTGGTGGCGTGTGCCTGTATCCCAGCTACTTGGAGGCTGAGGCAAGATAATTGCTTGAACCCGGGAAGCGGAGGTTAGAGTGAGCCGAGATCGCACCACTGGACTCCAGCCTGGGCGGCAGAGTGAGACTCCATCTCAAAAAAAAAAAACTTAAGATAATTTTAGGACTCTGGAGTGGTGGCTCATGCCTGTAATCCCAATTATTTAGGAGGCTGTGGTGGGAGGATCGCTTGAGGCCAGGAGTTTGAGACCAGCCTGGGCAACAAAGCAAGACCCCATCTCTCAAAAAAAAAAAAAAAAACAGAGATGGCCAGGCGCGGTGGCTCACACCTGTAATCCCAGCACTTTGGGAAGCCGAGGCGGATGGATCATGAGGTCAGGAGTTCGAGACCAGCCTGGCTAAGATGGTGAAACCCTGTCTCTACTAAAAATACAAAAATTAGCCGGGTGCAGTGGCGGGTGCCTGTAATCCCAGCTACTCGGGAGGCTGAGGCAGGAGAATTGCTTGAACCCGGGAGACAGAGGTTGCAGTGAGCTGAGATTGTGCCACTGCACTCTGGCCTGGGCGACAAAGCAAGACTCCATCTCAAAAAAAAAAAAAAAAAATCCAGCCACCGTGCCTGGCCAACAGACTGACGTTTTATTCCCCAGAATCTTTCTAAAATCACTACTTATTTTACTGAGAAACCTCATGCATCAGTCCCTTTGATTTTGCTGAAGATTTTTCAAGAATGCCACTCATTGCAGCTGACCCAATGATAACAACAGTCCACTTCTTGCTGTCTATATGATTCCTCTTAAGGCACCACTTGTGATGAAGTTCTAGGGATTTGGGGCTTGAATTATATTGTAATTGTATTACAACATTGTATATGAAAAACAAATTCTCCTAGACCTAAAAGCTACCTCCCAACTGTACTGCTTTATTTTTATTTATTTATTTATTTATTTATTTGAGACGGAGTTTCGCTCTTGTTGCCAAGGCTGGAGTGCAATGGCGCAATCTCGGCTCACTGCAACTTCTGCCTCCTGAGTTCAAGCAATTCTCCTGCCTCAGCCCCCCGAGTAGCTGGGATTACAGGCATGAGCCACCACCCCCAGCTAATTTTGTATTTTTAGTAGAGACGGGGTTTCTCCATGTTGGTCAGGCTGGTCTCGAACTCCCAACCTCAGGTGATCCGCCTGCCTCGGCCTCCCAAAGTGCTGGGATTACAGGTGTGAGCCACCGCACCTGGCCTATTTTTAATAGATTTCTAACTTCCCTGTAATCTATCTTACTCCCACTGACGCCAGGCATGGTGGGAGGCACCTGTAGTCCCAACTACTGGGGAGACTGAGGCAGGAAGAATTGCCTGAACCGGGAGATGGAAGTTGCAATGAGCCAAAATCACACCACTGCACTCCAGACTGGGCGACAGAGCAAGACTTCATCTCAAAGATTTTTCAAAAAAAATCTTTGAAAAAAGACACTACCTATGTATGACATTGATAATGGAAGCCCCACTGTAGTCATTCACAAATTAGAATGCGAGGGTCTCACACTATTCTTTCACCTTGATTGAAGCAGAGGTGGGCAAACCAGCCACAACTGACCCTCTTTCTTGCTTATTTTTTTTATGCTTCAAAATTGCCTCCATATAATGGTCTCTCTTTTTACAAATTCTTATTAGTGACAAAGCTATTTACCTCTTTTCTGCTTTTCAGGATTCTGTACCCCAAACCAGGCCTTGGCCATTACAAAAGTACTTCTTCCAGCGACCCTCACACTGTGCCATGTACAGTTCAGTAATACTTTGCTAGACATTCCAGCAAGTAAAGTCTTTCAGGTCCATTCAGATTTCAGTATGGAGAAAGGTAAGTTACACCAGTTGAATCTGGTTTCCCCATTCTGTTTATCTATTTGTATAATTGTCCCATTCTTATTGGATTGCATTTATATCTGTAGTTTCATCCGATATATAACTGTGGAATCTTTGTCAGGCAACATTTTTGTTCAACCCGTTCAACTCTTTTTTTTTTTTTTTTTTTTTTTGAGACTGGGTCTTGCTGTGTTGCCTAAGGCTGGAGTGAAATGGTGTGATCATAGCTCACTGTAACCTTAAACTCCTAGACTCAAGCAATCCCCCTGCCTCAGCCTCCTGAGTAGCTAGGACTACAGGCACATGCCATCATGCCTTTTTTTTTTTTTTTTAAGAGCAACATGATCTTCCTATATTGCCCAGGCTGGTCTCAAACTCCTGGCCTCAAGCAATCCTCCTGCCTCAGCCTCCCAAAGTGCTGGAATTACAGGTGTTAAGCCACTGCCCCCAGCCCTATTCAAATAAGTTTTAACACATGCCTCCTAGACTATCCTGTGCTTTTCTATTATAATTTACTATTTTCTTGCTAGTCCCCATTCACTCTGTGAGGCTCTGCATTGTGTCTCATTTATCTTTCATTCCCAGCATGTAGCACAGTGTTTGGATGTTTTGTTGAATTGAAAGATATTCCAAATAAAAGAATAGGATTAACAAGTGGAAAGTGGAAATAGGCATGATGTTAGGATGACTTTATGTAAATCAGCTTATCTAAAAATGAAAGGATTCATATCAAATGTAAGGTATAGGGCCAGGCGCAGTGGCTCACACCTGTAATCCCAGTACTTTGGGAGGCCGAGGCAGGTGGATCACCTGAGGTCAGGGCTTCGGAGACCAGCCTGGCCAACATGATGAAACCCCATCTCTACTAAAAATACAAAAATTAGCCAGGCGTGGTGGGAGGCACCTGTAATCCCAACTATTGGAGAGACTGAGGCAGGGAGAATTGCCTGAACCGGGAGATGGAAGTTGCAATGAGCCAAAATCACACCACTGCACTCCAGACTGGGTGAAAGAGCAAGACTTCATCTCAAAAAAAAAAAAAAAAATGTAAGGTATAAATAAGGTAGTGCTTCATCATGAGAGAACCTCTAATGCTAGATCAGGCAGTCTGAATGGTTTGGATCATGAGCAACCACTGAAGGAAGGTTCATTCAGCAAACTGTTTATAATACCTGATAGTAGGAGAAGATGTGGAGTTACAAAGAAAAGCAAAGTAATTTTTGGTTTGTTTGTTATTTTGTTTTGTTTTGTTTTTGAGACAGAGCCTCACTCTGTCTCCCAGACTGGAGTGCAGTGGCACTATTTCAGCTCACTACACCTCTGCCTCCCGGTTACAAGGTATTCTCCTGCCTCAGCCTCCTGAGTAGCTGGGATTACAGGCGCGTGTCATCACGCCCAGATAATTTTTGTATTTTTAATAGAGATGGGATTTCACAATGTTGGTCAGGCTGGTCTCGAACTCCTGACCTTGTGATCCGCCTGCCTCAGCATCCCAAAGTGTTGGGATTACAGGCGTTAGACACCATGCCCAGCCATTTTTGTTTCTTTATTTTGTTTGCTTGTTTGTTTGTTTGTGTAGGGACAGGGTCTCCCTATGTTGCTCAGGCTGGTCTCAAACTCTTAGCCTTAAGTGATCCACCTCGGCCTCCCAAAGTGCTGGGATTATAGGCATGAACCACCATGTCCAGCCTAAAGCTTTTAACTTTTAGTGTTACCCTACCAGGTGATGAGTTACAGGGTAGACACATATATGTTTGTGACTTCAATTTATTGATGAAAAAATAAATCAGGCCGGGTGCAGTGGCTCACGCTCGTAATCCCAGCACTTTGGGAGGCTGTGGCGGACAAATCACTTGAGGTCAGGAGTTTGAGACCAGCCTGGCCGACATGGTGAAACCCCATCTCTGCTAAAAATACAAAAATTAGCCAGGCATGGTGGCAGGCACCTGTAGCCCCAGCTACTCGGGAGGCTGAGGCAGGAGAATCACTTGAATCCAGGAGGCAGAGGTTACAGTGAGCCAAAATCATGCCACTGCACACCAGCCTAGGCAACAGAGCAAGACTCCGTCTCAAAAATAAATAAATAAGGCCAGGCGCAGTGGCTCATGCCTGTAGTCCCAGCACTTTGGGAGGCCGAGGCAGGCGGATCACGAGGTCAGGAGACCGAGACCATCCTGGCTAACATGGTGAAACCCCGTCTCCACTAAAAAAATACAAAAAATTAGCCAGGCGTGTTGGCAGGCGCCTGTAGTCCCAGCTACTCAGGAGGCTGAGGCAGGAGAATGGCGTGAACCCGGGAGGTGGAGCGCAGTGAGCCGAGATCACGCCACTGCACTCCAGCCTGGGCAACAGAGTGAGACTCTGTTTCAATAAATAAATAAATAAATAGAAAAAATATATAGGCCAGGTGCGATGACTCACGCCTGTAATCCCAGCACTTTGGGAGGCTGAGGCGGGTGGATCACCTGAGGTCGGGAGTTCACGACCAGCCTCACCAACATGGAGAAACCTGGCATCTACTAAAAATACAAAATTAGTCAGGCATGGTGGCACATGCCTGTAATCCCAGCTACTAGGGAGGCTGAGGCAGGAGAATCACTTGAACCCAGGAAGTGGAGGTTGCAGTGAGCCAAGATGGCACCATTGCACTCCAACCTGGGCAACAAGAGCGAAAATCTGTCTCAAAAAAAAATATATATATAGGCCCAGCGCAGTAGCTAACGCCTGTAATCCACCATTTTGGGAGGCCGAGGGGGGCAGATCACTTGAGGTCAGGAGTTTGAGACCAGCCTGGCTAACATGGTGAAACTCCGTCTCTACTAAAAATACAAAAATTAGCCAGGCATGGTGGCGGGCGCCTGTAATCCCAGCTATTTGGGAGGCTGAGGCAGGAGAATCAATTGAAATAGAAGGAGGAGGTTATAGTGAGCCAAGATCATGCCATTGCACTCCAGCCTGGGTGAAAGAGCAAAACTCCATTTAAAAAAAAAAAAAATATATATATATATATATATATATATATATATGTATACACACAGACATATGTGTATATGTGTATATATATGTATATGTATATGTGTATACATATGTATGTGTACGTATGTATGTGTGTGTGTGTGTGTATATGTATATATATGGCATGGTAAGAAAGCAGAAAGAGGCCAGGCATGGTGGCTCACACCTGTAATCCCAGCAGTTTGGGAGGCCGAGGCAGGCAGATCACCCGAGGTCAGGAGTTCGAGACCAGCCTGGCCAACATGGTGAAACCCCATCTCTACTAAAAAATACAAAAATTAGCCGGGCGTGGTGGCACATGCCTGTAGTCCCAGCTACTCGGGAGGCTGAGGCAGGAGAATTGCTTGAACCCAGGAGGCGGAGGTTGCAGTGAGCCGAGATCGTGCCACTTCACTCCAGCCTGGGTGGTAAGAGTGAGACTCCATCTCAGAAAAATAAATAAATAAATAAAAATAAAGCAGAAAGAAAGGAGGAGTATCTACATGAAACCTAGAGGCAAAAATAAGTAAGGTTTTACAGAGGGAATGACCTTTAGAAGTATGACTAAGAGTGAACTAGATGTGAAGAGAACAGGACATTCCAGGCAATATAGGGCCCTAGAGAAGTTTGTTTTAGTTTTGGTTTGGTTTGGTTTTTTTTCCAAAGATAAGATGAAATCACTTGGGCCCAGGAGGTTGAGGCTGCAGTGAGCCATGATAATGCTACTACACCCTAGCCTTGGTGACAGAGCAAGACTCTGTCTAAATAAATAAATGAATAAAATAAAAATGAAGGCAGTTTTTGGCCAGGTGCGGTGGCTCACGCCTGTAATCCCAACACTTTGGGAGGCCGAGGCAGGTGGATTACCTGAGGTTGGGAGTTCAAGACCAGCATGATCAACATGGAGAAACCCCATCTCTACTAAAAATACAAAATTAGGGCGGGGCGCGGTGGCTCATGCCTGTAATCCCAGCACTTTGGGAGACTGAGGTGGGCAGATTACCTGAGGTCGGGAGTTCGAGACCCGCCTTACCAATGTGGAGAAACCCGTCTCTACTAAAAATACAAAATTAGCCAGGTGTGGTGGCACATGCCTGTAATCCCAGCCACTCAGGAGGCTCAGGCAGGAGAATCACTTGAACCTGGGAGGCGGAGATTGCAGTGAGCTGAGATCACGCCATTGCACTCCAGCCTGGGCAACAAGAGCAAAACGCTGTCTCAAAAAAAAAAAGAAAAAAAATACAAAAATACAAAATTAGCCAGACGTGGTGGTGCATACCTGTAATCCCAGCTACTCGGGAGGCTGAGGCAGGAGAATCACTTGAACCCGGGAGGCAGAGGTTGTGGTGAGCTGAAATCACACCATTGCACTCCAGCCTAGGCAACAGGAGGAAAACTCCATCTCAACAAACAAACAAACAAACAAACAAACAAACAAACACTGGGCGCGGTGGCTCACGCCTGTAATCCAAGCACTTTGGGAGGCCAAGGCGGTGGATCACCTGAGGTCAGGAGTTCAAGACCAGCCTGGCCAACGTGGTGAAACCCCGAATCTACAAAAAATACAAAAATTAGCCAGGCCTGGTGGCTCACGCTACTTGGGTAGTCCCAGCTACTTGGGAGGCTGAGGCAGGAGAATTGCTTGAACCCGGGAGACGGAGGTTGCAGTGAGCTGAGATCGCACCACTGCACTCCATTTTGCCTGGGCGACAGACAAGACTCCATCTCAAAAAAATAAATAAATAAATAAAGAATGAAGGCAGTTTTTAAGGATTTAGTGGCAGTATGTAGAATGGATAAGAAAAAGAAAAGAGGAGGCCGGGCACAGTGGCTCATGCCTATAATCCCAGCACTTTGGGAGGCCGAGGAGGGTGGATCACAAGGTCAGGAGTTGAGACCAGCCTGACCCACATGGTGAAACCCTGTCTCTACTAAAAATAACTGGGCGTGGTGGCACACGCCTGTAATCCCAGCTACTCAGGAGGCTGAGGCAGGAGAACTGCTTGAACCCAGGAGGTGGAGGTTGCAGTGAGCCAAAATTACGCCACTACACTCCAGCCTGGGCGATAGAGTGAGATTCCATCTCAAAAAAAAAAAAAAAAAAAAAAGAAAGAAAGAAAGAAAAGAAAAGAAAAAAAGAAAAGAGGAATAGCCTGGCCACAGTGGCTCATGCCTGTAATCCCAGCTACTCAGGAGGCCAAGGTGGGGGAATCCCTTGAGCCCAAGAGTTCAAGGCTGCAGTGAGCCGTGATCACACCACTGCACTACAGCCTGGGCAACAGATGGAGAACCTGTCTCAAAGAAAGAAAAGAGGAATAACGGCAGGGCATGGTAATCCCAGCACTTTGGGAGGCTGAGGTGGGCAGATCATTTGAGGTCAGGAGTTCAAGACCAGCCTGGCCAACATGGTGAAACTCTGCCTCTACTAAAAATACAAAAATTAGTAGGGCACCTGTAATCCCAGCTACGTGGGAGGCTGAGGCAGGAGAATCACTTGAACCAGGGAGGCAGAGCTTGAAGTGAGCTGAGATTGCACCACTGCACTCCAGCCTGGGCGACGGAACGAGACTTCGTCTCAAAAGAAAAAAAAAGAAGGCCGGGCGCAGTGGCTCACGCCTGTAATCCTGGCATTTTGGGAGGCTGAGGCAGGTGGATCACGAGGTCAGGAGATCGAGACCATCTTGGCTAACATGGTGAAACCCCGTCTCTACTAAAAATACAAAAAAATTAGCCGGGCGTGGTGGTGGGCACCTGTAGTCCCAGCTACTCGGGAGGCTGAGGCAGAAGAATGGCGTGAACCCAGGAGGCGGAGTTTGCAGTGAGCCAAGATCGCGCCACTGCACTCCAGCCTGGGCAACAGAGTGAGACTCCATCTCAAAAAAAAAAAAAAAAAAACAGGCAAGGATACCTGTGAAGGGGCAATAATGCAAGCATGAATTGATAAGGGTCTAGACCAGACTAATGGGTCTGGACCAGACTAGTAAGGGTCTAGCCCAGACTAATTATCCATAATTATCCAATTGCAATAATCCAAGCATGCATTGATAAGGGTCTAGACCAGACTAATAGAGAAATACTAAGAAGGGGCAGATGTCAGAGACATTTCAGAGAAGGAGTAAGCAAGATTTGGAAATGATTGGATATAGGGATGAAGGAAAGGATGTAAAGACAACTAAGGCCAGGTGCAGTGGCTCATGCCTATAATCCCAATGTTTTAGGAGGCTGAAGTGGGAGGATCACTTGAGCCCAGGAGTTTGAAACCAGCCTGGGCAACATAGCAAGACCTTGTCTCTCAAAAAATAAAATAGCCAGGCATGGTGGCACGCACCTGTAGCCCTAGCTCTGAGGCAGGAAGATTGTTTGAGCCCAAGAATTCAAGGTTTCAGTGAGTTGTGATTGTGCCACTGCAGTCCGGCCTGGGCAAGAGCAAGACTCTGTCTCTACAAAAATAATAAATAGTCCAGGCATGGTGGCTCACGCCTGTAATCCCAGCACTTTGGGAGGCTGAGGTGGGAGGATCACGAGGTCAGGAGATCGAGACCATCCTGGCTAACAAGGTAAAACCTCGTCTCTACTAAAAATACAAAAATTAGCCGGATGTGGTGGCAGGCGCCTGTAGTCCCAGCTACTTGGGAGGCTGAGGCAGGAGAATGGCGTGAACCTGGGAGGCAGAGCTTGCAGTGAGCTGAGATTGCGCCACTGCACTCTAGCCTGGGCAACAGGGCGAGACTCTGTCTCAAAAATATATATAAAATAATAATAATAGCAATAAATAAAAATTAAAAATTAGCCAGGCATGGTGGCACATGCCTGGAGTCCTAGCTGCCTGGGAGGCTGAGGTGGGAGGATTACTTGAGCCCAGGAGTTTAAGGCTGCAGTGAGGTAGAATTGCACCACTGCACTCCAGCCTGGGCAACAGTGTGAAATTCTGTCTCTTTTAAAAAAAAAAAAGACAGCTAAGGATTAATCATGGGTAACTGGAAAAACAGTTCCTACCATTGATAAAAATAATGACACCAAGAGGTGGTCTGATACATAAGTTATTAATGATGCTCAAAGCTTGTCTGTCTTTCACAAACCCTTTCCTGAGTTCACCAGCACTGACTACTTCATTCTATATCCCCAGCTCTTAATTGCCCTGCTTGTGTTATATCATTTAATACTCCCTGACATGTTGAATAAGAATGGTATTCTTAGCCAGGGAGCAGTTTCTCACGCCTGTAAACCCAGCACTTTGGGAGGCCAAGGCAGGAGGATCGCTTGAGCCCAGGAGTTTGAGACCAGCCTGGGCAACATAATGAAGTCCCATCTCTATAAAAAATATAATTTTTTTTTTTGAGACGGAGTCTTGCTCTGTCCCCAAGCTGGAATGCAGTGGTGCGATCTCAGCTCACTGCAACCTCCATCTCAAGCAATTTCCCTGCCTCAGTCTCCCAAGTAGCTGGGATTACAGGTACCCACCATCACACCCGGCTAATCCTCGTATTTTTAGTAGAGATGGGGGTTTCACCATGTTGGCCAGGCTGGTCTCGAACTCTTGACTTTGTGATCCACCCACCTCAGCTAAAAAATACAAAAATTAGCCAGGCACAGTGGCTCATGCCTGTAATCCCAGCTACTCGGGAGGCTGAGGTGGGAGGATCGCCAGAGCCTGGGAGGTCGGGCTGCAGAATGCCATGATCACGCCACTGTGCTCTAGCCTGCACGACACAGCGAGACCCTGTCTCCAAAAAAAAAAGAAAGAATGGTATTCTCAGTAAACAAGTTTAGTTGTGGTTTCTCTAGGAGTATTTTTCTTTTTATTTGGCATCCTCCTCATAGTGGCCAATATTGTGCTGATATTGAATACTCAAAACTAAATTCACATTTTCTCTTTTGCTGAATTTGCATGTCACAATTTTCCCTTCCTATCCTAATTCAGTTGGCTCAATAGAGCCTCTGAACCTTCCTGCTCAGTTTTTCCTCTTTTTTTTCCAGGGGTTTATGTCTGCATAATCAAGGTTCGACCGCAGTCAGAGGAGCTGCTACAGGCCCTCAGTGTGGCTGACACCTCAGTCTATGGGTGGGCTACACTGGTCAGTGAACGTAGCAAGAATGGAATGCAACGAATCCTCATTCCTTTCATCCCAGCCTTTTATATTAACCAGTCAGAATTGGTTCTTAGCCACAAACAAGATATCGGGGAGATAAGAGTACTGGGAGTGGACAGAGTTCTTAGGAAGCTAGAGGTATGTTAAGAACTGAACCAAAACAGAACAAGAGATCAGGAATTTGAAAAGATAGTTTTCATTCTCACTTCAAGGGCAAAAGAAGTTACTGAGTGACCTAATAAAAATTACCATAGGAAATGACAAAATCAAATGAAGAAAACCCATCTCCTTCATAATGTCAGGCAGGCTCCCAGAGTCCAAAATCTAGGTCATAAGCTTTGTCAACATACCTAAAGGAGTAAAAAAAGTAAATGATTGGCCGAGCGCGGTGGCTCATGCCTGTAATTCCAGCACTTTGGGAGGCCAAAGTGGGTGGATCACAAGGTCAACAGATCAAGACCATCCTGGCCAACATGGTGAAACCTCTTCTCTACTAAAAGTACAAAAATTAGCTGGATGTGGTGGCGGGCACCTGTAGTCCCAGCTACTCGGGAGGCTGAGGCAGGAAAATCGCTTGAACCTGGGAGGCAGAGGTTGCAGGGAGCTGAGATCGCGCCACTGCACTCCAGCCTGGGTGACAGAGCGAGACTCCCTCTCAAAACAACCACAACAAAAAAGTAAATGATTTGATTGTCGGCTAGCTAGCTAGAAATCCAGATCTTGACAATTATTGTACTGTATATGTTTCAGATTGGAACATACTGATACAAAGTTGATTTTTCTTCTTTTAAATAAAAGGTTTTATCTTTTCTCCAAGGTCATCTCCAGCTCCCCAGTTCTAGTGGTCGCTGGCCATAGCCACTCTCCCCTCACTCCTGGCCTGGCCATCTACTCTGTAAGAGTGGTCAACTTCACTTCCTTCCAGCAAATGGCATCACCTGTTTTCATCAATATTTCCTGTGTACTCACCAGTCAAAGTGAGGCAGTGGTAGTGAGGGCTATGAAAGATAAGTTGGGTGCAGGTAAGCATCAGAGATTCCTATTTATAATCTAGAGAGGAAAAGAAGAAAGAATGTATTACATTAGTACCCCCCATCTGCAGTTTTGCTTTCCGCATTTCACTTAACTGTCAACCACGGTCCAAAAATAAATGAAAAACTCCTGAAATAAACAGTTTAAATTGTGCACTGTTCCAAATAGCATGAGGAAATCTCACACTGTCCTGCTCTGGTCCCCAACCATGAATCATCTCTTTGTCCAGCATGTTCACACCGTATACACTATCAGCCCTTTAGTCACTTAGGAGCAGTCTCTGCTATCAAATCAACTGGTATCAAGGTATCACAGTGCAGTGCTTGTTTCAAGTAACCCTTATTTTACTTAATAATGGCTCCAAAGCACAAGAGTGGTGATGCCTGCAATTCGGGTATGCCAAAAAGAAGCTGGAAAGTGCTTCCTTTAAGTGAAAAAGTGGAAGTTCTCAACTCAGTAAGGAAAACATAGTACGTAGAGGGTTCAATATTATCTGTGGCATCCACTGAGGGTCTTGGAACATATTCCCCACAGATATGGGGGGACAGATGTTATCACAGTTTAGTTAATGGGAAACATTCAGCCACTTGACCAAGATTACTCAAACTAGTTGAGGCATGAATCTTCCAAACCTACCCAAAATTCAACCTTTAGGTAGCTTTCTTAACACTACCTAAATTTTATATTTAACTTATATATTTAAGAATAGTTGTCAGCCAGGCATGATGGCCCATGCCTTGTAATTCCAGCACTTTGGGAGGCCGAGGTGGGCAGATCCCTTGAGCTCAGGAGTTCAAGACCAGCCTGGGGAACAAGGCAAAACTCTGTATCAACAAAAAAGTACAAAAAAAAAATTACCTGGGCATGGTGGCATGGACCTGTGGTCCCAGCTACTCGGGAGGCTGAGGCAGGAGGATTGCTTGAGACCAGGAGTTCAAGGCTGCAGTGAACTGTGATTGTGCCACTGCACTCCAGCCTGGTGACAGAGCAAGACCCTGTCTCAAAAAAAAAAAAAGGAAAAAGAATAGTTGTCAGTTTAACACGAGTTTGCCAGCTTTGTAAGTATATTATTTGCCCTATTTTAAACTTTTTTTTTTTTTTTTTGAGAGAGTCTTGCTCTGTCACCCAGGCTGGAGTGCAATGTCGTGATCTCGGCTCACTGCAACCTCCACCTCCCAAGTTCAAGCGATTCTCCCGCCTCAGACTCCTGAGTAGCTGGGATTACAGGCACACACCACCATGCCCTGCTAATTTTTGTATTTTTGTAGAAATGGGGTTTCACCATGTTGGCCAGGCTGGTCTTGAACTCCCGACCTCAGGTGATCCACCCGCCTTGGCCTCCCAAAGTGCTGGGATTACAGGCATGAGCCACCGCACCCGGCCAATCTTATTGATAAATGTTTTGTTGTCTTCAAAAGTATTTAAATCTTTTTGCATCAGGCAATGGGCCAATGTTGACCCTAGAACCAAGACTTAGCTTTCCCAAATCCTGATTCCAGGCATTACCTAGTTTAGGAATAATGCCACATTGGATAGGATGGGAATAGTTACGAAAAGGTGTTAGAAAAGCTAGAGAACCATCAGTCTCCTTATATTGTATTTGTCACGCCTGCTTCCCCACCCCTCAAGGGAAGCTACTTAATTACTGGGAACGATCTAAGCTAAATTATAGTATATCTCCTAATGGGAAATAGGTTTTTGCTGATGTTTACGTGAGCATCTGGTTTGTATTGATCATTATCCTAAGCACATTTATATGCTTTTGGTTTAATTCTCATAACTCTAGGAGGTAGGTATTTTTCCCCAAGAGCTGAGGAAACTGAGATGCTGGCGCAGTGGCT
This sequence comes from Pan troglodytes, assembly GCF_028858775.2. Taxonomy (NCBI): domain Eukaryota; kingdom Metazoa; phylum Chordata; class Mammalia; order Primates; family Hominidae; genus Pan; species Pan troglodytes. Next base: position 95,185,375 of record NC_072398.2, read on the forward strand.
CACACCTGTAATCCTAGCACTTTGGGAGGCTAAGACTGGAGGATCACTTGAGCTCAGGAGTTCAAGACCAGGCTAAGCAACACAGCAAGACCTTATCTCTACTAAAAATCAAAAGAATTAGCCAGGCATGGTGGCATGCACCTGAAGTCCTAGCAGGAGGTTGAGGTGGGAGGATTGCCTAAGCCCAGGAGGTTGAAGTTGCAGTGAGGCATGATCACACCACTGCACTCCAGCCTGGGTGACAGAACGAGACCCTGTCTCAGGAATTAAAAAAAAAAAAAAAAAAAGGGATCTCTAGATACTATCACAGAATGTATTGGAACACAGTTTTTAAATCTAGAGACCATGGATCCCCACAAAGGTCCATAGATAGAATTCAAGGTGTCCATTACCCAAGTGGAGAAAAATTGCATCTTTTTCTTTCCTTTTTTTATTTTTTTTGAGACAGAACCTCGCTCTGTCGCCCAGTCTGGAGTGCAGTGGCACCATCTCAGCTCACTGCAACCTCCACTCCCAGGTTCAAGCAATTCTCCTCCCTCAGCCTCCCAAGTAGCTGGGATTGCAGGTGCCCGCCACCACGCCTGGCTAATTTTTGTATTTTTAGTAGAGGCAAGGTTTCACCATGTTGGCCAGGCTGGTCTCGAACTCCTGATCTCAAATGATCCACCCACCTTGGCCTCCCAAAATGATGGGATTACAGGCGTAAATTACTGCGCCTGGCCGTGCATCTTTATTTTCAATTGACCACTAACTTAAAGTTAGCACTTCCACTGATTATTAATATAGGCAGCAAACCACCATAATATCAGCAGTATTGTGTGCTTTTGTCACCAACAGAATTCATTGACTATACTTTCAGGGATCATTTCTATAGTTCATTACTAGAGAAGTTTCTCAGAATGTATAGAGAAAAAAAGAATCCACAGATATATTCATGTTCCTACTGCCAGATTTAAAAAATATTTCTCTTAAAAATTACAGTAATTGGCCAGGTGCAGTGGCTCATGCCTGTAATCCCAGCACTTTGGATGGCCGAGGCGGGTGGATCACAAGGTCAGGAGTTCCAGACCAGCCTGGCCAACATGGTGAAACCCCGTCTCTACTAAAAATAAAAAATAAAATAAAAATAAATAAAAATAGCCAGGTATAGTGTCATGCACCTGTAATCCCAGCTACTCGGGAGGCTGAGGCAGGAGAATAGCTTGAACGGGGAGGCGGAGGTTGCAGTGAGTCGAGATCGCGCCACTGCACTCCAGCCTGGGACAGAGCAAGACTCTGTCTCAAAAAAAAAAAAAAAAAAACAAATACAGTAATCACCAGCCTGGGCAACATGGCAAAACCCCATCTCTACAAAAAATACAAAATAATTAGCCAGGTGTGATGGCCTGCAGTCCTAGCTACTCTGAAAGCTGAAGTGGGAGGATCGCTTGAGCCTGGGAGGCAGAGATGGAGTGAGCTGAGATCTCACCACTGCACTGCAGCCTGAGTGAGAAAGAAAGGCTGTTTCAGGAAAAAAAAAAAAAAAAAAAAAAAAAAAAAAAAAACAGAAAGAAAAGAAAAGAAAAGAAAAACAGCCAAAAGGCCAGGTGCAGTAGCTCACACTTGTAATCCCAACACTTTGGGAAGCTGAGGTGGGCAGATCACCTGAGGTCAGGTGTTCAAGGCAAGCCTGCGCAACATAGAGAGACCTCATCTCTAACAAAAATTAAAAGTTAAAGAAAAACATTTAAATTATCCAGGTGTTAAAAAAAAAAAAAAAAGGCCAGCGCGATGGCTCATGCCTGTAATCCCACCACTTTGGGAGGCCGAAGTGGTTGGATCACCTGAGGTCAGGAGTTCGAGACCATCCTGGCCAACATGGTGAAAACCCATCTCTACTAAAAATACAAAAATTATCTGGGCTTGGTGGCGGGCCCCTGTAATCCCAGTTACGCAGGATGCTGAGGCAGCAGAATTGCTTGAATCTGGGAGGCAGAGGTTGCGGTGAGCCGAGATCATGCCATTGCACTGCAGCCTGGGCAACAAGAGTGAAACTCCATCTCAAAAAGTCGGACATGATGGTGTGCACCTGTAGTCCTAGTTACTTAGGAGGCTGCAGTAAGCCATGACTGCACCACCGCACTCCAGCCTGAGACCTTGTCTCAAAAAAAAAAAAAAAAAAAAAAAAAAAGGCAAGTCTACAGTTTTATTGAGGATAAGGTTAGATACAAATCAGAGTGCTCCCAAAAAATGACATCCTGAGTAGGACAAAGGTACTGTGGATTTAAGTGGTCACTGATGATCTAAAAAAAAAGTTTTGGCTGGGTGCAGCGGCTCATGCCTGTAATTCCAGCACTTTGGGAGGCCAAGGCGGGTGGATCACCTGAGGTCAGGAGTTTGAGACCAGCCTGGCCAAAATGGTGACACTCATCCCTACTAAAAATACGAAAATTAGCCAGGCATGGTGGTGGGCACCTGTAATGCCAGCTACTAGGGAGGCTGAGACAAAAGAATTGCTTGAACCCAGGAGGCAGAGGTTGCAGGGAGTTGAGATGGCGCCACTGCACTCCAGCCTGGGCAACAGCGACTCCCTCTCAAAAAAAAGAAAAGAAAATGTTTCAAGATAGAGATTACAATTATAAATGGAATCAGCATACTATCACAAGTTTAGTGAAGGGAAGCATGTTACCTGGGGTTAAAGTGCACGGGAAAGGTAAACAGAATGTTTGTTTTGTTTTGTTTGAAATAGAGTCTCGCTCTGTCACCCAGGCTGGAGTGCAGTGGAGAGATCTCGGTTCACTGCTAGCTCCGCCTCCCGGGTTCACGCCATTCTTCTGCCTCAGCCTCCCAAGTAGCTGGGACTACAGGTGCATGCCACCACACCCAGCTAATTTTTTCTATTTTTAGTAGAGACGGGGTTTCACCATGTTAGCCAGGATGGTCTTGATCTCCTGACCTTGTGATCCACCCGCCTTGGCCTCCCAAAATGCTGGGATTACAGGTGTGAGCCACCACGCCAGGCCGCATTTTTTTTTTAAGTCTCCTCATTTTTATTACTCAAAAGTTTCATTTTTTATTTAGCTGACTGTGCTTGTGCCTTCGACACTTTCACAACAATTTTCTGCTCCTCGATAAGGAGAGCACGCTTGATCCAGTCACGAACACATTTAGCACACATGGAACCCGACATGTTGTTTTGGACAATCTCGTAAGAACTTCAGGTTTTACGGCACGAATCCCTTGAAGTCTGCCTGGGCACATGCCACATGCAGATTTTGGTGCTTTCCCATCCATCTTGGTATAAAGGTAAACAATTCTATTACCAAGGGTTTGGGACAGCCTAGTTTTGTTAGAGGCTGTATTGTAGGAAAGCCTACGTTGGTATGTCAAACGCTGGACCATTCTGAGTGCCTGCAGACAACGTCCATGAAGAGGAAGAAGTGGTAACCAGCATTTTAAAGTAGCAGAGGATTTAAAGCATCCTTTGAAATCTAAGAGGAAGAAATAACAAGCTCAAGAATTAGAGAGTTGTATTACTCTGGAGATAGGAAGAAGTCAAAAAGACGCGGTTGAGCCAAGTATAGTTCACATCTGAAGCTCTCTTCTCTCTTACTAAGAAGGCTGGGTTTTGAATACTTCTGGCAGATACTCTTATTACTATTTTTAGTCGTAAGTTTTAAAATGCAGCATCTGCTGGAGGTTGCAGTGAGCTGAGATCGCACCACTGCCCTCCAGCCTGGGGGACAGAGTGAGAGCAAAACTCTGTCTCAAAAAAAATTAAATTTAAAAAATGCAGCATCTGCCCATGGTTGCTATTAACTATTATCTTGTTTTGTTATGGCCAATGTATAGATCACTGTGAAGATTCCGCCATCCTCAAGCGGTTCACTGGCTCTTACCAGATCCTGCTCTTGACCCTCTTTGCAGTGCTGGCATCAACAGCTTCCATCTTCCTAGGTAGAGTCCTTATATTCAATAACGTAGACTTTGACATGAAAACTGCCTTTTTTTTTTTTTTTTGAGATGGAGTTTAAGTCTGTCGCCCACGCTGGAGTGCAGTGGCGCAATCTTGGCTTACAGCAACCGCTGCCGCCCGAGTTCAAGCAATTCTCCTGCCTCAGCCTCCCGAGTAGCTGGGATTACAGGCGCCGGCCACTGCTCCCGACTAATTTTTGTATTTTTAGTAGAGACGGGGTTTCACCATCTTGGCCAGGCTGGTCTTTAACTCCTGACCTCGTGATCCACCCGCCTCGGCCTCCCAAAGTGCTGGGATTACAGGCGTGAGCCACCGCGCCCAGATGAAACTGCCTTATTTCACAAATAAGGATGCAAATTAGCCACTTATCACATATAATTTTAACAAGCAGTGTAAACTAAGCCTTGCTAGTCCTAGTAACGTGGTGGATTAAAGGTCCCCCTCAGCCGGGCATGGTGGCTTATGCCTGTAATCCCAGCACTTTGGGAGGGCAAGGCGGGTGGGTCACCTAAGTTCAGGAGTTCGAGACCAGCCTGGCCAACATGGTGAAAATCCATCTCTACTAAAAATAACAAAAATTAGTCAGTGTGGTGGCACATGCTTGTAATCCCAGCTACTCGGGAGGCTGAGGCAGAAGTGCTTGAACCTAGGAGACACAGGTTGCAGTGAGCCAAGATCGTGCCACTGCACTTCAGCCTGGGTGACAGAGTAAGACTCCGTTTCAAAAAAAAAAGGTCCTCAACTTACTACCAAGAAGCAACAAACTGGATTTGGCAAACACACACCACTCAGAAGTGGAAACCACTACTAAATCTTGAGGTATAACAGCTACTTTTGCTGAAATTCATAGTTAGGGATAATTCAAGTAACACAACAGACTGGGTGCAATGGCTCACACCTGTAATCCTAGCACTTTGGGAGGCCAAAGTGGGAGGATGGCTTGAGTCTAGGAATTTAAGACCAGCCTGGGCAACACAGAGAGACTCCATCTCTACAAAAAAACTTTAAAATTAGCTGGGTGTGGTGGTGGCACACATCTAGTCCCAGCTACTAGGGAAGCTGAGGCAGGATTGCTTGAGACAGGGAATTCAAGGTGGCAGTAAGCCATGATTGTGCCACTGTACTCCAGTGATACTGTGTGTCTAAAAAAAATTTTTTTTGAGATGGAGTCCCATTGTCACCCAGGCTGGTGTGAAGTGGTGCAATCTTGGCTCACTGCAACCTCCATCGCCCAGTTTCAAGCGATTCTCCTGCCTCAGCCTCTCGAGTAGCTGGAATTACAGACACCCGCCACCACACCTGTCTAATTTTTTATTTTTAGTGGCATGTTGGCCAGGCTGGTCTTGAATGCCTGACCTCAGGTGGTCTGCCCACCTAGGCCTCCCAAAGTGCTGGGATTACAGGCGTGAGCCACCACACACAGCCTAAAAAAAAAAAAATTAACACAACACTATTGTCTACTCCATTTCCCCACTTTTTTTTTTTTTTTTTTCTGAGACGGAGTCTGGCTCTATCGCGCAGGCTGTAGTGCAGTGGCACGATCTCAGCTCACTACAAGCTCCGCCTCCCAGGTTCACACCATCCTCCTGCCTCAGCCTCCTGAGTAGCTGGGACTACAGGCACCCGCCAACACGCCCAGCTAATTTTTTATATTTTTAGTAGAGATGGGGTTTCACTGTGTTAGCCAGGATGGTCTCAATCTCCTGACCTCGTGATCCGCCCACCTCAGCCTCCCAAAGTGCTGCGATTACAGGCGTGAGCCACCGTGCCCGGCCATTTTCCCCCTTTCAGCCAAAAGCTGAAAGTAACTCTAAAATGGGTTAAATTGGGATAAAAACTTCCTGTAATAGTGCCATTACTATTACTTATTTTTAAGAATTATTTTTAGCAATATTCTCATTCTAGAGTTGACTTTGCCCTTTAAGGCCTTCCTCAGATATGCCTTGTGACATTTCCTTTGTCCTTTTTCCAGCATACAACGCCTTCCTAAACAAGATACAAACAGTTCCAGTTGTGTATGTACCAACTCTAGGAACACCACAGCCAGGTAAAAAAGCCTCTGTCCTCATCTTTGAAAAGCTCAGATACACACGTTTAATTCACTCAACTTTTCCCTCTTCTTCTAGGTTTTTTTAACTCCACAAGTTCTCCCCCTCACTTCATGAGTCTACAACCTCCATTGGCCCAAAGTCGGCTGCAACATTGGTTATGGAGTATAAAGCACTAACCTCTGCTTGGACAAGTTCCTGCAGGGGAATGAAGATTTCTAGTCCTCGACAAGAAGCCTAACAGCAACTTCTACATTAAGTTTCCAGATAAGGCTTCTGAGAACTATAAATAAAGCATCCTAAGCTGTTTCTTAAAACTGGTATGTCAGACTGTATTGTAAAGAGTTAACTATCGGCCGGGCGCGGTGGCTCACGCCTGTAATCCCAGCACTTAGGCAGGCGGATCACCAGGTCAGGAGTTTGAGACCAGCCTGACCAACATGGTGAAACCCCGTCTCTACTAAAAATACAAAAATTAGCCAGGCATGGTGGTACACACCTGTAATCCTAGCTACTCAGGAGGCTGAGGCAGGAGAATCACTTGAACCTGGGAGGCAGAGGTTGCAATGAGTCAAGATTGTGCTACTGCACTCCAGCCTGGGCAACAGAGCAAGATTCCATCTCTCTTATAAAAAAAAAACAAAAACACCAAACACAACACTTGAGATAGTATCACAGTTTAAAAAAAAAACAGAAACAAATTTATCCAATGAGCCTAGATGGTTAAAAATGCCCCCAAAGGGACTTTTAAAGTACTTGGCCACTTACGTGCCCCAAATGACTCTAATATTCTCCTCTTCCTGGTTGCCCCAGAATACTTGAGACAGGAACTTCCTAACACTTAAACAAGACAATAAACAGGATTTATCCAAAATGTGTTTATTGAGATGGTTTCCCACTCATCTTGACTCAGAGTGCTTTTAGTGCTGCTTCCTCCTGAAGGAACATCCTGGAGGAAAAAGATTCAGAGATTAGCTGTCATCAGTACAGGTATTCTGCCCACCTCTCCCAAAAAAGCAGATGCATGATGATCCACCCACAGAAAGCTACATCTTTTATTTTTCTCAACTCTTAGCTACCTGCGCATTTGTATCACTTTGGTTACTTCCTATCAACTTAAGCCCTTTTATCACCCATTTATCCCCGCTTTAGACAGTAGTGCTTTAATACATAGCTTTTGGTAGTATCTAAACAACCAAATCCAACACTTCTTGTCTAAAAATTTACATTATAGATGATCCCTGTCACTGTAAGACCGAAAAATCCTGAGAAATGTTTCCATTTCTAAAAAGCAAACTCAAAGCCCCAAATCACATTAGTAAACCATTTACCTTCTGTAAGCCTTGCTTTTCCTCCTGTAGGCTGGCAGAGGACAGTGGAGCAGCCAACACACAAAACTACCGTTTGTGCATGGCTAAAGACCGTGGTGATTTTATAGCATCCTGAAAGAAAAGCAGATAACATTTTTTTCCTCTATTACACCCGTCTCTTTCCTGCACTTACGCCCAACTCATCTTCCATTACATTGTTTCCCAACACAAAAAAACGTAGGGGTTGTATGTGAAATGTGATGAGAGATCACGGTGAAATGAATCACTCCTCCTAAGATGCAAAACTTTGCCAGTCTCATACATTCAAATTTTAAGAGTATCAGGGAAAATATTTTCCACAGGCGAAGAAACTGAAGCTGCTGCACAGCTTCAAGGATACGAGACAGCTAACACTACAACATTTTCCAACTGTTGAGGTCCAGTGCTTTCACCACTACAGCAAGCCGTCTCCTCACCTGGGCATTTCACATCCATGAAGTAGGAATTGGGGCTCTGCACCAGGCGTTTCTTCTTGTGTTTCCTCTTCTCCTCTTCTGGAGAGGGATGAAGGAGATCCTTTGCGAGCTAAGAGGGACAGAAATGCAGATATTTAGAAACCAACAGCGAAAATGGGATGGTCGAAAATAGCCCCCACTGTCACACACCGGGGAGAGCTCGCCCCTCGCCGCCCCTGGTGTCTGCGCAGCTGGGCCGCCATCTTATCTCCTCTCCGCTCCCGTCTATGCGGGTGGCCCGTGGGCCGCTGCGGTCCCTGGAGTTAATGTCCTAAGAAGTGCAGTGGGTAAATGAGGACCCTCTACGATCCGAAATCAGCGTGAGGGGAGAGTTCGGACAGAACAGCGAGATCTCCGCCGAAACCTGGACCAAAGCACTCACAGGCATGTTCTCGGGTGCGTAGGTCGTCACCGCCGGAAAGGAGCGAAAGCGGAAATCCTGCCCCTTATATTGAGCACACTACAGGAAATGACGCAAGGATCTTGTGCCACCATGTTTGGAAGGTCTTACTTTGATCCGCCGCAGTGGGGAGACAAGGGAGCTGCCATTTTCGGAAGGTCTTTAACTGTTAGTTGTGACACATATGCGTCACCATGTTGAGAGGGTTACCTTGCTAATTTGAGGTCAGCGTTTGATCACTATCCAGGGATAAATGGACACTTTTAAAATTTTGTGCCATACCTTGACAGTTGGAGCCTAATAAATAGGAAAGGTTGAGGAAAACACCAGGGAGAAGGAGCCATATCCAGGACTTCCGTCCTATTTTTTAAATACCTATATTCTTAACTCTTTTTGTATTGGTTTAATTTAACAGTTTAGGCCGGGCGCAGTGGCTCATGCCTGTAATCCCAGCACTTAGGGAGGCCAAGGCGGGTGGATCACCTGAGGTCAGCAGTTCAAGACCAGCCTGGCCAACATAGTGAAACCCCGTCTCTACTAAAAATACGAAAATTAGCCAGGCGTAGTGGCACATGCCTGTAATCCCAGCTACTCAGGAGGCTGAGGCAGGAGAATCGCATGAACCTGGGAGGCGGAAGTTACAGTGAGCCGAGATCCACTCCAGCCTGGGTGACAGAACAAGACTCTGTCTTAAATAAATAAATAAATAAATAAACAGGGGAGACATGGTTTGGTCAGTGAAAAGAAATAGGGAAGACTCAAGGAGATAATGAGAGGTGAGAGAATGGACAAAAAGAGATTGAATAGTTTAGCTTGAGAAGGGACAAGCATGGACACGGAAGGTGATGGGGATAAGTGAAAGACGCCTTCTTTTTTTTTATTTTTATTTTTATTTTTTTTTAGACACAGTTTTGCTCTTGTTGCCCAGGCTGTAGTGCGATGGCGCCATCTCGGCTCACCACAACCTCCGCCTCCCGCGTTCAAGCGATTCTCCTGCCTCAGCCTCCCGAGTAGCTGGGATTATAGGCATGCGGCACCATGCCCGGCTAATTTTGTATTTTTAGTAGAGACGGGGTTTCACCATGTTGGCCAAGCTGGTATTGAACTCCTGACCTCACGTGATCCACCTGCCTCGGTCTCCCAAAGTGCTGAGATTACAGGCGTGAGACACCGCGTCCAGCCTTTAATTTTTTATAGGCAGCCAGAATAGGCTCGAGAGAGACTCCCTTGAATAATTTTTTCTTGCCCGGGCGCCGTGGCTCACGCCTGTAATCCCAGCACTTTGGGAGGCCGAGGCGGGTGGATCACGAGGTTAGGAGATCGAGACCATCCTGGCTAGCACGGTGAAACCCCGCCTCTACTAAAAATACAAAAAATTAGCCGGGCGCGGTGGCGGGCGCCTGTAGTCCCAGCTACTCGGGAGGCTGAGGCAGGAGAATGGCGTGAACCCGGGAGGCGAAGCTTGCAGTGAGCGGAGATCGCGCCGCTGCACTGCAGCCTGGGCGACAGAGCGAGACTCCGTCTCAAATAATAATAATAATAATAATAATAATAATTTTTTCTTTGCCGGTCGCGGTGGCTCAGGCCTGTAATCCCAGCACTTTGGGAGGCTGAGGCGGGCGGATCACGTGACGTCGGGAGTTCGAGACCAGCATGGCCAACATGGTGAAACCCCGTCTCGACTAAAAAAAAAAAAAAAAAAAAAAATTAGCTGGGCGTCGTGGCAGGCGCCTGTAATCCCAGCTACTTGGGAAGCTGAGGCTGGAGAATCGCTTGAACCCAAGAGGCGGAGGTTGCAGTGACCAGAGATTGAGCCATTGCACTTCTGCCTGGGTGACGAGCAAAACTTTGTCTCAAAAAATAAAATAAAAATAAAAACAAAGGTTGGGCGCAGTGGCTCACGCCTGTAATCCCAGGCCTTTGGGAGGCAGAGGCGGGTGGATCACCTGAGGTCGGGAGTTCGAGAGCAGCCTGACCAACATGGAGAAACCTCGTCTCTACTAAAAATACAAAATTAGCAGGGGGTAGTGCGGGTGTCTGTAATTTCAGCTACTCGCGAGGCTGAGGCAGGAGAATCGCTTGAACCAGGGAGGCGGAAGCTGCGGTTAGCCCAGATCACACCATTGCACTCCAGCCTACGCAACAAGAGCGAAACTCCACCTCAAAATAAACAATAAAAATTAAAAAAATAAAAGTAAAAATAGGCCGGGCGCGGTGGCTTACGCCTGTAAACCCAGCACTTTGGGAGGCCAAGGCGGGCAGATCACGAGGTCAGGAGATCAAAACCATCCTGGCTAACACGGTGAAACCCCGTCTCTACCTAAAATACAAAAAATTAGCCGGGTGGTGGCGGGCGCCCGTAGTCCCAGCTACTCAGGAGGCTGAGGCGGGAGAATGGCGTGAACCCAGGAGGCGGAGCTTGCAGTGAACCGAGATCGCGCCACTGCACCCCAGCCTAGGTCGACAGAGCAAGACTCCGTCTCAAAAAAAAAAAAAAAAAAAAAAATAGGGCCAGGCGTGGTGGCTCACGACTGTAATCCCAGCACTTTGGGAGGCCGAGGCGGGCGGATTAGAAGGTCAAGAGATCGAGACCATCTGGCCAACATGGTGAAACCCCATCTCTACTAAAAATACAAAAATTAGCTGGGCGTGGTGTCGGGCACCTGTAATCCCAGAGGATTACAGGTACTCCAGAGGCTGAGGCACAAGAATCGCTTGAATTCGGGAGGCGGAGGTTGCAGTGAGCCGAGATTGCGCCACTGCACTCCAGCCTGGCGACAGAGCAAGACTCTGTCTCAAAAAAATTAATTAATTAATTAATTAAAAAATAAATAAAAATTTTTTTGAGACAGGATCTTACTCTATCACCGAGGCTGGAGAGCAGTGGCATCATAATCGTGGCTCACTACAGCCTTGGACTCTTGGGCTCAAGTGATCTGCCCACTTCTGTCCCCCAAGTAGCTGCGGCTGGGACTACAGGCCACACCACCATGTATGGCTAATTTTTTTTTTTTTTTTGTCGAAGCAGTCTCACTATGTTGCCCAAGCTGGTCTTGAACTCCTGGGCTTAAGGGATCCTCTCACGTTGGCCTCCCAAAGTGCTGGGATTACAAGTGTGAGCCACCGCAACAGGTCTTAGATAATATTTTCTTTCTTTCGTGTTTCGTATTTTTTTCCACCCCCAGCACACATATAGCAAGAATAATTTTTTTCTAAAGGCAGAGATAAACTTGTTTCTCTTTTACTCTCTTTCTTTCTTTCTTTTTTTTTTTTTTTTTTTTTGAGACGGAGTCTGGCTCTGTCGCCCAAGCTGGAGTGCAGTGGCGCAATCTCGGCTCACTGCAAGCTCTGCCTCCCGGGTTCACGCCATTCTCCTGCCTCAGCCTCCCAAGTGGCTAGGACTACAGTCGCCTGCCACCACGCCCGGCTAATTGTGTGTGTGTGTGTGTATTTTTAGTAGAGATGGGGTTTCACCGTGTTAGCCAGGATGGTCTCGATCTCCTGACCTCGTGATCCGCCCGCCTCGGCCTCCCAAAGTGCTGGGATTACAGGCGTGAGCCACCGCGCCCGGCAAACTTGTTTCTTTATACCCGTGTTGTTCATATTTCAGCTTCCTGGTTACCAAGGCTGCACATTCATGGCCGATTGAGTGAGATTTCAGGAGTACTGCACCTTAAGTGGGCCATATTAAAAGATCCACGTGAAGAATGACATTTTTAGTTCAAATCTCTGTTTTCCTAAGCTATTTGGTCAGAGAAATCACACATGGGTCCCCATAAGAGAGATCGTTCCAACTGAAGCCCCAGGATGTGTCTAGGGAGGCTGTGTGTGTTGGGGTGGTGGGGCCGATTCTGTATAACTAATTTACGTTTTCACCCTGTTCCACCAGGGGGCAGACTGACTCAACAAATAACCTACTTCTGCGCATCCCGCTTTTTTCAAAGTGAATTGGGACCCATAGAACTAAGGGCTTGGACAACTAACAGTAAAATTCTAGGACTGCCTTTTACTCAGCCCCAGAAACCGATGATAACTCATCTTCTAGCTTCGTTGAATAGCATCTCCAAAACTCAGCCCCATTTTTTTTTTTCAATTTCTAGTGCTCTCCCTACCTTCACCCTTATTCCCAAAACTCTTGGTTCTCTTCCCCAATCCCTCTAAAATTTCTCTTCTAAAATTTCTGGTCGTCGTGGTTAAACCTCTACTTCCCTTCACCCCAGCCTCTCTGGCCTCAGAATGGAAGAGTAAGGTCCTAAGAGGGGAGCTACAATTACCGAAAGGCTGTGGAAAATAGCGAGAGAGACAGGCCGGCCTAAGCTAGGAAGGGAAAACCGAGAGAACAGAGGCCGGGCTGGCAGCCTTGGCCTGCTCAAAAGGGTGGGCGGGCAGGGGGTGGAGCCCGGAGGGGTGCCGCCTCTCCTCTTTCCCGGAGCCTGGGCGGAGAGGGAGGAAAACTTCTTCCTGGCCTGGGCTCCGTGCCGCTCTGTTTGCCAACCGTCCAGTCCCGCCTACCAGTGCCGGGCGCTCCCCACCCCTCCCCCGGCTCCCCCGGTGTCCGCCATGGCCAAAGCCTACGACCACCTCTTCAAGTTGCTGCTGATCGGGGACTCGGGGGTGGGCAAGACTTGTCTGATCATTCGCTTTGCAGAGGACAACTTCAACAACACTTACATCTCCACCATCGGTGAGCCCGCTGGCCATGTCCCAGACCCCGACTCTCCTGTGACCTCCTTCTCCGGCTCCCGGATTACTAGTGACCCCACTTTTCAGTCCCCTTAGAGTAAGGCTCCTAAATTCTAGTCCCTCAACCCCTAGCTCTGACCCTTCCCCCATGCATGTCTCTGTATAGTAACCAAACCTCTCACCTCTCTGAGGCCTTCAGGTAACTCTTCAACTGCTGCCAGCTCCTCATTTTCTTGGTACCATCGCCTTAGTCTCCCCGAATCCACAAGAACTCTTCTCTATTTTTCTCTGTTCCCCTCTTCCCCTACCCCCACCACCTAGAACTCTCTCGATCCACTCTCCATGTTTCCTGTATCCCTGTCCGCCGCATCTTTTTCTCCCGATCCGATCCGCTAGCCTCTTTCTGTCTTGCTGAGCTTCAAACTCTCCCACTGTGTCCCCACCTCACCATCTACTTCCCAGGTTCCCTGCCCCAGTCTCCCTGCACCTCAGCTGAACAAGGGTTTGGGAAGGGTGGAACAAGGTGGCTGGGTGTGCTGGAGGGTGGCCCAAGGACTGTGATCATGAATATGCAGCCAGCTTGGTGAGGAACGTGGAAATGAGGGGACTTTTGGGGTCTCTGAGTCAGCCTGGTGACTCATCCTCCTCCCAGGGGCCCCCAGCAGGCTTGGGGGAGGTGCCCAAGTTTCTACTAAGAAGAACATTGTCTCCCCTCCTCCCTTCTCTTCTTTCTTCATCTCCTCTGGCTTGGGAAATAGACAGGAAGAGTCTCACGACAATTCTGGTTACAAAGGAAAAGGAAAAATGCCCCTCTCTCCTAATTGTCTCAAAAGTAATCCTGTTTAGCCTCAGACTTTCCTAGTGCCAAGTTTGGCCCACTAGTTAATTCACATAGACTGGCTTCAGCTACTTTTTTCCTTACTCTCTACTAGGAGGGTAGGTGGGATACCAAGAGTAGAGGGCTCTAAGAAAACAGAGAAGAGGAATGTGAAAGTAATATCTGGGGGGAGACAGAGACTGAATTCAGAGAGTTGTCAGCTGGTATAACTGAATGGACCCAAGAGGCAGCCTAAGGATTTTAAGCCTCCATGCAGAATTTTCGTCACCTTTTCCCTCCCAAAATCCATAAAATGTACGTAAAAATAGTATTCTTGCTATACAAATACAGCTTTGGGAAAATTCTCCTAGCTTGGCATTTCCAACAAGATTGCTCCCCAAGTGCCTCCCCTGCAGAATTTCTGGTGCCAGCACTGCTCCGTTCCTGTCCCTTCCATCACACAGTTTTACATGTGTGCATGCATGTCTCAACTTCAGTGCATACCTTCCACCCCTAGGAATTGATTTCAAGATCCGCACTGTGGATATAGAGGGGAAGAAGATCAAACTACAAGTCTGGTAAGTCAGTCCTCTGGGATGCCTCGCCAGACTTCCCCATTTACCTCCTACACGTTTTTCCTTCTATTTTGTTTCATTTCTCTTCCTTTCCCCATTGCTCCTTCTAGAAGTGCTAGAAGGAGCACTTCTGGCATTTCTCCGGATGCACTCAGCTGTCCTTCCATCTCTCTTCCTGCTCTCCCAACTAGTTGCAACTCTTTTGTAACTCTTGCCTCCTCTGGCTGCAGAGCATCCTCTTAATTTGACAACAAACAACTGTTCAGTCATAACATGGAAACAGGCTGTGAGCAGTTAAATGGCAAAGGCAGAATTAAGACTTGACTCTAAGTCTAGTGTTTTCTCCAAAATATGGTGAGCCCAGAGAGCCAAATATAGACCCTGAAGGTGTTTAAGTGGTATGAAGCTTAGTGGAGGCATTATGCTATGACATATAAGAGCAGACTGGTGCGCAAATCTGGTTCTTTTAGTTATCTCCTGCCTGACCTTCATTAATTATTCAGCCTATCCAAATCTGTTTCCTCTTTTTTTTTTTTGAGACAGAGTTTTGCTCTTGTCACCCAGGCTGGAGTGCAATGGCACAATCTAGGCTCACTTTAACCTCCGCCTCCTGGGTTCAAGTGATTCTCCGACCTCAGCCTCCCAAATAGCTGGGATTACAGGTGCCCGCCACTAGGCCGGGCTAATTTTTGTATTTTTAGTAGAGACGAGGTTTCACCATGTTGGCCAGGCTGGTCTCGAACTCCTGACCTCAGGTGATCCACCCGCCTCAGCCTCCCAAAGTGTTGGGATTATAGACGCAAGCCACGGCACCTGGCGTGTTTCCTCATTTTTAAAATAGAGACAATAATACATGTCTTACAAGGAAAGAGTAAGGATTAGATAAAATGATACATACACAGTGCTTGACACATAGCAAACATTCAATGAATAAGCAAAGACATCTTGTTTCTTGGGCCACTACCATCTCTGGAAATCAGCTCAACTGTCTTTAATCCCGTTCCCCTTTACTGTTTCCTTATTCTGTTGCCCCACCATGTTACAAAAGCTAAATTCTTGTGAGAGAGGAAGAATTATTCCATTGGAGAATTCTTCCCTCTATTCCATCCAATGAAACCTTCTCCTTCTTTAGGGACACGGCTGGCCAAGAGCGGTTCAAGACTATAACTACTGCCTACTACCGTGGAGCCATGGTATGAAGTGTGGGTCTGAACAAAGGATGAAGGATGAGGCTACAGAATATATTATGAATACAAAGGGTCAGGGGTTGGGGCAGGTAAAAATGGGAGGGTGCAGTGTGGGTTGCAGAGGGCCCAACATGGCCTAGTGTTTAGACCCATGGATGCGGGGTCACTTACAGGGCAGTGGGAAGCCTCAATGGGAACATGGTCCAAGGTGAATTTTGTCATCTCCCAGGGCATTATCCTAGTATACGACATCACGGATGAGAAATCTTTCGAGAATATTCAGAACTGGATGAAAAGCATCAAGGAGGTGAGGACCCTCCAAAAGAGATGGGGAAACTGGTTAGAACCTGGAGAATGAAGGGGTCCATCAGGATAGGCAAGACCTAACTTTTTTTTTTTTGAGATGAAGTTTTGCTCTTGTTGCCCAGGCTGGAGTGCAATGGCAGGATCTCGGCTCACTGCAACCTCTGCCTCCCGGGTTCAAACGATTTTCCTGCCTCAGCCTCCCAAGTAGCTGGGATTACAGGCATGCACCACCATGCTCGGCTAATTTTGCATTTTTAGTAGAGACGGGGTTTCTCCATGTTGGTCAGGCTGATCTTGAACTCCTGCATCAGGTGATCCACCCGCCTTGGCCTCCCAAAGTGCTGGGATTACAGGCGTGAGCCACCGCTCCCGGCCGGCAGGACCTAACTTTTACTTGTCTTTTGCCCCCAGAATGCCTCGGCTGGGGTGGAGCGCCTCTTGCTGGGGAACAAATGTGACATGGAGGCCAAGAGGAAGGTGCAGAAGGAGCAGGCCGATAAGGTGAGGGCCAGGCTGAGCAATGTTCTAGAACTGGGCTGGGAGGGCCAAGATAGGTTGCATTGCAGAGGACTTGGCTGCTGTCCTTAATTCAATTCTCTTCCCACTTCACCCCTTATAGTTGGCTCGAGAGCACGGAATCCGATTTTTCGAAACTAGTGCTAAATCCAGTATGAATGTGGATGAGGTGAGATCCACACCCCCATCCCCGACCAAGAGAGGAAGTATTAGAAGGTAGATTCTCCTCCCTCCAAACTGACTCTGTTCCCCACTTTAGGCTTTTAGTTCCCTGGCCCGGGACATCTTGCTCAAGTCAGGAGGCCGGAGATCAGTAAGTTGGTTTTGCTGGACTAGGTACAACTCTGGGGTGTGTGTGTGTGTGTGTATGTATGTGTGTGTGTGTGTGTGTGTGTGTTGGTGTTGATAAAAACGGGGAGCAATGCTAAGATTTCTCATGAGGGTGCATTTACTTTAAACAGTTTATACCCTCCTACCCTAACCATCCATTCACACCATGACCCCTGTGCCCTTCTCCCTCTAGGGAAACGGCAACAAGCCTCCCAGTACTGACCTGAAAACTTGTGACAAGAAGAACACCAACAAGTGCTCCCTGGGCTGAGGATCCTTTCTTGCCTCCCCACCCCGGAAGCTGAACCTGAGGGAGACAACGGCAGAGGGAGTGAGCAGGGGAGAAATAGCAGAGGGGCTTGGAGGGACACATAGGTAGATGGTAAAGAGAATGAGGAGAAAAAGGAGAAAAGGGAAAAGCAGAAAGGAAAAGAAGGAAGAGAGAGGAAGGGAGAAGGGAGAGGAATGAATTGAGGAAGTGAAAGAAGGCAAGGAGGTAGGAAGAGAGGGAGGAGGAAAGGAAGGAGAGATGCCTCAGGCTTCAGACCTTACCTGGGTTTTGAGGGCAAACATAAATGTAAATACACTGATTTATTCTGTTACTAGATCAGGTTTTAGGGTCCTGCAAAGGGCTAGCTCGGCACTACACTAGGGAATTTGCTCCTGTTCTGTCACTTGTCATGGTCTTTCTTGGTATTAAAGGCCACCATTTGCACAAATGTTCCTGTTTTGGGTAACTTGGATTATTGTCAGAATTGTTCTCCACTCAAATCCAATTATTGTGTCTTCAAAGTGATTGATTTACCCAAATCAGGCTGGGTTTCTGTGGAACCAGGACTAATCCTACTGCTGTCTCTTCCCTAGCTGTTCTGTTGGTAAGGAAAATAGCAAAGAGCAGGAGGTAGAGTGATCTGAAGGTCTGGATATCCTCTTTCCGCCATGGGGTCCGGATGCCCTTGTGGGCAGAGCCTTGTCCTGAGCACAGGAAATTCCCAGCGAGAAGAACTCTAACAGTCCTAGCCTCAGGGAAATAACTGCACCTAGTGATTTATCCAGTGATTTGTGCAAGCTTCTTTGATTCTGCCAGCAATCCATTTAGTTATTTGATAGGCATTAATATCTGCTTTTATTAGTGAGGAAAATGAGAAGTTCATTTATTCATATATGTATATTGAGCAATTTAAATATATATTGAGCATCTACTAAGTGCCAGGCACAATGGTCAGTTATTTTATTTATTTATTCATTTATTTTTAGGGACAGAGTCTTGCTCTGTCTCCGAGGCTGGAGTGCAATAGTGCGATCTCAGCTCACTGCAACCTCTGCCTCCTGCCTCAGCCTCTCAAGTAGCTGGGATTACAGGCATGAGCCACCATGCCTGGCCACAATAGTCAGTTAATATAGCCCTTTGGTGGTACTTACAAGCAGAGGGACAAGGACTTTTTTTTTTTTTAAGACCGAGTCTGGCTCTGTCGCCCAGACTGGAGTGCAGTGGCATGATCCCAGCTCACTGCAACCTCTGCCTCCCGGGTTCAAGCGATTCTCCTGCCTCAGCCTCCCGAGTAGCTGGGATTACAGGCACGTGCCACCACACCTGGCTAACTTTTGTGTTTTTAGTGGAGACAGGGTTTTGTCATGTTGGCCAGGCTGGTCTTGAACGCCTGAACGCCTGGGCTCGAGTGATCAGTCTGCCTCAGTCTCCCAAAGTGCCGGGGTTACAGGCGTGAGCCACTGCGCCCAGCCTGGGACAAGCAAATTTTAACAAAAACAGCTCTTTGGCTGGGCATGGTGGATCACAACAGGAGTTCAAGACCAGCCTGGCCAGCATAGTGAAACCCCGTCTCTACTAAAAATACAAAAAAAAAAAAAATTAGCCAGGAGTGGTGGAGGGCACCTGTAGTCCCAGCTACTTGGGAGGCTGAGGCAGGAGACTCACTTGAACCTGGGAGGCAGAGGTTGCAGTGAGTTGAGATCACGCCACTGCACTCCAGCCTGGGTGACACAGCCAGACTCTGTCTCAAAAAAACAAAAACGAAAACAAAAACATCTCTTTACTGAATAACAAAGATGGCAAAACTACTGGAAATGCAAAAGAAAATTCAGGCTTGGGCCGAGCACGTTGTTTCATGCCTGTAGTCCCAGCACTTTGGGAGGCCGAGGTGGGTGGATCACTTCAGGTTGGGAGTTTGAGACCAGCCTGGCCAACATGGCGAAACCCCATCTCTACTAAAAATACAAAAAAAATTAGCTGGGCATGGTGGCGGGTGCCTGTAATCCCAGCTACTTGGGAGGCTGAGGGAGGAGAATCGCTTGAACCTAGGAGGCAGAGGTTACTGTGAGCAGAGTTCGCACCATTACACTCCAGCCTGGAGACAGAGCGAAAACTCCATCTCAAAAAAAAAAAAAAAAAAAAATTCAGGCTTGATGCACAGCATCCTTAAGTATATATATATTATATTATATTATATATTATATATTACAATGTATAATTATATATTATATATTATATATTAAATATATATGAAATATATAATAAACATATATAACATGTATATGTTTATAAACATATAACATATAATTATATATAATATATAATTATATATTATACATATATTAAATATATATTATAATTATATATTTAATATATATTATGTTAATATATAATTATATATAATTATATTATGTTTAATATATAATATATAATACATATTTTAACACATAATATATATATCCCCCTTTCACCATACATAATATTTTTTACACAGCAAAATGTAATAACTTGATAAATGTAAGTATCCAAGCATTGATGAGGTAATGATAAGCCTTATTTGTGGCTTATGCTTAAGTTCTTTTTTTTTTCTTTTGAGATGAATTCTTGCTCTTGTTGCCCAGGCTGGAGTACAATGGTGTGATCTCGGCTCACCGCAACCTCTACCTCCCGGGTTCAAGTGATTCTCCTGCCTCAGCCTCACGAGTAGCTGGGATTACAGGCATATGGCACCATGCCCAGCTAATTTTGTATTTTTAGTGGAGACGGGGTTTCTCCATGTTGGTCAGGCTGGTCTTGAACTCCCGACCTCAGGTGATCCGCCCACCTCGGCCTCCCAAATTGCTGGGATTACAGGCGTGAGCCACTGCGCCCAGCTGTGTTTGAGTTCTGTAGTAAACTGTCCAGTAGGTTTAATTTGCTCAAGCGATGAGGAAAAGACTTGCACTTTGTGCCTCCTGGGAAAGAGACTAACGTCTTCAACATACCTTATGGCAGATATTTAATTTCAGAGTAGAGACCCCACTCTGATGCCTGGTAAGGTTATTGGAAGTGAAATATCACAAGATCTTACAGTTTGTTGTGAGATAAGGTAGGATTTGGTGAGGAGTAACAAATACTAGCAGATTTCGGCCCAAACTTCAATTATAGCTAAACATTACTGGAAAAAACCCCGCAACCTACTTTATGTAACATATAACTACTCACACACGTACACAAAAATAATACACACACACACAATTTCAGCAAACACAAATAATAATTTAAAGAAACAAATTCAAAATTAGAGTCAGGTATGGTGGCACATGCCTGAAATCCCAGCTACTTGGGAGGATCCCTGAAGACGAGAAGTTCCAGGCTGTAATGCGCTATGATGGCTCCTGTGACTTGCCACTACACTCCAGTCTGGCAACATAGCCAGAGTCCATCTCGTTCAAAAACAAAAACAAACAAACAAAAAACGGCGAAATGAAGGCTCAGCCCTCATCAGGTTTAGGTGACAGAGCTAGACCCTGTCTAAGAAAAAAAAATAAAATTAAATGAAAATTCGTTATCAGACAGTAAAGCATGAACCCACAGTGCTGGTCAAGTCACTGCAGGTCTGAGTGTGTATCAAGGTTTAACTCCATAAGATGAAAAGCAGGCAATGAATCTTTGGCCTGGGTGTTGACAGTCTAGGCTCAAGCCTCAGCTTTCCCACTCATTAGCTTGCTGACCTTGGACAAGTCACTTATATTCTCTGAACTTACTCATGAAACGGAGATACATTTCATCTGCCTCTCGCAAGAAAAAGTCCTGGTAAATACACATTAGCATTTCCGTTTTACACAGAACACTGACAGATACTTTCCTAAGATCATGGAGTTAATAACCACCAGAAGCTAGACTCAATACTTATGGAACCTCAAATCTCATGCTTTTCTCATTGCACTTATGATTACTCCATTATGTAGGAGCAAGGGAGAGTTGAGAGCATTTGAAGAGGTTATGCAAAGGACCAGCTCTGAGGAGTAGGCTTAGCAAAGTAACATGAGGGAAGGTAACACCGTTCATCTGTGTAGCGGAGTGGGAGCCAAGAGACAAGGAGAAAGTTTCATGTTCGTCATGTGTCTCGGATATTCCGGTTTCTGCAGGGACGAGAACGCGCAGTTTCGCCTCCATCCCTTGACCTCCAACACAACTTCTCCACTGGATCATCGGTAGCGATGAAGGGGCGGCTGGGGAAGGATGTCAGAGAAACCAGAAGCTTGACGGTGAATCCTCGGGTTTTAAGGAGAGAGCAAAGTCCTGAGAGGGCGACGTATTGTCCCTGCTCACCTAGCCCAGAATGAACAAACACGCGCCAGCCAGGGAGCAGCGAGCCGAGAATCCCGACGAGCCTCTGCAACCGCCATTTGCCGTTCTCGCAAAGACTACCAAGACCACAATGCAACGGGGCGCCGAGCTAATTCCCAGTGAGCAGCAGGCGAGGCGCCACCGACGCGGAAGACTACAAGCCCCAGCGGGCGACGACCGAACGCGCCCGGGAACACCGGGCCCCGAGCTCGGTCCCGCCCCCGAGGATCCTCCACGGGGCTAGATGGCTGCGTCGGGGGCGGGAGCGCAGGTGAGCGGGCGCTAGGGCCGCGAGCCCCCGCCGGCCCTTCCTCCAGCGCCGTGCGGACCCCGCAGAAGGCGCTCGCCTCCCTAACCCGCAAAAGCATATCGATTTTTCTCGCTGTGGCAACGGGGACGTCCTGATAGATCCTCTGCTCCAATAGGCAACTCCGGCCTTCCCTGCCCTGACCTGGAACCTCTGGGAGGGCTGCAGAGTAAGTGCCGCCTCTGTGCTCCGACGGAGGCACGAGGCCTGTGGAGTAGGTCCCTCTGTTCCGACAGGTGCGACACTTGGCGCTCCATGCTTGCGGGCGCAGGGAGGCCTGGCCTCCCCCAGGGCCGCCACCTCTGCTGGTTGCTCTGTGCTTTCACCTTAAAGCTCTGGTAAGGAGGAGGTAAGGGGAGGGAAAAGGAGGTCACTGGAGGACAGGATCGTTCCCGGCCTCGGGGTTGGGGGAGATCTTATCCATGGACAGCGCAGGAGGGGGTGCCCTATTTTCTGGGTTTTGACTTTTGTCCCTTCCCCCAACTCCGCTACAGCCAAGCAGAGGCTCCCGTGCAGGAAGAGAAGCTGTCAGGTGGGTGATTGTCTGGGAACCCGACACTTCCCGCCGTTTGTTTTTGGTTTTAGTATCTTCCCCATATACCAAGAGCACAGGTGGAAAAGGGCGGCACCACATGGAATGAGGGCAAGCGCTGTGCCGGGAAGTTGGATGGGCAGAGCCTGGGAGAAATGTTTTCTGAATGGCCTGGGGCTGGCATTTATCTTTCCTTTCAGCAAGCACCTCAAATTTGCCATGCTGGCTGGTGGAAGAGTTTGTGGTAGCAGAAGAGTGCTCTCCATGCTCTAATTTCCGGGCTGTGAGTATCTATTTCTCTACCCTTTTTTTTTTTAAACATCTAAGCAAACACTTAAGCAACATCTTAACATTCAGGTCTTATTAAGCTGCCTTTGCATCATCTTTTTTTCTTTCTTCTTGCAGTCTCAGTGTATGTCCAAATCTGTACTTGTTTTTCCCCTGAAAATGTGCCCCTTTCTTTCCAAGCTAATGGCAGTATTCAACTGATAACTATGGTTTTTTTGTTTGTTTTTGAGACGGAGTCTCACTCTGTTGCCCAGGCTGGAGTGCAGTGGCAAGATCTCGGCTCACCACAACCTCCGCCTCCCGGGTTCAAGCGATTCTCCTGCCTCAGCCTCCTGAGTAGCTGGGACTAAAGGCGCGTTGCACCATGCCTGGCTAATTTTTGTATTTTTAGTAGACTCAGGTTTCACTGTGTTGGCCAGGCTAGTCTCTAACTCCTTACCTCGTGATCTGCCCGCCTCGGCCTCCCAAAGTGCTGGGATTATAGGCGTGAGCCGCCACACCCGGCCTCAAATAACTATGTTTTATTCACTTTTAGTATAGTAGGCTCTGGAATGGAATGTATCTTTGCCACTCCTAGACTGTTGCCCCTGAAGTGTTCTAACATACATTCGTAATCATGCAACCACCACCTCCACCATCCGCATCAGAACTCTTTCATTAGCTCTCTGTTGCCTACCACTCCAAACCATAGCAGTTGGGCACCTGCACCTTCTGAATGTCAGCCTTTTTGTTTATCCTGTTGCCCCTCCCTAACATGTACTTTGCTCCTTTTCTCCTGGCAGAAAACTACCCCTGAGTGTGGTCCCACAGGATATGTAGAGAAAATCACATGCAGCTCATCTAAGAGAAATGAGTTCAAAAGGTGAGTGCTGTTTCTCTTCTCTGAGATCACCTCCTTTGCTCCTATGACTTTAGATGGATGGTCCCACCTTTTCCCCTGGTCTGGGGGTAGCATGGAATATCTGAAAGAAGAGGGGGCCGGGCTCACACCTATAATCCCAGTACTTAGGGAGGCTGAGGCTAACAGATCACCTGAGGTCAGGAGTTCGAGATCAGCCTGGCCAACGTGGTGAAACCCCATCTCTACTAAAAATACAAAAATTAGCCGGTGTGGTGGGTGCCCATAATCCCAGCTACTTGGGAGGCTGAGGCAGGGAGAATCACTTGAACCCAGGAGGCAGAGGTTAGAGTGAGCCAAGATCACGCCACTGCACTCCAGCCTGGGCAATGGAGCGAGACTGTGTCTCAAAAAAAAAAAAAAAAAAAGAGGCTGGGAGGGGTGGCTCACGCCTGTAATCCCAGCACTTTGGGAGGCCGAGGCGGGTGGATCACGAGGTTAGGAGTTCAAGACCAGCCTGGCCAAGATGGTGAAACCTCATCTCTCTTAAAGATACAAAAATTAGCTGGGCATGATGGCGGGCACCTGTAATCCCAGCTACTTGGGAGGCTGAAGCAGAAAACTGCTTAAACCCAGGAGGTGGAGGTTGCAGTGAGCCAAGGTCATGCCACTGCACTCCAGTCTGGGTGACAGAGCGAGACACCATCTCAAAAATAATAAGAAAGAAGACGGGATTTGGAGCCAAATTACTTGAACCCAAGTCCCAGCTCTACTCCTCAGCACTATGTTATTGGCCATATTTTCTCATCAGTAAAATTGGTTAATACTAGCTCTGCTTATCCAGAGAATAAATTAAATGATCTATTTGAGAGGGATTTATGTACTATACACACAATAGAAGCCTGGCTCTGATTTCCTCTTGAATATATCCTGGCTAGGCTGAAGTAGAAGGGAAATTAGAGGGAGAAGCTGTCTGGCCTTCCTTGGGAATAACTATTCCTTCCTGCCCTCAGCTGCCGCTCAGCTTTGATGGAACAACGCTTATTTTGGAAGTTCGAAGGGGCTGTCGTGTGTGTGGCCCTGATCTTCGCTTGTCTTGTCATCATTCGTCAGCGACAATTGGACAGAAAGGCTCTGGAAAAGGTCCGGAAGCAAATCGAGTCCATATAGCTACATTCCACCCTTGTATCCTGGGTCTTAGAGACCCTATCTCAGACAGTGAAAGTGAAATGGACTGATTTGCACTCTTGGTTCTTTGGAGCCTTGTGGTGGAATCCCCTTTTCCCCATCTTCTTCTTTCAGATCATTAATGAGCAGAATAAAAAGAGTAAAATGGTTTCCTTCCCTTCTGTAACTTGGAGCAGGAAGTCATGGGGGCAGAGAGGGAAAGGAGGTGGTTACTTAAGGCCCCAATCTACCAAGTCTTCCCCACCACTTCTCCCTTGTTTTCCCCCTCTTCTACTACTTATTTCAAACTTCTGGGATACAATTTCAGCTAAAACGTTTATTTCTCACTCAAAACTTATTTCCCCTCAACCCTATACCCAAAGAAGAAATAAAATCACAGATACATAACAGAAGTATTTGAGGTACCCTCTCATATATGCAAACAAATGCAGACTAGGCCTCAGGCAGAGACTAAAGGACATCTCTTGGGGTGTCCTGAAGTGATTTGGACCCCTGAGGGCAGACACCTAAGTAGGAATCCCAGTGGGAAGCAAAGCCATAAGGAAGCCCAGGATTCCTTATGATCAGGAAGTGGGCCAGGAAGATCTGTTCCAGCTCACATCTCATCTGCATGCAGCATGGTCCGGATGCGCCCACTGGGTCTTGGCTTCCCTCCCATCTTCTCAAGCAGTGTCCTTGTTGAGCCATTTGCATCCTTGGCTCCAGGTGGCTCCCTCAGTCTGGACTCTACCACTTGGGTCTCCAGATTTTCTGTTACGTCCTTGTGGGTCAGGATATTTCTGGAAGTCACTGTGAGGTGAAGGCAAGAGGGCAGTAGTAGAGTGCTCCCCTGGGTGGGAGACCCTAGACAGGACAGGACCTCCCTCTTGCTTCTTGACGACCTTGGAGAACAGAGTCCCCCTCCCTTGCTCAGCCAGGGGTTGCTCCCTGCCCTTGCCTCTCACCTCCGTGAGGCTGGTAATCCTCAGACCCAGCTTCTGGTCGACTCTGGAATGGACTGAAGCTGGGCAGGATGATGAGAGCCAGGGAAAAAAGAAGAATCTGGGAGGAAGCAAGAGGAACAGATGAAGGGAGTAGGGGGTAGAGTGAACGGAGGCCAGCTGGGGTTATCGGATGTGGGAAGTAGATCTGGCCGGGTAGTCGGGGTATAAGGATAGAAGTGTGGGGGAGATGGGAGTAGATAGACTAATGGTACCAAAACACAAGTGCTGGTCTGGGCAGCTTTGTTGGAAGTTTGAGCAATTAGCGTCTGCAGCTGGCGGAGCTGAGCTACCAAGGAGCTGGGAAAGGAGGAATGAAGAGTTAGTATCATCTGGGTACCAGGGGCCAAGAATGGCACCCCTGTGTGCTGTACCTGCCTTCAAAACACACATACACACACAATGCTTTCACTCACATGTTGTGCCTCTCCAGCTCCTGGACTTTTTTCTGTAATTCTTGATTCTGTGCAGAACAGGCTGCCACCCTAGAGTGTAGGGAGGTAGGACAAGGCTCAGCAACCTGAGTCCCTTACCTTGCCTGCCATGGTGAGGAAGGGGCCCAGACATGGCCCACAAGAAGCCAGAAATAACCCAGGCGTACCTGCTCTCCAGCCCATCAATGTACTCCTTCTTCCGCCGCCGACTGTCCTGAGCTGACTGCTTGTTACGGATTTTCCTCCTGACCTTCTTGAGGACCCTCTCCTCTGCCTGGTGGCCCAGGATGTGTGAGTCCTGGGTCCTTCACCTGCCCCCAACTCCCCAATGCTTCTCCTGGGATATTGGCCCCTCAGAGGTCATGGTGAGGCCCCTGGGTTGGGATACCCTTAGGGGAAGCATGTTACCTTGGTGAGGGGCAGGTGAGAGGGCAGGGAAACCCCTTCCTGCCCCAGCAGACGCTTCTCCTCATCGGTCAGGAACAGGGTTTGACAGGGCAGCTGGGGGTAGGGGCAGGAGAAGATGCAATAGGAGTGAGGAGGGGGTCATCCCATTTGCAGCACCCAGGCTACTCCCCCCACATGCCTTCTGGAGAGTGTTTCCTATTTGTACTGGGAGACAACTTTAATCTAGAGGTGAGGTGAGGGGCAGAGACCTTAATTCAGACAGGCTCTAGATCAAGCCAAAGGGACATCCTGAGGCCAAGAAGGGAGAGAGGAGGGTATTGTCATATCCTTCACCCAGAGACTGAGGACCTTGGCACTCTGAGCAAGCTAGAGAAGGCTTATTCTGGTCCATGTCTCCCCATACCCAAGAGAACCTGAAAGAACTCACTACAGTGAAGTTTGCATAATTTCCTTACAGCAAGCACATGATTCACTTTCAGTCATTAACTTCCATTTAGCAGAGTGTGTTATCCAGTTGCCCGTCAACCACAGGGAGCTCCCTGGGGCAGTGGCCCATTCTCCCTTAGGGTCTGAGCTCTGCTTCTCAGACTCAGGTTCTGTCCCCTCTCATACAAGGAGCTTCCCAAAGGCAGCCATACGTCTCACAGCAAATCACAGGAGAGGATGTACGGAGAGTGGATGGCCCTTCTCACTAGTATTTCTTTTTGAAAGATGTATGTGGCCGGGCACAGTGGCTCACGCCTGTAATCCCAGCACTTTAGGAGGCCAAGGTGGGCAGATCACCTGAGGTCAGAAGTTCAAGACCAGCCTGGCCAACATGGCAAAACCCAATGTCTATTAAAAATACAAAAATTAGCGGGGCGTGGTGGTGGGTGCTTGTAATCCCAGCTACTTGGGAGGCTGAGGCAGGAGAATCGCTTGAACCCGGGAGGTGGAGGTTGCAGTGAGCCGAGATTGCACCACTGCACTCCAGCCTGGGCAACAAGAGCGAAACTCCATCTCAAAGAAAAAAAAGATGTATGCTTCATTTTGTGACTTACAGAGAATTTACTTTGGTTTTTGCCTGCTCATGGTTTTTGGCTTTTGGCAAAACCATTTCCTGTGTGGCTTTTCCTGATGTGCCTTTCTTGTTCCTGTGACTGTTTGGTGGAACTATTAGAGGAGTGTCTCTTCCAGTCCACCTAATCAAAATCACTGAGAATGAGGCCTAGAGGGTTTCATTTAAAACAAACAAACAACAAAAAAAAAAAAAAAAGAAAAGAAAAAGAAAACAGAGTGGCCAAGGTGGCTCACGCCTGTAATTTCAGCACTTTGGGAGGTCAAGACAGGAGGATTGCTTGAGGCTAGGAGTTCGAGACCAACCTGGGCAACACAGTGAGACTGTCTCTACAATAAAGAAATAACAAAGCATTTACAAACACCATGGTGCTTCTAATGTATACCCAAACTTAGGGGCATCAGACTTTTTTTTTTTGAGACGGAGTCTTGCCCTGTCGCCCAGGCTGGAGTGCAATGGCGCAATCTCCACTCACTGCAACCTCTGCCTCCCGGGTTCAAGCGATTCTCCTGCCTCAGCCTCTCGAGTAGCTGGGATTAAAGGCACCCGCCACCAGGCCCAGCTAATTTTTGTATTTTTAGTAGAGATGGGGTTTCACCATGTTGGCCAGGCTGGTCTCGAACTCCTGACCTCGTGATCCGCCCACCTTGGCCTCCCAAAGTGCTGGGATTACAGGCATGAGCCACCGCGCCCGGCCGGCATCAGATTTTTAAAGGTTCCTCAGCTCAAGGTTCTAAGATGTTGGCCGGGCGCGGTGGCTCATGCCTGTAATCCCAGCACTTTGGGAGACCGAGGCAGGCGGATCACAAGGTCAAGAGATCAAGACCATCCTGGCCAACATGGTGAAACCCCATCTCTACTAAAAATACAAAAATTAGCCAGACTTGGAGGCGCACACTTGTTGTCCCAGCTACTCAGGAGGCTGAGGAAGGAGAATTGCTTGAACCTGGAAGGCAGAGGTTGCAGTGAGCTGAGATGGTGCCACTGCACTCCAGTCTGGTGACAGAGCGAGACTCTGTCTAAAAAAAAAAAGATTCTAAGATGCTTAGCTTGGCTTCTGGTCCCAGTTTCAACTGCAGATTTGAAGAGAGGCTAGGACCTGGTCCCTGCCTTTTCGGTACAAGGAGTAATTTTCAGAGGAAAGGGAGGAACAGTGATCTGAGCATAGCCCCCTCTTTACCCAGCCTTGGATGCTGCCCAGACGGCCTTGAGAAGGCATCTAATGTGATACCTCTGCTACACTGTAGCACTAGCCAGTGGGTGCCTCCTGGGCAACTGTTCCAGTGGAAACATTGCTGCTATTGCTTTTCTTTCTTCCTGTACCTATAACCAGTTGGGATTCCCAGGTGGCCTGTCCCATTTCTGTGTCCTGACCCAAGGCTGAGATAATGGCTCTGGCTAAGAATACAATGCACGCAAAGTCTGGGCTTTCTCCTGAGCCCTGTCCCCAGATTCCCTCACCCCACCTTAACTGAGTTTTTGCTACCTTACCCCCAAGGGTTCTTTCTCCCTTGTCCTTCCCTGCTTTTAAAATTGTTCATGTTGGGCCAGGCGTGGTGGCTCACACCTGTAATCCCAGCACTTTGGGATGCAGAGGCAGGCGGATCACAAGGTCAGGAGTTCAAGACCAGCCTGGCCAATATGGTGAAACCCCGTCTCTACTAAAAATACAAAAATTAGCCAGGCGTGGTGGCAGGCACCTGTAGTCCCACCTACTTGGGAGGCTGAGGCAGGAGAATCGCTTGAACCCGGGAGGCAGAGGTTGCAGTGAGCTGAGATGGTGCCACCACACTCCAGCCTGGGTGACAGAGTGAGACTCCGTCTCAAAAAAAAAAAAAAAAAAATTGTTCATGTTAGTCGGGCACAGTGGCCTGTAATCCCACCACCCTGGGAGGCTGAGGCAGGCAGATCACTTGAACTCAGGAGATTAAGACCAGCCTGAGCCTGGGCAACATGGCAAAACCCCAAAACCCCGTCTCTACAAAAATTAGCCAGACGTGGTGGCACACACCTGTAGTCCCAGCTACTCAGGAGGCTGAGGCGGGAGGATTGCTTGAGCCCAAGATGTTGAGGATGCAGTGAGCCGTGATTGCACCACTGCACTCCAGCCTGGACGACAGAGTAAGATCCTGGCTCAAAAAATAAAAAATAGTTCAACTGTTCATGTCTCCTTGGTCTTCAGGCCCAATGCCACAAAAACCGGGGCAAAGGCAGTTCATCATCAGTTTCCATTCCCTCATCCCTTTGCTCTGTCTGTGTGATTATATATGTATCAAGGAGTAGTGGTTCTGGCAGACACCAAGACTCACCAGGGTTGTACAGGGCACTGGGGCTACGGTGCCTGCTCTGGGCAGGATGTGGGCATGAGCATCAAAGGGCAGCTCACTGACCATGCAGGAATCAGGCACCATAAATGCTGGGCTCCACTGATCTGGAGTAGAGAACAGGTAGCTGGGAGAGAGGAGACTTAGGAACACCCTGACAGCCGCAGGGCCTGGGTAGTGGCACAGGTTGGGTAAACCCCCTTAACCCCATGGTTAGGGCCAGTCCCGAAGGGCCATTTCCCCCTTCCCACAAAGAACACTGACCTAGCTGGATGGAGATAAGGCCTACATTTGGCCCAGTTTCCCCCTGCATCCTCTCCAGGGCCCCTGCCTCATAGACAACCTCATAGAGCGTAGGAGAACTGGTTGCCCTGGGGGCAGGGGGACTGTCTGGATGGCAGGGGTCCTCAGAGATGCCACTGTCACTGCCAGGAGATGCTTCTGAGCAGTACACCTCATTGGGATCAATGAAAAGCTTCAAGAAATCTTCAGGCTCACTCTCTTGAAGGCCCTACAGTAGGAAAAGGTTATATATATATGCAGGGAAGAATTTTGGAAGTCCTCCCTGACATCAGCCTTATGCTTCATTTTCAGTCCTTTCGCTTCTTGGGCATGGAGACAGTTATTATACAACTTACGTCTATTTTGGGGGTGGTCTGTTTTCAGACCTGTCTCCAAGTGGGAGCTGAAGCCTCTTATCACAGAGTTGTGTCTCAACCCCACCCCCACTCCCACTCGTCACACTCACACAGCCACGGTCCCCACCGGACTTCCAGCCTTGCAGTCCCTGTTCCTGTAGCCTAGTTACCGGAACCTCTGGAGGGGGGCAGTGGAGTCCCAGCTCCAGGACGGATCCTGTCGAGAAGATATCCTCTGGGGGCTCCAGCCACGCGTCCAGCAGGTCAGGGATTCCGAGATCCATGCTTCTGCAGGAAGGCGTGTGGGACGGAGGGTTGCAGAAACGGAATGATGGCTGCTTACTACCCCCTACAGTTTCTGGGCTCCTCTGCTCCCTTTTCCATTATCCCCGCCCCCCCACTCCTTCCTCACTAGCAAGCCCCCTCACCTGTCCCCTCGATATTTCACCTTCAGCCCTATCCCTCAGGTTCAGACAAAGAGGCCCCCCCCCAAGCATTACCTGTTCTGAAGAGCCCAGCCCTGTCAAGCCAGCATAGCCCGTTGGCCGCCCCAAACACTACACCTTTTCTTTCTTCCAGGATCTCGTATCCTGGACCTGCCAGCCAAACCCCGCCCTCAGCCTTACACTACAAAAGTGTGTGCCACCTTGCCAGGAGCCACGGTAGGGCCGCTGTATCTGGGAGCAGGGGACTAAGAGTCTGAGGGTCCACAAACGTAATTTAAGAAGTAGGTAGCCGCGCCCTTTCTGCTGCAGTTTTCTCTTAGCTATAGTAAATCTTCCTGAGGGTTTGGTGTCTCCTAGCTGAAGAACAGAAAAGGCTGTGACTGGAGCACAGGACTCTTGAATGCCTGTTCTGTAGCCCTCGCTTTTGCAAGAGGGAGATCATGGCAGGGTTGTAAACAAAGGCGGAAAGAGTCAAGAGACCTGCGAATTTACTAGGGCATCCCCTCGCCCACCGCGTGGCGCTCTTCCCAAAGCTGAGTCCTGATTGGAAGCTGAAGACTTAGGTTTCGGAGGGGCAGGACATCGAGCCAATGGCACACTACCCTCTCAAGGCCGCCTCTTCCGTAACTGGTCGGAGACAGTTTGGCTGTTCAGGAGAGTCAGGCCAATGGGGCCGCAGTTCTTTCTTTTTTTTTCTTTATTCTTATTTTTGGAGACAGGGTCTCGCTCTGTTGCCCAGGCTGGAGTGCGGTGGTGCGATCACGGTTCCATGCAGCCCCCGACCTCCCGGGCTCAGGTGATTCTCCCGCCTCAGCACCGCGAGCAGCTGCGTCCGGCCGGCGGGACTTATTTGTCAGGCGGGGATTGGGTTCCGCCAGCCTAAAGGGAGGGGTAAGCGCCAGAATATGAATCGCCGGGAAGCTGGGAGAAAGCTCCGGGAAACCCTGAGCAGCCAGGTTTGTCTTCGCGCGCCACGTGACTCGGAAGCTCCGGTTTCACCCAGGCGGGGAGTCAACAGCCCGCTGACCCCAGTGGAGCGGTGAGCCTCGCTCGGCAGGCGGCAGGAGCGCGATGGCGGGTTTCCCCGTCCGCAAGCCGAGCAGTGTGGCGTTAATGGAGAACAGCAGCTGTGCGCACACGCTCGCTGCACGCTGCTCATTCACGGAGGGACACGGGGCAGGAAAACTGCAACAAGTTAAAAAGCCTTTTGCGTTTGGTTTGTTGTCTTATTGTTTGCATACAGTTACCGGGAACATTATGTCCCACACTTGTATAATTTACAAAACGTTTTCATAAACATTGTTCTCTTCCTTAATCCGTAACAGTTCTGAGGCACACATGGCGGGTAATATTTTGCAAATTTTACCTATGAGGAGGCAGATCCATGACTAGAAAGTAGTAATACCAAAACTCAGGGTTGATTGATTATTTTTATTTTTTTGCCTTGGTCTAATGTCTGATGGTCCAGGAATTCACTTCAAGTAAAACAATGGAGCTAAACTGATACAGGTATGGTTTTCAGTAGTATTTCAGAAAAGGGTAGCTAGGTGAGTAAAACAGTAGTTTGGAGTGTGAATCCCAGAACTCAAACTGCTACTAATTATCCTTATGAAGATTTGAACGGGCTAAGGGTAAAAACAGGAACAGGGTCTAGTCAGGCATTTCCATGTTACTCATATAATTCTTACAGCAAATGGAGCTGACAAGTTTGTTTGTTTGTTTTTCTTTTGCTCTGTGGCCCAGGCTGGAGTGCAGAGGCTCGATCTCGGCTCACTGCAAGCTCCGCCTCCCGGGTTCACGCCATTCTCCTGCCTCAGCCTCCCTAGTAGCTGGGACTACAGGCGCCCAGCTAATTTTTTGTATTTTTAGTAGAGACAGGGTTTCACCGTGTTAGCCAGGATGGTCTCGATCTGACCTCGTGATCCGTCCACCTCGGCCTCCCAATGTGCTGAGATTACAGGCGTGAGCCACCACGCCCGTCCGAGCTGACAAGTTTAAATAACTTTCTCAAGGTTACCCTGTAAGTAGCTGAACCAAGATTTGGATGCTTCAGCCCATGTTCTTCACACTATCAACCCACCTTGTGGGGCTTTCTCAGATTTCTTATCTGTCTTTCCCGCTCATATCTCTCCATCCTGCTCAAGTAGTGAAGAGACAAAGCAGCCTTCCTAGATTGATGCAGAGCTCCAAAGAAAGCAAAGCTGTTCTTGTTGAGATCATTCTGAGAGCGAGAAAGGTGGTTAAATACATTTCAAATGGCTTCCTGCGGGCTGTATGTGCAGAGATGATTTGAGTGGGGAATGTAGTTAGCTTCCGTTGATGTTAGAACTGGAAGGACCCTCTGCAGTCATCTGCTTGTTTAACTTCCTCCTTGCCCCTGATTTATCAAACTCTGGTGAGGAAAACTGACTTGCCTAAAATCATACATCAAGGTAAGGTAAAAATTGAAGAGATCTATTGGGCCGGGTGTGGTGGCTCACACCTGCAGTCCCAGCACTTTGGGAGGCTGAAGCGGGTGGATCACCTGAGGTCAGGAGTTCAAGACCAGCCTGGTCAACATGGTGAAATCCCGTCTCTACTAAAAATACAAAAATTAGCCGGGCGTGGTGGTGGGCGCCTGTAATCCCAGCTACTCGGGAGGCCGAGGCGGGAGAATTGCTTGAAACCTGGGAGGCAGAGGTTGTAGTGAGTCAAGAGCATGCCACTGCATTCCAGCCTGGGCAACACAGCAAGACTCTGTCAAGAAAGAAAGGAGGAAAGAAGAAAGGAAGGAAGGAAGGAAAAAGAAAAGAAATAAAGTTGCCAAGAGATTTTAAATGTTCTCATCACAAATAAATATGTGAAGTAATGCATATGTTAATTAGCTTGATTTAGCCATTCTGCAATGTACATATATTTCTTTTCTTTTTTCTTTTTTTTTTGAGACGGAGTCTCGCTGTGTCGTCCAGGCTGGAGTGCAGAGGTGTGATCTTGGCTCACTGCAACCTCCGCCTCCCCGGTTCAAGCGATTCTCCTGCCTCAGCCTCCTGAGTAGCTGGGATCATAGGCATGCGCCACCACGCCTGGCTAATTTTTGTATTTTTAGTAGAGACAGGGTTTCACCATGTTGAGCAGGCTGGTCTCCAACTCCTGACCTCGTCATCTGTCCGCCTCGGCTTCCCAAAGTGCTGGGATTACAGGCGTCAGCCACCGCGCCCGGCCCAATGTACATATATTTCAAAACATCATGTTGTACACCATAAATATATACAATTATTAATCATATATGACATATATGTATGTGTATAAATAAACAAATATATATATTTGGCAACTATAAAGGTAGAACTTGGACCAGAATCCAGGTTTCCTGACCCCCCCAGTCATAATTCCTTGTTAATGTTACCAATTACGAATAATTTTTTTTTTGAGACGAAGTTTCGCTGTTGTTGCCCAGGCTGGACCGCAATGGCGCGATCTCGGCTCACTGCAATTTCCGGCTCCCGGGTTCAAGCGATTCTCCTGCCTCAGCCTCCCGAGTAGCTGGGATTACAGGCCCCCGCCACCACGCCCGGCTAATTTTTGTATATTTAGTAGAGACGGGGTTTCACCATGTTGACCAGGCTGGTCTTGAACTTCTGTCCTCAGGTGATTCATCCTCGGCCTTCCAAAGTGCTGGGATTACAGGCGTGAACCACCGCGCCCGGCCCCTTAAGAAGTCTTCACATTCCTCTTTTACTTAAGGAATTACTGGGCTTCGTTTCTGGAGCCTTGTGAGAAGCATTACACTGTCCCCCCCCTTTTTTTTTTCTTTTTTAAAATTAATTTTCCTGTAGGAAGCAAGATCCCATCTGTCCCTTCTTTAGGCAATGAAGCTTTTTTCACCTTTGCATAAAAGAACAGCTGAGCCCCCTTTTTAAATTTTCTTTTGTCCTTACCGTCCCTTGAGGCTAGAAGAGGATTCTCAAGGCACAGAGTTGTGGGCCACAAGAATCCAGGTTGAGGAAACGGTGAAAGTCCTGAGCTGAAACAACTACCTTGGGGCATTCAAGGAACAGCAAACAGCAAACCGACCGGCGGGGGTGGCGGGAGCTGGGCTGGAAATCAGGTGGGAGAACCGGCCAGACGCCCGCAGGCGCGGTACGCAGATATCCTGGAATGCGCTGGGGGCTCTTCCCTGGGCGCGGCTTCAGCACCCCGCATTCCGGTCCCACCACGTCCCCACCCACCTGGAGAAGGCGGAGGCTGCACTGAGTGCCATAAGTAGTCGAGAAGGGATGATTTTCAAGACATACCCTCTCTTTGCTTTCCCCCCTTTCCAATTCTGCCTTGTCTTTTTCCTTGTTGTGGGTGCTGGCGAGGGAAAGCAGTCAAGGAAGTTGGTCCCAAGAGGGGAATGCTTTCCCTTGGGCGCCAAGAGGCACTGACGAGGTGTCAGAGCCTTCTGAGGGACAGATGAGACTTTGGCCCAAGGCCAGGAAGATGTTCTCAGATGTGGGCCGGAAGACTTGACAATGCGGGGTCTCCCTCTTTTAAAAATATCCATATAATCAAAGCCTTTGTTGACTGGCCCGCTCCGGCCCCTCAGTCCTCCACAGATGCACCCCAGGGCCCCAGCCCCGAGGTCCTTTTCCTAATATCCGCTCTTACTCTCGCTCACTCTCCTCAGGTCGCCTGCTCCGCCCGCTCCCGCTCCCGATCTCTGATTGCTCCTAACTGACATCACTCCCGGTCTGTCCCCGCCCACTCGGTGCTGCCATTGGCAGTCGGTCGTGGGTACGCGGCTCCTGTGGGGGAGGGGGGAGCTATGGGAGGGGGCGGGAATTCCCGACTCTAGGCCGGAAGCGCGCGGAGACCATGTAGTGAGACCCTCGCGAGGTGAGTGCGGGCTGTCTGGCAGCGAGGTCCATGTCGGCTGCCCAGGCCTCCCCGGGCCCGGGAACAGGAGTCCCAACTCACGCATTCTTCATCTGCTTCCCGCGACGCTTGGCGGCCTCGCACCCCGCCTCCCGGAGCCCGGACTTTCAGGCACCGCCCTCAGTGTCGCCTCAGTCCGTCCCGGGACCGCAGACTCTTAGGGCCCCTCTCTTTGGCCATCTGCCTCTAGGTCCCATCCTGGGGCCTGAAGCGCTTGTTCTCTGCGCTGGGAAAAGGGGAACGATGGAGCGATCCAGCACCCAAACTTACCCTGTCCAGGTGGCCCACGAAGCTACCCAAGACATCTCTGCACAGCCCTAGCCTTTTTGGCTTCACCCACTCCGTTCGGGAGTTGGGGACCCGGCCTCTACATTCCTTAGGGGAACTCCAGCTCCAGGTCCTATTTGGAGGCGGCTCCTAGTTTCCTAGTTTTCTGGGGGCACCAGGTGAAAGGGTGATGAGATATCCATACAGCCTTTCTCATGCCTCGGTTTCCCCCTTGCAGTCTCCCTGAATAAGTCACTTGGGAAAGAAAGTGTGAGAAGAGAGGAATGTTCCTGGTACAGGAGTAGATGAGTCACCCTGGGTAGGGGAAGGTCACAAAGTGGCTGGGGCCAGGGAGCTGCACTCTGCTGACCAAGCTTCCCCATTCCTTGCCCCATCTTCCTTTGCATGATTTTTCCCAACCACTCTGGTCTGTCTTCCTAGGTCTGAGAGTCACTGGAGCTACCAGAAGCACCATGGGGCCCTGGGGAGAGCCAGAGCTCCTGGTGTGGCGCCCCGAGGCGGTAGCTTCAGAGCCTCCAGTGCCTGTGGGGCTGGAGGTGAAGTTGGGGGCCCTGGTGCTGCTGCTGGTGCTCACCCTCCTCTGCAGCCTCGTGCCCATCTGTGTGCTGCGCCGGCCAGGAGCTAACCATGAAGGCTCAGGTAAGCCTCTCCTTTTCCCCACACTGCTATGAATGCTTGGCTTAGGGAGGGCTCTGGGGCTGGCGGGGAGTGACCAAAGGAGGAGGGAAAGGCAAGGGTAGCCATTGTTTGGGTTGGGGTGGTCGGCCCTGGAGGGGGTTTGTTTGCTTATTCCCCTCTGTGCTTCACCCCTACCCAGCTTCCCGCCAGAAAGCCCTGAGCCTAGTAAGCTGTTTCGCGGGGGGCGTCTTTTTGGCCACCTGTCTCCTGGACCTGCTGCCTGACTACCTGGCTGCCATAGATGAGGCCCTGGCAGCCTTGCACGTGACGGTGAGCACTGGCCTGGGCATGTGACTTGCGGGAGGGGAACCACACACCTCTGGGAGTGTTGGTTTGTGGAGATTGATTCATGTGCCACTCCATGACTGTGTGGAAGGCTTTTGGCATGTGGTATGAATTGTGATTTTTGGTTATGGGGCATAATTCTTTCTATGTGTTCCCTCCCCCTTCCCCATTCCCTGTGTGACCCCTACATTCCCGTTGAGACAGTAAGACACTTTTTCTCAGGTGTGTGACTTGCTCTATGGGTTCTCAGTTCTAGCTACCAGCAAGTGCTCCAAGAATCATCTTCACTCTCTCACCGCTTTCCTAAAGGGCTGGAGATAGAGGTCTCTGTAGGCCTGAGAAGGATAGGAAGCGATTCCCTGGGTCTTGGTGTTGCTGACCTTTTTAGGCTTTGGCCCAAGGAAGTGGGCTGTGAGGAATGATCAAGTCCACGGCATAGGACTTGGTTTATTATAGGAAAAACTGAGGCCGTTGGATAGTGGGGCAGGAAAGTCATCCTGGGCTCTTTCCTTTTTTCCTCTAAAACTGAGGAAGTAACACTGGATGTATCCCTTTGTGTGTCTGTGACTGAGTGACCTGTGTTTCCGTGTGACTGCGTATAAGCCTGAATGTCCTGTGATATGTGGCTCTATGTATGAGTATTTGGGGAGATGGGCAATGTGTGACCTTTTCACGTATGTCTACATCAGTGACTCTCAACTAGGAGTGTGGCTTTGCCCCTCAGGAAACATTTGGTAATGTCTGGGGATATTTTTAGTTGTCACAATGGGGAGGGGGATGGAGGGAACATTGTGCCTGCTATTGGCATCTGGTAAGTAGAGATCAGAAATGCTGTTAAACAATCTACAGTGCACAAGACAGCTCCCATGACAAAGAATTATCTGGCCCAAAATGTTTTTGTTTGTTTGTTTTTGTTTTGTTTTGTTTTTGAGAAAGAGTCTTGCTCTGTTGCCCAGGCTGGAGTGCAGTGGCACAATCTCGACTCACTGCAACCTCTGGCTCCTGGGTTCAAGTGATTCTCCTGGCTCAGACTCCCGAGTAGCTGGGATTACAGGCATCCACCACCACACCCTGCCAATTTTTGTATTTTTAGTAGAGACAGGGTTTCACCATGTTGGCCAGGCTGGTCTCAAACTCCTGACCTCAAGTGATCTTCCCACTTTGGTCTTCCAAAGTGCTGGGATTATAGGCATAAGCCGCTGCCCCTGGCCCCAAAATGTTAATAGTTCCAAAGCTGAGAAACTTTGGTCTACACGTAACACTGTGAGTGACACCATAATCTGTGTGTACGTATCATTCTGTGTCAGTGTTACCAATTCACTCTATCTTTGTGTGACTGAGAGTAGCCCTGTGTCTGTGTCAGACCCTAGGTCTGTGTAACTGGGCTTTCACCAGATTTTGCATCTCACTCTTCCTTCCCTGAACATTTTGCTGCTGCTTCTGCCCACAGCTCCAGTTCCCACTGCAAGAGTTCATCCTGGCCATGGGCTTCTTCCTGGTCCTGGTGATGGAGCAGATCACACTGGCTTACAAGGAGCAGTCAGGGCCGTCACCTCTGGAGGAAACAAGGGCTCTGCTGGGAACAGTGAATGGTGGGCCGCAGCATTGGCATGATGGGCCAGGGGTCCCACAGGCGAGTGGAGCCCCAGCATCCCCCTCAGCCTTGCGTGCCTGTGTACTGGTGTTCTCCCTGGCCCTCCACTCCGTGTTCGAGGGGCTGGCGGTAGGGCTGCAGCGAGACCGGGCTCGGGCCATGGAGCTGTGCCTGGCTTTGCTGCTCCACAAGGGCATCCTGGCTGTCAGCCTGTCCCTGCGACTGTTGCAGAGCCACCTTAGGGCACAGGTGGTGGCTGGCTGTGGGATCCTCTTCTCATGCATGACACCTCTAGGCATCGGGCTGGGTGCAGCTCTGGCAGAGTCGGCAGGACCTCTGCACCAGCTGGCCCAGTCTGTGCTAGAGGGCATGGCAGCTGGCACCTTTCTCTATATCACCTTTCTGGAAATCCTGCCCCAGGAGCTGGCCAGTTCTGAGCAAAGGATCCTCAAGGTCATTCTGCTCCTAGCAGGCTTTGCCCTGCTCACTGGCCTGCTCTTCATCCAAATCTAGGGGGCTTCAAGAGAGGGGCAGGGGAGATTGATGATCAGGTGCCCCTGTTCTCCCTTCCCTCCCCCAGTTGTGGGGAATAGGAAGGAATGGGGAAGGGAAATACTGAGGACCAAAAAGTTCTCTGGGAGCTAAAGATAGAGCCTTTGGGGCTATCTGACTAATGAGAGGGAAGTGGGCAGACAAGAGGCTGGCCCCAGTCCCAAGGAACAAGAGATGGTCAAGTCGCTAGAGACATGATCAGGGGACATTAGGATTGGGGAAGACACTTGACTGCTAGAATCAGAGGTTGGACACCATACATAAGGACAGGCTCACATGGGAGGCTGGAGGTGGGTATCCAGCTGCTGTGGAACGGGTATGGAGAGGTCATAAACCTAGAGTCAGTGTCCTGTTGGTCCTAGCCCATTTCAGCACCCTGCCACTTGGAGTGGACCCCTCCTACTCTTCTTAGCGCCTACCCTCATACCTATCTCCCTCTTCCCATCTCCTAGGGGACTAGCGCCAAATGGTCTCTCCCTGCCAATTTTGGTATCTTCTCTGGCCTCTCCAGTCCTGCTTACTCCTCTATTTTTAAAGTGCCAAACAAATCCCCTTCCTCTTTCTCAAAGCACAGTAATGTGGCACTGAGCCCTACCCAGCACCTCAGTGAAGGGGGCCTGCTTGCTCTTTATTTTGGTCCCGGATCCTGGGGTGGGGCAGAAATATTTTCTGGGCTGGGGTAGGAGGAAGGTTGTTGCAGCCATCTACTGCTGCTGTACCCTAGGAATATGGGGACATGGACATGGTGTCCCATGCCCAGATGATAAACACTGAGCTGCCAAAACATTTTTTTAAATACACCCGAGGAGCCCAAGGGGGAAGGGCAATGCCTACCCCCAGCGTTATTTTTGGGGAGGGAGGGCTGTGCATAGGGACATATTCTTTAGAATCTATTTTATTAACTGACCTGTTTTGGGACCTGTTACCCAAATAAAAGATGTTTCTAGACATCTGTACAGTATCTGATTCGTTTGTTTTGGGAAAGGGGTGGGCATGTGGCCAGCCTGAGAGGGCCTGAGTCCCAGATGTTTACAGCTGTTTTAAGATTCTTGGTCTCACTTTTTCACTCAGGACCCGATAGTCCCCTTCCCTGAAGATGACCTAATTTTTCCTCCTTTGGGTCTTGGTACTTCTTTCCCGGTCTCCACCCCTCCGCTTCCCTTCTCTTCCCTCCCCTCCCTCTTCCTTTCTTCTCTCTTTAATCCCTCTCTCCTTTCCGTTCGTAGTCTCAGGGCTAATTTAGAACTACTCTTCCCAGCTTGCACCTCTCAGGGAGTAGCCGAGAGGGTGGAGCGAAGTCCCCAGTTTCCGGAGTCAGCAGGGCTGCTGGGAAGTGGAGTCCGTTTCCTCCCAGTGCTGCGTGACTGGGGATGTGACGGAGTCTCGTAAACAAACTACAATTCCCGGCGGCCCCCGCGCGCAACAGGTCAGGGCTAGGCTGGGGCCGGGTTCGCGGTGCTCGCTGAGGCGGCGGTGGCTACGGCTGGAGGAGCCGGGCCGGGGCCGCGGCGGAGGCCGCGGCTGGTACTGGGAGGGTGGCAGGGAGGGACGGGGAAGGAAGATGGCGACGTCGGGGGCGAACGGGCCTGGTTCGGCCACGGCCTCGGCTTCCAATCCGCGCAAATTTAGTGAGAAGATCGCGCTGCAGAAGCAGCGTCAGGCCGAGGAGACGGCGGCCTTCGAGGAGGTGATGATGGACATCGGCTCCACCCGGGTGAGGGGCCGCGCCGGGGAGCCGGAGCAGAGCTGAGCAGTTACGGAGCGGAGACCGGAGAGGCGGGGCGGGGGCGGGCGCCGCAGCGAAGGAGGCGGAACAGAGCAGGGGACGCGGGCGCCGCCGTTTGGGAGGCGCAGGTTGAGGGCCGAGGGGCAGGAAGAAGGATTTTGCCGGGGGAGACCGAAACACCGGAGAGGTTCGGGGTGTAGAGGCGACTGGGGGCCGAGTACGTGAGGTGGGAGTGGGCGGAGAGGGGAGATGAAGTCCGGCGGAGGGAGGAGGTGAGTGGTCCTTGTGCATCCCTGACGGAGTCCCCTCGAGGACGCTACTGAAGCATGCCTGGTATTGGGGTATGGCCTGGGAGGAGGGCTGCTTGTCTGTAACCTGGCTCCTCTGAGTTTGTGATCTCCTCCAAACTGGTCCCTCTGCCTTCTGCGCTTTGGTGCCCCCGGGAAAGGGCCCCTTGAGTGGTTTGAACGAGCGGTGCTGTGTATAGTGGGGCAGGAAGTCCCCTCCTGCGTCCCGTCCTTTTGCTTCCTTTTTCAAATACTTCTTGTGGTTTCCTGACGTGAATGAAGGTGAGGTCCATTGCTTGGTGTTTTGTCCTGGCCTCCTTGGAGGAGAGGTAGGGTTTTGAATCCTACAACTGGGTAACCGTCCGACCATAAGTTGTGTGGAACTCTATGGTTTGCTGAGCTTTCTAGGGAGTTGGCTGCTTTGTGGGTTAGTGTGTAGGGTGCCTTGGAGGGTCTTCTATGTGTTGGGAATATTCATTCCTAGGAGTTCTTGAAAGAACTTTCAGGCCTCTGCCAGGCTGCCTCTGAAGCCCCCCTGGCTTGGTTTCTTGCTTTCCAAGGCTGGATGTCAGAGGGACCAAGGGGTGGGAGTCCGCCTAGGTGGTATGCAGTCTTAATTTAGGGACACATTCTTCTAAAACAACAGTAGGTAAGGATATTGCAATGATTCCTCATGGCAGAGAGCTAGAAGGAATTTAAGGATTGATGGTGGAACATTACTACAACATCTCTAGCCTTTTTCTGCTGGTCTGACTGTGGTTGCATTTATGACTGTGACTCTGGTTGTATTTTTGTGTGTATCCCCCTTGACTCTGTTACTTTTTTTTTTTTTCTCGTCCTTTCCCCTTTGAGTCTCTAGGGACTGTGTGCCCTAGTTTGTGGGAGTCAGAAGTTAGGTGGGGAGGCAAATCTGGGAGGGTGTCTGTGCACGCATGTGCACACTTAAATGCATGTGTGTGCATAACCCACTGTAACCACTGTGAGGATTATTATCTAACTGTAGACTGCTCCCCTTTAGGAGCTTTATTGTCATGTTGGGGACAGAGACAGGAAGATGGGAGGCTGATCTTGATAGCGTGAGGCCCTGCCCTCAGGACTGTGATTCTAGCAGAGGCATGGTGGGATCTTAGGGCTCGTATGTGCAAAGAAAGGCTGTGCGAAACTCAAAAGCTGGGGCTTCTCTTTACGGTGCCTCGATCTCTTAAAAGGCCCCTTCTACCCACCTTGCTCCTATTGGTTAATTTCTCAGCTACACAGAAAAGTCTAGTGGGCATACATGGCCAGGGGACCCAAAAGTCTAGAGCTAGGGACAAGAGATCTGGGACTCAGCCTGTTATCTGGCCAGGTGGGAGGGCTCATTTGAGACAGAGACGGCCATGGGAGGCTATACCACTGAGATACTGGGGTTGCCATATATGAGACCTCAAGTGGTCTTGAAGTGGTCCAGAGGTCAGCACAGTGCTCACTAGGCTGACCTCCTGGAACAGAATGTCAGTTCTGATGTTGGCTTCTGTACAAGAGTGTGACCCTGGAAGCTCTTAGAACTTGCCCCTCCTCAGCTGCCCTCCTCCCCATGGCCTTGCCCTGGGCCTGTTTATTTGGCTGGTCACAGGGGCTGAGCCTTGGAAATAGATGCTCACCTCCCACAGAGATAGGATGTCTGTACACAGGCTAAACCCATGCCAGGCTGTCTTACGCCTATGCCAGACATAGCTCCCCAAAGTGAGGATGAGACCAGGAAGATGGCCCTGGCCCATGCTGGAGTGGGCTGCTGCTCTCTCTCCACCCTCCTTCTCCAGGCTTCCCTGCCAACTCAAGAGCCTTAGGATTCAGTGGAAGAATGTCCCTTGGTTTTGGTGCTGTTTTTCCAGCTAGGAGAGCTGCCATTCCTTGGATGTTCTAGTTTGGGAGGTGCAGGCTTTGTGTAGCCTTCCTGAGGCTGGGCAAGTGGCAGAGCCCAGAAGCCTGTGCTCTCCAGAGTGGGAAGGAAAGATGCTGGCAGTAATGGCTCTGTGACATCCACCTGTGGCCTTCCTCTTAATCTCTCAATTAGTCCTGGACGCATCTGGAAAGAAAGCAGAGGTTCCTAATAGGCACTCCCCCTTGTGAGTAGCCCGGGGGCTCCTGGCAGCCCCTCAGGGACTCTGCTTAGAGTGATGCCAAATGAGACAGGCCCTCAGCAGAGTATCTGTCTCTGCCTGGCAGGATGATGTCAAGCAGTAGTGATATCATTGATGAGGGCAGTCTGCAGATGGGCTCTGGTGGGTTATTTGCACCAAATCTCGGTGGACCTTTCAAACCCCAACACTGGCCTTTTTTCTGGCAGATAATTTCTTTATTTTTTTTTTTACTTTTTTTTTTTTGGAGACAGGATCTCAGTCTGTCACCCAGGTGGCTAGAGTGGAGTGACATAAACATGTCTCAATGCAGCCTCTACTTCCTGGGTTGAAGTGATCCTTTTTTTTTTTTTTTTTTTTTTTTTTTTTTTTTTTTTTTGAGACAGAGTCTCTCTCTGTTGCCCAGGCTGCAGTGCAGTGGCACAGTCTCGGCTTACTGCAACCTCCACCTCCCAGGTTCACGCCATTCTCCTGCCTCAGCCTCCCGAGTAGCTGGGACTACAGGTGCCCGCCACCAGGCCCGGCTAATTTTTTGTATTTTTAGTAGAGACAGGGTTTCACGGTGTTAGCCAGGATGGTCTCGATCTCCTGACCTCGTGATCCACCTGCCTCGGCCTCCCAAAGTGCTGGGATTACAGGTGTGAGCTACTGTGCCTGGCCTAGATTTTTTTTTTTTTTTTTTGAGACGGAGTCTCGCTGTCACCCAGGCTGGAGTGCAGTGGCACGATCTTGGCTTACTGCAAGCTCCGCCTCCCACGTTCACGCCATTCTCCTGCCTCACCCTCCCCAGTAGCTGGGACTACAGGCGCCCGCCACCACGCCCAGCTAATTTTTTGTATTTTTAGTAGAGATGGGGTTTCACCATGTTGGCCAGGATGGTGTCGATCTCCTGACCTTGTGATCCGCCTGCCTCGGCCTCCCAAAGTGCTGGGATTACAGGTGTGAGCTACTGTGCCTGGCCTAGGTATTTTAAAAGCAGTGACGGCAGCAGCATATCCTGGTGACAGAGATGGCAAGGATGGCTGAAGGAAATAGTGCTCAGGACCCTCCTGACATTCCCACTTGTTCCCCATGTCTCAGTTACAGGCCCAAAAACTGCGACTGGCATACACAAGGAGCTCTCATTATGGTGGGTCTCTGCCCAATGTTAACCAGATTGGCTCTGGCCTGGCCGAGTTCCAGGTGAGTAGACCCCAGCCAGGGAGGAGTGGAGTTTCTTAGGCTGCTTCCTCTGCTGACTTCTGTCCTTT
The DNA here is from genome assembly GCF_028858775.2 of Pan troglodytes. NCBI lineage: Eukaryota > Metazoa > Chordata > Mammalia > Primates > Hominidae > Pan > Pan troglodytes. Next base: position 95,229,733 of record NC_072398.2, read on the forward strand.
TTGGCAGAGCCCCCTCCACTCACCTTTGGATTCATCTCGGAGCACTCGGCACCATGGGCTGGTGGAACGGGTGCAGCGAGATCCTCGAAGAATGGTGTCCCCACTTCGCCGATACCCCCGCCACATATCCTTCACAGGGGACTTGGGAGTGTCTGAAAGGTAGTGGGATGGGGTTCCTCAGGGACTCATAGGAAGCACTTGAAGTGTTGTGCAGTCCCATCCTTCTCTTGGAGCTCTTCTTTACCCAGCTTCCCTGAAAAGCGACCATAGCCCCTGCGTCAGCACCTGCTCCTGTGACAAGGAGTTTTGCTCCTGAGGCTGTGCCCCCTGTCTCTGGCTGGCTCTGGCTGTCTTCACATCAGCTTGCTGCCAGAGGCAAGCCTTCCTTGTCTCCTGCTAAAGGAGATTGGGTCTCTTCTCACATTTCTAAGTTTTCAGTCTCAGAGACCTGCATAACTGTCTCCTCCAAGCCCTGCCTGAACATTCTCCTGGATTTTTTCAGCCCCTTTAGACCTGATTCCCTTTTTCTCTTCCATTCTTTGATCCTATTGTTGTCCCTTATAGAAGAGGAGAAAGGTATGAGTTTCTTGAAACAACTTATCTGCTGCATTCATTGTTCTTTCCTCATTTGGCCTCTCTCATCTGTCCTCTCTACTTTTTTCCTTAACTGGTGCTGTTCACATTGACAGCTCTCCCTATAGTCCTGCCTACTTATCTCCTCCCCCAGAGTCTAGCTGGCGAAGGTAAGTGTCCAGGGCGGGCAGAAGCTCCTGCCTACTTTCTGACGTGTTTCTGGAAGGAGTTGCCCCTTCTGGGTTGGGGCTGGGATTACTGGGCTAAGGTTTCAACAGTACCTCTTCCTATAACGCCAGGGCTGAGAGAGGTGGAGGCAGTTGGAGTAGGTGGGTCAGAGTCCAGCCTTGGCCATGTTGACACTAGTGGTCAAGCCTCCCAGTCCAGCCAGAGCAGAACCAATGGGAACCATAGCCAGGCTGGGGTGTGTGTGTAAGGGGGAGGGGAGAATGGCAGAGGGGCAGGTGAAAATGGCAACCTTCTGTCAAGGGTGGGTGCAAGATGTAGTGTTCTGGCACTTTTAGATTTCTTAAACTCTCCCCTTGTCCATCTCACTTTCAATGCTCATACCCAGGAATGCTGCTGGGCTCCAAGATTCCCATTCAGCTGGTCCTGGCAGAGAGAAGTTTCCAGCTCTCTTAGATTGACTGGGGGAGGGGTCAATCATAGGCAGGAGAAGAACCAGAAAGAAAAGGGGATGATCTGGGTGCTCAGCCATCTTTACTTCCACCTTAGCTGCCCCACATTTTCCAACCCCTATGCCCACCTTCTTGTCCACTGCCAGCCTTCCTCCTCATGACTTTGTTTTTCTACCCCAGGACGATGGCCTGGGGCAATTTCCCTGCAGAGAAGGGGCAGTTGTTTCGACTACCATCTGCACTTAACAGGTGATGGCTTTTGCCTTCTTTAGGCCAGATCTCTTATCTGTAGTTTCTGGGGCCCTGCTCCCTCACCCCCACCCTGTTCCAGACCAGCTAGTGTTTTCCCTTGCTGGGCAGGGCTTAGGGACCAGGAAGACTGTCACTGGTGTCAGCTCATTCCTGCTCCCCCCATAGGACAAGCTCTGACTCTGCCCTTCATACAAGTGTGATGAACCCCAGTCCCCAGGATACCTACCCAGGCCCCACACCTCCCAGCATCCTGCCCAGCCGACGTGGGGGTAAGTGGCCCTGTCCCAGGGTTGGGAGTAACCATGGAGCTATTTATTTATTTATTTATTTATTTATTTATTTATTATTTCTTTCTTTTTTGAGACGGAGTCTCACTCTGTCGCCTAGGCTGGAGTGCAGTGGCGTGATCTCGGCTCACTGCAACCTCCGCCCTCCGAGTTCAAGCTATTCTCCTGCCTCAGCCTCCTGAGTAGCTGGGATTACAGGCATCTGCCACTGTGCCTGGCTAATTTTTTGTGTTTTTAGTAGAGATGGGGTTTCACCATCTTGGCCAGGCTGGTCTTGAACTCCTGACCTCGTGATCCACCTGCCTCGGCCTCCCAAAGTGCTGGGATTACAGGTGTGAGCCACCATGCCCGGCCTCCATGGAGCTATTTAAAGCAGGTAGGCAAGTGAGCACTGCAGCCAATGCCACTGTATCCCTTGCAGGTATTCTGGATGGTGAAATGGACCCCAAAGGTATGTGTTCCTCACTGCTGTGGGTACTGAATGCCAAAGAATTTCTGGGCTGGTGTTGGGATTGTGCGCAGGTTCAGGGAGCAGGACTCCTTCCCACCTGCTTCTGCTTCCTGTCCTGCCTTACTGGCTCTTTATCCAACTCTCCCATCACCAGTCTTTCTCTTTCAAGTACCTGCTATTGAGGAGAACTTGCTAGATGACAAGCATTTGCTGAAGCCATGGGATGCTAAGAAGGTAGGAGGAGGCCACCGGGTGTCACCCACTAGTCTCTCTGCTATCCCCTTGCCATGGGGCAGGCCTTCCAGGGTTCTCCACTGAGCACTGTCCTCATTTTCCATATTCTCCCTTCTCTCCTCAGCTATCCTCATCCTCTTCCCGACCTCGGTCCTGTGAAGTCCCTGGAATTAAGTAAGTACTCCCTGAGGTTGGCTGAGAGGTGGGGGAAGGAAGTACAGGGAGATGTAGGAGACTGATCTCTGCTCTTCCCTGACCACTGCACCCCCCCTCCTATTTACATCTTTCTTTTTCTCTCCTTCCCCTAGCATCTTTCCATCTCCTGACCAGCCTGTCAATGTGCCTGTCCTCCCACCTGCCATGAACACGGGGGGCTCCCTACCTGACCTCACCAACCTGCACTTTCCCCCACCACTGCCCACCCCCCTGGACCCTGAAGAGACAGCCTACCCTAGCCTGAGTGGGGGCAACAGTACCTCCAATTTGACCCACACCATGACTCACCTGGGCATCAGCAGGGGCATGGGCCTGGGCCCAGGCTATGATGCACCAGGTGAGTGACTGTCCTGGCCACGTGCCCACTGGGTGCTGCCTGACTGGAGGGATGAAGGGGAGGTAGGTTTGAGCACCTGAGATCCTGCTGTGATCACCCACACCGCCTGTCACCTCTGCACCCCAGGATTCCCTCACGGCAGTTCTCAGCCAGTGATAACTGGTAGGTGTGGTGTTTCCTAGAAAGAAGAGGAAGGGCAGTCCCCAGATGGGCAGTGCTGTCAGGGATAGAGTAGGGAGGACGTTGTGTTGCCGCTTTCATAGTCTGGTCACTGCCACCCATTCTGGGTGGAAAGGGGCTCAGTTCCCATCAGTAATGTTGGCATCTCTGGTTTTTTGTCTGTGCCTGCAGGACTTCATTCACCTCTCAGCCACCCATCCCTGCAGTCCTCCCTAAGCAATCCCAACCTCCAGGCTTCCCTGAGCAGTCCTCAGCCCCAGCTTCAGGGCTCCCACAGCCACCCCTCTCTGCCTGCCTCCTCCTTGGCCCGCCATGCACTGCCCACCACCTCCCTGGGCCACCCCTCACTCAGTGCTCCGGCTCTCTCCTCCTCCTCCTCCACTTCATCTCCTGTTTTGGGCGCCCCCTCTTACCCTGCTTCTACCCCTGGGGCCTCCCCCCACCACCGCCGTGTGCCCCTCAGCCCCCTGAGTTTGCTCGCGGGCCCAGCCGACGCCAGAAGGTCCCAACAGCAGCTGCCCAAACAGTTTTCGCCAACAATGTCACCCACCTTGTCTTCCATCACTCAGGTATGCGTGGCTGCCTTCCCTGCATGTCTGTCTCCCTTCCCTTTTCTCCTGCCATGTTGTTTCCCTCCCACCCTCCTTTCCTGAAATACCTACTCTATACTCATCCCCTTCCATTCCTCTGTCCTCCACCTGCCCCATCTTTTATCCATCTTGTCTCCTCTTGCTTCACAGTGCAAACCCAAACGCTGTGGTTAAGCTTTTTTAGCTTCAAACCCTGGCTCCACCTCTTACTAGCAGTCACCTTGGACAAGTTATTTAATTTCTATAAGCCTCAGTATTTTCATTTCTAAAACAAGGATGGTTCATAAGGATCAAATGAAGTAACATACATAAAATACTTAGCACCACACATAGCCCAGGTATATGCTTGACAAATAGTAGCTTACCCTTTCCTTTTATTTGCCTCCTCTGTTCCTGTCTGTTTTATATCTGTCTTTTATCTCATGCCTCTATCTTGTCCCATCTCCTCCCCTGTATCCCCTCCTAATTTCATAGAATTCGTAGAATCAGTGAATTTCCTACTGTGGAGCCCAATTCCTTCACTTAATAGATGAGGAAAGTGGGACCTAGAGGGAAAGTGACTTTTCCAAGTTTACCCAGCAAGTTAGGAAGAGTTGAGACTAGAACTCGAAGCTCTTAGTTTAGGGCTTTTTCCACAGAGATGAAATTCTTAGCCCTTGTCTCCCTTCCTGTCCTTTTCTTCTTGTTCTCTATCTCTACTCCTCTTTTCTTTCATCCAAATGCTCTTTTCCCTCTCCTCTGCCCAACTTTTCCTCCTCCATTGCTATCCCTGGAATGTGTGTTGTGTTCCATCTTTACTCAGGTCCCCTCTTTTGTAGGAAAGACTGAGGCCAGATTAGCAAGGGCTCTGTTCCCAGAGTGTGGAGTGAGCTTGACTTCCCTTCCTTTCTTTCTGCTTTTCTTTCCTTCTTTTCCCACCCCTCTGGCCTCTTCAAGGCTGTAGAACAGCAGTTCTCAACCTTAGTTCCTTATTTACTAACAATAAATAGTTCAAGTATCAAGGTTTAAGAATGGTTTACTTCTAAGGCTAGGCACAGTGGCTTATGCCTGTAATCCCAGCACTTTGGGAGGCCAAGGCGGGAGTTCAAAACTAGCCTGGTCAATATGGTGAGACCCAGTCTCTACAACAAATAAAAAATTACCCAGGTGCAGTCGCGCACGCTTGTAGTCCTGGCTATTGGGGAGGCTGAGATGGGAGGATCACTTGAACCAGGAAGGTTGATGCTACAGTTCCAACTATGATTGCACCACTGTACTCCAGCCTGGGCAACAGAGTGAGGCCCTGTCTCAAAAAAAGAGAATAGTTTACTTCTGGAGTAGATTTAAAATTACCCCTGTGTTAGCCTCACTATATCACTTTCATTCTGATAGGCACTTTTTTTTTTTTTTTTGGAGACGGAGTCTCGCTCTGTTGCCCAGGCTGAAGTGCAGTGGTGTGATCTTGGCTCACTGCAACCTCCCACTTCCTGGGTTCAAGCAATTCTCCTGTCTCAGCCACCCGAATAGCTGGGACTACAGACGCCTGCTACCATGCCCAGCTAATTTTTATATTTTTAGTAGAGACGGGGTTTCACCATGTAGGCCAGGCTGGTCTCGAACTCCTGACCTCAGGTGATCCACCCGCCTTGGGCCTCCCAAAGTGCTGGGATTACAGGCATGAGCCACCACACCCTGCCAACTAATACACATCCCTGGGGTTGAGTAACTGCACTCAACCCCAGGGATGCCCGTGAGAATGTGGAATGTTGTCATGTTTGTTTTGGGAATGGTTGTAGCTAAAGAAGGTGGGAAGCTCTGACTGAGAGTTCTTGGGGTATACACTGAGCGGTAAGCTTCCCTCTTTTTACTTCTTTTCAGGGCGTCCCCCTGGATACCAGTAAACTGTCCACTGACCAGCGGTTACCCCCATACCCATACAGCTCCCCAAGTCTGGTTCTGCCTACCCAGCCCCACACCCCAAAGTCTCTACAGCAGCCAGGGCTGCCCTCTCAGTCTTGTTCAGTGCAGTCCTCAGGTGGGCAGCCCCCAGGCAGGCAGTCTCATTATGGGACACCGTACCCACCTGGGCCCAGTGGGCATGGGCAACAGTCTTACCACCGGCCAATGAGTGACTTCAACCTGGGGAATGTGAGTACTCAGGCTCCTTGCTCAAAAGCAGGGGAGTGGGTGAGGGTGGGTCAATGGGGCCTGAATGGCATGGCTGGTGCACTGTGAATGGGGAGATCTAGGTGGGGTGGGTGGTGGGGAGATCTCCTCTCCCCGGAGGTAACATAGCACTGCCAGCTTGGGGCTCCTCTCTTCCTGCGTTTGACCCTACTCCTGCCCCTCTATTTCTGCTCAGCTTGCTCTTTGATGACTTCTGCCTTGACCCGTTCTCTTCCTGGCATGCACATGCTCTGGCCCAGCAGGTACGGTGCCCATACTTACTTCGGGCCCCGTGCTCGCTTCTGTCGCTCTGCTTGCTGCCACCTCACTCTGTCATTGCCTCTGTTCCTGGGGTGGATGAAGGTTGCTGGGCAAAGGGGATATGTTAGCAGGGCTAGGCAGGACACCAGTTCTAAATCCTACTTCCTCAAGATTTGTCTGTATGTCTATAGCTGGAGCAGTTCAGCATGGAGAGCCCATCAGCCAGCCTGGTGCTGGATCCCCCTGGCTTTTCTGAAGGGCCTGGATTTTTAGGGGGTGAGGGGCCAATGGGTGGCCCCCAGGATCCCCACACCTTCAACCACCAGAACTTGACCCACTGTTCCCGCCATGGCTCAGGGCCTAACATCATCCTCACAGGTGAATGGGGGTGGGTGGTGATGGGAAATGGAAGGAGGAAGTGACACATTCGCTAATGAGTAGGAGATTGAGGGGTCTTGGAAAAGTTTACAGGACATGGGGTCCTCACCTGTCTCTTCTACCCACAGGGGACTCCTCTCCAGGTTTCTCTAAGGAGATTGCAGCAGCCCTGGCCGGAGTGCCTGGCTTTGAGGTGTCAGCAGCTGGATTGGAGCTAGGGCTTGGGCTAGAAGATGAGCTGCGCATGGAGCCACTGGGCCTGGAAGGGCTAAACATGCTGAGTGACCCCTGTGCCCTGCTGCCTGATCCTGCTGTGGAGGAGTCATTCCGCAGTGACCGGCTCCAATGAGGGCACCTCATCACCATCCCTCTTCTTGGCCCCATCCCCCACCACCGTTCCTTTCCTCCCTTCCCCCTGGCAGGTAGAGACTCTACTCTCTGTCCCCAGATCCTCTTTCTAGCATGAATGAAGGATGCCAAGAATGAGAAAAAGCAAGGGGTTTGTCCAGGTGGCCCCTGAATTCTGCGCAAGGGATGGGCCTTGGGGAACTCAAGGGAGGGCCTAAAGCACTTGTAACTTTGAACCGTCTGTCTGGAGGTCAGAGCCTGTTGGAAAGCAGGGGTAGAGGGGAGCCCTGGAAGCAGGGCTTTTCCGGATGCCTAGGGGTGGGCAGTGCCAGCCCCTCCTCACCACTCTTCCCCTTGCAGTGGAGGAGAGAGCCAGAGTGGATACTATTTTTTATTAAATATATTATTATATGTTAATAAAAAAATCATATCAAACCCTTGGTGTGGTTAGTTATTTGGGGCATGGCTGGGGATCTAGGGAGTTATAGGGACATGGGTCTTTTTATCTATTAGGCTTTTTGCATCTTCTTAGCACCACTGTGCTTTGTGGAAGGGCCCCACAGCCTCGGAATTTGTACCCAGCTGGATGTAGGCTTCCACAGCAGCAGGAAATCACTTCATGTGCCCTCCTGTCTGTCCAGGGCCCTGCTGCAGCATCAGATGGGGGCTTTGACTGATCAGACAAGTTATTCCTCTTCCTCAACCCTAGGTCTGGCAGTGAGTCGGGGTAAGGAGGTGATTGCTGGCTGAGCCCACAGGTCTGAAGTGCTCCTAGGTCTCAGGGAAGCAAGCCTTCATCTTCACTCCCTCACTATGCATGAATTCACCCTCTCCACTCTTCACCACTCATTCATTTTAGTTTTAATTAAACAGATCCTTCAGTGCCATGCATGTTCTGAAGGTTTTCTCTTTCTGGATTGGGTTGCCAGCCCTTGGACCAGCCGTGTGGGCCTCCGCACCCCTCACTCCCCCAACCCGCATAGTGAGAAAAGTAGAGCCCCGCAGTTACCTTACCCCCACCTCCACTGCTCTATTCCACACCCTGCAGTCCTGGCTTCTCTTCCTCTTTCCAAAGCTCTTGTCATTTTCAAAAAAGAGAACTGAGAGCTTCTGGTTCTGGTCCAAAGGGAATGCCCTGTGCCCTAAACCTGGAAGTAGGGGGAGCCACCTGGGTCCCCGTAGACTAGACCTTCGGGACTTCACCTGCGCCCACATCATGCTTGACACATCTGACTGCAGGACCCAGGCGGGAAGGGAGCGCGCCGCGGACCTCTGGGTCGCCTGGGGTCAGTGTCCTGAGGCACGGGCTGGATGGTGGGAAGCTACCTGGGTGCAGGGGGCCCTCCCAGCCGCCAGGGGTCGGGCTGCAGGCGGCTGGGCTTTGGGCAGACGCTTGCCAGGGTCACGGCCGCCGGCCGAGGAGGAGGGGTGGGGGTAGCGGCGGCGCCCGCGGCCCGGAGCGGGGGTTGGGGGAGTAGAGAAAGCGGGGCGCGCGGAGGAACGCTGGGTCCCCGGCGCCGCGGGAGCTGGGAGGGCCGAGCCGGCCGAGCGAGCAGCGCGGCAGCACAGTCCCCGCGTGGCGCAGCGCGGCGGGGACGCGGGGACCGCCCGGATCTCCTTCCACTGCGCCCCGCGCTCTGCTGTCCTCGGCCGCCTCTTCTTCCTTCACTCACTGCCCGGGCGGGAGCGGCGCCCAAGTCGGGTGCGCCATGTCTGGGGCCGGGTAGCCCCGCCGCCCGCCGGCCCGCCAGCTCGCCCTCCGAGCCACCCGCCAGCGGGCCGGCCGGCCGGGAAGCGCGGGACAGGCAGGTAGGGGCTGGACCGGGCTGGGCGGCAGGCGGGGACGGGCAGGAGGGAGCGCGGGCGGCAGGCGGGGTGGGGGATGGCCCCCAGCTGCTGTCCCTCACTGCACATCTGGTTCCGGTTCCTCTCTCCTGGGGAAGTGAAAGTGGAGGGGAGGGCACCTCCCGCAATTAGCTCGCCGTGCCCGGCCTCCTGCACCCCCTTCTGCTCCCGTGGGTGCCGGAGTCGGAGCCGCCCTCCCTCCCGCTTGGGTCACGCGGCGGCCGGCGCTGCTGCCGTCACGTCCTCGGCCGCCGGCGCGCCTGCTTCTCTGCCCTCCTGCTCCTTCCTCAGCCTCCTCCCCCTCGGCGCGCCCTCTGCCCCAACCCGAACTTCCCGTCACCCGGCACGCGGGCGTGGGGACCCGGAGTGGGCCCTGTGCCCGTTGTCTTCCCTAGGGAGAAAGGGCTGCTTTCTGCAGGACTCTTCCCTGGCTTGGTGAGGGGAGGCCCCGGTGCGCAGGTCCTGCGGATGGGTGCCACCCACTTGCCCCTCAGAAGGTCCCACCTAATGGCCTCTGCCTGCTGCCTTGGGCATAGGGCTCCCATTCGCCCTCAGTGGATGAGGGACAGGTCTGTGCCCCAGAATTAAATCAAGAGGCTGACGCTGACTCCTGGCTTTACCTCCCAGAAGTGGAGTCTAAATTTAGCTGGGGTTGGTGTGTGTATGTGTGTGCGTGTGTGTGTGTGTGTGTGTGTGTGTGTCCAGAGGCCAGGTGATGAAGAAAGCCAGCCTGGCTCTATGAGATTCCTTATTCCCTGTTCTCTGGGGAACAGCAGGAGGTTAGCAGGACTGCACATCCTGGAACCATTCTGAGCCTCCTCTGCCTTGCTCAGGATCCTATAGTCTGAGGTTCCAACTTGGCGTAATGCTGTGCTGGCACCTTCAATGGTAACCCCACCGCCACCGCCACCGCCACCACACACACCCATAGGCTGACTTCCTCTGAGTTGCAGCTTCCCCTCCACTGTTTCAGGAAGTAACCTCCCTTCCCCTCTGAAGCACCCCCCACGCTTCTGGGCCCCTGCTGCGAGCTACCCACCAGGCTTTTTCCCAGCTTCTGCACCCTGGGGCGCCTCAGGACCCTTGGGGCTCCTACTCCCCGGGGTTGGGCCATGGAGGCAGGTGAGAACTAGGCTGTTGTGGGCCTGTTTCTGTCTCTGGGCTCCATGGTGGAGGGTGTGGGATGGCCGGGACTTGTCTCCCACAACTGCTTTGGATCTAACGAGCTACCTAAGGATCCTGGAGGTGTGAGAACACTGGATTTTGGGCCAGATTGGTGGAGTTAAGCTAGGAGAAAGGACACTTGGGTTCGTTGAAAAGACTTAAAGCTTGGGTTTTGTGGGCTTTCTCAGAAACCCGTGGGGTCCTCTTAAAAACCTAGGAGTGGGCTCTTTAAGAACATTGGCAGGATCACAAGGTTCTTATGGTGTCATAACTAGAGTAGGAAGGTCAGAAACCCTTGAAAAGACTGTAAGGTTGGTATGATGTCATGGCCAGCATGAATGATGTCATGGAAGGCTATTACAAAAAAGATTGTGATCTCTGTGATGTTATAACTGGTGAGCCTTTAAAAGGGACACATGGACAATGTGAATGTCATAGCTCAGGTTAGCTGTGTGTGGTGGAGTTTAGGTTCTTTGAGGGGAGTGCCAGGACCATTAAGTGGGAGGGATCTGGTCTCTTTAAGAAGCTGTGGTGGGCAGTGATGTCACAGGGGGAAGAGTTCAGGATTGGCCAACCCCTTATCCTGCCTTTCTTTGGAAGGACTAGGAAGAGGAGGGGAGCAAGAGGGTACCCTGGTTGCCATGGCATCCCCAGCCTTCCTTGCTTCATCTCTCTCCCACTTGACCATTCCAGATGCAGTGAGTGAGGGGGGGGCCATGGCGGAGGAGCGGCCCCCCCGGCTGGTGGATTACTTCGTGGTAGCTGGGCTTGCAGGGAACGGAGCACCCATCCCTGAGGAAACGTGGGTTCCTGAACCCAGTGGGCCCCTGCGCCCTCCCCGGCCAGCTGAGCCCATCACAGATGTGGCAGTCATCGCTAGGGCACTGGGAGAGGAAGTGCCCCAGGGCTACACATGCATCCAGGCTTCTGCTGGGGGCCACCCCTTGGAACTCAGTGCTGGGCTTCTGGGTGGAACTCAACCCGTCATCTGCTACCGCAGGGGCCGTGACAAGCCCCCCCTCGTTGAGCTGGGGTGTGTGCCCCTACCCATGCTGGCACCAGGGGAGGCTGGGAGGGACTCCAGTGAGACAGGGAGAGGTAGGACTATGGAACAAGGGAAGGGCAATGGGGATGGGAGCCTGGTGGGCCAGGGGCCAGGAAGGAAGGACTGAAGTTGTATGTATTTAGTCCTTACAGATGCGATTTCATGTGCTAGTGCCGCTCCTTGCTAGCTCTGAGAGCTTAGGCAGGTTTTTGAGCTCCTCTGGGCCTGTTTTCCTCATCTGTCAAATGGGGAAAATAATTCATCCTCATAGGATGGTCGAGATTAAATGAGATAACCCATGTGACAGACTTAACAGAGTCAGTCAGTGGTAGCTTGTATTACTTTTTTTTTTTTTTTTTTTTTTTTTAGACAGAGTCTCTCTCTGTCACTCAGGCTGGAGTGCAGTGGTGTGATCTTGGCTCACTGCAACCTTCGCCTCCTGGGTTCAGGCAATTCTCCTGCCTCAGCTTCCTGAGTAGCTGAGACTATAGGCATGTGCCACCACGTCCAGCTAATTTTTGAATTTTTAGTAGAGATGGGGTTTGACCATGTTGGCCAGGCTGGTCCTGAACCCCTGACCTCAGGTGATCCACCTGCCTTGGCCTCCCAAAGTGCTGGGATTATAGGCATGAGCCACCGTGCCCAGCTGACTCTTAGTGTTTATTAATGAGTATGAGAGCCATAGAAGGCATGCAGGATTGTTGCTGACCACGAAATAAGGCCAAAGGCCAAAGAAAGGGCACAGGATTCTGGAGGGCAGAGTTCAGCAAGAAGAGGTGGGCCCTAGTGTTAGAGTTTGACAAGGCTGTGGGTACAAGGCAAGTTCAGGGGATTAGATAGGCAGATCTGGCAGGATTGGGTCTTTGTCCTCTACCCTGATCTCTCAACATCTATCTTTGCTCTCTGTGCTAAGGGTGTTGTATGAGGGGAAGGAACGTCCCAAGCCTGGCTTCCAAGTGCTTGACACGACACCCTACAGCCACTCAGCAAACCTGGCCCCTCCAGGCCCCGGGCACCCCCGCACCTACCTCACTTACCGGCGGGCAGCAGAGGGGGCAGGGCTGCATGCCCTGGGCATCACTGACCTCTGCCTGGTGCTGCCCAGTAAGGGCGAGGGCACTCCTCATACTTACTGCCGGCTGCCCCGCAACCTCAACCCTGGCATGGTGAGTGGGGCCAAGAGCTGACACCTGGTCCTCTTGGTGTAAGAGTGGGTGTGGACACTGGGAACAAAGGGCATCCCAGGACCAAGGCTCTGACCACAGGGGTGAGTCCAGAGGGGTAACTCTGGTCTTGGGGCACTGGGATTAATGGGAGCTTTAAAGACAAAAGAACATTTAGGGGTGGTAGAGAGAAAGTGGACCCCAGAAACCTTTGTTAGCTATGTATCTGCTTGTCTCTTGCCATTTCTGGGGTAGTGGGGCCCAGCAGTGTACCTGTGCTATAAGGTGGGCCTGGCGAAGGCCAACACGCTGGTGTACGAGGCAGGTGAGTGGCCCCTTTATCCCTCCAATCCTGTGACCCTACATCCCTTTGCCCTGGTGCCTCTTGGCAGGCACCTTAAGTGTCCCCAGAGTTTACTTTCTTTTTGCTACTCGGGCCTTCTCTGGGATCCCTTGGTTCATTTCCCTTGGAGTCTGATGGACCCTGCTCCTTTTGGGTACCCCCAACTATGCTGGGGGTGCAGAGCTGCTGGGCCGCTACCCGGAGGAGGACAATGAGGCGTTCCCGCTGCCCGAGTCAGTGCCCGTCTTCTGCCTGCCCATGGGGGCCACTATCGAGTGCTGGCCTGCCCAGACCAAGTACCCCGTGCCCGTCTTCTCCACCTTTGTGCTCACGGGTGCAGCTGGTGATAAGGTGGGTGTGTGGAGTGTGGCAAGGGGTCCAGGCTATGCAGGGCCTGCCTGACTACCCTTCTGCCCCCTGCCAGGTGTATGGTGCCGCCCTGCAGTTCTACGAGGCGTTCCCAAGGGCCAGGCTATCAGAGCGACAGGCACGGGCACTGGGCCTGCTGAGCGCCGTGGAGCGGGGTCGGGCACTGGGGGGCAGAGCTGTGCGCAGCCGGCGTGCCATCGCTGTGCTGTCCCGCTGGCCTGCCTTCCCTGCCTTCCGCGCCTTCCTCACCTTCCTTTACCGCTACTCTGTCTCAGGCCCCCACCGCCTACCCTTGGAAGCGTGAGCATGGCTCCTCTGCCATTGGGAAGGGGTTAGGAAGGGATAAGGGGGCCAGGAGAGATGGGAGAGATTCAGATGTGGGTGGGGGGAGGGCTGGGCACAGGGTAAGGGACAGGGCTGCAGTGTGTGGTTATACAGTTTATCCACTGTAAAAACGCCACGGGCTGAGGAGGGGAGCAGGGCCTGAAATCCAGTCTAAACTTGCTAGTTAGGTCCTGGCAAAGGGCTGTGTATGCCCAGGGAGGATTTCTTTTCTGATCTGCACAAATTATATGCATAATGGAGGCTCTGTTGGCTGATAACAGGTCTCAAAGTGGGGTTCAGGAAGGAATAAGGTTCTTGAGAACAAGTGAAAGAGCTGAGAAAATGTGGAGGGAGGACAGGGATGGACGGGGGAGTATGCTCTGACCTGTTTCTCTGTCCCCCAGGCACATCTCCCACTTCATTCACAACGTTCCCTTCCCTTCCCCACAGAGACCCCGCATCCTAGTGCAGGTGAGAGCTGAGGCAGGGGCCGGGCTGATGGAAGGAGGGGAGTTGGCATCATTACCCTGAGCCGTGGCTCTTCTTCCCTCCCAGATGTCTCCCTATGACAACTTGCTCCTCTGTCAGCCTGTATCCTCACCCCTGCCCCTCAGGTATGTGCTCAGATTGTGGGGAGGGGAGCTTTAATGACCAAGGACATGGTAGGTGCTGGGCAGGTGGGTGCAGCTGTTGAGGTTTATGCAGGCTGGGTCCAGGTGCTGGCTGTGCCTGGCATCTGGGGAAGGGTCCCCAGGGTATCCTGGTGACCCTTTCCCCACCTCGGCATTGCCTGCAGTGGTGCCAGCTTCCTGCAGCTGCTGCAGAGCCTGGGCCCTGAGCTGGCTATCACACTGCTGCTGGCTGTGCTCACAGAGCACAAGCTGCTAGTCCACTCGCTGCGGCCAGACCTGCTCACCAGCGTCTGTGAGGCCCTCGTCTCGGTGAGTGCCGCCCCGCCTGGCCCATCTTCCCCAGAACCATGGTTCTTTCTGGTGCCCCTATCCCTGCCTGGACTCTTCCCTTTTCCTTCCTTGTGGAGGATCCTCAGCCCCTTTCCCTGGGCACAGCCTGCAGGAACACATAGCTTCCATCAGGAGCTCTTCTCTAGAGCCTACTTCCAACAGCCTCTCTCAACAGGCATCAACTCCCCAAGGCCAATGCCCTCTCTTTCTCTCTCCTGTGCCTCCCACTGCTGCCTCAACCCCCTGTTCACTGGTTCTCACTGCCTGGTGCTTCAGATGATCTTCCCACTGCACTGGCAGTGCCCCTACATTCCTCTGTGCCCGCTGGTGCTGGCAGATGTGCTGAGTGCCCCAGTGCCCTTCATTGTGGGTATCCACTCCAGCTACTTTGATCTGCATGACCCGCCTGCTGATGTCATCTGTGTAGACCTTGATACCAACACACTCTTCCAGTAAGAGGCTGGGTCTCATTTGGGGGCTGCAGGGTGGTGGGCAGGAATGGGCTAGTGTGTGGCGTGCTACGGGCTCAAAAAGAGCTTCAGGCACAAAGTGAGGGAGGCTGGCAAGGAGCCCCATCACCCTATCCCAGAGCCTCGCCACTCTTTCCCCTTATGCTTTTCTCACAGGACTGAGGAAAAGAAGCTCCTCTCCCCTCGGACCCTGCCCCGCAGACCCTACAAGGTTCTGCTGGCCACACTGACAAACCTGTACCAGCAGCTGGACCAGAGTGAGAAGCCTGGGTGGGGAGGGAGGCTGGGAACTGTCATTGCCCTCAAACCTCCAGTTTGCAGAGGTCTGTGGGGAGCTAGACATTTCTTAAGGAGGTGAGTGAAGTTAGGATTGCATTTGGTGGAACTGAGGGAGATTCCAATTCCAACTGAAGCTAGAAGGAAGGGCAGACAGTATTCCTGAACATGTGGGAAATATCAAGCTTGAACCTGTTAGTTGAAGGTAATACTTTAGTTGCTACTGGTGCAAGGTCTGCCAGAGGCTGGAGGTGGAGATGGAGGCATGAGAGCAGAGTTGAGGGTAACACTATGGGAGCCAGCCCTGACTCTTAGGCTGCCCTGGCCTCCAGCATACACTGGACCTGAGGAGGAAGCATCCCTGGAGTTCCTACTGACAGACTACGAGGCAGTGTGTGGCCGCAGGGCCCGGCTGGAGCGCGAAGTCCAAGGAGCCTTCCTCCGCTTCATGGCCTGTCTGCTCAAGGGCTACCGGGTCTTCCTGCGCCCACTCACCCAGGCCCCCTCCGAGGGAGCTCGTGATGTTGACAACCTTTTCTTCCTGCAGGGTATAGAGGGCCTGTCTCTGCTTGGAGATGGTATCATGGGAGGAGGTGGCGAGGGGCTGGGCTCTGTCAGAAAGGCGGAGGGGACTGGGAGCCACTCCATTGTTTATTCCTTCACTAGGCAAATGTTTTTATGGGCACCCGCTTTGAGACATTTAACTCTTCTGGTCTTGGGGGGAATCAGGGTACAAAGATGAAACCAGCTGTGGTCCTGCCCTCTGGAGCCCCAGGCTTGGGGTAGCCACAGTAATCCCTGTAGTGAGCAGCCCCCACGGGCAAAGCTCTGTGCAGGGAACCTGCCCTTGGAGACCCCCCCCAGTCTGAGGCAGTGGGTACAGGCAGACAAAGGGAGGGATTCTCTAGGGCCATTGTGCTGGGGGTGCTGAGCTGGTCAGCTTGGTATTAGGGTAGTTGTGCCAGAGGGTCCAAGAGATTATGGCTTTGGGGCTGAGTGGGCAGGGAGCCAAGAAGAGATTCAAAAAAGCTATGGCTGTGGTGGAGAGCCCTGGTCACACCCCTCCTCTGCCCCATTCTCATACCCCTCAGGCTTCCTCAAATCCCGGGAACGCTCCAGCCACAAACTTTACTCTCAGCTGCTGCACACACAGATGTTCTCACAGTTCATTGAGGAGTGCTCTTTTGGCTCTGCTCGCCATGCTGCCCTTGAATTCTTTGACTCTTGTGTTGAAAAGGTATCATCCCTTCTCTATGTGCTCATTGGCCTCTGCTGTCTCCCTCATTGTCTCTGTTGCCCCAAGGCCATTTTAGACGGAATCGGGCATGTTCAGGGTGGTATGGCTGTAGACCCCAGGGCCATTTTATTTTATTTATTTATTTATTTTAATTTTTAATTTTTTTTAAAGTTTTCTTTTTTTTCTTTTCTTTTTTTTTTTTTTGAAACGAAGTCTTGCTCTGTCGCCCAGGCTGGAGTGCAGGGGCGTGATCTCGGCTCACTACAAGCTCTGCCTCCCGGGTTCACGCCATTCTCCTGCCTCAGCCTCCCAAGTAGCTGGGACTACAGGCGCCCGCCACCACGCCTGGCTAATTTTTTGTATTTTTAGTAGAGATGGGGTTTCACTGTGTTAGCCAGGATGGTCTTGATCTCCTGACCTCGTGATCCACCTGCCTCGGCCTCCCAATGTGCTGGGATTACAAGCGTGAGCCACCGTGCCCGGCTTTTTTTTTTTTGAGATAGTTTTGCTCTGTCTCCCAGGCTGGAGTGCAGTGGCGCGATATCGGCTCACTGCAACCTCCACCTCCCAGGTTCAAGTGATTCTCCTGCCTCAGTCTCCTGAGTAGCTGGGATTACAGGTGTGCACCAATATGCCTGGCTAATTTTTGTATTTTTAGTAGAGACAGGGTTTCACCATGTTGGCCAGGCTGGTCTCGAACTCCTGGCCTCAAGTAATCCGCCCACCTCGGCCTCCCAAAGTGCTGGGATTACAGGCGTGAGCCACTGTGTCTGGCCCCCAGGGCCATTGTAAACACAACTCTATATCTTAACTGTGACTGGGATGGCACTCCTGGAGTTATACAGTGCACAACCTGTGCAGCCACACACAGCTGGCCCCGTACATGTAATGTACTGTCCTCCTGTTCCTGACGCCATCTTCCCAGGCTGTGTCTCTTTCCCTGTGGATGAGCTTTCCTGGGAGATGCCATCGTCTAGACACCCTGGCTCTGCTCCATGCCCACCATCTCAACACTTGCTCTCTTAAAATCCTTCTCCAGGTCCACCCAGAGCAGGAGAAGCCTGAGCCGACACCCTTAGTGGAGCTAGAGGAGCTGTCAGGAAGTGAGCTCACTGTCTTTATCACACCTCCCGAGGAGCCTCCCTTACCAGAGGGCAGTGAATCCACTCCCCAGTACTGGTGAGAGTCTCTTGGCCTTCACGTGTTCCAGGGCCCCATAGACTGGTCCAGTCCAACTCGCTTCGCCCTGTGCTGACTGCCCCGATGTTGCTTCTCTCTGCCCCTCCAGCTATGATGGATTCCCAGAGCTACGGGCTGAGTTGTTTGAGTCTCTTCAAGAGCAACCTGGGGCCCTGCCTGTGCCAGGCCCTTCCCGTAGCGCCCCCAGCAGTCCTGCTCCTCGCCGTACCAAACAGGTAAGCAGTGGGTGGACCGCACTGAGGGACCCGGATCAGGCTGAAGGCTGCTGCTGCTTCAGTTTCCTCATCTACAAAATGGGTATAACAATAATACTTAACCCATGAGGTTGTTAGGAGTTTAAATGTGCTTGGCACATAAGCAACCCTGTATAAACATTAGTTGCTATTATCACTGTCATTATCATCATCATCATCACCTCCGTCTTCTGAGCACTCTGGGAATCCAGGGGCTGGCCATGTCTTCTAGGGCACCTGCCCATGCTCAAGGGCCAGCCTCTCTGCACGGGGCTCCAGGCAGGGCTGCAGCCTGTGAAGTACAGCATCCCTTCTCCTCCTTAGAGCACAGACCCTTCCTCAGAGAAGGTGCTACCTCTTCCCACACCACTTTAGGGTCTGTCCTGGTGGCTCATGCCTTTAATCCCAGCATTTTGGGAGGCTGAGGCAGGCAGATCACTTGCGCCCAGGAGTTTGTGACTAGCCTGGGCAATGTGGCAAAACCTTGTCTTTACAAAAAGTACAAAACAATCAGTCAGTCTTGGTGGTGCATCCCAGCTACTTGAGACTGAGGTGGGAGAATCGCTTGAGCCCAGGAGGCCGAGTCTGCAGTGAGCCAAGATTGCGCCACTGCACTCCAGCCTGGGTGACAGAGCGAGACCGTCATAAATAAATAAATAAATAGATAAGTAAGAAAGACCTGGCATTGTACTCACCCTGATGTGTCCCCTGTCCTACCTAGGAGATGAAAGTTGCACAGCGGATGGCACAGAAGTCAGCAGCTGTGCCTGAGCTGTGGGCCCAGTGCCTGCTGGGGCACTGCTATGGGCTGTGGTTCCTGTGTCTGCCTGCCTATGTGCGGTCGGCACCCTCCCGAGTGCAGGCACTGCACACAGCCTACCATGTGCTGCGCCAGATGGAGAGCGGCAAGGTGGTGCTCCCTGATGAGGTAGGCAATATATGTGACCATGCTCACACCCAGGCCCAGTGAGCCTTGTGCAGCCGGAGAGGGCTGTGAGAGGGAAACTTGGTGGAGACTAAGGAAAGAAGTTGCAGAGCCCCAGAGCTGGGCAGATTATCTATAAACATTCGTCGAGTGAATAAGCATGTTCAGGGTTTAGCAGTGGAGACTGTAGGGTGGCAGGGTCAGCAGAAAGGGTGGGTGGCTCTGAGGTAGCCCCAGGACCTGCCAGGGGCCAGTGATGTCTGTGAGAATTGGGGAGGCTGGAAGAGGGTGCTTGCTGAGACTTTGGTTTTGGTTGAGAGTGAGTCTCCCATTGTCCTGTGCCTCTCCTGGCCCAGGTGTGTTACCGGGTACTGATGCAGCTCTGCTCACACTATGGGCAGCCTGTGCTGTCTGTGCGGGTCATGCTGGAGATGCGTCAGGCAGGCATTGTGCCCAACACCATCACCTATGGCTACTACAATAAGGTACCTACTTTGGGGTGAGGGGTGGGATGGCAGCTGTGCCAGGGTGTGTGAGGGGAGGCTGCTGCTGCTCCCCTCGCTCCTTGGAGATTGGGCTGGTACTGTTTGCCTAGGTCCTGGAACCACTGTCATCCACATTGCACTCCTGTGGTGCCTTAGCACCTACAGTTTCTCAGACAAGGCTGCTTTGATTCCCACTCATGACAGCCCTGCCTACAACTAATAGTTTAGCCGCTAAGCCAGGCACGGGTCCATACACATCACACATTTTACATCATTTTATCTTCACGACAGCCCTATGAGGTGGGATGATCATTATCCCCATCTTATAGAAGAGGAGATGAGGTTGTAGAGAGTTAGTAACTCGTCCAAGGTCCTGCAGCAAAGAAGTTAAGGAGTGAGAATATGGGCACAGGGCTGGGTGCAGTGGCTCATGCCTGTAATCTCAGCACTTTGGGAGGCTGAGGCAGGCAGATCACCTGAGATCAGGAGTTCGAGACCAGCCTGGCCAACATGGTGAAACCCTGTCTCTATTAAAAATACAGAAATTAGCTTGGTGTGGTGGTGGGTGCCTGTAGTCCCAGCTACTTGGGAGGCTGAGGCAAGAGAATCACTTGAACCCGGGAGGCGGAGGTTGCAGTGAGCCAAGATTGCGCCACTGCGCTCCAGCCTGGGCGACAGAGCAAGACTCTGTCTCGAAAAAAAGAAAAAAGAATATGGGCAGAGGCATATCCATATCTCCCGAATTCAGGCCCTTAGCCATGATACTAAACTGCCTCCTGTTTTTTAGATGAGGAGACTAATGACCAAATAAATGAAATTATTTCTTCAGAGCCATATATTTTATATTTCTAAGCAGCAAGGTCTGGGTACAAATTTTCTCCACTGCCTCTGGCTTCTTCTAGGCCCCTTGGGAGGCAGCTGCTGCCTACTGTCTCTTCTGGGCTCTTGTTCCTGGCTGAGCCATTGGCCGGACAGTCCTAGACAGGATGTCTGCAGGGGAAGGGCGGTCCCTGGGGCTCCAGGACAGGGAGTGGGTATGAGGCAGGGTTAGGGTGTCGAGGTAGGCCATCCTGATGGGCACTGTGCTTGGTAGGCTGTGTTGGAAAGCAAGTGGCCGTCTGGCACACCAGGTGGGCGTCTGCACTGGGCCAAGCTCCGGAATGTTGTCCTGGGGGCTGCTCAGTTCCGCCAGCCCTTGAGAGAACGGCAACAGCAGCAGCAGCAGCAACAGCAGCAGCAGCAGCAGCAGGAGCAGGTGTCAGCACATCAAGAGGCAGGCAGCTCCCAGGCAGGTGGGTAGGGCCTGGTGAGACAGGCTTGGGGATGGAGTAGCTGGGCTCAGGCAGGGAAAGGCATAGAGAGTTGGGGCTGGTCTAATGGTTGGCATTGGGTTTCTGGGGATTGATAAATTACACTTGACTGGTAACAAAAGGGATAAAAAAATTAGCTGGGCGTGGTGGCGCGCACCTGTAGTCCCAGCTACTTGGGAGACTGAGGCAGGAGAATCACTTGAACCCAGGAGGCAGAGGTTGCAGTGAGCTGAGATGGCGCCACTGCACTCCACCTAGCTACAGAGCAAGACTCCATCTCAAAAAACAAAACAAAACAAACAAACAAACAAACACAAAAGGGATAAAGTTTTGTCTGGGAGGAACCCTGCAAACCCTGGTCCATCTAAGGAGCTCTATTTTGGAACAGGGGACTGGGTTCCTAGCCGGCCTCCTCTAAACCCCTTCTCGTCTTTTACAGATCCCTATTTGGAGCGCCCTTCCCCTACTCGCCCTCTTCAGCGCCAGACTACTTGGGCTGGGCGAAGTCTGAGAGACCCAGCCTCACCCCCTGGACGCCTGGTGAAGAGTGGTAGCCTGGGCAGTGCCCGAGGGGCACAGCCCACTGTGGAGGCCGGTGTGGCCCACAGTGAGTGCCCTTGTCTGGCTCCCTCACTCCCCCAGTCAGCTTTCCTAACCACTTGCTAGTGAGGTGGGGAAGACCAGAAACAGAGTGGAGGGCGGCCCTCTGTGGTGGGTGCTGTAGATTCTGAGGGAATCTCGCCCAGAATATCATCATGGTGGGGGTGGTGGCACCAGAGTTTGTGCAGCCAGGAATTGTGTTTATTCAGGAAAGGGGAAGCTGGTGCAGAGGCTGGGGTCCATCTTCCCTCATTCTTTTCTGTGCTGCAGTGATAGAGGCCTTGGGGGTCCTGGAACCCCGGGGATCACCTGTGCCCTGGCACGATGGAAGTCTCTCAGACCTGAGCCTGACAGGGGAGGAGCCGCTCCCTGGAGGCAGCCCAGGGGGCTCAGGCTCAGCCCTGAGTGCCCAGTCCACTGAGGCCCTGGAAGGGCTAAGTGGGCGGGGACCCAAGGCTGGTGGGCGACAGGATGAGGCAGGCACCCCCCGACGAGGGCTGGGTGCCCGCCTCCAACAGCTGCTCACTCCTTCCCGCCACTCCCCTGCCTCCCGCATTCCCCAACCTGAGCTGCCTCCTGACCTGCCTCCCCCAGCCCGCCGCAGCCCCATGGACAGTCTTCTGCACCCCCGGGAGCGCCCTGGATCCACTGCCTCCGAGGTAGCCAGCGAAGGAGGGTCCAGACGCCTTAGCATTAGTGGGCTTGGGGAGGGGCTACGACTGGAAGAATGCTCAAAAAGGGGGCTCTGAGGGGTGCTTGAAACACATATCCTGGGTGGAAGAGCATGGGGTTGGCTGACCATGGTTTCTCATGTCATGGTAGAGCTCAGCCTCTCTGGGCAGTGAGTGGGACCTCTCAGAATCTTCTCTCAGCAACCTGAGTCTTCGCCGTTCCTCAGAGCGCCTCAGTGACACCCCTGGATCCTTCCAGTCACCTTCCCTGGAAGTGAGGATAACCCCTCCCACACAGATGTGCTTGAACACACATAGCACACACTCACCCTGTCCAAGGCAGGAGATGGGGAGGAGGTGGGAGGGGCTGGGGAAGGGGCATGGGCTCCAGAGTGCTGGCGGCCAGACAGGACCTACTTCCCGACTCTCCCTGCCCACAGATTCTGCTGTCCAGCTGCTCCCTGTGCCGTGCCTGTGATTCGCTGGTGTATGATGAGGAAATCATGGCTGGCTGGGCACCTGATGACTCTAACCTCAACACAACCTGCCCCTTCTGCGCCTGCCCCTTTGTGCCCCTGCTCAGTGTCCAGACCCTTGATTCCCGGCCCAGGTGCCCAAGGCAGGGCAAGTGCTGTGGGTGGGAATAGGGAGGTGAAGGTCCAAAAGCTGACCCCTGCTGCTATCCCCCTGCAGTGTCCCCAGCCCCAAGTCTGCTGGTGCCAGTGGCAGCAAAGATGCTCCTGTCCCTGGTGGTCCTGGCCCTGTGCTCAGTGACCGCAGGCTCTGCCTTGCTCTGGATGAGCCCCAGCTCTGCAACGGGCACATGGGGGTAAGGGCTGGGCCAAAGGGGCATGAGGAACGGGAATGTTGCCCTGTTTGGGGCCTGTGGGGTGCCAGGGAGAGATGGTCACATCTCTTGCCCTTGAGGGCAAGGGGCATCCCAGAAGCTGTTGGATGTGGTGGCTCAGTGGGAGGCAAGGCTCTGGGGATGTACATGCCCTCTACTGCCCTCCCCCTTTGTGCCTGATAGGGAGCCTCCCGGCGGGTTGAGAGTGGGGCATGGGCATACCTGAGCCCCCTGGTGCTGCGTAAGGAGCTGGAGTCGCTGGTAGAGAACGAGGGCAGTGAGGTGCTGGCGTTGCCTGAACTGCCCTCTGCCCACCCCATCATCTTCTGGAACCTTTTGTGGTATTTCCAACGGCTACGCCTGCCCAGTATTCTACCAGGCCTGGTGCTGGCCTCCTGTGATGGGCCTTCGCACTCCCAGGTCAGTGCCCCCATGTGACCCCTGTTTCCTAAGTGCCTCCCTCATCTCTCAGCCGTTTGTCCACTGTGTCCTTGGCACTGTAGAAAGAGCATAGACTGGCCAGGCGCGGTGGCTCATGCCTGTAATCCCAGCACTTTGGGAGGCCGAGGCGGGCGAATCACCTGAGGTCAGGAGTTCGAGACCAGCCTGACCAACAGGGAGAAACCCTGTCTCTACTAAAAATACAAAAAAAATTAGCCAGGCTTGGTGGTGCATGCCTGTAATCCCAGCTACTCGGGAGGCTGAGGTGGGAGAATTGCTTGAACCTGGGAGGCGGAGGTTGTGGTGAGCCGAGATCGCGCCATTGCCCTCCAGCCTGGGCAACAAGAGCAAAACTCTGTCTCAAGAAAAATAAAAAAGAGCATAGACTGGCTGGGTGTGGTGGCTCACGCCTGTAATCCCAGCATTTTGGGAGGCCAAGGTGGGCGGATCATGAGGTCAGGAGATCGAGACCATCGTGGCTAACACGGTGAAACCCCGTGTTACTAAAAATACAAAAAATTTGCCTGGCATGGTGGCGGGCGCCTGTAGTCCCAGCTACTCGGGAGGCTGAGGCAGGAGAATGGCGTGAACCCAGGAGGCGAAGCTTGCAGTGAGCTGAGATTGCGCCACTGCACTCCAGCCTGGATGACAGAGCGAGACTCTGTCTCAAAAAAAAAAAAAAGAAAGAGCATAGACTTTGGAGTCTGCTGCACCTGGTTCGGATCCTTGCCGTTTCACTTTACCACTCTGAGCCTCAATTTGGTCATCTGTAAAATGGCATAAGCACCTATCTCACTGGGCTGGTGTGTGGACAACCTTGTGTTGAGCCTGGTACCTAAACAAATGATTCATTCATATTTGTCTATTCGTTCCACCAGTATTGAGTGCTTTTTATGTTCCAGGCACGGTTTTAGGCACTAGGTATGTAGCAGATTACAAAACAGTCCCTGCTCTCAAGAGCTTACATTCTCGTGGGGGATAAGAATTCCTTTCCCACTTCTCTTTGGCTGTGTCCTGTAATGGCCCTCTGTCTCTTTGGCATCACCTGTCCGTTTCTTGTCCTCTGCCTCCCATTCTTTGAGCCTAACTGTCTCCACTATCTTGGCTCCCCCAGGCCCCATCTCCTTGGCTAACCCCTGATCCAGCCTCTGTTCAGGTACGGCTGCTGTGGGATGTACTGACCCCTGACCCCAATAGCTGCCCACCTCTCTATGTGCTCTGGAGGGTCCACAGTGAGTCTGGTATTTGGCCTGGGTGGGGAGGGTGGGTCCCATACCCAGAGGGCTCAGTGATTCTGGTGGCCTTCTTTCCTTTCATCCAGGCCAGATCCCCCAGCGGGTGGTATGGCCAGGCCCTGTACCTGCATCCCTTAGTTTGGCACTGTTGGAGTCAGTGCTGCGCCATGTTGGACTCAATGAAGTGCACAAGGCTGTGGGGCTCCTGCTGGAAACTCTAGGGCCCCCACCCACTGGCCTGCACCTGCAGAGGTATGGTGCTACCATCTGGGTGATCCCTGGTCTGTCCGGGGCTCCACACCCCTTTTCTCTCGCTCATACACTTCTGCCTCCACTAAAGGGGAATCTACCGTGAGATATTATTCCTGACAATGGCTGCTCTGGGCAAGGACCACGTGGACATAGGTGAGATTGCAGGCAAGGGGCTGAGGAGTTTAGGGATCTGGGGCCAGGTGTGGGAGGCTGCGGTCCTAACACGTTGACTTCCACCTTCTTCCCTAGTGGCCTTCGATAAGAAGTACAAGTCTGCCTTTAACAAGCTGGCCAGCAGCATGGGCAAGGAGGAGCTGAGGCACCGGCGGGCGCAGATGCCCACTCCCAAGGCCATTGACTGCCGAAAATGTTTTGGAGCACCTCCAGAATGCTAGAGACCTTAAGCTTCCCTCTCCAGCCTGGGGTGGGGAAGTGAGGAAGAAGGGATTCTAGAGTTAAACTGCTTCCCTGTTGCCTTCATGGAGTTGGGAACAGGCTGGGAAGGATGCCCAGTCAAAGGCTCCAAGCGAGGACAACAGGAAGAGGGATCCACTGTTACCAAAAGTCCTGATTCCCCCATCACCAACCTACCCAGTTTGTTCGTGCTGATGTTGGGGGAGATCTGGGGGGAGTTGGTACAGCTCTGTTCTTCCCTTGTCCTATACCGGGAACTCCCCTCCAGGGTAGCCACAGATCTGCATTGCCCTGGTCATTTTAGAAGTTTTTGTTTTAAAAAACAACTGGAAAGATGCAGAGCTACTGAGCCTTTGCCCTGAATGGGAGGTAGGGATGTCATTCTCCACCAATAATGGTCCCTCTTCCCTGACGTTGCTTAAGGAGCCCAAGGCTCTCCATGCCTTTCTACCTGTTTGTATTTTATTTTAAGTTATTTATTCTGGAGCCACAGCCCCCTTGCTTATGAGGTTCTTATGGAGAGTGAGAAAGGGAAGGGAAATAGGGCACCATGGTCCGGTGGTTTGTAGTTCCTTCAAAGTCAGGCACTGGGAGCTAGAGGAGTCTCAAGCTCCCCTTAGGAAGAACTGGTGCCCCCTCCAGTCCTAATTTTTCTTGCCCGCCCCGCCTTGGGGAATGCCTCACCCACCCAGGTCCTGACCTGTGCAATAAGGATTGTTCCCTGCGAAGTTTTGTTGGATGTAAATATAGTAAAAGCTGCTTCTGTCTTTTTCCTTCGGCCTCCTGTTCCCTGGGTCTGGGGTAATGCGGGGATACCTTTCATTTTCCCCAGGCTATACATCTGCTTTTCTACCTTCCCATCCTTTATAGTGTTCAGGCATACCCTGCTTCCCCTGACCATGTCTGGTACCGGCTCCTTGAGGCACAGGGAGTTCTCAGAGCAGGAGAAGGGTGAATCTGGTGCTGGCTATGGTGGTGCCAGTCCATGTGGCACTTCCGGCCCTCCCACACAATCACCCCCTTGTCCCTCATCTGTACCCCACACAAAGGCTCCATTCTCTGGGGACCCTGAGCTCATCTCTGCCTTATTTCCTCTCTTCCACCTTCCCCCACCAACCTTCTCCAGTACCTCCACAGGGATGACAATCATCTCCCCAGTAGTTGGTATTGGCAGCCCTCATGCACCCTGGCAGTCATCCTAGGCTGCCTGAGTTGCTGTAGCTGCAGGCACTATTCCTCCAACCAGGGTCTCAGCCTGGCAACAGCACCAGGAAGGCAGGGGCAAAGATTAAGGGACTTGCTGCATGTGGACATCAGGAAAACATGCATCATTTTCCTTATCCCTTTGGTCCACTTAAGAGCTTTTTTTTTTCTTGTATAATGAAATAAACACAGGAAATGACCCCTAAAAGAGCGGCAAACCAATTACCAAAGGGAATTAGCCAACAAAACAAATGCCTTGGGGAAGGAGAGCAGGCTTATCAATGGAGGGAATAACTTACGAGAGCACATTTCTGGGGGGTGACCACTGGATGGAGAGTGAGGTACTACTTCTGGATGCTGAGTCTTTCAAGCCAGAGGACCATTTCCTATCCTGTCTTGAGCATGTTAGGATGCTTTTTCACTGTCCTAGAGGAGCTGCACAGAAGAGAACCAAGGGGCTCAGGAAATGCCATTTATTTGTCTTACTAGGAGATGCTTTCTTCAGAGGGAAAATTCTCACGCCACCCCAGTTTCTCATCAGACTGCAGTCCCCAGAATAAACCTCTCCCTGTTTCATCCCCCAAAGACCTTTTCAAGGGAGGACCTGGCCTTTTAAAATGAAGTTTCTGTTGAGTGCAGTGAGCTCAGCACTGCACTGAACTATAGAGAGAATTTCAGGGCTCAGTCCCTACCATAATGGAGCATACAGTCTTACTGGTATGGAGGGCCCCTTTGTTCACAAACAATAACAATAATGAACTCTCTCTCCCAGCTTATGCTTCTCACTTTTGGGCCTCCTACAGACTTGCAGTCAGATGGAAGAACTACAGAATTCTTTAACCATAAGAATATCTAGGCTGGGCACAGTGGTTAACACCTGTAATCCCAACACTTTGGGGGCCAAGGCGGGCAGATCACTTCAGGCCAGGAATTTGAGATCAGCCTGGCCAACATGGCGAAACCCCATCTCTACTAAAAATACAAAAATTAGCCGGGCGTGGTGGCTTATGCCTGTAATCCCAGCTACTCAGGAGGCTGAGGCTTGCTTGAACCCAGGAAGTGGAGGTTGCCATGAGCCAAGATCATGCCACTGCACTCTAGCCTGGGTGACAGAGCGAGACCCTGTCTTAGAAAAAAAAAAAACAAAAATCTGGGAATTTTAATAGCAAAGTATTCAACATGATATCTGACACATCTGTGTGTCCTATGGCCTAGGGAGCTGTATGAGAGGAAGGATATGCCCAAGTTATCTGGCCCATTTTCTCTTCCCAGGCTTTGGAGTGTATAGGCTCAAGTATAAAAAATTTGGGCTGGGCGCGGTGGCTCACGCCTGTAATCCCAGCACTTTGGGAGGCCGAGGTGGGCAGATCACGAGGTCAGGAGATTGAGACCAACCTGGCTGACACAGTGAAACCCCGTCTCTCCTAAACACACACACACACACAAATTAGCTGGGCGTGGTGGCACCCGCCTGTAGTCCCAGCTAATTGGGAGGCTGAGGCAGGAGAATCGCTTGAACCCCAGAGGCAGAGGTTGCAGTGAGCCGAGATTGCACCATTGCACTCCAACTTGGGTGACAGTGAGACTCCGTCTCAAAAAAAAAAAAAAAAAAAAAGGTCGGCTGGGGCCAGGTGCAGTGGCTCATTCCTGTAGTATCAGCACTTTGGGAGGCCGAGGAGGGTGGATTACTTGAGGCCAGGAGTTCGAGACCAGCCTGGCCAACATGGTGAAACCCCATCCCTATTCAAAATACAAAAAATTATGGCTGGGCATGGTGGCCCACGCCTGTAATCCCAGGGGAGGCCAAGGGAGGCGGATCATGAGGTCAGGAGTTCAAGACCAGCCTGGCCAACATAGTGAAACCCCAACTCTACTAAAAATACAAAGATTAGGCAAGTGTGGTGGCACGTGCCTGTAATCCCAGTTACTTGGGGTGCTGAGGCAGGAGAATCGCTTGAACCCAGGAGGCAGAGGTTGCAGTGAGCCAAGACTATGCTGAGACTACGCCATTGTACTCCAGCCTGGGTGACAGAGTGATACTCCGTCTCAAAAAAATAAAAAAAATACAAAAAATTAGATGGGTGTGGTGGCGGGGGCCTATAATCCCAGCTACTCAGGAGGCTGAGGCATGAGAATTGCTTGAACTTGGAAGGTGGAGTTTGCAGTGAGCTGAGATCACTCCACTCCACTCCAGCCTGGGTGAGAGAGAGAGAGAGACTCCGTCTCAAAAAAAAAAAAAAAAAAAATTTGGCTGGATGTGAGGGCTCACGCCTATAATCCCAGCACTTGTAATCCAGCACTTGGGGAGGCTGAGGCAGGCACACTGCTTGA
This sequence comes from Pan troglodytes, assembly GCF_028858775.2. NCBI lineage: Eukaryota > Metazoa > Chordata > Mammalia > Primates > Hominidae > Pan > Pan troglodytes. The sequence continues at coordinate 95,257,968 of NC_072398.2, forward strand.
CTTCAGGAAGTCGAGATCAGCCTGGGCTAAATGATGACAAAACCCCATCTGTCTCCATAAATTTTTTAAAAATTGAGGAAAATATTGTGCCTGCCATTTAATAATTTTATGATGTCATACAAGTTACTTTACTGCTGTGCCTCAGTTCTTCCTCATCTGCATACTCGGGGTCATTTAAAGATTAACTATATAATCCATAGCTTCAGAAAGGGAACAAACAGGTAGAGCCTGCATTGGGCACAGGTCATGTCCACTACAGTACTGACCTCATGTACTTGTCTTCCTTAAAGCTCGATCATTCCAGATTGAAAGTCCCCCTCCATGGCCTAAATTTTGGTCTTGTTGAAAAGTATTTTCTCGGGTCTTACTTTTATCTTCCTTGGGCTGGTATATACTACCATGTTTTTCAAATCTCCTCAAAGCCCTCGAAGGGTGGCATTTCAGACAGCAAATAATGCAATGGACTGATAATGGACAAAGAAGTAGGTTAGGGAAAGATGAATGTACCCTCAAAGAGGGCAATGACTTTGTCTAATTCACTGCTATATCCTGAGCACATGGATGAGTGCCTGATAACCTAATAGGGGCTCTATCATGTGTGTTCAATGACTGAAAGGAGTCTGAAAGCGTTAAAATATTGCAGTTAGTAGAGAAATAATTTTCAGTACAGTATAAGACCAGTACCATGGGTAGAATACCAACAGAAGCTGAATTTAGAGGTAAGAGAGTGAAATTGTTGAAAAAGCAAGGAAAGTTCTCAAAATAGTTACTATATATTATGTTGAATGCTTTAACTGTATTCTTGACAGTGCCCTGAGTATGTTGAAGGTATTATTTTGTAATTCTCATAATTACCTGGTGAGCTGGGTACTCTTATTCCCATTTTATAGATGGGGAAACTAGGGGATAGAGAATAGAGATAAGTAACTTTCAGCCAAATCACACAACTGGTAAGAGGGAGAGCCAAGATCCAAACTCAGGCAGTCTGACTCTTGAGACCATATGCTTTACCTGGACACCATACTAGCATAAAAACAAGTTTTAATCTATTTAAAATAAGAATTAGGCCAGGTGTGGTGGCTCACACCTGTAAATCCCAGCACTTTGGGAGGCCAAAGCGGGTAGATCACTTGAGGTCAGGAGTTTGATACCAGCCTGGCCAACATCTCTACTAAAAATACAAAATTTAGCTGGGTGTGGTGGCGGGCACCTGTAATCCCAGCTACTCAGGAGGCTGAGGCAGGAGAATTGCTTGAACCCAGGAGGCAGAGGTTGTAGTGAGCCGAGATTGCGCCACTGCACTTTAGCCTGGGCAATAGAGGGAGACTCTGTCTCAAAAAAAAAAAAAAAAAAAAAAAAAAAGTTGAATGCTGCTTGCAGTGATGTACACCTGTAGTCCCAGCTATTTGGGAGGCTGAAGTGGGAGGATCTCTTTTTTTTTTTTTTTTTTTTTTGAGACAGAGTCTCGCTCTGTCGCCCAGGCTGGAATGCAGTGGCAAGATCTTGGCTCACTGCAAACTCCACCTCCCGGGTTCACGCCATTCTCCTGCCTCAGCCTCCCGAGTAGCTGGGACTACAGGCGCCCGCCACAACGACCGGCTACTTTTTTGTATTTTTAGTAGAGACGGGGTTTCACTGTGTTAGCCAGGATGGTCTCGATCTCCTGACCTCGTGATCTACCCGCCTCGGCCTCCCGAAGTGCTGGGATTACAGGCCTGAGCCACCGCGCCCGGCCGGGAGGATCTCTTGAGCCCAGGAGTTTCAGAGCAGCCTGGGTAACATAGCAAGACCTCATCGCTAATTTAAAAAATAAATAAAGTGGGGGCTGCGGTGGGCGCGGTTGTTCACGCCTGTAATCCCACCACTTTGGGACGCCAAGGCGGGTGAATCACTTGAGGCCAGGAATTTATGAGACCAGCCTGGGAAACATAGTGAAACCCTGTCTTTACCAAAAATACAAAAATCAGCCGGGCGTGGTCACGTGCGCCTGTAATGCCAGCTACTTGGGAGGCTGAGGTGGAAAGATGGCTTGAGCCTGGGTGGTGGAGATTGCAGGCAGCTGAGATCACGCCACTGCACTCCAGCCTGGGCGACAGAGGGAGACTGTCTCAAAGAAAAAAAAGAAAAAAAAAATGGGTGCGTGTGTGTTTGTGTAGGATCTACCTACGGCTTTAAGTTGCCATGTCCTCCATTATACTTTCATTTCCATTGCACAGCATGACTTTTAAATAATTTGAAAAACATGTTCAAATACCTGTGGAGGCTGGCGTGGTGGCTCACACACCTGTAATCCCAGCACTTTGGGAGACTGAGGCAGGAGGATCACCTGAGGTCAGGAGTTCGAGACAAGCCTGGCCAACATGGCTAAACTCCGTCTCTACTAAAAACACAAAAATTAGCCGCGCGCCTGTAATCCCAGCTACTCGGGAGGCTGTTGAGGCAGGAGGATCGTTTGAACCTGGGGGGCGGAGGTTGCAGGAACTGAGATTGTACCACTGCACTCCAGCCTGGGAGACACAGTGAGAAAACAACAATAACAAAATGCCTGTGGAACCAGTTGTTTCTGGGTTTAAACCACTGCTTAGTCACTAACTAGCGGTCTGACCTTTGGCAAGTTACTTAACCTCTCTGAGCCTTAGTTTCCTCATCTACTTGGGTTCAAATTTCAGCTCTACCACTTAACGTGTAACTGGACAAATTTTTTGATCCTAATTTTCCTCATTTGTAAAGTAGGGATAACAGTACCTACCTCACAGTCATGAGGAATAAATACTTCATGTAAAGTTCTTAGCACAGAGCCTGACACAGTCTCTTTCCGAAAACGTTAACTACTATCATAACCTTAACACCCGGACTCTGTTACTTGGTCCCTATCCTCAAGGTGCTCCAGAAACGCTCGCTGAGTTTAGGCGGGCCTAACTGCTCCGTGGAAGCAGGGAGGCCAGCAAAAGGAGCTGGCCCTTGAGTTGATTAGGTGGAATCGGGCGGGGTGGGAGGCTGTTTCCTGGCTGAGAACCTAACCAGACCAGGAGTTCCCAAGAGAAGGAGCTGCGAGGGCTCTGCACACCGTAATTCCTCAGCAACTTGGCTAGCTGCTTTTTTTTTTTTTTTTTTCCTGCTGTCGTGGTTTAGTCACGACAGCACCAAGCGGAGGTACGATGAACACCAGGAAGCTCAAAGCCTTTGGCAGACGGAGACAGGCCACACCCCAAAAAGACGGCAAGGCTCAAGCGCCTAAAGCTAGTTCTATCGTGAAATTTCCTAGAGTCTGTCGCGACGAAACACCGCCCACCGCAGACCCCATCGCCGTTCGCCAGTCTCCATCTTTAGAATTGAAAGAATGAGAGATGGCCAAAGGGGAATCCCGGTTTGGAGAGACTGAGGTACGGCGGCTGCCTGGGGACCAAAACGTCTCTAAGGTAAAGTTGCAGCCTGAAGCGATTTTTTGACCCCCGACACTTAATGGGCTGTCGAAGACCCGGATGTGTCTGGGACTGGCCGAGGTACCCATTAACGCGCCCCCGCTAGACCATCCCCCCTCCTCCTTTTATGATTGGGTTTTAAGCACGCCAATCATCACTTCTCCGGCCACTCATTCTTCAAGGGTGGGGTGAAGTCCCGGCATCTAGTCTTCTACTGGCATGGCCGAGAAGATGAGGGCGGGGTGGCCGGCTTAGGTCGCCCAATGGGCGTCGTGGCGTGTGGGTAAGGCGGAGCCGAGGCGCTTGGCAGCTGCCCAATCAGCGTCCTTGTTTGTGTGGTGCCGCCGCCGCCGGTGCAGCCGTCGCCGCCGCCGCTGCCCCCGTCTGTACCGCAGTGTCTGCTCCGCCCGCCCGCCCCGGTCCGGCCCGCCCCCCTCCCCTACCCCCGTCCCTAGTCCCGTCAGCAGGGTCTGGATCCCCTGTGCCGTCGCCTCTTCCTTTTTCGACGCCTCCGCCGCCGCCTGAGGAGGCGAGCTAGCCGGGAGTTACACCGCCACCGCCAGGTGAGGAGCTTTGGCCTAGGCCAGCCTGGCCGCCCGCCCGCCCGGGGGCGGTGAGGAGCGAGGAAGGGAAGGAGGCTGGGAGGAGGCAGTGGTGGCGGAGGTGGGGGAAGGGAAAGGTGGAGGGGCGGGGGGAGGGGAAGCGCCCGCGAGCCGACGCCCGCCCGCGCGCCCCCGCCTTGCGTCCCCCTCCCCCCACCCCGGCACGGCGCGCCCCCGCCTCGCGCTCCTTCTTCACCTCATCCTCTCCCCCCTCGCGCGCGCGACCCGGTCTTTCACTTCGGCCTCGCGCGCCCCCAGCTCGTGTCCCTTCATTTCGTCTCCTTGTACTCTTTCTCCCCTCCCTCACGCCCCGTTTCCCCCGCCATCCCCGCTTTCACTCCCTGCCTCATGCCCGCCATGCTCCCCTCCTTTCCTCTCTAGCGCGCCCCCCCCCTTTTTTTTTTTTTAACTCTCTCCACCCCCAGTGGTGCCCTCAGGGTGCGGGGGCCGCTCCCTGCTCAGTCTTGTGTTTGCGGGCGGATGGGACGAATGGGGAATCTAAGGGTAAAGGAAGCACCAGATAATTATCTTTATTTAGGGAAAGGGATCAGGAGCGCAGAACCTTACCCCTTTATTTCGTCGTCCACCGTTCGCTCGCCCTCCCGTAGGGGAAGAGAATTGTCTCAGGCTATGTGGGCACTTAGCTTCTACAGCGACTGGGCTTGTGGGACACACTGGATCTGTCTTCCAGTTCAGTTCCTGAGGGTCGGTGGAACTTACCCTTCCCTGACCAAAGCGGGACTTAGAGTACTTTTGGCCTCCCTGCTCTCAATTACATTGAGGAGCGAGCCACTCCTGCGAGTACAGAGGTTCAGGTGCCATTCGCGCGCCCGGTACAGCTTTCCCGTGTCATAAAGGTATGGTAGCCTCTTTGGATTCTTCCCCAGCATCAACTTCCAAACACAAGATGTTAGCTCATAGGGCTGGCAGTGAGGTGGAGATGGAGGCTTGGTGGTGGGTGGCATGTGGATGCTAACTGAGCTAGCTAGCAACCTTTTCTCTGTTGTGCCCTGGAAAATCAGGTAGCCTCCTGAGAACCAATTTTCTCATTTCTGATAAATGCTTATTTGGGGGGCGTGTGTGTGTGCGTGTGTGTGTGTGTGTGTGTGTGTGTAAGAGAGAGAGAGAGAGATGGGGGGATACTTAATATATTTCAGCAGAGGCGAAGGATACTTAATATATTTCAGCAAAGGGCAAGAGCAGTGTTATCAGGCCAGACTGCAAAAGAGGGATTTGGATTTGTAGCTGATGGAATTAAAACAGGTTTAACAGATCTGTGTTGGAGAAGAGCTGATGCTTTTGTAGTTTTTAGGACATTTTTTCTAAAAATTTATATTTTGAGTAGAAAAGCATGCATGTGGTTGTACAAAGTGAAAAGTAAGCTTCCCTCCCATCTCTGTCCTCCAGCCATCTAGTCTCCTTCCCCTCCTAGCACAGATGACTTTGATGTTTTCTGGCAGCAGCATGGTGCCTATATGTTGTTGGTGATTATCCTGTTTGGGAGTTTAGTGCTAACTTTATTGCTCTTCATTTGGTATGCTGACCTGAACTCTTCCTTGCAGTCTGATAACTTGGATTCTTATTTTGGTGCTGGAGCAGTCTTTCAAGTATTGTCCTAGAGTAGTATTTCTGTCAGTACTTAGTTGGGAAGGAGGCCACTTCTGGAGGTGCTATGGAGGAGTTCAGTATATTTTGAGGGAAGGCCCACACTTGTTGGATCGTGCTGCTTTTTTTGTGACGGATATCTAGTCCCTGGCCATTTGGGAATGGACTGGGTCAAGGATCGGATTCATATAAGCAGATAGCTTATATGAATAACTAGTTGATGGTAAGGCTGTCTTCACTTTTCAGGGGAATAGAGTTTTTTTAGTGCAGTGGCAGTGATAGTCATCATGGAACAAGGTAGAAAAGTACTAATCAGCAGGAATCAGAAGGCTGAATCTATAGGCTGAGTGACCCAGTTTGAGTAGAGGTGAGGCTTACAGACTTTTGTCCTGCCTATTATTCCTTACTTGAGAACACTCTCCATGAGGTGAGAGTGATTTGTAGTTGACAGCAGCATCCATCTTTATGACACTGTGGTTTGCCTTCCCTGACCGTATGTGATGTGTGTTAACTTCCTGTTTAGAGGCAGTCCCAGTAGGGTCTGAATATAGGCTGCATTCAAATACTTTTCTAGGAACAGTGTTAACCAGGTTCCCTGATCAGCCCTTCAAATCTAAATTCCGGCAGTAACTTTTACTGCTGTGCTTAGCATAGGGCCACAGGGTGGTGGCAGAGGGAAGTATGAGGAATTTGTTCTGAGCCTCACAACCTTAAAGTACTTTCAAAAGCTTGTATGCTGTCCCCCATTTTGGGGTTTTGCCCCCTTCTCCCCTTTTTTTGCCAGACAGGCAAGGCTGGACCTCCAGGTTGAATTTTGGGGACCATTGTGTCAGTGAAGGTATCCTAATCATGTGTTGAGACCTCTGAATTCATCTCACCTTTAAGCAGTGAGTCTTGTGTGTTGCATGTAAAGCATTCCTCCTGTTTCAATTTACTGATTCTTCTTCCTTTCCTCCCCCACCCACCAAGCTGGAGGTGCATGTGGAGGAAAACAGCAGCTGTGCTGTCCTGATTTCTAGACTCTGGAGCATATTCCATGTTAGCCACCCCATTGGGAGTCATGCTGACAAGCAGCCCCTCTGCGCTTAACTTAGAAGGCTCATGTTGCTTGGCTCATTGAGAAAAGCCAACCAGCTTTGGTTGATTAAAACAACTGCTAGAGAAATCGTAAGATTTGAGCCATAACTGGGACTGAGGGACTTTCTTTTCCAGACCTTTGCAGTACTTAAAGCCCTGCATTATTACATATCAAGGCACAATAGCCAGACATTTTCTGAGGTAGTTTGGAGGGAAAGAAAAAGTAAAGACACACGCCCAGATTGACTGTAAATCTAGTCCTGGCATAAAGCTGTCCACCTCTTGCTTGGGGAAAAAATCCAGTCTATCAGACAATACCACATAGAGTTGCAGTTCTCCTGCTTTTGGCTAAGCCTAGGAAAAGATATATAAGGAAGTTCAGTTTATGTTACAATGACTGGATTTTGTGGTGTATCTTCTATTAGCCATATTATTTGGTTTATCCTCAGTAATCTCTGTGAAGCTTTTTCTGTAGGTCCTGTTTGGGGATTTTGGTGGCTCCAGAATACTTGAAGCAGCAACCTCCTTTCTTTGTGTAGCAGTGATGAAAGCTTCTGAAGAATAGGTCTGATTTGAAACAGACCCCTCCTCATGTTCCATCTTTTACCTTCTCCCTTGTGGATGTATGAAATATTCCTGTATAGCTTGAATTCATCCAGTAAGAAGGGAGTGTCCCAGGGTCATTAGGGCTTAACCTGTCTGAGGTATTTAGATGGTGGCTTGGTAATGTTTGCTGTCTCTCACAAAACCCCCCTTACCTTTGCCATTTACCTCGGTTGCCATCAGCTGGCAAGAAACTATCAACAGTTTTGGGTTATAGTACAAAAAGCAGCAGATTACTAAGAACACATCATTCGTTACTTTTGAGATATGAAGTGGTCAGATTCAGACCTCAAAGAATCATAGTAACTGCAGAAGCATCTTTGACAATGTGTGAACTTGTTGTTAATAATAACTAGTAAACTGCTAAAGAAATTAAGGGAAATTATAGCAATTCCATATTCCTGAGCCATTCTGTTACTGTTTTTCACACCTGGCTAGTTCCATTTTATTTTATTTTATTTTATATTTTTTGAGATGGAGTTTTGCTCTTGTTGCCCAGGCTGGAGTGCAGTGGTGTGATCTCAGCTCAGTGCAACCTCTGCCTCCTGGGTTCAAGCGATTCTCCTGCCTCAACCTCCCAAGTAGCTGGGATTACAGTCACCTGTCACCATGCTTGGCTAATTTTTGTATTTTTAGTAGAGACAGGGTTTCACCATGTTGGCCAGGCTGGTCTCGAACTCCTGACCTCAGGTGATCTGCCCACCTCAGCTTCCCAAAGTGCTGGGATTACAGGCATGGAGCCATTGTGCCCGGCCTTAGTATCCATTTAAAAAAATAATTCAGGTTACTGTTACCTAAAGCTGAGAGTCGTACTTTAAATCTTTTGATCAAAGCTTTCTTCGGCTTGTCTCATTTCAAGGGAGGGTGGAATTTATAATCTTTAAAAATATATGCTGGAATGTTAGTAGGATTTAGATTAGACACCAGGATTAATAAATTCTCATTATAATTGTGAAGGATTGCAAATGTTAACTGAAAGACTTGTGCATCTCTTACCCAGAGGATTTTTATAATGTTAGCATTTTTAGAGTATTTAAACTCAAACTTGCTGAAAGAGAGGGGATGAACTAATATGTGGCAGATTGGACTAGTGGAACACAGGTTGTGGAGAGCCTTGAAGTCCTGGGTTGAATTCTAGCTTTGTGATTTATTAGCTAACTGATTTTGGGTAATGCTACTAATTTTTGAATTCTCATTTCTTGCAGACAGAGTAATGCCAGTCCTTGCAATAGCCTTTAAGGCTTTACATGGTTTGCCCTCCCCAACCTCTTCCATTTTTGATCGGCTGTCATCTTCCCTCTTGCTCTCTCCATTCCAGCCACACTGACTTGCTCCTTGAATGCTGATCAGTCACACTCTATCTTAGAACCTTGGCAGGTTCCTAAGGCCAGGTGATTCCTTCTAGTGGGAAAACAGCTAGGTTTCCCCACAGAGAATGGCTGATTGCCTCACCTCCTTAACGTCTTTGCTTAAATGTCACCTTTTTAATGAAGTCTTATCCTTCCTTTCTTTAAAATTGTATTGTCAGTTCCCATCCCTCATGCTTATCCTTGCCTGCTCTGTTTTCTTTTTCATAGGACTTACACTTTTATAATATATTTATTTGTTACATTTATTGCCTATTGGTTCTCTTTCTATGATGTAGGTCTTAGAAGGCATGGATTTGTTTTGGTAATTTGTTTAGTGCCTAGTACAGTGCCTGGCATGTAGTTAATAATAAATGTTTGTTGGCCGGGGTTGGTGGCTCACGCCTGTAATCCCAGCACTTTGGGAGGCTGAGGCGGGCGGATCACATGAGGTCAGGAGTTCGAGACCAGCCTAGCCAACATGGTGAAACCCCGTGTCTACTAAAAATACAAAAATTAGCTGGGCGTGGCGGTGGGCACCTGTAATCCCAGCTACTTGAGAGGCCGAGGCAGGAGAATAGCTTGAACCTGGGAGGTGGAGGTTGCAGTGAGTCGAGATTGCACCATTGCACTCCAGCCTGGGTGATAGCGTGAGACTCAGTTTCAAAAAAAAAAAAAAAAAAAGATATGTGGGGCATGGTGGCTCACACCTGAAATCCCAGCACTTTGGGAGGCCGAGGCGGGTGTATCATGAGGTCAGGAGTTCAAGACCAGCCTGGCCGAGATGGTGAAACCCCATCTCTACTAAAAATACAAAAATTAGCCAGACATGGTGGTAGTTGCCTGTAATCCCAGCTACTCGGGAGGCTGAGGCAGAGAATTGCTTGAACCCAGGAGGTGGAGGTTGCAGTGAGCTGAGATCGTGCCATTGCACTCCAGCCTGGGTGACAGCGTGTGACTCAGTTTCAAAAAAAAAATAGGCCGGGTGCGGTGGCTCACACCTGTATTCCTAGTACTTTGGGAGGCCGAGGCGGGTAGATCACGAGGTCAGGAGTTCAAGACCAGCCTGGCCAAAATGGTGAAACCCCATCTCTACTAATAATACAAAAATTAGCCAGACATGGTGGTGGGCGCCTGTAATCCCAGCTACTCGGGGGGCTGAGGCAGAGAATAGCTTGAACCCGGGAGGCAGAGGTTGCAGTGAGCCAAGATTGTGCCACTGTGCTCTAGCCTGGTCAACAGAGTGAGACTCTCTCTCAAAAATAAATAAATAAACAAATAAAAGTTTGTTGATCCAATAGGAATAAAAATAACCTGTCATACTAGTCTCATGTTTGTATGTAACAAAAGTATGAATACAAGCATAAAATGTTTTGTGAACTTTAAAGCATAATGCAAATAATGATGAAATTATTGCCTTCCCGTTAAAATGGTAAAATACACTTGATTATTGAAAAAACTTCATATATATTCAATATATTATCATTTCTCTCCTAAACTCCAGCCCTTTGTTTCCGGTTGTCTACTGTGAGCTAGACGTATCTATACCTTTGTATCAAGTTGGTACTCAAACTCAACATTTCCAGCATCATTTCTTCCCTGTGATTCATTGAGTCATCTAAACCAGAAATGTGAGCATCATTGTCACTTCTGTCTTACCTATTACTTTCTAAATATTTCTGAATCTAGCTTCTTCTGTGTCTCCATTGCTGTTCTCATTCAACAGCTCTTATTTTGGGATATTGCCTTGATCGCTTACACATCTGTTTATAGTCTTACTCTCTTTTTCTTTTTTTTTTTTTTTTCTTGAGGTGGAGTCTCACTCTGTCACTGGAGTGCAGTGGTGCAATCTTAGCTTACCGCAACCTCCACCTCCTGGGTTCAAGTGATTGTTCTGCTTCAGCCTCCTGAGTAGCTGGGATTACAGGTGTCTGCCACTACACCCAGATAATTTTTGTATTTTTAGTGGAGACGAGGTTTCACCATGTTGCCCCAGGCTGGTCTCAAACTCCTGACCTCAAGTGATCCGCCCACCTGGGCCTCCCAAAGTACTGGGATTACAGGCGTGAGCCACCGCACCCGGCTGTCTTATTCTCTTGTAAACTCTCTATTATCGTGCCTTCAAAATAGTCTAACACTTACTGATTATTCTACTTTCCTCATCTTAAAAGTATTTAGTAGTTTCCAGTTATTAAAAGATTAAAATGTAAACTTTGAGTGGTATTCAAGGCCCTTTATGTTGTTGGCGTTTGCCTTCCTATCCAGCCCTACTTCTGTACCTTATAGTTAATGTGTGAGCAAATATAGTGGTTTTTTTTTTGTTTTTGTTTTTGTTTTTAATGTAGACAAGTTCTGGCTCTGTTGCCCAGGCTCCACGGAGCACAGTGGCACGATCTCGGCTCACTGCAACCTCCACCTCCTGAGTTCAAGTGATCCTCTTACCTCAGCCTCCTCAGTAGCTGGGTCTATAGGCCTGTGCCACTTTGCCCAGCTAATTTTTGAAATACAGTTCTTTTTAATTACAGGTAGCTTCTGAATCTCATAAAGAATGCCACTTCTTCTGGGAAACCTTCCCTGACTTGCCCAAAGAGAGTTAGATACATTTTCTTCTTTGCCCTCATAATTTTTATTAAGTTTATTTTTATTTATTTATTTTTTGGGATAGAGTCTCGCTCTGTCACCCAGGCTGGAGTGCAATGGTGCAATCTTGGCTCACTGCAACCTCCGCCTCCCAGGTTCAAGTGATTCTCCTGCCGCAGCCTCCTGAGTAGCTGGGACTACAAGCATGCCACCGCGCCCAGCTAATTTTTGTATTTTTAGTAGAAACGGGGTTTCACCACGTTGGCCAGGCTGGTCTTGATCTCTTGACCTTGTGATCCACCTGACTCGACCTCCCAAAGTGCTAGGATTACAGGCGTGAGCCACCGCCTCCTGGGTTCAAGTGATCCTCCCGCCTCAGCTTCCTGAGTAGCTGGGATTATAGGCACATGCCACCACACCTGGCTAGTTTTTGTGTTTTTAGCAGAGTCAGAGTTTTGCCATGTTGGCCAGGCTGGTCTCAGACTCCTGGCCTCAGCTATCCATCTGCTTTGGCCTCCCAAAGTGTTGGGATTACAGGCGTGAGCCACTGCTCCTGGCCTTTTTTTTTTTTCTTTTGAAACACAGCCTTGCTCTGTTGCCCAGATTGGAATGCAATGGCACAGTCATAGTTTAGTGTAACCTTGAACTCCTGAGCTCAAGCAGTCCTGCCTCAGCCTCCTGAGTAGTTGAGACCACAGGTACACACCACCAAGCCTAATTTTTAAATTTTTTGTAGAGATGGGGTCTCCCTGTGTTGCCCAGGCAGGTCTTGAACTCCTGGCCTCAAGTAGTCCTCCTGCCTTGGCCTCCTAAGGTGTTGGGATTACAGGTGTGAACCACTACACCCAGCCTTGCTGTGTCTTTTTACTATTGTATTTCCATTGCCTAGCATGGTGCCTGTCACCTAAAAAATATTTTAAAATATTTGCTGAATAAATACTCCTATGGGTTTAGAAAATGCAGCATAAATTTAGAAATGCCCCTTCTGTTATGTTCTGGGAACAGAACAAGGGTTGGAGCCTTGGTTCTGCCATTTACCATCTGTGTGACCTTGGTTGAGTCACTTGAAGTCTCTGAGCCTTAGTTTCCTCAGCTTAGAAATGAGGATCAGTAACTGCTTTATCTATTTCGCTAGGTTTCTTTGTCAGTCAAATAAGATAATGCATGTAAAGATTACTTTATAAACTGTAAAGCACTGTATTATTTTTAATCATTATGTGTTTATGCAAGTTGAGCTTTGCTCACAACTCTTTTTTTTTTTTTTTTTTTGAGAGTCTGGGGGCTGGAGTGCAATGGCATGATCTCGGCTCACTGCAACCTCCGCCTCCCGGGTTCAAACGATTCTCCTGTCTCAGCCTCCCGAGTAGCTGGGATTACAGGCGCCTGCCACCATGCCCAGCTAATTTTTGTATTTTTAGTAGACACGGGGTTTCACTGTGTTGGCCAGGCTGGTCTCGAACTCCTGACCTTGTGATCCGCCTGCCTTGGCCTCCCAGAGTGATGGGATTACAGGCGTGAGCCACTGTGCCCGGCCCCTTGTAACTCTTGACTAAATTTTTTCTTCTTTTTTTTTTTTTTTGACAGAGTCTTGCTCTGTCATCCAGGCTGGAGTGCAGTGGCACGATCTCGGCTCACTGCAAGCTCTGCCTCCCGGGTTCACGCCATTCTCCTGCCTCAGCCTCCCGAGTAGCTGAGACTACAGGTGCCCGCCACCATGCCTGGCTAATTTTTTTTGTATTTTTAATAGAGACAGGGTTTTACTGTGTTAGCCAGGATGGTCTCGATCTCCTGACCTCGTGATCTGCTTGCCTTGGCCTCCCAAAGTGCTGAGATTACAGGTGTGAGCCACAGCACCCGGCTTAGGCCAGATATTTTTTAGAAACATCAGTGGTATGAGGGCTGCCATTTTTCCTCCATGAATTCGAAGGCAAATATTGCAGTTCAACCAGCTTAGCCTTCACCTTCAGTGCATTCCCAGGAGGATAGTTGTAACTGAGCTGGTGCCCCTGCCTTTCATCTAACAGGCTAGAAACAGGAGAGTATGGTTTCAATTTTGTTAATGAGCAGAAACCCTTGCTTTCTGTAAAGATGGCAGTATCACATTAAGAAAGCTGTAAAACTCACCATTATTTCTCTTCTGTGAGGCATGCAGACAGGCCTGGGGATCAGAGGAGAAAAGGAACAATACCTTTGATTATTTTTTTTCCAGTCCTTTAAAAGTTTATATGTAGGTCTTGAAATTAAATCAAAACTTTAAGAAATTTGTCCTGGCTGGGTGTGGTGGCTCACACCTGTAATCCCAGCACTTTGGGAGGCTGAGGTGGGTGGATCGCCTGAGGTCAGCAGTTCTAGACCAGCCTGGCCAGCGTGGTGAAACCCTCTCTCTACTAAAAATACAATTTTTTTTTAGAGACGGAGTCTCACTCTTGTTGCCCAGGCTGGAGTGCAGTATCGTGATCTTGGCTCACTGCAACCTCTACCTCCCAGGTTCAAGCAATTCTCCTGCCTCAGTCTCCCATATAGCTGGGAGGTGCCCTCCACCACGCCTGGCTAATTTTTGTATTTTTAGTAGAGACAGGGTTTCACCATGTTGGCCAGGCTGGTCTTGAACTCCTGACCTCAGGTGATCCGCCTGCCTCGACCTCCCAAAGTGCTGGGATTAGAGGTGTGAGCCACTGTGCCCAGCCTGTCCTGTCTTATAAAGGCGTAAAGGTTATCTGAGTGATGTTCACTCCTAGATTCCAAACTTTTTACCTAGCAGTGTGAAATTTTAATCTATCAGTAAAGAAATTGAAAAAATTTGCTCAATAGGGTAACATTTTGTAAGGAAGGGTGGTTTTCCAATCACTCTTTAACATTTACATGGCTAGATTGTTGTGTTGCCATCAAAAGGATTGAAACAGTTGGTCACATGTATTGCTACTGCCGTGGACAGGTTGGCCAGAAGACCTTTGAAGTATTGCACCGTTAGATTCTGTGAAATTTGGTGTGAATAGCATGACATTCTTTCTGTGCAGTACAGTTTGGCCTTTAATAAGTGTCCATGCATAAATTTATGTGTTACTGTGTCATTCTCTTATTTTATAATTCAGATAGTAATTAATTCTCAGTTTCTCACCTGAGTGTATAGAGAATTTGAAAGTTTTGCTTATTTATTTATTTTGAGACGGATTCTTGCTGTGTCAACCAACTTAGCCTTCACCTTCAGTGCATTCCCAGGAAGATAGTTGTAACTGAGCTGGTGAAGAAAAAAAATTTGTTCATTTTCTTTTGAGAACTCATGAATTTACATATATAGGTACCACCCTTTATGAACATTTTGATTGTTGCATGACTTTGTACTATGAAAGCCTTTAAATCTACCTAATATTATACTGTAAGTTCCTAACTTTGTCAAATATATTGGGTAGATATCACCAAAGAGTATAACTAAGGTTAGAATCTGGGCATTTTTAATTTCCAAATTAAACTTTCTATTCTGGCTCCGTGAATACTTGATAATTACAGGGAGAGTAAAATAGAATATGATAAAGTTTTATCAAAATAGAAAAATTAAAATGTAGTTTATGTGTGACTTTTGTGTTGTGTTCTAGATTCAGTTGTGTTGAGGGTATAAAAGGACTGATGAATAAAGGATACAGTTATGGTGCACGGAGGTATTAGAGGAGGACAGTGAGATTTTTACCCATTATTTTATAGGTTTATAAATTGAGTGAAGAAGGCTTTGGAAGTTGGCTTTGTTTTTTTTGTTTTTTTTTGAGATGGAGTTTCACTCTTGTTGCCCAGGCTGGAGTGCAGTGGCGCGATCTCTGCTCACTGCAACCTCCGCCTCCCGAGTTCAAGTGAATCTCCTGCCTCAGCCTCCCAAGTAGCTGGGATTACAGGCGCCTACCACCATGCCCGGCTGATTTTTTTTATTTTTGGTAGAGACAGGGTTTCACCATGTTGGTCAGGGTGGTCGCGAACTCCTGACCTCAGGCGATCCACCCGCCTCGGCCTCCCAAAGTGCTGGGATTACAGGCGTGAGCCACCACACTTGGCCCGGAAGTTGTGCATTTTTAATTCTGTTGTTAATTTTGTTGATGCACTGCTTAGTAAATCTTTAATGAGCTGCCTAAACTGTGTCACATTAGCTCTTTCTTTTGTTGGTTATTGTAAAGACTTTGTTGATTTGTGTGTATGTGTATCTCTCTCATTCTCTCCTCTTGCTCTCTGTCTTTCTTTAAAAAAAACCAACCATTCTCAGTGTTGTGTATAAATTGAATTTTTGTGGCTGGATATGAGCAAATAGTATTGGTGGTACTTTTAGTGGATATTTTTCATTTAATTTCTTGAAAGCTTTCCTCCTTTGGTTAAACTAGAATAGCTTTTGCTCTTTTTTCACTTTGTTCCCTGGAACATCTGTGTTCCAGAGAATATGCTTGAATTTCTCACTGATACTCTTAAAGCTTCTGTGAATCGAAATATTTTAGAGATATATTTCTCTACCTTCTCACCTGTAGGGAACACCTTTTATTGTACTATATGCAGATGCTCTTTGATTTACGATGAGGTTATGTCCCTGTAAACTTATTGTAAGTTGAAAATAGCCTGTCAGAAATGCATTTAATACAGCTAACCTACTAAACGTCATAGCTTAGCCTAGCTTACCTTAAATGTGTTCAAAATGCTTACATTAGCTTACAGTTGGACAAAATTATTTAATATAAAGCCTATTTTATTTATTTATTTATTGTATTATTTATTTTGACATAGTCTTGCTCTGTCACCCAGGCTAGAGCACAGTGGTGCAATCTTGGCTCACTGCAACCTCTGCCTCCTGGGTTCAAGTGATTCTTCTGCCTCAGCCTCCTGAGTAGCTGGAATTACAGGTGCTCGCCACCACGTCTGGCTAATTTTTGTATTTTTAGTAGAAATGGGGATTCACCATGTCGGCCAGGCTGGTCTTGAACTCCTGACCTCAGGTGATCCACCCACCTTGGCCTCCCAAAGTGCTGGGATTATAGGGATGAGCCACTGCGCCCAGCCCAAAGCCTATTTTGTAATAAAGTGTTGGATATCTTATGTAATTTATTGAATATTATACCAAAGGTGTAAACCAGAATGGTTGTATGTGTACTTGAAGTACAGTTTCTACTGAATGTGTATCACCTTCACACCATCGTAAAGTCGAAAAATTTTAAGTTGAGCCATTGTAAGTTGGGGAATGTACATGCTTGGCAAGTGGTCTTCTAATCTGTGTGTGAAAATCACTAGTAGCTTACTAATTCACCATGAATTACTTGTTTATTTTTAGGCAGTATTTTAGAAAGCTTACATATCTATACATATAACATTACTTTTTAAAAAATTATTATTATTATTATTATTTTGAGACGGAGTCTCACTCTGTTGCCAGGCTGGAGTACAGTGGCGCAGTCTTGGCTCACTGCAACCTCTGCCTCTTAGGTTCAAGCAATTCGCCTGCCTCAGCCTCCTGAGTGGCTGGAACTACAGGCATGCGCCACCATGCCCAGCTAATTTTTTTTTTTTTTTTGAGATGGAGTCTTGCTCTGTTGCCCAGGCTGGAGTGCAGTGGCATCATCTCGACTGACTGCAACCTCTGCCTCCCAGGTTCAGGCGATTCTCCTGCCTCAGCCTCCCAAGTAACTGGGATTACAGGCGCGTGCCACCACACCCAGCTAATTTTTTTTTTTTTTTGTATTTTTAGTAAAGGTGGGGTTTCACCATGTTGGCCAGGCTGGTCTCGAACTCCTGACCTTGTGATCTGCCCCCCCCCCCCCCCCCCAGTCTCCCAAAGTGCTGGGATTATAGGCTTGAGCTACCACGCCTGGCCAAATTTTGTATTTTTAATAGAGACAGGTTTCACCATGTTGGCCAGGATGGTCTTGATCTTTTGACTTGTGATCTGCCTGCCGTGACTTCCCAAAGTGCTGTGATTACAGGCATGAGCCATCGTGCCTGGCCTTAAAAATTATTTTTAATGTGGCCGGGCATGGTGGCTCACGCCTGTAATCCCAGCACTTTAGGAGGCCAAGGCGTGTGGATCACGAGGTCAAGAGATCGAGACCACAGTGAAACCCCATCTCTACTAAAAATACAAAAAATTAGTCGTCATGGTGGTGGGCGCCTGTAGTCCCAGCTACTCGGGAGGCTGAGGCAGGAGAATGGCGTGAACCCAGGAGGCGGAGGTTGCAGTGAGCCCAGATTGCGCCACTGCACTCCAGCCTGGGCGACAGAGCAAGACTCCGTCTCAAAAAAGAAAAAAAAAATTATTTTTAATGAGACAAGATTTTGCTCTCTTGCCCAGGCTGGAATGCAGTTGTGTGATCATGGCTCACTACAGCCCTCACTTCCTGGGCTCAAGTGATTCTTGCGCCTTAGTCTCCCAAGTAGCTGAGACCACAGGCACATGCCACCATACCCAGCTAATTTTTAAAATAAATTTTGTGGGGATGGGAATCTCGCTATGTTGTCCAGGCAGGTCTCGAACTCTTGGGCTCAAGCAGTCCTCCTACCTCGGCCTCCTAAAGTGCTGAGATGTAATCCATGTTCCAGAGCACTTTGGGAGGCCGAGGCAGGAGAATTGCTTGAGCTTAGGAGTTAGAGGCTGCAGTGACCTAGGATTGCACCACTGCGTTCCAGCGTTGGGGATAAAACACAACCTTGTTTCTTTCTTTCTTTCTTTTTTTTTAAGTATGTTTCTAGGCCGGGTGCGGTGGCTCACACCTGTAATCCCAGCACTTTGGGAGGGCCAGGCGGGCGGATCACCTGAGGTCAGGAGTTCAAGACCAGCCTGATCAATATGGAGAATCCCTGTCTCTACTAAAAGCATAAAATTAGCTGGGCGTGGTGGCACATGCTTCTAATCCCAGCTACTGGGAAGGCTGAGGCAGGAGAATCGCTGGAACCCGGGAGGCGGAGGTTGCGAGATTGTGACATTGGATTCCAGCCTGGGCAACGAGCAAAACTCCGTCTCAAAAGAAAAAAAGTATGTTTCTGGAGTCAAAAAGTCCTGGGTTCAAATTTCTGCTCCACCGTTTAGTTAGTTGTAAGATCTTTTACTTAACTTCTCTGTGCCTGGCAGATAGTAAATATCCAGTAAATGTTAGTCATGTTTCACTTTTCATTTTAAAAAATTTTATAGCGATGGGGTCTTGCTGTGTTGCCCAGGCTAGTCTCAAACTCCTAGGCTCAAGCAGTCCTCCCACCTTAGCCTCCCAAAGTGGTGAGATTACAGGCATGAGCCATGGCACCCAGCCTGTTAGTCATTCTTGTAAAAAAGATAATGGTAAACCTGGCACATAGATGTGTGCGTGCGTGAGTGTGTGTTTGTGTTAAAATGTACATAACATAAAATTTACCATCTTAGGCTGGGCGTGATGGCTCACGCCTGTAGTCCCAGCACTTTGGGAGGCCAAGGCGGGCAGATCATGAGGTCAGGAGTTCAAGATCAGCCTTAGCAACATGGTGAAACCCGGTCTCTACTAAAAATACAAAAATTAGCTGAACGTGGTGGCGCATGCCTGTAATCCCAGCTACTCGGGAGGCTGAGGCAGAAGAATCGCTTGAACCCAGGAGGCGGAGGTTGCAATGAGCCGAGATCATGCCACTGCACTCCAGCCTGGGTGACAGAGCAAAACTCCATCTCAAACAATACAAAAAAAATTAGCTGGGTGTGGTGGCAGGCATTTGTAGTCCCAGCTACTCAGGAGGCTGAGACAGGAGAATTGCTTGTACCTGGGAGGCAGAGGTTGCAGTGAGCCGAGCTCGCGCCACTGCATCCCAACCTGGGTGTCAGAGCAAGACTCCATCTCAAAAAAAAAAAAAAAAATTTACCCTTTTAAAGTATACAGTTTAGTGGCATTAAATACATTGATGTTGTGTAACCAACACCAGCATTAATCTCCAGAACTTTTTCATCTTCCCAAACTGAAACTTTGTATATATTGAACTATAACTCCCATTCTCCCCTCTCCGCAGTTCCTGGCAGTCACCATTCTACTTTGTTTCTATAAATTTGACTACTTCAGGTACTTCATATAAATGGAATCATACCACATTTGTCCTTTTGTGTCTGGCTTATTACACTGAAAATATCTTCATGATTTATCCATGTTGTAGCATGTATCAGAATTTCATTTTTTAAGGCTGAATAATATTCCTTTGTATGTAAATATCTCATTTTGTTTATCCATTCATCGGTTGGTGGATATCCTGGATTGTTTCCGCCTTCGGCTGTTGCAAACAAGGCTGCTGTGAACATGACTGGGCAGATATCTGCTTGAGTCCCTGCTTTCGATTGTTTTGCATATAGGATATATATCCAGAATTGGAATTGTTAGATCATGATAATTCTGTTTTTGAGTAATTGTTACAGTTTTCCACAGTAACTGTATCATTTACATTTCTGTCAGCAATGCACAAAGGTTCCAGTCCCTCCACGTCCCTGCCAACACTTGTTATTATTTTTTGTTTGTTTGTTTTTGAATAGGAATTCTAGTGGATGTGAGATGCTGTCTCATTGTGGTTTTGATTTGTAATTCCCTAAGATTAGTGATGTTGATCATCTTTTCAGGTGCTTATTGGCTATTCGTATATTTCCTTTGGAGACATGTCTATTCAGATCCTTTGCTTAGTTTTTAATTGGGTTTTTGTTGTTGTTTTTGTTTCTAAGTTGTAGGTGTTCTTTGTATATTCTGGATTTTAATCCATTATCCACATATATGATTCTCATCCAGTGGGTTGCCCGTTCACTCTGTAGTGTCCTTTGATGCACAAAAAATTTAATTTTGATGAAGTCCAGTTTATCTGTTTTTTTTTTTCCTTTTTTGCCTGTGCTTTTGGTGTCTAATAAATCATTGTCAAGTCCAACATCATGAAACATCTAAGAGTGTTAGCTCTTCTGTTTAGTCTTTCATTTATTTTGTGTTTTTTCTCATTTTTTTAAATTTACTTTTTGTATTGTATCATTTTTGTATTGCTGTAAATGTGTTACAGCAACTTGTAAAAGAACAATATTTTGTGTTAATTTTTTGTTGTTAAGACAGAGTCTGGCTCTGTCGCCCAGGCTGGAGTGCAGTGGCACAATCTTGGTTCACTGCAACCTCTGCCTCCCAGATTCAAGTGATTCTCCTGCTTCAGCCTCCCGAGTAGCTGGAACTACAGGCACACGCCACCACACCTGGCTAATTTTTGTATTTTTTAGTAGAGATGGGGTTTCACCATATTGGCCAGGCTGGTCTCGAACTCCTGACCTCAAATCAAGTGAGATCAAGAGAGTCTCTGGCTCTCCAAGTGCTGAGACTACAGGTATGAGCCACCACGCCTGGCCCCACACTGTTTTGTGTATGTGTGTGTGGGGTGCGGGGGAGGGGAGCTTTTTTTTTTTTTTTTTTTTGAGAGGGAACCTCCCTCTGTCACCAGGCTGGAGTGCAGTGGCGCGATCTCGGCCCAGTGCAACCTCCGACTCCCAGTTTCAAGCGATTCTCCTGTCTCAGCCTCCCTAGTAGCTGAGATTACAGATGTATGCCACCACACCCAGCTAATTTTTGTATTTTTAGTAGAGATAGGGTTTCACCATGTTGGCCAGGCTGGTCTCGAACTCTTGACCTCAGGTGATCTGCCCACCTCGGCCTCCCAAAGTGCTGGGATTACAGGCGTGAGCCACTGCACCCGGCTTTTTTTTGTTTGTTTGTTTTTGAGAGACTGGTTCTTGCTATGTTGCCCAGGCATGGTTTCAAACTCCTGGGCTCAAGCAGTTTTCCTGCTTCAGCCTCCCGAGTAGCTGGGATTACAGGCAGGTGCCACTATGCAGGGCTACCACACTGTTTTGATTACTGTAGTTACATAGTAAGTTTTGGAATCAGGAAGAATGAGTCGTCTGACTTTGTTCTTTTTTTTTTTTTTTTTTTTTTTTTTCCAAAATTGTTTTGGCTGTTTGGGCTTCCTTGAGATGCCATATGAATTTTAGGATGGGTTTTTCTCTTCACATAGTTTTTTACTTTGGGCTAAAAATCTGAATGGGATTCTGCTCAGTTATAGATAGTTTTTATTTCACTTAGGCCCTTGAATCACTGTATTTTTCTTATTTTTTTTGAGACGGAGTCAGGCTCTGTCACCCAGGCTGGAGTGCGGTGGCGTGATCTCTGCTCACTGCAACCTCCGCCTCCCGGGTCCAAGAGATTCTCCCTGTCTCAGCCTCCCAAGTAGCTGAGACTACAGGGCGCCTGCCACCACGCCCGGCTAATTGTTTGTATTTTTATTAGAGACGGCGTTTCACCATATTGGTCAGGCTGGGTATTTTTCTTTATGTGCTAGAAATTGTGTTGCTCTTGGCCGGGTGCAGTGGCTCATGCCTGTAACCCCAGCACTTTGGGAAGCTGTGGCAGGCAGATCACCTGAGGTCAGGAGTTCAAGACCAGCCTGGCCAACATATAGTGAAACCCCGTCTCTACTAAAGAAGACAAAAATTATGGCCAGGGTGGTGGCTCATGCATGTAATCCCAGCACTTCGGGAGGCCAAGGCAGGCAGATCACCTGAGGTCAGGAGTTCGAGACCAGCCTGACCAATATGATGAAACCCCGTCTCTACTAAAAATAGAAAAATTAGCCAAGTGTGGTGGCAGGCGCCTGTAATCCCACCTGCTCGGGAGGCTGAGGCAGGAGAATTGCTTGAAGCAGGGAGGCGGAGATTGCAGTGAGCCGAGATGTGCCACTGCACTCCAGCCTGGGCGACAGAGCAAGAGACTCTGTCTGAGAAAAAAAAAAAAAAAAAATTAGCTGGGCCTGGTGGCACACGCCTATAGTCCCAGCTTCTTGGGAAACTGAGACAGGAGAATTGCTTGAACCCAGGAGGTGGAGGTTGCAGTGAGACGAGGTCATGCCACTCTACTCCAGCCTGAGTGACAGAGCGAGACTCTGTCTCTCAAAGAAAAAAAAAAAAGAAAAATTATGTTGCTCCATACATCTTTGCTCTTACAAATGAATCATTTTGTTATGGTTGGAGCACTTTCTTCTTGTTTTAAAGTTTGTTTTCACATTTTAAAAAATTAAGATATAGAGTGAAAAGTTTCTTGTCATTGTCTTTTAACTTCCTAGTTTTAAACCCCATCACTGTTTTTCCATTTCTATCGTATTAGAGTTTCTTTATACATATACAAGCTAATATTTATTTATTTATTTATTTATTTGAGATGGAGTTTCAGTGTTTCACCCAGGCTGGAGTGTAGTGGCGTAATCTTGGCTCACTGAACCCTCTGTCTTCCAGTTTCAAATGATTTTCCTGCGTCAGCCTTCCAAGTAGCTGCGATTACAGATGCCTGCCACCACGTCCGGCTAATATTTGTATTTTTAGTAGAGACTGAGGTTTCTTCATGTTGGCCAGACTGGTCTCGAACTCCTGACCTCGTGATCCGCCCGCCTTACCTTCCCGAAGTGCTGGGATTACAGGCGTGAGCCACCGGGCCTGGCATATCTATTTATTTTTAAGACAAGGTCTCATGCTGTTGCCCACGCTGGAGTGCAGTGGTGCAGTCACGGCTCACTGCAGCCTTCACTTCCCGAACTCAGGTGATTGTACCACTTTAACCTCTCAAGTAGCTGGGACCACATGTGCGTGCCACCATACCTAGCTAATTTTTTGTATTTTTTGTAGAGAGGGGATTTTGCCATATTGCCCATGCTGATTTTCAACTCCTAGGCTCAAGCTGTCTGCCCGCCTCAGCCTCTCGAAGTGCTGGGATTACAGGTGTGAGCCCCACACTTGGCCAATGTTAGAACTTTATTGGGAAAGAATATTTAGGCATATGGTAAAGAGTATTTAGGTATATTGTAATATGTCCCGTTAACGGAAATTCTGTACTTTTCCTGTTGCTTGCAATTCTGCTATTTAATGATTTTCATCGCTATTATTTTGTTAACATTGAACAATTTGAGTACTACTAGTACTCAAAAGTACTTTAAAGTATTTAAACTTAGTTTAGGAATGCTGATTGCCTAGTTCATGAAGTCTTATTTTATAATTTCATCTGTAATCCTGAATCTCAAACTATGGCAGAAAATCCAGGGCTCTGAGCAATGATAGGAGTTTATTTTTCCAATTTCTGGAGTGAAGATTCCAGATGCTTTTCTCTGTCTTAGGCCTATTGTCTTGAAAAATGATAGTTAATTGTTCTGATAGAGAGAAAACTTGGGTCTGGTCTCTTGTCCTGCCTGTCAGAGCTGTTTACTTTGTAACCACTTTTTTTTTTTTTTGAGACGGAGTCTCGCTCTGTCGCCCAGGCTGGAGTGCAGTGGAGCGATCTCGGTTCACTGCAAGCTCCGCCTCCTGGTTTCACTCCATTCTCCTGCCTCAGCCTCCCGAGTAGCTGGGACCACAGGCGCCCGCCACCACGCCCGGCTAATTTTTTTGTGTTTTTAGTAGAGATCAGGTTTCACCGTGTTAGCCAGGATGGTCTCAATCTCCTGACCTTGTGATCCCTCCGCCTCGGCCTCCCCAAGTCCTGGGATTATAGGTGTGAGCCACCGCGGCCGGCTGTAACCACTTAAATCTGCTGGTTGTGGGAAACTGCAAAGGCCTCCACATAACATTTCTTGTATGCCTACTATGTAAAGTAGTATGTAAAAGATATAAACATAGGTACGTTAGAGGATATGAAGATAAATTACAAGAAGATGCCGTCAGTAGACTAAAGACTACATGTATTAAAAGACTGCAGCTGGGCTTGGTGGCTCACACATGTAATCCTAACACTTTGGGAGGCTGAGGTGGGAGGACTGCTTGAGCCCAGGAGTTCGAGACCAGAGTGGGCAACAAAGTGAGACCCCATTTACAAAAAATATAAGAAAAATTAGCAGGGTATGGTGGTATGTGCCTGTGGTCCCAGCTACACAGGAGGCTGAGGTAAGAGAATCCCTTGAGCCCGGGAGGTCGAGGCTGCATTGAGGCATGTTCGAGCCACTTCACTCGAGCCTGGGTGACAAGAGTGAGACCCTGTCTCAAAAAAAGGAATACAATAATTATAATACTAGGTATAATATGTTTATAAATTAAGTAACTTGCATATTAGGAACAAGTGCCCCTTAAGTAGGAATTATACCCTCATTCAGCACTTTTTACACCTTGGCTGTAAGTATGATAGGCTTACCAAATCCTGAAAATTCTTTTTTTTTTCTTTTTTTCTTTTTTTTGAGATGGAGTTTTGCTCTTGTTGCCCAGGCTGGAGCGCAGTGGTGCAATCTTGGCTCACCGCAACCTCCGCCTCCTGGGTTCAAGTGATTCTCCTGCCTCAGCCTTGCTGAGTAGCTGAGATTGCAGGCATGTGCCACCATGCCCAGCTAATTTTGTATGTTTAGTAGAGATGGGGTTTCTCCATGTTGGTCAGGCTGGTCTCGAACTCCTGACCTCAGGTGATCCGCCTGCCTCAGCCTCCCAAAGTGCTGGGATTACAGGTGTGAACCACTGTGCGTGGCTTTTTTTTTTTTTTTTTTGAGACGGAGTCTGATTGGCCCCTGCTCTCCTCCTGATTGTCCCTGTTGCCCCAAGGCCATTTTAGACGGGACCGGGCACGTTCAGGGTGGTATGGCTGTAGACCCCAGGGCCATTTCATTTTATTTATTTATTTATTTATTTATTTTTAGCAAGAGTTTTGCTCTGTCTCCCAGGCTGGAGTGCAGTGGCACGATCGTGGCTCACTGCAGCCTCCACCTCCTGGGTTCAAGTGATTCTCCTGCCTCAGTCTCTCAAATAGCTGGGATTACAGGTACACGCCACCATGCCTGGCTAATTTTTGTATTTTTAGTAGAGATGGGTTTCACCATGTTAGCCAGGCTGGTCTCAAATTCCTGGCCTCAGATGATCCACCTGCCTCGGCCTCTCAAAGTGCTGGGATTACAGGTGTGAGCCACCGGGCGCAGTTGGACATTTTAACCAAAGAAAAATCAATCAGCTAGTTAACTTCCATGGAAGTATCAAAATGGTGTTGTCCAATGAAGTCTCATCTTGAATAAATTTAACTCTAATGTACTTCCCCTCTACGCATCACTCTCGTTATTAAAGTTCCTGATTCTCATTTTGCCTTGGAGATGTGATAGTTTTATTTATTTATTTAGAGACAGAGCCTTGCTTTGTCACCCAGGCTGAAGTGCAGTGGCATGATCTTGGCTCACTGCAACCTCTCCACCTGGGTTCCAACGATTCTTGTGCCTCAGCCTTAACATACAAACATATAATTTTTTTTTTTTTTTGAGGTAGAATTTTGCTCTGTTGCCCAGGCTGGAGTTCAGTGGCACTATGGAGGCTTACTGCAACCTCTGCCTTCCGGGTTCAAGGGATTCTTCTGCCTCAGCCTCCTGAGTAGCTTGGATTACAGGCACAGGCCACCACACCTGGCTAATTTTTGTATTTTTAGTAGAGATGGGGTTTTGCCAGGTTGGCCAGGCTGGTCTCGAACTCATGACCTCAAGTGATCCACCCACCTTGGCCTCCCAAAGTTCTGGGATTACAGGTGTAAACCACCACGCCTGGCCAGTTTTTATAATTTTTAAATGATTGAAAAAAAATCAAGAGATTATTTTGTGACGTGAAAATTACATGAAATTCAGATTTCAGTGTTTATAAGTAAAGTTTTATTGGAAATAACTATGCTCATTTTTTTTCCATATTGTCTTTGGTTGTTTTCATGCTGCTACAGTGTCAGAGTTACTAGTCACAACAAAGATGTTAAGGCCTCCAAAACCTAACATATTTACTATCTGGCTAAAGAAAAGGCTTGCTGGGCCTGGCTTGATGGCACACGCCTGTAGTTGCAACTACTTGGGAGAGGCTAAGGTGGAAGGGTTGATTGAACCCAAGAGGTTGAGGCTGCAGTGAGCTGTGATCTCACCACTGTACTCTAGCCTGGGTGACAGAGCAAGACCCTGTCTCAAAAAAATAAAGAAAAAGAAAATAAGCTTGCCAGTCTGTGATGTAGGTGAATTCTGGTCCCAGATTAATGGTCATATTACTGGATACTCAAGCTATTCTTTTCTTTTCTTTTTTTTTTGAGACGGAGTCTCTATTGCCCAGGCTGGAGTGCAATGGCATGATGTCGGCTCACTGTAACCTCCGCCTCCCTGGTTCAAGTGATTCTCCTGCCTCAAGCCTCCTGAGTAGCTGGGATTACAGGTGCGTGCCACCACGTCCGGCTAATTTTTGTATTTTTTTAAGTAGAGATGGGGTTTCACCATATTGGCCAGATTTGTCTCGAATTCCTGACCTCGTGATCCGCCTGCCTCGGCCTCCCAAAGTGCTGGGATTACAGGCATGAGCCACTCACTGCGCCCAGTAAAAAAAAAGAAATTTTTAATAGAATATATATATGACATTTGCAGCTCATTGTTTTAGTGACTGTATAATATTTCATTGTATGGATATACCTTAATTTACCTAATCTGTCCACTTCTGAGGAACAGTTAGGGTGTTTGCAATTTGTGTATACGTGTGCTATGATAACCAGCCTTCCAGTGAAACATCTTACATAGATCTTTACACATTTAAGTATATTTGTAGGTAAAAGTTCTAGAAGTGTAATTAATGAACCAAATGGTATGCCCCTTTACAATTTTGTTAGACTTTAAGTTATTCTCCAAAAATTTGTACCAGTTTACAACCGCACCAACAGGCTATAAGAGTTTCTGAAACAACTCAATTGAAATCTAAACTTGAGAGAAGTAGTGTGGCTGGCCAGCAATGAGAACTGTCTGTCTTCAAGTGCCTTTGGGAACACTTATATACCTTATTAGCATTTCCTTTCAAAAAAACAGTTGTCTTTGGATTTTGATTGTCAGGCATGTGACTACAGCCCAATTATTGGAAAGAGAAGAAGGAGGCTTTTTTTTTTTTTTTTTCTTTTTGAGATGGAGTTTCGTCGTTGTTACTCAGGCTGGAGTGCAATGGCGCGATCTTGGGCTCACTGCAACCTCCACATCCTGGGTTCAAGCAATTTTCCTGCCTCAGCCTCCCAAGTTGCTGGGATTACAGGCATGTGCAACCACGCGTGGCTATTTTGTATTTTTAGTAGAAATGGGGTTTCACTATGTTGGCCACGCTGGTCTCGAGCTCCTGACCTCAGGTGATCCGCCCACCTTGGCCTCCCAAAGTGCTGGGATTACAGGTGTGAACCAGTGTGCCTGGCAAAGGAGGCTTTTTAAAATTTTTATTTTAAGAGACAAGATCTCGCCATGTTGCCCAGGCTGGAATGCAGTGGCTATTCACAGGCATGGTCACTGCAGCTTCGAACTTCTGGGTCAAGCAGTCCTCTAGCCTCAGTTCCCCAAGTAGCTGGAATTACAGGTGTGTGCACCATCGCACCCAGCTGGAGTATACATTTTAAGATAAAAATTGTCTTCTTTGAAATGTTCCTCAAATGTCTCAACTTTTAGTCTAAGTGTAAAAGTTTTGATAATCTGATTTCTTGTCCTCACAATCTTTTAAAATCAGGGGCAACTTCAGGAGTAAGGAGCATGTACGGTTCCTAGTTGAGCTTCTAATTGGCAGAGGCAGAGAGCCAAACACAGCTACATCAGCAGGGTCATACTGTTTTCAGGGAATGGAGATGTTAAGGCAGGTAAGGGCAAATTCCTAATAAAAGTTAGATTACTTTGCTGACTGATTTTCTTGCTCTAATAGGTCACTTGTCTTTCTCCTCATCTCATTTTTCTGCTTTTACAGTGAAGGTGATTATTTTATTCAATAGATTTAGGTTTTGTTCAGTGAATTTAGAACTTACTAGGAGGCTTTCACTTGCTCAGAATAGGGTCAGAGTAGGAAGGTTATCTTTGTTGGTGCCTCAGCCTCCTGAGTAGCTGGGACTACAGGCGTGCACCGGCACACCTGGCTAATTTTTTTTTTTGTATGTTTAGTAGAGATGGGGTTTCACTGTATTGGCCAGGCTGGTCTCCAACTTCTGGCCTCAAGCAATCTTCCCACCTTGGCCTCCCGAAGTGCTGGGATTACAGGCGTGAGCCACTGTGCCCAGCCAAGATTGGAATCTTTTAAATACCTGCCAGAGCTATATGATTTGGGATTGGTATTTTTGTAGTTTATTATAATTTCTTTTTTCTTTTCTTTTCTTTTTGTTTTTGTTTTTCTTTTTCTTTTTTTTTTTTTTTTGAGACAGGCTGTTACTCTGTTACCCAGGCCGAAATGCAGTGGTGCAGTCATAGCTCACTACAGGCTTGAACTTTGGGTTCTAGCAATCCTCTCTCTCCTTAGCCTCTCTAGTAGCTGGGACTACAGGCATGTGCTGCTATACCTGCCTAATTTTTTTGTACTTTTTGTAGAGATGGGGTTTTACCGTGTTGCATAGGCTGATCTCAGACTCCTGGACTCAAGCGATTGGCCTGCCTCAGCCTCCCAGAGTGCTAGAATTATAGGCTTTAGCCACCGTGCCTGGCCTGGGGTTTTGTTTTTTTTTTTTTTCTGTTTGTTTTTTGAGACAGGGTCTCATTATGTTGCTTGAGCCAGTCTAGAACTCCTAGCTTCAAGCCATCCGTTCGTCGAGGTCTTCCAAAGCATCGGGATTACAGGTGTGAGCCACCGTGCCAGGCCCAGGGAACGAAATATTTGAATATAGAAACATATATAGTTACTGAGGAAGTGCATCGTTTTCAGCAGTTCTTTAAAAAAAATTTTTTTAATATATTGGCCAACTGTCTAGCTTTGAGACCTTAACCTATATAGCAGGAGTGGTGATCTGAATTCATTACAATATAGTTGATATTTTTAGAAGACATAAATTCTGGGTCCCTATAGAAGAAATTTTTCTTAAGCAGAAACTTACACTTTAGAGCAATATAATGTAGTTTTGACTTTTTGTAGAAAATATGTACTTAGTCTCTCATCAGTTATTTTCCTGAGAAGCACTCATCTTTCTCTTGCACCCACATTGGGTAGTCTGAGATACTTAGCACCAAAAGTCAAGTAATCCTATTTGAGGTAACTTTCTTTTGTTCACATATCCCAATCTTGCATAAGATCATTCTGTTCTCATCGTATTAGAAGAAACAGAAAAGCCAAAATCAGATGATTTGAGTACTTTTCATCTTTTCTTCTTATTTTTAAAAAACAGGTGTTTTGGCCAGGCGCAGTGGCTCACGCCTGTAATCCCAGCACTTTCGGAGGCCGAGGTGGGCGGATCACGAGGTCAGGAGATCGAGACCATCCTGGCTAACACAGTGAAACCCCGTCTCTACTAAAAATACAAAAAATTAGCTGGGTGAGGTGGCGGGCACCTGTAATCCCAGCTACTTGGGAGGCTGAGGCAGGAGAATGGCGTGAACCCCGGGGGGTGGAGCCTGCATTGAGCCGAGATCGTGCCACTGCACTCCAGCCTGGGCGACAGCAACACTCCGTCTCAAAAAAAAAAAAAAAAAAAAAAAAAAAAGTGTTTTAAGAGCTATTTTAGTTCCCAAAGCCATAACCACAGTATTTTTTAATTAACTGGAAGTATTTGTTTAACCAATTTCTCTTTTTGAAAAGATCCTTCAAAAATGGGTCTTACTAATGTTGCCTTGGATATAAAAAGCAATGAGTATAAAATCTGTAGTTTGATGACATTTTTTCCCTTAAGAAATTTATGGATGTGTTAGCAGAATATAGCATGATCTCCTGAACTCTCTGTAGTTAATATTTCAGTCAGTATTAGGAGTTGCTTCATTGACCTTGAAAATTTTCTTGTTCATGGTTGGGCACAGTGACTCATGCCTGTAATCCCAGCACTTTGGGAGGCCGAGGCAGGCGGATCACCTGAGGTTGGGAATTCGAGTCCAGCCTGACCAACATGGAGAAACCCCATGTCTACTAAAAATACAAAATTAGCTGGGTGTGGTGGTGCATGCTTGTAATCCCAGCTACTCAGGAGGCTGAGGCAGGAGAATTGCTTGAACCCGGGAGGTGGAGGTTGTGGTGAGCAGAGATCATGCCATTGCACTCCAGCCTGGGCAACAAGAGCGAAACTCCATTTCCAAAAAAAAAAAAAAAGAAAATTTTACTGTTCACTCTTACAGGCCCTCAAGCCATTCTGTTTTTATGGTCCCTCCTACTTTCCCTTTTGTTTCAGATTATCCCCTTTATCTGACCTATTTGTTGGAGTGGAGAATCCAGTTCTTCTTTGAGTGGTGCTTTTGATTCAGGATAGACAACTATCTTAATATTAGGAGCCAGGATCTGTTTTATGCCTCATCTCATGCAGCTTTCTTTAATGCTATTTAGAGACTTCCTTGTTGGATGGATTTTTTTTAAAATATATTTTTAAGAGACAGAATCTCATTCTGTTGCCCAGGCTGGAGTGCAGTGGCTGTATCATAGCTTACTACAGCCTAGAACTACTGGGCTCAAGTGATCCTCCCACTTCCTCCTGAGGAGCTGGGACTACAGGCGCATGCCACAGCACCTAGCTAATTCTTTTTTTTTTTTTTTTTTTTTAAAGACAGAGTCTTGCTATGTTGCCCAGGCTGGTCTTGAACTCCTGGGTTCAGGTGATCCTCCCACCTCAGCCTCCCAAAGTGCTGGGATTATAGGCATGAGCCACTACACCCAGCCCAGATGGATTTTTGAAAAGCCTTTCTTATTTCCAAAGTCAGAGGTATAAAAGTCTCAATGAACAGCGTACTCAGCCCTAACCTTAGCTGTGAGCATCAGACTTAGACATCTTTGTAGATAAAGAGAAACAGGTAACTGAAGCTATATGGATAGAGGAAGGACCCAAATACTGCATATCTTAGATTCAAGAGTACATCATTATATTGTCAATAAATTTTTAGTAACATGTCTCCTTTGCCCCTCAGATGTCTCCGTTCTTTTTATTTTTTCTTCTTTTTTTTTTATTTTTATTTTTGTGGGAGACGGGGTCTCACTCTGTTGCCCAGGCTAGAGTGCAGTGGCACGATCGTGGCTCACTGCAGCCCCAATCTCTTGGGCTTAAGTGATCCTCCCATATCAGCCTCCCAAGTAACTGGGACTATATGCATGTGCCACCACGACTGGTTGGTTCTGTACCTCTTGTACCTGACTGTCATCAGCATTAAGCCAAGGAAATACTGCCAATCTCTTGTTTATCAGTTTCTGTAAACTTTTTTTTTTTTTTTTTTGAGACAGAGTCTCGCTCTGTCACCCAGGCTGCAGTGCAGTGGCGCGATCTTGGCTCACTGCACCCTCTGCCTCTCGGGTTCACCTGATTCTCTCATGCTTCAGCCTCCCAAGTAGCTGGGACTACAGGCACATTCCACCACGCCCAGCTAACTTTTTGTTTGTTTGTTTGTTTTTGAGACGGAGCTTCGCTCTTGTTGCCCAGGCTGGAGTGCAATGATGCGATCTTGGTTCACCGCAACATCTGCCTCCTGGGTTCAAGGGATTCTCCTGCCTCAGCCTCCCAAGTAGCTGGGATTACAGGCATGTGCCACCACGCCTGACTAATTTTGTATTTTTAGTAGAGATGGGGTTTCTCCATGTTGGTCAGGCTGGTCTTGAGCTCCTGACCTCAGGTGATCCACCTGCCTTGGCCCCCCAAAGTGCTGGGATTACAGATGTGAGCCACCTCGCCCAGCCTTTGTTTGTTTTTTTGAGATGTAGTCTCGACCTGTCACCCAGGCTGGAGTGCAGTGGAGCAATCTCGACTTACTGCGACCTCTGCCTCTCGGGTTCAAGCGATTCTCCTGCCTCAGCCTGCCAAGTAGCTGGGACTGCAGGCGCGTGCCACCATGCCTGGCTAATTTTTTGTATTTTTAGTAGAGACGGGGTTTCCCCGTGTTAGCCAGGATGGTCTCAATCTTCTGACCTTGTGATCTGCCTGTCTCGGCCTCCCAAAGTGCTAGGATTATAGGCGTGAACCACTGTACCTGGCCCGTAAACTTTTTTTTTTAACTGAGGTATAATGTACATACAGAAAAGTAGTTTAATTATAAGGTGACCACCCAGATAGAGATATAGAAGACCCAGAAGTCTTTTTTTGTTTTTTGAGACAGAATCTTGCTCTGTCGCCCATGCTGGAGTGCGGCGGCACGAATTCAGCTCACTGCAACCTCTGCCTTCTGGGTTGAAGCGATTTTCTTGCCTCAGCCTCCTGAGTAGCTGGAACTGCAGGCGTGTGCCACCACACCTGGCTAATTTTTGTATTTTTAGTAGAGACGAGGTTTCACCATGTTGGCCAGGCTGGTTTTGAACTCCTGACCTCAAGTGATCTGCCCGCCTCAACCTCCCAAAGTGCTGGGATTACAAGCGTAAGCCACATGCCCAGTCCCAGAAGTCTGTTTTATGTTCTCTCCTAGTCATTACCCTCCTCCACTCCAACAGGTAGCCACTATTCTGACTTCCTCTGGTAGTATTTGTGTTCAACTACAAGCTTGAGACTTGGTAATAATTGCCACAAACCTCCTTGAAGATAAAGTCATGTTGGTGGTGTTTAATATAGTGGTTCCAGTTAGTATGGGGACATTTTTTGGGTTTTTTTTTTTTTTTTAGATGGAGTCTTGTTCTGTCGCCCAGGCCAAGTGCAGTGGTGCGATCTCGGCTCACTGCAGCCCACGCCTCCCAGGTTCAAGCGATTCTCCCGTCTCAGCCTCCTGAGTAGCTGGGATTACGGGCACCTGCCACCATGCCTGGGTAATTTTTATATTTTCAGTAGAGGTGGGGTTTCACCATGTTGACCAGGCTGTTCTCGAACTCCTGACCCTGTGATCCACCCACCTTGGCCTCCAAAGTGCTGGGATTACAGGCATGAGCCAGTGTGCCTGGCCAAGAATAAACTTTTCTAAAAGTTCAGATTTACTTAGGGGAAGGGGTAAACTTATTTTATTTTTTTTTTTGAGACAGAGTCTTGCTCTGTTGCCCAGGCTGGAGTGCAGTGTTGTGATCTCGGCTCACTGCAACCTCTGCCTCCTGCAGCTCAAGCAATCCTCCCACTTCAGCCTCTTGAGTAGCTGGGACTACAGGCATGTGCCACCCTGCCCAGCTAACTTTTTGTCTTTTTTTGTAGAGACTGGGTTTCGGCATGTCACCCAGGCTGGTGTGAAACTTCTGGGCTCAAGTGATCTGCCTGCCTCAGTCTCCCAAAGTGCTGGGATTACAGATGTGAGCCGGCCCGTGCCCAGCTGGGATAAACTTTTTAAGGTGAATATTTACTGCCCTGTAAAATGATAAACCTGCCTACTATACCAAATCCTCGTAACAACAGTCAGAATTTTGACAAATCTTTATGTCACTGAATTGAAGAAAAGTGTCACTGTTTTTCCTGTAGGTTCCATGTGCTCCTCAATGCTAATGGGCAAATCTCAGCTAATAGACTGCTAGAAGTTTCCTCTAGGTAAAATCCAGACCAGACAGGTTTTTCCTCTTGTACTGTGTTTAGGTACAGCTTCACAGAACTTGATCCACTCCTCTGCATGAATATTTTCTTCCCTCATTTCAATAAAGAAGATTTCTTGGCCGGGCGCAGTGGCTCACACCTATAATCCCAGCACTTTGGGAGGCCGAGGCGGGTGGATCACGAGGTCAGGAGTTCAAGATCAGCTTGGCCAACATTGTGAAACCCCGTCTCTACTAAAAATACAAAAATTAGCCAGGCGTGGTGGCACGTGCCTGTAGTCCCAGCTACTTGGGAGGCGGAGGTAGGATAATTGCCCGAACCCGGGAGGCAGAGGTTGCAATAAGTCAAGATGGCACAACTGCACTCCAGCCTGGGTGACACAGGGAGACTGTCTCAAAAAAAAAAAAAAAAAGGTTTCTTACAAGTCTACTGGATACTGTCTAATGTTGGGCCCATTTTGATGACAAAATTATTTTATAATATTGTTGGACAGAAGCGATGAATGTCCAGAATTTCACATTGGCATATCTTATCCATCAATTCTGATTTTAAACTCCTTGACCATTTACTAGTCAGTTGTTATGAGCAGCTATGTATTCATGTATCCCTCTACAGTCTAGAGAGTTCTAGGTGAGTGATGATGCTTTGACCCTGAAAGACCCCTTTACTTATCAGTTTATTTATTTTTCCCTTGGATTCAATAGGAGGGAATACTTATTTAGTATGTTTAATATTTGGTCAGCTAGATCTTTTTTCCTAGATATCTGATCTTTAGCCTTTAGTGTGTCTTACCTTAACTAGTGGTAGTGTTCTATATACTATAATAGTCTTGTTACCTGTTTTACTTTTGAGTTTTGTGAGTGACTTATGCTGCTTCTAGCTAGGCCTGGGGATTCTGTCCCTAATTGTCTTGTCTTTTCTTTTTTTTTTTTTTTTTTGAGACGGAGTCTCACTCTGTTGCCAGGCTAGAGTGCAGTGACATGATCTCGGCTCACTGCAACCTCCGCCTCCTGGGTTTAAGCAATTCTCCTGCCTCAGCCTCCCGAGTAGCTGGGACTACAGGCGTCTGCCACCGCCATGCCTGGCTAATTTTTGTGTTTTTAGTAGATACGGGGTTTCACCATGTTGGCCAGGATGGTCTCGATTTCTTGACCTCATGATCCGCCCGCCTCAGCCTCCCAAAGTGCTAGGATTACAGGCATGAGCCACTGCACCCGGCCATAAACTCTGTCCCTAATTTTCATTGTGCTTATGTCTTTTAGTAATTATGTTAAATCTAGCCATTCCTTTTATTTTTAAATTTTAGTCAGTTTTTGGATAGGTGATATATGCACATGGTACAGAATTTACAATTGGAAAAAGTTTACAGTAAAAAAGGACATCTCTTTCTTTGGAGACAGAACTTAATCTACTTCTTTTCCCTCCCCTCCCCCCCCATACTTCCCTCCTCTTACCCTTCCCCTCTCCTTTTTCCTTCCCTTTGCCTCTCCCCCCACCTCTTTTTTTTTTTTTTTTTTTTTTTTTTAATGAGACAGAGTTTCACTTTTGTTGCCCAGGCTGGAGTGCAGTGGCACGATCTCAGCTCACTACAAACTCTGCCTCCTGGGCTCAAGCAGTTCTCCTGCCTCAACCTCCCAAGTAGCTGGGATTACAGGCGCCCGCCACCACACCTAGCTAATTTTTTATATTTTGAGTAGGGATGGGGTTTCACCATGCTGGCCAGGCTGGTCTTGAACTGCTGACCTCAGGTGACCCACCCACCTTGGCCTCCCAAAATGCTGGGATTACTGGCATGAACCACCACTCCCGGCTGCCTTCCCTTTTTTCTTCCGTTTCCTTTTTTTTTTCACCTCTTTCTTTCCTTTCCCTTCCCTTTTTCCTTTCCTTTCTTTTCCTTTTTTATTTGTGTGTTTCTTTGAGGCGGAATCTCACTGTCGCCCAGGCTGGAGTGCAATGGTGCAATCTCAGCTCACTGCAAACTCCGCCTCCCAGGTTCAAGCAGTTCTCCTTCCTCAGCCTCCTGAGTAGTTGGGATTACAGGTGCCCACCACCACACCTGGCTAATTTTTGTATTTTTAGTAGAGACGGGGTTTTGCCATGTTGGTCAGGCTGGTCTTGAACTCCTGACCTCAGGTGATCCTCCCACCTCGGCCTCCCAAAGTGCTGGGATTATAGGTGTGAGCCACCGCACCTGTCGGCACATTTTATTAAAGAAAAATTTTGCATGGTTTACTTTTTGCCAGTCTGTTCTGGCATGCGTTTAATGATACCAGAATCACCTGGCTTAACGATAGCCAGTGTACAAACTCTGTAGTATTTTCTGCATGCCTTACAGTTATTGTCACTGTAATGATGGATGCCAGTTTTGGCCAACATGGTGTTTAGTACTCTATTTTGGATTTCCTTAAAGATGGGCAGTTGGTGAGGATGACCAATTTCACTTTAAATAAGTTGGAGCCTAGAGTTGATCAACTCCAGCCGCTTTTTCATCCTCTGCGGCCACCAGCTTTCTGTCTTAGGTTCAGGATGGCCCCCAACCAAGAGCAGCTGCCAGGCTGGCTGGGAAGCAAGAAAGCCTGTTTCTTGTTCTGTCGTTTTTTTTTTTTTTTTTTGAGACGGAGTCTTGTTCTTTCGCCTAGGCTGGAGTGCAGTGGTGTGATCTTGGCTCACTGCAACCTCTGCCTCCTGGGTTTATGCGATTCTTCTGCCTCAGCCTCCTGAGTAGCTGGGACTACAGGTGCGTGCCACCACGCCCGGCTAATTTTTTGTATTTTTAGGAGAGACAGGGTCTCACTGTGTTAGCCAGGATGGTCTTGATCTCTTGACTTTGTGATCACTCGCCTCGGCCTCCCATAGTGTTGGGATTACAGGCGTGAGCCACCACACCAGGCCTCTTATCTTTCTTTTTTTTCTTTTTTTTTTTTTTTGAAACAGAGTTTCGCTCTTGTTGCCCAGGCTGGAGTGCAATGGCGTGATCTTGGCTCACTGCAACCTCTGCCTCCCGGGTTTAAGTGATTCTTCTGCCTCAGCCTCCCGAGTGGCTGGGATTGCAGGCATGCCCCCATGCCTGGCTAATTTTTTGTATCTTTAGTAAAGACAAGTTTCTCCATGTTAGTCAGGCTGATCTCCAACTCCCGACCTCAGGTGATCTGCCCACCTTGGCCTCCCAAAGTGCTGAGATTACAGGCGTGAGCCACCGCGCCCCACTGGCCTCTTATCTTTCTATTGATAATGTAGATGTTTGTAAATTTCCTGTGACTTTTTTTATTTTGTATTCTGAAGAACTTACATACCCAAATAGAGTACAAAGTAATTAACTTTCATGTGCCCACCACAAGCTTCAAAAATTACTAACATTTTGCTATTCTTTACAGTTAATTTTAATGTTGAAAATAGAGAACATATGAAAATAAGTAACATGTGAGTGTATTTTAAATTTGACGTTCACGCATCTACAACTTTCCTCTTGCCAGCTGTTTCCTTTTCTGTTGTCTCCATCTTTCTCATTAGTGTAATTATGAGGGGGGTTAATTGTGTGATTGTCTTGAAATTCCGATAATTGGATGGCTCACAAGTCTACCAAGTTTGAGTGAAGTAAATTCTGAACTTGCCTGCCCAGAGTGATTTATAAATATACATGGTACATTCTTTGTTTTTTTTGTGTTTTTTTTTTTTTTTGGAGACGGGGTTTCGCTCTTGTTGCCCAGGCTAGAGTGCAATGGCACGATCTTGGTTCACCAGAACGTCCGCCTCCTGGGTTCAAGCAATTCTCCTGCCTCAGCCCGCCGAGTAGCTGGGATTACAGGGATGTGCCACCACGCCCTGCTAATTTTGTATTTTTAGTAGAGATAGGTTTTCTCCATGTTGGTCAGGCTTGTCTCGAACTCCCGACCTCAGGTGAGCCACCACACCCGGCCTGATACATTCTATTTTTATTCAATAATTAGATCTAGTTCTAGTATAGCCTGTTGAACATAGCAATTCAGTGAGGTGATTATTAAAGTGGAGGGCAAATTAAAAGATTTATGGAAGTCACTGACTGTATGGCTGTGATAACTTACATTTTAGTCTTAGGTTTTCTATTATTACTCCTCATGGTTTGGGGCTCTTAAGTCAGAGATTGAGTAGAACGTCACTATATAGAGGGTAGCTATATATTTTTTTCTTTTTTGCATTGTTTATGATTTCAGAGGATAAAGATAAGAGCAACCTTCACAACAGAAGTGAAAGATGAGAAGCTTAATGTAGAGTAAAATGTCTGAAGCTCTAAGTGAAACTGTTGATAAGCTGGGATTTCTACTCTTGGAACGCTAGAGAGGAAGAGACACTTAGATACTTAGTAACAGCAAAAAGCCAGGCCAAAAAGTAGAACTCAAGTGCTTGGAAACTCTGGCAAAAGAGATAAACGTGACTACTAAAACTACTTTCTCTTTCGTCTGTGGCACTTAGTTGATAACAGTTGTTAGCACATTTAGATGTTCAAGTTTAATTTTTATTGTCAGAAAAGTATGAACATTTGTGACTTGCCTAAAAAGAACTTGGTCCCCCTGCAAAGATAGAGGGAAGGTACAGATCGGAG
Source organism: Pan troglodytes (assembly GCF_028858775.2). Lineage (NCBI taxonomy): Eukaryota > Metazoa > Chordata > Mammalia > Primates > Hominidae > Pan > Pan troglodytes. Next base: position 95,296,125 of record NC_072398.2, read on the forward strand.
TGAATGAAAATAATCAGCAATCAAGTATTAAGAAATGAAGTATTTGCACACCTCATCACTGGGAATCAATAGCATGCTGCTGATACAGGATGAGAATAAGTTAGGGATTTAGGACTATTCTAGTTAGGTACTATCTTGTAGACACTACTAGAGATACTTTGTCTTTTGGAAGACAGAAATTATTCTGTAGGTATTAAATACTAATATAATGCTCCATATGATTTTCATGTTTTTTTTTCCCAAGGATAGGCAGTGGAATCCCCCAGTTGCCTTAGGAAAATGTATACCACCCTTACAGAAGAGATTGGCCTAGACACATCTTGTGCTGTATGATAAATGAAAAAGTTGATCTGTTTACTTTCTCTGTTCCTGTATGATGATTAAGTCATTGAGTAGTATATGGCAGTAATTTTTTTTTTTTTTGAGACAGAGCCTCACTGTGTTGCCCAGGCTGGAGTGCAGTGGCGTGATCTCAGCTCACTGCAACCTCCGCCTCCCAGGTTCAAGTGATTCTCCTGCCTTAACCTCCTGAATAGCTGGGATTACAGGTGCCTGCCACCATGCCCGGCTAATTTTTATATTTTTAGTAGAGACAGGGTTTCACCATGTTGGCCACGGTGGTTTCCAACTCCTGTCCTGTCCTGAAGTGATCCAGCCGCCTTGGCCTCCCAGAGTACTGGGATTACAGGCATGAACCACCACACCCAGCCTGCAGTAATTTTTTATGCTTATTTGCAATACTTGAGTCAGTAGAAGTCTTGAAGGCCTCCACAGTTATCTTACTTCCTGTAAACCCATAATGAGTTAACACATTAAGGAATATGCTTTGACTGTGTACAGTGGCACACACCTTAGTCCCAGCCACTGGGACAACACAGCGAAACCTTGTCTCTTTAAAAAAAATAAAATAGGAGTACTACTTTGAGAACAGTACTCCCTAATTTAAATGCTGTCTCAGGACTCGAAGTCTTGTTCTCATTTCTTGTGTCTGTGTTAAGACCCAGTCCATATTCTGCATTATAAGGTAGTGTACCTAGTTTTTACTTTAGCCAAAATTTTGATAAATACATCTTCCCAAATAGTGGTAGACACTTACTTGTCAATCAATCAGTCATTGATTTGTAACTCCCAAGTGATTGAAAACTGACTTCCCTTGTTAGACTAAACTGCCTTTTTCCAGAGAACTCAGCAGTGCACATTAGCTTGGGTGTAATTCCCAATTTGTGTATCAGGGATTGGGAAAGCAAATGGTTTTCTTTGTATTAGTGCTTGATTGCCTGGTGTGCTATTTCTAAACATGTGGAGAGGAATCCTCATCTCCAAAGAACTGATGTTTTCTTTTGACTAGTTGAGCTATTTTCTGTTTAATGAAGAAAAAATGTAACTTTTTGACCATATGAATGGGGTTTGGCTGTTCTGTGATCTGATTTGTTGTTGTAATAGTAATTTTGAAGCATTGTGATCTGATTTCTCCAAATAGACTGGACCGACTCAAAGCAGACAGGACTATAAGAAGTAGGAGAGGACTAACAGCTAGATAAACAAATTTTGGCTTGTATTATTGGACACCAGTGAATAATTTTAAGTGTAAGTTAACCATTTAGCCATGTTTCAGCATAATGTTGGCTTTTTAAAAAAACAGCTATTTTTCGGCCAGGCGCAGTGGCTCATGCCTGTAATCCCAGCGCTTTGGGAGGCTGAGGTGGGCGGATCATGAGGTCAGAAGATTGAGACCATCCTCGCTAACACAGTGAAACCCCGTCTCTACTAAAAATACGAAAAAAAAAAAAAATTAGCCGGGCGTGCTGGCAGGCGCCTGTAGTCCCAGCTAGTCGAGAGGCTGAGGTCCCAGCTAGTCGGGAAGCTCAGACAGGAGAATGGCGTGAACCCGGGAGGCGGAGCTTGCACTAAGCTGAGATAGCGCCACTGCACTCCAGCCTGGGTGACAGAGCGAGACTCCGTCTCAAAAAAAAAAAAAAAAAAAAAAAAGGATAAAAAACTATTTTTCAGTGTTTGTAATGGTTCTAATACTGATCTGATTGCTGAGTCCAAGGATATACAGTCATGCCTCACGTAATGGTAGTCCCATAAGGTTGTAACATCATACTTTTGCCATACATTTTCTATGTTTAGATATGTTTAAACAAATACTTACCATTGTGTTATAATTGCCAGTATAGTAACAGACTATACTATATAGGTTTATAGCCTAGGAGCAATAGGCTATACCATCTGGGTTTGTTTAAATACACTTTACAATGTTCACACAACAGTGAAATCACCTAATCATGTATTTTTCAGAATGTATCCCTGTTGTTAAGCAACACATGACTGTATGTTAAAATAGGGACAAAGATTTAACAAGTTATTTATAAAATTTGTAAAGGGCAAAGATAACGACTGTTTTTGCCAGTTTATGATATTACTGAGTTTTTGTTAAGTGGTTCTATGAAGTTTATATTTCTTTTGTAGGAGTACCTTTAAGCATTCAGTTGCAATCAATTTGAACTCTGTTGCCTAAGCCTGGATATCACCTCTTTTCTTATGCTATTCTTTGTGATTTAATCCTCCCAGACAGCATTTATCAAATTCTTTTTGTATCTAGGTTGTACATCTTTAGATCTTTAGTCTTCCTTTTTTTTTTTTTTTTTTTTTTTTTTTTTTTTTTTGTAGACGGAGTCTTGCTCTGTCGCCCAGGCTGGAGAGCAGTGGCGCCGTCTTGGCTCACTGCAAGCTCCGCCTCCTGGGTTCACACCATTCTCCTGCCTCAGCCTCCCGAGTAGCTGGGACTACAGGTGCCTGCCACCACGCCCGGCTAATTTTTTTGTCTTTTTAGTAGAGATGGGGTTTCACCATGTTAGCCAGGATGGTCTCAATCTCCTCGTGATCCACCCACCTTGGCCTCCCAAAGTGTTGGGATTACAGGCATGAGCCACCGCGCCCAGCCCACACTCAGCTAGTTTTTGTATTTTTAGTAGAGACGGGGTTTCACCATGTTGGCCAGGCTGGTCTCGAACTCCTAACCTCAGATGATCCACCCACCTCTGCCTCCCAAAGTGCTAGGATTGCAAGTGTGAGCCACCATGCCCAGCCCCCTTTTTAAAATTTAAATATTTTTCCTTTACTTGTCACTGACTTGAAGCTCATGTCCTTAGCTTTTCAGAAGTAGTCCTGGGTGAAATCATCTATGAGTGGAGATCATACATGTCTGTCAGAGAGTTTATATGTTTTTACTTCCATCATATTTGGCTAATATTTTCTTTAATCCAGTGGGTAAAGTGGAGATTGGCAAGGCAAGCATGGTTACCCTGGAGAACTGGGCTTTTGAGTGCTGAGAAATGCTCAAGGCATCGTGGTATAGCGGAAAGCATATGGGCTTTGGAGCCAGCCTCTAATTGTGAGCTGTATGAGTGACTTCATTTAAGCTTTTTAAAATTTCACTGAATTAATTTCCATATCCAGAAGTTGGAGAACAGGGCTGGGCACATTGGCTCACACCTGTAATCTCAGCACTTTGGGAGGCCGAAGCGGGAGGATCTCTTCAGGCCAGTAGTTTGAGACCAGCCTGGCCAACATGGTGAAACCCTGTCTCTACTAAAAATACAAAAATTAGCTGGGTGTGGTGGCAGGCCCGTGTAATCCCAGCTGTTTGGGAGGCTGAGGCAGGAGAATTGCTTCAGCCCGGGAGGCAGAGGTTGCAGTGAGCTGAGATCGCACCATTGCACTCCAGCTGGGCAACGGAGCGAGACCGTCTCGAAAAAAAGAAATAAATAAAAAGAAAATGGAGAAAAGATCCTACCTTCCTGGCTTAGTGCATTAAATGCTCAGTGAATGTAGATCTTTTTCTTAACTTTAGATAATTTGGTATTCTTTAGGGTATCACAACTTGAGTGATATTTACCAAGAGGAAGTTTTTTTGTTTTTGTTTTTGAGATGAAGTCTCACTCTTGTCCCCCAGGCTGGAGTGCAGTGGCACGATCTCGGCTCACTGCAGCGTCATCCTCCCAGGTTCAAACGATTCTCCTGCCTCAGCCTCCCCAGTAGCTGGGATTACAGGCACCTGCCACCATGCCCGGCTAATTTTTTTTTTTGAGGTGGAGTCTCGCTCTGTCGCCCAGGCTGGAGTGCAGTGGAGCGATCTCGGCTCACTGCAAGCTCTGCCTCCCGGGTTCAGGCCATTCTCCCGCCTCAGCCTCCGGAGTAGCTGGGACTACAGGCACCCGCCATCACCACGCCCGGCTAACTTTTTTGTATTTTTAGTAGAGACGGGTTTCACCGTGTTAGCCAGAATGGTCTCGATCTCCTGACCTCGTGATCTGCCCGCCTCGGCCTCCCAAAGCGCTGGGATTATAGGCATGAACCACTGTGCCCGCAACGCCCGGCTAATTTTTGTATTTTTAGTAGAGATGGGGTTTCACCGTGTTGGCCAGGCTGGTGTCGAACTCCGGGCCTCAGGTGGTCTGCCCACCTCAGCCTCCCAAAGTGCTGGGATTATAGGCGTGAGCCACCATGCCTGGCAAAGAGGAAGTATTTTTAAATTTAGTTTTCACCTCACACAATTAAGTACTTCGGTTTTGGGTGAGTATGATTTAGCTGAAAAGAATAGGGTCTCTGCCTACTATATAGTTCTTAATTTTCCAAGGCTCTGAAGGTACCTCTGGACTACTAATCAATCCAACATATAGAGGGAGATATAGTAAATGTAGAGTACTGCCTCAGCCTCTACAATGTTGAAGATTTAACTCATGGCAATCAATGGTAATTGCTACAGACAGCTTAATTGTATCTAAGCTTTTTATATTAAAAACTGATAAAAAAGAAAAAAAAAAAGACCAGTGCAGTCAGATGTATTCAGCAGACTTACGTGGGAATTATCTTTGAATGGGTTGTTAAAAAATAGACAATCATACTTACCATCATCAACATGGAACTAGTGAGCTTCAGTTTAAAATTCATAATTGGTTTCCTGTGGAAATGTGATGAATGAGAAGAAATAATCTATTTTGCTTGCGACATTTATCATGTTTTCCTTTATGTTGTAAAATCATAGCAGTGTCTAGATCTGGATACCTCTGATGGTCTCCTATTAAGAGGACCTTATTGTGACTGAGATAGTACGGTATCAACCACTTGAAGCTCAGCTTGTGTTGTAGATAAAGGGTTTTCCTTTGTAGTTTGTAAATTGTTGAATTTCTTATGCCAGTGGCCAGTACTACTTAGTTTTGATTTAGCTCGCCGGTGTTAGTTTTCTGAAAATTGAAGTTAATATTATGTGGCTCAGGAAAACTTTTATTTAGAAATAATATTTTTGCGTAGGGTGAAGATTATTTTTCTCCATGTTTGCTGGAAACTTTAATATTTGAGAACAAGGGCTTTGTGAGAGACTCTGATGGAGGCAGTAATTATGATGTGAATTTCAGAGGTCCAAATGAGGCAAGCATTTGGAATGACATATTCATGGGAGATATCAGTTGAAAAGTAAGAAAATCCCTCCCCCCTTGTTATTCCTTGTTACAATTTATAACTAGTTGATCAGATAGAGAAAGATCCTAGAGCAAAGGTCCTCAGCCAATAGACCTCCAAGAAAACAATTACCATTGCCCTTCTTCCTCTTTGGTTTGCTTAGATTTCTTCCCCACTATTTTCTGACCCCATATCAGCACTTTGGGGAAGTGAAAAGTCCTTATAAAATGATTGGAACAAGTTGCTCTAAAACAGAAAAGGGAAAGTTAATCAGAGACCAGGCTTAGGTATGTCTAGCATCTGGATTTGTCTATAGAATGACATAGGGATGTGTGTGTGGTAAGTGGGATGTGGTAGGTGAGGAGGTGCTAGAATGCAAAGAGTAAAGTGTTCTAGCTATGACACAGGAAAGTGGAATAATATTGCAATCATACTATGGCTGGGCTTAAAGCATTAAAAATTTTTTAAATTGCAGTAAAATATACATAACAAAGGCCTAAGCTGTTTTTAAAGAATGCATGGGTACTGTCTTGACTACTTTGCTGTGAAACCTTGCTATGCTTTGTGTTAGGTGCGGATTCAGCTGCCCTGAACGGTGTCAATGGATCGGGTTAAATCAGATGTCCTATCTGTGGGACAGCTTCAGGAAAAAAGAAAAATTAGTGAATACACCTGCTGTCTTATTAGTACCTGTTCCCTAGCACTAGCAATAGGGATAAAGAAAAGAAGTTTGGTGGGCAGTATGTCTTCATTTTGTTGTAATTTGGGGTGTGCTTTGGTACTGATGCTGCGATTTCCTATCTTGGATGTTGGCTTTGGAAACTAAACAGTTAAAGCATCATGATTTGAGAGGAAACTAGCTCTCATTCATGAAGACAAAGTTTGGCACTAGGCCGCAATGATGGGGGGATAGTTAGGGTGGGGAGACTAACAGACTTTTTTGTACCACAAATGACTTTTAAAAATTAAGAGATAATTCCATGTCCTGAGGTTATAAACCGGCTACAACTGGTTTTTCTCTCCCTCCCTCCTGCCCCCGCTAGGCATCATGGGTAAAAGTAAGCATCCCCCTGTTTCTTTTGTTTAATATAACAGTACACCATGTGATTGGCAGGGCAGTGCCCGCTTGGAGACCGGGTTTGTGCAGGGCTCTCAAGGGGGCTGGCACGCATGGGGGCCACCTCTGTGCTACAGAAAGAGCTTCTCTTACGGTAGAAAAGAGACGATAGAAAAGAGAAAGAAAGGGGACCCTCCACACACACACGACCCTCCACACACACACACACACACACACACATACACGAAAAAAACCTAAACCCATCTCATTATTTTCCTCCTTTTTCTGTTCTCTTTCTCTATTTCTTATCTCTCTCACTTTTCTGGAAGCTAGAGGAAGGAACGGAAAAATGTATACCTCTAAGTAGTTTTAACTGTCTTGCCCTCCCCAATCCTTATTTTTCTTTGCTAAAAGCAGAAACTCGAAATCTCTTTGAGTTCTTTCTAGTAGTTTTTGGCTATGTGTAGAAGGTAATATGCTGAGGTTTCTAATGGGATTGAAGTAATAAACACTGTTGCTTTAAAAAAATTTGTTGCAGAATTATTGTTTCTCATACAAAGCTCCTTTCGGTTTGGATCTTCTTTCCCTCTGTTTCATCCATTTGCTATAATGGTAAGGGTCTCTGGCTTCTAGTTGTCTTCAAGCTGAAGCAATAAGGAGAGTGTTATATTAAGGTTTTCTCTTTCTCCTTCCTCCCCTTTTTAAAATTTCTTTTGTCTGTAGCAGTGATGGTTCTAGCCTCCCCCTTACCCTCTCTACCCCTCCCCTTTTCCATGTCAGCTCCAACCCTGCTCTGTGAATGGAGTCAACCAGCTGACTGAGTGTTGGCATCATGCCAGGGGCTGCAAAGCAATGAGAATGTGCGCGCGCTCGTGTGTGTAAGTGTATACAGAACACAAAGGGAAAGGCCTGCAGTCTAGGAAATCACAGGCCATTATATAAGGAAGTCTGCGTCATCTCTGCTTGCTTGGGCTGATGGACAAGGAGAGGGACGGGGGAGGCTTAGAGCAAGAAAAATACCCTTTTGACACATCCACACATACACTTTTTTCCTTGCTGTCTTAGAAAGAAAAAGGTATTTGTGTTGTGGCAAAACGAGAGAGCTTCTGTGTGCAAGTGTTATTGACCATGTTCCTAGTAGAAGTAGTAACTGTCCTGGATCTCCTTTTTTATTTTTTTATTTTTTTGAGACAGGGTCTCTGTCACACAAGCTGGAGTGCAGTGATGTGATCACGGCTCACTGCAACCTTGACCTCCTGGGTTCAAGCTATCCTCCCAACTCAGCCTCTTGAGTAGCTGGGACTGCAGGCGTGTACCACCACACCTGGCTAATTTTTGTATTTTTTATTGAAATTTGGTCTTCCTGTGTTGTCCAGGCTGGTGGGTCTCTTCTTTCTGTTCCCATTCAAAGGTGTATGTGCTTGAGAAAAGAATGATTAAAAGAGAAATGCCTCCTGGATTTTACAGCTGTAGTTTGTTAAGATACTTAGGGGTGAGGAGCAAGGAGGCAGGGGACAGGCCACATTGTATGGCTTTTTTGTTTTTTGTGTTTGTTTTTGTTTTTGACAGTCTCACTTGGTAGCCCAGGCTGGAGTGCAGTGGTGTGATCTTTGCTCATTGCAACCCCTGCCTCCCAGGTTCAAGTGATTTTTGTGCCTCTGCCTCCCGAGAAGCTGAGATTACAGGTGCCCACCACCACACCCGGCTAATTTTTGTAATTTTTTTTTAGTAGAGACAGGGTTTCACCATGTTGGTCAGGCTGGTCTCGATCTCCTGACCTCAAGTCATCCGCCTGCCTCGGCCTCCCACGGTGCTGGAATTACAGGCGTGAGCCACTGCGCTTGGCCGACTGTTTCTAATCATTCAGAATTGCCAAGGGTATAAGGGTGGGTGGGGGAGAGGGGTTGTTCTTAAGGAGAAGCAAAAAGCCAGATAATAGAGCAAGTAATATCTATTAACTACTCATTCGAGACTCCCCCTTCTTTTTTATTTCTTCTTTTCTGTTTAGTATGATATTATCAAAATGCAGTATTCTTTCCCTGCCATCTGCCAGAGTTAGAATTGTACAAAAGGACAGTCAAACAGCACATGGAAGGAAGGAAAAATTAGAGATTGTTCTAAGTGTCCATGCATTGCAAGTGTTACAATTTTGGGGTTCAGTTGTAGTGATTGTGTCTTTCATTGGCAATTAGGGGATCAGCATTCATTTAGAAATTATAATTCTGCTCAGTTTAGTATGATGTCTTTTTTTTTTTTTTTTTTTTTTTGGAGACAGTGTCTCGCTCTGTTGCCAGGCTGGAGTGCAGTGGCGCATTGTTGGCTCGCTGCAACCTCCGACTCCTGGGTTCAAGCGATTCTCCTGCCTCAGCCTCCTGAGTAGTTGGGACTACAGGCCTGCGCCACCATGCCCAGCTAATTTTTGTATTTTTAGTAGAGACGGGGTTTTTACCATGTTGGCCAGGATGGTCTCGATCTCTTGACCTCATAATCCGCCCGTCTTGACTTCCCATAGTTCTGGGATTACAGGCGTGAGCCACTGCACCCGGCCTGATGTCTTTTCTTAAATTCTCTTTATGTGCCTCCTAGGTGTGATATTTATGAAGCAGCTTTTGTGTTAGGTGAAAATGAGAAAGTATATTAAAGAATAAAGTATGGGGCCGAGAGCGGTGGCTCATGCCTGTAATCCCAGTACTTTGGGAGGCCGAGGTGGGTGGATCACATGAGGTCAGGAGTTTGAGATCAGCCTGGCCAACAAGGTGAAACCCCATCTCTACTAAAAATAAAAAAAATTGGCCAGGTGTGGTGGCTCATGCCTGTAATCCCAGCACTTTGGGAGGCTGAGGCGGGCGGATCACGAGGTCAGGAGATAAGAGACGATCCTGGCTAAGACAGTGAAACCCTGTCTTTACTGAAAATACAAAAAATTAGCCGGGCGTGGTGGCTTGCGCCTGTAGTCCCAGCTACTCGGGAGGCTGAGGCAGGAGAATCGCTTGAACTCGGGAGGCGGAGGTTGCAGTGAGCCAAGATCGCACCACTGCACTTTCAGCCTGGGCGACAGAGCAAGACTGTCTCAAGAAAAAAAAAAATTAGCCAGGCATGGTGGTGGGCACCTGTAATCCCAACTACTCGGGAGCCTGAGGCAGAAGAATTTCTTGAACCTGGGAGGTGGAGGTTGCAGTGAGCCTAGATTGCACCACTGCACTCCAGCCTGGGCGACACAGCAATACTCTGTCTCAAAAAAAAAAAAAAAAAAAAAAAAAGGAATAAAGTATGGGTCACACTGTTACAGTTGGTTTTATGTGAGTTTATTTTTGCTTCTGACCATTCAGAATAACAGCACTGATGGGGAGAGTTGGGAATGAGAGGGAACTTTCAAACTCGTTAATCCTGTAGTAAGAGTTTTTATCAGGTTGCAGTCTAGAGGAAATTCCTTAATTTGATTGGGAACTTGTATATTTTTGTTAAAGCCTGTAAATTTCTCTTCTTGCCACATCTTTACAAGCAATAGTCTTTGAATGTCTGTATTTTTTGGTGTTAATATCTGTGCTTTTTTTCCTTTTGTTAGGAAGTGAATATGAGGTTATTACTTTCTTTAAGGATTGTAGGATGAGCTGGTCACAGTGGCTCACAGCCGTAATCCCAGCACCTTGGGAGACCATCGCAGAATTGCTTGAGCTCAGGAGTTTGAGACCAGCCTGGGCAACATAGGGAGATTCCATCTTTACAAAAAATTAGTCGTGGCATGTGCCTGTGGTCCTAGCTACTCGGGAGGCTGGGGTGGGAGGCTGCAGTGAGCCATGATTGCACCACTGCACTCTAGCCTGGAAAACAAAGTGAGACCCTGTCTCAAAAAAAAAAAAAGAAAAAAAAAAAAAGATTGCAGGATGGGACCTACCACAATGGTTGTTCTGCTTATTCCCCAGGCTGCCTGTAATTATTTCCCCACCCCAAGGAGCTGGAGCCTACTTTTCTAAGTCCCTTTATAAGTAAACTAAGGAGTATTATTTCCTAGTCTGTTGAGTACTGAAAGACAAAATAGCAACAGACCAAACTTGCTACAACCTAGAGGCTAGGTAAAGATTCATTCATTGTTGTTGTGGGATTACCTAGTTCTTAGAAGTAATAATTACCCTTTTTTTTTTTTTTTAAGTTTTTTTGAGATGGAGTCTCACTCTGTTGCCCAGGCTGGAGTGCAGTGGCATGATCTCAGCTCACTGCAGCCTCTGCCTCCTGGATTCAAGTGATCCTCCCACCTCAGCCTCCCAGGTAGCTGGGATTATAAGCATGTGCCACCACACCCGGCTAATTTTCGTATTTTTAGTAGAGACGAGGTTTTACCATGTTGGTCAGGCTGGTCTGGAACTCTTGAGCTCAAGCAGTTGCCCCACCTCAGCCTCCCAAAGTGCTGGGATTACAGGCATGAGCCACCATGCCCAGCTATATCCTTTATTTTTACCTTTTCTCTTGATGTTAGGAGCCAGATTAGTGAGGATAATCTTAGTGATTGTGTAGTCATAATCAGCAAGGCATAAACCAGTACCTTCTCTTAATGGATAGATGAGAATTTTTTTTTTTTTTCTCTTAACTCTCATAGGCCTTAATTGCTGTTTTGGAGTGGCTGAAGAGTAGTTTTGAAGTGTATGTGAAATCTGCCCTTTGGCCACGTCTGTCCCTTTAATTCTATTTATTTATTAGAGACAGGGTCTCACTTTGTTGCCCAGGCTGGAGTGCAGTAGTGTGATCATAGCACACTGCAGCCTTGAACTCCTGGGCTCAAGTGATCCTCTTGCCCCAGCCTCCCAAGTAGCTAGGACTGACTATAGGCATGTCACCATGCCTGGCTAATTTCATTATTATTATTTTTGGTAGAGACAGAGGCTCACTGTTTTGCCCAGGCTGGTCTCAAACTCCTGGCCTTAAGCAGTCCTTCTACCTTAGCCCCCCGAAGTGCTGGGATTATAGGCATGGGCCAATGCAAAGGACCTTTCACTCTAATACTGCCTGTTCTTTTTTTCTTTTTTGAGGCGGAGTCTCGCCTTTCACCCAGGCTGGAGTGAAGTGGCACGATCTTGGCTCACTGTAACCTCCACCCGCCGCCCTCCCCTCACCAGGTTCGAGTGATTCTCCTGCCTCAGCCTCCCGAGTAGCTGAAATTACAGGCGCCTGCCACCATGCCCAGCTAATTTTTGTATTTTTAGTAGAGACGGGGTTTTACCATGTTGGCCAGGCTAGTCTCGAACTCCTGACCTCAGGTGATCTGCCCGCCTTGGCCTCCCAAAGTATTGGGATTATAGGCATGAGCCACCGCCCTGACCTTTAATATCACCTTTTCTAAATGATTGTCTGGCACATTTGCTTTCGTGTATGTCAGAACTTCTGTGCTGATTTGTAAGGTGACAGTAGGAGAAAGCTGTTTACCTCCTGTTCATTACCTCTAGGCAGCACACTCTAACTTGTCACATTTAAGCATAGCGACCTTTACAATCCTTGGTGCATATTACTGAGCAGTATGTTACCCACTGCAAGGTCATCTAGGCTCTTTCTTTCAAGAATGTGAGCCAAAGGTTTGTGTAGTAAACTCAGTGATACAGAAAAGACACTGTAAGAGCATGTAAACAGTAATAGTCTTTCATAAGAATTACTCTCTTACCAGTCTGGTTGGATTGGAAACCAAAAATGACAATATAGATAGCATAGTACGATGGTTAAGGACATTGACTCAGGTAAGACAGTCCTGTGTTTTAACCATGCCCAGCCATTTAAGGACTGTGAAATCTTTTTTTTTTTTTTTTTTTTGTGACGAAGTCTCACTGTGTTGCCCAGGCTGGAGTGTAGTGGCGCGATCTCAGCTCACTGCAGTCTCCGCCTCCCGGGTTCAAGCGATTCTCCTGCCTCAGCCTACTGAGTAGCTGGGACTACAGGCATGCGCCACCATACCCAGCTAATTTTTGTATTTTTTAGTAGAGGCGGGGTTTCACCATATTGGCCAGGCTGATCTCGAACTCCTGACCTCATGATCCGCCTGCTTTGGCCTCTCAAAGTGCTGGGATTACAGGCATGAGCCACTGTGCCTGGCCTGGACTGTGAAATCGTATGAAGTTACTCAGTTTATCTGTTTTTCTTTTCTCTCTAACAGGAGGATAATTATATCTCCAGAGGTTCTAAATGAGATAATGCATTGTGAAGCACTTTAGCACAATGCCTAGCACATAGTAAGAGCTCAGTGAATGTTAGCAAGATAGATATTCCTGTCTGTTGGGTTCGTTTATACTATTTTCATTGTTCTTACTAGTTTATTTTAGCCAGCTTGTAGCTACCTTTTTTTTCCCTCCAAACTCGTGGTAGGTCTATTGACCTGTATCAAGATCAGGAGTCAGCAAACTATAGCTGCTGCTTGTTTTGGTAAATGAAATTTTGTTGAAACACAGCCACACCCACTTGCTTACAAAAGCAGAGTTTAGTACTTGCCCCACAAAGTCTAAAATGTTATTATCTGGTCCTTTACAGAAGAAGTTTGTAAGAACCTCATGGTATAGATCAAGCTTGTCTAACCTGCAACTCTTGGGCTGCATGCGGCCCAGGACAGCTTTGAATGCAGCTCAATACAAATTCAGAAACTTTCTTAAAACATGAGATTTTTTTTTTCTTCCAGCTCATCAGCTATCTTTAGTGTTAGTGTATTTTATGTGTGGCCCAAGACAGTTCTTCTTCCATTGTGGCCCAGGGAAGCCAAAAGGTTGGATGCCCCTGGTCTAATCAAGAGTCTTTTTTTCCTAGGAAAGTGACCTATGAAGCAAGTTCTAGAAATCAGAAGAGAAATAATGAGACTAAATTTGGCTGGGCGTGGTGGCTTACACCTGTAATTCCAGCACTTTGGGAGGCCTAGGCAAGAGGATCACTTGAGCCCAGGAGCTTGAGACCAGCCTGGGCAACACAGCAAGACCCCATCTTTGCTTACAAGAAAAAATGCTGGGCATGGTGGCATGTCCCTGTAGTCCCAGTTAGTTGGGAGGCTGAGGTGGGAAGATTGATTGAGCCTGGGAGTTTGAGGCTGCAGTGAACCATGAGCTGTGATGGAGCCACTGTGCTCCAGCCTGGGTGACAGAACAAGACCCTGTTTCAAAAATAAATAAATAGGCTGGATGTGGTGGCTCACACCTGTAATCTCAGCACTTTGGGGGGCCAAGGCGAGTGGATCACCTGATGTCTGGAGTTCAAGACCAGTCTGAGCAATATGATGAAACCCTGTCTCTACTAAAAATACAAAAATTAGCTGGGCATGATGGCATGCACCTGTAGTCCCAGCTACTTGGGAGACTGAGACAGGAGAATTGCTTGAACCTGGGAGGTGGAGGTTGCAGTAAGCCGAGATCGGGCCACTGCACTCCAGCCTGGGTGACAGAGGGAAACTCCGTCTCAAAAACAAAAACAACAAAAAAAAACCCAAAAATAAATAAATAAAAATTTAAAAATAGACTAGACTTACATGGACTAGAAGGAATTAATCATTTCAGATTTTTAGGAATAGGATTTTGAAGAAGGGAGGGTCCATTGACATGGCTAATAAGCATTAGGTGAAGGAAAGTACCATTTGAAGTTGGTTAGGCAGTAACAGCACTTATTTTTAATCTCTTAGGGGCACTTCATAGTAGTGTGTTGTCTTAGTCCATTTTCTGTTGCTATAACCTGAGACTGGGTAATTTATAAAGAAAATAAATAAATTTCTTTCCCTCTCTTTTTTTTTTTTCTTTTGAGACGGAGTGTTGCTCTGTCTCCCAGGCTGGAGTGCAGTGGCACTATCTCATCTCATTGCAACCTCTGCCTCCTGGGTTCAAGCGATTCTCCTGCCTCAGCCTCCCAAGTAGCTGGGACTACAGGCACGCGCCACCACACCCAGCTAATTTTTGTATTTTTAGTAGAGATGGGATTTCACCATGTTGGCCAGGATGGTCTCAGACGATCTCTTGACCTCACGATCCACCCGCCTCGGCCTCCCAAAGTGCTGAGATTATAGGCATGAGCCACCGCACCCGGTCCCCTCCCTACCTTTCTTCCTTTCCTCTTTCTTTTTTATTTATTCTCTGTCACCCAGGCTGGAGTGCAGTTGTGCAGTCATAGCTTATTGTAGCCTTGAACTCCTAGGCTCAAGCAGTCCTCCTGCCTCAGCCTCTCAAGTAGCTAGGACTACAGGCATGTGCCTCTGCACCCAGCTAAATTGCTTTAAAAATGTTTTGTAGAGATGGGGTCTCACTATGTTGCCTAGGCTGGAGTGGAGCTCCTGTACTCAAGCAATATATCCACCTTGGCCTCTCAAAAGTGCTGGGATTACAGGCATGAGCCACCATGACCAGCCCCAAGAAATTTATTTCTCACAGCTCTGGAGGCTGGAAAGTCCAGGGTCAAGGGGCCATATCTGCTGAGGGCCTTCTTGCTGGTGGGGACCTTGCAGAGTTCCAGAGTGGCACAGGGCATCACATGGTGAGGGGACTCACGAGAGACAGCCACATTGGCTTATATTACAGACCCACTCTTGAGCTAACTCGCCCCTTCTCTGAATAACCCATTAATCTGAGAATGGCTCAAGCACTTCCTAAAGGTCTCGCCTCTTAACACGCCTGCATTGGGCACCAAGTATCCGACAGATGAACTTCCGGGGGACACATTCAAATCGTTGCGGGGTATTAAAGCGAAGTACAAAGAAGAGAGATTTGCTGTCAAGTAGTTTGCATTAAACTTGGAAATAAATATGAATTGGTAGGTTACCTATTAAACAAGTGTGTTAGAGTAGCCTAGCAGTTTTCAAAGTGTAGTCTGTGGAATCCTAGAGAATAGACTCCTTTCATGGAGTCTGTGAGATCAGAATAGTTTCATAATAATACTAAGTCATCATTTGCCTTCTTCCCTGTGTTAACATTTGCAGTGATATCCGAAAGCAATGCTGATTAAAACGTTAGCATAACCCTGAGCAATAGCACCAAACTAGTAGCAGGCATTGTGTTCTTTATTGTCATGCAGTTTAAATTTGCAGTAAAAAAAAAAAAGTTTCATTTAAGAATGTTCTTGATGAAGCAGTAAAAATTAATTTTATTTAATCTTGACCTTTTAGTACTTGGCTTTTGAATATTTTGTGTGATAAAATAGGAAGTACTCAAAAAACACTTCTGTTATATATTGAAGTACTGTGGTTGTCTAAGGAAAAGTACTTGTACAGTTATTTGGGTTTCCAGCTAACTAGTTGTCTTCTTCATAGAACAGCATTTTTACTTGATGAAAGAATAACCAACAAAGTAAGTTATTTAGACTTGGGTATTTGGCAGATGCTTTCTTGAAAATTTTCAAGGAAAACAACTATTTTTGCCCAGTGATAAAATTAAAGCAAAAATGAGAATTTTGGAAAGTTTATATACTCCACCATGAGACGGTCCACTTCCCAGTTTTGTGGTTTTTTTTTTTTTGATATTATGTAATATGTCAACCTTCGAAAGAGCTGCATGACTTAGTGAACTAGAAGTTTTCACATGACCAATATATGATGTGACAAAATCAGATTTGGTGAGAGATCCACTCAAAGTATAAAGTAGACCAATGTATTTTAATGTAATAATACAAAAGTTCATTGATAGGGTTTCAGAGTTCACATTTGCTGCTAACCTTTAGAAATTACTGAGTTGCTTTTTTTTTTTTTTTTTTTTTGGAGACAGAGTCCTCTGTCACCCAGGTTGGAGTGCAGAGGCGGGATCTCAGCTCACTGCAACCTCTGCCTCCCGGGTTCAAGTGATTCTCCTGCCTCAGCTTCCCAAATAGCTGGGATTACAGGCTCACGCTACCACACCCAGCTACTTTTTCATATGTTTAGTAGAGATGGGGTTTCACCATGTTGTCCAGGCTGGTCTCGAACTCTTGGCCTCAAGTGATCCGCCTACCGCAGCCTCTCAAAGTGCTGGGATTACAGGCATGAGCCACCGCGCCTAGCCTAGGTTGCTTTTTAAAAATTAAGTTAAATTTCACATGAACATCAAATTAACTTTTATTTATTAATTTACTAATTAATTTATTTTTTGAGACAGGGTCTCACTTTCTCACCCAGGCTGGAGTGCAGTGACACGATCTCAGCTCACTGCAGCCTTGACCTACTGGGTTCAAGTGATCCTCCTGCCTCAGCCCCCCAAGTAGTTGGGACTACAGGCACGGGCCACCATGCCCTGCTAAAGAATTAACCATTTAAAAGTGTACAATTCAGGCTGGGCACAGTGTCTCATGCCTGTAATCCCAGCACCTTGGGAGGCTGAAGTGGGCGGATCACTTGAGGCCAGGAGGTCGAGACCAGCCTGCCCAACGTGGTAAAACCCGTCTCTACTAAAAATACAAAAATTAGCCAGACTTAGCAGTGCATACCTGTAGTCCCAGCTGCTCGGGAGGCTGAGGCAGGAGAATTGCTTCAGTAATATCAAGGAAAATATCCACGATTCTAATAAATTTAAGAGGCTGTTAAAAATGCCTCTCTCTCTGGCTGGGTACGGTGGCTTACACCTGTAATCCCAGCACTTTGGGAGGCCAAGGCAGATGGATCACTAGGTCAGGAGTTTGAGACCAGCCTGGCCAACATGGCAAACCCCATCTCTACTAAAAATACAAAAAAACAAGTGGCCGGGTGTGGTCGCTCACGCCTGTAATCCCAGCACTTTGGGAGACTGAGGTGGGCAGATCACAAGGTCAGGAGTTTGAGACCAGCCTGCCTGACACAGTGAAACCCCGTCTCTATTAAAAATAGAAAAATTAGCCAGGCATGGTGGTGCTCACCTGTAGTCCCAGCTACTTGGGAGGCTGAGGCAAGAGAATCACTTGAACCTGGGAGGCAGAGGTTGTGGTGAGCCGAGATCGCGCCACTGCACTCCAGCCTGGGCAACAGAGCGAGACTGTCTCAAAAAAAAAAACAACAACAACAACAAAAAAAACACCAGGCGTGGTAGCACCCATCTGTAATCCCAGCTACTCCAGAGGCTGAGGCAAGAGGGGAGGCAGAGGTTGCAGTGAGCCAAGATCGTGCCACTGCACTCCAGCCTGGGCGACAGAGCAAGACTCCGTCTTGGGGAAAAACAAAAAAAACCTCTCTCCAGTATCAGTATGAAATAATGGGTTCTCATATATACACATATACACAGGTTTGAGTATCCCTTATCTAAAATGCCTGAAACCAGAAGTGTTTCCAATGTTGGATTTTTTTGGATTTTGGGATATTTCTGTATACATAGTGAGGTATCATGGGGGTGAGACTGAAGCCTAAACACAAAATTGATTTGTTTCATATATACCTTAAACATATAGCTTGAAGGTCATTTTATAACAACATTTTGTGCATAAAGCAAAGTTTTGACTGCATTTGACGGCATTTTGATGTGGAATTTTTTTCACATTTTGAAGTACTTTGGATTTTTTCCTTTTTTTTGAGACGGAGTCTCGCTCTGTCACCCAGGCTGGAGTGCAGTGACGTGATCTCTGCTCACTGCAAGCTCTGCCTCCTGGGTTCACGCCATTCTCCTGCCTCAGCCTCCCGAGTAGGTGCCCACCACCACGTCCGGTTAATTTTTTAAAATTTTTTAGTAGAGACGGGGTTTCACTGTGTTAGCCAGGATGGTTTCGATCTCCTGACCTCGTGATCTGCCCGCCTTGGCCTCCCATAGTGCTGGAATTACAGGCGTGAGCCACTGTGCCTCGCCGGATTTTTTCCTTTTTTTAGTAAAAAGTAGAGACAGGGTGACCAGGTACAGTGGCTCATGCTTGCAATCCCAGCACTTTGGAGGCCGAGGCAGGTGGATCTTTTGAGGCCCGGAGTTCGAGACCAGCCTGGCCAACATGATGAAACCCTATCTCTACTAAAAATACAAAACATTAGCGCTGGGCATAGTGGCAGGCCCGTGTAATCCCAGCTACTCAGAAGGCTGAGGCAGGAGAATTGCTGCTGGAATCTGGGAGGCAGAGGTTGCAGTGAGCCGAGATTGTGCCTGGATGACAGAGCCAGACTTCATCTCAAAAAAAAGAAAAATGTAGAGACAGGGTTTTGCCATGTTGCCCCAGCTGGTCTTGAACTCCTGGGCTCAAGGCATCTGCCGCCTCAGCCTCCCAAAGTGCTGGGATTATAGGTGTGAGTCACCACACCTGACCCAATTTGGATTTTCTGATGAGGGATCTTCAAGCGGTACACACATATGCAAATATAGATGTAGAAAAAGATATGGATGTTATGTGTGTATGCATGCATTTTATTTCCTTTTCTGAAAGGGCCTGGAAGTAGTGACACCACCTAGCAGTGAGCACACCTGACACCAGATCTTGGTTTCGCAACACCATTCTCCAATAAGAGGAACCAGAGCTGCTTGGAGAAATGGCTAGGGCAGATAAAAAAAGATGATGAACCTGCAACATCGTGTGGATACCAGAAGCTAATAAATTGCCAAAAAAGTGATAGAGAACCAGCTTGAAGGAGCTTTCAATGGCCAGATCTGGGACAGTTTGAAAAACAAATAATGATAAATAGATTATAACCCATGGGGTAAAATAAATATCCATAAGTTTATGCTGCTATAAATAAATATGGGAAAGAAAACAATTGTTTTCTGCAGTGAAACTCAAGTTGATAAATAGAAAAGGAATAATGGAAACATTAGGCAAATACTACAGTATTTGTTGCAGGCAAGAGTTGTCTCTTTTTTTTTTTTAGATGGAGTCTTGCTCTGTCGCCTGGGCTGTAGTGCAGTGGCACTATCTTGGCTCACTGCAACCTCTGCCTCCCGGGTTCAAGTGATTCTTCCGGCTCAGCCTCTCAAGTAGCTGGGACTACAGGCACCCACCATCATGCCTGGCTAACTTTTGTATTTTTGTAGAGAGGGGGTTTCACCATGTTGGTCAGGCTGGTCTTGAACTCTTGACCTCAGGTGATCTGCCTGCCTTGACCTCCCAAAGTGCTGGGATTACAGGCGTGAGCCACTGTGCCCAGCAAGAATTGTCTTTGTATGCTAAAATTAATATGTGGAATTTTGATTGGAGATGGGATATTTACGTAGTGGCTTCTAAGTATCTCTCCGTCATAACATATCAGTGGAGAAATCTATCAGATACCACCTTAATCAAGCGATTGAGTTAACGTTTCTAGTAATACAGCGTACTGACATCATGTACTTTCTGATACGATACACTGAAAAAGGCACATTACTTCTGTGATATTCTCACCAAAAACACATAACCTCAGTCTGATTATGAGAAAACATCAGACAGACCCAAATTAAGGGGCACTTTTCAAAAGAACTGGTCACTGTTCTTCAAAAGTATCAAGGTGAAGACAGACTAAGAAACTCACAGATTGGGAGGAGACCAAGGAAGGACACATGACAACTAAATGTGGGGTTGTGGATTGTGTCCTGGATCTGAAAAGGATATTAGTAGGGGCTGGACATGGTTGCTTACGCCTGTAATCCTAGCACATTGGGAGGCCAAGGCAGGTGGATCATCTGAGGTCAGGAGTTCGAGACTAACCTGGCCAGTGTGGTGCAACCCGTCTCTACTAAAAATACGAAACTAGCCAGGTGTGGTGGTGCGTGCCTGTAGTCCTAGCTACTCGGGAGGCTGAGGCAGGAGAATGGCTTGAACCCAGGAGGGGAGGCTGCAGTGAGCCAAGATGGTGCCACTGCACTCCACCCTGGGTGACGGAGCAAGAATCTCTCAAAAAAAAAAAAAAAAAGTATATAGTATATATATTAGTGGGAAAACTGGTGACATGTGAATAAGATCTGTAGAGTAGTTAATAAACACTATTGTGTCCTGATTTCAATAATTGTACTGTGTTTATATGTTAACATTTAGGGGAGCAGGGTGAAGAATATTTGAAACTTCTGTAAGTCTAAAATTATTTCAGAACTTAATTTTAAAACATAAGTTTATTAAAGACTTTAAATTTTTTAAAAAACAACTCCTACCTTCCTGTGTATCTGTGTGAGACCACATCCACCCCCACCCCCCGTCCCCCATGCTGTTAACTAGAACAGCATCACTGCACATTGAATGCAGAGGCAGCTATGAGAATCCAGCTGTCTGCTATTAAGCCAGACATTAAAGAGATTTGTAAAAATATAAAACAAAGCCACTTTTCTCACTAAATTGTTCCGTTATTTTGGAAAATATTTTTCATAAAGAAGTTATGTTAACATGGAATGGGTTTATTTTTAAATGCATTAATAATTTTAAATTTTTTATTTTCTTTTATTTATTTATTTATTTTTGAGATGGAGTCTGCCTCTGTCCACCCAGTCTAGAGTGCAGTGGCACGATCTCAGCTCAATGCAACCTCCTCCCTCCCGGGTTCGAGCAGTTCTTCTGCCTCAGCCTCCTGAGTAGCTGGGACTACAGGTGTGCACCACCACGCCTGGCTAATTTTTGTACTTTTTAAGTAAAGACGGGGTTTCACCATATTGGCCAGGCTGGTCTTGAACTCCTGACCTCAGGTGATCTGCCCACCTCGGCCTCCCAGAGTGCTGGGATTATAGGCGTGAGCCACTGTGCCTGGCCTAAAATTTTATTTTAATTCTGTTTCTAATATGGTGACTCTTTTTTTTGTTGTTTTTTGAGACGGAGTCTCACTCTGTCGCGAAGGATGGAGTGCAGTGGCACCGTGTTGGCTCACTGCAACCTCTGTCTCCTGGGTTCAAGCAATTCTCCTGCCCCAGCCTCCTGAGTAGTTAAGATTACAGATGCTCACCACCATGCCCAGCTTGTATTTATATTTTTAGTAGAAACGGGGTTTCACCATGTTGGCCATGGTGGTCTTGAACTCCTGACCTCAGGTGATCCACCCGCCTCAGCCTCCCAAAGTGCTGGGATTACAGGCTCACGTGAGCCACCGCGCCTGGCCTCTTATGTGACTCTTAGTTACTGCTCTCTTTGGGGTCCTTGATTTTATTTATTTATTTAGAGACAGGGTCTTGCTCTGTCACCCAAGCTGGAGTACAGTGCTGCAATCATAGCTCACTGTGACCTCAAACTCCTGAGTCCAGACACTCCTCTTGACTCAGCCTCCCAAGCGGGTGTCTTCCATAGTCATTCATGTCAGATTATTTTCTCTGATTTGCCAAATTTATTTCTAACCTCCTGGTTGCTAACCTTGCCAGATATATTGTAGTATAATAAGCAGTTTGGGGTCTGATATGTTCTCTTTGTTTCTGTCATGTAAGGAGATCAGTGTGGTTTCTTTTGGTTCTATGTTATCTAAGTCTCCTCTTAGAAATAGTAGCGTTCCCATACCACACCGAGGTGTGCTCTTCTCAAGCCCTTGTCCATACCCTTTTCCATTCTGACAGTTAATTCCAACCTCTAAGGTAATCCTATAAAATGGTATATTGGAGGCCAGGTGGCGGTGGCTCGAGTCTGTAATACCAGCACTTTGGGAGACTGAGGCAGGCAGATCACTAGATCAGGAGATCAAGACCATCCTGACCAACATGGTGAAACCCCGTTTCTACTAAAAGTACAAAAATCAGCTGGTGTGGTGGTGTGCGCCTATAATCCCAGCTACTTAGGAGGCTGAGGCAGGAGAATCTATTGAACCCGGGAGGCGGAGACTGCAGTGGCTGAGATTATGCCACTGCACTCCAGCCTGGCGACAGAGCAAGACTCCGTCTCAAAACAAAACAAAACAAGGTACATTGGAAATAATTTCACTTCTTTGTAGCATCAAAAATGAAACCTTTTCTGTACCCATTCTGCTTTTCTTTAGGGCCTTTTACCCCCATTTGAGGAATTTGCAGTTTGGTTTGTGTGTGTGTATAAATTCATTAGGAAACTGAAATGGAGAGGTTATATCCTTGGGAAGTGCAGAATAATTACTGGGATTGATTGATAATAGGAAGCATTAGATAGCTTGGAACGAGCTCAGCCATCTGGTTTGCATTAGGGCAGGTTGGAGATGGTGCAAGACCATTGCTATGTGATTTTTGCCAGAAACAAAGTGCATTTTGTTTACAGTTTAGAAGACAAATCGTCTTTCATTCACCTGTACAGTTGTAAGTAGAGGACACAGGCCCACTAATCTCAGAAGCTTGGTTGAGAAATAATTTATTTGGATCATTATTTGCTCTTTTAAAATACATGAATTGTCATTAGAGAATATAGCTAGGCTGCTACTGGATTAGCTATACTTATAACATTCTCACCTCTCTATTATGACTAATTTAGTGTACAGAGCTATGAATTTTTTTTTTTTTTTTTTTTGAGACCTAGTGTCACTCTGTTGCCAGGCTGGAGTGCAGTGGCACCATCTCAGCTCACTGCAACCTCCGCCTCCCAAGTTCAAGCGATTGTTCTGCCTCTGCCTCCTGAGTAGCTGGGATTACAGCTGTGTGCCACCACACATGGCTAAGTTTTGTATTTTTGTATAGACAGGGTTTGACCATGTTGGCCAGGCTGGTCTTGAACTCCTGACTTCAGATGATCCATCCGCCTCAGCCTCCCAAAGTGATGGGATTACAGGCATGAGCCACTGTGCGCGGCCTCAAACTTCTGGGCTCAAGCGATCTACCCACCTCAGCTTCCCTAAATGCTGGGGTTACAAGTGTGAGCCACTGCACCCCATTGAGACCGTTCTAAGGTTTAAATCATTGCTCTTTCCCTGTCATGTCCACCTCTCAGCTCTTGTTTCTCTGAAGAGCAAAATGTGGTTACCCTTATAGGCTGCTGAATTCAAATTGCCTCTGGTATTTTTAGTCTGATTATGAGAATAATCTGGTAAATACTTGGTTTATATATGTGCTAGTGTTTTTATATGTTATTCTTATGGCAGACAATAATTGATTAAAAGTCTTTACTTATGTAACAGAATGTTCCACATCATCACCATCGGTAAAATGTAGTTGGCATTGGAATTGAAACCCACTTACCATCCTTGGTGTGGTAGAAGGGGAGTGTCCTGGTCATTAGAATTAGATGTAGATTTTTTTAAAAATTATTTGTTTTTGAGATGGAGTCTCACTCTGTCACCTAGGCTGGAGTGCAGTGGCACAATCTCAGCTCACTGCAACCTCCACCTCCCAGGTTCAAGCGATTCTCCTGCCTCAGCCTCCTAAGTAGGTGGGACTACAGGCACGTGCTACCACGTCCAGAAAATTTTTGTATTTTTTAGTAGAGACGGGGTTTCACCATGTTGGCCAGGCTGGTCTCGAACTCCTGACTTCAGGTGATCCACCCACCTTGGCCTACCATAGTGCTGGGATTATAGGCGTGAGCCACTGTGCCTGGCCAGAATTAGACGTAGATTTTAATCATGACTTTCCTATTTGTTGTGTTTCTTGGACAGGTTTATACTAAATAAGAAATTATGTAGTATACTAAATAATACTATTTTTTTTGAAATGGAGTGTCTCTCTGTCACCCAGGCTGGAGTGCAGTGGCGGGATCTCGGCTTACCGCAACCTCCGCCTCCCAGGTTCAAGCAATTCTCCTGTCACAGCCTCCCAAATAGCTGGGACTACAGGCACACGCCACTGTGCCCAGCTGATTTTTTGTGTTTTTAGTGGAGACAGGGTTTCACTATGTTGACCTGGCTGGTCTCGAACTCCTGACCTCAAGTGATCCGCCCACCTCAGCCACCCAAAGTGTTGGGATTACAGGCATGAGCCACTGTGCCTGGCTGTATTTAGTATTTCTGAGTCTCAGTTTTTTCATTCATAGAATGGGTATAATATGGACTTCATAGGAATGTTCTGAGAATTAGATACTTGGTTTTTTGTTGTTGCTTTCTTTCCTTTCCCCTCCCTCCCTCTCTTTCGTCTCTTTCTTTTCTTCTTCTCTTTCTTTCTTTCTTTCACAGGGTTTTGCTTTGTCACCCAAGCTAGACTGCAGTGGCACAATCATAGCTCACTGAAGCCTCGACCTCCTAGGTTTAATTGATCCTCCTGTCTCAGCATTCCAAGTAGCTGGGACTATAGGCATGCGCCATTGTACTCAGCTAATTTTTAAATTTTTTGTAGAGACAAGGTCTCCCTATATTGCCCAGGTTAGTCTAGCATTTCTGAGCTTAGGCTCTCCTCCCGCCTCCACCTCCCAAAGTGCCGAAATTACACATGTGAACCTAAATACTGTTTTTTTGGTTCTTAGCTCTCACCATTCCGATAATCAGCATTCATTCAGATGTTAATCCTTCTCCTGTATCCCCTCTCACCAAGCCCCCAATACATACCTTGTTACTTGTCTTCCTTTTGGAGTGCACTTTCCCCCAACTGTCCTCAGACTTGTGTGATGAATGTATCACTTACAACATGTTTTGTCTGGGAAGAAGAGGCTCTCAAGTATGTGTGTGTGTACAAATTTGAGATCATGCTTTTCAGAGCATTGTGAAGGATCTCTGTTCAAAACTCTGCTCCCCTAGTGCCTATTATTATTACTTCCATGGTATAAAGGATAAAAAGAATTTTTTGTTTTTCTTTCATATAAAAAATATTCCTAAGGAAAGCCTACATCCATTCTACTTTGCATGAAGAAAAACAGGATTTTTAGGCCGGGCGTGGTGGCTCATAACCTGTAATCCCAGCACTTTAGGAGATCGAGGCAGGTAGATCACAAGGTCAAGAGATCAAGACCATTCTGGCCAACATGGTGAAACCTTGTCTCTACTAAAAATACAAAAAAATTACCCAGGCATTGTGGCACGTGCCTGTAGTCCCAGCTACTCAGGAGGCTGAGGCAGGAGAATTGCTTGAACTTGGGAGGCGGAGGTTGCACTGAGCCAAGATCGCGCAGCTGCACTCCAGCCTGAAGACAGAGCGAGACTCTGTCTTGGAAAAAAAAAAGAAAAACAGAATTTTTATAGATGAGTACTGGAGAAGGTTGGAAAAATGTAGCTAACTCCTATTCCTTTATTTAATTATGTACTTAGATTGCTTACTTTCCTGTTTTTTTTTCTTTCTTCTTTCTTTCTTTTGAGACGGAGGTTCACTGTCGTCACCCAGGCTGGAGTGCATTGGTGCGATCTTGGCTCACTGCAACCTCCACCTCCCGGGTTCAAGTGATTCTCCTGCCTCAGCCTCCCAATTAGCTTGGATTACAGGCATGCACCACCACGCCCAGCTAATTTTTGTATTTTTAGAATTTTGCATTTTTAGTAGAGACAGTTCAAGACCATTTTGCCAGGCTGGTCTTGAACTCCTGACCTCAGGTGATCCACCCGCCTCGGCCTCCCAAAGTGTTGGGGTCACAGGCGTGAGCCACCGTGCTCGGCCACTTTCCTGTTTTTCTTTGTGAAAGTTTGGAGCAGTCATTCTTACAGTGCCTAGTAATAACCAGGAGAGAGTAGTAAAAATGCAGATTCCTTAGCCCCACCCAAATAAATTTAATGCCATGAAATAGGGCCTGGGAAGCTGCATTTTAATTTATTTTTTTCTCTTAAAAAAAGTATGCCAGGCGCAGTGCCTCATGCCTATAATCCCAGTACTTTGGGCGGCGGAGGTGGGCAGATCACCTGAGGTCGGGAGTTTGAGATCAGCCTGACCAACATGAAGAAACCCTGTCTCTACTAAAAATACAAAATTAGCCGGGTATGGTGGCGCATGCCTGTAATCCCAGCTACTTGGGAGGCTGAGGCAGGAGAATTGCTTGAACCCGGGAGGTGGAGGTTGTGGTGAGCCGAGATTGCACCATTGCACTCCAGCCTGGGCAACAAGAGCAAAACTCCATTTCAAAAAAAAAAAAAAAAAGAAATAAAAAAAAGTAGAGATTGGCCAGGCGCAGTGGCAAATTAACGCTTTTTCTAAATACTCTCAATTTCTGTGCTTATCTTTTTGCAGTTCATGGAACTGCAGTGGTCAGTGGCCCACACTTTGAGTAACATTGCTCTTCAGAAAATAAAAATGATTGTGTGTGGAAACTGGCAAGCTGGAAGCTAGTTTCTTCTACAAGCCCCAAGAAGACTGATTTTTTCGTCTATAAAATTGAGACAGTTTTACTGCTTTGCTCATCTTTATAGGGATGTTATGAGGATCACATAAGGTATAATGTATGTAAAGGCTGGGAGTGATGGCTCATGCCTGTAATCCTGGCACTTTGGGAGGTTGAGGCGGGCGGATCACCTGAGGTCAGAAGTTCGAGACCAGTCTGGCCAACATGGTGAAACCCCGTCTCTACTAAAAATAAAAAAATTAGCTGGGTGTGACGGCATGAGCCTGTAACGTCAGGTACTCAGGAGGCTGAGGCAGGAGAATTGCTTGAACCTGGGAGGTGGAGTTTGCAGTGAGCTGAGGTCACGCCGCTGCACTCCATCCTGGGTGACAGAGCAAGACTCAGTCTAAAAAAAAAAAAAAAAAAAAAAAAGGATATAATGTATGTAGATACATGGCAGGGAGCTTATTATTCACATATATATTAGCCACAAGGTTGCAGTATGCAGAATTAAGTTTCTGTTTCCTGAAAATTTTCCTAGACTTGTGCAGTCCTTCTCTAAACTTTAGTGATATGCATATATATATATATATGTATTTTTTTTTTTTTTGAAATGGAGTCTCGCTCTGTTGCCCAGGGTGGAGTGCAGTGGCGTGATCTCAGCTCACTGAAACCTCTGCCTCCTGGGTTCAAGCGATTCTTCTGCCTCGACCTCCAAGTAGCTGGGACTACAGGCGTGCACCACCACGCCCGGCTAATTTTTTTTTTTTTTTTTTTTTTTTTAGTAGAGATGGAGTTTCACCATATTGGCCAGGCTGGTCTCGAACTCCTAACCTCGTGATCCTCCCATCAATCCCAAAGTGTTGAGATTATAGGCATGAGCCACTATGTCCGGCCGTATTTTTTAAATATATAACTTAATGATGTTTCTTTGAAATGTCTGAGAACCTTTTTTTCCTCTTTTTTTATGTATATATTTCTGATTTTTAAAATAAATAGAGATGGCCCGGGGTGGGAGGCACAGTGGCTCACTATGTTGCCCAGGCTGGTCTTGAACTCCTAGCCTTAAGTGATCCTCCTGCATTGGCCTTCCAGGGTGCTAGGGTTACAGGCATGAGCCACCAACCTGGGCCTATTTTTACTTTTCTGATAAGTTCTTGAAGGTTATAATATATATATTTTTAATGGATTAGAAGCAATTTGGAGGCAGGCGTCCTTCTCAGTTAAAGTTCTGAGACTCCTTGTATATGGATCCGTTTCTGTTAATCTTAGATTACCCTTTCTTCCAACTTACTCTCAGCTTGAAGTTTGCTGCCTGAAGTAATTCCACACACTTTCTCTCCTCTGCCTAGCTCCTCTTTTTAGAGTATGTTTGCAGGAGACAGAGACCTTTAAAGCCAGTTCATTCAACAAGAAATGTTTTGAGTGCCTGTTATATACTGGTTAGGTGAAAAAGTTAAGAAAATGGGCTGGGCCCCGTGGTTTATGACTTGGAGGCCACGATGGGAGGATCACTTAAGGTCAGGAGTTCAAGAGCAGCCTCAGCAACATAGCAAGACCTGTCTCTACCAAAAATTAGCCATGTGTGGTAGCATGCACCTGTAGTACCAGCTACTTGGGAGGCTGAGGCCAGAGGATCACTTGAGTCCAGGAGTTGGAGATTGCAGTGAAGTATGATTGTGCCACGGCACTCCAGCCTGGGTGACAGAAAGCGACCCTGTCTCTTAAAAAAAATTTTTTTTAAGTAGATAAGAAAATGAATTTTAACTACCAGAGGCAGTGAGTCGTGCCTGGAATCTTAATGTTTTGGGAGGCCAAGGTGGGAGGATCACCTGAAGCTGGGAGTTTGAGACCAGCCTGGGCAACATAGCAAGACCCAATCTCTGCAAAAAATTTTAAAGTTAGCTGGTTGAGGTGGCACACACCTGTAGTCCTAGCTCTTCGGGAAGCTAAGGTGGGAGGATTGCCTAACCCTAGGAGTTCAAGGTTACAGGAAGTTTTGATTGCACCACTGCACTCCAGCCTAGGTGACAGAGTGAGGCCCTGTCTTTTGGAAGAAAAAGGAAAGAAAATAGTTTACATACCATTCCTGACTTCTGGGTGCTCACAGTTTTCTAAGGGAAATGGACAAGTAATTCAGTAATAAGACACAGAAAATGACATGTTTCCAAAATTCCTTGACAGGCCGAGTGCAAGTGGCTCACACCTGTAATCCCAGCACTTTGGGAGGCCAAGGCAAGTGGATTACTTGAGGTCAGGAGTTCGAGACCAGCCTGGCCAACATGGTGGAACCTTGTCTCTACTGAAAATACAAAAATTAGCTGGGCATGGTGGCCACACCTGTAATCCCAGCTACTTGGGAGGCTGAGGCAGGAGAATCGCTTGAACCTGGGGCAGAGGTTCCAGTGAGCTGAGATCGCGCCAGTGCACTCCAGTCTGGGCAACAGAGCAAGGCTCTGTCTCAAAAAAAAAAAAAAGAAAAGAAAATTCCTTGACAGCACAAAGAAAGGAAAAATTGCCTGGAGGAATGGAGATAGGGATGACCATATAATTTACCCTCCAAACTAGGACGCTATTAAAGGTGAAAGGAACATTGTTAATCATCATGAGAGAATAAACTAGGACATGTTCTATACAAACTAGGACATATTATTACTCTATTCATAAAAGTAATGTCTATGGTCTTTTTTTTTTTTTTTTAATTTTTTTTTTGAGATGGAGTCTCACTCTGTTACCCAGGCTGGAGTGGAGTGGTGCAGTCTCAGCTCACTGCAGCCTCCACCTCCTGGGTTCAAGCGATTCTCCTGTCTCAGCCTCCCGAGCAGCTGGGATTACAGGCTCATGCCACTACACCTGGCTAATTTTTGTATTTTTAGTAGAGACAGGGTTTCACCATGTTGGCCAGGCTGGTCTCGAACTCCTGACCTCAGGTGATCCACCCACCTTGGTCTCCCAAAGTGCCGGGGTTATAGGCATGAGCCACCTCGCCTCGCCTTGCATGGTCTTTTTTTTTTTTTTTTTGAGATGAAGTCTTGCAGCCACCCAGGCTGGAGTGCAGTGGTGGAATCATGGCTCACTACAGACTAGATCCCCCAGGCTCAAGCAATCCTCCCACCCCAGCCTCCTGAGTAGCTGGAACAACAGGCACACTCCACCACACCTGCCTGATTTCTATTTGTATTTTTAGTGGAAATGGAATCTTGCTATGTTGCCCAGGCTGGTCTTGGACTCCTGAGCTCAATCATCCTACATACCTCGGCCTCCCAAAGTGCTGGGAGCCACTGCACCCTATATAGTCTTAAAGTACCACCCTCCGTCTTGGATTTAGCACTTCATCTGTACCTTTTTACTGTTGCTTGCACAGGCTAAATGCTATCCTGTCTCAAGCAACATCCTTGCTGTGACCTCTACTTGTTACCTCCTCTCCCAGATATTTGCACAGTTCACTTCTGCCCTTAATTCAGGACTTGCTCAAATGTTATTTTTTCTGACAGGACTTTCCTGACCATACTTTTAAGAATAGTCTCTTCCCCTACCCTAACACCACTCTCTGACCCCTTTTCATGTCTAATTTTTTTAATGATACTTACAAATACATAACATACATATATACCCACATACATATGCAATTTGATTGTTTCTCTCTTTTTTCTTTTTTGGAGATAGGGTCTTGCCTTGTCACCTAGGCTGGAGTGTAGTGATACAGTCATGGCTCACTTCAGCCTTTACATAGACCCAAGTGATGCTCACGCCTCAGCCTCCCGAGTAGCCGGGGCTTTGTTTGTTTATGAGACATGGTCTCGCTCTGTTCCCCAGGCTGGAATGCAATGGCATGATCTCGGCTCACTGCAGCCTTGACCTCCTGAGCTCAAGCGATCCTCCCACCTCAGCCTCCTGGGTAGCTGGGACCGCAGGTGCACGCCACCATCCTGGGCTAATTTTTGTATTTTTTGTAGAGATGGGGCTTTGCCATGTTGCCTAGGCTGGTCTTGAACTCGTGTTTTTTGTAGACATGGGGTTTTGCCATGTTGCCCAGGCTGATCTTGAACTCTTGCCCACCTTGGCCTCCCAAAGTGCTGGGATTACAGGTGTAAGCCACCATGCCCCCAGCCTGATTTCTGGATTTTTAACTCAATAAAGGGAATGATGATGTCTTTATTATAAATATGGACTATAAGAAGAGAAATAAGTTAGATTGGAAGGAAGGATATCCCATCACTCTCCCATAACTCACCAGGCAGAAAAAAGAACAACCTTATAGGAAGGGGGAAGAATTCAGAACTATCTAGTTTGAGACCTTGATCCTATTCTTGAAGTCAGCCACATTTTAACATTCTTGTTACTGGGCCTCTTCTCTATTTGAGAGCAATTGCATCTCCAGATTTCTCCAGTTACTATATTATCCTTGAATTCACTGTCAAATTATTTGTATTTCTTACAATACTAGGTAGGTGCTTCAAAACTGAATGATTTCAAAAGAATCTTCACTTGACCTCTTCAATGAGATGGAAGTTCTTATTGCTTCCAGCCTTCTTTCTGTCTTGTTGGATTATCTAATTCAGAGTTTTAAAAAACATTACGTAGGGGTGAACAGGTCTTGGACCTCTGGCTGATTGATGTCTCCTGTGGCAGAAGGCAAACTACAAAGGAGCTCTTCTTCACATGTAAGAATGGATGATGATTTCAGCGCTTCTTGATTATAAATATCTTAAGGACCCAGGACCATTCCAGAGACATCTCTCTCTCCTTTTTTACCTCCCACTTTCTGACTTGATAAGGGGACTATAGTGAATATAGTGACTAAGTTTTACATATTTTATCAATGTGAAAAGTTTATCAGGTGCCACTAATTTAATTAGTGCCTACAGTAGAAAAGGGCATCCGTTTTCTATGAAGGGACACTGTATCAAAGGCAAGTTATAATTACACACACACACATTTGAGAGTCTCCCTCTGTCGCCCAGGCTAGAGTGCAGTGGCGCGATCTTGGCTCACTGCAACCTCCGCCTCCCGGGTTCAAGCGATTTTCCTGCCTCAGCCTCCCGAGTAGCTGGGACTACAAGTGCGCACCACCACACCCAGCTAAATTTTGTATTTTTGGTGGAGACAGGGTTTCACTATGTTGGCCAGGCTGGTCTCAAACTCCTGACCTCAGGTGATCCGCCCGCCTTGGCCTCCTAAAGTGCTGGGCATTGCGGGTGTGAGCCACTGCGCCCGGCCAATTTTTATATATATATATGCATATGCATATGTATATTTAAGTTATGCTTTATAAGGAATTATAAAGCATACTGTTTATTCCTTTTTACATACAAAAGGAAGACATAGTAGTCCAGGTTTCTTATCTGATACGTTTTTTCCCCAAGGCAAATAGGGTTGTGATGATTAACATAATCATTTCAGTCTTCAGATGAAACCCTATCATCTGCATGCAAAAAGGAATTTAATCCCTTACAAGCCAACAAGTAACCATATCCATAGTATCTGGAGGGCTAGGCTACTTGCATTTCATACTGCTCAATTAAATGTCATGGACTGTCCATGTTCTGCCACATTACTTTCCAGTTCTGAGTGGTCAAGTTAAAGGCATTCTTTTTTCTTTCTTTCTTTTTTTTGGTTAGTTGGTTTATTTATTAGAGATGGGGGTCTCGCTATGTTGCCCAGATCTTGAACTCTTGGCCTCAAGTGATCCTTCCACCTCAGTTTCCCAAAGTGCTGGGATTACAGGTGTGTGCTACCGTGCTCAGTAGACATTTTTAGAAAAAGGAATCCATTGTGTTCAGCTTATTTGTTTTAATTTTTTTAATCTTAAAGTTTTAAATGTTTTTAGTTTTTAAATTTTAAATTGAAAATATTTAAGCATATAGAAAAATAGAGTAGTACGAGCAACAGCTGTGTAACTACCATCTTGTTCAGCAGTGAATATTTTGCCATATTTGCTTGGCACATATCAATATGCTGTTGATATATAGCATAAACATTTTTTCTAAACCACTTCAAAGTAAGTTTTAGACTTTCACCTCTAAATACTTAAGATTGCTGTGGTAGGCAAAATAATGCCCCTTCTCCCAAGATGTCTATACTCCAGCCCCCATAACCTGTGAATATGTTCCGTTTCATGGCAACAGAGAATTAAGATGGCAGATGGAATTAAGGTTGCTAATCAGTTGACCTTAAAATGTGGAAATTATTCTAGATTATCCAGGTGGGCCAATATAATCATAAGGGTCCTAAAGGAGGCAGAAGAGTGTCAAAGAGTTGGCAGTCAGAGGAGTAGGCCTGATACTTGAAGATGAAGAAAGTAGCCATGAACCCAGCAGAGTAGATTGTCTGTAGCAGGGAACAGCAGGACAATGGATTTTCCTCTAGAGACTCCAGAAGAAATGTAGGAGCTGACTGGGCGCGGTGACTCATGCCTGTAATCCCAGCACTTTGGGAGGCCAAGGCGGATGAATCAGTTGAGGCCAGGAGTTCGAGACCAGCCTGGGCAACATGGCAAAAACCCATCTTTACAAAAAATAACAAAAATTAGCTGGGCGTGGTGATGCGCACCTGTAGTCCCAGAGGCTGAGGTGGGAGAATCGCTTGAGCTGCAGGAGGCAGGGGTTGCAGTGAGCCGAGATCATGCCACTGTACTCCAGCCCAGGTGAGAGAGCCAGACCCTATGTAAAAAAAATATATATAAAATAAGTAGGAGCCATACCCATACCTTGAATTTAGCCTAATGAGACCCATTTTAGACTTAATGACTTTCTGAGTGAAAGGTAATACAATTTGTATTGTGTTTAAGCCACTAAATTTGTGGTAATTTATTATAGCAGCCATAGAAAACTAATAGTAGGCTGGGCTCACGCCCGTAATCCCAGCACTTTGGAAGGGGGAAGGTGGGTGGATCACTAGAGGTCAGGAGTTTGAGACCTGCCTGGCCAACATAGGAAAACCCTGTCTCTACTAAAAATACAAAAATTAGCTGGGCGTGGGGACACCTGTCTGTAATCCCAGCTACTCGGGAGGCTGAGTTGAGAGAATCACTTGAACCCAGGAGGCAGAAGTTACAGTGAGCTGAGATCTTGCACTCCAGTCTGGGCAACAGAGCAAGACTCTGTCTCAAAAAAACAACAACAAAAAAAAAAAAACAAAAAAAAAAGCTAATGCTACAGTTACGTTTCAAAAAAATACGGACAATCTCCTATTCAACCACAATACCATTATAACCAACAAGATTAATAATAATTCCCTAATATCATTTAATACTTAGTCCATTTGAAAATTTACCCAGTTCCCCATAGTATCTTTTGTAGCTGTGTTTAAACCAAGATTCAAAGATTATACATTATATTTGATTATGTCTGTAAGTCTCTCTTAACCTAGAACAGTCTGTATCACCACCTCTTTTTTTTTATATCAACTTTTTTGAAGAGACCATACTCATTGATTTGAAATATGTTCCACATTGTAGATTTGTCAGATTGTTTCCATGTTAATTGTCTCAATGCCTGCAGTGAAAAGTTTGATCCCTACGGTAAGGTAACAGCAAGATTGTTCCATTGTTAAGATGTGTTTTTCCTTTTGCAATTAGTCGTCTGTGGAGTTATTTTGTTTATATGAACTGAACTAGTTCTTATGAAAATAAAGGTTAAATTTCCAGACCAGCATATTTTAAAATGGCAGTATAATAGGCTATATAACCTAAAACACTTCTGCTATTTCATTACAAAACACCTAGTAATGCTGGATGAAATGTAACAACTATTTTTTAATTTTTAAACAAACTTTTAAAAATGTATAGCTAGTTGAGCCTGAAAGAATTAAGGAAAATTCTCAGGGACTGCAAATGAAAGAGGAACTGAAAATGAGCAGTATGCATGTTACTTAATGCTGTGGTATTTCTGGGTGCTTTGCCTAGTCTCAGTTACTGAAAGGCTTGGTTTTTGTTTGTTTGTTTGTTTGTTTTTTGAGACGGAGTCTTGCTCTGTCGCCCAGGCTGGAGTGCAGTGGCAAGATCTCGGCTCACTGCAAGCTCCACCTCCCGGGTTCACACCATTCTCTTCCCTCAGCCTCCCGAGTAGCTGGGACTACAGGTGCCCACCACCAAGCCCAGCTAATTTTTTTGTATTTTTAGTAGAGACGGGGTTTCACCATGTTAGCCAGGACGGTCTCGATCTCCTGACCTCACGATCCGCCCGTTTCAGCCTCCCAAAGTGCTGGGATTACAGGTGTGAGCCACCGTGCCTGGCCTAAAGTCTTCGTTTTCATGTCCATGAGCCTTAGGCCTGTATGGAACAGAGTTAGAAATGCAAATCTCTATATAAAGCAGGGAGTCTTGAAGGTTCATACTCAAGAGAAAGGAAGGGACCACAGAAAATTCCGTCTACTAGTTTGAGGAAACAAGGAAACTTCTGTGTCTCAGCTTGGGCTCTGGCTGGGGGTAGATGGGAATGTCTCCTGAAAATTTATGTTTGGACTCAAGAATATACAATAAGGAAAGGATCAATAGGGCAAGGATAGTCCCTCCAACAAATGTTGTTGGGAAAAGTGGATATCCACAGCAAAATAATGAAATTATCTTGTACTGTACACAAAAATCAACCCAAAATAGATTAAAGAGTTAAACATAAGACCTGAAACTATAAAACTCATAAGAAGAAAACAGGGAAAAAGCATTATGACATTGGTCTTGGCAATGATTTCGTGGATATGACATCAAAAACACAGGCAACAAAAGCAAGTGGAACTGCATCAACCTAAAAAGCTTCTGCACAGCAAACAGCAGAATGGAAAGGCAATCTGCAAAATGTGAGGAAATGTTCGTGAACCATATATTTGATAAGGGGTTAATCTCCAACATACGTAAGGAACTCATACAACTCAGTAGCAAAAAATATATGTATATTAAAAAATAGGCGCTTCACTGCCGTCCGTTGATTTATTTCTCCAGGAAGAAAAATGGCATCTGTTGCAGTTGATCCACAACCGAGTGTGGTGACTTGGGTGGTCAACCTGCCCTTGATGAGCTCCACATATGACCCCATGTACTCAGCCCATGTCAGTACAAAGGACCAGTGTCCTACTTGAAGTCTGTGTGTGAGATGGCAGGGAAGGGTGTGAAGACCATCACCTCGGTGGCCATGACCAGTGTGCTCTGCCCATCATCCAAAAGCTAGAGCTGCAAATTGCAGTTGCCAATATCCGTGCCTGTAAGGGGCTAGACAGGATTGAGGAGAGACTGCCTATTCTGAATCAGCCATCAACTCAGGTTGTTGCCAATGCCAAAGGTGCTGTGACCGGGGCAAAAGATGCTGTGACGACTACTGTGACTGGGGCCAAGGATTCATCACAGGGTTGATGGACAAGACCAAAGGGGTAGTGACTGGCACTGTGGAGAAGACCCAAGTCTGTGTCAGTGGCAGCATTAACACAAGCTTAGGAAGTCAGATAATGCAGCTCGTGAGCAGTGGCTTGGAACATGCGCTCACCAAATCAGAGCTCTTGGTAGGACAGTACCTCCCTCTCACTGGGGAAGAACTAGAAAAAGAAGCAAAAAAAGTTGAAGGATATGATATGGTTCAGAAGCCAAGTTGTTATGTTAGACTGGGATCCCTGTCTACCAAGCTTCACTCCCTGTCTACCAAGCTTCACTTCGTATGAGCAGGCTCTCAGCAGGGTTAAAGAAGCTAAGCAAAAAAGCCAAGACACCATTTCTCAGCTCCGTTCTTCTGTTCACTTGATTGAATTTGCCAGGAAGAGTGTGCATAGTGCCAATCAGAAAATTCAGGATGCTCAGGATAAGCTCTAGCTCTCATGGGTGGAGTGGAAAAGGAGTATTGGATACGACGATACTGATGAGTCCCACTGTCCAGAGCACATCGAGTCACGTACTCTTGCTATTGCCTGCAACCTGACTTAGCAGCTCCAGACCACATGCCACAGCCTTCTGTCCAACATCCATGATTACCACAGAATATCCAAGGTCAGGCCAAGCATATGAGGGTGATGGCAGGCGACATCTACTCAGTGTTCTGCAATGCTGCCTCCTTTAAGGAAGTGTCTGACAGCCTCCTCACTTCTAGCAAGGGGCAGCTGCAGAAAATGAAGGAATCTTTAGATGACTTGATGGATTTCTTGTTAACAACATGCCCCTCAACTGGCTGGTAGGTCCCTTTCACCCTCAGCTGACTGAGTCTCAGAATGCTTAGGACCAAAGTGCAGAGATGGACAAGAGCAGCCAGGAGGCCCAGCGATCTGAGCACAAAACTCATTAAACTTGCCCCTGTCACCAGTGAATGATGCGGCCAGCCAGTTAACACCTTTTGTTATGTTGAAATTAACCCTGCTAGGCAACCCTAAATTGGGAAGCAAGTAGCTAGTAAAAAGGCCCTCAATTATAGTTATTTCCAGCTGGATTAAGAGCTTTAAAGTTTCTGGCTTTAGCAGATGATTTCTGTTCACCTGGTAAGAAAAGAATGCTAGGCTTGTTAGATAGAGCCTAGCCAGAACTCACAAAAAATTCAAGTGCACTTATGTTCTCATTCTGTGGCCATTGTGTTACCCTCTGTTACTGTTTGTGTTGAATAAAAACATCTTCATGCGGGCTGGGGTAGAAACTGGTGTCTGCTCTGGTATGATCTGAGCAGGCCTCTTTACTGATTTATCTCATGATGATTGCTTGTACAACTTGATTTTAGTTTTTTATTTCTCAAATAGGAATACTACCTTTGAATTCAATATAATTCACTGTAAGATTAAAAAAAAAAATAGACAAAGGACCTGAATAGACATTCTCCAAAGAAGACATAAAAGTGGCCAAGTATATGAAAAATTGCTCAACATTGCTAATCATCAGAGAAGTACACATCAAAACCACAATGAAATATCATCACTTCACACCTGTCAATGTCAAGATGGCTACTTTTTTTAATTGGCAAGGGAGTGAAGAAATTGGAACCCTTGCACACTGTTGGTGGGAATGCAAAATGGTACAAGCGGCCACTATGGAAAACAGTATGGAGGTTCCTTGACGTATTAAATATAGAACTACCAGATGGTCTAGCAATCATGCTTCTAGATATTTATCCAAAATAAAATCAGGATCCCAAAGAGACATTAGCACTCTCACATGTGACAACATGGATGAAGCTTGAGGACATTATGCTAAGGGAAATAATACAGTCACAGAAAGATAAATAACTATGTGAGTCTACTTATGTGAGGTATCTAGTCAGATTCATAGGTTGACAGAGTCAAATGGTGGTTGCCAAAGGCTGAGGGGGAGGAGAAATTGGGGAGTTGCTAAACAATGTATGTAAAATTAATGTCAAACAGGAAAAAGCTCTAGAGATCTGCCATACAACACTGTACCTATAGTCAACATTAATGTATTATACACTTGAAAATTTGTTAAGAGGGTAGATCTTGTGTTAAGTGTTTTTACCACAATAAAACAAAAAAAAAATTTTTTTTTTGAGGCGGAGTCTTGCTCTGTCACCCAGGCTGTAGTGTAGTGGCGCGTTCCCGGCTCACTGCAACCTCCGCCTCCTAGGTTCAAGCGATTCTCCTGCCGCAGCCTCCTGAGTAGCTGGGATTATAGGCGCACACCACCACGCCTGGCTAATTTTTGTTTATTTAGTAGAGACGAAGTTTCACTATGTTGGCCAGGCTGGTCTCAAACTCCTTGACCTCAAGCAATCCGCCTGCGTAGGCATTCCAAAGTGCTGGGATTACAGGTGTGAGCCACCGCACCTGGCCAACAAACAATTTTTTAAAAATTAAGTATGGGCTTATTAGGCTGAGCGCAGTGGCTCACACCTGTAATCCCAGCATTTTGGGAGGCTGATGTGGGCGGATCACTTGAGGTCAGGAGTTCGAGACCACCCTCGCCAACATAGTGATACCTGGTCTCTACTGAAAATACAAAAATTAGCTGGGTATGGTGGCGGATGCCTGTAATCCTAGCTACTCAGGAGGCTGAGGCAGGAGGATCACTTGAACCCGGGAGGCGAAGGCTGCAGTGAGCCAAGTTTGTGCCACTGCATTGCAGCCTGGGCGACAGAGTGAGACTCTGTCCTAAAAAGGAAAAATAATTAAGTATGGGCTTATTTGTGTGGGTTTAAATTATTATCACCAGCTTGGTCTGAGATCCCCAAACTGGGAAATGAATATAAAAAAATTATTCAGGACCCTGTATGATACCCTTGGGGTAACCAGCAGAAGCATATGTAAAGCTACTCTGGAGGAACAGATCCACAGTTTAAGCCACACAGGATTCTAACAGATAAAATCCCACTGAATAACCCACTTGATTGTGACAAGGCTCATAATCAAAAGTGACAAAAAATAAGAAAACAGCTCATTTACCATGAATAAGAGTCACAGATACACTACCTCTCAGGACTAGATCTCCAGTTCATTGACTATAGACCATAGAATAAGTGCATTTAAAAGGATTAAATACAGCCAGGAATGGTAGCTCATGCCTGTAATCCCAGCACTTTGGGAGGCCAAGCCAGGCGGATCACCTGAGGTCAGGAGTTCAAGACCAGCCTGGCCAACATGGTGAGATCTCGCCTCTGCTAAAAATACAAAACATTAGCTGGGTGAGGTGGCACATGTCTGTAATCCCAGCTACTCAGGAGGCTGAGGCAGGAGAATCGCTTGAAACCGGAAGGCGGGGGTTGCGGTGAGCCAAGATCACGCCACTGTACTGCAGCCTGGGCGAAAGAGTGAAACTGTCTCAAAAAAAGAAAAAACAAGGTCAAATTTAAAATATATTTGGAAGGTAATGCTGATAGAGTTTACAGATAGAATGCATGTGGGTATGAGAAAGAGGAACTAAGAATGACTCCAAGTGTTTGGTTTGAATAGTGGTGTCATTTGCTAAGATGTGTAACAGTAGGGGAAGAAACAATTTTGGAAATAAGATTATAAAATGCCTGTTAGATATCTGCTATCTTGTGAATGTTTGTCCCTCCAAAATTCATGTTGAAATTTAATTGACATTGTAATAATATTAAGAAGTGGGACCTTTAAGAAGTGATTAAGTTGTTAGGGCTTTACCCTCATGAGTGGGATTAATGTTGTTATAAAAGGGCACCCTCTCTTTGCCATCTGCTATGTTATTAGATGGCAAGAAGATCTTCACCACATGCCAGTACCTTGATGTTAGGCTTCCCAACTTCTGGAACTGTGTGCCAATAAATAGCCAATAAACTTCTGGTCATTATAAAGTGCCCAAAGCTGGGTACGGTGACATACACCCATAGCCCCAGCTACCTGGGATGCTGAGGTGGGAGGATCATTTGAGCTCAAGGAGTTTGGCAACATGGAGAGACTCCATCTCTAAACAAAACAAAACAGAACACACACACCCACATACCCCTATATAAATTACCCAGTCTGTGGGGGGTTTTTGTTTGTTTTTTGCTTTGTTTTGAGATGAGTCTCGCTGTTGCCCAGGCCAGAGTGCAGTGGCATGATATTGGCTCACTGCAACCTCTGCCTCCCGGGTTCAAGCAGTTCTCTGCCTCAGCCTTCTGAGTAGCTGGGATTACAGGCACCCACTACCACACCTGGCTAATTTTTTTGTATTTTTAGTAGGGACGGGGTTTCACCATCTTGGCCAGGCTGTTCTTGAACTCCTGACCTCATGATCCACCCGCCTCGGCCTCCCAAAGTGCTTGAAGTACAGGCGTTAGCCACCATGCAAAATGGACTAAGACAACACCCAAATGGAGATGTTAGGCAATTGACTATATGAAGAGAGTTTCGGAGGAGAATGACAGCTAGGAATATCAATTTGAGAATTAGTATATAAATGCTATTTAAAACCATGGGAACACTTCATTTTTACAGTTAGAAGGTAGAAAGATGACTAGAAACTAGTGAAGACTAAGAATAAAGGATCATGAGTGTAGAATAAGACCCAGAGATGTGAAGTCCCAAAAGCCAAGTGAAGAAAGCAGTTCAAGAAGGAAGGAAGATTGAGTTGATAAAATGCTGCTGAAAGTTCAAATAAGATAAGGATTGGTAAATAATTATTGGACTTGGCAACATGAAGGTAATTAGTGACCTGGAAAAAATAATCTCTTTATATTGAGGGAATAAAACCTGAACTGAAGTGGTTTTAAGCCAGAAGAAAGAGACAATGAGTATAGGTAACTCTTGAGGAATTTTGCTGTAGAAGGGTTCAGGCACATGGGGCAGTGACTGGAATACGACAGGAAGTCATGGGAAGAATTTTCTAAGGTGTAAGAAATACTATACCAAGTTGGTATGGTGAGGGGATGATTCTCAACACTGGCTAAATAATAGAACTAACTGGGGAATTTATTAAAGGATAGCTGCGTGAGTTCAATGGCAGACTGATTAAATCAAATCTTTGGGAATTGGGCCATGGTATCAGTATGTTTGTTTGTTTTACAGTTACTCAGATGATATGCATCCAAAGTTGATCTGCTTTGGAGCAGATTAGTCAAATTAACTCGTTATATAAGTTAAACAGTATATCCAACACAGTTGAAAATTAGGAACAATAGAAATTACACAATGCAGCATAGATATATTAAAAATGGAAAATATGAAAAAAAGAGATGAGACATGGACAGTAGAATGAGATGGTCCAAGATATATCTCATAGGAGTTCTAGGGAAGGGTAGAGAAAATGGAGAGTAGCAACATTCAAAGAGATAATAGCAGAAAATTTCACAGAATTTCTAAGTATATGAATCTTCAAGGAAAAAAAAATAGTGAATCCTGAAAGAATAACACTAAAGACAAAGATCTTATGAAAGCAGCCAAATAGATTACTGTGAAGGAATGAAAATTAGGCTGGGCTCAGTGATTCATGCCTGTAATCTCAGTGCTTTGGGAGGCCTAAAGAGGAGGATCACTTGAGTTCAGGAGTGAGGCTGCAGTAAGCTATGATTTTACCAGTGCGCTTCAGGCTGGGTGATAGAGGGAGACTCCATCTCAAAAAGATGTGGTCTTTTTTACTTATCTACAGAAGTGTGTCTAGTTTCTCAGCTGTAAGCATTCAGAGGTCAGGGACTAAATACAATAATTAAGTACAATGTTGCAAAAATACTGACATTAAAAATAGAAGTTCCAGGCCAGGCACAGTAGGTCAGACCTGTAATCCCAGCACTTTGGGAGGCTGAGGCAGGCAGATCACTTGAGGCCAGGAGTTCAAGACCAGCCTGGCCAACATGGCGAAACCCTGTCTCCACTAAAAATACAAAAACTAGCCAGGCGTGGTGGTGCACGTCTGTAGGCTCAGTTACTTGGGAGGCTGAGGCACAAGAATCACTTAAAACCAGGAAGCAGAGGTTGCAGTGAGCCAGGAGATTGTGCCATTGCACTCCAACCTG
Organism: Pan troglodytes; assembly: GCF_028858775.2. NCBI lineage: Eukaryota > Metazoa > Chordata > Mammalia > Primates > Hominidae > Pan > Pan troglodytes. The sequence continues at coordinate 95,337,921 of NC_072398.2, forward strand.
GGTGACAGAGCAATACTCCGTCAAAATAAAATAAAATAGCTTTGACTGTATGTAACACACTAATCATGACTAATTCGTTGGAACTAAAAATGAGATAGGACTGAAATAAAAAATAAGAATTTAATAGAAGGCATAAAAGAGCAAGAAGGGCCAGGTGTGGTGGCTCACGCCTGTAATCCCAGCACTTGGGGAGGCCGCAGCAGGTGGATCACGAGGTCAGAAGTTCGAGACCAGCCTGGCCAACCTGGTGAAACCCCGTCTCTACTAAAAATACAAAAATTAGCCAGGAGTGGTGGCGGATGCCTGTAATCCCAGCTACTCGGGAGGCTGAGGCAGAGAAATTGCTTGAACCCAGGAGGCGGAGATTGCAGTGAGCTGAGATCGCGCGACTGCATTCCAGCCTGGGTGACAGAGTGAGACTCTGTCTCAAAAAAAAAAAAAAAAAAAAAGAACACAAAGAACAAGAAGGGGTTGGACACGGTGGCTAATGCCTGTAATCCTAGCACTTTAGGAGGCTGAGATGGGCGGATCACTTGAGGCCAGGAGTTCGAGTCCAGTGTGGCCAATACGGTGAAACCCCATCTCTACAAAAAAAATACAAAAAGATTAGCTGGGCACTGGTGGCACACACCTGTAATCCCAGCTACTTTGGAGGCTGAGGCAGAAGAATCACTTGAACCTCGGAGGCAGAGGTTGCAGTGAGCCAGATTCACACCACTGCACCCCAGCCTGGGTGACAGAGTGAGACTGTCTCAAAACAAACATAGCAAGAAGGAAGCACAGAACAAGCAAGGTAAATAGAACAGAAGATGGTAGAAATAAAACTAAATATATTAGTGATCATGAGAAGTGTAAACTAGTCAGTTTTTTAGAAATGGTTTAATGGAAAAACAAATTCAGATAAATACTGTCGAAAACATAAAGGTGTAGAAATTGAAATTAACAACGAAAAAAATGTTGTAGGTAAATATTAACCAGAAAGTTAATGTCACCATACTAATATAAGACAAACTTTAAGGCAAAAAAAGTTATTAAGGGAACAGTTTTGGGGTGGGGGGGTGGTGGTTTATAGAGATAGTGTCTTGCTCTGTTATCCAGTGGAGTACAATGGTGCAATCATGGTAAACTGCAGTCTCAAACACCAGAGCTTAAACAATCCTTCCACCTCAGCTTCCTGAGTAGCTGGAACTGTGGACGCATGCCACCATGCCTGGTAATTTTTATTTATTTATTTATTTATTTTTTTGAGATAGAGTCTTGCTCTGTCACCCAGGCTTGAGTGCAGTGGTGCAATTGCTCACTGCAGCCTCAACCTCCCAGGCTCGAGCAGTCCTCCCACCTCACCCCCCCTTGCAGCCCCCCGCCAAAGTAGCTGGAACTGTAGGCGTGCACTACCACACCTGGCTAATTTTTTATATTTTATGAATGTGGGGTTTTGTCATGTTGCCCAGGCTGGTCTTGAACTCCTGAGCTCATGGGATCCACCCGTCTCAGCCTCCCAAAGTGCTGGGATTACAGGTGTGAGCCACCACCACGCCCAGCCTAATGTTTTAAATTAATGGTAGAGACAGGCTATCACTATTTTGCATAGGCTGGAATTTTTTTTTTTTTCTTTTTTTTACTGATACAGGGTCTGGCTCTGTTGTCCAGGCAGGAGTTCAGTGGCTTGATCAGGCTCACTGCAGCCTCAGCCTCCTGTGCTTGAGCAATTCTCATTGAACTGTCTTGGCACCCTTGTTGAAAAATCAATTGACCGTAAATATTAGGGTGTATTTCTGAGTTTTTTTCCGTTGATCACATATCTGTCTTTATGCCAGTACCACACTATTGTTATATCCATTGTAGTTTTCATCTCAGACACTGGTTTTCATCTCTAGAAGTTTGATTTGAGTCTTTTTGTACATCTTCCATTTCTCTGCGTAACTTTTTGAAAATATGGAATGCAGTTACAATATTAATATCTGTTTTAAAGTCATTTTAATTCTAACAGAATTAGTTCTGGGTAAATAGATTTCTTCTGATTGATTATTATTCTCATTATGGGTCATGTTTTCTTGCCTCTTTGCAAGCCTGTTAATCTTTAATCAAATTCCAGATATTGTGAATTTTATATTTTTGGGTGCTGGATTATTTTTATTCCTATAAATCTTGAGGGTTGATTTGCAATTCAGTTATTGTATTTGTCAACTTTGCTTTTTTTTAATATATATAATTTGTTAGGCCAGTACTTAAACTAAGCAGTACTTAGTTTAGGGCTAAAAATTCCCTAGTGCTAAGGTAGGACTTTCCTGTGCACTCTACCCGATACCCCATAAATTGAGTTTTTCTAATCTGGCTACTAAGAACAGGCACTATTCCTGGCCCCATGTGAGTTCTGGGTAGTGCTTGCTCCATTCCTTTCATATGTTTTTTTTTTTCTCCCAGTCTTGGATAGTTTCCTCAGTTACATGTGCTGATCAGCACTCTGATCTCCTCAGTATTTGAGGGGATCATTTTGCAGATCTCTGGGCTTCTGAGACTTTCTCTGCAGCTTTCTCTGCTGTGATACTCTGTCCTTTGAAATCTGGCTGCCATTATCTCATTATATTCTCTGCTCCATCTCTTCAACTCAGGAGTTTCTCAGGCTGTGCCTCAATCTCCCTCCCCTCCTGCATCATGTCCTGGAAACTCTCTTAAGGCAATAAGCCAGGCCAGTTGTAGAGCTCACTTCATTTGCTTCTTGTCACTCTGGGGTCACTGTCCATTGTTGCCTGATGTCCATTGTTTTCAAAACCCTTGTTTTTATGGTTTTTGTTTGGGTTTTTTTTTTTTTTTTTTTTTTTTTTTGGTGGTGGTGGTTCTTTTAGGTGAGAGGGTAAATCTCTGGTCTCTGTTGAATCATCTTGACCAGAAGTGGAAATTGCAGCATTGGTTTTAACATCAACAAATGGATCCCTAAATGTTGAGGTGGAGAATGGATAACTAATTGTATATTCCTGCTGTGGGATTCTACACAGCAGTTAAAGCAAATGAAGTAGAGCTTTATGCAGTTACTTGGACAAATTTTAAATATAAAAAATTGAAGGCTGGGCATGGTGCCTCATACCTGTAATCCTGGTGCTTTGGGAAGCCAAGGCAGGAGGATCGTGTGAGGCCAGGAGTTCAAGACTAACCTGGGCAACATGACAAAACCCCATCTTTACAAATAACTTTTTTTTTTGTAAATGTCGCTTCTCCTCTAGTGGCTGAGGTAGGAGGATGCAATGAGGCCAGGAATTTGAGGCTGCAGATTGCTAAGATGGTGCCTGTGAATAGCTACTGCACTCCAGCCTGGGTAACATAGTGAGACCCCATATATTAGCCAGGTGTGGTGGTGTGCACCTGTAGTCCTAGCTGCTTGGGAGGCTGAGGTGGGAGGATTGCTTGAGCCCAGGAGGTCAAGGTTACAGTGAGACATGATCACACCACTGCATTCCAGCCTGGGCAACAGAGTGAGATACTGTCTCTTAAAAAAAAAAATGCCAGGCACAGTGGCAAAAATTAGCCTGGCATGGCAGTGTGAGCCTATAATCCTAGCTACTTGGGAGGCTGAGGTGGGAGGATCACTTGAGCCCAGGAAGCGGAGGTTGCAGTGAGCCGACATGGTCCACTGCACTCCAGCCTGGGTGACAGCGAGACTCTGTCTCAAAAAAAAAAAAAAAAAAAAAAAAATAAGGCTGGGCGAGGTGGCTCACGCCTGTAATCCCAGCACTTTGGGAGGCTGAGGCGGGCGGATCACCTGAGGTCAGGAGTTTAAGACCACCCTGACCAACATGGTGAAACCCTCTCTCTACTAAAAATACAAAAAAATTAGCCAGGAGTGGTGGCAGGCGCCTGTAATCCCAGCTACTCCGGAGGTTGAGGTAGGAGAATTGCTTGAACCCGGGAGGCGGAGGCTGCAGTGAGCCGAGATCGTGCCATTGCACTCCAGCCTGGGCAACGAGTGAAACTCCATCTCATACATACATACATACATACATAAAATTTTAAAAAACAAAAGCAAAAACAATATTGGAAAGAAAAATGAAGAATAGTACAGAAGTGATAATTTCTAAAAATATACAAACTATGCTATATATTATTAATGATTACAAGTATATGCAATAAACTTATTTAATATTTATGAGAATGGAAACAACATCTGAAGGAGGAGAGAGGGTGAAAAGGGTTGAGAGTGAAGTTACACAGTGCTTCAGATTTATCTAATGTTTTGTCTCACTAAAAATAGGAGACCACATAGATGACTAACAACTAGTATCTAAAATACATAAAGAACTCTCAAAACTCAACAGTAAAAAGGAACAGCAAAGAGGTCAGTTAGGAAATGAGCAAAAGACATGAACAGAAGTTTCATAGAAGAGAATTACAGATGGCAAATAAACATGTAAAAAGAACATCATTAGCCATTAGGGAAATGAAAATTGAAACCACAATGAAATATTACCACACACCTATCCAAATGGCTGAAGTAAGAAATAATGACACCAGCCAGGTGCAGTGGCACACACTTCAAGTCGCTTCTCCTCTAGTGGCTGAGGTAGGAGGATGGAATGAGGCCAGGAATTTGAGGCTGCAGATTGTTAAGATGGTGCCTATGAATAGCCACTGCACTCCAGCCTGGGTAACATAGTGAGACCCCATCTATTAAATAACAGTAATAAAAATGACACCACCAAATGCTGGTGAGGGTGTGAAAAACCTGGATTTCTCATACATTGCATCTGGGAACATATGATGGTATAGCTACTCTGGAAAACAGATTGGCAGTTTCTTATAAAACCAAACATTCACTTACCATATGACTCAGCAGTTGCACACTTAGGCATTATCCCAGATAAATGAAAACTTTTCTACAAAAACTTTCCCATGAATGTTCATAGCAGCTTTATTCCTAATAGCCAAAAACTGAAAACAACTCAGATGTCCTTCAGTGAGTAAATAAACCATGGTACATCCATACCATGGAATACTACTCAGCAATAAAAAGGAATAAACTGTTGGTACTTGCAGCCACTTTGATGAATCTCAGCGAAATTATCCTAAGTGAAAAAGGCCAGTCCTAAAAGTTACATACTCTATGATTCCAACTTTATAATAGTTTGAAAAGCCAACATTTTAGAAATGGAGAACAGATTAGTGGCTTCTAGGAGTTAGGAATGAATGTGGCAGGAGATGGGAGGGGATAGGGTAGATGTTGTTATAAAACAGTTAACACGAGGGCTCCTTGAGGTGATGGAACGGTGCTGTTTCTTAACTGTGATGATGGATACATGAACTTACAAATGTGACAAACTTGTGTAGAACTAAGTACATACAAATGAATACTAATAAAATGGGAAATCTGAAGATCTGCTTATTGTATCAATGTTGATATTCTGCTGGTGATATGGTACTATAGTTTTGCAAGATGTTACCATTGGGGGAAACTAGATAAAGGGTACATGAGATCTTCTTTATCTCCATCTTTTTTTTTCTTTTTTCTTTTTTTTTTTTTGAGACGGAGTCTTCCTCTGTCACCCAGGCTGGAGTGCAGTGGCCTGATCTCGGTTCACTGCAACCTCGTCCTCCTGGGTTCACGCCATTCTCCTGCCTCAGCTTCCCGAGTAGCTCAGACTACAGGCACATGCCACCACGCCCGGCTAACTTTTTCTATTTTTAGTAGAGACGGGGTTTCACCGTGTTAGCCAGGATGGTCTTGATCGCCTGACCTCATGATCCGCTCTCCTTGGCCTCCCAGAGTGCTGGGATTACAGGCGTGAGCCACCGTGCCCGGCCTATCTCCATCTTTGAAATATTTTATAATAAGAACAATCTCTTCAGTGTGCACAGTAAAATTCTCTGTGACCATTTGAGACAAATCAGAAAAAATAGTGGAAACATAAAAATGAAAATTTTCTGCTTATTAATATTTACTTCAAAGTTTTTAGATTTTAAAAAGATAAATTAGAACTTATGAAAGTATTTTTTTAAGAATGTATTTTCTGCTGGGCACAGTGGCTCACGCCTGTAGTCCCAGCACTTTGGGAGGCTGAGGCGGGTGGATCACCTGAGGTCGGGAGTTCGAGACCAGCTTCACCAACACAGAGAAACCCTGTCTCTACTAAAAATACAAAATTAGCTAGGCGTGGTGGCGCATGCCTGTAATCCTAGCTACTCGGGAGGCTGAGGCAGGAGAATTGCTTGAACCCAGGAGACGGAGGTTGTGGTGAGCTGAGATCGCGCCATTGCACTCCAGCCTGGGCAACAAGAGCAAAACTCCACCTAAAAAAAAAATAAGTATTTTCAGCAGGCCGCAGTGGCTCATGCCTGTAACCCCAGCACTTTGGGAGGCCGAGGCAGGTGGATCACCTGAGGTCAGGAGTTCAAGACCAGCCTGGACAACATGGTGAAACCCCCGTCTCTACTAAAAATACAAAAAATTAGCCGGGCGTGATGGCAGGTGCCTGTAATCCCAGCTACTCGGGAGGCTGAGGCAGGAGAATCGCTTGAACCCGGGAGGCGGAGGTAGCAGTGAGACAAGATCGTGCCATTGCACTCCAGCCTGGGCAACAAGAGTGAGAGTCCGTCTCAAAAAAAAAAAAAAAAAGAAAGAAAGAAAGAATTTTCATTTCTACTTAGGATTTTTAAACCAAAACAGCTTTTTGTTTGAGACAGAATCTCGCTTTGTCGCCAGGTCTAGGGTGCAATGGCATGATCTCAGCTCACTGCAACCTCTGCCTCCCAGGTTCAAGTGATTCTCCTGCCTCAGCCTCCCAACCAGCTGGGATTACAGGCACGCACCTGCCACCAGCCCAGCTAATTTTTTGTGTTTTTAGTAGAGATGGGGTCTCACCATGTTAGTCAGGCTGGTTTCAAACTCCTAACCTCAAGTGATCTGCCTGCTTTGGCCTCCCAAAATGCTGGGATTACAGGTGTGAGCCACTGCACCCAGCCTTCAAAACAGTTTTTTAAACTTACTTTTTATGTGTTAAATACTAGGACTGTTGTCTCCTTCATTATAAATACTGATAACTTTTCATAAGTAACATAACCATCTTATGATCTTTTAGACTATTGCTACTTTAAACTTTTAAGTTACATTATATAACTATAGGCTTCACTTTCATCATTTTTGAGAATTAGAGGTTTTCCAACCTAGCTAACAATTTAGATTTTTCTGTTCTCTGATGTGATGGAAGAACAAAGAACAAATAGAAAGGGCCTTGTACATTGCCTTTTGAAGACCAGGTACTCCTGTATATGTTAATTTATTTTGTTCACCCTCTTCATTCCCCTATCCTCTGTCTGCCTCTCAGGATCCTCTTAAGTCTTTGCTGCAAATCCAGGTTTTGGTTTAATGTTGTCAGAAACTTTACAAGCGTGAATGTAGAGCTATTTCATTTGGCATTCTTGTTTCTTATAGGAGTCCAACAGCAAGTTTAAAGTTGGACATTTTTCTTTTTCTGCTCTAGTTGTTTGACACAACTACTCTCTTCCTTAAACTTTTTTTTTTTTTTTTTTTTTTTGAGACAGGGTCTCGTTCTGTCACCCAGGCTGGAGTGAAGTGACCTGATCTCAGTTCACTGCAACCTCTGCCTCCCAGGTTCAAGTGATTCTCATGCCTCAGCCACCTGAGTAGCTGGGATTACAGGCATGCACCACCACACCCGGCAATTTTTGTATTTTTAGTAGAGACAAGCTTTTGCCATGCTGGCCAGGCTGGTCTCGAACTCCCGGCCTCAAGTGATCTGCCATCCTTGGCCTCCCAAAGTGTTAGGATTACAGGCGTGAGCCACTGTGTCCAGCCTCTGCCTTCTTATATACTGCTTTTCATCCTCACATTTCAGTAAAGAGAAAATTCACCCAAAGGCAAAAGCTGAAGCCAGGAAATAATCCTTTTCTCTGACCCCAAATCTAAGTCACCAACTCCTATCAATTCTATTTTCTTCCTCTGAATGTAAAAGAGAAAATATGCACATGGTGGCTCGCATCTGTAGTTCCAGCTACTCAGGAGGCCGAGGCATGAGAGTCGCTTGAACCCGGGGGCCCAGGCTTCAGTGAGCCATGATTGCACCACTGTACTCCAGACTGGATGACAGAGTGAGACTCGAAAAAGGGGGAAAAAAAAAGAGGCAGGGTGCGTCTCTTTGCAGTGAGCTGAGATTGTGCCATTGCACTCCAGCCTGGGCAACAGAGCAAAAACTCCATCTCAAAACAAAAAAAAAAAAGGCAGAGAAAATGAGTTCATGTAAACATCCAATTATGTATTTTTGTTATATGCACATCTTTCTATTGGAATGAAATTCTGGAAAACAGTAACCTAGTCGTTTTCCAAAAATCTTTACTCCTAATGTCTGACTTTGACACATAGTGTATGATTAATATTTGTGGGGTGGATGGATGGATAGATGTGCAGATACATGAATACACAGTACTTGCTTCTTAAGATGTCTGGCTCTGAGAAGGGTGTTGTACTGAGTAATAGATTTTGGAAATGAGCTAGACCTGTGTTGTAATTCCAGATTTACTTTCTAAAGCTTTGCAGTTGGGATACACCTCTTCCCACCTGTGAAGTAGAAACAATACTACCTACTTAGTAGCTTGTTGAAAAGATTTAAGTAAGTTTCTTCTCCAACTGGAATGGAGAAAAAAAATATATAAGTAAGAATACGTGATAAAGTGTCCAATAGCATGTTTGGATTTAAGTGGGTGGTTAAGAAATAGTATTTGTTATTATTAGGATCACAGAAGAAACAAAAAAAGATTGGTTAGGCATTAAAAGGCAATATGCAACATTCATTTTACAAAATTCTCTTTTTTTTGCAGAGGAATATTTATGTGATAAGTTTTCAGTGAATATTATTTTTACAGTTTTATAATAGGGGACATAATTTAACTGTAGAATTTTTTTTTAGTATATTTACAAAGTTGTGCAACCATCACAACAGTCTGTTTTAGAAGAACATTTCCAATCACCCTAAAAAGATCACGTGTACCCTTCCGTAATCAGTTATGTTGGATTTTGTTTTTGCAATTTTGTTGTGGTAAAATATATGTAACATAAAATTTACCATCTTAACCATTTGTAAGTATATAATTCAGTGGATTTAAGTACATTCACATTGTTTTGCAACCATCACCACTATCTACTTGCAGAACTTTTTCTTCATCCCAGAGACTCTGTTCCCATTAAACAATCACCCCTCACTCCCCACCCCTACCTTAGCTGGAAACCTCTATTCTACTGTGTTTTTTTTGTTTTGTTTTGTTTTTGGGGTTTTTTGTTTGTTTTTGTTGTTGTTGTTTTTGAGATAAGGGCATCTTACTCTGTTGCCTAGGCTGGTCTTCAACTCCTGACACTCAAGCATTCCTCCCACACCAGCCTCCCAAGTAGCTAGAATTATAGGCACTTGCCACCATGCTCAGCCCTCTATTATACTTTCTATCTCTAGGTACCTCATATATGTGGAACCATACAATATTTATCCTTTTGTGTCTGGTTTATTTTACTCGCATAATGTTTTCAAAGTTCATCCATTTTACATTGGATTTTGAGGGAGGCATGGTTGTGAGTGCATAAAGTTGAGGTTTATAGATTAGTAAAGACAAAGAGTAGCCGTGGATAGATTGGTCAGAATTCTCAAGCTATCTATTAGGAAAGACTTACCTCAGACATTCAGGTATCTGGGTTCTGGTTTCTCGCAACCTCTGATGGGTCAGTTTCTTTCTTGAATCATTAATGTATAGTAAGGGGAAATTATTTGACTGACTTTCAGCTGTTTGTATAATTGTCAATTCAGGGAGCCAAGGTAATGATGGCACCCCAAACTCTAGCTCTAGGTTATTGAATTTTGTTGTTTTGTCATATACTATCAGTGCACGTGAATATATCTCAAAACTTGGAATACTGTAGTATATCAACTTAAATGTGTATATCTTGCTATGTGTACTTAAGAGACAGGGTCTTGCTCTGTCACCCAGGCTGGAGTAGAGTGGCGCAATCATAGCTCACTGCAGCCTCAAACTCCTGGGCTCAAATGATCTTCCCACTTCAGTCACCATGCCTGGCTAATTCTTTTTTTTTTTTTTAACTTTTTTAGGCTGGGTGTAGTGGCTCACGCCTGTAATCCCAGCACTTTGGGAGGCCAAGGTGGGCGGATCGCTTGAGGTCAGGAGTTCAAGACTAGCCTGGCCAACATGGTGAAACCTCGTCTCTACTAAAAATACAAAAATTAGCCGAGTATGGTGGCGAACACCTGTAATCTCAGCTACTTGGAAGGCTGAGGCATGAGAATCACTTGAACCTGGGAGGCTTGCAGTGAGCCGAGGTTGTGCCACTGCACTCCAGCCTGGGTGACAGACTGTCTCAAAAAAAAAAACAAACAAACAAACAAATTTTTTTTTAGAGATGAGTCTCCCAGGATGGTCTCAAACTCTCAGCCTCCAATGATCCTCTTGTGTCACTGGGATTACACACATAAGCCACTGCCTTACTGTGTACTTTTCTAAAGTATAGACATACCTCAGAGATTTTGTATGTTCCATTCCAGACCACCACAATAAAGCAAATATTGCAATAAAGCAAGTCACACAAATTTTTTGGTTTCCCAGTGTATATAAAAGTTATGTTTAGGCCAGACGCAGTGGCTCACGCCTGTAATCCGAGCACTCTGGGAGGCTGAGGCGGGAGGATTGCTTGAAGTCAGGAGTTTGAGACCAGCCTGGTCAACATGGTGAAACCTTGTCTCTACTAAAAATACAAAAAGTAGCTGGGCATGGTGGTACGCGCCTGTAATCCCAGCTACTCAGGAGGCTAAGGCAGTAGAATCGCTTGAACTCAGGAGGCAGAGGTTGTAATGAACCGAGATCATGCCACTCCACTCCAGCCTGGACGACAGAGCAAGAGTCTGTCTCAAAAAAAAATAATAATAATAAAATAAAAGTTATGTTTACATTATGCTGTAGTCTATTAAGTGCAATAGGATTATGTCTAAGAAAACAATGAATACATCTTAAATAAAAAACACTTTCTTGCTAAAAAGTGCTAACAATCATCTGAGCCTTCAGCAAGTCATTATCTTTTAGCTGGTAGAGTGTCTTGCCTCCATGTGGATGACTGCTCACCCATTAGTGTGGTGGTTGCTGAAGGTTGGGGTAACCTGGCAATTTTTTTTTTTTTTTTTTTTTTTGAGATTACAGGCATGAGCCACTGCGCCTGCCCAACCTGGCAGTTTCTTAAAATAAGATGATGAAGTTTGCCACATGGATTGACTCTCCTTTCATGAAAGATTTTCATATAGCATGTGGTACTGTTTAATACCATTTTATCCACAGTAGAACTACTTTCAACATTGGTGTCATTTCTTTCAAACCCTGCTGCTGCTTTGTCAACTCAAGTTTATGGAATATTCTAAATCTTCTGGTGTCATTTCAACAGTGTTCACAGCATCTTACCAGGAGTAGATTCCATCTCAAGAAACCACTTTCTTTGCTCATCCATAAGAAGCAACTCCTTATCCATTCAAATTTTTGTTTTTTGTTTGTTTTTTAAAGAGACTCAGTTGTGGTCTGTCACCCAAGCTGGAGTGCAGTGGCATGATCGTAGCTCATTGTAGCCTCAAACTCCTGGGCTCATGCGATCCCCTCACCTCACCCTCCTGAGTGAGGTGCATGCCACCGTGCCCAACTAATTTTTTTTTTATTTTCTGTAGAGTTAGGGTCTCACTTTGTTGTCCAGGTTGGTCTCGAACTCCTGGGCTCAAGTGATCCTCCTGTCTCAGCCTCCCAAAGTGCTGGGATTACAGTGCTGGGATCCCAGCTGTGCCTTGCCCAGGCTCCCTTCTAATTGTAGTTTTCTTGCTGTTTCTACCACTTTTGCAGTCACTTCCTCCATTGAAACCTTGAACCTGTCAAAGGTCATGTATGAAAGTTATAATCAACTTCTTTCAAATTCCTGTTAGTGTTGATAGTTTTAGGCCGGGCGTGGTGGCTCACGCCTGTAATCCCAGCAATTTGGGAAGCCGAGGCAGGCAGATCACCTGAGGTCGGGAGTGCGAGACCAGCCTGACCAACATGGAGAAACCCTTTCTCTACTAAAAATATAAAATTAGCTGGGCCTGGGGTGGCACATGCCTGTAATCCCAGCTACTCGGGAGGCTGAGGCAGGAGAATTGCTTGAACCTGGAAGGTGGAGGTGAGCCGAGATCGCACCATTGCACTCCAGCCTGGGCAACAAGAGCAAAACTCCGTCTAAAAAAAAAGAAAAAGAAAAGAAAAATGTTAATAGTTTTACTTCCTCCTGCAATGGTAAATAATTTCCAGGAGGTTTTTTAAATTTTTATTTTTATAGAGACAGGGTCTTGGCTGGGCGTGGTGGTCATGCCTGTACTCCCAGCACTTTGGGAGGCTGAGGTGGGCGGATCACGAGGTCAGGAGTTCGAGACCATCCTGGCTGACACGGTGAAACCCCATCTCTATATCAAAAATACAAAAAATTAGCTGGGCATGGTGATGGGCGTTTGTAATCCCAGCTGCACGGGAGGCTGAGGCAGGAGAATGGCATGAACCCAGGAGGTGGAGGTTGCAGTGAACTGAGGTTGTGCCACTGCACTCCAGACTGGGCAACAGAGTGAGACTCTGTCTCAAAAACAAACAAACAAAAAACAACCAAAAAAAAACATAAAAAAAAAAGAGAGAGACAGGGTCTTACTGTGTTGCCCAGGCCAGTCTCAAACTCCTGGGCTCAAGTGATCCTCCCACGTTGGCCTCGAAAGCACTGGAATTACTTTTGTGAGCCACCATGCTTGGCCTGAAATATATTAATATTTCTTTTTTCTTTTTTTTTTTTTTTGAGACTGAGTTTTGCTCTCGTTGCCCAGGCTGGAGCGCAGTGGCATGATCTTGGCTCACTGCCACCTCCCCCTCCCAGGTTCAGGCTATTCTCCTGCCTCACCTTCCCACGTAGCTGGGATTACAGGCATGTGCTGCCAAGCCTAATTTTGTATTTTTAGTAGACGGGGTTTCACCATGTTGGTCAGACTGGTCTCGAACTCTTGACCTTAGGTGATCCACCTGCCTTGGCTTCCCAAAGTGCTGGGATTACAGGCGTGAGCCCCCATGCCCAGCAATATTTCTTACATAGTAAGACTTGAAAGTTAAAATTACTCCTTGATTCATGGTCTGTAGAGTGGATGTGTTAGCCACATGAAAACAACATTAATCTCCTTGTTCATCTCCATCAGAGCTCTTGGTGACTGGGTGCATTGTCAATGAGCAGTAATATTTTGAAAGGGATCTTTTTTCTGAGCAGTAGATCTCAGCCATGAGCTTAAAATATTCAGTAAACCATACTGTAAACAGATGTGCTGTCATCCAGATGTCGTTGTTCCATTGAGAGAGTGCAGGCAGAGTAGATTTAGCCTAATTCTTACCTTTTTTCTAAGTGATGGAGTCTTGCTATGTTGTCCAGGCTGGAGTGCAGTGGCTATTCACAGGTGCCATCATAGTGCTCTACAGCCTCAAAATCCTGAGCTCTGGCAACTCTGCTGCCTTAGCCTCCCACATAGCCGAGACTACTGGTGTGCACTACTATGCCCAGTTTATTTAACATAATTCTTAAGGGCCCTAGAATTGTTGGAATGGTAAATGATCACTGACTTCAATTTAAAGTCACCAGCCATATTAGCCTCTAACAAGAGAGTCAGCGTGTCTTTTGAAGCTTTGGAGCCTGGTATTGACATCTCTCTATGAAAGTCTTCTAGTAGAAGGCTATTTTATCTACATTGAAAATGTACTGTTCACATGGGCTTATAGATGAAAACAGTAGACACTGAGTACTCCAAAAAGGGGAGGAATGGAGTGGGAGATAAGGGTTGAAAAACTACCCATTGGGTACTATGTTAGCTGTTTGGGTGATGAGTTCAATAGAAGCCCAAACCCCAGCATTATGCAGTATATCCATTTAATAAATCTACACATGTATCCCTTAAATCTAAAATAAAAATTAGAAAATTTTAAAAAGGGAAAAAAATGTACTGTTAATGTGTCACCTTTGTGGGTTATCTCAGCTAGATCTTATGGATAACTTGCGTTAGCTTCTACATCAGGACTTGGCTACTGCTGTACCTTGTACTTTTGTGTTATGGCGTGACTTCTTAAACCTCATGAACCAGCCTCTGCTAGTTTCCAGCTTTTCTTTTGCAGCTTCCTCATTTCTCCCAGCCATCACAGAATTGAAGAGAGTTAGGGCCTGATTCTGAATTAGGCTTTGGCTTAAAGGAATGCTGTGGCTGGTTTGATCTTGCCAGTGCACTAAAACTTTCTCCATATTGCCAGTAAGGCCTTTGCACTTTGCCATTATTTGTGTGTGCATTGGAATAGCACTTTTAATTTCCTTCAGGAACTTTTCCTTTGCATTCACAACTTGGCTAACTTTTTTTTTTTTTTGAGATGGAGTCTTGCTCTTGTCGCCTAGGCTGGAGTGCAGTGGTGCGATCTTGGCTCACTGAAACCTCTGCCTCCTGGGTTCAAGTGATCCTCCTGCCTCAGCCTCCCAAATAGCTGGGATTACAGGCATGTGCCACAACACCCGACTAATTTTTGTATTTTTAGTAGAGACGGAGTTTCACCATGTTGGCCAGGCTGGTCTCGAACTCCTGACCTCAAGTGATCCGCCCGTCTTGGCTTCCCAAAGTGCTGAGATTACAGGCGTGAGCCACTGTGCCTGGCCTTGTTTTCCTTTAACAAAGTATCTGCAAAGCACAATAAAGTGAAATGCAATAAAATGAGGCATGGCTGTACTTTTTGCATCTAGGCGTATAATCAGTTGAGTGGCAGACTTTTCCTACTCTGCCCAACTTACCATGGTATGTCCAGTTACTGCTCTCACTTATATAGTGTTGATTGAACTACTAAAGACATTGTTAACTATAGAGTTAGGGTAGTGGTCTGTAGCACTCCACTTTCTAGTCCCTCCATCTGAAGATATTTTTCAGAGGTAAATTGGGAGGTGAAGTGTGATAAAAATGTTCTAAAGTTGATTATAATGATAGTTGCACAGCTCTGAATATACTAAACATCATTGAATTGTACACTTTACATAGGTGAATTGTATGATATGT
Source organism: Pan troglodytes (assembly GCF_028858775.2). Lineage (NCBI taxonomy): Eukaryota > Metazoa > Chordata > Mammalia > Primates > Hominidae > Pan > Pan troglodytes. The sequence continues at coordinate 95,353,037 of NC_072398.2, forward strand.
GAATTATATCTCAGTAAAGCTATTCTTTTTTTTTTATTATTATTTTACTTTAAGTTCTGGGATACATGCACAGAACCTGAAGGTTTATTACATAGGTATACATGTGCCATGGTGGTTTGCAGCAGCTATCAACCCGTCATCTAGGTTTTAAGCCCCACATGTATTAGATATTTGTCCTAATGCTCTCCTTCCTTTTGCCTCCTACCCCCCAACAGACCCAGGTGTGTGATGTTCCCCCTTCCTGTGTCCATGTGTTCTCATTGTTCAACTCCCACTTACGAGTGAAAACAGGCAGTGTTTGGTTTTCTGTTCCTTTGTTAGTTTGCTGAGATTGATGGGTTCCAGCTTCATCCATTTAAACTGCAAAGGACATGAACTCATTCTTTTTTTATGGCTGCTAAAGCTATTCTTTAAAAAGAGAGAGAATTAAGAAGCATTAACCCAAAATTCAGAAGTTTGGGTTGTGACTTTTATCTCTAAAAGGTGTATTTCTGCCTATAATCCCAAGTGCTTTGAGAGGCTGAGGCAGGAGGATCATTTGAGCCCAGGAGTTCCAGACCAGCCTGGGCAACATAGTGAGACCTTGTCCTACAAAAAACTAAAAAATTAGCCCAGTGTGGTGGCACGCGTCTCTAGCTACTCAGGAGGCTGAAGTGTGGAGGATTGTTGGAGCCCTAGAGTTTGAAGCTGCAATAAGCTATGATTGTGCCACTTGCACCCTAGCCTGGGTGATAGAGTGAGACCCTATCTCTCAAAAATAAAAATAAAAACAGGCCGGGCACAGTGGCTAATGCCGGTGATCCCAGCACTTCAGGAGGCCGAGGCAGACAGATCACAAGGTCAAGAGATTGAGACCATCCTGGCCAACATGGTGAAACCCTGTCTCTAATTAGCTGGACGTGGTGGCACACACCCATAGTCCCAGCTACTTGGGAGGCTGAGGCAGGAGAATTGCTTTGAACCTGGGAGGCAGAGGTTGCAGTGAGCTGAGATCTCACCACTCCACTCCAGCCTGGCAACAGAACAAGAGTCCATCTGAAATAAATACATAAATACAAATATAATAAAGGGTGTGTGTTTCATTTTTTGGTCTTGTTTTGTTTTTGTTTTGAGACAGTTTCACTCTGTCACCCAGGCTGGAATGCAGTGGTGTGATCTTGGCACACTGCAACCTCCACCTTGCAGGTTCAAGTGATTCTCATGCCTCAGCCTCTCAGGTAGCTGGGACTACATGAAAGCGCCACCATGCCTAATTTTGGTATTTTTAGTGCAGACAGGGTTTCACCATGTTGGCCAGGCTGGTCTCGAACTCCTGATCTCAAGTGATCTACCCACCTCAGCCTCCCAAAGTGCTGGGATTACAAGCGTGAGCCACTGCACCCGGCCCCTGTTTCGTTTTATTTATTTTTCATTGCAACTGGAAAAGAATCTTTTTAATTTAATTCATTCATTCATTCGTTGATTCTTTGAGATGGAGTCTCACTCTGTCGCCCAGGCTGGAGTGCAGTGGCGAGATCTCAGCTCACTGCAGCCTCTGCCTCCTGGGTTCAAGCAATTCTTTGCCTCAGCTTCCCAAGTAGCAGGGATTACAGGCGCCTGCCACCACGCCCAGCTAAGTTTTTATATTTTTAGTAGAGATGGGGTTTCACCATCTTAGCCAGGCTGGTCTTGAACTCCTGACCTCGTGATCCACCCTCCTTGGCCTCCCAAAATGCTGGGATTATAGGTGTGAGCCACCACGCCCAGCCCTGGAATAGAAAAAAATTTTAAGTACTCCATTTTTACAAATGAAATTGAAACTTGGGAAGGTAAAATAACTTACTAAATATTTGACCTGGTTAACATAAGTAGCAATTTTAAACTGTGTTTCTTTGACTTAAAAGATTTTCTTACTATTTTATCTTTGCTGTTTCCTACCAGGACAACAAACCTGGATTTGAAAGTGTTGGAGAAAATCTAAATCTGAATTTGCATTTAGATTTTTTTTTGTTGTTTCTTGGAGACAGAGCCTTGCTGTATCACCCTAGCTGGAGTTCAGTGGTACGATCAGGCTCAGTGCAGCCTCAACCTCCTGGGCTCAAGCAATCCTCCCACCTTAGCCTCCCAAGTAGCTGGGACTACAGGCATGTGCCACCATGCCTGACAAATTTTTAATTTTTTTGTAGAGATGGGGTCTCACCATTTTGCCCAGGCTGGTCTTGAACTCCTGGGCTCAAGCCGTCCTCCCACCTCAGCCTCTGGAGGAGCTGGGAATACAAGTTGAGCCACCATGTCCGGCCTACATTTAGATTTTGTTAGTGTAAAAAAAATCAAAGTGAAAAGGGAGGATAATGATTAATTAGCTTGTCGTTAACACTTTTTCTTCATGAGTAAAGAAAAAAATAGTGCTTCTTATCAGGCTAAGCACCTGAGTTCTTCATTTTAAAAAGCATCTTAAATGTCTTCAGATTTTGAATCTGCTAACCCTGGTGACATGCAGTTTACCTATATAACAAACCTGCACATGTACCCTTGAACATAAAATAAAAGCCAAAAAAAAAAAAAAAAAAAGATTTTCAATCTGTATCCATGTAGAATTAAGGGCACATGTCAACAGGCCTTGCTTATGTGGATTTAAGTTTACTTAAATTGCTGGGTTGAATGCCCAGAAATCTCCTTTAATATAAATGTTCTAGGACAATATCATGTAGGACATAGCTTAGTTAACTTTGAACTTTGTGTGTGTGTGTGTGTGTGTATGTGTGAGAGAGAGATTCTTGTTAATAACTTCACCATTCCACCTTTTTAAAAATGGACTATTTAAGGGACTTTATTCTGATCTTACTTGTATTTTTCTTTCCATAGGATGGATAGAATGACAGAAGACGCTCTTCGCTTGAATCTGTTGAAGCGGAGCTTGGACCCAGCAGATGAGCGAGATGACGTCCTGGCAAAGCGACTCAAAATGGAGGGGCATGAGGCCATGGAACGTCTGAAAATGTTGGCATTGCTCAAAAGGAAGGATTTGGCAAATCTTGAGGTGCCACATGAGTTACCCACCAAACAGGATGGCAGTGGTGTCAAGGGCTATGAAGAAAAACTTAATGGGAATCTCAGGCCTCATGGAGACAACAGGACTGCTGGAAGGCCAGGCAAAGAAAACATCAATGATGAGCCTGTGGATATGAGTGCTAGACGGAGGTATGGCTCAGTTCAGCTGCCTCCAGGGATAGGGTCGTCTCGTAAAGCCTGTGAAAATGGAATGAATTCCAATGAGAGGAGGGTGTTTTTCATCCTAAAGATTCTTAAAAGAAGATATATCATCGAGTTTGACCATAAATTCATTTTATTTCCAAATGAAACCAGGTGCCTCAAAAACTGCTTAGCCTACAGAGAATCGTAGTTCTTACTCTTAAGAGAAAAAATGGTCATTTCTAGATAAAGGGGGCACTAGAGAGCTGATAGGCCAAATGGAAGTGAGTTAATATATACCTTCATTCTAATCTTCATGGCCGTCTTAGGAGGAGAAAAATAGTCTTTTTGTCAGATAATTCCAGGAGTTTTAGGATGTATTTATTGTGGAGTCCCAGCTTTTATTACATCCAAAAACATGGGCCTAGCTTTTCTTGTGTCAGAAAGCAAATTATCTTCATGTGGTAAGTCTCTGCATTCTTGCTATATCTGTACCACTTCCCCCAGCTCCCCCATATACATATACATTCACTTGTACATGTATGTTACTCTCTATTTCACTCACACATGCAACATGTTTTCCCAGGCCTTTTTTTCTGGTGTCTTTCAAGGTTGAGTACTTGAAACTGTAGAGCACACAGTAAGGAGAGGTACCTGGAACTGGCCAATGGTTGAGTCTCCCTGTGCAGTGAATCATAGTATAGATAACCCTAGTTGGGGTTTTTTTTTTTGTTGTTTTTTATGAGTTTTTTTGGTGCTTTTTTTTTTTTTTTTGAGGCAAGGTCTCGCTCTGTTGCCTAGGCTGGCGTGTAGTGAGTGGCGTGATCCCCTGGATTCAAGCGATCTTCCCACCTCAACCCCAACCCACACCCCACCCCCCTGAGTAGCTGGGACTACAGGCACATCCCACCATACCCGTCTAATTTTTGTATTTTTATAGAAACAGGTTTTTGCCATATTCCCCAGGCTGGTCTCGAATTCCTGAGCTCAAGTGGTCCTCCCTCCTCAGCCTCCTAAAGTGCCGGATTATGGACATGCACCACAGCATCCAGCCAGTTTTTTTTTTTTTTTTTTTAAGATAGGGTCTCACTTTGTCACACAGTCTTGAGTGCAGTAGCATGATCATAGCTCATTGTAACCACCAACTCCTGTGCTCAAGTTATCTTCCCGCCCTAGCCTCCCAAGTAGCTGGGACTACAGGTGTGCATCATCACACCCAGCTAATTTTTGAATACTTTTGTAGAGACAGAGTCTCACTATGTTGCCCAGGCTGGTCTCAAACTCTCAGCCTCAAGTGATCTTCCCACATTGGCCTCCCAAAGTGCTGGGACTACTGTTGTGAGCCACCACACCCAGCTTATAACCCAAGTTGTGTGTGTGTGTGTGTGTGTGTGTGTGTGTGAGATGGAGTTTCACTCTTTTTGCCCAGGCTGAGTGCAATGGTACGATCTAGGCTCACTGCACCCTCCACCTCCTGGGTTCAAGTGATTCTCTTGCCTCTCTACTCCCCTAAGTAGCTGAGATTACAGGCGCGTGCCAGCACACCCAGCTAGTTTTGTATTTTTACTAGAGATGGGGTTTCACCATGGTAGCCCGGCTGGTCTCGAACTCCTGACCTCAGGTGATCTGCCCACCTCTGCCTCCCAAAGTGCTGGGATTATAGGCATGAGCCATCACACCCAGCCAACCCTAGCTTTTAAAACATTCAGTTTAGGCTGGGTGCGGTGGCTCACGCCTGTAATCCCAGCACTTTGAGAGGCCGAGGCGGGTGGATCATGAGGCGGGTGGATCACGAGGTCAGGAGATCGAGACCATCCTGGCTAACACCGTGAAACCCCGTCTCTACTAAAAATACAAAAAATTCGCCAGGCATGGTGGCAGGTGCGTGTAGTCCCCGCTACTTGGGAGGCTGAGGCAGGAGAATGGTGTGAACCCGGGAGGTGGAGGTTGCAGTGAGCCGCGATTGCTCCACTGCACTCCAGCCTGGGCGACAGAGCGAGACTCCGTCTGAAAAAAAAAAAAAAAAAAAAGTCAGTTTATAAATAGTTCAGAAACAGCTGATAGCTGTGAGAATTAGTCTTCAGTGTTGAGTTGCCCTCCAAATGACCTTGCTGAGTTTGTTGTAGGACTCATCCAAAGCAGAATCTCTAAGAAGCTGGACTGGTGGAGAATGAAGAAGAAAGAAATGGTTATAACTTTACACATGTTACTTTCTCTACCTTTTGATGTCTACTTACTGGTCTTGTCCCAGGATTATTTTTTAAAACCATGCTCCATAAGCAAACATTATTCTTGGTAGTAACATTAAAAACTCTTAGTAAGCGGTGGCTCACACCTGTAATCCCAGCACTTTGAGGCCGAGGCGGGTGGATCACCTGAGGTCAGGAGTTTGAGACCAGCCTGGCCAACATGGTGAAACCTTGTCTCTACTAAAAATATGAAAAAATTAGCCAGGTGTGGTGGCACACACCTGTGTTCCTAGCTACTTGAGAGGCTGAAGCGTGAGAATTGCTTGAACGCAGATGGTAGATGTTGCAGTGAGCTGAGATCATGCCACTGCACTCCAACCTGGGCAACAGAGTGAGACTCTTGTCTCCATTTTAAAAAAAAGCAAAAACAACCACAAAAAAACCTCTTAGGAAACCTCAGGCAGATTCCCTAGAGGTCCTGGAAGAGGAGAAAAATACTCGTAAGTTATAGGTAGTGCCAGCAGAATATTATATAAGTAGGTTCATTTTTAGATTGTTTGAAAGAAAAGGATATGGGTGAATGAGATCATGAACCTGAGCAACCTACTTGCTTTTATAATCTCTCTTACCCTTCTGGAGCAAGTAACTTATCCCACTTCATTGGGGAGAAAGAGTTAAAGAAATGTTAGGTGGATTCTTCACATCCCAAATTGGAACTTTTAAATGCATTTTTCTTTCCTTTCCTTCTCTTTCCCTTTCCTGACAAGGTCTCACTCTGTTGCCCTGGCTGGAGTGCAGTGTGGCATGATCTCCGCTCACTGCAACCTCCACCTCCCAGGCTCAAGCAATCCTCGCTCCTCAGCCTCCCAAGTAGCTGGGACTATAGGCGTGTGCCCCTGTACCCAGCTAATTGTTTTGTATTTTTAGTAGAGACGAGGTTTCGCTGTGTCACCCAGGCTGGTCTGTAACTCCTGGACTCAAGTGATCTGCCCGCCTTTGCCTCCTAAAGTGCTGGGAATACAGGCATGAGCCACCATGCCGGGCCCAACATTTTTCATAGAAACTTTGTTAACACTTTTTTTTTTCTTCCTGTTTTCAGTCCTGCTCCTGTAGACATTTTGGTAAGATCTTATTAGTGGTATTGGAATTGTATTATATTGCAGATAGATACAGTATATGTTAAAAAGTCAGACTTCCTGAAAACCCAACTTTTTTTTTTTTTTTTTAAGGCGGAGTCTCGCTCTGTTGCCCAGGCTGGAGTAAAGTGGTGCAATCTTGGCTCGCTGCAACCTCCGTCTCCTGGGTTCAAGCGATTCTCCTGCCTCAGCCTCCTGAGTAGCTGGGACTACATGCTGGCTAATTTTTGTATTTTTAGTAGAGATGGGGTTTTGCCATGTTGGCCAGATGGTCTCGATCTGCTGACCTTGTGATTCACCCGCCTTGGCCTCCCAAAGTGCCGGGATTATGGGCGTGAGCCACCACACCTAGCCAAACCCAACGATTTTTTAAAAAATGTTATTTTGGGGTGATTTTAAAAAATCATTTAAAGAGATGAGGTGTTGCTGTGTTGCCCAGGCTGACGTGCATTGGCTGTTCACAAGCACTGTCATAGTGCACTATTTCCTTAAATTCCTGGGCTCAAGCAGTCCCCCACTTGGCTTCCTGAGTAGCTGGGACTATTAGGCATGGGCCGCTGTACCCAACATGGGGTGATCTTTTGAAACACAATCCTCTGGAAGCTTGGGACTCCAGATATACTGACAGCTATTTCCACTTAGCCCCGAGATGTATAAGAATGAACAAAACTGCTGGGCACAGTGGCTCACGCCTGTAATCCCAGCACTTTGGGAGGCCGAGGCGGGAGGATCATCTGAGGTCAGGAGTTCGAGACCAGCCTGGCCAACATGGTGAAACCCTGTCTCTACTAAAAATACAAAAATTAGCCAGGCGTGGTGGCGGGTGCCTGTAATCCTAGCTACTTGGAAGGCTGAGGCAGGAGAATCGCTTGAACCCAGGAGGCAGAGTTGTAGTGAGCAGAGATTGCACCACTGCACTCCAGCCTGGGTGACAGACCAAGACCTTGTCTCAAAAAAACAAAAAAACAAAAACAAAAAAAAAGCAAAACCGATAGATTCCCAGCAAGGAGAACCATAGTTTCTTTGATAGTGATAAAAAGAGGAAAGGGCTGGGTGCAGTGGTGCATGCCTGTATTCCCAGCACTTTGGGAGGCCAAAGTGGGAGAATTGCTTGAGGGCAAGAATTTGAGCTCTGTCTGGGCAACATAGTGGTACCTCATCTCTACCAAGAAAAAATGAAAGAATTTGAAAGCAGAAGGCAAGAGAAGTTCTTAACATAATAGCCATGTCATAATAGCCTAAATATCTTATTTTGCCATCAGTTGGGCAAGTTACGATACCTGTGAAATAAGGTATGTATGAAACCAACACTACTAATGTTTTAGAATTCTAGAGAGACACAGCAGTTGTCTGCTTAGTTGTTTTTACTACTGGGATAAGGATTAGGAGCTTTATAGCTTCTGAGAATATGCCAGACTAAGTCACAAGTGATGTCACAGCAAGTGGGTCTTTTAATAATATCTCTCTAATAGGTAGGAGTTCATACTTAACTACCCCAAATATTGTAAATTATATATATGTTTAGGAAAAGAGCAAAATAATTTCTCTCTTGGAATGTTTAACAAATGAGGCCAGAATCCTAGTTCATTAGTTTTTTAAAATTAAGAAATGAGGCAGGGCATGGTGGCTCACGCCTGTAATCTCAGCATTTTGGGAGGCCAAGGCAGGAGAATCACTTGAGCCTAGAAGTTTAAGACCAGCCTTAGTAACATAAGGAGACCCCTTCTCTACAAAAAATTTAAAAACTAGCTACTCAGGAGGCTGAGGTGGGAGGATCGCTTGGGCCTAGGAGATTGAGACTGCAGTGAGCCACAAATGATTGCACCACTGCACTCCTTCCTGGGTGACAGAGTGAGACCCTGTCTCAAAAAACAAAAGAAAAAATAAATAAATACAAGAAAAGAGGCTGGACGCGGTGGCTCATGCCTGTAATCCCAGCTCTTTGGGAGGCTGAGGCGGGCGGATCACGAGGTCAGGAGTTTGAGACCAGTCTGGCCAACATAGTGAAACCCCGTCTCTAAATACAAAAATTAGCCAGGTGTGGTGGCGGGCACATGTAATCCCAGCAACTCAGGAGGCAGGAGAATCACTTAAACCTGAGAGGAGGTTGCAGTGCGCCGAGATTGCACCATTGCCCTCCAGCCCCAGTGACAGTGCAAGACTCCGACTCAAAAGAAAAAGAGAGAGGCTTTGGCTTTGCCTTATCTGTGCTATCTACCTAATACCAGTGTGCTTATATCTGGGAATAAAATAATCATTTAAAGTTGTTCTCAGATATAACTTCCTGATAAATGGCATACAGTTCCCAAATCTCCATCCAGTAATATCTCTGTCTTGGTACTGGGCAGTTCCTAAGCAGTTAAGTGGCACTCATTTGAGCAAGGAAGAATTCCTTACCTTAGAAATAATCTGTAATGTATATATCCAGCCAGGACCAGAATAGAAAGAGCTTCTAAATGAAAAATCTTCCAGATTCCAAAATTACCAGTGTTTTATTTTTTATTTATTTTTAATTTTTTTGAGACAGAGTCTTGCTCTGTCACCCAGGCTGGAGTGTAGTGGTGCAATCTCGGCTCATTGCAACCTCCACCTCCCAGGTTCATGTGATTCTTGTGCTTCAGCCTCCTGAGTAGCTGGGATTACAGGCGTATACTACCATGCCCGGCTAATTTTTGTATTTTTAGTAGAGACAGGGTTTCTCCACGTTGGCCAGGCTGGTCTCAAACTTTTGGCCTCAAGTGATCTGCCCACCCAAAATGACCCATGTTAATCATAGAGGGGGAGTATAAAGGAATATGGAAATGAGAAGTAAATCACGCTTTAAAGATGAATTCAGGCCGGGCGCAGTCGCTCACGCCTGTAATCCCAACACTTTGGGAGGCCAAGGCAGGCGGATCACAAGGTCAGGAGTTTGAGACCAGCCTGGCCAAAACGGTGAAACCCCGTCTCTACTAAAAATACAAAAAAAAATTAGCCAGGCGCGGTGCCGGGTACCTGTAATCCCAGCTACTGAGGCTGAGGCAGGAGAATCACTTGAACCCAGAAGATGGAGGTTCCAGTGAGCCGAGATCGCGCCATTGCACTCCAGCCTGGGCGACAGAGCCAGACTCCATCTCAAAAAAAAAGAATGCAGGCACTTTATTCAGGCCTGTTACTCCTCATATTTGGGGTTAGAGAATGAAAGGCTCTTTTCTCCCTCTAGTGGCTTCTTTTTCTGTATTTCTACCTTCTCAGCTTGCTGTGTCTGTGGCCAGCAATCTAGACAAATTTAATAGTTCACAAGATAGTCATTCTTACCTTTCTATCCTCCTATTCTATTTCCTTACCTAAGTTTGGTTGATTTTAGCAACTCAGATTTACCCTGTTGAGAAATTGCTTATTCCAGTGATCGGGGTTCCCTGTTCAAAAGTGTCCATGTCCTGGCTGGGCATGGTGGCTCACACCTGTAATTCCAACACTTTGGGTGGCTGAGGCAGCAGGATCACTTGAACCCAGGAATTCAAGACTAGCCTGGGCAGCATAGCAAGACCCCCACCCCTTACAAAAAAATCAAAAATTAGCCAGGCACAGTGGTGTGCACCTGTAGTCCCAGCTACTCAGGAGGCTGAGGCGGGGGGAGTCTCTTGGGGCCAGGAGTTTGAGAATGTAGGAAGCACCACTACACTCCAGCCTGGGCAATAGAGTGAGACCCTGTCTCAAAAAAAAAAAAAAAAAAAAAAAAATTCCATGTGCCAACAGCAACTAGGACAAGAAACCCTGAGAAGTGGACAGCTAGCGATCTGTGATCATTAAGGGTTTAAGTTGATTGTTTAAGGCCAAAGGGGAGGCCAAGGCGGGAGGGTCGCTTAAGACCAGCTTGGGCAACATAGTAAGACCCTGTCTCTACAAAAAGTACAAAAATTAGCCGGGCATGGCGGCACATGCCTATAGTCCCAGTTACTCAGGAGGCTGAGGTGGGAGGATCACTTGAGCCCAGGAGGTCAAGGCTGCAGTGAGCTGTGATCGGGCCACTGGACTCCAGCCTGGGTGACAGAGTGAGACCCTGTCTTAAGAGGGAAAAAAAAAAAGGACCAAAGAACAATTGCCCTCAACCTATATACTACCAACTACGCTGACAATCTCAAGGAAAGTAGGATCTGGGAATGTATCTTTGAAATTAGAGGAGAATTAGAAGATACAGTCACGGATTTGGGAACCTGAGGCAGTTAGAGTTTCCGGAATTCTTGTTACTTAGGTCTTAAGCAGTATGTGCCATTTTTTTATCATCTTACACAAATAAGCATGATGCTTTTAAAGCTAACCCCAGAATGACCTAAATGAGAGTTATCTAGTAAATGGGATTAGGAGTAAGAGGAGTCAGTGCGGGAGATTTAGATTTCAAAGTAATTTCTAGACTCTTTTTGAGGTAAGATGCTGGATAAAACTCTGGTAAGTAGATGCAAGTTCAATATATTTGGTTCTGGAGGTTTAATCCTTTTCTGTAAGGCTGTAGACAATATTCTTGGCACTGTTCCCTCAAATTATTAATACTTCCTTCTTTTGTGTACTCTTCAGTACCTACTCTTGACAGGATAGACTATTCTTTTTTTTTTTTTTTTTTTGAGACGGGAGTCTCGCTCTGTTGCCCAGGCTGGAGTGCAGTGGTGCAGTCTTGGCTCACTGCAACCTCTGCCTCCCAGGTTCAAGAGATTCTCCTGCCTCAGCTTCCTGAGTAGCTGGGACTACAGGCGCGCGCCACCATGCGCAGCTAATTTTTTATTTTTAGTAGAGACGGGGTTTCACCATGTCGGTCAGGCTGGTCTCGAACTCCTGACCCCAGGTGTTCCACCCCCCTTGGCCTCCCAAAGTGCTAGGATTACAGGAGTGAGCCACCGCACCCGGCCCCCCTTGGATTTTTTAATTCAGCATAGAAGTTTTCTTAACTTTTGTTGGAAATAGCTTATTTTTTCCCTTTCTTGTCTAGTGAGCCAGAGCGAGGAAGGCTAACTCCCTCACCAGACATCATTGTTTTGTCTGACAATGAGGCTTCCAGTCCCCGTTCCAGTTCCAGAATGGAAGAAAGACTCAAAGCAGCCAACTTAGAGATGTTTAAGGTAAAAAGAAAAATTTCTTTCTTCTTGTTATGCTCCTTCTATTTTATTTAATTCCTCAAGAGTTTTAGTTCTGTTTTTTGACTATTTACTCTTTGGATATAAATACCCATTGATGAAAACTTTATAGTAACTCTTGACTTCAAGGGCTTTCAAAAGGAACTATTAGAAGCAAGTGGAGACGATAGTTTGAAAAGCATATATGTAGGCCATTATACTCAGTGTTATTTATCTTTGGAAAATGAAAACAAAAGTTCATAATTAAGTCATATAAAGTAAACTCTTGGCTGGAAGGATACTTTCTGCACTCTAACCTAAGTAACTGAATATGAAGGGATTCCTAAGTTTTTATGTATATCTAGAGGAAATGTGGCTTTAAGAGATTTAGGAACATTATTTTAAAAGAAGACAATGTTTCTCTTTAGTCATTCTTCTTTTTGCCAGGAATCTGGCTGATTAGCATTTATACGTGGTCTGTCCTTTAATTCTGTAAGCATTTCTTTGAGTACCTACTGAATGCCAGGCACCGTGCCAGACCCCAGTGATACAAAGATAATCCTATTGCCACTTCTGCTTCTTGTGGAAGATGAAGGTTTCAGAGCTAAGAAGTAAAGATTGTCTCTTGCAGGAAGGAATTCTGGGTACCTTGCTGCCATAGCTGAAAGTCTTCTTGTTTCCTTAGGGGAAAGGCATTGAGGAACGGCAGCAGCTTATCAAGCAGCTGAGGGATGAGCTACGATTGGAAGAAGCCCGACTGGTCCTGTTAAAGAAACTGAGACAGAGTCAGCTACAGAAAGAGAATGTGGTCCAGAAGGTAATGTGCCCTAGAAATAAGGGACTAAGGGAAAGGAAAGAAAAACTGGTTTGAGAGTAGGTTCCCCCAGGTAGGTTCAGTTGGGTGGTTCATTTCTTCTCTGGGTCCATAGTTTTTTAGTCTGTAGTAGTAGTGATTTTTTTTTTTAATCTTAGGCCTTAAGAAAACCTTGACTCCCAGCCAGGTGCGGTGGCTCACGCCTGTAACTCCAGCACTTTGGGAGGCCGAGGCAGGTGGATCACGAGGTCAGGAGATCGAGAGCATCCTGGCTAACATGGTGAAACCCCATCTCTACTAAAAATACAAAAAATTAGCCGGTCGTGGTGGCGGGCGCCTGTAGTCCCAGCTACTCGGGAGGCTGAGGCAGGAGAATGGCGTGAACCCGGGAGGTGGAGCTTGCAGTGAGCCGAGATCAGGCCACTGCACTCCAGCCTGGGCGACAGAGCAAGACTCTGTCTCAAAAAAAAAAAAAAAAAAAAAAGAAAACCTTGACTCCCTTTTTCTGGTTTTTCCTCCTGATTGACAAGAACCTCACACTGACCAGGAATTTTTAAAGTCTAGAAATGTACCAGATTTCCACCTGTGATTATTGGCCACAGTCTTATTTTCTCTTCCCTCTCCCAGACTCCAGTTGTACAGAATGCAGCATCTATTGTTCAGCCATCTCCTGCCCATGTGGGACAGCAGGGCCTATCTAAGCTTCCCTCCCGGCCTGGGGCCCAAGGGGTTGAACCTCAAAATTTGAGAACATTACAGGTATGTGACCCATAGTGGGTTCTTAGTGTTGGAGGGCCGTGTCTAATCCTGTCTCTGTTTTTGGGCTTTTGTGAAGATTATAGAAGAACCTGGCCATGATAGAGGTGTTATTACTACTGATTGTTCTGTTGGCCCATTATGGCATGATTTAGTCTTCAGTAGAAGGATGAGTAACTTTCATCTTTCCACTGTAGTTTTTCTTGTCTAGAGAATGCTTCCAGCTTCTCTAGAGAAGGGGTAGATAGTTTTCTATCTAACCCTATAGGATTAGATAGTTTATACCAAAAAAAGCCAAGGACTTCCCAGCCACTAATCAGGGTTTACAATGATGGTAGATTTATCCCATAGACCATTAAATGAAATTACCAAGTCTGGCTGTGTTCCTGTGTTTCTACTTAGCTATGTATTATAGGCAGTGTTTTCCCTTTTGCATTTTGTGCTGTATTATACACAGCGTACAACCTGTGATTAGTTCTTTTCCTCTTCTTCCCCTCCAGGGTCACAGTGTCATCCGTTCAGCTACCAATACCACCCTTCCACACATGTTGATGTCTCAACGTGTTATTGCACCAAACCCAGCCCAGCTACAGGGTCAGCGGGGCCCGCCTAAGCCTGGCCTTGTACGCACCACAACACCCAACATGAATCCCGCCATCAATTATCAACCGGTAAGAGAGAGCTGAGCCCTAATGTGGAAACAGAGAAATCCCTTTATTTGCTTTGCTTGTCGAAAGGGCCATAGGTTTTAAGTTTTTATACATAGATAAACTCTAGGACAAAAATGGTTATTTTGGTAGGGATTTAATTGAGAGCAGTCCCAAAAGTAGAAGCTTTGAGGAATTATATTAAAATAGTAGTGGAGGAGAGAGGTTATACAGCAGAGCAGCAGTAAGCTAAAAATCTGCCTAGAAGAGAGTGATCTAGGGAATAAGAAGCACAAGGATGTGTGACAGAAAGCAGAATCTTATTTCTGTCTCTTTTTTGTTTGTTTTTTTTTTTTTTGAGCTGGAATCTCACTCTGTTGCCCAGGCTAGAGTGCAGTGGCATGATCTTGGCTCACTGCAACCTCTGCCTCCTGGGTTCAAGGAATTTCCAGCTAATTTTGTGTATTTTTCGTAGAGACAGAGTTTGACCATGTTGGCCAGGCTGGTCTCAAACTCCTGACCTCAAGTGATCTGCCTGCCTCGGCCTCCCAAAGTGCTGAGATTATAGGCGTGAGCCACCACGCGTGGCCTTTATTTCTCTCTTAGCAATGTTAGCTCATGGTCATCATCATTCTCCTTTCCTATGTGTCAGAGTTCTTTTTCAATAAATAAGTTGACCACCTCCTATTTTTGGAGAAGCTAAGTAGTCCAAACCAGGATCAGACAGTGTCCTCTGCCAAGAACGTAAGAATTGGCCCTTTCTCCTACATACCATAATTGACCGCATTCTCAATCTATTTCAGCAGTCAAGTTCTTCTGTTCCATGTCAGCGTACAACATCCTCTGCCATCTATATGAACCTTGCTTCTCATATCCAGCCAGGGACGGTGAACAGAGTGTCCTCGCCACTTCCTAGCCCCAGCGCCATGACTGATGCTGCCAACTCACAGGCTGCAGCCAAATTGGCTCTTCGCAAACAGCTGGAAAAGACACTCCTGGAGATCCCACCCCCTAAACCTCCTGCTCCCTTACTTCATTTCTTGCCTAGTGCAGCCAATAGCGAGTTCATCTACATGGTAGGCTTGGAAGAAGTCGTACAGAGTGTCATTGACAGCCAAGGTAAGGCTGTTTCTTCTAATCAATTTATTTAAGCAAGTGGTTGCCAAGCCTGATTGACATAGGCAGAGTATCAGAGGGTACTGTACAATATTAAATAACTTCTTCCTGTTACCAAACCACCTCCCTCCCTTCTTTACAGCTGTTTGGGAGCAACATGTTAGAAGCGGAGTGTGTGTTTGTGTGTGTGTGTTTTGTTTGAGATGCAGTCTCGCTCTGTTGCCCAGGCCGGAGTGCAGTGGCACAATCTCAGTTCACTGCAACCTCTGCCTCCTGAGTTCAAGCAATTCTCCTGCCTCAGCCTCCCACGTAGCTGGGACTACAGGCACGTGGCACCACACCCGGTTAATTTTTGTATTTTTAGTAGAGACGGGGTTTCATCATGTTGGCCAGGCTGGTCTTGAACTCCTGACATCAGGTGATCTGCCCACCTCGGCTTCCTAAAGTGCTAGGATTACAGGCATGAGCCACTGTACCCCGTCAGCCGGCCGGGGCCAGCCTGCCTATCTATCTGTCTATCTATCTATCTAATCTATCATCTATCTAATCTATCTATTCTATTCTATCTAATCTATCATCTATCTTTCAGCTTGTGTTTTTTTCCCTTCAGCAGGTCAGCTATCATTGAGGCTTGATATTTTTATTTGGATCTTATCTATCTTGTGTGTTTTTTATAGGACAGTAAGTTCTCACTTAACATCATCAATAGTTTCTTAGAAACTGTGACTTTAAGTGAAACAACTACGGTGAAGGGGGTCCTCAAATAACATCATTTTATTATAACATTAGTAAGAAAAAAAGATTGTTTTTGTTGTATGTTGTTTCACTTAAATCATAGTCTCTGAGAACCTGTCAACAACATTGAGGACTGACTGTATTTTGTTTAGTTCTTTTAAATGGTGGCTAGCATGATGCTTGCATAATTTGATAAATAGAACTTCTCTTTTCTTTTTTTTTTGTTGTTTGTTTTTTTGTTTTTTTTGAGACAGGGTCTGACCCTGTTGTCCAGGCTTGAGTGCAGTGGTGTGATCTCAGCTCTCTGCAGCCTTGACCTCCCAGGCTCAAGCCATCCTCCCATTTCAGCCTCCTGAGTAACTGGGACCACTGGTATGCACCACCATGCCAGTTTTTTTCTTTGTTGGTTTTTTTTTTTTTTTTTTTGAGACAGAGTCTTACTCTGTCACCCAGGCTGGAGTACAGTGGCATGATCTTAGCTGGCTGACTACCTCTGCCTCTCGGTTTCAAGCAATTCTTTTTTTTTTTGAGATGGAATCTTGCTCTCTTGCCCAGGCTAGAGAGTGCAATGGCATGATCTCAGCTCACTGCAACCTCCACCTCCTGGGTTCAAGCAATATTCCTGCCTCAGCCTCCCGAGTAGCTGGGATTACAGGTGCCTGCCACCACACCTGGCCAATTTTTGTGTTTTTAGTAGAGACGGGGTTTCACAATGTTGGTCAGGCTGGTCTCGAACTCCTGACCTCAGGTGATCCACCTGCCTCGGCTTCCCAAAGTGCTGTGGTTACAGGCATGAGCCACTGTGCCCGGCGCAAGCAATTCTTTTGTCTCAGCTTCCAAAGTAGCTGGAATTACAGATGTGTGCCATCACACCTAGCTAATTATTTCTGTTTTTAGTAGAGATAGGGTTTTGCTATGTGGGCCAGGCTGGTCTCAAACTCCTGGCCTCAAGTGATCTGCCTGCCTCAGCCTCCCAAAGTGTTGGGATCACAGGTGTGAGCCACCATGCCTGGCCTGGAACTTCTGTTTTTAATGTGAGTGTTTTTGCAACATTGTACTGAATTACTGTGTTTAGTCTTCTGTGAATGCTTACAGTTGAGAAACTAGACACACTTACATAGATAACTAAGAAAGACCTTATAAAAAGCTGTAAACCAATACTAAACCATACTATAGAGTATTAACAACATACAGTCTAGACTAACTGAAGTTATTAAACTTGAATTTCTAAACAGGTAGACTTCTGGGAAAGCCTGCCAGTAAAGGAAAGTGCCCAGAGGAGTCAGTATTAGCTATAAATAGATCACAAAGTGAATAATTCAGACACTGATAACTATTTAAAACTATAAATGTATATGACAGGGATAAGTACAGTCTTTGGTAAGGAGATATTAAGAAGCAAAAGTATTGGTTGAGTTATAGTCCTTTGACTTTGAATTGACACAGTATTTTCTTCTCAGTGTGATACAGTAGAAAATCAGGAAACATCCCAGCTTTATCAGTTAGAAGCTACCTTTGTTGTTGTTGTTGTTTGAGACTGAGTCTTGTTCTGTTACCCAGGCTGGAGTGCACTGGCACAATTTCGGCTCACTGCAACCTCTACTTCCCAGGTTCAAGCGATTCTCCTGCCTCAGCCTCCTGAGTAGCTGGGATTACAGGCGCGTGCCACCACGCCCGCCTAATTTTTTTGTATTTTTAGTAAAGACGGGTTTTCACTATGTTGGTCAGGCTGTTCTTGAACTCCTGACCTCGTTAGCTGTCCACCTCAGCCTCCCAAAGTGCTGGGACTGTAGGGGTGAGCCACCGCACCCAGCCAGAAGCTACATTTCTTCGACTTCTGTCCTCATTTGTAAATGAGGATGGTACTGTCTGAATTCCCTAAAGAGATACTGTTATAATCAGATGAAATAAAAGTATTTTGTAAATTATAGAATATCCTTTTAAAGTCTCTTTCTTTAATTCAACAGAATAAACTCCTGGAAAAGATCTATTTGATTAAGAGAAACAGAGGAGATAGGAAATGTAAAGCCACTGACTATTTTTGTTGGTATCTAGGCAAAAGCTGTGCCTCACTTCTGCGGGTTGAACCCTTTGTATGTGCCCAGTGCCGCACAGATTTCACCCCTCACTGGAAGCAAGAAAAGAATGGTAAGATTCTATGTGAGCAGTGTATGACCTCCAACCAGAAGAAGGCTCTAAAAGCTGAACACACCAACCGGCTGAAAAATGCATTTGTGAAAGCCCTACAGCAGGAACAGGTAAGAATTCTGACTGCTCACTGGCCACCTGTCCCAGTTTGTTTTTTCCAAAGGGTCGCGCCTTCTAGTTTGCAGGAGTGGTTCATGTGATCCCTACAGGTCCACAGGTTCCCTTTTTGTCTCCTTATCATTCTGTCCTATTTCCATTTGAGCGAGTATTCTGATTAAGAACATGGTAAAATATAATGGCTGAGGTTAACAGAAAGGGACAGAAAGCTTGGGACTCTTGGCTTTTCCATAGCACTCTATTCTCATCTTCATTTTCTCCTAAAACAAATAATAGATTTTGGTGGGAGGAATTTATATTTGTGCTATAAATCTCTTTGAAACAGTTATTTGCAGTGCGTGTTTGACAAGAAATGACGAAAGAAAGAGTGAATTATGAAGTAGCCCAGTGAAGAGTAGTGGTTCTAGAGTATGCGAACATCTCATGTAGCAGTTATAGGATGAGAATATCTTAGAGAAGGAAAAATGTGTTGGGAAACTCAGATCCTTTTCTTCCTGTTTCCCACTCCACCCATCAGAGTCCCTTGTTTGAGTAGCATCATGGACTTTTTGGAAGATCGGGTAGGCAGGAGTCAAAAATAAAACCCCATTTATGCTCTAGGACTGGTGGTAAAAAATAAATAAATAAAAATTTTTAAAAAGAAAAAAGAAAAAGTGATAAAACCCCAGTAATTCATCAGCCTTAATTATATCAGTTGGTTCATCACCTCCAGCCAACTTCTTAGAGCCAGCTTTCCTGGAGAAAGAGAGGAGGATCCCTTGATCATTGAAGCAAGTTAGCTGCTTATACCCAGAAATCTCAGTGTACCACCCCCACCAAACTCTTTTGCCTTTTCCATATTCCACCAACTAGCCAACAACATTAGAGGTAAGAACACCTCTAGGTTTTCTGGTTAGGAAATTGGGTGGGCCAGGTGCAGTGATTCATGCCTGTAATCCCAGCACTTTGGGGAGGCTAAGGTGAGAGGATTGCTTGAGCCCAGGAGTGCAAGACCAGCCTGGGCAACAAAGTCAGATTGTGTCTCTGTTTAAAAAAAAAAAAAAGAAAGAAAGAAATTGGGTATTGGGTACTGTCCTGCTCAATCACCTGATGTGATGACTCCCAACAGGAAATTGAACAGCGATTACAGCAGCAGGCAGCCCTCTCCCCCACTACGGCTCCAGCTGTGTCCAGTGTCAGTAAACAAGAGACCATCATGAGACATCATACGCTTCGGCAGGTAAGGAACTTTTTGCCTGATCCTGATTTCTTTAGAAGATTTATCAGCCATTTATCACAATTTGTCCTTTCTATTGTGGGAAATCATAGTCTTCTTCTGTACTCCCTTATCTTTGCCCTTGCTTAACATTCTATCATATCAAAGTTGTATCCACTGTCTCCTCATCATTGCAGGCTCCACAGCCCCAGAGCAGCCTCCAGCGTGGCATGCCCACATCTGCCCGCTCCATGCTTTCAAACTTTGCACAGGCACCCCAGTTGTCTGTGCCAGGTGGCCTCCTTGGTATGCCAGGTAAGAAGGATTAATCTGAAAATGTTTCTCATGGGTCAGCTGTTAGTTAGTATACAGTTCTGTAGCAGCCCCTTTAGGGGAATTGTTCCTTTACTTTCTGTTCTTTAGGGCATACACTCTCACTCTTCTGTTACTCAGCAAATGTTTGCTAAATTCATATTAAGTGCCACCCACAATGCACTAGGGTTTTGGTGGTGAAAATGACCCAGATCCTACCATTATAAATTTAACTTTTAATATCCCTTCAGTAGACATGTGGTTATTGATCTCTTTTGGCCGGGACAGCAGGGTTAACTGTTCTGTTTGAATGATCCAGGGATGCTTCTGCACAATATGCAGCCTCAAAATCAAAGCTGATTTAATGATTCTATCTCTCTGTCTTATTCATCTTCCTCTCACCACTGTTTCACTTGTCTCTCCTATACCATCAGAAGCATGTTCATTATTCTTGGTAGGACCGAAATTTCAGGAAGTCCCCTTTTCCTAAAGCTTAGGAATATGAGTGGGGATTGAAATAAAGTTGCTGTGCAGGGCGCGGTGGCTCACACCTGTAATCCCAGCACTTTGAGAGGCCGAGGCAGGCGAATCACTTGAGATCAGGAGTTCAAGACCAGGCTGACCAACATGGTGAAACCCTGTCTCTACTAAAAATACAAAAAATTGGCTGGGCGTGGTGGCTCATGCCTATAATCCCAGCACTTTGGGAGGCCAAAGCGAGTGGATTACCTGAGGTCAGGAGTTCAAGACCACCCTGGCCAACATGATGAAACCCCATCTCTACTGAAAATACAAAAAATTAGCCCGGCGTGGTGGCCGGTGCCTGTAATCCCAGCTACTCGGGAGGCTGAGGCAGGAGAATCGCTTGAACTTGGGAGGTGGGGCTTGCAGTGAGCTGAGATTGTGCCACTGCACCTCCAGCCTGGGCAACGAGCGAAATTCTGTCTCAGATAAATAAGCAAACAAAATTAATTGGCTGGGTGCAGTGGGTCATGCCTGTAATCCCAGCACTTTGGGAGGCTGAGGCCGTTGGATCATTTGAGGTCAGGAGTTCAAGACTAGCCTGGCCAACATGGTGAAACCCCGTCTCTACTAAAAATACAAAAAATAGCCGGGCAGTAGTGGCACATGCCTATAATTCCAGCTACTCTGGAGGCTGAGGCAGGAGAATTGCTTGAGTCTGGGAGGCAGAGGTGAGCCGAGATCACACCACTGCACTCCAGCCTGGGTGACAGAATGAGACTGCGTCTCAAAAAAGAAAAAGAAAGTTGCTGTTGAAATAAAGCTAACCAAGTGTGGCCAGATACTGGTAAATTCTGCTTCCTTTCCATCTCCAACTCTGCAGCCCGAGGGTAGAGTGGAAGGGAATGTTATTTCCTCTTTTAATACCTGCCCTCCACTTTTGTCTCCTGGGTCCAGGTGTCAACATTGCATACTTGAATACTGGCATCGGAGGACACAAAGGCCCCAGTTTGGCAGACCGACAGCGTGAATACCTTTTAGACATGATCCCTCCCCGGTCTATATCGCAGTCCATCAGTGGACAGAAATAACGCCTGTTCCACTTGTACTGCCCCATCCTTGAATCCTTTATCCCTTTCCTCTTTCATTCCCCCAACTTCTGTCGCATGCAGTGCCTGTACTGGTGCCTACCATACACGGAAAGCAAAACAGAAAAACAGAAGACAAAAAATAGAGATCAGCAAGAAAACACACGCCCTGCCCTGCCACCTCCCCTTTATTTCACACTGCTGCGATCTGTTCTTCTGCCGCTCTGTCTTCTCTCTTCAATTTTCTTTAACAGTGAGGTGGATCTTTACCTCTGATAGAGGTCAGAATGAGGTCCTGGGGAGAATCTAAGCCCTCCGATGTGTGTTTCTAAAGTTGTTTTATGCTATAATTATTACCATTTTTAATGATGTTGTGTGTCCTCCCTTTGTTCAGTGGACGGTTAAACCTTCCCCCACTCAACCAATCTTTTTCTTTTTCCTTTTCTTCCTTTTTTTTTTTTTTTTTTTTTTGTAAACACAAATGACATTCAGTTCAATGATATGAGCATTGCAGATTGCAGTAGGGGTCCCAGCTGCCAAGTAGGACATGACTAGGAGTGTTAGGGGCAGAAGTTTTGAATGCACTTAACCGGAGGAGGGCGCAGGGTGGGGGGTATCAAAGAAGGACGAATAGCACCCTACCTGTGGGTGTTTGGGGGCTGGACAATTTGGGTGGCAGTGTTTGGTACTGAAGTTGGGCTCTAAGAATGAGGGGAAAGAGCCTGGGGAGGAGCTTAAAACTCAACCACTCTGGAATTTACCCATAGAAGACGGGAAGAAAGAGGTATGAAGATGGGCTCAATTATGAGCCAGGGAGGATTGAAACTAGGTCCTGCCTTTCTGTATCTTGGGGAAATAAGACCGATCTCCTGACCCCATTGGGAACACGGAAGTCTATTCCAGGCCAACCAGCCCAAAATTAGTTCATCTTGTATTCTTTGTAAAATTCTCCCTCACCCCACCCTGCTTTTAAAAATTCTAATCTATCCCCTCTAACCATAGCCCCATCTATAATACAGAGGAACGGCTGTTCCAAGGCTGTTTGCTGGGTGTTCCACAAGTTGGGTGGACATAAATGAGTCAAGTGACAACAGGAGGAAATAGACTTAGAGGAAAGAAAGGATTTCTCTTCCAACAGTTGAGATTCGCATATTTGCCTATTCTTTCACCCTCTGAGTGCCAGGAGATGAGAGGCTGGGGGTACACAATCAGGTTGGAGTCCTGTCCTTACTCTGCTGCACCAGCTGCAGAACCAACTGCTCAAAGCCAAACAGCTCATGGCAAAACCAGCTTAGGACCTCTGCTGTACAAATAGTTGCTTCCCACTGCCCCCCGCCCGCCCCCAGAATGATATTAATTTTGCCTTTTTTTTTTTTTTTAAGCGCTACTAATGTAGAGAATGAATTGAATTGTGCAATGTTGCTGTTCTGGGGACTGGGGAGATTAGCATCCCATTTGCCCACACTGTGGGAAGACGGAGTGGACCAGGCTATTTTTGAAGTAAGGGAAGCCCCTTAAAGGTACGGGTTTCTGCTCTTCTCATAGTGTACACCCACCTGCCTCTCTGGCTCCAGAAGCTGCCAGAGTGCACTGGGGGGAATGTTCTCAGCAGAGAAGAATGAGGAGAAGTTTAATATTTTGCCCTTGAAAGTCACCTGAGGAAGTTTCCCCACTTTTATTTTTTAAAATTAAGTAATTTTTTAAAGAAGGCACTTTTAAAATTAACACACACATGAACTGCACACCTTCCCCATAAAATTTGGAGGTGGGGTGGGAGAAAGAGCTAAAATCAGGCTCAGTTCCCCTACTCTGGCCTCTACTCCCCATACCCCAGTGCCACTGTGGGTGACTATACTGGCCCTACGGGCCTTCCTGGCTTTTCTTTCCTCCCTTCCCCCAAATTCATTGAGCACTTAAAGGAGCAGAGATGCAGCCAGTGTCTGGGCTCCCCCAGTGGTGAAATGATCTGGAAGCTAGATGCTAGTAACAGGTAGTGATTGGGTTTTTTGAGTATTTTTCCGGGGAATGTGGTACCCCTGACTGTAAGTGGTGGGAGAGGGAGGGGGGTTAATGGAACTGGGTCTGGGATTATTTTAAAATTATATATATATATATAAAGATATATTCTTACATCTTTTCTTTGCCCTCTGTGCTTTGAAAGCACTGGATAAATTGTTTGGTTTTGCTTTTCTCTCTTCCACAAAATTGGAAGCTTTTTAAAAAAATATTTTCCCCACAAGTCATCTTGCCTTGTGGCATGTCTGTCTAGCC
Organism: Pan troglodytes; assembly: GCF_028858775.2. Taxonomy (NCBI): domain Eukaryota; kingdom Metazoa; phylum Chordata; class Mammalia; order Primates; family Hominidae; genus Pan; species Pan troglodytes. The sequence goes on from NC_072398.2 coordinate 95,376,281, forward strand.
TCTTCCTCCCTCCCTCATGATGAAGTGCCATTTCTGTTACGTCTCCCTCTCCCCAAGCTCAGAGGTGCTCAGAGGTACGAGATGCCCAAGTTTGTCAGTTGAGATTAAAAGTAAGGAACAGAGAATGTGCAATACCGTCTGGCTGGGGGCTGTCCCTGCCCTGCCCTGAGCTGAGTCCTTTCCCTGGGAGCCAGGCCACCTTAGAATGGGGTTTGGAAGTAAGATGTATAGAGTTGGGGAATCATGGAGAAGGAAAGCCTATAGTCGAGTGCCTGCTTAGGTGCTGAGGTCACAGGGGAGATGGTGGAATCTTCCCTGTTTTTATCCCCTCAGGGTCAGTTACACAGAAGCTGCTTCTTGACTAGTATAGCTCGGTGACCCTTTGTTCAACCGCTGAGGTTTGATTTCTTACCCTTTCTTCTCCCCATTTTCATACTCTTCCCAGGGATTAGTGATGGAGGTGAGGTCTCCCTAATCATGGTAAAGTGTTAACCTTCCACCTCCTCCCTTCCCTCCTCCTTCCTCATCCTTCTGTCTTCCTCAATTCTCTGTCTCTTTTTCATCACTGATTGCCTTGTGTCCCTCCAAGTCTACTTGTTACTATCCATCTCCAGGCTCTGGGCCGTGTAGACACTAAACCTCATGCCCTAAGGACAGGAGGAAAGACCCTCTGTTTGGAGCGTTATTAGTAGAGTGAGGATCCCACCAGTTCTGCCTGGCTTCCTCCATCCCCAGAGGCACTAAAAGCAGTATTTTAAGGTTGGTGTCTTACTCCCTAGAAGCCTGAAATGGGTGGAATAGCGGTAAGGCTTGAGTAAAACTAGGGGACAGAGGTTCTTATTTGTCGATTTTATTTTATAATTTGACCACAGCATCTGGACTCCCTCTCTCCCTGGAATAAGTATTTTTCCCACATTTTTGGATATATGTATGGTAGACAATTTTTTTTTAAGACACAGAGATAAATGTTTTCCTGCTTTGGTTACCTTTCCTTTCCCCTTTAAAAGGAATTAGCTATAGAACTGCTTTGTAAAGATGCTTCTTGATATTTTACTTTTGTTCCTTTTCCCTAATCATTCCCTTTTCTCCCCACTCCTCCAGAAGGCATAACCCTTCTCTCCACACCCCCTACCCCCACCCCCGTCCTAGGCTCCCATCCTTTCCATCAAGACCTTCATTAGCTTATGATATTTGCTGCCGAGATGTTATAACAAGGACTCGTTCATGTATATAAGCTATTTCTTGATCCATTTAAAAGGAATTGTACATTGTGTAGAAAAAAAAAAAAAACCTGAAAAAGAGAAAAAAAAGCCCTAGCCATGGATATTGTGAAACTGTGTTATGTCATTTTGTAATGTGCCCGTTTGTGTATGATCCGTGCAAAAGGGTTTCTGGGGAAGGGGAGGGGGTAGGGAGGCAGGGCTGTGGAGGGTGGGTAGGGGAGTGGGCCGGGCCCAGCACACTGAGACTGGCAGCTGCTCCAACCCCATCCCTCCTTAGAGATGCCACCTCCCCCACCACCCACCCCTAATTTGTGCCTTGCCTCCCCACCCTGGAGTAGTCCCTCCGGGTCACCAGCACTGCCTTGGCAGAGCCCACTCCCTACCCTAACCTGCCCACCCTCCCTATCCCCCAGCATTAGGTTGATACTGTGGGGAAGTGCTGGGGGCTGGGAGGTAGCCGAGGAATGGGGCAGTTCCCGGGGGCATCGAAACCAAGTATTATTATGAATTGTAATTGTATTTGCACTGTTTTTTTCCTCTGATTGCATCAGCATATATACAATATACCTATATAACAAAATTCAGTGTCAAGCTTTCTTATGCAAGGGATTTCCCCCACCCCACCTCCTCAAAAAAGAAAGAACCTAGTCTTATGGGCCTTTGAGGGTGGATTGTCAGGGGATGATAGAAAGGATTTTAATAAGTCATCCTGAGGAAATTTCACCTATTGAGAGCCACATCCATCTGCACAGCCTTAGGCTGCGTGAACCGAGGTGAGGCTGAGCTCCTGTGAAAGCCAAGACCTCCTGGTCCAGGACTTTGTAGAGTAAAAAGAACCACCAACACAAAAGGGGTTGAGGGGGCTACAATCTGGAGACCTGGAGTCTCCTACTAACTTGCTATATGATCTTTGGTAGAGTTAATTTTCTGAGTATCAATTTTCTTATCTGTGAAGTGAAGAGGGGGATCATCTGGCCACCAAGTTTAAAATTCTATACTTCTCACCTGCCAAAACCAAAAAACAACTTGAGGTGAGGAAAGTGTTGGGCCCAGAAACCAGGGAGGAACTGAAAGTGACTCGCGTTGAAGTGGTTATGTGTATGTCAATGCTCTTGGAGAACTGCCAGTCCTCTATGGTTACCCTTGATTTGGGAGAGGCAGCAGAGTCATGTCCAGGGCATCAGACCAGTGACATCTTTGCCTTTATGCCTCTAGTCATCTGAGGGCGGGGACTAGGCCTCAAGCCCCATCTCACAGCCAACCACAGAGCCCTTAAGGGTGGTTGACAATTGAATGCCCCAGGTTGGTGCTTTAGTTATTTACTCCCTTTGTGAGCTACAGGATGTGTAACTTTTCCCCCATCTTGGTGATAAAATAGGAGAGCGCAGACACAGCCCACATTTTGTCTCCTTTCCTCAGATTTCATCTGAACCCCGCTAAAGGCAGCTGTTTCACAGTCTGTCTCCTTCAGGGGCCCAATTTCCCCACAGCCTGGGCTGAGTACTCCTACTCTCTTCTTTAGGTTCTGGGCTGATAAAGCCTGGAGAGGGTACAGGGTGATGGGTGAAGCCCTGGTGAAGGTGGAAGGATAGATTGGGGTTGGGGGGTGGGGAGCAGGGAGGTGGGATGGGGAATGGCCTTCCCTGAATAGGGTGGGTGGGAGGGGAACAAGACCCTTTTGCACAACTCTCTTTAAGTTTCCTTTATTTCTTTTTTAACTCATTCTGATTTTCTGCATTGTGTTTGGGAAATAAAATGAAAAAACTAAGACCAATAGAAACTGGTTTTCAAAAAGGCAAATACACTCCCATCTGTTTCAGATGCTGCTGAGCATTTCAGCAGTGACAGATTCAAATAATAAGCTAATTTTTGGAGAAAGGATTAAAAGAAAAAAAAACTTTGTAATATTTATCACTTGCAAGCTATGTTTAATAAAGAAAGGAATGGTTTCTAAAACTTTCCTGTGGCTTGTGCTTTAGTTATGGGGCTGGGGGTGGCAGTTTGGCGGGAGAATTTTCAGGGTAATTGGGAGATGAGCTATGGCTGTCTTCCCTAGTCAGTCCAGCCATGGACTGAGTACCTTTGGTTTGTATCCTTCTCTTTGATTGTGATGATTGTTTAAAGCCCTGACCTACTTCTGTGTTCTTGTTCCCCTCCAGCTCTAGCTGGAGCCAGTATTCTGGAAGCCACCAACCCCACTTTAGTTATCTGATGACTTTAGGTCTAATGGTATCATGGGGAGGGGGCTGGGTCTCCATTCTCTCCTAGGGAAAGGTGTCCCCTAGCAGTGCTTGGCCCTTCCCACCACACTGCTCTGGTCTCTAGTGACAGAATCCTTTAGCCAGGCACAGTGCTGCATGCCTATAGCTACTCAGGAGGCTAAGGTGGGAGGATCACTTGAGCCAGGAGATCAGCCTGGGCAATGTAGTGAGACCCCATCTCTATAAAAGAAAATAAATAATCTTTTGTAACATGCTTGTTTCTCTAGACGGTTGCCTTATTTACCAGCAGGGGTTCACATTGCTGTTTTCTAGTAAACTACCGAATATAGTTCTTTAACAATCTGAATGCAGCATCCCCTGAAAGATCTGGAACTACACTTTCTCACCATCTCATCACTCCCCTCCCCCAAGTTTTCCTTTCAGCCCAAAGCATTAACCAGATCCTAATTTATTTTTTCCGTTTTGGTTATTTATTTCCAACAAAGCAGTTAGACCAGGCCCAACCAGAGAAGAGGATGTCATTTCCTCAAGGACTTGATGTTTGGGGCTATTCTTAGCCCTCTTGCTCCTCAGCCACGTTTTTTAGTTACAGCTGCTGCTGTGCCTTGTGCAGAGGGCACTATTGTGGAGGGCCAGAGCCCAGCCTTTCTGGAGTCTTGTCATTGGTACTAGCATTACTCTATAAGAGCACAGGAGACAGTTTTGGGGTCCTCTAAGCCATGGGCTTTCCTTCCCCCAAGACCCTTCCCTTTTTGGCACAATACTGGGCAGCCTTGGAGAGAGAGTGATTGAGGGAGTGGCTGGGGCTTTGGCTTTAGAGCATGGCAGAGCTGGATAAGGAGGGACTGTGGTGCTCTGGATGCCATAGGCTGGTAGAGGGAGAAGTGGGAAAGAGGTGCTCTTCGGACCCCAAGAGTTGAGGGAGGGGAGATGGGGAGTGCTCCCCAGCCTCTGTGCTCATTCTACAGGCGATTCAAGACTGCCAAAACCCTGACTCAAACTAATCTCTTTCAAAAATAAAAATCAAATGGGTAAGGAGGACCCCCTGCGGAGGAGCCAGTGCTTTGGATCTGGGAAGGGGGAAATGGGTATTTGGTTGCTCAGAGAAGCTCATATGAGCTCAGATATTTAAGACTCATGTTGTAGGGAGAAGAGGGGCAAGAAACTCTGCACCCCCTTTGCCCACCTGCCCACTCGGACCACAAGGAATGCAGGTCGCCTGTCCCTGGGCAGAGCTCACCTTGGGCACGAGGAGACAGAGACAGATTTTAGACTGGAGGGCTTCAGGTTGTGAGATGGAGGTGATGACAGAGCCTCTTCCCCTGCCGCCATTTTGTGGGGAACCCTTAAAGCTAGGTGTCTTTGGGCAGGTTCATATTTGGATCAAGAAGAGGTGAATATACTGGATGGGGTTATGAGGCAGGAGTAACTGGGTTGGGGGTAACTCCCAGCTGGGCTTGGTTTAGTTTGAGGTTATTTGGTGTGTTGGGGGAAGGGATGCAGATTCTCCCATTTCTTGAGGTCTGGGAGGAACAGAGAAACCACACCCTCTTCTCTCCCGCTATGGCCAGTCCTGCCCCTCCCCAGAGAGGAGCTGAGGGACTTTTGGTTCTTTCCTGACTCTGGGGTGACAGGGACAGGTGAGGTAGATTCTTTGGTGTATCTGGAGTTAGTGGCATCTCGGAGGAAGCCAACTTGGAGGGCCCTAGGCCAAGGCCAGCTGTTCCACAGTCACCTGAGGGTGAAGGAGGTCAGGCCTCTGGACCAAGGCCTCAAACACTCCAGTTTCCCCCACTCATTCCCCATCACTGAATCCGCCTCACCTGGGTGGTGAGTTCAGTCTTCTCCCCCAGCTTCCCTCCACTCTGAGTCTGGCCTTGATGGCCCCCAGTTCTGTCCGAGGCAGTCCGAGGCACTGCCCAGCATTCCTGGGACTCCTGTTTGCAGAGGAGGCTGCCCAGGTAGGAAGGGTCAGCAGTGTGGTCTGTCTGGTGCCTCCCTCTGCCTCGCATGGCTCCCAACCCCTCCTCCTGCTCCATGCTCCCCAGAGATGGAGAGGGTGGACCCCTCTTCATGCTGCTGGATGGCAGGGAACTGGCTCTAGCTCATTTCTGCTGCCCTTGTTCTTTGCTTTGGGAGCCCCAGTTCTCTCTTCCCGGCTCATGGCAGGCCTTCTCCTGCCCCTGGTACCACACAGCTCTGAAAAGAATTGGCTTCCTCTCTCTGCCTGAGTCTCCTCATTGGTAAAATTGATTGGTTGTAGATTGGGGCTTTTTTGCTCTCTTTGGCCCTGTGCCACAGTGATGCAGACTGTCTCCCTGGCAGATTTCCCACATTAGCCCTTACCTGGCCCTTAGCTATGTCTCCAGCCCAGGAAGAGGCAGAGGAGGCAAACGATGAGGGCAGCCAGGCCCACGTGGATGCCCACCACAACCCCAGGCAGTGGGCTGCTCTCACCCTGGCTGCAAGAGCACCCAGTCTTGGACTCTGTGGACACTGTGCCATCTGTCAGAGAGAGGACCAGGGTTGGAGGTGAAGCCCAGCCCTCTTCCTCCCTGAAGACTGGCAGCCATGGGTCCTATCAGAGGGGCCTGCTCTGACCCCAGCCCTACTACCCTCCTACCAGACCCCACTTACCAGGAGTGGCCAGGGGCACATCACGCAATGAGACAAAGCGGGCACTGCTATTTCCATCCCCATTGCCATTGAACGCCTGCAGCTTGATCTCATAGAGAGCAGTCGGTTCTGCCGGGAGCAGGGGAATGTGAAGGGGACGGGCATTTCTGGGCCAGGAAGCTCAGTACCTGGGGCAAGATCACACTGAGAAAGGCAGGCCTTGAGTGGCACAGGAAGGTTCAGAGCCTCACCCAGGTCTGTAGAGGAAGGAGCTGACACTGCTGGCCAGGAGCAGAGGCCCCTGAAAATGGGCAGCAGGCAGCTTGCGGTGAACGTTTGAAGCCTTGGATGGGCCCCAGCTGGGGTGGCAGCTCCCAGGAGGCCTGCACAGAGGTGGCATTCAGCACTTTGGTGGAGAAGCCCAGGGCAGCAGGGGCTGCAGAGGAAAACAAGCAAACTAGTTGGCAGTCCCTGCCCACCTGAGGCCAGGGACTTCCCAGGGCTGGAGAGGCTGTCACTCACTGCTGCCCATGGTGGAGGCAAAGATGGGAGCAGGGTCCTGACTGGCACCCTCTGCTGAGTAGGCCCGCAAATGGATGGTGTAGGCTGTGGCAGGCTCCAGGTTGGAGAAGACGTGCTCAGAAGTGCCTTTGCTTACGGCCTCTTGGAGCTCCGGGCCAGATGGCTCTGAGGAGCAAAGCAGCATCTTCTCACTAGCCACGTCCCCACACCTTCACAAACTGGGGACGAAGCCCCTCTTGGTGCCTGGCTGGGCCAGCCAAGCCTCCAAGGAGAGCAGGGAAGGGAGCTACAGAAGTTGGAGCTAAGCTGAGAAAGGATGAGGATGAGGATGAGGAAAGGGCCTAGAGTCAAGCTGAAAAGCAGTAAGGAAGCACCAAAAGACCATGTACAGAGGCAGCCAGCCCAGAGAACCACAGGCCCAGAGGCCTGGGAAGAATCCAGAAGGGTCTGGGGTCATGGAGGAGACTGGGGCTCAGAGAGTGAGAGGGACTCACCCAGGACATCAGCAGTCAGGAGCAGAGGTGGGCTGGTGCCAGGGACTCCTGGCCCCTGGCCCTGCTCTGAGCTCAAAGCCCTCTCCACCCACCCACACCCACCTCCCACAGGCCGGAGGTGCAGCACGTAGCCAATGATGTCCCTGCTGGAGGGGGGGGTGGCTCCCAGGACACTCGAATGGCAGAAGTAGAGAGAGCCATGGCATGCAGGCCCCTGGGGACAGGGGGTGGCTCTGGGCCCCCTGTCACAACCAGGCGGGCACTGGCCTGGTTGGAGCCCGTGCTGTTCTCTGCCACGCATTGATAGATGGCCTCATCCTCAACTGAAACCCCTGCCAGCATCAGCGTACTAGAGAAAGACAAACTCAGCTACTGGGAGCCCTTTCCCACCAAGCCTTAGTGGAGTGGCCCTAGAGGAGGAGGCTGTGTGGGGACATTACCTGTAATGGAACAGTCAGGGCAGAGCCTCCTGGGGGAGGGGGGAATTGCTGGAAGTAGAAGGTAACTTGCTGGGGGTTTGTGGATGGGTATGGATTTTTGAGATTTAGGTAGTGAGTGTTGCATGTAGGTGGGGGTGGATGCCCAGGGTGGGTAGGGGGACCTACCATTGCCAGTGGGCAGTGGGGAGTGGTGAGACACGAGTACCTATTGTTGTGAGTCAGCCTGATGTTATTCCCAGGACTCAACACCTTCCCATTCTTCAGCCAGACCAGACGGGACTCAGGGACGCCCTGGGCCACGCAGGTGAAGATGGCATTGCTGCCCGGAGGCTTGGACAAGGACTGTGGCCACTGGATAAACTCGGGGAGCTGGGCAGGCAATAGCATGGAGGAAGGCGCCGTGAGACCCAGCCTCTTGCCTCCTGCCCTGCACCCTCTCCAGATCCAGGCTCCTGTCAGGGAGCTGGGGTGCTCCAGCACTCTCCCCACCCAGTTGGGCCCTTGGGGCTCACCCTGCACGAGCAGGACGCCCTGCGCTGTGCGCCGGACATGGGTGCCTGGCCGATTGGCGGCGCAGACATAGACACCTGAGTGCTGGACTGAGACGTCGGAGATCATGAGATTCCCTGTGTCCAGAATGTCCAGAACTTGGATGCCCTCTACGCCGATGGAGCGGCCATCTGCAAGACGGCGTTGGGGGGTCAGGCTGGGATAGGACGAGGGAACAGGGCTCTGAGAGACAGCGAGGGGGTGGGGGGCGGCTGCGCACCCAGGCGGCTCCAGGAGACAAGCGGCCAAGGGTGACTGGTGGCAATGCACTCCAGCACTGCCGTCTGGTGCGCTGTGAGGGTCAGGTTCTGAGGCCCAGACAGGATCTCTGGCTCCTGCAGCAGCCTCAGGGGTCCCACTGTGTGGTGGAAACAAGCAAATTGGATCAGGAAAGGAGAACCTCCTTCCAGTACTCAACTTCTACTCCAAGCACACTCTTCCAGCCCACAAATGTCACCAGACCTCAGAGGTGTGCTTTGCAGCTAATATTCCATCCCCAATTTACAGATTTTAAAAATGACCTGCCCAAAGTCCCATGGGAGTAGCTATCAGGCTGAAGGTCTGGTAGACTGGGGGTGCGGAGAGAGAGGAGAGTGAGCATTCTCCTCCTACAAACCCTGTGGGTGGCCCCACCTTCCCTGGGTGCCTCACCCTGAGGGGCAGGTAGAGGCACCCACAAAGTTAGTAGGAGGCGCTCCCTCAGAAAGCATGACCAGCCTCCTAAGACCTCAGCCTGCTTAGCTGCTTAGGAAGGATGTGTTTTCCCAAAGTAACTCTTGTTTTGGGTCTAAATCACATCTTCATTTTATGCCATGCTCCCCCGTTTCATTAGTTTATTCAACAGGTCATCACTGGGGGCTCCCATGTGCCAGGCAGCACCCTCACACTGGGAGCACAGTTGTGAACAACATCGTGTGAAACAGAGCTCTGCCTTCCCATAGGCCATCATCCTCATTTTCTTTACCACCTTGTATCATGTGAGAACTTAACGTGTCTTTCCTTTCATAAATGCCCTTTATTAAGAATGTCTCAGATAAAATGTTTCTAAAATGAAAGTTTCTCAAGGGCTGGTCTAAAGTCTTACACATCTTTATCCCTCAAGGTGTAGGATTGTGTTTTGTTCATTCATTTATTCAGCAACTATAGATTGAAGGCCTACTTTGGGCCCAGCCCTTCTCCATTTGCCTCTTGCAAGCTGCAGTACAGGCTGTGGGCTGCCCTGGAATCTCCTGGCCTCATTCAAAGAGGCTGTGTCCTGCCTGGCCAGACAGTTCAGTGAGGGGAGGCTGGGCCACCCGGGCCGACCCCTTCCCCATGCCAGACATTGGCTGCGAGCCCCACAGATTGTCCCATTTTGCCCTCACCACAGCCTGTGTGCGGAGTACTGTTATTTCCCCCATTTACATGAGAAGATCAAGGATCAGAGAGGTTAAGTAACTTGCCCAATGACAGAGGCACTGGCAGAACTGGGGGACTCCCTGGATCTTGGTAGCACTGAACAGCTGACAAAGAGGATCCCCTCTTTAGCCGCTGTGAGCTCCTTGAAGTCTGGGAAATTCTGTCTCACCCTGGTGCACGCCCAGGGTAAGTGCCTGTCCAGGTGTGTGCAGTTGAGTGCATTAGGGGTGAATGGCTTGGGGCCTTGGTCCCCAGCTCCTGCCCCTGGGGAAGACTACTCTTGACACCAGCTCCTTTAGGCAACCCTTGAGCCTTCGGTTTCTGATTGGTCCTCTGCCCCCAACAGGCGCCTGCTCCTCCTGCTAACCTCCTGTCGCTCTCTGGCCATTCGTCTCCCTGCTCCACGGACAGCAGAATCCTATGTCTGCTCGATAGCCTTGAGAGACATAGCCTCCTGCCCTGCCCTCCTGCCCCAGACTGTGGATAGGAACGGAACACCACAGGCCAGAGGGACCTCATTGGGCTCCTCTCTGCTCCTGCAGAGGAGCCGCTGACCCCCACCCTCGCTTTGAGTTTCTAAGTCAGTTACAGATCAGAAACACAACCGTTCCCCCTTCCCCTGCCAGTCTTAAGTTTAAAAATTATATACCGGCCGGGCGCAGTGGCTCACGCCTGTAATCTCAGCACTTTGGGAGGCTGAGGCGGGCAGATCACGAGGTCGAAAGATGGAGACCATCCTAGCCAACATGGTGAAACCCCATCTCTACTAAAAATACAAAAATTAGCCGGGTGCGGTGGCGGGCGCCTGTAGTCCCAGCTACGCGGGAGGCTGAGGCAAGAGAATCGCTTGAACCCGGGAGGCGGAGGTTGCAGTGAGCCGAGATGGCGCCACCGCACTCCAGCCTGGCGACAGAGCGAGACCCCGTCTAAAAACAAAAAAATAGATATAGCCTTCGGTGAAATTTTGTCAGAGATGTTTTGAAAGTTCGCCCAGGTGCGGCAGTGGTGTCCCGTGGTACACTTGCTTATTTATACCCTGGAGCCCCCTAGTGGCTGATTCAGGCATGACTTTCCCTCACAAACACCTGCGGCATCTCTGGTTTAGGCAGGGTCTAACCTGCCTCTCCTGCTAGGCACCAGCTCCTCATAGGCTCTGCTGTGGCCTTCACTTTGGGCACAAAACTCTCCCACCCCATTTGGCCTGCAAGTGGGGTCATCCTGGGTGTTTCATCTCAGGTACAAAGCTATTTTCATCCTCACCCCAAGAAGGAGACGTGCAAGTGTCCATGCACACATGCACATGTACATGCAAGCACAGACACATACACGAACACATGCCCATCTACACGCCATGTGTATGGGGGCCACGTGTTCAAAACACAGGCTGACTCAGCCCCAACGCTAGACCCTCCAGAGCTCCCACTACCCTCTGGATCAAGTCCAAACTCCTTTCATGGTATGCCTTGCCTACTCGCCAACATTAACTTTGCTACCCTGAATTCTGCCTATTCTGTGGTCCAGCAACACAGAACTGCCTGTGTGAACTTTGTTGTCCTCACCCTTGTGCATTTGTCCAAGGAAATGCCCCCGCCCTTCCCTCCTGACCTTGGCTTGCCTCTCTCCACTCACCCTTCAACACCCGGCTTGGGGTAGCTTACTCCAGAAGCCCCTGACAATCCTTGCCCACAGCCCAACCCTGGGTTCCCGCAGCACCACCTTCTCTCTCAGGTTGTGAGCTCCAGGAAGCCAGGGATGGCTCAAGCCTGCTGCCCTCCCACACCTGGCACAGTGCTTAACATGTCATAGGTGCTCAAAATGCCTGCCTGTCCCATGTACAACCACAGCAACCATACCCTCCTCTCTGCCCAGTGCCCACACTGGGCCTGGCTTACCACTCAGGGTCAGCTGGGCATCCTGGCTGTGGCGGGTACTGGCCACATTCCGTGCCACGCAGCGGTAGGTTCCCACGTCAGTCTGGCTCACACTGGTGATGTGGAGGATGCCACTAGGCAGCAGTGTGACCCTGAGGATGCAGAGGTCAGGGCTCCATGGCCTGTGCCCTGGCCCACAGCCCGCCGTCCCATTGCACTCCTGGCAGGTGCTCACCGGTGGTTGGCAGTATTCAGGGCTGTGCCATTGTGCTCACAGGAAATGGATGGCTCAGGCACCCCCTGGATCAGGCACTGGAAGCGAGCAACTCCACCCCGCTCCACCTCAATGGATTCTGGATGTTGGTGGAAGCGGGACAGACCTAGAGGATGGGGGGGCCACTTGGGCACCTGCAGAGCTGGCCCTGGGCTATCCCCCCACAACCAAGTCCCAGGGCTGGGCCCCACCTCTATGCCCACATCTGCCACATCCTCTTCAGTATAGAGCCCTGCAGCCTCATGTCTAGGACTTCTGTGGGCTATAAGCACTTTGCCTTCCTCCATTACAAAAATTTTAAATCATAGTTTACAATGGCATTGGAATATAGACAAATATAATCCAGTCTGGACTCATTTTTACATATTTATTATTATATTCATTTTTTTCTTCTGGTTTTGAAGAAGTTAAAACATTTTTGTGGGCCCCTAAAAGAATCAGAGGCTCTACCAGTGTGTACACTGTGTCTAATGGCTGGGCTGGCCCTGCTCAGGCCCACTCTCAGCGACTCTGGGCCCCATGGGTGCCTTCTGTGGGTGCCCCACCAACTCTCATCCCCCAATCCCAGGAGCAGCCCTGTCACTTACTTGCCAGCTGTACCCGGGCCCGTCGGCTCACCAGCCGCCCGTAGCGGTTCTGGGCCACGCAGTGGTACTCGTGGGCACGGGAAGGGAGGCTCCGGCGGGAAGGCAGGGCGGCCAGGTGCAGGGAGCCATCTGGCATCAGGGTGACACCACTCTCATTGGCTAAGGCCAGCCCATCCCGCTGCCAGGAAATGGACACAGGCGGCTCACCCTCCACCTGGCAGGGCAGCACCAGTGGGTGCTCCCGCACAGCCACTGTGTCCCCCAGCTCCTGCACGAAGGCCAGCTCGGAGCCTGCAGCACAGCCTGTAGGGACAGCCAGCACAGCCTGAACACGGCGGCCCCCTGAGGCCCACCCTTTGTCCACCACCTCCCCCATGGCTTTGATTCCCTCCCAGCCTTGGCAAGGGGCAAGGGACAGGACTTGACTTTAGGGAGACTTTGGGTCAGCAAAGGAGGAACAGGGAAGAGAGGGCAGGGCCTGGCCATCTGAGAAGCAGGGCGGGCCACTGTCCGGCTGGCGGGTGCGGTGTGGGCCTGGCGGGCCGGCTGTGATTGATGGCCTCTTTCAGCTGGGCCCTGGCAACGGGGAGGGGGCGGGGCGGGCACAATGGTGAGGTCAGGGGCTGAGGCGTGGGCATTGTGCTCCCCAGGGGACAATGGGATCGCCCCCTCCCTCCCCCACCGGCCCATCTGCCTGTCTGCCTGCAGGGTCAGCTTCCCAGGACTCCTGGCTCTCCCCCTTCCCCCTCCCGCCACCAGGACCCTGGCCTCTGAATAGGGAAGGAACACACTTACACTCACACACACTCATTCACGGACACACACACACTTGGATTAAAAATCACAACCTCACTGGCCACCAGGTCTTCTAGACACAGACAGATTCCATCCCAGACACACACTCAAGGAGGCCCCAAACACAGGTCACACATAGATGTCCCTACAGACTCAAAGTCACAAATACATAAGCACAGGGCCACAGACACTAACAGCACAGGCCCAGAAATGCATGAGCAGAGCTGTGAACCCACAGCCTCCCTTCCCACACACCCCCATAAATACAATAACTCAGCCTGTAAGGCTGAGCCAGGACCCCCAGCAGATGGGGTGGATGGGCGGGCAGACAGAGCCTCCGAGGGGCACATGGGCAGGGGGCTCAGCCAGCCTCGGTTGGCTCAGGGACATCTGTAGGGAAGCCCCTGGGGCCCTGCCTCTGCATGCCCCGCAGTCTGCTCAGCCACTTGCCTCACGTGGTCCCCAGGTCCCCTTCTAGCCACTGTGCCCCAAAGCCTGGGCTCCTAGAGCACCCCCCACAGCTCTCCCGCAGCCCTGCCTGCCCCTCCTGCTCACCCCTCTCCTCTGCTGTCCTCAGGGTTTCTCCATCTCCACTCCGGCCACCTCCATCCCTCTGCTTCCCCAACCTTGCCCCCCAACTCTCCCACCCCTATGCCTGCCTCTTTTTCTTCCCTGTCCCTCTGCCCTGGCTTTCCCTATGGCCCCCGTGGCTCAGCCTCTTACCCCAGCCTGGGAGCAGCAGCAGCAGCAGCCCCATGTCCCTGCCAGGCCCGGCCCCTCAGCCTGGGCAACTTCTCCAGCAGCCCCAGTCTCCTGCCTTCAGCCTGGGGACCCTTGGGCTGTGGGCATTCTCCACCCCGCACTTTGGCGCACAATGTGGGGGCCCTGGTCTTGCTTTGGGGAGCCCAGGTTCTGGGGTGCCAAGCTCTGGGGTCAAGACTGAAGGCTACTGTCCTTGCCTTCGTGTTCCTGGAGCTGGGTCTCTCTCTGCTTTCAGCCTGAGCCCCCTCCCCACTCCTATCCCCACTGTCCCCTCCTCCCAGGGCCAGGACCCAGACACCGAGACAATTGGGGCGGGGAAAGGGGGCGAGGGCCAATGAGAGTGGGGCAAATTTGGGGGGTCAGACCCGCCCCTTTCTCAGCTTCCAGAAATCTCTCCCAGCCCATCACCCACCCCTTACTCCCTCTCAAACTTTGACTGAATGAGAGTGAAGTTCTAGGAGGAGTTGGGGCATCTGGTCCCCCAAGCCCATCCCTGGGGATCCACGTCCTGGACAGGGGTGGCTTGAAGTCTAATTTGGGGGTCCTGGGGAGGGGTGCAGAGCCCCCACTCTCCTAGTAGAGTCACCATCCCAGGTGCTGAGCCTGGGCCTGAAGTGGGGGACCTCATCCCATTAGTTCAGTCCCAGCCCCAGCAGCCCCAGCACCATTCATAGTGTCAATTTCCAAAGCTGTTTTCTCTATTCTTATTGGGACAATGGATTGGGGCCACCAGGGGCCGGGAGGCTGCCAGCCAGTGGGAGGTGGAGGACCAGCCCCATCCTAAAGAGAAGAAAGAAACCCAGGCCTCCCGCCCCTTGCCAGGCTGACCACTTAAAACATGCAAAAAGAGGGACTACCCTTCCACCAAAGGAGCCTGGGACTCAGGCAAGAGCTGACTTTGAGACTTGCTATTTCTGGAGGATACCCTCCCCTAAACGCCACCCTCCTGAAAAAGAGCATAGCTTAGGAAAGATGACAGGGGTACCAGGGATGTATGGGAGTATCTGTGAGAGACAATAAGGGGGAAGGCTGGGCTGGGGGAGTCTCGTGTGGCAGAGAATGAGGCCCCATCACCCAGCTTCCAACCCTAGGAGCTCCAGCCTGTCTGGCCCCTGACTCAGTCTCCCCCTGAATCCCGGTCCCCTTGCCCGCTCCTGTCAGCCTCTGCATCTGGCCTTGCCCTGCCCACTTGAGGCTGCCCCTTGCCTCTTCAGCACAAACTCTCACCCTCAGTCTTCGCCCCCGCTTGCTCAGCTGCCTCTCCGGCTTGTCCCACCTTGCTCACAGGCTTCAGAATCAACTCAGGCCATTGTCCCTCCCAACTCAGCCTCCTCCTCTCAGACAGCAGTCCTTGGTGTCTGTGTCCCAGGACGGGGCTACCCCTAGCAGAGACCTCCATGGGACAGGAGAGTGAGCAGCCTCCCCCCGGGGCCTCCTCGTCCCAGCCCTGCATCTCTCTGTCCCGGAGTCTCCTATGAGGGTTCCCTCTGCTTCCCCAGAGGGGCCTCCTGAGTCATGGCGGTGGCCTGGGTAGGGAAAGGCGCATAGGCCCTGGGGTCAGATGTGGAACAAATCACTAGCTGCGTGTCCTTGCATAGGCAAATTTACCTTTCTTTTTTTCTTTTTCTTTTCTTTTTTTTTTTTTTTTTTGAGACAGAGTCTCACACTGTTGCCCGGGATGGAGTGCAGTGGCATGATCTCAGCTCACTGCAACCTCCGCCTCTGGGTTCAAGTGATTCTCCTGTCTCAGTCCCCCGAGTAGCTGGGATTACAGGTGCCCGCCACCATGCCCGGCTAATGTTTTATATTTTTATTAGAGGCGGGATTTCTCCATGTTGGCCAGGCTGGTCTTAAACTCCTGACTTCAGGTGATCCGCCCACCTTGGCCTCCCAAAGTGCTGGGATTACAGACATGAGCCACCGCGCCCGGCTGGATTAGTGACCTTATAAGAGGAGGAGAGATCTCTCCATGTGCACATACCAAGGAAAGGCGCGTGGTGACTCCACGGGAACTCAGGCCTCTGCAAGCCAGGGAGGGGCCCAATCGCCGGGAACGGGATTGGCCAGCACCTTCAAGCTTGGACTTTCCAGCCTCCAGTACTGTGAGAAATAAAGTCCTGTTGTTTAAGCCATGTAGTGTCTGGTGTTGTGGCAGCCCGAGCTGACTCAGACGCCCCATCTCCCGGCCAGCTTCCCCTGCTGCTGTCAGAACTGCCCACTCTCCAACAGCTACTGAGAAGATGCATCACTGACTGCACCACTTGCCTGTCACCTCCAAATCCACACTCCAGCATGGCTCGCAGGACAAAGAATGACCCATACAGGAGACCTGGTCCAAGGCATGTCACTAAAGAGCCATCCCATCTTAGCCTAGTGATCCTCGCCTCTCTGCCATCTGCTCACCTGTAAGAGGGGAGAAGGTCAAGGCCTGCCTTTCACAGTTGCAAGGACGAAGTGAAATGTGGTGCTAAGGGCCAAGCACTTCCTCTTTTTTTAGAAGAGATAAATTTATTTTTTGAGACAGGGTCTTACTCTGCTGCCCAAGCTGGAGTGCAGTGGCAAGATCACAGCTCACTGCAATCTCCACCTCCTGGGCTCAAGTGATTCTCCCACCTCAGCCTCCCGAGTAGCTGGGACTGCAGGTGTGTGTTACCACGCCAGGCTATTTTTAAAAATTTTTCGTAGGTATGTAGAGATAGGGTCTCACTATGTTGCCCAGGCTGGTCTTGAACTCCCAGACTCAAGCAATCTCCCCACTTCAGCCTCCCAAAGTGCTGGGATTATAGGCGTGAGCTGCCGTGCCTGGCCCACTTCCTCTTTTTTCTAGGAACAGCTTTACTGAGATATAATTTACATAGCAGAAATTTCACCCATCACCCATTTAAGGAATTCAGTGGCTTTCTGTATATTTTCAGAGTTGCACAACCATTACCACAATCTATTTTAAAACATTTCATCACCCCGAAAAGAAACTTAGTACCCACTAACATTCACTCCCCATCTGCCCTCTCTCAGCCCCTGCCAATCACCATTCTACTTTCTGTTTCTATGAATATGGCTACTCTGGGTACCTCATATACAGTGGAATCATATGATATTTGTCCTTTCGTGTCTGGCTTATTTCACTTAGCGTAATGTCTTCAAGTTTCATCCATCTTGTAGCCTGTCTCAGCACTTCATTCTTTTTAATCCCTGAATAAGATTCCATTGCATGGATAGACTACATTTTGTTTATCTGCTCATCAGGAGACTGACATTTGGGTTGTTTCCACTTTTTGGCTATTATGAGCAATGCTGCTACAAACATCCGTGGAAATGTTTTTGTGTGGACGGACATCTTCTGTTCTCCTGGGCATGCGCCTAGGAATGGAGTTGCTGGGTCACATGGTAACTGTATTTTGAGGAACCGCCAAACTGTCTTCCACAGTGACTGCAGCATTTTACGTTCCAAGCACTTCTTTTTATAACACTCGGGATAGGAGTTAACTTTTATTGGTCCCAGGCCCCCTTGAGAACTTGATTAAAGCCTCCCTCCTGCCACCAAGGGGATAGACCCACACTCCCTGGAACGCTGGCAAACGCCGTCCTGACGCAGGCTAGGAAGCTCCATCCCAGGGATGGAGCCCGGAATAGCCTTGGAGCTCAGGAAACGCTGCCAACATGGACTTGCTGAGAGCTGCCCTCCTTCCCTCCCTCTCCAACAATTGCCTATTGGCTCAACCCCGAACAGTCCTCTGGCGTCATCTGAGTTTTCACAGCTGCCCAGGCTTTCCTGGAATAACGTCCCTGGAAAGTCTCAGCTGGCAGACAGAATCCCCCGAAAAGTCCCCAAGCACGCCCAGGACACTGTCTCCTTTCTCAGCCACCTCCTCTCTCCTGTCAGCCTGGTCCTCTGCCTCTCTCCGAGCCTTTTTCTGCCTCTTCCCTTCTCTGTCCATCTCCATTGGCCTTCCCATCTGTGGTCGGCAGAATAGGGCCCTGGAGAGATCCAAGTCCTCATCCCCGGAACCTATGAATGTGCTAAGTTACCTGGCGGGGAGGAATTAAGGTTGCTACAGCTGATCTTAAAGAGGTGCTCCGGGATTATACAGGTGGGCCCAATGTCATCATGAGGGTCCTTAAAAGCGGAAGAGGAAGGTGGAGAGGAGAGAGAGATGTGGCCGCTAAGGAGAGCCAGAGACGCGATGTGCAGGAGGAAGGGGCCACAGCCAAGGATGCCGGGCCTCTAGAAACCGGAAAAGGTGAGGAAGCGCGTGCTCCCCTAGAGCCTCCAGAAGGAAACGTAGCCTTCCAACGCTAATTTTAGGCCAGAAAGCCCTGTCAGGCGTCTGACTGTAAAGCTATCAGATCAGACATTCATGTTTGAAGCCCTTATGTCTATGGTAATCTGTTACAGCCCCCGCAGGAAACGCACGACTCCTGTGGGCTCCGTCTCTGATGTTCAATCCAGGGCGCTGCATTTCACACCGGCTTTCATGCGTGTCTACCCCAGAGCGAGCTCCAGGAGGGCGGGGACTTTGTGGTGCTCCCAGCTGTGTGCCCAGAGCAGAGTCTGGCACAGGATGGGCTCTCAGTTAATGTTTGTTAAGGGGAGGAGGTGCCGGGCTTGGTGGCTCGCGCCTGTAATCCCAGCACCTGATCACTTGAGGTCAGCCTGGGCAACAGGGCAAAACCCCATCTCTACAAAAAATTAGCCGGGCACCTGTAGTTCCAGCTACTCGGGAGGCTGCGACAGGAGGTTCATTTGAGCCTGGGAGGCAGAGGTTGCAGTGAGCCAAGAAAGCGCCCTGCACTCCAGCCTGGGTGACAGAGTGAGGACCTTGTCTCAATAAAGAAAAAAAAAAAATTACAAACGTTTTCTTCATAACCACAATGCCATTATCATATATGACAAAATTCCTTAATAATTCCTTAATATCATCTAATACCTAGTCCTTAACCAAATATCCCTGATTGTCTGAAAAATGTCTTTCTACTGTTTTTCTGTTTTGAATCAAGAACAAGGTTTATACACTGCATTTGATTATTGTGTCTCTTAATGATCTTATCAAAGGCAAACACCCCCAACCCTCACCCTTATATGTCATTGAATTGTTGAAGAGACTGGGTAAATTTTCCAGTAAAATTTTGCATGTTCTGGATCTGTCTGATTTTTGTGTGTGTGTGTGCTATTGAATACGTTCCTCTATAAATGGATGTTGGCTCAGAGGCTTGGTTTATTCAGGTTCCACTTTTAGGCAAGAAGACTTTATTGTTGGTATTTTATGCTGCACACTGCATTCAGGAGATGCACAATATCTGGTTGTCTTACTGTTAGTGATTCTAAAATTGATTAGGGGCTACAGGTGCTGATAACCTGATCTCTCCAAGATTCCTTGTCAATCTTTTCTTTTTTTAATTTTTTTCTTCGAGATGGAGTTTCACTCTTCTTGCCAAGGCTGGATGGCAATGGTGCGATCTCAACTCACTGCAACCCCGGCCTCCTGGGTTCAAGTGATTCTCCTGCCTCAGCCTCCTGATTACAGGCGCATACCACCACGCCCAGCTAATTTTGTATTTTTAGTAGAGACGGGGTTTCACCGTGTTGGCCAGGCTGGTCTCAAACTCCTGACCTCAGGTGATCCGCCTGCCTTGGCCTTCCAAAGTGCTGGGATCACAGGCGTGAGCCACCATGTCTGGCCCCTCATCAACCTTTTCTTTCTTTCTTTCTTTCTTTCTTTCTTTCTTTCTTTCTTTTTTTTTTTTTTAAGAGATGAGGTCTCCCTGTGTTGCCCAGGCTGGAGTGCAGTGGCTATTCACAGGCACAATCATAGTTCTCTGCAGCTTCAAACCCCTGGGCTCAAATGTTCAACCTCTGCAGCCTTCCAAGTGGCTGGGACTACAGGCATGTGCTACCACACCCAGCCTCATCAACCTTTTATCCAATAGTCATAGCTATTGGTAATAATTGCCTGACAGTTTTTTCATTAGGGGTTGCAAAATGCTGATTTTCCAGTTCTGTCATTCCTTTCTCATTTATTAACTGAAATTCTTCTGTAAAGAAAGTCCCCTCATCAACTAGGACAATTTGGTAACCCTGAAATTCAGTTCACATGGGAAAGAAGGGAGAGTGCTTAGTTTTCTCCTTTGTTTGCCAATTTTCAGAGTAAAGAGTTGGTACTCTGTCCAATGTGTTTCTTTTTCTCTCTCCCTTTATCCATCTTCCCTTTAGTAGAAGTCCCTTTAGTGGGAGTTTGCACTGATACTTTTTTTTTTTAATTCAATGTTTCTGCTGCAATCTCTCTGAGGTTCAATTTGTCTCTATCTCAGGCCAGTGGGAGTTCAGTGTCCATTTGCTATTCCCCTGTTCTTTGTTATCTTTGCTTTCTGGAACCATCTGCCCCAGGCTCATTCAGAGTATTTTCTCCCCCAGACCTGAGATCAACCATTCCTCTAAGGGTGCCAGGATTTTTATTCCATTAGTTTTATTTATACTAAAATACTTTTTCTCTGGAAATATTGACCCCTAATATGTGCACTGTTATACAGTATACCATTAAATAGTTTCAAGTAATAACACCCATATTACCTTTAACAAGTACATTACCAAATGAAGTATAAGATATCTTTATTCTTCCTTGGGGAAAAACTAAGCATTACAAAATTCTCACTGTACAAAACAAACAAACAAACAAACAAAAAACAAAGATAAACTGTTCTTCATCAAAATGTAAAGCCTGGGCCAGGCGTGATGGCTCACGCCTATAATCCCAGCACTTTGGGTGGCCAAGGTGGGCAGATCATCTGAGCTCTAGAGTTCCAGACCAGCCTAGCCAACATGGTAAAGCCCTGTCTCTACTAAATATACAAAATCGGCCAGGCGCAGTGGCTCACGCTTGTAATCCTAGCACTTTAGGTGGCTGAGGCAGGTGGACTGCCTGAGCTCAGGAGTTTGAGACCAGCCTGGGTAACAACAACAACAACAAAATTAGCCGGGCATGGCAGCGTGTGCCTATAGTCCCAGCTGCTCGGGAGGCTGAGGCAGGAGAATTGGTAAAGCCCGGGAGATGGAGGTTGCAGTGAGCTGAGATCGCTCCACTGCACTCCAGCCTCGGTGACAGAGGGAGGCTCCGTCTCAAAAAAAAAAAAAAAAAAAAAATTTAGCTGGGCATGGTGGTACACACCAATAATCCCAGCTACTTGGGAGGCTGAGACAGGAGGATCGCTTGAACCCTGGAGGTGGCGGTTGCAGTGAGCCAAGATTGTGCTACTGCATTTCAGCCTGGGTGACAGAGTGAGACCCTGTCTCAAAAAAAGAAAAAAAAATTAAAACCTTTGTGCTTCAAAGGATGCTTTTGACAAGAAAGTGAAAAGACAACAGAATCAAATATTTGCAAACTATATATCTGATAGGAAACTTATGTCCAGATTAAAAGAAAAACTTGTACAACTCAATAATTAAAAGGCAAATAACCCAGTTACAAAGTGAGCAAAAAATATGAATAAACATCTCTCCAAAGAAGATATGCAAATGGCCAGTAAACACATGAAAAGAAACTCAACCTCATTGGCCATGGGAAAATGCAAATCAAAGCCACAATGAGATACCACATCGCACCCAGTAGGATGGCTATAGTAAAAAAAGACATAATAACAAGTGGTGGGCATGTGGAAAAACTGGAACCCCTTATAGACTGCTAGTGGGAATGTAGAATGGTGCAGCTACTGTGGAAAACAGTTTGGCAGTTCCTTCAAAAAGTTAAACATAGAGTTACTGTTTGACCTAGCAATTCCATTCCTACATATCTACCCAAGAATATTCAATGTATATGTTCACACAAAAATTTGTACATGAATGTTGATAGCCATATTATTTAAATAACCAGAAGGCATAAATAGCCCCAGTGTCCATCAACAGATGAATGGATTAACAAAATGTGATAGATCCATACATTGGAATATTATACAGCCATAAAAAAGGAATGAAGCCAGGTGTGGTAGCTCACACCTGTAATCCTAGCACTTTGGGAGGCTAAGGCTGGTGAATCACTTGAGCTCAGGAGTTTCTGATCAGCCTGAACAACATGGCGAACCTCCATCTCTACAAAAAATTAGAAAATTAGCTGGGCATGGTGGCACGTGCCTGTAGTACCAGCTACTGGGGAGGCTGAGGTGGAAGGATTGCTTGAACCTGGGAGGCGCAGGTTGCAGTGAGCTGATATTGTGTCACTGCACTCCAGCCTGGGTGACAGAGTGAGACCCTGTCTTAAAAAAAAAAAAGAAAGAAAGAAAAAGAAAACATTTTGCTAAGTGAAAGAAGACAGACACAAAATGCAACTGAATATGGCTCTGGATGCTTGCTGCTTGCGGAGTCCAATAAACAAGAGGAAGTTCTGGTAGAAAGAAAGTGATTTTAGGCTGGTCCGAGTGCAGTGGTGTTTACAACTCATTGATCACAACCAGTTACAGATTTCTTTGTTCCTTCTCCACTCCCACTGCTTCATTTGACTAGTCTTAAAAAAAATTTTTTTTTTTTAAAGAAAATGATTTTATTAACCAAAACTAGTAAAGGGGAAGTGGCCGGATTCCCATCCAAAGCAACCACTTTGATTTTTGCGGGGAAGGCAGGGATTAAAAAAAAAAAAAGAAAGAAAAAAGCAAAAAAAATTGATAAGGCATGCAAGAATTGAGCTGTGTCTTGTTCTGGTGGCTAGGTCGGGTCCCAGTCCACCTGGATCTCAGGCTGGTGTCATCTCAACAATGGCTGGGTTGTTAACTAGCAACCTTGAAGTAATCTCTGGAATTTTGCAGCTGGGTCTCCAGACTTGGTTCATCTATCTCAAGATTAGCCCCTGGAACCTCTAAGAAGGCACATAATTAGACACTAGCATATAGTTAGATAAATGTGAAGGGAATATATACTGTAGGAAAGGGAGGGATGCGGAGTCTATTTTAAGGCTAAGACAGAAGGCTTCTGCAGTTCTCCTCAAGATTATACCTTAAAACCCAAGAGAAAAAAAAAAGTTTACAGGAGGCTGAGGCAGAAGAATCGCTTGAATGCGGGAGGCAGAGGTTGCTGTGAGCTGAGATCGTGCCATTGCACTCCAGTCTGGGCAACAAGAGTGAAACTCTGTCTCAAAAAAAAAAAAAAAATAATAATAATAATAAATTAACTTAAAAAAAAAAAGGCCGGGCGCGGTGGCTCACGCCTGTAATCCCACCACTTTGGGAGACCAAGGCAGGTAGATCACCTGAGGTCAGGAGTTCAAGACCAGCCTGGCCAAAATGGTGAAACCCATCTTTACTAAAAATATAAAAATTAGCCGGGCGTGGTAGCGGGTGCCTGTAATCCCAGCTACTTGGGAGGCTGAGGGAGGATAACTGTTTGAACCCAGGGGGCAGAGGTTGCAGTGAGCCGAGATCGTGCCATTGCACTCCATCCTGGGTGACAAGAGCGAGACTCTGTCTCAAAAAAAAAAAAAAAAGTTCAAGGCCAGGCGCGGTTGCTCACACCTTAATCCCAGCACTTTGGAAGGCTGAGAAGTTGGCGGATCACTCAAGTCCAGGAGTTTGAGACCAGCCTGGGCAACATGGTGAAACCCCATCTGTACAAAAAATACAAAAATTAGCCGGGTGTGGTGGTGCCCATCTTTGGTCCCTGCTCCTGGGGAGGCTGAGGCGGGAGGATCACTTGAACCCAGGAGGTAGAAAAAAATTTTTAAATGCATTTTAAAGTTAAGGTGCCCGGTTACAAAAAGGGAACATATGGCCGGGCGCGGTGGCTCACGCCTGTAATCCCAGCACTTTGGGAGGCCGAGGCGGGCGGATGACGAGGTCAGGAGGTTGAGACCATCCTGGCTAACAAGTGAAACCCCGTCTCTACTAAAAATACAAAAAATTAGCCAGGCATGGTGGCATGTGCCTGTAGTCCCAGCTACTCGGGAGTAGGGTGAGGGGTGAGTGGACAGTGACTGCTAATGAGTAGGGATTTCCTTGTGAGGTGACAAAAATGTTCTAAATTAGGTGGTGGCCATGGATGCACAACTTTGCGAATATACCAAAAACACTAAATTTTACACTTTAAACGGGTGAGTTTTAAAGAGGCTCTGGGAGGAAAACTCCAGGTACTCCGGCCTCGCCCCTCCGTTTGTCTTTTTTGGCTGGAAGTCAGGAGCTTCTGTACCGCCATAAGAATGGCTCCGCCCGCCTCCCCAGCCTGCCCCGCCCCTCTCGCGCGCCGGGCGGGCACCGATTTGCGCTTGCGCAGCGAGGCCGGGTTTACGTAGGCGCGAAGCACTGCCCGGCAGGGGCCCGCCGGGCGGAGGCTGCCAGGGAGTATGTTGGCTCCATGCGCCTGACGCCTTTCCGCCCCCAGCAGCGCCCGAGATGGGTTGTTTTTTTTTTTGCCAAGCCCCACGGGGGTCTCCGGGCGAGGGGTGCCTCCCGACTCTCCCTGCCAAGCCATCTCCCCGCTTGTGGGTTCGCGCGCGGCCGCCCCGGGTGCCTCGCAGCTCGCGGGCTTCCTTCCACTTCCCCTCCCCTTCCCGGGGCTCACGGAAGCAGCCGCAGCCCAGCGGCGCAGGAGGGATGGGGCAGACAGAGGCGTCGTCAAACTCTTTCAGTCCAGGGCCGCACGAGAAGTAGTTTCTGCTTTGCAGGCCATCGGGTCTCATAAACACTCGGCCCGGCTGTTGCGGCAGGAGAGCAGACATAGACAATCATAACGAACGAGCGCGGCTGTGTGCCACCAGAACTATTTATGGACACTGAAATTTGAAACCGTGTAATTTTTACATGTTATGAAATAGTCTTTTTTTTTTCAACCACCTAAAAATATAAAAACCATTTTTTTAGTGTGCTGTATGTAACAAAAACAGGCAGCATAGTTTGCTGACTCCTGCCTTTGAGGCAGGTTTGGGAAGGGGGCCCCTTTACCCCCAGGGAAGGTTCCGCAGACACAACGAGGCTGAGAGTATTGCTACGATTTGTGGACTAGGTTCTCTGCATCCACCATCCTCCTCTATCCAACCTGATGAGAAAGGGCACTCACCACCTGAGGACCACCCTAGTTCATCTGTTTGTTTTTTGTTTTTGAGACAGGGTCTCACTCTGTTGCCTAGGCTGGATTGCAGTGGTGCAATCTCGGCCTCCTGGGCACAAGCGATCCTCCCACCTCAGCCTCCCAAGTAGCTGGGACTACAGGTGTGCACCACCACGCCCGGCTAATTTTTGTTTTTTGTAGAGATGGGGTTTCGCCATGTTGCCCAGGCTGGTCTTGAACTCCTGGGCTCAAGTGATCCTCCCACCTCAGCCTCCCAAAGTGCTGGAATTACAGACGTGAGCCACTGCGACTGGCCCCTGGTTCATCTTTGCAAACTATCTCATGATCTCATTTAATTTTATTTCAATTAACTTTTTGTGGGGCAACTTAATTTTTTTTTTCTTTTGAGACAGGGTCTCACTCTGTCTCCCAGGCTGTAGTGCAGTTAGCACCATCACTGCTCACTGCAGCCCCGACCTCCCAGACTCAAGGGATCTTCCCACCTCAGCATCACCCCTCTGCCCTGGTAGCTGGGATTGCAGATGCGCACTACCATGCCTGGCCATGTTGCCCAGGCTGGTGTCAAACCTAATTCTTTTAAAATTTATTTTATTTTTATTATAGCAAACAGAAAACCTGATGCTTTTGAATCAAAAGTTGGCCTTCTTGCAGCTTTCCATTTCTATCACTAATTACAGCCTCTGTGACAAAGCTGGTTCAAAGAGCCGAGCCGTGAGCCCAACATAGGAGTAGAAGACAGAATGCTGTCCCAGCGTCCCAGCGACTGGCTCAGCCCACTTTACCAGAATTCCCCTCCTCCCAGCTTACCTTGCTAAAGTGCAGATACTCAAGAGAGGGGTGGCACAGGTGCAACTGACATGTTACACTTGGCATTTGTGGGTTTGCAGAGTGAAGTGTGGGGTCAGGATTTAGGCCAGCACTATTCAGTAGAAATATAACCTGAGCCGGCCGGGCGCCGTGGCTCACGCCTGTAATCCCAGCAGTTTGGGAAGCCGAGGCGGGAAGATAACGAGGTCAGGAGATTGAGACCATCCTGGCTAACACGATGAAACCCCGTCTATACTAAAAATACAAAAAATTAGCCGGGCGTTGTGGCGGGCGCCTGTAGTCCCAGCTACTCGGGAGGCTGAGGCAGGAGAATGGCGTGAACCCGGGAGGTGGAGCTTGCAGTGAGCAGAGATCGCACCACTGCACTCCAGCCTGGGCGACACAGCGAGACTCCATCTCCAGAAAAAAAAAAAAAAAAGAAATATAACCTGAGCCACATGTAATTCTAAATATTCTAGTTGCTACACTTTAAAAAGCAAAAATAGGCCGGGCACCTGTAATCCCAGTACTTTGAGAGGCTGAGGCGGGCAGATCACGAGGTCAGGAGTTCGAGACCAGCCTGGCCAACATGGTAAAACCCGGTCTCTACTAAAGATAGAAAAAAAAATTAGCCAGATGTGGTGGCGTGTGCCTGCAATCCCAGCTACTCGGGAGGCTGAGGCAGGAGAATTGCTTGAACTTGGGAGGTAGAGGTTGCAGTGAGCCGAGATTGCACCATTGCACTCCAGCCTGGGCTACAGGGCGAGACTCCGTCTCCAAAAAAAAAAAAAGCTTGGTGTGACGTTCTGCGATGGGGGAGGTGGCCACTCAGCTCACAGGTCTGGGAAATCTGGGCTGAGTTAAGGTGTGGGAGAGCAGCTGCAGGAGGTGCCCCACTGCCAGCCAACACAGGCTGCCTACCCGCCCTACCCCCAGGCACACCCAAACTATTGTACTCCTCCTGGGGCAGATTGGAGAGGTGCACAGAATGAGTTAAGTTCCACATTTATTGGTCTACGCATGAAGTTTTCCCCTGCACCTTAGCGTGTGCCTTACCTAGTCTGTCAGTGAGGCTGCACCGGGCTTGCTGGTGGAAGGGGGCAAGTTGTAAAGTTTTGGAACAGGAGGGCCGGCAATAGAGACCCAAGTGTGCCAGTAGGGCATGTCCCCTGACCTCTCATGTTGGGGAGAGGGGCTAGAAGGGGAAAGGCAAAGTAGCATAAAATTTCAAGGACCCACAGCTCAAAACAGAGGGGGACTGTAGTTCCTAGGAGAAGCAGGAGCTTCATCATTTCAAGCTTTTAGATGATGAACTTTCTGGACACCTCATTTGGGGATCGAGAGGCCTTTGTCTTTTTGATTCCCACCATCCCTCCTGCCACCACATGCACTCTGAGCCTCACTCCATGGAGGGGCTTCCGTCAAACTCTCCTGCAGTACCGGAGGGTCCACCCTGGGGACTGCTCCTTCTGGGAATGTCTGACAGTCACCAGGTAGGAGTAGGAACATCTGGAGGCAGGGGCACCCCACTCTTCCCCCTCAAAGATTGGCTTCTCAGAGACAGCTGCGAGGCAGAGGGATATCTTGAGCATCCTTTCCCCCACAGTCAAACACTTGTTTGGGCTGGTTAAGAGTCTTCCCCAGGCCCGGCCACACCTGATTCTGGGGGAGCAGTTTGGGCTGGCTGCCGGAGGTGGCATTTCTGTGTGGTTCTGTCCACCTCTGCCCTTTGAGCCGACCCCTCGGGTCCTCCAGTTCCCAAGACAGAGCAGTGGGAGCCTGGCACTCGGAGAGTAAAACTGGGGCGAGCTACACAGGAGCACAGACAAACATCAGTCACCAGAGGTTCTCCAAGGACAAAGGTCACACAGGGTCTCCTGAGAGGAAAACACCAAGGTCCAGATACGGGGCTCTGGCCCACAGCCAGTCAGGGCAGGAATGTGGGGCCTGTGGCTCCACGCCAGGAGAAAACTCTCAAGGAAAAAGCAGTTCCACAGAGAGATAATGACAGATACTGTAGGTCAGAGACAGCTGGATCAGCTCCAGCCACATTTATTACAAAATAGTGACCGCAGTTCTGGTATAGAAAAGATCCCTGACAGCCCAGTACACCTGCAATGGCCCCCACCCCACAGAGTCCCTCCCTCAGGTGCCTCAGGTGTGGAAGTTCTCAGATTCGAAGGTTTCCTGCCAGGAGGGCGCTGTACCGGGCAGTTGTGAGGGGCAGGTAGGCACCTACAGCCTGGTCCAGAACGTACAGTGGGTCAGACAGGGTGCTGGGGTCGAAGCCCTCATTTGCCATCCGAACTTTCTGCTGTTTGAAGGTCTCTGTGGTGGCCAAAGACTCCTGGGGACAGGAGGGTCAGGGATTTGGAGGGAAGGGGACTCTGCCCACGTGGTTCAGGGGAGTTGCCTGAATTTTGTTAAGGAGCAAGTCTTGGGAAAGGGAGTGTGAGGTCAAGGTTTAGGGGAGGAGGTGACAGGGAGGAGAAAGAGCCAGGCCAGAAGAAGGCAGGGATAAGGAAAGAAGTGGGGTGAAGAGCGTGTGTCTCCGTGTTTTTTCTCTTCACGGAGTGTATTACGTTGGGGGTCCCTTTGTGGAGTTTGGGAGCCATCAAACTCCCAAGTTGATACACGGGGTGGATATGTGGGGTGAGGATATATGGGGTGAGGGGCCGGTGGGGGAAGTGGCCGGTTACCTGGAGCCTGAGGAATCGGGGCCAGGCATAAGGTGGCAAGTTCTCAGACACGTGGGTGTAGAGCTGCATAAGGTCCAAAGAGTGGGGGGGACGCAGAACTAGGGCTGCCATTCCAGCCCTGCCTTCATGCCCTGGTGGGTGTGGGAGACAGAGTAAGCCCCTCCATGGCTGACCACCACGAAGGCCTCGTGCTCCCTGCGCCCAAGTATTACCAATTCGGGGTGGTGGCTGGGTGCCTCCCCCACCTTCCATGCCTAGGCACCTGGCACAGTGACTCCATAGACGTTCACCTCCTGAAGAAAATCCAGGGCCTCGAAGACCTCTGCCACCTCGGTTGTGGCCACATTCTCCCCCTTCCACCTGTCAGAGAGCAGAGATCTGAAACTGGGAGTCAGGGGTCAGGGCCTTATGGGCTTGGTGGGGAGATGAGGTCAGAGGTCAGTGTCACAGGGATGAAATGGTGAGATCTGAGAATGAGAGATTAGCTGAGGACCCAGGTTGAGGTGGCAGATTAGAGAGTTGAGGTTCAGAAGCTTTGGATCACAGAGATCAGATGTCCAGGATGAAAAACCAGTTATGGACAGATACCTGAAGGTGTCTCCAGTACGATCATGGAAGCGGAGAAAACCTTGGTCATCGCAGACCAGCAGGTCCCCAGTGTTGAAGAAAACATCCCCAGGCCGGAAGACATCCTTTAGCAACTTCCCCTGGGCCAGCTCTGGCCCGCCAGCATAGCCCAGGAATGGGGACTGCTGGCTTACCGGGGCCACCAGCAGCCCTGGCTCACCTGGCAGAGTCACCAGGGTCAGGAGTGGTGTCACCTTTCCCAGAGCCTTCTGCCCCCATCCACCCCAGTCTCCAATTCCAGTCCTCCTGTGCCAGCTTCAGCACCCCGCCCACCCCACCAGAACACCACCAACCTGGAGATGTGGCCATACAGTGCCCCCGGGGGTCCCGAATTGGCTCTCCTGTGGTAACATCATAGCGAATCAAGGAGAAGGGGAAGATATGCTGGGGAAAGGGAGACCTGGGTACTGGATCATTGCAGTCACATGAGCCCCCTCTCCTGCCAGCCCTCTGCTGTTCCACGGGTTTTCAGTTTCCTCTCTGCCCCTCACCTTGTAAAGCCAGGAAGCACGCCCCACAGCGCCTCGCTGTCCTGTGTAGTTGATGGTGGCCACGTTGCCCTCTGTCAGTCCATATGTCTCCAGCACCTGCAGGGGCCCGAAGCGCCGCACAAAACGCTCCCAGGTATCTGGGCGCAGCCCGCTGCCCACTGCCAGCCGGACCTTATGGCCACGTTCTGCCTTGCTCTGAGATGAGTGGGAGAGGGGCCGGAGCTTCAGCACCAAGATGCCCGCTCCCGGAAGTGAATTCCTGTTCCCCACTCCCCAGAACCCCCTCCTACTGTGACCTCCTTCAGAGGCCGTAAGCATCAGATGGCCTAGGCCATCTCTGGCTCCTTATCTTACACTGCCATTTTCTTCTTGCTGCTTCTCCCTCCAACTCCCTGTCTCCTGTCAACTGTCCTGCTCCCCGTGAGCTAGCCCTGTGTCAGCAGCTCTGCCCAGGATCTGTGCCCACGCACCGGGGGCTGGTTGACAAGGTATCGGCACAGCTCCCCAATGTACTGGAACACCGTCACCCTGTGCTGCTGGCAATCTTCCCAGAACTGACCAGCCGAGAACTTGGACTTCAGCACCACTGTGGCCCCTGCCAGAAGTGGGCAGGGGGGAAGAAGGAAGGAGGTAAGATTAGGAGCAGAGTGGGGAGCCCAAGCCCCTCTTTCCAGACCCCAGCCATCACTGTAGTCTTTCCCTGGGAAGGGCCCACTGTGGGAGTCACACCGTCAGGAAGCTGTGCTGGCCCTCTTTCCCCTCCCCCGGCCCCTGTCCCCAGCCTTAGAAGAGGTGAATGCCCTTTCCCTACTTCCCAGCCCCAAAGATCTCATCCTCCACACTCTCACTTTCTTGTCTCTCTCTCCCTCTTCTCTTATTTGCCTGTTCCTGGACTGACACAGTCCTTCCCTGCCTTTGACCCTGCAGGCTGGAGTTATGTGGCTGTATGGCCCCCCTCACCGTTCCTCAGTCTGTAGGTCTAGGCAGGTGACATTGCCCTATTGTACAGAGCTCCTGGTGAGTAGGGCTCTGCCCCATCCGTCCTCTAGATTATCTACCCTGGAGGACTCACACCATAGTACGTGCTTAATAAATGTCTACTGGATGAATTAATGAAGGTGGGGTTGGGGAGACTGACCAATGCCCATGCAGCCCACGATGCCCAGCAGGGAACCGGACATGTGGTAGAGTGGGAGGGCGAGGTAGATCACATCTTCCTGGTGGACACCACACAGCTGATAGAAGCCCTGGCATTGCAGGATCTTCAGATGACTGATCCGAGCAGCCTTGGGGAGCCCTGTGGGGTGGCAGTTATGGGACGATCAGGGGAAGGGCAAACTCCAAGCTCTACCTATCTGTTTGCACCCCCGCTGGGTTTCCCACAGAAAGAGGCGGAGGCAGGACAGAAGCTGAGGACCGAGACCAGGCTGTCCTGGAAATATGGGTGGTCTGGGGGAGGTGGAGAAATGAGTAGGAGGTGAGGAGACTGGGGAGTGAAATGATGGGGAGAAAAAGGATGTGTCAATGAAATCAGCATCCTCTCTGGGGGCTTTGAAGGAGTGGTCTGGGAGCAGACCCCTGCCTTCCTCTGCCTTGGTTTCGGGGAGCTAAGTATGGTGCCCGGCCCTCACCCGTGGTGCCAGAGGTGAAGATGTACAGGCACGTGTCTGTTATGCTCTGGGGGGAAGAGAGGTATCCTGGCACTGGCCCATCCACTTCAGCGGACACTTCAGCCAGCAAATCGCTAATTCCAGCAGGGTGGGTTCCTGGGCCTGCAGCCCACAGGTGGAGCCCCATGGCTCTCAGGGCGGGCAGGTCCGGCTCCAGGGACTCCAGAAACTCTAGAAGGGTGGGAAAGCACAACGCCGGGGCCCTGGCTCTACCTAGAAGAGCCTATGACCCATGTCCCCTCCCCATCCCAGCCCACACTGCTCTTGGATGAGGGTGAAGGGTATGGACATTCCATCTTGGGTCTGAGGCCTGGAACTCGACTCCTTGGGGATCCTTGGGGCACCAAAGATTCAGCCTCATCCCTTCTCAAACCCGGAGACTCCTATCTCCACCCACTTTCGAACCCCAAGGGATAGTCGGCTTCTTCCCAGGCCCAGGGATGAGACCAAGCCTTTCTGTGGTCTCCGACACGCCCCCTTCTGTGGCTGGCCCCGCCTTAGTCAGTTCGGAGCTCCAGCCTTACCTGGCGCCAGCACCAGCGCGCCCGCGCCGCAGCTGCGGAGGCAGTGCAGCAGGGGGCCCCGGCGCAGGGCGGTGGGCACAAAGGCAGTGCGCAGGCCGGCCTTGGCCAGCCCGAACCAGAGCCACAGAAACTCTGGGCCAGCGGGGAGGAGCAGCGCCACAGTTGCTCCAGGTGACAGAGGGGCGGCGGCTCCTCCACCTCTGGCGGCACCGTCCCCTCCGGCAAACTCCGCGCCGCTTCCGGCCGCCGCATCTCCGGCTCCCGGCGCTGCCCGCTCGCCTTCTCCAGCGCTCCCCTCGCCGCTGTCGCCGCCGTCGGGTCCCCAGTCCCAGCCTAGCGCACGTAGGAAGGCGCGTGCAGCCCTGTTACTCTCGCGCTCCGCCTCCGAGTAGCTAAAGCGCCGCGAGCCGTGAATGAGAAAGGTGTGCGCGGGGCGCTGCTGGGCCAGTTCCGCGAGGCGCCAGGCCAGGCTGCAGCCCCCCTCGGGACCTTCCGGGTCGGCGGCAGCCGCGGCCAGGGCGCGAGCTCGAAGAGCCCTTTTGCAGCACAGGGCTCGCACCGCAAAGGCCAAGTCCGCCGGGAGCCAGCGCAACTGCGGCCAGAGGTGTAGCTTCAGCAGCAGCAGCGGTAGCAACAGCAGCAGGGGCAGCAGCAGGAGGGCAGCCATGGAGCCCGCTTCCTCCATCGGCACCGTCTGGTTCCAGCCGTTCGCAAACATCCCTGATCCTCCCTTCCGAAAACCTAGGGCCGCTCGTTCTAGCTGAGACCTCTCCTTCCAGGGAGCGCGCGTGCGCTGGCACACGCCCATTCCCACCCAGGCCCCCACCACTCCACACGGGCGGAGAGCAGAAACACGGGAGGAGTGCGGGTGTGGGGCGGCCCCGGACTCCCAGCCCTCCCCCCACAGCCTACGCTCCGCCCTAGGCGCGCTCCCTCCCGGACTGCTCGCGGCTCGCACCCTACCAGGTCCTGGGCGGTGCTCGCGCCTTCCCTCAATTCCAGGGTTATGTCTGTCTTCTAAGTTCTTCCTCGGCTTGGGCGGTTTAGGCATCTGGCTAAGCCCTAGAGTCCAGGCCTGAGAGCCAGGGCGTTTGGATCGCAGTCCATCTTCCCCTCAATATTTCTCGTTTTCCCGTTAAGGGAAGGTACCATTGCTCTCTCCCAAAAGAATGAACTTGGCCCCTGGCCCATTTGGTTCTGCAAGTCCCGGCCTGCCAGCCGCAACCCCAGGGGATGGGTGGGGGCTGAGAGTTAAATAGGGGAAAGGTGGAAACCCAGACTGCCAGATTTCTGAGGGGTCACGACAGAGGCCCCTCCCTTTGGGCAAGGGTACAATAATTGGGGCCAGCCAGCAAATGCTCTCCATCCTGGTTTTAATTGGGACAGAGGAAACTGGGGAAGGAGAGAGGAAGGAAAAAGAGGCCTCCAGTGGTTTAGACTTTCAAAGGAAGCAACAGCAGTGATGAGGGAGGGGAGAACCTGGATTCTGTAAAAAGACAAATTTTCGGGGTGAAGAGGAGCAGCTCTGTGCAGTTCGCCCAAACTTCACTCCTCAGTCCACCTCCATTCTCCCTGGACAGCGGGGGAACAACAGCATAGCCAAGGAACTCTCTGCTGGTTCACATGGCCCAGCAAGTGGCCACACTGTGGAAGGAAGAGCATCTCTGTCCCTCCCTGGTATCCAGACTTTATCTCCAGGTACAGTTGTCCCTGGAGACCAAGCTGGAGCATCCCTCCCCTGTCAAGCAGCGAGTCCTCCGGCCATTCTTGGTAGGCACACAGACTTCAACTGGAGGATGACAGACCTTTTGGAAGCATCTTGTTTCTTGAGAAATGAGTAAGGACAGGCCTCATCCTACGGGGGATGGTTCTGCATAGACAGATCAGTGCCTGGCTCCCACCTCCAGTGGCAGCAGGAAGGATGGGTAGTGGCCAAAGCCAAGTCCCTTCTGCTCTAGACAAAAGTGGGGGCAGAACAGGAAGGGAAAGGGGGATGTTCTGCGGTTACAAGTAGGGGTGCCAATCAAATCAAGACCAAGCTATACATGCACGGGGCAAATGCCAGCAGACACTCCAGCACAAAAGACATTCTGGCTTGTTTTATTGTCATTTAAAAACAACTTTTAAGACACGATTATCTCTGCCAAAAAAAACCAAAACAAAACAAAAAAAAAACAGACTCAAGGAAATGGGATCATTTGACAATTCTGTGAAACTTGCCTCTGGGACTCCCTGGGCTCTGGTGTAGATTGAGGTGCCAACCTCAGACCAACCTAAGCCTCCAGGGCACACCACGTGGGGCTGTGGCCACCCTTTCAGACTCCTTTCTGAATGCTTGTGGCATCTGCCCCATGATTAGGAATGGACACCCTGACCACGTCATAGATGCCCATTTCACACTGGCATGTGGATAGTGACTATAAAACGTCCCTTCAGAACAAACCAAGACCTGAAGGGGAAGCGGGAAGGGACACCCACACACTGAGTCTCTGCTCTCATCCTAGCTTATCTGGCCAGCTGCCCCTTTGTCATTTCCCTTCTCTGTTGAAATGGCTCTTTGGGAGACTGGGGGAGGAGATTGGGGAAGGGGCCAGGGGGCTGAGGACTTCCACTATGGTCTGATTTTACAGAGCCTCTGGCTTCAGTCAGATCCCAAATATCACTGGGAACAGCAGTGTGAGGGGCTGGAGGCCCCAGGAGGAGGGAAGGGGCTAGGGGCTGCATGGCAGCTTCTCAAACTCAGCCAGAGGAGAAAGCTCCTCCTTCCACCGGGGGAGCTTGGGGATGCAGCAAGGGTGTTTCCCCTGCAATCTCCTCAGCCTCTATTAACCTTTGAATCACCAAGAAGGAGAGGGCAGTCCAGCCGGGGGTGGGATAGGGAATGCAGGGCCTCAGTCACTGTCAGAGCCCACTGCGGAGGACCCTTTTCGTTTCCGCTTGGTAGGCTTCGGTTTCGTGTCTTCCTCTTCCTGGAAGAGATGGGAGGGGAAATGGGAAGTTAACAGCCTGGGCAGCTGCTGGCGCCGACTCCACCTGCACCCAGTGCTCCTTTTCCCCCTGTGCACTGGCTGGGTTCTCACTGAAGCACTGCTGGAGCCCGACTCTTCTTCGGCATTGGGGGGCTGTGTGGCATTCTTTCGACTTCGAGGGCTGGACAGAGCTGCTTTTCGCCGGCTCTTGGGTGGCTTGGTGGAAGAGTCCTCATATTCCTCCGCCAGGGAGAAGAGATCACTGAATCTAAGGAAAAGGAGCGGTAGCTCTTTGAGTGGGAGCCTGCTGCTCCTACGGCA
Organism: Pan troglodytes; assembly: GCF_028858775.2. Lineage (NCBI taxonomy): Eukaryota > Metazoa > Chordata > Mammalia > Primates > Hominidae > Pan > Pan troglodytes. The sequence continues at coordinate 95,411,183 of NC_072398.2, forward strand.
CCTCCCATCCTCTTCTCTGCCCCCAGGCCTAGGCCTCTTTTTCTTCAACCCTGGACCCTAAGGTCTTGCTGGCCATTACGTTTATGTCCCTAGCAGGCTTCCTCTCCCTTAGGCTTTTCCCCTACTACTTTCCAAGGCCCAAAGTGGCAGGAGCCTCACTTCATCTTGTGGGCTTCGTCACAGCTCGCTTGGACATGCTGCAGCGCCTGGAGAATTGGGGTCTGGCTAAAAACTAGAGGAAGAAAAGGGAGAGCAGGGAAGGAAAAACAATCAGATGTCTGGGAGCTTATTAAACAGCACCCACAGGTTGTTTTATCCCGAGTGTGGGTTGTGGCCCCGGGTGTCCTGCCCCTGCCCCCAGCCTGGCTCCAGGCGTAGTCTGGGCCAGGGCAGCACCGTCTATACTGGACGCCGAGGGTGGAAGGCATACAGTTCTGCTTGGTGTTGGTCAGGTTGAGCCGCAGGTTGTCCAAGTGCTCCAGGATCTGCTCCAGAGTCAGCTGGGCCAGCTTGCTGCTAGAGCTCCTCAGGCTGTGCAGGAATCACCAGAGCCAGAGTCTGAGTGTGGGAGGGTTCCAGAGGGCGAGACACCCTCCACCCGCCAGGGCCCTCTTAAGACAGAGGCAGCCTACATGGGGAACAGGATAGGCAGCCTGGGAGGGCTGGGGTTGGGTGAGAAAGGTGTGCCTAGAACAGGGGATCCTGGCCACAGGGGCACTGGAAGATGGGGAGAAAGGGCCACGGTGGTCTCGCATGCCATGTGGCTTCGGACCACTAGATGTCGCCCACAAACCAGGCTGGGACAGCACTGGCCCCCATCACCACCACCACCGGACAGCAATCACTGCAGACCGCCATGGCCTGGAGGGTAGACAGGGACCGTGTCCCACCTCTGTCTCTTGCGAGGCAGGCTGTTGTTCTTGATGAGCAGGGACTTGATGTGCTCGGCCAGCAGCTCGTCATGTTTCATGCACCAGTGCCGCAGGATGCTGGTGGTGAACTGGTCGTCAGGATGGCAGGGCCGGCTCAGCACCATCTTCACCATCTCCTCGCTGGGCCTGGGGGAGGAAGGGGGCACTGGGTGCTGCTTGCACAGTGGCCGCAGGGCATGCTGGGTCTCTCCCACTTATTTCCCAAGCCCTGGCCTCCCCACCCACCCACTACTCTCACATCCCTCTCCCTCTTCTCCTTAGGCCAAGGAATGCCTGGTTTCATCCTCTGTGGAAGCCAGGAGAGAAGAAGTGAGATTCTTCACTTGCTGTGGTAGGAGAAGGCGTGTGCGTGTGTGTGTTGGGAAGGAGGACCCTCAGTTCTCCTCCTCCTCCCCTAGAACAGTCAGGGAGTGGGCCTGGGAGGCAGAAGCACAAGCATGTGGCATGTGGATGCTCCCCTACCCCTACCCTGCTAAAGCTGTGGGCCAACCTGGCTTCCAGCTGGAGGAAGGGGGCAGGAGAGGGTTGTGAAGTCACAGCCCCATACAGCCTCCAAGCTTCCCACTTCCTCTAGGACACTCTGTACCATTTACAGTCTCTCAGGCAAGAGAGCAGAAAGGGTGGAAGGAAGGCAGAAAGGTAGGAAGGATAAGATACACAGCTGCTGCCCCATTTATCGGGGGATGTTGCTCAAGGGCTTTGCGGGAAGAGGGGGCTGCCACCCTCTCCCTCTCTGCCCCACCCTGTCAAGGCACAGTAGGTCCAGCTGGCTCTGCTCTGCACAGGGTGAGGGAGAGGATGGTGCGTGACCCCTCTACCCTGACCCTCCCTCCTCTTGGATTAGCTGTGCGGTGGCCAGCAGGAGCATGGGGCGGTGGGGGGAGGGGGCGCGGCGGGGAGCAGGAGCCACCAGGGATTAGAACTGCTGTGGCAGCAGGAAACAGGGATGTCCGGTCCCCACCTCCCCACCTCCGAGGGCAGCTCCTGGTGGGCAGGGGGGTAAAGTCGAGAGGAAGCCCAGATCCCAGGGGAGCTGCTCATTTGTAAGTCACGTTGGGGGAAGGGCAGAATAAGCAGATGTTAACGACAGGAAAAAATATGGCAATAAGGAGCAGGACAGAAGCCCTTTAGACCACAGCAGCTCTTGGGAGTTAAAACTGAGGGCTAAAGAGCCCCAGAAGTGGAACTCACTTTTCTCTTCGGAGTTGAAGCAGTAGGCAGGACAGGGCCTCTGGGTGCTCTGTGAGGGAAGGGCAGAGGCTGTTCAGGGGGAAGGTATGATTCCAGGATGGAATCTGGGGACCTCTCTCATCCCCCAACAGCCACTGGAGGGAATAAGGACAGTCTTTGATGAGGAGCCAGGAAGAATCCCCTACCCCACTCCTATCAGTCCCTGAGCCACCTGAGCCCCAGCCCAGAGCCTGGCTCATGGTGGGCCCACAGGACTCACCTAAAGAACAAAAGTGGCTGACAGAGAGCCTGCCCTTGTGCACTTTGGTGGGAAGGAGGACAATGGATCTGGGCTCATCCTAGAAGCCTAGAGGCCTCAGCCTTGCCCTAACTGTATAGGAAGTGTCATATCTGATGTGCTCCCTACCCAAAAGCCTACTCACCCTTGTATTTGAGGTGCTGCAGGATGGGGATTATGGTCTCCAGGGGAATATTGTGGGCCAGAAAGAGCTGCCAGGCACAATACTGCTCAAAGGTCTCCCAGTCTAGGCTCTGAACTGGAAGAGACAAAAGAAACATCTCTCTCAAGAACGAACGAACGAACACACACACACACACACGCACACACACACCACCCCCCCATCCACTGACTACCAGCACACACACACACACACACACACACACACACACACACACACCCCAATCCACTGACTACCAGCACCCCAAGCAGGGATGTTACAGAGGTAGGACAGATCCAGAAAGACACTGCCCCAGACCGCACCAGGGTGGAGTACAGTTCTCTCCCCTTAACTTCCCAGCCCCAGAACCAGCTTTCCTGATAGTGTAAAATACAAAGGACACCCTGCCCTCCTCTCCTCTCCCAGGCACCTAAAGATTTGATCACTTACTGAGTATGTTGAGAACTGAGTCTTTTCGAAACATAACCAGGTTACCCATCATCACGTGGCAGACCAGCTCCTGGAGCTAAGGAGGTGGAGGAAGGAGGCAGAACCCATCAGCTCTGAAAGGGGCCAGGAAGCTAGTATGGAGGGGGATGCAGGAGGGCTCGTAAGGGAAAAAAAAAATTAGAGGAAGTGAAGGCCCAGTTTAAAGGAATGGGAAGGAGATGGCACGCAACAAATGCTGCCATCTCTGAAGGATGAAGGGGCTGATAAAGTAAGGCCTGAGTGGGAACCTTAGGACTATTTTGGGCAAAAATAGTTAAAGCCTTGGTCTAAGCCTGAGGAGGAAAGGACCCTGAGAGGCTGGGCTCTGGATGTAGGTTGGGCAGGGTAAAGACAAAGGAAGGAGGATTCTTGGGTGCTAAGCTTCCTCTTTTATGAATGAGAACTAAGTGGAGAGGAGGAGAAATGGGATCCCAGTGCAGGCCTCAGAAGGACCCGAGCAAAGCTACAGCCTCTTGGGGACCTATGCATGGTAAAAAGGTCAAGTAGAAATGGTCTGACCATTTTCATTCCGAGCCAAAGGAAAGGCCAGTTGAGAGCTAAAATCACAACCCCTCAGCTTTTGCTGTGGAACAGGAGTGCCCAAAGAATATGGAGAATAAGGGGAACTCCAGGCAGGATTGGCCTAACCTCAGCCTGCCTTGCTTGTGTTCCACTTTTCCTTCCCAGGCCCCATGGCTGAAAGTGCACACCACTGTAGCCAGGAGGGAGGGTGCCTGGGAGGCATGGGCTCCCTGTCTGCAGGCCTGGAGGGAGAGCAGAGGCCCTATGTCCCTAATGCTGCCTCCCAGATCTTCTGGGGAGGTCAGAGCTCAATGTTCACCTGTGCAGAGTCAATAACAGCCACAATCATGTTCAGCAGCTCTCCGCTCCTCAAGGTTTCATCTGGAAACTAAATGGAAAAAGAGAGGGGAAGAGTCCTGGGTGGGCTCCTCAGCTTTTATCCCATAGCCCACTCTCCTTCCTTATTACATCTCAAGGTTTGACTGGGTCAGCCAGACACAGGCCCTAAAATAAACCCCTAAACAGAGATCCAACAGCTATGATGCTGGAAGACTTCAAGAACTTGAAGCCCCCAAGTTTTGTTATTTATGTGTGCACACCATCAGGGGTGTGGGTTTTCTCTGATACTTCCCAAAGCATGTGTGTACAGAAAGGAATGGGGAACTACTAGAGATAAAGCCAGAGCTGAGAGGACTGGCCATGGTGGCTGATTCTGTGTGGGAGCAGTGGTAGAATAAATATTTGCATCCCTGGCAGCAAAGAAGTCCAACCTGTGCTGACCTTTGGCCAAAGAGGTGGTGTAGAGAGTTTATGTCTGGAGGTGTGTGGGGTAGGCAGGGCCTCATCTAGAGAAGGGGGAGGAAAGTACCCTGTGTCCAGGATCTGCACCCCTCCTCCCTCCAGTACTCGGCTGAGATCACAGTTCCTCCTGTCATGCCCTGGGTCCTCATTTCCCTCTTCCTGGGAACTTCTACCAAGAGGAGAAAGGGCCGATACCTGTTATGTCCCAGTTCCTAGAGTGTGAGTGAACCAGGGGAAATGGAAGTGAGTCTCCACTACAGAAGCCCTGGTCATCAGGAACTATCAGAGAGAATCCAAGCAAGGGTGAGCCATCAGAGGACAAGAGGGCCTGGGACATATGAACATGGATCTGGTTTGTGGGATCTGTCCTGGGTCCAGATGATGGGGCCCAATCTGAGAAGCCAAGTATATAGGCTCAGACCCCAACGCACATCAGTTACACCGAAGTATAGGAATTCAGGGAGTTTTAGAAATGTTTCAACCACTAATAAAGAGAAGTGGAAGGAGGGGACAGCTGTGAGTGTGGGAAGCAATGGCCCACCTAGGTTAGTGGGGATGAACAAAAGAGGGTTCAGGGTTGTGTGTACTCAGAGTGTTCACTGAGGTGTGTTCCTGTGAGCCCCCCGGCACAGATACGGATGCAGGCACTGACCTCTGTGTAGATGGAGGGCGTGAGGTGGCACAGGAGCCGCACATCGTCCTCCTGGCAGGCCTTCATGTCCATCATCAGGCAGGTGTGCAGATCGCCCAGCTGGGTAGCCTGGGCAAATGACTCGTACAGGTTCATCTTCCCTGCGGCGGCTTTGCTGCAAGACCAGCTGGGCCTGAGCCAGCAGCCTGACCCCAGTGCCCACCTTCAAGCATCCCCGAAGCAGGCTCCCGCTCTAAAACTGCTTTGCTGGCTCCAGATGCCCTGTGCTAATCTGCCTCATGTCCCTCCCAACTGCCTCCCACAGGGGCTTGATAACTCAGGGGAACCAGGGGATACTCTTCTTTCTGTCCATCCTTCCCCAGAGCTCAAAAGGGCTCCAACCACGATCAGTGAGTGAAGCTACTGCCGGATAAGAGTCAGGAACAGAAGAGGGAGGGCTCAGGTCAGGCTGGAGAAGGCTTTCTCTCTTGCTTTCTGGGCTCTAACCATGAGGGCAGTGACACCTCACAGCATATACAAACTTAGCTCAAAATGGCTTGTAGGCCTAAATGTAAGAATTAAAGCCACACAACTTGTAGAAGAGAAAACAGGAGTAAATCTTCATGACAACAAAAACACAAGTGGTAAAAGAAAAAAATAGACAAATTTAGCTTCATAAAAAGTTAGCACTTTTTGTTCAAAAGATGCTATCAAAAAAGTTAAAACTCGCAGAATGGAAGAAAAAATATTTGCAAATCATTATGTCTGAGACTTGCATCCAGAATATATAAAGAACACTTTTGGTATGCAACAAAACCTTAAAAAGATTCTTAAAAGTTGGCTGGGTATGGTGGCTCATGCCTGTAATCCCAGCGCTTTGGGAGGCAGAGAAGGGCGGATCACCTGAGGTCAGAAGTTCAAGACCAGCCTGGCCAACCAGCCTGGCCAACATGGTGAAACCCTGTCTCTACTAAAAATACACACACAAAAAGTTAGCCGGGCGTGGTGGTGTGCGCCTGTAATTTCAGCTACTCAGCAGGCTGAGGCAGGAGAATCGCTGGAACCTAGTATGCGGAGGTTGCAGTGAGTGGAGCTCGCGCCACTGCGCTCCAGTCTGGGCAGCAGAGCGAGACTCTGCCTCAAAAAAAAAAAAAAAAAAAAAAAAATCTTAAAAGTCAATAATAAAAAGACAAATAACTCAATTAAAAATAGGAAAATTTTTGAATAGATATTTCTCCAAAGAAAATATACAAATGGCTGGGCCCGGTGGCTCACGTCTATAATCCCAGTACTTTGAGAGGCCGAGGTGGGCAGATCACCTGAGGTCTGGAGTTCGAGACCAGCCTGGCCAACACAGTGAAACCCCATCTCTACAAAAAAATACAAAAATTAACTGGATGTGGTGGCGTGCACCTGTAGTCCCAGCTACTCGGGAGGCTAAGGCAGGAGAATTGCTTGAACCCAGGAGGCGGAGGTTGCAATGAGCTGCGATCATACCACTGTACTCCAGCCTGGGTGACAGAGCAAGAATCCATCTCAAAACAAACAAATAAACAAAACAAAAATTAGCTGGGCGTGAAGATCTGTGCCTGTAATCCCAGCTACTCGGGAGGCTGAGGCAGGAGAATCGCTTGAACCTGGGAAGCGGAGGTTGCAGTGAGCCAAGATCGCACCACTGTACTCCAGCCTGGGCGACACAGCGAGACTCTGTCTCAAAAAAAAAAAAAAAAAAAAAAAGAGAAAGAAAAAAGCAAGTCACAAAAGATCACATACGGTTTGATTCCATTTATCTGAAAATGTCCAAAATAATCTATAGAGGCAGAAAGCAGATCAGTGGTTGCCAAGAGCTGGGTGAAGGGGAGAAAATGGCAAAGTGATTGCTGATGAGTATGAGATTTCTTTTTGGGGTGATAAAAATGTTCTTTCTAAATCAGATAGTAGTGATAGTTGTATAACTTTGTGAATATACTAAAAAATTATTGAGGCCGGGCACAGTGGCTCACACCTGTAATCCCAGCACTTTGGGAGGCCAAGGTGGGTGGATCACCTGAGGTCGGGAGTTCGAGACCAGCCTGACCAACACAGAGAAACCCTGTCTCTACTAAAAATACAAAACTTAGCTGGGCGTGGTGGTGGGTGCCTGTAGTCCTAGCTACTTGGGAGGCTGAGGTGGGAGAATTGCTTGAACCCGGGAGGTGGAAGTTGCAGTGAGCTGAGATTGTACCACTGCACTCCAGCCTGGGTGACTGAGTGAGACCCTGTCTCAAAAAATAAATAAATAAAAATTTAAATTAAAAAAAAGCCTTAGGAGTACACAAGGCTTACTCAGAGTAGGGGAAAAAAAAACCCCAAAACCAATAACTGGGCGTGGTGGCGCATGCCTGTATGTAATCCTAGCTACTCAGGAGGCTGAAGCAGGACCATCACTTGAGCCCAGGAGTTTGAGACCATCCTGGGCAACAAAGTAAGACCCTGTCTCTACAAAAAAATTTTAAAAAATTATCTGGGCATGGTAGTGCATGCCTGTGTAGTCCCAGCTACTCAGGATGCTGAGGGGGGAGGATGGCTTGAGCCCAGGAGTCTGAAGCTGCAGTGAGTGACATGCACTGAGCCGCAGTGTCATCAGGTGACAGAGTGAGATGCTGTCTCTTAAAAACAAACCAACTCAACCAAACAGACCCACAAAGAAGGCCCTGGTGATGACAGTCCAGGGTTGGGGAGTCAGTGTGTGGAAGAGAGGCTCTCCAGGATGTGTCCTGACACCATTTGAAACATGGGGACCATACCCACCTGGCCCTCAGGTAGTAGAGCAGGTGGTAGCCAATCTTGGGCTGCTTCTGATATAGCTCGGAGAGAAGGTCTAGAAGTAGAGAGAAGCTGCTGTTGTCTTCCTGCATCTGACATAGGTTCCTGGAGGTGGGGCATGGGAGGAGAGGAACGGAACTTTACCCAGGGCAGACTCTCCCATGGAGTTTCTCAGGTGGCATGGGCTGTCTGTGCCCACAGCATATGTCCTCCTCCCTGGAAAGCGAGTCCCATTACCCCAGGACAGGAGCACATGTGTGTGCTGTCAGGGAGGATGGAGGGTAGAACAGTATCTCCTATAGCTGCGTGCTTACCTAAATATTAGGTACAGAGGCTTTCCTACAGACTCCTCCAGGGACCTACAAGAAAAGGGTTATATTTGAGAATCCATGTGAGGGGGGCTGCTGGCACATATGGAGGACCAGCTGGAGGCTAGACACCAGCCTGCTCCTTCCCTACCCAAAAGGCAAACTTCCTGCCGCTCCGCAGGCTTGGTAACAGAGAAAACAGGTTCCTAACATGGGACCACGCTCTTGCCCTTTGGAGACATGCTCCAGGCCAAGGTCCAATCACACCTAATTCAGCAGATTAGAGTTACTGGGCCCAGCAGCAAGGGCTGGAAGCATGAGGAGGTGTCAACCTCCCCAGTACGCACGGTGTTCAGCAGGTAGAAATAAGCTCTTGTTTAAATGAGTTGGTACATGTGAGAATAAAAACACCAAGTGAACAGATTTTTCTCAAGTCTACAGTAAGGGGTCTCTTGGACTCAGGCTGTAAGAGCACCCTCTGGCTCCTGAGGCTCTGGAGTGAGGGAAAATCAGCCTTACTCCTCAGTAATCTCCTCAGGCAGGACCTCCCCTCGAAAGTGGGCCTTGAAGAGCTCCTGTAGGCAGGAAGCAAGGACAGACAGCTGCTCCGAGTCAAAGTCTTCCTGGGTGATGAGACAAGGGAGGGAGAGTCACTACCTACACCCAAGCCCTCCTGCCCCCACGATCCCAGTCTTGGAACTCATCTGCTTCCACCTCCAGGATCAGCAAGCTCCCCTCCCCACTATAAGAGGGACTCATCTAGGGGAGGGAAAAAGTGAGTTGTCTTCCCTGGGAGATGTGTAAGCTAAGCAGGCTAGGCTGCTTCCTCCCTAAGGGGTTGGGTTCCTCCTCACCTCCAGGACCTGGTCCACAATTTCCTGCATGACCTCACACTGGGCCTCCGTATCACTGCAGGACAGAAATGAGAGGAAATCCCAGGGACATAAATGATAGCAGAGGGCAGGACACACACCCAGAACAGTGCACAAGCACACTCACATGCACAGAGACAAAACAAAGGAGCTCTGTGTAAAATCCCAGGTTGGATGGGGAGGCTTTAGGGCAGAATTGGCTGCTCTCTGGGCAGAGGCCCAAAGAAAAGGAAAATCCCCACCAATCCTGCCTTGGTTCTCAGAGGTTCTTCTCCCAAGAATCTGCAGAGTGGGAACTCAAGGTGTTACGGAATGAGGCTGCCCCACTCCCAGCTCATACTCCCTAACGTAAAGTGCAGAAGAACTCCCTCATGAAGCTTCAGCTACCTCTCCACACACTCCTATCATGTTTGCCTCCAACCCCCATCTCCTGCTATACCCATTAAGCACCAGGTAGAGAGCCTGGGGCTGAACCTCCTGAAGTTGAGAACAAGGTCTGTACCCACCTCCCCTTCTGTAGCTGGAGTACTTTGTCCCTCAGGGACTCATCCAACTGGTCAAGGTAAGGGGTGATATCAACTGGCTCCTCCACAACTGTCTCCTTGATAGGGTGGAAGCGAAACTCCCTCTTCTTTCCTAAAGGGAGTGATTTGGGAAAGAAGTCAGTTTGCCCAGATGCCAGCAACAGAGACAGTCCCCTCAACGACTTATCCCCTTCCTCACATGCCCTAAGTGTGCACCTGTTTCCTCAATGCTGTGTGAGTGCCTGAAGCATCTCCCTGACTGTGCACATGTACTAGCTCTTACAAGCAAACAAGGGCAGGAACCACTTCTGTTTTCCTTCCTGCCTTGAGTGTTAAGTACAGGGCTCTGCATTCTGGAGTCTCATCCAGAACAAAACTTTAACTCACAGGAATAAGGGTGACAGGAAGAGTGCAGAGAGGCTGCTTCTGGGAACTGGTCCTCTCAGGGCTGACACAACCCTGAACTAGCCCTTGCGGATGGCCTCACCTTTGCTGTTGAGATCCTCTTCATCGTCACTGAAGGCTGCCTCTGCATTGTCATAGCAACTCTCATCCTTATCCGACATATGGTTGTCCATCTCCATGGAAACTGGCTCCTCAATTTTGACTTGGGAGTAAAAAAAGATAAGGCATTTAATGGCCTCCTGGGTCCTCTAACATGCCCCATGCTTCTAGGAAGGGAGAATGGAGGGCAAGTGAGAGAATAAGGAGTCTATCATCTAAATGGAATACTGACCCTGGGAGGACAAACCTCTTGACAAACCTCTTGTCCTCACAACCCTCCATGACCTGCAGAGGGATGTTGCCAGGAATAAGAGCAACACAGGACATGACTCCTCTATGCTCAGCTCATTAGGATTGGTAACTAGAGTAAGATCAGGGACAGTCCGAAGTGCTAGTCTCACTCTTGTCGCCTGGGCTGGAGTGCAGTGGCGCCATCTCGGCTCACTGCAACCTCCCCCTCCCAGGTTCACGTAATTCTCATGTCTCAGCCTTCTGAGTAGCTGGGACTACAGGTGCCCGCCAAATACAAATTTTTTTGTATTTTAGTAGAGACGGAGTTTCATGATGTTGGCCAGGCTGGTCTTGAACTCCTGACCTCAAGTGATCCACCCCCTCAGCCTCCCAAAGTACTGGGATTACAGGCATGAGCCACCATGCCCAGCCTCCAAGTGCTCTTTAATTTAAAACCAAGTTGGAAAATACTACTTGACTTAGACCCTTATCCCAAAACAAAGTGTGTATGTGTGGTAAGGAGATGGCAGTTGTATTGAGAGTAAGGTTTGAGGCCCAACATGACAAACTGTCATCAGAGGCCAGGGCCTAGAGCTGGGAAGAGAGAAGAGATGGGCAAGTTAAAGTGAGATAAATATTGTAAATATTACATGAAAGCCTTCTAACTACTGAGGAGTTACTAGGAGAAAAGAGTTAAGAGAACAAGAAAGATGAGCAAGTCAAATAAGATTAGATAAAGCACGAGAATCAAGACAGACAACACAAAAATGAATAAAAAAGATAAACTGAGGAAGGAAAAACTGTGATGGACAGTGTCACGGAAGTGGAGAACTGTGTGGGACATCCTGAAAGGGGCTCTGGCCTGAAGGCCTGGTTGTCTTGCCCCTCTTTTGACACAGGTGATGGAATGGGCGGGCCTCATACCTTCCACAGGTGGGGAGGGTGAGCTGCAGAACTCAGGAAACTTCTCTCTCAGCATTGCCCGCAGCTCCTTATCCAACTTAGGGTTGTCAAACAGGGGAGCTAGGTGTCTAAATGGGGAACATGATGAAGGTCAATATCAGAGCTTCTCTTATTTTTATTTTTTTTTGAGACACAGTGTCACTCTCATCACCTAGGCTGGAGTGCAGTGGCACAATCTCGGCTCACTGTAACCTCCACCTCCCGGATTCAAGCGATTCTTGTGCCTCAGCCTCTCAAGTAGCTAGGATTACAGGTGTGCACCATCACACCTGGCTAATTTTTGTATTTTTAGTAGACACGGGTTTTGCCATGTTGGCCAGGCAGGTCTCAAATTCCTAACCTCAGGTGATCTGCCCACCTTGGCCTCCCAAAGTGCTGGGATTACAGGCATGAGCCACTGTGTCTGGCCAGAGCTTCTCATTTCTAACTCAACATGGAGTTGAGATAGGTCTAAGCACAATCAGTCTAACTGGACCATACTCAGATCCCTGAAGGGGGTCAACAGGGAACATGAAGGCATTTGAAGACCTTTGTAATACGATGGCAGGAGAGAAATTCCTCTAAGAGCCAAGAAGACATATGCCCAGCAGTCTGAGGTAGAGCCAATACTTTTTACACCTGTCAGAGAAAAGGGCCAGCAGTGCTATGGCAACATTTGGATACACCTGGACCTAATGAAAAATGGGAAAACAACCTCCTTCCCCCACCAAATTCCTTACGCCAAGACCCGTTTCTCCACAATGTGGTTGAGGGAGGAAAAGACACCCTGCCGCACGTGGCCCTCCAATGGTGGATAGAAGTTGGGAATGATCTGGAAGCGAAGAAGGAGGGGAAAAATGAGCACAGGACTCCATCCAGAGGCTTCCGCTGAATTAGATCTGAAAAGCTGCTTTGGTTTTGATCAGGGGACACTGGGGAGTATGGCTGCAGAGAGAACTGGACTTCCTGACCACTCCAGGCCACTCAAATGAGAAATTCTTACTGGACCTGGCTGCTCCCCAAGGAAACCAGATTCTACCTTGAGTCACCATCCTTGTGATTGAGAAACCCCACAGAAAATGGGAAGATCCAAGTGCAGACAGTGGAATATGGAAGGGAAGCATTTATTAACTTGGGGGATAGGACGCATGACCATTTCTGTTCTCAGTCAAGGCATACCGAGAAGACCCGTTCACTGGGAGATTAGGGGAGATACACTGAATTCTGCTCATCCAGGCATGGGGAGAAAAGAGAGCTCTAACACTTACGCGGCACATGAAGTCCAGGAGTGTGGCAGTGATGGCTGGGTGGGGCTTCATGGAGTGGTGCATGACCAGGATGGCTGGTTCTGGAGGATGTGAAATTAAAGAGCCCCTCACATCAGTCAGTCTCTCTCTCTCTCTTTTTTTTTTTTTTTTTTTGAGACAGAGTCTTGCTCTGTCACCCAGGCTGGAGTGCAAATGGTACGATCTCAGCTCACTGAAGCCTCCGCCTCCCAGGTTCAAGCGAATCTCATGCCTCAACCTCCCCAGCAGCTGGAATTACAGGTGTGCGCCACCACGCCAGGCTAAAGTCAGTCTGTTTCTATCTCCATAAAATGGGATGTCAATATACATGAATGGCTCTGGGAAGTGCTATGTCTATTCCCCCCATTTCCACTGAGCAGACCCAAGAGCAGACAGGCCCCGAAACAGCTTGTAGCCCTCATTTCCCTTCTTGTTCTCAGCATTCAGCTTGGAGAAGGGAAGTAATAGGTGAGGAGAAGCAGGACGTGGTACAGCCTTTTCCTTTGCCCATGCCCTCCCCTCCTGAAGACCATGCATCAGACTGTGGGGAGGAGGTACAGTGATGGCTTAGCCTTATCAAAGCAATTCTCTTTCTAGGTCAAGGAAAAACTGATGAGGAACAACAGAGCTGCTCCCAGATAAACTGCCTCCACTCCACGGTGCCCTGAGATTTATGACTGCTATCACTAAGGAAGGCAGTGGGGGCTTAGGGGGGTGGGGAAGTGGAGCCGCCTGGTCTTGGTCACATACCTATGTTCATAATGCTATCCTTGTCTGGACTAAAGAACAGCCAGTCATAAAACAAAGCCAGCTTGGCATTGGAGGCAGCGACATTTGACTGGAAAAGAGAGGGGAGAAACAGAGGGCTAGTTTCATCAATCACCCCCCTCCATTTCAGAGTCCCAAGACAGATTCCAGGCCCCACTTGGCTGTTTCATCTATGAAATCCAGTTCCTAGTGAAACACGGTGAAATGCTCACCCCCCTTGTGTTGTGTATGAGTGAATACTCTGTGGTCTTATGGTCTTAACCAAGAGGACAGAGGACAGGGATTGGGCCAGGTACCCCCCCAACCTTTTTTTTTTTTTTCCAGACAGGGTCTTGCTCTGTTGCCCAGGCTGTAGTGCAGTGGCATGATCTCAGCTCACTGCAACCTCCACCGCCCAGGCTCAAGAGATCCTCTCACCTCAGCCTGGGACTACAGGCACGCACCACCTCACCTGGCTCATTTTTCTATTTTTTTGTAGAGATGAGGGTCTTGCCATGTCACCCAGGCTGGAGTGCAGTGGCATGATCACGGCTTACTGCAGCCTTGACCTCTAAGGCTCGGGTGATCCTCCCAACCTCAGCCTCCTGGGTAGCTGGGACTACAGGAGCACACCACCATGCCTGGCTTTATGTTTTGTTTTGTTTTGTTTTGGTAGAGATGGGTTTTGCCATGTTGCCCAGGCTGGTCTTGAACTCCTGGGCTCAAGTGATCCTCCCACCTCAGCCTCCCAAAGTGTTGGGATTATAGGTGAGAGCCACCATGCCTGGCCAGGCCTGGGTTCTTTTCTTTTTGTTGTTGAGACAGGGTCTGACTCTGTCACCCAGGCTGGAGTGCAGTGGCAGGATCTCAGCTCACTGCAACCTCTACCTCCCAGGCTCAAGCGGTCCTCTCACCTCAGCCTGGGACTACAGCCGCACACCAACACACTTCGCTAATTTTTGTATTTTTTTGTAGAGATGGGGGTCTTGACATGTTGCCCAGGCTGGTCTCAAACTCCTGAGCTCAAGCAATCTGCCCACCTCAACCTCCCAAAGTGCTGGGATTACAGGCGTGAGCCACCATGCTCGGCAGGCCTGGGTTCTTGATACATCCAGCAGTTCATATCTCTGCTTCCCATAGGGGACAATGCTTGGACTCAGAAGTCCACTCATCACCCCTGAGCTGAGGCAACAGTCAGACTAGCACCCTTTGGCTGCCCTTTCTGGGCTCTCCAGGCACATTCCTGAAGAAGAGACCCCCACCCCTCCAGGAATAGCCTGTTGTCATATCTGAATCAGCACATTCCAAGGACCCAGTCAAATGGGGGAGGAGGAACCCTGTTGGAAGAGGTCAGGGGGCAGCCAGATGCCAGAGAATGGATAGTTTCCCACCATAGGCACAGAGAGGAAAACATTTGAAAGGAAATGCCTCCACTGCAGATTCGCTGCATTTACAGAAGGGAAGTAGACAAAGCTGATGCCAAAAAGGCATGGTGGTGAGGGTCTAAAGAATGCAAGCTCTGAATCTGAGAAAGAAACAGTTAAGAGGAATAGCTGTATATGGTTTCTGGAAGCAAAAATGAAAAAGGCAGGGACGCTCCAGAAACCCAGGCTTTTGGGGGTTGGCAGTAATGGGGGAGATGAACCTGTTCAATCTCAAACCCAGATGGAAAATAATGAGTGTAAGTAAATTTCTAGAGACACAAAGGGAAGTGAAGGCTGAGACACTCTGGAAGACCAGAGTGAAAGAAGGGCCCTTAGGGGTCAAGTGGCCCTGGAGTCAGGAAGAAGAATGGAAACATGGGAACACCATGGAAGAGGCACCCTTCACCACCCACTATCTTTTGCCCTCACCGTGCACGTTGTCAGGAGCCAACCAATGATGGCCCACCGGGGCAAGATATCTGAACTCAGTACTTCATTAGAAGGGTGGACTACCCCACAGATGTAGCGAATGAGGTCACAGCGCAGAGACTGACTATCTGGAGTTGACAGGTACTGGCGCTGGAACCAATCTTGGTATCGCTTTTGTTGACCAAATCGCACCTGGGGAAAGGGGAAGCAAGAAAAAGACCTTAGAAGACAGTGTGGGGTCCTTGGCCAGAGGAAAACGAGCACCACTTAACTCTAGGTTTGCCCTAGACCTCTATTTCTCCACAATTCATTCATTAGCTCATACTGTCTCGTAAGTCTCCCCTCCTTTAGGAGAACTTCTTGATTAAAAAAAAAATGCTGAAAATTTCTAGCTTGCCCTGCATTCTGATGTTACAGTCATTCTTGCCACTGACCTCAGGCTACATTTACCCCCAACTGCAACTTCAGTCCAGTTTTTGGCTCTTTACTCCTTGTACTGGTCACTGACTCTCCAGTCAGAAGTATAACCTTTTCTCATTTTCTTGAGCCACTGGTGAACAGCAAGAAATGTTCTTCAAGAGTAAGAGCTGGGTCTGTTCACCACTCAACATCAACTGAGAATTTCCTGGTGCTGACCTAGCAGGACCATTATCCAAAGCCTAGACTCTCCAAACCTTCTTGTGGAAAGTTTTTCCTCAAACAGACCCTAAGTGATCACAAATAGTAACACTAAATAAGGAAAAGGATCTGGTTTCCCTCTTCTTATATTCCCCCAACTGTCAGAAGAAATCAACCAAGATAAAGCAAAAAGGTAAAAAAACAAACAAAAAGATACTTCCAGACCAACACCATCCAACAGAACTTTCGGCAATGATGGTTGCTATTATGCATGTGAAATGCAGCTATTGTAACTGAGATATCGAATTATTATTTATTTTATTTTTTTTGAGACAGAGTTTCACTCTTGTCGCCCAGGCTGGAGTGCAATGGTACAATCTCAGTTCACTACGACCTCCGTCTCCCAGGTTCAAGCGATTCTCCTGCCTCAGCCTCCCAAGTAGTTGGGATTACAGGCACATGCCACCATGCCTGGCTGATTTTTGTATTTTTAGTAGAGACGGGGTTTCACCATGTTGGTCAGGCTGGTCTCGAACTCCTGCTCTCAAGTGATCCACCCGCCTTGGCCTCCCAAAGTACTGAGATTACAGGCGTGAGCCACCGCACTTGGCCCCAATTATTATTTTTTAAGAGACAGGGTCTCATTGATGGGAGGATTGCTTGAGCCCAGGCTGGTTGGTCTCTAACTCCTGGGTTCAAGCAATCCTCCCACCACAGCCTCCTGAGAAGCTGGGATTACAGGCACATGCCACTGCACCAGGCTCTGAATTTTTTTGTTGTTGTTTGAGATGGAATCTCATTCTGTTGCCCAGGCTGGAGTGCAGTGGCACGATCTCAGATCACTGTAACCTCTGCCTCCTGCATCTGGGTTCAAGTGATTCTCCTGCCTCAGCCTCCTGAGTAGCTACCACCACACCCAGCTAATTTTTGTATTTTTTGTAGAGACACGGTTTCATCATGTTGCCCGGCTAGTCTTGAACTCCTGACCTCAAGTGTTCCCACCAGCCTCAGCCTCCCAAAGTGCTGGGATTGTAGATGTGAGCCACAGCGCCCAGCTGTGAATTTTTAATTTTAACTCATTTTAACTAACTTAATATATATATATTTTTTGAGACAGCATTTCACTCTGTTGCCCAGGCTGGAGTACAGTGGCGCGATCTTGGCTTACCGCAACCTCTGCCTCCTGGGTTCAAGTGATTCTCCTGCCTCAGCCTCCCAAGTAGCTGGGATTACAGGCGTGTGCCACCATGCCCAGCGAAATGTTTGTATTTTTAGTAGAGACGGGGTTTCACCACGTTGGCCAGGGTGGTCCCAAACTCCTGATCTCAAGTGATCTGCCCACCTTGGCCTCCCAAAGTGCTGGGATTACAGGCATAAGCCACTGCGCCCGGCCAAGAATTTTTATCATACCTAGTCCTGCAGACTAACTTACATTTAAATGGCAACACATGGCTGGTGGCTACCACACAGTAGAACACAGACCTGGACAATTATTCTGGGTGACTTGGGAAAGCTGATTAGGAAAGCAGTTCTTGACAGCCAGACTGGCCGCAGAGGAATGGCCTGGGAAGTCTGCTAAAAACAGATTCTGGCTGGGTGCAGTGGCTCACGCCTGTAATCCCAGCACTTTGGGAGGCTGAGGCAGGTGGATCACCTGAGGTCGGAAGTTCGAGACCAGCCTGACCAACATGGAAAAATCCCGTCTCTATTAAAAATACAAAATTTGCCAGGTGTGGTGCATGCCTGTAATCCTAGCTACTCGGGAGGTTGAGGCAGGAGAATCACTTGAACCCAACAGGCGGAGGCTGCGGAGAGCCGAGATCGCGCCACTGCACTCTAGCCTGGGCAACAAGAACGAAACTCCATCTCAAAATACAAACAAACGAAACCAAAAAAAAAAACCCCACAAATTCCTCAATCAAATTATCTAGGAGAGTGGGATCCAGGAAGCTGCATTTTTAACATGCTCAAGTAATTCTGCCATTATTCAGTCAAGTCTGGAAACATACATAGCTTTCTTCCTGAGACCTCATGGTTCTCCTGGAGCAATCGTGGGTTTCTTAGCGTGAACACTTTCACTCTCCCCTTTATAGAATATTTCACACTTGTAAATGATACTAGTATTTCTATATAATTATTGGTTTAGTGACTACTTTAGATAAACTAAAAGCTTCACAACAGCTGGAACTGTATCTCTCTTATTCGACAGTGTACCCCCAATCCTTAGCACCATGCTCAATATGTAGGCACAGAATGAATAAAGGACAAAGAAGCCAGTAGCCAGGTAGATCAGGTACGATCATTTAGCCACCATTCTACTGGTTAGTAAACAATGGTAACAGCTCCACAGACCGAAGCAAGAAGCCCAGCCAGCGTGTGACCTCTTCTCTTGCTGCAACACCTTAGCTTACCCGGGATGTCATGAAGAGGAGTTTAGTCTCCATGTCCGGGGTTAGACGACATGCTAGGAATTTTCGGGATGTTCTTGACTGAAGAAGCTGTAGGATACCTGAATCAAATGTGGAAGGGAAGAGAAAAGAGGAAGCCTGAGGACCAGAAAGAATGAAAGGCATGTTGGGAACCTGGGCCAGGTACTGATGGCCAGTAGTCTTGCTCACGGAGAAATTCCAAGACAAGACCAAGGGAGGTCAAGCACAGGTGGGGATTCCAACCAGCACTTACGTGTTCTGCTCCAAACAACCACTATCCCCAGGACCCAGCTATATTACTTCCTGTCTTCTGCTGGTCTTCCAGAGCCTCCTACCCACATGATTCCCACTGGTAATAGATGGGAAAGTTAAGGGAAAAATATGGGAAACCCTGGCTGCTCTTCCTGCTCCTGATGATCCCATCCTTGGGTCCTGGAATCAATGTTATTTGTGGCATGAGCATGAGCCCTGGAGTCAGAAACATGTGGATCCAGATCCTATTGTAGCTCATAAGCATGATTATTGGTTTTTCACACTCATGCGTGAGATGTGCCTCCCTCAAACCTTGTTACCATGTCCCCACATTACTGCCTGACATGAGAGAACAAAAATAATTTAAAAGAACAGCATGGTGGCTCACACCTGTAATCCTAGCACCTTGGGAGGCCGAGGCAGGTGGCTCCTTTGAGCCTACGAGTTCAAGACCAGCCTTGGCAACATGGTGACACCCCATCTTAAAAAACAGAAAAAAAAAAAAAAAAGAGGCCAGGTGCGGTGGCTCACGCCTGTAATCTCAGCACTTTGGGAGGCCAAGGCAGGTGGATTGCTTGAGGTCAGGAGTTCAAGACCAGCCTGGCCAACATGGTGAAACTCCATCTCTACAAAAATACAACATTTACCTGGGCATGATGGCGGGTGCCTGTAATCCTAGCTACCTGGGAGGCTGAGGCGGGAGAATCGCTTGAACCCAGGAGGCGGAGGTTGCAGTGAGCTGAGATCACGCCATTGCACTCCAGCCTGAGGGACAGAGCAAGACTCCGTCTCAAAAAAAAAAAAAAAAAAAGAGACCTGCCTCTGTCACCTAACCTACCAGCTGTACAGCCTTGGGCAAATTACTTCATCTCCTTAAACCTCAGTTTCTTTTCTTTTCTTTTCTTTTTTTTTTTTTTTTGGGACAGAGTCTCACTCTGTCGCCAGGCTGGAGTGCAGTGGCGCGATCTCGGCTTACTGCAAACTCCACCTCCTGGGTTCAAGCGATTCTCTTGCCTCAGCCTCCCGAGTAGCTGGGAATACAGGCATGTGCCACCATGCCCAGCTAATTTTTGCATTTTTAGTATAGACAGGGTTTCACCATGTTGCCCAGGATGGTCTTGAACTCTTGACCCCGTGATCCGCCTGCCTCGGCCTCCCAAAGTGCTGGGATTACAGGTGTGAGCCACCGCGCCCGGCCTCAAACCTCAGTTTCTTTATGTATAAATGTAGACACTAAAATACTCACAGGGCTGTCCAGAAGATTAAATGAGGTAACACATGTTTGTCTAACACAGTGGAGGCACTTAAAGCAATGAAATAGATGTTCAATATAAGAGTACTACAATTTCCAGCACTTTCTTCTTTCCTGACTTCCCAGGTCCTGGACAACTGCCTTCAGAGTGAGTGTGTGTGTGTGTGTGTGTAGGAGGGGAGCGGGTGCATGCACGATCACAAGCACTTGTGTGTTGAGGTGGGGTGGGGAGCAAAGCTGTACAGTTATTGTTCAGAACATAGCAGGACCCTGGGAAAGGGAAAGGGATATAAAAAGGACCTTGTCGGGAGGAGGCACACGGAGACTCCCTCCTCCAAAGTGGATTTTGCCCAAGCTGGATCCTTGGAATTCGAGGCAAGACTGTTCCCAGGGAGGGGCCTTCTCTTACAGGACTAATTCCAGCCCTCTACTGACTCAGTCTCACGAGTTGACCTCTGACTCCCCTGCTAGACTCCGTGAAGCTGAACACTGGCCACTGGCTCACCTCCTGAGCCAAGGAGCTGCCAGGAAGAGGGGAGGAGGACTACAGTTCTCTGTCTCACTTTTTTCTTAGTAGTAATGTGGCAGCTGGAGTCTGCCAAGTAGGGGCTGTCTAGGAACTACATGAATTGTTCTGTACCTCTGCCATTCGCAGTTGTACTTGGCAAAGCTTGCCCTGTCCCAAGCTTCCTAAATATGACCACCAAAGACTCTCCTACCCACCAACCTCTACCTTCTTGATTCAAGCAAGACATACACATTGAACTCCCAGCTCTCAAGGACAGGATGCCTAAGACCCTACTTACCTGTGAACTGAGGACTCAAGGCCTGAGGATTATGGATAATATCTTTCCAAAGCAGTTCAAATTCTGGTATCCTAGCAACATTCTGAAGTAGTCTTACGAGATCCCGACCAATCATCAGACATTCCATGAACTTGATAGGGAAGAGGAAGTGGGGGACAGGAAAGAGAATAAAAACATGGATTGTTTACCTGCTGGAGGGAGGACAAAGGAACAACATGTTCTAGGGAGGGAAGGAAAGAGGGTTGAAGAAACTATATGATTTCTTCTGGAACCAAAGGATTGGCTCCTAGCTGTTCAGGGGAAGAGAGCTGGAAGCTGGGGACTGATATCAAGGATGAGAGGTTAGTGGGAAGTGCTGAAGCCCTGCTGGCTTTCACATTAATCTACCTCCCTCTCCACTCAGAACTGTTTCAATCCAGTTCAAGGAAGATTAAAGTTTCAAAAGGATGGGACTGGCAAGTTGAGCCCCAGAAACCCTAACCTCAAACTTATTTTGTCTAACAAAATTCTGCAGTATCTAATTCTGTGGGTCCGATTCTGTGGTAGAAATGTCCATATCTGTGTAGTCTAAATGAAACCCATTAGCAACGTGTAGCTAATGCAACTAGAGAAGTGGATTTTAACTTTTTATCTAACATTAATTTTAGGCTGGGCAGAGTGGCTCACGCCTATAATCCCAACACTTTGGGAGACTGAGGTGGGAGGATCACTTGAGGCCAGGAGTTTGAGATCAGCCTGGGCAACAAAGCAAGGCCCAGTATCTACAAAAATAAAAAAGTAAAAAAAATTCTTAATTGTCACATGGGAGGTCTGATAGAGGACAATTCATAATCCCACTAGACCATGGGAATTACCCAGGAGAGTAGGTGGGGGACTGTGTCATGGTAGGCACACAAGGACAGCTTATGTCTGTGGTGTACAACAGTATCCTTGAAGCTGACCACGGAAATCCCAAAGATGCCAGCTTAACAGGTAGCATTTCTAGGAATTAGGGCTATTTTACACTAACTCCCCCTCCTTTCTACCCTCATCTGTTGATGAATGATGGAAAACACCAGATCTTGACGCACCTTCATCTCTAACAAGGTATTTCTGACTCCACTGCATAAACCTCCAGAGGTATCTTAGCCTGAGTCTCACTTCCCCGCATTATTTTTGTCCTGTTCCCTCACCCGTTCCCGAAGCAGTGAGATGCAGAAGTCTACTTCCTTCTGTCGCAGGGCCTGGAGCTGGGCAGTCCCATGGTGGTCCACGATGAGGCGGAGGTACGTGTAAACAGCCATGGCAATGAGGATGCTGCTCTTCAGGACCCACTCCCTGCAGGGAGGAAACACACTGGCTCCTATGCTCTGTCTAGAACTATTCACCCTCCCAATTCACCCTTCTTGGGCTTGGCTACAGTGCCTCAGAAATAATTGATGATTTGACACTGGGAGTAGATGCTTTGATTTTTTGCTTGCTCACTCATGCTAGTATCTATCTTGGACTATCAACTGGCTAAGCTACGGACAACTTCCTAATTTTCTCTTCCAAGTGCCTATAAAGATAAGTGCCAAATGAAAGCAATCTCTTTTTACCACCTAACTACTTAGCTTCCAAGAAAATAACTCTCTTTGTTGACTCATTCATTCAAACATTTACTGAGTGCCTATCATGTACCAAGCAACATGTGAGGTACTAGGGACAGAATTAACCACAGTATCTACCCAGGTCAGACTATGGGGAAAAGCTGGGTAAGTGTCCCTAAGTCAGTGGTTCTTAAGTGTGGTGCAAGAACATGTGGGACTGCCAAGACCCTTTCAGGACCTGGAGTTTTGAGAACATACTGTGCTAGCTCAGTCTGCTTATCATTAGCAGCTCACCATGCCACAAACCTTTCCCTGGCTCTATCTAGTCACTGATACACAACGAGTCCCCACTCCCACACAATGAGTCACCTGTCCTAAATCACAACCTGAAAAAAAGAACCCGATTTTGGGTGGCAAACTCCTTTTCCCATGAGTTTCAGAATATCCCTGAGGGAAAAGGGGGTAATGAAAGATTTGTTCCCAGTTGCTTTAAAAGGAGTAGAGAGAAAGACACAGTGGGGATATTCCTAAAACTCTAATCCTGTCTCTAAGTGACAAAATTGAGACGCTGTCTCCTCCCAGCAAACAATTTGTAATGGCTTTGGCCCCCCTGTTGGAAGGCAGGGAACTGCAGGAAGATGAGATGGTGTTTAATTAGTCCAAGCAGGCCACATCCTGATTCCGGAAAACTACTCAAGCCACCTAATTAAACGACTCTGTGGCCTTTTCTTTTCACAGAATGGATACACTAGCCAAGGTTACTGGGGAACGTTTCCTCCCCTACCTGCTACCTTTTGACTCCACAGCCCTAGAAACATTTGGAAGGGAGTGAGAAGGAGGGTGTAGGAGAGGACACAGTTTTAAATTTCTAGGTATTGACTTTCACCAAAAGATGTAAGTTTTTTGGAGGGTAGAAAACAGGGCAGTTATCTGGCTGTTATCTGATGCCTGTACAGGAAATTCAGCTTTAAGGTATGGGGACAGGACGTATTTGGTACCACGAATAAAATAAGAAAAATCACTTTTTAGAAAGATTGCTAGCAAAGGTAACAAAATTACCTGAATCCTGGAATGACATAATAAAGAGAAAGAAAGAGTTGAAAGGCCCCCTGACCCAGGACAGTAAAAAGGAACAAAGACCTAGGAAAAGCAGAGAACTGGTAAGAAGAGACTGTTAGGATCTCACGTGCTAGTGCAATGACACCAATAACAGAAGTGGCTCCAGGCCCAGATGTGGCTGCACATCCATGCCCAGAGCACTAGGTGGCACTGCACAGCAGACAGGGCAGGGCTCTCAGACCTGGGCAGAGCACAGCACACAGCCGTCTCTTTCACAAGTGTGAACGTTGGGAGGAGGTCCATTCTTCTGAACTACAGATAGTATGGACACTATTAGCCCTCTCAATCATTTGACTACTATGGTGTCCTCAATCAGAAAAGAGACTTAGAAGTCAAGCAAGAGGAAGACTGAAACCAAGGGGAAAGCCTCACCTCCAAACAAGTTCAGATGTGGAATAGCCCTCATAAAATTTCTGGCCCTTTATTTTGATGGATAAGGGAAAGAATCAGCCAGAAAGCCCAATATGTACCCCCTGATGCACCCTCTACCACTGGAACCTCCAAACCCTATATGCAAACTCCAGCAGGATTCACTAATCTCTATTACCTGCTCCACCCCAACTGCCCCCTGTGCCACTTCAAAAAGAGCAGGGGTTGGACGGAGAAGCTTGCAGGGGAGAAAAGGATACCTGCCAGGCGTGGGTGTTTGGCTGGCCCAATTCTACTGAGCTCATTCCTCCCCAACTTCCCCCTAAGATAAACATTCCAAGGAGGTCTGGATCAAAAATAAACCCTTATCAGATGAAGCCAGTTTTTCTGGGCTATGCGATATTTTGGCAAAGACCTCTTTCCCATTCCTTCATTCCTTGGGCATTAATTTCTTCACTTGCCAACAATACACTTGTCTCTCCCTCTCCTTGCCTCCCCCTCTCTAACTTAAGGTGTTCTTGGGCCACACAATCCTTTCATCCCCATTTCCCACACCCACACTCCTAATGGCCATTATCTGGCCTATACCCCACCCTTCGTGGTGGATGCTACCTTTGCTCTGTCAGGATATCCAGAACACTTTCTGCCAACCAAATATTTTTGGCTGTAACATCTCCACCTGATTTCAAAAGGGGAAAAAAAGAATAGCTCCGATTAGCAAGTCAGCCAATCCAATACATCTCTTCACCCATTCTGCTGGTCCACCCTGACTGCCATCCCATTACTGCCATCCCTTCACTGCTGAGATAAACTGCCTTCTGTTCTGTCAGGCTTTAAAGTTTCACCCTTTGCCTCCAGAAAGAAGGAAAGGGAAGGTTCTGAATTTTTCTAGAAACCAGAGCTGCTACTTTCCCACAGATTGTGAGTTGGAGTGGGAACATTTTGGCCCTTGAAAATGAACATCTGAGAAGTAGATATAAGAAGCCCACAGTTGGAAAGAAAGGATGATATCTCAGATAGAGCCTGAGAAGTACAGGTGGCTGACAACAGCTGCAGTCTAGCAACTGGATGTCCTGAGTCCTGCACTGAGGCCCCCAACAGGCCAAGAGTTTCTTATTTCCAGGTAACAGTCTTTAGTGCTTGCTATGAAACTTTGTGGGGCAGAATTAACACACAGCAGTGCCATACCAGTCTTGGGATAAGAAGCAGGGGCTGGAAGTGCCAAACAGGGAAGAAGTGCCAGGAAAGAGGATAAAAATAGCCACAACTATGCCTTGCCCCAGGTCTCAATTTAAAAATTCAATGTTCACAAAGTCACATATCACATAGATTAAGGTTCATACACATCAAAACAGGAGCATCAGTGTTACATAAAATTTTAAAGAGGAAGCAAGTCCCAGTGGGCTAATGGTGAGGTAGTAGCAGGTCACTTTTAAACAAACACATGCAATCTTGGGAGTAGCCGCTTGAATATGCGATGGCTCAGACAGATGTCACCGATGCCAAGATGAGAATAAAACCTAAATGTCAGGGTCTGTTCTGTGACATAGTTTGTCCCTCATTCTGGCCCCAGTAAAGGGCTTAATAATTAGGGAGCAAGTGTTCAGATAATGGGGGTGGAGCCAGGGAAGATGTCTAGGTTTCTGAAAGCACAGGGACTTGGGAACAAATTATTTGCCCTCACTTCTCTCCCCATTTCTTCCTGCTCTGAAATGCTATAAAATCTCAGAGTGAAGACTGGCTAAAATAGGCCAAATATTCTGTCAAGCCCTGGGTTTAGCAGGAAAGAAAATGAGGCAAGACTTACTGCTTTAAAAGGCCCCCCATGATTTTTCAATCAATTTATTTCTACAACATATGTGGCCAGAAGATGTCTGTATCAGAAGGAAACAGTCTAAGCAATCCAAGAATTCCATCCCTTTGGCACTTAATCATTCTCCATTGTCTCTATTTAGTCTCTGGGCTCTCCTCCTTTCTTCTTTATGCTCCTGCCATCAAACTCACCTGCAATCTGCTTCATAAACGTCATACAAACACCATCGGCTCCCAGAACCCCACTCTTCACCAGTTCCCGTACCAACCACACCAACTAAAGGAAAGAAGGAAAAACAGATGAAGAGCAGGAACTGTGAGTTTGAGAAGGGAGCTAATTCAATTACAACTGAAAGGAGCACATTACAATTTAGACACACAATGACAGGGGTGTGTTAGCCCTGATTCCTCTTTCCCGTTCCTGACAGAGAGAAGATCCATCCTCTCTCTTTGAGCTGGATCTTGTCTTTTCTTTCTGGCCTTACCTGAGTACGGCAGGTATCCTGCAGCTTCAGGTACTTCTCCATAAGTATCTGGTTGATTTTATTCA
This sequence comes from Pan troglodytes, assembly GCF_028858775.2. Classification (NCBI taxonomy): domain Eukaryota; kingdom Metazoa; phylum Chordata; class Mammalia; order Primates; family Hominidae; genus Pan; species Pan troglodytes. Next base: position 95,437,033 of record NC_072398.2, read on the forward strand.
GGACAATATTCATGCCATCACGACTCACCAGAGCTAAGTCCCGGTAACACTGTGAGAAGTAAAGTTTGTGATCAGCCAGCAAGCTAGGGATAAGGTCCTCACCCCACCCACAGTGGAGCCCTTGCCCTCTAATCCCTTAAACTTAAATAACACCAGTAAGACACCGAGTAGCAATGAAATACTTTTCATTCTGGACACTTTCTTTCCACAGGGGTCCTGCATTCCCAACCTATCCCTTGTTCTGTCACACAGAGTGGGGAAAAGGTACTGGTTATCCTTTAATGAGGCAGAAAAGCCTGCTGGGCAGCCAGGTGCAGTGGCTCACGCCTGTAATCCCAGCACTTTGGGAGGCCAAGGCGGGTGGATCACGAGGTCAGGAGATCGAGACCATCCTGGCTAACACGGTGAAACCCCGTCTCTACTAAAAATACAAAAAAATTAGCCGGGCGCGGTGGCGGGCACCTGTAGTCCCTGCTGCTCGGGGGGCTGAGGCAGAAGAATGGCGTGAGCCCGGGAGGCGGAGTTTGCAGTGAGTGGAGATCGCGCCACTGCACTCTAGCCTGGGTCTAGCCTGGGCGACAGAGCGAAACTCTGTCTCGGGGGCAGGGGAGAGAAAAGCTTGCTGGGCAAGGCTCCTAGTACTATCCCTGTCCCCCGCACTTCCCCTCTTAGGAAGTGTCATACTGTTTGATGCCACAGGCTGAGCAAAACCAGGTGGAGGCCATCTGCTTTTCATCTGCCAGTCAGTAAAAGGTCACTGCAAAATGGGTTTGGTTGAACAAGCCAAAAAGGATCCCAAAGAGGTTTTTAGACCAGTACTGACCCGGTCAGATACAGCAAAGGGAGTAGTAAGGGAAGAAGATCCAGGGCAGGGCCCTAGACAGTTAAGGACAGAACCAAAACTGATATTTTTTTGAATTTTTAGTTTTTTTATACTTGGGGTCTTACTCTGTTGCCTGGGCTGGAGTGCAGTGGCATGATCATAGCTCATTGCAGCTTCGAACTTCTGAGTAGCTGGTACTACAGGCATGCACCACCATGCCCAGATAATTTTTAAAACAGTTTTTTCTAGAGACAAGGTCTCACTATGTTCCCTAGGCTGAAACCCTTGGCCTCAAGTGATTCTCCCACCTCGGCCTCCTCAGTAGCTGGAATTACAGGCATGAGCAACCATACCCAGTTGAACTAAATATCTTTATTCTTTTCTCTGTGATGCCCTTTCCTTCTGCCACTTATTGAAAAAGGAAAGGTGCTTCAGCATACCAAATCCTGGGGGAGGTAAGGGAGGGCATGCTAATTTCTTCTGTGAGATTATTGCTTCCCTTCCCCCCTTAGTTTTTTTTTTTTTTTTTCACTCTCTCTCTATTGTGAGACCAGACTCCTGGAGGAATACCTTAGGGGGCCTCATTAGCAACTTCCTTAGCCTGCTGAGTTCTATCCTGTCAGGATCTCATCAGAAAGAGTAGAAACTAGGCAGGTAGCTTCCCACAACCTCTGAAGACCAGTAGCAAGGATGGTATCAACAATAATAATCATATAGTATAGCAAGGGCCGGGTATGGTGGCTCATGCTTGTAATCCCAGCACTATTTGGGAGGCCGAGGCAGGTGGATCACCTGAGGTCAGGAGTTCGAGACCACCCTGGCCAACATGGTGAAACTCCATCTCTACTAAAAATACAAAAATTAGCTAGGTGTGGTGGCACATGCCTGTAGTCCCAACTACAAGGGAGGCTGAGGCGGGAGGATCACTTGAACCCAGGAGGTGGAGGTTGCAGTTAGCCAAGATCGTACCACTGCACTCCAGCCTGGGTGACAGAGACACCCTGTCTCAAAAAAAAAAAAAGTACAGCAAGGATGTTGTTATACTATAGCAAGCAATAATACAGCAAGGATGGCATCAACAACAATAATATATATATATATTACTGCATTTGATATACATAACAACCTTTTAAAATAGTACTACTTATTATAATTATTTTTACAGATGAGGAAATAGGCATGGAGAGCTTAAAAGTTATTTGCCCCAGATGACATAAGAGATTAGAGGAAGAACCAGGATTCAAATCCAGGCACTCCAATTCTATAATAACATGCTTAACCACCTCTTGTATCAACGTTAGAAATAACCAGAAGAGGCTGCTGGGAATAGCGGTACGAGTTTGTAATAGTTTTGAGACTCTACCTTTCTCCTGTCTTGGCCTCCCAAAACAATGGGATTACAGGCATGAGCCACTCCGTGCAGCAACATTTCTAAACTCTTTCACCCTATGCATTCAAAAGAGATGTACCCCTCAGTACCATCTGCTCTCTGGCCTTGAGAGACTCCTAACAGATTAGCTATTGTCACTTCCTTCTGCCTCTATTGTCGTTAAGTCAAACCAACTGATGATGAAAATACCCACAGTGAGAGATCCTCCATGTGCCATAAACTTCATCCCCAAAAGAGAATGACTCCCTCTGGGGGATGGTTGATGGTTGGGAGACCAAAAAAACAAATAAGGAAACAAGAAAGAGATGAAGGGTCCCAGTGAATTACTGTCAAATATTGATAGTTAAGTCCTGGACCCTCCCCTGGAGGTAAGTCACAGAATGGGCAGAGGACAAAGGAAGTAGAGGCAGAGGGAAAATCTGTGTCAGGCCAAAGACAGACATTACTAACTAGAGAAGAAACTTGTTGTTCAAATGAATGCAGAACAGACTCAGGACAGGGAAGCAGGACAAGTTCTCTCAGGAGATACAGGGTCAGATGAAGACAGCAGATACTGTCTGCCTAGTTCCATGTTCCATCTGGGATCTTTACTAACCACAACTGCTGGTAACAAATGAGAACTGAGAGTTTCATACACCTAAGGCTGCCAGTTGTGTTACCGACCTCTGTGTCGGTTTGCTGACCAGCTTGGAAAAGCAGCAGATGAAACACACACACACACACACACACACACACACACACACACACACGCACATGCACACCCTCAGTGAGGAAAAGAGAAGTGGAGAGTCTCAAAGAAAAGTAAAAGTGACTGGTGACTGGATGGCATCTATCCTGAATGTGTCAAGAGCAGTGATGTGTCAGTCTAGGCCCCAGAGCCCCCAAGCTTCTTTCTAGAGCTGCCTGCTGGGAGAAATACCTAGACCAAGAGCTGCCTGGGCCTGAGTCCTTGACCTTTTGATGAAGACAGACCTTGACATTAGACCCTTTCCCATTACCTTTATCTATTGACTGCCAGCACCTGCACAGCTTAGGACTCTACCTTAGCCTCCCTCCTTGCCACAGTTCCCCAGCCAGGCCTGCTCCCAGCTGTTTAGTTCAGACACCAAATAGAAAATAAATAAACTCAAGGGATATAAACATTCCTAAGAGCTGCCAAGAGGGCTGATGCAAATCAAGAAGGTACAAATGAGACAAAATCCACCCCATGCATCCTCTACTCTTTCCCAATACTGACCTGCTTTCTCCTTAACTGAATTCTCTTGTTCACCTGTTCAATCCATCCTAATCCCACCCACTAAGTCCCAGAGAGTTGGCCCTAACTCCTTGAACCTGCCTGCCAGTACTAACAGAGGCTCCTCAGCTCAACCTTCCTTATAGCAGTATTCTATTTGTTCAAGACTCAGTTTCCACACTTCTCCACCATATCCACTTCCCATCTCAGCCCATGGAGATTCAAGAACAACTAAATCTCAAATACATCCTGAGGTTTCTGTTCCAAAGGCAGAATTAACCCCAAATACAAATCCTTAGAAAACAGTCCCATTGCTTTAAGCTGAAGCCTAAAATGATGCATTACAATCAGTCCTCATCAGTAACTCCCACCTAAAACTTCTGTAGGACAGAAGTATTTTTACAAAATAATCACCCTTTTAGGGAGAAGGAGCAAAGCTCTAGGGAGATACGTCACTAATTCTTCCATCATGCTCTGACCTGGCTCAAGGTCTCTGAATGAGTCACTACTTGATAGTTCCTCACCCGCCTAAAACTGTGTCCTCCTAATTCTGTCTTTACTGCCTTTGTCTGAAGAGGCCTGACCTGGAGGCTCGGCCCAGGAAGGCTCACAGGTAGGGGATTTACTTGGAAACTTTTAGCATGTGAACATGAATGCTAGCAAAGGTGTCAACCAGCTATGAGACCCGAGGCAAATGCTTCACTTCCCCAGAGGGCCTGGGCCTCCCACATGGGGCTGTTATAGGGCAAAAAGAAGAGGAGATACTCTAGTCTCTTGCTGTGTCTGGATGGCCAAATTCATGACATAATAAGCATTTACATTGCAGAACCCAGTGGCCTCTTACTGATAGGCCAGGCAAGGAGCTAGAAATACCACACATACTCTGCCCCCTTCACTTAGGTTTACTGATTTACCCAGGTTGGTTCAGATCACCTGAAACAAACAAACAAAACTTTCCAGCAGGCAAGACTAATTTGCACTGAGATGACTAAATGGAATTTGAATGGTATTTATAAAAACTCACACACAGCCAATGATGGGCACGCACACACACACACACACACACACACACACACACACACACACACACACAAAGATTAAAAAACCCACACAAGAGGAAGTTAAACTTTAACTCCATCCCATCTACTCTCATCTTTGCCAACAATTTCTTTAAAATGGATGTGCTGGACTGGATCATATCACTCTTTAAAACCACCCAACTGGAAACATTCATTTGTCTTCAAGGATCTTGATGATAAATTCAGTATAAAAATGAAACAGCAATTTAACTCGACAAGGTCCCAGCCCAGAATGGGCTTGGCTTTCCTGGGAAACCAAGAATTTGTGAATACTTGCTGACTCACTGCCCACCCTCACCCCAGACCCTATTCCAGCTGGCATCAGAAGTACAAACAGATCAGTTTCCCATGCCCATAAATCCTTCCCTTGAGGTTAATTCAAGCAGCTATGCCAAGGAACCATGAGCATCCTGTTCTTATCCCCAGAAATGATTTTCCTTTGGTTCCCCTTGAACAAATGACACCATCTCTGACATCCAAGTTATCTCACAGAATTCAAAGAGATCACCCTGCCTAGTCCCTCACCTCAAGGAGGGAACCTACTGGAACCATTCCACATAAAGGGGACTCTTCAGTTTGTGAAGAACCCCAGACAAGTTTTCATACAATATTCCTCAGGAAGTCTGACTCCAGTATACTCCAGTATTCTCCTAATCACTACATTATTTACTGCATCAATCATGTAACATTAAGCTGTCTCATCTAAATCCTACCTACTAAAATTTTAAGCCTGCTTTCTATTCACCTGCCAATGGCAGAATCTGCAAACTACAGGCCATGCTCTTCTGGATAAGAACTCTCATGGACTTGGTTACAATTGTTCTCTTCTATTCCCTGGATTTAATCCCAACCCTTTTAGCCTTGCCTCATAAATTTAAAATTTAAAACTCTGTTTTTTCACTTTCATGACTGCCATTTAGCTTCAGAATCTGGAGATAGAGAAAGGACTTTAGTCAGAGGATGACCAATTCACTGAGTAAAAAGGGACTTGTAACTATATTTGGAGAACAAGGTGATCCAGCTCTGGTCGAAGAGTTTCATACTACCCCAGTTAAACTGTAAGTTCCACCATATCCCAGATCATATATGAGGAGGGTTTATGGGTCCAGAGCAGGGTGCCTTACCTTCTGGGCTTGGGCAGGTTCAGTGAGGATGAGAGTAAACAGGCCCAGGCAGATTTCTTCATGCTGGGGGAGGCCTTTGCACACCTGGAATGTGAGAAAGGAAAACAAACTAGTTGTCACTCACAGGCAGTAAGTTCTCAAACTCAGTTTCTCCCAGAAAACATGGGACTCCTAAGGAAGATGCAAAGGAGAATAATCAACTTTTAAATCTGATGATTTCCTTCTCTTAAAAGAGATTTTTAAAAAAAGAAGAGAGATAAGGACGACAGGTGTGGTGGTGCACACCTGTAGTCCCAACTACTCCAGAGGCTGAAGCAGAAGGATCGCTTGAGCCCAGAAGTTCAAGGCTATAGTGCACTATAATCATGCCTGTGAACAATCACTGCATTCCAGCCTGGGCAACACAGCGAGACCACATTGCTATAAAAATAAAAAGCTGTACTGAAAGATGCCCAAGGCTCCAAGAGATAGGCTCCCACAGTAAGAGAGAAGAATTGAGAAATTTGATTCAGGGAGCCAAGACTTGATGAATTTCAGTCCCCTACCCCCAACCACTTAGTCTTTCCATCTTTTTGACCATGTTTCAAGACTTTCACAGCAGCAGCAGTGGCTGCAGGGACAGCATTCTACTTACATACGCATTGAGGGCATCATTGGCTTCTCTCTCGGAGACACCAGCAGTCATCGATGTCACAATGCTCATACACCTTTCCAATCTCTGGGAAGGGGTGAGAAAAAATGAACAGTGTGTCATAACACCACTTAGGAAGTACTTCTGGGCCCCTAAAAGTTTAACAATTCAAACCTGATCATGCCCATTGATCTAACTGCCAGTTTACTTATAAAGTCACCATGAGGATATAACCAGCAAAATCTAAAATGTGGAAACCATAAACAGGTGACCTGATTTCTTTAACACATAAATCGCAAGAAAAAAAGTGAGGGAAACCCATATATTAAGAGACTTAGGGCCAGGCGTGGTGGCTCATGCCTCTAATCCTAGCACTTTAGGAGGCCGAGGTGGGCAGATCACCTGAGGTCAGGAGTTCAAGACCAGCCTGGCCAACACGGTGAAACCCCGTCTCTACTGAAAATACAAAAATTAGCCAGGCGCAGTGGCACATACCTGTAATCCCAGCTACCTGGGAGGCTGAGGCAGGAGAATCTCTGGAACCCGGGAGGCAGAGGCAGCAGTGAGCAGAGATCGCGCCATTGCACTTCAGCCTGGGTGACAGAGCGAGACCCTGTCTCAAAAAAAAAAATAAAATAGGGCGGGCACGGTGGCTCACACCTGTAATCCCAGCACTTTGGGAGGCCGAGGCAGGCGGATCACAAGGTCAGGAGTTCGAGACCAGCGTGACCAACATGTGAAACTCCGTCTCTACTAAAAATACAAAAAATTAGCCGGGCATGGTGGTGTGCGCCTGTAATCCCAGCTACTCAGGAGGAGGAGGCTGAGGCAGGAGAATTGCTTGAACCCAGGAGGCAGAGGTTGCAGTGAGCAGACATCATGCCACTGCACTCCAGCCTGGGCGACAGAGCGAGACTCTGTCTCAAAAAAATATATTTTAATAAAGAAAATAAAATAAAAGGGACTTAGGCCAGATGCAGTGGCTCACGCCTGTAATCCCAGCACTTTGGGAGGCTGAGGTGGGCGGATCACCCGAGGTCAGGAGTTCGAGACCAGCCTGGCCAACATGGTGAAACCCTGTTTCTACTAAAAATACAAAAATTAGCTGGGTGCGGTGGTTCACACCTGTAATCCCAGCACTTTGGGAGGCCGAGGGGGTTGGATCACCAGAGGTGGGGAGTTCGAGACCAGCCTGACCAACATGGAGAAACCCCGTCTCTACAAAAATTAGCCTGGCATGGTGGCACATGCCTGTAATTCCAGCTACTCGGGAGGCTGAGGCAGGAGAATTGCTTAAACCCGGGAGGCAGAGGTCGAGGTGAGCCGAGATTGCATCATTGCACTCCAGCCTGGGCAACAAGAGCGAAACTCCGGCCGGGCGCGGTGGCTCACGCCTGTAATCCCAGCACTTTGGGAGGCCGAGGCGGGTGGATCACGCGGTCAAGAGATCAAGACTATCCTAGCCAACATGGTGAAAAAACCCTGTCTCTACTAAAAATACAAAAATTAGCTGGGCATTGTGGCACACGCCTGTAGTCCCAGCTACTCGAGAGGCTGAGGCAGGAGAATCACTTGAACCTGGCAGGTGGCAGTTGCCGTGAACCGAGATCATGCCACTTCACTCCAGCCTGGGCGACAGAGTGAGACTCCGTCTCAAAAAAAACAAGAAAAGAAAATTAGCCAGGCATGGTGGCAGGCGCCTATAATCCCAGCTTCTCAGGAGGCTGAGGCAGGAGAATCGCTTGAACCTGGGAGGCAGAGTTTGCAGTGAGCTGAGTTGGCATCATTGCACTCCAGTCTGGATGACAAGAGCGAGACACTGTCTCAAAAAAAAAAAAAAAAAAGACACTTAATATTATCATCTATCGAATAAAATGAGAATCCATCAGTCCATTTTGATAGATACATACATAATAAACAAGAAAGAAAAGCTCTTCCTTACAGTACAATGCCAACTAATAAATGTAGATGAAATGGTGAAAGTAATAACTGATTCAGGCAAATATCATCATCAATGGATGGTAAAACTAGTAGGTGAAACTTTTCAGAGAAAGAAGATATTTACATAGATTCAAAATACTTATTAATTACAAAAGGAATATAATAATCACTGTAGGAGAGCCTGGAGGACACTACCTTAACCAAGTGATCAAAGTTAATATCACTAAATAATGAGACATGTTAACACTATGTGCCTCTAACAGGATGCACTGAAAAGATATAACATCACTTTTATGGTTTTCTTGCCAAAAATGCATAAACTCAGTCCAATTATGAAGAAATTTCAGACAACCCAAACTGAAGGATATTCTACAAAACAAATGGCCTGTCAAAAATGCTTAAGGGCTGGGCACGGTAGCTCACACCTGTAATCCCAGCACTTTGGGAGGCAGGAGGACTGCTTGAGCCCAGGAGCTCGAGACCAGCCTGGGCAATATAGGGAGACCCCATCTCTATAAATAAGAAAAAAATTAGCTGAGCATGGTTGTGCATGCCTGTGGTCCCAGTTACTCAGGAGGCTGAGGTGGGAGGATCACTTGAGCCCAGGAGGGCAAGGCTATAGTGAGCTATGATGGTACCACTACACTCCAGCCTGGGCAACAGAACATTACTGTTAATGTTTTTAGTTATGATATAAATATTATGATTATGTTTTTTAAAAGTCCTTTTCTTATAGACTTTATATAAAATGTTGACAGATAAAATTGTATATCTTGGATTTGCTTCAAAGTAATACAGAGGTAGCTGAAAGAAGATAAAACAAGATTGCTATCTACTGTTAAGTACTGAAGCAGAGTGATGGCTACATGAAGATTTTACTATTCTACTTTTTTATATTTGAAATGTCCCCCCAAAATGTTAAAAACAAACTTTAAAAACAATGAGAGTGTGAGGAAAGAAAAATAGAGCACCAAAGGCCAAATGAAAACCTACCAGGGCTCACGACTGTAATCCCAGCACTTTTGGAGGCTGAGGCGGGAGGATCACTTGAGGTCAGGAGTTTGAGACCAGCCTGGCCAACATGGCAAAACCCCGTCTCTACTAAAAATACAAAAACTAGCCAGGTGTGGTGGCGTGCACCTGTAGTCCTAGCCTCTTGGAAGGCTGAGGCAGAGGAATCGCTTGAACCTGGGAGTCAGAGGTTGCAGTGAGCCAAGATTGCACCTCTGCACTCCAGCCTGGGCTACAGAATGAGACTCTGTCCAAAAAAAAAGTACCAGGGTCTCTAGTTAAACAAGGATGAAAATAGCTGCATTAAAGCCTACCCAACAGTCATTCTGGTTTCAACTCCACCATGTCATGTGTTCAACATTCTAAGGGAACCTTAGTCACTGGTCCCTGTTCAGAAGAAGCAATATTGGTAAGATACTGACAAAATGCGTCTCGTAAGTCAATGAACCTCTCCATTATCACCACCTAAACTATTTCCTGAGTCCTTTTAAAACTTTATCTTGAGGATTAACCCAAAAACTGTTTAAGAAAAACCAATTTCCAGTGATAATGATTCTGGCAAAAGAAGGACAAAGGAAGGCTGGTTTACTTCTACCTGATCTTAGAGGTCATCACCACACATCTTATTGAGAAGTGGTTCTATCACAGCATTTTGAAGAACTGACAAATATGGATAATAGGATAGAGGTTTAAGAATGAAAGACGGCCGGGCGCAGTGGCTCACGCCTGCAATCCCAGCACTTTGGGAGGCCGAGGTAGGCGGATTATGAGGTCAGGAGATAGAGACCATCCTGGCTAACACGGTCAAACCCCGCCTCTACTTAAAAAAAATACAAAAAATTAGCCGGGCATGGTGGCAGGCGCCTGTAGTCCCAGCTACTCAGGAAGCTGAGGCAGGAGAATGGCGTGAACCCGGTCGGCGAAGCTTGCAGTGAGCTGAGATTGTGCCACTGCACTCCAGCCTGGGCGACAGAGGGAGACCCCGTCTCAAAAAAAAAAAAAAAAAAAAGAATGAAAGACAATTGGACTGGGCGCGGTGGCTCACGCCTGTAATCTCAGCACTTTGGGAGGCAGAGGGCGGGTGGATTATGAGGTTAGGAGTTCGAGACCAGCCTGACCAACATGGTGAAACCCCGTCTCTACTAAAAATACAAAAATTAGCTGGGTGTGGTGGCATGCGCCTGTAATCCCAGCTACTCGGGAGGCTGAGGCAGGAGAATTGCTTGAATCTGGGAGGCAGAGGTTGCAGTGAGCCAAGATTGCGCCACTGCACTCCAGCCTGGGTGACAGAGCAAGACTCCATCTCAAAAAAAAAAAAAGAATGAAAGACAATCATGATTCTCCTTTACCATTATCCTCAGGTTGCCTATGTCTATCCTGTGTAAGAGCATAAGGTGGCACAGAGTAGAACTGAGTGTTAAGGCAAGGCAAGTGTTTGTAGCTCCCATAGCTATAAAACTTCAAGCTAAGATAAGCCCCAAGCCACTTATTACAACTTAATATCAGGTCTGACTATGCTCCAAATTAGGTCAGATTGGCAGCTCAGCCTGAATAAAAAGCACCTGTGTACTTGTGAAAAGGAGCTGTGAGGTCACATGAAGGCTGAGCTATGACTCTCACAGCCCACCTCTCCCACAAGCTCTGAGATCCAGTATTACCTAGTCCACCTCCTATATGATAAGGGGAGGGAAGGAAAACCCTCCAGCTGGGCTTCCTCTGTTTTTAAATCTTATCCCACTTGCCGGGCACAGTGGCTCACGCCTGTAATCCCAGTACTTTGGGAGGTCGAGGCAGGTAGATCACTTGAGGCCAGGAGTTCAAGACTAGCCTGGGGAACAGAAAGAGACCCCCACCAACCCCATCTCTACAAAAACTAAATAAATCAGCCAGGCATGGTCGTGTGCACCTGTAGTCACAGGTACTTGGGAGGCTGAGGCAGGAGGATCACTTGAGCCCAAGAGCTGTAGGCTGCAATAAACCGTGATTGCACCACTGTACTCCAGCCTGGGTGACAAAGCAAGGCCCTGTCTCAAAAATCATCCCTCTCAACCCAAGACAATTATCACGGACTGGGGAATCAATTACATCCAGCTGCTAGGTTCAGATTGCTCTTACTAGGAGATCTGGGGGAAGCCCTGTACACAGCCTAGGTTAACAGTTTCAGAGAAGGAGATGGTGAACAAGGAGTGGCACAGCATTCTAAAATTCTAGATATTCCTTCCTACCAAAGGGAAAAATCTCTGCTGAATCAATGGAGAGGAAAGGCAAGCAAAATCAAACAGCAGCTAGCTAATAAGCAAACTGACAGGAAGCATAACATAGAAAGAACCCTCCACACTTGCCAGCCTTAGGCTAATCTTGGGTAATTTAGCCACTCAAAACCCCTCAAAACAGAGATAATGCCTCTATCACAAGGTTGCTGTAAGGATTAAACAAAATGACATATGTGAAAGCACCTAGCATACAGCCTCACTTAAATTAGAATCTATTAAATCTGCGGCCAGGCATGGTGGCTCATGCCTATAATCTCAGCGCTTTGGGAGGCCAAGGTGGGGAGGAATCACTTGAGGACAGGAGTTCAAAACCAGCCTAGGCAACATAGTGAAGCCGCTGTCTCTACAAAAAAAATGTTAAAAATTAGCTGGGTGTGGTGGCGTGCCTATAGTCCCAGCTACTTGGGAGGCTGAAGTGGGTGGATCATTTGAGCCCAGGAGGTTGAGGATGCAGTGAGCCATGATCACGCCACTGCACTCCAGCCTGAGTGACAGAGCAAGACCTTGTCTCAAACAAAACAAAACAAAAACTATTCAATTTGCGGGAAGCTCAGCAATTGCACAACTAAATTTAGAGAACTAAAACCTCTCCACTCCCAGACACTACTTCTATTCTAATGGGATGGCCTTAAAGATTCCTGAAAACTCCTACCACAGGACATGAATAAATTCCTGACCAGGCTAAAAAGCTTTCTCTCCTATCTACTCTCTGTAAACTTTTGCCTTCTAGGAGACAAGAGGAAAAGGTAGGGGAGAGGGAGGGGCCTGAATGATGTACCCTCTACCAGATCCTGCAAAGCTGGCTACACAAAGGGCTAGCTGAGCCTCCAGCAATGATCTATTGCTGAGAGACCTTGGGTTGAACAGTTTCTCTAGGCCCCTTCCCTAGCTCCTGTGAGCTCTGCTCAGAGGCCTGAGTCAACTCTATGGGTCACTGCTCAGTGAAGGAGCAAAGTGGCCTCTTGGAACAGAGAGGCTCAGCTAAGATTGTAGAAAGTGAGAGTCCAGAATTTGGATGGGTGGATAACTGCAATGAGGAAAAAATGAGAGGCCCAGTCCTTTCTGTTCACAGGCAACAAGAAGTATAAAGGATACTTTACTCTTCCTGGACTATAGAAATTACTTTTCCAAACAGGGATGGGAAAATTGATTACAAATCATTCAGGGTGACAAAGGACCATGTCCCTTCAAAGAAAGCCACAGGAAGCCAGATCCCTACAATCAAGTAATAGCAACCCTTTTCCCCTAGTCTCCAGAGGCTCTTAGTAAAGATCGAATCATAGGTTCAGATGCCAACAATTGCTGGCAGAATGGCTCTGTTCAGAGTAAGCCCTCCATGACAGTACCTTAGAGAGCTGAGTAAATATTAACAATCTCTAGGAGCTCCTGAACTAATTTTTCTAATACTAAGACTACCTGACCATGGTTTCCATGAGAGCAGCAGCAGATGAAATGGGGGAGAAAGGGGGGGAAGGCCTTTCTCTTTCCCAGTATATACCCAAAGCTGGAGACTCAAGCTGGAGGAACCCCTCTAACCTTTCCATTTCCCCTCCCTCAGCCAGGTGGATATAGAGTCTGGTAAAAAGCATACAGTGGCTGGGTGTGGTGGCTCACACCTGTAGTCCCAACACTCTGGGAGGCTGAGGGGGGCGAATCACGAGGTTAGGAGATCAAGAGCAGCCTGGCCAACATGGTGAAACCCCATCTCTACTAAAAATACAAGAATCAGCCGGGTGTGGTGGCGCACACCTGTAGTCCCAGCTACTCGGGAGGCTGAGGCAGGAGAATCGCTTGAACCCGGGAGGTGAAGGTTGCAGGGAGCTGTCGTGCCACTGCACTCCAGCCTGGGTGACGGAGCGAGATTCCATCTCCCCCCAAAAAAAAGCATACAGTAAATACTGCTCCCTATGGGAAGTGGCCTTAAACACCAAATACCCCATCTTCAGAAAAGGAAGATACAATCTAACTCATAAAATCCCCAAGGACAGCTGGGTGCGGTGGCTCACGCCTGTAATCCCAGCACTTTGGGAAGCCGAGGCAGGAAGATCACGAGGTCACAACTTCGAGAGCAGCCTGGACAACATGGTGAAACCCCATCTCTACTAAAAATACAAAAATTAGCTGGGCGTGGTGGTGCACACCTGCAGTCCCAGCTACTTGGGAGGCTGAGGCAGGAGAATCGCTTGAACCCAGGGGGCGGAGGTTGCAGTGAGCCGAGATCGCACCACTACACTCCAGCCTGGGAGACAGAGCAAGACTGCATCTGCAAAAAAAAAAAAAAAAAAAAGTATTCGGTAAATACTGCTCCCTATGGGAAGTCAGTGGCCTTAAAAGACTAAATTCTGGCCCGGCACGGTGGCTCATTCCTGTAATCCCAGCACTTTAGGAGGCCGAGGTAGGTGGATCATGAGGTCAGGAGTTCGAGACCAGCCTAACATGGTGTATGAGATCAGGAGTTTGAGACCAGCCTGACCAACATGGTGAAACCCTGTCTCTACTAAAAATACAAAAAAATTAGCCGGGCATGGTGGTGCGTGCCTTTACTCCTAGCTACTCAGGAGGCTGAGGCAGGAAAATCGCTTGAATCTGGGAAGTGCAGGTTGCAGTGAGCCGAGATGATGCCACTGCACTCCAGTCTGGGCAACACAGTGAGACTCCATCTCAAAAAAAAAAAAAAAAAAAAAAAGACTAAATTCCTCATTTTCAGAAAAGGAATATACAATCTAACTCATAAAACCCCCAAGGATGGCCAGGCACAGTGACTCACGCCTGTAATCCCAGCACTTTCGGAGGCCGAGGCAGGTGGATCACCTGAGGTCAGGAGTTTGAGACCAGCCTAGCCAACGTGGTGAAACCCCGTCTCTACTAAAAATGCAAAAAAAGTAGCCGGGTGTGGTGGTGGGCTTCCGTAATCCCAGCTACTTGGGAGGCTGATGCAGGAGAATCGCTTGAACACAGGAGGCAGAGGTTTCAGTTAGCTGAGATCACGCCATTGCACTACAGCCTGGGCAACAAGAGGGAAACTCCGTTTAAAAAAAAAAAAAATCCCCAAGGACTCACGTAGGTGAGGAGTTATTGAACAAGCTGCGTTCAAAGTATTCCACAACCATGAGTCACTGGTATATGAAATTATGATTTGTAAGGGGACAAAAACTAGAAGTGACTCAAAGCCCAGTCCCTGGAGATTCCTCACATATGTATATGAATTATTCCTTGGGGAAAACCAGGTAGAGACATACCTCTAACCAAATGCAACCCTGAGACCTATCCAGCGCTTAAGAGGAAGCTCTGGCCAGGCTCGGTGGCTCATGCCTGTAATCCCAGCAATTTGGAAGGCCAAGGCAGGTGGATCACCTGAGGTCAGGAGTTCGAGACCAGCCCGGCCAACATGGTGAAACCCATCTCTACTAAAAATACAAAAATTAGCCAGGAATGGTAGTGCCTGTAATCCCAGCTACTCTGGAGGCTGAGGCAGGAGAATCGCTTGAACCCGGGAGGCAGAGGTTGCAGTGAGCCAAGATCGCGCCACTACACTCCAGCCTGGGCGACAGAGGGAGACTCTGTCTCAAAAAAAAAAAAGTTAAAAAAAGACGCGGGGCCAGGCGCGGTGGCTCAAGTCTGTAATCCCAGCACTTTGGGAGGCCGAGGTGGGCGGATCATGAGGTCAGGAGATAGAGACCATCCTGGCTAACATGGTGAAACCCTGTCTCTACTAAAAATGCAAAAAATTAGCCGGGCATGGTGGCAGGCGCCTGTAGTCTCAGCTACTCGGGAGGCTGAGGCAGGAGAATGGTGTGAACCCGGGAGGCAGAGCTTGCAGTGAGCCAAGATCCCACCACTGCACCACTCCAGCCTGGGCGACAGAGCGAGACTCCATCTCAAAAAAAAAAAAAAAAAAAAAAAAAAGAGGACGCTCTTGGGCCTCCCACTTTCAGCCTGATTTAAAAGTGATTGGTCCCTCTTTGGCAGAAGAAAAACCAGGAGCTACCAAGGCTCATGAGATTAGGAACTACATGTTCTAAACTCCTTCAATCTCTGGCACTATTTTTATCTTATTCCCTCCCCAAATTGGGATGGGAATGGGCAAGAAGACTTCCGCCTTCAAAGGGAAAAACAGGGCCAAAGAGAAGAAAGGATATACCAAATGTTCCCTAGGGTAGAAGAGTTAAGAGTTCCTGCCTGGGATGCTCTTGACCAGTGCTTCCTACTCCAAATCTCTAAAGGTCTTTCCTAATCACACCCAATTATAATGACCTGTCTCTTCACTACTCTAACTAGTTTCTTTTGTTTCTTTTGTTTTTTTTTTACCTTCTTGTGGGTGTGTTAAATCAAGCCATTAGATGATAAGCTTTGAAAGGCAGACCTTGGATGTCCTCCAACCTGTTTTCCTATCAGACCCAGCACACAGTAAGCATATATGGTCAGGAAACTACCTCTGTGTTCCTGGGCAATAGGTAGGTCTGTGATGGGAAAATAACCAAGCCAGAACAAGCAGAGGTCAGTCGATCAACACCAAGTTTTCATAACTTCTGTGTGTAGAGATCTGTGGGGAGACCCAGAGGAAGAAGCCAGTAAGTCTTGCCCTTAGAGACCCTCTGGTCTAGTGGGGATAACCGAACCACACACATTGGGAAAAAAATAGTGTGGCAAGTCTTGCTAGAAAATTCAAATGCAAAGGACAAAGGGCAAAGAAGGGGGAGCTTGAGACATACTGGGAAACATCCACATTATGGAGATCAGAAAAAAAGAAAGACCCTCCCTCCCCCTTTTCCCTGGAAACAGTTGGAAGTTCACTCTCAGTATAAAAAAAGCCAGAAAATGCATGCTTCCCCTCTTCGATGGTCCCCTCCTGCCGCATCATTTCATTTAGTAGCAAACACGTCACTGCTCAGAAGAACAGGATGCTGTACTATTCAGTGAATTGAATTAAAGCAGAGACACAATGATGCCTCTAAGAATCAGGGTGGGGATTTCAACCCCTGGGTCTTTTGCCCTCCACTCAAACTGATGGAGGGATCAAAGGCAGTCCATTATTGACTTTCTATACTTCTAGAGCTCCAGTGTTAGTACACAGGGATCAAGAAATGTTTTGACAATGACAGTGGCCATTTCTTAAAAAGTAGATAATTCCAATTGCCAGGCAGTCCTAAAGTCATTCTCACCTGTTTTGGGAATACATTGTTCACATTCATAATTATATCTACCTTAGCTGATAACTACAGACAGCAGAAAACAAACTGATTTACCTGAATGCCCACAGAATTATGAGGGAAAAGGATGATGGGAAGGCAGACTGCAAGTAGACATTTGCTGGTGGAAAATCCACAAAGTTACTATCCAGCCACTTCTTGATTCACAAAGTTCATTTTGGCATGTATGTTCTACCATCTTGTATCTGACCCATTTTTTCAAATCTAAATTCTGAATTTCACCTGTCTGCCTGCCCACCCTCTAATAGCTGATAAAGTTAGAAGCTGGGAAACAGCCAGTGAAGAGCCAAGGCCTGTTAATGTACTCATCCTGTCCCTGGATAACCACCGAGTTGAATATTAGGCCTTACAAACAGTTAAGCAATCACGTCTCAGTTCTGGATCTCATATTCTTTTTTTTTTTTTTTTTTTGAGACAGGGTCTCTCGCTCTGTCATCAGGCTGGAGTGCAGTGGCGCAATCTTGGCTCACTGCAACTTCTGCCCACGGGTTCAAGCGATTCTCCTGCCTCAGCCTCCCAAGCAGCTGGGATTACAGGCACAAGCCACCATGCCCAGCTAATTTTTGCATTTTTAGTAGAGACGGGGTTTCACCATGTTGGCCAGGATGGTCTCGATCTCTTGACCTTGTGATCCGCCTGCCTCGGTCTCTCAAAGTGCTGGGATTACAGGCGTGAGCCACCGCACCCAGCCTAGATCTCATATTCTTAAGTACATATTCTCGTTTGTAGGAGTGGAAAGGTATACGTGATCAACTCTGAGATGGCAGAATGAGAAACCTGGGTAAGAGGACAGGAGGGGCAACTATCAGGTCCCCTGAAGTCCTCATTCAGGTCCATTCCATTTCTTCGCTCCACCTTCTTTTTCAGAAGCGATGTGTTCTCTCCTCTGTGTGTGCTATCTGGTTCTGAAGGAGAATCCCCTAGGTACCATTCACCCCACTACAGTGGCTGATGCCACCAAACTAAACACTACTCACTTTTCTTAAGTCTTCACTCATTCTAGATGCCCAGTTAACATCACTGGCAATTGGTTGTGTCTACACGAAGTCAATGATAGCATCTAACAGGAGGGTCCAAGGTCTACTGCCAGCTCTTACCAGCCCCCAAACATCTACACAGACATACATTACATCTCAACTCAATATATTGACCTAAGTCTGAAACAGGGTTGATAGTAAAAATAGCTGGGGTGTGTATGTGGAAAGGAATGTCAAAAATAAATTCGGTAAACCTGGATGTTGTATCCCTTCCTTCACCAACACCCCCCACCCATTTTCATACTAGTGGCTGCTGTTACTATGACAACCTGTCCAGGAAGTTGGCCCACATTTCTTCCCTCAGGAGCAGGAAGCTGGAGCAGTGTTTGTGTTACTTCAGAAAAAACTTGAAAGCCTCCACCCCCGCCCCCACCCCCCGTCCTCCCACCCGGTATCCGCTCCAGTATCCCTCCAAAACCCAATTTCTTAACTCCCTTCCCTCCCCCCACACCTACCTCCTCTAACTCATCCTTGGCATCCAAACTGGTTGAAAGTAGCAGCCTCCCCCCTCCTGGGGCTCCTGCTCCCGCTCCTCCTCCTCCACCTCCCGCTGCTCCCGAAGCAGCTGCTGCTGCTGCCGCCCCTTTTCCCTTCTGCAACTCCATGGCTGCAGCCAGGAGACGGGAAAAGGTCAGGGAGTGGATGGATGGACAGTCCTAGATATCGGGATCTCTGGATTGCCAGGGACTGGGGGGCAAGAGGAACAAGCTGGGGAGGGGAGAGCAAGGGCCCCTGTCCTCTCCACTCCTCCCTCCTCTCCAAAAGGCCGCGCCTGCGTTGGGGGCGAAGGCACAGTCCTCTGGGTCCTGACTCTCGGGTGGCAGTGCTGAGGGAAAGGCGTTGGCTCCGAAGTACAGTGGGTTAAAGGCCTGTGCCCCTATGGGAAGGGTAGGAGAGGCTTCCGCCCCTGAAGAAGTGGACCCTAAGAGCGTCTGACCCTAAGAAAGGAGGGAAACCCCTAAGTTTCTGCCTCTTTTCCCCGTGGGGGGAAAAGAGGAGTCCTGCCCCTGAATTAGGAGGTAGGAAACCTTCCTGGCTGATGCCCCAAGGCTTGGGGAGTGCAGCGCCTTTGGATCCGGCCCCTAGGGGGTGAGGGTGAGGCAATAAGCGCTATGGGAGGACGGGGAGGACCAGCGTCTCCCCACACCACACAGAAGCGGCCATAGTGGAAGGGCGGGGGGTGGGAAGGCGGAGGGCGGGGGAGGGGGAGAAATCGTCTAGGCCCGCGCCGGAAGTGAGCAGTCGCGGCCCCTGGCCTCCGCCAATAGCTGCTTCCGCGGTGGCGCTGAGTCTCCAAGGGGTAGGAAGACCTCGGCGGACTGGCCTTTTCTCCGTCTGCCAATTGTGTTGAGCGAGAAGAGAGCCTGGTCTGATGGACAACTAGCGTGCCCAATCGCTTCCCTCCTTTGCTCTCGGCGGGGGTGGGAGCGCGAGGCGATGAGGAAGGAGAGAGGCTGCGCCGGCGTGCGTTGAGGCGCATGCGCGGTGTCAGCCTCCGCCCTGTTCCTCCTAGAATTTGGGTGGGTGCAGGAACCTGGGCAATGTCCCTGCGTGGCTTTGAGAGACACGAAGCCTGCCACTAAGTGGCAGGGCGGGGGAGGGAACGGTACCCCAACCCGTAGGCAGTCACAGAGCAAATGCCGTCGGATGGTATGAAGCCAGCTTCTAGAGCTAAGAGTGCATCACACAGGCACGTATATGCACTCACACAAGTGCAATTATCAGACTTTGCAAAAAAAGTGCATTGCCCCTTAGGCCGAGTCCGATGGCTGACGCCTGTAATCCCAGCACTTTGGGAGGCCGAGGCAGGCGGATCACAAGGTCAGGAGATTGAGACGATCCTGGCCAACGTGGTGAAACCCCGTCTCTACTAAAAATACAAAAATTAGCCAGGCGTGGTGGCGGGCGCCTGTAGTCCCAGCTACATGGGAGGCTGAGGCAGGAGAACCGCTTGCACCCGGGAGGCGGAGGTTGCAGTGAGCCGAGATCACGCCACTGCACTCCAGCCTGGGCGACAAAAGCAAAAACTCCGTCTCAAAAAAAAAAAAAAAAAAAATGTGCATTTACCCACTTGTGCAAAACAAGTCGTTCGAATCGTGCCAGCACTACCTCCAGCAAAAATGTTCCAAATGATAGAACCAACTTCATTTTTGTTTTGAGTATCTGGGACTGACCCATGTCACTTTCACCCAATGCAGTGTTGTGATGCGTTGCGAATGCAATGTGGCCTTGATTGTTTTGTAAGTCCATTTGTATTTCTTGGTTTTCCATCTGTGTGTCTCAGTGGCATTTTTTTTTTCAAGAGCACTTTAGGATTATCTTTCACAGGCCCAAAGACAGATCAAATTTCGCTTTTTTTTTTTTTAATTTTTCCTGAGACGGAGTCTCACTGTTTTCGCCCAGGCTGGTGTGCAATGGCGTGATCTCGGCTCACTGCAACCTCCACCTCCCGGGTTCAAGCGATTCTCCTGCCTCAGCCTCCCGAGTAGCTGGGATTACAGACACCCACCACCACGCCCGGTTAATTTTGTTTTGTTTTGTTTTGTTTTTCCTTTTGAGACGGAGTCTCGCTCTGTCGACCATGCTGGAGTGCAGTGGCGCGATCTCAGCTCACTGCAAGCTCAGCCGCCTGGGATCATGCTATTCTCCTGCCTCAGCCTCCCGAATAGCTGGGACTACAGGCACCCGCCACCACGCCTGGCTAATTTTTTTCTATTTTTAGTAGAGACGAGGTTTCACCGTGTTAGCCAGGATGGTCTCGATCTCTGACCTCGTGATACGCCCGTCCGGGGATTCCCAAAGTGCTGGGATTACAGGCGTAAGCCACCGCGCCCGGCCAAATTTCGCTATTTTTAAAGCCTGCTTTAAAAAAAAAAAATCCACAGGCTTGTCCTAGTGCAGTAGTGTTTACAACTCATTGATCACAACCAGTTACAGATTTCTTTGTTCCTTCTCCACACCCACTGCTTCACTTGGGTAGCCTTTAAAAAAAAATCCACATTCCTGCTTGTTTTACTTCCAGTAAAATGGAGACAAAGGTTGCCTGTGAGCTTTGGGAACATTATGTGACCTAATGGATGTGAGATCACATTTTAAACTGGAATACACTGTACAGATACTAGTTACCACTACAGGCAATCCTATTTACTTTTACACTTGTAATGGCTTAACATTTTAACTCTATATGTGAATGTTCCTTTAAGTTGGCTCACTCATTCCTTTCTTTATTAGTAGGTGTAAGACCTTAGGGAAGTCATTTTGACTTTCTGTACATTAATTATCTGTAAAATAAGAGGTGGACTTGCTGATCTCTAAATACCTTTCTAGCACTGAAAGTCTATAGTTCTATTGAGAATACCTTGGATTTCTTCTAGGTGCAAAACATTGCATAGCCGCTGAAGAATGCAAACTCTTTGGGTGCAGTGGCTCACGCCTGTAATCCCAGCACTTTGGGAAGAAAGGCAGGGGGATCACTTGAGTCCAGGAGTTGGAGACCAGCTTGGGCAACATAGCAAGACCCCGTCTCTACAAAAAAAAAAATTTTTTTAAAGAATGCAAACTCAAGTTATTACAATAACATTACTGTGTGTCATTGGAAATACATGTATATGTAATTGGAAATACATAGGTGAAAAAAGAAGAGTAAAGGGTAGAACACTGTACTTTATACTTCCATTTGTTTGTGGGTTTTTTAAAGTAGGAGCTGGGAGCCTGGTGCAGTGGCTCAAGACTGTAATCCCGCACTTTGAGAGGCAGAGGCAGGAAGATCACTTGAAGCCAGAAGTTTCAGACTAGCCTGGGCAACAAAGTGAGACCTTGTCCCTACAAAAAATAAAAACATTGGCAGGGTGAGGTGTCGTGCACCTGTAGTCCCAGCTACTCAGGAGGCTGAGTCAGGAGGATCAGTTCAGCTTAGGAGTTCAAAGCTGTGGTGAGCTATGATCACACCACTGCACACCAGCCTAGGTGACAGAGTGAGGCCCTGTCTCTGATACACACACACACATATATATATATATACACACATACATCTATATACATACATATATATATAGAGAGAGAGAGAGAGAGAAGCTTAATTCCCCTTCTTTAGTAGGATATACATTTGTCAGGGCATAAACTATAGTTCTTCTTATATACGTATTAATAAAATGACAGTTGGGCCAGGTGCAGTGGCTCACGCCTGTAATCCCAGCACATTGGGAGGCTGAGGCAGGCAGATCACTTGAGGTCAGGAGTTCGAGAACAGCCTGAGCAACATGGAGAAACTCCATCTCTACTAAAAATACAAAATTAGCCGGGGGTGGTGGGGCATGCCTGTCATCCCAGCTACTCAGGAGGCTGAGCACCAGAATTACTTGAACCCAGGAGGTGGAGGCTGCAGTGAGCTGAGATTGCATCACTGCTCTCCAGCCTGGGCAACAGAGCAAGACTGTATCTCAAAAAAAAAATCACTTAAAATCATAAAGTCAAAAGTGAAAATCAAAAGTCAAAATTGGCAAGAAAATTTGGTTATTTCTGTGTTCTACAATAATTTAACATAATAACCATAAATATAACTAATAACAAACCAAGATATATCAGAATTTTAGGAATCTCATACAGTTTTGGAATACATATTAATAACATATCCATAAAAATATAACTTGGTTAAACAACATTTCTTTTTCTTTTCTTTTTTTTTTTGAGATGAAGTCTCGCTCTGTTGCCCAGGCTGGAGTGCAGTGGTGTGATCTCGGCTCACTGCAAGCTCTGCCTCCCGGGTTCATGCCATTCTCCTGCCTCAGCCTCCCGAGTAGCTGGGACTACAGGCGCCCGCCACCGCGCCCAGCTATATTTTTCTATTTTTAGTAGAGACGGGGTTTCACCGTGTTAGCCAGGATGGTCTCGATCTCCTGACCTTAAGATCCGCCTGCCTCGGCCTCCCAAAGTGCTGGGATTACAGGCATGAGCCACTGCGCCCGGCCTAAACATCATTTCTTACTCAGTAATTTCTTTTTTGACAATACCTGATATGTAATTTAACATATCAGAAAACTTGTTTATTATCTCTCTTTTGGATGCCACAGGGGCCCTCTATAACATCCCAAAGTAAGTTGTTTTGTTTGTTTGTTTTTTGAGGCAGGGTCTCACTCTGTCACCCAGGCTGGAGTGTAGCGGCATGATCTCAGCTCATTGCAGCCTCCACCTCCTGGGCTCGGTTGATCCTCCCACCTCAGCCTACAGAATAGCTGGAACTACAGGTACATACCACCACACCTGGCTGATTTTTCTATTTTGCAGTAGAAACAGGGTCTTGCTGTGTTGCCCAGTCTGGAATACAGTGACATGATCTCCACTCACTGCAACCTCAGCCTCCTGGGTTCAAACGATTCTCATACTTCAGCCTCCCAAGTACCTGGGACCACAGGTGTGCACCACCACACCCAGCTAATTTTTGTATTTTTTGTAAAGATGGGGTTTTGCCATGTTGACCAAGCTGGTCTCAAACTCCTGGCCTAAAGTGATCTGTTGACCTCAGCCTCTCAAAGTGCAGGGATTACAGGCGTGACCCACTGTGCCCAGCTGTTCATCATGCAGTTTCTATGCAGGCTGCTTCACCAATAAATGACACTCAACTTCTTTTAAATGCATGTGATTACAAAAAACTGTTCATACTGTTCATCAAAAAGTGGGTGGGATTTTCCATTGATATTTCAAACATCTAATCAATACAATCTATATTCTGAGTATCAATTTGAGTTGCACAGGTTAAGATGAGAACCCTTCACATAGTATTAAGGATGTGATGCAATCTGTACCTGAATTGACATTGTGTTTCCTCATAGTTAGGCTGCCTTTTTGAGAAATATCTTCCATCCCTGAGAGATCAGCTACATCAAGATAGCTCATCAGCTAAATCACGTTGGTCAAAATACCTGCTAACCAAGCAGATAAATAAATTCAGGCCAGGCATGGTGGCTCACACCTGTAATCCCAACACTTTGGGAGGCTGAGGCAGGTGGATCACCTGAGGTCGGGAGTTCAAGACCAGCCTGACCAACATGGAGAAACCCTGTCTCTACTAAAAATACAAAAATTAGCTGAGTGTGGTTGTGGGCGCCTGTAGTCCTAGCTATTTGAGAGGCTGAGGTGGGAGAATCGCTTGAACCCGGGAGGTGGAGGTTGCAGTGAGCTGAGATCATGCCAATGCACTTCAGCCTGAGTGAGAGAGTGAGACTTTGTCTCAAAATAGTAATAATAATAATAATCTGTCCTACTGTCAGTTGATTTTCAGTGTGCCTTCAGAGGGGGAAGGGAAAGTATCCCCTTGACCTCTACAGTACTTAGCCAAATTTTCACTAGGTCCAGCAAAACCTGAGCGTTCCAGTCACTACACGTACTCGCCAACACTTAGTCAGTCTTTTGAATTGTAGCTATTCTGGAAAGTGTTTACTGATATTTCATAGGTTGCTTTTTGAAATTTTTTGTTTGTTTGTTTGAGACGGAGTTTCGCTCTTGTTGCCCAGGCTGGAGTGCAATGGCGTGATCTCGGCTCACAGCAACCTCTGCCTCCTGGGTTCAAGCCATTCTCCTGCCTCAGCCTCCAGAGTAGCTGGGATTACAGGCATGTGCCACCATGCCCGGCTAATTTTGTATTTTTAGTAGAGACGGGGTTTCTCCATGTTGGTCAGGCTGGTCTCGAACTCCTGACCTCAGGTGATCCGCCTGGCTCGGCCGCTTTTTAAAATTTTAAACGTGTGGGCCAGGCATGGTGGCTCATGCCTATAATCCCAGCAATTTGAGAGGCCAAGGAGGGCACATCACCTGAGGCCAGGAGTTCGAGATCAGCCTGGCCAAATTTTTTTTGTTTAAGAGTTGGGGTGGCCAGGTGCAGTGGCTCACGCCTATAATCCCAACACTTCGGGAGGCCGAGGTGGGCAGATCACAAGGTCAGGAGTTTGAGACCAGCCTGGCCAACATGGTGAAACCCCGTCTCTACTAAAAGTACAAAAATTAGCTGGGCGTGGTGGCGAGTGCCTGTAATCCCAGCTACCAGGAAGCTGAGGCAGGAGAATCGCTTGAACCCGGGAGGTGGAGGTTGCAGTGAGCCGAGATCACACCACTGCACTCCAGCCTGGGTAACAGATAGACTCCATCCCAAAAAAAAAAAAAAAAAAAGAAAGAGTTGGGGTGGCCGAGCATGGTGGCTCACGCCTGTAATCCCAGCACTTTGGGAGGCCGAGGTGGGTGGATCACCTAAGGTCAGGAGTTTGAGACCAGCCTGGTCAACATGGTGAAACCCCATCTGTATTAAAAATTCAAAAATTAACCAGGGGTGGTGGTGCTTGCCTATAATCCCAGCTACTCGGGAGGCTGAGGCAGGAGAATCGCTTGAACCCAGGAGGCAGAGGTTGCAGTGAGCAGAGATCGTGCCACTGTACTGCAGCCTGGGCAACAAGAGTGAAACTCGGTCTCAAAAAAAAAAAAAAAAAAGTTGGGGTTTGGCTGGGTGCAGTGGCTCACATCATAATCCTAGCACTTTGAGAGGCCGAGGTGGGTGGATCACTTGAGGTCAGGAGTTCAAGACCAGCCTGGCGACATGACAAAATCCCATCTCTACTAAAAACACAAAAATTAGCCAGGCCTGGTGGCGGGCACCTATAATCCTAGCTACTCCCAGCTACTCTGGAGTCTGAGACAGGAGAATCATTTGAACTTAGGGGGCAGAGGTTGCAGTAAGCCAAGATCGTGCCACTTCCCACCAGCCTGGATCAAAGAGCGAAATTCTGTCTCAGAAAAAAAAAGGCGGGGGTGTGGGGGTTGGGGTTGGCCAGGTGTGGTGGGTCACACCTGTAATCCCAGCACTTCGGGAGGCCAAGTTGCGCAGATCACTTGAGCCCAGGAGTCGGCACCATTGTGAAACCCCATCTCTACAAAAAATACAAAAATTAGCCTGGCATGGTGGTACATGCCTTTAGTCCCAGCTACTTGGGAGGCCGAGGTGGGAGAATGTGATGTCGAGGCTGCAGTGAGCCATGATCATACCACTGCACTCCAGCCTGGGTGACAGAACAAGACCGTGTCTCAGAAAAAAAAAACAAAAAACAAAACAGTTGGTGTTGGGCAGGATCTGGATTTTATGGAAAAATGAAGAGTTGGAGTCTCACTCTGTTGCCCAGGCTGGTGTTTAGTGCTGCAATCATAGATCACTGCAGCCTTGAACTCTTGGGCTGAAGTGATACTGCCTCAGCCTCCCAAGTAGCTAGAACTATAGGCGAAAAAAAAAAAAAAAGAAAAAAGAAAAGAATTACATAACAAGTTATAACTTTGTTTAAGGTGCTTTTCCTTGGCATCATGTCTTTTTTTTTCTTTTGAGACAGAGTTTCATTCTGTTGCCAAGGTTGGCATCTTGTCTTCACTGGGCTTTTACCCACTCTTCCTCGGTTTGGGCAAATGATGGTACAATATGTGGGCCTGGTTTAAGCTCTGTGCCTTTGAGATCTAAATTTTCTACCTTGTATTACCTAAGATTCATCCCTTTAGACATGCAAATTTAGGACTGCCCAGCTAACAGTTGCTTAGGGTAATAAAACAGGTAATTAGAAGATTGATAGTCTGAATGGCAAGAAGAAAAACTATTTATTTATTTATTTATTTTATTTTTGTTATTTTTTGAGATGGAGTCTTGCTCTGTCGCCCAGGCTGGAGTGCAATGGCGTAATCTTGGCTCACTGCAATCTCCGCCTCCTGGGTTCAGGCGAACTCCGCCTCCTGCTTCAGCCACCTGAGTAGCTAGGACTATAGGTTTGCACCATCATGCCCGGCTAATTTTTGTATTTTTAGTAGAGATGGGGTTTCACTGTGGTGGCCAGGCTGGTCTTGAACTCCTGACCTCAAATGATCCGCCTGCCTCAGCCTCCCAAAGTGCTGGGATTACAGGCATGAGCCACTGTACCCAGTCTATTTTTGTTTTTTGTTTTATGTTTTTTGTTGTTGAGGCAGTACCTCACTATGTTGTCCAGAATGGTCTCAAAGTCCTGGGCTTAAATGCTGTCACCTCAGTCTCCTGTGTAGCTGGGATTACAGGCATGCACCATCACACATGGCAAAAAAAAACTATTTGAAAGCCAGCGAATTATAATTTTTTATGAAAGCTATAAGATGTACTTCTGTTTGTGTGTCTATATACCTATATGTGCTATGTGTATGTGACAATTTTTGATAAATAAAACTAGCTTTAAATTTGTTAGTAAAATAAAGGCCGTGTGTGGTGTCTCATGCCTGTAATCCTGTAATCCCAGTACTTTTGGAAGCTGAGGCAGGAGGATCACTTGAGTCCGGGTGTTTAAGACCAGCCTGGGCAACATAGTGAGATTTTTTTTTTTTTTGAGATGGAGTTTCACTCTTGTTGCCCAGGCTGGAGTGCAATGGTGTGATCTCGGCTCACCGCAACCTCCGCCTCATGGGTTCAAGCAATTCTCTTGCCTCAGCCTCCCGAGTAGCTGGGATTACAGGCATGCACCACCACACTCGGCTAATTTTGTATTTTTAGTAGAGACAGTGTTTCTCTATGTTGTTCAGGCTGGTCTTGAACTCCCGACCTCAAGTGATCCGCTTGCCTGAGCCTCCCAAAGTGGTGGGATTATAGGCGTGAGCCACCGTACCCGGCCAAAATAAAATAAAATAAAATAAATTCTTATGTCATATTATGTTAAATTAAGTAACAGATAATCACGAAATGTCTGAGTCATTTCTAAGTAAGTTAAAATACTGAAACATTAATTATTAAACATAAGTTTTATACTGTGGCATCTTATTTATATACAATATAGAAAACCTAAATATATTTAGATAGATCTTTTAATAAACAAAAATTGGGCTGATTGTGGTGACTCACGCCTGTAATTTTGCGAGGCTAACGCAAGTGAATAACTGGAGCCCAGGAGTTCAACCAGCCTGGGCAACATGGTGCAACCTTTATCACTACAACAAAACTAAAAAAAATTAGCCAGGCATGGTGGTGCATGTCTCTAGTCCCAGCTACTCTGGAGGCTGAGGTGGGAGAGTCATTTGAGCCTGGGAGGTCGAGGCTGCAGTGAGCTATGATTGTGCCACTGCACTCCAGCTTGGGTGACAGAGCGAAACCCTATCTCTTAAAAAAAAATTACTTACTTTCTAGGTTTTCACTAGAAATTAGGATTACTAAGAATTAAAATTATAGTTAGTATAGGCTGGGCATGATAGCTCACGCCTGTAATCCCAGCACTTTGAGAGGCCGAGGTGGGCAGATCACAAGGTCAGGAGACCGAGACCATCCTGGCCAACAAAGGTGAAACCTCATCTCTACTAAAAATACAAAAATTAGCTGGGCGTGGCGGTGCATGCCTGCAATCCCAGCTACTCGGGAGGCTGAGGCAGGAGAACCGCTTGAACCTGGGAGGTGGAGGTTGCAGTGAGCCAAGATTGTTCCACTGAACTTCAGCCTGGTGACAGAGCTAGACTCCATCTCAAAAAAAAAAAAAAAATTATAGTTAGTATATGTAATTAAAACTACTAGATATGGCCAGGTGTGGTGGCTCACGCCTGTAATCCCAGCACTTTGGCAGGCCGAGGTTGCAGTGAGCCGAGATGGCGCCACTGCACTCCAGCCTGGGTGACAGAGACTCCATCTCAAAATAGACAAACAAACAAACAAACAAAAAACCTACTAGATATAAAAGAAACAATTCTGTATACAAAGTGTATAAATAAAAGCAAGATATATTTTTGGCAAGGAAAGTTGTAAAAGCATGTAAAAGTATTGAGAAAAAATAATTGTGTCTATTTTACAAGTTACTTAAAGTTTGTTTCAATTGGAAGGAATAAAAATATAGATAAAACTAAATGGATACAGAAGTTGGGAAGAGAAAGGGAATAGAAAAAGATTCTGTGGGGAGCTGGCTGGGTTGAAAATCATGACATGGGTACCAGCAGAGTCTGCAGTGGAAGAGGAGTTGATGCCTGGCCCTCTGCCACCAGACAGAAGGTTTCAATCCCTCGTTATCCCAGAGGATGCCTCAGGAATACCTGAGGAAGGTCCATACCAAAGAAGCTCAATGTCCAGATGCTGTGATACCTCAAACTGACCCAAATAAGTTGAAAAGGAAGGACGGGCACGGTGGC
The DNA here is from genome assembly GCF_028858775.2 of Pan troglodytes. Taxonomy (NCBI): domain Eukaryota; kingdom Metazoa; phylum Chordata; class Mammalia; order Primates; family Hominidae; genus Pan; species Pan troglodytes. The sequence goes on from NC_072398.2 coordinate 95,465,931, forward strand.
TCACGCCTGTAATCCCAACACTTTGGGAGGCTGAAGCGGGTGGATCACCTGAGGTGAGGAGTTCAAAACCAGCCTAGGCAACATAGTGAAACCCCATCTCTACTAAGAATACAATAACTAGCTGGGCGTGGTGGCAGGAGCCTGTGATCCCAGCTACTCGGGAGGCTGAGGCAGGAGAATCACTTGAACCCAGGAGGCGGAGGTTGCAGTGAGCTGAGATCACACCACTGCACTCCAGCCTGGGCGACAAGAGCAAAACTCCATCTCAAAAAAAAAAAGAAAAAAAAATGAAGTTGAAAAGGAAGCAAGGTGTGAAGGTTTCTCTTTTAGGATGCCAACCTGCCCCTGAAGGTTATTCCCCAATACTTCAGTGGCAATAGAAAGTGGCACCGTTTTCAACGTAAGACAGAATGTGCACAAACATAGAAGTCACTGGAAATCACGACAGTTGGATAGTAATGTGACTATGCCAAAATCTAAAGATGAAGAAGGCTAGAAGAAATTTTGTCTGAGTGAAAGTTTATATGCTGGTGTGGTCACTGACAGCTACAAATGAAAGTCCTAGAATTAATTATATTCAAATTGGTTTTCCTCCCTTGGTTAGTATTGCTAGCAGAATGAATCAGACAACAGTAGCTACTGTCTTGGAATATCTGAGTAATTGGTTTGGAGAAAGAGACTTTACTTTGGATTTGAGAAGATGGCTTTATGTCTTATTGGCTTGCCTTGAAAAACCTTTATTACATGAGGTTCATTCACTGATTCAGCAGCTTGCAAGAAGGTGCTCTGAAGTGTGAGGCTCTTAGTGGATAGCAAAGATGATGAGAGGGTTCCTGCTTTGAATTTATGTATGTATGTATTTATTTATTTAATTTTTTTGAGATGGAGTTTCGCTCTTGTTGCCCAGGCTGGAGTGCAATGGCGCAATCTTGGCACACCACAATCTCCGCCTTCTGGGTTCAAGTGATTCTCTTGCCTCAGCCTCCCAAGTAGCTGGGATTATAGGCAAGTACCACCACCCCTGGTTAATTTTTGAATTTTTAATAGAGATGGGGTTTCACCATGTTGACCAGGCTGGTCTCAAACTCCTGACCTTAGGTGATCCACCCACCTCGGCCTCCCAAAGTGCTGGGATTACAGGCATGAGCCACCATGCCCAGCCACCCCAACTCTTTCTTTTTTTTTTTTTTGAGACGGAGTCTCTCTCTGTTACCCAGGCTGGAGTGCAGTGGTGTGATCTCGGCTCACTGCAACCTCCACCTCCCGGGTTCAAGCGATTCTCCTGCCTCAGCTTCCCGGTAGCTGGGATTACAAGCACTCGCCACCACGCCCAGCTAATTTTTGTACTTTTAGTAGAGACGGGGTTTCACCATGTTGGCCAGGCTGGTCTCAAACTCCTGACCTTGTGATCTGCCCACCTCGGCCTCCCGAAGTGTTGGGATTATAGGCGTGAGCCACTGCACCTGGCCACCCCAACTCTTAAACAAAAAAAATTTGGCCAGGCTGATCTCGAACTCCTGGCCTCAGGTGATGTGCCCTCCTTGGCCTCTCAAATTGCTGGGATTACAGGCATGAGCCACCATGTCTGGCCCACACTTTTAAAATTTCAAAAAGCAACCTATGAGATATCACTAAACACTTTCTAGAAGAGCTACAATTGAAAAGACTGACAGTACTAAGTGTTGGCGAGTATGTGTATGAGTCACCGAGCCTGGACTTTTTTTTTTTTTTTTTTAGATAGAGTCTCCCTCTGTCGTCCAGGCTGGAGTGCAGTGGCATGATCTCAGCTCACGGCAACCCCCCGCCTCCCAGGTAAAAGTGACTCTCCTACCACAGCCTCCTGAGTAGCTGGGACTACAGGTGTGTGCCACCACACCCAGCTAATTTTGTATTTTTAGTAGAGACAGGGTTTGACCATGTTGGCCAGGCTGGCCTCTAACTCCTGACCTTGTGATCCACCTGCAGAGGATCAAAGCACGTTTAAGGCCACAGCATGTCAAAGCACCAGTCTTTGGGGTATTACTTTTTGAACCCCAACAGTACGTTGGTAAATTGTTGAGCAGTATCTACCAAAGCCAAACAATTGCCTATCCCATGATACAGCATTTATAAGTATATAGCTGAGAGAAATGAGTACCTGTGGCTACTAAAAAGCATGTATAAGAACGGCTGGGTGTGGTGGTTCCTACCTGTAATCCCAGCACTTTGGGAGGCTGAGGCGGGAGGATTGCTTGAGGCCAGGAGTTTGAGATCAGTCTGGACAACATAGTTTAACTGCCTTTGCAAAGATTATGCCCGTTTAGAGAAATCTAGCATGGCTGACTCTGTCTTGCTTCTAGCCTCACAGGCTAGCTATCTTCTCTTATTCCTAGGCATAGGCCAAGCTACCCATAGGAGGAATTTAGTGCATAGCTTAATTTAAAAGCAAGGATGATAATAGTGCCTTCCTAAAACTAACCCGCTTCTTGCTCAGGGAGTGAAAACTGCCTTTATAAGACTAATGAAAGTCCACAGGATTAGGATTATGGGAGGGACGTGAATTCTACTAAAATATAGACATAGTTTCTATAATCCCTTACTGCTCAGGAGTCATGTGGCCGGTGGTCTCAAGATTTGTGACTTCCCCAATTGCTCCTATAGATAACATCAGTATTGTAGAACTTAAGATTGGTCTTTTAAAATGTTTTTCAGGGTGGGTGAGGTGGCTCACGCCTGTAATTCCAACACTTTAGGAGGCTTAGGTGGGCAGATCACCTGAGGTCGGGAGTTCAAGACCAGCCTGGCCCACATGGTGAAACCCCATCTCTACTAAAAATACAAAAATTAGCTGAGTGTGGTGGTGCATGCCTGTAATCCCAGCTCCTCAGGAGGCTGAAACAGAAGAATCATTTGAACCCAGGAGGCGGAGGTTGCAGTGAGCTGAGATCGCACCACTGTACTTCAGCCTGGGCCACAAGAGCAAGACTCTGTCTCAAAAAAAAAAAAAAAGAAAAGAAAAAGAAAAAAGTCAGACTTCTATTAGGGTGGTGCAAAAGAAATGGTCAAAACTGCAATTACTGTTGCACCAACCTAATACATTCTGGCAACTTACTGACCTTACCCAGACTTGTGACTCATGATATAACCAAATGGTCTTGTGCCCGCCCCCCGCCACCCAGAGGCCGACTCAGCACACAAGGACATTTTTCCACACCCCTATGATTATATCCCCAACAAAACAGCAGCACGCATTCCCTAGTTCCCTGCCCACCAAACTATCTTTGAAAAACCCTAACTCTGATGATCACTTGAGGCCAGGAGTTTGAGACCAGCCTAACCAACATGGCAAAACCCCATCTTTACTAAAAACACAAAAAATTAATCGGGCGTAGTGGCATGAGCTTCTAGTCCCAGTTACTCAGTATGCTGAGGCATGAGAATTGCTTAAACCGGGGAGGTGGAGGTTGCAGTGAGCCGAGATTGCTTCGCTGCAGTCCAGCCTGAGTGACATAAAGAGTCTCAAAAAGAAAAAAAGAAAGAGAGAGAGAGAAAGAAAGAAGAAAGAAAGAAAAGAAAAGAAAGAAAGAGAAAAAGAGAGACAGAAAGAAAAAAGGAAGGGAAGGAAGAAAGAAAAAAGGAAGGGAAGGGAGAAAGAAAAAAGGAAGGGAAGGGAGAAAGAAAGAAAGAAAGAGAAAGGAAGGAAAGGAGGGAGGGAGGGAGGGAGCTGGGCATGGTGGCTCACGCCTGTAATCCCAGCATTTTGGGAGGCTGAGGCAGGCGGATCACCTGAAGTCCGGAGTTCAAGACCAGCCTGACAAACATGGTGAAACCCCATCTCTACTAAAAGTACAAAAATTAGCCAGGTGTGGTGGCTAACACCTGTAATCCCAGCTACTCAGGAGGCTGAGGCAGGAGAATCACTTGAACCTGGGAGGCGGAGGTTGCACTGAGTTGAGATTGCGCTATTGCACTCCAGCCTGGGCGACAAGAGTGAAACTCCATCAAAAAAAAAAAAAAAAAAAAAAAGGAGAAAGAAAGAAAGGCCCTAACCTTCTAGCCTTCAGAGAGGCTGATTTGAGTGATAACTCTAGTTGTACTACATAGCTGGCCTTGCATTGATTGAACTATTTATTGCAATAACAGGGTCTCAGTGGATTGGTTTCGTGTGTTCAGTGGCCAGAAGAACCAATTGGGGAATGACAATAGCCAGACACCATCTTTCTAAAAAACAAACAAACAAACAAACAAGTTATCTATGTCAATAAAAGTAAGAATAAGCCAGGCGCAGTGGCTCACCCGGTAATCCCAGCACTTTGGGAGGCCAAGGCGGGCAGATCACGAAGTCAAGAGATCGAGACAATCCTGGCCAACATGGTGAAACCCCATCTCTACTAAAAATACAAAAATTAGCTGGGCGTGGTGGCACACGCCTGTAGTCCCACCTACTCGGGAGGCAGAGGCAGGAGAATCACTTGAACCTGGAAGGCGGAGGTTGCAGTGAGCCGCGATCATGCCACTGCACTCCAGCCCGGTGGCAGAGCGAGACTCCATCTAAAAAAAAAAAAGTAAGAATAATGATTACATCTAAGGGGTTGAGGGTCAGGGGAGGTATTGATTAGGAGGGACAGGAAAGAACCTCTGAGGTGTTGGGAACAATCCTATCTTTTTCTGGGTGATGGTTATATGAATGTATACACATGTAAAACTTTATTGAGCTGTACACTTTACTATATGTATTGTGTGTGTGTGTGTGTGTGTGTGTGTGTTTTGAGATGGAGTCTCGCTCTGTTGCCCAGACTGGATTGCAGTGGCGTGATCTTAGCTAACTGCAACCTCTGCATCCCAGGTTCAAGCTATTCTCCTGCCTCAGCCTCACGAGTAGCTGAGATTACAGGTGCCCACCACTATGCCCAGCTAATTTTTTGTATTTTTAGTAGAGACAGGGTTCACCATGTTGGCCAGGCTGGTCTCGAACTCCTGACCTTGTAATTCGCCTGCCTCAGCCTCCCAAAGTGCTGGGATTACAGGCGTGAGCCACCGTGCCCAGCTTGTTGCTTTGTTTTTGTTTTTGTTTTTTTGAGGTGGAGTTTCACTCTTGTTGCCTAGGCTGGAGTGCAATGGTGTGATTTTGGCTCACTGTAACCTCTGCCTCCCAGGTACAAGTGATTTTCCTGTCTCAGCCTCCCAAGTAGCTCGGATTACAGGTATGTGCCATCACACCCAGCTAATTTTTGTATTTTTAGTAGAGATGGGGTTTCACCATGTTGGCCAGGCTAGTCTCGAACTCCTGACCTCAGATGATCCACCCGCCTCAGCCTCCCAAAGTGCTGGGATTACAGGCGTGAGCCACTGCACCAGACTTACCTCAATTTTTTAAAATAGAGCAAATAAAGCTAAACTGAGGTACCACTTTTTATCTGTCAGGTTGACAAAAATCCCAGTTTTGATATAGGAGTTAAGAAGATGGCAGGGCGCATCTTCTTCACGCCTGTAATCCCAGCACTTTGGGAGACCAAGGTGGGTGGATCATCTGAGGTCAGGAGTTTGAGACTAGCCTGGCCAACATGGTGAAACCCCATCTCTATTAAAAATACAAAAATTAGCCGGGCCTGGTGGCACGTGCCTGTAATCCCAGCTACCCGGGAGGCTGAGGCAGGAGAATCGCTGGAACCTGGGAGGCGGAGGCTGCAGTGAGCTGAGATTGTGCTACTGCACTCCAGCCTTGGCAACAGAGCAAGATTCTGTCTTAAAATTAAACAAACAAACAAAAAAAGAATCTACTTAGGCAGATAGGATATGGGAGTCCTTGGTAAGGTTCTCCTTTTATTTTTATTGATTGATTGATTGATTATTATTTTCAGATGGAGTTTCACTCTTGTTGCCCAGGCTGGAGTGCAATGGTGCGATCTCAGCTCACTGCAACCTCCGCCTCCTGGGTTCAAGCAATTTTCCTGTCTCAGCCTCCCGAGTAGCTGGGATTACAGGTGAATGCCACCACCCTCAGCTAATTTTTATATTTTTTTAATACGGACAGGGTTTCATCATATTGGTCAGGCTGGTCTCAAACTCCTGACCTCAGGTGATCTGCCCTCCTTGGCCTCCCAAAGTGCTGAGATTACAGGCGTGAGTCACTGCACCTGGCCATTATTATTATTATTGAGATGGAATCTCTCTCTGTTGCCCAGGCTGGAGTGCAGTGGACAATCTGGGCTCACTGCAACCTCTGCCTCCGGATTCTCCTGCCTCAGCCTCCCGAGTAGCTGGGGTTACAGGCGTGCCCCACCAAGCCCAGCTAAGTTTTGTATTTTTAGTAGAGACGGGGTTTCACCATTTTGGTCAGGCTGGTCTTGAACTCCTGACCTCAAGTGATCCACCTGCCTTGGCCTCCCAAAGTGCTGGGATTACAGGCGTGAGCCACCGCACCCGGCCTATTTATTTATTTATTTTCGAGACGGAGTCTTGCTCTGTCACCCAGGCTGGAGTGCAGTGGCAGGATCTCGGCTCACTGCAACCTCCGCCTCCCAGGTTCAAGTGATTCTCCTGCCTCAGCCTCCAGAGTAGCTGGGGTTACAGGCACGCGCCATCACACCCAGCTAATTTTTGTATTCTTAGTAGAGACGGGGTTTCACCATGTTGGCCAGTCTGGTCTCGAACTCTTGACCTCATGATGCACCTGCCTCGGCCTCCCAAAGTGCTGGGATTACCGGCATGAGCCACCAGGAGGTTCTCCTTTTAATGAAAAGCAACCCCAGATCATTTTCCTTTCTAACAAAGAGCAGCCTGTGAAATCAAGCTGCAGACATAGATGCCAGCAGTTGTGCCAATCATGTTCAAAATGGCAGCTCCATCTTTCCTTCTCTTTGTCAGCCACAGTGTACAGTAAGGAGCAGATAATATGGCGCCTGGCAAGGGGAGAGTTCATTTGCATAATAAGATTAGGGTGGGGTGGCCAGCCTTCCCCTCAAGCTATATAAACGTCACACCTGATTGAACCAATTTGATTTACCTACGTAAATCAGACATCGCCTTTCAAGCCTGCCTATAAAATCCGGCGAACTCTGCTGCCGGCCAGTCTTTTCCTTTGGGAAGCCCCTCTTTCTTGCCAGAGAGAAAGCTGTTCTCCTTTTTCTTTCTGCAACCTCCGCCTCCCGGGTTGCAAGTCCAAATAAAGCTAAACTGAGGTACCACGAAACTCCTCCTGTGTGTTTGTGTCCTAAATTTTCTTGGTACCAGACGACGAACCTCGGATATTTACCCCAGCCAACGAAGCCACTTTAGTTTGATACTGTTGTCAAAGTTTTGGGGAATTCGTCACTATCATGCATTGCTGGCGGGTGTGCAAGTTGTTAAACCCTATATAGGGTCAATTTGGAATAGATATAAAAGTTGCAAATGCATATTATATCTTTTGACTCACTAATCCCATTTCTAGGAGTTTATCTTACAGATATATTGAATGAAACATAGATATGAGATAACACATTAGGTATAGGTATGGGATTAGACATAGCATTTATAATAGTGAAAGATTAAAAATATATAAATGGGCTAGGCACAGTGGCTCACGCCTGTAATCCCAGCACTTTGGGAAGCCAAGGCAGGAGGATTGATTGAGGCCAGGAGTTCAAGACCAGCCTCGGCAAAATAATGAGACAGTGCCTCTACAAACAAATTAAAAAATTAGCCAGGCGTGGTGGTACATGCCTGTAGTCCCAGCTACTTGGGAGTCTGAGGCAGGAGGACCTCTTGAGCCCAGAAGTTCAAGGCTATAGTGTGCTGTAATCATGCCACTGCACTTCAGCCTGGGTGACAGAGTGAGACCTGTCTCAAAAGAAAAAGAAATAAAATAAATAAAAATAAACTTCTTTTGGGCCAGGCACGGTGGCTCACACCTGTAATCCCAGCACTTTGGGAGGCCGACGTAGGCGGATCACGAGGTCAGGAGATGGAGACCATCCTGGCTAACACAGTGAAACCCTGTCTCTACTAAAAATACAAAAAAATTAGCTGGGCGTGGTGGTGGGCGCCTGTAGTCCCTGCTACTAGGGAGGCTGAGACAGAAGAATGGCATGAACCCGGGAGGCTGAGCTTGCAGTGAGCCGAGATCGCGTCACTGCACTCCAGCCTGGGCAATAGAGCAAGACTCCGTCTCAAAATAAATAAATAAATAAAAATCAATCAATCAATCAATAAACAAACTTCATTTGATTTTGCTAGAGAAAAGATTGAACTATCTTTCTTTTTCCTCCATAAAAAAATGATATCATGGGCTGGGCACAGTGGCTTATGCCTGTAATCCCAGAACTTTGGGAGGCTGAGGCGGGCAGATCACTTGAGCCCAGGAGTTTGAGACCAGCCTGGGCAACATGAAAAAACCCCATCTCTACTAAAAATACAAAAAAATTAGCTGGGCGTGGTGGTGGGCGCCTGTAATCCCAGCTACTCTGGAGGCTGAGGCAGAAGAATCGCTTGAATCTGGGAGATAGAGGTTGCAGTGAACCGAGAGCACGCCACCGCACTCCAACCCGGGTGACAGAGTGAGACTCCGTCTCAAAAAAAAAAAAAAAATTCTAAAAATTAGACAGGGTGTGTGCCTGCAGTCCCAGCTACTCAGGAGGCTGAGGTGGGAAGATTGCTTGAGCCGGAATTGAGGCTGCAGCGAGCTATGATTATGCCACTGGACTCCAGCCTGGGTGACACAGCAAGATCGTGTCTGAAAAAGAAAGAAGTATTACAAAATCATTGTTATATGAAATAACAATCAGAGTACGCAGTGCGAAAAGTAGGAGTTTGAGCTGTAGAGTGTCTGACAGAAAATAAAAAAACTTTAGGCCGGGCGCGGTGGCTCACGCCTGTAATCCCAGCATTTTGGGAGGCCGAGACAGGTGGATCACGAGGTCAGGAGATCGAGACCATCCTGCTTAACACGGTGAAATCCCGTCTCTACTAAAAATACAAAAAAATTAGCCGGGCGTGGTGGCAGGCGCCTGTAGTCCCAGCTACTCGGGAGGTGGAGTCAGGAGAATGGCGTGAACCCGGGAGGCGGAGCTTGCAGTGAGCTGAGATCACGCCACTGCACTCCAGCCTGGGCGACAGAGCGAGACTCCGTCTCAAAAAAAAAAAAAAAGAGAATAAAAAAACTTTAAAATTTTTTTTTAAAAAGGAAAAAAGAGAAAAGTAGTAGTTAATATAGAAGTGAGATGGGTAGTTACTAATAAAGACATCCTTCTGGATTGTGAGATGTTTGGATTTCTGTCAGGTTTTTGAAATTTGTAATTTCTTTTCACTTTCTAATTAAATATTTATTTCGTAACCATTTTTTTTTTTTTTGAGATAGACTCTTGCTCTGTCACCAGGCTGGAATGCAGTGACGCGATCTCCTGTGTTCAAGCGATTCTCGTGTCTCAGCCTCCCGAGTAGCTAGGGTCACAGGCACACATCACCACACCCAGATAATTTTTGTATTTTTAGTAGAGACAGGGTTTCACCATGATGGTCAGGATGGTCTCAATCTCCTGACCTCGTGATCCGCCTGCCTCGGCCTCCCAAAGTGCTGGGATTGCAGGCATGAGCCACTGCACCTGGCCTGTATTCTTTTTTTTAAAGGGGACCCACCAAACTGTGTAAACTCCAAGTCCCACAAAACCTGGATCCACCCTGGCTTGGGCCAGCTGCAGAGGGACTTTGAGGAGACAGCAAAACTGTCCACTGGAGTTTTTAAATAAAACAAAACAAAAACAAAAACTGGTCTCTATGTGACATATCCCTCCTTTCCCCCAAATCCTGTATGAAATCTTTAGCAAAATAGCTATTTTTTAACTTTAAAATTTAACAGAGAACCAGGTGGAAGAGACTTGGATTAACAGGAGCAATGTGAGAAATTCTGTGGGGGTAGAGGGAGGAGTGTAGGTGTGGCCACAAGTTCCATAATAGGTATGGAGGTGACAATTGCCTTCTGTCTGCACTCCTCAGGCTGCACCTGGAAGATTCTGCCCCAGATAAGGAGGCAGGTTGTCAAAGGGACAGGGAAAGACTAGGACAAACCCACAGGCACTCATCCAGAGTGACAGAGTTTGGAGTCAGAGCCCGGAGATTTCTTTCTCTCTCTTCTTTCTTTCTTTCTTTCTTTCTTTCTTTCTTTCTTTCTTTCTTTCTTTCTTTCTTTCTTCTTTCTTTCTTTCTTTCTTTTCTTTCTTCCTTTTTCTTTCCTTCTTTCTTTTTCTTCCTTCCTTCCTTCCTTCTTCCTTCCTTCCTTTTTTCTTTCCCTCCCTCCCTTTCTCTTTCTTTCTTTCTTCTTTCTTTCTTTTTCTTTCTTTCTCTTTCTTTCTTTCTTTTGCCTCCCTCCCTCCCGCCCTCCCTTCCTCCCCTTTCCTTCCTCCCTTCCTCCCTTCTTTCCTTCCTTCCTCCCTTCCTTCCTCTTTCTCTCTCTTTTTTTTTTCTTGATAGAGTCTCTATATTTCCCAGGCTGATCTTGAACTATTGGCTTCAAGGAATCCTCCTGCCTTGGCTTCCCAAAGTGCTGGGATTACAGGTTTGAACCACATGCCTAGCCAAGATCTTGGAGAAGTGTCTCAAGAAACTACAGATGGTCTTTGACTTACTATTTTTCTTTTTTTTTTTTTTTTTTTGAGATGGAGTTTCACTCTTGTTGCCCAGGCTGGAGTGCAATGGCACGATCTCAGCTCACCGCAACCTCTGCCTCCCCGGTTCAAGTGATTCTCCTGCCTCAGCCTCCCGAGTAGCTGGGATTACAGGCATGCACCACCACGCCTAGCTAATTTTGTATTTTTAGTAGAGACGGGGTTTCTCCATGTTGGTCAGGCTGGTCTTGAATTCCCGACCTCACGTAATCTGCCCACCTCAGCCTCCCAAAGTGCTGTGATTACAGGTGTGAGCAACCGTGCCTGGCTAATATTTAATTTTTAATTATTATGGATACTTGCTAGTTGTATTAAATATATTTTCAATTTATAATACTTTCAATTTAGGATGGACATATTGGGATGTAACTCCATCCCCCATAAGTCAAAGAGCATCTGTAGTGATGTTGTACTGCTGAGACTCCAAATGGAGGGGTAGGAGGGGGTGGGCACTGTTGTTAGAAGAGACAGCGGACCTCTGCCTACTTAGAAAAGACAATGCTGGGCCTGGCTCAGTGGCTCATGCCTGTAATCCCAGGACTTTGGATGGTCAAGGTGAGCAAATCGCTTGAGCCCAGTAGTTGGAGACCAGCCTGGCCAACATGGCAAAACCCTATCTCTACAAAAAACACAAAAATTAGCCAGGTGTGGTGGTGTGGGCCTGTAGTTTCAACTACTTGGGAGGCTGAGGTGGGAGGATCACTTGAGCCCAGGAAGTGGAGGTTGCAGTGAGCCAAGAAGTCATCCCTGCACTCCAGCCACTGCACTCCCACCTGAGTGACAGAAGGAAACCCTGTCTCAAAAAAAAAAAAAAAAAAAGCCAGTGCTATGCAGGGCGGGTGGGCCCCACTTAGCCTGGGAGGGTTCTTGGTCTCCCCCAGGAAAGAATTCAATAGTGAGCCAGCGGTGTTAAACTGCAACTTTTAATTGAAGCAGCAGGGTACAGCAGCAGCACAGGTGCTGCTCCCTGGGGAGCACAGCTACCCCATCGGCAGTCTACCCAGAGTAGCAGCTCAAAGGCCATTTGCAGTCATTTTTATTTTATTTTATTTTATTTTATTTTTTCGAGACAGAGTCTCGCTGTCTCTCGAGGCTGGAGTGCAGTGGCGCGATCTCAGCTCACTGCAACCTCCGCCTCCCGGGTTCATGCCATTCTCCTGCCTCAGCCTCACGAGTAGCTGGGACTACAGCCACCCGCCACCATGCCTGGCTAATTTTTTGTATTTTTAGTAGAGACGGGGCTTCACCATGTTAGTCAGGATGGTCTCGATCTCCTGACCTCATGATCCACCCACCTTGGCCTCCCAAAGTGCTGGGATTACAGGCGTCAGCCACCATGCCCAGCCTGCAGTCATATTTATAACTCACTTTTTTTGTTGTTGTTGTTGTTTTTGTTTTTTGAGATGGAGTCTTGCTCTGTCACCTAGGCTGGAGTGCAGTGATGAGATCTCAGCTCACTGCCTCCTGGGTTCAAGCGATTCTCCTGACTCAGCCTCTGGAGTAGCTGGGACTACAGGCGTGCACCACCACTCCTGGGCAATTTTTATATTTTTCGTAGAGATGGGGTTTTACCATGTTGGCCATGCTGGTCTGGAACTCCTGACCTCAAGTGATCCGCCCGTCTCGGCCTCCCAAAGTGCCGGGATTACAGGCGTGAGCCAACTCGCCCAGCCTATAACTCACTTTTAATTACATGCAAATGAAGAAGCGGGCTATGCAGAAATTTCTAGGAAAAGGTTGGTAATTTCCAGGTCATCAGGTTGTTGCAATGGAAAGGGGCGGAAACATCCCAGTGTTGCCATGGCAATGGTGAACTGACAGGGCACACTGTTGGGCATGTCATGGAAAGCTGCTTCTCTTCAGTCCCTGTTTTAGCTAGTCGTCAACTTGGTCCTATTTCTGAGCCCCACCTCATGAGTTGAGTCCTGCCCCCTACCTCTCTAGGACTATTGGAAGAGGTGGGGAGCCGGAATGGCTTTTCTATAAATATGAAAGGCATTTATATTAAATACCTAACATAGGCCAGGCATGGTGGCTCACACCTGTAATCCCAGCACTTTGGGAGGCCAAGGCGGGTGGATCACTTGAGGTCAGGAGTTTGAGACCAGCCAGACCAGCCTGACCAACATGGAGAAACCACGTCTCTACTAAAAGTACAAAATTAGCTGGGCGTGGTGGCGCATGCCTGTAATCCCAGCTACTCAGGAGGCCGAGGCAGGAGAATCACTTGAACACGGGAGGTGGAGGTTGCGGTGAGCCGACATCGCGCCATTGCACTCTAGCCTGGGCAATGAGTGAAACTCCATCTCAAAAAAACCAAATAAATAAATAAAATAAATAAATAAATAAATAAATACCTAACATCAAACAATTTATAATTCACATTGGAATGATGTTCATCAGATTTTTTTACATTTTATTTTTATTTTTTATTTTTTTGAGACAGAGTCTCACTCTGTAGCCCAGGCTGGAATGTGGTGGCAGGATCTCAGCTCACTGCAACCTCTGCTTCCCGGGCTCAAGCAATCCTCCAACCCCAAACTCCCTGGTAGCTGGGACTACAGGCACATGCCACCACGCCAGGCTAAATTTTTTTTTTTTTTGAGATGGAGCTTCACTCTTGTTGCCCAGGCTGGAGTGCAATGGTGCGATCTTGGCTCACTGACACCTCCAGTTCCTGGGTTCAAGCAATTCTCCTGTCTCAGCCTCCCAAGTAGCTGGGATTACAGGTGCCCGCCACCAGGCCTGGCTAATTTTTATATTTTTATTAGAGACAGGGTTTTGCCATGTTGGCCATGCTGGTCTCGAACTTTTGACCTCATGTGATCTGCCCACCTTGGCCTCCCAAAGTGCTGGGATTACAAGGGTGAGCCACTGTGCCTGGCCTTATTTTTATTTTTTTAATTTTTAAAAAATGTGGGTACGGCCAGGTGTGGTGGCGCCCATCTGTAATCCCAGCTACTTGGGAGGCTGAAGCAGAAGAATCGCTCGAATCCCGGAGGTGGAGGTTGTAGTGATCTGAGATCACACCATTGCACTCCATCCTGGGCCACAGAGCAAGACTGTCTCAAAAAAAAAAAAAAAAAAAAAAAAAAAATTCAGGGTCTTGCTGTATTGCCCGAGCTGGAGTGCAGTGGTTATTCATAGGCTGGATCCCATTACTGATTAGCATGGAAATGTTGACCCACTCTGTTTTCGATGTGGGCCAGTTTACCCCTTGTAAGGCAACCTGGTGGTCTCCTGCTCCCAGGAAATCACCAGATTTATGCCCAATGTGGTGGGGACACCTGATTGCATAGTGCACAACAGCCCAGAACTTCGGCCCTCAAGTGATCCTCCTGCCTCCTCTCCCCCAGTAGCTGGGCCTACAGGCATGTACTACCACGCCTGGCCAAATATTAACAAATACTATATTTATAATTGTAGAGATAGGGTCTTGCTATGTTGCTTAGGCTTGTCTCAAACTCCTGGGCTTCAAGTGATCCTCCTGCCTTGGCCTCCCAACAAGCTGGGATTATAGATGTAAGCCACCATGCACTGCCAGTAATGACTATTTTGATGTCAGAATCTTAGGTGATTTTTTTTTTGTAAGTCTGTGTCTCACTCTGTACTCAGGCTGGAGTGCAGTGGCACCATCATGGCTCACTGTAACCTTGAACTCCTGGGTTCAAGGGATCCTCCTGCCTCAGCCTATTGAATAGCTAGGACTACAGGCATGTGCCACCACACCTGGCTAATTTTTTTTTTCTTTTGTAGAGATGACGTCTTGTTATATTGCCCAGGTTGGTCTTGAACTCCTGTCCTCAATTGATCCTCTTGCCTGGGCCTTCAAAGTGTTGAGATTATGGGTGTGAGCCACTATGCCTGGCTTCTTAGGTGATTTTTTATTTCTTCTCTGTAATTCTTTTTCTAAGTGTATGTTATTTCTAGAAATAATAAAGTCATTAATTTTTTTTTTTTTTTGAGACGGGGTCTTGCTCTGTTGCATAGGCTGGAGTGCACTGGCACAATCTAGGCTCACTGGAACCTCTGCCTCCAGGGTTCAAGCGATTCTCCTGCCTCAGCCTCCCGAGTAGCTGGGACTACAGGCTCGTGCCACCATGCCTGGCTAATTTTTGTATTCTTAGTAGAGACGGGGTTTTGCCATGTTGGCCAGGCTGGTCTCGAGCTCTTGATCTCATGATCCACCCACCTCGGCCTCCCAAAGTGCTAGGATTACAGGTGAGAGCCACCTCACCCTGCCCAAGATCATTAATCTTAAAAAAAAAAAAAAAAAGGCTGGGCCTGGTGGCTCACGCCTGTAATCCCAGCACTTTGGGAGGCCACGGCGGGCAGATCACGAGGTCAAGAGTTTGAGACCAGCCTGGCCATCATGACGAAACCCCGTCTCTACTAAGAATACAAAAATTAGCCAGGTGTGGTGACACGAGCCTGTAGTCCCAGCTACTCAGGAGGCTGAGGCAGGAGAATTGCTTACCGGGAGGCGGAGGTTGCAGTAAGCCGAGACTGTGCCACTGCACTCCAGCCTGGGCAACAGAGCGAGACTCCATCTCAAACAAACAAAAAAACAAAAAAAAACTCGACCAGGCACAGTGGCTCACACCTGTAATCCCAGCACTTTCGGAGGCTGAGGTGGGCAGATTACCTGAGGTCAGGAGTTTAAGACCACCCTGACCAACGTGGCAAAACCCTGTCTCTACTAAAAATACAAAAAATTTAGCCAGGCGCGGTGGTGTGCCTGTAATCCAAGCTGCTCAGGAACCTGAGGCAAGAGAATCGCTTGAACTCAGGAGTCGGAGGTTGCAGTAAGCTGAGATCATGCCACTGCACTCCAGCCTGGGTGACAGAGTGGGACTCTGTCTTGGAAAAAAAAACAAAAACAAAAAAACAAAAACCTCTTTTAGATACATGTGGTCTCCAAAGTTCTAATTCAGCTACTGAAATACCTCTACCGTTGCTTCTTCTCTCAATTATTACACAACTGGATTAAGTTCATCCTGATTTTCACGATGTATATAAAAACTCATCTCCAAGCTCAACAAAACAAAGGATCTCCCATCCAACAAGATGTGCCTTCCTGGCTGGGCCTGGTGGCTCATACCTGTAATAGCAGCACTTTGGGAGGCAGAGGTGGGCAGATCACCCGAGGTCAGGAGTTCGAGACCAGCATGAAACCCTATCTCTGCTAAAAATACAAAAATTAGCCAGGCATGGGGGCAGGTGCTGTAATCACAGCTATTGGGGAGGCTGAGGCAGGAGAGTCACTTGAACCCAGAAGGTGGAGGTTGCAGTGAGCTGAGATTACACCACTGCACTCCAGCCTGGGTGACAGAGTGAGACTCTTGTCTCAAAAAAACAAAGAAACAGGCCGGGCTCGGTGGCTTATGCCTGTAATCCCAGCACTTTGGGAGGCCGAGGTGGGTGGATCACCTGAGGTCAGAAGTTCAAGGTCAGCCTGACCAACATAGTGAAACCCCGTCTCTACTAAAAATACAAAATTAGCTGGGTGCATTGGTGGGTGCCTGTAGTCCCCGCTACTCGAGGGGCTGAGGCAGAAGAATTGCTTGAACTTGGGAGGCGGAGGTCACAGTGAGCCAAGATCTTACCACTGCACTCCAGCCTGGGTGACAGAGCAAAACCCTGTCTCAAACAAACAGACAAACGAAACCCAAAGAAACAAACAAAAAGCAAAAAAAGATGCACCTTCCTTAGATGGCAGTTTCAGGGTCAAGCCCCCTTTTCCATATATAAAATGAGTTTCTGTTCCCTCAAAAGGAATTCTGATGATTGAAACATTTCCATCTTCTTCTTCTTCTTCTTTTTTTCTTTGTTTTTTTAGATGGAGTCTCACTCTGTCACCCAGGCCAGAGTGCAGTGGCACGATCTTGGCTCACTGCAACCTCTGCCTCCCGGTTTCAAGCGATCCTTGTGCCTCAGCCTCCTGAGTAGCTGCGATTACAGGCGCCAACCATCACGCCCGGCTAATCTTCCTGTATTTTTAGTAGAGACAGGGTTTCACCATGTTGGTCAGGCTGGTCTCGAACTCCTGACCTTGTAATCTGCCCACCCTGGCCTCCCAAAGTGTTGGGATTACAGTCGTGAGCCACCGCGCCTAACCATTTTTTTTTTTTTTTGAGACAGAGTCTCACTCCGTCACCCAGGCTGGAGTGCACTGGCGCAGTCTCAGCTCACTACAACCTCCACCTCCTGGGTTCACGCCATTCTCCTGCCTCAGCCTCCCGAGTAGCTGGGACTACAGGCACCCGCCACCATGCCCGGCTAGTTTTTTGTATTTTTAGTAGAGACAGGGTTTCACCGTGTTAGCCAGGATGGTCTCAATCTCCTGACCTCGTGATCTGCCCACATTGGCCTCCCAGAGTGCTGGGATTACAGGCCTGAGCCACCGCGCCCGGCCTTTTTTTTTTTTTTTTTTTGAGGAGTTTCGCTCTTGTTGCCCGGGCTGGAGTGCAATGGTGCAATCTTGGCTCACTGCAACCTCTGCCTCCCAAGTTCAAGTGATTCTCCTGCCTCAGCCTCCTGAGTTGCTGGGATTACAGGCATGCGCCACCATGCCCAGCTAATTTTTGTATTTTTAGTAGAGACGGGGTTTCACCATGTTGGTCAGGCTGATCTTGAACTCCTAACCTCAAGAGATCCACCCGCCTCGGCCTTCCAAAGTGCTGGGATTACAGGTGTGAGCCACCGCGCCCAGCTGAAGATCACAGATATTTTTAAAAGGATTTCAGACCTGGATAAGCAGTTAGATTGCATAATCTGTACTTTTTCTTTTTCTTTCTTTTTTTTTTTTTTGAGACAGAGTTGCCCTCTCGTTGCCCAGGCTGGAGTGCAATGGTGCCATCTCGGCTCATCGGAACCTCCGCTTCCTGGGTTCAAATGATTCTCCTGCCTCTGCCTGCCCAGTAGCTGGGATTACAGGCATGTGCCACCATGCCTGGCTAATTTTTTTTTTTTTTTTTTTTTTTAGTAGAGATGGGGTTTCTCCATGTTGGTCAGGCTGGTCTCGAATTCCCGACCTCAGGTGATCTGCCTACCTCAGCCTCCTAATGTGCTGGGATTACAGGCATGAGCCATCGCGCCTGGCCTAATCTGCACTTTTTCTAATACAAAGATTTTTAGATCTTACTAGTATCTCTCATTAAGGAGTTCAATCAGGTGCTGCATTTCACTTCCCACTATTCTTCAGATGTAAGCAACTCCTTAAATCTAGCATTATGGGCCAGGTGCGTTGGCTCACACCTGTAATCCCAGTACTTTGGGAGGCCAAGGCAAGAAGATCACTTGAGGCCAGGAGTTTGAGTCCACCCTTGGCATCATAGTGAAACTTTGTCCCTACTAAAAATTTTTAAAAATTAGCTGGGGGCCAGGCATGGTGGCTCACGCCTGTAATTCTAGCACTTTGGGAGGCCAAGGCAGGTGGATCACCTGAGGTCAGACCAGCCTAGCCAACATGGCGAAACCCCATCTCTACTAAAAATATAAAAATTAGGCCAGGCATGGCAGCTCACGCCTGTAATCCCAGCACTCTGGGAGGCTGAGGCGGGCAGATCACGAGGTCAGGAGCTCGAGACCAGCCTGACCAACATGGTGAATCCCTGTCTCTACTAAAAATACAAAAATTAGCCAGTCATGGTATCACACACCTGTAATCCCAGCTACTCAGGAGGCTGAGACAGGAGAATTACTTGAACCCGGGAGGCAGAGGTTGCAGTGAGCAGAGGTAACGCCACTGCACTCCAGCCTGGGCGACAGAGCGAGACTCCATCTCAATAATAATAATAATAATAATAAACTAATTAATTAAAAATACAAAAAGTAGCCAGGCTTGGTGGCAGGCACCTGTAATCCCAGCGAGGCTGAGGCAGGAGAATCGCTTGAACTTGGAAGGTGGAGGCTGCAGTGAGCTGAGATAATGCCATTGCACTCCAGTGTGGGCGACGGAGTGAGACTTCATCTCCAAAACAGAAAAAAAAGAATTAGCTGGTGGGGGTGGTGTGCTCCTGCAGGCCTAGCTGCTCGGGAGGCTGAGGTAGGTGGATCACTTCACCCCAGGAGTTCCAGGTTGCAGTGAGCTATAATTGCTCCACTGCACTCTTGCTCAGCCTAGGAGACAAAGTGAAACTCTGTCTCAATTAAAAAAAAAAATCTAGCGTTATGATTTGTATAATGTTGACTCTTAATCATACCAACAAACACTTACCTAATTGTTATTACCTGCCAGTGTTCTGAGCATGTAACAGGAATTATTAAGTCATGTAATTCTCAAAACAAACCTATGAAGTAGGTTTTAAGATCATTCCTGAGTTACAGAATAGAAAACTCAGGGCAGAGAGAAGCTGAGTAGTTTGCATAAGGTTACATTGATTATGAGTGACAGAGCTGGGATCTAAATCCAGGCAGGCTATCTCCAGAGTCCAGCCTCTTACCCAACTTTGCACTGCCTCTCATTTGATAGAGGAGTGTAATTGTGCCAGTTTTGAACACTGAGATCTGCATGGTATTTTGGCCTAGTTTTTCCCTGCCTGAAGTTTAGTGGGCTGACCTGATCATCGGACATGCAATAGCCAAGGCATACCATATGTAGTCCACATTTGGAAGCCAAAGACAGATAGTCATACTGGGATGATTGCATCAAGTTCAGACAGGGTGCCACTGTCATGAGCAGATGTGCCTGATTATGGAATCTTCCCTTTGGAAAGGTTCTTAAAGGGCAACCAGCCTATCCTCTGACTCACTGGTGCCAGTGGATGTGGTATGGAAGTGGATGGCTGGGGTCTTTTCCTGTCTGGACTCTCTCACTGCTTCTCTAACCACGGTTTGAGGTACAGTCAAGCAGGTTTTTGCCACCACCTCCCCTGTTCCTGGTAGAATGCAGTCTGGGAGCAGGCATGGGACGTGGTCTCATCTTCCTCCAGAGCGTCCTCTCCTGTCTTTGTGCAACACCAAATTCATCCGCATCCCGACCCTTCATCTTGGTGGTAAACACCTCGCCTGGAATCTTACTTGCGTTCCAACCCAAAGAGATTAAATCTTCCTGGACAGCATTCTTCTTTTTTTTTTTTTAATGGTTAATTTATTTATTTTTATAGCTCCTGCAATTTAATTAAAAAATTGACTTTCAGTCTGCAAAACTGGGCTCTGCTTAATTAGATTCCACGGATCTGTCCTGAAAGGTATAAATCTTTTTTAAAAATAATTATTACTAAATATACTGCTATGATAAATAAATTACTCAAACCCTTTGACGTAGAGAAAAGAGCGGGTGAGGGAGGAGGTTATTTGTCTGTTTCTGTCAGCTCCATTTTTGTTCCAGGCCGTGGCCTTGTTCGGGGCTGGCTGGGCGGGGGTTCCCTCTGCACAGCCTCCAGCTGGCCCTTCCACCCGCCTGCTGAGCTGCCTTCTCAGCCCGCCCCACTCTTCCAGGGGCGTCACGTGGGCTGATGAGATAATGTATGTGAAAGCCTTTGTCAACTGCAAGGCACAATTGAATGCCAATTATTATTGTTATTCTTACCATACTCTGGGGAAACCCTGTGGCCCCCACCCCTCCCAAACGTACTAGGCGGGACAGCCCGGGAAACTGAGAGGCTAGACTGCCCCTCCCATGTGGGCGGAGGTTCCTGGCACAAGACGGTCTCCCCGGCCTGTGGGGAGGGCTTTATTGCTACCCTCCTGGTGCCCCCTTAGGAATGGCTTTCCCAGTTCTTCCTGGCTTCAGGGGCCTTCCTCCGGAAGGAAATCTCCTTAGTTCCAGTGAAAGTTCTCGGGCCGCTGAAATCATCGACTCCTTAGGCCCCTCCTCACCTCCGCCGCACAGCCCCTTCCCCTCCCGGTGCCCGCAGTGGAGCCAGGCTGCCTCGGAAGGATCTGACCGGCAATTTCCTAGAATTGTGCTTCTGGAGCTCCTCAGTCGTCCACTCCCTGCCCCTCTTCCCCACCTCATTTAAGGCTCCTCTCTCCAGAGCCCAAGTCCCCGTAGCTGTCCCAGCTCCACCGTGATCTAACTTCCTAGGCCTCACAGCTCTCTTTATCATAGCCAGTCTCTTCAGGGGCTGTCTTCTCCCCTTGTGGGGAGGAACTGGGGCATGGGAGGCTACAGGGCCACCAGGGCCCATCAGGAAGTTCAGTAGCTGTGGTTGACAGGACAACCACTCTTGGTTAGGTCTTCCCAGTGCTGTTCATCCCCGGCTTGGCTGGTGAGAGGACTGGACCATGTCTGCTCCCTCTCCCAATAAATTGAGCCTGACTGGTGCCAAAAAGGGTGGGCGGGAAGCACAAAACAAGAGTCACTGGACAGGAGGGGAGCAATTTATCCTTTCTTTATCCCAAACTGCCAGCCGTGTACCAGGGAGCAGTGCCACGCCAGACCTCCAAGCTCCCAGTGGCCACCCTACGTCCAGGTCCTACAGGGTGGACTCCAGGAAGAGGCCTGGGAGGTCAGGGGAGAGGCCTGCCTGCACTTGATGGATGGTCCTGAAGAAATGTCTGGCACTTTCCTCCCCCATGAGGGCGGTGGAGCTGCAGCCACCTCTCCCCCGCATTCCTGCCTGCCTGCCTGCCTGCCTACCTGGGAAGGAGGGGTGAGGGGTGGGTCCAGCAGGGAAACCAGGGCTCCTGGCCCAGCTGAGAGGCATTTTGCAAACTATGACTCAACATTTGTCTACACTGACATGGGGAATGGAGGAGCAGGTGGACAATCCCCAAATTTCACCTGGGTTGAAAGGCATCCATATGTTCCCACCCGACCCCCACTTCCTCCCCAGCTCCCAGGCCTCTCCATTCAGTCCATACTAATTATCTGATTCCTACTGTATGCCAGCCATTGAGTAACATAACAGTTCTCAAGGTGTGGTCCGCAAATCCTGGGAGTCCCAAATATTTTTTCAGGGCATAGATGAGGTCAAACGATTTTCATAATAATTCTAATACGTTATTTGCCTTTTTGACAGAGTTGACACATTGCATCGAAGTGCAAAAGCAATGGGGGTAAAACTGCTGTGGCTTTACATAAATCAAGGCAGTGGCACCCAATTAGTATTGCATGCATTCTTCACCACTGCACAATGAAAAGGCTGGTTTCACATAAGAATGTTCTTGATAAAGCAGTCAACAATTATTAACATGTAATAGGCTTATTATTGTTATCTTACATGAGTTAATAAATAAGGATTTGTGGCTGGGTGCGGTGGCTCACGCCTGTAATCCCAGCACTTTGGGAGGCTGAGATGGGCGGATCACGAGGTCAGGAGATCGAGACCATCCTAGCTAACATGGTGAAACCCCGTCTCAACCAAAAATACAAAAAAATTAGCCAGGCACGGTGGCGGGCGCCTGTAGTCCCAGCTACTCGGGAGGCTGAGGCAGGAGAATGGGGTGAACCCAGGAGGCGGAGCTTGCAGTGAGCCGAGATCGTGCCTCTGCTCTCCAGCCTGGGTGACAGAGCAAGACTCTGTCTCAAAAAAAAAAAATAAATAAAAATTAAAAAATAAATAAATAAGGATTTGTTTTAATATCTACTATGGTAAATATCAATAGATATCCACATAAACAAAAGCTCTTTAGGTCCCTGATACTTTTTTGTGTGTGTGATTGAGTTTCGCTCTTGTTGCCCAGACTGGAGTGCAATGGCACAATCTCGGCTCACTGCAACTTCTGCCTCTCGGGTTCAAGCAATTCTCCTGCCTCAGCCTCCTGAGTAGCTGGGATTACAGGCACCCACCACCACGCCCAGCTAATTATTGTACTTTTTTTTTTTTTTGAGATGGAGTTTCACTCTTGTTGCCCAGGCTGGAGTGCAATGGCGTGATCTCGGCTCACCGCAACCTCTGCCTCCCAGGTTCAAGTGATTCTCCTGCCTCAGCCTCCCTAGTAGCTAGGATTACAGGCATGTACCACCACACCTGGCTAATTTTGTATTTTTAGTAGAGATGGGGTTTCTCCATGTTGGTCAGGCTGGTCTCGAACTCCTGACCTCAGGTGATCCACCCGCCTCAGCCTCCCAAAGTGCTGGGATTACAGACATGAGCCACCGTGCCTGGCTAATTATTGTATTTTTAGTAGAGATGGGGTTTCACCATGTAGGCCACGCTGATCTCAAACTCCTGACCTTGTGATCCACCCACCTTGGCCTCCCAAGCTGCTGGGATTACAGGGTTGAGCCACTATACCTAGCCTTTTTTTTTTTTTTAAGATAGTCTCGCTCTGTGGCCCAGGCTGGAGTGCAGTGGTGAGATCTTGGCTCACTGAAGCCCCCACCTCCTGGGTTCAAGCAATTCTCCTGCCTCAGTCACCTGAGTACCTGGGATTACAGGCATGCATCGCTATGCCCGGCTAATTCTGTTTTTTTTTTTTTTTTTTTTTTAGACAGAGTCTCGCTTTGTTGCCCAGGCTGGAGTACAGTGGTGCAATCTCAGCTCACCACAACCTCTGCCTCCCAGGTTCAAGTGATTCTCCTCCCTCAGCCTCCTGAGTAGCTGGGACTACAGGCATGTGCCACCATATCTGGCTAATTTTTCTATTTTTAGTAAAGACGGGGTTTCCCTATATTGGCCAGGATGGTCTCGAACTCCTGACCTCATGATCCACCTGCCTCAGCCTCTCAAAGTGCTGGGATTACAGGTGTGAGCCACCGCGTCTGGCAACTAATTTTGTATTTTTAGTAGAGACTGGGTTTCTCCATGTTGGTCAGGCTGGTCTCAAACTCCTCATCTCATGTGATTCGCCCACCTCAGCCTCCCAAAGTACTGAGATTACAGGAGTGTGCCTGGTTTTTTTTTTTGGTTGTTTTTTTTTTGAGACAGAGTCTCCCTCTGTTGCCCAGGCTGGAGTGCAGTGGCGCCATCTCGGCTCACTGCAACCTCCGCCTCCTGGGTTCAAGAGATTCTCGGCCGGGTGTGGTGGTTTACGCCTGTAATCCCAGCACTTTGGGAGGCCGAGGCGGGCGGATCATGAGGTTGGGAGATCGAGACCATCCTGGCTAACATGGTGAAACCCCGTCTCTACTAAAAATACAAAAAATTAGCCGGGCGAGGTGGCGGGCGCCTGTCCCAGCTACTCGGGAGGCTGAGGCAGGAGAATGGGGTGAACCTGGGAGGCAGAGCTTGCAGTGAGCCGAGATGGCACCACTGCACTCCAGCCTGGGTGAAGGATTGAGACTCCGTCTCAAAAAAAAAAAAAAAAAGAGATTCTCCTGCCTCAGTCTCCTGAGTAGCTGGGATTACAGGCGCATGCCACCATACCCAGCTAATTTTTGTATTTTTAGTAGAGACTGGGTTTCACCATGTTGGCCAGGCTGGTTTTGAACTCTTGACCTCAGGTGATCCATCCACCTCAGCCTCCCAAAGTGCTGGGATTACAGGCATGAGCCCCTGTGCCCGGCCAATAATAATAATTCTTAAGGATGTAAATGGGTCCTTAAACCAGTTTCAGCACTGCTGGGCAATTCATAGGCTGTTACTACTCTCAGAGCCTGCATTCCCAGCTTAAGAATCGAGAGTCTTTTTTTTTTACTTCTCCTTCTAGACCCTTGTAGAACAAGAAGTGAGTCTTATTTGAAGTAGAGAGTGGAGAACTGACTGTTTTCTGGCAACCCTCTCTCCCTCAAGAAGAGACACTGTCACTGGAATAAAGATTTTAATTGTCTTTGCTCATGGTAGAAGCAAGGCATACAGGCCCCCAACCCTTCTGCGCCACCCCTCTTCTCCCCTGTGCACTGTGTCTACTGCTGGGTGGAGGGGGTCGGGGGAGCAGGTATTGTGGGCCAGGCCCAGATGTGGGCTCCCCTGCCCTCTCTTCACCTAGTCTCTTTTCATGTTCCCCTTCAGGTGACTCTTTCTCCTCCCAGTAAGTCACAGGGTAGCAAGGCTGAGGGAGGAGAGCATGGGGAGGGGAGGGGATCAGGAATCCACAGCCCAGCCCGGCCTGAGTCCAGGTGGAGAGCAGGTGCGTGTGCCTGTGTGAGTGTCCCTGTGCATGGCCGTGGGCTTGGCTCAGCCTGTAAGCTCTGAGATCCCCCCATGCCAGTCCCCTCTCAGAGGTCCTATCTAGTGTCTTCACTGGGGTCAGCACACCTGAGCTATTCAAACTACTTCCATCCTTTGGCGATGGGGCTGCTGTGGGTGAGGCTGAGGCCTGGCACCTCTGTTGCTTCTGGCACAGGGTAGGGAGGTGTGGAGGGATAGGAGAGGAGGCAGGTCAGCCTCGGGTGCTACTCCCCCGCTCCCCAAGGAGCCAGTAGGTCCGAACCTTGCCTTTGCCCTGGAGGGAAAAAAGAGGATGGGCTGGGGAGTGGCACATGCCCTTTCCCCAGTCAGATGAGAGCCTTAGGGATGGGAGTGGCATTGGCTGCTTGAGAAGGGTAACTCCCTCTAGGACCCCAAAAGGTGGGGAGGGCAGAGGCTTCTCCCTCTACCTTCATTTCTACATCCCCTCGAAGCTCCAGCTCGAAACCACCAAACTCCTCCAGGACAGCCTTGGTCTCAGAAGACAAGTGGATCTTCAGGGCTGGGTAGGACAGGGGAGAAGGGAAGGTGAGCAATGTGAGAGAGGAGAGCAGGAAAGTAGAGGCAAAAGAGACCAGGGACTGTGGGGGTGGACAGGTGGACAGGTACCCTCTCTCCCTCTTTTGGGCCAGGAAGCCCTCTAGCTCAGAGGGGCCCCACCCCCTGAATGTAGTGTGTGACCACATTAGCCTCTCATTTAGAACTCTGGAGCTGTGTAATCCAATACAGTAGCCACTAATCACATGTGCCTGTTTCAACTTAAATTAATTTAAACTAAATACAGTTAAAAATTCAGGCTGAGTGCTGTGGCTCACACCTGTAATCCCAGCACTTTGGGAGGCTGAGGCAGGAGGATCACTTGAGGCCAGGAGTTCGAGACCATCCTGGCCAATATGGGGAAACCCCGTCTCTACTAAAAATACAAAAATTAGCTGTGTGTGGTGGCACTCACCTGTAATTCCAGCTACTTGGGAGGCTGAGGCAGGAGAATTGCTTGAACCTGGGAGGCGGAGGTTGCAGTGAGCCGAGATTGCACCACTGCACTCCATCCAGGCTGGGCGACAGAGCGAGACTCTGTCTCCAAAAAAAAAAAAAAAAAAAAAATCAGGGCCTCAGTTGCACCCGTCACATTTCCAGTGATAAGTAGTCATATGTGCCTAGAGGCTACTGTATTGGACAGCACAGAATACAGAACATTTTCATGACTATGGAACATCCTGTTGGACAGCACTCTCTGGAGTGTCACCCGGCTCTACACAGCATGGTGGTTAGGAGCTGGCACTTTGGATCCTGCACTGCCTCAGTATGAACCTCAGCTTGGATACTTGCTTAGGTATGTAAAATAAATTCTCTCTGCTTCATTTTCCTAATCTGTAAAATGCTGATAGTGTCAGTACCCATCTCAAAACCTTGTTGTGAGGATTAAATTTAACATCCATAAAGTATTCAAACAGAATGTGCTACCTAGGAAGCACTATGTAAATTGTTGCTTTCATGATTTCATGCTATACCCTCATTTTGTGGCCGAGGAACTGAGGCCCAGGGTGATCTGCCCAAGTGGCTGAGGAGGTCAGTGATGGAGTGGGGCCCAATATTGCCACACCCTCTCTTTGACCACTGTCTGAACTCATGTCCCTACTTCTGGGGTTTGCATCAGTCACAGTGGCCTTGTTGTGTTTAACAGTTTCTTTCTTTTCTTTCTTTCTCTCTTTTTTTTTTGAGACAGAGTCTCGCTCTGTTGCCCAGGGGTGCAATCTCGGCTCACTGCAACATCCACCTCCTGGGTTCAAGTGATTTTCATGTCTCAGCCTCCTGAGTAGCTGGGATTACGGGCACGTGCCACCACGCCCAGCTAATTTTTTGTATTTTTAGTAGAGACAGGAGGTTCACCATGTTGGCCAGGCTAGTCTCCAACTCCTGGCCTCAAGTGATCTGCCCACCTCGGCCTCCCAAAGTGCTGGGATTACAAGCACCCCCAGCACCCAGAATGTTGAACAATTTCTGGGAATGTGCTCCTTGAGGACTGGACCCTCAACAAGGGGCTGTACTCTGACAGCCCCCAAAATAGTGCCCAGGTTATATCTGCCCATCTAGATCCCTCTGGGCTCCCAGGACTGGCTCCCAAGCAGCCTTTCTTTCACCATAAGGTTTAGATGGGGTCCACATGAATTTCTCAGCTAACTCTGGATCTGGGCCATGTTACTATCCCAGGGCCTGGCACTCAGTAGTCACTCAATAAATGTTTACTGCATTGAATTGTGTCGAATACAGCAGAAGGATAGAAGATAAGCAGGAGGCAAGAGCAAGGGGCGGGTAGGAGCAAGAATTTATTAGGTGCCTGCTGGGTACCAGGGTTCGTGCTAGGCTTCTTGCAATCCTGAGATAGACATCATTTTACAGATAATCTGCTAAGGCTCGGAAAAGTTAAATGACAATTATGTGGTAGACATTTTTAATGGGTTTCTCACATAATTCCTGTGAGGTAGATTTTTTCCCTCTTTTTACAGATGAGGAAAACCATGGCTCAGAGAGGTATAGCAAACTGACACACAGCCAGCTGTGGAGCTGAGATTCACAGCCTCACTTATGCTGGCTCTGAAGCCATCTTTACCACATCAAAGGTGGAGCAGAGGGTCTTTTTTTTTTTTTTTTTGAGACAGAGTTTAACTCTTATTGCCCAAGCTGGGGTGCATGGTGTAATCTTGGCTCACCGCAACCTCTGCCTCCCGGGTTCAAGCAATTCTCCTGCCTCAGCCTCCCGAGTAGCTGGGATTACAGGAGCCTGCCATCACACCTGGCTAATTTTGTATTTTTAGTAGAGACGGGATTTCATCATGTTGGTCAGGCTGGTCTCGAACCCCCGACCTCAGGTGATCCGCCTGCCTCAGCTTCCCAAAGTGCCGGGATTACAGGTGTGAGTCACCATGCCCGGCCCACAGAGGGTCTTAAAATCGGATTCCTGCTGGGAACTCTCCAGCACTGGCCCGGAAATACTTTTACATCGTTTAACAAGAGGGGCAGCAGGAACCTGAGTCTCTGGTTACAGTCAAGTTGATGAGCCCAGGTTGAACTATTAATATTATGAGAAGGGGAACTTGGGAGGCGAAAGGGCTAGGAGCTGAAACGGGCTGTGCAGGCACAGGCTGCCCCAGCATGGCATTTCCCTCAGCCACCCTGCCCTCCCCATTCCCTCTAGGAGGGGGCGCTGTACCTTCCCCATTAGACTCCATTCTTGAGGCTGTGTTGACTGTATCCCCAAAGAGACAGTAACGGGGCATCTTCAGTCCCACCACTCCAGCACACACAGGTCCTGGGAGGAGCAAGGGAAGGAGCAGAGCCCATCAGCGAGTGAGGGAGGGAGGGGTGTTAAGGGAGGTAGGTGGACAATCCAAGAGAGGCAGGAGGCAGGATCTGAGGTCCCAACTCTGTGTGTGTGTGTGTGTGTGTGTGTGTGTGTGTGTGTGTGTGAGAGAGAGAGAGAGAGAGAGAGAGAGAGAGGGAGAGAGATGAAAGGGCGAGGGGCTGGGCCAGGGGACAAGTTTCCCTTGCGAAGCCTTGGCCTCTGGATACCCGCCTGCACCTTCAGTGGCCTTACCTGTGTGGATGCCAATGCGCAAGCGCAGCTGCTCCTGGGGCCGGTGGCGGATTCGGAAGGAGCGCACAGCATCCAGCAGTGCCAGGGCCATGCGGGCTACCTCGCAGGCGTGTAGCCGCCCGTTCCGCACAGGGAGCCCCGACACCACCATGTAGGCATCGCCAATTGTCTCCACCTGTGGGAGTGGCGAGGGGGTGCAGGACTTGACGGCTGCAACTGTGCGGCCAGCCACACCGTCACACCGGGTGCAGCGTCTGTCATTCTGTACCCTCATCTGTCTTTGCTCATCCCCCATCCCACATGGGTTCTCTGCCTGTTCCTGGGTCTCCCTGTGTCACTGTCTCTGCCCGTGTCCCCGATCTCCTCTCTTAAGACTCCACATCATTCTGCCTACCCCTCATCTTTTTCTGACCTTGTCCATGTCTGTCTGTCCCTTCCCATCCCCACTCCCACCCTCACCTTGTACACATCAAAGTTGTCTATGACAGCATCAAAGCAAGTGTACAGGTCATTGAGCAGGGTCACCACCTGGAAGGGAAGAGAAGCTAAGAGAGACAGGAAGTAGGGGCCCCCACCTGGGGTCAGGTGGGTAAAGCAGAACCAGAAGGCAGGTCTGGTGGGATCCAGATGCTGAGCTTGCCTGGCACCTGTGGCTGAACCCTGGCCTACCTGCATGGGTGTGCTCTCCGCCGACAGCGCTGTGAAACCCACAATGTCACTGAAGTAGATGGTAACGCTGTCAAAGGCTTCGGCCTGCACGGTCTCCCCACGCTTCAGCTGCTCAGCCACTGAGCTAAGGGGTCAGGGCAGGTGCAGGATCAGAGTAGGGGGTCGGGACAGGGGCTTTGTGTTGTGGGGGGTCCCCAGACTCAGGCACTCACTGAGGCAGGATCTGGTAGAGCAGGGCCTCGGCCTTGCGCTTCTCCTCCAGGTATGCCTGGGTCCGCTCCTCCACCAGTTCCTCCAGATTGTTCGCGTACTGCTCCATGCGGGACAGCAGGTTGTCCAGGATGTTGCTGCTGTTCTCCCTGGGGGCAGAGGGTGGCGGTGGGGGTGGTGAGAGAGGAGCAGCACAGCCTACCGTGAGGGCCCGCCCCTAGACACTTCCCCCTCCAGGCTGCAGTGAGGTCTCTAGAGACGCTCAGGGTTGAGGGCATAGCAGGATACCGGGGAGCAGGGGAAAACAGAAGGAAGAAAGTTCAATTCCTTTCTGAGACCCCAAGGTCAAGTATGAAGCTTCAGACATATGGACATTTTGTTCATCTTTGTTGAACCCAGTGAGTTAGAAGGAGGTAAAGGAGGTGGAGAATGACAAGGGTCAATTGCGGACAAAGTGATGTCCACAGAAGGGTGTGTCTGGAGGAACTGGGCCTGGTGGGCACGCTGGGGAAGGGAAATCAAGGGGTGGGGCAGGAGCTCCCGTGGAGGGCCAAGAGCCTACAGGGCAGGAGGCGGGAGGCCCATCTACCCTACACACTGCTGAGAAGTCTAGAGGCCAGCAAGGCGAGTGGGCAGGAAGGGTGTGGGGTGTCGATGGTGGAGGGAAGGGGCATGAATGGCAGGGGACTGTGGGGACAGCTGAGTCATGCTGTACTTGCGAAGAGGGTCGTGAGGCTGTGCTGGGCTGGAGCTGACTATGTACAGGGAGGAGGTGAGTGGTCTCCCTCTGCCACTGCTGGGATAAGCCGGAGCCAGAAGCATTAGGTAAATGGTGGCTGTGGAGGAAGGGCCTGGGGGATCCATGACAAACACCAGGGACCTGTTAAACTTGCGCAACGTCAGGCGGATCTGCTGGAATGGTGGCCTCTCCTGTGGGTCCTCAGCCCAGCACCGCTGCATCAGCAGCCCCAACTCCTCCAGGTGACTCTGCAGGGCCAGGGAGGGCCGGAAGGGGGGCTGCTCACCCCGAGTCACCCGCTCGATGATCTCTGTATTGGGGGGTAGAGGAGCTGAGGGGTGGGGCTGGCCAAGGGCCTAGAGAGAGACTGGGGCAACCAGCTGAGATGGCAGGGGAAGTCCAAGACCAAGGCATGGGGGCGGGGGACTGGTCACTGGCAGCAATGGGTCAAAGGGTGGTGACTGAACCCCATTACAGAAGGAAGGTGTGGTGGTGCTGCCAGGGGACCCTCTCCCTGGGGCTGGGGTTCGTTGAGACTGTGGCTGGGTTTAAGGAAGGCGTGTTCCTCTCACCTTTGGGGCTCAGGTCCAAACCTTCCACGTGGAAGACCCCACTCCTCAAGGCAATCTCCTGAAGGATGATCCCAAAGCTGTATACGTCACCAGCCTGGGAGCCCCGCACAGGGGGTGAAGCCATTCGCAGGAGCTCAGGGGCTGTCCACAGCTTTTCTGTGGGTCAGAGGTCGGTAGTCACCGAGTGAGGGAGCCCAAAGCTAAGGGGTGAGGGGGAAACAAGGGTGTGGCCGAAACTGATCTGGATGCATCACAGAGTGTTAGAGCTAGAGGAGGCCTTAGAAACCACTCCGTCTGGCCTTCCCTTTTTCATGGGTGAATGAATTGAGGCTGGAGTCAGGACAAGCATGCCCAAGCCCATCAGAGGCCTTGCATCAGTCTCCCTACTGGGTGGTGCTGGGGGCAGGTGTTAGGTTCAAGAGTCAAGGCTCACTGGCATAAACGGTGTGTCCTTGCTCTGGGTCCAGGTCCCTGAAGCTCTCCAGCCCATAGTCGGTGATCTTGAGCACAAAGCGCCCATCTACCACGCAGTTGGATGACTTGAGGTTCCCATGGGAACAGATAGCCCCATTGTGTAGAAACAGCATGCCCTGGAAATGTGAGTGTGCAGAGGTATTGGCCAGGAGTGGGACCTACACCCATGGCCAGGAGAAGCATGCCTGGCCCCTCCCCTACACATCCAATAGGTGCTTAGGGGCATACCTTGACGATGTCATTGGTGAGTGAGTACCGGAACATCCAGTCTAGGGTGATGCTCTCATTCTCCAGAATGTCCTGCTGGGGCAATAAGAGTCAGACCAATCCCCTGCAGATCCCCCTGGGAGTTGGAGGAGGGTGCAGGGTCCTACTGATGTGAACTGGTAGAACAGGACAAAACTTTGGATTGACTCTAGTGCCACTGCCCTTCCCCAACTCCCATTTTTACAGATGGGGCCAGAAAGGTCAGAAAGAGGGCGAGGCATGCCTAGGGTCTTATGGCCAGTCAGGGGCAGAGCCAGGGCTAGAACCCAGGTTTCTTGACACCCCTTGTCCCCCTCACCTGCAGGCTCCCACGGGGACAGTACTCTGTGAGGATGCAGATATTGGGGGGGTCGGTGCAGGCTCCCACAAACCTGGTCAGGTGTTCATTCTGCACATCCCGCATCTGCAAGTGGGACCAGCATCAGGAGCTTGACAGAGACCTCGCTCCTCACCAAGCTGCTCACTAGCTTCAGGGACCCTCACTCTTCTTAACTCCTTATTCACTTTCTGCAACC
This sequence comes from Pan troglodytes, assembly GCF_028858775.2. Classification (NCBI taxonomy): domain Eukaryota; kingdom Metazoa; phylum Chordata; class Mammalia; order Primates; family Hominidae; genus Pan; species Pan troglodytes. The sequence goes on from NC_072398.2 coordinate 95,497,609, forward strand.
ATCACTAAGATCTTCCCTGGTGATTCCCACCCATGTCCTTTAGCCCACCCTCCCCAGAATCTGCTCCTACTCCCTCTGCCTCCTAAGCCCTCTCTCCCCCAGGGACATCACATATGGCCCCTCAAGATTCCTCCAGGTTATCTCCAGCGGTCTCTTCTCCTAGCTTAGGATACCCCCACTCCCACCCACAAGATGAAGGTCCATCCCAGGGCTCCAGTCCCTGCCCCTTTCTTGGGGTACCCTGAGGTCCCTCCATAACTAGTTCTGTTGGCCAGTCTCCCTTGCATCCCCGAGGGCCCCTTCTCCATGCCACTGCCTCACTCCCCACATTACATGCTTCAGTTCAAACAGGACTTTTCGTGTCAGCTCAATGCGTTTACGGTTCACACGTTTCACAGCCACGAGGTTGCCCTGGGCATGGAATGGAGACTGTCACTGTGAAGAGCATGGTCCCATGTCCTGGGAATTCCAGCTGCTCCCGACAGCCCATCCCTGCCCTCAGGACCCTCACTTGTTCCCAATAGCCCACCCCCAGGGCCCCCATCTGCTGCTCCCCACCAGCTTACTCCTTCCCTTAGAACCCCCCACCAGTCCTCCATCAGAGTACACTCCTGCCCCAGTCCCAAGGCCCAGTGATCTTTCCCCAGGCCCACCTTATAATATGCTGTCTTGGCAAAGACTTGGAACTGGCCCTCTGTGGTTAGCAGGGAGCCGTAATTGGAGCCTCTCTGAAAGGAGGGAGAGCAGGAGGAATGGTCAGCCGGTGGGCCCAGTCTGCATCCTGATTGCTTGTGCTCTGGTCTTTATTTCCCTGCCTTATCCTGCCTTATCTTTGTGTCGCCCTTCCTTTTTGTTGTTGGGTTTTTTTTTGAGATGTAGTATCATTGTGTCATCCAGGCTGGAGTGCAGCGGTGCTATCCTAGGTCACTGCCGCCTCAGACTCCTGGGCTCAGATGATCCTTTCACCTCAGCCTCCAGAGTAGCTGGGACTACAGGTATGCGCCACCATGCCCTGCTAATCTTTGTATTCTTTGTAGAGACGATGTCTTGCTCTGTTGCCCAGGCTGGTCTTGAACTCCCAGGCACAAGCAATCCTCCTGCCTCGGTCTCCCAAAGTGCTGGGATTGCAGATGTGAGCCACTGTGCCTGGCCCACCCTGCTTTATGTTCCACATCATAAAATTTCCTCCTCATTTACTTTTTTTTTTTTAAAGTGTTTTCACAGGTACTATCTCCTCTGACCTTTAAAAGAGCCCTGTGAGGGAGGCTCTGCTGCTGTAATCATCATCTGAGACAGTCTCGGAGAGGGACTATGAGTCGCTCAAGGTCACACAGCAAGTGAAAGCAGAGCTGGGACTAGAATCCCGCTCCCTTCCCTATCCCTCAGGCACTGCCCCTTGTACCCACCTCTCCTTTATTGCCCCCCAACACAAACACCAGCGTTCTTACCCCGCTCAGGGTCAGCCGGCTGCCTGCACTCCGCAGGTGCCTCTCAAGGCTACTGGGCTCAACGTCCTCCCAGCGCACCCGCCACAGCTCCGAGGCCAGTTCCTTCTCCAGCTGCATCTTCCTGGGATACGAAGGCTGCATCTGAGCCTGTGGCTGAGCCGCTGACCCAGGGCAGGGTGCTCAGCAGCCCCTCCTCAGAGCCATGGGACCACACCATGCACTCAGAGATGGAGGGGGAATTCTATCCTCTGGACTGAGAATCAGGATGGCTGGGGGAAATTCTGCCTTACTGGGGACCTTGGGGGAATCACCTCAATATCCTTACTTGGGAATGAGGCCGCAATATCTATTTCATTCTTAACTATTATAAGAATGAAAAGAAATAGTGTACATGAGGCCAGGCACAGTGGCTCATGCCTGTAATCCCAGCACTTTGGGAGGCCAAGGCGGGTGGATCATGAGGTCAAGAGATCGAGACCATCCTGGCCAACATGGTGAAACCCTGTCTCTACTAAAAATACAAAAATTAGCTGAGCGTGGTGGCATGTGCCTGTAGTCCCAGCTACATGGGAGGCTGAGGCAGGAGAATTGCCTGAAACTGGGAGGCGGAGGTTGCAGTGAGCCGAGATCATGCCACTGCACTCCAGTCTGGCAACAGAGCGAGACTCCGTCTCAAAAAAAAAAAAAAAAAAAAAAAAGAAAGAAAGAAATAGTGTACGTGGAAGTGCCTGGCACACATTATATGCTCAACCAGCAGTGATTTTTCTCCCCTCCCTCCTTGCTTTTGTATATCATTAACTCCTCCTGTACTTCATTTTAGCCTCCACTGGACGGCAGGAACAAGGCTCATTCAGCTCCCTTCTCCATTCTAGGTTGGGCACCTGGCACACACCAGGGCTCACCCTCCTCAACTAACATGGGCATGATTGCAAAGGTTCAGAAAGTTGCTTCCTATCTGGCCTGCAAGAGTAGCAAGGAAAACCAGTCCACGCCCCTGTGATGTCACCCATCAACTTCTCTGCTTCTTGGATCTTTCTGACTCTCCTTGGCCATTCCCATCCTTGTCTCCTCCCCTCGCCCTGCCATTCCCTTCTCTTTCTTTCTCCTCTGGCTTTTAAGCCTCCTTTCTTCCTCATCTCCCTTGGTTTTCCCCTGCTGCCCCTTCACCCCTGCCCTCTTCCCTCTGGGTCCCCACCACCTCCTCTGCTATTGGTTCTCTGGGTCCCCCAGCCTCACTCAACCCCCCACATCACAGCTCACCTGTATATGAAGAAGGAGACAATCAGAATGCCGAGCAAGGAGAGGCTGCCCACCAAAGCCAGCACCTCCAGGGTGGAAAGGTGATCTGCAGGAGAGAGTCCATATTGCAGCAAGACAGATTTGGGTTAGACAGCAGGAGGAAGAACTTTCTAATAGTCCATCAGTGAACTGGGATGATGGATGAAGGGAAGAAAAAGGCAGGAGTCATTCTCCAGAAAGCCCTCAGCATGGGACAGGAGCACCTACTCGACTGTGCTTAGGGGAAGGATGCAGCATCTCTGGGATGGAGGCCTGGAAGGCAAGGGGCAGTCACCTTGGTTGCATGCTGGGTCTTCGTTGTCAAAGCCACATTTGGGGATGTCAGGAGGAGGGTACCCCAGGGGCCAGTTCAGTTTGCGCCCCGACACAGCCACCAGCTCTTGGGAAGTCCCATTGTAGTTCAGTACAACCTAAGGGAGAGCAGGAGTGGTGGCTAGGCCAGGGCCTGCGGGGAAGGCATGCTGTGAGTGCAGCAGTCTCACCTCCCACCTACCCCAGCTCTGCTTCCAGAGCCTACATATATATCTGGGTTGTCACCTGCTTACCAAGTCCCCACTGCAACTGGACACAGGACCTCATACCACACACATATTACTCAAGTGGAAACACCTGAAAACTATCAAGGGGTTTATAAAGAAAACTCCATTTAGAACCCGATCTCTACACTCAGGGAGTTTATAATCTTGGTTGAAGTACCAACCAAGCATTGATTTTTCTCTACTTATTTTCTTGGTAGAAAACAGGAGAAGGTAATGTTCACCTTAGCCTACATTCGCAGGCCCAGTCCATGTGCCCGTCTTCCAGGAGGCCTTCTCTGGATGACCTGTCCCTTGTGGCCATTGGCCTCAGCGCCTTCCTGTCCTGCTCGCTTGCAGAGCTGTGTAATGTGCATCTTTCACGGCCCTGTCTCTGCTGCGAGGCAGTCCTGCCTGCCTCCCTTTGGAGCTCCCCGAGGGCAGGCTTGTGCTCCCTCCTCAGGCATGGGGCTCCCCAAGTGTGATGCCTGTGAGTCCCTATCATTCTGGTGGCTTCCCCAGACTGGAGCTGGGTCTGTTTTATCCAGGGCTCTTGTAAGTGTCCAGGCATGGTGGAATGGCTACAGGATAAACAGGTGCCCTGGCAGGGCTGTGGGGGAGAAGTAGGAGGGTGAGATGTCATTTGGAATTGGCACTGTCTTCTGGGTGCACAAACTTACCCTGAAGGCACCATTCTCGGGATCCATATCCCAGAGGGAGAAGTCTGTTTCCCGATCGCCACTGCTATCAATTTTCAGGTATCCTGTCACACCTGAGGACATAGGGGAAGATGACTATGTTTGAGAGAATAGAAGTTCAGGGGTGCCCCACTTCATCTCTTCATCCTCTAATCTTTTTTGCCTTGCCTTCCAAACATACATGTGTACAGAATGATAGTAAATGGTAAAACGGCCGGGCACTGTGGCTCATGCTTGTAATCCCAGCACTTTGGGAGGCTGAGGTGGGCAGATCACCCGATGTCAGGAGTTCAAGACCAGCCTGACCAACGTGGTGAAACCCTGTCTCTACTAAAAAAAAATACAAAAAATTAGCCAAGTGTTGGTGGAGGGCACCTGTAATCCCGGCTACTCAGGAGGCTGAGGCAGGAGAATTGCTTGAACCTGGGAGGCGGAGGTTGAAGTGAGCCGAGATTGCGCCACTGCACTCCAGTCTTGGGGACAGAGCGAGACTCCATCTCAAAAAAAAAAAAAAAAAAAAAGAAAAAGAAAAAGAAAAAGAAAGGTAAAAGAACTCAGTGCCCAGCAGGGATGATTGAGATTGGACACTTCGTAGGACTTCTGAGGGATGGGCCTGAAAAAAGCTGTGGAGGAAAAGGCTGGTGTGCATAGGTAACTGCTGCAGGACAATAGGCTTCTCATGGCTTGACACTGGGCACCTGGGATTCATCCCCCAAGGCAGCCCATTCCAGCCACCTCCAGGCCCTGACCTTGAAAGCTTCGGTTCCACATCCGCTGAGTGATGTTCTCCCCATCAGTGACAGTTCCCCCATGTGCCAGAGTCTCCGTCACTGCCTGGATATAGAGCAGGAGCCCGTCGTGGAAGGATGCTGGGATGGTGTTCACCTGTAGGGGCAAACAGAGGTCGGCTGGGGTGGGCATATGAAGGGCATGGAGGTGGGAGCTGTGGGGAAGGGAACAAGAGGCACTGGGATTTTGGAAGAGGATGGGAGAAAATAACACCCCTATATCACAGGGAGATTTTACTATTTAAACGATGCCTTTGGATTAGCATCACTTCCTGAATCCTACTAGGTAGACAGGGCAGGATGTATCGTCTCCATATTACTGATGATGACCTGAGTTTCAGAGGCTGAACTTGCCAGTGTCCTCCTCCATCATCACGAGAAACATGGAACAATGGGAAGGGAGGGAAGGAAGGGGAGAACTGGGAATAGGGAAGGATGGAGGCTGGCAGAGGGTCATGGAGTGGGGGCTGGAGGTCCACGCTGGAGGGTCCCGGGACCCCTTCTTACCAGGCCATCCTCCATGGTGAAGTTGAACTGCTCATAGGCCAGGTGTTTTAACTGCTTCAGGAATTCCAAGTACTCGGGATTATCTGGGTCTTTATATGTAATGATTTTGGCAGCCTGAGAAAGGGGTCAGTGGAGAGCAGAGAGTTGAGAGCTGACTATTCCCTAGTACTGTGGGGCCCCAACAGTTGGGAGCCCACCTCCCAGAGCTGCGTCTCTGCTTAGCTCAAGGTCAAACTGGACCCTATGCCCTGCATGAAGTGATGCCCACTCCAAAGCAGGGGATCCAATGGGATGCCTTCTCCAAGTCCTGCCCAGGCTGTGGGACTTTATCCTCCTCCCGCCTCAAGCCCATTTTCTTATCTTTTTAGCCTGCTGGTGGCGAAGCGCCCCTGGGCAGTCTGCCCTTCATTGCCTAATTCCCAGTGAGCATCACCAACCTCTTTTCTGTTCTGTGAGTTACCAGGAGTGCATAAAGAAACAAACAGACAAAAACCTCTTTTCTGGAATTCTTTCAGACGCTGAGGGACACAGTGCCCAGAAATGATGTGCCACAAGCTGAGACAGCCTGGGCTTCAAACCTAGGTACTCACCTGAAAGGCCTGGCGGGCACTGACATCCTGCCCATCCCCTCTCTCCCAGGGCCTGCGGGGAGCAGGGCCCTGTCCACCTTGCAGGCTTTGCCCAAAGATATCCAGGTGGAAGAAAACGTAGTCCTCCCCACACAAGCCAGCTTCCAGGGCCAGGAGCATGAGGGTTCTGAAGGCATCAGGGGAGCTGCAGATGTAGATAACTGGAGAAAGACGGGGAGTCAGAGAGAGAAGCCTAGGTACTGCGGGAGAGACAGGAGTAGGAAAGCTAGGAACCCAAGGGAGGAAGTTTAGAGATAGGGTGCAGGAGAGACCCAGTGAGAGTTAAGTGGTAACTCCCGGCTCAGCCTAGGCCACAGCAGGAGAAAGACGAAGGGTGGAACGGGCGGGTGCGGGGCGGTGGGCGGGAGGAGGAAGGGGGAGGCGGAAGGGAGGAAGGAACGGGTAGGGAGAGGGGGATAGTGGAGCTGAAGGTGGAGAAGGATGGGGCCAGGAGGGAGAGAGGAGCGAGAGGGAGGGGGAGAAGAGAGGGGATGAGGCGCAATGAGAGGAGAGGATGAAAGAGGGGAGAAGGCTATAGGGAAGAGAGAAAATGTGGGAGGGAAAAAGGGACCGGAACCGAGCTGTGCTAGGGTGGGAGGGAATGAGTGGGGGTCGGGGAGGTGAGAGGATAGAGACGTGGTGGGGGTGGCGGAAGAAGAGAGGGAAATAGAAACTCAGCTGTAGAAAGGGCCGGGGAGCTGAAAGTAGAATGAAGAACGGCGAGGAGAAAGAAGAGTGCCCCCAGACTAGAGAAAAAGTCCCGATGCCTCCGGCAGGTCAGAGGGGAGGCCCTGCGGCTAAGCGGCGGGACGGGGTGTGCCAGCGTCTCACCTCGGCCTTTGCGCGGCATGGTCCGCAGCAGCCTGGTGTAGTGGCTGAGGTCGTCCTCGGCGAACTCCAGGTGGTCCACCGTAATATTGAGGCGGTCGCGGACCCGCATGAACAGCCCCTCCACGAGGAAGAAGCAGTGCTCTTCGTCACCCGGCCGGTAGGCGTAGAGCATGAGCGCTTGGCGCTCCCAGCCCAGCCGTCGGTGCAGCGCCGCCACGAAGTCCCCCAGCTTGGCGTAGCTGGGCCCCGCGCGGGTGGTCAGCGCATACTCGTCCTTGACACCGAAGCCCAGCGCCGGGGCGCCGGCGGTCAGCAGCGGGACCCGCCAGTGCGCGGTGAAGCGCCCCACTGGGGCGGCGGCGTACACGCAGCCGGGGCCCAGGAACACAGCGGGGTTGTGCTCCCACTTGAGGTCCACCGCGGCCAGGGGCGCTGCGGTGTCGGAGCAGACGCCCAGCGCGTTTTCGCTGCTGCCCAGCACCGTGCGGACCGTCCAGCCCGGCAGCAAGTCGGGGCGCGCCTTCACCTGGGCCAGGGCCAGCTCCACGGCGGGTCCCACGCGCGCCCACGACCACGGGTACGAGGTATTGGCCAGCGGCAGTACCACGGCTACCGTCAGGTTGTCCGCGTGGCTGCCCCGGAGCAGCAGCAGCAGCGGCGGCAGCAGCAGGAGCAGGAGCAGGCGCAGGCGGGAGCCAGCGGGGCGCCGGGGCCCCGGCATGGCCTCAGCGGGCACCGCAGCAGGCGAGCGCTCCTACCATGGCCTCCTCGGTCCCCTTGGGCTCAGCGGCCGGTCCCAGGCATCAGGCGCGTCCCTATGGGAAGGAGCAGGAGCGGGACGGGGACGCTCACCCCGGGGCTCGAGGCCCCCTGTAGCTGCGACGGTCTGGGCCGAGAGCGCAAGGGGCGCGACCGAGGGGGGCGCGCAGGGCGCCGCGGAGCAGGTGGGTGCCAGGAGAACGTCGGGCTGGAGAGGACCCGAGTGTGAACAACTGGGAGTGTGCGTGCGTGTTAGAGAGAGAGAGAAAGGGTGCGAGTGAGCGCTTCGTGAAGAAGGATGAGAGAGGGCGCGCGAGGGAGGAAAGAGGAGTGTGTGTTTGTAGCGTGCGTGAGCGCCTGCCCCAGGGAGTGTGCCAGAAGGGGCGTCCGGCCGGCCCAAGTCTCCGGCTATCCGGAGGGAACCGTGGAGGACCCGAGCCAAGCTCCGAACCCTCCCTCTCAGCCGCTTCCCCTCCCAGACTCAGTGACAGAAGAGCCAGTCCAGGATCTTTAACTCCTTCCTCCCCGCCGCCCAGCCCGCGCGCTTCCCCGTGGACCATCTTCCCCGGTCTCGGCCGCCCCACGCCTACCTCTTTGGAGGACAGGACCCTCTGAAGGTGCGCCCTCGCCGGGATGGAAAGGATGGCTGAACGGAGGGTGTGTGTGGAAGCAACCGGGGCCCACTTGCGCCCCACCTTTTCCCTCGCCTCCTACCTGGTCTCCTCGGGGGAAGAGGGAAAGGTGTGCTGGTTTGGGATCCTGGCAGGAAACTGAGTGAGTGCGTGGATGTGTGTGTTTGGGTGTGGGGTGGAAGGTGACGGGTTTCTGGAAAGTCCGTTAAAGTTGAAGGTGAGCCCAGAGTGCTTGTTACCCATTCCTTCTATGATCTCCCTCTCTTTCCCTCCCTGCCACCTTCCAGACTGTGCAGATTAGCTGTGAAAAATGATCTGGTGTCAGGGCGGAATTAAATCTTTAGCGCCCAAATTGTAGGAAGATGGGGAGAGTGGGTGGGTGTCTGGGAGGGAGGAGGTTCACACCTCAGGGACGCCCCAAGAAAATGACTGTTTTGTGTTGAGGGTTGTTAAAATGAAGGCTGTGGGAGATGACCACTGGAGGCGTAAATTGGGGAGTGGGTTTTGGAGCACTTGACAGCTGGGCCCCCGGTGCAGACTGCTGTGGAATCAGTGTGCCCTCTAATGGTCATCGGGGGTTATTGACGGCATTGCAGCGCCAACCTCTCCAACGCTGCGCCTAAGCAGGACATAAGATCACCAAACTTCAGGTCAGCAAACATTTCCAGAGAACCTTCGGTGCGTTAAGCACCCACTAGGTGCCGAGGGCATAAAGATGAATATATATAGTCCGTGCCTTTGAGGAGCTCCATTTGGGACAAATAACCGTAATGCAACATGCATTAAGCACTACAGGGGAGACATGGATAAATTGCTAAAGGACTCAGATGAGGGCTATTCATTCTGCTTGGATTGGGGCCAGAAAATCTCCAAAAAAGAAATAATTCAAGAGGATAGAAGGATGAGAAAGGTATTCTGTGTAGACAGAGCAGAATGTTGAAGTATATTTCCTATATATGGAATTTTAGGAGACTTGAATATTCTTATTATCTAGAGCAAATTGTGGTCGACAGGCCAACTTGAGATGGCAGGCATGCTTTGGCTTGCATTCTCTCTATGTATATTGTATTTAATTCCCCACACTTAAATATCATAAGATGGGGCCGGGCAAGGTGGCTCAAGCCTCTAATCCCAGCACTTTGGGAGGTCAGGGTGGGTGGATCATGAGGTCAGGAGTTCAAGATCAGCCTGACCAAGATGGTGAAACCCCGTCTCTACTAAAAATACAAAAATTAGCCAGACATGGTGGCGGCCGCCTGTAATCCCAGCTACTTGGGAGGCTGAGGTAGAGAATTCCTTGAATCCGGGAGACAGAGGTTGCAATGAGCCGAGATTGCACCACTGCACTCCAGCCTGGGCAACAGAGCAAGACTCTGTCTCAAAAAAAAAAAAAAAAAAAAAAAAAAAAAAAAAAAAAAAGATGGTACATGAATATTTGGATTTCTGACTTTTTTTTTTTCTTTCAAAGATGGAGGTCTCCCTATGTTGCCCAGGCTGGTCTTGAACTCCTAGGCTCAAGCGATCCTCCCGCATTGGCCTCCCAAAATTCCTGGATAACATGTGTGAGCCACCAGGCCCAACCTGGATTTCTGACTTTCCTTAAAATATTGGAAGAGCTGGCAATATATTGTCCTGCATCCCTCCATGAGCAATTAACCAGAGCAAGTATCCATTATCTCCTTGAAATGAGTCTAGTTCATTATGGTTCCTAGGCACCCTGCTTCACTCAGGTGCATTACCTGCCTGGCTGTAGTAGGAGTTTGTGTTTTCAGCCCTGATCTAGGATGTAAGGTGTGTGCATGTAGGATGACTGAGGAAGAGAGGCAGGGAAGAGGGCAGTGGAGGGAAGATTATGAAAGCTTTTGTGTGACAGGCATAATGTTCTTGTCCTGTAATGGAGATGGTGGATTCCAGAGATTGTAGAGGTAGACAGCAGATAGAGATGGGGAGATGTTTTGTAAGTAGAATCAGTTGAACTTTGGGAAGTGAGGACATTATACAAATAACAGATCTAGGTGATGTTGACCCCATTAGCTGAGAAGCTGAAGAAGGTTTTGGAAGGATGATACTTTTAGTTTATTGGATGTGAGGTGCCTATAGATAATCAAGTGGAAGTGTCTGATAGGCCTCGGACTAGTGGAGCTGGAGCTCAGAAGAAATGACTGGACTAGAAATATAGTTTAGTAATTGAGCTCCTTTCAATAATGGTGAACTAGCCCTAAAGCTACAGACAACTAAAAGTGTTGGATGAAATACTTTTTTAAAAATCAAAGAACTAGCTGGGCATGGTGTCTCATACCTGTAGTCCCAGCACTTTGGGAGGCGGAAGTGGGCTGATCACTTGAGGCCAGGAGTTCAAGACCAGTCTGGCCTTCATGATGAAACCCCGTCTCTACTAAAAATACAAAAATTAGCTGGGTGTAGGCCAGGTGCGGTGGCTCATGCCTGTAATCCTAGCACTTTGGGAGGCCGAGGCGGGTGGATCACCTTAGGTTGAGAATTCGAGACTAGCCTGACCAACACGGAGAAACCCTGTCTCTACTAAAAATACAAAAATTAGCCGGACATGGTGGCGCATGCCCGTAATCCCAGCTACTCAGGAGGCTGAGGCAGGAGAATCGCTTGAACCTGGGAGGCAGAGGTTGCGGTGAGCCAAGATCATGCCATTGCACTCCAGCCTGGGCAACAAGAGTGAAACTCTGTCTCAAAGAAAAAAAAAAAAATTAGCCGGGCTTGGTGGTGCATGCCTGTAATCCCAGGTACTAGGGAGGCTGAGGCACAAGAATCACTTGAACCCAGGAGGCAGAGGTTTCAGTGAGCCAAGATTGCGCACCTGCATTCCAGCCTGGACAGCAGAGCAAGACCCTGTTTCAAAAAACAATAAATAAATAAAAATAAAAATAAAAGAACCGGGCCGGGCGCAGTGGCTCAAGCCTGTAATCCCAGCATTTTGGGAGGCCGAGACGGGCGGATCACAATGTCAGGAGATTGAGACCATCCTGGCTAACATGGTGAAACCCTGTCTCTACTAAAAATACAAAAAAATTAGCTGGGCACAGTGGCGGGCGCCTGTAGCCCCAGCTATTCAGGAGGCTGAGGCAGGAGAATGGCGTGAACCTGGGAGGCGGAGCTTGCAGTGAGCCGAGATCGCGCCACTGCACTCCAGCCTGGGTGACAGAGCAAGACTCCGTCTCTTCAAAAAAAAAAAAAATTAGCCAAGCGTGGTGGCAGGTGCCTGTAATCCCAGCTACTCGGGAGGCTGAGGCAGAATTGCTTGAACCCAAGGGGTGGAGGTTGCAGTGAGCCGAGATCGCACCACTGCACTCCAGCCTGGGCAACAAGAGTGAAACTCTGTCTCAAAAAAAAAAAAAAAAAAAATAGCCGGGCTTGGTGGTGCACACCTGTAATCCCAGCTACTCGGGAGGCTGAGGCACAAGAATCACTTGAACCCAGAAGCAGAGGTTGCAGTGAGCCGAGATCACGCCACTGCACTCCAGCCTGGGCAACAGAGCAAGACCCTGTCTCAAAATAAATAAATAAATAAATAAATAAATAAATAAATAAATAATAAAAGAACTAATAAGATAGTGAGGCCAGGCACAGTGGCTCACGCCTATAGTCCTAGCACGTTGGGAGGCCAAGGCAGGTGGATCACCTAAGGTCAGGAGTTCGAGACCAGCCTGGCCAACGTGGCAAAACCCCGTATCTACTAAAAATACAAAAATTAGCCGGGCATGGTGGCAGGTACCTGTAATCCCAGCTACTTGGGAGGCGGAGGCAGAATTGCTTGAACCCAGGGGGAGGAGGTTGCAATGAGCTGAGATCGTACCATTTCACTCCATTTCGAGCAAAACTTCGTCTCAAAAAATAATAATAATTAAAAAAATAAGATAGTGAGAAATTATTGGTGTGACAGCATGAAAGTACAGGAAAGTAGAGAAGTAAGCCCAGCAGTAGGGCTGATTTTACCCTGGGGTCATTTGCTGATTCGGAATTAGTGGCAGAAAATAGGTTGTGTGGGGCCAGTGAAGTCCAGGCCGGGTGTGGTGGCTCACACCTGTAATCCCAGCACTTTAGGAGGCCAAGGCGGGAGGATGGCTTGAGCTTAGGAGTTTCAGACCAGCCTGGGCAACAGGGCGAGACCCCATTTCAATTTTTTTAAATTAAAAAAAAGAAAAAGGGCCAGGCACGGTCGCTCATGCCTGTAACCCCAGCACTTTGGGAGGCCGAGATGGATGGATCATGAGATCAGGAGTTCAAGTCCAGCCTGCACAAGATGGTGAGACCCCCATCTCTACTAAAAATACAAACATTAGCCAGGCGTGGTGGTGCATGCCTGTAAGCCCAGCTACTCGGGAGGCTGAGGCAGGAGAATCACTTGAACCCAGGAGGCAGAGGTTGTAGTGAGCCGAGATTGCGCCACTGCACTCCAGCCTGGGCAATAGGGGGAAACTCACTCTCAAAAAAAAAAAAAAAAAAAGGAGTCCAAATGTTCCCAAAGGTGATAACCTTGGTAAACCACCTTCGTGTTTTGGGCTAGGATCTCAAAAGGCTGCACTCCTAGGGGCAACCTGGGAGTAAAATAAATAGAAAATCTAAGGTCCTGCTTGGTGCCTCACATCTGTAATCCCAGAACTTTGGGAGGCTGAGGTGAGGATCACTAGAGCCCAGGAGTTGGAGACCAGCTTAGGCAACATAGTGAGACCTTATCTCTACCAAAAATTAAAAAATTAGTTGGGTGTGGTGACATATGCCTGTAGTCCGAGCTACTCTGGAGGTTGACACAGGAGGATCGCTTCAGCCCAAGAGGTTGAGGCTTCAGTGAGCTGTGTTTATGCCACTGAACTCCAGCCTGGGCAACAGGAGTGAGACCCTGTCTCAAAAATAATAATAATACAGACCCAAAATATTAAAAGACCAAAATTAAGAACCAAATGATAGATTTAATACTATGTTAGACTAAACTGAGGAGCAAGTAATAAATTGGAAGAAAGGACAGCAGAAACTACCTAAAATGAAGAATGGATAAAAAGGAATGAAAAGCATAAAAAGAGAGGGTTAAAGGCCTTTGCAGTGGCTCATGCCTGTAATCCCAGCACTTTGGGAGGCTGAGGTGGGTGGATCACCTGAGGTTGGGAGTTCGAAACTAGCCTGACCAACGTGGAGAAACCCTGTCTCTACTAAAAATACAAAATTATCCAGGCATGATGGTGCATGCCTGTAATCCCAGCTACTCGGGAGGCTGAGGCAGGAGAATCACTTGGACCTGGGAGGCAGAGTTTGTGAGCCGAGATCACGCGTTGCACTCCAGCCTGGGCAACAAGAGCGAAACTCTGTCTCAAAACAAAAAACAAAAAACAAACAAAAAACAAAGACTAGCCTTGACAACATATAAAGTACCCCATCTCTACAAAAATAAATAAATAAGTAAGCCCGGGGCCAAGGGAGGTGGCTCACACCTGTAATCCCAGCACTTTTGGAGACAGAGGCAGGAGGATCACCTGAGGTCAGGAGTTTGAGACCAGTCTGGCCAACATGGTGAAACCCCATGTCTACTAAAAATACAAAAATTAGCTGGGCAGGGCCGGGCGTGGTGGCTCACGTCTGTAATCCCAGCACTTTGGGAGGCCGAGGCGGGCAGATCACGAGATCAAGAGATGGAGACCATCCTCACTAACACCGCGAAACCCCGTCTCTACTAAAAATACAAAAAAAAAAAAAAAATTAGCCGGGCGTGGTGGTGGGCGCCTGTAGTCCCAGCTACTCGGGAGGCTGAGGCAGGAGAATCGCTTGAACCGGGGAGGCGGAGGTTGCAGTGAGCTGAAATAGCGCCACTGCACTGCAGCCTGGGAGACTCCATCTCAAAAAAATAAAATAAAATTAGCTCGGAGTGGTGTTGCCTGTGCCTTTGAGTAGTCCCAACTACTAGGGAGGCCGAAATGGGAGAGTCTCTTGAGGCCAGGAGGTTGAGGCTGCAGTGAGCTATGATGGTGCACCACTGCACTCCAGCCTGGGCAACAGAGTGAGACCCTGTGTCTAAATAAAATGAAATAATAGAAGAGAGGGTAAGAGACAAAGAGATTACTGGGGGAAAAGTCTAACCCGTCTTTATTTGGAGTTCAGGAAGGAGGGAAATAATAGGTAAAACTAATACTTGAAGAGATAATAGCTGATAAATTTAATAAATGGACGACAAACCTGAAGCCATTGATTCAAGAAGCTCAACAAACCTAAAGTAAGATTTTTTTGTTTTTAAACGGAGTCTCCCTCTATCGCCCAGGCTGGGGTGCAGTGGCGCCATCTCAGCTCACTGCAACCTCCGCCTCCCGGATTTAAGAGATTCTCCTGCCTCAGCCTCCTGAGTAACTGGAATTACAGGAGCCCGCCAGCACGCCGGCTAATTTTTGTATTTTTAGTAGAGACGGAGTTTCACCATGTTGGCCAGGCTGATCTCGAACTCCTGACCTCGGGTGATCCACCCGTCTCGGCCTCCCACAGTGCTGGGTGGCCACAAGCCACCGCACTCGGTCCGCTTTTTGTTTGCTTGTTTTTTAAAAATTAATAATATTTATTTTAATCTGGTTGGTGGTTACGTGGACAGAATACGTTTAGACTTAAGATGTTTACGTTCTGCTGTAGTAAATTAAATATCGAAAAAGTACTTATGGAAGGGAGGTAGGTGAGGGATAAAAGTTTACAAGTTGGGTTCCGTGTATACTGCTCGGGTGATGAGTGCACCAAAATCTCACAAATCACCACTAAAGAATTTATGTAACCAAGCTGGGCGCTGTGGCTCACGCCGGTAATCCCAGCACTTTCGGAAGCTGAGGCGGGTGGAACACCTGTTTCCATGGACATGGAAAACCATGTTTTCCACACTAATTCAATCAATATACTCCTCTCCTATCTAAAACCTGTTTCTCCTGCTTCGAGTTTGTAGACGTGCAGTGTTCAAACTCCCTTTTCCCCATCAACTTCAACTGCTAGTGGCAAAAATAGCTGGTATTGGTTGCATTTTTGAGGTAGGACAATTGGCAAGATATTTTCCTTTACTAAAGAAACGTAGATTACGTATGCCATACAGGGCAATGAAAAAACTTCGATAGCAGAGGATGGTTTCGATCCATCGACCTCTGGGTTATGGGCCCAGCACGCTTCCGCTGCGCCACTCTGCTATCTAGAACTAAAATTTCTCATGATTGTTATAGAACACTACATAGTCGTTGTCCTGACTTCTTTAGTGCCACCTAATGTCTGATCAAAAATTCGTCATTACTATAGAACCAGTTCTTATTGGCTAGTTCCTGACACAGTAGGCGTTTTTTATTGGTTCATAAGCCCGGTTTGACAAAGTAAGCCAATAGGCATAAGCGATGGGGTAAGGCGGGAGCCAATCGCGCCGGGTTTTATTGGGACACGCCGGCAAGACGCCTCTTCAGTTGTCTGCTACTCAGAGGAACGGGCGGTTGGTGCGGCCTCCATTGTTCGTGTTTTAAGGCGCCATGAGGTAAGTGGGTCGAAGCGGTCGAAAGGTTTCAGGTATTCGACGGAAAACTTTGTGAACGTGGGCCGAAAGAAGTCGGAGTATCAGAAAGGGCCATGTATCCGGGGGCTGGCCAAAAACCTGAGAACTCCTGGTCTAGGATAGTGGGAGAGATGGAGCCTGGTAGAGGCGGGGAAACTTGGGCCCGGGATGGGGTTCGGGCCCAGGAGTGGGGAGGCGGGTTCGACACCTCTGTCTCTGAAGGGTTGCGATGAGGGGGTGTCCTCAAGCCCCTGGAGGAGCTCCCCACCTTTCCCCCGCCCCCGTCATCCGGGCTGAGAATGCTGGAGCGAGCCGCATTCATCCTCAGTGCGAAGGCCTTGACATTAGGACACGCCCGATAAATGTGTACATTAGTGAAGAAATGAGCAATCTTTAGCCTCCGAAGTATTAGGATTCGTGTGGCCCAGGATTATGGGTTATTAAGGGTAGGGCTCACTGTCTGAGCCCCATCATTACTTGAGGGGGTTGTGATTAACTTAGAGGAGGTTATGGGGGTGTAACTGGGCACCATTTGGAATGGGGAGAAGTGTAAGTGTGAGTGGGGTCTCTTGCCTACCGTTGGGAGGTTCCGAGGGATGAAAGTAGCCAACCTAAGATGATATGGCCGGTGGGTATTCCTTCAATGAGGTCAAAATAAAATCTGCATTTCTAGGGGTGACAGAGGCCGTGGTCGTGGTGGGCGCTTTGGTTCCAGAGGAGGCCCAGGAGGAGGGTGAGTACCAGCTTTTAGCATCTCTGCACTTGGTTGTTAGTTTCTGCTTGTCATCTAAATAGGAGTTTTGGAGTAGACTAATGTCACTTGGTTTTGCGAGAGCCAACTATGGTCTTTTCCTGCACTCCTGTTAAATGAATTTGGCCCCACTATGCTAAGAATGATTCTTTCCCTCCCCGGAGACTTTGTCACTCATTCTGAGGACTGACATGTTTTCAAAATTGTTGGCGTGTTATTTACATCTCGGCTTGATTCCTACCTAGGGAATAATTTGGCTGTTTTTCATGTTTTAGGTTCAGGCCCTTTGTACCACATATCCCATTTGACTTCTATTTGGTGAGTACCTTGGGTTAATGATACACATTTTCTGGTCACTGTTGAAATGGAGCCCAGTATCTCCCAGTTAATGAAGTTAGATGGTGGTTGAAGAGGGCAGACACAGTGCCTCACGCCTGTAATCTCAGCACTTTGGGAGGCTGAGGCAGACGGATTACCTGAAGGTCAGGAGTTTGAGACCAGCCTGGCCAATATGGTGAAACCCCGTCTCTACTAAAAATAAAAAAGTTGGCTGGGCATGTGTCTAATCCCAGCTACTTGGGAGGCTGAAGCAGGAGAATTGCTTAACCCGGGAGGCGGAGGTTGCAGTGAACCAAGATGGCACCACTACAAAAAAAAAAGATGGTTGAAATAGGGAGGGAAAGTGATTTGTGAAAAGATTTGGGGTTTTGAGTCAACTGTGTGTTGCTTTACATACAGAAACAGTGTAAGCATGGTGGAGAGAATAATTCCTTGGCTACTGTTGGCATTAAACATGATTATAATCTTTGTTCTGAACAAGTAATTGTATTTATGGTATATCTGTTACTATAAAGATAGTGATAGCTTAAATTATGGCTATTCCAGCTTTTATCCTTGTTTGAACTTTTTTTTTTTTTGAGACAGTCTCACTCTGTCACCCAGGCTGGAGTGCAGTGGTGCAATCTTGGCTCACTGCACTGAACCTGGGAGGCAGAGGAATCAGGACCTCTGCCTCCAGGGTTCAAACGATTCTCCTGCCTCAGCCTCCTGAGTAGTTGGGATTACAGGCACCTGCCACCATGCCCAGCTAATTTTTGTATGTCTGTTTAGTAGAGACGGGGTTTCACCATGTTGCCCAGGCTGATCTTGAACTCCTGACCTCGTGATCTGCCCACCTCAGCCTCCCAAGGTGCTGGGATTACAGGTGTGCCTGACCCACTGTGCCTGGCCTTTGAATAAATTTTTTTTTTTGAGGCAGGGTCTCACTCTGTTGCCCAGGCTGGAGTTGCAATGGCGCGATCTCGGCTCACTGCAACCTCGCTTCCTGTGTTCAAGGGATTCTCTCACCTCAGCCTCCCAAGTAGCTGGGATTACAGGTGTGAGCCACCACGCCCAGCTAATTGAACAAATTAAGCAGTAAAAACAAGTGTAGAATTTTCTGTTTTTAACCTTTTTCTGTCGTAGTAATAGAAAAAACAATCTCTCCTGTATATTATCTTCGGCAAATAGAATGTAGTTGTTTACTTCTGGTTTAGTGTGAAATGGCCTTTCCCCGGGTCAAGCCAGCACCTGATGAAACTTCCTTCAGTGAGGCCTTGCTGAAGAGGAATCAGGACCTGGCTCCCAATTCTGCTGAACAGGTATGTTCTTTTGGCTGTCTTCCAGAAATGTCTCTAAAGCAGTTAAAAGTATTGGTAAAGAGTAACTGTTGGTAAGGTTAAGAATGGTGTTAACAGAGCCTGAAATCCACAAAGGGTTTAATTGTTCTCCTTATTTCTCATTGTGGGTGGAGATAGCCAGGTGGATATATAAACAAATTAGATATGCATTCTTATTTTTACTGGGGACAAAGAGTTGTTCTCTTCCCATATATTCAAGGCCAGAATGAAGTGTTTTTAAAGCCCTATGTCAGTATTGAGTCAGCTTGTATGGAAGGGATTAGGAGAAAATATTCAAATTCTGAGAAATTGCTTATAATTTTTCATCTTCAAGTATTGTTTCATACTGTTTTTCAGGCATCTATCCTTTCTCTGGTGACAAAAATAAACAATGTGATTGATAATCTGATTGTGGCTCCAGGGACATTTGAAGTGGTGAGTTTTTGATGATTTAGTTTTAGGAAAGGGCACCTTTGGTAGTGTGGAAATTGCCTTGGCTCTTGACTTAATTTTCAGTTGTCTATTATCCAAAGCCAAGACTAAAATGAGAAAGTACAGTGGAATTTCTTTGTAGTACTGATCTTGGGGACAAGACTTGTATCATTGTTATGCTAGCTGTGATGTATCAGGCTTTCATGTGGTGGTTTTGGGGGTGATTTCACCTCTGCTACTTCTTAATTTGGGTAACAGGTAGCTGTGTTGTAACAGTTCTGGGAGGACCTAGGCACCTTTTTTTCTTCTAAATTGTTTTTCCCCGAAATCCTTTTTCCAACAGCAAATTGAAGAAGTTCGACAGGTGGGATCCTATAAAAAGGGGACAATGACTACAGGACACAATGTGGCTGACCTGGTGGTGATACTCAAGATTCTGCCAACGTGTGAGTGTGCCTGTTTCTGGTCATGGGAACAGAACATAGCACTTGGATTAGGGGTTTAGGTATCTTTTTTTGTTTTGAGACAAATTCTCCCTCCGTTGGCCAGGCTGGAGTGCAGTGGTACCATTGTAGCTCACTGCAGCCTTGACCTCCACTACAGCAAGTGATCTTCCCGCCTTAGCCTCCCGAGTAGCTGGGACTACAGATGTTTGCCACCACACCCAGCTAATTTTTGTATTTTTTGTAGATACAGGGTTTCACCGTGTTGCTCGGGCTGGTCTCAAACTCCTGAGCTCAAGCAATCTGCCCACCTCAGCCTCCCAAAGTGCTGGGATTACAGGCGTGAGCCACTGTGCCCAGCCCTTAGGGATCTTGAAAGCTCAAATTTCTTGTGAGAAAGGATGTTTGTAAGACAAATGTTTCTAGTTTTTGTTTTTGGGACGGATCTCACTCTGTTGCCCTGGCTGGAGTGTAATGGCGTGATCTCGGTTCACTGCAACCTCCACCTCCTGGGTTCTAGCTGTTTTCCTGCCTTGGCCTCCCAAGTAGCTGGGATTACAGGCAAGTGCCACCATGCCAGGCTAATTTTTCTGTTTTTAGTAGAGACGGGGTTTCACCATGTTAGCTAGTCTGGTCTCAAACTCCTGACCTCAGGTGATCCGCCCGCCTTGGCCTCCCAAAGTGTTGGGATTACAGGCGTGAGCCACTGCACCCTGCCTGACAAATGTTTTTTAATGAGTGATAAGGGACAAACGCTGGAGTGTGTGTGTCTGAAAGAATGTATAGCAGGTTACTGTACGGCCATGTTTCTCAACTGGAGGTAATTTTGCCACCCAGGGGATATCTGGCAATATCTGGTGGTACTTTTGATTGTTAAAACAAGGGGGTGCTACTGGCATCAAAAAAGGGTAGAAGCCAGGTGTGGTGGCTGTATTCCCAGCACTTTGGGAGGCTGAGGCAAGAGGATCACTTGACCCCAGGAGTTTGACCAGCCTGTATAACATAGAGAGACCCTGTACCTACAAAAAGAAAAAAATTAGCTGGGCATGGTGGTGCATGCTTTGGTCCCAGCTACTCAGAAGCCTGAGGTGGGGCCGGGTGCAGTGGCTCACGCCTGTAATCCCAACACTTAGGGAGGCCAAGGCCTGGAGTTCAAGACCAGCCTGGCCAACGTGGCAAAACCCAGTCTCTACCAAAAATATAAAAATTAGCCAGGCGTGGTGGTGGGCGTCTGTAATCCCCGCTACTTGGGAGGCTGAGGCAGGAGAGTTGCTTGAACCTGGGAGGCAGAGGTTGGAGTTAGCAGAGATCGTGCCTGTGCACTTCAGCTTGGGTGACAGAGTGAGGCCCTGTCTCAAAAATAAGAAAAAAAGAAAAAGCAGCAGCCTGAGGTGAGAGGATTGCTTGAGCCCGGGAGGCTGAGGCTGCAGTGAGCTGTGATTGTGCCACTGCACTGCAGCCTGGGTGACAAGAGTGAGACCCTTTCTCAAAAAAAGAAAAAGGATAGAGGCCATGGATGCTGTTAAACATCCTACATCCCCATCACCCCAAAGATTTGTCTAGCCCAAAATGTTATTAACTGCCACTGACCTGAAAAACCCTGCTGTAGAAAGAGGATATGAGTACAGGAGGGGTCCTGTTCCCTGAGTCTTCCAATTTTTCTGCCCAGGCCTTGGCTTTCTCTTATAAAAGTATATATTCTATTACTTACCCTTGCTTCAGCCTTGGATATGGGACAGAAATGAGAGTGCAAAGTAGCTTAGAGATACATAGAAAGTCTAGGTAAATAAATTATTATAACATCATGTCATTTTCTGTCAATTAGTGGAAGCTGTTGCTGCCCTGGGGAACAAAGTCGTGGAAAGCCTAAGAGCACAGGATCCTTCTGAAGGTTTGCATTTGTTGCTGATTCTGTATTTAGTAGCCATAGGAACCAGGTCTTGTAATTGTAAGTACACTTTCAACAAAATCAGGTCAGACCAGATGGAAGAGTAAATGCAGAGTTTTATGTTGTGGGAGTTTTTGGCAGGGGCTTCAGGTGTTCAAGGTGTTCAAGGGAGATCTGTTTGATCTCCCTTCTAAAGCTCTGTATTCTAAATTCTCATTCTGGACTTTGTGCTGTTTTAAAAAATCCACCTGTTCCCCCCCACCCTGGATTTAACTTTGGTCATCTAATGGAAATGTGAGTTATAGTTTTTGTTTATTCTGTTTTTTCAGTTTTAACCATGCTGACCAACGAAACTGGCTTTGAAATCAGTTCTTCTGATGCTACAGTGAAGATTCTCATTACAACAGTGCCACCCAATCTTCGAAAACTGGATCCAGAACTCCATTGTTAGTTCTTTTTTTTCCATTGCTGGAAAATTTAGGGGATATTCAAAACATGGTATTGTTGCTGTTTAGTTTACTTAGCTTGTTGCTATTCCACATGCAGCTTCCTGGGAATTGAAGAACTTAGGTTTATTCTGAACTTTGCTCTCTCCCTCTGTAATTTGGAAATAGTTTATCAGCTTGCTAGTGGAATTTTCAGATGGGGTGACCAAGAAAGCATTTGGAGGACTTAAAAAGGACTGAGAAAATATTTATGGAGGGGGATAGGCTTTTGAAGAAAACAGATCTTGCATGCTTCTAGTGATTTTTAGACAAGTGATTTGCTGATATGAGAAACACAGGGTGGCTTAAAGAATTGCAGAGTTGGTCGGGTGCGGTGGCTCACGCCTGTAATCCCAGCACTTTGGGAGGCTGAGGCAGGCAGATCACCTGAGGTCAGGAGTTGGAGACCATCCTGGCCAACATGATGAAACCCCGTCTCTACTAAAATAAAAAATTAGTGGGGCATGATGGCGGTTACCTGTAATCCCAGCTACTCAGGAGGCTGAGGCAGGAGAATTGCTCGAACCTGGGAGGCGGAGGTTGCAGTGAGCTGAGATCGCGCCACTGTACGCGATCCAGCCTGGACAACAGAGCAAGACTCCGTCTATCCTGCCCTCCTTCCAAGTTTTTAGACTGTAGCAGTGGTAATGAGTAGCTTGTTTAATGAAAATGTTTCATCCTGGCATATCATGCTTGTCTTTTTAGTGGATATCAAAGTATTGCAGAGTGCCTTAGCAGCCATCCGACATGCCCGCTGGTTCGAGGAAAATGCTTCTCAGTCCACGTGAGTCCCTCCCTGACCATTTGGATTAAGATAAACTTTTTAACTGCAGTGAATAGCAGGATACCCCCATACTTCCTCTGACAGAACTATTTTGCCTGTGACCTCGTGTGTGGATTTTTATTTTTACCTTAAGTAAGCAAATTAAGATTTAGAGAAAGCAGAGAACGTATAGTTCTGGAAATAGCATAGTCAGCTTCAATTCTACCTTAGGCATGGAAATACATGATCGTATTGATTTTAATGTTTGGGTCACTATTACTTTCAGAGTTAAAGTTCTCATCAGACTACTGAAGGACTTGAGGATTCGTTTTCCTGGCTTTGAGCCCCTGACACCCTGGATCCTTGACCTACTAGTAAGTAAAGATGGGCAATTGGAGTTCCTCATCATCCTTATTTACTAGTAGTAGTAGTAGTAGTAGTAACTCTGAAATTCACCAGAGTCTGAAATTTGGTGAAGCTTAAAAGAAATTTTATTGGTAGACAAGTAATCCAATAAAAATTCAACATTTACATGACTCAGAGACATTTGTTTAAAAAAAAAGAAAAAATTCAAAGTTTTTTTTTTTTTTTGTATATTCAACGAAATGAGTAGTTACTGAGTTATAGTGTCCCGTTTTCTTCTCATGACTGCTACCATTTAATCATGGTAGTAGAGAGAAATGAGTGAGCAGCCATTTCAGAATTGCTTCTGAACATGAAAATTTTGGCTTGACTTAGACCTAAATGACCAGTTTTCCTCGTGATCATTTAAGGTTTTAGTTTGATGCCTGTAATCCCAGCACTTTGGGAGGCTGAGGCCAGAGGATCACTTGAAGCCAGGAGTTTGAGGCCAGCCTGGGCAAAATAGCGAGACTCTGTCTCTACAAGAGAAAAAAAAAAATTAGCCAGTTGTAGTGGCTTGAACTTACAGTCTTAGCTTCTCAGGAGGCTGAGGCAGGAGGGTTGCTTGAGCCCAGGAGTTCGCGGTTACAGTGAACTATGATTGCGCCACTGCACTCCAGCCTGGGTGACAAAGTGAGGCCCTGTCTCTAAAAAATAAAGTTCTAGTTATCAGAAGTGCCATTTTGATGGCACACCTACTGGATTTATTATTTTTCAGGGCCATTATGCTGTGATGAACAACCCCACCAGACAGCCTTTGGCCCTAAACGTTGCATACAGGTACAGCATGCTTTGGGTTTAGGGTTGGTTGTAAACTATTTTGTGCATTCCTTTAATACCTCATACCTCCCTGTGTTCTAGGCGCTGCTTGCAGATTCTGGCTGCAGGACTGTTCCTGCCAGGTTCAGTGGGTATCACTGACCCCTGTGAGAGTGGCAACTTTAGAGTACACACAGTCATGACCCTAGAACAGCAGGTATTGGGACAGATATGAACTGAGTTATTTTGCCCCACTCTTTTGAATACTGCTGCTCAGCAGGCAAAGTGGAATATGGTCTTTACGGGTCAGGAATTTGGGGATTCTGAAAGACTTTGGTCCTGAGATTTAAAAAGCTGTCTTAATCTCTGTTTTCACAAGGGTATTACTCAAATAAGGTCCTTTGATTTTCCTTGCTTACTCTCACTTTGCTTTCCTTCAGGACATGGTCTGCTATACAGCTCAGACTCTCGTCCGAATCCTCTCACATGGTGGCTTTAGGAAGATCCTTGGCCAGGAGGGTGATGCCAGCTGTGAGTGACCACTGTGGGTCAGGGGTTTTGTATTGTAATCTGGTACAGAGAAGCTGTACACTACTTAAATGTCTTTAATATTTCCACAGTGTAAGTAATGACTTTTATGCTGGGCTACTCGTCTAAATCACCTTTTTCTCTTTCCTAGATCTTGCTTCTGAAATATCTACCTGGGATGGAGTGATAGTAACACCTTCAGAAAAGGCTTATGAGAAGCCACCAGAGAAGAAGGAAGGAGAGGAAGAAGAGGAGAATACAGAAGAACCACCTCAAGGAGAGGAAGAAGAAAGCATGGAAACTCAGGAGTGACATTCCCTTCACTCCTTTTCCTACCCAAGGGGGAAGACTGGAGCCTAAGCTGCCTGCTACTGGGCTTTACATGGTGACAGACATTTCCGTGGGATAGGGAAGATAGCAGGAAGAAAAGTAAACTCCATAGAAGTGTCATTCCACTGGGTTTTGATATTGGCTTAGCTGCCAGTCTCCCATTTGTGACCTATGCCATCCATCTATAATGGAGGATACCAACATTTCTTCCTAATATTCTATAATCTCCAACTCCTGAAAACCCCTCTCTCAACTAATACTTTGCTGTTGAAATGTTGTGAAATGTTAAGTGTCTGGAAATTTTTTTTTCTAAGAAAAACTATTAAAGTACTTCCTAGTAGGGCTCTTGGTCTTTCTGGTTGGTGTTTTTTGTTTGTTTGTTTGTTTGCATGTGGCAACCTTTTTTGCTTTTTGCTTTGTGTACTCTTTCGTTGAAAATGATAATTGAGTCATTTAATTATAAATACTCATCACAATTTGAAGCTGTCTTTGAATTAAAGGACAAACTCCTGGAACCTTTCCATATACCAGAGTAAACTAGAATATCGTTTTAAGTATTTATTGAATAAAATGATTCTATCAACACTGCTACTGTATTCAAGCCAGTGCAATAAAAAAGTGGGTGGACAGAGGTCATTCACTTTGACTTTGCCTGCCCCCTCCAAATCCCCAGTGTAAACAGGAAAATGAGAAGTCACAGGTAGAGGACATGCTGTCCAGGCCCGTGTAACCAGGCATGTAACATACAAAGGAAGCCCCTCTGGTTAACTAGTCCTGAAGAAGGTAAGCCTCAAGTATGCAGCTTAAAAAAAAAAGTAGAGGCCTCAGCTCATTTGTGAAAGGAAGCAAGAGCCATAATTAATGTAAGTCCTTTGGGAACCTCATTCTGGCTGTGTGTAGGTTTCCTGGGGCCCCTACATAAATGGGTAAGACGAAGTGCTTCAAACGAACCGTACGGCTCCCTTTTTAATGTCTGAAGGTCTATGGGGACTGTCTCCTAGGATCTTTGCATGTCTGTTGAAACAAGGCAGCTGGGGAACAGTACTTGTGCTACTGAGTCCATAGGCTCATCTGTTATTTGCCTGGGGAGCCAGGGGGGTAAATTCCCGAATCCAGCATTGCTCTCCTGCGGGCTGTTTCCTTGGCAACACTGTGGTTTAGCCGTCTCAGTCGTTCCTACAAGACAAGGAAGGTTTGGAATCTTAACCACTGTGAAAGGCTTTAGAGTGTAAGTGAACTAGGTGCTGAAAAATACCGGGCTTGATCTACCTCAAAGTCAGTCTTCAAAAGTATATATAAGAATGTAGGCCGGGCGTGGTGGCTCACACTTGTAATCCCAGCACTTTGGGAGGCTGAGGCGGGTGGATTACCTGAGGTCAGGAGTTCAAGACCAGCCTGACCAACATGGTAAAACCCGTCTCTACTAAAAAATACAAAAAAATTAGCTGGGCATGGTGGCGGGCGCTTGTAATCTGAGGCAGGAGAATTGCTTGAAACCGGGAGGTGGAGGTTGCAATGAAATGAGATCGTGCCACTGCACTCTAGCCTGGGTGACAGAGGGAGAACTCCATCTCAAAAAAGAAAAAAAAAAAATGTAGGCCAGGCATGGTGCTCATGCCTATCCCAGCACCATTTAGGAGGAAGTGGCAGGAAGATCACTTGAGCCCAGTTTGAGACCAGCCTGGGCACCATAGTGATAGCCTGTCTTTTTTTTTTTTTTTTTTTTTTTCCCCTGAGACGGAGTTTCACTCTTGTTGCCCAGGCTGAAGTGCAATGGTGCGATCTCAGCTCACCGCAACCTCCGTCCCCCGGGCTTAAGTGATTCTTCTGTCTCAGCCTCCCAAGTAGCTGGGATTACAGGCATGCGCTACCACGCCCAGCTAATTTTGTATTTTTAGTAGAGACGGGGTTTCTCTATGTTGGTCAGGCTGGTCTCCAACTCCCAACCTCAGGTGACCCGCCTGCCTCGGCCTCCCAAACTGCTGGGATTACAGGCAAGAGCCACCTCGCCCAGCCGATCCTGTCTTTTTATTTAAAAAAAAAAAAAAAAAGGCCAGGCAGGCCGGGTGCAGTGGCTCACGCCTGTAATCCCAGCGTTTTGGGAGGCCCAGGCAGGTGGATCACTCGCATGCAGGAGTTTGGGATCAGCCTGGGTAACATGGTGAAACCCTGTCTCTAGAAAAAATACAAAAATTAGCTGGACATGGTGGTGCATGCCTGTAGTCCCAGCTACTTGGGAGGCTGAGGTGGATGGATCGCTTGAGCCTGGGAGGTAGAGGCTGCAGTGAGCCTTTATCATGCCACTGCACTCCATCCTGGGTGATAGACCTTGTATCATAAAAATAAATAGCCAGGTGTGGTGGCTCACTCCTGTAGTCCCAGCACTTCGGGTGGCCAAGGTGGGAAGCTCACTTGAGCCCAGGAGTTCCAGACCAGCCTGGGCAACATGGAGAAACCCTACTTCTAGAAAAAAATACAAAAATTAGCTGGGCGTTGTGCACGCTTGTAGTCCTAGTTACTCGGGAGGCGGAAGCAGAATTGCTTGAGCCCAGGGGGCGGAAGTTGCAGTGAGCTGAGATTGAGCCACCGCACTCCAGCCTGGGTGACAGAGGGAGACTGTCACACACACACACACAAGAATGTAAATGGCAGCAACTGAATACTGAGAATGAGACGAATTCTCCTAGGTATTTTTCAAGTACTGGGAGAAGTGAATTTCCCTTTCCCCAAAGAGTTTTAAAATTACAGTGGCTTTCACTGTGTTGAGGACTTACAAAAAAGGGCAAAGAATCACTGTTGGTAAGATATTCTTTTACCTGAGCATTCTGTAGAATGTTGTTAACCAAGACAACGCGTCGCCGGGCATTAAGTAGCTTCTTAACATAGGGGTCAAGATCCAGGGCCACCTTCTGATCCTCATTTATGCGGCACAGTTCTGGGGATGGAAGTAAGGTGCAGCTAAGATCTAACGGCTCATCTCTTGTTCTGAGGGAAAGCAGGCTGGTAATGGGATGGAAAACACTTGCACCCAAACGGGCCACAGCCATTAGAGATTTAAGACATCCCTGAAAGGAGGAGTCCTTTGGCAGCCCTGATGCCCTGGAAGCAAGTGACAGAAACTCAGCCCAGGGGTTGGCAAAAACCTAAGGTCCTGAAAGTGGGCTGAAGGATTCCGGGTACACAGGGATGCTCACTCACCTGTGGCTAGGTTGTCAATTTGTTCCCGGAGCTCTACCTGGCTCTCTCTGCAAAGAGGTACAAGGCCTACAAGGTCAGGCAGTTACCGGAGCTCAGGAAACGAACTCCCCTACGTATTTACCAAGTACTGAGAGAAGCCGGCCTCCGCTGAACCCTCCACCTGCGGCCTTCCGCCTGTCCTCCCCGCCTCGAATAAGTTTCCTAAATTTATGTCCACTCCCAGCCAGAACACTTTCTTGGCCCCGCCCCTACAAAGCCAGAGAGACAGGCCCCGCCCCCAACTTCCCTCCCGGGCACCTGACGGCGTGTACGTGAGAGTCGAGCTGCTGCACAGCGGGTCGCAGGAACTCCAGCAGACCTTCGGCGAAAAGGTCGCGGCCTGTGGGCCCCGCCACCGGGGTCCCTGCCCCCGATACAGCGGCAGAACCAGCCCCCGCCATCACGAATTGTCCCGACGCCCGGAACCTGCCGCGAGGGCCGCCGGGAACTGGAGCCGCGCCGCACTGCCCCGTGAGGGGGCGCCCGGGAAATGCTGTCTCCACCAAGACACCGGGGTTTCTGGGAAATGGAGTCTAGAGCGAACCGGGCGGGGAGGAGGGCCAGGCCGTAGGAGTAGAGGCCTTGTGGCTGGTCTTGAAAATCTCCAAAGTTCAGGTTGTAGAAAGGAACCAGTTTTTGGAGTGGATACTTTTCGTTTTCTCTAAAGGTGAAAATAAACGCGAATACCTGCAGTTGTCCATAGCCTTCCCATGTTAACTTTATGAGATAGCCGGGCATGGTGGCGGGCACCCAGCTACTCGGGAGACTGAGGCAGGAGAACCGCTTGAACCCGGGAGGCGGAGATTGCAGTGAGCCGAGATCGCGCCACTGCACTCCAGTCTGGGCAACAGAGAGACTCCGCCTCAAAAAAAAAAAAAAAAAAAAAGCAACCCAAACCAAACGAAAATAAACCAAAACCAAAAACACTTTATGAGAAAGCCACATTATATTCATAGTATCGTTTTCTATTTCTAAAGAGTTTATTGTGGTTGGTTGTTTTTAAGACAAGGTCTCTCTCTGTCGCCTAGGCTGGAGTGCAGTGCCACCGTCTTGGCTCACTGTAGCCTTCACCTCCTGGGGTCAAGAGGTCCTCCTGCTTCAGTCTCCCAAGTAGCAGGGACCACAGGTGTTAGCCACCATGCCTGACTAATTTTTCATTTTCTGTAGAGAAGAGGTCTCACTATGTTTGTTGCCCAGACTGGTCTCGAACTCCTGGGCTCAGGTGATCCTCCCACCTCAGCCTCCTAAAGTGCTGGGATTACAGACGTGAGCCACCACGCCTGGTCTATTTCTAAAGAGTATATTTTTAATGGCATTAAATATGTAAAAAACTGCATGTATCCGAATTTCATTCCTTTTTAAGGCTGAATAATATAAACATGCAGGCAGGGCATGGTGGCTCACTCCTGTAATCCCAGCACTTTGGGAGGCTGAGGCGGGAGGATCACCTGAGCCCAGGAGTTCGAGATCAGTCTGGGCAACAAACCTAGTCAGACTCTGTCTCTACAGGAAATAAAAAATTAGCCAGGCGGCCAGGCGCGGTGGCTCACGCCTGTAATCCCAGCACTTTGGGAGGCCGAGGCGGGTGGATCACGAGGTCAGGACGTCGAGACCACGGTGAAACCCCATCTCTACTAAAAATACAAACAATTAGCCGGGCGCAGTGGCGGACTCCTGTAGTCCCAGCTACTCGGGAGGCTGAGGCAGGAGAATGGCGTGAACCCGGGAGGCAGAGCTTGCAGTGAGCCCTGATCGCGCCACTGCACTCCAGCCTGGGCAACAGAGCGAGACTCCATCTCAAAAAAAAAAAAAAAAAAAAATTAGCCAGGCATGGTGGCTCACAGCTGTGGTCCCCGCTACTTGGGAGGCTGAAGTAGGAGGACCTTGAGCCTAGGAAGTTGAGGCTACAGTGAGCCAAGATCGTGGCACTGCATGCACTTCAGCCTGGGTGACAGGGTGAGACCCTGTCTCAAAAAATAAAAATAAAAAAAAATTTTTTTGAGACCGAGTCTTGCTCTGTCACCCAGGCTGGAGTGCAGTGGTGCAATCTCGCTCACTGCAAGCTCCGCCTCCCGGGTTCATGCCATTCTTCTGCCTCAGCCTCCCGAGTAGCTGGGACTACAGGCGCCCACCACCACGCCTGGCTAATTTTTGGTATTTTTAGTAGAGACGGGGTTTCACCACGTTAGCCGGGATGGTCTCGATCTCCTGACCTCGTGATCCACCCGCCTCAGCCTTCCAAAGTGCTAGGATTACAGGCATGAGCCACCGCGCCCGGCCGTAAAAATAAATTTTAAAGTTTCCTTAGTTCACTTATTTTTCCTTTCATTTTTAGAGACAAGGTCTCACTCTGTTGCTGAGGCTGGAGTGCAGTGATGTTATCATAGCTCACTGTAACCTCAAACTTCTGGGCTCGAGCCATCCTCCTGCCTCAGCCTCCTAAGTAACTGGGACTACAGTCACCTGCCCCCATGCCTGGCTAATTTTTTAAATTTTTTTGGTACAGGCAGGGTCTCCCTATGTTGCCCAGGCTGTTCTCGAACTCCTGGCCTCAAGACACCCTTCCATGGTTTTCTTTTTCCCTGAGAATTATGAAGACAATGATTCCTTCCTTAGTTTAGTTCGGTTTGGTTTTTCATGGCTTTCCAGATAATTTACATCTGTCTCCTAGGCTCTAATGTGTTCCTGTGGCTCCCAATTCCCTAGGCCATGGGGAAGGATGTATGAGCAGAAATGCTCCTGGAGGACAGGCAAAGGCATCCATAGTGATAAATGGGCACCAGAACGTTCAGCTTTGAGCTTCATCTTCAGTAATAAAGGAAGATAAGGCATTTGAATCACTGTGAGATTTGGTGGTCAGCAGCTCTAAACCTAAGACCCCAACTGTGATAACTTTTTTATTATTATTATTTTTTGTAGAGACGAGGCCTCCCTATGTTGCCCAGGCTGGTCTTGAACTCCTGCATCAAGCAGTCCTCCCACCTCGGCCTCCCAAAGTGCTGGGATTACAGGCGTGAGCCACCAAGCCCAGCCCCAACTGTGATAACTTTTAAAACCTTATACACTTACACTGGGTGGGGTGGCTCATGCCTGTAATCCCACCACTTTGGGAGGCTGAGGCGGGAGGATAGCTTGAAGCCAGGAGTTCAAGACCAGCCTGTGCAACATAGGGAGACTCCCATCTCTACAAAAAAATTAATAAAAAAAATAACTGGGCATGGTGGCACATACCTGTAGTTCCAGCTACTCGAGAGGCTGAGGTGGGAGGATCACTTGAGCCTGGGAGGTAGAGGTTGCAGTGAGCTGTGATCACGCCACTGCACTCCAGCCTGGGTGAAAGAGCAAGACTCTGTCTCACACACACACACACCAAAAACCACCTTATACACTTTTTGTCGTTGATTACGTTTGTGTCCCTGTATCTCCCTCTCTGGTGATTAGAGGTAAAGCTCTTGCGAGAGGCTAGGAGCTTGTTTTGGGAGTAAGTGGCAAGGCAACTGCAACCTGCTTCACAGTCAGGCCTTGGGAAAAGGAAGCCCAGGGGAGAAAGTAGTGACAGTGTTGAAGAGGAATGGAAAAGTGTTGAAATCTCTGAGGCTTGTACTGCAAAGAGAGAACAGGTGTTGACCTGGGCTGGGAAAGGGCCTTGGAGGTTGATGGCCCACTGTTTGCACAAGAAGCCCTTGTGTGTTAGGCCACTGTCCTTTCAGGTGCCTCTTCAATTCTTTAGATTAAATACTCCCTATTGCCGGATTTAGCAAACAGAATAAACAAAACACTTGGGACACCAGGTAAATTTGAATTTCAGATAAACAACAGTT
The DNA here is from genome assembly GCF_028858775.2 of Pan troglodytes. Taxonomy (NCBI): domain Eukaryota; kingdom Metazoa; phylum Chordata; class Mammalia; order Primates; family Hominidae; genus Pan; species Pan troglodytes. The sequence continues at coordinate 95,528,737 of NC_072398.2, forward strand.
TTTTTTTTTTTTTTTTGAGATAGAGTCTTGCTTTGTTGCCTGGGCTGAAGTGCAGGGGTACGATCTCAGCTCACTGCAACCTCCACCTCCAGGTTCAAGCAATTCTCCAGCCTCAACTTCCCGAGTAGCTGGGATTACATGTGCCCGCCCCCATGCCTGGCTTTTTTTTTTTTTTTTTTTAGATGGAGTTTCACTCTTGTTGCCCAGGCTGGAGTGCAGTCGCGCGATCTCGGCTCACTGCAACCTCTGCCTCCCGAGTTCAAGCAATTCTCCTGCCTCAGCCTCCTGAGTAGCTGGGCTTACAGGCGCCTGCCACCACGCCTGGCTAATTTTTGTATTTTTAGTAGAGACGGAGTTTCACCATGTTGGCCAGGCTGGTCTCAAACTCCTGACCTCAGGTGATCCACCCGCCTTGGCCTCCCAAAGTGATGGGATTACAGGCGTAAGCCACCGTGCCCAGCAACAACAAATAATTTTTTAGTATGGTTATCTAGTAATCTGACTTCAAAGGCTGGTTCTCTGAGGAAAAGCATGTGTTTTGTTTTTATGCTTTCCTTTTTCTTGAACTTTATTTCTCATGGGGTCTATTGCAAAGGCCTCCTGACTGATCTTGCCTGTAGTCTCTATATTCCAGGTCAGTCTGCATTCTAAAATACCAGTCAGATTTCATAATACCCCTGCTTAGAGAAAAGTAGTGCTGAAAGGAATTTTAGACTCTGTCCTTTGTTCCTGGGACACTTGTGAGGAAAACTGGACAAGGGTCTTGAAGAATCCCTGAAATTTGATAATAGGTTGAAGGCCAGTGCTAGTGTAATTTTTCATTCTCTAAACATTTATCACACTTTAGGCCCAAGGTATTCAGCACAAAAGCCCCTTCCTGCCTGCCTTCCCCTGTATCGTATAGCTGTGGCCCTCCTCCAGGCCTTGGCTTTTCCAGAGAGACTGAAGATGCAGGTCCTAAGAACGCCCCTTCCCATCCAACTACTGCACATACAACCACCATGCTGTTTGTATGTCAGGGTCCAATGAAGAGAGACAAATGACACAATATCAACAGGGATAGTTTACTGTAAAGAGTTATCAACTCTATTTGGTGATGGGGGATTGGAGTAATGAGGAATTGGCTAATAAGCAGAGAGAACTCTAAAGCACATAGGAAGAGCAGATGTTAGGAGCAGCTGTTACTCCTAGAGTTAGAGCACACAGGGAAGAGCTCTAGCCACCAGGTCTGAGATCCAGACATTGTTGAAAAGGGCATGGCTTG